>NC_046224.1:2065421-4465421 GCF_009819885.2 Catharus ustulatus | reverse complement strand
GACTTGAACTGTAAAGCTGAGAAGGCTGATTGTGCTCTATAGGCACATAGGAACGTTCAAATCCCTGTTTCTACAGCTTCCAGTGCAATTTATTGTCTCTCAGAGGTTTTCAGAGTCGTTTTATCCATGCCACAAAAGCAGAATAAAATAAAGGAAAACCCTAGAAATTAGATTTGTATGGGAAGGGTGGTTCTGAAACCACCTAGAAACTGAGAATAGCTCAGGTTTTTTTCTTTTTCAGCTGAGCCTGTTTAGTTTGAAAACAGAGGTCACCTTGGGACTTTTGGACTTCAGAAGCTTCTAATTCAGATCTGAACGTGGAGAGAGGCATCAGCTTATTTAGATGTCAAACACTGAGGTGCAAGTCTTTTAAAAAGGACAGGGGAATTTTTTTTTTCTCTCTGGAAGGGAGACTGACTGACAGACAGCCAGATCTGTGAATCAGACACCGTTGTGACATCTCCAGTTGGGCATCTGGAAGTGGAAGCCCCTGAAATCTGTTAATCTCTTGTCAACTTTGAAAATCCTATTCTCCCCCTGTCTCCCCCCCCAACTCCTGCCAGCTTTGAAAGTTCAAACTGTGTGCTTTTTATCACATTTGTCATTCCTTGGTAGTGTAGCTCTGGCATTCAGAAATTTGGATGACAACTTTGTGGGAATGAGCCAAAATCGAGTTCAACTTGCACCTTTCTGTGCTGCACCCAGTGCTGTTCTCAGGGAGAGGCAGAACTCTGAGCTAGAGGGACTCCAGCTCATTCATTACCACAATTACTGTCCTCTCCCTGGTGCCAGAATTTAGCTTATTTTCTTTATCCTGAGGTAGGTGGACAGGAACTGATGAGGTGTACACAGCAGGAGTGTTGAAAGTGTCATATCTAAACCACTTCTTCTAAGGCTGTTCTTTCTTCTTAAATAATGCAAAGGACATAAATCTTCTGGAAGTCATGCAAAATCAGTGCTGTAAAACACTAAGAATGGTTCCAGGCAAGTTCAAACAGTATTTTATGGAGGCTCAAGTCCAGCAATGCAAGGTTTGATAATTTTAAATACATTTAAATGCACATTTAAAGTAATTTAGATATCTAAACTGGATGGCTTCTGGGGAAGGAGCACAGCTCAGAAATGAGGTTAAGGTGGGCTTGTGTTGTTATCCATGCCCAATCCTGTGGATTACTGTGGGGTAATAGTCTTTAAATGACTTATTTAGTTGTTTATTCAGAGGAAATGTTGAAATTTTTAAATGCTTGATTTTTCCCTTCTATAGGTGTTTCTAAGTTAGCACCATAACTGCATTCCAGATGATTCACATATAAGTAAGATTATTTTGGGAAGAAAATGAAGTTTCAGATGTAATTTAATTCTCATTTACAGGCAGGTAGATTTAAAGTCTTAATTTCTGGATTTCTGATTGCAACTGCATGGTGCATATGAAGAGGCATCTCTGTCTTTGAAGCTGAGATTTGCTGAATTATTGCCTTTATGTGTCCATTATTTCAGTGTGAATCCAAGAGGCAAAATTTATGTATTTCAGTTCAAATCTTATAACACTACTTACATGTCCTAAAGTAATGCAGGTTCACAGTGTTTACCTCAGAAATTATTCATTTTTTTTTCTAAATGAAACAGAGGCTCCTGATCAGGGAAAGACTTTTAAGTCTTTTTTTCTTGCTGATGTATTGATTTATCAGCTGATATATGATGTTCTCAGCGTTGATTTTACTACTTTGTTGGAAAAGCACCTGGAGTTTCTGGTCTCCTGTCAAGGAATTGAAAGTTTGCACAGCTTCTTTTTTTCCCAGAGGTCATTAGTGAACATACAGAGAGACTTTATAAATCACATCTGAGCCCAGGTGATAAGCAGGAAACGAGTGGTTGCACAAGCAGTGGCCAATTCTGAATGGGAGAGATGGGGATGATAAACCACGATGTTGTAAATCACTGTCAGTGGCTACAGTGGAGCAACACCTTCCCCTTTGTTTGGGATTTAACTGTGTGCACAGGTTGCCCAAAGAACTGGGCAACAAAGCAGCTTTTTTTCCTGGTCTGAGTTGCTGTTGCATCCAGAACTTTAGAGCTGGTAAATCTCAAGGAGATGTTTCTAAAGTGATTGAATCTCAGGATGGTTTGGGTTGGAAGGATCTTAAAGCTCATCCAGTCCCCTGCCATGGGCAGGGACACCTTCCACTGTCCCAGGCTGCTCCAAGCCCCATCCAACCTGTCCTTGGACACTTCCAGGGATCCAGGGGCAGCCCCAGCTGCTTTGGGCACCCTGTGCCTCATCCCTCTAATAATGAAGAATTTCTTCTTAATAAATACACCAGGCCCACTGTGTGACACACAGGTGCAAGTTACTGCAGTCTGCTGTGCTAAGAATTTATTTTCTTCCCTCCCCTTCCCCAGCAATCAAGGAGAAATACATGGACTGGACAGAGTTTCTCATCCAGGATCTGACCGGCGCCAGGACGGCCCCTGCGAATTTGCTGGAAGGCGTATGTATTAGATTGCAGTTCCTCCTCCTCCGTGTGTGCTTGCAGTGTCTGTGTGCCCCAAAATCTGTGCCAGCCCTGCCTGGGCCCTGCTGGTTCTGCTTCTGACCCACTCATGGGCAGTTTGTTCTTGCCTTTTAGTTCTTTAGAACGTTGGGTGCTCAGCAAGGCCTGGTGGGGAAGGGGAGCATGGAGGGGATCCACAGGAGGGAGAGCTCAGCCCTTCTAACCCCAGTAGATCTGTCAAACTGGTGAGCTGAGCTGCCAGTCCATCCCTGCCCCATCCCTGGGAGTGTTCAAAGCCAGGCTGGACAGGCTTGGAACAATCTGGGATAGAGGAAGGTGTTCCTGCCCACGGCATGGGGCTGGAACTGGGTGATCTTTAAGGTCCCTTCCAACCCAAACCATTCTGTGATTCTGTGGCACAGCTTGGAGAGAGGGTTTAGTAGGTTGATGGGGAGCACTGTCAGGTTTATCTTTACATGGGACATGCTCTCTCAAGGACATTCCCTCCACATAAATCCAGCAGTCACCTTTAGGGGAAGTTTTTGGGTGAAGGGCCTCAGAAGACCAGAAGGGTCCATTTTTAGATGCACCCGTTCAGTCTGTGCAGCAAATCCACAGGGTGAAAAGCCTCAGTGTGCCTGGAGATCCTGGATAAAAATCCCACAGCTGCACCTTGAAACCTTGGGCAGCTTTTTCATCAGGGCCTGCCCTGCTCTCCTGTGGCTGCTGTGGGGACAGATCCTGCAGGAGCCCCTCGTCCTTTGTCCCTGTGTATTTAGGCTGAGAGCGAGGGCATACAGGAATTTACCTTTGTGAAAGTGCTCATGTTGGCTTTGGGGGAGGCCAGTGTGCATCCAGGCACCGTTTTTGATCATTTTGTCCCTGGTTGCTTCCACCACCCCCTGCTGCATCCTTTTCCCACATGCCCATCAGTATGAATGTACCTGTCAGGGAGAATTATTATTGTACCATTAAGGGTTTTCTCCCCAGTCTGAGGGATGAACAGCCTTTGCAGTCCCCAAATAATCCCCACCCTTGTTCCTGCTGCATCTCCATCGCTGGGCTGCTCCTGGGTGGCACATGCAGAAATCTGATGGTGTCCAAACCCCATCTCTGATGTGCCAAACCTCCCCTTCCTGCAGGCAGGGAAGAGAGGCAGCCCCAGGCAGGAAAGCAGAGAGAGAAAACATTGTGTTGGCTTGAAACACTTTCTGACCCTTTTCTGGTGTTTTATGTGCTCAGTGCTGTCTGTGTCGTGCAATGTATGTTGGCCCCTGTTGACAGATTTGCTGTTCATGAGTGCTGCAGATTGTTGTTAGACTGTTAAATCAATATGTAGTGCTACTTTTAAAATCTTGTTTTTACATGCCAGCTATGCATGTGAAGGGTTCTTGCATTATGGTAAATGTTAATATTTCATGCAAGCTGATTATTAATCCTAGCCATTCAGTTCTCACGGGGTAAGTGACAGCCCATTGGCTTAAAATTTAGCACACAAATCAGGGAAGCAATATTCACTCTGATACAGCCAGGGATTTATTATAATAAGTTAAATCATTACACCATCGTTTCATATTAAAGAATATTTTGTTGCAATGAAGCAGTTGTATGAGCGGAGAAAAAAAATCCACATTAAAGTGGATTTCTGCTGTATTATTAAATTCTGACACTGCATTTTGCCATGAAATAATATTTGAAGAGATTATACAGATGCTTACAGCTTGCAGTGTAGAAAAGTAGCTTATATGGCAAATACATTGTTCTGAGAAGTATCTATTAATCATAAAGCTGTTTAAAGTTGTATGTGTGATAAGCTCTTAGTTAATTTTAATTGCATTTTTTACCATATTCTCATTCTCTTGCCTGCTTTTTTTTGATTAAGAGGGTTGTATGAAAATCAGTTGCATCTCAAAATTTGAGTACTTACAATATTCAGTAGGAAAAAGAACTTTTTAAAAAATAAGGCATTCTCTTTATTTTGTTCTGTAGCCACTGTTAGAAAGAACCATCCTGGACTGACTCTTGATTTACAGAATTAATATTTTTAAAAGTAAAGTGAGATGTTTATATGGTTTAATTAAGTCAAAGTGGGACAAACCCAGGGAAAAAAAAGTGTGTTTTTAATGTATTTTGCCTTTGCTTAGCATCTCCTTTGGGGACCAATGCTTCCAAGTCTTGGGGTCATTTTAATGCTGCTCTTAAAACCCTGGAACTGAGACATTGCATAAGAGTTCAAACTTGTATTTAATAAAAAAATAAGAAACCTAACCATTATGTTAAAGCTTGAGAACACAGAGATGCTCACAATAAAAAAACACTGAGCCCCAAAGGGGTTGTTCTGCAGAGCATCTCATGGTTTTTTAATGCCTGTGCTTGCAGGTGCAAAGTTACACACATGAAAAAGGCTGCAGAACTGGGATCCCAGAAAATAACCATGTGGAAGCAAATAACCTCAGTCACTGGGATTTCTTGGGCATGGTGGATTGGCCCAGCAAATCCTGTGTGCCTTGGGCTTGGATCCAAACCTGCTGTGGGCTTTGAGCTTTGGAATAGCTCCCACAGACTCCTGCATCCATGGCTGGGGGGGATAATTTGCTCTCCATGCCAGCAGGAGCAAGATAAAGCTGATCTTTGGTGAAGGAGATCAGTACACAAAGTGAAATTTCTGGGTCACAAAGTAGTCACTTTTTAGGTAAATATTAAGGTCCAGTCCTGTGGTTGGTTCTTATCAGCTGCAATCAATGAGAATTTGTTTGATACCCTCCATTACAACTGGGCTTTGAGTAGTTCAGGAGCATCCTAAATGGATGTGCCTTGTGAGCTGTTCCACCTTTTATTATTCTTTTTTTTTTTGTTGTTGTTGTTGATGATGTCGGTTGAGAAATTAGCACAACTGTTGTTTTCTGTTTTACTTCTGAATTTGCACTTGGAAGACATTGGGTAAAATAGAAGAAGAACAGACTGTTTGCTGATCGCTTGGATGATGGTGTGAAAAACAAAAATAATCTTCTGCTGTCATCTGTTTCCTTGAGAAGTCTTCAAATAAAGTTTAAAATAAGGAGTTTTGCTTCTATTCAAACAGCCTCTGCGAGGAAAAAACCCTGTAGACCTCATTACAGTTGATTCCTTAATAGAGCTGCAGGATTCCCAGAATCCCTTTCAGTACTGGATAGTTAGTGTGGTTGAAAATGTTGGAGGAAGATTACGCCTTCGCTATGTGGGATTGGAGGAGACTGAATCCTATGACCAGTGGTTGTTTTACTTGGATTGCAGACTTCGACCAGTCGGTTGGTGTCAAGAGAATAAATACAGAATGGACCCACCTGCAGGTAAAGAAACTCCCTGAAATATTGTCTCCCTTCATGGTGTTCACTGATGTTTTTTGAGATGTTTTGTCCTTTTCCAGCATTTGCATTGCTTTGTCAGGAGTTTCTGGCTGTGGCACAAATGAGAGGGGAGATTCATCTAATTGGAGTTTAGGGTGGGTCTGGTGAACTGTATTCTTTATTAAATAAATTAATTTGAAGTCTTTGCAAGTCTGTCAGACCATATGAAACACCAGGAGATTACAACTTGGAGAAGAAGCTCTTTAGGGTTGAGTTTAGTGTTCAAATCAGGGGTTGGGACTGCAGTTAAGCCAGTCTGGGATCACAGATTGATCCACCTGCTTTTGTGTAGTTTAGCAGTGTGTCCAGGTCTGTGCCTCATTTTCTTTGTGATGTGGGTGAAGTTTTTCTGTGAGTGTTAAATTCCCCTCCTCTGGGAAGGTGTTTCTGATGTGGCTTCTGTCCCTCACACCTGATGTGGAGTATTGACCCCAACACGTTCAATTCTCATGTTTGCAAGTTTGGCTGGGACTTGGGTCTTGAGTGCTTTTTGGAAATGTGTTTTTCTTCACTGATAGGTAGAAATCAATGTTACCCATCACTTCTAAATTAGATGTGAATGCTGGAGAGCATGAATATCACCCACTCTGTTATTACAGAGTCTTTGTGTTACAGAGAAACAACTTTTTCATTGACTGTCTCTGAACTCTCTTGGCCTGTATAGGTTTGGTGAATATAGAAATGGCCCAGAGGAGATTTGTGCTTCCTCTTTGTTCATTCCATTAGCTTTCTACTCTTTCCTCCTTCCATCCATTTGGATGGATTTCCCACCTTCATGCCTTTTTTTTTTGTTTGTTTTTTGGTTTTTTTTTGTTTTTTCAGTTCTCTTTCTCTGAACTTGTTGCTGGTACCTGTTACTGCACTCTGTATATCTCACAAACCCATTTAACTGGATCAAAGGGTTTATAGCTTATTTTTCCCTTCAGATGTATATCTGAGTCTGGAATAAGCCTCCTTGCTAGTGCAAATTGGCACAGGCTGCTTGACACAGAGCCACTGATGGCCTGAGCTCAGCTGTTTATGCAGGACAAGATCATCCCCTTTTATGCTACTTTCTATTTAAAGACAAATTGCCAGTCATTTTAATTGCTCACTACTTGTGAACTCTAATACAAATTGACACAGTACACTTTGTTCAATTACCTGCAGCCCTGGCACTTAAATAAAATGCTTTATGCTCTTTTAACTGTGCAATTTGGTGTCCGTGCACTTACAGCATAAGCAAGACACCACTAATTAAATGTGCACATGATATTCCTTGCTGCCCCTTGAAACCGCTGGAGTTGCCTCTGTGTTTTGAATTTTGTTGACACTGCCCAGAGAAGTTGCTGCTTGTCTTTGCTGATTTTGGCCAGAGTTGCCCAAAATTCCAGTTTCATCTTTCCTGTGCTTCACTGACATCACAATAGAAAATGAGGGTCTGTTTCCAGCAGGGAAGCATCAGGGACAGTTTTCCTGAACTCAGACTTGAAACAACAGGCTGGCTGCAGCCTGGGGCAAAATCATATTGTGTTAAGTATTTCCCTTTAAATTAAACTAAAAAAGAAAGAAACAAGATGAGTTGTCCTCCTCCCTGCACTTCATGCTGATCAGAATTCCTGCAAGCAAGGGAGAAGTGGGGCAACAAAACTATAAAATAATGAACAATTAGATAAAGAGTGCACTTCTTAACACTTGTGCCCGCTGCACACGCTGTAAACAAAGACTTGAAATCTGTATTCCTGTTAATAACCAGACAGCTGAGGAATTAAAAATACTGCCTTGAAAGGTTAACATTCCCCTTCAAGTGTGGTTAAATTCATATGCATATCCTTGATGTCTGTTCTGAAGTAGTGAGATTTGATACAGTGGAAGTATAAATACATCCACTTCAGTGAGTGATTCTGCAAATCCTGTTTTGATAAGGTCTTAAATCTGTTGAGTTCAGAGCATAAAATTCCCTTGTACCATCAGTGCTAGGTGGAAACAGTGCTTGCCAATTCCTTTTTTTTTTAACACATATTTTTTATTCCCTCCTTCAGAATTGTAAGATACAGCAGTAAATCTTCTGCTAGCTAGTAAATATATAAAGTTATTAGATGTGCAGGATTTAAATGCAAATTGGGCCAAACTGAACCTCAGTGTGAATGTGGGAAACCAGACTGGCCAAAGAAAAGCTCCACACTCTTCACTCTGTATCAAGGTTCAAGTTTATTATTGAGCAAATGTTCATTTCCATTTTAATAATTGTTGCAGTCTATCTACCTATCTTCTCTCTTTGAGGCCTTGATATGAATGTTCTGCAATAACTTGTTATGTGCAAGATAACAATATGTTTTCTAGGGCAGGAGTAAATCCAATATAATGCTTCTCATCACTGTATTGTTTCCTTCATTGTTCCCTTTGATGATTCCTAGGAATTTCACTGCACTGAACCATAAAGGGCTTGTTAATATCATGATTTAATAATATTAAACCTGTGTAAAGAAACTCACTGGAAGCAATGTGAAGCTACACAAGGATGTTGCCTAAAAGTATAATGATGAAAATTCCTAAGTGTAAATCCTTGCTCTGGTGTGATGCTCTGGTCTGAGTGTGATACCAAAAAATGTGGCTGGGTGGAGATTTAGCTGAAATGTTTCTTCTCACACCTGACACAACCCTGCAATTAAAAAAAAACCCTAAAACCCAAACACTTTCTGATGAACAGGTGTCTTAATAATGATAATTTTTGTTTTGTTCAAATATGACTAATACTGGCTGAAGACCTGAGGCTCCTCAAATAGAAAACATGAGGTGTTTTAAGAAATGAAAATCAAAGGAGAGTTTTTTCACTGTTTTCAAGTAATGAGTTAGGATGACTCTCATTCCTTCAGCAGTATTTGAAGGAAGTGAATTTTTCTGGGTTTTACTCCAGGATATAAAACACAATCTTCCTCCAGTGTGCCCCTGCCAGTTGCTTTTGTGTTGAATTTATCCATGCTGCACAGCTTGGAATATGGACACTGTTCATTTCATTTGCTCTGTCCATTCATATGACTTAAGAACTTGAGTTTTCCAAAAATGTTTGATCTCCGAACAGTCACCTCTTGGTTTTGTTGTTTTTTTTTTTTTCTTTGTGTTATTGTCATCCCTTTAGATATCTATTCTCTGAAGACTATAACTGAGTGGAAATGCGCTCTGGAAAAATCCCTTAATGATGCAGCAAATTTTCCTCTTCCAATGGAAGTGTTCAAGGTAAAAGATACTTTTCCTTCATTTGTGGAACCTGTGATGAATAAATACCATGCCATGTTTAGCAGCTTATGTTAAACTTTTTCCAGAAAGGCCTTTGCTATAATACATAACCATGGAAGGTCGCAGGTTGGATGTTTGTATAAAACACTTTTTATGTGTGGATTTATTTCTTGGTTGGCATTTTCTAGGGGCTGGGGATGGCCAGCAGGGATTTCTCCAGATGTTTTTTGTGTGTTTTACTCTGTTAGATCTGTGCAAAAACATGGTACACAACTGTGAAATAGTAAGGCTGTGAATGTAAAAGCTGACATAAACTGGACAGATTTCTGTGAGCCTTGCACCAAAGTTTTCACCTGATCACAAGCCACAAGGTAGAGAAACCTCCTTTGGGGACCTGTAGAAAAGCGAGAGACAATTTTGTTCCTACATCTTGTCTTTTAATTTTATTTTTTATTCTCTGATACTTCAGCCCCAAGGCACTGGCTTTAATTTCCTGTGTAAATCTGCCCTGTGTTAACCATGGTGGCTCCAGATAATCCTGGTTTCCTGCAGTTCCATGCTGGCTGGGGTGGGATGGGCAGTGAGAGGATGCTCAGGGAGCTCTGTGGGAGCACAGCAGTGTCCCCATGTCTCCAGTGTCACCTCTTGCTTGGAGAACCAGGCTGCCCTCCCCACCACCAACCTGGGGACCCTCTGGGTTCCTTCCCAGCCCTTAAGCAGCCCTGCAGTGGGATACTCCAGAGCATCCATGGAATTGTGCAGTTCATGTGTGGATGTGGCACTTAGTGGTGGCCTTGGCAGTGCTGGGTTAATAGCTGGGCTTTGATCTTAGAGGGCTTTTCCAACTGAAATGATTTTATGGTTCCATAACTGGAATAAGGGTGTTGTAATGTCCCATTCTGGCTGCCACAAAACCCCAGTGCCACCTTCACCCTCCCTGCAGGGACGTGCCAGCAGCTTCCCCTGAGGAATCCAGGCTCCTTGCCCAGCTGAGCTCATCAATGTAGCTGCATTACAGTAATTTCACGATTATAAGCTGCACCATTTTAACTAAAATTTTGGTCCAAACCCGAAGTGCGGCTTATAATCAGGTGTGGCTTATATATGGACAAAGAAGGAAAAGTTGCTGCTTTAGTTTGGAGGACAGGTGTCTGCTGAGAAAGGCAGGAGCTTCTCTTTGAAATGGAGAATGTAAACCCCTCCCTCCAAATTATTGTAATTTTGAAATCAAGGGGCTTTCAGGCAAAGATATGGGAATTAGGAATAACAGTTCTTTACTAGGGAAATTAAAATAGAAATACAGCACTACAAAGAACAAACCCCAAACCCTGACACAGTCAGAGTACAGCCTGACACCCGTCAGGCAGGGTGTTGGCAGCAGTCCCATCCCATGGTGGCTGCATCCTCCTGCAGTGACAGATGTGGCTCAGCTGGAGCAGTGCTCCTGCACAAGGTGCAGTTTCCCTCTAAAGCTCCAGTGGGGATGTGGAGAAATCCGGTTTTCCTCTGGAGTCCAGTGGAGAAAGGGGCTCCCTTAGTGTCCCCAAACCTCTGTTTTTATCTTGGTAAGAAATGTTGGGCTCTTCCCCCTGGCTGGAGCAACTCCCAATGGGATGCAGTAATTTTATCAGTCCCACAGTGGGACTCAATGGCCATGAGCAGAAAATGACTGGCTGGAGGAAGGATGGGTTGTGAAAAGATAAAGAACAATGCCCTGCCTGGTTTCAATGGATGGCCCATTAGCAGAATATCTGCCGTTGAGATAAGGATCACTGCCCCACCCTCAACAGATGGTGATAGAACAGATACCTTTGATCACACTCTGTATTGTAACATGTGGCTTATAATCAGGTGCAGTTTAAATATGGACAAAGAACGAAAAGTTGCTGGCACCCGGAGATTCAGCTTATACTCAGTGCAGCTTATAATAATGAAATTACTGTAATTTGGGACACTTTGCTGATGGCCCAGGCAGTGGCTCATTGGCAGTGTGGGAGCTCTGCTGTGCTGGGAGAAGAGGGAAGATGTGTGTTGACCTTGGGCACAGATGTGGGTTTGAGGAGCCCTGAGTTGGGATGGAAGTGGCGTGCAGAGAGTTCTGGGTCTCTGCCATTCCTCTCATCCAAGGCTCCCATCTGCCAGCTCTATTAAAAGTTTGCACTGGCAGCTTCAAGATCAAAAATTCCTTGTGTGGGGCAGGGATTAAATCACAAAAGGGAATCTCTCATGTAAATTTTATTCCTGTCTGTGTGAAAGAGTGAAGAATGTTTCTGATGAGGCTCATGAAACATCCTTTTTAAAAAAAAAGTTTATAACTAACAGCTGTGTTGCTGCCTCTTCCCAGCGTGCCAGACTTATACCCACTTATTTTGATTATTGCATGCAGGTCATAAATTTGAATTCAGCAAATTCCAGTTGCTGTGCTGTGTGGTTGGAGCTTGCAAAGATGTTCCTCTTGAAAGACAATGCAAAACCTTGGAATGCTTGAGTGGCCCAAGAGAAGAGTTACTCTGGGGCCAAATGTGGCAAAAATGTCAATGTTTAGGTCCATGATTAGGTCAGTAGGACTTCTCTGTTTATCATAATGTGGAGGGTGAGCACAAGATGGGCAGAATTCAGACTTTGGTGCTGTCTGAGCCCTGGTGCTGGGAAGGCAGGAGATGGAAGAAATTTTTTGTGTGTGAGCATCACTTTATTCTGCCCATTTAGGGTGAATCAACCCCATTTTGTACATCTGAATTAAGGAGAAAAAGACAAGATGTCATCTGTGCCTGTGAGCAAGTCTTCCTCTTGTAATGACTTAAACATGAGTTAAGGCTTTAGGAGACTGAGAGTAAACTCGACTGATATTGCAAAGAAATCCAATGTGTGGGACCTTCAAGTAGAATCTCAGATCCCAGCAAATAGTGTCATATCCAGAGGTGTCTTTTACAACTTCTTTTTAATTTTAATTGTTTTTATTTTATTTACAGACCCAGCACAGTAGTGTCTCTACATGGTGCCTGGGGCTCCTTGCTGCTGTAGCTGTCGTGTGTTAGATGAGATAAAAAACACAAGGTTTGACAGCTGGCAACTCTTAGAGATCTTCTGGAAAGCTGAAAATGTCTACTTTGGCAGACGTGGTAACTGCACACTGAGCAGTTACATTCTGCTTTTCCCACATTTCCCTGCAGAATTCCATGGCTGAGCAGGGTGTAGGTGTGTGCTTGCTCTTCATGAGCATGTCCCCTAGGCTGGATTAATCCATATCGCCCTTAAAACATTGCATGAGTGAGGGAAGTGTCACTGTGGTGCCACCAAACTGTCCCCAGGAGGTGGCACTGGCAGGGCCAGTAGTGTAAGAAGTGGCTGCTCGCAGGGTCTGCCAGCCCATGGCTGCTGTCAGCAGTGACACTGCTCAGTTTTGGTGTCACAGGGTTGGGTTCTGCCTGGGAACTCCAAAACCATGGGTTTGAGCCTGAATTATCAGTGCTCAGAAGTGTGGCAGAGCTGAGCTTGGCACGTGGTGGTCTTCAGCAGCAGCTCCAAAAACCCCTTGCAGAAGCACAACCCTGATCCCCTCTTGGCACCCAGGGAGAGGACACCAGACCACAGGAGCTGGTTGTATAAATGAGGGAGAAGGCTGCAAACAGGATTTTCTTTTTTATTTTTTTTCCTGGTGCTGTTTTACACTTGGCCATATGTTGGAAGTGTTTGTAAAATGCTTTAGGATCCTTTGAGAAAGGAATGTGATGTTTAACTGCCAGAAAATGCTGCTATTATGCAGCTACTAAACATAGTGTTTTGCAAACTGCACATCCTGGAATAAATTTTCCTCCTCACAAAAGCTTTTTGCATTGCACCTGCTATTTTGTCGTTCCCTGCTTTTCAGAAAACATGTTGATCCTTGAAGAAAAATAAACAGACAGGGTTTTTTCAAGGATGTTTGAATGGCTTAGGAGCACAAATCCTTCCAAAAGGCCACAACCCAAGGACATGTGTCCTTTGCTGTGCCTGCTCTGATTTCAGAGTGCTGTTGGGTTGGTTTGGTGCTGCTCATAAATGATGGCTTGGGCTGCAGGGGACACCTGATAAAATAGTCAGGGCTTGTTGTGAATAAAGATGGTCCAAATGTTACCAGGGCCTGATTTTGAGATCAGTGGAACAATTTCAGTGGTTTGCTTCAGGGCTGGCATTGCTGGTGCTCTCTAAGGGGGAACCATGCTCCAAACACAGCCCTAATCCACCAGTCAGTGCATATTTTAGAGTTACAGCCCAGCAGCTTGTGTAAGGTGAATGGGTTTAGTTTCCTGGGGAGAGGCAGACAGGAGGTCCTGGATATCCTCTCTGACCTCCCATTCTGCTTTCTCCAGTCTCCTGTGCAGATGTTGTGGATCCTCACCTCAGACACCACTGTTTGGGCAACTAAATCCTACCCAGGATTTGGGGTGCTCATCCTCTTTCCATGGATTTTGCCTGTTGGCCTCCTGTTCCCAATTCCTGTGAAGTGAATCCTGATGACTGGCTTGGATGGAACTGTTACCAGCCACATCCCTGAACCAAACCCTGATAAACTGCTTTATCAGGAGAGAGAAGTGTTATCTAAGACAGGTGGAAGTTCCTGATTTAGAGCGTCTGGTCCCATTCCTTTACCCTCCTCTCCTCCTTTCCTGAAGTTGTTGTTTGTTTTATCCAACTCTAAATATTTCTAGCAAAAACCTTCTCTGTATTATGCCCAGCCCAGTGTTCCCCTATTTCTGACTGGAGCTTCTGGATGTCTCCTGTTGCCAGTTAATAGTATTAATTAATATTAAAACTAATGGCACAATCAGTTGGGACAGATCTTTCCTAAGGAGACAGATGGAGGGACCATCCACCACCCAGGCAAGAGCTGCCCCTAAATTCAGAACAGAGTGGTGCTTCTAGTTCTACACTCACAAGCCTGAAGGCAAACATTAATCAGGACTCCTTCCTACAAAAAAAAAAAAAAATTTCCATTGAATGAACTGTGCATTTCTGTAGTGAGAGTAAGAGTGACACTTTCTCCAACACCTTGATTTAAAAAAAAAAAAAAAAGACAACATCTTTCAGAATTTAGTAAACATTTTGGGTGCTCTAGAGTGTTTTCTTCCAGTGTTTTTATTCTGGAAGAGTTTAAATTGAAGAAACCCATGGGATCTTTCAACTCATGGACAATCCTGACCTGGCTGCATGAATAGCTTTGAAGTCCAGCAGGGTTTTTCTGTCTTCATCCCCCTCAGTGGATGGGCATGTGCTGATGCAGCATCTTAAAAGGAGCATGCCTTTGGTTTTCCTTGGAAGCCAAACCCCAGTCCTGAGCTGCTTCATGCCCTGATGGCTTGGCTGGCCCTGGCTCTGCACACTGTGCTTTAATAAGCCGCGAGTTGCCGTGTTGTCTGCAGGCTGCCAGATTATTTATCCTCCATCTGTTCCTCCCCATCCCTGGGCTAGCCAGCCCTGTTCCATGGCTGCTGTTTGCCTGGCTGGGGGACCTGCATGGCTTCCCAATCCCTCTGTTGTTCTGCTGCCTTTTGATCCACTCCTGCCTCAGCTCCACTGAAACTGTTCATCTTTGTGAGAACCAGGGGACACCCCAGAGGGAGTGGGGATGTGTCTGATAGCAGAGGGTGAGATGGAGCCTCTGTGAGCAGGGAACAGCTCTAACCCTGTCCAACTCTCTCCTGACTGGGCAAGGCTGTGCAAGGATTTGGGTTGGGAGAGCAGTCCAAGGAGTTGGGCAAAGCCAAGCCGTGTCTGAGGTGCCCCCAGGGTCTGTTTGGCAGCACCATATGAAAATCAGGGCTGGGAGAGAAATGCTAGAGGCTGCTCAAGCCAAGCAGATGGGATGAGTGAGAACCAGGTTCCTCAGCCTTTCTCATCCCTCTGGCATGTGTAGTTTTCTTTATTACGTGCTGGGTTCTCTCAGGATGGGGAGAGGTCATCCAGAGTGCCTGGTTTAGTTGAACCACTGCATCCAGGCTTGGTGTGAGAGGATTTGTGACATCCTGAGCTCCTGCCTTCCACATCCCTGGGCAGTGTTTTCCACTGAGAGGGGCTGGTGTGCACCTACAGCAGCATCTGCTCCCATGTATGGGGTGGGTGATACCTAAAAGTCACCCATTTCAGGGCATTTTGCAAGGGCATGTAGTGACAGGGCAAGGAGGAATGGGTTAAAATTGAAAACAAGAAGGTTTAGATCAGATATTAGCAAGAAATTGTTTCCTGTGGGGTTGGTGAGGCACTGGAACAAGTTGCCCAGAAGTTGTGGATGCCCATCCCTCTAAGTGTCCAAGGCCAGGTTGGATAGGGCTTGCAGCAGCTTGGGATATGGGAAGTGTCCCTGCCCATGGCAGAGGCTTTGGAATGAAATGATCATTAATGTCTCTTCCAACCCAAACCATTCCATGAGTCTGTTATTTTATGATCTAAAGGTGAATAGATGTCCTCAAAGAAAGCAGAAACAGTTCTGTTCCATAGCTGTTTTTCAGGGTGGTTGCAGCCCACAGTGTGCACTGAATTGACTCCTGATCCTCTCTGCTCTAACAAATTCCTGTTGATTTCTCAGTAGTGATTCCTGCCATGATGGCACTGAGGACATCCTCGGTCCCTCCTCAGTCCAGGGGCTGTGTGTTGAGGGGGTGTGAGCAGAGACCCTGCTGGTTTCACTCTGAGCACTCAGGTAGCTGTTCCCACCTGTGCCACCCTTAGGTGACTTCACCCCTGGGCGTGGAACACAACCGCATCTCACTGAAGCACTGTGGCTCTGCAATGCTGAAAAACCCAAACCAAACACACCAAAAAAACCCCCAAGGGGATGAATATCCATCTCTTCTACCTCTGCCCACGCTTCCAGTGGCCAGGCAGAGCCAAGCAGGAGCTGTGTGGGAGGGGATCTTTGCCCTAATGCCATCTGTGGTGGCCCGAGCCATACGGAGAAGGTGTGCTCGCGTTTCCACCGGCCACTCTGCAATGTTGCTGTTTCTATGGTAACTATTTTTTATTCAACAAGAGGAGCTTAAAATCCGTAGGGCTAAATCCAATCCTCGGCAGAAGCATCTGCAGTTTTTCAAGGGGCTCTTCAGCAGGTGCAGATTGTAGCTGGCTCTCGTTGCTTCAGGGTTGTGGTGTCTCTAAATCTCCCTCCCAGCGCCTTTTCCTCGTCATCCCACCCCACATCTCCACATTTTGGTTTTCCTCTGATGGCTCCTGTCAGAGCAAGGGGACAGTTTGCACATGTTGTGTCTTGCAGGGGATTTCTGTCTCCCTTCAGGGAAAATCGTGTTTAGCAAAGGAAGTTGGTGAATCACAAACAAGACTGATTCATCTGCAGATAATGCAGAGGGCTGCATTTGGTGGCATTTCTTTTTTGTTTCCTTTTTTTGTTTTTTCTCAATTAAAAAAAAAACCAAATGCCAGATTCCTGTGGAGGCAGTTTCACCACTGCTATTGCAGTGTTTGTGACTGGTTCCCACACGTGAGCTTTGTGATTAAAATTAGGTCTATTAGAAACAGCCAGTTTCTTGGAGAAATTAGAGAAAACGTGGAGGGGAAGTGATTTCTTTGAAAACAAAAACCAAATCAACTAATATGTTCCCAGTTATACCAGATCTGGCCTGCTCCTCTGTGTCCTTTATTAGGGTAAACCAGGAGAGGTGGGACTGAAAGCAAGAATGGTTAAAGGAGGCTCAGGTCAATAGTGTATTAAGTGGTCAATGTTTTTAATCAGCATCTCAACCTTGCAACTTTCCAGCATTCAAACTTAGTTCTGAATTTTGCATTAAGTTGCAGTTTTGCAATTTGTGTGCATCTGACTGTCCTAGACCAAAAGAGTCCTGGCTTTTAAGAATATTTGAAAATAAGCCTGAAATTTGAAAATTAGGCTCAAATTAGAGCCTTTTGCTCTTTACTATACACAGTGTAAGCTGCTGTGTTTAAAATTTTATTACTCCAGTGCTCTTGAGCAGAATGGGCTAAAAATGGACATTTCACAATCTGAAAGTGATGCTTTTCTTTGGGTTTGGGGACACAGATAGAGCAGCCAGCCCAGAGTGCAGCTTCCCTGTGTGTCACAGACAAAAGCAGCTTAGCCAGGTTCCCCTGCTCTATCAGCTTTACCCAGTGCACTGTAAAATTACCTGAGCTCCACTCCTGTGACATGGACAAAATTGAGTTTATTTACACCCAAATGGCAATTTTTTTTTGGCAGAAATTACATTTGTTGACCTGGTATTTAGCTATCAGGTTGGGCAAATGGCAGTGATGATTTTGGAATTTCTTTTTCTATCATCTAAAACTAATACTGACTTAATTATCAGGACTTCAGCATGTCACCCACAAAGATACTTCCCTAAGGCTTACTCACATCCTTAAGAGTTGCAGTGCTTTTCTAAATCTGTTTGTGGAATCTCTTTTGGAATGACATTTAGGCTGCTTTGTCACCTGGCATTTCTGAAATCCACACTGCTGGTGGCTTGTTAGCTGTGAGGGAGGAAATGTTGTGGCTATCTCAGACCCTAAAGAAGGCAGGCTGGGAATTTGGAGCCTGTTTCTGCTCCCAGCACTGTGGCTGACTTGTTACTTGACCTCCAGATGTTGCAGTTCCCAGAGCTGTGTGTGATGCTGGATGCAGTGAGCTGTTGCCAAGCCCATCAGTAATTTTTGCAGAATAATTACAGAAACACAAGAAAAACCATGGTGCACATGTGTACCAAAGCAGGGCTGCCTTTCAGGTGGCCCAGAGGGTCACAGCCTGTGCATTTGCAAATGTGCTCCCTGCTCTGAAGCTGTGAGTGTGGGGCTGAGTTTAATTGCTTTTTTGGGATTATAGTGAGAGCTGTGACAGCTCTGGCTGTTGCCAGTGGGTTTGGACTGTGAGTGACAGACGTTCTTTGAGGGGTTTTGCAGTGCCTCACTCATTACCCGTGAGCTGTAATCCATCATGTTAGAGCCTGTGACCCTTGGAGTGAGCAGCTGTGCTGCTTGTGCCACGTTAATTTGTTGAATGTTTCGTGGCATGATTTTTTCACTTTGCTGTAAGGGACTCTCCTGCATCCTTGTTGGTTGTCAGTCCAAGTTACTTGACAGCTCCTCAGCAGCCAGGGGGGGTTTCCATTCCCCTCTCAGGGCTTGTGAACCCCAGGACAGGTGATCTGCTGGTATAAATTATAGAATTACAGAATCATTGACTCATTTAGTTTGGAAAACGCCTCCAAGACTGAGTCCAGCCATTAACCCAGCACTGCCAAGCCACCACCAAACCCTGTCCCCAAATGCCACATCTACACAACTTTTAAACTTTTAAATCCCTCCAGGGATGGTGACTCCAAACTTCCCTGGGCAGCCTGAGCCAATGCTTGGCAGCCCATTCAGTGCAGAAATTTTTCCTGATATCCAACCCAAACTTCTGTGTGGTCAGCAAGGCTTCTCCTGGGAATAGGAATAAAGGCCCACCATGCATGAGGCTTTAAAATGCTCCAGCTGGTCAAAACTATTCTGCCTGTTGATCTCCATTTCAAAGGAAATTGAAAGTCACTTGGAGAAGTTGCTGGAAAATAATGGCTGGTGACATCCTCACTGGTGGTATTGAATGCTGTGAAATAGCAGCAAAGGGTTGAATTCTGCCACCCATTATAATTTCAGGCATTTCTTTTGTTCAGCTGCAGAGCCTGGCAGGGACCAGGAGAAAGTCTCAGCCCTCCAGTCCTCTCCTTGTAGCTGCTTTTATTAAACAGGCGTCGTTCCTGTCAACGTGAATAAAGGGAAGAGAGAGCAGTTCATTATCCAGTGTATCACTTTGAGTCTAATACTAATTAAAAGCTTTGCCATCACTTCTCTGGAACCTATTCTTAGAAATTATGTAAATTAATTGGAGTTTTGAAGAGGAGCATATGCCAAATCCGAAGTAATTCCCTGCTGGCTGAGGCAGCTCCAGCGCTGGAACCGGAGAATGGCATCAGGAATCTTTTTTCTTTCCTTTTGTGGCTGCAAAAATATAAAGCTGCTTTGGTAAATTTTGATGATTCTCTTATCCAGTATACAAGACAGATCAAATATCCAGACTCTGTCCATTTTCCAGAGATGTACAATACAAAGACTTTTTCTCCATGAAAGCTTTTCCATCTCGAAAATGACATTTAACACAGAAAGGGTTTTTACTTCCACAGCATTTCTCCAAAGAAATGCATGTTCCTGCTTCAAAGAGGATTTTGACCCTCAAAGGGGAGATGTACTTGAGATCCTGTAAACTCCCCTTGTGAATTCACTCTTGCTGCTAATTTAATGGAAAATATTTACTTGCTATGCTGAATGACAAGGGAGATTTGATCCCAAGGTACACAGCACTTTTGAAGTAAAATACCTTTAAATATTATTGGTACATTTTTTTTCTCCCTATCTGATTATTTTTCCCCTTTGAAAAAAAGCAAAAACAAATAGAAGGAGAAACACCAAAGAAAATGATTCAGATAAAAAGGAGAAGCAGTATGGTTTGGTGTCAGTATATTTTGGTCTCAATCAACAAATCACTTTAAAAGTTGATTAAACTACTTGCATGTTTAAAGATAAACATGATTAAGTACTTTGGTGGATCTTGGCTTATTGCATATTGAGGCTGGATCCGGGCGTGAGTTGAATCATGGAAGGTTTGTGGGGAGATGCTGATTCCAGATGCACATTTTGCAAAGTTGCCTTTTCTTTACAACCTTGCCCCAAGGATTAAGGGACTCAGAGTGTGGATCCTCAGGCAGGAGGAGGCAGCCCTCCAGTCAAAATGCTGTTTTTCCTTTAGGGGTTTGAAGTTCAGTGCTGGTGAGATTGGAGTTTTGCAGCCATCATTTCCCTCTGAAGCCTTTTCAGAATTAAAGGTGGCAGTTTTTAAAGCTCATCTCCTTCCACTCCCCTGCCATGGGCAGGGACAACTCCCACTATCCAGGTTCCTGGCCCTGAACACTTCCAGGGATGAACATCCACAGCTTCTCAGAGAAATGGGTTCAGGTGACTCACAGTAAAGAATTCAGTTCCCTCACAGTAAAGAATTTGTTCCTAATATCTGATCTAAATCTGCCTTTTTTCAGCTTAAAACCATTCTCCCTCATCCTATCATTGCATGCTCTCATGAAAAGGATGCTTTAGTCTCCTGTATGTGTGCTCCTTCCTCAGCCATTAGTTCCTTAAATATCCATTATTCTTAAATATTCCTCAGTTTCCTCATCAGTGTTTCATTCTCCTTTGAGACAAAATTCATTATAATTGGTGTTTTTTTCTGCTTTTTGGTTCTCACCTAAAGGTGAGAACCACTGTAACACTGCAGGTTGGTAAGATGAAAACAACCATTCATTTAGCAGTGGTTGGAGCTTGTAAAAATCCTTATCTCTAGCAGCAGTTGGAATGTAAGATCCCAAAATAGAAGTTGTTAAGCCCTTACAAGTGCAGACAGTTCTTGGGAAAAGAAAGGGCAATGAAACACAACTTTGGATCAATAGAAAATCATTTTAGAACAAGAATCCCACGTGTAGCAATGAATGTAGATGGGATTGTTGTTGCTAACCACTTACAGATAGCAAGCTTTCTACATGTATTTTGGAGTAGTTTGTGAGTGTATGCTAAATATAACACATCTCTGTGCTTGTATTGGCTAATGCACCAGTGGTTTAGAAATACTGTGGGACATTTTTATTGAATGAACACAAGATGCAGTCATTACCCTGGAATTAGGGTGGCAGCTTGTTAGATAGGGGTCACAAGGGATGGAGTAATTAGGTGTTAAACACTGAACTGGTAGCAAACCAGGGGGGTGAATCTGGGTTGCTTCTGAATTTCAGGACTGCATCCTGCATCCCCAGAGCTGCTGTGGGGAACCCTCTGGTGTAGCCTGTGGGTGCAGCAGGTTTTATCCCAGGTGGAAGTGTTATGTTGAGCATGTACTCAAGCAGAGCTGCCTGTTTTCCATCATGTTCTCTGGTTGCCCACATTTTGGGTCTGAGTTCACTGTCCAAGCCCTAATCCGTTTCCAGTCTCCTGGCTGGAAAAAAAACAAAACACCTTTCCATCTTGGAAACCAGCCCAGGTGCTTATTTTGGTGCCCTGCAGGTGCTGGACATCCATCAGGGTAAATCAGGGCCATGCTGAGCTGTTTGCGTCCATCTTGTGAAACCCTGGGGGGCTTTAGTTTGAATCCTGGCACCTCTGGAGTCTCAGTGGCTCCCAGAGGGTGGTGGCTGTCAGAGATGGAGAGGCTCTGCCCATGGGAGATTTTCAAGCAGCCAGGTCCTTATTTTGGTGAGCACAGTCTCCTTGTGGACCAGGTTATGGTTGAATGCCATTTCTGAGAGGGACATGCCCTGTGCTTTAGGTGTGATGGGCTTGGTGCTGTAGATGTGTCCCCTAGGGCTGAGGTTGTCCCCTCTCTTTGTGTTTGGGTTGGCATGAAAAGAACATAGGACCAGCTAAGTTAACAAAACCCACTTGCACACCTTTCAAATAGATTTTCAGATGTATTGGCTCCTTCTTGGTGTCACCACATGTTCCTCTTCCCACAGGACCATGCTGATTTGAGAAACCACTTCTTCACTGTGGGGATGAAGCTGGAGGCAGTGAATATGAGGGAGCCATTTCATATCTGTCCTGCATCAGTGACCAAGGTGAGTGCTCAGAAAGGAGGGATGCAAAGAGCCTGACTGGGAAACTCTTCCTGATTTCCACCACATTTAGAAAAAATACAACAAGAGTGGAACTTATGTGGCTGGAGAACACATTAAGTAATAGGTTTAAAATCCATGGATGTTCCTAATGAATTCTTTCTTTCCCACAAGCATCACCAGCTGATTCCAGTTACAACCAGTGGGGATGAGCACATTCATCTACCACTTGAATGCAAAAAAAAGATCCCTCTTCTGTCTTTGTCTCCCCTCCATCCATGTGTATTTTCCCTGCACATCTGAGAAACCTTTGGAAATAAAAGAGTTGAATGGAGTTGGAAGGCTCTGGGGTCTCCAGGATCATCTCCCATTGCTGCTCAGCTGTGGCACCCTGAACCTCAGTGCTTTCCATTGCTTCATTTCACCCATCTCTAAAACTCAGGCTTTGATCTCTTGGGTAGAAACACTTTGATGAAAAGTTTTAGGTGAGAGCAGATTATTTTCAGTAGTTTGATCCCCAGGTTTGGCTGTTTCAGCTTTCTGCATTACCTAATGTTGCAGCAAATCTTAACTCCTGATTTTGGTCTCTTCTTTTTCACCCCTTAGGTTTTTAACAATCATTATTTACAAGTGACCATTGATGACCTGAGACCTGAACCCAGCAAAATCTCGATGCTTTGCCATGCAGATTCCTTGGGGATCTTGCCAATACAGTGGTGCCTTAAAAACGGAGTCAATCTCACACCTCCCAAGGGTTTGTATTCCTTCTCAGGCATTTTTGGGTTTGCTCTGAAAGACATTTTCTTGTTATTACTGCCTTTAACTTTGTGGTGGTGGTTGCTGTAGAGGATCAGCTGAAGTATCTCAAGCCAGGGTAGTTCTCTGGAGTGACTGGAGCTGTTCTGGCTCCTTCTAGCCCATGAACATCTCAACAAATGTGTCTTGCTGGTGGATTGATGTCCCTGTGCCTTGAAATCTGATTAAAGTTTGTGAAATCCTCATGAATTCCTGTGGAATGAATCCTAGCAGCTCTTTGTGTGTGTGTAGAGAGCAAAAGGAGCATTAAAAGTCCAGTCACTGTAGAGGCAAACCCTGTTTCATCCACCTTGGTACAACACTGAGGCCAAGCAAAGCTCCTAAATCTGAATGTCTGAGCTAAAAACAGCTGCCCAGGAGTGTGGAGGGATTTCCTTGGCTGTCTCAACAAATCCCAGGGCACACTGCAAGCAGTGTTCAGGTCAGAGCCTGGAGAAACAGCCTCCAGCCCTGCTGCTCCTCAACTTCAGAGTAGTGCAGTTAATTACTCCCAACTTCAGACAACCACCTGTGGTGCCCTAGCAATATTTCCTTGCTTGAAAAATGTGTTGGTTCCCTGGAATTTCAGGTTTTTGAAGCTGGCTGGGTTGTTGGTCTGTTGCCAAAAATCGGTGTTACTTGGGAGAAAGAAAGGCCTCAAAAAAAACCCCCTCAACAAGCTAAGTTTTGCGTGTGAACTTTTCTCTTTATTTTGGAAAAAGCATGATGCTGCCAAACCCAGGGAAGAGAAGGGTTATTCCTTCCCAGACTCAGAATCCTCTTATGTATATCCAGAGTGCTTCTTCAGCACCTGTAATTTGAAATTCCCACCAAAGTCCTGGAACCCTGTGCATGCAGCTGCATGTGGTGCATCCATGATTGCTCTGCTGCTTCTGCTGAAATAAATCTGCTGCCTGGGGCTTTAGCTCTCCCCCGCTGAAACCCAGGTGTAATGATAATGTGTAAGCACTCACTGATACTGGACAGAAAAGTTGCTAAAAATGAAAGTAAATGGAATATTTTGGGTTTTTTCCACCCAAATTCACATGCAGCTTGCTCCAGGCAGGATAATTAACTGAAGGAGACCATAGGCTTAAAAATCTCCAATCCATGCTGATACAAAGCCTGTCTGAGATGGTGTTTTATGGGTCAAGTGTGTGTGAACTCTCTTTTAGATGCCAACATTTTAAGACCTATCTGAAGCATCTGTCCTGTGAATATTTTTCAGTTTGGCCAGGTCTAGTGGGAGGTGTCCCTGCCATGGCAGAGAGGTGGAACTGAGGCACTTTCTAAGCCCCTTCCATCCCAAACCATTCTGTGGTTCTGTGATCTTTTGTGACACCTGGTTATTGGGATCCACCTGGGCACCTGAAAAAGTGCAGAAAGTCTCTCCTTATTCCCCTGGTGAAAATGAAATTTGCTTTCTGCTGTGAGATCAGAAATCCTGGGGGGAAGCTGTTAAAAAGGCATAAAGGCAGTGGCAGATAGATGCATTCTGTGTTGCTATATCTTTTATAGTGTGTATAAGGGCTGCATGTCCAACTGAATTTTAGCACCTTCACATTGTTTGAGTTACTAAAATGGTATTAGAATGAGTTATTTGAAAATAACCACAAACTAAACACAACAAAAACCCATAAACCACCAGAAAAGAAAGCAGATGGAAAGTGAAAAACATCCAAACTCTTGGTTAATTTAGGTTTGACAAAGAGGTTTTCTGATCCCAAAATCAGCTGATTTTTTTCATCAGAACAATGTGCCAGGTTGGGGTATTGGAGTTCAGAGTCCTTTATTTGTCTGATGTTCATTCTCTTGCCTTTTTGCCTATCAGGGCTTTATTGAAGACAAACAAAGAGTAAATGGGTCATGAACAAGAGGTGCAAATATTTGCTACTCGAAATAGAGAGCAGTGTTTTCCTGTACAGTGCCAAAAATGAATGCCCATTAACTGCTGCTGTATAAACATTGAACAAGCTCTGTTTATATTTGTTAGAGCAGGATTTATAGACTACTTCCCTTTAGAGTAACAATCATTGTTTTATGAGCTATTATTAAGTGGGGGGAAAAAAACATTTTGATAATGCTCCTAGTTGTAAAGCTTACTAAGGAAAAGCCACTTCCAAAGCCTCCAGTTCATTTGTATTATTATATTTGCTTCTGGTTAGACTGCTGGGCTCTTCCATGAGATGAGATGGCAAACACAGTGAAGGTGTTGCAGGTTTGAGGAGCAGCAGCTGAGCTGTGCAAACAAACAAAAAAAAGGTGTTGTCACCTTCCAGGATGGCAGGGTGTGAGTGCTGATGGGGCACTGGGTGCCTGGAACCTCCCCATGTGCTGAGGGAGGCAGCTGAGAGCAGGGTCACAGAATCAGGGAGTCAGTGAGGCTGGAGAAGATCTCCAGTCAGGCTGGATCAGTGAGTGCAGCCTTGGATCACCACCTTGTCAGCCAGACAGCACTGAGTGTCCAGGGTGACCACTTCCAGGGGTGAGCACTCCACCACTTCCCTGGCATCTCATTCCAGTGCCTGACAACCCTTTAGGTGAAAATATTCTTCCTTATATCCAACCTGACCCCCCCCATGGGAAATAGAAAAGGTACAAAACCCTCAGAAAGTTATGTGAAAGTAAATTTTAGAGTGAGAGAATGCGAGAGTGTTGAAGATGCAAGGAAAAAAAACAATAAAGCTATGAGGGCTTTTACTGTTTCTCGTGTCTTACTCTGTAAAATGAGGGTGATGATGATAAAATAAAGCTTGGTGCCATTTCCTCTCCTCTTGTCCCTGTTCTCTGATTCCCCTGGCTGTCCCCTCCTGTCAGGGAGTTGTGCAGAGCCACCAGGTTCCCCCTGAACCTCCTTTTTTCCAGGCTGAGCCCTTTCCCAGCTCCTTCAGCCCCTCCTGGGGCTGCAGACCCTTCCCAGCTCTGTTCCCTGCCCTGGACACTCTCCAGCCCCTCCAGGTCTCCCTGGCCATGAAAGCCCAGAGCTGGACACAGCCCTGCAGGTGCAGCCTCACCCTGAAAAGGCCACAGACCAATCAGGGCTTATTTTAAATCAATTCCTGGGTGTTCCCCTCTAGGAATCCTCCTTGTTTTTCACTCCCCAGCTGTCCCCCTGGGTTCCATTCCCTGCTGAAGCCTAAAGGAAAAGGGATTCCAGTGGTTCCAGTGCTGCAGGGCCAGGCCAGCAGTTATGTGGTGACAACACAGTCACTAAAACACCTCTAATGGGCCTTTTCCATCTACTCTGACAACATCTGTGTAGCTTGAAATCGAGATGTGAAACCCATCTGTGAGGGGATTAAATTGGAGATAAAAAAAGGAGATGAAGTGTGAAGAAAATACTGTTGCAGAAATTGTTAAAAACAATGCAAGGATATTTTCTTGTCTAAAAAAAACCCATTCTTTATAAGTAACTGCCCTTCTTTTCCCTCCCTGTGCATATTTAGTTTTTTAATTATTATGCACTTTAATACCCCATAGAGAACAGGCATCATAGCTCAAGGCTTTATCTCAGTAATTTGTTTGTCATGAATGCAATTATTAGGATTAGAAATCATCTTATCCAAGATACTTGGATCTTAGCAGGATGCTTGGCACATTGTTTTCAAAAATTTTACCTCCTTTTTTTGGGATCTGGCAGACTGATAGGGGATTACACTCAGTATTCCAGTCCTTGCCTGTAAAAAAAAGTCACAATTTTCATTGTCATAAATGATTCATTCACATTTGATCTTGAGGGTCCCTTTTTGACTATCAATGCAAAAAGCATTTAGGGATGTTCTGTGAAATGAGGCCAGGCTGAGATGCCAGGAAGGGAGATTGAGGGGAGAATTTGGCCTTTGGGTGACTCCTGAAACTTTCCAGTAAGAGTGGTTCTGCAGTAATTTCATTAGGGTATCCTGGTAATCCTTTAGCTGGGCAGGATTGGCACTCCCTGGTTTCAAGCACTGCAAAAATAGAGACTAAGAGGCAGGCAAATAAAAAGCCCCCAAAAGCAAATTAAAAAAAACAAAACCAAAAACATTTCTGTCCCAAGAATTTATTGCCTAAATTGCCAGCTAAGAATAGTGGATGAGCAAAGTTCTGATTTGTCTTTCTGTGATGGACTCCTTGAGAGATGCTCATATCAAAGAATCTCTTTATTTTACCTAGAAGCAGAGGCTGAAGTGATGATCCTCTTGCTGAGGCTGGGAAGTCTGCTTTCATTTTCCTGCTCTGCTCCAGATTTCTGTAACATTCTTCCTGGGATGGGACTCAGCTCACACACCCTGAGCTGCTGGGGAGTCAGTCAGGGAGGGTACATGGATGAAGAGAGGAGAATTTATCTCTGAAAGAGAGAATGAATCAGCTTCTGATTGTGCTGATTTACTCCTGTTTACTCCTGAGGGACCAGCAAATAATCCATGTCCAGCTCCATGATCCCATCTTTTAGACTTTTAGCTAAAAGCAGGAGAAGGAAGTCAATAACTTACCCCATGTGGAAATTTGGGACAGTGGCACTTCTCATGGGTTTGTTAAAAGTTGGGAGATGCTCACAGAAAAGGGAAAATAGGGAAAATGATTATGGCTTACTGGTTTTTAATGGAGCCTTGGCAGTGGAATGCAGGAGGTGTGTGAGTGGAGGCTGGAGCAGCCAGGGGCTCTGGTGCTGTGTAGGCAGGGTGAGATGCTCACACATCAATGTTCATCTCCTTGGGGCCCCTTTTGTCCTCTGAGTGTGGTGTGGACTGGTGGCTGATGGCTCTTTTTGTTTTGTCCTCCTGCAGGTTACTCTGGCCAGGACTTTGACTGGGCAGACTACCAGAAGCAGTGTGGAGCTGAGGCAGCACCTCACCTGTGCTTTAGAAATGTAAGTTCTTGCTTTTCTCCTGTCCATCCATGTGAAGCAGCACAGAAACTGTGCTGCACGGCTTTGAGAGGCTCCCCAGAGCACCATGAGGCCTTAGGCAGGAAACTGGGGGAGTTTTCCAGGTCTCCATCCCTAAAAGGGAAAAAAACCTTATTTTAGTCTTGTCTTTTTCTGTAGTTATCCTGCTCTTCCTCCCCTCTCTGGTTTTGTACAGCACAAAAAGGATCTCAACTGGTTATTGCAATTAATTCAAGTGCTACTAAAAATAATTTAGGTAAAGAAATTGCATAGTATCATTTGCTCTTTTTTACATTTCAGGTGTTTTCTCTGTATCCCAGGGGGATACATTTAACCAAACCAGATGTATTAAAGTTCTAAATGTTAAAAATGTGTGAGAGGATGCTCAGCCCTCGTGGATGCTCTGTCCTTGGGACAGTTCATGTCCTTCCTTGATGCAGCAACAGTGATGTGAGAGTGATGGATGCCATTAAGATTCACAGCTTTTGAAATAATCTTTTGCAGGCTGTTTTATAGCACTGACAGTCCTGTGTGGCTTGATCTGACAGGTATTCATTGCTTGGGGAAAGGCAGATGTAGCCTTCTGCCTTTTCCAGTGACCTGGTGCTCTCCTTGATGTGCCCATCAGCTGATGGAGGTTGAGATCCCATCAGTAACTGAAAATGCTCCTGATGGTGGTACCTAAATCTTAGTGGGGCACCCAAAGTGAGCACAGAAGGCTTTGCAAAATGAAGTGGTGGTGTGAATGATGGCCAGACAGGTTTCTGTAGGAGTTGTACAGCTTTTCTCTGGGCTCAGAAGTCACAGGACTGAGGGGTGGGGTGCTCATGGAAAGCAGAATGGAGACAGGCACCAGCTGTGGTTTTCCATGGCCTTCCTCATCAGTAGTGGCCCAGGGGCAGCCTGCCTTGGAGGCTTTGATGGTGAATTGGTGAATTTTTTTGTTGGCAAACTCAGAGGACCTGTACCATGAACAGAGTCTGACTTGAGAGTCAAACCAGAGGAGGGATTTCCTTACCCCATAAAGACCTTCCTGAAGGGACTTTAAAGATTTCCAGCAGTCCTGAGGGAATCTGGGCAGTGCTGCATCACACCAATGCAGTGGGGCTATTTTTGCATTTCTCTTCTTCAGGCATCCCCACCTTTTCTTTATATCTCTTTTCATTTTGGCAAGTAGTGAATCTCTTCTCTTAGCCTTGACAGCCTTGAGAAAAGTTTTGCATAATACCCTCTAAGATTAAGTCAGGTCTGAGCATTTTTTGGTCTTTTTTTTTGGTTTTTTTAAGGAAACATTCACCAGATGAACACATGTCTCTTATTCTATCACTCTTAATAACACAATTCTTTTCAGAGGGAGCTTCTCTGTTGTCACTTGTGCAGCCTCCTGGCTGGTCCCCTCGGTTTGTGGCTGTGAGGGGCTCTTTGATGGAAGCTTTTTGCATCTCCCACCTCGTGCAGCCAGACCTGGTGCTGGCAGTGGAGGTGCTGTAGCTGTTTCTCCAGGAGGGATTTTTAACAAGGAGAGGAAGTTATGAAATGGATTGACATACCCAAATGCTTAGTAAAATAAACTCCACCTAACTGTTGTGCCATTGATTTTGTATAAATGAGCCTCCAGCACCGAACTGCAATGAAAGGAGCTGGGGTGATGATAAATGGCGTTTCCTTGTTAGGCAACATAAAAGGCATTTAAACAAACTCAGCCTGCATTCCTACAGCCCTGGCCATTAGCAGCTTTTGCAGGGTGAAGCTGATCTGTGCTGAGCAAAGCTTGAGGCAGTCCAAGCTGTGTTTGAGATAGCAGCATGTTCTTGGATGGAAAAGAGACGAAAGCCATGAGTTTTCAGTCTCTCAGAGAGCTTTCAATGGTGGTTCAAGGTGAAGTGCCCATGATCCTTGGTGTTCCACCAATAAGAGAAGGATTGAATTTGAGCCTGACTTCCAGTTTTTCACATAGGTGAGGGTTTGGTGTCATTCTGAATCAGAGGCAATTATTATTGTTATTAGCAAAAAATCTCAGGGACCCCTTTCTGTGCTACTGTGTGCAGAGAGATGCAGGGAGGGAAATCCACAGAAGGGAGGCCCTGGTATGGACACAAGTATTGCATTAGTGTGTTTTCAGGGAGAGAGATTTCAGTGGGAGAGATGCTGGGAAGGGACTGAGTGTAGGTGACAGGAGGGAGCAGTGGCAATGAACACAGCTGGATCCATCTACACTCCAGCCAATGAAATCCTTGTTCATTGAGCTTAAGATGGAATCACAGGATGGTTTGGGTTGGAAGGGACATTAAAGGGACATAGTTCCAATGCCCCCATCCCATGGACACTGCTGCCACCCACTAGATTGGGTTGTTCAGGGTACTCATCATGAAAACTCCATGAAAAGAAACATAATTGAAAAGAATACTCAAATACTCAGCTTGGGTGACTGAATATGTGAAGAGGTTTCTCTGGTCTCAGACAAGATGGTTTTTTTGCTTTACAAGGTTGCTCCTAGCAAGGTGAGAGGTGCTTAAGCACAGGAGTTCTGGGAGCCCTCTGGGTTGTATCACATTAGCAGAAAATGCATCACTGGCAAATAATTCAAACATACTTGGAGCTGATGTGGAGCAGCCTCCTTGCAGTCTCCCAGGAGTCAGGGGCAGGAGTAGAAGGTGAAATGCATTTCATCATTGATTTTTCATATGGATATTGGTGCAAAGCTGCTCCAACATGGGCTCCTCTCTCCAGGGTCACAGCCTCCTTTGGGTATCCCTCTCCTCTGATGGGGTCCTTGGGGCAGCAGACCCCAGCAGCAGACCCCAAGTGCTGCAGGGACACAGCTGCCTCACCATGGGCTGCACACAGATGTGATTTAACTCTGGACTGCATTCTTCAGGGTATCCTGCCCTTGCAGAGGATAGCAAACCAGCTAAATTTATGCTTCCCAGCAGACAGTCTGGTTGAAGCTGTGCAGTGCTGCAGTGCCACGTTTCAGCATTGTCTCTTGGCTCTTTCAGACATCCTTCAGCCGTGGCTTCACCAAGAACATGAAGCTGGAGGCAGTGAACCCCAGGAACCCTGCAGAGATTTGTGTTGCCTCCATCACCTCGGTGAAAGGACGGTTGATGTGGCTGCACCTGGAAGGTACCTGCTCTAAAGGCTGCTTGTGTTTGTCTGTCTGACTGACTCACTGACTCAGTCTTTCACTCACTGACTGACTGACTGACTGACTCACTCACTCACTCACTCACTCACTCACTCACTCACTCACTCACTCACTCACTCACTCTCTCACTCACTCACACTTCATTTTGCCCTTCATCCTCTGCACAAAATTTCTCTCTCCGGCTTTCAGTTTTATACACATTGACCAGCTGTTTGTCACAAGGAATTCCATTTACCTGCTCTTTCTCTGGTGGAGCTGCAAGTTCCTCCACCCTCCCATCCATCTTTATCACCCTGATAACAACCTCCTTCCTGCCATCATCGTGCACCTTCATCCTGGGAATAAAAGTTTGCCTCACTTGTGCAGCTGAGACTTCTACAGCAATTCCAACCTGGCAGTTTGTACAGGAGGAGAGGTTTCTAATGAAAGTTCTTAAAGTTGGTAAAAACATTGCCAGGTAACCCAAACCTCCCAGGTGTTTGCTTTTGGTAGAGCTGTGTGCAGTGCAGGTTTTGGTTTTTAAGCTAATTCTTTGCCTTCAGGCTCAAGGTAGCAAAGCTCATCTGCACCCTGGTCCAGACACAGGACAATTTTTTTTTTTTAATTGCTGGAACCAACAATTGTTTGGAATTCCATTCTCACTAAGGCTGTTGTTGGATTTACACCCATCTGATCAAGGAATCTGACCCATTTTGGGAACTTCTTGTTGTAAATGACCAAGTGCCTTCACTTGTATATGCCAAAGATGTGGATAGATGCAGGAAGAGGGCAACACACCCCCACCTTGCTCTTTCTCTCTGCTCTTTCTCTCTTTTAATTTCTTACAGGATATCTTTTTACAATTTACCATAAAAAAATCCTGTGTGCATCTCCTTTCTTTTGAGTTCTGATATATAGTTGCTTTAAGCTTGCTTTATATCTCAATACCAGGAACTGAATGATCTGTAATAAACAGAAAAGATGCAAAAGACTGCAGAAATAGAAAGAAATCTTTGCTGCTGTAGGAATACATCACTACAGTATGCACAGTGTTATGCTAAAGGCAGGCATTAAAAAAAAAAAAAAAACCAACCAAAAAAACCTCTGCTTGCAGAGTTGTAAAATAAATGTGGCTTGAAGTGTGGCATGGGTTTTTCTGACTCCATTAATATAGTGTTGTTTCTAATGGATTATTTATATTCTGGAAGCAGCAAGGCTCCCCAGCCACCACGGGAGCCCCTCACTGAAAACCTCAAGTCCCACCGTTTATCACGGGCGCCTCTGAAGCTTTCATTGTTGCCCTCCCAGTTTGGCAGCCCAGGCTGCAGCCATAAAGCAGGAACACAGGAGTTAAGCAGAGCTGAGTTGGACATGAGGGAACACTGTGTGATAAATCACACTTTGTACAGTAGCAAAACCCTAAACTCGAGGGCGAGCGTTTAATGAGCAGCAGTGCGGTTCCCCCGTGCTGGAGGAGAAGCTCAGGACTGATGGGATGCTCTGTGCTCTCTGCTGCTTTATTACTCATCATCTGCATTGTTAATTTTTACTGGTTCATTTTAGATTTTAGAGCTTGAAGCTTTCTGGTGTGAATTTATACAAGTAATAATGCACGCTCCCTGCACAGCCCAGGAATTTGAGGAAAACCCTTTGGTTAATCACTTCTCCAGGGAGGTTTCCTGTAATTTCCCCTTTTACAGTTTTCTAGAGTTGCTGCTCTATTCTACCCATCCTGTAAGATTCATAGCAGGACACAGACATTTTCCTCACCCTGTTTCCAGTCTCCTTGTTTTCCCTTTAACCTCCCAGTTCTCATGGACGTTTCTTGCTCTGAGAATCAGAGAGCAACATAAAACACAACACATGAAACTAATGAGTCTCAGAAAAGCTGTTTTCTACTCCTGTGAGTGAGCCAAAGGAAGCAGTAAGGTGCTGGAAGTGAAAAGCAGGGTTATCAATTGCCAGAGGGCAGAAGCAGTGCCAGGGAGGACAGAGAAGCTGTGAATATGTCTTACTAGATGAACAAGGTGCTGCAGGATAATGGGCATTGTGCTGCTTTCTTGCTCCTCAGGGTGGCTGCAGCTGTAAACTTCAGAACCAGAATGTTCACAGAACCATTTTGGTTGGAAAAGACACTTCATGTCTATTTTATTGTTGCTTGTAAGCAGCAAAGTACATTTGATCTGGTTACTTTATAATGATTTAGAATTGTAGAATAATTAAGATTGGAAATGACCTCTAAGATAATTGAGTCTGTTTCTTCAGAGTAACACCATTACAATAATGAAGTAATTGGTTTTCCCAGTCCTGGTGGCATTTCAGTGGGGTCTGTGTTGATTTCTTGCTCTGTTCAGGGCTTGATCCATGGCTTGCTCACTGTCTGTCTTGCCACTGACTCACTGTTGTCATGTGGGCTCCTTGCCTGGGTTTGTGGTGTCAGGTGGAAATGGAGCTCCTCATGGGACCTTTCATCAGGTTCAAACTGAGCAGTGACCATGGGTATTGTCTCATGGAGGGATATGGTTTTTCAGGGAATTTCAGCTGCTGAAATCTTGTATTCAGCAGGTTGTGTCCTTCCCCTATGCCTTCATCCCATTTTCTTCCCCATATCCAGTGAAAGAGGCACTGCATTTTCAGTGGATAATGCATGAACATGACAGGGCTCAGATAAACACATGAACACATCCATGAATCTACACAGACATCATGATTGCATTTTTTTCCTTATTTCCTCCAGCAGTGTGATCACCAGCACCTATTTCCCTGCCTGCTTCATGCTTTTAATGCAGCCACACACTCTCAGAGCAGCAGGTTTATTAATGATCCAAATGCTGCACCTCAGCCTCGGTGCTGTTCCCATCACAGAGTTCAATTACTGCTTCAATTACACCACAAGCCCTTGATGAACAGACATTAGTGGCAAGCTCCCTGTAGTCATCTGGCTGTGCACAGTCAAACACTTGCTGCCTTAAACAGGAGGCAAAGATGTTTTAACAGATGCCAGGGTGAGGGTGATGCAGAGGAAGCTGCTGATCCCTTGGTCCCTTTTATTAGGAGCTCACCCCATGCTGTCCTGGGGTGGAATTGGCAGAGGGAGGAGGTGAAATTGCTGGCCCAGCTGTGCCACTGCAGTTGAACTTGGATTGGAGTAGTTAAAATGGTGCCTTGACTCAGGACACAGAGTTGTTTTTGGAGGAACTAAAAGCCAGCAGGAATATCTTTGGATTTTGAGTGGAAATGAGGCAAATTAGGAAAAAAAAAGTAGGAAGAATTTCCTTCACTGAAGGATGGTCAAGTATGGGCTTCCCATAGTGATGGGATGATTATTCATGGAAGTGTTCAAAAGTCTTGTAGATGTGTTGCTGAGAGACATGGCTCAGTGATGAGCCTGCCAGTGATGGGTTAATAGTTGGGCTTGATGATCATGGAGGTCTTTTCCAACCTAAATAATTCTTGGGTTCTGTGAGTGGGACCACATAAATGAAGATGGGATTTTCTTCTAAAGGAGGTGTAATAACCAAACTGGAAGATAATTGCTTTAAGTAGAAACTTCAGGTGAAGTTTTGGAGTCAGCATTGTGCCAGAGGCCTTGGTGCACTATCCCATTTGGATTTTTATACTGCTTCTCTCTGTTGGATGATCAGCTCTTGGCTCATGTGAGGAGCCCTAGGAGAGCTTGTGGCACTCCTGGACAGAAGAGTGACCACTTCTCACCCTGGAAAAAATGAGACTCAAGGGCAGAGCTGAACAAGAAAAGGGAAGCACTGATACATGAGAGCCTCTCTCTCACATTACCTACCTCCCTGGAAAAGCCTAGATACACTCTCTTACCATGAAGAACAAGCATTCAACAAGTCCTTCTAACTCACTTATGCAACTTTACAAAATACCCAGGGGTCAGCCAGGCCATCTTCTTGGAGGAAGCCATGTGTGATAAACCTCCCTGCTTCACTGCACACCCTCAAAGTGCTCTTAATGGGCTTTTCCTCTGAACCTCATTGCACTGTAAATGCAGCAGCCCCATCCTTGCTGTCTGTGCAGAACTGTAGATGAAATGGTGCCTGATTTTGGTGAAGAGAAGTAGATTTATTTTCACATGTTCCATCATTCCCTGCCCTGGGCTCGTGATGGATCCTTGGATGGCTCTGAGCTTGGTGTTCCCATGCCTAAATCCCATTATAAATTTGTTCTTATAGGTTCACAGATGCCCTCTCCAGAGTACATTGTTGATGTGGAGTCTATGGACATTTTCCCTGTTGGCTGGTGTGAAGCAAATGCTTATAACCTCACCCCACCACACAAAGCTGTTTGTAAGTACATGGAGACCTGAGCAGTGGATATATCAGGGATTTTTCCTAAGGTCTACAATCCCATTTTTGACACTATCAACCTACCCAGCAGACCAATAACCAGGCTGGAAGTGTACTGCAATAAATGGAATAAATCTTAATTAGTGACCAGACTGGAATTATGCAGTTTGTACTTATCTCTGTGATCAGCTCCTCCAAAAATGGGGTTGTCTGTGCTGGGGAAGGCTGTTCCATGGTGTGGGATTGCACAGTGGGTTGTGGGTTTGCAGAGGGGCTTTGGTCAGTGGGGTTGTCAGAGGGGAGCCAGGTTTTGTTGTGCTGAGCCAGGTTCACTCAGGCAGCTGAGTGGATTAGGGGCAAAGACCTCAAATTGAAAAAAAAAGCCCAAACCATAAAATACCAGGTGGAATGGACATCTGGGTGCCCCTTTCCAAGAGGATCTGCTCCATCTAAATGGAGAAATAATTGCTGCCATTCTGTGATGGAGTTTCTGCCCTTTCCCAGGGTATCTGTCCCTCATTTCACTGCCCTTGCCATCTCAGAGATTTTCCTGATGTTCAGTTCAAATCCCCCCACAGCACAATTAAGCCCACAGTGTTTTGTCCTGCCTCCAGTGCATATTAAGACAAATTTCTTCCCTTTTTATTTGCATTTGAAGGCAGTTCATGAGAGCTCAGTAGCTTGGTGTTATTCTCCTGTTCCAACATACCCAATCTCAAGCCACCAGGTGAAAAATTGCCCTCACTGTTTATATTAATTAACATCCGAAAGGCAAATTTTAAAATTTATCAGCCCTTTCGAAGAGTTAAATAAGCTTAAGTTAAAAATCAGACAGCCAGAGCCTAATTTAGGAGAATACTGCTATGGCAACATTATGCAGCCTTATCACAATTTATAGCTGGGGATAAATTATGCTGGAGGTAATCATGCTTGTAAAATGTAATCTTATCCATATGTGTTTCTGTATGGAAAAATATTTGTGTTTTTATTTTAATTTTTTTTCTTTTATGCTGATCCCATAAAACACAATATTAGCATTCCAGAGGAAAGATTAAATGTATTATTACATCCTTAAAGTAGGTTTTAATGATGTAGTGACTTACTTAAAAAATACCAAGGAAAGATGGTGATAGTAATTAAGTACCATTTCATTGTGTTCGAAGCCTTTTTATAGTCAGTGCATTTACACAGCTTTTTATGCATTCTGGCTGTACTTAACAGGACAGAAGGGTAAAAAAACTATTTTTTTTTTTTTTTTTCTTCCTTGCTTCATTTTTGCAGTGCGAAGGAAGAGGAGAATTGCAGTTGTGCAACCAGAAAAACAGTAAGTTGTTTTGGTGTTGTTATTTAAGGTGGTGTTTTTACAGGAATGCATCAGGTCTTCCAGGGGGGATAATACACAGCAGCTGTGTGGCTTGGTAACTACTGCCCAGACACTGCAGCACAGCCAGCAAGAGGATTCTTTTAAGTCTGAAATATTTGTTAGCATACTAGAAAAAGTCACAGTAACAGCAATTTTTTACTGGTTGGGGCTGTGCAGCCCCTGCCTGATGGCCAGCAGGGGAGGCTTAGGGAAGATGGACATGTACCAGGAGGGCATTTCCCTGTCTAGCTCTTGCACTTTGTAGAAACTCGAATTTAAGGGATTTAAGGGAAGGAATTTGAAGCCTGGAGGTCTAAAGCTGACACATCAGAGTATATTTTTAGAGAAGGGGTGGGTCTGGCTCCTTCATCTGCAATACCCTGGTCTGTGATCAACCATGTGGAAATGGAAATGTGTTGGAGGTTTGCTGTTGCTGGTGTATCTTTTGGTCCAGCCTGAGGACTAGTTCTGGCCCCTTGTCCTAACTCTGCTAAATACACCACATGTTCTATTAAATACACCCAGTTTCTCTTTTAACAGGTTACCATCCACAGTGCCTGTTGAGAAAATACCTCATGACCTCTGCCCAGTTCCTCAGCTAGACACAACAGGTGAGGATCCTTATTTCAAAGACCCATGTCCTGTATGGAAGGGGAGGATCCTTATTTCAAAGACCCATGTCCTGTATGGAAGGGGAGGACCCCAGAAAGGCAGTGAGTTGTCACAGGGGCTGTGAGGAGGAGTGAACCCACCTGATGTACAACAGGTGAGGGTCTGGTTCCCCACAGTCTTGCTGGGGCTGTCAGAGTACCCCTGGAGCTTGCCCATGTCAGGTGATGATATTAAGGTTAATGAATCTCTCTGGTGGGCATGGGTGCAGGTTGTTAATTGGCACTGATGAAATTGGTACAGCAGGACCTGATGGGTCCCCTGTGTTACATCAGTGTGGTGTGGCTGCTGCTTCTGCTAAAGGCAGATTCTCTCCCCTTCAGCAGTGGCAGGAGGCTCTGAGTGCAATATTCATCCAATTAATGGTGTAAGCCCAGCAGCAGGGACAGGATGTAACTCACTTTATTTCAGCAGGCTGTGGGACACATGTTTGTACTGCAGCCAACACCCCATTACAGTCAAATGGGGAGAATCAGGGTCTTTTTGGCCATGATAACCAGAAAATGTGGATAACCACTTGGAAGGCATGTGAAGCACATCTAGAAGTTCACATTTCTCTCCATGGGCTATAAAGGAGCCCAGAGTAATTATCCCAGGCAAGGAAAATGCTCTGCAGACCCCTGGTGGGTCAGGGAATGGCACTGCAGGGCTTGTGGGGTTGGACAGGAGCTGAAGAGGGGTTTCTAAGGCTCTTCACTGAGAGAATGTTCTCCCTGAGCTGATTCCCTGTCCTTGAGGCTCAGCTCATACCTCCCTTCCTGGCAGGGTGCAGTGAGTTGCTCATGTTCCCCTTGCAGTGTGAATTCTGAAGAGCCCTGGCTCATGTCATGGATTAAATCCTTTGCCAGTCCTCCTTTCAGCAGGGTGAGCAGCCAAATCAGTCACTGTTAAAAACACTTCCTTTTCCCATGCTGGATGGCCTTGAACAGCAGAGGCTTCCCTACCTTCTATCCTGGGGTAGAATTTTGTGCTTTCTTTATTTTCCTCCCCTCCCTCCCACATCTAGGAGGAAGAAGTGCCCTTGATTGATGATGCAGACATGCTACAGGCACCTCACTGCTGCTTTCTCCTTGCAGGCACCATCAATGGGAGATACTGCTGCCCCCAGCTCTACATCAACCACCGCTGCTTCTCAGGTCCATATTTAAACAAAGGCAGGATTGCAGAGCTACCTCAGTCTGTGGGGCCTGGCAAGTGTGTGCTGGTCCTCAAGGAGGTATGGCCCAGCTCTCTTTTGGGGGCATTTCAGAGGAAAGTATGAGTCATGGCTTGCCAGACCCAGAATTTGTGAACAATGCACCTGGATGGGTTTCCATGAACAAAGAAAGAGGGGCAGGTTTTGCAGTGTGGGTTTTGATGGGCAGATGATGCTTTTGAAACATGGGCAGTTCTGTGGGGTGGGAGCAGCTTTAGTGTGGGTTGCCATCAACACAGGAGCAAATAGCAATGTCATGGAGATATGGGCATCTCCTTTTGGAGACATAAACAACTTCCCAAGGAGCAGGACATTGGCAGTGGCCCAGCACTGGTCCGTGTTACTTTGCAGAAAAAATTCAAGCTTATTATGGCCACAAACCAAAGCTTGTTCTGGCCATGAGAACCAGTTCCAAAATCTGGAAAGGTGAAGAGAAAACATTCAAAGTGTTGCTGTAAGGGAGATACAGCTGATTCCTGGTAGCTGTTGCTGAGATGAGAGAAGCCAGCAGCTCAGAGAGCCATGGGCAGGATGGAGGTAAAAATTTGCAGCACAATTGAAGCTCCTGATGCTCCTCAGCCCTTTCCACCCAAGGTCTTGTCTTTGCCTCCACCACTGATGCACTGAAGCATCATCCTGTGTGTGCACCCTTGAATCCCAAAGTCTTAGGTGAGTAACAAGTAACTGTTGTACAGTTTAGTACCAAAAATACTTTTACAGCCTGGCTGTCCACTGTTCCCAGTGCCAGCACAAGTTTTCTGCTGGGACCACTGGTTTATTGTGGTTTTTTTCACTCTGAGGAGCAAGTGAGGTGGCAGTGCCTGTTATTTGACATCAGCTGCAAAGTTTATCTCATTTCTGAGGTATTTTCTTGGAAAACAAGTTGAAACTGGGAGCCAAATACAATGGAAACATCAGCTACTGCCATCCAGGCTGCACCTGGGCTGAAAAGTGGTGACTGTAAGGTAGCTACTCTGTATAATAAAGGCTGACTTGAAGTTAAATTAAAATAAATACATGATCAGCTTTAGTTTTAGTTCTTGGGTCAGAATATCTAAGAAACACAAACAGTTCTTCATATATGCCAAGAACACCTCAGCAACATTGTAAAATAAAACAAGGTGTCTTCTTAAGATTCCAGATGATCTGTAACCCCCCATATCTTAGAGAAATAATACTGTAAAGATTAACTAGCTTCATTGCTTACTGCTCTTGCTATTTTTAAGACACTTTGATCTTTCTCTATTTAAAAAGAAAATGGACTATGACAAAAGATGCCTTTTAGATTCTTAATGATCTAATGAACAAATCCCAGATAACTCTTTTGCTCTCCTCCCTCTGTCCCACAGATGCAGCAGTATTCCAAGTTAAAAAAAATAACAGTTTGCTGCCCTGCTTTGAGGCAGGAATTTAGCATCTCTTGTTAGGTAGGAGGTGTGGGATTATATCTCAGATAGAGGAGGGAAATTCAGTTTCTCCTCATAAGAATGCTGATCATTGAGGTCTTGAACAGGAGAAAAGAGTTGTGATCATATTTTTAGCTGTACCTTGTCAGTGATATCCCCAAAGAAAACTTCATCCAGGGTTGAGGCTGTTTCAGGGGGGATGGAGATGGGAAATGTGTGAACACCAAAGAGCTGTGATGGGAAGAAAAGTGCTGAACTGCCCAGTGGCATCAGGCACACCAGGTATACTCAGAAAAGAGCCCCTGTGCAGATGAAAATACATGACATGGAGAACTTTATGAGTATCAGGTGCTTGTGGGGCTGGGCAGAGGCTTGTGATGGTGTTCACTGGTGTGACTCAACTCACTCAGCTCTGAAAACCCAAAGGTCAGCAGCATCAAAATAAAACCTCACTGATGGATTAAAGCAAAGGCTGGGTTTGCCTAATCCCCCTCTGTGCTCCAAGGCACAGGTGGCTGCACCCAAACCATCCCTGATGCAGAGGGCTGAAGTTAAACCACCAAAATCTCAGACTGGTCACGCTCCAGCCAAAGGAAATTTGACTGGTCTGAGATGGTTGATGTAATTCTCCATCTGCAGAGAAAGTTGGAAACTAGTCTAGGTTTCTTCACTGGTTTTGTTTAAATCACAGTTAATTTTTTTTTCCAAAGACCTGTTTGTTTGCATTTAATAGAGTGCAGTATGAAGTGATACTGTTGTTAGAAGGTACCACTGTTACTGTGATGATGGACCTTTGCTGTAGGGTAGAATGCCAAACCCAGTGACTCATTTGAGATACAAGAAGAGAAAAAGCCAGAGATTTTATTTTTTTTTCCTTCCCTGAAAGGGAAATAATTGTTCTTACAAAACACTCTTTATTTTGAACTGAGTTTAGAAGTTTACAGAGTTCTGCTGGTGACAAGCCAGCTTTGAGAAAAGTCCTGGCACTGTTGGGTGCCTGTGCAGGGCTGGAGCTGATTAGGTGTCTGGGAGAATGCCCAGACAGGGCCACACTGGTATTGCAGGGTTGGGTTTTCTTTTCCTGCTCATTTCCCAGCTATTCTGACAGCTCACACAAGCACCAGTACTCTGCTGAGGGGCAGGACAGCACTGTTGGTGGAAATTGCTCTGCAAGATGCTTTCTGCCCCAGATGTCCCAGCAGCCAACAAACTCCTGCACAGGGGTTAAATAACACCCTGGATTTGCTGATCAAGGCCCCTGATGAGCTGTGAATGAGTGTGGCACTCAATGTTTTTGAAAACCCACTCCTGGCTTCCTGACATCAGAGGCCAGTGCCCCTCAGTTTGTGTGGGGAGAGACTGGCTAAGAAATGTGGGTGAGCAGCTGGAAGGGCTCACTCAGAAACTGTTTTCATAGCATTTTAAATTGGTTTGGATTGGATGGGACCTAAAGATCATCCAGTGCCACCCCTGCCATGAGCAAGGACACCTTTTACTATCCCAGGCTGCTCCAAACCTCATCCCAACCTGGCCTTGGGCACTTCCAGCATCCAGGGGCAGCCACAGCTTCTCTGGGCAGCCTGTGCCAGGGCCTGACCACCCTCACAGGGAACAATTTCTTCCTCATATCCAGTCTAAATCTACCCTCTGTCAGTGTTTGGTGTCTCTAAATGGACTTTTTTGAAGAGTGGTTTGAGTAATGATTCCAAGAGCCCAATGATAAATTAAATTTTGCTTCTAGTAAATAACCTATCCAAGCAACTCCAGCCAGTGCCATTTTACAGAGTGCTCTGCAGCATTAAGTGAAGCCCTTGCCTGAAAATAATTAATCCTGTAGGGTTTTCAAAATGCTAGCAAATCCTCAGGTTGCTGGATTTAGAGGGGCAAAAAAAAAAAAACCAACTCAGAGAAAACCAACCAAACAAACATAAACACATTGGTCACTGCAGTATGACCTAGTTACTTTTTCATTTCTGATGAACTGCATTCATGGGTGCTGGATAAACTTAATATTCATCATACTGAAATCATTTGCAGGCCCCCAAGGAATTAAGAACAGGCGTTAGGTAAAGAGCTAAATTAGATGAAAACCAATCCAGACTCACTGTGGGATCATTCATGTGCATACAATGCAGAGTGTTCAAACACACGGTCTGGTGCTGTTAAGAGATTTGTTTTCCTTGTGTTTATCTCCCTATGCCAAGTGTAGGCTATTAAAGCTTGGATTTCCTGAGCCAATAGCAGGAATCATTTTTATTCTCAGTGACTTTGGATTAAAAGGGTTGGCACATGTGTTCCCCTGTACGGAGTGGACACACACTGGGTTCCAGGCACACCTCCTGCAAACTCTTTTTGTGGAGACTTCATTACTATTCTGCTAATACAGTCAAGGCACACAACTCTCAGGCTCTTAAGCACACTGCTGACCTCAAATGTGTGAATTTCCCCTTCAGTGCTCACTGTGTGGGGGTGCACATGACCCAGCTTGTGCCTTCAGAACTGTTTCTGTCTTTATATTTTTATTAAACTGGTCCATGATGGATGCAGTCTATGGAATCTGCTTGGGATGAGAGGATCTGTCACAAAGGCAGAATTACTGGTTAGCAGATTTTTGGGGTTAAACAGCAGCATTTAATGTAGTTACCTTATCAGACTCTGATATCTTTATCTTTTGTCTGTGTTATCTATAATATGTCTATAATATGGCATCAATGATCCATTCTCCTTGCGTCCAGCACTTAAACTGTGCAGCCAGGACTGAAACAAACACCTGCAGCACCTGGGACCACGTTCAGTGTGGTCAAGGACTACTTTTCAACCCATCATTGTTGTTGGTTTTATCTCCCCTTAGGTTCTCAGCATGGTGATCAATGCAGCTTACAAGCCAGGGAGTGTTTTACGAGAACTGCAGCTTGTGGAAGACCCTCAGTGGAATTTCCAGGAGGAAACACTTAAAGCAAAGTAAGTCTTCAATGTGTGTTCTTTTATTTGGGAGGTTTCAGAAAGGGAACTGGCTAGGGAAAAAAAAAAAAAAAACCAAGATAAGAGAAGGGTTTTTTTCTATTGTGAGAGTTTTACTTTTCTAATTATCGTTTTGCTTCATTGAATTATTTGACTCATTCCATAGCAACTTCAGAAATGAAATATTCACCTGAATGGTTCATTTCTATTGTCTTTCTCCAAGCAGCCATCCAGTTTTTGATGAAGTCAAGTCCTGAGTTTTATGATAAGCTGTTCTTATAAGCTTGGCTATTACTGAATGAACTCAATTCTTGGCTTTCTAAAAGCAGGAGTATTGCTGCTTTTAAATTAGAGCCTGTCAGGCTAATGCAGAAAAAACTGGTGAGAATGAATGGCACTAAGGAAAGTTCAAATGAATTAGCAGGGACAGATTTTTTAGCAGGATTGTGATTAGGGCAGAGTAGTAACAGATCAGAGATTCAGGTCAAGATTGGATGCCTTTCTAGAATATATTCTTCAGTTCTCTTCTAAACAGCACCAAAGAATACTGAATTCCTCCTTCCAGCATTAAAATCTACCTGTTTATGTCTTCTTTAAATAATGGGCACTATACTTAGGAGGTATTTCAACAACCATTATCTCTCTGAAAGAGGGGAGTCTCACCTAAGCTCTCTCCAGAGTCCTTCTGAAGAATAATTCTTCCCACTTGAAGATGGATGTCAACAAATATTTCTTTGAAGAAAGCTTTCTTTGTTGGCTAATGGTCACCTTGACTTTTTAAGTACTGTAGTTAAATGTAGTGAATCTCACCCTTTGTACTGAACTCTGTAACTCCTTTTCAAAGAAAAGCAATTTTCTCTTGGTTATTTGATATGAATAGCTTCCAAACACAGCACTATTGATGGCTACTGTATTTGATCTTTACCCATGCAGATATTGCAAAGGTTAAGGGAGTGAGTTGAAAACTTTTGCTCTGTGTGCACTTAAACTGCTTTCCTGAAGGAGGATTGCAAACTAAAATAAAAATCTACTAGAAACATCCTACTCTTAATTTGCTTCTTTGACCCATGTGGATTGCCAGGCTTTTGTGTTTGTCAGTGGAGATGCTGTGGATGGAAATCTAAAAGTCAACCTAAAGCATGCAGATTCCATTTGAACACGTCTTTGTCCATGACCTGATTTTTATTGATTCCAGGGTGCCACATCTTGTGCTGCAAATATCAGATAATTCACTCCTACAGATACTTAGCAGTTGTGAAATCAAGTTGTAATGCCTTGTGTTACTTGACATCCTGCAAAGAGCTGAGCTTGTAGGCACTTTCCCTATTAGCAGTATCCTGAGTAGGGTTTTGTTGGGGTTTCCCATGTGAGTGTGGGGCTCTGCCTTGTGTAAAAGCAGAAATACCTTTCTTAAGGCTGCTGCAATCCATATTTCTAATGGGAGACAGCCTGGAAAATTTTAACTGACCATCCATGATAGTATTTTATGTTGGCCCCCCAGTCACAGCCCACGTACATGTTCCTTTGTGCTGGCTGCCCCAGCAGGCATCAACCTCAGCTCTGCAGGATGTCAGGCAGCATCTTTCAGCTTTGTCAAGCCACAGAATGGATCATCACAGGCTCAGAGTCAGGACAGCAAGGTTTGAAGTGCCTTTTGAGAGCAGCAGTGGATTTTCCTCCAGTGTGGCATTGCCCTCTGCTCCTGAGGGGACAGAGCTCATGGGGCTGCACAGCTCCTTGTTCCTGCAGCTCTCTGGCTTCTGCAGCTGATCTCTTCACAGAGAGGGCTTGGTGGCCATGCCAGCTTGCCTGTGGGTGGTTTGAGTATTTTTAGGAGTGGATAGTAGAGGATTGACATGCCCCAAGGCTGTCTGGCTGTCCTAGAACTTCCTTCTTTTTTCTTCGTCTTGTTTGCTTGAGTTTTTCCATCCAGAAGTTTTAATTGCAGTTGGTTTTTCCGAAGCAGAAAACACAGTCATGAAACCAGATACTGTGGAACATACAAACAGCACATGACACCTTCCACCAGGTGTGACAGTGTTCCAGAATCTTAAACAGAGACCTGAAATGAGTAACAGAGACCTGCAATGAGAACTTGCAGCTCCATGGGCTCTGGATGGTGCCTATTGCTAAGGATGACAGCTCCAGAGCCAGCTGTGATGGGACACATCATGTCACCACCTTCTTTCTGATGTGGACTGGCACCTCCTTGGGTCTTGGCAGTGCTGTTTGTTTGCAGTGCCTGCAATAGAGCAGAGCAGAGGGATTGGTGAAGAGAAGTCTGCTTTTCCCACTGTCCCAAAGGCAGGGTTTTGCACTGCCAGGAATGCATTATCTCAGTCCTGGGGCAGCCTGCATTTAGTTCACTCTGCTGTCATGAGTGGTCACTGTGGAATCAATTACTCTCACCTTGCAAAGAAGATAAAACAATTTAGATTGTCCAGAGAGATGTGTTTGCAGTGTGTGATGGCAGCCATTTCCCATCAGTGCTGCTGGCTCTGTGTGAAAAGAGTCAAACCTGATTTATTGGTGATGATGAGTTAGAAATGTCAGGCTTGATCCTCCTGAGTTCCCATGAGGGGTAGTTGAAGCTGCCAGCTTTCAACCCTTAAAGTTTGGATGCTCTTAAGTTCAATGCCTACATCTTGATTTGCCTTCCCAATTTTACATAAAATGCTAAAGGGACTTTATGCTTTTTCAAGGGTTTTCATTTCTAAGGGCTGACAAGGGGCTGTTTGGTTTTACCCATTTTTGCAGGACTTTGGACATGAACAAAAGCAGTGTGTGCCGAAAGTTATCTCCTGGGTCTTGTATGAAGCCCAGCTGATCAAAATAATAAAGATGAGTATTCCTGGACTCCTTCATTAAAAGAAATTGTGAGAACTGCTCAAATCCTGTAGCTGAACTTTAGGAACATTTACCCCATGCCAGACATCATTGCTTATTCATGAGGCTGCATTTCAAAGAAAGCCTTTCCACTGCACTGCTTTAGAAGACTGCCTTTAACTTGTGATGGGTGAGGCTGAGGTGTTTGAAATCTTCTTTGCCTCAGCCTTTGCTAGTGGGGCTTGGCTCTCAGGCTTCCCAGGGCCCTGATCCTGTTTGAGGGAACCAAGTGTTACCCACAGTAGGTGGAAAATTATCTAAAGACACTGAAAGCAAACTGCACAGGTAGTTGGGATGCAGCCAGCTCTGCCTGGGGGGATGGCCAATGTCATTGCAAGGCCACTTGCTGGTGTGTTTGGAAACTGATGAGGGTGAGGGAAGAATCCTAATCTTTGGAAAAAGGCAATTATCACACCCCTCCTTAGGAAGGGCAGGAAGGAGGATCCAAGTATCTACAGGCTGTCAGCTTAACTTTGCTGGAAAGGTTATTAGCACAAATCCTCTTGGAAGCCATTTCTGAGAACATGCAGGGCCAGGAGGGGACTGGCAAGAAGCAAAGGGCGAGTTGTGCCTGAGAGATGAGGAAACTGGTTTGGGGTTGAGGAAGAAACACTGGAAATTAATTTGTGTTCATTTTGAGCAAGGCTTTCCAAACCAGGATCAATGGAATGACTTAAACCTTTTATTTCTGTAATCAGAGGAGACTTAATGAGACGAGGCCTTAGAACCAGAGCTTTCCTGTGCCCTTTCTGAATCCTGTGTTCAAAATGCTACTGGGTGATTAAGTAGCTTTGAAGGAAGTTAACTCCTTATGTTTGGCAGGCTTTAAGATAGACAGACAAAATAGAAATTTATTGCAAAGCATAGAAAGGAGTTTTCAGTCCCCCAAAAGGAAACTGAGACTTTTATCTACTGAGTTGTTCAAATTAGTCTCAAGAATTGTCAGAACACCTTAAAATGGGACTTTTGAAAATGAGGTTCTCAGTGTTCTTGCTGTTTGAAGTTTTTCAGCACAAGACTTTCTGTGTCATCACACAGCAGTCCCTAACTGGAGCTTCTAGAAGGCACTGTGTTCTCATGAACCTCTAATCTATTTTAGGGAGCTTCAACAGAAGAATTCTATTGCAAAGTGCTGTTCATTTAATACTTTTGCTCATGTATCAGCAAGTGTATTTTTCATGGAAATAGTTCCAGCCTTAAGGTTTTCTCTGCGTTTGGGATCTGAAGGCAGAGAAAGGAGAAGAGGAAAGAAAGATTCCTTTGGTTTTAGCTGAAAAATCTTTTTTTTAAAAAAAGGAACAGTGATTTCTAAGAAAACTGAAAATATTATCCTTGACACAGAAATTTTCCAAGTCTCCAGTGCTGCCATGCTGTGCATGCAGACACTTGCTGCTTGCAAGTGATTGAGAAGACAGAAGCCCTTGTATAAAAACATAAATAGGAGCATCAGTAGTTGGCAACTTTTTGAGAGATGCTAATGGAAACGATTTTCTGACAAAGAAGCTCCTTCCACATGGCTGTCCTAGAAACAGCTCAGATTACGTTTGGTGGTGCCTGTGTTAAAAATCTTTAGTGTGTGAGGAGTATGGAAAATATTAGTAGAACCTGGTTTATAGTTGAAGGAAGTGCTGCCAAGACCAAAATGATATAAAAAATATTGCTGTGGCCATTACTAACACCTTGGGTTATTGAGACAGATTGCTGCAGTCATGGAGATCTCCATTTTGCCATCCTCTCTTTTAATTAAAATGTGTGTTGCATTCAAAGCAGACTATGAAATCAGCCAGTTGTTCATTTTCCTAGTTTCATCTTTTCCTTTCAGCAGGCACTGTAGTACAATGGGTCCTTCCTGGGCAGCCAAACACAATAGGAAGCACACAGTTAGAAAAAGTCAGCCATCCTTGAATAATACCCATCAGGCAGCTTTCTTAGCTTATAAGAAAGAAGATCAAGAAGCAATTTGATTAGAGTGCTTTTGCAGGGAAACAAAACCAGATGCAGCCTTTTCATCCTAGTGGTGAAAGTCAGAACAAGGACAAATAAATGTGAGTTAAATTCAGATGCATCCACACATAAAATGAGGTGTAGGTAAAAGTGCTCCCTGTGCCATGATTCTTCCAGTGTGGAGACCCTCGAGGCTGGTGCTTGTCTGGAAGTGCTGGTTTAGTCCAAGCAGAGTTATTTGCGTGTTTGGGTCCAGGTGAAAGCAGCACAGTGAAATCCTGCAGCCTGTCTCAGACTCACTGACCCAGTGATCCAGGCTGTCATTAAACTTAATGGCTCCTGGAGAAGTAATAAGTGCAGGAGTCTTTTCAAACACATTGAAAAGAAATATAAAACTTTTATAAGTAGATGCATTTAAATGCCTGTGGCATTTGGTGGTTTTGGTTGTGCAGCTGTTTCATAGGGAAGCTGGGACCATAACAGTGCTCTGTACCTGAAAGGAACACTTTTCCCTTTTACATCATCTCTCCAGGTCTTTAAGGGTGTGTGAGAAGTTGGCTCATTAAATCATTCATGCATTCAGGTGAATGAATCCAGGACTGACTTGGCACCAAAAGGGGTACCAGAGCCTGGCACCTTGCAGGAATGCTCATCCAGGTTTTATGCTGAGGTGACAATTTGGATTGCAACCTGAGGATGATTGGACTGGGCTCTTCTCAGACCCAAGTTTCATTTGGGTTTCCCCATTATAACACTTCATGTACCACAGTTTCAAACCCTTTTCCCACAGCCCTTTGTTTCAGAAAGAGCTGTCTGAATGTTTTAACTCTCCGGTCACATCTTTATTTCACCACCTCCTCCTCCTCTGCCATATCTATCAGCAGCTGCTAGGAAACTGCAGATCTTAATGCACGAAAAAATGCTTTGTTTCATTTTTCCTGGTGACTGTATCTTTGTCTTTCCTTGCCTCCCATCCAGTAATCTTTCTTCCTCTGTTGTTCCCTCTTTTTCTTTCGTTGTGTGTTACTTTTCCCTCCTCTGAGCACATCTGTAATGCCAGCACCGGGCTCTGGCGTGGCTGTCTCTCATGTTGCATTCCTCAGGATGCGTCAGAGATGTTTTAAAAACCTTATCTCACTGTTTACAACAGCTTGCTGCTGCTGTTTAATAAATTACGGGGATAATTGGTTTTCCAGGGTTCACATCTACAATGTAGTACAGCAGGGCTGTAACTGTATCTTTCTCAGCCATTTATCGCTCAGAAACACTTCGTATGAAACACGGAAATAAATGTTTTAGTGGCGTAGCAAATTTAAGACAAACCTTTCATTGCAGGTTTCTGCTCCAGGCATTCCCTGTAGGAATCAGTTTATAGGGCCTGTTGCTGCAGCCCTGTTAAATAAATCCTGATGAGTTCCTCAGGTTTTTGTAGTGCCCATGTCTCAGAGTGGTGAATTCATCTGGTCCCAGGGTGGCAGAGATTGTTGTTTCACCCGGGTGCTTCTTCACAAGGAGTGTGTCCTGATAGCCACAGATGGCACCTCGAGTCTTGGGGATTGTTGGGAGCTGGAACATGATATGGGAGCAGGAAAGATGGCAGTGGAGAAAAACAAAAGTGCACTGGGGGCTTAGAGAGTTCAGTCCAAACACAGGATGCTGACCAGAAAGCTCTGCAGGGTGTATAGCATCTGATCATGGGTCAGTATATGAAGAGAGGCTGCATCTCTCTCCCAAAACTTTGCATCAGTTCACAATAAGGGCTTGCTGTCCTGTGCAGTATCCTCACCAAGCCTGCTGAGACTTTTTTCCTTCTCTTGCCATATCTACAGATATATCTAGTGTGTACAAAGATACCTTCACAAATTATGTCCACACTTTGCATTTATTTCACCCTTTCCTTCCTCAGTCCATCTGAAATGGAACCACTAAAAAAAGTGCATTCTCAATGGAGACACCCTCCTAAAAATCCCTGGGGAGGATCTCTCCCTGGCAGAGGAGAGTCTGGTGTGTAGCACCTCAGGATTTTGCTGGATGGGTGATGTGGGCTGCTGTACTCCTCCCTAGGTACAGAGGGAAGACGTACAGGGCGACCGTGAAGATCGTGCGCACGTCGGACCAGGTGGCAGATTTCTGCAGGAGGGTCTGTGCAAAGCTCGAGTGCTGCCCCAACCTCTTCAGCCCTGTGCTGGTGGCTGAAGTCTGCCCTGAGAACTGCTCCATCCACACCAAAACTAAGTACAGTGAGTATTGGAGAAGTGCCTGTTGGTGCTGGCTGGGAGCCAGAGGAGTGGGAGGTGGTGTGTGGTGAAGAGCAGGAGTTGTGTGATGTTAATAGTGATGAGGATTCATCTCATCTGAGAGCAGTTATTTAATCCTGAGGCCACAACAGGTTCCCTTAGAGTCCTGTACCAGAAAACTGTCCCTCTCACTCCATCCTAATGCATCTGTTTGAACATCATCACTTTTTGGCAGTCTTGGCTTTTCTTCATATCTAAAGTTAACACAAGGAGCACATAAAAGGAGCCTGCAGTGGGAAGCTGAGATTTTAACTTGCTACATCTCAGACAACTTCATTAGGTCCTCTTGGTAAAGAATTTCTGGCATACACACCAGCACAGGACAGGAGCACAGTGCTGAGGTGCTGAAAGCTTTGGGAATACTGACTCTCTACTCAGAGTGTTTAGTATTTAAACATGATCCTACCTGTTCAGGAAGGCTGTTGTTAGTGTTCAGTGCTTTTTGTTGTCAGTATTACTGGTATTGCTGGCTCTTAAACAGGTCAGGAAGATGGAAGAGAGTGTTGTCCTGCTTCCACACAGGTTGCAGAAAGCAGTGTAATTGAGCTAAAGCAGTTCTCTTGAATTTGGTGCTGGGGTGGAAAGAGGAGTGGGCTCAGGGAGCTGCTGAGATCACTGAGGATGGGTTTCTTTAGAAGTTTATACATGAGCTGGACTCCTGGCTCCCACTGGTAGCAAATGGAGAGCTGGAGGAGGGCAGCTGAGGGAGCTCCAGCTGAGGTGGTCCCATCTCAAAGTTGATGGTTTATGTGACTGGATGATTTTTTTTCTCAGAACTTCATTGATTTGGTGAAAGGGCTCAGTTCAGTTATGAACTTTGGCATGGGTGCCAAAGGCCATTTTAGTTGTCCTGGGATACCCTTGCTGGTCAAGGACAGTGTCTTTCATCCCCAGAGTGTGTCAAAAGGCATTTAATACAAACATTTAATGAAAGGTCAGAGGACTCTCAGATCCTTAATTTCAACCTGCGCCACAAAATAGTTAAAAGTAATAAAAACCCATTCCTTTGTACATGATTGAGGATAGCTGGCCCTCTTCCCTCTGTGCTGAAAATTTTAGCAAGTGGAAGGGTGTCTGTTACCTGCACTTGATAAAATCTGGAACTTGTTGGCCTCTTTCCCTTCAAATCACTGCACAGCTCTGCCTAAACACATGTTGTTAAATTTTGAAGTCTTCATTCATCATCAGTAAATCTGGATACATAAGAGCTGTGACATTCTGTGCTAGTCCAACATGACCTATTTATGCTGTACATTTTTTTCCAAATCAATTTAGTTTAAAGTTTAAGTTGCACTTAGAGTACAGTTCTGACCCTCTAGCAAGGAAGAAGCCGAGTGGGTGGTTAAAGTTTTTAATAGGCATTGTGCTTCATTTCTCCAGCTTATTATTATGGAAAGAGGAAAAAAATCATTAAGCCACCGATTGGGGAAAATAACAACATGAAGAGTGGCCATGTCAAGCCAGCCAGACGCAGAAAGAGGCGGAAATCCATCTTTGTGCAGAAGAAAAGGAGATCATCAGCTGTGGATTCGAATGCTGCAGGCTCTGCAGAGGTTTGTGTCACACTGGGATACATCAGCAAAAACCCCTGGGTGCCTTCTTCTTGTTCCCCATTCTCCATTTTCCTTTTGGGGTATTCTCAGCACACCTGAACACTTTCAGTTTCTATTTTGGATCCCTCCTTGCTGCTCTGTTCTTCTAAGGTCAGACTGGTTTTATTGGGGCACTTTGGGGATTATTACTTTCTCCATTTCAGGAGTAGCAAGCAGATTTCTTGCTCCGACTTTCCCAGTGCTCTCTGGCTGACATGTTGCCTAATATCTCTTTATTTTACTTCCTTCCTTAAAAGCAGGTAGATGAGCCTGTTGGATTCTTTGCACAGCATTTAGCAGGGTGAAGGAGCTCTGTGATCCATGTCTTAAGTATTGCAATAAATAATAACTCATAGCCATTGTGATTTCAAGGAATTTTATTTTTTTTCATTAAATAGTCCTATTATTTTTGCTTTACAACATCAAGGCTTAGCATACAAGCAAATGGTTTGTGTCCCAACTACATGGAATTTGAGGGCTCAGTCTTGCCAGCCTGCTGTGTGATACAACAGGGTGTCTGAGCCTCAGCAAAGATTCATGTCCAAATTAAACCTAGAATAGACTCAGTTCTATGTGGGCTGTTTTCTGGGGGCTTTTCCCACAGTGGCAATAACAGAGCTCATGTGTGGTTTCAGTTCCTCAGCTGAGTGCCAGTGATTGCTGCTTTGTGCAATGTGAAATAAAATTGGTTGACTTAAATTCCCTCTACTTCAGCTAGAGTAGGTTATTTTATTCAGCTTTCACTTGATTGCCTGAATCTTCATGGCTTGGTCCTCATTTAGGTGTAGTTCTGCTTCATTTCCTTAGATTATACCTGCTTCAAAGGAACTTAAACTTATGTTAAGCCTAAATCAGCCATTAGCCAAGTTTTTCAACCTTTCAGCCAATACAACTATCTTTGTCTGAATTGCTCTTTCACTCAAGACCTGAACATGTGCCTTTGGGTGCCTTCTCACACTTGGATCAGAGATAAGCTGTCAAAGCCATTTGGGCAAGTTATGTGTATATAAAGTTCAAAATGCACAAAATGGTGAGTGCTTGTAAGTCCTGTGTGACAGAAATAACAAGAATCTGGTATAATACCTCAGATGGAACTTTGTGCTTCACCTGCAGCAGTTCAGTGTTGTGCTGAAGGCAGGGAAATCTGGGTGAAATCCGACGTCCTGAGTTTTGTCACTACAAGAGTGCTATCTTGGACATCTAGACACTTTCAAAAGGCACCAAAATTTACCTTTTTTCAGGACCAATAACACCCAGACCAATTTGAAGCAATTTGAAAGCTTAAAGTCCAGCCTGTTCCTGCTTTTATTTCATCTCAGTAATTTTATCATTATCATTTCATTTTATCCTCTTAGTATTTTCCATTTCTCCTCCTGCGCATCTGCAGCGCCACAAGTTTTGAGATACCAGCCCAGGAGAGGAACATTTCATGCTAGATGAGTTATTACTGTTGACCTTTAGTTGGGGGGGAAAAAAATAATTTCTGCTGCACACTTTCTTTTTCTGCATTTTGTTGCAAAAATGGAGGGTTAATTCACTTAGCGCTGTAATGAAAACGAGATAATTCAGTTAAAATAAAATTACCCCGGCCCAGCATGGCAGGGAATGCAGTGTGTGCCCTGTGCCTTTGGATTTGCTGTATCCACCTGGGTGCTGTTGGTGTGTGCAGGAGAGCGAGGACGACGAGGCGGACGCGATGGAGGACGAGACGGGGAGCGAGGAGACGAGCTCGGAGCTGCGCGATGACCAGACGGACACGTCCTCGGCCGAGGTGCCCTCGGCCAGGCCCCGGCGAGCGGTCACTCTGCGGAGCAGCACCGAGCTGGACAGGCCCCCAGCCACGGAGAGAGCGCGGCGCAGCCGCAGAGCCCAGCCCCACACCTGCAGTGAGGCAGAGAAGGGCACGCCAGCCAAGGAGGTGAGTGTGTGCTCTTTGTCTTGGATTGAAATTCCTGCTAAAAAAGGCAGGAGCCTCTCTTGAAATAGACAATGTAAATCTCCTCCCTCCAAGTTACAATTCTGAATTTAAGGAGTGCTCAGGCAAAGATACGGGAATAGGAATAACAGTTCTGTACTAGGAAAATTAAAATAGAAATACAGTATAACAAAGAACAAACCCAAAACACTGGCAGAGTCAAAATCCAACCTGACACCCTGTTGGTCAGGGTAGCCTTGTGAATAACACTTGTGGAAAGCAGGAGGTTTAGTGCTTTGTTGACAAGGGCCTTGGTGCCATACTGATGTTCCATAGGCAGGAATATCAGTGTAAAAACAGGTAATGGTACATACCAGGCTTTCTTCAGGCCACATGGGTTCCATCCTGTTCTAAAATGGCATGGAAAGTCTGCTTCCAGCCTGCCTGAAACCCAAACTGGCTGTCTGAAATTTGCCATTAACACCTAGGTAGCAGTCACATTAAATGGTGGCTGCATCCTCCTGCAGTGACAGATGTGGCTCAGTTGGAGCAGTGCTCCCGGAGAAGGTGCAGTTTTCCTCCAAAGGTCCAGTGATGATGTGAAAAGGTCTGGTTTTCCTCTGGAAACCAGTGGAAAAAGGCTGCTTTGGTGTCCCAAAATCTCAGTTTTTATCTAGGTGGGAAATGTTGGGCTCCTTGCCCTGGGTGGAGCATCTCCCCATGGGATGATGGAATTTTATCAGTCACACAGTGGGATTCAATGGCCATGAACAGAAGATATCTCCCTGGAGGAAGGATGTGTTGTGGAAAAGATAAAGAACACTGCCCCACCTGGTTTTAACTGATGGCCCATTAGCAGAAGATATCCCATTTAGAGATAAGGATCACTGTCCCACCTTGTTTCAACAGGTGATGATAGAGTATATACTTCTGGTTACATCCTGCTTTGCAAGCCAAGACACCATTTCATAGCAGAATTCCTCTTGAATTGACCTTCAGTGCCAAACTTTGCTGCCAAACCTGAGGAGGGCATCCCTGCCCTGGTTATCCACAGGAGGAAGTTTGCTTTATGAAAGCCTTTCTGTTGTTTTTTTCCTCATAGGAGATTAAGCAAGAAGAGGAAGAAAAGCTCGTCCTGGACAGTAACCCACTGGAGTGGACTGTCACTGATGTTGTGAGATTTATTAAACTCACTGACTGTGCACCCCTTGCCAAAATATTTCAGGAGCAGGTAAAAGTAATTTTGTCACTTGTCCCTTTGTGTCTGTGGTGCCTATTCATGTTACAGCACATCCCACCTTGTTGGCTGGGCCTGGGGCTTTGGACAGAGACTGTGACCAGACTTCAGATCCATGAGGCCAAATTATAATGCTAATTTTGGCAAGGCATGAAAACCCTTAGAAACTTGAGTCAGAGCTTTGCCAGATCCTCAGAGAGTCCAGAAACTCAAAACCCTTGTGGAAAGCAGGAGGTTTAGTCCTTTTTTGCCATGGTCCATGGCACCATACTTATGTCCCATAGGCAGGAATCTCAGTGTAGAAACAGGTGAGAGTTACCTGGTACATACCAGGCTTTCTTCAGGCCACATCCCGTTCTGAAATACTGGCCTTGGAAGCAGTAAAGTGCTGCTTGAAGCCCAAACTGGCTGTCTGAATTTTGCCATTAACACCTAAGTGTCCCAAGTGTGTAGACACCTAACTATGTTCCTCTGAAGATCTGCCAGGTAGACCTTGGATGACCTAAATTTAGGAGATGCCAGTCTTCTCCTCATTAAGCAGATAATTTTGCAGGAGCAGAAGCCAGTATTCTTCATCTCAAGCCAGTGTGAGTGTGTAAAATTTATGTGGAAAGAGCCATTCCTTGGCTAATGAGTAGCAGCCACTGCTGAGGGTAAAGGGCAGCACTAACGAGCCATAGTTATGAAGAAACAAGTGTGGGTAATTAGTCAGTGGTGTGGCCAGCTGCTCGTTGAACTGCCTCTGATTCTTCACCATGGATTCCTCCAGTGCTGGGGCTGGGACAAGGTGGAGGGTGAGTCTGGAGCGAGTGGAACTCCCCAGAGCAGGATGCTGTGTCACAGCGAGCGCCAGACATTTGTTAACCAGCCTGGAACAGTGCCAGGGCTTGGAAGCCAACTCTGTCTCTCCTTTGCCAGAGAGTTTTATAGGGGCTTGAATCTGACACAGATGACTGGAGCTTTGCCTTGTGAAGCCCTGGTGTAATGGTCTGTGCCATCAACCTTTAGTGGAGGATGGACCTGAGCTGTGGGCAGTCCTGATCAAAGCAACACTTCAAGTAAATCCTCCAGTGTTCAGTGCTGTGTAATCAGGGCAGTCCTGGGGAGTTTATGTTGGCTGTGAGTTGCTGTGCACAGACTCTGATGGTCCCTAAAGGGTAAAAAGCAGTTCTGTGGCCTGATCATCTCAGTCCATTAAAGAATAAAGAGAACTTAAGCTCCTTATTAAGATCATAAAGCAAACAGAAGTTCGCAGGGTACTGGTTCATGGAGTTTGTTGCAGTTATGCTTGAGGGAAAGCATGACCTGCAGAGGTCCTTTCCAGCCTACACCATTCTGGGATTGTGGGACATCAGAGATTGCAAGGGCGTTGGGTGGTCCAGGTCCCTCTCTTGGTCATTCAGCAGTGGAACCTGGGTGCAGAGCAACAGAACAAGGCACACATAAACCTGTGCTGAACAAATTGTGGGCCAGAGGAGGTGGGGAGAGGGTCTGACTTGGTAGGGGGACCAGCATCGCTTTCTCCATTCAGCTGTCTCCTGGTGTCTGTCTGCAGTCTGCCCCTTGTTTCAGTTCCTCAGGCATGAAATGGGGCTGATCAGACCTCTGATGGACTCTTCTGGGGTTCTTGAGGTGAAACCTCTTTTCAGCACCTGGGAGGCTTTTCCTAAGCTGGGGGTTAAGGGGAGAACCTGTGAAGAGACACTGGACAACTTCTGAAAAGCCATGTTGTATCTTAGGAAAAGGCGATGGGCAGTGTCAAAAAAGTGGGAGAAAAAAGCAGAGGATAAAATAACTTAATTTTTTGGGCAAACTGCCCTTCTTATTCCTCCAAACTTGCTTATGCATTCTGCCCTGCAGAGTCCACAAACAAAAACATTTCCCTGTGTTTCTGTCCCCAGGACATCGATGGCCAGGCCCTCCTGTTGCTGACACTGCCCACGGTGCAGGAGTGCATGGAGCTGAAGCTGGGTCCAGCCATCAAACTGTGCCACCAGATCGAGCGAGTGAAAGTTGCTTTCTATGCACAGTATGCCAACTGACTGCACTCCATTCCTTCCTGTGCCCCTCCTTGTTCTCTTTTTTACCTTTTCAGCTTGTTCAAGGGGTTTTCTTCCCCCATATCTTTTTTTCTTTTCTGAGAACAAGTGGAATTGGAAGTAATGCATAGGGGGAAGAAAAACAAACACAAAAAGAAAACGAGCTACAAATGGAACTAACTTTTCTGTACTTGTAAAGCACATGGAAAGACTGCTGGCATCTCCTTGTGAGCCTCTCCAACCCATTCCCCAGTGGTGCAAGGCCAGCATGGATCAGATTTGTCACCAAACCTACCAGTGGAAGACACATTCCCAAGGAGAAGGGTCAGACATTTCCAGGTGGCTATGGTTTGTCTAGGACAGTTTCTGGACATTAACATTTCTTTTACACAACTCTGACACTCTTCTTTCATATTGAAATGTAAGTCATCATTTGTAGCATTACCTGGGGTTTAACTGCAAGTTTGGCCTTGGTGATCAATGGGATTTTTGTTTTTGTTTTTTTTCCTCCCACCTCTCTGGTTTTACAAAAGGAAAAAGAGTTATATCAGGCATATAATGGTTATTCCTGGCTGAATTTTGAGAGGGGACTCAAGCCATGGTGTCTGTGATATCAGACAAAATTGCAGTGGACTCACAGGAGTGACACAAGACCTGGTGGGGCAGCAGCACATCCTGAGCTGTGCTGGCTCTGCACTATCAGCTGAATATCTCTGTGATAAGATCTGTACAATGCTCCATTCTAGTACAGGAACATGAAGGCTTTCATAATCAAAATGTTAACTCTTAAATCCAAGTCCATTTAAAGACCTGTCTTTGAGCCATATGGTGACAGCAGACTGGGGACAGGGACTCCTGCTGACCCCTGTGCTCAGGAGAACCTACTGACCAACACCAGGCTGCAGCTGCTGCATTCTCCTTCATTGGTTTCCTTCTTAAATTCTTTGGAGAAGAGGGGGGACCTTCAGATATAAATACTTTGGAATACATCCAGCTCTTGCCCAGAGAGTGTTTTAGGCAAGAAGCATTGGCTCTGCCATGTATCACTTGGGAATTCCCAACTTGTCTTTCAGCAAGTTTCCTGATCTGTCACTGAGAAGTGGGATGGACCAGATGCTGAGACTTCATCAGAAATGTGCTTACATGGGAGATGAGCAGGACTGGATCTGTTCTCAGCTGTTGCTTTGTTCTGAAGATCTTGTTCAAGTTTTAATCAGTTCAAATGCATCAAATGAAGGGTTTTTGTTCTTCAGAAATCCAGGAACAAGGTTCTATAGTGGGGGAGATGTTAAAAAACTGGGTTTTAGACTGGATTTCCTACTGACAGTAGCAGTGAAATGTGTCAGTGCAACTGATTTGAGAACTCCTTTGGATCCCTCTCAGGGTCCCCTAGAAGTGTTGCTCAGTGTTTCGCCTCTGAAGACACAAAGATTGTGCCCAGCAAAGTGAGAGAACAGCTGAGAAAATCAGGGAGGCTGCTTCTCCCAGCTCCTCCTCACTTCAGCCCAGTCCTGGTGTTCCATCTGTCATCAGGACACAGCTCCTGGGAGGATTCTGTCAGGAGAACTGGCACATGAGGACGTTCCAAGGAATGGAAGCAGAAAGGCTGTTTGCTAAACAGCATCACAGCACTGATCCTTTACTCGTCAAATCCAGCTTCTGCTGCTGCTCTGATGTTCTTGGAGTTTCTGGCCTCTGGGATTTGTCAGAGGCATTTGATGCCTTCTGGGACACACTGCAAAAATGTCATTATTTGTCTCCATCAGCCTTGTGACTGTAGATATTCCTATGGCAGCTAATTCCTCGTGGAGGCTTGACTGGGGGGCAGACACACACAGACTCTGAGAGCAGCCAGCCCCAGTGCTGGCCAGTCAGGGAATGGGTGAAGCATCGAGCCAAGAACATGGGAATCTTTACTGGTTGTTCAGGGAAGCTAAATCATATTCAAAACTCGAACTATTAAACAACAAAAAAAAAGTTTTAATTTTATCTTGCGCCGACTCTGTTATTTCCACAGGTTTCTCTCTCCTCACTATTTTTCTTTCACTTTATTGTTCTTTAGTGTTGCCTCATTTATCTCTTTCTGTCCTCTCAGAGAAATTGATAACCAGAAATTATGCTAAAATTACCTTGTGTGGTAAATGCTTTACTATTATAGTCTGCAGGTTGGGAAGAGATACAGGATTGGGGTACTGCTGCCTGTTGCACTGATTGCTTTCCAGAAAAGCTGGAGCTGAACTTCTTGGGCCATTTTTATACAAATGGAGAATAACTGGTGTGGAGTTTAACTGGGCAATGTGTTCAGATGGAGCAGAGATCAGAAGGAGCTAATTACACTTGCCTGGACTTTGTTTCAATTCTGGAACATCAGCAAAGCTTTGGAGTAATGAACTTCAAAGGAGATGATGGAAATCCAGTCTTGCTAGAGTAAAATACCACTTTACTTTGCAATGTAGAAGTGTTAACCACTGTAAGTTTGTGGGGTTTTTATGTTCCAGACCTGGTTGATTCCAAGTTAAATTCAGACTGCTGCAGTTTCAGAGATGCACTAATGACAGTGGTGAAGCCACAGCTCCCCTCCCTGTTCTGAATTTGGCATCCAGGCCTGAAGTTTGTTGTGTTACCAGCTACAAAAGGCACTGCTGTGAGGTGCTGAACTCGTGGCTGCCCAAGGCCATTGCCAAGGGCTGGGGAGCAGCCCTGCTGTTGTTTCTGGGCTCTTGGGTGCTGACCTTCAGCACACTGACACTTTGCTCCCACAGGAAGGCTGTGCAGGTGTTGCTGGACTGTCTTCAGGCACAGGACCAAAGATGGGCATTTTTGGAACAAAAACAGGGGGCTGAAGAGTGTATGGTGCCTGCTCATCTTTATCTGTACTGGCTTCCTTGGAGCTTGCTCTCAGTCAGGCTGAACGGATCCATGGGAGGTCCCTGCTCCCTTCACAACCCTCACATTGACAGAATCAGCCAGTTTCCACTTTTCAGCCTCAAAGTGTCCATCTCTGAAATTGGATTAAATCATTAACTTAAGGAATGTCCATGATTGCCTCGTTGGTTGTCCTGCCTTCCTCCTGCTGACATGGATGCTCTTCAAGAACACTGATCTTTGGTTTGGGTTTTTCTTCCTTTTTCAGCTCATAAACACAGCTACCAGGATGACCAAACCCTGGCTTTTCCTACCCCTCAGAGGCACGAAGGCTTCTCAGTTCTGGGGAGGATTTCAGGGTTTCCAGCTCTTTTGTGATACCCATATTCCATAACCCCTGATAGCTTGGTCCTGCAGGGTGCAGACACCTAAAAATGCTGTGTGCCCTCAGAGAACCCCAAAGTCCAGGCACAGCCTTCCTTAGTGAAGTATCCTGTAGATGCATGTCCTAGCTGAGATGGCCTGACCCACCCTGACAGGGGTATTTGGATGCTTGCTGGGATTTAAAAGGTTTCTCAGTGGGACACCTAAACTCCTTTATTTTATTCTGGGCAAACAGCTCATTTGCCTTAAACTGGAAAGTCCCAATTCCTTGGCTTTAACTTTCAGCCTGTTGCAGTCCCAGCTGTGTGGTGTCCCCATCTCAGCCTTTTGAAGGCAAACCAGGCAATGTTGGGCAGCCAAAATCAACATTTAGTCACCTTAAAGCCTGCCTTGGTCTTTTCAGGGCACAGAATGGAATTTGGCAGAGCTGCTTTGCCATTGCAGTGTTTTCAGCTCTGTACAACAGGGCACTTCAAAAACTGTGTGCTTTTCTGGTGCAGTGCATCTGGAGGACAATGAACTCAGAGTGTTCCTCTCGTTTCCAAGTTCAAGTGCCAAAAGAGAACAACATGCTGCAACTGAACACCATTAAAACCAGCTTTATTGCACGTGGATAAATTCAGTCCCAAGGGCTCCATTGTGGTGCTAAGATCTGTCACGCTGTAGTTTCCACTGCTTGGGATTGCAAAGCTGATTCCTTACTCCAGGATATGTTTTCTGTAATTTGCAACATCTTGAAAATTAGGATTTTTTTTTTCTTGTGACTGTACACTTCTTAACTTGGGTACACTCAACAAATATTCCTTCACCCACAGTCCTGGGAGTTTTGGAGATGTTTTATACAGTATATTTATGTAAAAATTCTTTCAAAATGTGGATGCATGTATATTTTCCCCTCAGTAAATATTCTTTATCACATCAGCTGACCCAGAACTAAAGGAATCTGTTACTCAGGATTTGATCCAGAAAGAACTGAGGTTAGTGATAGGGCTCTCATAGATGTGTGGGCTGTGGGACCAATTCTTCACCAGTTTCTCTCTCATAGAAGTCAAAAAGTCTGCACTTAATTAACAGAAAATTTAAATGCCTCCTTCTCCTAGCAGGTACAAATGCAGCTGCAGTCTGCCAGACTTCACAAGAGAGGACTAGTGTCCTTAGGTGCTCATGAACTCCCAATAAAGGAGCAGAAGCCTTTAATGGTCTCATTTATTCTTTGGTACAATACTCCAGCAAGAAGTGTAAATGGTGTTAATGGCTGCATATAGAATATGAGCCAGTCATCAAAGATGAGAATTTTATAGCCCAGCAGTGCTTTAAATGTCAGCTGTCCTGCAGAATAAGAGTGGTTTTGCAGTGATTTGGTGCCATGCACAGGAATTCTCTTGCAGAAGACACCTGAAGTGCACAAACCTGGGTCATAGTTACAAGTACTCGTGGCCTTTCTCTTTTTTCAGTCTGTCCTGTTAATTTTTGCAGTGAAAAAGGTAAGTCTTGATCACTGCCAAGGATGTGGGAGAGGGGAGAGAGGGCTTCAGGAGGAGAGAGCCTGGAGTTCTGGACTTGAGTTATCTTTGTGGAGAGAACTTCTCAGAACAGAAGCACAGCTGGGTCTGTGAGCATCACTCCTGGAAGCTTTTCTTTTCCACAGCAGAGATGGTGTTTGAGTCCCAGCAGGGGCCAGGTGAGAGGAGGGAAAGGAGCTGGCAATAGACTCAGACCTACAATGCTGAAAGGTTGTAATTTTGTTTTCCCAATGGAAGTTGAGAAATCTGGCTCAGATGTCTCTAGGCTGCTTGGCTGGATAGGAGGGAAAAGGAGTCTTTCTTCATTGTACCCAACTCCTGTGTGTCTTCTCGGGGCTGAGGACTCCTCTTGCACCTTCCAGACCTCCATAGGAAATACCAGGCTAAAACTTGAGCTCTCTCCCACAGGAAAAGGTGACATTGCCCTGAGTTCAGGTTGTGGATATACAAAACACTCTGCTGTGTGTTGTGATGTGACAGGATGAAAATGCTCATTCCCAAAGCACCCCACCTGCTTCTTGTTGCTCCAGCCTCACTGGAGATTATGGACATATAAATGTCTGTAATTTGTAAATGTGTGCATTCCATTTCCCAATCCCTGTTCTGCCAAACCTGGTCAGGATGTGCCAAGTTGTTCCTGCTTTCTGGAAAACCTGGGGAATGGTACCATGACACTTCCACATGCACAGGCAGGGGTGTCCTGTGTGTTCCAAAGGAGTGAGAGTCTCAAATGCAGCCTTGGAGGGGAGTTGAGTCTTTTCATGTGCCTTGTGTAGGACAAGGCAGGCACTTAAACCCTCCTGTCTCTCCTGGAACAGCAGGAATTGGCTCCACAACCAGCAGTGAACTCCATTCGTGGTGGTGCATGTTGGAAAACTTTGAATTGTTTTGCATTCCAGTTTGTACTGAAGGTTTTGACTCGAAGTTTGTGTACATAATCCCTTTGGTGTGTTGATACATATGTGTGTATATATATATGTATATATATGTGCGTGTATATGTATGTGTATATATATATACATATAAATCAATCAATGCTGGTGTTTTTACTTTTTAAAGTTCCCAGGGCGAAGGGCATGTTGTCAGTTTGCTGTAAGATTCTATTCTGTATATATGTTTCCATGTAAATAAGTGAAAATCTATATTCAGAGTTATATTTTAATTTTTATTCAGAATGAAATCCCTTTTTACTTGAAACAGTTGTAAGCCACGTTGTTAATAAAGTAACAATAAGTCACATATCTCTCTGGGGTGGTGTTTTTTTTGTTTGACAGGGCTGTGTTTTGATGTGTGTGTGTGTGTTCAAGCTGCCTGGATCAGTTTTACCTTCACTGAGCCCCCAAACTTCCAGAGGTACAACACTGAATAGTTTGGATTTATCCATCTTGAGTTCTTCCCAGAAGCAGGACATGAAACAAAAAAGGTGGTGAGGAGGCACAGCAGCATCCAAGGATGTTTTAAGAAGGTGATGGGAGCAGGAATGAAAATAATTCAGTGAGCAACAGGCAGAGGAGGGGGTAGTGACAGAGGAGCTGGTGGTGGCAGGATGAGAGTTACAGCAAGGCCACAGCACATGGAGTAGGGAGACAGAAAATAAAACTTCCCCAGGTGCACAGCAGCTACTGAAGATGGGGGAAGCCCTTCTGTTGTAGGGAAAAATTGTTGTGAATTCAAAGGGAGGGCTTCAGACAGACCTGCATGTCAGACAAAACCTTGTGTGCATTATGTGTCTCTGTGATTTTCCCCTGCACTTACAGGCTGTGCTGGGCTTGAACTCCAGCTCTGCAAGTCCTGTCACCTGTCAGACCTCTCGATGGCATCCTCAGTCCTGCTCTAAAGGTCTGTTTGTTGGGCTGGCTTGGCTGCCAACATTTGCCCCTGGTCTCCTCAGCCATCCCCTGTGCCTCAGTGAAGGCAGGGTGCTGCACCCCAGCAGCACCCACTGAGGTGTGCATGGCAGAAAGTGAGCACAGAGTCAGCAGAACTGGCTAACAAGTGTCTGGATGTCTCTTTTTGGTTTTGCTCCATCAGTCCTATTTAGATGTCTCTTGTGGATACAGCAAAAGGGGAGAAACAAAATTCTTCCCTCCGTGTTCTACTGTTTCTCCAATTTCAAGGCTGTTTTCCATCAATCATGGGCAAGCAGATAGGGGTAGGGTGACTTTAAAAATAATCAAGCCATTGAAAAATTGGTATTTTACAGTGTCAACAAGTCTTGGGATTCTATCCTGTGGTTGCCTCCTTATGCCACTGTACTAAATCCAAGGCTCTGTGGTGCAGGTGGTCAGTGAAGTGGCCTGTCCAGACAGCCTTGGGATAAAGCATCAGACCAGGGGGTGCTGCTGGCTGTTGGCAAATGGCCTGCAGGGCCACAGAGAAGCTCACTGAAACGTGATTTATCAACGGAAATCACTGAAGGATTTATCAAAGGAAGTAATTCTGAGGTGATTCCGATGGTGACATAAAACCAAAAGAGCAAAAACTTGAATGGTTTATGGTATTCTTCAGGATCCAGAGGTGAAAATAAATCCATATATCTCCCCATAGCTCATTACATAGACATTTGAAAGTAATGCAAAGGTCAGACACTGGTTTTTAAATTTCTGCCCCAGCTCAAGCAAAACTCAGCTCTGCAGAGAGATGATTTTGGGAGAATATGAAGTGATTTTAGTAAAACTCCAGCAAGATACTTCAACTGAGTTCCTCGAAATTAATGACCCACACATGAAAGAGGGTTGCCATACATCATTTCCTCAGGAGAAAGAGACCTACCAGCCAGTCTTGCTTCTGGTATCACAGGCTGAGATTGTGAAGACACATCCATTTGTAGTGTTTCTCATGTGCAATTAATTCGTGAAAGATTTCTAGATACTTGATCTGATTTGTTGACACAATCAAGCAGTCATGAGTGGAAATATGAACACCAGCATGTAGTCAACCATCCTGTAAAGAAACACCTACAAAACAAAAGTTTTATTTTCAGGTCTCTGAGGGAACATCATCCTTCTTTCCTGTGTACTAGAATGAACAAAACAAGCAGGTAGTTAAATTTCACTCCCAAGGTTTCTAGACAGACTTTTCAAGGCAAATAATTACTGTTTTTAATAACCATGTTGTTGCTGTTACCGCTGCTGTTAATAGCAGTTTTATTGCTTTTTTAATTTCAAGATTCATGCCTTTCTGTGAGATTTAATGATTCTCCAAGTCCCTCTACTGCTACAATATTTACTTAAGACTGATACACCTCTTGCTGTAGTGTCTGTACTCAATTACTGTAAGTTGATTTTATAACTACATCTCAGCCGAAGTTGTAATTATGCTGTCTTCTCTAATATGTCATAAAATCTTAAAACCAGAGAAAAAAACAGTGCTGCAGGACACCTTGAGGTGTCAGGTTGACTGCTTCCCCTCTGCAAGGCAAGACCAATTAGACAAATCTTGTTCCTATTTGGCATTTGTTTAACCTGACCTTCAGATGGGTGTCAAAATAAGACCTCCAGCAACAAGCCTTCCCCCAGCACTTCCACAGCATGTAAAACAAAAAAAAAGTGATGGCATTTGGATGATGAAGCGTGATATTCCCAGGCAAAACCCCAGAGCTGATGTTGCCATGGAATGGCTGTTTCATTTTGGAGAACTCAGTCTGACTGGTGATGAATGTAGCAATTAATAAAAGTAAAAGCACAAAATTTAAGGATAAGATGGATTAGATTTAAAGGAATAACTGTGGTTATCATTTCTGTCCTGAAGGATGGAGGGGAGGGGAGGGAAGGGAAGGGAAGGGAAGGGAAGGGAAGGGAAGGGAAGGGAAGGGAAGGGAAGGGAAGGGAAGGGAAGGGAAGGGAAGGGAAGGGAAGGGAAGGGAAGGGAAGGGAAGGGAAGGGAAGGGAAGGGAAGGGAAGGGAAGGGAAGGGAAGGGAAGGGAAGGGAAGGGAAGGGAAGGGAAGGGAAGGGAAGGGAAGGGAAGGGAAGGGAAGGGAAGGGAAGGGAAGGGAAGGGAAGGAAAGGAAAGGAAAGGAAAGGAAAGGAAAGGAAAGGAAAGGAAAGGAAAGGAAAGGAAAGGAAAGGAAAGGAAGGAAAGAAGATACTCTCTGCTATTCCCTGCCAAGGAGCCTCCTGTGGTGACACCCAGCAAAAGGCATTTTGGGGAAGAAAGTGCTATTATCATTTTCATGGACTTGTCACTGAGACCTGGGGACCTTGCAGGAATCAGGGACTGTGCTGCCACTGGTTTAAGGTGAGATGACAATTGTGTCTAGGGAAGAGTGTGCTGGGGGAGATCACCACATCAAAATGCAAACATTGCTCTGAAATTCACTGTTGTTCACAGCTGGAAGGACCTCGAACATCCAAACTGTGAAAATGTAGGTTTGCACAGGAAAACTGCAAGCTCTGCTGAGCCCCTGCATGTATGATTGAGCTGAATTGCATTTTACCAGTGCAGTTTTCTATTCAGAGCCTCCAGAGCAGGACTTTCCCTGGCCAAGGAGGGATTGGTGGGTCCCCAGGCACAACCACTCAGTGCCCTGCTCCTGAGTGCCAGGCTTTGTCTGACACCTTGTTTTTGTTCTCTGTCATGGAGAGAAGAGAGAAAAGCACAAAAGGAGAGAAGAACAGGAACCTGGACCATCTGAGGGCTTCTCTGCCTCCAAGGATCTTCTTAAACCTGGATTAAAGCCCTCAAATATCATCTCATTGAGGGAAAAACCCCTCATTTTGTTCTGTGCTTGCTCAGTATCTACAACTTCGGGTGCCTTGGAGCTTGACTTAATTTTTAACCTCTGTTATTACAGAGTGATAAATACATTAATGAGAATATCTTCAGCCAAGAACTTGGAATAAATTCATACATCCTTTTTCAGTGGGGAAGTCCTGCTGTCTTGTCTTATATCACATGAACCACTGAGGCAGCCCAGGATGATCCTGCACACCCTGCAGTGTTGCAGTGAAAAATTTGGACTCTGTTTCTCCTGCTCCCTGATCCAGGGTCCCTAGCACAATTAAAAAGTCAGTGTATTACCTTCCCTCTCCTTCAAGTGCTTGAGAACATGGTGTCCCTAAGAGGGTGGCTGGGTGGTACCTTGGTCATGGCATTTCTGAGTGAAATCTAAATTTTTATGGGAGTACATTGCGTTTGTGTGCGGGTAGAAAAGAACCCAAATATTTTTTAAGAATGATATGGTGGAGGAAAAGATTGTATCTACAGGTCTCAAAGAAGACTCTCTATCTTCTTTCTCTTCTGGGAATGAAGTTGCTATTTTTTTTTTTTTTTTTTTTTTTTTTAATTCCTTGAATAAGAAGCAGCTTTCCTGTTTTCATTTAAAGTTGTTAAGCTGTGGCATCAATGTGCCTGGATGTCTCTGTGTGTGAGTCTCCAGTCCATTGTGAAACACAAACCAGAATATCAAGTCTTTGCATTGCCTTAGATCATGATTTTTATCTGATATTGAATTAAGTAAAGGGCTTAATGTTCAAAGTGGTGTTTGGGGAGTTACTTGCACAAATTCTGTTACTGCTGTTAATGGGATTTGTGCAGATTGCTTTGAAGATGAGCTCCTTCATGTAGAATAGGAAAAGACATTCTCAATTATAACTTATTTCAGACAAATCTATCTTTAAATTTTTACTGATAGGGCATTAGAGATGTGAAGCTAAAGAGCATTAGATGAATTTTTTATTAGTGTTATTGACAGGCATGTGAGGACAGGTTTGGTTCAGATAATTGAGTGGATATTTGGGTAATTTTTATAAGTGGACAGAAAGATATTTTAAATTTTGGAATAATGATAAAATTTGGTGAGATTTCAGAAAAACTACAAAGCTGGAAAGAAATGGTCATAAGGCATTTCCTAGACACCACCTTACCATGCAGATTAAATACTGGTGGAAATCTTAATTTAGAGAGTGAACATCTCAGCCTGCAGCTCAGTAGTGCCTCTTTTAGATATTTCACCAAGGGATTGCTCCTGTGGAAGGTGTCCCTGCCCTGGGCAGCAGGGTTGGAACAGGATGGTTTTTAAGGACTCAAACCATCCTGTGGTTCTGTGGTTTTTAGATGTGGCCAGGAGCAGAAAAGAGCTGGCAAGCCTGGCTGATGGGACCGTGGAGAAGAAGGCTTGAGGACCCAGCATCATGCATTTTCTGGAGAAATCTCACCCCTTCTGACTCCAGAGAGGAGTCACACAGGTTTCTCTTGTATGACCTGAGAACAGGGAATTCTGGGCTGATCAGGGCACCTGAGGGCTGCAGACACTAATGCAGAGCAGTAATATTTCAGGTGCTATTTAATTTTCAGGTGTCTGGGCAGAGAGTTTCTCACCTGACTCCAGCCTGGAGATTGTGATACCCCAGGGCATCCAAGACATGAATGGGATGGCAAAGCCAGGGAAAAACCACACCCTCTTAGAGCAGCAGAGGTGGCATTTTGAGGTCTATCAGGAGTGGTAAACAGCTATTTTATGTCAACAATTCACATCCCACCTGGATTTCTGCCTCTGCAGCTTCCCTGGCTGTGCCAGGTGCATTCATGGACACTGAAACACTTCCAGACATGGAAGAGAACCAAGATCCAAACTCCCTTTGTTGTTTCTGTCTCTGAAGGGATATGTGGGGTGACACCCACCCTGGTCCAGGCAGCTCCTCGGAGATGGATGAGCAGTTTAATGCTGCTTTTCTCACTGCTGAGCTTGCAGTGAAGATTTGTGGGCTGCTTCCTCCTCACATCCTTGCAACCCCTATCTTTTATCCTCTGATCTGGATAACAAATCTGACAGAAGCTGTATGAATTACAGTCTTTGGAGTATTAATGGCCTGTTTCTAAATGATTAATTACAGGGGATCTCTTGCATTCACAGATCAGTATTAGTGAGTCACGCAGTATTATTCCACAATATCTCTTCCTCAGTCAGCCTGTCCTGGGTGGAAACAGGTTGGTAGTTTCTGAGCAGAGACGTGTGAAGAAGTTACAAGAGGAGAAGAAGTTAGTAGGGACTTCTGTGGTTTTTTTCTACTTGTCATAACTACCTAAATATAGGTTTGTGGCTCAAAATAAACAAGGACAAATTTAATGCTCTCAATGCACAGGCCAAGGTGACTCTGTGGCATTAGAGGGAGCAATTCCAGCTTCACTGAGTGGTCCCATCCCTTCCTTTCTCCCTCATGCTCGTGTCAATATTTTGGCAGTTGGGCAATTCATCTGGTTAAAGATTAACTCACGTTGAAAAGCTCATTTTCCCAATCAATTTACTGGTATGTATAAGCTTTTAATCAGTGTTTTGGTGTGGGGAGGAAGAAGCACTTGGGAGGGAAAGAAGGAAAGCATCATCTTTTTCAGTTCCATGTGGATTTACACTGGAATCAGGAATAGGAGTTGCCATAGTCGTGAGGACAAGGGGAGACACTTCTGCACACCACATGCAGAGCAATAGAGTTGTCTTACACAGCTCAGTTATGCACAATTTTCAGTGTCCTGGTTAGGGGGACAGGACAGGAGCCTCTCTTTGAAATGGAGAATGTAAACCTCCTCCTTCTAAATTATTATAATTTTGAAATGAAGGGACTCTCAGGCAAAGATATGGGAATTAGGAATAACAGTTCTTTACTAGGAAAAATCAAATAGAAATACAGCACTACAAAGAACAAACCCCAAACCCTGACACAGTCAGAGTACAACCTGACACCCGTCAGGCAGGGTGTTGGCAGCAGTCCCATTCCATGGTGGCTGCATCCTCCTGCAGTGACAGATGTGGCTCAGTTGGAGCAGTGCTCCTGTACAAGGTGCAGTTTTCTCTGAAGCTCCAGTGATGATGTGGAAGGGTCTGGTTTTCCTCTGGGATCCAGAGGAAAAGGCTGCTCTGATGTTCCAAATCTCAGATTTTATCTGGGTAGGAAAGGCTTGGCTCCTCCCCTGGGTGGAGCATCTCCCCATGGGATGATGGAATTTTATCAGCCATGCACTGGGACTCAATGGCCATGAACAGGAGAGATCTCCTGGAGGGAGGATGGGCTGTGGAAATGATAAAGAACACTGCCTCACCTGGCTTTTAACAGATGGTGATATAATACAGACTTTTGGTCACGTGCTGAATTGCAACCCAAGACATTCAGTTAGATAGAAACTTCTATTTTTGCTCCATTAAAAAAAACAACTTTATGATTTTGAAATGAGATTTTTCTCTTCCTCTCCCAAAAACCTGAACAGGGAGTACTCAGCCGTATCTTCAGGCACTTCTGAAAAACTCTCCCTAAGGGAGCAACTATTTACCACAAGCCAAAACAGGTACTTTGCTTAATAAAATGATTCCCTGATAATGCAAATCCCAAGGTAGAGAGGGACAAGAACAAGAACAGCATAAGAGACTTTAATTGTCTCCTTTTTTCCAGCAGGAAGCAAGTTGAAGGAATAATTGTTAATTGCTGTTAATTGTTAATTGCTGCCTGCTTCATCTGCAAAGTTTCCATTAGGAACTAATGAAACCTTGGAAGAATTTGGATGGGTGAGTTGTTCTCTGGCTCTACAACTTTTTTCCTGCATAGCAGGAACAGGGTGAGTTTTCCACTGAGCTTTGTTTAGAAGGATGCTCAGAGCTTCTGACCCTGCCATGTGTTTCCAGCCATGCCAGAGGGGCACATTGCTGGGAAGAGTTCCATTTCTTCCATGGTGTTATTTTCATAGAACCACAGAATGTTTTGTGTTGGAAGGGACCTCAAAGATCTCCTCATTCCAACCCCCTGCCACCTTCCACTATCCCAGGTTGCTCCAAGGCCCATCCAACCTGGCCTTGGACACTTCCAGGGATGGGGCAGAACCCACCAGAACACCAAAACAGGTCTTCACTTCTGCTGTTCTGCCTCCCCACAGCAGGTTCTTGTGCAAATAAATTTAGGGGAATTCATCTGGATCAAATATTGTCACTGAGACTTGAAAAGGAACTGAAAAATCCACTTTTCATTCCTACAGTTAATTATTGTGCAAAAAGTGTCTGTCTGTTGACAAGCTTTGCATCTCCCCTCATCAAGCCTTTTACCTCATCCAGTCTTATTCTTTCATTCATATTTTAGTCAGATCTGGAGGCACTGGGCTGTTCATGGGACAGGAAGATGACAAATCAATACCAGGAGCTGCACTTGAGGAGCTGCCTCACCTCCTGCCAGCCACTGCATCTATTTCATGTATTTTTTCCATCTCCTCGTCTGTAAAATGTGCAAAGTGTTGCTTACTTCACTTCAACAATCTTGTGAGTTCCTTAGCTGTGGATAACTAAATATTATGACATATAAAAGCACAGGGTATAGATATATCGTAGACTTCACACTTGTATTTCACACTCTGTATTAATGTGGCACTCCACAGTGACATGATATTTACCAAAAACTTCCTGGAAGCAGATTCAAAATTTTATTTTTTTTTTTTTCAGGGCTAAAAACTGTTAAGCTCAGTGTTTATCTGCAATGGCAAGGCAAGGTGCTCAACGAATGGTAATGAAAGGTTTCTAGTCCTAAAAATAGCCTTTCCTAGGCTGAGGAAAGAAAAAGAAAGAAAATACCCTGTGAGATTTTTCTGGTATTAAGGCAGTCAAATTGTCTTTTTAAATAGTGTGAAAATTGACAGATTATAAAAAACAGAGAGAACAATCACAGGAGAGTGTACGATAATCTGGCAATATGGAAATTACAAATTTTAATATTTCCCTAGAGCCAATGAAATATGCAAAGGAACAACTGCATAATGCAGCAGGCTCTGTGTAACCCTGAGGTAGCTTGAGTTAGCAAGATATTCTGTCCCTGTTGGTTTTTTTTCCTCTTGGTTAATAACAAATCCTCCAAATTACTTCAGTGGTGAAGGACAGAAAAATCCTCTCTGAAGTTCAACTGTTGCACAAAGCTGCTCCATTAAATATCCAGATTTAATGATGCTCTGCTAGTTCCTGATCTTGCTGAATTCTTCACTGCAACAGGAGAAGTCAGTTGTTCTAAATTGGTGCAGCTGCCATCAGCATTCAGTTGCCTTAATGGATTTTCTTGGTGATCCATCAAACCCAGGTTTTCCTCCAGCAGAAACCAGCAAGCCATCCAGAACTGTGGGGAGCTCTGCTCTCCAGCTTGTAACTGGTTTCCTTTTCAAATCACAACATTTCCCTGCAAATTTGGAAGAAATCTGAATGGATGTCACATCCAGGATTCTTGCCTCTTTGGTAATGAAACTGCAGAGTAATTCCTTCTTTAAAGAGAACAAAATATTTTAACAAGCATCAGTCACCAAATGACAAGGTGTTCGTTCCTGCAGACAAGCAGCAGCATCAAAATCACCAAGCAGAGTCTGCAGAACATGAGTTTTGCTTCAAAGCTTCTTTTTCCAGGAGCTTTTGTTTGGTTCCACTGCTTGAGCTGCATTTGGAATAATGGGTTGCAGCAATTTTAACATACAGCAGAAAATTCAGCCTGAGCTCACCCAGGCTCTTGATGCAGAAGAGCTCTTCAACATGTGCTTGATTTAAGCATATGCTTGAGGGTCTGAAGGGCTGAACAACACACTTGTGCCCTTCTAATTACTCAAATCATGGCTCAACTCATCTTCCCCTAAAATAGAGGCAGGAGCTGGATGAAAAACCTACTTCTGACAAAAAAGAAAAGGATATGCCTATAGTTAGAGTTACATAGGCATGTTCTGGGCTAAACTAAACAGGGAGATACTGGCAGGACTGTCCAGAGAGTCCTGAATATAGAAATTCGATAAAACATCAAAATCAGACTGTTTTATTCAATCCCTCTCTGGCTTTCATGGGAGGCAGTCTCTCTGTGAAGTGATGCTTGCTCTGCCTGGAGAGATGATGTTGACAGCTCATGGCTGACCCACCTTAGGTCCAGACTCACTGAACTTAGGGCACCATGCAATAAACTTTGCATTGTGCCAGATCTGGACAAGTAGTTTTCTTTGAAGGCAGGGTTCTGCACCAGTCAGATTTTGTCATTCAAAGTTTCCACTGAAAAACTTCTGTTTCCAGTAGTTCTGGGTGTAATTCTTCAGACAGGAAATCCTCCTCACACGTCTTCCCTTTTAACAACTAAACCAACCCCCTTGCAGTGCTCAGGCTTAGAAGATTTCAATAATGGTTTTGATGCAAGTTTATCATCTCCCTTCCCTCTCTTTACAAACTACAGGGGTTTTTTTGTTAAATGTGCTGGTTGTCCCTGGACCAACAAGCCAGAATAAATATAATCCTCCAGTAGCAAGAGGAGCAGCCCTTTTTCAGGGGGAGCAATCAATCCCCTCCAGCGACACGTGCCTAATGGATCTGTCTCTTTCATTAGCTCTGGGCTCCTAATAACCACTGTCTTTGCCAATTGAGGGATGTGTTATGTCAGCCTCCTCTGCCGTCTTCTCCTCCCTTCCCTGCCTTGTCAGCAGCATGCTAATTTATGTAATCAATTCATAGTACTGCTTAATGAATAGCTTTGAAGTCGTTAGATTCATCTGCTGGTACAGGGGCTGATTGGTCAGCCTCTGAATAGTTTCCATTTTCTGAGGCTTGAAAGTGTCAGCCAACATAATTGCTTTAGAAACACCCTTGGGAGACACTTGGGAAGTAGCTGTACAATCCCTCTTTATATTTAAGTGGAAGACAAAGTGGAACAATAATAATACTTAGCATTTTTACCACACTTCATATCATTAAAATGCTTCCCCAAACATTAACTAATCCTTGCAGTATGCCCAAAAGGTGAATCATTGCTTCACTTACACAGAGGAGAATCAGCAGTAAAGGCAGTAGATCTCAAGCCTTTTGTGCTCAGGAACATGTAAATCCAGATTCACAGTGTCCTTTCTCCTATGGATATCCCTGGGGAATGTGAGCTCTAGGAGTTTAAACCACACAAAAGGCAGGAAAAAGCACATGGTGGGATTGTTGGGGGGTCTGTGCAGGGCCAGGAGCTGGACTTGATGATCATTGTGGGTCCCTTCCAACTCAGGATATTCTGGGATTTCTCTGAAATGCTGGGAACACTTCCAAAGATGTTATCCTGCTCCTCTCAGGTGTGCATTCCCGAGGGAGGCACAGGCACCACTCACAATTACTGTGCTCTGGGGCAGCAGGATCAGCAAGAGTATTGATCTGGATTGACAGCTCAGTGGATGCCAGCCCAGCACTCTTCTGTCCCCACATCCAAGTCCTGATGGAGAAAGCTTGTTGAATTCCCACCCCAGAGTGGGTGTGCTCACAGGGGAACCTGTGTGGATGGAATTTGCTGCCTGGATCTGACACTCAGGTGTGTCTCAGTCAGGGACAACAAAAACACACAGATTTATCTCAGAAATGGAAAGCAGAAGGTGAGACTTCCTTTCAGCTCATCTGACAGAGCAGAGTACTTCTCTAATGACTTGAAAACTTTGAAGCACAGTTTTTCAGTGCTTTGTAATGTTTATTCCGACTCCACAGTGAGCTGTGATGCAGGGTGCCCTCTGGCCACACCAGCTCAGTAATGACTCTGCCATTTCTGACAGAGACTAATAGTAGAAATTGTTATCAACGTTTTTAGCAAAATACTGCAAGCTAGAAATTGGATTTCCCCCCTTTCTGCATCCTCCTTCACTCGTTAATGAGCTACTTCTTCAAGGTGCCAATGTAAAGCTGTAAAGTGAGATGGGCAATTTATTTTCTGGGCTTGAGACCCTTGGACACAGGAACACACAGTTATTTATTTTAATGCACCATTCACATAAAATTACATCATGCTTTACAGGTGTAGCAGGAAGACAAGTTTCCTTATCCCTGGGACTTATAAGGAGATATTGATGAGATGCCAGAACAAAATGAACATGAGATGAAGAAATCTCTCACTCCAGGTGTGGGTGAGGGTGGTGAGAGCAGTTCTTGCTATGCATTACCACTGGGACTTTGGGAATTTGGGAATGGACAGGACATTTCTTTCTTGATAGGAATATTTGGACTTTTTAAAAAAAACACTGGAGAGGTGCAACATTTCCAATAGAATGATTTCTCCTGCACTAGTTCAGATGTTTAAAATCAGCAAGATCAATAATTCTCCATTTCAGACCCCCTATTTCCCAAGGCAGCCACCAGCATATCTGTAACAACTTCCAGTGTAGGTGCTTCCACCTACAGTCATAGACATTTCTGGACTGGTGTTACCTGTGCTATAAAATTACTTTTCTTCATATTCTCCACCTTTTCCAAAGCACCCTAAATTTCTGAGGTTGTTTTTCAGGCTGTAGAAGTATGTGTTTTCTCATATTAGATGCATGAGGTTTGCTCTTTGTCTGTGGAAACTCAGGCAGGCATCATTAGCAAGAAGCTATTTTATAAGCATATTAATTTTTTTTTAAGGTAGGAATATGTTAATATTTATGGCTATATGAACATCTCTATTAATATTTTAAGGAAAATACAGAAAACAGAATATTCAAATCTGCCAGCATGTGCCAATCACTATCATTGCTGCCCCAAAAATGAACCTCTCCTGTCTGTCCTGTGCCACACCAGCCCCATGGGGGTCATCTCAGGCATCCAGGAGGGCACAGCCAATCCTGGAGGTCTCTGTGAGAGCTGGGGACTGAGCTGGGGAGCACAGCGAGATAAACAGGCACTGAAGGGGTTGGGAGAGGTTATTCAAGAGCCCTGATAGAGGAAGAGCCTACACAGGGGTTTACAAAGCATCTGGAGGGTAGGTTTTGGTGTTTAAGGGGAAATTCCCTCTTAGCCTTTAGGAAGGAGTCACTCTGATCGTCTGGATCCTGCAAATTGGCAGGGAGAGACTGTGACAAGGTCTTGATTCTTTACTCCAGGTAGTCAGGGATGAAGGAAATATGTTCCAGAGCAGGGACAACTCAGATCTGGGCTTTTTGCAGGCAGGAACAGTGATCCTTGGTGGCTTTTCCTTCCTTGCACTTTTTCTCTTTTCTGTTAGTGCTTTCCTTACACTTGCTGTGAAAGCACCGCTCTGCTCTCTCCATTTTTGCTTCCAGTGGACTAGAGGGGAAAAAAAGAGAATTGTGACTTTCCCTGTGATCAGAGGGGCAACATCTGGTTTTCCAGGGAAGGGTTGCAGTACCAGCCCATCCCAGGGGGGAATGCACCCCCAGGATTTGTGTGACCCTGCAGATGTCCCTGTGCCAGCCAGACCCACAAAGTCACCACAGAGGTGGTGCAGGGAAGAGGCAGGGACACAGTGGGGACCTGAGAGGGAGCACAAGGTGAAGCCAAGGTGAACAAGGACACAGGGGACAGCAGGGACAGTCTGTGGGTCCTGGCCATCACTTTGTTGCTTTTATTTCCAGGGAAGTGAAACATCACTCATCCTGTCACGGTCTCCAACTCACACCACCACAGGAACCCAACATGTTAACACCTTACCATCCCTTCTGCATTCTTCACCCAGCCTCAGTTTTAATCTCCAGAGAAGTTTAAACAAGAAAACCACACCACCAGCAATCCAAAGGCTTTGCCTTCACCACGGAGGCAGTTTAATTTCTTGATGGAATTCCAAGGCAATCCCTTCACCTGTGTTATCTCTCATAATTACTGACAGCACCGAGAGGAAAAACCTTGTCCTTGCTGCTCAAGAATGTCCAAGGGACCCTAATGCACTGTTATTAGTTTGCAGGATCTCCCTTCATTCATGATTTATATGATTTGATTTGATTTATAAAGGGAGACAGCAAAGCAGTTGCCACCTCTTCTTTCCATGCAGGCGTCAGGTCTGAGCAGAGACAAGAGGTGAGTGGTGTTTGGTGACAGGTTATTGCCAAGGTTGAGATATGGGCCCTTTTTGTTTTATTCTCCATCTAAATTAGTTACTGCAAAGAGATTTCCCTGGTGGGAAATGCGTTTCAATATTTATTTCCTACCTGACACTTTATTATTCTTTTATTGAGTGGAATGTGTTCTTGCTCTCTCAGAACAGGTTTTCATGCAGAATTTGCTATGACAGTGCTTTGGTTTATAAACTCACACCATGTGCCTGATCCTGTTGGCTGCGCAAAATGAAAAACTGTCTGGGGGCTGACCCCTTGTCCACCCTCAAAATTAAAGATAATGCAAACATCCAGTTCAACTTGACTCAAGATGGAACTAATAAACTTTTTTTTTTCATATTAATTAAAAAAAAAGGGGGTTGGGGGGCACCTAACACAATATTCCTATGAATTAGCAGAATTAATGAATTAATTCAAAGTGGTTCATTTATATTTGGATAATTTGTGACAATAGGAGAGTAAACTAAGGTGATTTTTATCCACTGGGGAAGGGAACAGCTCAGGTTTTGGAGACTCCAGAGTCTCAGATGTTGTTCATTTCCTCTGTCTACCTGGGAAAATGTAAATCATAGAATCACTAGGTTTGGAAAAGACCTCTAAGGACATTGAGTCCAGCCATTAACCCAGCACCATAAATGACTGGTGATGTTCTGCATCTGCACCGTGGGGTTGGACTGGCTGGCCTTTAAAGGTCCCTTCCAACCCAAACAATTCTATAATCCTGTGGTCTGATTCTCTCTGCTTTGTACAATACGTTCAAAAAAGTATCAGACTTACTTTTCCTGGTGGCCCAGGGCTCAAAAAAAATCCCCAAGTTAGCAACCGATGTAATTTTTATATTTGCTTCCCTTGAACAAGTTTCAAGATGCATTGTGTGGAAGAGAGAGCAACACTCCTCCCTGTGTTACACCTCAATCTTTCCATTTAAAAGGATGAATGTGATTACAAATTCCTGCAGGTCAAAGAAATTGAATCCTGCTCTTCCACCTCACAGCTGGATTACAAAAAAACCCCGACCTTAAGTGATTTAAATATCTTAAGTGATATAAATATCACATACTAAGCCAAAAACACTGCACCTTCCTAATGCTCTGACTTCAGCAGTAATTCAGCTGCCTCTGGGGCCCCCTTTATCAAAATATGTGGCAAACACATAAAAGTCACCCCTCAAATATGATGGAGAATGACCAACCCTTATGGTGCTTTTCCTCAAAATGCATCAGTGGTAACCAAAACTGAGTTGCAAATAGATTTTATGTATTTATAAAGTACACTGGGAAAGATTTAGCAAGAGAATATTTATAATAGAGCTTTTTCCACAAAATAACTCTATGCAGGACAATATAATATTACAGAGCATATCAGACCTTTACATTAAGAATGTAATCTATTTTTATAATGGAACTATAAGAGTTTTTGTTGATGTTTTGAAGACTGAAATGTGTTTTCCTCCTCCCTGAGCTGATTATTTTTTCTCAATTTGGCATCTTATTTGTATCGTTTCTTCTTATACAATTTTATTGTGACATCTGGCTGTAAAATAAAAAATGTAGCCTACAGGAAAACTTAGAATTGTGTTCCCCACAGTGCATCAGTCAGACAATAAAATAGCCATCACTAGAAAAGTGTGTTTACAAAAGCTGCTCTGTAAATAGAAAGGTTTTTTCCTGGCTTTACATCTGAATGAATGCATAAGGACATTTCAGGTGGGGTAAGCTGGGTTCAGGATAGCTCTACCAGTTTTTCCTTTCTACCACTTCTGAGGTCATTTAAAAATGGAGCTCTGTTGGGTGAGTTTGGGGTTGGGTTTATCTGGTTGGTTGTTTTCTGTCCCTGTGTGTGAGGATTGTCTTCCTCTGTGTCCATCCCACCATTCCTTCTCATCCTGTGACCAACTCCCCTGACCCATCTCGTGGTTTTCCCAGTGATGTGTGCTCAGATTTAAGCAAAGTAATGGTAATTTGGGCTTCAATATCCTCCTTTGAAAACAGTGAATAATACAGCTAACAGGTCAGTGGGAGAGTTAATACTGGATTAGAAGCAGCTCCAAGATTGTTATCGCAGCGTTAATACATTTATCTACTGCAGGCTTAGGAAAAGAAGCAAAGCAGCATGATTACCTTCTTACAAATTGATTACATCCATGCAAACACTGCAGAGGAAAACTCAGGCAGATCAAAGCACGATTTTGACAGCAGACTTGCTGAACAAGTTATTTTAGCAACTCCTTAGGAGGCAAAAGAAGGGGAGTTTTGGCTGGAGCCCCATTGCACGAGCAAGGCTTTGCAGAAGGGAGGGATTGGATTGAGAAAAGGGTGTTTGGAGCTGCTGACTCTGCTCTGTTCACCTGATTGAGCTGGAAAAGGATTGTACTAAAAGGATTTTACTAAAAGGACTCTTCTGCACTGAAATAGAGCATGAATACAGAGGTGAGATGGCACCTGCTCTTACAGATCATGGAAGGAATCAAATACTCCTCGGGTATGAACTGTTTTGGATGGTCAGTGTAGGAGGAAATGAGGTGTGCAGAAAATCTCTTTGCCCCCACTCAAAGAGGATAGCTGACCAGCCCAGATGAAGAAACCTCCATTGCTGTTCTCTCAGTGGAAATGAATCCAGACAGGATTCCAGAAATGGCTGGAAATGGCCATTTTTGAGAAGAAATGATAAGTCAACCCCCCAAATTTGTGGTTTAACTCCCATGCTCTTTTGGTAAAAGTAGAATCATAGGTTTCACAGGATGATTTGGGTTGGAAGGGACCTTACAGATTACCCAGGGCAGGATGTAGGGAAATACAATAGAACCCAACCTTGTATTGCCATAGCACTCAAAGATGTTCCTTTGCTTACCAAAAAAATCCGTGATATTTGGAGTGGCTTTAAGAGTTCCTCAGTAAAGCCACAGGCACTCTGCCAAGTGACATCTAGGAAGAAAATAATTCCAGCCTATTTCATCTGTAGGCACTGTAGCTCATCCCAACTCATCCTGTCGAGGCTATGGGTTTGGTTTTTTTTAACATCTTATCACATGGTAGTGTTTATTATGACCACAGTTCAAATAAATTCATGTAATTAAATTTTTTGCTGGTAATTATCTGCTCATCTAGCTGTGATTGTGCAGATCAGGGTAATTTCACTAATGTTATCCAGATTCTGCAAGCCTAATCAGAGTGTCTGGTCTAAGATAACCCACAGAATGTATTTCTCGACCTCTCTTGCTCACTTCACCCCTACACAATGGAGGTGATAGATCAATTCTACTCTGTTGAATGCAACCAAACTATCTAAAAGGTCCTTCCCTACCTATCTCATGATCTTGTTGAAGATTTTAGTGAGGAACAATTTATATCTTCAGAAGGAAACACGGCATCAGGGCCTGAGCAACTCAAGAGAGAAGCGCTGGAGACAAGAGGTGTGGAGGGAAGAAGTTATGAGAATAATTCTGGATGTTTACAACCACCCAGATTCTTAAGGTTTTCTGAGTTCTGCTTCAAAAGCCTTTGGCGATTCTGTCAGAACAGGTGCAGGAATCAGTTGCATAAGGGCCAGAATGTGCAAAGGATACAAGCACAAAGAAAACTCACCATTTCCTCTGGTACTTTTCTTCTTCCAGGCCTAAACCTCCAAGGCAACAACCTGTGACTTGATTGTCTGTGAAGAGCCCTTTGTTTTTCAGTGGCTGCAGATGGCACAGTTAGAACCCAGCTGATCAGATATGCACCCCAAGTGTCTTAGATTAATTCCACCTTTACAAGGTGCAGCACAGCTGTTACCCCCAGCTCCCAGTAGGGCCAATAGACACAAATATTCCTTTTTAGAATCCATGTGACTGATTGTAGACAATTATTTTAAAATGAGATAAATTATCTTCCCAGAAGTGCAGTGCCCCACTGACTGTAAAACTGGTCAAGTAGTTGGTTGTAGGTACTGGAAGCATCTTGATCAAGACAGGTGTGACCACTCCAGGCTTTCATACTCAGCCTAACCTGCAATCCCTTCCAGATCAACAAACAGGCATTTAATTAATTTTTTAAATGTTGCAAGGGTGTGAACAAATACTAGAATATTTACAAATACCAGGTTTTGAGAGTACACAGTCACATACTTGGTTTTTTAAATTTCATAAGGTGCTTAAACTTATGTTGACAATACTTCAACCTCAAGAATTGGTATATATCTGCAAGATGAGATGTGGTTTAGCATGAACATTTGTTGATCTGGAATGGTGATAACTGTAAAATTTATGTATATGTATACCTGAAATTAAATATCTATCTATTTATCTATCTATATTTATAAATTTTGTCATCTTGCCTTTTCTGTGGCACAGTCACAGCATTGAACTCAGATATTTGTACCAAAGGAAAATCTTTTCCCGGTAAGTTAAACTAACACTGTGTAATTTAATTAACCAGTTGATACAAATATAGAGCAGTGTAATCTCAGACTGTAACGTTTCTGATGGTAGCAGAAATACACTGTGGATTTTTCAGTGTTGTATTTGCTGACATTTTTCTTAATAAGCTTAGTGAGTGAAGCTCACTGAAGCACACCATCTCCAGAGACCTCCCCGTTTAGTTTTACTGTGGATTTGGATTTTTCCATTGAAGGCCATTGGAAATCCCAAAGGGTCTCCTTCAAAGCGACTTTCACTTAAAAGAAAGTTGCTGCAGCTTCCTGAGCTCCCTTAGAAATCAGCTTATCCAAATCATGGCATTAAGTGGGGCAACAGTATTTGATTTCAAACAGTCAGGAAATTGAGTGTCACACAGCTTTGGTGTACAAAGATGGCTGGTAATTTCAAATTGTAAAGGTCTTTTGGAGGATTCATAAAGCCCTTGAGAATACTGCAAAGGAACATGATACTGTGTTCTGCTGCTAACAAAATAAAGTGTCTGAGAGATTAAGCAGGGGGAAATCCTGCATTAGAATAGGTTGACAAGACAGATAAAACATTAAGAATTCATCCAGTTCATCAACAAAGATCTGACTAGATCTCAAACAGCAGAAATTTCCATGCAAACCTCACTTGGATGCCTTTAAACCTGAGTCTGACAAGCCAGTCTCTGTAATTCTTCTTTTCCCAAAAAAATGGTGTAGCAGCTTCACTGCACAGAAGAATGGAGAAATTGTATTAGCAAGATGCTAAGATGCAAAGTTATATTCCAGTGTTGAGTCCTCCAAGACCCTCTTTGGGGATACAACTAGGGATCGATCTCTTGGAATCACAGGATCATTAAAGCTTGAAAAGTCCTCCAAGATCAAGTCCAGGTTTTGACCAAACTAAACCATACCATGAAGTGCTACATAATTTGTTTTTTGAACATTTCCACAGATGGTGATTCCACCACTTTCCTGTGGAGCCTGTTCCAATGCTTAACCATTCTTCCAGTGAAGAAATTTTGTCTAATATCCATCCTGAACCTCCCCTGGCACAACCTGAGGCCGTTTCCCCTTGTTCTGTCTGTAGCTGCCAGCGAGAAGAGGCCAATCCCATCTTGCTACATCCCTTTGTGACGAGTCTTGGGACATGGCCACTGACAAAAACACCTCAAAAACAGTGCAAGCTGAATCCTGAAATCAAGAAAACCCTACTGAAGAGTGGAATAAGACATGATAACAAGAGTTGTTCACTCAGCAAATCCCAGCCCACTGCTCACCAATCTCAGTCAAACCCAGAAAACTCTTCTTCAGCTACTCCTACAGCCCAGGCAGTTCTGTTGACAGGAGAAGAGGTTTTCTAACTTTATGGGGAAGAAGAAATCAGAAGCTGATGTCAAACTTGGCCATCCTCCTATCTGCCTGCTTCAATTTTACAGGGGAGACCAGGGGATGATAAATCCACCTCACTCCTCACAGGAGCAGCAAATTGGAGAAGTCATTCCAGGTCTGAAAAATGAGCTACAACTAAATGATGTCAGTAATCGATGCCCTTGCCTTCTCTCTCTGCTGGCATTTTCCTCCCTGCAGCTGTAAACACCACCCATCCCAGGAAAAGGAGTGACAAATCCCCGTGGGATGGGAAGGCAAACGCGCTCCTGCTGCCTGTAGATCACAGGAGCTGGAGGTTTCACGTCCCTTGATGGTGACACAGCCCCTGCCCCAGCCCCAGGAGCTGCAGGACCAGCCTGCCACTGATTCATCCTCCCAGCACACAGCACCACTTGAGGCACATTTGTCCAGCTGATGGTTTGACTTCCTCTGAAATGTTTCCCTGGGTCACTGACCTGTTAATTGTAGGCAGATAATAAATAGTCGATACGCTCCCGAGTCAGATCCTTTCCTCTCAGTTACCAGGCAACCTCCTCCAGCTCTCCTCAGCTCTGCTAATACTTTTCCCTCCCTTCCCACTGCAAACTTAGGGATGGAGAGTGTGTGTTCATCGGAGGGTAAGAGACAAGGCAGGGCATATTTAAGTTGGATGGCTTTTTACAAGCATTAAGCAATGCACTCCTGTAATAAACAACTATGCCAGAGCTAATACTCAATAAACAGTGTGCTTTATAAGCAATTAGGGACTCACATTGTGGAACAGCCATTTCAGGGGGAGATACACTACCCCAGCAATGCTTAGCAAGATAAGTGGCTTGTTAAAAGCATCATAATTCTCCTTTAAAAATCAATTAACAGTTTGGTGCATTTTTTTTTAGTGTAAGGACTGCTGGGTGTCTTATTCAAATGACAGTGAATCCAGGGAACTGCTTCTCATGTTCTATTCATTGGCTGGTGTTTAACCCCAAAAAGTGCAGCTGGAAGCAAACCTACAAAATGAAGAAATAAAATTATTTAACTGTAGTTGAGTTCAGTTGCCACGAGGCAGCTGAAGATGCTCAGATGAGTCAGATAAACTCATTTTCTCTGGGTAAAGGAGAAATCAGAGCACATTATAAAACCATTTCCTTTGTGTTTCTTATTTGGCATTGGGGTTTTTAAAATTAAATTCATTAATAATCTCTTCCCCAAATCACAATGGATTATGCAGCAGAAGTTTAGTTTAGAGATATTTTATTGTGAGTTCTACCCAAAAAGGCAGTGCAGAATCCTTTTCCTGAGTTACAGAATATATTCTTTCTCTTCTAACAAAACCTGCTTTATGTGATCCCTGGGCAAGAACAGTGTCTCAGGGTACCACAGACAAGAGGGAGAGAAAATAACAGGAGAGGACCAGCCTCGCCATGCCTCCCCTCCCTGACCAGCAGCAGGGCACTGGAGAGACAAATATCCAGAGCCAGAGGTGTTCTCAGCCATTTCTGCTTCCAAAGCTAAAAAGCCAAAGCCCTTTTCTAAGTGGGACTGAGTATTTCCAGCCTCTCTAAGTATTCACAGGATTATTTTTCCCAGCCCAGTCTGATGCACTCCTTATTTCTGAGCAGCAACGTGCTCTCCTTGCCATTGATTTCCCATCAGCCCTTTACAAATGCCTTCAGTCTTTGCTCCCTGATTAATTATTAAACTATTAAATCAATTGCTGCATCCAAGAGTTTGCAAATCAAAACACAACCTCCAGCTGCCTCTCCTCAAATGCAAGCAGTTGCAAAGGGGTTTGGACAGACTTTATAATCCTGCTGGACTGTGCTGATCTCATGGATGAATGTACCCTCACACTGCAGAGCCTTGGAAATGGTAAAAAAGCAAATATGGAAAGGAAAGGATTTAAAAATCAACCTCCAGTAGGAATCATGGTGCAACATGAGCTGTTCAGAGAAGTTTCCAGGTGTCATGCTTGGATTAAACTAGCTGGAAAAGTGCTTTTCTCTCATCTGCCATGCTTTGTGCTTCTGAGAAATAGATGGGAAAAAATGAATACTTTGGTTGTCTGAAAGGCAAACAGTTTCACTGCCCCCTTGCCAGGGCTGGAGTCAGTTGGTTGTTCTCCACTTTCCATCCCCTGTGTGCCCCAGGGGAGGAGCACTGGGGCTGGTTGCAGTGGTTTTGCTTCACAGAGCCACTTCTCCCAAACTCCAGTTTTAACCTCTACACTATAGAATAATTTATAATTGAACAGACTGAAAAGTGGGAGGTGGTGCCATCCAAAGAGGCTGCCACCACTGCTACAGCTAGAGACGTGTGTTTCTCAAAATTGTGAATGCATCTCAAAATATTTACTTTTCCAGCCTAGAAAATTTCTCTTGTCCACTTATTTTTTTTTCTCTTGACAAAGAGCATCTTCCACTAAAAAACCCAAACAAATGGCACTGCTGAAGATAAACCTGATCTTACACACCCAAACCAATATATAAATATCAATCCAATAGCCAGCATCAAAGTCAATAGAGAAATCTGACTCTTACCCTAAGGCTTATAAAACAACAAAAGGTTTGAAGATACAACCTGAAAAATAAACACAAATTATTCTCTATATCACCTTATGGCTTTTTTATTCCTTTGATTTTTTAAAATTATTTTTTATTTACATCACTTCAGAATGGGATTATTGGCAGGTCAAAGAGGAGTTAATAGCATTTCTTAGGTGAAATTTCATTACCCCATTTTATTTCAGACAGGTGAGACCCTCTTCAAGAAGAACTGAAAGGCTGTTTGTGACCTTTTGAGTGAAAAAGTAAGATTTTCAGTAATTTTGGAGAACTTTGGAGAACTTCTCTACCTTTTTGCTGAGGCAGTGAAACAAGAGTAAGGCCTATTAGTCTCTGTAAGCATATTTATACTGATTGCCTATGAAAAAATTGCATTTAATTAACAAAAGAGGAGGGTTTAAAAATTGTTGCTGGGTTCTAGCTATGGCAAAATTAAGCTGTCAGGTCTCACAACTTCTTTCCTTACCAGGTCCTACTACCATTTTAGTCTTGGTTTATTAAAAAAAACCCCACATGACTGAAATCCTGACCCTTTTCCTCTTCAGGAACCTGCTATATTTAGAGGAGACAAACTCAGCAAGCTTTGAGGGTGGAAATGCTGGCCCTGCTCTCCAGTCCATTGTTGCAGGAGCACTTCAGCTGTCACTGAAGTGACAGTTCCCAGGCATTGCCCAGGGAAACATCTCATCAACACTGAAGAGATTCCTTCTCTTCTCTTCTCTTCTCTTCTCTTCTCTTCTCTTCTCTTCTCTTCTCTTCTCTTCTCTTCTCTTCTCTTCTCTTCTCTTCTCTTCTCTTCTCTTCTCTTCTCTTCTCTTCTCTTCTCTTCTCTTCTCTTCTCTTCTCTTCTCTTCTCTTCTCTTCTCTTCTCTTCTCTTCTCTTCTCTTCTCTTCTCTTCTCTTCTCTTCTCTTCTCTTCTCTTCTCTTCTCTTCTCTTCTCTTCTCTTCTCTTCTCTTCTCTTCTCTTCTCTTCTCTTCTCTTCTCTTCTCTTCTCTTCTCTCTTCCCCTTCCCCTTCCCCCCTAACCAAGGAATCTCTTCTGCCTTTATGCACCCTCATTTTGTGTTCTAGATGACTTCCAAGACAGCTGCTGCTGATGGACCTCTCATTTCATCTCACCACTGATCCCTGAGCATCCCTTTGTCATAACTCAAATATGCCTCTCAGTCAAAGTCAAAATCATCCCAAACATTCACAATCCAGGCTCCAGGCTTCCTGGCTCTATAGAGTCTGGAAAGCAGCGTTGTCACTGAAGAGCATCCAAAAATGTGCAAATTTTCCCATGTAAGGCCTCCCTGGGAAGTTGTCAGAGTGAGCATCCTTCTGGGAGCAGTCAGCTCAGGATTCATCCAGAGAACCCTGCAGCAATAAAGCTGCATAGCTGATTATCCTGGGCCCCTGGCAGCAGCTGGCCATCTCTAAACCATTCCAGGGAGCCCAAAAGGGTATCTAAGGAAAGCCAGCCTGCAGACAATAGCTGGGAATTTGTTCCTCAGGGTCTTCATCTCATGTGTGAAATAGAAGGGCTTGAAACCCTTTCTGTGAAATCACCAGAGAGAAACTCGGCCCCTGTGTCTTGACTGGGATTTCAGGGAATGACACTGTGCTCTTCAGAGAGTCCCCTGCCCTCTGGTGACTCTAGAGGAGCAGGTGGTGACTCAGTTTTAATGTAGCAACTCTGTTAATTGTCCAAATAATCCAAATTACCTGTGTCTGCGCCCTCACAAAGATTCAGCTCCCTTTTTAAATCAGTATTTGCCAGGGAGGGTGACAGCAAAGCTCTCTGCTCTGCCTGTCTGACATGATCTTGGCAATTCCCAGGGGTGTCTTGCAGAATTTGGTTAGAGGGCCTTTCTTTTTGGTAAATCTCCAAGTGTTGAAATGATGTGAGAGTTGCTTCTTTCTATCTTCCATGTATTCCTTCTTGTTAGAGGAAAAAGCTGAAAAGTGGAAACCTAGAGCACCTGACTGCAAATATACAGAAATAAAATCTTGTGTTTTATTATTTTTAAATGATATGATTCCCTAAACCCAATTTTTATTTCAGGAAGCTGACTGAGGTTTTTGTTTTGAGTCTTGTTGCTGCTGTGAGTCATGGAAATTCCCTCTGGGGTAATCTCAGGTGCAGGGTCTGAAATTCAAATGCAAGCTCATGTTATCTTTAACCTGGTTTATGGCCTGTTGCATGGAAAATATACTCTTAGGTGGTCAAGAGGTAGGCAAACAGGATCATATCATTCTCATTCTGTGAACAGCACTGCAGCAGTAAAACACCTCAAACCCAGCTTTGTAAAACACAGGATGAAGAGTTCTGCCACGTGCTGCCCATTTTCACCCAGGAACACACAGTGACTGCTCAGGAAGGCTGTTATGACACTGAAAAGCTTTCACTGAGCAAAGCTGGAATGGATCATAAACAAAACCAATCCCTTTTTTCTCCAGGTTTGTTTAAGTGTGTGGGGGCTGTCAGGGCAAGATGTACATTCACAGAATCATAGAATCCAGAATGGTTTGGGTTGGAAGGGATCTTAAAGCTCATCTTGTTCATCAGCCTGGACTTTGACACTTCCAGGGATCCAGGAACAGCCACAGCTTCTCTGGCACCCTCTGCAGGGCCTCACACCCTCACAGGGAAGAATTTCTTCCTATTATCTGGTCAAACCCTTCCCTCTGTCACTTTAAAGCCATTATTCTGTCTCAAGTCCCTCTCCAACTCTCCTGGAGTCCCTTTAGGTACTGGAAACTGCTCGAAGTTCTCCCTGGACCCTTCTCTTCTCCAGGTGATCACCCCCAGCTCTCCCAGGCTGTCTCCAGAGCAGAGGACTCCAGCCCTTGGAGCATCTCCATGGTCTCCTCTGGATCTGCTCCAGCAGCTCCAGGTCCTTCTGCTGTGGGCCCCAGGGCTGGAGGCAGCTCTGCAGGTGGGGTCTCACCTGAGCAGGGCAGAGGGACAGAATCCCCTCCCTCAGCCTGCAGGTCACAGAGTCACAGAATATCCTGAGCTGGAAGGGACTCACAAGGATCATCAAGTCCAGCTCCTGGCTTTGCTCAAGGCCCCCCACCCTCTTAGTACAGTAATTTCATGATTATAAGCCGCACCTGGTTATAAGCCACACGTTACAATACAGAGTGTGATAAAAGGTATCTGTTCTATCACCATCTGTTGAGGGTGGGGGCAATGATCCTGATCTCTGTGGGAGATATTCTGCTAATGGGCCATCCATTGAAACCAGCTGGGGCAGTGTTCTTTATCTTTTCACAACCCATCCTTCCTCCAGCCAGTCATTTTCTGCTCATGGCCATTGAGTCCCACTGTGGCACTGATAAAATTACTGCATCCCATTGGGAGTTGCTCCAGCCAGGGGGAAGAGCCCAACATTTCTTACCAAGATAAAAACAGAGGTTTTGGGACACTAAGGGAGCCCCTTTCTCCACTGGACTCCAGAGGAAAACCAGATTTCTCCACATCCCCACTGGAGCTCTGGAGGGAAACTGCACCTTGTACAGGAGCACTGCTCCAACTGAGCCACATCTGTCACTGCAGGAGGATGCAGCCACCAGGGAATGGGACTGCTGCCAACACCCTGCCTGACGGGTGTCAGGTTGTACTCTGACTGTGTCAGGGTTTGGGGTTTGTTCTTTCTAGTACTGTATTTCTATTTTAACTTCCTTAGAAAAGAACTGTTATTCCTAATTCCCATATCTTTGCCTGAGAGCCCCTTGATTTCAAAATTACAATAATTTGGAGGGAGGGGGTTTACATTCTCCATTTCAAAGAGAAGCTCCTGCCTTTCTCAGCAGACACCTGTCCTCCAAACTAAAACAGCAACTTTTCATTCTTTGTCCATATATAAGCTACACCTGATTATAAGCCGCACTTTGGGTTGGGACCAAAATTTTAGTCAAAATGGTGCGGCTTATAATGGTGAAATTACTGTACTTAACTGGGAGTGACTTCAGAGAGCAGCTCCTGCTGTCCATTAACAGCCCCCTGACATCCTGGCAGTGCCTGTGTTGGTGTTTATGGGACAGCAGGACACTTACACTGTGACAAGTTTAACTGCTCCAGGTATCTCTGAAGTGCCTGTTGGATCTGGAAGCATTTGAGAAGGGAACAGTGTCCCACTCTCCCCTCTCCACTCAAAGGAAGTTTGTTATCCTATTTAATGCAGCATGAACACTGCCTCATTTAGCATGACAGCTATAACTGTGTGTATGTTAGCTCAACCCAATTTTGACTCCAGTGTGAAATTATTCCTTTCCTGGTTGGAAGTGAATGACACAGACTAGAAAACATCTCATGCTGAAATCCATATTTTACATGCAGCGTGCACTCAAGTTGCACAAGATGTTGCTTCCTCGGGCCATTTTTGCCTTCTGAGACTGTTCCAGCAATCCTCAAGCTTTCCCCAGTGGGTTAGGAGCAGCTGCATGTTCTCCAGGCATGAAAAACAGCAGGAAGAGTTCTGAAACTCTCCTGCAATGACACACCTTGAGCTCCAAGGATTGCTGATACTCCAACTGTGCAGACATAAAGCAGCTTCCACCACATGGCCTGGAGACCATGGTCTGTTCCTTGGACAAATCCCAAACACTGTATAGATGGAGCCTATATAATCCTGGCAATCACTTATCTCCCTGAGGACAAAGACCCAATCTGCAAAATATATGGAATAAACGTACCAGCTTTGCAAAGCTTTAATTCAGCTCATGGCTGCAACTCTTCTAATAATGACACATGACAGCTCTGTAAAAGTAGTTTTAGCTGCCAAGACAAGCACTGGAACAGGAAAGCCAGATTATGTTTGAATCTACAACTTGAATTAGCTCCCCTTGTCTTTGCCTGTGCAGGTGGAATGCATTTTGAGGCAAAGGGGATTTGTCTTGAGCACGAGATAGGACTTAAATATCTCCTGTAATGATGTGAATCCAGAAGATCAGGGAAGAAAAAAAAGTGCCTGCTAAAAAAGAAAAAAAGGAGAAACAAGGAAATGCTGATAATTCAATTTGACTTCAACTTCCTTTCCAGAGCAGAGCAAGCCAATATTTACACAATATAGAGTGAACAAGTTGAGCGTTTATGTGCTTGTGCTGATTCCAGCAGTGGCTGTATCAGCTGGGCAAGAGCTGCAAGACAATGGAAATCATTCTCCTGTCTGTCCCCAGTGGCATCCCGTGTTTGGTTTTGATATCAGCCTGCAAGGAAAATAGTTGGGAGTGTTCCCAGGGGTAGTGGAGATGATGATCATCAGTGTGATGTGCATGGTCTGCAAGAACAAGAGACAGAGCTGGAGCTGTTTTGCCAGAGGAGAAGGACTTAAGAGGAAGATTTAGCAATGCTGTTACAAAGGAGAAAATAAACTTTTACATGTGTCTGTGGGTGGCAGAACATGAAATGATGGATCTAAATGTTGTAAATAAATTAACAGGCTGTTTGATTCTCCCACCATTAGTTCAAGCACCAGGCAGGGGGATGCTCAGTGTGCCTCCCATCCTGATTCCTTATAACAGAGCTGCTGGAATATAGAAATTGATGCCTACCATTGCAACAGCTCCTACCACAGCCACAAATCTGCCCATGAGGACATCAAGCACCTCCTTAGTGCTGCTGTCCTGCAAGTGGACTTGCTCCAGAGCTGAAAAAACACATTAATATCAGATAATCACACATCACCTGGCTGCCTCTCCTCCCCAAAGGCTTCTCCAATCTTTCCTCAACAGCACATCTCTTTTTTTTCCTCCCTTTGAACCTCCCTTAGTTGAGCTTGGAGTGCCCCATTTCACTCTGCCCTAAATTCCTCCAAAGCTCACCTTGCTGAAAGAATCTGACCTCCAAACAGCATGGCTGCTAATGCCTCCAAATTTATTTCCCAGGAGAGTTTTGCTAAAGCTCAGATAGCACTCTGGGATCGCCTAGCCTACCATATACAAAGGAATATTAATTTCCCATTGCCCCCAGGGAAGCAAAAATACAGAAGAACATCAGATACATCTGGAGTTATATTTACAGTCCATTGAGGGGGAAGGGGCATTAGAGCCCAGAGATTCAGCTTCAGGAGGAGTTCTGCCTCTATCAGGGTTTGAGGCAGTCTTTGATGTTAGTGAAATAAAAGAGAGAAATATTTCCCTCAGGAGTGAGAAAAAGATATCCAAAATCTTCAGCCTGAGGTTTTTTTGTGTTGCTGCTCCAGCTACTGTCTCCAGAACTCATTACAATAAGCAAATACTCATACATCATTGGTTTAATATGACAACTGTGATGCTTAATAAGGCTGGAAGAAACATCACTGTGACTCTATTTGAGCCTCCTAAACAATCAGTTATTGCTGAGAAGGTTACACCAATTTTTATAGCTCAGGAGCTGATTTGCAATTTGTATTCATCTTTCATTTTGACTAGACCAATTGTGTGTTCTATCTACATTATCAGCTCCATAAAAATTCATTCCTATCCATAAAAATAGAAGATTTCTAATAATGCCTCTCCTACTTTGTATGGGTGTATTTGGTTCTATTTAGAAGAGAAAGGCAGTTAATCTGGTAACCGGGTTGTCTTCCTGTCCAGTTTCACTGCAGGACCTAATCCATCTACTCTAAACCCATCCAGTCAGATTTAAACTGAATTGTTTTTATGATGAGATGGGAGAAATTTGTCTTTGCACAATGACAGTATGAATTCTAAGTAACTGTGAAATGATTGCCTATCAAGTATTTCCTTGTACAGAGTCACTGGGGCAGATGAGGCTCCTGACAGGTATGGCCCATGTGGCCTGAAAGGAGGTAAAGAACTGAAACAATTAATGTTTGCAGCCTGATTGAGTCAATTGATGCTACTGAGGCTTCTGAGCTGGAGGTACATGCTTAACCAAGCTCTGTCTGCACAGAGCTGAAAAATCCCAGTGAAGTAGCTAAAATGACAATATGGGTAATAAAAATTATAAAGAAGTTGTGAATAAGAGGAGTAACAAACATATTTAAGCAATGACAATAGCTTTGGTGACAAAACCAGCTCCAGGAGCCTCAGGCACCTGTGATCCCTATGACTTTCAGGTGAGTCTGTGCCTAGAAATACTCTTAGATGACATGCAGATAGTTGAAAAGAAAATAGTTTGCAGCCTTTTCACTTTCAGTGCAATGTGCAGGTGTGTGGCTGGGCCTGGATGATAGATCTCAACCAACTCACTAAATACAGTTTTTGAATATTTTTTCCAAACCTGGTTGCTATTGCTGATCATTGTGATGCAATAAATCCTGGGTCTACAAGGCCTTCAATAGAGAGAACCATATTTTAATTAAGATAGAAGGGTGTAAAACCAGGCTGGCATGATAAAGAGGCAGAAAAATACCTGTCTGATCTCAGTGGGTGAAACAGAAAAAAGATTTTGTCTTCTGCACTTTCAGAGGAATTCCTGAAATCTGTGAAATCCACTGGGCTGTGTCCATTCAATACATAAGGAACAAACTCTGAAGTTTTGTCTGTGTCTTCCTCCCCAGGGCCCTCAGCCCTGACAGATCCTGGAGGAAAGCTGGAATCCCAGGAGTTCATTCCAGCTTTGCAGTGAGATACCACAGCAGTTGTGAGGCCCACCTTGGGTGTTTGTTGGTCTAAGGAAAGAAATTTAGGAACTAGTGGCTTTAACAGGACTGGAAACAAAGGTCATCAGTCCAAAGAGGGGAAAGGGGATGGGGAACTGAAGAAGGGACAGCTCTGGATCATTGTTGACACAGAAAATGACATCAAGACCTAAATGAACATCTTTACACTTGGCTCCTTCCTGTATGAGAAATAAGCATTTATTCATTTATTATAATCAATTTATGTCCTAAATTCTTTGTTAGTCATTACACATGTGGGCTCCAGCCTTGGCTGAGCCCTGCTCCTTGCTTCTTCATCCCCACCTGCCTCAGTATCCTCCTCCCAATAAAAAATGTCCCTTTGTCCCCACCAATATCCCACTTTGGCATGGCTGAGCTTCCAGGATAGTTCTGCAGCCGGGGAGGCAGAGTGGGATCTGTGTTAGGGTGGGAACAAAGTCACTGGGAGCTTTTTCCCTGGAGCCCACAGCCCCTCTTGCCAGCCCTCCCAATGGCCAAAGCTTCAAAACACCTTTCCAGATTGATAAAGGCACCTTCAGAGTCTGTAGCTTGTGCTGAGTTTTAACCTGCAAGATTCCCCAAACCACAGCTGCTTCAGTCTGAGGTGCTGTGGCTTTACACACCCAAATCTTAATGAAGCAACCTCTGGCTACACCCTGCACTCCAAGGAAAGGAGTTTCTGGGCTCCATTCAGTCCATTCTCTGATACCTGCACGAAGTGGGACACTAAATTCAAGTTTTCTATTGGCTTCTGCAGATTACATTGCATTCACCACAAGCTGTAAAACAGCTTTAAATACTTGAGCAGCAAATGTAAGCATCTTATCTGTGTCCCATTTGCTAAGGCTCTTCATCTGTCAGCTCCTAGGCAAAGATCCTTAATATTCAGGTAAATAATATGAAAAAAATTGGAAGTAGAGGAAGACTTATTATGGCTGTAAGGCATGTCAGGACATGATTATCCTGTTTCACGCTGTCAGGAGAGTGTGAGATAGAGTAACTGACAACAAGCAAGACTTAATCAATCTGAAAAACCTGAAAGGAGACAATCTTAAATGGGAAATTTTCCAAACAACCCATTTTGCCAGTTTAATGAGGGCAATGAACAAGTGAATGGATTAGAACAGGATCATCCAGTATTAAGGGCAGTGCATAGATGCTCTCCAAAGCTGGTTATGCACATGCCATACCACAATGTACTGTCCTGTATGTATGAGACAGTGTGTCCCAGGGAGAGGAAAATTCACATTTTTGATCCTTTTTACTTGTCCTTTATACCCTAAGCCAGTATAGATCAACACCTTGGCCTAAACTTTACCAGCTTCCCTAAAGAATGGATGTTTATATCAGAAAGGCACGACCAAAACCATCCAGTTACAGCTGTTTCTCCAGAAGACACAATAGGAATTGGTGGATTATAAATTGGACCAGTCTGCAAAGGTCTGGAATTTAGGTTTTCCATGGTGCAACCAAGAAATTGTGGTTTACCACCTCAGGTTCCTCATATATTAAATTAGGATCACAAAACTTCTTTGAATGGTGCTAGGAGAACTATAGAAGGTATTATTATTATTATTATTACTGTTATTATTATTGTTATGAATAATGCAGTAATCATGCAGTGCATAAAACCACAAACTCTGGATGGTGGGGACAGAATATTTTCCTGATGTTCCCAGTCCTATTAAACACAAAATGTGACACCAAACCTAGCAATCTCCTTCGTGGTGGATGACAACACGGACCAAATGGATGGAGAGAAATATCACACCAGAACAAAAATAATGGCAACTTCTGAAAAATTCCTTTGGCTGGGAACAGCTGAGATGCGGCTTTGTTCTCATTTCATGGATAGTGTCCGTTTCTCTCCTTCACTCCTTCCCATAGTCCTATTCTTAGTTTGAAAAAGTACCTCAGGAACAGGGGGAGGAGATGGAGGTGTGTCATGGGGAGAGGGAACATTCAGGGATTTTTTTGTCTCAACCCCAGCTGCACAAATGACATTAAGACATCTGGGACAGCAGAGAGAAAATCAGCATTTCTGGGGAGGCTTTGCTGGTTGAGAAACAGGAAGCAGCCCCAGAGAAGATGTATGGAGCAATAAGAGATGATTTACTTGCACAGATTTTATTGTTTGAATACTCACTCTCCCCCCATCCATCCTCGCTGGCCCCGCGCGTGCGGCAGTGCTCCCCGCCGCAGGATGACAGTGGTGCATTTGTTGGCATTCCCACCACTAAATCATGAGGAATAGCTGCTCCTGGGCCTGGATGGAGAAAAGAAATCCATTCCCCATGCTGGACCTGATAATGGAGCTCTCCATCACGCTGCCAGCTCACGGAGCAGGGTACAAGGCTTGCGGAGCAGGAGCTCGTCGGAAGCGGATTCGCGAACGTCGTCGTAAAGCCCCAAAATGGAAATACTTCCCAAATTACTCTGTTCTCCTTGTGTGCTCTCATGTCTTGGCACTTGCCATGAGCAGCCTTATTCTGAGGAAAAGAAGCAGAGAAAACCACACAGAGTCTGTGATGAGCCAAGACTTTGATAGGATGTGGACAACTCAGAGTTGGGCAGGGCTGGGGATGTGACGCCGCTTTCCTGAGATGGATCTTCCACTGATGAGCCTGGCTTGGTTCTTAGAGAACCAGGGGTTAACTTCAGCTTACTCCTACTCAGGCAGGTGCTGGGAGGGAAGAGGACCCAAGTATGGCTGATGAGTTTAATGGAGAGAGCCTGAGATCATTAATTAATGGCCTTAAGGTGAAGGAAGGCAGATTTAGATCAGATATTAGGAAGAAATTCTTCATTGATGTGGGGGTTGGATGAAGCTGGTGGCTAGAGTGGCAGGCAGGGGTATAAAGTAATCTTAAAAACCAAATGCAAAATACAAAAAATTTTCTACATATTTTCTCTGGAGTTTTGCATTACTTCAAGCTTGAACTTTTCCTAGGAATGTAAGAATTAAATCCCACAAAAAACCTTTGAGTCTCATTTGAAGCCCATTACAATGATTTTGGATTAGGATTTTCTTGTTTTTGTGATGTGATTTTACAAATGGGCTCTGCAAGAAGAGGTATTGCAGCCTATGATGGTATGATTGATGTTTGGGTTTTTTTCAGTTGTTTTATTGCCTTCCCCTAAAGGTATGTTTATATACATTAGATTTTGATGGGAGTCCTAAGTTATACAAACATCTCAATAATTTCATCTATAATCACAAAGGAAAGTTATGTAAAGGGAGGAAATAGCTGGAATTAGGAACATAATGGAACAGCCAATTGACTGTAGGGCAAATTATGCCTTTCCCTGCAATCCAAGTCAAGCACTCCTCACAGCTTTGGGGCTTAATTAGTTAATTATTATTTTAAATTATGTAAATTACTATTTAAGAAGTTAAGTAACTTCTAGCTCATTACTGAACATGTGCAGAGGTTTCCTTCCACAGTTTTGAAACTGTTCAGCCCATTCCATTGCTCTGATAGTGGCCACATAACATGATCCACTTGGAAAATGCTGGACCTCAGCTGCACAAGGATGCAGAGAAATTATCCTGAGGAGTATTCACAAAAACATGATAAAAATTCTGATGGTGACTGCCTCAGTGCTTAAAATATCCAGGAAAAAATACTCTGTGTTGGAAATCTACTCTAGAATTTTCTAGAAAGGAGAAAGGACTTCCTGGAGGCAAAGGGAAGATGTGAGTGCTCTCCTTGGCATATTATCTCCTTCCAGATATATTCTCTTCTAAGAATTTTTTACTTACTCTGCTTTTTATCATTTGTTGGCCAAATCTGAGAACAGTCTATTTTTGTCTTTGGAGATATGTTGTGTTCTGGCATGGTGACAACTTAGTCACATAATCTTGCCTAGGGTTTGATGAACCCCATTTTTATCATATTTAGCTCAAGATGTTATAATCATGTGTGCAAAGCAGTAGAATTATTTTCCATTTGAGGTTGTATCTCTGGTTTCAGTAAAGCTGCAGTTGCATTCTCTTTAGGGGGTCCACAAACTTTCCCAACACTCATTATGCTTTCCTTCCAAAGGACCATCTCTAAGATGTTTAAAGTGTATTCCTTGTAAAGAGATGCCCTCAAGCTACAGTCAAGACAAAATTCTCTGTCCATTCTGTCCAAAAGCCTGAAAGAGTTCAATTAAAAGCATTATTTTGATTCAGTCTTCTCAGGTTGACAAAGAAAAGGATGATTCATCAGCTATTCATTTTTCCACCCGATTTGTTCCTTGTTATTTTTAATAAGCTTTTGAAAGCAAGCAAAAACATCAAGGGGAGATTAATTTCTGTATAACAACAAAACATAACAAAACTCCAAGCACAAGACCTGAAAGTTTACATCTTTTCATACCTATCAGGATAAATAGAATGAAGAAACACTGAATCATCTTAAAAAGAAGTTGAAGGGAATTGCTGTTTTGTTTTTTGTGGGGTTTTTTTGTTTCAGAAAAGCAACAGTCCACTTGAAATTGTTACAGCCAAGCTCTGAAAGGATAAAATCACTTTTCCTCACCTCTGCTCAAGGCTGTGCAGTCATAAACCATTGCAGCAGATGCTTGTGCTGTTCTGAACAGGTTTGTCCTTGCAACCCTTCTGCACGACAAGGTGACAGCTCCAGCTGCTGCACAAAATTGCTTAGAAAAAGTTGTCACATTTAGAAGCCTTTCCTGAACTCCTCGAAAAAAATCTTCTCCTGGCTTCAGCAACATCTTGATTTAGTTCAATATTCAAGAAGGCCACCTGATTCCACCAAAAATTGGTGATTTTTTTAATGGATCTTCATGTTTGGGAAGAGTGCTGGAAATCCTGAGGGGATGACAGTCTGGGGACACATGAGCTTTTGTCTGGACTTTGTCTATAATAAAATTAGATGTATGTAGCCAATAGAAAGGCTTCTGTGATCCATAAGATTATTTCTCTTTCCTTCCCTCTATCCTACACCAGCCTTGGTGTTTCTAGCTCTCAGATACAGATTTTCAACCCCCTTATGCTCTAATCAGTTTTTCAGTGCACGTGAACAATTCAAGCTGTCTGAAAAGACAAGGCACCCCAAATCAATAGTTAATGGCTGTCTGAGTATCAAAATGGAGATATGGGAGCAGGTTTATATTGGATATTCAAAAGAAATTCTTGGCTCTGAGGGTGGTGAGGCCCTGGAAGAGGCTGCCCAGAGAAGCTGTGGCTACCCCAATCCTGGAGATGTCCAAGGCCAGGCTGGATGGGGCTTGGAGCAACCTGGGCCAGTGGAAAGTGTCCCCACCCATGGCAGGGGTTGGAATGAGATGATCTTTAAGGCCCCTTCCAACCCAAACTGTTCTATGATTCTAGAAAATCATGGCTAACCTGGAAAGACCTGGCTGATAAATTGGGGCCAGGAAATCCCTGCTAGAATGGCAATATTATTCCTGTAAGTAAATCCAAGTGTACTTGAAGGCATGGAAAACTCCACAGAAATGTTGTGTTTGCCTACATTAAATAGTGGGGGTTTTGTGTATTTATTCTATCTGAAAGCAAAGTTAATGTTAGCAACATTATAATAATGTGTTGAGTGAATATGGGAATTTGAGGCCACACTGTAATCACCTCTTACAAAAACCTAAAAAGAAAACATGCCACTCAATTGCTCCAGCCCACAGGCAGCATGGTGAGAAAAAGTGGCTTTGATAAACCCGTCCCAAATTTGGTGCAAATCACCATAGTTACTGAATTTCAGTGAAAATTCCCTTAATTTACACCACTGACAACATATTTCAAAGACCAAACCCTACTATCCAAGAGGATTTTCCTCGCCATGGCAGGATCTGGACAACCAAGTGCATTAGTGAGGCTTGTGAGACTCTGTGGCTCACTCAGAACATGCTCTGTAATAGTCACATAATTACAGATATTTGTGCAGCATCTTATTCCTCTGCTTGTCAATGTGAAAGAAAAGCTGCTAGGAAAAGGGAAATTATTTGTATTTATCTTTTCAGCGGGCATTTCTCTTGTCTGCCTCACTCCAGTTCTTTTCTTTCCAAGAAAAGAGTAATTTATAGGATGATAATGCAGAAAATTACTCATTGTAAGTATTTTACTATAAATTAGTAGGTGAATCTTCAAGGATGTGTGTTCTTACATCATCACATTCACTCACTCAGTTGTCCTCTGTTGTTACCTGTAGCCCTTTATTCCACATGTACCATGAATAAATCCATAAATAAACTCTGTATGTTTCCAAAGCTTTGTGTTTCCCCCAACTCTTACATATTTTTTTCTCTTTTCTGCTTCTTTCTCTATGCTCCACCTAAATATTCATCTGTCCTTTAGAGAGCACCAACACAAAGTGAGGTCTGTTTTCTCCTTGAACAGTTCTGGGTGTGATTTTACATTCCTGTTTGTTTTTTATATTTATGTGAGTCTCATACTAACTCACCAGCATCCACAAGTGGAGGGAAGGGAAAGGAAAAAGGAAAAAGGAAAAAGGAAAGGAAAAAGGAAAAAGGAAAAAGGAAAAAGGAAAAAGGAAAAAGGAAAAAGGAAAAAGGAAAAAGGAAAGGAAAGGAAAGGAAAGGAAAGGAAAGGAAAGGAAAGGAAAGGAAAGGAAAGGAAAGGAAAGGAAAGGAAAGGAAAGGAAAGGAAAGGAAAGGAAAGGAAAGGAAAGGAAAGGAAAGGAAAGGAAAGGAAAGATGATTTCACCATCCCTTTTGACTGCAAGTTTTCCATTTGCCTTCCTGAAATTCCCTGGAAGGAGCATTTTTCTCATTCAGGGGCCAGAACTGTGGCCAGAACTCTGGTGCTCCCATTGCTTCCAAATTTGGGACCTAAACCCCTGATGCTAGTTGCATTTCCTATTATCCATTCATCATTTTCCACCCAGAAGACCTTAAAGCAGGGAATAAAAGTCCCTAGGAGAAGGTGGGAAATGAGGTTTTGGATTATTCCACTATCTACAAGCGATCTTTGGAATTCAAGGGGCATTTGTCCTGTTATGGGGCTAAGCATTCTTGGGATTTTTGAGGACTTTTGAGGTCCTGTTGCAGCTCAGAGAATGTTTCCAGGGTAGGTCACTCTATGCCCTAGTTAGGATTCCTAGGTCCTGACTAAAGGATTTCATCCCTGGATTGTGTCCCTGCTGCTAGAGTAGTAATTGTACTTGCAAATAAAATCATGCCCAAAAAAATCAAGTGAGCATCTTTGCTGCTGCAGAGTGGCTGTTACCTTCCACCCCAATATCTGGTGAAGGATCTCTTTATTTATGGCTCAGGAAGCACCAGGGAGTTTTTAAGGATGGTTCAAATGACTCACCCTCACAAATGCACACTATTGTCATTGTCATTCAGACTGAAATCAGCTCTGTGGTGCTTTATGCTTTAAGGTTTTTTATAATATTATTTTCTGTGTAGGAGGGCTATTAAACAATATATTCCATTATGTGGCGAAGTTTAATTTTTTTTATTTTTTTTTTTTTATGTTCTGTAAATCTTAAAACACTCTTTCTTCTGCAGACACTGAACTTTATTCTACATTTCAGTTGTGAGGGCTGTGACTCACCAGGATGGGGTCCAGCATTTCTAATGAGAGATGAACAAGACCTTTCCACTCTAAAAACTTTTCATTTTTAAGGAAACATTTTGGAAGTTTTGTATATTTTATATATTTGTATATATACAAATATATGTGTATATATGTTTATGTTATGTTATGTATACATATGTATATGTTTTGTGTATTTGTATGTTTTACATATTTGTATATTTTCCTTTTGGGCTACTCATAATGTGCTTCTTTTGGAAACACCTTAGCAAAGTATTAAACTGCATTTTCCTGGTGGGACTGGTAGTTTTAGCCCCTCTTTCACCAATAAAACAATCTCAGATCATTGTGCTTCCTCTAAGGAACTGGGCTGACTTCCCACCAGCCAAGCAATGTGGTTTGCCATGGACATCACATTAACCAGTAATTAGCATGTAATTATAACGAGCAGGAAGCCTGCTCCAGGAGAGTGGGGGAAATGTGACTGTTTCTGTTTTAACTACAGTTCCCACAAGACCACGTGCTGCTGTGAGAAAACAAAGTTGAATGTTGACATGACTCACAACAAAACCTTTCAGCAACCCAAATGGAAAGGTTTTGATTTCAGGCATGTCGAAACATTGCTCTTCAGCTGAAAATGTCAAAAAGAGCATTTGACATCTGTTGTGTTTTGACCTTTCCAAATTGAATTTCTTTGTCACTCCCTCGTCCATTCTGTGAAAAAGAAAAACACACATTTCTTTTGTCCTGGTAGTGGGGGGGGAAAACACAGACCAGAAATATCTAGGGGATTTGCCACAAAGGGACATTTTTCAGTTTCACTTAGCTCTTCATAAGAAAGCTCAGGCTGAAATAAAACACCTCTCTCTCCAATACCTGCAGAGGACTGGCTCTGGGCTGAGCCCTGCAGCACAGATAAAGCCAAAAGTGTGATCCTGGGGGACTGTGACTCCTTTTGGGCACCTTTCCTCTCTCAGAGGTAAATAACTCTGCTCCCCCCCGTGTGTTCCTGCAGCAGCTCTACACATTCCATATATTCCCTTTTTTCTGTCTCTTCCTTGCTGCTATGTCCTGTGACACCCTGTCTGGTTTATTCTTTGTGCATCTAGTATGAAATCGAATAAATGTCCTGTAAGTTACTTTCATCTCAGCATCTTCATTATTTTCATGTCAGAAGTGTCTCAGCGAGGGAAATTCAAGTTTGGGTGAGCTCACAGACGTTTCTTTTCACTCATAAGACATGAACAAACCATCTGGCACAGTTAAGCCACTCAGCATGATCCTAAAACAAAGACAAATGCTGCCACTGTTGTTTCATTGTTTAAAATAGACATTTTTGGAGCATGGATTATTGGAGTCCAGACCTTCCAGCTCTTTTTTGTTAAATCCATACATATTGATACATGCCCTGTATATGTCCATACAGCCTTAAGGAATTGTCTCTTTAAAAATGATGCACATTAAGTATATATAGCAATAATTTCTGTGGTGTGTATCATAATTCCAAAATCAATTTAAAATAGCAGTGAAATTCAATGGGGATCTCAGCACCCAGTGCTTTTCTGCTGTAGACTCAAACAAGACAAGTGCCAACCATGAAATGATTGGAGTTGCAAGGAACCCTAAAGATTATTTAATTCCAACCCCTTCCACGGGCAGGGACAGCTTCCACTGTCCCAGGTGGCTCCAAGCCCCATCCAACCTGGCCTAGGACACTTCCAGGGCTGGGGTGTCACCATTCCTACATCTTCTGGGGTTGAACACGAGTGTTTGAGACTTTGTTTATGAACCATAAAGGTGCCCATGGAGAGACAGAGATCTGAGCCATCCTGGGAAAGAAACAGTTGAAGCACCAGTGGTTTGGGGAAAAGCTTGAGCTCAGTTTTCTCTTCTATTTTTTTTTTTTTTGTCACAGGAATTTTCAATACGTTGTGTTCTCCAGAGAGGTCCATAAGGACTGGGAGAAAATATCCTGTTTTCAAGTCCTTCTAGAAGCAATTTCCAAATGTCTAAAGACAATAAAGCACTTGAGAGAAGTCAGCATGGGTTCTTGAAGGTGAAACTGTCTGACCAAAGCTTTCTACAAGGAAATAATCAGTCAAAGGGTGAGAGAAGAGCAGGGATTATTTCCATAATTTAACAAGGATTTTGACACTGCAACAACATCCTCCTTCTCAAGCTGGTGAAATACAGCTTAGACAGGTGGGCAGTGAGCTGGATTGAAAATGAAGTGAAATGCTGGACTTAGAGGGTCTCAGCTGGTGGTGTGAGGATCAGCTGGAGGTCAGGCACGAGGGGTGAGCAGCAGAGGCCAGTACAGAAACCAGCAAAGTTTCATCCTTATCAGTGAGCTGGCTGACAGGACAGGGACCTCTTTCAGCAAGTTTGCAGGTGATGCAAAACTTCGAGGAGTGATTGATGCACAAGATGGTTGTGTTGCTTTCTAAAATATCTTGATAGGCTGGAAAATTGGTTAGCAGGGCAAGCTGTGAAATTCAACAGGAGTGAATGTGGAGTCCTGCATCCACAGAGCCACTGAAGGGCCAGGCAGATGATTAGGAGATGCAGATGATTAAGAGTTTGCAACATCTGTCAAAAAAGAAGCCTGGAGGAGAGAAATCTCAGGGGGATCTCATCAGTGTGTACAAATATGTGAGGAGGGAAAAGAAGAGGCTGGAGCTCAGAGTTGCCCAGTGACTGGACAAGAGACAAGGGGCACAAACTGGAAAACATGAAGTTGTTTGAATGTAAGAAATGTGGTTTTTTTATTGTCAGGGTGATTGACCACTGAAACAGGTTATCCAGAGAGGTAGAGTATCCATCTTTGGAGATATTAAAAAAACTACTGGAGCTGGTGTGGGGCCAACCTGTGGTAGCTGACTGCTCTGAACAGGGCAGCTGGAGTGGATGCCCTCTTCCAGCCTCAATGGTTCTGTGGTTATGAGGGTTGCAGGGCTTATCCCAAATGGACTGCACTGTTACCAAAACAGACTATTTTCTAGCATTGATAGATTTTCCTGCATTATAGAAAAACTCTCCAGTAAAATTATCTCTCTGGAGACTCAGAAGAAAGTTTTGGCTGTTTAAAATGTGTTTACAGGAAATGGAGTGATGCTTAAGGATTCTGTTGCCATCAGCTTTGTGTGTGCTGCAGTTCCACTTGCCTTCTTTGGGCATCTGCTCCTGTGTGATTGCATTTTTATTCTTTTTCAGAAGGGCAGATGGTATTTTTTTTTTCCCTGTGTGCATAATTAAACAAACACACAACAAACTCATCTAAAGATACTAATTAATTCCTTTTCCTAATAGATTGCAGGCAGTCTATTAATATTGCTCACTCCTGGGACTAAGAGTCTGTTAGCAAGAGCTTCCTCATCTTGCTGCTTTTCCCTCTGCCATGGTGACACTGGTGAAGTGATCCACCACATCCCTTCAAACACAGCCAAGCTGGAAGGAGCTGTAGCTAATCCTGGGCTGGTTTTGGTGATAGGCTGAACATCCTTCACTTGATTTGTTAAATATTGTTCAACTTGAGCCCCTTCATCTTCCTTTCTCTGATGCTCTGTGCCTGAGTGGCCATGGTGCTGCCTGGGTTCAGTACTGGCTGAGGACTGGGACTTTTCCAGCTCTGCACACATCCAGGAACTTTGGGCTCTCTGGTATTCTTGGAAAGGGTGTGACAAAGGATAAGAAGTTTAATGGCTCTTCTCTTAATATATAACTATATATACATACAAACAAAAAAAAGGTGAGATCAAAAATGCTGTTGGATGGCACCGAGTGATTGTCAGCTCTATTATAATTACCCAATTAAAGAGGTGATAATGAACCCAGACTTGAAATGCTGGAGGGAGAAAAGGAAAGTGTCACCAGCAACTCAACATTTGTTTTATCCTAAATCTTTATTGTAAAGTAATCACCTGTCAGGAAGTCTGCTGAGGAGAGAGCAGTGCAGTGATCACAGAAACAGGGTGGGAACAAAAGCAGCACTGACAGATTCAGGTAAAGGAGTCTCCAGCCCAGGAAACCTCAGCAGCCCAAGACTTTCTGAGGAACTCACCCATCCTGAGGACAAGGAGGTGCAGCCTGAGCTGAGGACATTTGGAAGAAGCACTGCTCTCTCCAGGTGGTTTTTTGTGTTTACAGGGTGGGTCATATTTTTATTACGCTGGACAAAAAATAGTCCAGGAGCTGTGTATTCACATGTTCAGTATTAGAAACTCTGCAAAAAAAACCCCCCTATGACAATCTGGAATTGGTTCTGAAAAGAACCTGGGGCTGGTGATCACCTCAGCAGCCTAAAGTGTGAGTGGGATATTGGGTCATCCTGGCATAAATATAGGCAGAAGTTCATGGGAAATAATCTCCTCTTTTGTCTTGGCATTTGTCAGAACAAGTCTGGTCCATGGAGTGAGTCCAGGTGAGGGTCATGGAGATGCTCATGGAGTTGAACACCTCTGCTGTGAAGAGAGTGAGAGAGCTGGGGGGTCCAGCCTGGAGAAGAGACAGCCCCAGGGAGAGCTCAGAGCCCCTTCCAGAGCCTGGAGGGGCTCCAGGAGAGCTGGAGAGGGACTGGGGACAAGGCAGGGAGGGACAGGACACAGGGAATGGCTTCAAACCCACAGAGGGCTGGGTTAAACTGGATATTAGGAATAAATTCCTGGCTGTGAGGATGGTGAAACCCTGTTTCCAGGTTTCCCAGAGAAGCTGTGGCTGCCCCATCCAGTAGCCAGCCCTTCATCTCCCCCAGACTGGTCCTTCCAGAAGTTTATTCCACTTTTGGGACTACAAATCCCATCAGTCTTCATTGCTGCCTCAGTTATGAGTGTGGTTGTGCTCGGCTTCAGTGGCCACAGGAGCAGCCAGACAAACCAGGTGAATGCTCCCTTCTGAGACACAGGGAGGAATGCATTTTATTAAATTCTTTCAGCTTTTAATGTGTGCAAAAATGTGTTTCTTTTCATATGATCCTCATGCTGGTTTTCAGTCGTGTTCAAAGATGACAAAATGAAAAAGATCAAATGATAAATCAAAACAAGAGTAACACAAAAGCCTGAGGGATACAGAACTGACAACAGATGATCACAGAAGAAAGTGATAAAATTCTTACTTATTCCAGAAAAGCCATCCTTAACTAAGAAATATTTCCTAGATATATGTGTAAATGACACAAAAATTTTAGATTGATCTTTTCTACTGGATACTGTATGATCGAAATTTCAGTTTATTAGAATTCTAACCAGCCAGTTCATCATTTTCAAGGCTGATTAGTACTAATATACATATATAAATATTTTAAAATGCATTGAACAAGGCAAAGACCCAGCAACTAACAAATCAATTTCTTATTAGTTTACACTGGAAAATAGAGTGTCCAGAAGTGTGAGCCATTTGTAAATATTAGGTGCATCAATCTTAGTTCCTTCAAACAATCAATTTCCCCATGAAAGGAAGACAAACATTGAAGGGGAAGAGAAAAAAACAAGAAAATAAAACTCCCCCAAAACCTGAATGCAGTAATATCATAGCAGTCTAAATCTAAATAATTGCTGTTATATTGTGAAGAATAGATATCCCCTTTTTTATTTCTGGGGTGGGGTTTTGCTTGTTCGTTTTGGGGGTTTTTTGGTTTTGATTATTTTTTTCCCCTAACTTTTTTGGGTTTTTTGAGTTTCTCTTGTAGCTAATTATATATAATGGCAAGTTGCTTAAAAGTGTTAAGAGGGAGAGATAAATCACTTCTGAAACACATTTTGTAGTGGATTAGTTAATGCTAGGAGCCTTGCCATGCTCACTGCAGTTATTTTCTGTGTGATGGATGGTTCCAGCTCCTCTCTGGTACCTTGGGGGATTTCTGCATCTCTCATGAGGGCACCAGAGGAACATCCTGGCAGGTACCAGTGGAGTAGAGCTCTAGGCTGCACAGATGAGGACAGACAGACAGACACTTTGCAGTTTTGTGTGGGCCAAGAGCACCTGGTCTGGGTGCTGTGTCCTCAGTAAAACCACCTCAGGGCATCCTGCATCACTTCACCATGATGCTCTTCCTGTGTTGTTGAGTCCCATCTTAGCCTGGGGTGTCTCTGTGCTGGTTAATTTGAGTGCACTGTCTCCAGCTATGAATCCATGAAATTCTTTGGGATCTTTGCACCCAGCTTTGTGTGGGCACCCAGTGCCCTTGAGCTCCCTTTGGTGATGCTGACACTTGGTTCCAAAGAGCCAGGGACCAGTCTGAGGTCTTCAGGTGTTCATGGCTGGTTTGTGTCCTTGCTGCTGAGGGTTTGAAAATGCACAAGTTTTTTTTTCTTTTAGTTTAGCACAAGAGACCTTCCCCAAAACTGGAGTCCCTTGTGGCTTAAAAGAAGGATCTTTGTGTCCAGCTCCTGAGATGAATGAGGTTTCAGGTACCACAGAGATGCTGCCTTGGGAAAGCCTATGGAATTGCAGGGAGTTGCCTAAAGGTGCAACACAGCTGTGTTTTCCTTTCATGAGACTTTCACCATGTTACTCCATTGTCATTCATATTTATCCGTTCCTTTTGCAAATACAGCCATGGAAGTCCTGTGCAGAGTACAGCAGCAACTCTCCCTCAATGTGGAGTCCTCAAAATACCCATTGCACACTGAGGGCTTGAACCAGGAGGATAAAAAGCAAAATCAGGGAGGATTAACAAGCAGAGAAAGGCAGGGCTGCTGATTGTGGCTCTGCAATCTTTAGGGCTGCAAAAGACCCCCAAGATCATCAAGTCCAACCTTGACTTCTTGCAATTGCCAGCTCGTGAGGAGATGTTGACCACCACCCTCCTTATTTTAGTGCCCACTTCTCCAAATGTCCACTCAGGATGAGAGATGTGGCTGCTCAGCTTGACAAGCATGGTGTGGCTTGTTCATGTTGATGTTAGTTTATTCATGGATGTTATTTTTCCTCTCAGCTGCTGCAGCAAGTGCTCTTTTCAAGGGTCTCTGATGTGAATTCAGCAGAAATGTCATTGTGCAGTGGTCAGAGGTGAGTTTAAACAGCCAGGATGTGCTTGCTTCTGTCAGGAAACAAAAGCTTCTTCCAGCCTTAACTGAAAACACACACTGGGGCTTCTTGGAGGATTCTTCAAGAGAATGAACATGAAGGAAAATGTGTGCAAGGCACAATGGCCACTGGTGGGACATCCTTTCTCCTTTGCCCTCATCAAAAAGCACTCATGTGATTTTATTATTTCACTACTCAGCCCTTCAGCTGGGATTTGGATGTTCCCACTGTCAGTGTGATGGAAATCAGACTCTTGGGTGTTGATAAAAAAATGAGTTTAGTTCAGATCCCCACACAAATTTGGGCATGATGACTGAATTTGAAGGACTTCCAAGGAGCAACCTCCTGGCAACAACCACAGCTCTGAGTGATGCTATTTTTTTTTAAACCTTGAGGAGGAACAGCTGGGAACCCAATGAGAGGATTCCCAATTGATGTGTCCACCTAAACATAAAAATATTCCCTATTTTCCACAAAAAGTACAGTACATATACACACACACACATATTACTTTTATCTAATGTAGTGCATAATTTATTAAAAGGGTATATATTAAAGAATTCTGCTTTCCATGAGGGCTCAGGAAAGGGCAAATGTTACTGCTTGTCTTTCATAAAATAAATTAAATTGAACACTACAGTTAAGCAGGACCATCAGTAAAGAGCAGGTATGTACCACTGCAGTGATGAACGGCTTAATATAAATGACAAAGGTGTGCTAAGCCAGGGATAAAGCCCAAACAGGAGATCAGTAATTGCATCCCTCCATTAAAACTGAATTATCCCTCAGCTGCAGCTCCTACTGCTCTTGTCTAGTTAAGTCTTAAAATGCTCACTCTGGGGCCCTCACAAACAAATGCAGCTGCTGTGGCTGAAGGTGCTGTACAGAAAAGCAGCAGAGCTCAGTGCACAAAAATCCAGAGGGATGAGGAGGGACATAACCCACGAGGGACAGCTGTGAGCCCAAAGAGGGGTGATCCCAGTGTAGCCTGACCATGAAGAGCTGATGTTTTTTCTCTCTTGGTGCTCCTGCAGGAGGTTTGCTGGAATTTAGACTTGTTTTGCTTTGTGCTGAGCTCTTCCCTTGGCACAGCCTCTGAATTGGCCTTTCTGAGGGTGAGTGAGTGAGAACTGCAGTGCCCTGTAGGCTGGGGGTGAAACCTTGGCCCTGCAGTTCAAATCCTTTGGTGAAGGTGTGGTGCTCCCTTCTTGTATTTCTTCTGTTCTCCACTTTTCTGAGACAAGTAATACATGAATTTCCAAGTCTTTCTTTTCACACCAACCCTACTCATTTCCAGACCATTTCTCCTCTTTCTTGGACCTTCTCCCTTTCATATCATGCATCCCATTCATATGCCCCATTCCAGTGTTAAACCTCACTGATGTGGTCCCAGATTTCCTTCCCACCTTGTTTTTCTTCACCCTTTGTTTCCAGCTGATATTCCCAACCTCTTCTCTTCCCTCTTGTTACTTCTCTGCCCTCACCACTGCTCCTCACTTCGTTTATGAGCAGCACCTGCTATTTTATTTAATATTAACAGAGCAGAAACCAGATCTGCTGCTCTCCAACCTGCTATCACCTACAGGACATCTCCTTTTAGCTCCAGTCTTAGGTGACAAACATTGCCTTTTGTTTACAGCCAGAACAGTGCCTCCCCCTGAACCAATTCCAGTGAGTTTTGCTTCAAATGAGATTTCCCAGGAGGTTCTGGGAAGTGCCTCTGGAGCTGTGTCAGTATGAATAGATGCCTGTTCATCCAGGCACACACCGTGCTCTAACAACCATGGACATCTCACACTGTCTTGAGGGGAAATGTGTCTGCTGCAGCTTGAGCTGAGCTTCAGATGGAGCTGGGAAACCATGCACTAATTAGTTAATTGGCTAAAGAACCCTGTATAGTGTTGGATGGATTCAGCTTATAAACTGACCCTAGTTTTGTGGGGAAAAAAATAAAAAAATAAATCTTTGCAAAGTCATAGACCTTGTTAATCCCAGTTTTGGCTTCACTCATCCCAGAATTATATGTGCAAGGGCTGACTGATGTTACTTTGTACTCAGGAATATTGTTCAAGCATAAAATCAGGAGTGAAGTCTGAATCACATCTCTTCCATGCTCTGCTGTGACTTCAGTTTGCTTTGTTGTGGAAAGACAGAATGAGTCACTGACTCAAACAGAGGCAGCACAAGCATAGTTCTTTTTTTCTTTACAGCAGAAAAGCACATGGTTTTGGAGAAAACCAGAGATATCTACACACAGCCATGAGACTTGTGACTGACCTAAGCACCTGAGTCCCAGCCCCTGCAGAAACTGCTCCTGGATGGGAGCACAGTGATCCATCCCCTTTGTGCAGAGCTGTTCCTCCAGGAAAGCACAGCTCATCCCTTTCAACTGCAGGAAGCTGTGCCAGGGGAGGCTTAGCTTGGATATCAGGGAAAGGTTCTTCACCCAGAGGGTGGCTGGGCACTGGAGCAGGGTCCCCAGGGAGGTGGTCACAGCACCAAACCTGCCAGAGTTCAAAGAATGTTTGGACAATTCTCTCAGGCACAGGGTGGGATTGTTGGGGTGTCCTGTGCAGAGAAGGAGTTGGACTTTATAGTCCTTGTGGGTCCCTTCCAACTCAGGACAGTCTATGATTTTAGGATTTTTCTTGGTTTTTATCTCCCTTCCAACACAAACACATAGTTCTCACAAAAAACTTCTCAGAGTAATCATGACATTTTCAAAGTTATTACTGTTTAGCTCTGAACTTCTGGGTAAAAATAAATAATTCTTGACATATGGGAAGAAAAACTTTGGAGCTGTTTTGGCATTTGGGGTTTTGAGATGTTTTCTGATAGCATGGTGCAGAGTGGAGGGGGGCTTCTGTAGTGTGAAGCAGCATAAAGATCACAATAATGAGGGCATGAAATTAGCTTGGCAGTATGAACTCCATGATACTCCGTAGGATTTTCAATTAGGATGAATTAAATTGTTGCCAAAGTCAAAATGGATGTAAAGATTGAGTAGGGTAGGAAGGGAGGGAAAAGGTGAGCCTTAAAGATAATGGCTTAGAGAATCTTCTGTGCTTAGGGAATAGCTCATTCATCTGAAAATGTGTAAGAGAGAATCACGAAAATTACCTAGGAAATAAAATATGTGTATGTATAGTGAGAGTGAGAATCTGAAGTGATGTCAGGGAAATCACAGCAGAAGAATAAGTGATGATTAGAGCCTCTCTCATCCTGCAGACCTGCCAGTGCTGCGTCTTCCAAGAGCACAGCGATAATTTACGCCATTGTAAAATATAAAGGACCAGATTTCTTCTGTGTGCAATGCCAGGAAGGGTCAAACATGCCTAGGTATGAAAGCTCTTCTGAGCAGCTCAGTCTCTGTGGTTCTGTACACAAAATGTCTGTAGGATTTAATCAGAGCATAGGAGCGAGCTCATTATGTCTCATTTTATTTATGGCAAATTTCAGAGCCATTCAAGCGGTTCTCTGAGTTTTTGTGAAGAGTAAAAAAGCAACGATTTAGAATGTTCTTCTGTTCAGTAGGAGTCTGATTTTTGAAGACACAGTCTTTCAAGAGTGACAAACATTGAGCACCTTCCAACAATCGAGGTTCCAAAAGAAAGATCCCACATTGCAAATCCCAGCCATCCGTCTTTTCCCGTGTCTTCAGATGTAAAACACAGAGAAGTGCTTGAAAAGCTTAACAAGAAGTGCTTAGGCACCTGATTCCCACAGAAACACAGTTGATGTTGAGTGCCACTCCCCTTCTGCATTTGCCCACTTTATCCTTCCTAAATAGATTATAATGAGTGATTTTAATATTCCAATCATGCAAATCTTCCCCCAAGATTTCAATAATGCCAACGAAGGCTGATGTATACTCATAAATGAGCTCCTCCAATTCCAGTTCTTGTTTATTACTCAGGCTCCCAGCATTAGAGTATAGGCAATTAAAGAATTTCTTCTCTTCACGTCCCTTGGTGCCTTGATTAATTTTGTTCTTGACATCTTAATTTCAAGCTAAATGAATGCTCATTCATTCCTCCCTCTCTGCCTTCCATCTTTCCCAGTTTAACACTCTCCTGACTACTCAGCCTGACACCTGAAGACTCTCCTGTGAAGATGTAGAGTTGGAACACAGTGGCTTTGTCTTCTCACCAAATAGGTGATTGTATTTCTTGCAGGAAAAAAATATCTGCCCCACTCTACTTAAAACTAAAGGTCTTTAATTTCCAGAGGTTTTTGGCCTTCCTCTGCATGTTGGAAATGAGACTTCTGGATGGAATATCCATCTGTAGTATCCAAGAACTCTTCAGCCACCTTCAAACCTTCATATAAAGCATAAAGAATGTCCACCACCATCAGTGGGAACCTTGAGCATTGTACACATGTTCACCCTTGCTCCAATAATTTTGATGGGTGTTGGAAGAAAATGTCAAATTACTTCTTTGTCTCTGGGAAATTTGATTGCATTTTGAACACAGTGCCTTTGCCACAGTTGAAGGGATTCCTGTGACCAAATGAAGACTTGTAAGAGGTAAAAATCACCATTTCTACCTTTATAGTCATAAGAGAGAAATAAGGCTTTCTGGGGAGAAATTGGTCTGAACTAGTGCAGATGAATCATGCCTGGGAAATGTCCATTGCTCTCTGTGGACTAGGAAAAATACTTCATGATGTAGTTTTCTGTAATTGAGACCTGTAAAGCATTCCTGGGGTCATTTCTACCCCATGACACAGCACCAAAACCAGCATGTCAGGCTCTTGTACTTTGGATTCTTTGCCCTGTGTGGAGGTGTGTGGATGTGCAGAGAGTGTGTTATGTCAGGAGCCATAAAGAATCATGGTCAGAGGCAGCCTGTTCTCTAGGGAAACTGGAATCTAAATGAAATCTTCTATTCCTGTCCCTCTCCTGGCCTGGCATAATGCAGGGTAACTTTTAAAACATTTAAACCCCTTCTTCAGGGGTTTTTTTTTTTTTTTTTTTGCAGATCCTGTTTCTCTGCCTGAGCATTTGAGATACTGAAAAACTGATGATTTACCATAATAACATGCAGAGTTCAAAACAGACCACATTCCACAGCTGGCATGCAACAGCTTCACCTGTGTCCTTGTGCCAAACAAAGTCATGATGTTCCTGCAGCATCTCCAAACCAGGCACTTGGAGTACAACTGGTAAAAAACCTGTGGGGGGATGGAGGTGTTGCCTTTGGAGCTGATGACCATGCAGAGTGCTGGCTGGTGGAATGACTGCCCTGCTCAGCAGCTCCACGGAGAGGAGGATCAGTGTGGGATGTGCCCTCAGTGCTCCCTGCCTGTCCTGGGGTGTCTGCTCAGATGTGGAACAACCAGGTTCAGCAACCAGGGCGTGTGTGAGGCAGAGGAGATTGGTGTGAGCTCCTGGTGTCCTGCTGAAGGATGTGCCCTGGGAGAGCCACAGCAGGTTAAGCTGCCACCCTGGAGCTGTGATGTACTTTGACCTGGTTTAATTTGTGCAGGTGGTGATTAGAAGTGCCCATGCAGTCTGCAGGTGTAGCTTGGCTGGAAGGACAGGCAGGTCAGTGCCCAGCATCACTGAAGGGCTGGGGGTGAAGGAGATCATCTAACCCAACCTTCCTGCTAAGGCAGGCACATCTACATCTGTGGTTCTTTGGAAACAGCCACTTTTTCCATTTGGATGTTCTCTTTTAGATGAGATTTGAAGATTTATTTTTTTTCAAGTTCTTTGTTTGGGCCAGAGCAGATGTCCCTGGAACCACCTCTACAGAATTACAGCTGGTAGAAGCAGAGGTTTTAAACTGTTTCAGCTGTGGAAATACAAACACATCCATAATCATTTGCTCTTCTGACTTAACATTTTCTATTTTACTTTAATCTAATGCTCCAACTTCCACAGGTGAAGTTCAAACTGGAACCTGTCATTTTTGCTCCAAGAAGCACAGGCTTGCAGATGAGTCTCTGGAGACTGAAGCCAAGCTCAGCTCATGGTGTTTCTTGCTCCTGGAGATGTTGAGCTTGTTTCAGTGAGGAATTAATCTGCTTTAGCTTTCAGTGAAGGCTTTACTCTGCAGGTTTAATATTTGAGTCTCCATGGATGTGATCCTGTGCAAGCTCTGATTGTAAATTCCCAGTGTAATCTATGCAAATGTATGATGGCATCCAGTTGTCTGAGCATGGTCTAATGCTGGTTTTGGTGGTCTGGGGTATCCTCCTGACCTCCAGCAACACTCTGAGGGTGAGCACCTCCTCTAAATCCCAGCAGCATCTCTCAGTCTCACTTGGGCACCTCTGATTCCCAGTAACATTTCAAATGTCACTGCATATCCATGGTTTGTGGCTAAATTAAGATTCAACAATTACCCAGAAGAGTAGTTCTTTTTTTAGCTGTATTTTTTTGCAAAAAGGGCAGTGGGTTTTTTTCCTGTTCTCTCTCTGTCTGGTTCCTCTTGCCTGCGTGGGGCTCATTAGAGCACTGCCATGCCCCGTGTGCTCAGATCTCACTCAGGGTCTGATCCTGCCTGGATCTATAAAGCATGAAGTTATTAGCAGTCCCTGTTAGATCTGCATCTGTGTTCAGGGAAGAAAAACCTCCTGGGACTGAGCACACAGCAGTTCTACAACAGCTGAGAGAGATTATCATAAACACCACGGAAAATCAATGTGGGCAAAGGGAACACCTGAGCCTTCCCTAAACCTGTTCCTCCACCTCCACAAGTTAGAACAGCTTTGGAATAACACTGGGAACAAGTAGACTGTACCCTGGAAAACTCTTTCTAAAGCAATTAAGCCAAACTGTGCTACATGGTGTTAATTTAGAATTTCAATTAGTGCTTACAATTTGCTATCAGCTCTGGCCAAGCCATTTGCTCAAACCAAAGCTGCTCCTTGCTTGCCTGTTTGCTTGAAGAGTATGAAGATGGAAGCAATTTGTTAACATAATCTGCTTTAATATGATGACTAATGATTTTCAGAAGAAGGTATGGATTGGGTTTGTCAGGCTGATTAAATCCGAAGCATGACTGAGGAGGGGCTCTTTCATCTGTCTTGATCAATGCAGTTCTGCAGGACCTGAGCTGCTTCTGGGCTTTTCCAGGGTAAATTCCAGGTAGCTTCCCTTCACTAGCTAATTGTAGGATGGGTTTATTTAGCTATTAATGGCAGTTTGAGTTCCCTCCTGCCAGGATCCTGTTCCTATTTGCATCAATGACTGCCCAGTTCCCTCATTCTGATGAAAATTGCACCCCCCTAACCCCAGCCTCTCCCTCGTTCTGGTAGTCACATCCCTGCACCCAATCCAAATTTTGCTTTGCCAAATCAATCCAGAGACCAGGGCTGTTCAGTGGTGGGTGGTTTTGGTTCAGAGTTGCAGAATTGTCACTACATCCGTGGCTCTTGCCTCAGTCACTGTGCAGGGCTGACCCCACACCCTGCAGTGCCAAAGGAAAGCTTGTGCAGGGTGGCCAGAGGGTCACTCCTCTGAATACCCTTCCCTGCTCTGCCCCTTGGCCAGCAGTTCTGTTGTGACTCATGTAAATATTGACATTTGCCACGGACTTGCCTTTGTGCTTTCATTCCCTGCTGAAAAGACTTGATGTTTTTCTTCTGACTTCACCTGGACTTTTTCCTTGCTCTTTTCTTTTACACAGCCTTTCTCTGAAGAGCCTGGAAGAAAGAAAACTTCTTTTGCAAAGGCTGGGGTTTTTTTGTTTTGTTTTTTTTTCCTGGAAATGTTAACTCCCTGTGCAGATATTCTGGGAACTTTTCCCTGTTCTTTTACTGCGTGACACAAGAAACTAAAAGAGGAACATTATCTCTTCGAGGCAGCAAGTCATTGTACTCACTTCTAAAAGCTGATCTTGTTTTGTTTGACTCACTAGCTGTTTTATTCTGGCAGTGATGCACTAAAATATCCTTGAGCTAGCTCACTTGCACTTGCTTTCCTTTCTTTTAATGCCACATCTCTCGCAGCCACACTGCCCTCACCACGAACAAACCTATCAGCATCTGGCCCATTAATAACAGCTCGTTATGAAATAAAAATTCATCAAGCACTGAGATTGTTGTGCAGCATTTCCCAGGACTTCATACTCAGAGTGATTGTGCAGACATCTTGTTGCATGGGGGTAGATTGAAGTTTGCTCGGAATTTACTCACAACAGCTGCTTTATTGCTGTGATGTATTATTATTTATGTAGGATGAAAGATGTGAATAGCATCTGAGCACAACAGAGGAGTTTGCAGGCTAAGGGAGAGGCAAGGCTGGAGCAGAGCACAATAAAAAAGGGAATGGGATGTGTGTTGTTGCAGTTCAGACCATAAACTTCAGCAGAGCCTTTGTTTCTCTGAGCTTCTTGTCCTTCCTCGCATAAGGCACAGTTATAAGCAGCATTAATCAAGGAGGTGAAGAGTCAAGAGCTTTGTCTTTAATAACATTGAAGTGTTTCTTGTTTAACTTTCTCCCTGTGGACCCAGTTCTCAGATCTGGCCAAGTTTCACCCTGTTGAGGAGCCAAACAAAGCAGATAAAAGAGGGATTTATGTCAGAGGAACAGCAAGTAAATTTTCATCTCAGAGACACAATGATTTGGTACAAGAGTGCATATTAAGCATCTTAAAATAGAGTTAAGCTGTGTGCTGATCTTTACTCTGAAGCCACATTGCTCAGCTACTTGTACAAATCCTGCAAGATAACAGAAGGTGCTAAACAAGTCACTGGGAAAAAAAAGATAGAAAAGTGACATATTTTTAAAAACATAAGTAAGACCAAATTGATTTGGAAGAATACAACTAATTAAACAGTCAGAGCTTTGCAAAGTGTCTTGAAAAGTGTCTTTTGCAAAGGTTTTGAAAAGTTTGGGGTAAGAGTTATAACCCTGAATGGGGAAATGCTGAGTGATTCAGACCAAGGTGGATTTGTGTGAAACAGACCCCCTAACTCCCACAGTCCATTAAATATTCTTCTCACCCTCCAATATATTCACCCCAGCCCCCCTGCCAGTTTCAATGCATGCCCTGCCCCAAATGCTTTAATTTTTCTGAAGGTGTTTCATGATGTGTTTTTGCCCAAAGAAATGCCAACAGATCTGCCATCAGCTGCACCTTGCCTTCCTCAGAAGAGTTTTTAGCTTTTAAGAACACTTCAAACCTGCCAGGAACAAAATGGGATATGAAGAACCAATTTCAATTACAGTGTGTGAGGCGGTTTCCCAGCAACAAGAGTATTTAAGAGCAACAAAAATTAACATACCTTCAAAGAAAAGGCAGCAGCAGCAGCCACTGATTTTCACGGTGTAATATTTTGTATTCATTACAACGTAGTTTCTGAGCATTGTTTCTGCCTCGAGGCTCAACCCCAACTCATCTTAAAATCATGTTTCTCCTTTCTCCACTGAAAATTACTTAGAACTTTATTAAAAGACACAGGAAAAGGATGGAAAGAAAGAGACAGGCTGGACTGCTAACATAATTCCTTGGAGCTAAGATACTGACTCCTGTCTTGCTGGGATGGCAAAACTCAGATGCTCTCTCAAGGAATAATCCCTTCTCCTTTAGGATCCAACACCTCTTTTGAACCACAGAAAGAAACACTCCGCCTTAAAATTGGCTTTTTCAAAGCCTTCTACTCCTTTTGTCACTGTACATCCATCCATACCTGTTCTCCCTGGAAAATAATTGCTCTCCAAAGCCTCTGGTTTGACTGATAAATCCGGGAGAATCTGTGCTCTGTGAAAGAGCTGTTTCCAAACAGAGTTAATAAATCACAAATGTTGTGGTGCTGAGCAGGTGACACGGATTTTACCTGCAAGGGAGGGAGGGATGGTACCAGTACAGACCAGTAAAACCCACAGCATCCCAGTAAGCTCCAGTGCAAGAAGAAACTGGGACAGGAGGGTGATTTCCATTTCCTTTTACCTTAAAGGATTTATAGTGTTTGAGTTGCTCCTGTCTTTTAACACTTTACACTTGACAACAAATACGTGTGGCAGTGAAATCCCTGTCTGGGGTGCTACTGCCCAGGTATAAATAAAAAAAAAAAACATTTGACTGCTTAAAGTGAAGAGTTTCTGGCCTGCTCAAAACCAAAACTGAAACCATTCAACCTCTTAAATTTATTTCACAGTAATTTTTATTCCCCCAAATAATTTTTTCTCAGAAAAACATTTGAATTTTCAGCACAAGTTGGAGCAGAAGAGCAATCCATGCACTTGTATGGCCTCAGTTTGCATTTCCCAAGAGTGGGGATCCAAGCCATCTGTTACATTGCACAAAATCTGCAGGACACAGATCTCTTGCACTTCAGCCACTGCCCTGACAACATCAATCTTTGGCATTTTGGGATGTGCAGAGGTAATTTTGGTTGATCTGCTGTGTCTGGGTTGCTAGACATCCAAAAATCCTGGCCAAACTATTAAATTCCATTCTTTCTCCCTTGTGTGAACAGCATTTCTGAGCGACTAAGGGAAGATATATCAAAGAAAACTGTTGGAGAAAAATGTAGTCTTAGGAGAAGGGACAATAAATATTTTGTTTCTTGAAAGGCTGCTGATTGACTGATTAAAAGCTCAAGGGGAGTAGATTTATCTACCAGCATCAGTTCCAGCAGTGGGACAAAATCCTGTGCCACATTGTCCAGCATTGGGTAAACCCACTGGCTTGTGCCTCCTCAAATAAAGACTATTTTAAGCAGTCACTGATTGCTCTAATTACAATAATCCAACAAGGATTTGAGCCCCTTGCCTGCACACAGGAGCCTTGCTGCAGACAAAATGCTGCTTGGGAAGCCCCTGTGGGTTTGGCAAGTGCCACTCTGGAGCTGCAGGAGCCCTGGGGTCCCTGGAAATTGGGGGCTGAGTGGAACCCCCCAGTTTCCCCCTGTGCTCAGACTGAATCCCCCCAGGGTGAGAGTCTGGATCCTTCCCCAGGCTTCTGTGCTCACTGCAGAAGTGACCTTGGAGCAGTTGAAGTGGCAGCCAAAGAAGCTGCAAAACATAATGAAATTATGGAGATATGAGTGGATGGAGCTGCCTTTCCCCTTCCCTGAGGAGAGCAGAGAGGAGACCCCAAAGAGACCCAGGAGCTCAGATTCCCAACAGGTGAACTGTCAGCAGAAAGTCTCTGGGAGTAAGATATCTACAATTTAAATGGATGGAAATAAAAGGCAAAAGGCACAAGGAACTGGTCAGCAAGAAGATAATTTGTTAAATTCCTTCTCTAAAAAAAAAAAAGTTACTTGACCTTAGTGCTGCCATCCCTTAATTCAACATCCTCTTCACAATGCCCATCCCCCACAAAGCCACAAGACATTTCATTTACTCTGCTGAATGGCAAAAATCCCTCCAAATAATTTTGCTTTTCTCACTTGCTCGTGGCCCTTTGCAATGTCCCTGTGTCCCTGCAGCTGCAGTGGCAGGGAGATGGAGTTTCCCTCCTCATCAGTGCCTATCCACCATCACCTCCTAGGCCACCACTGAATTTCTCCACAGCTCCAGCCATACAGACCTGGATTTTCACCAGGATTTTCAATCCAGAAGGGGAAAAACCTGATGCAAAGCAGGAGGGGTGAGATCTCTCACCATGGCAGTTGTGAGAAGTAGGATTTGGTTGAGTGATGGAGGCTCTCAGTTCTGTTGAGGGGCTGACTTGAGGATGGTGCACCAAATCCTCAGAGCCAAGAACTGGGACCACCAGGAAATGCACAACCAGCATTAGAACCCCTTGCACCAGACATTTTTTTCCTGTCATAGGGATGTGTGCCTGGCTTTGATAAAGGTGGCTCCCAGCTTGCACAATTTCCAGCGAGGTAGACACCCAGTGTACACAGAAGATAAAATGGTTTATGAAATGGGTCAGCTTGTGGGCAGTTAACACGTGTGGAGAAGGGAATGAGGACAGCACAGGCAGCAGTGGGAACCAGGGGGAAGAAAAGCTACTGGGATGCAGAGGAAGCAAATGGGAAAAGGACTGTGTGAGATATTACATCTGCAGCTGGCTAAATTATATATATATATATATATAAAGATGAGCAATTGGTGGAAATTTTACAAAGCACTGTGAATTCAATTACTTTTTAGATGTTTTAAACACATGATACAGAATGACTTTAGGATGGAACATTGAAAATCTGAAGGTAACAGTGGTGTGAGGAAGATGCAATGTTTTCTTTTTAACCACTGGTCTGCCATTCAACATGGAAAAGGCTTCTTTATGTGTAAAAAAACATTGTGGTTCTTGAGGATCTTCACAGAAAAATAACAGAAGTTAAAAGGCAGCGAAGCACAAACCAGCGTGTGCTGGTTTCTCACTCTGAAATTGTCTCACAGTCATATCCGTGGAGAAGGAGAGTCAGAGCCAGCTCCTGAATTTGGGAGGCTGCTGGAATTGGACACAAAGCCCTTCCTGTGACACCCCAGGGGTGCAGAGGTACCTGAGCAGGGAGAGGGCTCTACTTTTTCCAGTATCTGGAAGAAGAAGAATATTCCCATTTCCAGACCAGGACAGTATAACTTATTTTTTCCTCATTCTCCAGTTTGCCTACAGTGCTGAGAAGGATTGAAAAATATTGCAAAGCTGACAAAAAAAAAAAAGACCAAAAAGCTGGGGATGGTGTTCCTGTGGTTTGATTTTGCTGTTTGGGTGGGGATCCAGGTGAGTTTTGATTTCCTGGTGTAAAAAATTATTCTCATCTGTTGAGGTTGATGGTACAGGGGAGAAAAACTCACATCAGCTGCCTCAGCTGGCTGGAAGGTGGGGAGTTAAATACACTCACATTTACAGCCTCTGACTTCATTAGTACTGTATAATGAACTGGTACATAGTAACCTTCCTATACTCTTCCCTGGCTAATGCCCTGCTAATATCTCATCCACAGGCTTATTTTACAGTGCAGCCAGCCCTTTCCAACATCAGGCAGCTGCCTGGTCCCTCTTGGGTTCATTGTGAGCTGGACTGAATGCTGAAAGTGGAGCTGGAAGGAAACACAGTGCTGGTTGTGCTGGGGGGGAGAGTTCGACCATTTCATTAACCCTGCTAATGGCTCAAACAAAGACCTTAATAGCACAATCAATAATGCAGCCTGTGATCAGTTTGTTAGCCAGCCTCCAATGCTTTGCTTTTAATAGGGCACTCCCAGAAGGATCATGAACTGTTACTTGCAAGCAGTAATTCAGGGTGCCTGGAAAGTATGACTCTGGGTCTTATTTTGCATTTTTCTGACAAGCACAGTCACTTCCCTGTTCTCAGACTGCTGCTGGATAACTCACCCCAGGAGTCCCAAAGTTCTCTGTCCCTCATCAGCCTGGCATTTCTGATCAAATTATTTGGATAATCCTTCCCGTCCTTAATGCTTTTGCAGGAAAAGTGAGTTTCTGAGCTGATGGTAAAAGATAATCCTTTACTGAAGAATTACTGAAGAGGAAAGAAACTCTTTACTGTGAGGGAACAGGTTGCCCAGAGAAGCTGAGGATGCTCCATTCCTGGAGATTTTAAAGTTCAGGGTGAGAAACATGGTCTAGTTGGTGTCATCCCAGCCTGTGCCAGTGGGGATGGAACTGGGTGATATTTACAGTCCCTTCCAATCCAAACCAATCTATGATTGTGATTCCATTATGAGACCCCACATTCAGCTGTGGTATTTTATCACAGGTTCTCCAAACTCTGCCTTTGCATCAGCTCCAAATCTGAGGCTGTGCAGCTGTGACAGGATTGCACCAAGCACAGCCTCCCTCAGCCCCATGGAGCTTTAATGAGCTCAGCTCAGCTGTGACCCTTCAGTGCAGGTTCCCTTCTGCCTGGAAAACCCCATGAAGACACCTCCAAAACAGCCTCTGCCCCTTTGTTTCCCTTCTCCCCTTTTACTCTTCCTTTCCTTCTCTTCTCTGCACCAAAGGTTTCTCACTTTACTGAACAAAAGCTTCCAGACACCTGCTTTGGTGTGAAGGGCCTCTTGAAACAAAAACCCTCGAAATTGGCCCAAACCCTGCAGGCACAGATCAGCACTCCCTTCTTTGAAGGCACTCTGCCCAAAGGAAGGTGGGCAAGGAGAACCCACATGGGAATATTCAATATTTTAAGTGGATGTAGAACAGCAGAACGTTTTTTTTTTTTGGTCTTTCATTTGTAAAAATAATTAGGAATCCTCCTTTCTGCTTTACTGGTAGGAATTTTATCTTTTGGTTTTGCCATTTATTGACTTTCCACCTATTAAGGTGCCTGGGAGAGTTCTTATTATTGAGGGGTTTTCTATTATTATTTAAAAGATTGGGTTGTGTGTAGTTTTCATTGTCACATTAAACACAGTGGGTAAATAGAGTCCCTGGAAGAGGAGATTTTATCTGGGAAGCTCAGATGAAATTCCATGGCTGGCTGGCAGTCGTTCAGGTGAGCCCTCTCTGCCAGACTGCAACAGCAAAGGATATTCTTCCTTCCCTTTACCTTCTCTGCATTATGCAGGAGAGGGAAGGGAGAGGGAGCAAAGCAGGGTCATCTTGGCATCACATTTATTCTGCTGCAATGCCTTCACTGAGCACGAGTAACAAAGCATTCCCTGTGAGCACAACACTTTGCACTGAGATTACACCGGGGTGTAACGCTGGACGTGACCTGCTCCAGGGTGCAGCCACTTGCTAAATCAGCTAATTTCTTCCCCTTGTCCTCACTCTGCAGAAGAACGTGTGAGAAGTGAATTGAGATTATGCAGTTTCCTACCCAGGAGTCTTCATTGCTGCTGGCATCAGCTGAGGGAGCGTGCAGTTAATGCACCCCAGCAGTGGGGCAGCTCTCTAAAGGATGTGCTCTGCTCTCTGGGGAAGGGGAAAAGCAGATTCAGACTTGTCTGCCAGTGCAGCCTTCATGTGGTTCATGATGAAAGCAACCACGTTGCTTTCAGGAAGAACTGAACTGTGGAGAGCTGTGGGTGGTCGGGGCAGAGTGGGGGTAAAGCACGCAACACATCCTGAGGGCATGGAAAGGAGTCTGGCATCCCGTGGAAGAGCAGCAGGTTTGGGATGAGGGAATCAGTGAGAGGGATTAAATCCAGGGTGTGTCAGGGCATGGGAATGGCTCAGGTCACACTCACTCAGCATCTCTGTAACTGCTGTGCTCAGGTCCAGTGAGAGATGGAGCTCCAATGGCAGAGGGGTGGGAGGCAAAGCTCCCCAGCACAGGAGCAGGGAAGCATGGAGACAGCATCCCTGGAGGTTTTCAAAAGGTGCATAGCTGTGATGGATCTGGCACTGTTAATGGTTGAACTCAATGATCTTAGAGAGCTTTTCCAAACTTAGTGATTCTATTTTATTCTATTCTATTCTATTCTATTCTATTCTATTCTATTCTATTCTATTCTATTCTATTCTATTCTATTCACATCCATAAGCTTAATTCTTTATTACAGACAGAGCTCATTCTTCTGAACATATCAGGACTTCAAAACAAGGTTCATGGTAATGACTCCTCCCTCCAGGCCCCCTCCCTGACAGTGCTAAATGACTTTCACATCAAAGAAATCAGGGCTTTGCCAGACTCCCAACCCTTTCCTTTTGTATTTTGCCAAAACCCAAAATGGTGCAGCCAAAAGGTTGGGAACTGAACTGGATCCATGACCCCTGCCTGAATTCAACAAAATGTGGAATAATTTGGCTGAGAAAGAATGTCAGTGTGATGGATCACAAAGAATGTAATCAGAGGAACGAGATGGTGCTAGAGACAGGGAAAGAACACTTTGCTTCCTGAATCTCATCTCTCACAGAACATGCTTTGGTTGTTTTCTTAATAGGAACTGGTAAAGCTCAACTCATTAATGCCTTGATTAGGATTATAATCCAAAGATTCCTTATAATGATATGAAGGAGTAGAGCCAGAGGAGGCCACAAAGGTGGGAATGCTGTGATGGGACAAGAGATAATGGTTTTACATTGTAGGAGAGCTGATCTAAATTGGGTCTAAGGAAGAAGTTTTTTCACAACGAGGGTGATGAAACACTGGCACAGTTGCTCAGACAAGGTGTGAATGCCCCAGCCCTGGAAGTGTTCAAGGCCAGGCTGGACAGGGCTCTGCATGAATCTGCAAACCCTTCTGCAGCTGCTTGGGGCAGTTCTGCCACTTTTGAACCACTCTTTTCACTCCTGGATGTATTCTGTTGGCATCACATTTTGTTTTAATTCAGTGCTGGGGCAGGGTGGGAGACAATTCTGAGGAAGAGACACTTTGTGACAGTACTGTTATAATTTCTTTTGTGCACATTTTCCCCTTCTGCTAGATTGGTTTTCACTCCAGCTATATTTCTTTGAACGTGACAGATTTTTTTTTTTCCACCGTATTTTCTTTTAGGTCCTATCCTCTGTTTAAAAGCAAGGTCATCAATAATTTTAGATGAAATGCATCTGCTGTAACACTTCAGGATAACATGGTTTGAATATTTTGATTGATTTATGTCTATAAAAAGCAAACTGCATCAGCTGTTTGTCTGTAGAAACCTTTGTTTTCTTTAAAGGTACGAGCCTTGTGCCTCATTAGTCTTCCCGAGCTTTCCTTTTGGTACCTGTTGTGTTTCACACATTTTTATAACCTGTCTGCCTCTAATAAATGAAATTATACTTCAGCTGTAAAGTGTTCCCATAAGCAATCAAAGAAATGCTGCCTTGTAGTCTCTGAGAATAAGCACCATCAGTACCATTGTCACATCATCAGGACGTAGCTCAGCCTGGTTATTCGTTTTGTGCTACTCTGACAGCTCTGGTGGTGCAGCATCTCTCAGAAACCAGAGCTGGAGGAATCAAAGAATGGAGGATCAGCACACACCAGCCTAAGGTGCAATATTTTGGCTGGTTTTTAGAAGGGTGGCTTGGTTCTGCACAAGCTCTTGACTGATGATATTCAAGGATCAGAAGCCAAAATTGAATTAATTAGAAGAGGAAATCACACAGGTTATTGTGGGCTATCAGGGTGAGTTACAAGATCTGTGACAGCATCTTCAGGGAGCTCCTGGGAAGTTCAGCCAAACCTCCTGTAGGATCCACAGGCAGGCAGAAACTTGTTTGCTTTTGCTCTCATTTCTCGTTACAAAGACAGAGAATTGAAAGGATTTTGTTTTTCCCTGGGACATCCTGATGTCAAACAGAAGATGGATGAGGCTGTGCACGAGTTCTGCTGTGCTCATTTCTTGCACTTGTACAAACCAGAGGAAGAGGATGAGCCAGCTCATGACATACAGCATCATTTTATTTCAAATGAAAGCTGGCTGACAGCTCCCCGTTTTTCTGGCACTGATGGCAATTTTGAATTCCTGTGGGTTTTACGCAACTCTCCCAAGTTCATGGCAACATTCACTAGCAAAGTTTGGGATCTGGCAGCCTTTGCTTCCAATACCTTCCTTGAGCGTGCACATCCAATGCTGTATGAGTTCAGAAAGCTGTCTGCTGCTAACATGGAATTGTTTGGGTTGGAAAATTCCTCCCGGAGCACTGAGTCATACCACTGACCCAGCTCTTCCAGCTCCACCCCAAAACCATGTCCTGAAGTGCCACATTCACACTTTTTTGGAACATTTTCAGGGGCAGTGATTCCACCACTTCCCTGGGTACTCTGTTCCAATGCTTGACAACCCTTCCAGTTAATTTTTTTTTTTTTAATATCCAACCTAAACTTCCTCTGGTACAACTTGGAGCCATTTCTTCTTGCCTTACCCCGTATTCTTCTTGTCCTATCCATGTTCCAGTCCCTGCAGCTGTGAGGGTGAGATGTCCATGGCAGACACATTCCAGCTCAGAGCTGAGGGCACCACTGAGCCTGAATGGAATCAGCCCTGAGAGACCCCAAATTCAGAATACGAGGTAAGGACAGAGCAATGATGTTGCTCGGGGCAAGACTAAGCACAGCACAAATTGTCTTTAATATTTCAACAACTTCTCAGCTTTTCATTCACTTCAGCTGGGTCATTTTTAATTATGAACATTTTTTTTGCCTTTTTTCAGATGGGGATGAGGCAGAGAGGAAATCAGCATTCAGAACTCCTCTCTACGTACATGCACATCACATTACAAAAATGAACATTTTGTCTGGTTCAGTTGGATCAACTTTGCAGGCAGATTATTTAGTAATTAAACCAGAGATATATCTCAGAGGCAAAACTGAAAATCCCACTGATTCCAGTTTACCCTTCCTAGGAAGCAGCAAAGCATCAGAAAGCTCTAATTATTTATGTATATATATATATAAATATATGGAAAACAGATAGCAATTCCTTCATTTCCCCACCCTCCCTTTCTACTTGGAAGCCTATTTACAAACACACAGTCAAATTCCTGTTCTGAAATGGGTGATTGTGTTCATTGTTCCAGAACACATAATAGCAGAGGCAAACAGGAATGCTGAGGCAGTAATAGCTGAAGTTGTTCAAACAGGAGGAACAGGGAAAGCAGTAAATAATTGTCACAACCTAAAGGCTGCAGAGTCCCTGAAATCACCAAATCTTTCCCTCTGTGAGTCTTCCACACTTGTTGAGCTACTGTAAAGTCTTGGCTGTGTCATCAGGATCTGAGATTCAGCCACAATTCCTAACACCTGGTCTAGATGCTCCTAAATTCTGAACCAGAATTCATCAAATACTGGTTTTATGGTGACTGAATTGAATTTTCTGAGACCACAGACTTCTAAAATCAGAGTTCCCTCCATGTGTACAGTGGTGAGCCAAGATCATCTCTTGGATTCCTTTTGGGAAAGAACATCCAAGGCTTGGTGAACTGGCTTCAGGGAGCAAGTGTTTACTATATAAATATTTACTGTATAAATACCTGTCCTGTGACAAACCAGGACAGGGTGTGAAGGCCAGGCAGAATGGGCAAAATACCATTTCTTGCAGGGCTTGGAAGGAGCAGAGTTATCACAGGATGAGACAGGAAAAGAAATAAATCTTCATCTCACTGCTAAGACACAAATGGATGATGATAGCCAAACCTCAGTACAGCCTGTAGAGGACAAAAATTTGGCCCAAACTCCTCAACACAACCATCCATAGCCCTTTGTTTTTGGTCTCCCACAGATCCTCCCCACACCAGACCTGTGAGGATAATTCAGATACCTCAAAGACATCTCCAGTGATGTCAGAGGAGCCCTTTTTTTTTTTTCCCCATCCTTTTCCCCTCATTTTGTTATCCCCATATCAGTGGGAAAACTCAGGTCCCTCAGAGCTACCTGATCAAACCCATTTTCAGGTTTTTTGGATTCCTGGAGTACTTCAGAGTCTCCTGCACTCAGGAGAACCATTTTTGTGCTGACCCATCTGCCCCAGCAGAGCAATTAAAACCAGAATTGTGAAAGAGCAATATTATTTTAAGAACACAGCACAACCTCTGATATGAAACAGCTCCAAGAATGGACTTGTCAAGCACTGTTAGTTTTCCATTTCATTTTTCAATAAAAGAGGGAAAGAAGGAGTGTTTACAAGCAAGGCAGTCTGTTCTAAAGTCAAAATACTCTCTCTGATTATACTCAGGGACCAAGCAATTAACAATGATCAAAAAGGGTAATAGTCATTAAAAAGTTAATAGGGATAAAAATATCACTATATTAATTTTTTGGCCTTTTTTCCCCTCCAGAAATAAAACCATAATTTGTCAGCATTTGAAAATATAATCCTCATCACTGACTGCCTTTCTTTGGGGGCAAAACCGAAAAAAAAAGATGTAATAAGGAAAATTCTTCAATTAATCCAATTTTTGCCAAACATACCTTATTGGGTCAGATTTACAGATTGCACAAGGTGGTTAGTTCAATTACAGCAGGGAAAGAGTAATTCTGAGAACTAATTAAATATGCTGGTATGCAGATGGTTAATTGGATTAATAATTACCTTGCATATGTAAAAAGAGGTTTTATGTTTGCACAGGCAATTTTTTATCAGGACTCTCCTGGGATAAAAAAAAATCATGCTAATAAATTATTGTTTCAAATAGTAAAATGATTTTGCCTTGGTTTTGACTCAACTTTAGAGGAAAAAGCTTTCTGCTCCCATCAGAAGGTAATTTAAATAATAAAAAAAAAAGATTTCACTTCCTTTTTTTTTCTGAACACTCACCTAGAGCCACTCTAGGGAAGAGAGAAAAGCAAAGCATGTTGTAATCTGCAGAAATCAGAAGACAATGGAAAAATCTGTTTTTAAGCATTTTTGGGGGGTGGGAACAAATTGCCATGGCAACTCTCTAAATGGATATGTCTTCAAGGAAATCATGCTGTTCTCTTGAAAAGTGAGATGCATAATACAGCGAGCACTTGAAAGTTATCTTTGGAAGGCATGTGTACAGGAAAATCAGAAATATTTTATAAATTCAAACTTATGAAACATTCATGCTGATTCACTAATGTTTCACACGGCAATTATTCCACCCAAAGGCAGGAGCTGAATAACCTTGCCATGTATATGTGCATTTTTAAGAGTGTTTTGTGGCTGGGCTGATCTGATCTATCAGCACCTTCCCTCTGCTTTGCAAGCACTCAGAGTTCCTTGCCATCAATATAGAAGTTGCTGCTAACTCAGATGGTGGTTAAATCAGAGCCTGAAATATTTAACCCATTTCTTAAACCCTTTCTTTTCCTGACAGGCTGTGTCAGTCAACATTTCCTTACCAGCAGCATCAGAGACATCAGTGTGCTGCAGAGTGGGATGAGAGGGGAGGATTTGACCTAATAACTTTTCTTGGAAAAGCTGTTCCTCCTATTTAAAACCACTCAGATGGTTTGAGGCATCTGGTCACACTCAAAATTATATTTTGCTCACAGAATTGAAGGATTCTCATCCTGGCAGAACAACTTAAGAGTTTTACCTCAATACTGGGGCTAAATTATCTTCAAGGTGCCTTCCAGCCCTAACTGTTCTATGATTCCCTGCCCCTATTAAAAACAATAGCAGGATTTTCTTTGCCATGGGTTATTTAGTTCCTAAGGTTCTGGTCTGAAACAGTAATAAAATAAAATAAAATAAAATAAAATAATAAAATAAAACAAAATAAAATAAGGAATTAAAATAAATAAGACAATACAAAGTGAAAAGCAAATCCTGGCATTTATTCACATCCTTGAGATGGAGCTGCCTCTGTGCTTCTTGGCTCCTTCTGACAACTCCTGAGCTTTTCTTCCACAAGGATGAACCATTTTAATTAATGCAACCCAAATGACTTGCTTTATATAAACCAGATAGAATAACAAAATCTGTCCTGATTGAAACCAAAATCAGCATCTTGTCCACAGCCGCGTGCACCAGTTTTAGTGAGGTAATTTCAGAAATGTCACCTCAGACTCACACTTCACAAAGAGCTCTCAGGGTGGCCTCATTGCCAGTTCTGGATGCTTAAATTTGAGGTGTCAGCACAACTATCACATCTAAAAGGCAGCAAATGGATGGAACAATTCACTAATGTGTCCCTGAGGGTCCCCTCCACGTGTCACTCTCCTGAATTCAGGGAGCTGAGGCAGAGACCACTGTGCCAAGTCAGGGCAATTAGCTGTGATTTCAAACACGAGGAGCAGATTGTGAACAAGTCCCTGATTTTCTCTCCCACGTGTCTCTGCCTGGTATCCTTGAGTGACTCAGTGTCTGTTCAGCAGTTGTTCTTGGAAGGAGAACGATCACAGCAGCCAGAGGAAGGAATCCCATTTGGCAGGTGGATCACTTGGTGGGAATGGCTGGGACTGAGAGGGCTGGCTGCAGATCAGGGACACAGCTCATCTTGGCTAAGCTCTCTCATGATATCTTATTTTTTTTTATTTTTGAGAAGCAAGTAAATATTTTGACAATTTCTAGCACAAGCTGGCCCTCAGGAGACATCAAAGCAGAAAAAATTACTGCTGATGACAGACAAAAAGACCAGAATACCTATCAGGGGTAATAATTGCTGTATCTGAGGAATGCCTAAAGCCAGATCCAGAATTCACAGTTTGAACAAGGGCTGAGAGAGGAATCTGGTTTGAAACCCATCATCCAATGCTGTGGAATATCCCTGTGGTCAGTTCAGATCACCTGCCACAGCTATGCTCCCTCCCAATTTCTTTTGTGAACCTGGCAGAGCATGAGATGGGGGGAAAACGTCCTTGGCTTAGGATAAACACAGCTTAGCAAAAACCCAAACCATCAGTGTGTCATCAACACCATTGCCATCCTGAGCCCAAAACACAGCACTGGAACAGCTGTGACAAGAAGTTAGCTCTACCTGAGCTGAAAACAGGACAGTGATGTTAAAAGGTCTCTTCCAACCCAAACCATTCTATTATTCTATGACTTTTCATGTGGCTGGGGGAGGCTAAGGTTGTTGCTTAAAGCTGTGGAAGAGCAAAGCCAGGCCTAGGCCAGGGCAGCCTCCTGCTGCTCCTCCTGCCACGTCTCAGGACGATGCTTTCTAAGCAGATTTCATTTGCTGTGGTCACGCTCTGAGCTGGCCAGAAGCTGTGCAGCTGATGTGGCCCAGCCTGCTCCCAGCAGAGCCTGTCACCTGCTGTCACCCCTCCAGGTGGGGCTGCCCAAATGACCCAATGTCATGGGTTGCAATGCAGGATATGATCAAAAGTATCTATTCTATCACCATCTGCTGAAACCAGCTGGGGCAGTGATCCTGATCTCTGTGGGAGATATTCTGCTAATGGACCATCCATTGAAACCAGGCAGGGCATTGTTCTTTATCTTTTCACAACCCATCCTTCCTCCAGCCAGTCATTTTCTGCTCATGGCCATTGAGTCCCACTGTGGCACTGATAAAATTACTGCATCCCATTGGGAGTTGCTCCAGACAGGGGGAAGAGCCCAACATTTCTTACCAAGATAAAAACAGAGGGTTTGGGACACTAAGGGAGCCCTTTCTCCACTGGACTCCAGAGGAAAACCGGATTTCTCCACATCACCACTGGAGCTTTAGAGGGAAACTGCACCTTGTACAGGAGCACTGCTCCAGCTGAGCCACATCTGTCACTGCAGGAGGATGCAGCCACCATGGAATGGGACTGCTGCCAACACCCTGCCTGACGGGTGTCAGGTTGTACTCTGACTGTGTCAGGGTTTGGGGTTTGTTCTTTGTAGTGCTGTATTTCTATTTTAATTTCCCTAGTACAGAACTGTTATTCCTAATTCCCATATCTTTGCCTGAGAGCCCCTTGATTCCAAAATTCTAATAATTTGGAGGGAGGGGGTTTACATTCTCCATTTCAAAGAGAGGCTCCTGCCTTTCTCAGCACACACCTGTCCTCCAAACTAGGACACCCTACATGCAGTGGTGGCAGTGCTGTGACCCCACAGCACTGCTGAGGTCCCTCCAGCCATGGAGACTCACTCTGTGCATGTGTGTGAGCAGCAGAAAACACCCTGGATGAGGGAGGGAGATGCTCTGAGTGCTCAGATGGGCTTTGGTTTCCTTGTGCCTGGTCCCAGGTGGCACCTCCATCGAGGTTAATGCTTTTAGAGCTCCTTCCAGCAAGAGGGTGTCAGCTCCAAGGGGCAACCTCCAGGTGGAGAAACAAGGATCTCACCCCACTCATGTTTAATGGGAAAGAAATCAGCAGGATTCAGAAAGTTTGCCCTATCCATGAGATTGGTATTGTTTTAAATTATGCCATTTCAAAAATGAAAGGCTCATTTGTACCTGCACACAGTTTTTCTTGATGGCTTTTGTGTGCATGCTAAAGGAGTGTTAAAAATATTCCCCAGGAGGTTCTCCTACATATATTTTAGGAGTATTCTAGGATAGCAAGGACAGGGCAAATCTATGTCAGTAATCCTGGCAGAGGCAAGGCAGAGATAAAGGTGTTAAATGGCCAGAGAAATTGTATAATTCAGTGGCATTTCTTCTGATAAAGGAGTGTTTAATCTGACAGCCACAGGAACTGGGGTGTGACATGAGCATGAGGCCAGGAAATGTAAAATGAAGTAATCACCCTGAAGAAGGAAATACTTTGAATAACACATGATGCTGGAAATCTTCAATGCAGCATCAGATTCTGTTGTTCAACCACTTGTCATTAATTTAAATATTATTGAGAGAATTTAGGGCAAAAAATGTTTCAACAGTGCCTGGAGCATGAATCTCACCATCAGCCTCAAGAGTTACAGAATTTGATGTGACACATTTTTAACAGGGATTATTTTAAAATGATGGGAGAGGAAAGTTGAGGGGAGGTGAAAGGTTTTCTGTAGGTCAATATCATGAATGGGATCAAAGCAGACCAAGGGTTTTTTAAAAAGGGCCCTGGAAGGAGGACTCTGAGACAGTCAAAGGAAAGACAGTATCTTGTAATGTGGGGAGAGGGGATTTTGACCCTACAGATACTTGAAAATAAATTATTTTGCAACAAATAAAAGCAAGGCAAGGTCATAAGTGCAAGACTCAAAACCCAGGTGCTTTAAGTTTATTTTCTGAAAATGCATCTGGAATAACTAAACAGCATCTTTCAATGTCCCAGGGGTAACCTTTAGCACAAATAAAAGGAGGTTTGATAAGCAAGACCTCATATTAGCATTAATGTATCTTCATCCTTATTACACAAGGACCAAGTTGAAGCACAGAGAAGAACATAGTAAATAAAAATAATAAAGACAGGGTGCTGCTCCCTTTTGAGCTGGATTTCTTTTATCTAACATTAGCCATCTGAAAATGAGGCATCTGGCTTAGTGCAGACATCTGGACTCTCTCAATAGTCAGGAGAAAGAAGCAGCTCCAGAGGTGATCCATCACAGCTCTTTACAGAGCAGGAATTGCCCTGGGAAGCTCCTCCAGCTGCAGAAGGAACCTGGATAACAAGCTTAGCATGGAGACCCACCTGTTCAGCAGCAGGAACCAGCCAAGAAAAGTCCCATCCTTGCTTGCTGTGATTAAAAGAGGTCATGGGTGATGTTGTTCCAGTGCCCAAAGCTGAAATAATGTGATTATTGTTGATCACAGACAAGGAGGTGGAGATATTACAGAATAGGTGAAAGTCAGAAAGGTGATTTCAATGGCTGTGCTCATACTAAGGATGATCCCACCTTTTCATTCCTCACTAATCTTCCCAATGTCCTAGGAGGGCCAGAACCCCACATCTGGTGCCTAAAACACAACATCTGGATCCTCAGCTGAATTCTCTGTCCTTACTGAGGAGAGTGAATCTGTTAGGAAAACTCTTCATCCCTACTGTGGGGAGGGAGGGAGGGAGGGAGGGAGGGAGGGAAGGAAGGAAGGAAGGAAGGAAGGAAGGAAGGAAGGAAGGAAGGAAGGAAGGAAGGAAGGAAGGAAGGAAGGAAGGAAGGAAGGAAGGAAGGAAGGAAGGAAGGAAGGAAGGAAGGAAGGAAGGAAGGAAGGAAGGAAGGAAGGCCCCCTTGCAGGGGAAGTCCCTCTCTCTTCTGGTTTTGTATTAATTTATTTTTTGGTAAGGAAGGAAAGGAACCAGTTGTCAATTTTCAAACTGGCAAACTGAAACCTGTACACTAAATTTGTGTTTCTACCCAATTTCAAACTAAAACCAGAACATTCCCTAAAGTCATCAGGCCTTGGATTAAGGCCTTCATCCTCAGCAATTTCTCCTCCCTCCAATTGAGGATTTATCCTGGTTTCCAAGTGAGACAGATTACGATGCCTTTTTAATTTTTTTCCCATGGACAGGTGCAAGGGTGTCCCTCCAGGAGAAAATGTGTTTCTCTTTATGCCCCATTTAGACTCCAAACCTGCCAAACTATTTAAAAATAAGCATAAAGAAAAAAAAATAAAATAAATGCCGAGGTAGACTTTATACCCCTGATCTCAGCTATTTTTTCCTTGCAGAAGACCATCTTTGACTGCCATGTTACTGAACCTCCCTGTTTAATGACCCTTCTAATGCACTGCTATCAGGTAGTGCCATCTGTATTTGGGCAAATGTGCTCAGTCGTCTGTTTACTCAGCATAAATTATCTTTATTTAAAGTTTAATGGAAGTTACATCTATTTGGACATCTGTACTTAACTGATTACTGGCCACGTTGGGCCGCCTGGTGGTTCTGCATGAACTTGCCAGCTGCTCTGAAATGATAAGAGCCTGACATATGTTAAGAGCCAGCAACAATCACAGTCAAAGTGTACTTTTTTTTTTTTTTTGCTATTTCTGAGCTGGCAGTTAATAGTAGCAAAAAAAAAAAAAATCCACCCACTTCCCCCAACTGCCTCCTCCACCCCCATGCGTGTCTCTGCTGTCAATCCAAACCTTTTCAGAAGCACATGGAAAAAGAAAAATATTCCTCCCCAGGAAGTTAGGAGTGAGTGGAGCTCTTTGTACTCACCACTAAAGCCACGTGCAGTTTGTTACTGCTCCATGCAGTGAAACACTCCTGGTCGTGGGAAGCCAGAGCTCATCTCGGTTCATCAGCATCTGCAGCTGATTTGGAAAGTTGCTGCCATCTATGGATAGCTATGAGGATTTGCTGGCACGGGTAGGGAAAAAGCCTGAGACATCAACAGGATTGGGGAAAAGAATCACAGAACAATTAATGCTGGGAAAGACCTCTAAGATCATCAGTGCTGCCAGGTCCAGCACTAAACCAGTGCTGAGCTGCACAAACACCAACCTTGGTGTTGGACCTCTGCTTCTTCTACCTTCGTGTCCTCTGTGCCTTTCCTCCCCATTCCTGCTGCTTGCCACACTGCCAGCTGAACTGTGTCCTGAAAGATAGCTCACCTGAAAAGATCATGGCCTGGGAATGCTAATTTTTAGTTAATTAAAAGCTTGTCTGTGAGTGCAGATGTTAGCCTGGTGTCAGATGCTGCAGTGGATCTGGTTAACTTTTCCTTGCAGGTAGTCATGACTATTGTGGAACACCAATTAATGTGGCCTTTGTGATCCCTGAAATGCTGACAGTAGTTAGATCTCTGTGGTAGAGAGTTGGAAGAGTGCTGTAGACCTCTCAATTGCCATCCCATCCCATCCCATCCCATCCCATCCCATCCCATCCCATCCCATCCCATCCCATCCCATCCCATCCCGTCCCATCCCATCCCATCCCACCCCACAGACCTGGGGTTGATACAATAGTTCAGATTTCCCTAAATTCAGCTCCCTGCACAGAGGGAGGAGATATCATTATTCTTTGGGGTGTTCCAACCCTCACATGCCATACTCTACTGAGTACCAAAAAAAAGACAGTTTATGAAAAGCTTCTTTATTTTTCGTCTGAGTTTTCAGGGTTACTTAATACTTTCATACTTAACTCATTTCTCTCAGGGTGAGGTGATTAATTTCTACCTAAACCCTTTGGTGCAAATTCAGCTCTGGAGAAAGCATCTGACAGCTCCAATTTTTTGTGGGTATCTACTGGCCCTCATGACTGGTTTTTACTCAGACCCCAAAGAGGGTCCTGCTTAAATGATGGTGGAGTTCCCTGGAAGCAGAACTGGATTTCTGAATATAAACTCCTAAAATCCCATTGTAAAGCTTCAGAATTAATCAAAGTTGATAGAGTCTCAGTGAAAACTAACAGCAATCTACTCTCAAAAATCAGGAGAGTCATATGTGTAGTTAGAGTGGGTTTAAAGAGTTTAGCATCAGGCACCCATTTCTGGAAATCTTACTGGAGTGGAAAAGACACAAAACCAGTCTGTGCCTGCTGGAAGCAAAGAGACCAAGGGTTTTCAGCTGTAAAATAGCTGTAGAGTGAAAAGCCTTGTGCTTCTGAGGTCAAACCAAACTCTACCTCATGGCCTCTGACCTGTAGGATGTGGGCTGTGACTGAAGAAATGCCAGGTGTGATCTTTGGAGCTTCTGAAAAGGAGGGATGGAGCATCATGGATTGATGGAACAGGTGTCATTGTTTTTTTCTCAGGGCTCAAGGGCTCTTCCCCTCTTGTGCATCCCCATGTGGAGTGCTGGGACTCAGGACCATTTCCATCACACATCTCCAAAAATCTTCCTTCTTCCCACAGGGAAGTCATGGACGTGCCTCATCCACAGCAGCATAAAGTCTCTGGTGTGAAACAGAAAGGATCAGAAAAGCTGCCCATTCTTCTGTGTGTGAAATGGAAGAATGAAATTTGTCACTTGAGCCTCTTAGTCCATCACTTCCCATTGCAGCTGCCTTTGTCTTCTTTAGCCTCTCTGTGTGAGACAAATATGGATGATGTGTGGTGGCTCCTCTCCTGCTGCTGACACAGAGAATTTCTTTTATTTACTGTCATGATTACATTGCCATATGTTGTGTTTTCACCACATGGCTCCGTGTAGTGATAGATATGTTTGCAACCTGAGGACTGGATGTCTGTAAATGGACCTTTTTATTCCATGTTTGTGTATGGAAATCTGATGTCTCTGTTCTTATTTTTCATCACCACAGCAGAGCTGGTGCAATACAAGCACAGCCAGCCTGGCTGCACAGGAAAATACAAAACAGACCTAGAAAATATGGGGGGTGTGGGACCTGCAGTTCCTAGAAGGAATAGAAAATTCTTTGGTCCGTGTGGTTCAGAGCACCTGAAGTTCTGTGCATTCGCTGGTGGCAGTTTCAGGTCCTGTGCTTTGCATGGGGTGCACAGGTTAATTGTTGGCATCATGTTCTTGAGTGCTGCTCTGTTGGCAGCAATTCTGCATTACAGCAGGAGGAATTAGATGAAAATCGAGCTGTTAGTGCTTTCTCCCCTAAACCAAACACAGGGGATTAAATTAACTGTAGCCCTAAACACCAAACAACTTCTGCCTCTGCTTTGGTTTTAGTGTTTTAGTTGACATGACAGCTCATTCTTAAAGAGCTTGAATGAAGAATATTTTGTCTCTCCAAATTTAACATTTGCTTATTTAGAAAAATAATTAAACAGTGATCTCTTCCCCCAGCACTAAATCACACAGAGCTTAGAGGCTCAAGGAGAAAAACCTTACAGTTTGGAGCTACTATGAAACCACTCTACAAATAAATCTGCACTTTAAGCCAAGGGTATTTGCCAGGGAGAAAATTCTTTTGCTATCACAGAAAAGAATTTATTATTCTTGATATATTCAAAACTTAAGAGCTCCTAAGTTACATTAATAGCTTAAAAGTTAAGATTTTTTTTCCATTTTAAGTGTTATTGTGTTTTTATCTACCCTCTTCTTGCTTCTAATGCTCCTGCTCTTTCACTTCTTTGTTCTAGCTATGAACTTGTCTATTATAAAAAGTAACCCAAGTCTCTCACATACTCAGTTGTCTCCAGGGGACCTGGAGGTTCAAGAAAACCCCTTAAAAAAAAGTGAAAAAAATCCTCAATTTTACATTTATATTTTACATGGTGTTTGCATACAAAAGCCTGAGATCACAAGCACTTAACTGGGTAGGTGATTTTTTATTTTTCCTCACACAGATTTATCAATCTGAGTGCAGATCTCTCAAGAGCACTTAGAAAAAAACACTTCAAGGACTAGACTGACATTATAGTATGTGGAATTTGGGAGTTAATGAAAGTTTACAAAACATTTTGAGATCTTGAGAGGTGTGCCACATCTAGCCAAAAGGGTATTATTATTGTGTCACATGCAGAGCAGCTAAACCTTCCTGTGAAACACAGAATGCACAACAAACAGAGAAAGAAAAGCTCCAGATCATTGACAGCACAACAAATATTGAATTTGTTGACAATAAAAGGTTGGGGGGGAGTTAGGAAGATTAGAAACACTTTAAAATGTCTAAATGATGAAAAGCACTAATTTATTGCTGGTAGCCTCTTTGAGAAGGAGTGTTGCCAAACAATCCAGCAGCAGAGTAAATCATGTGGAGCACAACTCCCTGGGAAATGGCAGGTGCTCACAGAGCTACAAACACACTGAATAAAAACAAACCTCTGGCTGACTACCCATTAGATTTTTTGAAGATTACAAAAGCAAGTACCTGGCCTGGAATGTTAACTTGATAAGGAGTATTTATGTGGTTTACCTGTCATATAAATAATGGATTGTTTCCCTTTACGTGGCTTTTTTTTGGTTTATTAGTGGCTTCCATTAGACAACAGCATTATTCCCAGGGATCTGCAGGGATTTGCCTTCAATAACAGCACAGCCTTCATCTTTTTCCCTTTTAAATTAGATTTTGATCCTGGCTCACTTTCTTCTGGCAGCACGAAGGAGACAGGATCTGTCCCTGTGGGAACAAACCTGTCTCCCATGGGAAAATCACCTCGCAGCACTCAGCTCTGCCCCCATTTAGCAACTCAGGGAGCAAATAAAGCTGCAAAGTCACCAGCCCCAAGCAAACTGCAATGATGGGAGGTGGGCAGGGAAGCTGCACCTGTAGAACCTGAAGCTGCACGTGTAAACCTCTATAGCTGCACCTAAGGAACCTGTAAGATTGGTAAGATTACCTGTACAGTGTGGCTGGTCTCTGGAGCCTGAGCTGACCACCTGTGTTGTTTCAGAGTCTCTGTGTCCCAGCCCTAGCACCAGAGAGAGTCAGGAGACTCTTCTGTTGTTTCCAGAGGTGTTTATTTTATCTCATCTAAAAGTTCTTTCCCTGCCCAGCCCAGGTCTGTTCAGCAGCTCAGCCCCAGGCACACTGCCTGCCCTGGGGTGGGATTATCTTTTTATACTATAAACTACATAAACATTATTTACAATTATCTTCCAATACCTATCACTTATATTGTACAGTCTGGTTCTACTCTAAACCAATCTAAAAGTGCCAACATCACCCAAAAGATGGATGCTAGGAAGAAGGAGAAAGAAGGACAGAACACGCCCAAATTCCTCCATCCTGACCCCAGACCCTTATTATAAACAATCTTAAAAACCTACTTTTTCTCCTTATAATAATCTAACTTTACTTATTTTTTGTGACTTGTAATTCTTCATGTAAGGGTGGTAATTTTTCCCAGGGAGAGAAATCAAAGGCACAGGGGTTTGGGGCTCTGTGCCAAGGCTCCTGAGCCCCCTGCCTGGGTCTCGAACTGTCCAGGACACCCAGAGGGATGTCTTGGGTTCCCTTTAGGAATTAACTGGTAAGATGAAGTATTTCCATATAAGCAAAGACTTTCTGTTCATATTCCTTTCCCTGGTTTGTCCACACCTAAACACAAAGGATCTTCAGCAGCTCTGGAGCACATTGTCATTGTCCCTCCTGAAATCTGGGCTTCAGTGAAATGTGAACACAGAAAATACAAACTTCAGTTGCTCAGTTAAAACCATCCAATTGAATGGGAATTTTTTTTAGTCAACAGCAAGGTGATATATTGTGGTAAACCTGAGAGGAGGGGTCTCTGCAGCCACTCAGAGTGCTGTTTTAATTCCTTTTCCACTGCAGTTGAGAAATACTTGGAAAATTAATGTGTAAAGTGGCTAAAGTGTGATACAAAACACATGTTGAACAGGGTAATTATCTGGTACTTTCCTCGGGGTAATGTTTTTGTGACTTTTTTCATCCAAATTCTGCTCAGTGCCATCACAACAGGACAGTAAACGTTCACTTTAAATCAGAGAATTTTAACTCTATTTAAAAGGACCTCTGTAATTTTTCCCTAAACATTTCAGTGTGCCAAGTCAATAAGAAACGTGGCAAGGCCTGTCTTAGTTGGGCTTTGCTTTATCTTAGTCATACATGGAATTCTGCAGTCCTTAACCAGGATAGAGCCTTAAACACCATCAAGTGGAAGTTACACCACATCATTTTACACCATTGGACTTGACTCCAGATGCCTTTTACTTCTGTCCTTCTCTAATTAGAAACCAACTTACTTGAAGATCTAATCCAGGTTGCAAGTTAGACCTAGTCCAGGTTACAATTAGAAGTCAATTTACTTGTAAACCTAATCCAGATTACAAACCTTCACAGAATTAATGAAAACAGAGTTATTTATTCACTTTGGTGCTGAGGCCACCTGGCCTTGCTGGAAGGGGAAGAGCCCTGTCCATCACCAGCTGGTGGGGACTGTAATCAGAGCCATTAGCCTCAAATGACAGGTTCCACTGGAAAGGAGCAGAAATGCTGTTCTTTGTGTTAAATTAATGGCTGCAGCTACAGTTAAAAGCCCATCGGTTCCACGGCAGACAGGAACAATCATCTCACCATGGGGAAAATGAAACCCTTGGCTGGGTGTCAGGGTTTTAAGTGCAAATCCACACTTAGCCTTCATGGAGCTGTGGTTGTGCCACCTCCTCCTGCCCTCCTGTCTCTGACCCCAGCAGCAGTGAGGGGAGCTGTGTACATCCCCCAGGGATGATGGTTTTCCTCCTCACCATGGTTTGGGTGGTCCAGCTGTCCTGTGACTGATCACTCTGACCTACAGTTCACTACACATGGAACAGATGTTGCAGCTGTGACTGGCAGTGGAACCAGAGATCTTCTTTTTCCAAGCCAGGAAGACTGGAAGGTGAAGAGCATAGTCAAGGACAGGATTTAGTAGGACTGGTTCAGCCACCTGATCCCACGTGAGGTGTTAAATTTGGACCAAGGACATGCTGCTGCTGACATGATGCTGTTGGATTGGCCATGCTTGGTCAGGAGACAAGGTTTAACTCCATGGTGTCTTTACCCCAGGTCCCAAAAAGTTCTGCTCCAGGGATGGTCAGAGCCATCTGTTGTGCCATCTAATCTGTCCAAGTCTCTTTGTTATTGAACATTCCCGTGAGCTCTTTGTTCCTTCTTCCCAGAGGGCACAAAGTCAGCTCTATTTAATAGCAGCTAAACTCAGGTGGTCAGTATGGAGGCAGGGAAGGCAGTGGAATTATGGAGGAAAGGTGAGGACTCTTAAATGTTTATTTGGGGTCTCTCATCATATGAGTTAATACAACCTCCTTCTCCACTCTGCTGTTGGAGGGAAATACTATAAAACATGCCTGGTTTACAAAGACCTGGACCCAGTGAGATCCCTAAACCCCTAAATCACACAAATTTCCACGTTTTCAAACTAGGATTCAGCTCTCTTCCAAAGTTGGAGTAAGGGTCTTTTAAAGCAGAAATGGGAAATGCAGCAATAGTTTTCTGGCTGCTCTGATGTCCAGCATGGGCCTCTGAAGCTTTAGCTTTAGGTGTTTTACCTACATGAAGAAGACCTGGAGGAAGCATTGTCCCCTGAACCGAGCCCACATTAAAAGGATGAGACCCCACTTCCCTCCCAGCTCCTCCTCAACCACCAAATCAATCTCCTGGTGAGACTGCAGACAGCACCTGCTTAAAAAAACACCCCCATAAATCATTCAGAAACTTATTGCTAAACTTATTATAAGGCATTACAACAAATCAGAACTAATAGTGTTGCTTAATAATAAGATTTTTGTGAGCAGATATTATGCCCATATCTATCACCGTGACGAGTTGGGTGGCCGCCCTAGGATCAGGTGAGGATGATTGATCGACTTGTCTTTTTCCTCTTCTGATTATAGAGCCAGGCAGCTTGGATCCAGAATATTAAAGTGCACTATAAAATACATTATTAATATGTACAACAACCCTCTTTTTACAGCCTTATGCCAGTTTATTGCTACAGTATCCTCCTGAATGTGACATTAATAAAACTGGTGCAGTAACGCAGACTCTAAATTGGTGGTTATTGGTAATGAGGGTGCGATTTAGTAGCGGGGTTTGTTGGCAAAACTGAAGGCCCATTATTAGTCTGATGGCTGATTAATTAGTGATTATTCTCTATCTGTTTTGTGACCCAGCCCACTGTTTTTTAGAGATAGTCTCACAAATATGCAATTTTTAAGCTAATAGCCAAAACAGAAGTAAAATAACAGTCTGCTGCCTAAGCAAGGAGTTTAGGTTCTTAGACAAGCAGCGAGAATTCCTCATCCTCCCTCCCATAATCCAGTGCTGTAAAATTCCAGGAATCTCCATATTCCTGGCTGTAGGGGAGAACCAAGGCTGACATAAAGGAGATGCACTTTTTGGACACTCTGAAGTTGTCAGATGTGCGGATGAAGCTGCCTGAAGGATCTGCTAACATGGGGAGAGTGGAGGACTTCCCTTCCCCCCAGGAATGTCCTCTCCATTTTTAACACCATTAGATCTGCAAGCTGCTGCTTAAGGAAAAAAAAAACCCAGGGCAAATATTCTGGGGTTTTATGTGAAATTTTCATCCCATACAAAATCTGTTTTGATAAATCAAAACAATATAATTAATGCCTCAATAGCATTTATATTGCCTTTATGAACAGGCCATATAATCTACATTCTATTACATTTTTACACAATATTTCCATCAGTGATCCTTGTCCACGGAAGCAGCAGCACCACCACCAACTTCTCCAGCATCTGGACACCTTCTCAGGTTATTCTATCTGCTAAACCATATCTGCCTGTTTTCCTAAGTTGCCAGAAGCTTTGCAGTTAATATATTTTATTTTTAAAAAATTATAATGCCTGGTCTTGCTAAGACTTCTATGAATAAAATAAATAAAAACAATATTAGACCTGAAAGCTTTTAAAATATTTTGAGTGCTTTGCCCAACAAAAAAGTACCACTGTTCTTTCCCTGATATCACTAGAGACAGTATATCACCAAGGATATTTGGATTAACCTTCCTCTGAGAAGGAGCCCTTCAAGAGGTATTAAATCCCTAATATTGCCTCTCCTCCCAGCCCTTGCCAAGGTGATCTGATTATTCCAGTCCCATCAAAAAAGGTGAAGAGCTGATGGCAAGCAAGTAAAAATGGTATTTCCATGCTTGTGTTCACTGCAGACAATTGTTAATGGAATTTGCTAATATTCCAGCTGAAGTTTGCCATTGTCTCTAAAGATATGACCAGGTTGAGATCACTCTGAGGTTCACACTGTACATGGATAATAATAACTGGAATTCTCAGAGATACAATTTTTTTGAAGAGTGCTGACCATCCAAGGAGGTCAAGATCAAATAAGGCTCAATGAAAAATTGGGAGGGTTGTTTCAGTGAGCTGGACATGAAGATAGAAAGCCACAGACTGACTTCCTGCTGTGGTCAAGAGCATGTTCCCTCATGTGACAATCAAAGGAGGATTTTATGAAGCCAAACTCTACTCACTGCTGCTTCCAAATCCACAACCCCTTTGCCATGACAGAAACAGCAAATACTGAGAATTATCATCTTGTCAGAAGTGTCTCTTGACTTTTCTTTTAAATCCTGTCTTTTATCTGTTCTACTGTTCATTTAATAATGGACTGTCTGTTAACCTTTCTCACATTTTGAGAAGTGGGATTAATTAAAACAAATGCATTTTTCCTATTATTTCACACTGAAATTCAGCTATTTTGTCTGATAAGTGGTGGAGTTGGGACTAAAGAACAGGCTGAGTTTATCTTCACCAACATTTAATGTTGCTCATATACCCTACATTGCATGTACACCCCAGGGTGAAGACAAACCTCCCTGGTCCTGTGTTTAAAAATGAATTAATTTACATTTAAACCTCTTCCACAAGGACCTGACAAATCCAAAGAGACAGAAGAGTCACAGCCCATTAACATCTTGTCCAAACACAGTCACTCACTGGTGCTCAGATGTCCAAGCTGTGTGATAAAGGTTTTTGGGCCCAGCAAATGAACAGCTGACAGACTTTACTGCCTCCTTCAACCTCTGCAAACCCCCTCCATTTTCTTTATAAAAATCAAATCATTTCACATAACAACATCTACTGGTGTGTCTTCCAGCAAACCTCCTGGCTGGCAAACGCAGATCCTTTTTCCCTGTGCAGCCATGAGAAGAAACTTTACCAAAATCAATGGCATTGAGGTGTGCAATTTTATAATTTATCCTGAGAATTGCTCACACTGGATTGTGAAATAATAGGAAGAGGGGGAAAACAGCTTCCATGAGTGTCCTAATTTGGAGGACAGGTGTCTGCTGAGAAAGGCAGGAACTTCTCTTTGAAACGGAGAATGTAAACCCCCTCCCTCCAAATTATTATAATTTTGAAATCAAGGGGCTCTCAGGCAAAGATATGGGAATTAGGAATAACAGTTCTTTTCTAGCGAAATTAAAATAGAAATACAGCACTACAAAGAACAAACCCCAAACCCTGACACAGTCAGAGTACAACCTGACACCCGTCAGGCAGGGTGTTGGCAGCAGTCCCATCCCATGGTGGCTGCATCCTCCTGCAGTGACAGATGTGGCTCAGTTGGAGCAGTGCTCCTGTACAAGGTGCAGTTTCCCTCTGAAGCTCCAGTGGGGATGTGGAGAAATCCGGTTTCCCTCTGGAGTCCAGTGAAGAAAGGGGCTCCCTTAGTGTCCCAAAACCTCTGTTTTTATCTTGGTAAGAAATGTTGGGCTCTTCCCCCTGGCTGGAGCAACTCCCAATGGGATGCAGTAATTTTATCAGTGCCACAGTGGGACTCAATGGCCATGAGCAGAAAATGACTGGCTGGAGGAAGGATGGGCTGTGAAAAGATAAAGAACACTGCCCCAGCTGGTTTATAAACCATGGCCATTAACAGGAGATATCCCATGAGATAATGAACACTGCCCCAGCTGTTTTCAATGGATGCCCATTAGCAGAATATCTCCCATGGAGATCAGGATCACTGCCCCCACCCTCAACAGATGGTGATAGAATAGATAACTTTTATCACACCCTGTATTGTAACCCAAGACACGAGTTCAAGGTTTTCAGTCCCAAATGCTGGAACGATACCACATAGAGGACAATTCAGTCAGATTTTTGGCACACTAAAAATATTGTTGCTTCTCTGTTCAGTAACTAAACCATTAACTTCTGCTCCCTGTGCAAAATGTGTGTCAAACAAATAGAGGAGGGAAGAGCCTCCAGCCCAGAGGGAAGGAAGAAGATGGCAAGGGTTATGGAGAGCTGAATATTTACTGACTTTCAAAGGGTTTCTGTGTTAGCTGCAGGCTCAGGGAAGGGTGTTGCTGTGATTGCGCGTCTGTCAAAGGCAAGAGTGCCTGTTTTCAGGTTTTCAGGCTGTTTTCTGAAGACATTAACAGTTGCTGACTTGTCAAAAAAGTCCATGGTGCACCCTGAAGGGGTTTTGAAATCTGAGATGAAAAAGACACGGAGGGGAGTTCAAAGTGACAAGACCCCAGCTCTGCTCTCCTGCTATCAGGCAGAGGCACAGCGATGCACTGGTGCGGATTCACTGATCAACAAACCAAGGAAGGGCTGGGCTGGAGCCAATGCAGGTTTTAAATCCTTTTTCTTCTCCTTCAAAGTAATATTTTCACTTTTCTGATTCCAACTCCTCATATCACTCCTTGAAATAGAGTAGACAGGCATATGTCAGGAAGGAAGTAGGTGAAGCTTATCCAGAACTGGGTCATAGAGTGGAACAATACAGAAAAAAAAAAGACAAAATCTTGTTTGGAGTAAATAAATAAATACATTTATTATTGCTTCAAATGGGAAAAATTTGGAACTGGAGGATGGACAAGGCAGGGTGCCCTCACTGCTGAAGAGAAAAGGACCTTCATATTACATCCCAGGAATTCTGGTTATCAGTTAAGGAGCTGGTGATGGTACAAAGTGGTCAGCTGTGAGGAATTTCTAACCAGAACAAAAATTGAGTGCCCACAGCAACCCCTGAAAATGCCAGGGCACCACATCTCTGGATGAGCATTTGTGCAGGAAGGGCACCACGTTCAGAAAATGCTCAGCTGTGAAGTGAGTATACTGAATGAAGAAGAAGAAAAGGAGGTTGGATTCAGCAAATCACCAAAGAATAGCAAAACTCCAAAACTCAGCATCCCCCAGAAAGGATCCCATTGCATTCAAAAAATACATCTCTGGCAGGGACTACAATGCAGTCTGTGGAGTAGCTACAGACTGAGACATGAATAATGGAATAAGGGGAAAAAATAAAAATGAAGCTTCAGGGAAGGAGTTGAAAATCCAGACTGCATCCTCCCTTCCTGCAGCACACTGCTCTTAGGGTGATCTGACTGAAGCCAACGGGGTGATTGAGGAGTAAGGGGACTTGAAAGACGAAAAAAGAATTTAGAATATGGCCTTTGTTTAGGAGAAATTATGATAAGATGAACTGAAACAAATTCAAGAGTTTAGGACTGGTGAACATTCATCCAGTGAGAAATATGTCAACAACTGTAATGCATCCTAAGCTCACTCTTTTCCCCTGCAGTTGGTGTATTTCCAACATAAAATACAATAAGAAGAATTAATAAACAAGAAACCTCAACAGTAAATCAGGAGGTTAATTTTTGTGCTGCTTTAGTTATTGATGTTTTTACACCACAAATATGAATCCCGGTTTTGGTGAGCTGGCAGTTCAAGATGACTGATACACATCTTTCAGATTAGCAAGGCTAAAGTTTCAGAGGGTGACATTTCTGTTAAGTCAATCAAAGCTATTTTTATCATTCAAATTCTACCTGCAGAGCCCCATCCTGTGTTCCACGAGCTGAAGGAAGGAACAAAAGTGTGGGATTTGTCATCCATATCTCTAGTCACAATGTTGACAGACCCATCTGAGCTGCTTGTCTAACCTACACCATCAGTGGAAAGAGAACACTTCTATAAACGTGACTCATGCAATTTATCTAAAAATCTCATTAGTGTAAGATGAGTCACACCCCACAGATGACTACAGAGGGAGTCATGAGCTCTGTGGGACTGAGCTTTCAGACAGTCAGCATTAGATGTGGGAAAGTTCTCATTTGAGTACAAAATGGGGAGTTTTGTTTCCCAGAGCTTTGGCTCACACAGCAGCAAAACTGGGTTTAAGGACTGTAAGGGCTCTGCAAGCCTTTGTCAGGAAAGCAGCTGTAAATTCTGATATCTTTCCATAAATTCTGACTCAGCTACTGCTCTAAACCACTAAACCAAGCCTACTACCCTAAACCAAGCCCATGGGGTGCCAGCCATCCTCTCAGTCATTCCCAACATCCTGCAGAACCAAGCCACCACCTGCTGCAGGTGGATGTGCTAAAAAATGCTGTGATCCCAGGGAAACTTCATGCATGGTATGAAAATTTTCTGTCTAGCATGTAGATAACAGAAATGCCTCAAAAGTTTGTTTAAGCTTTAAATTACTCTGTATTTTCATTTTTTTTAAAATGAAGAGGAGAGTCTTGTGTTGCAAAACACCATGTGCTTGTGTTGGGAACAAGATCCACAGAGGAGACCTGGGGGTTAATTTACATTGTGCTCTGATTGCCCACTCTTCAAAAGGGCATTTTGGCTACTGGATATGAAAGAAAACCCACGGCTGTGGCTCCAATAAATTGGTTTGGTCCTGGATAGAAATTGCCAGATAACATTACATCCAAAAGGCTCAGACAAAGCCATTTAAAGTGTTGCTCAGCATTGCTCATCTGTTGTTCAGGTGAATTTAAATTTTTGGTAAGGACCTATATTTTCCCAGCCTGATTAATGAAGTTGGAGCAGAAGCATTTATTTCTAACCCAGACAGGAAAAGTCTTGCTCTCAGTGTGGAGGTGCCTCTGGGTCACACCTCTCCCCAGCTCACACTCATCCTGCTCCTGGGAGGGTGCTCTGCCACCTGGGGTTTCCTCAGCCCCCAGGAGCATCTCAGGACCAGAAGAAAGGGCAGCAAGCTCTTTGCAGCACAAAGGGAAGTTGGCAAATGGCCCAGACAATCTGAATAAGAAAACAGAGTGGGAATCCCTCAGAGAGTTGAATATTCAGGTTTTTTTCTATATTCACACTGCTCCATATGTAAGAGGGGCAAGGTTAGAAGGAATGGGCTTCCATGAACTGTTTTTTGTTGATCCTAAGCATCCCCCATTTTCCTAGTCAGGAATTATTTGTCGAAAAGCTTTTAATATTTTTTCCTCTTTTATGAATAATTGCTGCTTTTATTGGATAGTTGCACATGTTTTAAATAATCACAGCCTTTCTAGGGGGAAATCTCAGGACAAGTTCCAGCTTGGAAAGGTCTCATGCTTGTTCAGAGTCAGACTAGGAAAGCTTCCATACTCCCTTTCCTGGATGCTTTTAGTCTGCCACAATGTGAGGGAAAGAAGGGAAAGAAGCAATCTTGATTTGCTTTTTATCATTTGTAAGATAAGCAAAACGTGCCCTGTCTCACTGCACTGATGTATTCTATCACAAATAAATGTGTGATACATTTACCAAAAGAAATATGGATGTTTTCCCTTTTTTTATGTGTGCTTGAACAGTTCAGAGTACCTGAAGTTTAATTAAGTAGTTATTGCTTTTAATGTGAATACCTGCCTCACAGCAGCAGCATGATGACTCAGATCAGAAGCCAGTGAGAGGGGAAAACACTCATGAAAAATGAAACCCACTTCCCCCTTATCACTGAGCCACCATCCAATCTCGCTGCAGGCACTGCAATTTTTTGTTCCTTGTTTGCTTCTAAGGATAAATATAACATACAGGGTGTTGGTTTACTGGCTTGAAATTGTGGAATGCTAAGGATGTTTTTCTGTGTAGAAATGTATCTTGTGAATGCCCAGTTGAAAATACTCCTAAATAAGCCCTGGTGTGACCTGCTGGACTTTACACCTCTCTCTGGCTCATCTCACATGCTCTTCTCTGGCGGGCAAGCACATTGATACCATCTCTAATCCCCCTGTTCCTGCCTTCCTTTCCTCATGGGATACAAGGAAATATTCCATCTTACTTACCAGTGTGGTGGCTGTGGAAGGGAGATGGAATTCCACACAGTTTTTAACCGGGATGTTTTCTGTTTGTGTTGCGTTTACAGGAGCACGTAGACAGGATGGGGGGAATGGCTTTGAACTGAAAAGGTTCAGATTGGATACCAGGAGGAAATTCTTTATTGTGAGGGTGGCAAGACACTGGAACAGGCTGTCCAGAGGAGCTGTGGATGATTCATCCTTGGAAGTGTCCAGGGCCAGGCTGGATGGTTTTTGGAAGGGGTCCCTGCCCATGGCAAGGGGTGGAACTGGATGAGCTTTGAGATCCCTTCCAACCCAGGGTTTTCTAAGACTCTCTGAGCAGAAAGTACCCAAACCTTGAGTCTTCAGACCTTCATCCCAGACAAAACATGGCTCCAGCAGATTGGAAGTGGCATCCCACCTTAGTTCTTTGATGTTCCTCATTGTCCCAACAGAAGAGAAATGGGCTGGAAAACCTCCACATCTCTGGGTCTTGAGCAAAGCCCCTGGACTTTGGCTGAACTATGCACACAATATGATTAGCAGACTTTCCAGGGTTTCCTCTCCTTTCTGAGCCACTTCCTCAAGGGACAGAGCAATGTCACAGCATCTCATCAAGGCCTTCACATGAGCAGAGTATTGTTTACAGTGACCGAGAGGGAAATAAGATCCTGGCAGCTGACTGCCATTCCCTTCCTATTCACAAGCAGCAGCAGTGCCCATGAAGACATCATTGTAAAGTCAGTTTTGATAATACATAATTCAGTGCCTTCAATTTGGCCCTCAAGGCAACTGTGGTATTTTATATAATGGCTTTACTCACGAGGGGGAAATTAATTGCATCTTCCTGGCTGGTTGCTCAGAGCTACAACTTCATGTGCATGAGGCAGACTCCCCTTAGGAGTCCTGATTTTTGTCAGAACAATCTGAAATTGTCTCTGTGTCATTTATTATTACAACAACAACAGAGCAGCCTATATAAAATACAAATCTAGGTCCATTTAAAACCCATACACTTTATTGCTGCTATGAACAGCATGTTTTAATGAAAGTCAAGGCAGAATAGATGTCTGTGAAATTTGCCTGCTGTAATTTTGGGACACTTGGCTATGGATAGGAAATGCTCCGAGGAAAACAATTGTGGACATATTGCAAATGGATATCTTCTTACTTATTCATTCTTGCTTTCATTTGGCCCTTGGGGCTTGTAAAGAAATTAAAATGGCAAAAGCAGAGCAGGATGACTCCAGTAACCCCTGCTGTCCAAGCTGTCATGTATCAGTGAAGCCACTCACCTAACAATGGATTGTTCACATCAATGTTCCCTGCTGTCCACACAAAGAATCATTACCCAGCCTGTCTGCAAAGTTCAGTGAGGTGAGCATCCACAGCCATGGGGATTTGAAGTGCAACAGACAAAAGCAGGAAGTTTCTAGAAGTATGATTACATATTTGTTACAGCATCATCTCACATTGGAGCCCTAATTACAGACAGGCTTCCTTTGTGCTGGATAAGCAGAGAAAGAGTGAAAATTCTGTTTGCTTCAGGCCTGTGACAAGGCTGTTACAGCTGCCTGTTACTTCTCTGCAGAAGTTTTGGGGAGGTGTTGAACTGCCCCAAAATCATCCCACACAGTTAACCCTGACCTGGGGTTTAAGTGGAGACTTGTCTATTTCTAGCATTGGTGGAGCCTGGTCCAATCCTTTCTACCACTCAAGGTACTACTAAATCTCAGTGATTTTGCACCAAAAGCTTCACCTCAGTGTTTCCCAGTCATGAACAAACCTTTAGACCCCTTGGGTTGCTGCAAATTCATCTCCCATCCTTTGATTTTCTCATCTCTGCAGTGCTGAACATCTCACATGTTTAAGTCAATATTTCCTTGGGACATGTAAGGCACTGGTGCTACATCATGACATGCAAGAGTTTTGGTATTTTAGAGGCAATTCCTTGTGATAAAGTGTGTCTCTCTGCACTCCTGGAAGAACAGATGCTCCAAATCTAAGTTGCATCAATCCAGCACTGGAAACAGCTTGGCAAATCCAAAGGTTTCTGACAGGAATTGAGTCTTTCAGGGATTTCAGGGAAGGAAAAGGAACAGAAGAGGCAGCCTAGAAAGGAAGAAAGCTGAGTTTCCTACGAAGTTCGGCAGTGGAAGTGCCTTCATGAAACATTCATGCCCACTTTGAATATTATATAAGAACTGTTAGGGAATGATTCATGCCGTGTGTCATTTACTCACCAAGTGCACAGATTGTTTATAAATATGTTATAGTCTATCTTTGGAAATATAAACGACTGTAATTAAAGACTCCTGTTTTTAAGCCTGGTGAAGTCAGTTAACTGTGGATAATGGTTACTGAACGCTGTTTTAAAATACCATCTGAAAGGTCTTTACATATTCATGGGGCTGTTGCTTATACCTTGCTGCTGGGGACTGCAATTTGTTTTTCCAGATAGGGTGTTAGAGAAGGGCTTTAGATCAAGGATACAGCTTAAAATGCACACTAGCTGGAAATCTCAACTTCAATTTCTGTTGATTGCATTGGACCAAATCCTCTGTTGGTGTAAATTTGCTTACTTAGCTCTCTGTACTGAAGAATTCATCCTAACCTTCCTGTTCCCATTTGGCTTTTATCATTTAGTTGTGCATTCCAACAAATGAGCCCTAATGTTAAAGACATGGAAAAGTGTTTTTCTTCAACTTCTGTTTTCCGTTGCATCTGGATTTGACAATATTAGTTGTGAAAGCTGGGATCATCCAGGTATCTCTGCTTCAGACAGAGTTATTTTGAAAAGTCTAAACAAATTTACCAAGGTTCCCTTCAGCAGAATGGAAAGAAAACTCACTGCTATTAATTTTTTCCAAGTGCTTCTGGTTGGAAATTGGATTTGAAAGGTGACAGAGGGAGAGCACTTCTCTTAGCAGAAGGCTCCAAACTTTAAATATCATCTTCAGTGCTCAAGGCCTGAACCAAACTCATCTTCCTGAAGGATACATAGGCAGGACCATGGATAAAAGAGTCATCTCCTTCCTCCCTCACTGAGGTCATATCTCTTCCTCTGGATGATAATCAGTGTTGTGCATTTCATGGCACTTTTTGTTGTCATTCGTGACAGTTCCCTAGTCTTGGATCCAGTGTCAGAGCCATGTGAGCACCAAAAATCTGTTTCAAGCCCTGATGGCCCAAACAAGAAATGGTTAGAGCTGCCTGCAGCAGGTTTGCTTTGGACTTCCCTTTTCTTTTTGGCTTATTTTGGTTCCTTAAGGAAAAGGAGAGGGAAGTGTGAGGAATACTCAAGCTTAAGTCTGGCTTTGAAATACAAAAGTTGAACAGCAAACCCCAGTAAATGGCAAAATTGTGCTTGGTCTCCAATACAGTCAGGAGAGCAACTCTCCAGATTTAGGCCAGGACAAGTGGGAATGTAAAACCCACGCAGAAAAGGGGAGAGAGGACAAGCAGTGCAAGGCCTGGCTGGTGAGAGGCACCAGTGGTGGGCAGGGAGGCACGTTTCAGCTTTTTGCCCTGAGCCCCAGCTGCAGCATTGGAAGAGGAGTTTGCAGGAGGAAATTAAGGAGGTCAGTAATGATTTCTGGCTTCCTCCCTGCCACAAGCCCAGCTACGCTGGCAGCCTCTTCCAGGGTTGGGAATCCCTCAGCAGAACTTCCCTGCATCCCATTCCAGCAGGCACAGTTTCTGTGCTGGCCATCCCCTCTGGGCAGCTGAGGCCAAGCATGTGTGCACAATGGCAATCAGTCAAAGAGAAGAGATTGCAATTTAATTTCAATTCAACCTCTCACCCGAGCTGTTAACGCTTGGGAAAGGCTTTTAATAAAATGGGACAAGCGGTGATCTCATTTGCCGTAACTAACACTATCTTTACAGATGCACCATCTGATTCCAGGCACAGAAGAACAGAGGATTATTGGATTAATTCTAATCTCATAATTGATTCATTCTGGGTTTAGTCTGCTTGTAAAGCAAGATAAGATCTTAATATCGTGCATTCAGCACAACAAGCACTTGCCTTTCAGAGCAGCCTCTAATTTCTGTGAGTGATTAGCTCACACCACATCCCCACTTTGGCACACACCCAAACTAGGGGGATATTTTGAGCAGTATCCAGACTTCACAGCTGGCTCTTATCTAAAGAAGGGGCCTGGCTATTTTCATGGGCATTTACCATTCAAGCAATACTAAACTCTAGAGTTGGACACAAGTATGAGTTTAATAACTTACAAAAAAAAGGAGAGATTGTCTCAGTAGGGGTTACAACTGCATAGCTGATTTGACACAGGGAAAGGGGGAAAACAATGCAAAGAGGTGATGGGGAACAAAATACTTATATTCCATATCAATGCCAGGCCTGGAGTTAGACCATGGGAACAGACAGACATATTTATTGCTCTCAAGGTTAGGACCTGGACACGGTTAATGGTTATCTTGGCTTTACTGATGATGTGGAAAATGTTTCTGGCTGCTCAGAGGAGCTCTGCTGTCAGTGTGCACAGTCAGGGCATGGCCTCAGGGCATGTTGCTGTGAAGTGACTCCTGTCTCACTGTGCCACAGCTACTATCCACCTGAGAACCTCTCATCTCACCAGCTCGACACATCTCAAGGGAAGGATGAGCAAGATCAGCTGTCAAAACCTATTCCTGTAAGACATTTCAATCGGCCTGACATCCACAGCACTCTTGTCTCTGTCTGTAGCCTCTTGTTCTGCTGTGTTTCCATTAAGATTTTAAGCCTTCAGAGAAAGGGAGTACATATGTCAGTCTGTTTTTACAAAACCCACTCAAAGCTTTTCTCAGAACTCAAATCTTTCCAGCCTCAACGAGTGGAGAAGACTGAAGTTTGCTCAAGGCTAAGACCCAGGAAAGATGTGCAGAGGAGAACAGTGTCTGTGTGCAATGAGATATCTGAGCCTTGTCTTGGGCAGTAAAATCTCAAGTTGCCCCTACAGATGTGCTTATATCACTGGCAGTGCCTTGTACCTTGTTCATGGAGTGACAACTCCTGAACTCTCCAGTTTAATCAGACATGGGAACTGACACAACCTTTTGCCTGGACCAGCAGTGATTTCCCTGCTGGGAATAAAAGTTGAGAACTTGTGTAGGTGGTGCTGGTGGGAGTGGGTGACTGGTGAGATAATCAGGTAAGGTAAAAACTCTACTCTTGTTGATTCTTCAGCACATCTGATCATTCAGACTCACCACAGGCTGTCATTTACTCTGCCACACTCATGTCCTCTCAAGCTTTATGTCTGAATTCATGAACTCAATCTCATCCTGAGCTTCTGCAGCAGATCCTTGATTGCTGCTGTTGTGGGAGGACATTCATGCAATCCAGTCAAGGGCTTTGCAGTGACAAGAGGCAGCAACTGCCCTGGGGAATCTCAGTTTCATCAGCAGTCATAGAGAGACCCCCAGAAAGGGCAAACTGTGCAAAAGAATTGGGAATAAAAATAATACCAGGGTGACCAACAGTGCAGCTGTCATGTCTGCTGCCTGCTCCCAGGTCCTCTGATCTCTGATTTCTGACTGATTTTTATGGATCCTACACCCAGAAATTAAGTGGAAAGCACTATCCAACATTGCACCAGCAACCTCCTCCTTCTCTCCAGCTTGCTGCAGAGCCACACATCTGTATGTTCTGTGTGAAGTTGTCTGGGGCTTGGAATGATCAGGGACATGGAAGAAGACTGTGAAGAGCCTGAACCCAGGAGGAGGAAGGGAGTACACCCAAACCTCCACCAGTGGTCTGTGCTTTGTTTCTGTCATGAGAAGAGCCTTAGGAACTGGCCCTAGAGAGATCAGCCTGTCTGGTGGGTGGGGGGAACAGAACAGTGGAGAGACAAAGAAGGGGTTTCCCCTGACCCATAGCTCCATAATCCTCACTGCCAACAGGATCACCTGAGCACATCCAGAGCCTCTTCTCCCATCTCTCATTCCTATTAAACAGTATTTTCCACCAAGCCCAGCTGGGTTACATACACCCTGTGAAGGAACCAGTGTCCCTGAGGCTTCCTGGGCTGAGATCACCCCAAATGTCTGCTGTGGAATAAAGAGAATTATTTCAAACCTCCACCCACCTCCTGACTGTGCCTGCACCATTCCTTTGTCTCCTCTTCATCTTTGCCTGCATCCCTTCAAGCTGATTTTTTTCTTTCACAGAATCATTAGGTTGGAAGAGACCTTCAGGATCATCGAGTCCAACTCTTTGCTCAGCTGTCATTGGCACCAAGTTTCCACCCCCTGCTTTAATAAAATCACCCTGCCCCCTGCTCCTCTTCCTCAAATAGATTACTCCAGCATTTCAGTTATTGTGCTGGCAATTAGGAATGCTGGTGAATGAATAGCTGCTTCATTTAAAGAGAGGCCAGAGGAATATCTTCTTCCTCAGACACATCCCCAAGCACTTTAATTGCTCCTGAAATGCTGCTCAAGGCCAGCACAAAGACCCTCAGTTGCTATGGGATGGCTTTTGAAAAGCTGGGTGTATCTAGCATGGGTGAGGACTGGGTGGCAGGAGATGTTATTTCTGTCTTTTTTTTATATCCACAGAAAAAGGAGAAATAGAAAGGGAACAGCTCTTCCCACACTCAACATCTGCACCCTCAAAAATAACACCTGAATTCAAGCAATGAGCCCTTTAAGGGCTTCATTGTGGTTTTCACTTAATTTCTGACTGCAGGATTCATAAGCAGTAGTCAGGAAAGAGTCTGGAAGCTGGAGAAGAGTGTTCAACATAAAAAAAGTGGGGTTATAAGGCAGCCACAGTGTGCCTGTCTCTCAGTAAGCTGCAACAACCACATCAAACCAGAGCACCCATGGGCATTTGCTGCTCCCCATGGGCCATCCCTCCACCTGGACACTTCACCTCACTGGCTGCAAGGCTTTAGAGGCTTTGTCTTGTTAGAAACAGAAAGTGTATGAACCAGAGAGAGCTGCCAGCTTCCAAGGAATTTCAAATTTTCAGGGGATGATCTAAACCAAAAAGGAAGCCAATGAGGTCTTTTACAGAAAGAATTTTTGCTTTTCTTTCAGTGTAACATTTCCCTAAAAGAGGTGCTTTTTGTACAATTGTGCTACAAACTTCAGAAGAATTGCAGGTGGAATGAAACATTGCAATGCTATAAAAATTATTTCTTATTATTTGCTTTAATATTACTCCACCTGTGATTTGCTGTAGGAAACACATGCAAGAGAGGTTGGCTGCAAATCACATCAATCCTTTTCACTGCTGAGGGTTCAGGGCAAAGCTTAAGTGGCATCTGCAGTGCTGATATCCTGGACCAGAACAACCTAATTCTTCTTGACAGCAGTCTTGTGTTGCTGTTGGCACTTTTTCAGCATGGCAATGCATCCTTAGTGCTGGGAAGAGCAGTGGGGTTTGCTGTGTGTCCCCTTTTACCTGCTCCTGCTCCAAGAGAGGAAGGGCCACACAAGACAGGAAAAAAGGAGGAAAAAATTTAATGTGATATTAATAGAAATAAAATTTTTGGCCCCTAAGAAGACCCCAGTATTTTTCAGGCTGTCTCAGAGTAAATTCCTGGTCTCCATGAAGCTGTTGCAGGACAGGTAATAATGTGAAACTGAGAGGTTCATCCTAAGAATCTCCCCAGAGAGGCGTGACACAACTCCATAGACATAAACCCACAGTGCTCCAGCAAGAGAAAATTAATAATTTGAACTTTTAAAGTGTTCATGGAAACAGATTCATCCCAGCTAGCATCCACACAGAATGGATGCATTAAAGTCACTGCTTTCAAATGATTTTAACTCTTTGCCCAGCCCCAGATATGTCCTTAACACATCTGCAGAGTTTTGTTGCTGCTGTCCTTTGATCAGGACAATTTTTATGAGTGTTTCTCCATGGAGTCTGAACATGAGCCAAACAACAAACCCTAAGCATGTGTGACTGTAACGTGCCCTGCCGTTTAGATGATGCTACTTCAGACACAAAGGCAAGAGCAAAGATAGGGAATGTGTCCCAGATGGCAAATATTGGCAGGAACCTTGCAGCTTGGACAAAGACCATTGTCTTTTTGTTACTACCCATGCAGTGAATAGAAAGGCTGTGGGTACAATACTAAGCCTTGATCTTACATAAACTCTGAACATGAGTAATTGAATACACAAATACGTCCTAATTAAGTTCAGGTTGTCCTGTAATTACCTACAGCTCTCAGCTGACATCAGTCTCTCATGCAGGCTGTATGGGTGCACATCAGATAAATAACAAAGCACAAATGGGTTAGGACAAGAGACATGGTGCTGCACCAGGAAATCAGTGCTCAAGCTTTGAGAATTCCCACATGGGTGAACCTGATGGGAAAAGCTACTCCTGGGAGGGCTCATATCACTAAAAGGAAATAAGATCTCTGCCATAGAAGCTCCATCTGCCACTTCCCATGCAACACACATGGGATTGTGTCCATCTGACCCAATGACTGGAGATGCTTCAAGGTCCCCACAGATGTGTGGGGAGAAGTTATTCAAAAGGTGCCCACTGCAAAATGAATCATCAGCCAGGCTTGGTTTCTGTCATCATTTCAAAGTCAGTTTGCATTTCAGACACAAAGATTTTAAGGGCAAATGTGTTCATTTGCAGGTCAGTTCAATCCCCCCAGTGCAGTGAGGCTGTTCTGTTTCTACCATAGATGATGCAGCTGGATAGAAGGAAAGCAAATCCAAGGACTACCATGATGGCTTGGCATCAGGATAGCCACCTTCAAATCCTTTCTTGACTGTAGATATGCTGGGAAATTCACTTAATCTGCTATCCACAGAGATATTCCTCATCCAGCTCCTGTAGAAACAACGTGGACTGCACGTAGGGATGTTTCTGTCTTGTCATCAAACACTTGGATGTCTTTGTTAAGTGGAGCTTCAGACTTTGGAAGACATGCTCACAACTTTAAAGTGGCTAACTTTTGTGTAAATAGAAGATCAGACATGAAAAAAAGGTGTTAGTGAACAGAGAGTGGCCAGGCAGAAGAATAATAGGAATTATTATGGTAACCACAGCACAGAGTAGTTCCTGACAGGCCTCAGAATATCCAAAATGCTTTCAGGATTTCCTATCAAATGTCTTTACTTTGTTGAGGAGAAACCTTGTTTGCCTTCAAGTGACAATTGATCTGATTTAGTGAGAACAATAGAGCCAGGCCTTATCAGAAACACCACTTTGAGTCTGAAATTAAATGTTCTCCTAATTTTTAACTGTTTTGGTGGGACCTCTGCCCAAAACTTTTCCATTCCTCAGTTACCAAAGCTGTCAAAAATACTGAATAATGAATCACCCATGTAAGGGAAAGTCCATGTTTCTGCATTTTACATCTCTTCATATAAGCAGTTGTTGATATTTCTTCTACAGCACATCTTTCAGAGAGAGGAAAACAAAAGCTTCAATTTGTATGAGAAGGAAACTTTATTTCTTTTATTGTGATCAGTCCCTTTCTGTTCCTGATTTTATTTACCCTTTTTCTGAAGGCAGACTCCATGTGTGGGGTAGAAGACAGAATTATGGGGAGCGTTTTGGGCTCCGTATTTAGTGATGTGCCATTGGAGTCAGCAGCTCCTGCCTAGCTGGGTAGTAACTGAAATCCTCTGATTTTTAGTGAAAAGGGTTTAGTGCATTGATCCACTTTTCAGTGGACAAAAGTCATTACTTCTGAATTAAAGGCATCACAGCTGCTCTGTCTGCCCAATACTGAGAGCTGCTGTTAAGTGACTGTGGAAACTGATTTGTCACTGCCACAGCTGGGTCAGAGCAGCACTGAAGTGTGGATCTCTGTCAGGTGAGCACAGGGACTTGAAAGCCCCATTTAAAGAGAATATTCCAAGCACAGTTATGGACTCAGATATGAATCAGAGCTACTTTGCAGTCGCAGAGAAAAGCATTTGTCTGAGCAATGCAGTGTTCTTGTAGCTGTGGGAAGCTTCAAATCCTAACTCAAGCCCATTTGATAAATGCTTTCTGTGGCAATAATAAGATTTCTCACCTCACAAATGCCATCATCGGTTAATCCTCACACATGTAAATATTAGATCTTTTTCTCCCAATTGAATGTAAGCTTTGTAAGGAAGAAAAGCAAATTCATACCCACACGGCATCCAGCAAGAATCACTGCATGAATTATTAAAAGCCAGCATTCAAACCCTTCCCTTTCTGGGAGTAAAGGGTTGCTAAGGTGTACATTCCTCATAAAGCCCAATTTGAAATTAAAGAAAAGCTTATATCCATTTTGGCACTTAGCTGTCTACCTCTTCATTATCCTTCTGGCTAGGACTCTTTCAGGCTTTTGAACTCAAGGTTAAATTCTAACCCCTCTAGAGATAATAGGGTTGAGCCATCAGAGCCAAAAGGATTAAAACAAGATCCTTAGTGATTTTCCTGGGAGCTTACCCAGCTTCCCAGAGCCCAGCACTTTGTAATAGTTCAGCAAATTCAGAGACTGGAGGAATTAGCATTCCAAATTGTAAATAGTGGGGCAGAAAAGCTGTTCTGTCTGTTTTCACTTTTTGGGCAAATTCTGCTAGGATGTGTGTAGAGGTGCTCATGCAGAACATGCAGTAACCTACATGAGAAATCCTCTTTCATGTCACTCCAAGCATTTGCAGGATGAAGAGGAAGGGATGGGTGTTTTGGGTGGTTGCAGCCATCCAGGTGTCTGCTGCCTGCTGTTGACTCTGCAACAAGAAAGCCACTCTGTGACTGCTTTGGTTGACATTTAACTCAAGGAAGAGCCACAGATTTCATTGTAAAGCCACAGAAATCAGTGAAAAAGTCCACCCTCACTTCCTGGATTTTAGATAAGCTACAGTTTTATTTCATCTGCACACAGATGTTGGATCCTCCTCCAGTCCAGGGCTGTGGTCTTTCACATTCCCAGGCAGGGTGTGCACTCAAAAAAATTGCACACCTGGATCAAAAATACCCTGGAGTGCTTTTCTTTTTGCCTTGAGTGGACTCCAGAACAACATCTTTGGGAGATGTGTCATTGCTGTAGCTCTGTCTATGACCAAAGACCACGTTGGCTCTGTGTTGATGCTGTCTTTTGTCAGGGATGCCCATGAAAGAAGGTCTGGCAGGCACACACAGAGCTTTGTTTGGAGACAGAATGAATGAAAAATGAGCCACTGAGTGTTTGGCTCGTGGCAAGCAAAGACACAGCACTTCATCCTTTGGATTGGTGCCAAAATAACATCTCAGCTGAGCCAAAAATGGCACATTCAGATTCCAAATGGCAGAAAACCCCTGGCTACACTGCAGGACAGGAGTGCAGGGCCTTGGTATCTCCAGAAATATCAATGTGCACTCATGCACTGAGAATAGCTCTTACCCAAAATAGCTGGGAAAACATCAATAAAAGTTATATCCAGGGTCTTTATTTCATCCAGAGATGGAAACCCACTCCCACTTCCACCTCTTCTTAGATCAGCCCTCTCCACCACGTGCTTTTTTTGGTTTCCTACTTCCATTCTCACTGTTTCCTCAAATTGGGACCCTTTCTACCCACTAGCTCTCCTCATCCCAAACATTTACCCTTATTTTCCCTAGAAACGAGCCCCTGGAAGTCTGATGTCACCACAGAGCATGGATCTGACCCCCTTTACATACTTTAGGCAGACCAACCCCCAGCCCCTGGCACACAGAATAATTAATGGCAGAATTGCTCCTCATTGCACTTCCCGGGATTCACTTGGCATTCCAGAGCCTCTGTTATCAGACAATTACAATTTAATTGTCTCAGCACACACACTTTTATTTAAAAACCCTCTCTGATTATTGCATTTGCATGTTGTCTATAATTTGCTTTCAGAAAGGAAAAAAGACATCAAGAACAACATTCAATCTAAAGGCACATTTCTAAGACATTTATAGCAGGATACTAAATGCCTGAAGAGGAGTTGAAATAACTAGTTTATTAGAACAGCTTAAATGGTAGAGTCTGTAAAAAATGAGTGAAACACTTTTTTTTTTTTCAACTAGATTATTTAAACAAGCTTTTCACAAAGGTAACATCCAGTTAGTTTTTAATTATTTTCCATTGCATTGAAATGTACAAGAATACAAATTACCTATTTTTCTTTTATTCTGCAGAAATGCCCCTGTGGGATATTTAGTGTTGCTGTCTCTACATTCTTGTCTGTGGATAAAGAAGACCTGGAGGGTTTTACATCTCCTGCAGTTTGTTAGGGGTGGGATTCCAGGGAATGTTTTTTATTCCCCAAATGTTGATCCTTCCCTGCTCTTCTGTAAGGACAACTCATGTTTTATCCTGAGTCGTATAGGAGTGCTGGGAAACCTACTGAGTGGAAGCAAATAATGTTCTAGCTCACCCCCAAAGGCAGTTACAGCAATTAGGAACTGACTACTGCTTATTTGAAATAAAAATGGTATTGAAATTTGCATGCATTTAACCATTTCTAGTCAAGAAGGTTATTCCAGCACCTCACACCCATCTGCACTATCTGTTGCTCATATCATCATTATACAGCCAGAACAGCACTTCACACAGCTATCAGCTGGCCTTTTGAAAAGGCAACTCCAGACCAAGTGAGATCAATAGGGTTTAAAAATATAAAGGTAGGGTTTGGTCAAAGCACTTCCAGGATGTGCAGAAAAAAAAAAAAACGACTCTGAGAGTTGCCTGTGAGGTTTCTGTATCCAAAGCTTTTGGGTTTATTTTGAGTTTTCCCTCTGTAAATCAACCTTCTGCCTCAGGGACATTATCATTCAGAGCTCAGCTGACCCTTGGGTTGTGAAAGGATTGTTCTGTAAGCACTGCAAAATCAAGCTACACCGTGGCAAGTTGAAAGAGATGCTATTGCAACTAGTAGTTAGGATTTTCTAAAAATTGCTGGTTGTTCCATGGTTTGCTCATGGATTCAGAGGATGCCTCCTCCCAGCACAGTTAGGAAGATGAGTTGGTTGGGGGAGGGAATCCAAGGGTAGAAGAAGTTTAATCATCTTTTCCCAAATTTGTTTTCACTAGCCAGAGGATTTTGTAGATAGGAGATGATAAATCCCTAGCAACACAAACCCCTGACAGATGGTGTTAAATGGTTTTGAGAATATTTCAAAATCTGCCCTACTTTTTATTCCCCAAATGTTGTTCCCTCTCTGCTTTTTTTTTTTTTAATACAGAATTTTCCTACACTGTCTCCCACATTCTCATTTGTGTTATAATTTATGCTTCCTTATGCTCCAAACCAGAATCCAAACCACCAATTTAAATGGAGAAACAACCTGCTGAATTTTAAAGCCAGCTCTTTTCCTCCTGTTGAGCTGGGTATCCAATCTGAGAAGAAGGAGGGTGTATCAGGCTGATCAGAATTTACTTCCCATTCTCCAGGAAGGATTTTCTGGATACAGCACATGTAAATCAAGGGAGAGCTTGCAACCAGTCCCACTCTACAGAGAAACCAGCAAATTCTCTTTTCATGTGAACTTTGTTTAGTAAAAACTTTGGTTTTAGGATGGGCATCCTATGTGTAACTCCATGGAGCACTGTAGGACTAGGAGTGGCTCCTTAGTGTGGTGCAAAGAAACAGAAAAATGTGAGGTTAAAAAATGTGGGAAGAATCAACCTTTACAGTTTTCATTATAAAGGTTGGTGTTTGGGAAGTCTTTGGGTCAGATCCTTGAGGGGAACTTCACGGGTTCCAGCTTTCTGTGGGATCCAGATGCCACCTCCTTCTTGCAAACAGGGCCCAAAATCCAATCTTTGAGACAACTGATGTTGCATTGACAAAAAAACAAACCCAAAAACCACCCCAAACAGAAGCAAACAACCCCCTGATGCACACTCACACAATGAAACACACACACAAAAATCCCCAAAGCAAACAGAATACAAAAGGTGAATCTTCTTTTGGTTGGTATGAAACATCAAATCAGGACAAATATTTTTTCTGTAGAAGGATGGTGTTGTCCATATCTTTACCAGTGCTCATAAGTGACCTCATCCTAAAGCAAGGAAGATCAGAGACTAATTGCTGTCCTTTTGCAGAGAGCTCTGCTACCTTCTCCATGGAGATTTGTTCCAATTACTGCTCTGAGGGCAACTGCTTTTCTAATCAGAACCTGCAGGTGGAAAAGACAAACCTCACCTTTTGTCCAAGGCTTCACCATGTGTGAGTCAAGGGAGTCTCACAGCAGTAAATACAGTTTCAGGGGAAGAAACCCACAAGTTAGAATTGCACTGGACAAAGTAAATTTCCCATTTCATACCCCCAAATTTTTCTCTTTTTGCCGGCTCTGGTCACATGCTGATGTGTTTATTTTACCAACTCATTGGATGATGCTGAGAGCCAGCATAGCTCCCTAGCCTGGCAAAAAATGAACCTTCCCCTTCATCCCTTCTTCCAAAAAAAAGGGATAATGAGCTGTTTTCCATGTAGTTCAACAAGCTGAGCAGGACCAGAGCACTCTGATAAGCAACAGCTTCAATACAAAGGGGAGGCAGAGCAGGAAACAAGACAGAAGAGCTGGCAGCAGGAAAGAGGAAATGAGAAGAAAGTGTGTGACAGATCCTGCCTTTTCATGGCAGCTCAGATGTTCCTGTAGTCACACCCCAAATGTGACCATGAAATGTAGTTTTTTGTTCCTGCTTTTACTTTGTGCTAGTCCATTAAGTCTGGAACTGAGTTTGCTGCAATGGGGGACCTTGCATTTTGAATATCTACCTTTCTCCATGGGTCTGGAAGCAACAAAGTTCACTTTTGGGGGATTTCAGATTTTAAGGATGTCAAGACACCCTTAAGTCTAAAAGAAATGCCCTTCAGGACAAGAACACTGAATATTTATTGATGCCTGAAGAGAAAATGTTAAAGAGCTCACAGCTGACAGCATTTTAACAGGATGCCTGAAGTAGATTCCTGCCTATTTTCCAGCATGTGACTGGGAATGCTTGCTAATAGGCAGAAAAAAATTATGCAAACTTGTTTTCTATGTGTGGATGATTACTACTGAGCAGCCAATTACAAGCTGCTGCCAGTGACCTTTTTGTGGTTGACCAGCCCTTATAGATGTATTTATGACAGAGATGTATTTATGTCCCACTGGAGACACCTGCCCTGTGGACAGCACCGGGAGCCAGGGATGGCTCTTGAATATGTACCTGTGGCCTTGAGGGCTTTTAGCTCAGCTAAAATGCTGAAAAAAAATCTGTTTGAATCCAAATCTCCCTGGAGACTCCCAGCTCACTCTGCCTGGTGGCTGCCTATTCATATCTCCCTGACCAACTCCTTTGTGCCCAAACATCTTCCAAGGCAGAATCCACCCAGTTCTCCAAAGTTAACTGCAAGCACTCAGCCCCAAAGGCTTTCTGCTTTCAACTGGGTGAAGGTTTATCCACTTATGTGGCCCCAAAATCTTCCTCTGCAGAGCAGTCACCCTTAGGATCTCCCCAGGACTCCTTTGCTTTCCTGGGTGTTTCTGGCAGTGCAGCCTCCTGGAGGCAGAGCTGCCATGGAGACCCAAATCAGCTCAGTGTGGTTGGAGATAAAATGAAATAATTACTCAGGCAGCACTGCAGAGTTCTGAGGGTGACCACTGCATTCCAGCAATGGTCACATCCAAAGGCCACAGGAACCCCACGAGGAAGGAAGGGTCATAAATCAGAAACTGATTTATCCTGATTTTGATGTGCAGGACTTTGTAGTGGATGTGAAATGAAGAAAAAGATCATGCTCAGGAGTTGTGACTTAAAGGGAGCCACTGTCCTGTCTTGCAAGTTGTAGATAAATATGTTCAGATACAATGATCTTAGAGGTATTTTCCAATGATTAATGATTTTATGATTCTTTATTAGACTCAATGAAAGCCTTGTCTATAGCTTGCAAAGATGCTGGAACATCATTTGCACAAAGCAGAAGTTTTCAAGTTTCCAAGTGCCAAACATGCATTTTCCTCTCTCTGAGGAAAGATCTTCTCTCCATTGAACAAATTTTGTGGAACAGGGAACAAAATCCAATCAAACAGACAAAGAAACAAAAATAAGAGTAGACCTAGGTGTGGCCATTCTGAGCTTCACCAAACAAAAGATAACTCCTTGGCTTTTAAAATCTCAAGAATGAACAGAGACCCAAAAGCTGCAAAATCAACATGAATGGAAGGTTCTGGAGGGAGAAAGACATACTTCATGTCCCCTTATTCTGAGGTGAGCTGCTACCGGGGATCATTCCTTTCTGTCCCAGTCCCTCTGGTGTTTTCTACAGGCAGTGATTTTGATACCAAAAAACCTTTGCATTCCATAAATATTTAGAAACATTCTGAATGAAGCCACAGCAGAAATGGAACCATGGATATGTTTGGCTGGCAGTTAAAGGGTGGTTCCTACCCATTCAAACAGTGACATTTCAGAGCAGTCTTTGGTTGGTTTGAAGAGGGAACTGGTTAATTTTATGGAAGATTTATATTTTCTGAAATATATTTTCCTGCCATATTTTTCCAGTACTATTTCCAAGCCTCACATGGCTTTAATCAGCTTCGTGTTGTGGTACAGGACCAGTCACCAGGTAACAAAAGGGCCTCAGCCCTCCCATTGCTCCTCCAAGGTTATTTTGTTCCTGGGCTCAGAGATGGCTTGAGGCTGAAACAGCCTTGAAAATAATTTACATGTAAACTCACACAAGTAATTACAGAAGGAGGTTATAGGAGGGATTTTCCAGGTCACCTTTCCACTGCTTGAAACCAAGGTCAGAGCAAAGATCTTTGGGACACCATGGGAAGGTGATTTCATCCCTGCCCTGCTGTTTCTGCAGAACATCCTGCATAGCCCAGGTGCTCAGCTGGGCGAGGCATCGCTGGTTTGGGCTCTCTGATCTCCAGCACCAGCTGCCAGGTACAGGAGAGGGAATATTTTGATGTGAAAGGCTGATGAAGCCTAAAAATGTCACTGCCCCACCAGACAGCTGCGAGGAAGCAAAGTGTGAGGATGTATGGTATTGAGAGGAGGCAGGAAAGAAAAAAAACCTGTTTACAAGAGCTTGGTGAGTCACATCATCTCAATAACTCCGAGATAGACGTAGTTATGCAAATGCCAGACATCATGTTTGAACAAAAGGTTACTCACTCACATAACCTGAAGCTTTTACTGCTAATGAAGCATTAACTTCCATCTCAATATGGGGCCATGAGGAATTTAGGACTTTTTATAGCTCAAGTCATGAATGATTGAGGGATATAAAAATAACAATATCCTCTCACTCATCTGAGACAGAGGCTTTCGTTTTTCCTTTCTACCTGGAGTTTCTAATTGACAGGAAAACTTAAATCTTGATTTTTGTTTGTCACTTCACATTGTGGGATGAGGCAGTTAGAGAACAGTGACAGCATGAGATGCAGGTTGTGCAAAATGCTGCCAAGCCTGTCTTACACCAGTGAGGAAGCTGGGACATGGGCAATTATAGGCCTGTTTTAGGCACAGATAAGAATATGTTTTCTAAATTACTTAATTAAAAATGTAAAAATTAAAAATTTATTAATTGGAATAGAATAGAATAGAATAGAATAGAATAGAATAGAATAGAATAGAATAGAATAGAATAGAATAGAATAGAATATTTGGAAGAGTCAAGTGTCCTGCATCAATCATCTTGTCCAAATATCTGACTACTTCAGGGTTGGCCAAAGCATAAATCATGTTATTAAGGGCATTTTCCAAATACGTCCTCAACGCTGACAGGCCTGGGCCCTTGGCTGTCCCTCTAGAGAGCCTGTTCCAGTGTTTGACCACACTCTCAGTGAGGAAATGCTTCCTCATGTGCAGTTTAAACCTTCCCTGGCACAGCTTGGAGCCATTCCCATGTCAGCACTGGATACCAAGGAGAAGGCATCAGCATCTCCTTTCCCCGCTGAGTCTCTGCCACCCAGCACCTCAGATCCCTCCCTGCATGGCTGCTCTCTTGCCCCTCCTCCCCCAGTTTACATTTGTGCCTGGTATTTCTCCATCCCAGGTGCAGAATCCTGCATTTTGACTTGTACATGGGACAGAGGCAGTTGTTTTCCAGGAGAGCTCCACCTGCAAGTCATTACTCCAGTCCAAACCATGGTCCAGGGGACTGCCCTTTGTGGACTGAAGCTTTTATGCAAAATCAAATTAAGCACAGCAATTTGCAGAACTTGTCAGTTCTAATGAGCCTGAGCCATGGGGAATTTTAGAGTTCATGGAGATCTGTAGTTGCTCAGAGGTTTGGTAACCATTGGCACAGGGAATGCAGCCACTTCATCCAGGGCCAACAGCAATCAGTGAGGAGGTGCTGATTTGGAAATGTTTGGTTGTTGTTGTTGTTGTTTTGTGGGGGTTTTTTTTGTTTGTTTGCTTTTTTGTGGTTTTTTTGGGTTTTTTTGGTTTTTTTTTTTGGTCAGAGGTGAAAATAAGAAATAAATAACAGAAGCTGTCTTTACACTCATGACTTTCAGATGACTGAGCCTCACTGCAGGCTCCAAACCTTCCCACCCCTGCAGAGGGATGTAGACAAATCTTCCTGGTCACCTTGTGCAACTAAAAGAGATCAAATCCTAACCCAACACCCCCTCCCCAGCATGGCATCTCTGCTTGATGAGAGCTCATATTGCAGAGATATGGAGTTTGCAGGGAAAATATATCTTCTTTAGCACCTTTGCACTGAAGGTGATGTGTTGGCAGAAGAGAAAATGAAGCAGTAGTTTTAAAGGCAAGATATTAAACTGAAACACTTTTGAGGGGGTAATAATGGAAGGAGAAGGGGGGAAAATGAGTTAGATCTTAGCAGGAGCTACCTGGGTCAGGAGGTTAATGAGATTTTGGGTAAGGCAAGACCTCTGCACACAAACATATCTGTGTCAGGGACTTGGCTGTCAACCTGCTCAGCCCACTGGGCTCACCAAACATTGTGCTCTGAGGCTGCAGCTTCACACCAGCCTAACTCAGAGTGATAATTGGTGGGTGCAAGTTGTCCCCTCCCTTTCCTCCTTCACCTGCCCATTCCTATCCATTCCTTTTGTGACAGCCCCAGATTCCACCAGATTCTGCTCCCTTGAGTCAGTGTATGAGTGCAGGAGCAAATCTGGTATAATCTTCAAAAAGACTTTAAAAAAACAGGAGTGTGATAATTGTTTTTGGCACATGAGGTTCCCATGTAGTCATCCTAGTCTGGTACAAACTGGTGCTGAAATTGAAAAGGCTGTATGATGGAATAACCCTCCAGTTTCCAGCCCTGCCCGTCCCTTAGGAGGATACTTCTGGTCCTGTGAGCACATGAGTTTAAACTTGGAGGTAAATTGGATAAATTTGTCTGACCATCCCTGCTCCTGATTTGTTGGCACATTCCATGGTGGGTTCATAGCAGAGCCTCAGTTTTAGCAACAGTTTGTGAGTGAAGAAGTCTTGAACTTCGTTTGGAGAAGGAGACAAATTTAATTCTGTCGCTGAGACAGAAATATTCATTTAGACAGAGGTGGCTTAAAACAGAAATCTCTCCACGATTTAAAGGTCACTCTCACACATAATGTTAGAAAACTTGCACAGGCAAAAGGGAAACCACCTACATTGCAGTGATGGTTTCCAGGTTCTTTAGAATTTGCACAGAAACTGCCAGAGTTTCTGCACGAGGTCAAGTAAGAGGGGCAAAGAAGCAGCCCCATTACACATTTCAAAGGGTCAAACCCTTTGAAGAGTCAGCAGTTCAGAAGATTTTCTTTTAGGAAAACATAACAAAGACCTAATTTGAGCAACACAGAATCAAGCAAGTTCTTGCAGGGATGTTTTATCAAATGCTGGTGGGATAGCATGGAAAACAGAGTGAGGACTGCAAGTTTAGGGAAGATTCAGGATGGCAGCAAAGGACAGAGATGAAGGGATGTTCTTCAGAGAGATGAAGTGTGGGGGTTATTTCCACCTTTGTCCATAGAAAAGAACCCCCAAGCTTTAGGTCTTTTGAGACACATGGACCATCTTCTCAGCATTGGGAGTCTTTGGCCAATTTTTGATTTGAATGGCTGTTTTTTCTTAATCGAGGTGATAGCATGAGTCTGTGACACGGGGAGCAGGGTGAGGCACTGACTGCATGCCTGGGTTGGCATCAGTGCATTTACAAGACATCCATTCTCCCTCCCAGAGGGAGGCTTTGGAAAAAATATTTCCAGGCTTTGGAAATAATTTGTTCTCCTCCCAAACGAAATTGAGATTGGGTGACTAAACAAATGGCCAGATTAGATGGGTTAGGTGCACAGAGTTAGGTGAGTCCCAACCCTAGGAGTTAAGATGTTGTGAATGGAAGCATTTTGCTGTGTCCATTCCGGGACTGGAATGCTGAGGTGATGACAGCACAGTGAGTTCTGGGTCAGCAATGGGGTTTCCATGATGCACTAACAAAAACAGTAATTTGAATAGGAGATAAGAGCCATAAAGCCTTCAAAAATACATCTTTAGAGGCTGAATGAGCCTAAGAGCTTAAAAACTGCTCTTATCAGGATTTTTTTCTTAAGGTGAACCACTGTGAGCCTCTTCAAACCCATGAGAAGTCAAATGTTTTCTTTAGCAGCCCATAGAAAGGCATTAGAGTCTGGCTGTTCTTTAATAATAATAATGACAGTCACTTAAGGGAAATATTTAGCATTTAGTAGAGACTACAGATGGTCTTTATCTTAACTAATAGCTAAAACTTGCAAATATTCAAGCAGAGAAAGACCCAAGCTGCTAATTTCTCAGACTCCTATTGCCTGAAGTCCAGAGCCTTGGTCTGAGTAAAGACAGCTGGAGACCTCCTTCAGATTTCCTGTATGTCATTAAAAAGTTTTAAAATGGAGGTGGAGAGTCTGCATAGATCCTCCTTCACATCAGCTTTGTGCCAAGGTAAGATCTTTAAAAGCAGTGGAGTTACTCCTCATTACTGCTAGAAGCGGAGTCATTTTACTCATTTTAACCTTTTGCTGAGTGTTAGGAACTGCCATTTCTCTAGGTACGATCATTATCTTGATGAGAGTTATAAAAGTTATAGTAAATATATTTTTATAGTAAATAATTTTTAAATACCTCTTTATTATATAGCTAGAGCCAGGCTGTGTAGTATCAACCCAGTGAAATTTTGTCTGTGATGTCCGTTGAGTAATATTCCATGTTTACCTCTCCAGACTGTTATGATGCAGACTGAGGGAAAGAAAAACAAGTATTTTGTGCTGTCCTACTGCACAAGACACAGATCTATCAAAGGTGTCACTCAAACCTTGAGATCTTTATTGGAGATTGTCTTGGGTTACAATACAGGGTGTGATAAAAGGTCTATTCTATCACCATCTGTTGAGGGTGGGGCAGTAATCCTGATCTCTGTAGGAGATAATCTGCTAATGGGCCATCCATTGAAACCAGGCAGGGCATTGTTCTTTATCTTTTCACAACCCATCCTTCCTCCAGCCAGTCATTTTCTGCTCATGGCCATTGAGTCCCACTGTGGCACTGATAAAATTACTGCATCCCATTGGGAGTTGCTCCAGCCAGGGGGAAGAGCCCAACATTTCTTACCAAGATAAAAACAGAGGTTTTGGGACACTAAGGGAGCCCCTTTCTCCACTGGACTCCAGAGGAAAACCGGATTTCTCCACATCACCACTGGAGCTTTAGAGGGAAACTGCACCTTGTACAGGAGCACTGCTCCAGCTGAGCCACATCTGTCACTGCAGGAGGATGCAGCCACCATGGAATGGGACTGCTGCCAACACCCTGCCTGACGGGTGTCAGGCTGTACTCTGACTGTGTCAGGGTTTGGGGTTTGTTCTTTGTAGTGCTGTATTTCTATTTTAATTTCCCTAGTAAAGAACTGTTATTCCTATTCCCATATCTTTGCCTGAGAGCCTCTTGGTTTCAAAATTCTAATAATTTGGAGGGAGGGGGTTTACATTCTCCATTTCAAAGAGAGGCTCCTGCCTTCCTTAGCAGACACCTGTCCTCCAAACTAAGACAGAGATTCTGACTGCTGGCCACCAAAACCACCTGCTAAGTACCTGAGCACCTGGCCCTGAATGTCTGGAGTGGCAGCCAGGACACAAACAGTAAACTTGGAGGCAAGCAAGCTTTGAAAGCCAGCCTTGAGGATCCTGAGTGGGAGGGAAGGCAAGGGGTCCTTTCTGCTCTTCAGGCAGATGCTCAGGCTGAGGAGCATAAAAATAACACTGGGAGAGTCTCTCTCAGTGCCACTTGGAGAGGGCAAGCAGCAGTGCTGCTTCCTGAGCAGAGCTGAGTGCCAGGTGTGAGCTTGTAACTTATACATTCTAAAAATTATCCTCATCAAGGCTGTTCTGATTTTGTTTTTTTTTTTTTTTCTTTTAGAAACTTCTCTTGTGCTTTGTTGTTGGTAAGAAATTCTAAGAAGTGGCCAGAAGTGAACCCAGTGAGCATCTGGGGTCTTCTTCCTTGTTCCAGTCAAGTGATTCTCATGAGGCCACATCATAAGAAATTACTTATTTTGAGTTATGGCTCAGGAGAGTTTGCCAGCTGATTTATGCTGAGGTCTGATAGGAAGATGGGAGCTGGGAGGTCTCCATCACTTGTGCTTTAGCTTGAGATGAACCCTCAAAACACCATAAGACTGGTAGAGGTGAAAAACCAAGTTATTCTACAACAGATTTCACCTGGGAGTGTTTTTTCTGCAATATGCTGACTTGTTCAAGCTTCCTGTTGGTAGCAAACTATTCCTTCTTTTCCTTTCTATCCTTCAAAGAAAAAGAATTTAGGGTTCTTTACAGCACAGGGAACATGGAGCTGAACTGCTGTGAGAACAGTTCAACTCTATGTCCCAAAAACCACTGACGTAATTTTTGGCCCCTTGGAAACCTAATTCAAATTTTGAGCTGAATGCTACCCTATTTATATTTGAGATATAGTAAAAAGAGGTAGAAAAGCAGTGGAATTTCTCCAGCAATGACTCTTCAGAGTGCACAGGAGTGGCCAACCCACCTGTGGCTGCTTTTATATATTGGATGTTATTGATCATGGATCTGACCAAACTCTGTGCAAAACCTCTGGTCTGAGTGGGAATCCCTTCCCAGTGAGCAGTGCTCAGTTCATGTCTCATCAGGAATTGCAACACACCCTCCTTGTTACCTCTCCTCATCCTACAAAGGATTCACCTGCAGCACCTGCAGCCAGAATTACCCAGAAGGGCACATTTCACACTGAGGGTTTTAAAAGGAATTCCAAACTGTGAGCTGATGCCTCCCAACAGGCAGGAAATTGTCATGCACAGAGGTTCCTCCCTGGCTCTAAATCATCCTGCTGAGATGCAGGGATCCAGCCAGAAATCCTGTTAGCTCAGGAGAAATCAATGCCTAATGTTTCTATACCTTTAAATTGCGCACTGCCATGCAGAGACACACCTTGAAATTGTTTATGAGTGCATTTAGTTATACATATAATTACACAGATACATGTAATATATGCATGAGTGTATGTGTCACACAGGGCCAGTAAATCATTGACATTTTAGACCTGTGGAAATACATATATATCTAAGATATAGATATTTCTCCCTCTTTTTATACATATATAAGTATACATATAAAGTATTATAAATAAATACAAATAAAACCTATAACTATATTTTAGCACATAAATATATATTATATGTATTATATTTTAACCATATTAAATATGTAATATGTGTATTTTAATATATGTACATGTAAATGCTATATATATTATATACATGTAAATATATATAATACAGTACATATCTATTGTATATATCTATAATATATAATTATATGATCATATATAAATATATGATTTATAGTCAATCTTGTAGAAGTTAGTATCACTCTTCTGCTTCATAATTCGATACTGTTGAATTTCTCACGTTTGGTTTGTTTGTCTGGGGTTTTTTTTTTTTTTTACATGAGGGAGTCTATGGAGAAATTAGAGATCCTTTTGCAGCTGCCCAGATTTGTTTTGTATTCTTATGAAGTAGGAAAGTTTGCCAACCCAGGCAGCTTCCCACTAGGAGCACCAGGGAATAGAAATTCTTAATCACTGGGTGCAAAACCAATGGATTTTTGCAATGGATGTTGCTCTGGGTCTTGCTTTATCATTTCTGAGCCATCCCAATTAAAGACCTTGTCAGCACAAATGATTTGTATTGAGCTGGTATCTGTGGAGAAGGATCTCTGCAGCTGAATTCAGCAGGGGAGGATGCACAACCCTGATGCAATTTCCTCCTCCAGAAGCCACACAGTGTGGAGACATTTCTAAAAGAATTGCTAACAAGGTTCTTTTTCCTTTAGAAAGTTTTTCTGCCGTATAAAGAATAACAGTTGCTTGTTCCTGGTGCTCCCCAGGGTAAGGCTGACACAACAAGGTTCTGCAAATCTTCACTACACTTGTGGCGTATCCACCTGATGTCACAGTGTCAGAAAACACACCAAAGAGTTTCCTCCTGCTTGGAAACTTCTGTTGGCACAGGCTTGTCTCTCAAGAGCCTCTTCTGACACCACACCAGTGGTAGCTGCACTGGACAAGCATTAAAGCCCAGAACCCTTCTGAAATACCCAAACCTAAACTAGCTAAGCCATTAGTCTCCAAGCAAAATCCTCTTCAGTTCAGACAGGTGAGACTTCACCTTTTTTATATGCTTCTAAAGTTAAACCCAATTAAACTCAAAGAATGGACAGCAACTTCTGTGACATCAGTTTTCTCAGGTAGAAAAGCCTTGAGATATTTGTTCTCTGAGACTGGAGTGCAGGAAAAAATGTTGAAGTAAATGAAAATATTTGCATTTCTGTTGAAGTTCCAAAACCTCACAAGTATTACCCAAATCTGTAATAATTTCACTGTCCTTTTGCATTCAAATTTTGATGTGTCAAAACAACTGCCTCTGATTTATCCTTTTAACTTGTGAATTTTACTCTGTGATCCATGGGTTTATGCTAGTGTGTTAACTGCATAAAAAAGGCTTGTGAAAGGTTATTAGGAAGATCAATGTTATAATTAATTGGCCAGAATTTGGTTTAGATGGGATTCTTCCAGTGGGAAAATATCAGGAGCCTATAAATAGTGAAAATAAAAAATATAAAATCTCTACAAGTTAGGCAAAAGACCCAGTTTGTGTTTTCTGCAAGTCCAACCATGTCAACAGATCACTTCATAAAATCTCCAATTTATACTCATGTGCAAGAAAGAAAGAGCAAATTTTAATGACCACAAGGATCTGCTGACATCCAGAGCACAGTGAAGTAAATGGATTTTCCTTGCACAAAAACAAACAGAGCCAACGGTGGGAGCAGAGGAAGCTGTGTGAAGCTGAACATTTAATAAGTTTTGGATAAGATGATTTCACAGAAACAGTGCCCAGGGTCCTGAGAAGCAGTCTTGGATCTGACCTCAGACACCTGCAGGTTATGAGGATCACAACTCTGATCAGGCTTCTGGAAGTCCCTTTATCCTTCTGCAAATAATAATTCTGAATGTGCTAAAATTAGTAATTCTCACTGTTTTGATCATTCTCTGGCTGCTGGGTCATTCTCTGGCAGTTTCATCCTTTTCCACCCAGCACTTCCCTCATTTATTGAGTTAATTATTTATTTTTGTCTGACCCTTTCAAATACACCAGGAAGATATGTTCAGCTAATTACTTGTGGATGATTTAATTGCTATTTAATACCAGAGCAGTGCTGTCTTCCTCCTGTTCCTGAACATGTTGGGTCAAAAGCTCAACCTGTTTCTATGTTCTGGTGTTTTGAATAATCCTTCAGGTTGGAAATAGGGGCAGTAACCAGAGTTACTGTAGTAACTACACTGCTCTGCTGTAGCACAGAAATGTCTGAACAATCTTCTGTAGAAAGGAACAAAAAACAAAATCAAGGGGATAACAACTGCCTTTGGGTTTTGCAGCTAGTAATCTTCAACAGTGTATTAAAGAATTAAAAGAAATTAAACTGCACCACAAATATTTGGAAGCCTGTGAGTTTATCATCCACATGTTGGAAGCTCGTGGATAGAGATGCTCACAGGAAGGTCTGTGTGCAGGCTCAGTAAAACCAGTTCAGGAGAAAGCAGAAAACCACCAGTATTGGCATTATCTGATATTTTATTTATACCTCATGAGGATCCTTTATTATGGTGAAAATTGGGCAATGATGCTGCTTGGTGTAGTAGAAAATGATTATAGAGTGAGCAAACTTTTCACATCAAGAAATAAGAGAAACAGCAAACCAGAAAATTGAAAAGATGAGATCCTGCAGAGACGTTAAACACAGTCTTTATTTTGCAGAGATTCATTATGCAGTTTAAGTTAATACAGCTTTTCCTACAACTCAAAAGATACAATAAGTACTTAGGTTGGCTTCCTCAACCACCCTCTCCAGGTGCAGTTTCTTTTTGGGGATGCTAATTTACCTGAATGAACCTCTTGACTTCAAAGTGGGATATATAAATATTCAGCAAGAGAAACATCTCCAATATTTAGCACTGAAATGGGAAAAAATAGACTGACCATTATGGCAAACCCAGGAAACCTCTGGTTCTTTTAAATTCCATCTTCATCTCAGGCTGGGAATTATTACCCATGACATGTGTCATTATGTCACATGAAGTTGCCTAGTGTTTTTTTGACACTCAAATAATTAGTTATCTGCTATTCCCAGCTATTTATAGTCACTGTAAATGCCTGTTTTATTGGGTATGTGTGCTCTTTGAATGGAGCACGAGCAGCTGCCTCAGCTGCTTAGCATTTTATACCTTTATATCATACTAAGATCACTGTCTCACATGTCACACAGAGCCAGTGAGTGATAAGAGGCTGAGATAACCTCATGGAAAGACAGATTTCCCAGGGATGTGGATGGTGTTTCTGTGATGTCACCTGTGGCAAACATGGTCAGTGGTGTCAGGAGGAATCCCAGCTTTCCCTCGGGTTTCTCAGCAATCTTTCAAAAACAAAAGCCATCACCCCCCAGAAAAGGATTTTCAAGATGCTATTCCAAGGCTGAGCAGCGCTCAAGGAAGATGTGGGTTTTGCTGAAGGGATAAATTGATTGGAGAGAGAAGAAAGGATGCTGCCAGGAGAAGTGACTGCATCTCTGTCAGCTTTAATTTACACTGCCCTTGCTGGACTTGATCATTTCTTTGAAAATGCTTCTTAACTTACTAGCAAATAAAATGGGCCACAGGTGATTCCTGGGCTTCAGGGAAGCACAGTGACACCTGAGCTCTCTTCTTCTGAGCCCAGAATGGGCCAGGCTCTTCTGTGCTGTGTCCACTCTTCCTTGGTGTGGGGTGAGACAAGTCAGAGCTAAAATACCCAAACAATGGCTTGGTCTGGCCTGAGTAAAGTCCTGGACATTTTTAGTTTAGTGTCAAATGTAGCCTGAGAGACACAGCACTGGAAGGTGATGGATGCTGACCTACAAGTTTTCTCTTAGGACATAAATCCATGTGTTTGTGGCCTCCCTTTTCCCACTGCATTTTCTGTGTAAGCCCCAAAGTCCAGCTGAGGTCTTTCCTTTGCCCTCTGCAGCTACAGAAAAACCAGTTTATTCTCACCAATGGTGAGAAAGTTTTTGGCATTATTCCCTACAGCAGCAGGGTCGTGTATCCTGGAAAAACAAAGAAGAGTTAAGTGGCTTTGCTGAGTTCTATTTAAAATAACAAGTCTGGCCACAAGAGTTAAAGAGTGATTGCACAGCACCTTCCTTCATCCCAAACATTGCTGCTGCCTCTGGTCCTGTTCCAACAGGGATGGCTGAGTGCCAGGAACATCAAAAAATGCATATTAGCATTGTTTTATAATGAGATTTCTCCTTCATAATAAATTTGCAGGGTATTCCACAGCGCTTGTCCAAAATGTGATCCCTCAGGTCCATGTGGGAAACTGGAAGGCAGCCCATTCCACCCTGCCTTGTGGCCCTCATTAAACAAAAAATATCACTGCATATGACCACATTTTTTGCATACTATTATTATGGATGCAGATAACCTGGAGCACTGTGGAAGTTATTTATTATCCCCAAGGCCAGAAATGGGATCAGATCCTCATCAATCCAGCCCCATCTGTATGATCAGGAGAGGAGCAGGGCTGTAAAACCTCAAACTGCAGCTGCAAGCCAGCAGTGGAAGCGGGCAGAGCTGTCATTCCCTGAAGAGGAGAACTGACAGAAGTTGCATTTTAATACCTGATTTTACACCACTGCTCCTTGTTTAATCAGATCAACACAGATCGGGCTGATCATACCGGGAAAGGAAAAAAAAACAACATAAAACAACCAGTCAGCCCAGAACAAACACGTTTGTTGAAAAACATCAGAGTGTTTGGCAGATTATATAATGTTGCAGTAAGTAACTGCATAGCTTAATTTTATGGTTTCCATGGAAACCATCAAAATGAAAGGTAAGAGTTCAGTGTTCTTGGCTCTGAGGAGCAAATCTCCTCGTCGAGACGAGCATTTGGGGGAGCAGGGATTTAATCTGCCGTGCCTGGCTTCAGAGTGAAGGGAACCTTTCGGAGGCTGCGGGGATGGGATGGTCTGGGAGGTGCCTGAGCCATTCCCAGCCCCAGCCTGGCTGCACAAGAGCCTCAGATGCAGACACAGCCTCGTGAATTTTACATGTGGAGTGACCTGGAGATCCCAGCCCTGCTCTCACGGGCTCCTGGTGTGACTGGGGGCAGCTTTGTTTTCCTTTGGAAACTTCCAATGCAAAAAACATCCACTCTCACCTCGTCCAGGGGGAAAAAAGCAGAAAACAGCAAAGCTGCCAAGGGTTGCTGTAGAAGCAAAGGTTTCTGGCTGTTTCTGTTAGTTTGGGGAAGGACCAGAGCCAGTGATGCTCTTCTCTTTGCTGGGGCTCAGCCCTGCAACCTTGGTGAGTTGTGGATCTGCTGCCCTTGGGTGAGATAGTTCAGTCTGTAATTATATTTAATGCAAGATGGGGCTTGGGCAGGTCAGGACCATCCATCCTCCCATGGCTCTGTCCCAGACACAGACAGAGACTGGCAGGTGGATGGAGAGGCTGTAACACACTGACCCAGCCTCCCAGGCAGCATGGGCAAGAAGAGGATCTGTTTCTGCCATAAAATCATGTTGTTCTTTCAGTTTGGAAGGGATTTTTGTGTTGTCCTGTTCCATGTCCCTGCCAAGGGGAGGGATACCTTTCACTGGACCAAGTTGCTCAGAGCCCCATCCACCCTGGCCTTGAACACTTCCAGGGATCCACAGCTTCCCTGGATAACCCATTCCATCAGTCTGTCATGTCTGGTGCTGTGTCCCTTTCTGCAGTGCCTGCACCAGCTCCCCTTTGTTACTTGAGGCTGCACTACTGCCATCAATCCCTCAAATAAACTTTTCTGGAACTTGGAGACCCATACAAACCATGTACACAGATGGATCTGCAAGGAATTTGGAGCCCAGCTGTCCTTGCCTCTGCTGAGCTGCTCTGCTGGGAAGTGACAAATGAGTACAGTGGCTCATGAGTGCCTCTAGAACCAAACCCTAAGGGGTTGATTCCTCACTCCAAGTTGCCATGTGCTTCCTCCCTGTGCACTCAGCTCATTTCTTGCTCTATTCTGTTGTCATCAGAGCTGCAAGTGAGCCACCACTGTAACGTTTTATTTTTTTTAAGAACCACGATCATGAGGCAACACCACTCACTGGGCTGTATTATTACGTATTTTTCATGAACTCAGAAGAGTCAGGCTGGCTGTATGACAAACAGCCAGAGCTTGGGAGCTCCCCAAGCCATGCTGAGTCCTTCCTGGATCTGAAACCTGGGATTGGAGCCTCTTTCCAAGGGAACAGACAAGAGCAGGTGTATTACATTTGCATTCTGCCTTTAACTGCTGTGAAGCACCTTATTCCTTGTTAGTCCTGTGCTCCCTTTTCTGGAATGTGGGAAGTAGCTGCCCAAAACCATCTGAGTGTCTGAGCTGTAATGCACTTGCAAATACTATTTTAAAAAGGCTAAGAAAATAAGATTGAAGCCGATGTGCAAGTATTTTGATCCTTATTTACATAATATATCTGCCAGCGTAACTATGATGGCTGAGACGTGCAAATCTTTAAATGTGACACAGATTTGATCAGGGGGATTTTTGCATGTCTTGCTCCATCATTCAGTGTTACTGCACTCTTGTCTCCTGCTGCTAACTCTCTTCTTCTTGTTCCATTAATGTATTAAAAATCCAAAGTGGATGATGCTCAAGGTGACATGACCACCTGGGATCTTACATGAAGGACAGCTGTGTCCCTTGGCAGCCCTGTGGCTCTGCATGGAGCCTCTGCTCTTCTCCCATAGATTCATTTGTGTTAGAAAAGATCTCAAAGTTCACCAAGTCCAGCCATTAACCCAGCACTGTCACAGCCACCACTAAGCCACGTCCCCAAGTGCCACACCCACACAGTTCTTAAATCTCTGCAGGAATGGTGACTCCAGTGCTTGACCATCCTTGCAGTGAAGAAATTTTTCCTGATATCCAATCTAAATCTCCCCTGGTGCAACTTGAGCCAATTCCTGTTGTAATTCCCTGTTTTCCCTGCAAGTTTCCTCATGTCCTGCCCCTTGCTGCCTGGAAGCAAAGCCTGACCCCCACCTGGCTGCACCCTCCTGTCAGGGAGCTGTGGAGAGTGTTTCAGGGGGATTTGGGGGATTCTTTTTATCACCTCTTGTGTGGGGTTAATCAAACTTCCTCTTCCATTCACAGTAAAAGCTGCAAGTCTGGTGTTGGGTGTAGCAACAAAGCTATTTCTAGGGGCTGGACCCTGGCACTAACACATCTGTGTGCCAGAATCAGAAGCTGCTTCCCCATTTGCATAGAAGAAAACAAAATTAATGGGAAAAAAAACCTGACAGAAACCTGATGGTTCTGTGCACCTGTAGCAAGCACACTTTGCAGCCAACCCAAAAAAAAACCACTCAAAATGAATCTGTTTATAGGGCAGGATGGCTTTCTGTAAGAGGTGGTCACCCACTGGTGCTGCTGGGCATTGGGAGCTTTTATTGATCTCCAGCAAAACTCTACAAAGCTGAAGCTTTCAGCAAATTAAACTGGCAGATAGCAGTGGGATCCTAGGAAAGGAGAAATGTGTAGCTCTTCTCACAGTCTGTACCAAGTTCTGCAATATTTTTCTCAGGAGGGTGTGGATGCCATAATGTTACATGGGGTCAAAAAAGCATCAGGAAAAGCTCGTGGAAGAAAAAGGCATTGAGGGGAGTTAAACATGAAGAGTCTGAATCTGGCTGGTGGTACTTTGAGGAGCAAGCTGTGGGAGGGAAAAAGGAATACCTGGGGAGGCTGTCTCTGTGAAATACCTCAAGGGATTTGTGCTTGGCTTAGTGGTGGAGGTGAGCTGCTGGCTCAGGACAGAATTTGGGCTGTTCTGGAAAAGCCAGCCCTGCACTACCCTACTGTGGTCAGTGGTGTCTCTGGAGCCTGACCCAACCACCTGTGTTGTTTTAGAGTCTCTGTGTTCCAGCCTGAGCACCAGAGAAAGAGTCAGGAGACTCTTCTGTTGTTTCCAGAGTTATTTATTTTATCTAATCTAAAAGTTCTTTCCCTGCCCAGCCCAGGTCTGTTCAGCAGCTCAGCCCCAGGCACACTGCCCACCCTGGGGTGGGATTATCTTTTTATACTATAAACTACATAAACATTATTTACAGTTATCTTCCAATACCTATCACTTATATTGTACAGTCTGGTTCTACTCTAAACCAATCTAAAAGTGCCAACATCACCCAAAAGATGGATGCAGGAAGAAGGAGAAAGAAGGACAGAACACACCCAAATTCCTCCATCTTGACCCCAGACCCTTATTATAAACAATCTTAAAAACCTACTTTTTCACCTTATAATAATCTAAATTACTCTCTAATTATTTTTTGTGACTCGTAATTCTTCATGTAAGGGTGGTAATTTTTCCCAGGGAGAGAAATCAAAGGCACAGGGGTTTGGGGCTCTGTGCCAAGGTTCCTGAGCCCCCTGCCTGGGTCTCGAAGCACCCAGGGAATCCAGAGGGATGTGTTGGATTCCCACACCCTACTTGCCTTTAGGAATAGCTTTGAGCTCCTCAGAGCACAAAAGGGGCTAAAATGTACCTGGGCACTGTACACCTTAAGCCAGGTGGGTTATCTTAGCCACTCACTCCTCATTTCAGAAGGTCCCACCCATCTCCAAATACCTCCCATTTCAAAAACCCCAAAAGGGAGGCCACAGATGGAAATGCTGGAGGTGAGAATGTTCCTGTGTCTACCTAGTCTTGTTCACCCATCAACCTGATTTTATGGATGGGAGGGGTTATTGTCTTCCTCAAGAAATTTCACATGCATGATGGACTCTTTGCCAGGGAAAATTAGATCATATGTTCACAGCATCCTCCACGGGACACACGGCCCTGCTGCAAAACATTTGCTGCCAGATATTAAGGCGGGAGAACTCTTCTGCCAGTGGCATTATTAAACAGCATGGGGAGAGTTTTGCATCCAAAATCCACCTTAATATTGATGTGTTCATAGGAACAGATGTCTGCTGGCTTCCTGCACAATGTGTTACCAGATTAGAGATTTTACAGCAACAGCCTTAATTAGAAGCATGTGATTATTCATACTAAAAGCCTCTTTTGGAGGTGTAAAGCCCTGCAACACAGGGATCCAAACCTGCCTCCTCTCCAGTCCATCTACTGTGAGCAAGAGACTTTAACCCAAACATTTTGCACTTCAGAGATACACATATATCCTTATTTTCAAGGTGGGTCTGGGTGCTGGGCTGTCTCTGAGCTTGCTCAAAATGGAACAGAAAATCAGTGTACAGCAGGACAAGGAATTCAGATCCATGACCCAGAAGGGCTGGGAATGCCCTGGGAGTTTCCTGTTGTTGAATAAAGTCAGCATCAGGTGTGGTGCTGGGATGGAAACAGTGAATTCTTCTTTGCAGGTGGGACTGCCCTGACTTTATCCTGTCCTTGCTGTGAGTATTAGAAAGCTGCTCCTTATCACCTTTTCTTTTCTTTCAGTCTCTGCAGTTGCTTCTTTGTTTTCTTTCAAGGAACAGTCTTTAGAAGAAAATCTGGCAATGATACAAAAGATGGGAAAGGGCAGAAAGGAGAGACATGGAACACCAACTAATTCTGTAAGGTATGGTGTATGTTAGCTTGAGTAAGAAGCCTTTTTTGTGTGTGTCCCAGTTCAAGGCAGCAAAAGAAATTTCCTTGTTTTTCCAACAGCACCCACTAGCCAGTAGCTCTAATGGCATTTAGTGCCTCTACACTCGACCAAAATATAAACTTGAGTCATTTTTGTTTCTCTTTAAAAACATCAGCTTGGCACATGGATACGAAGACAGGAAGAAAATAGAAGAAATGCAGCAGGTGAGTTGGCAAACTTCTTTGTTTGTTCTCTTATCTTTCTGTGGGAAGGTTTGCCAATTTGTAGCACAGAATTTTGTAAGAAACTGGTTTTAGCTAGAAAATATTTCAGATGGACATGTGTAAATGAAGAAGGTTCTGCTTCTAAAATGGGTTTTTAGTTTAGATTTCTTTCCAGTGCTCATTTCTCAAGTTCAAAAATGCCTTTCTATCTAAGAGAAAAATAAATCCTTATGACCTTAAGGAATTTATTTGCTGTTATAAAATACAGCACAACTGAACATGGACAAAACAAAACAAATAAAAACTTAGTTGAGAATGAACATTAAAAATTTCAATAGAAGGAGTCAGGAGGAATGTTTCTGGAGATGATCTGTAAAATGTTGTGATTGAATTTGATACCTGAAACAACCTGGGATCAGCAGAAGTTGTCTGAGCATTTACCACTCTAAGTTGGGATAAAGAAAAGAGAGTCCAAGGATTGCACATTGTGTCTGAGAAGATGGGGATATTCCTTGGAGGGTGAAGGATTTGCAGCCCCATGGGAGCAAACTTTGGTTTGAGGGTAAAAGGTTCCATTAAGACTCAAGAGGAGAAAAGAGGAGAATATCCTCTGAGATATTTCCCACATGGACTTTTCTGTGCCAGCACATAAAGACCAGGAGCAAGCTCCAACAAAGCATGTGGGACCTCCAGGCACAATGAGGCAGGGTTTGCTGTCTCCAGTGATCCTGCAGAGGTCTCTTTCTTCCTGAGGTTGGATGGGCTTGGAAGATGTTCTTCTCTTCTGGACCTTGACCAGTGCTCCTGGCACCTCTGCCAAGGCTGAGGTCCAAGGAATGGCTCCATATGGAACCAGGTGAGCCTGGGAAGAGCTCATAGGGAGGTCTGAAGGCTTCATGGAAACACATATCCTGATCCAGGGCTGAGCTGGTGGCCTGAGCAGAGCCAGCTCTGTTCTCAGAGTATGGTTTATCTTCACGAGTTACCTCTTGCTGTGATTATCATGACAATCTAGACTTCAATTCTTCACTGACAAGTTTCCAAACCCTGCCATGTCTTCCTTGGAAACATTAAGATTCAGTGCTTACATTGGCTGAGTCCTTGGAAGGATTCTGTCTCTCCTCTCAAAAACCATCTAAGATATGCTGTTTATTTTGTTTTCTTTTCTTGTTTTTAATCCAAACTGGTTTCTTATTCCAAATCTGTAAGGACCCTGCTAGCTCCCTTACAAAATGCACCAGCACTTTATAAATAGCCCTGAAGGAAAGTTGGGTTGTCTTCGACTTTCAGGAGAAGTTTGTTCATTTGAATAGCATTCAGAGTGCATTTGCATTTCCAAAATGTCTTCAGATGATTCCACAGAAGCCAGAAAAGCATCAGCTGTTTCAGAATCCTGCTCTGTGAGAGGAGCAGCATCACTTCCCATCATCCTGGAAGCAGAGGAAAAGTGTAGCTGGTGGTTTCTCTGCTGGCCTTGCACTAAACTCTCCTTTCAGAAGTGCTGAATGGCCTCACCTCCCACCAAAGTCAAGGCAAGGTGAGGATGCTCAGCCCCTTTGCTGGATCAACTCCCTGGTTTCCAAGGCAACTGTTCTTGGGCAAGATTTAATGAGAAGGTGAGGACAACCACGAGGCCCCTTTGAACAGGCAGGGGAACGCAGAGCTCACAGAAATGATTGTGCTTTTTAAGGGAAAAGGACAGGCAGGTGGACTGAATGGACAATAAATTGTCTGACATTTTAATGGGTTAACATGATATTGCAGAAAATGACCTGAATAAAGTGGCTCAATCCCTGTGGAGAAAAGTAAAATAAAATAGGCATAATGGAAAGAGGGGGCATAAAAGGCTGAAATGGGGGTTTATTCAAACTGTCTGAATGGAAGTGAAAGGAGCAAGTTACAGCCCTTGTTACAGCCTCTTAGCAGCAGTTGGTCTCAAAATGAATTGGAAAAAAAATGTATCTGTGATAACCTGACATAGCAAAGCTGGTTGGGTAAGCTCCATAAAACACAGCCTTTATATCAGTGCCACAAATCAGAAGCTATTTGCAAGAGATTTTACAGCACAGGCAACAGGTACTTCTTGTTCTAATGTCAAGCAGTGTCATCTGTTACAAGAAAAGTGGAATTGTTGCTTGTACCCAAAATGTCTCAGATCATGTTTATGCTGTCTCATGCATTTCTTCACCCTGGAATTTTCCAGGTTTATTATAAGATGAGTAGACTTACTTTTTAATAGCAAAAAAGAGCTTGTAAAAATAAAGATCTATTTATCCTGTGTGTGATGTGGAAGAGTTTAGGGAATACAGACTTCGAATTCTACAAGAAATATGATATTTTAATACTTTTCCCATTGTAATCATGAACCTTTTTCACTAGGATCAACTCAAAGCCTTTTCAATTTAGTATTAGAAACCTCCTTTATTTAAAGTCAATCTTGACATGAAAGTAGCTCTGTCCACCACATCTCAAAAGGTTTGAGCAAACTGTAAGAGTAATTGATTCTAACCTTAATAATAATGATTTTATGATTTTGAAAACTCTATTTTGGGAAGATGAAGGGAGGAGAGTCATATAAGATCAACTTAGAGGGCAAAAAGCATTTTTTTAAATTAATTAAGAGATGTTTCAAGTTAAAACATTTTGTATGGCTAATGGGGCATTTGTAATGATTTTTATACCCCTTTTAAATGAAGCACTGGCACTTTCAGACTTGAAAAAAATATTTCACGACTCAAAAGGAGTATATTTACTTTTAGAAATGCTGAAATAAAATGTTCTGACTGGTGCATGGCTGCAGGAAATTTTTAAAAAGGGAATTTTTGACAGAAAGGTCTTCTTCCATTCCACCCAATCAGAAATAATTCAGCCCTGTTGTTACCCTCTGCTACTCTGGAGTTGGATTTTGATGAATTAAGTGTTCATAGAGCTTTAAGTAAATTCAGGAACTTCAACCCCATGACAGAAAGACATGAAACCATTGTAAGGAAAACTACAGAGCCAGCCTGCCTGGTGACAACCACAAATTTTGGGGGAATGGTAAATTGATGCCACCCTGAGCCAACAGCAGATTTATCCAACTGTAATTTCTACCCAAGAGCCACAGCCCTGCACAGGTTAAATCTCCAGGTGCTGCCAGGGTGAAATAAGAGCAAAGATGGAGATGAAGAACCAACTTTCTCTATGGTTTTGGTGACCCTGGTAGCACTTAGCCCAGGTAGGATGTCACCTCCTCTGCTTCCCAGGCAGACCCACAATACCTGGAGGCTCCTGCAGGCTTCAGTGCTCTGTCCTCCAGTTTGCAAGCCAGGCTTTGCCTCTTTGCTTTCCATCTGATATTTTATTTATTTTTATGAAGGGCTCCTCATTACCAGTTCCACAGAGGGTGTCGTGCTTTCATACAGTCCTTGCAGGGAGAGGAGGGAGTGAACAGCTCTCCCTTCACACACAATCCTGAAGGTCACAATTTCAGCATCTATGAAATGTTTTTTTAGCCGTGTCAGCATTTTTTTTGCTCGTGCTCCTTTATGGATGACTTTAAAACAGTGTCTGCAACCATAAAATTCTACCAGTGTTTCATCTCATCAAGGATTTTCTTGGATGCTGTAGCCAAGATCACTTGACTAATTCAGCTTGCAAAGTACTACTGGGAAAGAGTATTTATGGTAGTCCCAGCAAGGACAACCAAATTAGCTGCAGCAAGCAGCCAGCCTGAAGAAGAAATAAAACGAGGGAGCAAGATAATTTGGAACAAAATGTAAAAGACACACAAATCATTTAATAAAGGTTTTCCCTGGAGGAAACTTTCCAAGCAGCTGATCACCAGGACAGCTGAGAGAAATGAGGTCAATTGTGTTTAGACACAATGTGTACATTTTATTTTTTAAAATGATCATCATTTGTCAAACTTTATGGGCCAGGTTCTTTCCTCAGATTAGCTGATACTGGAATTTAACTCATTGCAATAAGGTTTTGTCTTTAGTAGACAGGAAGGTGGAGAGAGTGATTTATTTCAAGGAAACTGTAAAATATTCACTGAAGTGGAATGGTATTGTCTATAACTGAGAAATAAAAATGGAGTATAATCAGGGAGCAGGATGGAATAGCTCTGCTTTCCCAAGTGCAGCAAACAAACAACAAATACCTGTAATTCTTAAGTGGGAGCCTGGGTTAGAAAATTCTCTTGAACATAGGTTCAACATTACATATTTTACATTCTTCTCATTGAACTAATAAATCTAAGTCCAGACACACATAATAGAAGGATTGGAGTCCAAAGGTACAAGAGGCAAAAGGAACAAATGCCCTCATTCCCAGAATAGAAATGCCTTTTCCATTTGCAGTGGAAAGGGAGCATTTGAAGAAGCTCTTGCAGATGTAGCCCTGAGTAGGTCTGGTCACATCCCCAGTGCTGACTCAATGCCATCAAAAGCGAGGCACCACAGTTTGATGTGAGCAGAAGACCCACCCTGGCATTTAATGACAGGGAAAAGGAGAATGTTTGAGATGCTAACATGTCATTTTTTCCTAATTTTTATTAAAAATCAATCATTTTTTTTCTCTTGGCTGTTTTTATATTGCATTAACCTAATAATTAACTCTGATTAAAAAAAAAAAAAACAAAAAAAACAAACCACAAGGACCAGAGCTGAAGCTTATTCATCCCCTCTGAAGCTAACACAGTCTGCAGCAGAGAGCACAGTGGTATCCATGAGACAAGTCTGCTGCAAGATTCCAGCATGATTTTATCTTTTCTTGTTTGCATCCTTCTCAACTGCACCTCCTCTAAAGTGAAAACAAATCAAATTCACCTTTGCCGCCCAGAATGTGGGGGATCATATCCATACACATGCACTGGAACAATCACAGAATGGCTTGGACTGGAAGGGACCTTGAAAATCATCCAGTTCCATCCCTCTGCCATGGCAGGGACACCTTCCCCTATCCAGGGTGCTCCAAGCCCCATCCAACCTGGCCTTGGGCACTTCCAGGGATCCAGGGGCAGCCACAGCTGTGCCAGGGCCTCCCCATCCTCACAGGGAAGAAATTCTTCGGTCTTGGCAAGAGATACTTCGGGAGTTCATGACATAGATCTATGAATAGATATATGGATATATGGATGGGTATATGGGTATATGGATGGATATATGGATATGTGGATGGATATATGGATGGGTATATGGGTATATGGATGGATCTATGGATGGATATCTGGAGGGATCTATGGATGGATCTATGGATATATGGATGGATATATGGATATATGGATAGATATATGGATATATGGGTATATGGATGGATATATGGATATGTGGATGGATACATGGATGGGTATATGGGTATATGGATGGATCTATGGATGGGTATATGGATCTATGGATGGATATCTGGATGGATCTATGGATGGGTCTATGGATATATAGATAGATATATGGATATATGGATGGATCTATGGATATATGGATGGATATATGGATATACAGATAGATATATGGATATATGGATGGATCTATGGATGGATCTATGGATCTATGGATGGATATATGGATGGTATATGGTTATATGGATGGATATATGGGTATATGGATGGATATATGGATATACAGAGGGATATATGGATATACAGAGGGATATATGGATATACAGAGGGATATATGGATGGGTATATGGATCTATGGATGGATATATGGATGGGTATATGGATCTATGGATGGATATATGGATATACATGCACGAACTGGACCCCACAACACCCACCAGAGGGATCAGGCCATGGAGAGTGGGATCTGCCCTTCCCTGCAGTGACCTGTCCCTGCACAAGTAGGGACATTTCAGCAAGGGAGCCTTCATGTTGAGCAGAGAGAGGAAAAACTGTGACATACAGAACAGACAAAGCCAAGGCACGGCTGGGACTCATTTACTGCAATTTTCCTCTTTTCTGGCCCTCAGGAAACAGCCAGTGAGAGTCCTGTTAATTAAAGAGGCTTTGCTGGCCATAAATCACATGGGCATTCATGGGAAGGGGAAAACTCCTTACACAACCACGGTTTCTCCTGTCTCCTATTGGAGCTGAAGGGCCCAGACAGCATCAAGGTGAGTCTGGCACAGAGGGTGTGATGAAAAAAACACTGATCACTCTCTGAAAACCACAGAGAAGGGAAGGTTCTCACAGGGAAGAAATGAAAGCAAACAGCACCACTCCAAATCCACATCCAAATCCACACCCTCCCGTTCTCCCCTTGCCCACTGCCTTGCTGAGCACACTGTGTGTGAGTTTGTTTTCTCTTTGAGGCCCATTCTCATTTAATGCCACAAAGATGTGCTGCTTGGAGAGAGCAGGAATCCTTTGAACGTTTAATTAGGGATGAGGGGGGTGCTGCCTCCCTCTGCCCACACTCACATCTGGGTGTGCCAGCTTCCCCAGGCACTGGGGAATGAGGATACCCCTGAGACTGGGAAATGAAAGCAAAGCAATCCAGGCAGCCTCAGATCTGCACACGCACCAAGCTGCTGAGAAACAGCAGTTTAGCTATGCTGATTTTTTTTTTTTCTTTTTAATTGACATAGCCCTCCATCCTTTGATCTTTGAAGGGCATGTTTATCCAACATTGTTCAGTGCAGCTACACTGCTTCTGGTTACAAATTGTGAGAGTCATGTTCTGTTTCAGTGAAACAATAGGATTTAATTATTAGCAGCCTTCAAAGACAAATGCAGGGCTCAGAGTCTTCTCTGATTACAAGGTCAGAGCAGCAGATCAGTGGTTGGGAGCAACAGAGTTAACAGCATTGTTTACATTATTCTGGGGAAAAAGACTTCATAATTTTACGTTCACTTTTCAAATTTTCTGTATTTGAAAAAAAATATATAATGATCTACATGTAAATCAGAATCTTGATTGGATTTCACTTAAAGATGAAATTTATTAAAAGCTGGTTGTCCTTACGAAATGCATGTGCTGTGTTTGGACACTAAATACAGGAATAGAGGGCACAGATGCTGCCAGGAAGTCAGACAAGGTGAACAAGATATTTATTCTGGGCTCTAAAGTGGGGAAGACATTAGTTAAAAACTTTAGAAATTCTTCTTAAAGAGGAAGGTGCTGACATACTCTATGCAGAGGAGTAATTCACCACAAAATTATTGCAGGCATAAAATTAAGTCACTCACATGTGATGGATTCTCCATTATTGGAATTTTTAAGAACAGTCAAGGTAAAGATCTTCTAGGAGCAGTTTTGGAAAGAACCCTCTACTTGGATGTGTGGGTACAGATTTCTGAAGTGAAGCTTGACTCAGGCTCCCCAACATAAACAGGCTTTGCATGTCATGATTACCCAAGGAATATCAGCTTTTACTGCTAATAATTGTAGATCCTAATCATTTATGCATATGTGTCATTCCAAGCATGAGATGTGCTCAGTTTATGGCCCAGTGAGACATTCAATTAAAGACAAATCATCTTAGACATCAGTCTCTGGAGAAGTATGTGTTTTCCCTGTGTCTGTGGCTACTAAAGATAGAGGTATTCTAGACTAAAATCCACTAAAGAAAGAGAAATGGATCTGAAACTTAGCTTGCAAATTGCTGCTTCCAATTAATTTTTAGCTTGAAAGTTTTCATAAATAATCTGCTAATTGTCTTTCATTTATTTTTATTTTTCTCTTAATGCACAAGCCCTGAAGACACCAAATAAGGAGTGCAAAATATGAGATAAAGCACAGAAAACCAAAAAGAACTATAAAAGTTCCTTAACTCAGAAAAAGGGCTATTTTAGATTAATATTTCACTTTATTTGAGTTATTAGAATAATTAATTTTGTCTTTGAGCATCCTGCTGTAATAGTAACATGGGGTGAGGAGAGAGGTGTCCTCTCTAAATATCAGAGTCCATCATCCTCATCATCAGGATTTTGCCCATTGGTTCAGGGACTCCATTCTAACCCAGTTTTCACCACTGAGAGGAACTCAATGCTACTCCTTAAAGGATAAGAGAAAAGCAAGACAATAAATTTACCTGGATAAACCAGGTTAGAGTATAACAAAAATGGGAAAAATAGGAAAAAAGTGGGCAGAGTTACAGAAATCAAAGAATTTGCACCTAGTGCAAACCTCAATTTCTGGGACTGGTGACACCAAAGTGTAAGAATGGCAAGCATCAGGGGGAGGAAGGTGACAAAGCTTTGAAATTCCTGTGGTCAGCTGAGAATTGCTGTGTTTGCTGGTTCAGACACAAGCCTTCCCTCTGAGTGCTGAATTGTGTTCTCAGTTTGTAAGGTTTGGACTTGATCATGAAGGATGAAGGTTAGAATTCATCTTGGAGGTTTTTTCCAACCTTAATGATTCAATGGGTCTATGAAGTTTTTGGTTTTGGTGTTTTTGGTTTTATGGTTGGTTTTGGTTGGTTGGTTGGTTGGTTTGGGGGTTTTGTTTGGTTTTTTGGGGTTTTCGGGGTTTTTTGGCTTGATTTTTGGTTTTTTTGGGGTTTTTTTGTTTGTAGGGTTTTTTGTGTTTTTGTTGGTGTGGTTTTGTTTTTGTTTTTTGGTTTTGTTTGGTTTTTTGTTTGTTGTTTTGTCTTGTTTTGTTTTGTTTTGGTTTTTAATTTCCAGCCAAAAGAAATGAGAAATTGTTGAGATTGCTGCTATTTTGTCTTGGCTGAGAGCATGAACAGAAGTCTGGGCATGAAAGTATTTGGAAGGAACAAGATCTGGTGTATCTTTGGGTCTTCAGGCTGACAAGTAGCTAACAAAATGTTATTTCTGTGTCATCATATTAGGCAGAGGAGTCTGATTTCCACTGAGACAAGCACCTTTCCCCACTTCCTTCCTCATCTCTGGAAATCTCTGGACCTGTTTGAAGGTATCACACAGCACAGTGTCTCGTTCTGGGATTAGTCCCACTGACCTGCTGGGTTAGAGGAAATCAGGTTAAAGTAAATCAGGTAATTAAGACCCCAGTCCACTGAGATTCTTTATTCATTAACTGCCCCAAGCCTTGTCCAGCAATTAACATTGTATTCCCAATCCAGCCACCAGAGCAAACCGTGCCAGGGATTTTATTCTAACACACTGAGACAGTTCCCACACTGCTGGCACACCCAACATCCACATTTCTCTTTCAGGAGGTGAAGTCCTCAAATCAGCATTCATGGCTTGGGCTGCAATTCCGTGGCAGAAGACAGGATAAAACTTGGAGATAAAGCAAAATCCCCAATCGTATTTATGGCTGTAAAGCACAGCTGGGCCATGTCTGGGTTCTGCTTGGTCAGGCTTCTCTTTATTGTGTGTTTTGCCTTAGTGGAGTCCTGTGACACAGGCCAGCCTCATTCCAGAGCATCTCTCACAATCCCAGTCCCCAGAGACTTTTCATAGTGGAGATTACAGCAACAGGCAGCGCTGCTGTTTCAAACACTTCAGTCACTTTTCCCCTGTGAAATGGAAAAGGGCAAAGCAAGCAGGTTTTCTTGAGGAAATGGAAGGTGGACCCATGTTATTTGGGCTGGGATTGCTCTGTGGGTGTGTCAGGCTCTGGAATCTCACAGCATGAATGGTTATTCTTCCTGGATTACAGATCTGTGTTCAGCTCCTGTCACACATTTGCCAACAGGATGTGGGCAGATGGATCAACTCTGTTGGGTTTTTCTTTCCAAGCACATAGTTTCCTAAATCCCATTAATTTCAGTGCTCAAAAATCTTGGAACATTTGTTTTTTGGGCACAAAGCACCCTATGGAATTTTAAGCACTTACCTGAGGATATTTTTTCTTAAAATACCCCTCTGCTGCTGGAGAAAACAGCTCTTTTCAGAGGGAAGTGCAAACTATCCAAGAGATCACTTGGTCTATGAGTGAGCTTTGCACACCAGATATGCACCCACAGACTCATAAATAAAGTTAAATGGAAAGAAAATGTGGGGTTTTTTTCCTTAGAATTCATCCTACATTTAGATTGCTGAAGGGACTGAAGCCCCAGGAGCAGCTGAGGAGCTGGGAAAGGGGCTGGAGAATTCCTGAGGGAGCTGGGAAAGGGGCTGGAGAATTCCTGAGGGAGCTGGGGAAGGGGCTCAGCCTGGAGAAAAGGAGGCTCAGGGGGAACCTTGTGGCTCTGCACAACTCCCTGACAGGAGGGGACAGCCAGAGGGGCTGGGATCTGCTCCCAAAGAAAATTGAGGACAAGAGGAAAGGTCTCAAGTTGTGCCAGGGAGGTAGAGATTGGATATTAATTAAAAATTCTCCACAGAAAGGGTTTCCAAGGGGCTGTTCAGGGAAGTGGTGGAGTCACCATTCCTGGAGGGATTTGAATAAGCCAAGCAGATGTGGTGCTCAGAGATAAGGTTCAGTGGTGGGTTTGGCAGTGCTGGGGAATGGTTGGACATTAGATAGGATATGAGATGTCTTTTCCAACCTCAGTGATTCTATGATTCTGCAAGGTTGAGACACCACTGACACCTCTTGCAGTCACTGAGAATGTGGAGGGGAGCTCAGCTCAGCTTGGACACCCATCCTCAACTCCTTTCAGGCAACCACATGGCAATTAGTGCTTTAATTAGGATCAGCCTGAGCAAATACTTAGGCAAAATACAGTGCTCTGTGTGAAAGGCTTCAATCTGAGTTGGCATCAACGTCAGCGTGCAGAATTGTTTGTGCTGGATCATGGACAAAGTGATCAAGAAGCCAAATTCAAAGGAATGAATGGAGCTGGGCTGGGAGCAGGAAGAAGGCAGTGAGTATTTTTGCAGGCTAAAGACAATTGCTTTAATTATACTCACTCACAAAAAAAAAAAAAAAAAAAAAAAAAAAAATAAACGTTGCTGAGAAACACTCTCTTTCAAGCTTCTGTTTTCCAAACCTAAATAATGATTTTCATACTCATTGACAAGCTTCATTAGCTGGAATTAGAGGGTGTTTCTTACACACTCTCCTGTTCCTCCATCCTCAGTACATTGTCCATCAAGAAACAAGGGGAGAGAGATGTTTGAGATTCCTGTGTCAGCATTCAGTGGGAAAAATAGAAGTGTGCTTTTCCTGGAGAATGAAAACCACGGCAATAACTTACACAACAAATAGCAAACACCCCATAAAACGAACTAAAAGAAAGGAATATCCTGAGATAATTTGGTGGGGGGTGAACTTAGCCCAACAGCAGGAAAAAATGATTAAGACCTTTCTCATAGCAGTGAAATGTGCACTGTGTCTAATTATAGCAACTTTGGGTTTTTTATGGGGCTTTTTAGCCGGCAGCTGACGGACAGTTCTCACCATCCCAGCAGCATCTATTTGTGTCAGGGAAGGGATTGTGGTGCCAAACGCTCAGTAAATGTCTGCTGCCCTCCTGTGTACATCCACAAAAAGACACACACCAGGATGCCAGAGCCTGGCTTGGCTCCCGAGCCAGGGGTGCAGCGGCTGTTGGTATTTACCCCGATTTGTGTCTCTGATTCATCCCTGAGTCGCTCCAGGTTTCTGCTGATGGATCCTTGTTCTCCCACCATCTGTGTGTTTCTTGCTCCATGCACTGGGGAAAAGGAGCTGTTCTGGAAGAAAGGATGTTCTGGATTGTGCTCTGTGAGAGCAGCCACAATAAAAGTGGGTTTGGAGCCAGCCTCGAGTTGTCCAGAGGGATTTTTTCCCGAGGGGAATGAGCATCACTTTCCATCAGGAGACTGATAAAGCACAGAAATCATCTACTCAAGGCAGTTTTGACCTCTCACTGCTGGAAAAAAAAAACCACCTCAAGTTATATTTTCACTTGAACAGAATCCACCATTCCCTGGGGAAGCAGGTAGTTCACAGCATCACTGCCCTCAGCCCTGCTCCCTGAGATTTGTCTGTGATTCTTTACTTGCAACACAATTAAATGGAAACTGAGTGTTCTGTGTGTTCATTCCTGACCGTGAGAACTCCTGCACAAAGTTCCCTGCTAAGCACAGATCAGGGTTTAGGGTGAATGCTTTGATGGTGATCATTTGGCATATTATTCTTGGCACTGGTTGGCAGTAAGAAAATAACATCATGTTCAAAAATACTATGCCAGTGAAAATGCCTTTTAGACCTTATTAAATCTATGACATATATATTCATTTTTAATTTCCTTTTATGAAAAATAGAGTTAATTTTGACATGGATAGATATAGAGGGAAGTTAAAGAGGAGAGATTTAGATTAGAAATCAGAAAAAGGAAGAAGAATTAGGAAGAAATTATTCCCTGTGAGGATGGTGAGGCCCTGGTACAGAGAAACTGTGTCTGCCCTTGGATCCCTGGAAGTGTCCAAGGCCAGGTTGGACAGGACTTGGAGCAACCTGGGACAGTGGAAGTGTCCCTGCCCATGGCAAGGGGTGGACCTGGGTGATCTTTAAAGTCCCTTCCATCCCAAACCATTCTATGATTCCGTGATTTTTCTCAGGATGAACACTCATGCACACAAAAAAGTTGCATTACACGATGCAAAACAAATTTCTTGGCTCCTTATTGTTTCTCAAACATGGGAGAAACCCATTTTATTCAATACACCTCCCTTCTGCATGGTTTCACCTTTGGAAGGTGAGCAGGTTTTGAAGAGTTAATTATAAAACTCCTGTTTGAGAAGTGTGAGACCAAATCTTGTTCTTAGATGTGCCACCTCCTTGGTTTCAGCTGAGTGATTTCAATAGGAAACCCAGCCATGCAGGTGTAATTGTGCAAAAGAAAAGCACAACATAAGGGTTCAACAGTCCTAAAATATCCTTTGAAATGATGACAGGTAAAAAACCCCAAAACCAGTAAGCCTGGGAACCTAGCTTTTCCAGTTTGCTCCTGTGTGGTTGGGAAAAATTCAAGTGTTTCAGCACAAACACATCTAAAATGACAATACCTGCACCTTTATTTTATTTTATTTTGGTGTCAAAATTTGTGGGTTAGAGGGATTTCTTTTATAGAATAATCGCTTACATGGCAGAGCTCTGCAAAACACCAAGACCTGGCAGTTTGATCCATGAATTTCCTGAGCTGAAAAGCTTCCCTGTGGAATAAGATCAGGACAGAACAGCATGACATTACACAACTGTCGTGCAGAGTTAAATAAACAGTGTGGGGATTAAATGCCATTTCTCAGATAGGACTAAGCTGTAATGGTTCTGGCTGCTTTCATGCAGGGTTTTTTATGAGTTGTTGGATGGAGAACCCAGCTGACAAGGACAAGTTTCCAGCTCCATCCCTTTTCCTATTCTGCTGCTTTGGCTGGGTGAGTTTGCAGGGCTCTGCTGGGGCAGAATTATGGAGCTGACACTTTCTTGGCTCCACGTCCCTGCAGAGGGAAGGAAAAAAGAAATCGGGAGTTCTGCGCCAAGGCTTTGCAATCTTGTCACATCCCACTGGCACTTGTGCCAAGGGTGACAGGGAGGAGAGGGGGCACCAAGGAAGGCAGGACAGTGCCTGTCCCCTCCAAGGGCTCCACCAGGTTCTGTGATCTCCATGCCCAAGCTGGGGGGTGAGGATGAACTGTGAAAAAACCCCCACAGAGGAGGGGAGGGAAAGGGCAGCTCCTCACACTGGCTACATCACTTGGTCCCTAGAATGTCCTCAGAAGATAAAGTGACACTTCTTAGAGCTCAGAGAGGCACAGAGATTGCCTCTACCTCGGAAGATCTTTGGTTTTTTAGGGGGTTTGGTAGAGCTGGCTGACAAGGGTCTGTGTATCCTTGCAGCAGTATCTGCCTGCACTGAGCTTAGAATGCAACTGGGTAAAGCAAATCTCCAATTTGTTCTTTCATGCAGCAGCACTCAAATTGAAATTCTGCTTTGAGGGAGCCCATCCTGAAGGAAAATTCTTCTGTGGTTGATGTGCAGACTTGTACAAGGGAAGAATTAAAGTATTGCTTTTCTTCTCCCAAGCACACAAAAATGTCCATAGGGAGTTTTCCATGGAAAATAGCAGTACGTGAACTCTAGGGAGTAAAATACTGAATTCAATGGGCCAGCATATATAATGAAAAACAGAGTTTTCATCAAGACATTAGATGTGGTGGGACTTGAGCCCTCTTCTCCATTTGTCAACCAATTTGGGATAATTCTGAATGAGGAGAGTCACATGAGGAATTTGTTAAATGGCTCAAAACTGTTGACACGGCTACAGAAATAAGAAGGCTGGTTGCATTTCAGAAGGATTAAATGCTATTTATTTATCCCCTTCCTCCCCAGGAAGAAAACATTTTGGTTCTGTCCCCTTCTCTTGCTCACTTACATGGTCCACTCTTTACTGGAAGGACCTTGCTGTTACTTTTGGATGTAGTTCAGTACCCACCACAACCTTTCTCTTTTAAAACATAATTCCCCCATGAGTAGGACACTCCTTTACTCTCAGACTGGTGTGGGGTTTCTCAACATGACAGGAAAGATTTTACCACCTTGGAAGTGAAGGAGCAAGGACAGGACAGGCTCTGCCACTCAGGGAAGTAGAAGGAGGAGATGAAAGCAGAAATACAGACCCAGGAGAATCCTAAAAACGTGGGTGGCTTCTCTCCTTGTCATGGGCATGGTGATTGTTTCTGTGGGTGGCCACACTTATGCAATGGTCACCAGCCCAAAAGTCCTGGCTGTGCCTTCAGCAGTGGCTGCTTTCCTACCTACTTTATCCTAAACAAGTCCTTTTGTCACTTCTGGTTGCTTTTATTTCTGTTAGAACTGGAAATACACGTATGGGATTCCATCACATCCACTGGGAACACCCTGTGGGGGTAGGGTATAGCTGAAGGCAATTCAGGTACTCAAAGGATGGTCCAGTCACATGAAAATAATTCCACACATATGTTTTCTCAGGGTGACTCCTTCCTCTTCTCTCTCTGCTCTGGTTTGAATAGGAAAAACTTGCTGAACAGGCACCCCAGGGGGTTGATGTATTCCACAACCCATGGAAAGCAACGCCAGCATCTTCCCAACAAATGCTTTTTCCTGCACATGCAGCTCTTTCTTCCAGCAACTGGTTGCAAATAGGCTTTATTGCTCAATGGCTGGCTCAAGTAGACATTTAACAGGATTTAATTCTTCATCAGGCTTCAGATTTTCCACCCAGGAAATCTTCCTCCTTTTTACCGCCTCTCTTTTCTTTCCCTTTGTTAAAAGCGGGACATGACAGCCTGCAGGGTGATGTCTATTGTTCTGAGTTGAAAGATCTAGCACACTCCAGAGTTTGAGAGCATGAATGAATTATTAACATCCTTCCCCACTGCTATGGGTAATGTATGCAGCACTTGAAAAGCCTTTTCTTCTCGATTAAAGCAGTGTAGATGTTTAGCAGCTATTCAAAAGAGCCTGGCAGATGCTGTGTTAATATTGCTCAACCAGGGCTTGACAGGGGTGGGTTTTGGATCCTTCTGGTTGAACAGGAGAAGGACTGTGGCCCAGGAGTAGAAGCAGCAGCATTGCAGCTGTAATTAAACAGCTTTGTCCCAACAGCCATGCTAATTAGAGTGAGAGGAGGAAGGGTTGCACTGCCCAGTTTTCAACCTTGGCTGCTGCTGCCTGACTTCTGTCAGATGAGCAGGTGAACCAAGCACAGTCACCTGTAGATCACCCTGTGGTCAAAGGGGTGCTAATTTACAGAATCACAGAATCATGGAATGGTTTGGATTGGAAGGGACCTTAAAAATCATCTCCTTCCACATAGGGACACCTTCCACTGTCCCAGGTTGCTCCAAGCTCCATCCAACCTGGCCTTGAACACATCCAGGGGTGTGGCAGCCACAGCTTCCCTGGACAACCTGTGCCAGAGCATCTCCACCCTCTTAGCAAAGAACTTCTATCTCATTTCTAATCTAAATCTACTCTTCTTCAGTTTAAAGCCATTCCCCCTTGTCCTGTCACCACATGCTGCTGTGAAAAGTCCCTCTCCTGCCTTATTGTAAGCCTCCTTTAGGTACTGCAAGGCTAATTAGCTGCCAAAAATGTTTGCCATCATTCTCCAGTTTTATCTGCCCCTCTCCACTGAGTTTATGGAGTGTCACTGTCACAGCCTGTCTCCTCCTCCTCAGTGACCCTGCTGCACCACATCTCCAGCTCCTGCTCTGCTCCAGCTGTGGTTGGAGCATCCATCCCTGTGATGCTCCTCTGCTGAGCAGCCCTGCTTGTGGGGATGGTGATTCCAGGGAGCTGGGAACCTTTCCTGGAAGCAGTGGGATAAAATTCACCAGATTTAGTGTTAGGTTGGTCGAAAACCTGGAAGGTTGTCATGCCTCACTCAGTGAGGACAGAAGATTCCAAAAACACTTAGAACGCTTCTAGCAAATGTTTTGGAACCAAAACTTGGCAATTGTCTCATACATCAAGAAAGGAAAAGGTTGAAAATTTTGTATTGCAAGGGATGAACACAAGTGTTATCCTGTAGGTAGCAAAAGAAAATACCATGAGAAAAATCACCCATGGACTCTTTGTACCTGAATTTCTAGGCAAATGTGAGGTATAACAAAATAGCAATCATAATCTCTTCAGGGACAATTATTCTGAATAAGGAGGTCTGATTTCTCGCAGTTTGGTGTCATTGGCCTCACATTCTCCCCTGTTTACTGTCCAATCCTCTATAAACCTCATCCTCCGAAAGTTTCTTGCCTACCCTCTGCTACCTTCATTTTCTCCCTGCATCCCATTTGTTCCTCTGAAATACCTCATGAGCTATTTAGTCATGGGTTATGGAGAGTGAGGGTGATGTCAGGGGATGTAATCACAGCAGAAAATCCAAAGTGCTTGTGTTCTTCTCTGCCCCCAGCTATGAACACCTGCAGGGCTGCCTGGTAGCACCTCTGGGGCTGCTGTCCCGGTGTTAAGCTCAGCTCCACCTTGCTGCTGGTGCCAGATGTTGACAGGGAGGGCTGGCAGCAGATATGTGCTCTGTCAGGCACTCTGGGCTCTCAACCACATTTCTGTCAGAGAGAGATTAAAGGAGTTCAATTCCCCCCAGTTTGTCTCTCTGTTAGCTGAGGTGCTGGACCAGAAAGTTTTATTCCTCAGACCTTCAACACTTCACTTAGCTGCCTGGTCAGAAACATTTCTGCTCCCTGGGCTCTCCTTGTACATGGGAATAATTTAAACCTTTTCTTGAGAGAAGAGGCTGGGAATGGGAAAAGAAGAAATCATAAGCCAGAAACATCTGCATTTTTTTCATGCTGTTTTTCATGCTGAAAACCAAATCATCTCTGCAGCAGCTGAGTGTTGACTTGGTCTGTGATTTCACATTGAGGGCTGAATTTGTCAAGGCTCCATGAGGGTTTAAACCCCAGGCTGAAAGCTCTTGTGGATGGTGTCAGACAGCCCCTGAGCAGGTGATATCATATCTAGGAGGTTTCTTATGCCCATGGTGCCATGAGAGAGGGTCCTGTCTGCAGTGCCCTGACCCCTCTCCTAGGGCACAATCAGGAAAATCCAGTGTTTCTGGTCACAGACAAGATGTCACAGCAAGATGTGACACTCCATTTCTCCTGCTCCACACTTGATCCAGATCACAGGTGTGAGAATTACTGAGAGCATCCCTCAAAAGAACAAAATTGGGCTTTCCAGTGCTTGCTCATGGCCAAGCAGGCAACCCCAGCACAGATATTCTTGTACAGAGACAGAATTGTTCTTGTCCCTTTTAATGAAGGTGCAGCTGCTTTGTGCAGCAGGAGGGTGACACCAGGTGTCACCAATTTGATTGTGTGGGACAGTCTGGAGTCACAAAAATAGAGCTGGTGAGTGGGACCCTGGCACACCTCACTTTGGGGACCCTCTGCACACTGTGGACATTTGGACTCCCAGCCTTGCTGTGGTACCTTGTAGATAGCAGTGCCAAAAGTGTTTCTTTCTCTTTCTAAAGAGGATATAAAATACACAGGGTAATGGGGTGGTTTGCTCTTCAAACACACTCAGCCTTAAATCCTTGTTGGAGTCTCACAAATTCTCCTTCTCTGTGCCCTGTGGACTTAAAGCTAATAACACATATGAGTACTTTGTGAGCAACTCACCCAGATGACACAAATCATCAAGTTTTCTGAAGAAATTTGGATTTTTCCTTCTGCTTCAGGTCAAGGTAAAGCATTTGGTGGACACAGTGGCTTTAGAAGGCTCCTTCAGAACGCACAGAGAAGGAGCAGCAGGAAGCTGAGACCAGAGTAAAGATCTGCTTAGCCAAGTTCTGCCCCCAGCAATGTCCAACAGAAAATGTTCAAAGAAGACCAAGAATATCCTGACATCAAGCAGCTCTGAGTCTTCAGCAGCTACCAAGATGATATTATAAGTCCTTAATTTTGTTTTCTTCCCAGAATATGTTCTATCACTTTTTGAAACCTTCTAGGTGTTCTCATCCCCTTGTTTTTTGGCAAAGTGAATCACAGCAGTACTTCACCCTGCTACAAGAAATATGTCTTGTTTTTTATTCAACTAATCAGACAGCAATGCTATTTGATGTTCCCCTGGGGTTTAGTGTTAGGAAAATTAGATACAAGTTCCTGTATTCATTTGTATCAGATACCCCCTCAGCTACCTTTTTCTCAGACAAAAAAGTTTGTAATTCTTCATTACAGAGAAATAATTCCGTATTTTAACGTTTTGTCATGCTACCACTGTTTCCAGTTCCAGGATATTGTGCTCTCAGGTGGAGAGATGGGACAGCAACAATAAATAACATCAGCTGAAGGCCATGGAAAGATTTATATACTAGTGCAATGATGATTTCTGTTACTGTTCTGTTAGCAAAGGCTGCATCACAGAACACAAATGGCATTTTCTTGATCATGAACTTTTGTCTTAGAATAATTATAAACCCCAAATTACTCTCACATCCATCATGGATCTTGCAGAAGTGCCACAATTAGTGAGCAGGAGTTGTGGCTGCCCAGGAATTTCACTGGTCTATTTGAGAGTCCACAGCAACCCCAGATGGTTCATGGTCTGCCACAGCAAGAATTCTGGATGAATAGAAGTCCTCATGTCAGTGCAGTTCTGGAATCTGTCTTCCCTCCCTCCCAAAGCTAGTAAAAAAAAAAAATCTCTTTTTAATTTAAAAAAAGAGTCATTTTTCATTTTAAAAAGGGCATCAACACAGCACACTGAAGAACCAGAAATCCAGAGGACACATCTCAGTACCTGGGCACAAATATACACAAGACAGTAATGCTGTGCCTCTCTATATTTTGTAAATCCCATATTATTTTTTAGACAGTCTCATATTATTAATATTTTTCAGACAGTCCCATATTGTCCCTTTTGTCTGAAACATCAGCCTTGTGTCTCATCAGCTGAAATGGCTCCATTTTCAGAGACACTGGGGGTAGAATTCATCCCACCTAATATCATCTCTGTAGGTGTTAGTCACTCTTTCCCCACTCACAATTTAAGAAAAATGTGGTCATTTTTAAGACATGAATCATCTGAGGTGATTTCCACATCTCTGATTGTCTGAGTTTAATGTGTTCTGGAAGGACCAGTTTCTCTCAGGATAAAAACCCTAAACTGCAGTGGATGCTGAGCGCCCATCAATTCATGGGCTGGCACCTGCATTCCAAATTTGAACATCTGCATCTCTCAGCGTTCCAAGAAGAGCTGCATCATCTCCTTTTCCTCTCTGTATTACATCCATTTGCTTTTCTAGGTGGTTTGATCTTATTTCACCAAGATTTCTACATGAGGAGAACAGTCTTCCCTGAAGCAAAAATAAAAAAAAAATCCCAACTTCCCTCCAATGCAGACACATTCCCTCAGTGCTAATGCATGTTTTATGTCAGGCAGTAAAACTCTTGTGTGTCACTGTTTACACATCAACACGACATACAGGATTAGGCTGCAAAAGGAACGTGCTGATTTTGGTTCCTTTTGCCAACAGGGGTAAATTATTCCATATGTCAAGTGGCAGTGAATTCTTGGTGTAGAGCATTACTGGAGCTGTCCTTTAACACCTGTGGGCCGTGGCCAGAAGAGGATAAACATTTGTTTCTTGATTGTTGGGCAACAGCTGGGAATTAGCAGAATTAATAGCACTCAGAGAAAGAAATATTAAAGGAAATTACAGGGATAAAATGAACACAGGGATTTTGATGGTATTTTCAGCTTTTTTTTTTTTTTTTTTTATGGTAGGATATACAATCCAGAACAAATCCAAGCAGGAGGTGACATCAATCCTTCCCCTGGAGCCACTGGCTTTTATCCACTGCCATTTATACTCTGGTCTAGCTCTGAGCCAGGACTAGTTAGGACAGACTCAGACCCTCCCAGTAAAAGGGTTTTTCAAGAACTGTGAGCTACTGAAGGAAAAACAGATGCATTTACTCAGAGAATTGGGATAAACTACCACAAATTTGCTATGGTGGAAAAATAAGATAAAAGTACAACTTAAACAATCGCAGATCCAACATGTTCTGGCTCCAGCACCACTGTTTGAAATTATGTGTTCATGTTTGAAATTCTCTTTTTCCAAGCTGCTGAAACTACAAATCCACACCTCAGAGTTATTTCCACTAACTATTGGCTCCCCAACAGCTATTTAATTTCTTCTCAGAAATCTAGGAATAATTCTGGGAGCCCCAGCTGTTAGGAAGGTTCATCCATCCAGAGTGGCATGAAGATGGCAACCCAAAGGGCAAAAAGCTTTGGAACAAAGTGTTCCTCTTGGCCCCCAGCAAAATAAGTATTTTAAGTGAAAGCAAGCCACACACATTATTATATTCCTTTAAAGGAAAAGAAAGCTGGCATGTTTTTGAGAAAATTAGGGACACCTAGGGAAGAACATATTCTCTTTTTCTCACTCTGAAGAGGAGGTGACTTCAGATTTTGATGGTACAATTTTTTTACCTGTGAAATGCAGCACTTCAGTTCTGTGGCTTCTCCTAGCAAGTTCTCATTTTATAGGATGATCACTAACATTCCATATGTTTGTTTGCACTGAAATTGAATATATGACAATATAAGGGGCACAGCATCTTTAAACTTATCCCAGGCCTTGCCTGAAGTTCATGTTCATGTTATCCACTAGTTCATGTTATCTACTTTGGTTTTCAATTATAAAAGAAAATGTGACTCTGCATCAAGGAATTTACCTACCTTGTCTTGATAAATTCTTTTTTCTGCAACAGTGAGTACCTGCAAAAGAGTTTAATAGATGGAGAAAATGATGGAGAAAGATCAAGAAGGAGGTATTAAGAAATAAGTGCTATTCAAGGAGAAAAACTCTGCTGGTGCTCAGCTGAGCTCCACGCTGCTGTGCACTTCAAGCCTCCTTTTCTTTGGAGACATCACCCAGGGACGTTTCAAGCACCAGCTTAGGCAAGACAGAGGTGATCTGTGTGAGGGTAAATAGGAGGTGATTATGTTGTCTTGGCTTTCCAGGATCTCTTAAAGTTATTTCCTGTAATTGGCTCCTTTCTGGGGACTCTATATGAGCCAGGATCCAGAAGAAAAGACAATTCCTACACTCCAAGTTTTCTTTCAAAAGGTGATAACTGGATGAGATCCTGAGTATGCAGCAAGGTTTGCTCCTAAGTATGTCAATGAAAATAAAATCAACACTTTTTAAAATTAGCACTGGGAGGGAGATGATCCACTGAATCACGTTCTAAGAATGGGGATCTTGTACCCTGACAGCCAGAGATGTGGATCAGAGCACCAGCTATCCCCTGCAGACCTCCATCACCTCCTCACGTATTTTTGGTCAGAGGCTAGATCTCCTTTCTCTGTTCACACCCTGCACTGATCAATCCTCATCCCACTCCAGCATCATCCCATGTACACAGCCCCTGGGGCCAAAGCTGCTTTGGGTAAATTGATTCCTGCTGCACCTTTCCTCTGCCCTTCTCTTTGTGCCTCCCTGGCATCTCTGGGAATACAAATGCTTCCATTTGCCATGATCCTTTCATCTTTCAGGTCCTGCTATTACAACCCTCTGCATGTTGTGTAATTATTGGAACAGCTCCCTTCGGGCTGGACTCATTAGAGCTGTCATTTGATTAGGTTTTTGTCACAGGTCTTTTAAAGAATGGCTGTACCCTTCACACATAACATATGTTAATTTATTTCCACAAACATCCAAGTGTCTCTCCTCAGCTTGACAGCGACTTGATCAGATTTTGTGTTTCTTTTGCATGTATTACTCTTTTTAAACTGCTGACCAGATGGAAAAGACAATCCCATGCTTGATCATATTTGTGCTTATAATTTAGTCTTATCAGCAGATCCAACATGTGCATTTAACTTACACATGTGAATCAGCATGGGTTCTTCAGACAGCTCTGTAATCACAAGATTAACATCTAACAATTTGCAGTTTTCCTATAAAATTTTATTTGTAGGAAGAAGAAATTCCTCTTTCTCATCACAAAGCTATCACAGTGTGCTTTTACAGGATGTTTAAGTTTCCACAGGCTTCAGTAAGTGTCTAACTCCTTCAGCTATAGCTATCAGCTCTCTGATGGAGCCACATCTGGAACATCTGTAGGCAAAACACACTCGATTCCTACATTATCTTCTACCCTGAATGTTCTTGAAGAACTTCATATGTTTGAGAAATGCTCATTTCACTTGGCAATTATTAACCTACTACACTCTGACCAAAATACCAGTCACTTAAAGGTTATATAATATTCCTTTATCTGTGTTTGGACCCTATCTGTTACTAAGGTGACAAATCCATCACAGGATTTATGCTGTCCTGACCTGTAAACTCAAGTTATTGACCTGTGGGGAGAAATTGTTCCTATGTTCTGAGCTGTTGCAGTCACTCAATTTTATATAACATTTTCTATTCAAGCAGCTGTTGCCAAAGAACAATTTGGATTAATTCCCTCCTAGAAGAAAAATAAAAGGAGCAGAACTAATACCCTCTAGCCATCACTGCTCAGCACACAACATTGTGCCCACCACAGCTTGGTAAAAAGATGATACAAAGCTAAACCAGATGGTTTGGATGTCTGGTATAATTTCCACCAAAGGAAAATACAGGAACTTGCAAAGTGACTCAGTGGCTCACAGTAACGGCCAGCCACTAACACTGAGATGTTCCTGCACAAATGGACTGAATGGATTTGCTGTCTTGGTGTCCTGCACTGCCAGTGACAATGCCCAGTGTGACAAACACTCCTAACTCAGGTGCATCTGCTTTTGGCTCCCCGTTGTCCAAGCACTGTGTGAGGAACAGAAAAACACAACAGGAATTTACAAAATGGTCCCTGCTGAACCTTCAGGCCCCCAAAAGGGCTGAAGAAAGATGGTTCCTTTAACTTTTCTAACTGGTGTGGATGGGTGAGGCAGCAGCACTGAGGGTTTTCATGACCTGTTCAGCTGCAGAACAAAAATTGTGGTGGCTTCCTGTAAAGGAACCGTCTGCTGAGGCAGAACACAACAATCTGACGTGCCCACTTCAAACACTGCACTCCCTCCTGCAGCTTTTGTTCCAGAAACCCAACAGTAAATTGGGAGGAAATTTTAGTTATTTTTTCTAAAAAGTGCTGATTTTATTTTCATTGACATATTTAGGAGCAAACCTTGCTGCATACTCATGATCTCAACCAGGTATCACTGTTTGCTGTTGAAAACTTGGAGTGTAGGAATTGTCCTTTCTTCTGGGTCATGTAGAGTCCCAATAAGGGAGTCAGTTACAGGAACTAATTTAAAAGAGACCCTAGAAAGCCAAGACAACATAAAAGCAAGGAATTATTAAGGTTGGGAAAGCCCTCTTAAGTCATCAAGTCCAACCATTAACCCAGCACTGGCAAGGCCACCACTAAACCATGGTGCCAAGTGCCACCCTCAGTGCCACATGTCCTTTGAACACTTCCAGGAATGGCAAGTCCATCACTTCTCTGGGCAGACTGTTCCAGTGCTTGACCACCTTTTTGATGAAAAAAGCTTTCCTGTTTTCCAATCTAATCCTCTCCTGCTGCAACTTGATGCCATTTCCTCTCCTCCTGGGAGCAGATCCCAAAACCCCCCGGCTGTCCCCTCCTGTCAGGGAGTTGTGCAGAGCCACCAGGTCCCCCCTGAGCCTCCTTTTCTCCAGGCTGAACCCCTTTCCCAGCTCCCTCAGCCCCTCCTAGGGCTCCAGACCCTTCTCCAGAGCTGAACTGAAGATACACTCCTGTACCTGTAGCAGGGAGATAAATAGGTCAGGACACCTTCTGTGCTCACTGGCACAGCCTGCCTGGTGTCTAAACCAAGCACACAAAGTCAGACCAACCCCTCAGGTGCTAGGACAGCACTGGAACATCTATTTGGGATGGTGAACATCCCTGCACAGAGCTGGCAGTTAGGGACCATGGTGGGAAGGACGTTCCTCTAGTCCATGTGCTGAAAAAATTAGAGAGAGCTCGTGCCTGTGTGATGTGAATTGATTGTGTGCCAGACCATGCTTATTTATCTCACCCTGCTTCGGTTTCACACATTAAAAAACAACCAAAAAGAAACCAAAACAAAAGAAAGCCCAAGCACTTCTCTCTCAGAAAGTCTGATTTTCAGGGAGCTGCTTGCTCCTGCTGCCTGTCCTGCTCCTGCACACCCACGGGCTGCACATCACAGAGGAGAGACGCCTGAAACCCCCAAAGGTGGGAAAGTTTGCAAGTATCCTTCTTCAGGAGGCAAACAGCTGCATTTGGGTGTCACATTTTTCCACCTCAAACCAGCCCTTGGTGGGCCAGGCAGATAAAGCTCCACCACAAGCTACGGTGCAGCTCATGTGACAAATTGTTCTACCCAAGACTCGAAGGCAAACGTTTGACACATGTCTGGGTTTTTAACCACAGAGACAATATCTCCTTCCTCTGGGCTCCGTGGGGAGGCAGATGCTGGAGAGTTTCTCACTCTTCCCTCAAATCTCCTGAATCATTCATCCTCAGAGATACCTGAGCAAGAGGAAAAGAAACTCAGGAAGAAACCTCAGGGGCAGTTTGTTTGTGGTCTGCCATCCCAGTCAGTCCCAGCTGAGTTTTGGGGCCTTGATCCATGAAATTCTGCAGTTTTTCCAGATGCAGAAGTCCCAAGACACAGTGAATCCACAGTATGGATCCATCTGCTGGTTTCCATCTTCCCCCTCATGCCTCCCCCCTAGGGAAGATAATGCAGTGCAGGAGAGGCTGCTGGGGTCTGATAGGTGCTACTGAATCATCATAAACAGGGTCAAAGAAAAACAATAAAAATGTGTTCCCATACTTCTTTTCTTTTTTTTTTTTTTTTTTTTTTTTAGCTTGCCACAGGAAATAGGCATCAAAGGGCTGCTCTGGGGAGGCAGAGTGAAAGCAGAGCTGCTCTCATAACAAAGGCCCTTTGTGATTCACAATCTTCTGCTTTTCCTAGAAGGAAAGTCAAATATTATGGTCCTTGTTTATGAGGAAGTTAAAGAGGAGCCACCCTCATGGAGGCCTGGTCAGAGGATTTGAACCCTGTGGAAAAGTCTGTGACTCAGAGACTCCATGCCCAAATTTGCTGTGGTCACACCATGCCACCAGCTCTTGCCTGGTCCCTGCACAAAAACATCAGATCAATTCATCTCAGAATATCCTGATTTTGAAGGTATCCACAGGATATTTCACTTGGCTCTGGGAATTACACTCCCAGGAAGTTTTGAAGAGTAAAGAACAGGGAGATCATCATCATCTCAGGAGAGGCACTGACTCCTGGTCCTGGACCAGGTCCCTCCAGACCTTTGCAGCCTCCAAGCCAGGTGGTACCAGTTCAGATTCATGATGAGTGGGATAAGAATTGGTGACTGAGGCTGGTGGGGTGGGCTAGCAAAAGACATGGAAATGGGCTCTGGCTGATGAGTGGGAGTGTGTGAGGAAGATAACAAAAGGAAAAATTGGGGTGGCCAAAAATGCGCAGCAACCTGGGCAGAATTCAACAAAGAAACTCACCTCCAAAAAAAAAAATAAATAAAAGTGTTAAGATTTTGTATTTCTGCTTCTCTAAAAATGAAAGGTTGCTCTGAGCAGCCTGTTTGCTCTGAGAAGTGGAGTTAACTGTGAACACAGACGGGGGTTAAATACAGGGGAAATAAAAGAAACCACTAACCTGCAAGGAACAAAACATTTCAACCTGACTTAAAGAGACCTTCTCTGGGTGGCTCTGTTGAACTTCTCTCAACACCTTCCTTCTATGAAATCATCTCTCACTCCCTACCTGTATTTTTATTTTATTGGTTTCATATGCTGAGCCCAGAAGTTTATGAGTGCCTTGGTTCTGTCCACCCCTTAATTCAACTTGAACTCCTTTTCTTTGCTGCTGGAGGGGCAGCTGGGAGGTAAAAGCCCTTCTGCACCTCTCCAAAACACAGTTTGCACATTTTCCTTTCCCAGGCCCATGTCCATAACACCAACAGGATAATGACAAGAGTAGATATGGTCTGTATGAACAGAAAGCAAAACTTGAAATTGCCTCAGCTGGTCATGGACCCATGATGCCAAGTTCAGGTGTCACAGTCCTGGCTGTGTCTCCCAGTTGTTCCTTAATGTGTCAAGGCTTAATTCTCAATCTGCCAATATTCTTCTCTTTCTGATGTTTCAGTTCCTGATTACCACCACACTCTGAGCTCCTATCAAGGGATTCAGCCTCGCACAAAGCAAGAATTTCTCTTCAATCTTAGATAAAGTCTTGTGTTTTCAGCTTCTTTTGATAATAGCCAGTGTAAAGGATCACTCTCACGTCTTGATGTGGAACACTGTATTCCTTCCATCCCTGCTGCACACTTCTATGTTAACTTCCTCTGCCTGAGTTAGCTGGAAAGCATTAAAAGAATGAAGTGTTTCACATCCAGCTGCTGTCAGAAATGCTTTCCTACCATGGCATGCTTATCTAGGTGATGTAAAATGAGGCAGTCTCTCTCCTCTCCCCCTAAAGATGCAGTTAATTTAGTGTTTATATCCAGGCTCATCTTCCAGGCACTGCATTACTCCTTTACATTATTTTAGTTTGCTCCCTACACCATTAAACATTCACTGATCACTCTCCATGGCTGTGCCAGGGCCCTGCTTTCCCCAGGGTCTGAGTTTCAGCTCTTCCTCACTGTGGAACCAGGATGCTCTCACACCTGAGGATTGCTGTGCAGTCCTGTTACCATTATTTGCTGCTTCTGATTGATTGCTTGTGTTTCCATGTTTTCCAGTCCATGGGAGCTTGCCAAACCAGAGCTTTCCAAATGCAAGGCTCTTTGTTTTTTTCCTTTGTTTAGAACCACTGAGGTGTTTTGCTCACACCTGGTGGTTTTCAGTAACTGTGATGTGGCTGCATCTCCGTGTTCATCCTAGAATATTGATTCCAGGATAAAGGCTCCCATTGTTGGGAGAAACGTGTAAAACTCGCTTGGTGTATTGATTGGCTCGTTACTGTCTTGTGAAATGAGATTCATGACCTGACTTCTGCTGCTCTGTTCAATACACATGTGCATGAGACTGCTGCTGGAATAATGTTTGAGCTGCCTGCCAGCCCTGTCAGACCATAAATCAAGGCCAGAAGAGATCTCAAAAGTTTGAAAAGCTGAGAAGAGTTTCAGCCCTTCATTCCCAGTTCCTCCTTGCAGAGTTAATCTTCACAAGGATTCTCCTCCAGCACATCTCCCAAGATCTGATCAGCTGCCAGTGTTTAGGGAAGCTTCATTTTTGGATCCTCAGCAAAGAATTTTGAGAAAGCCTCATTGTCAGGGGTTGACACCCAGCCTTTTTTGAAGTTTATCCCTATCATATACACAAAAATCCATCAGCAGCTTCAAAATATTTCTGAAAGTCCTGTCCTAAGAGGACTGCCGGGGCTCCTGCTTTTTGCTTTGAATTCCAGGATTGGGACTCTGGCTCTCCAGACAAGTTCAGTAGGAATGAGTTTGACTCCAAGTGAACAGGTCTCTGACATTTCATGGTCAATCTATTTCAATGACAATTCCAGTGTGACCTCAGTGCTGCTGACCATGTCTGTTTAATGCTGCCACTTCCTCTCTAGTGCCCATCTTTCTGAAACAGAACATCTCTCATCATAAGAAGATCAAAAAGGAGAAACTTTTCCTCATTGTCAGGACAGAAACTTTATAAAAGTTCAGAAAGTAAATGAGTGGTTTACATACTGCAGTAGATTTTTTTATGCAGTGCTCCTTTGTCTCATTTAAATTTAGACAAATTAAATATTACCAGTTTTAGGATTTTGGACTCAGGATTTACCATTCACAGGCTAACAGCAAAATTTTGTTACATTAATTGCAATTAAAACTTTTCTTAATTCAACATCCTGATGTACAGGCAGTCTGCAAACATCTTTTATTTTCTGTGGTGTTGTTTGGTCTGTAACTCAGATGCAGAATTTCCATTAAATGTGACGTGGGTTGGAACCTTACCACTGAAACCCACTGAGGTTCCCATCTACAGTAATTGTTCTTATTAGTGCTATGCACAAATATTTACAGAAAAATATAAATCCAAACTCAGAGGTGGTGTGAGTGTGTTCAGAGAAATCGTAGAATAACAGTAAATTAAGATGTTAAGAGATCATCTCCTCCATCACCAGAGTGGGATCAACCCTACCTGTTTCAGTTCTCTATGGCACAGAATCACAGAATTATTTGGGTTGGAAGGGACCTTAAAACCCATCCAGTTCCACCCCCTGCCATGGGCAGGGACACCTTCCACTATCCCAGGTTGCTCCAAGCCCTGTCCAGCCTGGCCTTGGACACTTCCAGGGATGGGGCAGCCACAGCTTCTCTGAGCAATCTGTGCCAGGGCTTCCCCACCCTCACAACAATGATTTCTTCACAATTTCCTATCTAAATCTCTCATTTTCCAGTTTGAAGCCACCCTCCCTTGTCCTATCACTGCCTGACCTTGTTCCATTCCTCACTGAACTCTCTCTCAAGTTTTTGTGCATGTCCAGGTTCACCTGACTTGTTCTTCAAACCTCAGGTGATGGATCATCTCCAGCAAACCTGGTCAGATTGTCTTGGCCACCTCTGCTGAAACAGCACCAATATGTGCCCTAAATCCTTCTTGCTGGAGTTTAAACCCATTACTGCCAGTCCTGTTCCTGCCACTGTGAATGAGCCCGTGAAAGTACCTCACAGCAAATGCCCTTTGGTATTTTAGGGTAGTAATTACAGTAATTTCACGATTGTAAGCCACATCTGATTATAAACTGCACTTCGGGTGTTGGCAACTGTCCTGGGTTACAATACAGGATGTGATAAAAGGTATCTGTTCTATCACCATCTGTTGAGGGTGGGGCAGTGATCCTTATCTCTGTGGGAGATATTCTGCTAATGGCCCATCCATTGAAACCAGGCGGGGCATTGTTCTTTATCTTTTCACAACCCATCCTTCCTCCAGCCAGTCATTTTCTGCTCATGGCCATTGAGTCCCACTGTGGCACTGATAAAATTACTGCATCCCATTGGGAGTTGCTCCAGCCAGGGGGAAGAGCCCAACATTTCTTACCAAGATAAAAACAGAGGTTTTGGGACACTAAGGGAGCCCCTTTCTCCACTGGACTCCAGAGGAAAACCGGATTTCTCCACATCACCACTGGAGCTTTAGAGGGAAACTGCACCTTGTACAGGAGCACTGCTCCAACTGAGCCACATCTGTCACTGCAGGAGGATGCAGCCACCATGGGATGGGACTGCTGCCAACACCCTGCCTGACGGGTGTCAGGCTGTACTCTGACTGTGTCAGGGTTTGGGGTTTGTTTCTTTGTAGTGTTGTATTTCTATTTTAATTTCCCTAGAGAAGAACTGTTATTCCTAATTCCCATCTTTGCCCCTTGATTTCAAAATTACAATAATTTGGAGGGAGGGGGTTTACCTTCTCCATTTCAAAGAGAGGCTCCTGCCTTTCTCAGCAGACACCTGTCCTCCAAACTAAAACAGCAACTTCTCGTTCTCTGTCCATATATAAACCACACCTGATTATAAGCCGCACTTTGGGTTCGGACCAAAATTTTAGTCAAAATGGTGCAGCTTATAATCGTGAAATTACTGTACCTTATTTGGGATCCTTTTTTACCAAGGAAGAATATATAATAAGGCACCATATTTTTTCCTCTTAAGCGCTTGCTGTCAAAGAGAGGCAGAAAGTGATCTCTGACAGCAGGGTGGTGTGTCATGCATTACCCCATATGACTTCTTATTTAATTAATAGCTCCATCCTGCAAACATTTGCACAATTTTATTCCAGTAAGCTTGTGGACACATAAATATTGGCAACACTCATTCAAAGAAAGATTTTTCTTCCATTTTTTTTAAAGATTATGTGCTGTTCATGGGCTTCAGGCCTGATTTATAAGTTCAAACAGCTGAAGTCTGAAATGATCCTCATATTTCTGTAGAAGTGTGCTGGAAAACAGCCTTTCCTTGAATTATTGCATTTTAAAAAATAAAAAAAAAATGAGCAGAATATACACATTTTAACAAACCCCTACATGAATAATAGGTTACCAGGATGTGCCATTATCGAGTCAGTTTTAGAATTTGCATCATCTGCTTTATTTTGGAATGTCATGCTGTCAAACAATCTTCAAATTTCACATTTGAGATTTACCTCTGACATAAATCCTCTTTAAGTGGTGCATTTCAAGAGTCTGTCAAAAAAACCCCAGGATTCAATGTGTTTTACTGAAATTCAAAAGAAAGTACACATCCATACACATGCAAACACATATATATGTATATGCATATAAATGTGTGTATATATATTTAATTTATGCAGTTTGAAATCCAGATTTATCCATAACAACTCGGTTCACTGTTTTTCTCTCTGTATGGGAAAAGATGAGTCAATCATCAACCCAGTGCTTGGGTCTGAATCTCTTCTCCCCAAATGTGGCACAAACAGAAGTAACACAAATGAATTATTTGGAGTAACACCAACATGAAAGTATAGCAATGGAGAAAAGAATAATAATCCTCTGTGCATGTAGCTGAAGAGGTTTATTTTGGTTTCATTTATTCCCAGGCTTTTCAGCTGGGAGTGCTGGGGTTTTTTTAAATTCATATGGTGTAACGTGAGGCTGTTGTAAAAACTCCTTTATTCTTTTAAATATTCTTTCTTCTTGCTTTGTAGCATCTGTAACCCTTGACTCTCTCATGGAAAATGTGTCCCTCAAACACTCCTCACAAAAGAGTTTGATTCAAGGTTGGTTTCATCCTGATTGCTTTTTGTAGGACAGGAAATATAAGCAACGTTGACCTAATCCTATGACCTGAGGTATGAAAAAACAAATAAATTAAAGGGAAAGATTTGCATTTGGCTGTTTGCCCATGGGGTCAGCTTTAAGGTCTTGATGGTCCCACATCCTGCAGGACCTGGGAGCAATATCTACATGGCTTTTGCATAAGCCCAGGTCTGATTTATCCAGTTTGGATCCATACATCCAGTGCAGATATCCAGAGCTCAGCTCACTCAGCACCCTGCTGTTACCTGGCTCATTAGCAAGTCCCAAAAATTACCATGTTGAAAGTGGTTAGCTTTTTCTTCTGCCTTCACTCAGAGTCAGGATTGAATGCTCAAGAGACAGATTTCTTGTTTGGACTGGGTTGTTTATTAAATCTTATCTAAAGTACAGAGAGTTCTGCAACACTTTTAGCTACCAGCTAAAAGTGAGTGAAAATGGAGCTGAATCTAGCTAGTTATGAGGTCTTTTAAAGCCTAACTATCCAATTGAAAACTAACATCTGTATTATTCATACTTTTGACCCAATAACCAAACACCTGTGACCCACACTGCGGGATTTTCTATCCAATCAAAAACTAAAACCAAGAAGAAGAAGGAACAATAAGGAAGAGACAACACCCAAGAACCTCCATCTTGTCCCATTCCTATTATATTCTGGAACCCCAAATTAAAAACCCTTCACCATGTGAAATCACACACTTCTATTTAACTACACACCAGTGATTTTAACTCCATCACTCAAATTTGGAGCCTGCTCGAAAGCCTCAAGTCAAAAGCAGTGTTTAAAACTCTCAGGCTTCAGGGTTCCAGCATGTCACCTTCCCCCACTTACATCCCAGCATAGCTTAAGGCCATTCCTGCAATTTCAAGCCAAAATGTCCTCAGCAGACACAGAGAAAAGATACGTCTCTTTCTTTGCTTCTATTGACTAATTTGAAAGAAGTTGGTGAATGATGCTTTCCTGCTCACTTCTCATGACCTGAACATCCTTGATGGCTTCCAGTTACTTCCATGGCATGTTCCCTACACCCTAATCTCTGTCACCACCCTCTGGCCTCCTCAAAAAACACATTGGAACCCACCTGGCACTCACTGCAGTCAAAGAGAAGATGACACCTGGATGGCCCAGCCTTTTAATTCAGTTTCCCAATCTGCATTAAAACAGCAATTTTTCCTTTCCATGGAGCCTGTTTCAGTGGGACTAGTTCATTACATCCAGCCTGGCTGGATTTTTACTGTTCAAACCACAAACTAAGCTTTGCTTGAAAGTATTTCCCTAATATTTTCCTTTCCTCTTCTGTTCTTGACTCCCTTGTTTATTCTGCTTAATTTAATATCTCAGGATGATTCAGGAACTCACAGGAGCCTGAAGGAATTCCACCCACCAAGACTGATCTGCTGCAGCAGCCCTGGAAGCAGCACAGAGCACCAAGCTGAGTGTTGTGCTGTGTTCCAGATCCTGCCCTCTCTTCCTGCCTGTTGCTCTGTTTCCACCAGATATTCCCATCCCTGGAGCAGAGCTGGTGGAATGAATGGCAGGACAGATCCTTATCCTGTGAAATCACACTCTGCAGTGATGTCATCTATTCTAAAAATCTCTGCAGTGAAAGCTGTGGGGTACAGTGGTAAAACCAGATGGAATTTTTAACCTTTGAAAGGTTTATAATCATAGAATCACAGAAGGGTTTGGGACCTTAAAGGCCATCTAGCTCCAAGCCCCTTCCATGGGCAGGGACACCTTCCACTAGATCAGGTTGCTTCAAGTTGTTTTGATATAGCATAAAATAATAATTCATCCCAAATATCAGGGGGAAAAAAGCCAAAATGGAATCTCATTACCAAGGAATGTGCACTTTAAGGAGATTCATACACTGTGGATCCTTTTTCTTTATTTACTGTATTTTAAAATACCATTAATTTAATTTGCTTATCTTTTGACATGACATGCTTGGAGTATGACATGCATTTACCTCATCACCATTAACATCAACAGTGCAGATCCACAGGCCCAAATTAGTCAGCATGAGGATGCCACTATGACACTGTTGAGGGTGCAAAGTGGAACCAACAGAGCAAAATCAGCACAAATTTTGAAACAGACACTTATTTTGATGCAGGTAATCTTCTTTGGCAGAGTAAATCCATGAGAAGAGGTTAATGGCAGCCCAAAATACATCAGCCTGTCAGTGAAAAACATCTGCACCATCCCAGCAGTTTGCATTGACAAGAGCATGAGGTCAATTGGCTTGGTAGCCAACAGCATTGCACAGCTTTTAACCCTGGCATCGAGCACCTTTTCTCTGTAAAAAAAAAACCAAAAAAACCAAAAAAACAAAAACAGGAAAAAGCAATGTTGGGGAAAGATGTCAAATCTTGTATGACTCCAGCTAGCAACTGGAACATAGATAAGTTCGTACTCACAAACACCATTCTCAGAAGGGTTTTAAGTTGGGCTTCTCTGTTGGTGTGGTTTAGCCTGGCAAGAAGCTTGAGCAGAGCTGCTCACTCACCCTCAGAGAGATGGGGGAGAGCATCAGAAAAAGGGTAAAATTAATGGTTAGGATAAAGACAGTTCAATAGCACAGAAAAGGGAGGGAAAGAATTAAGAATAGGAATAAGAATAAGAATAAGAATAAGAATAAGAATAAGAATAAGAATAAGAATAAGAATAAGAATAAGAATAAGAATAAGGAATAGGGATAGGGATGGGAATAGGAATAGGAAATAGGAATAGGAATAGGAATAGGAATAGGAATAGGAATAGGAAATAGGAATTGGAATAGGAATAGGAATAGGAATAGGAATAGGAATAGGAATAGGAATAGGAATAGGAATAGGAATAGGAATAGGAATAGGAATAGGAATAAGACAAGTGATGTACATTGCAATTGTCATCTCTTACTGACCAAGGCCCAGCAAGTGTTGGAGCAGCAGCTGCCACCCCCTGGACAATTCCCCCCTGTTCCATTTTCCTGTTCAGAGAGATGCTGTATTGTCTGGAATATCCCTTTGGCCAGTTTGGGTCTCCTGTCCTGGCTGTGTCCCCTCTCACCTCCTTGTGCCCCAAGGCTACTCACTGCCAGGGTAGTATGAGAAGCTGAAAAGTCCTTGACTTAGTAGAAGCCTTACTCAGCAACAACCAAAACATCAGAATGTTATTAATTCATCTCATCCTAAATCCAAAATCCAGCCCTGTACCAGCTACTAAAAAGAAAAATAACTCTATCCCACCCAAACCCAAGAAATATATCCCCAATTCAGTGGTTTTTTTCACCTCTTTAAATCTATCCATTGCTCTAATAAAAACATTACCTCCCTCTACAAACCTTGTGTTACTGATATCCTCAGGACATCAGGGCTACAGAAACACTTCTAGTAAAAAGTCAAATGAATAATACATTAAGGAGAATTTCTCTGTAAATATGTCTTTCAGGTCTTGTGTTTACTCACTTGTAAAAAAAAAACATGAAAGAGAGAACTTTGCTTTACAGCTCAAGAAAGGTGCAGAGAAAGATGACAAAGATAATAATAAAATAACCTTGGACTCACTTCCAGACTGAGGAGGTGGCTGAGCAGTACAAGAAGGGTCTCACACTTCTATCCCTCTCATAAATGTTTTTTTGTTTGACATCAGACTGATACACTGCAAGAATTCCCACAGCACCTCTCCTGGCCCTGCAGGTGTTGTAAAAATGAAAGAGGGATGGGGAATAAGCTCAAGAATGGGCTGCTGCTCCATGCCCACCAATAAATCCTCACACCACATCCCAAGGGACACAACACGTGTTGACAGGCTCCTGTGGACACAAATCTGTAGGGCTCCATTTCAGCCTTATTGTGACCTTGGCCTGAAAACCAGACCCTAAAGGGACATCTCAGAGTCACAGGAACATAAGACATGCCATGGAGAAGAGCCAGGCCCAAGTGTAGTGTGGGCACAGCCAGGAGCATTCCCAGGACAGGCAAACAGTGCCTGGTTTTGTTAGGTATCAATAAACATTTTTAGGTGTTTCTCCACAGAGCAGCAACCTCAGCTGCTGCCTGGAATAGACCAGATACTGGTCAAAAAGAAAAAAAAACCAGTATTAGTGAGGCCACTCTACAGCAGAAAATACCTTTAATTCCCCTACCTGTGTCTGAAGACTCTGTCAGGTGCTGAAATTGATTCCCAGTTCCTCCTTCCACACCACAGCTATTTTTCAAATGTTACTCTCCTGTCTTTCCAGCCACTTCTATGTGTGCTACATTTTGGCCATGCAAATATTTTGCTTCCTCTGTATTTGAGACAGACCCATGGTCCTGGGCATCTGGTTTTTATTTTAGCCTTGCAAGGGGACCTGTAATACTGCAGCAGTGGAAACAATTAATTATCACAATTAAATCAGTGCTCATTTCTCAGTTTAATCGGATTTTTCCTGGCCTGCAAAGGCACCTCTGGGATTTATTTCAGCTTTGGACATGGCTGAGGAATGTTTCTTTGCTGTGTCCCTGACTTACAGGGCAGTAATTCCTCTGGAGGACATGCTTGGAGCCACACCTCAGCCTGATTCCATATAAAAATGGGGCATGTGGAGCCAAATCTTGTGTGTATCCCTTGTTCCACACCTTTGAAGATCAGCCTGAGGGCTCTAAGAATTTAACATTTCACAGAAATGTGAAGGATGGGGTTCCAGCCCCACCTAGAAGGGCTGTAGTTGCAAACACAACCTTTATCAGACTTTGGAGAATCCACACAGCCAAAACCTCCGTGCTGCTCCTTGCACTTTGCAAGGGGGTAAAAGAAACAAATTCCCTACAGCAAATCCATGGGAATTAATGGAATTACTTCTTCCCTCCTTAAACTGTCAGGTCTGCTCCTGTGGGAAAGGGGAAAATGGGAAAGGGGGAAACTGAGGCAGGGACCTTCCTGTGTGCTGTTGAAGGGAAGAACTCCCCAGCTTTCCTGAGCTGTGTGCTTTATCCCTCACCTCATCCCACACCCCAAGCTGCAGAGTTGCCACCTCTGCTCTTGTGGGGCAGTGGTGCAGGGGCTGGTGACAGAGAACAGCCCCAAAAACCTTTTTGGCAGCTCTTGTGCCATTTCCCTGCACCAGGACAGCCCACAGCTTCCCCTGTCTGAAACAATTCCCCACCAACACCAAACATTCATTTCCTTGAGCTGGGGGGAGGCCAGCTGACTTTTGTGGAGAGGAGGAAGGCAGTGCTTGGCTAGAATGTGGGAGGAGGCCAAACATGAAAGATCGTGGTAGAAGTTGTGGGTGAAAAACTCAGAAGACAGGATGTTATCTTCACCAGACATGGTAAGAGCTTTGTTCGGATGTCAAAGAATCGGTCAACCAATTTTTTTTGCCTTCCAGGAAAATTATGCCACAGGATTTTGGTTTATACCTGAGAAAACAAAGTTATTTCTAACTGGAGTGTAAGACTGTGAGGTGTGAGGGACGCATGGACCCAAGTGATATCCTGAATATTCATGGAGCACCAGGCAGCCTTTGTGAGAGGGAGTTTGTGTCTTTCCCTCCCAAGACTCTCTGAAGATTAGTGATGACAGGCTGGAATCAAAAAGTGTGGGGAAACATCTGGAGATTATAATTTCAATGAAGAACACGGATCATGCTTTAATTTCCTGGTTTATTTCCATATTTCAGTGGAATGCTTCTAAAGCAACCATTAACAAATTGAATTCTCAGGAGAAAAAGGCAGGGCTTCCCTCACTGACCTAAATTTCAATGCCTGGAACCATCTGAGGATACCTGAGCCATTCAGGTGAGGTTGGCTGTGTAGGATCTGTGCCTTTTAGGGTATCTAGTGCTCAGGTGCATTTAAAACTGCACCAGACACCCAAACAGAGCAGCACCCTCGGAGTCCAGGCCCCACAAAATCTTCTCTAGTTTCCGCTGAGGATGTGACATTTCAGTGCAGTGCAGCAAGCACTGAGCCTCTAAATGCCAAGGAAAGTTAAAGAGCAGTCTGGCACTTCACAGCCAGCCAGCAAATCCCTAAAGCAAAGTATTTTACTAACTTTTATTTTAAGCTTTCCTTTAACAAACATAGCATGTCTAATGCAAATTATCACAAAGATCAAGATGTTCAGATCTGAAAATACCTCAAAACAACTGTCTGCTTTAACCTTTGCATATTTTACATATTTTTTCCCGATAATCAGATTCCACCCACTAAAGGATTTCAGAAGCACCGGCAGGCAATGCTGCTACAGAAGGTATTTGTTGGAACATAATATCTCCTATGAAATGTAACTGGGAATTATTAAATAGTATCCTGAAAGAGATGTTCCTCATTAGATATATGCTAATTCAGAGGATCATAGCATTTTTAAACAAGATGTTATATGCAAATGACATCTGTCTCCTTCCTAGAAAATGGCCCCACCCTTAAAAATTTGAGTCTGGATCTACATCTTACACCTTGTGAACTGCCATGAGCTCCAAGCTTGGGGTCTTGCTTAACAAAACAAAAAAAGAAATGGAAATAATATTAACACAGAGGTCCCAGGACCCAAGGTCTCTGATGAGCAAGGTAGGTATGGAGTCACAGGTACCAGATAAATTCACAGTTTGGGAGTTCATTCATCGAGTCTTTTTCTGCTGCAGGAATTAATTGCAGATGTGCTGTACTCCTCCACTGGGTTTCTCACCACATAAGTGACCATTTCTTCCCAGATTTACCAGAGATGAGGTGATATGTGGTGAGGACAGCTAGAGGTGGATGATTACACCTTCCCAGGAATGGAAGGTGAATACCTGGTAAATTCACAGGACTTGAAATCCCTCTCTTTTCTCCCACCATCAGCTTTAAAAAAAATTAGAAGGTGAGACAAACCTCTTGTTTGTGGTGTTTTCTTGGTACCCATGGAGGGTGAGAGCCTGGAGCCTGCTCTTTGAGAAAGGTATGGAAAAAGAAAGGATGGCAAAAGCACCTCAGAGGCTAAGAAAGCATCACCTATGATAGAAGGTAGAATGAGTTGGAGCAATTTAGTGTTAAGAGAAGACAAATTCAGTGCAGGTAAGATGGTGTCCAGACTCTGAGAGTTGCTAACGCCCATAGAACTAAGAAAAATTACAATAAGCCAAACACACTCATTTCCTTTGATATTTTCCACTTCCAGGAACTTGCATTTCCAGGATTTCCTAAATCAGAGAGCCTCTACTGGAATTTAACAACCCTCATTTGATTTTTATCTGTACATTTGTCTAAGTGCTTTTTGAACCTGCCTAAGCTTTCAGTGGTCACAACATCCTCCAGTGAGAGGTTTCATACCTTAACTACAGGCCTTGCATGCTGCAAGAAGAACTGCATCTGTACGTTTGTCAGAACCTATTTCTTTCATATAATTTGATGGTAATTTGGTGTTCTTGTGCTAGAAAAGACTGTGAGCAATCCTCTTACGTGTTGTCTCAATGGCACTCATGGTTTTCAGAGGATAAGAAGTCAGAGGCTTATCATGACGGATTTGGATTGCATGTTAATGATAAATTGTCTTTCTAGTGGTAAAGGGAACGAGGTGGTGAAATAGATTGTATGGTAGGAGGATAAGCTTGATTGCATGTGTCAAGAAGGCAGACAATCAATGCTGTTCATGATGCAGTTTATCTCATTCTGAAGTAAATGTCCACATTCAGTCAATTAAATTGCACTTTAAATTCCACTGGCTATTGACTGGGTCTTCAGTGACAACCATGGAGCTCCAGCAGCCTTACCTACAGAAAGACAACTAAACTTACAGGAGAAAAATGCCACTCATTTGAGTCCACCCAGGCAAAGCAGGACTGACAAACTTTCATCTTTAGCAAAACTGCAGAATTACTGGAAGCTACGAAAATGCCATGACAATGATTTGAGTTATTGCTGTGTGTTCTTTGATGCCAGGCTCACAGCACCCGTTCAACTCCCATATATTTTGACTTTGCAAATTGTGCAGGGCAGCAGAAAACAGGGGCTGATCTCCACCAGGTCATGGAGTGGAAATGAAGCCAAGAAACTGAACTGTGGCAGGAAAAGATGAAATCATTTGAGTTCCTTGTTCTCAGCCCAGCCTGTAACAGATATTTTTCCCATTGAGACTCTGCCCTGGTTTGGAGGACAGGTGTCTGCTAAGAAAGGCAGAAACCTCTCCTTGAAATGGAGAATGTAAGCCCCCTCCCTCCAAATTATTATAATTTTGAAATTAAGGGGCTCTCAGGCAAAGATATGGGAATAGGAATAACAGTTCTTTACTAGGGAAATTAAAATAGAAATACAGTACTACAAAGAACAAACCCCAAACCCTGACACAGTCAGAGTACAGCCTGACACCCGTCAGGCAGGGTGTTGGCAGCAGTCCCATTCCATGGTGGCTGCATCCTCCTGCAGTGACAGATGTGGCTCAGTTGGAGCAGTGCTCCTGTACAAGGTGCAGTTTTCTCTGAAGCTCCAGGGATGATGTGGAAGGGTCTGGTTTTCCTCTGGGATCCAGTGGGAAAGGCTGCTCTGATGTTCCAAATCTCAGATTTTATCAGGGTAGGAAATGCTTGGCTCCTCCCCTGGGTGGAGCATCTCCCCATGGGATGATGGAATTTTATCAGCCATGCACTGGGACTCCATGGCCATGAACAGGAGAGATCTCCTGGAGGAAGGATGGGTTATGGAAAAGATAAAGAACTCTGCCCCAGCTGGTTTAACAGCTGACCCATTAACAGGAGATATCTCCCATGGAGATGAGGATCACTGCCCCAGCTGGTTTAACAGATGGTGACAGAATCCACACCCATGGACACATCCTGGATTGCAAGCCAAGACAGAGTCCAGTGCTGTGGCTCTGCACACCAGGATGCTCCCTCCTTTCCCATATCTCCAGACTTAAGGGATCAACAGCTGACCTTCCCTCAAAAGGGCAGTCTCAGCCATGGTGATCAGCACCAAGGACTGACCTGGATTCCACATCCACACGAGTATTCAGGTTCCTAAATCAGGGCTGCACAAAGGTGAAGCCTCAACAGTTCCATATCCAGTCATCTCATGGAGCTGATTTCTCAGTCAGTGCCATCACTGTGGCTAATTCCATGCCAGCTGGTTAATTCCCCACCTTTCCACTCCTTCCAGGCGCGTTTCATTATCCCCACATCTAATTAGCCAGATCTAAAGAAATGATGATTTTAAATTTTTTTAAAATAATATCCACTCTTCAATCTATGTACCATAATAATGACAATTAATATGAACAAGCCATTTAACAGCCATTGCATTGAGCTCAGCAAAAGCTCAATTGACATGCAGGAGCCTTTTATAGCCAGGTACTTTCTGCACTATCATCAATTATCTCCTAATTAAACAACAAAATTCCCTTGAAATGCCCTGGTTAGACATCATTACTAAACATTTTGCCTTCACTTAGTGGATTAATGTGTCTAATTAAATAACTTGCAGCGTGGAGGCAGGATCATGGCATGATACTTGAAATGAGGTGTGCAGACCTCTATAAATTGTTGGAAGTCAAAACCTGCTTGGCTTTTATTGACAGAAAGGATTACTTTAAAAATCAATAGCTTTCTTCTGTTACATTTTTTTTCCCATCTGGGTGAATAAAAACAAAGAAACTGCCCACAAACTCCAATGACAAATTGCCACTGGAAATGCTGGCTTTTCCATGCTCAGAGGAGAGACAGCTCATTTGCTCGATGTATTCAGGGGTGGGAGTCTGAGGATTTTACAGCAAGGATTTGATAAAATTTTCCAATTCATTTTTCATCAGGGGTGAAATCTGAATCTTTGAGCTTCACCTATGCACCTTCACTCCATCCTGGAGCCTAACTTCATCTGTAATAAGGAATTCCTGCATTGTTCCTGTGATATTATGAACACCAGAAATAATTTGGCGATGATCTTCTCCTGGGAGTGAACAAACCCAGGCTACTACTGCTGTGATCCCTGAAATATTTCTACATTCACTCTACTTCCAGGAAATGTGTGGGTTTGCAGGTCCAGCTTCAGCAGCTGCCAGCTTTCCAGTTAGTGATGCAGACTGTAAGAAAGCTCTTTTAGGATGAGATTCCCCCTTGGAGCTGGGGATTGTTCACATGTCACAGTGACCCAGATGACAATGCTGACCCTCAAATCCATGACAACAAAGGGCAAACCCAAATCACTCTTCCTCTACTCTAGGAAGCAAAAAACCATCAGCCTGTCAGTGAAAAAAAAATAAATCTGAGAAAAACACGATTAGGTGGTAAGATATTTTCTTGTCCTGAGGATGTACAGAGGGTTCAGATTTGTATTCAGATAAAGTGATCACAGTGAAACTGAAACTCCCAGCATGGTAACTACTTCTGACTAATGTCAAGGATGTTGCCTGAATTATTATAAACTCTGAGGCACCTAGCAGAAGCAAGTGTGTCCCAGATGCTGGTTGGTTGGATGGGGTCCTGAGCCACCTGCCCTAGTGGAAGGTGTCCCTGCCCAAAGCAGAAAGCTGGAACTAGATGATCTTTAAGATCCCTTCAAACTCTAAGCATTCTGTGATTCTGGGATTATGTTGTTGGCTGGAACTCCAAAAATAGTGATGTAATGGCTTGCACAATCTCCACCAGGAGGCAGACATTAAATCCCTTTTAGTTTGCAGTTGATGACCTCGAGTTTTAACTTTATCTGCCCCACTGGGTTGAGCAGAGGCTCCTCTGTTCTTCTCTTTCTGCCAAATTGAGAGCAGAAGGATTCAAAGTGAAAGTCACACATACACACAAACACACCCCCATATGAAAATGATCCCTTTGGCTTTCCTGTGGTCTGCAGTTTGATCACTGAACTGCTTTGGAAGATTGATTGGCACATGAGTGCACCTCTGGCAGGTTGGGCAGAGATATCCTGGTTATCCCTGTGTGGTTTTCAGTGTGCTCACTGCCCCAGGATGCCACTGCCTGCCCTCAGCCCAGCGTGGTCATGGGTCACATGAATTAGAATCAAACCTACTCATCTCCAAACAAGCACTTCCTGCCTTCCCTTCAGCCTCGCATGTGTCATCGCCTTCTGCTTATTATAGTGCCCAGTCACAAGTGATCAGTTCCCCTTTTTCCCCTTGCACTGCAGTCACCACACGAAGAGAAAGCCAGGCCCTGCCCAGAGGAGACAAACTGGTCATGGGGAGGCTGCATTTTATTTGGGCAAGGGGTAAAGCTCTTGGTACAGCAGCTCGATGAAAAGCAGGCAAACAAACCTGAGCAATAATCAAAGTGATGCCGCAGGGTTTAGGCTGGAGGAGGGAGATCACATCCAGGCTGTGGCTGCTGAAAGGTGTGGCAGTGTCAGTCAGTGTCACAACCCCCCAGTGTGGAGGTGACAGCCCTCTCTCTAGTCAGCTGGAGAGATGGTGCCACCTCTGCTGCAAGGAACCTGGAGAACAGAGCGTGAAAGAACTGGAAAGGGATTTTTTACAGGGCTTGTAGTGATAGAACAAGGGACAATGGCTTCAAACTGAAAAAAGAGATATTTAGATCAGATATTAGGAAGAAATTCTTTGCTGTAAAGGTGGGGAGGCCCTAGCATAGATTTCCCAGAGAAGCTGTGGGTGCCCCATCCCTGGAAATGTCCAAGGCCAGGTTGGATGAGGCTTGGAGCAACCTGGGATAGTGGAAAGCGTCCCTGCACATGGCAGAGGATTGGAACAGAATGTCTGGGGACAGTTTGTTGATAAGACAGGAGCAGCCACCTCCCTCACAGCACCAGAGATCTCAGCAGGAACAGCAAAAGCAAAATTACATCAACTTTGTTCAAGAGGGAAGAAAATAGCTGTGCAACTCCAACCTGGAATAGAGCTATAGCTGATGGTCCTCTCTGCCTCCTGCTTCACATCTTCTAGATTGTCTCCTCTGAAATATCTCCTACATCAGCTCCAGTAGCACATGGCTGTGCCCATCTCTGCATTCTTTCTCATTTTCCCTTGTGCCCATCAGTCTCCTCAGCTGAGGGACGGGAGCTGACTGACTGAAGCACTAGAGCACTAGAGCAAGAACTAAAGGTTCAAATATGGAAGAGTCAGCCCATCCACTTCCACAATTCTTTCACATTAGAGAGGAGGAAATGCCTGCACAAAAATAACAGCCTGGAACAGCTTCCCTGGCTCTATGTCACTGGCATGGCACAGCACTCCCCCTGGTTTCCAATATCTGGGCAAGGGCATTGAGAACATTTGAAAAATTAACAGTGGTGGTGGGGAATACAAATAAACACATGAATTAATACTCACATGGGCAGATGGGACACAAGACTGTTCTGTTCCTGCAATTCTCTTCTGTCATCTGGGTGTCTCTTTTTATATCTTTAACTTGTCACCTCCTGCTTGCCCTGCAGGTGATGAGGTTTTCTTGTCTCCTTGGTTTTAGATGCAGACACCTGTGGTCATACCCTGGGGTGTCTGGGGCTGTATATTTGTGTATATTTGTGGGATCTTCTGATACCCTATGCAGATTTTGCCTCTGCTACATCCCTGCATCTAAACATTTCTGCAGAGTGCATGTGGATATGGCTTGGCAGTGTAAAGTTTACAGTTGGGCTCGATGATTTACAAAGTGTGTCTGCAACCTAAGTGACTCTATTTATGAATGTGGATTTGCATTCATAAATACCTTGGTGTTTGTTACTTGTATGCCTCTAGATTAATGCACAATGGTTTCAACATTCCATTTTCTGGCTCTTAAAAAGTACATTTTATCCTTTTAAATTAGCTCTTGACCTTAACTCTTAAATTAAGATCTTGCTCTGAAATTATGCTTTCACCTTACTCTCACAGCAAACCTCAAATGCAAACCAGTCCATGTAACTTTTTGTTCCAGCACATTCCTTCTGTCTCCAGACTCAAACAAAAAAACCCTTCCACTGACACTGAACTAAACTCATACAAGTATTCCTCTTGATCCAGACTTCTAAAATTGAGTTGTTCCTGCTGTGGCTTAAATGAGCACAAACCTCCTCAAGTCAATGAACTTTGTCTGATTTACAAGGAGCTGCATCTTTGACTTCAGCTTCATGACAAGATGGATCTGAATCTGACTGGCAGTTCTTCATGGAAGTGAAATTCCACATGAATTTCAGAAGGAAAAGACATAATTCCTAAAGGGAACATATACTGCCTCAGCATCACAGTTATTATTTAGCATTCCTATTTCACCAGCACCTTGGTTAAAAACCCTCATGCTAGGATGTGTCCAGACCTGTAGAAGTGAAAATTGGTGCCCCAAAGAGCTCAAAGATCCAAATCAAAGTAATTGGGGGGAGAAATGCACACCACTGGAATGAAATTACAAAAGGAGAAGCACAGTCTCCATACCCAGTGCTAAGTGCAGTGACATTACAAAAAGCCAGGGCCCCGTGCACCTCATGACCTTCCAATTGCAATACAGAGCTGATTCCCCATTACTGAGCGGGCAAGGGCATAAGAAATAACATCAATTAGGAGTTTGTGCAGTGACATTTTTAAACATTCACTGACTTTTAGGGAAATCCCACAATGAATATTAAACAAGCCCCTGCCTTTCCTAGGCTCAGTGGGTGAGACCTGACTTTCTCAGTTATGTGTGGTGACCTTTCAAAATCGTTTTTGTTGCTGCACTATTCCCCTGCTCCCCTGGTCCTGCAGCCTTATACACTCTGGGACTTCAAGAGAATGAAGTCTCTTTCGTTGTTAATAAATGGAGCCCTGCATTCTCTCACCTGGAAAAGGACTTTTGACAAATGCTGCTCTGCACAGAAGAGTGCTCACAAATTACAAGAGCATTTGAGTGCAAAGCAGAGGCACCAATGTAAAGAATTGCTGGTTTCAGTTGTTACATTTAGTGTTACAGCACCTTGATGCCTTACACAACACCCAGATTAAGTCCAAATCTGCAAGGCTGTACTGGAAGATAAAACACAAAGCCTTCTTATCACCAAAGTCCCACTTGAGCCTTCAAAATAGATTTCAGGTACAACTGGAGTGCTGCACTCAACTCCTGTGTGGGTGACCCTCTATAATACAGCCATTTAATTTCAGGGCATGTTTGAGCTTTTTCTTATGTATCCTGAAGAAAATAATAGGATCAATCACTTGGGATCAGAAAGCAAGAAACAGATTGTAGTTTTGTTTTTCCTCTCCATCTTTTGTTTCTCCTCTCATTAGCAGGCAAGCCAAGCAGGCTTCCAGCCACCTAATACTCTCTGAGAGCTCTCTCTAAGAATCAGACAAAGCTGGAAGTGAAAAATGATTCATACAGATGTGTTTGTCATTGTCTGGAAAGTAAAATGTTCAAATCCACCAGAGACAAAACAGCCTGAGCTGACACCATGATGACCCACTTTTAATAATAAATGAAAGCTTCAGGACTCTGTGTTTGGGGTAAATGTGTGAGGCCCCTAGGGCACAGCTAGCAGATACCCTACAGAAAGGATGCTATTTTCACCCTTCAGGTCCTGACCTTCTCCAGAAAGAGAAGATAGTGCAGCAATACCATGGCTTTCATTTGTTACCAACATACAACATGAACACTGAGGGACAGAGAATCATTAAGGCTGGAAAGTACCACCAAGACCATCAAGTCCAACTTTCAGTCAAACAGGTATTTTTTATGCCAGAGGTCCAGTCAATTGTTAGTTATCCCAAAGTTGCATTTTCATTGCTGTAGTGACAATACACACAGACTGTGATGCAATGCACAGATAGCAATGATCAACCAGCCCTTCCTCCACATCTGTGGTACCACAGAGCAGCTCCCTGAGCAGCCACACGAGCTCATTTCAGCTGAGCTCAGTATTTCTGCACTGCACTGAGGGCATCCCCAGCAAGGTGACACCTCTGTGTTCACACCTACCCATGGCAATGTCCCTGCTGTGTGCTGCCCCAAACCCTCCCCTCCTGACAAAACTCTTCCTCACAGCCCTCTGCTCTTCCCAGGCTTAGGCAGGGTGCTGAAGGTCACCTACAGCAATAATCTCTCCTTAATTTCTATCCTTTTTTTCTCCCCCAGTCTCCTAGCAGGACTGTGGAGGTTTCAGTGCTTCTGTCCACACTGCAACATCCTTGGCCACAGAGAACATGAGTGTCACACCAAGCTATGTTTCAAAGGGGGTGATGGAGTGGCCTTCAGCCATTTGTAGGAAAATAGTAATGAGCAGTAAGCACCACAGCCATGAACTGCCTGGAGATCTCCCATTTATTTTACCTCTGCTGAAATCCCATTTCTACTCCAGCTAGCAGTGCTGCAGACACTTGGGTGCTGGGTAGGTTATCATCAAACTGTGGACAGTAACAGAGAGGATCATTGCTAATTTTAACTCCAGATACCTTCATAAAGCTGGAATTGCTCAGGACATTGCCCCAAGTATCTCCTCCTGAGCCTAGCTGAGAACTCTGGAGCATCTTCCTCTGAGGACCAGCTCTCCTGGCTGCCTGAGCTGGTCTGAGAGCACTTGGTTCTCAGAGGGAAGGTGACACATTTGATACCATCTTGTTTTGTTCTTTTCTGTGCTGCTGAAAATTGTGTCTGTTTTGTCTCTTTCTGTGTGCCCCAAAGCTGAGGTCATTGATGGAAAAAAGACACCCAGTGTCTTCCAGGGAACTGAAGTTACTGTGGCAAATCATCATTTGGAGAATTTTATGGCCATAAAAGAAAGGATCACAGAATCACAGAACCAATTAGGTAGTAAAAGACCTCTGAGATCATCAAGTCCAACCTATGACCAGTCACCACCTTGTCAACACAGAATCACAGAATCAATTAATGCAGAGTCACAGAATCGATTCAAATGTGTGATAATGGTGTGACAGTGGTTCCCTTAACCAGACCCTGTTTACACCAGCCAGCCCTGATGGTAAATGCACTCACATCACACATTTTCACAGCACTGAGAAAACATTTTGACCTTTCACCTTAACCACCAAGAGAAAGCAAGCCAGCAAACCCACTCCCCACCCAAAATATTCAGCACACAGAGGTCAGGACTGAAATGTTACCGTCAGCAGCCTCTGCTCACCCTGACTTACATTAACTCTGCAGCAGAGAGGAACGATTTCTGGGAAACTTAAAGGAGCATGCAGACCACAGTCCCCAACTGAATAACTCACTATTAGCAAAATTTCACTGGGAAACAACGTTGTCTGGCAGCACCTTTGTTTCTCATGAACAGGGCACTTCACAAGAATTATTAAGTGAGCTCATGTGAGAAACGCAGAGAGAATTCAGAGAAATAAAACAAGCGCCCTCACAGATCATCTTTGGCTCTCAGCTGCCCATGGTGGGTTACAGAGGAGATGTAAAACTCACAGAAAGGGCTGGGGTTTTATGGCTGGTCCCAGCTGAGGGTGGCACTGGCAAGGCAGAGGGGGCAGATCAAAGCTCATTTTGCAGCACCAAGGAGGTGCCAGCACAGGCTCAGGGTAGTGGGATGGGAGGGGGATGCTCAGCACCCTGTGCTGGGCTGGGGGAGGCAGAATGGGCTGAGCCAGGGTCAGCACCTTCCAAACTCTGTTTCAATTTCACAGACCCATTACCTAAAATACTGATGACTTGTCTCAAAGCCTTTCTTGGAAAAAGCACTGCTGAGAGTGTGAAAGCCTCTAATGAGCACCTGATATCATTGTGGTGAAGGGGTCAGTTTGGTGATTACATCTTCATCAGTGCTTTGTGCACATCTACCAGCTCCTGCTACATCTCCTCAAGATTTTCCCTTGCTAAATCACCTTTTCCTTTGCCTAAATCTGCACCATCTGCAGCAGTTCCCCTCGTTCTTTAAGCAGAGGGTGGGCAGGCCCTGGCACAGGGTGCCCAGAGCAGCTGTGGCTGCTCCATCCCTGGAAGTGTCCAAGGCCAGGTTGGACAGGGCTTGGAGCAACCTGGGATAGTGGAAGGTGTCCCTGCCATGGCAGAGGGGTTGGAAAGGTCATTTAGGTCCCTTCCAACCCAAACCATTCTGGGATTCTGTCATTAACTGATGCCACACCCCAGGAAAGACTCTGCAGTGGGACAAGTTTCCACCTTTCCCCCATCAGCTCTCCCCTCTTGCCTTACAGATGTGTCCAAGTGCAAAACACACCTGGAAATAAAATGTCCTGGGACTTGCAAGGTGGAGATGTGTGCCTGATTATCCAAGAGCCAAACATTGCCCTCTGTGCCCCCAGGCTTCGATCCCTTGTCTAGAAAGCAGAGAAAGCTGCTCCTTTCCAGGGTCAGTAAGGATAAATGCTTTAAAAATAGGAGATATTAATATAGTGGGTGTGAAAACCTTTAGTCCTGCCTTAAACATCTTGTTCTCTCTGGCTTTTCCCATCCAGATTATTTGCTGTTAGAAGTTGGTCCTTTTTAGGACCCAGCTCAAGGGGATTCTGTATTGGAGACAATTGCTTCCCAATTATGAGATAAACTACTTTGATTTACTACAGTGCATAGTCCAGAATCAAAGTTATCAGGCAAAACCTCCCATCTTCTCACCATTACATGAGATGGGCAGGCATCTAAGATCCAAATTTGGTGTCTTATTGCTCTTTCTGGCAAACTATTTCAACTGTGTGTCTGCTGAAATTGTACAGATTAAACAAAATTTATTTTTTTTATTCCTGGGAGGAATTTTCAAACCTGCTGTGAGTGCACACTCACTACATCAAATGCAAGAGCCCTTACCAGCTTTTAGCTTGAAGGAGGTGACTCCAAGAATCTGCAAGCATCAGCAAGCATCAGCAGCATCTTCCAGCCATGATGTTCATTTCAGATTCCATTTGTGCTGCAGATTCAACCTTGCTACAGACCCCACCAGGGCAGGTCAGCATGGTGGGAGTTGTTGGCAGAAAGCACAAAATTCAGACACCCACATCTCAAACTGAAAATTTTGCCTTTAGAGTAATTTTGCCTTTAGAGTACCCTCTAGAGGGGTAAAAAGGATAACAAAGATAAATGTAAGCATGCTGGAAATCTTGCTGATCTCTCAGCCTCTGTGACCTCCCTGGGCAATGCCTTCTACTGATTCCAAATAAAACTGAAAGGTCTTTTAATTGGCAAGACAAGGGATGCATAAATACACAACAAAAACAACCCAGTGCCATTCACATGGACTCTCCATCCTTGGAGACATTCAGAAGCTGCCTGGACATGGTCCTGGGCAGTCAGGTCTCTGTGGAGGTTGGGCAAGGTGACTTCCAGAGGTCCCTCCAAGCTCAGCCATTCTGTGGCTCTGTTATTTTTAAGCTCATTTTGGTCTGTTGATTTTGCTTCAGATTTCCCTGTGTTATTAGTGAATGTCATCAAAAGAGAAGAAGTGGTCCTGCAGCCCTCAGACCAGGCTCTTTGTCTCCAAGTGTGGTCAGGGGTGATGTCTGTTCCAAGCTTGGAGTGGCTTTCCATGATCCCCATTTCAGGGAGCATTACCAGGGCAGGTGTCCCTGCAGAAGTCAGAGGGGGGATATTGTTTTCCACAAGCAATGGGAGACTGTTCTCCAGGACAGGAGAGGAGCTTTATTTCAAGTGACTTTGCATTTTTCCAGCAGTTTCAAAGCAGCTCACCTCTCATGCAGTGTCACCTGGAGTGTTATACTCACACACCATGAACTTTTCAGAAATGTGGAGCTTTTCACTCACTCCCTCCCCTCCACTCTTCCCCCCATCACTGTGATCACTCAGCCCTTCACGTGGCCATTTCCTGTGAAAATGATGCCTCTTACAGGCAAAGGGCAACCCCTTCTTCTTTTTTTTTTCTTTTGTTTTTGTTTCTTTTTTTTTTTCTTTTTCAGTTTTGCTTTGCTTACAGTTTTGCTGTGTTTCTTACATCCAGGCTGTTGTGCTGCTCTGGCTGAGAGCACAGTGAGGTGATGCTTGAGTCAGCAAAGTGAGGAAGCACAGCCTGGAGTGGGAAGGATGGAGACAGGCAGGAGTGAGGCAGAGTGTGGAAACCAGCAGGTGAAGGCAGGCAGAGGCTTTGCCTCCCTCAACCTGTGCCCTAAAATGCATTTTATACACCTGCTTAAATTGATTATTTTGAGTGCTGCTGACAAACCAGAGTACTGAGCCCAAAGTGACGGATAAAAAGCTTTGAAACTCTAAAATCACAGATGAGCAAAGTTTATGGGCTGGGAACACATTTAGCAGCATGTGCTCAGTTGATTCTTGGCATGAGACTAACAACCTGAAGGATTTTATAACACCACCAGTGATAGCACCAGCACCACAGTTTATTTATTTCTCTTTATAGCTTGAAAGGGACAACACAAACCTCCAGTCAAGGAGTTCCAAGGAAGCAAAGTCAGGCTGGACCCTGTGGAAAGATTTACTCAACGTTTTCTGGGGAAGCCTGGGAGATGGGCATCGTCACACAGCATTTTGCAAGTGGTTTGATTTGCTCACTGCATTTCCTGTCCTCTTCTGGGCAGGCCAGGGAACTCCTGAGCTGAAATTGTGTAACTGGGCAGACATCTCATGGAAACAGGGGTTTTGGGAAGTGCTGGGCCCACTGTATGGTAAAAGGGATAAAGTGACATCTCTGCTCCTTTCTAAGCCCTTTTTTATCACTGCTGGAAGAGATTGAAATGTAAAATAAACCTCATGGTAACATGCATTGCACACTTGTAGAAGAAAGAGAAACCTTTGAGGGTGAAAAGAAAAAAATACAAAAAGCTCTGAAAATAACTTGACCTGCTACATTTCATTTTTGATTTTTCAAACACATTAATTCATTCATTTCAATGAATTCAAAGCACAGACCAAGAGGAATATTGTATCTGCTTTCACAGCAGTTATGAAATGTTTCCTTGTTATTTCCCCCACCTCCTCCTCTAAATTAACAATAAATTACAAACAACTGCTCTTAGAAAAATAAATATTTTGAGAATGAAACTCTTCAGAAAGGCCCACTGCCCAAGTGAAACGCTCAATCAGTTTTGGCTTTTTTTTTTCTTACTGAAAATGTGGGTGGTTTTCAAATACAGGAAAGAAAACACGATGGCTTGTGGTGATATTTTCCACGAGAAAGATGCAGCTTTAAGGGTTTTTGGTTTCCAGATACCTCCACCCACAGGAGTGGCCTCATCTGTTGTAGAAGGCGACACCTGATTAGTTGTAAGAGTAAAATTAAGCGACAATAACAATGCACAGCCATCATTGTGTGTTTCAGTGGAAGCTCTGTGTCAGCTAGGTAATTATCCTGAGCCTGGCTAATTAATATGGCATCTGCCTCCCAGACCACAGCTTTTAAATATGATTAAAAACTGCTTTTTTAAAAAATAAAAAAAAATTAAAAAAAAAGAAAAAGAAATGGAAGGAAGTGGAAAATCTGATCCCTGTATCCCTGGTGGACAGGATGGAGTTGAGGATGTCCCTGCTCCTTGCAGGGCGTGTGGACTTGATGGCCTTTAAAGATCCTTTCCAATCCAAACCATCCTGGGGTTCTGTGATCCTGTAACAAGAAATGCTCAAATCCCAGCAAAGAAGGTTTAGGTTACACATGAAGGGCAGTGAAGGACAACAACTTTGGGACAGGCTGTGGCAGGCAGGTGTGGGACTGTCACCAGAGGTCTGGAGTGACAAGATGGGTGATTGCCCCTTCAGAAAGGGCTCATGTTGATTTATTCTCCCTTGCAGCAGGTGTTGGAATCCTTGTCTTGTCTTACCAACAATTTTCCCTGATCTGAGATCTTGTTGCCCTGTCAAGTGTTTTGCTGGGGGAGGATGCAGGCTCAAACCTTCTGCCAGATTGGAGGTAAGTGGCCTGGTGCACTGTTTTGTGTGTGATACATGGACACTAATCCTGAGTCCAAATATTTGCACATCTGCCAAGTTCCTACAGGCAAAGTGTTCCTCATGTAAGCCCCTGCTGTGTCATGCTCTATCCCCCAGATCACAGAATCACAGAACCCCAGCATGGTTTGGGTTGGAAAGGACCCTAAGGATCATCACATTCCAATCCTCTGCCATGGTCAGGGACACCTTCACTAGACAGGTTACTCAAAACCCCATCCAACTTGGTCTTCAGCACTCCCAGGGATGGGTTTTGACCTCTGTGAGTGAAGCAGGGGGGTCAGGGAATGGGGGACAGACCATGGGGCTGCATCCAGCTGGGGATACGCCAGGACACCACCCAAAGCTTGTGCCCAGCCTGAGTGCAGCTGGATATGGTCCTCTAAACGCCCTGTGCAAATTTCAGCAACAGCATCAGCAACCAATAGAGCTGGATACTTAAGCTTGGGATGGGAATACACAGAGTTTTAATTATCTACAGCTTGCCCTCAGCTGGGGTGAAAGAAGCTATTCTGTACACTTTTGGTATCAACAGCCCTGTACAATGGACTCTGTTGCAGATAGCAAGGATGGATGTGTAAGTTAATTAAGGGGTGTGAGCAATTAAAATGCAAAATCATCTGCTTCATGAAATGTCTTTTTGTCTCCTGCCCGTGACAGAAATAGGTATTACACTCAGCTCTGATTGTCCCAGAAAATAGGAAAGGACCACTCTGAAAGCAATTAATTTCCCCTGAATTGCAAAATCCCACCAGCCTTTCCCTTTGCCTTGCCTTCATTTTCTTTATTTTAATGCATAATTTACATTTTAGAGATCAGCATCAAGGGCAAAAATAATCCCAATAATATTAAAAGGGCTCTTATTACAGGCCCTAAAATTTCTAACCACCTCATTTGGGTGATCTCAAATAAAATATCTTTCAGAGAACTGGCAGGTGTCGTGTTCTTTTGGCCTTTTAGAGAAGCACTATTTGAGATTTTTCACTGGAGCCTCTGGAGCCACAGAAGGTGGCTGACACATTTTCTGTGGGTACACCAGAGGGTGAAGAACATCTTTGGGTCTCCTTGCTACAGCTGTGATCGTATTGATTTGTCTGCCAGCAAAGCCCACGAGTCTCACAGAGCTGGTGTGGCTCTGGAGGATGGGGGGATGTCCCACTGTCATCTCCAGAATCCCTTCCCACCACATTTCTGGGGTTTCCTTTCCTTGTGGCTCCTCTCCCATGTTCCAGCTCCACACCTACCTGTCCATGACTGCCAGCATCACACCTTTCCTGAGAGCACAGGAGGAAACTGTGATTCCTGCGGAGCTGAGAAGGTCTCTTAGGGAATAAAACCCTGAGCAAAACTCACTTTTGACACCCTAAGCCCCTGAAAGGGGAGCACCAAACAGGTACCACCCATCCTTCCTCCACACAACAACCCGGCCTGAGGTCTCTAACACCTAGTCCAAGAGCCAAACACAACGGGAGAGATGAATGAGGACAGGACTCCCCTGCAGGCATTCCCTCTGCACCCCTCACACAATGCTCTGCAGTCTGGAAAAACAAATCAGGTTGTCCTACTTCATTATTCTGAGAGAAAGTTTCACTGCAGCCACTGCTTCCCTACCGGTAACAAGGACCTCAGGGCAGGGTCCGGTGCAGGACGGACACGATGCTCAGCTCCGGATCGGGGGCAAAACGAGAGGAGCACCCGGGGGTGGTGCCGAGGAGGAGGAGGAGGAGGAAGAGGCAGCGAGGGCAGCCCCGGTGGTGGCTGCGGAGTGCGCTGCGTCCCTGCGGGGGCGGCGGGAGCGCTGAGCCGGGCTGGGCTGGGCTGGGCTGGGCTGTGCCGAGCCAGGCTGTGCCGGGCGGAGCTCAACAGAGCCGGGCTGGTCTGGGCTGGGCTGTGCCGGGTGAAGCTCAGCAGAGCCGAACTGGGCTGCGCTGGGCTTAGCCGAGCCGGGCTTTGCCGGGCAGAACTCAGCAGAGCCGAACTGGGCTGTGCTGGGCTTAGCCGAGCCAGGCAGAGCAGAGCCGGGCTGTGCTGGGCGGAGCTCAGCAAAGCCGAGCTGAGCTGTGCCAGGGGGAGCTCAGCAGAGCCGGGCCGGTCTGAACCGAGCCGGGCTGTGCCGGGCGGGACCGGACACAAGCCAAGCCAAGCTGAACTGAACTGAGCCGAACCAGAGTGATCCGATCCGAGCCGAGCTGATCCGATCCGCGCTGCGCGGGCAGCAGGTACCACGGGCGGAGCGGAGCGGGATGCTCGGGGATGCTCAGGGATGCTCAGGGATGCTCGGGGATGCTCGGGGATGCTCGGGGGATGCTCGGGCATGCTCGGGGGATGCTCGGGCAAGGTGTCCCGCTGTTCCAGGGCTCGGTGGCACCTCCGGGGGTAGACCCTGTGCAGCAGCACCGGGAAGGTGAGGGCACTGCTCGGTGCTGTCGGCGTTTCGCTGTCCCTGGACGCTCCCCTGCAGCCATCGGCGCTGCTGTTGCGGGGTTTTAAAGGTGACAACTTGGCATTTGTCCAGAGAGTCGTGTTTTATTATTTTATCTTTTTGCCTTTTAATAAGAGTCTAAATTGCTTTCAGCTTCTACACCTGTGTTTGTGGTTTCGCCATCACATTTCCCTTCCTTTAAAAGAGAGCGTTGTTTTCTCCCGTGTGTGTATCTTCATATTACAGAGAAAAGGGGAAAGTGAGAAACACAATGAAAACCGACTACAAACAGTTTTAGCCAACAGAGTGAACAAACTGGGGGAAATATGGAGGGAAAGCCCTTTCTCTGGTGGGCTCAGTGATGATTTGTAGGTGTTTCAGCAGAATGTGATAACACAGACAGAAGAGCAGCTTTAGGTGCGATGTTGTGTCTCAGCGGCTGGGTCCATCACTCGTAATGCTCCAGAAACAAGAGCTGCTAAGTTTGAGAGCAGGTTTGGGCAATTCAAGGGGGATGGACAGCCTCCATCCCTCCTGCTCTCCGCAGAGTTTGAGCCGCGTTTCCTTTGGGAGGAGGGGACTCCGAGCCCAGCCTGGCTGAGCTCGCACATCGAGCGCGAATGGAGTTAAACCCTCGGCTGTAATCGGATCCTTTCTAATTGCAACTGCAAGGCAAGCAACCAACTTTTTGCCTGTACTTTAATCTCCAGGAGTGTGATACTTTCAGAGGGAGAAAGTGCCTTTTTTATTTTTTTGTTTGTTTTTTTTTTGTTTTGTTTTTTTTTTTGTTTAATTTAACCGATGAAAGAACAGTAGCAAAAAAAAACCGACTTCAGCAGCTGAAAGCCACTCAATTGAGTCATGCTAACAGCAGATTATTTAGTAGGGTTACTAGGGCAGGAAGAGATAAAGTTTCACTGAACTTGTTATTAAAAAAAAAAAAAGGCGGGGGGAGTAGCAGAACTATTTGCAGTGAAAAGGGCAATGTTCAAACTTTTGTGTTCTGGAACAGCCAAGTCCTTGAGGCCCTGCACACGTGGGGGTTTTTTTGTATTTTTATCCTTCCTTTTAATTGATGAAAGGGATTCACATCCCTGTTGAGGCCACCAGGCATTGTGAGTTTCTGGGGAATGAGTTTCAGGAGTGGAGCTGGAGGAGCAGAGAGGAGTACCTGCTCCAAGGAGGTTCTTGTCTGGTTCTGGTGGAGCAGGACTGCGTTCAGCTGGAAATACCAGATGGCTCCTAAGGTGCTGCTTTCCTGGAGTTCACCATGGAACTCCTGACATCAGAGCTGAATCTGAATCCTACTGTTGTTGCCTCTGTCTCTTTTTTGCTGTCTCAGCTGGACATGAGACTTTGGTGTCTGCCAGCCTTTTCTTGCCCAGGCTCCCTGAGCCCTGCTGGACTCCTCGTTTTCCTCACATGACTCTTGAGCCAAGCCCTGTGTGGACACAAGGTGAACCTCTGCTCAGCCTGTGCAGAGCTTTTGGCCTGGAAAGACTCCCTGCCTTAAGGTGATGTCACAGTTTCACTGGTACAGGCAATGCAGAGTTTAATTAGACTTTCCCCTCACTTTTACATGTATTTTATGATTTGCTTTTTAAGGCCCTATTGTAGATTCAGATCTCCCTCCTGAGCCTCTGTCCTGCAGCTCAGCAGCCCCCTGTTGTTGGCCCAGGCTGGTTTTGTACTCATGCTGCTACACTGGGGAAACCTTTTCATTTTTATTTTTTTTTCCACCCCGAGGAGAGCTGTGAGGGTTATTACACTGCCAGGGTGGAGCTAACTAAGCTTTTTTTTTGTTTTGTTTTCCCTGCCTCAAGCATGTTTTCTTTCACTTGCTTGACTCCAAGAGTTTCTCACAAAGTACATGTGGCTCAGTGTCCCATCAGAGGTGGAGAGCTCAAAGCAAAGAGGGAGAGACAAGGAAGGATGGATAGAAGGAACAAGAGAAGCAGCTTAGCTTTCCCAGCATGATGGGTTTTTATTTTTCTTCCTTGGGTCTTTTCCAGGTTGTTTATCCTTCCACTTTGTTCTGAAGGAAGTGATATGGTGAATATAACTTCTGATGGCAACTTTTTGGTTTCTTCTCTTATTATCTGAGTTTAATTGCAAAGAGCTCTGCAGCAGCCTGGGAGGGAGGTGAAATATGAAGCACCTGCCAGGGCTTTGCCAGGAGGGCTGTTCTGTTCTTGGCTTTTTTATTGCATATGTTTGTGGATCCAAGTTAAAACACTTGGCTGCATGTTCTGCTGTTGCTTCCCATTTTGCTGAAGCCAGGATTTGTGTAAACAGAGTGTTGTTCTTTGCCTAAGCTTCGAGAAAGTGACTCTTAAAATAGAAAAGGAAGAGAAAATCAATACAGGAGTATGAGCATCCAAAACCTGTGTGTGTGAAACCATGGGAAGGATTCATCAGAGCCTGGATGGAGCCTGCAGTCACAGGTCCAGGGGCTTTGCACAGTTCCCTCCCTGGGATGCTCACGTGCCTGTTCTCACACAGAAACGTTCCCTGGATCATGCTGGTGACTGACATGGGAAGCAGCCTGCAAACACTCCCTGACAGTTTGTTTCCACCCGTGCTCTTGCTCTCTGTTTGCCTCCTTGCCTTGCATCCAGCTCCTGGTTGGGAGAAAAACACTGGCAAAGGCAGCCCAAACTGCAAACCCTTCTCTGGAGCAAACTGCAGTGTTTTTATTGTATCATGGCTTGTTTGTGTCAATTGTGTGATTGTGATTTATCTGCATCGTTGCTGCTTTGTGTTAATATTGTTATTTATTGGGCCTGTTGGAGATTTTTCATCTCTCACATCCAGCAGCAGAGATAACATTTATTAACTGAGATGGTGAGAGTGAAAGGGACACAAATTACTTTTCAAATCACACCCAGCTGTCTTAGCAATGGATAATTCCTGTGGTTTGTATCTTACCTTTTAGTAACACCACTGCTTTGGAGCAGATTTCTGGGGCAGAGTGGTGACATTCCTTTTGGGGATAATTTTATTCCCACCTATGTGTACGAACATGTGCTGTGTTTGCTCCTTTGGGGCAGAAACGCTGAGTGGAGCAAGTGAATGGATTTAAAGGATGTACCCAGGGTGAGATGAAAAAAAACTGGCACAGCTTTCACTAAACTGTGTCCCTTCTCTGTCACCTCAGTGCCACGTGTAGTGAGGATGTAGGGCTCAGTTATCTCTCAAGTGAATTTCTTGATATTTATCTGAGCCATGAAGACCCATGAGGTGCACAGGGGATTGGCTCAACATGACATCTTTCAGTTTTGTTTCTTTTTTAAATGGCCATTTCCACCTCACATTTGACCCAGTTTGGGCTGGATTGCTGCCAATCAACTGCCTCAATTTTTATACATTTAATTAGCTTGGCATTCAATGTGAAGTGTATCCTCTTTTCCTGATCATCCCACTTGTCTGCAGGGAATACAAAACAGTCAAAGCATTTGCATAGGAAATACCAACTCTAAAAGACAAAAAAGTTTATGGTTGATAAACAAGTGAGGACAAGGAGGGGATGAATCTTGAATCATATTCAGTCTGATTCTTTTAGAGAATCACAGAATGGTTTGGGTCAGAAGGAACCTTAAAGATCATCCAGCTCCAGCCCCTGCCATGTGCAGGAACACCTTCCACTAGACCAGGCTGTTCCAAGCCCTGTCCAACCTGGCCTTGGACATTTCCAGGGTTTTTAAATGAGAAATCTGGATTCATTTACCAAAATATCACCTCCTGGCATAGACAAGGCACCCACAGTGATGAAAAAGATCAGTTTTCATTCAGGGTTACCAGACCATGGACAGTTAAAGGAAAGTATTTGATGTGATGTCTGGAGGAGAAAGGTAAAACACCTTCCACGATACTTAAAAAAATTTAAAAATGACATTGAAACACTTTTGTACTTATCACATGATAATTACCAGCAAACATGTCAGTGGGAGGAATATTTCCATAATTAAAACTGCCCTGATAGGAGCAGGGGATGAGACTGCACATGAAGCCATAAAAGTTAGTTAATTTTATATACATACACTTTCTTATCTACAATGTAAATGAGTGAAAGCAAACTTGGCAAAGATAATGGTACACATGGAAGTAGAAAAGGTGAAAGAAGGAGGAGGTGTTGCAGTCTCATGTGTAGCAAGATTCCTGCTCCCTGGTAAGGAGTTACAACAGCAGGATCTAAGCTGGAAGCATCAGGGTTTACAGACTCAGGTGGCTTTAGAGGACAAGAGAAATTGAGGTGTTTTTCTTTCCAAAATACAGAAGATTTTTTTCAGAGTTTCAGGGTTTTTTAAGTTCTTTAACGGAAAATATTTTGGTCCACAACAAAGTTGTTTTGATTCTGAATGCTGTTATTGTGTCTTGTAGGAATTTAGTTAGAGATGATCTGTGCATTTCCACTGTTGTTTCCTGGGGCTTCCAAAGTGCAACATGACATCTTCACATGGTGCAGAGAGGTGTTGGGTCCATCTCCAGTGTCCATGGCAGCAGTGATCAGGGAAGATGTGGATCTGTGGATAAATCTGCTTGGCAGAAAGAATGAGGATATGTGGGAACCTTATGGATGAGTCATTATGATTGGTCAGCTTTATCAAAACATTTCAGACCCTACAGCAAAACCCATCTCTTTACTTCAAAAAATATTCATCTTTTTAGTTCAAAGAAAGTGATTCTTTATCAGATATGTTTACCAGAATTTTCTATGGCAACAAAAAGCACTTCTCACCACCTGCTGCCCATGGGTTTCATTATTTAGAAAGGCAGAAAAATGATGTTTGAAAAGGTGATCCCAGACACTGGTAGTAACGTGGGAGAGGGTGTGAGTGTGCCTGCAGAAGTGGAGCCCTGAGCTGAGGAGATGGGCTAGACCTCACACTCACCAGGATTGCAATCTGAGGCAGGAAAACATCTGAATGGAAAAAATTAAAAACTGAGACAAAGGTGCTGGTAGGGAGGTGGATGTAAGATGGTGAGAGGGGTGTGTGGGGCTGGGAACAGCTCCTAAGGGCCTCCCTCCTGCAGAAGGAGGAAGGTTTAAGGTATAGATTCAGCTGGGTTTAGGTCTGGCACATGTTACTGAAGGGCTTTGGTGGTGAAGTTCTGGCTGATGAGGCAGTGAGGGATCAGTGCAATGCACAGGAACAACCTGGTCAAGGCAAATATCTTTAAAATCTTTTCCAACCCAAACCATTCTATGATTCTGTGAAGCATGAGGCATTTGGAAGGTCCAGGAAGAGTACAGCAGACAGCTTAAAACCCTGAAGAATAGCTGTAAGTCAAGCACAGATCCCTCCTCTGCCATCACACTGGGATATTTTATTGCAGAGCAGTGCCCACCCAGGCCAGGAAGTGCAGTTCCTGCCTCAAGTGTCTTTTCACCACATGTTTCTGGAAATAATAAAAATAAAAATAAATAAACCCAGCCCATCCCAACAAGCAGAAGGGCTGTCACACCACTGTAAAACCATTTGCTGAGAGTGTGGATTTAGGGTAGCTCATCTCAGGGATGCAGGGATAGAGCCTGAAAGGATTCTCAGAGCAGACGGGTTGTAGGGCTTTGGCTGAGTTGTTTTGTGAAGTTATTCTCGTTTTTTTTGTGAGTAAGGAACCCTTCTGACAAATGTACTCCTAGCTCTGGACTGACAGGAAGGTATTTCTTGGGTTTAGTAGGGGAATATTTTATCTTTGTCTGTCCTCATTGATGCAGTAACTCATCACTTGTACAGAGTTCTTTCCTTGGGATCAAACAACAACATCATCTGCCTCATTTGGGCTAAATGACTTTTGGAGAGGCCAGATTTAACCCCTAATTTATATAAACCACCCAGATAGGTGGCCTTAATTTTATTTTTTAACCCCAAAAAAACCCTAAAAAAGTAAAAAAGAGAGACTTGCTAGAGGGTGGCAGCAGAATTGTCATGGAGTCATTGAATCACAGAATGGTTTGGGCTGGAATGTTTCTTAAAGATTGTTCTAAGCCCTCTGCCCTGGTCGAGGACACCTTCCACTAGAGCAGGTTGCTCAGATCCTAGCATGGAACACTTGCAGGGATGGGGAAGGAGATCACACACACTCACATAAAGGTGGGGTGACTCTCCTGGAGCAGGTTTGTCGCAGCTTTGCCTTGGTACAAGAGAAGCCCTGATTCAGCCTGGCCTTTTCATGTCCCCATGACTTTGTGAAGAGCAGGGAACAATCCCCAGGGACAGCAGGATGGCTGTCACATCCCCAGAGGGGCCAAGCTTTGGGATCACCTGCTGCCATAAATCCCCAGGAACCTTGTGGTGGGAGAAGAAGCTTAACTTTTGTCTCAAATCTAAACTTACACATTATTAATTTTCACTTGGATCCGAGCGTTTTCTCCGGGGGAGGTTTTTGATGTGGTCGTTCCACTTTGCTGTGGAGTTTCTGTGTGCTGCTGAGGCTGTTCCTCTTTCTCACCTAAATCAGCAGCAGAAGTCAGGCACAGCTGAGGTGGGAGAACTTCAGTGAGAGGGGAGGCATTTTGGGCTGATATGTGAAGAACAGAAAGAGCAGCTGAGGCTTGTGGAGATCTGCTCTGACCTGTGGATGGGATTTGAAGAAGGTTGTGCCCTGCTTATCCACAGAAAACAGAGACAAGTGCAGCTGTGGGAGTCACTGTTGCTTGTCCTGAAGGACTGTGCATGTGCTGAGAGCTGAATTTACCCAGATTTTCCCCTCCCACCCTTACAGTAATACTTGCTATTTATGTTTTGATTTAAACACGGGTGAAATAGTAAAATACTGTGCATCCTCCAGCTTTCGTTTTCAGCTCCCCTGTCCCTCCTCCCCCTCGTGCCAGGTCAGGGTGGCAGAACAATTGTTATTCAAACAATTAAAGCATTGTTTAAGTAAATAAAAACTCCTGAAAACAGCTCGTTTTCTCCCCATCAAAGCAAGGTGATTCCCTGCAACGTGTTTCGAAGTGAAATTGGAAAGGATGTTGCTTTCACCAAATCCCTTCATTAGAAAATTCAATTATACAGCTTCTGCCACTTTTCCCAGTTCCTGGTCATTAGCACTCTCCTTCTGCCTTATTCATAGGCCAAATTCAAACCCCATGGAAAGTAAATAAAGGTTTCAGTGCATTTTGATTCAGTCTGTTGTACTTAGGGAGAGCTGTAAACCATCCTGTCCTCTTATTTGTCTCTGTCTGCAATACCTGTGTCAGCTCATGGGGGTTTCAATGCAGAAAAAACACCCATAAGCTGATCCATGAATTAACTCAGCTTCTGGCAGGTGGGACCCCCATCCCCTTTGTGCCAAAGCTGGGATGCCAGACACACTCCTGCACCTGAACCTGCCTTCCCTCAGCCCTGGGGAAAGAGGCATTTGAGGTCACCAGGCATTTGCCCCATTTCAGTCAGGGGCAGGGAGATAATGGAAACAGAAAACCCAGCAGATCTCTTTCTTTCTGCTGCTCGTGAAGGGGCCTGGGGTGAATAGTCCACATGCAAATGTGCATGGAGGAGGTGTGTTGGTTCTGGGATATTTTTTTTTCCTATCTTATATTTACATATATATATTTACACAAATATATTTACACAAGCCATGAGATGGGAATGCTGGAGCAGCTGTCTCAAAGCTTTATCCCATCACAGTCAGTCTCATTTTACAGAACCAAGCAAGGGAGATGGAGCAGCTTCAGCTGCTAACAACAGCAGATGAAGTTCCCTTTGTTACAAAGTCTTTTAACTACTTTCTAGCCAATGGTAGAATATTAAAAGCTGACAAGCATTTGCTTAGGCCAGTTAATAAAGCTGCACATATATCTTGCTTTGAACAGTGCTTGCTTATATATTTCTACATATTTCTTACATATTACATTTAATTTATATTATATTATATTATATTATATTATATTATATTATATTATATTATATTATATTATATTATATTATATTATATTATATTAATTTTCTTCTCTCTTGTTTAACCTATTTTCCTGAGGCCTGTCTCTACACAGCTCACAGCCCTATTATTTCTTGTCCTTGCATCTTTGTCATTCCTGCATTTCTCCATGCTGAGATTTGCTTTCTTACAGCTTTCTGAGAGTTCTATACCTTTTATATTTCCCACAGAGGTAGGAGAGTGAATTTCTAAAGCTGGGTGTCAGGAATTGGTTTATTTGGATGGAGAGGAGAGGGAGGGGGACTTCAGTGTGTCCCAGTTTGGGATTTTGGGAGTGAGGAGGAGCAGCACATTCCCTGTGCTCTGCACTGCTTGGCTGAGCTCAGTGATGCTGAGGTGAAGCAGCTATTGTCTGCATGTTCATGATTTAGCTTTTCTCACAGCATGAAGATGAGCGCAGGAAGGTTTGCTTAAGCAGCCATATGGTAATATAAAAATAAATTTAAAAAAAAACCCAACAAAATCCCAGAAACTAAATTAGAAACTAAAACAACAACAAAAACCTGATTCTCACCACTTTGGTCTAAAATTCATTTTCTCTGTGTTTTATATTTAATTCTTCATCCCACTATGTGTCCTATCCCTCCCAGACAGGGAGATAATGAAGGGCAGAAGCACAGAAAGAAATTGGTGGATAAATGATAAAGTTGATGTGAGTTAAATGAGTGGGGTGGGAAGATATGGAGAGGTGGAAAATCTCCCAGGAACTGATCTGGAGCTCTGACACTGAGAATAGGATACCAGACTACAAATGGGAGGAGGATTTCCAGCATCACTGGAGCCAGAGTGTCTTTATTTAAGCAGAAGTGCAGTTCTAAATTGAATATGACTGAAGAAGAGGAAATGATATATCAGAGTTTATTTAAGGATGTGGCTGGAGTCCAGAGGAATTGGGAGTGGAAAAACATGGGAGGTGGGGTTGGGATGGTGTTGACAAGAGAGAGCACAGATGGGCACCTGGAATTGATGGAAACAACAACAACAAATTGGGGGTGGTTGTGGTGAAGCCATGGCTGCACAAATTGATGGAGCAGAGAATGAAGGCTGTGAAAAATAAATATTTCTATTCTAATATATGTTTATGTAATTATATTTGGCAGAATTAACATGAAGCTGCAAAGGTGTGGAAAGGGCTGAATTACCCGAGATATCCTTGGTGCTGTTTGTTGTGAAATGTGAGCTGGGCCAGGTGCTCACAGGAGCAGAGATTGCTGCAGACTTGCTGGGAGGATTTCAGGCAAGGAGGAGGCAGCTGGGGGCTGTGGGCCAGAGGTGGGCTCGTGGTGTTGGGGTGCCTAAAATGGATTATCTGGATGGGCAGACATCTTTTCTGCTAAGCCTGATTTTAAAAGTGTTCAGTGCTGCAGAGGAATGAGGAGAAAAAATTGATTTTTTTTTTTTTTTTTTTTTTTTTTTAATAATGGTGCAAGCTCTGGAGAAAGATGGGACAATCCTAGATCAAAATTAATTTCTTAAAATACATAGAATTATAGAATGGTTTGGGTTGGAAGGGACCTTGAAGATCATCTCATTCCAAGCCCCTGCCATGGGCAGAGACACCTTCCACTGTCCCAGGGTGCTCCAAGCCCCATCCAGTGTGGACTCCAGTTAAGATTTGAGTCTCCTGTGACAAATTTGCCCATTTTTTTGGAGGAGTGTGTGGTAGCACCAAGCACAGAAGAAGCTTCACTGCTGACAGACACCTCAAGGATGAGGTAGACACCGTCTGCTGGCTGGCACAGGGGTGAGGGAAATGCTCTTTTCCAGCCCAACATTTCTGCAATCCAGGGTCCAAATACCCTGAGCAGATTTCTGGCTTAAACAAAGACCTTAAATACCTCCACTGCTGAATTAGGTTCGTGACAGCATTAAACTGTGACTGCACAAGGAAGGATGTTCGTAAGGCCGTGCCCCTCTTTTTAAGAGAAAGAAAATAAAAAATAGATGCAGATGCTGGCACTGGCAGGAAGTCAGTGCATTAAAAAAACGTCCTGGTACAAGATGGTGAAGTATTTAAGGAACACTCCACCTGTGTCATCTAAAAAAGCACCAAAAAACACCCAAAAAGGCCAGAGCAAGAAATCTGTGAACCAGTGCCAAAATCATGCAGAAATACAGAAACTGCTGTGCTAATGAACAGGAGGCAAAAGAAAAGGACATATTGTAGCTACATCTCAGTTCAAAGTATTTTTTATTTCCCTCATTACACTGCAAAGCACTTGAAATAGTTTTATGTTCAGTGTTTCTTAAACAGTGTTCAGTGTTCTGCCACTTCTAGTTTGGTCTCTGTTTGTTAGCAGACAATTAAAACCTGAAAATACAGTATTAAAAATTATAGATAAGTACAATAGGGATAATTACTTTGAAAACATTTCTTTTGAGCTTGTGTGGTCCGGGTGTTACAGAAATTAAGTGAGACAGGGAAGTAAATTACCCAGAAGTTTTCCAGGAAAATAAGGAAGCAAAATTGACGGGTTGCTCTTAATACACTGGGCCCCACAAATGCACCAAAAAAAAGAGAAAAGTGTTACAAAGGAGAGCAAACTGAATAGTTGGGCATTTTTCCAACAGTGCAAGTGAGAAAGATTGCTTTGTTTCAGAACCAAATGTGACAAAAATTCATTAAATGTGAGGGAAAAAAGGGATCTGACCTGGCTTCAGGGACAGGACCTGGAAGGGTTTAATCCAAATAAAGGTTTGGTGGGTCTGCTCTGTTTCTCTTTCCAGTTTGCACAAATAGCAAGGGTTTCAGCTTTAAAAGCCCTGCCAAAGTAGATAAATTCACAATGTCTGCTGGAAAACAAAAGGCATGTCTGAGAGAGATTCTTCTTTTGGTGTAAGAATTTGTCTCCTTGATGAGTAAATTAAAAAGTGCTCAGGGGTGTTCCTGTGCATTGAACCCTTTTTCCATTTCTAAACAAATTCCAGAGTGGATGGTTTTGATGTGGGGTCCTCACCCAGATGTTTTTCACTGTCTCTCCAAGCTGTCATCACTGTTAGACACAAATGCATCTTCTCTTGGATCACACCCAAACATCTGGGCAGCTGAACATCAGTGCTAGGACTGACCTTGGCCATCTTTGTGCAATCATGGGGCAGAAACAGCAGTTCCAGGATGGCTTTGGCTTTATTTGAAATCCCCTACACATGTTTATATCTCAGTGCTGGGTGTTCTGGGGGCTGGGCTGGCAGCCCATGTGTGCAGTGCAGTTGTCTCTGTACATTCACGTGAATCCACCCTTAATCTCCTCACAGGCAGCCAGGCCACATTTCCCAGCCTCTTTATCCAAAAGGTAATTTCTGCACACCAGCCCTACTAAAAGGGCCAGGAGACTTGCTCCCTTGAAAGGCCTTTATTGGAAAACCAGCTTGGGTGGGGAACCGGAGGGGTTGCGCACACCGCCGCTGCTCCCGATGGATGACCCAGAGAAGGAGAAGTGCAGATGTGTCTTCAAAGCAGAGCTGGAGCTTCCTTCCTCAACAGGAATTCCTGGGAAGTCAATTTTGGCTCTTAGTCCAGGGGTGTCATGATGGTAGGGTGTTGTTGCAGTCATGGCGAGGCAATCAAAGGAGCTCGGGATGGTAAATTCGTGCTCTGCACTGTTTCCAGCACTATTCTCAGTTCCAGGTGTCATTTGGGCTCGTTGTCTTAAGGGGTTTTAGGTCCGAATAGTGTCCCAGTGTCCTTTGCACTCCTTTCATTTGCATACAGACCCATGATGTCACCCTCCTCCCAGGCGCCATTTCAGGGCAGCAGCAACAGCAGCACCCGATGGAGGGGAAAAGGGGAACACAGGTGAGACAGCTGGGGACTGGAACAGAGTAGGACCGATAATTTGACATTAACAATTAACATGAAAACTAAAACTTAGGAACTTGTTCCTAACAATCATCATCTGTGGGAACCCAGGACATCCCTCTGGCTTCCCTGGATGTTTCGAGACCCAGGCAGGGAGCTCAGGAACCTTGGCACAGAGCTCAGAACCCCTGTGCCTTTGATTTCTCTCCCTGGGAAAAATTACACCTTTGCATGAAGAATTACAAGTCACAAAAATTAAGTAGAGTGTAAGTTAGATTATTATAAGATGAAAAAGTAGGTTTTTAAGATTGTTTATAATAAGGGTCTGGGGTCAGGATGGAGGAATTTGGGTGTGTTCTGTCCTTCTTTCTCCTTCTTCCTGCATCCATCTTTTGGGTGATGTTGGCACTTTTAGATTGGTTTAGAGTAGAACCAGACTGTACAATATAAGTGATAGGTATTGGAAGATAATTGTAAATAATGTTTATGTAGTTTATAGTATAAAAAGATAATCCCACCCCAGGGTGGGCAGTGTGCTTGGGGCTGAGCTGCTGAACAGACCTGGGCTGGGCAGGGAAAGAACTTTTAGATGAGATAAAATAAACAACTCTGGAAACCACAGAAGAGTCTCCTGACTCTTTCTCTGGTGCTTGGGCTGGAACACAGAGACTCTAAAACATTACAGGTGGTTGGTTCAGGTTCCAGAGACACCACTGACCACAATTATCATCATCATCATCATCACCATCATCATCACCCTGCTTAGGACAGGCCCCACAGCCCTGCTGGGTCAGTCAGAACAGGGGATGGGTGAGCTGCAGACTCGCTGCTCAAGCAGAGAAAAGAGAAGTTGTTTTGAGAGAAATCTGCTCTGAAGGGACAGCAGGCTGTGCTGGAGGAGATTGGGAAGCTGCAGTGTGACAGGGGGGTGAAAAGTGAACAAAATCCTTGGGCACAGCTGTGTTTAGGTTAGGTTGAAGGAATTGTTGTGTGGAGACCCAAAGGGATAGCAGAGCACAAATTCCCTGTTTTTGAGGCCCAGCTGTACATGTGTCTCTAGAAAGTTGAGGTTTCCATCCCAGAGTCCATGGATTGCATTGTCCAGTTTTCTCTTAGACCAATCCAGAATTGACATCTTAACCCAAAAGATGGATGACATGAAGAAGAAAGACATACCACGCCCTAATTCCTCCATCTTGTGTTCAGACCCCTAATATAAACAATTTTTAAAACTTCTCTTTTCTACCTTTTAATACTCTAATTTATATTCTATTTATTTTTTGCGACTTTGTAATTCTTCATATAAAGATGGTAATTTCTCCCAGGGACTTAGATCGAACTCACAGGGGTTTGGGCACCTTGCCAAGGCAACCCCTGCCCAGGTTCCAGGGAAGCCAGGGGAATATCCTGGATTCCCACATTCACCTGTGTTGACTCCACTGTGGCTTAACCATGTTTAAGATCTGAAAATAGACCTGAGGCTCTGGTTTTGCCTTGTGCACCACAAATGCAACAAAAGAAAACCCCTGAGCTCAGCAGAGTCCAGACAGAGTTTGTAGGGTATATTTAGGAGATAGGTCCTGTTACCAATATTCACCTCTTGCTCCAAGCACAGCTTTACAAGACATCCCAGAGGGTTTTAAAGAGAAATGCACATCCCTGTGCCTGACTCTGGTCCTAGAAAAGTCTGCACGCCTCATTTCCAGAGGGGAAAGAAATGTTTTGCCCATGTCTTCGGTGTCTGGAAGTGATGGAAGAGGGTTTGTGTGGGGAGCATCACCTCTGTTTTGAAATCAGGAAGTTTTGGGAGGTTTTTTAGTTCCATGGAATTTGATATTGTACCAATCCCATGAGATAATTCCATGCTGGTCCTGGCTTGCCTCACTCTCTCCCTCCTCTGCCTTTGTGAGATGCTGAAGGGTGGCTGACTACAGAAAGAGGGAAAGTTAAAGGGCTCCAAATTCCCCTCCTTTTCCTCCTCTGATCCACATCCTTGTCAAAGGAAAGTGTGAGAAATGTTGGATGGCACCCAGAGGGGTTCTGAACTTCATGAGCAGGATGGTTTGATCTCCTTTCAAATAGCAGCTTATATGAGCACCCAAAATGAGTCACTCAGGGGAGTTCTTTAGATCCCCATTCCCTCCTGTTTGGTCTGTGGGTTATGAGGAGTCAGGGGGTGGAGAAGGGGACTTCAGCCACCTCTGCTGGTGTTCAGTGCTGCTCTTGAAATCTGCAGGAAGGCCTTGAGGTGTGTAATGCTCACGTGCAGGTCTCCACCAGCCTCACAAACAGATCTCTGCAGGGTCAGGACCTGCCTTTTCTGCTGGGACATGCCTTGGAAAGGGGGTGAAAGGGAGTTCATACCCTCCAGCTATAACTCCTGGATCCTTTCCCTCTTAGTGATGCTGATCTGGAGATTATGAACCAATTTTGCAAGCAGTTTTGCCTAAAAAAAAAAAAAGTGGAGAGAGCAGGAAATGTTCCCTCTGACCTCGAGAAAATGACAGTTTGATGACATTAGGAAAGCATCATCTCAAATCCAGAAATATTTCCCTTTTCAGTCGGCCCTTGTTCAGAAAATTTCCATCTGTACTGTGTCATACATGCATCCATTTTCAGTCAGTGAAAGGCAAAAGCACAAATCCCATCACAGGCAGCTGTCCTCCATCCAGATCTTCTGCTGACTGGGAGCAGCAGCTCATTTCTTCTTCCCTACTTAACCACAATTGATTAAGGATGTTACAGAATTTATTACTTCCTAATATCATCTGGGAATGATTTCCATATGTGCCTTATTCTCCAGAGTGGGCAGAGCTCCCCTGTGCCAGCAAAGTGGGGTGCAGCATTGCTGAGCCCCAATTATGCCATAGTTAATGTTTCACTGCAGGAGAGGTTGCAGGTGGCCTCTTGCAGAAAGCTGCATTTCATCCTTGGTTTTCAGATACCTCACAGTATCCTTTCCACTGGGAAATTAAGCAGACACTCTCCATATCCAGTGCAGCTGTTTCTGGTGTTAAATTAAACTGCTGCTATTACAGAGAGCCGTGCTGGAGCTGAGTTTTGTGTTGTTGCTTAATTGTTTATGGCCATGGATGCCAGCCAAGTAGCAGTCCTGTAGTGGCAAACGCTGGAAGTCTGACCTGGAAAACAGATGTTTGGGCCACAGCCAAGGTGGTTTCAGGAAAGACAGTGGAGAGAAGCAGGAAACCAGTTATCTGTCTGATTTATTGGGCTGGGTAAAGAAATCCACCCCAGAGCAGAGTGCTCACAGGAGGCTGGTACAGAAGTAAACTCTGGTTTTGGCAAGCTTGAGCCAGCCCTTGCAAGGCTTAGAAGGGCAGCTGTTGGTTTATTGGTGCTGACTCTCGCTGTGCCAAACCCACGTGCTTTGCAGCTGGTGGAAAATTCTCACCTGTTTGCTGGAGGCTGCAGAGCATCTCCTGCCATAAACTGGTTTGTGTGAAGTCTTTTAGATTTGGTACATTGAGAGGATCCATTGAAATTTTAATTGGAGGAATCTGATCAGAAACAGATCTTGCAGTGAGGGTGCTTCATGAGAACAGGTTATCCCCAAAGGAGGGGAATCTCACATTGGTGGTTCCAGCTCAGGATCTGAGGGTGCCACTTTCCCTCTGTGCCTCTCTCAGGAGCCCAGGTGACTGCCTGACATGGGGATGCAGATGCTGCAGACATCTGGGCCTTGCTGAGATCCATCCCACTCTGTCTTCACAGAACCACAGGCTGCTTGAGCTTTGAAATGACCTCTTGTCCCCCTCTCCTTTCCAAGCAGGCACACCAGGAGCTGCCCTGCATCATGCCCAGATGGCTTTTGAATATTTCAGGAGTGAAGATTCCACAACATCTCTGGGATACCTGATCAGGAAGTGCTTGATTGCACAGAGCCAAAATGAAGTGTTGCTCTGGAGGGGAGGGAGGGAACATCCAGCATTTAAGATGAAGGAAAAGTTTTAAATGCCACTGCTCAGGGAACTGATCCACAGACCTGAATAGGTGTCTTGTAGCACATCCAAGCAGTGATTTTTGGAGCAGTGATAGGAGTATTGAGCAGGACATTTCACAGTTCTGCCTATGTTGTGAATACATGGATTTAATTGAAGTGTGATGAATTTCAGCACAAACTTTTAGTCCTAATTTAATTTCTTTAGTACCTGAGTCAATAGTGTCACATTTTATTGCTGAGGAGCCATCCAGATGCCCAACATACCAATAATTCTGACTGGCACTTTGAGCTTTTATAGGTGAATTTGGAAAGTCTTGCTAAGGGGATGCTTAACCCCTTGCACCTCCTCCTGCTTGTGGAACAACAGGTTCCTAAAGCCAGAGGTGTAGGAATTAGGGATTTGGAAGAGGATCATAATTTTCTCTTGCCCAGCAGTGCCCAGAATTGGTGGAGTATGGTAGAAGAAGAGAGAACATTCCTGTTCACACACAGAGGTTCAAAGATGTTTTGGCCGTTGGTTTTAGTCTTTGGCCATCTTTAGCTTTCCACACTGATGCTACAGAATATACAGCTCCTTGGATTTCTCTGCTGCTGCCAGAGACCTTTTGATTTGTTTTCCCTTTTGTCTTCAGACTTCATAGGCTTCTTGTTCGTTGAAACAAAGAAAATGTCTAAGTAATAATAAATGTCTGCATCACACAGAGAGGGAAAAATTGTTATATATATTTTTCCACTGAAGACATTTTTCTCTTCTTAAATTGATCAGGTTTCTCTGTTTCTGACAGTTAAGGCAGAACTTTTAGCCTTTTCTTGCCAAGGAGCACAAATCACTCACTGTACTTCTCTGCAGAGCCACAGGTCTGTGCTTGAGGATCTATCCAAATGCAAGTGGCTCTCTAAATCAGCTTCATCAGGCACTTGGCTAATGTGAAACTTCCTTCAGAGGTGCTGCCCTCATCCAGAGGAGAGCAGGGTTGTCCTGACTGCCTATATCCAGCCTGGTTCTGGGAATTTTTAGAAACCCTGATGTTTTCCTGGTCGAGGGCAATGCCACTTGCACAGATCCACGACCTCTGCATTCCTAGAGATACACAACAGACATGAGTCACAGGATATTTTTCTCTTTCTTCACCCCATTCTCTCTTCCCCAGAAACCTGATGATTTTCTTCTCTTTTAAGTGCAGTATCCAAGAGAGTTGGTGACTTTTTGCTGTTTTCCTGAAAACTCAGCCTGGCTGTTGGCTAACACACCCAGGAGCTCAAATGGGAACGAGAGTCTTCAGATGCTGTTTATTGTATAAATTGGCCTGATGTAGAGTAGTAAATTTAGGGAAACCTGGGAAGGCAAATTCTTTGCCAGAGAACATGGACAGTTGGCTTCATGAGCCATCTGTGTCTTAAAATGTTGGAATGTGAGTGCTCAGTGCTTGTGAATACTCAGCCAGAAGATTTGGTGTTCCAGTCCCAGCAATAACTGCAGCTGTTTGTCTTTGTTTTATAAAACAGGAGGAAGGAGAAGATCTCATCAGATCCAGGATACAAGTGGAACAACCTGCTGCAACCTGGCCATGTGCTGATGAGAAGTTGTTCTGGGTTTTGTAGCAGCCCCAGACTTTTGTACGAGGGGCTGATGGAAACTCATCGCTCCACACTGCTGGGGAAGAGAGAAGACACTCAAGCAAAGGGCTGCATCTTGGTTCCTCAAGTTTTCCTCTCTCCTTGACAGTCTTGCCTCCTATGTCCTTGAACAGAAAGGCAGGTTTTAAATCCAGCGTGGCCAGAGGAGCAATTCTTCCTCCAGGTGAGAAAAACCTTTCCATGTTGTCCACAAAGGGATGAAAAGAGAAGCCCCTCTCAGAGACTGAACTTATCTATCAGGAAAACACCTTTTACAGGTAAGAAAATGCTATTCCCAGCAAAGAATCTGGAACTTCTTCCATGTGAGGCTAGAGAAGCTTCCCTTCAGAAAGATCACTTTTATGTGCAAAATGCAGAAAAGACTTGGCTGCATCCCACACCACGAGTCATTCATCCTTTTGCTCTTGTGCTTGAACAAGGTGTCACTGTCAATATATTTGACAGATAGCAGCTGGTGGTAGCACTGATGTCTTTTAACTCTGGTGGTCCAAGACAGACATCTGCAGCTGAGTTCAAAGTGCCTCTTGCTCCCCATTGACTGGAAGAGAAGCCAAGAATGACAAGCTCAGATGATGAGACAAAAGTTGGGTGGTAAATCCCAGTTTTGGGCCCAGATGGTACAATGATGGGCACTAGCTACAGCAGTTAATAATTTCTGGTTTCATTAAATCTTCTCTCTGACGGCTTTGAAAGACCTTGCAGAGAAAGTTTTGGTGTTTCAACCCAAAGGTTTTGTAGTGTTTCCTGGCATCTTGATTGTATTTGTTTCAGTTTTCAGCTGCTTAAAATAAATCCCATGGTGCTGTTTTTTCTGGTGGGGTATTTTGTTTCACTGTCTATACAGTGTGGTTCATATGAGCTGAACTTTCTCTTTATAGCTTCACTTGTGAATATGGTTCAGCACCCAGGAAAGCCTGAGCTCCTTTCCATGCCATATATAAATAGTGCACAGTTATTTCACAGTGTCATGTTCAGCTTGCAGGCTTCCAGCAGTGTTCCCAAACCCCTCTCTATTCCCATAGCATTCAGGTTCTCGATGTGACTCAACACAAATTGCAGCAGAGGTTTATCCCAAGCCAAGAGTTCTCTGATTTCTGACTCCTGTGCATTGTCCTCCTCGTTCCCGACAGTCGGCGTGAAGTCATCAGTGTGCAGAGCTGCTCTTGTGGGTTTTTCCAGCTCTGGGATGAGTTCAGCTCCGTGGTTAAGCCCACAGCTGAGTTTAAGTACCTTGGGCACGTCCAGCAGCGCTGGGTCAGTCCGTGGAAGGAAGTCAGAGAGGCTCCAGCTGGATGGATAACTAGCGGCTGTCCGACGGAGATAAGGACTGCTTAAAACCAGGGCCATTTTTAGACTCTGTCCCAAGTGTCTCCTGTCTTTTGTTTGGCACAGGATTTACCATGTCTCCCTTCCTGCGTATTGGTCTGTCCAACTATGACAGTGGCCCTTACCTGCCATCCCAGGGGGAGGTGATTAACCCCTACTGTGCTGTGATGGTTAAAGAAGCCGTGGAGTCAGGTAAGTGGGGAGGGGTTAAGTGTGGATGGGGGATTTGTAAGTCATGTCTGTGCTTTTCTGTGTCATTTCCTGTGTGTAGGTAACATGCTGGTAAATCATAGAATCAACCATAAAATAGCTTGGAAGAGACCTCAAAGATCATCCATTTCCATCCCTTTATAAAGATTTCTGGAGCCCTTTGCGTGTCCCAGCACAGTGCAAGTTTGGGTTTGGCGTGGTCTGCAAGGCAATCTGATTTAAGGATGCTGCCAAATAAATCTGTATCTGCAATTTGAGGATATTATCAGCTGCATTACAAGCCCCAGCATGTGACAGAGCAGATGAGCTGAGCAGTATTTGGTTTCACCCTTCCACAAGCAGTTGTTGGTTTGTCAGTGGGACTCCAGACAGGTGAAATCTGAGGGTGCTAAAATATTCTGGCAGAGCCATCTTTGTTAATCACTTTTTTGGGGGAAGCTGGCAGACTCAGCCACTTCCATAATTTAAATTAAAAAAAAAAAAAGGCAGTCATACAGCCCAGTCTCTGCAGAGAGAGTTAATCTCTCTGTGTAATTGCTGTGTAAAAGGTTTGGAAATGAAACCTCCTGAGAAGCTGTTTGCTGTGTCTGGATCTATGGATTGTTGCACATTTATCCTGATTGAACAACACTGATGAGTCCTCCTTTGGAAAATATTTATTATATGTCTTATGCATAAAAATAATTCCAATGAAAGGATAACGACTTCTCCAGTTGTGCTTTTGAAGAATCATGAAGAGCAAGACCTTCAGGTTAGGGAATTACTCATATTGGCTGATATTTAGCTTAAATCTTTGATAAATTTCTAATATGACTGCTGTGATTCTTTGAAAAATAAAATCCACTCAGAAATCCCTATTTATTGAGAATCCCCATGACTGTAATCCCTAGAGGATATTAAAGTAGTTTAAAAAATTAGAATTTTAAAATAGTTCAGTATTTCACTGGGGTTCATTTTTTTCTTTAAGAGTCAGTATTTATCACATTGAACTTTGTCTTGCCTTAAATGATACTTTAAATAATAATGGAAGATGTGGTGAACAGTAAATTCAAAAGGAAAGAAAATACTGCATGACAGGATATCCCCAAGATCTCACTTTTATCAGAAAATACATTCTATTTTAGCTCTGTGCAGAGCTTGGCTGTTTTCTCTAATGAGGCTTTTGAAGCCATAACTCAAATTGAAATCTGTGTCAGTTCAAAAGTGAATAAAATCAATTTGGTCAGAACAGACCTATATTTATTTGTCTGACACAGAGCTGAAAGTGTTTTCTGGTATCCAACAAACACAAAAGTATTTTCTGAGGGATATAATTTTTGTGCTCCTCAGAGTCAATAATCATCATTATTATAATAATTATAGTTATTTTAATTATTACTGTAATAATTATAATTATTTTAATTATTATTATAATAAATCCTCTGCCAACAAGAAATAAAAAATTGTGTTTGTGGGAACTTTTCTCCATTAGTGAGCGCTGAGTGTAGGAAAAGTGACTTTCTATTAGGAGATTCCTGTGTGCTGGGATGTAATTTCATCTGTTGATGGCTCAGAGCATGGTGGGACAGCCAGAGGGATTCATCAGTGAACCTTGTGGGAATGATTCACCTCAGACTCCCCTCCTGGGGTGGGTTGAAGATTGATAATCTGCTGGGATCCATGCTAATCCATGGGATTGTTAATCTGCAGCTGCTGGAGGGTGTTTAAATGTGTGCATGGCCAACTTTACTGCAAGGGAACTGAGAAAATTGGAATCCATCCTCCCTGTAATTCCCAGATATTGATGTGTGAGCAACCCCAGGCTGAGGAGCACGGCCCTGCTGAGTGTGCTGAATCACAGCCTGGAAAAGCCCCGTGCTCTCCCCTGCCCACAGAGCACTCAGGTCCGTGTCTGACGTGCAGGGAGATGAGCCTGACTCTAAATGCCAGGAATGCTCCAGCACGGCCATCCCCAGGAGCTGTCATGCTCTAACAGGCTTCAAGGAGGCAAAAGGTCTCCAGACAAACATTAACTAAATATATTTGAGGTAGAATCATTGGGAAAGACCTCCAAGAACATCAAGTCCAGCTGTTAATCCAACGCTGCCATAAACTGTCTTATCCCTGCTTCATGATTATTTGTCTTTTGGTCATAATTTGCTCTTCAGCTCCCTGGTTTGATAAAGCATTTGCTACTCAGTGTAATGGGATTAAAAAAAAAATAAAATATTGCCCGGATACACAAATTTTGGCTAAAAGTTTATCATGGCCAAGGAGTAGGCGTGGACCAGCTGCACAGCTGGTGAGAGATGCAAATCATCCTGACCACCAGCCTGTGCTCTGACACACTTGGCCATGAAAGAGTTTTTCAGGGTAGAAATGATTGCTGAGCAGGGCAGGACATGCCCAAGGGTTCAAGGCCAGGTTGGACAGGGCTTGGAGGAGCCTGGGATAGTGGAAATTGTCCCTGCTCATGGCAGGGGGATGGAACTGGATGGTTTTTAAGGTCCCTTCCAAATTAAACCATTCTGTGGTTCTATGTTTAGCACTGGTGAAGTGTTTTTTGGTTTTGTTTTTGTTTGTTTGTTTGTTTGGTTGGTTGGTTGGTTGGTTGGGTTTTTGCAAACAGAACAGTGGCAGATGATAAATATGTTTGGTTTCCAAAAACAGGGAGTTTGACTTGGGGTTCATGCCAACCAGCCACAATGAAAAGGTCATTGGTACAGAGGTCCCCAGGGATCTGGGATTGATGAAAATCCTCTGTGGACACAGGGATGTCACAGCAAGGCCACATTGAAAAATGCCAGAAATTCTGGGTAGATCTTGGGCAGCCTTTTTACATTTTTCCACTTGCTTATTTTGTTATAGGGACCCTGACACATGATAATATAATCTGAAAAAATAAAAAAAACACCAAAAAAAAGCCAAACCAAAAAATAACCGATAAACAAACCACACCTCCATACAGTTGGAGGTGTTACAGCAATTTTTAATTGATGACAAAATATTTCAGAAATTATATGTGCCTCTGAGATAGAAAAAGAGCCTGCCCTTTAAAAGTGGCTCTGCCTTCACAAGCCACCTGGCCGGGTGCCATTTTACCACCTGCCTTGGTGACATTTGCTTCATGAAGGATCCTGCTCCGTGTTTGAACTCTGCAAAGCCTCCAGGAAAAGCTCTCCCAGCTAGAGAGAAAGCTGCTTTTCGGGAAAGGCAGTTGCTGTTTCATTTTTCAGGAAGCCGGGGTTAGATAAATCCCTGGCGGAATTCCAGCGCCGTCAGCGGGGACGCACCAGGGGTGACTGTCTGATCCCATATAGCGGGCAGTTCATTCACATTCCAGGGTTTGTTTGTTTAAGCCCGGTGTCCTGGAGTGCAACACAAATGAAAGCACTTGTTCTGCAACTGCTGTGTTTCACATCTGTGGCTTTTTCACTGAGGCAGCAAAGAAATAATGGTCTTCTACTGAGATTTCTGTTTTCCGGGATGCTGCAAAGTTTATGTCTCATTTTTGTCTCTGATTTTTTTGTGAATTAGTCTCTCATTTTGGGAAAATTTTTTTTCAGCACATGTCACCTTCCAGGCTATAAGCTGCGTGTTCTTTTTCCATCTGGGATTATTGGAAATAGGAGCAGGGTCTTTAGACAGGGGTCACAGATCTGCTGCTTTTTTTCTCTTACTCCTTCAGCTTCAGCATTTGATGGGTTGAACATTTGCAGAGGGTAACTGTGATATAGAATTTACCTTGAGTAAGCATCCAAGACTTTTACAGGGCTGTATGAAGTAAAACTGGCTCTGTGAGATAAATAAATCTATCTGAGACTCTTTTCAGAGAGACACCCTCTTCAAACCTCAGAGATACCCAATTTTTTACCCATCACCATATTAAGATGCTGTGAAGGAAGAGGAATTAAAGGATTGGGGAGAGTTTGCTTTGTTGAAAACTCTACATCCTTGTAGGATGGTTACAGGTCTGCAAGACAGTTCATGTTTTAACATCCCTTAGTTGGCTGCTGGGCTGGACATTAATCCCAAAGTGCACCCAGCTTTTGGGGGGTTGAAGCAAAGCTGTCTCATTTTGGCACAGATGATAAACAAGGCAGCTGTCTGGGATGGGATTCACCTGGTTAGAAGTGAATTTATGGTGTGGGTGTTGGCATTAGAGATCTCAACAGAGCTGATGGAGTCAAGGGGGGAAATTCCCTTTTTTTAAGGTTGGTATCTGTATTTGGTCTCATGAGCTGCCCTCACTGCATGGATTTGTGTTCTCCCTCAACAGAGAATGGCCAAGTGTATGTGCAGAAGAAGCCCACCATGTACCCACCCTGGAACAGCACTTTTGATGCCCACATCAACAACGGCCGGGTCATGCACATCGTGGTCAAGGACAAAAGTGCTGAAATGGTCTCAGAGACCACAGTGGAGCTCAAGGTGCTGGCAGAGAGGTGCAAAAAGAGCAATGGGAAGACAGAGATATGGGTGAGCATCACTGTCTTGTCCTGCAGAATGTGCTGGGGAGCTGCTGCAGGGTAAGGGATGTCCTTGTGTCCCTGCCAGGCTGTGGCTGTCACCAGCAGCACAGGAATAATGTTTTGAGACTACCTGGGTGTGACTTGAGGGAGAGACTTGTCAGAAGAGAAGAGCTTGGCACTTTTATTTGAATTGAAACCTGCTCTGTGCTAGTGAGGCTCCTGCTTCAGGTGAGCTGTGCCCACGTATTAATCTTTGCAGAGGAAACCCACTGGGAACGTGTTAGTATGACTGGCTGAACATGACTTATTTTATGTTCTCTGGGGAAACAGCTTTAAAAATTTTATCTAATATCAAGTAGCTGATTCACAGCTGCCTGAGTTCAGAGTTGTGTCAGAGCAACTCCTTAAAAATCACTGAAGTTACGGTGGCATAAATTTGAGCAGTCTTCACAAGAATGCTAAATGTAAGGTTGTGTTCCCTGGTAGTGCAAGCAAGAAAGATCTTGGCAGAAATTTTTAAAATGTATCCCAATTATACATAGTCCAGTGGATTCAGATTTCCAAAGGCACTTAGGGATGATGAGTCAGGTAGGTGGGATTTGCCAGGTCCGGTGGGAAGACCCCAAAAATGCCCGAATAAGCTTGTAGCATCCCTCAGGCTGACTGTAAAAAAGTCAGACTTTCAGAACTGAGTGCCTAAAAGATTTCAACATCACCTGTCAGAAGCTGGCTGGGTTTTTTGAACTGCTCCCACTTCCCCCTTGGAGGATCCATTGGGAACAAGTTTTCTCTGTAGATAGTGCTGGTCCTAATTTGGTATCTAAAAAGCTGCCTACATCTTCTGTGGGTTAATCACATCCATCTCTCCTATCATGCTGCTCTGAGGGTTTGATGAGATGATCAACCCTCCTCTCTCTGTAGTTGCTCCTACTCTGCCTTGTTGCCTCACATGGGTATGAGCAACCTGAAAATTAGCATTCATTGCTATTCATCAGTTCCCACTGGGAAAAGGAGATCGCTTGAAAGTCATCTGAAATGATTTTTCCTTCTTTGAATGACTGGTTAATGGACTTTTTTTCTTGTTTTTCACTTATCTCAACCAGCTAGAACTGAAGCCTCAAGGGCGAATGCTGATGAATGCAAGATACTTCCTGGAATTAAGTGGCAAGTGATTCTGTTTGTTAATTTATAGCTGTGATTTCTGGGCTGTGGGGCAGACGTGGTGTCTTCACTAAAAGCAGTGCCTGTGTTATTACTGACTGATCCATAACAACAAACATAACTGCTTGAAAGCAAAACTCCAGAAAAGTCATTTTGATTGCGTGGTGACTATTCTTCTGTGATTTGCAAGGCAGATTTTTTTGGCTGGTTTACCACTGAATGGCAGATATTCCCATTATGCTAAACAAGACAGAACAGATACATGAGGAGCCAGCTCTCTCTGAAATCATTCTGCTTTATGTACTACAAGAAATACATGGAGGGGCTGGAGCGTGTCCAGGGAAGGGAAAGGAGCTGGGAAGGGGCTGGAGGTGCTGGAGGAGCTGGAAAGGGGCTCAGCCTGGAGAAAAGGAGGCTCAGGGGGGACCTTGTGGCTCTGCACAACTCCCTGAGGAGGGGACCGCCTAGGGATCAGTCTCTGCTCCAGGGAACAGGGACAGGAGCAGCGGGAGCAGCCTCAGGCTGGGCCAGGAGGGCAGGGTGGATTTTAGGGAAAGTTTCTCATTGGAAGGGCTGCATTCTGCTTTGTTGAAGAAAATGGGTTTAATTCAAATGCTTGGTCTTACTCTCCCATCTTTGTTGCCAAAATTCTCATATCCCCAGGTGTGGGTGAAGCTGTGAGGTGCAGATATCTGGAAGGGTTTTCCATTTATAGAAACAGAAGCACTGAGAGCAGCCATGGCCATGCTGATATCTTCTTAACCATCCCTACCTTTAATAGAGCTTGGACTGCTCTTTGTGTGTTGTGGGGTGTTAGGGAGGCCAGAGCATAGAAAATGCAAGTTGTGATTCTGTTACAAATATCAAGATCAGCATCAGGTCACAGAGGGGGCCAGTTCCCACAGGTGACCTGTGTGACTCACTGTTAGAATCACAGATACTGAGAACTTTAGACTTTATGTAAAACACTACCCAAAACCACTACCTTTAACCTAAAATCATAAAAATCCTTCCAAAATTAAATAACAAAACTAAAATTACTAGTATATATTTTACATAAAAGTGTGTAACATAATTAAAAACTTAAAAATTTAAATTTTAAAATATAATAATATATTTTTTAAAAATGAAATTTTAAAACAAAAATTTCTTTCTTTTTCACCTTCTTTTTCATAAATCTAAATAATACTTTTATAATTAAATATAATTAAATAATTAAATAATTATGTAATTATATAATTATAATTAAATAAAAAATTCCACAGTACAAGTCGCAAGTTTTTAATTATTAAATTAAAATAAAAATAAATATCTGTTAAAATAAAATAATATAAATATAAAATAAATAAATATAAAATAAATACATAAATAAATAAAATAAATATATAATAAATATAAAATAAATATCTGTTAAAATAAATTTAAATAGCTGTTCTTAATGAAACAAATTAACCCTTAAAAAACCTTATTAAAAATAAAATACCCCACAATTTTCAGCTTATTAACTAAAAATACTATAAAACTCGCTATAATATAAATAAAAATTAATAAACATCTAAGTCCAAACGCAAAATATAATCTAGCAAATTTTTAATTCCAACTCTAAGAAAAAAACAAACAAACAAACAAAAACAACCCAAGAAAAAAACCAAAACAAGACAAAAAAAAAAAAAACAAACTGATTGATCTCCTGTGTGAATATCAGATTTGTAGGCACGAGCACGTGTAGCAGTGCACGGGAAGTCAGAATTAGTTTGTTTGCTGTCCCAAAAAGTATAAATAACTGTGAATAACAGCAAGGGCACAGCAAATAGCAAAGCAAGTTTTGGCATGGAAAAATAACAAGAATATCCTAGGGACATAAATATCTGTTTATTGACACATGTATATGCACACAGAAAGGATTCTGGTAAATACCAGTAAATAAATAAATAAATACACATGTGTTTGTGTGTGTTTGTGTGTATATATCAGTAATTATTAATTTTTATGTAATTTCATCATTTTGAGGGTGTGCTTCTTCAGTGCCATACAGAGGTAGAGTTTTATGTTTAAATTACCTCTCCTTGAGAAATGTTTGTTCTATATTTCAAAAGCAGCACTATGAGTGATCAAGGGAGCTCAGACTCTGAAGTCTAAAGTCATTTTAGTGTTGCAATGGTGGATAAAAACCATTCAAATGAGACTTTTGTGGGTTTCATAAAATGATATTTCTTTGAGTAATTTCCTTACCGTGAGTGAATTATCAGCTTCAGTCGCGTTGGGCAACTGCATTTTCTCAGAGTGGCTGATGAGGACAGGGTGCACTGAGACATCTCTCCTGTCCTCCCAGATGCAAAGGACCTGGCTGACTGTGAGACTGAAGGCTTCTTCTCCTTGCACCAGCGCAGGGGAGCCATCAAACAGGCCAAGATCCACAATGTCAAGTGCCACGAGTTCACAGCCACCTTCTTCCCACAGCCCACCTTCTGCTCTGTGTGCCACGAGTTTGTCTGGTAAATGCAAAAGGAGCTGAGCTTCTTCTCCTTTTAACCCCAGGAACCAGTGCTGGTGTCACTTGGGAACAGGGTTTAGTGTGACAGATCTGGGTTAATGGTTGGACTCGATGATTTTAAAGGTCTTTTCCAACCTAAAAAATTCCATGAATATCTGTGCTCCTCCTGTAAGACCCTTGGCATCTTACATGCAGAGTTATTGCATCACTTTAAGGATGTGGTTTGCAGTTCTGTGAAAATTGACAAATATTTTTGGGTTTGGCGAAATGCACAGGCATTTCTCATTGGTGCAGTTTGCTGTTTGGATATCATGAAATTCAGGATGTGAATGTGTGCTGAAAACACTGTGAGAACCACAGAGAATCACTCCACCATTAGATGAAATGAAGATAATGAGATTAAATAATCCCTACAAAGAGTGATGAAAAACAAAGCGATTTTATTCTCCTTCTTTGATAATTAGCACTCTCCTTTCTTCTACTGAGGCTTTCAAACATCTCAGAATTAACCACTGCTCTGTTCATTTCAGGGGTCTGAATAAACAAGGATATCAGTGCAGACGTAAGAAACTTTTTGTTTTGTTTTCTTATTGTCATTATTTACTTCATCTTTTCTTAAGGAATTTCTTTTTTAACGCCATGACACACTTGCTGTTGCAGAGTGTAATGCTGCCATTCATAAGAAGTGCATTGACAAAGTAATAGCCAAGTGTACAGGATCAGCAATCAATAGCAGAGAAACAATGGTAGGTGGTATTGCTATTATTTATATTTTTATTTTTATTTTTATTTTTATTTTTATTTTTATTTTTACTTTTATTTTTATTTTTATTTTTATTTTTATTTTTATTTTTATTTTTATTTTTATTTTTATTGTTGTTGGTGTGTTGTTCTGTTTATTTTATTTTATTTTATTTTATTTTATTTTATTTTATTTTATTTTATTTTATATTATTTTGTTTTGTTTTATTTTATTTTATTTTATTTTATTTTATTTTATTTTATTTTATTTTATTTTATTTTATTTTATTTTATTTTATTCCTTTTAAAAAAACTTCTGTGTCATTTAGATCTCTCCTACATCACTGCAAAGCAACTTCTGATGAAGCCAAATGTCCTACTGAGCTAAGGACTCTGTGATTTGATCTGTGCCCTTTTCTTTTTATGTTCCCAGTGATTTCATTACCTCCTACTTAAGATTTACTCAAATGCAGCTGCAAAATAAGCAGCTGCTGAATCACAACTGACATTTTTCTAATGCATAAAGTATAACTCAGAGGGAAGTCATGAATATGAGCTGGAGATTTACTGGAGGAAACTCTTCACTATCCAATGTGAGGCTGGACATCAGGCTGAATTTTCAGATTTGTGCTGGAACATCTCATTCTGTGCTATCTGAAGCAGTCACTGATATATCTGCTATTATTTGCTTTATTTTTCTCATGTCAGTTTATTCTAAACTTTTCTTTTTAGTAGGCAAAAAAAGATCTTAAACTCCTGATAGGACTACTCCCTTTACCTTGTGTCCTACAATTTCAGTTTATTCTCAGTCCCACCCTGGCTCCTGTTCTCCTTCTACAATTTTTATTTATAGATGAGATTGCTCTCACTTCTCTGACATCTCCAGGGTAGATGTAACCAACTTTGTCATCACCTTTCACACTAAAAGAATTACAACAGGCTCTTCCATGGAGTGATTCATGACAGCAAATGTAGACATCCATTGCAGGATGAGGTGAATAATTTTTAAATGTTTTCCCACTGAGCATTAGGGGAGCCTGGGTATGTAAACGAGGCACAAGCAGTCCTTTGGTCAAGGCCAGGGATGAGATGACCCAATTCCCTCTGAATTGCAGTTATGTATCAAAATTTGGGTTTGTGTGCCTGATAGACACTTTCTGTCAGCTGGCAGTCACACCCAAGGATAAGAGGGCAGTGGACAAACCAACTTCTGTGGTACACGTTTGGTTTTCCACACAGAGCTGGGGTGGAAATGAGGAGCGGGTTTTGAGTCTGGCTTTTGTCTTGCAGTTCCACAAGGAGAGGTTCAAGATCGACATGCCCCACCGCTTCAAAGTGTACAACTACAAGAGCCCCACGTTCTGTGAGCACTGTGGCACCCTCCTCTGGGGCCTGGCACGGCAGGGGCTGAAGTGTGACGGTGAGTGCTGGTGAGGGTGGCACCAGGGAGGGGTCGTGGAGCAGCCTGAAAATCCAAATCTCATTTTTCACTCTTCTCTGCAAAATCAATGTGGTTTCACCAGGAGGGTGAAGGAGTGGTCTACAGGACTGTCCTTCAAGGAGAGTCATTCCTCAAGAATGAGGACAACAATACTGGGAGATATTTGATCCAGAAGGATGATGAGTTGCTTCCCAAAGAGATAAAGAACATCACAGTGATGCTGTTGATCTTCCCAAATCACCACCAGTATGAACTGGCAAGCTCTATTTCCACTGTCAGACCCAAGACATTTCACTGTCTTCATAATCCTAAACCAATGGGAGGATCCTCTTCTGTGATTGCAGTTTAGCTCTGAGAGAACGGCTTGTACTTTTAGCAGCCTGTACCTGCAAGGGCTGATGGATGTGGAAATGCAACCTCTGGCCACAAGAAAACACAAAAATACCCTCCATAGGGAACCAAAAATCTACCTGAGTGCCATCTCAAGAGCTTAGGTGTCTGATCTCTGCTCCTGGCCAACAGCAGCACTTTTCTGCCCAACCCTTTCCAGCCTTCATTGTCCTGACAGCTCCTGTTCTTTCTTGCAGCCTGTGGCATGAACGTCCACCACAAGTGCCAGACCAAAGTGGCAAATCTTTGTGGAGTGAACCAGAAACTAATGGCTGAAGCTCTGGCAATGATAGAGAGCACTCAGCAGGTAGAGTTTAAGCATTTTTAGATGATCTTCTCATAAGCAAAGACCTCTTCTAGATCTTGGCTCTTGTGAGTGACACTCAAGAGGTCACTGTGTTGTTCATAAGCTTGGCATGTGACTTTTGGCCCAAAAATTTGCTGTTTTCTGTGTCCCAGGCTCGCTGCCAGCGTGACAGTGAACAGATCTCCAGGGATGGACCTCTGGAAATTGGCTTCCCTGTTCCTGTGAAGGATGTGACACCACTTCAGGCCTTGCCAGCATCTACAACAGGAAAAAAAGGTAATTCCTCCTGGTGATATTGGTGATACAGGGCAGCAGCTTTGCTATTGTTCGGTTTGTAGGTTGTTAGTTGGAGGTGACAAAGGTGGGGAATTTATCACCAAGCTCTAAACAGGATATTTGGAATCCTTCTGATCACCATGGCAAATTTGCTCTCTGATTTCATATTTTTGGCTGGAGGTTGACTTCTGGTAGCTTTGAAAACCACTGATAGACCTCCACTTCACTCACCCAGGAGCTGATCTAGGTGTGACAGCCCTGTATGCTGCAAGAACACATGTTTAAGATGAGAGACTGTGCCCTTGGGACCCCAAGGAGAAATAAATGATGTCCCCATCTGTGTTTATTTCTGTTGTGTTCTGTAAGTAGAACTGGCTATGCTGATGTGAAACAGTAAAGTCTCAGGTGGTTTCACATCTGTTTCACATGTGGGTCTGTTTGGCTGCTCAGCATTTTAGGACAGTTACAGCAATGGGATAAATCCAGTGAGGGACAAAATCTCTTACAAGTTCTTATAAATCCAGATTAGTGGAGTATTGAAAAAAACCCTGAGTGATTCCACTCCAGGCCAGCTGGAATGGTTGGTCTGGAATGCTTCACATCCAGAGCAGGAACACAGAATGAAAATGCCATCCCACCTTTTCATCTAGCTTAGCCTAGGGCTTTGAAAAGACCTTGAAGAAATGGAACCACATCGTAATGGCAAGCAGCAAGAAGGACTGGAGAAGACAGGTGGCCAGAAGATGCAGTTTCCACTGGAGTAAAGTTTTTTCTGGAGAGAAAGCAGTGTGGGAGCAGAGTCAATCTACTTAAAGATGGCCACCACACTTCCATTTATTTCAAATAGCCTTTTAAACCTCTAAGCAGAACAGCTGTGAGTGTTCTGGGGATTTTCTGTTCCTATCCAGGGGTTTATTTGAGTGCTTTTGGTGTGTGTTGCAGAGCCACAAGGCATCTCCTGGGAGACTCCAGTGGAGGGCACAGTGAAGGGGGAGTCTCTCATCGAGTCAGACTTGGGAGAGCAGTCCCAGGAACAGCAGGAGCACCAAGTGCAGTTAAAACTGACCATTGAAGATTTTGTCCTGCACAAGATGCTGGGGAAGGGCAGTTTTGGCAAGGTAAGCACTGGGACACCACTCTGTGTGTTTGCATGTCGCTTTGGGTGGCAATAAACAACATCTGCTTTGGAGGGACACTCAGGAAAAACATGGAATCATTTAGGTTGGAAAAGACCTCTAAAGTTGTTGCATCCAACTGCCAACCCAGCACTGCCAAGTTCACCCCTAAATTGTGTCCCCAAGTGCCACATCCACTTTTTTAACACTTTCAGGGATGATGGCTCCACCACTTCCCTGGGCAGCCTCTTCCCGTGCCTGACCACTCTTCCAGTGAAGAAATTTTTTCTAATATCCCATCTCAACCTCCCCTGGAATAACTTGAGGCTATTTTCTCTCCTCCTGTCGCTGTTCCCTGGGAGCAGAGCCCAACTCCCCCATCTGTCCCCTCTCAGGGAGTTGTGCAGAGCCACAGGATCCCCCCTGATCCCCCCTGATCCCCCTTTTCTCCAGGCTGAGCCCCTTTCCCAGCTCCCTCAGCCACTCCTGGAGCTCCAGACCCTTCCCCAGCTCCATTCCCTTCCCTGGACATGCTCCAGCACCTCAGTGCTTTCTTGTAGTGATGGACCCAAAACTGAACACAGGATTTGAGGTGTGGCCTCGCCAGTGCCCTGTCACTGCCCTGGTCCTGCTGCCTCACAATGACACATAAATCTCCAAGTCTTCAAAGAATCCTTGTTCTGGCACGGCTGAACCCTGAACTCCATCTTCTCCTCACCTCATCCTTCTCCCTGTCCCATGAGTTGCTGTCTCATGACTGCCCAGGACAGGGCAGGAATGCCCCAGGCAGGGCTCCATTTCCCCTTCTGTGCAGGTTGATGGATCCTGGATATCCCCAGAGAGCTGGGGGGAAAGGTCTCTGTGCTGTCCCTCTTCACAGCAGCTGGGTGTGGATCTCCTCTGCTCTCCAGAGCAGCAGGTCCCAGCTGGGAACAGGAACTGCTCTTTCCCAGCCCTGGTCTGTGCTGGAGCCCAAAGCAAATTTTGCAACAGCCAAGATTTTGTGCTTTTGGAACAGGAACCACCTGTTTTCAGTGGATGCATTAATCCTGATGAATTGTGGATTGTTCTTCCCCATTGCAGATATCCCCTGGGAGGGGACTGATGTTACTCAGTGCCAGCACAAAGCTGTGAGAAGCAATTCCAGGGGGACTCCCCATTGTATTTTCACAGCCAGTAAGGTGAAGGAGTATGGATCATATTGCTCACATCCCACATCTTTCCAAGGGGAAAACTGTGCCTTGACAGAGGGCTATTTTTTGCCTGATAAATAATCTGGAGCAGTTTTTGCAGCCAGTTCTTGAACTGGTGAAATATTTCCTGTGTTGGCCTTTAATACTTCAAAGTAATAGAATCATAGAATGGTTTGGATTGAAAGGAACCTTAAAGACTATATATCTCTAACTCAATGGACAGGGAAATTTTCCACTAGAAAATGTGTCTGCTTGTCATGTCCACAGTTTGCATTGGAACCAGAGCTGAGGCGTCTCACAGCTAAACCAGAATATCCCAAACCCACATTCCAGACTGACCTGAAATCAAGAGTGCTGATACAATAGAAACTTTTTATTGGAAGGAAAGGATCTCTGGAGGTCTTCTAATCTAAACCATTCCTCAAAACAGATCTAATGAGATGAGGTTTCTCAGGTGTTCACTTATTCCAGTCCTGAATGCCTCCATTGAAGCACATTCTGTACCTTGTTTTAATTTTCATGTTGACATGGACTTTCCAAGCCTCTTCAAGCTTTGCATCTCTCTGAAGTGCACATTGTGGGTGTGGAGAGGATGGGCCATTTCTGCCTTTCTGCAACAAAAACTCACCCAGAAATTTCCTGTGTTGGTGTCGCTCCTGGTCCCTCATTTGGTTGGAGCAAGAGTCATTTCCCCAGGAGGGGACAGGGTGTGCAGATCTCAGTGCCTGAGGGGTCTCCCCAGCTCTGTGGGAGGTTGAGGGGCAGATCCATGAGGATATTCCCACCACCACCTCTCTGTGTGGTCTGGCACTGCCTGCCTGCTCCTTGGAAGTCACAGCACAGGTCACAAATGCAGCACACAGCCCAGTCCCCCAGCACAAACAGGAGGGTAAAAAGGGTGCAGCATCAGCACTGTGAGCATTTCTGGTCATTCAGTGCACAGACAGAGGGAGGCTCTAGGCTCTACTCTCTGTCTGGTGCTACAAAGTGAAATGCAGCAGTAGCCAAAAGAGTAAATAAAACTTTTGTCAGGGCTAAAACATGTCTGAGCTTACTCAGTAAATAGTGTCTGGTAGAGAACTTCAAAGACCTCTTTGATGAATCTTACACATTTATTCAGTCTATAAAAACAGGGTCAGCAGGCTGTTAGTGTGAAGATCAGGACTGCCACTGCCTTCCAGCAGAGACCTCGTTGCTCTGTGTTCTCTGGAAAACCTCTGCTGCTCCAGGTCTCTGCCTATAAAAATAGACAGAGGTCATAATTCCTCTAGAATTAATTTTCCCATTTTCAAAGAACTCCTGCAGAAGCATGGAGGACTCAGCCTGTGTGCTCAGACCTGAAAACTGAGAGGAAAGAGAGAAAGACATCTGATATAAAGCCAGTCTAACTACTGGTGGCCATCATTTTCCACCTGCTGAAGATCTGGTGCAGGGTATTTGCATTTCAAATGCTGACGAAGCAATATTCTGTGTTTTGTTATTTGAAGTCAGAAAACAGGAAATATATCTCAGGAACATTTGCATGAGGAGGGTTTCTGTTATCAGAAGTGTTTTGGGTCTCTGGCATGTCCTGTCCATCCAGGCATGGATGCTGTTCCTGTAATTGCCAAGAATTTCTCATCCTTTTCCAAGGCTCGACTTCATAAAACCATTCTGGGTGCAGGGTGCAAACTCAAATCTTTAATGGCAGAATGGGGCCTTAAGCGTCAAGGTTTTTAAGGTGTACCCCAGTGAATCCCCAGGAGCTCAGATATTCCCTCTTTCTGCCCATTTTAGGTGTTCCTGGCAGAGCTGAAGAGCACAGACCAGTACTTTGCTGTGAAAGCCCTGAAGAAGGACGTGGTGCTGATGGATGATGACGTTGAGTGCACGATGGTGGAGAAGAGAGTCCTGTCCTTGGCTTGGGAGCACCCATTCCTCACTCATGTCTTCTGCACGTTCCAGACCAAGGTAAGGCAAGGATCTGCCACTTTCTTCCACAGGCTGAGAATGCTTTACTGAAATACAAATGCTTGGTGAAGGACTTCAGGCTGGTGTCCATGTGGGACATGAAGTGGTGCTGAGGGATCTTCACATTAACCACTCAGGAAATGGCTCCAGAAATCTAATCTGCTTTCCCCCACATCAATCTGGGGGTGGGATGGTGCATTTGAGGAGTATGGAGTCCAAGATTCATTGAGATAAAATCTGCTGTTAAAATCTGCATGCTGGTACCCTGGGCCAAGGATGTGCAAAGGCCACACCACAGCCAGGGTAAGGATGTGCCCACACTGAAGTGTTATCTGAACCTCTTGGAGCATGGAGCATGGAGCTAGCCTGGACCAAAGCCAGCTCAAGAAACCCTGGTTCTGGAGGATAAACATGCTCTCATTCACTTCTTTGCCCCCAGTTACTGTTCAATGGCATCAGACACTGGTGGTTCTGCAGTTCAGAGGGGCAGCACAGAGCACCTGAAATCTCACTTTTGGCTCCAAACCAAAACTGAAGTGACATTTAACTAATGCACATATTTTCATGGCCCTGAATGCCACCAACTCTTAGCTTCCCTGAGCCACAACCAGCAGCCTTAACACCAAAGCACTCACAAGGCATAGAAGGAAAAATGGAAGTTTGAGAGTTTGTCTTCTCTGTCCAACCTAATCAAACCACTCCTGAGAGATTATTGATATTTCTTAGCTCAAATTCACAGCAGCACTGTCTCGTGGATGCTTGTTCAGGGTTTTGTTGGGATGCTCCCAGTCCCTGCTCAGCCCTAGGACCTGCTCAGGGGGAGGTTCTGCAGGGTCAGGAGAAACAAATATAACCTGTGTGGGATGTGGCACCTGTTTAAAGACAGGTTAAATTTATCACAGAGAACATCTGGGAACTGCTGCAGGTGATGTGACAGAGTCCAGGCGCTGAAGTTTAACCCCTTTGGGACTGATAGTGAGGATAATGTGTCCTGGGAATGGGTCCTTGCCTGGCAAGAAAAGGAATTAACTTCCTACTTGAGTGGGGGGCTAGTTTTCAGAGGAAAATATAAATGCCACAACTGCAAAAGCAAAGAAAATCAATATTTAATTGAAGAGATAAAACATTCACAGCTCTGTGAGGGAGCTATTACTCCAGGGAATGCTGCCTGTATCTCCAGAGGGATGCTGGAGCCAGCAGCAGAACTGTGCTGTCCGTGCTCCAGCCTGGTCTGGAGGCTCAGAATGACACAGAAGGGACAGTCTGCAGCTCTGGGTTCAGGTAATGCAGGCTACAAGTGTCCCCTTCCCTCATGAGATCACAAAGCTGGAGGAGAAACCAAACAGAGTCGTGTCAGGATCCAGGTGGGATTTGCTGCCTGTTTAAGGGGGTGCTTCCAGCCATGGAAAAGCAGTGAGTGCCTGAAAAATTCATGGGTGTCAAGCTCAAAAACCCAGATGATTTTTTTCCTGCAATTCTGGGCAGCAGCACAGAATTGCCCTGCTGTCCTGGAGAAAGAATCCCCATCCATCTCACCCCAAGCCATCACTGCCACTTTGGAGCTTGGCTTCACACAGAGGGAATCTGGAATGGGGCTGCCCAGGCCAAGGCTGCTCTGGGCTCTGATTGATTTTCAGCTCCTGTTTGTTCTCCTCTGACCTTTGCAAGCCAGCAGTGATCACTCAGTGCAGGAAAGTCACCCAGAGCAGGGGAGCTGTGACAACCTTGGTGGTGTTCCAGGCTTAAGGGACAGTGTGGCTGTCAGAATATATTTTATGGCAATCATTTTAGGATCATGGAATGGTTTGGGCTGGAGGGGACCTCAAAGATCCCCTATTTCCACACCCCTGCCATGGGCAGAAGCCATGGGACTGCTATGTAGAGTCCCTTTATAGATTTTAATATTGAAAATATTGAAAATATGACATTTTTTTATGTTTCTTGAAATGTCCCTGGATAGATAAGTAGTTGCAAACAGAAATATATGTGCCAATGCCTCTGAATCCCTCATGCTTGAATTACCTGAGCTGCTCCAGCTGCTGAGTGTCTCTGCAAAGGACAGTAAAAACAGGAATATTCCTACACCACAACAAGGACCTCACTGTTACCAGAGAGGGGGAAAAAGTCTTTTAATGTGCTGACAGTTCTCTGAGCTCTGGGATGAGTTTATTCCTCACCTCCAGCCAGGTGATGAGTGACTGCTCAATTGTATGAAGCTTCAGACAGGTTTTAGAAGGCACCAGGCACTTAATGCCCCTCTCTAGTCCAGTGGACTCTGAATGATCAGTGCCTGCAAAACTCACAATATTTTTCTTGTTTTATTGCATGAGAATAAATGCAAGCCCATAGTGTTTGGGGTTTTTTGGTCCACTCTCTTTTTGAATTTTTCTATTTTATTTTACTGCAGTAATCTTTGTATCCAGATATTCAGCTGACATAATTACATAGTGTGAATTTTAGCAATAAGCTCAGAGATCTATTCTGCTATTTTCTGCTGTGTTAGGTTTAAAGGGATGCTGTTATGCTAAAGAGGAGGAAAAACATGTTTATAATTCTGTGAAATCCCAAAATCAGTAATGCAAAAACCAGTGACTAGCATCCCAGAGCTTATGTTTTATTCTTTTTTTTTGCATTTCACTGATCTTCTGCCATAAAAATAGGCTTTCCCTTTTTGAAAGTCACTTTTATTTCTGTTTCTTTACTTCATTGACCAAGTTTTATTAGCACCCTTTACCTAAATGCAAATTAAATCTTGAGGCAGTTTGACTTGCAGCACAAAATAGCAACAGAGAAAACTATCTTAACCCAAAAGAGAAGTAATCTTTACTGCAGTTTAAAAGAAAATATTACAGAAATGTTTATTTTCTGCTTTACTGTTGTATTATATGTTTTCTCCTGGTGGTGAGCCTTTTTCACATGCTCTGTTACCTTCATGTGCTCTGAGTACTTTGAGTTTGGAAAAAATCTGATTCAAGACCAAATTTGAAGCAGCTGATGGGAAAGATTAGGAAAACTTTGAGGATTTTGCCTCTTGCAACCAACAGGCAGGAAAACTGGCAAGGTCTAGTTCAATCCTGGCCAAAAATTCAACGTTGTTTATCAGAAATAGCAGCATCTCAGCAGAGCTTTGGGATTTCTGCAGGTTGTGCCAGAGAAGGTGTGAGCAGCTGCAATTATAACATTAAGTACATGAGATTTTGCAAGACACTTTTAGGTGGTGTCAGCCCATGTGGTGTGAACAGAGGGAAGGCATTGGCCAGGAAAAGAGGAGAACAGCTCACAAGTGGGGTTTTTTAGGTGATAGATGATTGCCATATTCAATACACATATTGTCATTGCCTTCCCATTGTCCAGCCTGAGGAATATCAGCCCAAAATGCATTCAGCTTTGCCTGAGATTTCTAAAAATCTACAGTCTAGCTGCACTTTATCCTGAAAAAACTAATTTCCTAAAATGGAAACTTTTTTTGTCTGTTTGTTTTTCTACTGCTAAAATATTTGTGTTTCATGGATTTGGCCACTTTTTGTTTCATTTTCGGTCTGGTGATTTTATTTTTTTTTTTTAATCTGTAAAACTTCAGACAAATCTTTCTCTAGCCTTGAGAAAATGTAGTCTCTCTCCAAGATTCTGTTGGACACTGATAGGGAAAACCATTTCCTCTTGGAAAACATGGGTGATGGTGCCTCAGTTTATCAGTGGCTGATGGACTCTGCTCTGAGTAAAGGTCTTGGCATCCCAGAGCTCAAGTGGAAGCCAAGTCTGCACCTTTATCTCTGCAAATGTATTTTATTTATGTGTATAAATATATTCCTGTGCTTTGTACCAATGCTTTGTACCATGCTGAGCATCCCAAATGAGCAGCTTAACACACAGCCAGAAATGCTGACAGTGCAAGGATTAGAACAAGAAATATTGAGACAGTGAGAGCAGGGACTGCACTGGATTATTGGGCAGCTGGAAGAAATGCTGCCATCTCCAGAAGACAGCTGATATTACACAAGAGAGGGAGGAAAAGGTCTTTTAAACCAGAGAATAGAATTAAAGCTTGCATTGCTCTGGTGCAAATTGCAATGGAGGTGAATGCCTGCAGCAAGGAGTAACCCTGTGCTAGCTGTTCCTTGTGACAGCAGGCACAGTGAGGACTGCACTGCCCTCTTCCCCACTGCATGGGATGCTCTGATGGGATTGCAGCACTGAGAGATGTGCTGGAAAAGGCTGAGAGGCTTTTGGCTGCCAACTGTCCCATGAAGTAAAATAGATCCAAAGTGTGGATCAACACCCAGACTGTGCTGAGCTGCATGAAAAGGTGAGACCAGAATCAGCTGCAGGAATTTGCATCATGTCCAGCCTTTCTCTTGGCCAGGGACAGCCTCATTTAATGGGAGTGCAGCAGGATTAGGTCACTTAATCTGGAGTCTTCTCCATATGGAGACATTTGTTAGGGTAACTGCTCTAAACACAGGAAAAGCCACACTGTCCTGGATTATTAATTATTCTGACATTCATCCTCCTGGAAGCCCTGGGAAGAAGAATTTTTCCTCCTCAGTAAATGGTGTTAAATTGTGTATTTATATGTATGCAAGCATTTTCAAAATGCAAAGAAAAGAAAATCTGAAAATCTCTGCAGAAAAGTGCTCTGGAGGGCTTCCAGCTGGTTAAAGGATTTTAAAAGCCTGTTAAAGAATGTACCTTCAGAAGATCAATTTAAATGCTGCCTGCTTTATACTCATTGTTTATGAAGTTGAAAGCATCTCTGATAGTGGCTATTCATTCTCCCAGCAGTGGCAGCAGAGCAGGTTGGTTTAACTCCATCCCTGCCTGTCCTGGAGAGGCAGAGGGAGAAGAGGCTCTGTGGGGAGGGGCTCAGCTCAGCACAGGCACTGGGGGATTGAAAGGGCAGGAAATTGAGCTCCTGCAGTAATCCAGGCTTCCAGCACCTGGCAGGACTGGGGAGCAGTGTTATTTTATGTGCAGGAACTGTGTTATTTGGTGCAGGATACAGCTGGTGTGTGTTGTAGGGCTCTGCCTGCTGTAGGAGCAGCACTTCACCCTCCCACAGAAGGGTTTGTCCTGTTCCCAGTGCTGCCATGGAGAAAGCTCCTGGAAGATGGTCCAGAAGTAGGGAATGGCTGATACATGGATATTCTTAATACAGCTGGTGTCAAATACATCAGGAAGTGTTTGGACAACACCCTCAGGCACATGGTGTGATTCTCAGGGGTGTCCTGTGCAGGGCCAGGAGCTGGACTTTTGGTCCTTGTTGGTCCCTCCCAACTCAGAATTTCTATGATTTTACAACGACCCTGGTGCAGTGTGCATCCCTGAGTGCAGGAAGGGCCTTTACAGTCCTCCTTGAGCTCTGTGGTTGTAAAAGAAGGTCCTGAGGTCTGCCATGAGACCAAACTTTTTCTGTTGTGTGAGTCCAGAAAGAAAGTTTGACTTCCTTCAAGTCTGGCTTGAGCATTTTCTACCCAGGGATGGGTGGCACCCACAGGTGCTCTGTAAGTTGTCACCTGCCTGCAGGGCACAGGGGCAGGGCACTCTTTCCAAGCCTCCTGCACAGCTGTGTGGGTCTCACCACGGAGGAGCAATTTCCACAGGCAGGAGCATTGCAGGAGATAAGGGTGTGGCAGAGCCTTGAGAATCAAAGAATGGTTTGGGTGAGAAAGGACCTTTAAAAGTTATCTAGTCCAATTGCCTTGCAGTGAGCAGGGGAATTTTCAGCCAGATAATTCCCCCTTAACCCCCCTTGCCTGCTCCAAGTGCTGACAGGCTCCAGAGCCTCTCAGCAGCAGGCAGGAGCCATCAGTTAACTTTCCCAGGACAAGAGGAAGTGAAGCTGGAGCCTGTCTGCAAGAACATCCTCTGTGCCACTCTGACCCTTTGACCTCCACCCCTCTCTTGAATTTTCACTGGTTTCAACAATGGGTTTTGCCACTTCCCATATTTACTGTGTGCTGTGGCTCTGCAGATCTCAGAGCTAGGAAGCTGACCTCAGTCAGTTGTTGCACTTTTGTCCTTCTTGGTTACACCTCACCACTCACAATGACGTAGGGCTGATCTCAACCAGCTCTGCTCCGTGAGCTATTCCAGACATCTGCCCTTCTGGAGAAGCAAGGGGAACTTCCAAGCCCCAGAGGAAAGTCAGAGTGATCCTGTCTGGCTTTTCAATAAGGTTTATGTACCACTCTATAGCACCTGATATATCATAAACAACATTCCTAAGCAAAGTTTGCATTCTCAGCTTCATGGCTTAAAGCAGTTGAGCAACAGGGTTTGTGTGTGTGGATGTGAATTAATCTGAGGGGTTGCTCCACCTTTTCTTCCCTCAAGGATGCTGTCAGAGTCCCCATTTTCCAGTCAGAGTCCCTGGGTTCAGTTAAACAGGTAGATCAGATGGTTGCTCAAAACCATGAACATGCAGAGCGTGACTGCTCATTCCACTGGATAAACATGGATTTAAATGACAGTCAGAGATGAGGTATAGCCAAAATCAGTGAATTTCACAGGGAAACTGAGGGGTTTTCTCCTTCCCAGCCCACTAAAGCTGAGTCTGGCCCATTTCAAGACCCACAAGGTTCCTTCAGTCCCAGCAGGACACGTGTGGCTGCTGGTGTGTTGTTGGCTAAACCCCATCACCTCCCTGTGTGCCTTCCCAAAGAGCATCTGTCCAAGTATTTTCCTGGATGGGCTCCTGAGCTCATGTTGCTTCCAAGGCTTATGTGTTTCTTCACTAAATTTCCCACCTTCCTATAGCCTTTTTACTTGCTGGAACTCATTTATGTGCACAGCCCCCTGCAGATGCAAGAAACACTGAAAACCTGCACCCATTTGGTTTAGTGATGGAATTTGTGTTCTTTCCCCAGGAGGCCAGATCAGGCTTTGAGCTTGTTGGATGACAGGTGGGGTTTCCAGTGAGTCCATTTAAATAAGAGTGCTGTAATTAAGAGGATCTGGCTAAAGAAATTGCACAAATTAGAGCAGACAGCTGTTGTTTGAAAGGAACAAGCACTTTTGTGATTTTTTAACATAGCCAGCTCTTGGCTTGGTGCCAGGGATACATTAGCTCTTGTGGATAAAAACCTTCCACTGTTAAAAATATAAGTGAAAATAACTCTTATTTTCCCCCCAGAAAAAAAAATGTAATGAGCAATAGGCAGCACAAGGAAGATACTCATAAACTTTATAGCATAGCCTAGAGATGACTGACTTCATGTGTGTCAGGCTTTTGAGGGAAAAAAAATACTGCATCTATTTTATTTTATTCCTGCATTTATGCACAAAAGGTGAGATTCCCAAAATAGAAGTTTAAACTGGAACCATAACTCAGGGTGCAAATCCCTTTCCTCCAGAAAAAGATGTCCTTTCTGCTTTGTAGAGACAATTCAGAGTGGAAGGGATCAATCTAAACCAGCTCCTGCAGGGTTCTGGTGGTGAAGTTTGGCTGATGGAGCTGTGAGAGGATCAGTGTCATGTGTAAGAGAAACCTGGGACAGTGGGAGGTGTCCTGCCCATGGCAGGGGGTTGGAACTTCAGGGTCTTTAAGGTCCCTTCCAGCCCAAACCATTCTGTGATTCCATGGTTCTGTATCAAGGATTGGAAAAGAAACCCCAGTGATCAGTTCTGCTCATTATATAGAGAGACATTCCATCATTTCTGTGCACCAGGAGGAGAGTTTTTCACTGCCCTGGTTGAACAATTGATGGTTGCAAGCAACTGGGGACAAGAATTTGACTTTTTCCAGGTTTCTCTGATATGGTCAATGGCTATCTACAAATATGATTAATTCATTACTTTCCCCACCAGTAAGTTACATAGAGCAGCTTTCAGGCTTAAAATCAAACATGTGCTTAAAACAAATTGCTGTGTCTGGTCTCTGATAACTTGAAAAAGTCAGACCCAGGTGCCTCCACAGAACCTGTGCAAGAATGCAGTGATATCAGATTGAAATCACACACTGGATGGATACTGAACTGGGATGGGGACCTGAGGAGAGCTGGGAGTGATTTCTGCCTTTTCCTCTGGTCCCCTGAGAAGCTTGTCCATCTGTCCTTCTGTAGAGGCTCTGTAAAGTTACTGACCCCTTTCTGCTCGTAAAAATCCATGGCCCCAGCTGGTTATGAAGGGGCTTTGCAGTGTTTGCTAATGGTGTTTGTAGAAATCAGAGCAGGGAGTGTGAGCATGGGCTTAGAGAAATGAGGAACATCTAAAAAGGATACTGCTTTCTTTCCAAAACCCTCACAGTAATACTTTCCTTCCTCTTTTTGAGTGCTTTCTGAGCTGTTTGATTTTTTTTTTTTTTTAGTATTTAAACTTTTACTTTGCTCTTCACCACCCTTTACTTATTCTCACCCTGTCTCCTCCTCTAGGAAAACCTCTTTTTTGTGATGGAATACCTCAACGGAGGAGACCTCATGTTCCATATCCAGAGCTGCCATAAGTTCGACCTTCCCAGAGCAACGTAAGAAATTTCTCATTGCCTTGGGGCCTGCAGGGTGCACATGAGACAGCAGCAAACTGGGCACTTGATTTTATTCCCAGCCCTGCTGCTGCCCTGTAGAGGAAATCTTGGGCAGATTATTTGACCTCTCTCCACCTTGCCCAGCTGCCAAGTGGGGATGGAAGCTGAGACCCTCTTTGTTAATCCCTCTCTATCCCAGCTATTTCCAAACCCAACAAAACCATACAGACCATCCTCCCATCCCCTCCCACATCCACACTCCATCCACACAGTTGGTTTCACTCAGACATGACCTCACTTCTGTACAACACTCTGTAGCCAAGCTGCTGAAGCTGAGGTTGCCAGCCCAGTGGTCAGAGGTGAAGTTTTGTTTGTTAGAAGTAATGGGATCTTCCCTTTTTTCCCCTTAAAGTTCAAGGGGGTGGGGTGAAAACCTATCAAAAGCACAAAAGGTAAATTTAAACAAAAAATTAATATACCAGCAGAGAATTAAAAATGTATTTAGCTTTGATTAAAGTAAATAGAGGAATTAGAATAAATGAAAGGTGCTTTTGATCCTTCTGCAAGCAAAAGGTATTTTGAAAGTCAATATTGAAACCACTACAGGAATTACTTTTATTTAATAATTTAATAATAAAAAACCCCACACTGTCATTTAAATCAGTATTTGTTGATTTTTTTTTTTTCAAATTCATTTGAATGGCCAGAATTAAAGGCCAGTGCATTGAAGGCTGAGGGAGCAGAGCTGTGCCACAGTGGAGGGGAATATGATCCTCTGGTTTCATTCCCTTCTGGGGCAGCATTTTCATTCTTCACACTGAAGAATGTGAGCAGCAGGATGTGGTGGTGTCCTTTGGGTAAAAATGTGCTGAGAACAATGACTTCAAACTCAAAAAAACTTCAGGGAAAGGCCACCAACCTGCTGGATAGCCCGTATTATGGATAGGCTTTCAAAATCAGAAAAAAAATTTCTTTACTGGAAGTGTGGTCAGTCATTGGAACAGGCTGCCCAGGTAAGTGGGGGAATCCCTGTAAGTGTTCAGGAAATGTGGATGTGGCACCTGGGGATGTGGTTTAGTGGTGGTTTTGGCAGTGCTGAGTTAATGGTTGGACTCCATGCTAGAGGGGTTTTCCAACCTGAATAATTCCAGGATTCTTTGAAAAGCATGTCATAAATCTGGGCAGGGAGGAGGGCAGTTTGACAAGCCAGGGAGTCAGTCTGTGCTCCCCATCCCAGATTCCCACCTGTATTTTACCCATCAGTAAAACACAGTCACCCCAAGCCCTCTGGAGACACTCCAAAACTTCTGGGAACCTAAGAAAATTTTTGATGTTTTGGAGACAAGGTTTCCATCCTTTTGGGTCTAGTTGAAAAACCCTTTGGGAAGCTCCTGTTCTAAGCTGTGCCTTCTGTCATTCAGGTTTTATGCTGCTGAAATCATTTGTGGGCTCCAGTTCCTCCATTCCAAGGGCATAATATACAGGTAATTTTACTCTTTAATGTAATTAATATGCTAAATGCTTTTCTCTGCAAGCACCAATGGCAAGAGAGAGGCTGTTTCTTGGCTGTACTTACTGGCATTTCTCTGCAGATTTCCGTTTTACAGAGTTTGGGTGTTTTATTTTGAAGAGAGAGTATAGAAAAGGCAGTTTTGATCCTCCTTTCAGAGCCCAGTCCTATTTCAGTTAACATTGAAACAAACCCTTGGATGCATTTACACAGAGTCATTCACACAGCACCCAGTATAGGCACATTGTTTAAGCTTTCAACATATCAAGGTACATTAAGGTCAAGTCAGACACAAGAAATTTGGTCCATCTGCTGTGCTGGTTGCCTTGGGACAGTGGTGACAAGCTCAGCTCAAGTAACAAAAGCAGGAAGACAGTGATATATCTTAATTTTGGATTAATTTTGTGCACAATGGGGAGATGGGATTCATCTCACCATCATGGATCTGAGTTGACTGTTAAGTCCTTGCAGTAAGCAGAGAGCAGAGGGTGTTTTTAGGTTCATCAAGCCTGTGTCAAAATGTGTATGGGAAGTGCCTAGTTCTACCAGAAATTAGGCCACAGTCTGATTTCCCATGGCCAAAAGGAGGAACTGAATTTCTGGGGAGCTCTGGTTAAGCTCAACTTCACTTCAAAATTCAGTTACAGTAATTTCACGAATACAAGCCGCACCAATTTGACCAAAATTTTGGTGGAAACCCGGAAGTGCGGCTAATATTCCGGGGCGGCTAATCTATTAACAAAATTCTAAAAGCTGCCAACACGGAAGTGAGAGCCCGCGGCAGCCCCAAGCCAAGCTGGAGCCCGGCCGGCCCCGGCAGAGGTGGGAAAGCCTGGCAGAGGCGGGGCCAGCAGTGTGGGGGCGGGCGGCTGAGCCTGAGCCAGCAGGGCGGGGCAGGGAGGGCAGCAGAGCCTGAGCCAGCAGGGCGGGGGAGCCCGGGAGAACTGGGGCTAGCAATGCAGGGGAGCATGGCAGAAGCAGGAAGGCCGGCGGGTGGGGCTGCCTGGCAGCGGGGGAAGCCCAGCATAATCGGGGCCAGCAGCGTGGGGGAGCCCGGCGGTGCGGGGGCCTGCAGTGCCGGCCAGGGCGAGGAAACGCGGCGGCGGTGCAGACGGGAGGGGGCGGCCCTGCCGGCGGGGCGAGCGAAAGCGGCGCTCGTGAAAGCGCCGCCGCTCGCCGCGAACCGCGAGCCGCGAAAGCGCCGCCGCTCGCCGCGAACCGCGAGCCGCGAACCGCGAGCCGCGAGCCGCGAACCGCGAGCCGCGAGCCGCGAACCGCGAGCCGCGAACCGCGAGCCGCAAAAGCGCCGCCGCGAGCCGCGAACCGCGAGCGCGCCGCCGCGAGCCGCGAACCGCGAACCGCGAGCCGCGAGCCGCGAGCCGCGAGCCGCGAACCGCGAGCCGCGAACCGCGAGCCGCGAACCGCGAGCCGCGAAAGCGCCGCCGCGAACCGCGAGCCGCGAAAGCGCCGCCGCGAGCCGCGAGCCGCGAGCCGCGAAAGCGCCGCCGCGAGCCGCGAACCGCGAGCCGCGAAAGCGCCGCGGGGCGGGCGCGGCGCGGGGCGGGCGCGGCGCTCGCGAGGCGCGGGGCGAGCGAAAGCGGCAGCGGGGCGGACGGCGAGCCCGGCGGCGGCAGCCCTGCCAGCCGGGCGAGCGAACGCGGCAGCGGGGCGGTGCTGACGGGAGAGGGGGGCCAGCGAGCCCGGCGGCGGCGGCAGCACCACCCGGCCAGCCCCGCCGAGCCGTGGCGCTGAGCTGGGCCACCCGGCCCCGTCGGCAACCATGAGCGGGCCGAGCCTTCCTGGCCCCGCCCCGAGCCAGTAAAGCCCGCTATGCCGCAATCCTGTTACTAATTGGCCAATTTGTGAAAGCTGCGCACGGATTCTCGCGACGAACGAAAGTGCGGCTAATATTCGGGGTGCGGCTTATCTATTGACAAAGACAGCAACATTGTCGAGGCACCGGGGGTGCGGCTTATAATCCGTGCGGCTTGTATTCGTGAAACTACTGTACTATACTGCAGCCTTCTTTAAAAGCAGAAAACAAATAACTTGTCACAAATAAATGAGAAAGCTCCCTACAGCAATGATGTTTGCTGAAAGTGAATTTATTTCAGCGTTTGTCATGTAGTGTGAACATTAGAGAAAATGCTGGAAGTGGATGACTTGCTCATAATCCATTCTCCCTTTAAAACATGAGCTTTGATTCTTATTAGTGCTCATGTGGGAGCCATTTATAGTCTTTATTGACTGATGATGGTGATTGCATAAACATGAGATCAATATCAGTGGCATTAAGCTAAGATGATCTCTGGGGCCTCAGCAACTTTTCTGGCTCTAATTATTATTCTCAATGAGTGAAGAGAAAAATTTTCTGAAGTGCCCAAATCAAGTCGGCCATGTCTGTTATTTTCAGTCAGTCTTCTCAGAAAATCTGATTAAAAATATCTGCAGGACACAGTGACTTTATGGCAGGACTGCTAATGCTGATATTTTATTTATAATTCACATTTTTACTTGGAATCACTGTGCCAGTGCTGTGCTGGGGTTTGGGACCCATTTCCTCCTGAAAGGAGAGGGGTGTTTAGAGTCTGGAGCCTTGGGAATTGAGGGAAAATTGGGACATCAGGGCACTGGGTAGCACGTGGATAGGAAGATATCTCATTGCCAGGAGCTGGTGATATTGCTTTGGGTATCAAGCATTGAGAGAAAAGGTTTAACCAATCCTACTCTCTTTTCCCTTTTTCACTGAAGACAATGACAGTGAGGTCAGCTGAGAACACAGAGTCATCAGTATCTCTGTCAGAGCAAACTAAGCACTTAGGAAAGTGAACAGAAATAACTTTTGAAACTGCATCTCTTGCAATGTCATAAGAATAATGAATCCAGCTGTTCTGTCTCATGCACCCACGTTTGGAAACATTGGCTTAAATTTTAATGAATGAGCCGAGGCATTTTTTGGCAGAAACTCCAGTCCCTGGAGCCAATGAGTTTGAGACTCATCAAAATAATGAAAGCGAATTGTAGGTGATGTTTTTTTTTTGTTTTGCTTCGATCTACCAGATGAATAAAAGCAGTGCTGGCAGCCTGAGATTGATCTCAACGTTGTATCTAAAATAAGCCATTCCAGCTGGAAATTGTGACAACATGAGTGTCTGCCACTTGGAAGGCAAATGTCTGTGTTTTCTCTGTATTTCTCCTTGATTGATGACTCCCATTTTGTCTTGGGCCATATTCCTGCAGCAGTGAACAATTTCCCCATGACAACAATTTAATGTGTAAACACCACAATGTCCCCCACCCTGAGGATGACCTGGCCCAAGCAAGACAAGGAGCTTTGCTCAGATGGAGGCTGAAGAATCATCTTCCCTGCAATTGCAGGTCATCATCCCAGGAGCATCAAGCATTAGAAATTACCTTCTTTGAGAAACATTTCTGAAAAAAAACCCCACATTGTAAAGCAGTTGTCAGTGGGAGAGTGTCTGTGCAATAGCCCTGTGGTGTCTTGGTTTGGGGGACAGGTGTCTGCAAAGAAAGGCAGGAGCCTCTCTTGAAATGGAAAATGTAAACACCTTCCTCCAAATTATTATAATTTTGAAATTAAGGGGCTCTCAGGCAAAGATATGGGAATAGGAATAACAGTTCTTTACTAGGAAAATTAAAATAGAAATACAGCATTGCAAAAAACAAAACCAAACCCCAAACCCTGACACAGTCAGAGTACAGCCTGACACCCGTCAGGCAGGGTGTTGGCAGCAGTCCCATTCCATGGTGGCTGCATCCTCCTGCAGTGACAGATGTGGCTCAGCTGGAGCAGTGCTCCTGTACAAGGTGCAGTTTGCTCTGAAGGTCCAGTGGTGATGTGCAAGGGTCTAGTTCTCCTCTGGGATCTAGTGGAAAAGGCTGCTCTGATGTTCCAAATCTCAGATTTTATCTGGGTAGGAAATGCTTGGCTCCTCCCCTGGGTGGAGCATCTCCCCATGGGATGATGGAATTTTATCAGCCATGCACTGGGACTCCATGGCCATTAACAGGAGAGATCTCCTGGAGGGAGGATGGGCTGTGAAAAGGTAAAGAACTCTGTCCCAGCTGGTTTAACAGATGTCCCATTAATAGGAGATATCTCCCATGGAGAGTAGGATCACTGCCCCACCTGGTTTCAACAGATGGTGACAGAATACACACCCATGGACACATCCTGCATTGCAACCCAAGACAGGTGGTCAGAACTCTTGTCTGAGATGTGGAAAATCAGAGAATCACAGATTCACAGATTCACAGAGTGGTTTGGGTTGGAAGGAGCTTTGAAGACCACCCAGTTCCAGCCCCCTTGCCATGGTCAGGGATGCCCTAATCCACTGGATTAGACCTCATCCACTTGGCTTTTGGCCAAAATATGTGTATGCTGTGAATTAGGATGAAAAATAAATTGCACCCTCGGCTGTGGGTACAAGCAAATGTGTCTGGGTGCTTTGGGAGCCCTGAGAAGGAGCAGTGATTGACAGCACAAACCAGGCAGTACAGGAATGTGTGTGCTCATAGACCAGGGCACCCAAATTCTGCCCACATCCCCAGTTAAGTGCAACATCACTGATCCAAACATTTTACCTGGGTCATTATCTCAAATAAAACCAAAACCTTTAGGTGAGATTTAAGAAAATTAACATAGAAACCATGCCTTCCCTTCTTTCTGCCTTATTTTTTCTTTTTTACAAGGTTTTCTGTCCTTTCAGAGTTCTTTCCCACTTGAGGACCTCTTTGTTCTCCACCAGTGGTCATAAGTCATCAGTTCCTTTGCTTTTATTTCCTTCTCTGTTCATTTCTGTTTTCTTCCTCTCTCTGGGCACTTTGCTTCCCAGAGTAGCTTTTATCCCTCAGCCTTCTTTTGTATTTCCAGCATGTGGGCACTACACAGAGGCAGAGAACAAATGCAACAAGTGCAACCTGCTAAAATAATTTGTGTGCTTTACACTTTGAAGAATGGGGTTTTCTTCTCTTCCTCCGCAGGGACTTGAAGCTGGACAATGTCCTCCTGGACAACGAGGGGCACATCAAGATTGCTGACTTTGGGATGTGCAAGGAGAACATGTTTGGGGATGCAAAGACCAGCACTTTCTGTGGGACTCCTGACTATATTGCCCCTGAGGTAGGTGTGGGGCACAGGGAGCTCAGCAAGAGCTATGGGACAGGAATTGTGTCTCAGACACGACTGCTGTGCACTGGTGGAGGTGGCAAGGAGTAATAACCTGGTTTGGAACAGTTCCAGACCAGGAACTGGATTTCAGCATGGCTCAGAGTCTGTGCTCTGTTTGGCATTGCTTATTTTTGTGGTTAATTCATTTTTTGGTGCGAGTGGAACTTGGCTTAAACCAAGAAAGAGAATGCTCACTGGAAATTCTTTTTGGGCCATGGCAGAAAGAACTCCAAGAGGTCCTGCAACTGAGGGACAGATACAGTATGAGGAATGCTGGCTTGTGTCCTTGCCCTTATTTCTTTCAATTTTTAATCAGACAGAAACTCTTTTTTCCCCCTAGAAAATTTAGGTGTTTTGAACTAGATCCCTCCAGAACAGATTTCCTTAACCTAGTGGCTTGACACAATTATAGATATTACTGTGGAGAGACTTGGACTAATTAGGTGCCAAAGAAAATATTTTTTAGCTCAGAGAAAAAGCTACAAGTCATCCATGCATCATGTCTGACATCGGTCTGAAATCCATTTATTTACCTTTCAAGATTCCATTTTGTAATTTTAGTGGTTTTATGATGGATATTGGTACTTTCCAAAGAGCAGTCAAAGCCTTTAGGGTTTTTTTCCCTCTACTATAATTCATTGGTGCTTCACTGTGCGCAAGGGCTCAATTCTGGCTGAGGTTGCACCACTGCTGGCTCAAGGGTCTCTTCAAATCAATTGGATTTCTATTGCCTAAGAATGGGTGTAAGTGTGCTCTGCAATCAAGCTGCAATTGTCTTTTATTCCACTTCAGTTTGCTTTTATTTAAGAAAAAAACCCCACTGTTTTTTGCTCCTAAAAAAAATAGCCAAATGTTGATCCATTATCTGTGATTTTATTTTATAGAAAAGAGAAAAACTGAAATAGCTCAGAGTTTTATTTCTGCACTATGTTTATTTTAGGGATTCAACGAGTGCATATAAAACATTTTACCTCTAAATTGAAAGCACTTCTAGAGTTTATGGATCATCTCTCCTGCCACAGACAGGAGCACTGGACTCTGTCAGTATTTCACTGCAGCTACCACTGTGATTTGTTACACATCCAGCACCTTGGACACAGCCATGCGAATAAGGGGGGTTTGGGTCAGTAGACAAGGAATTTTTTTTCATTTCAAAAAATATCTGACAAAAAAAAAAAAGACAGCCTGAAATTAAATTGCTGAATTAATTTATTTTTTTTTCCTGGAGAATTTCAAACTAAATAAACCCTTTTCTTTCTGACTGTCATAAAACACTTCCATTTCAATTTCTAGATACTTTAGACTGTAAAAGATAAAGCTTTATAAAAATAATTTCTCTTTTTAGAAGGAAGGGTTGGGATGGTTTTGTTCTTAAGTGATCCAGAAAAAATATATTAAGGGGTCTTGCTGATTTTTTTTTTTTTTGGCTCTGAGTGGAACTTATTGTCTATATTGCATCATATATTCAAATCTCTTTTTTGTCCTTTTGTCATCTCTTCTTTTGGAGACAGATGTAGTATAGAGCATCCCATCACAACCAAAATGTGGGCTCAAGAGTAAAGATTGTGCCTCAAAATTAAATTTTCCCCTCTACAGCTCTAAAATTCTGATAAGAATCCTACACACCACAGTCATCATGTGAACCTGTAGATATCTGCAATGTAAATATATATATATGAGCATGCTTTGAGGTTCTTTGAGAACTAAAGGAGACAAACAGGAGAGACAGACAAAAGGAGACAGACAAAATATCTAAATATTTTACAGATATTTAGGTAGATATTTATCTGGATGTTTAAAATTGGGGAAATTCCCTTCCTTGGCTATAAAAGGAGCTCGTGATAACTGGTTCAGCTTTAGATATCTCCACAACAGAGATCTAAAGGCAGGTGAGGTTAATTTTGCTTCTCCAGAGAGGAAGTTTGATAACTTGGTGATGGTCCTTTAGACCCTGGGCAGGTTGTCACTCCAGCTGGATGTCACTTTATAAGTGACATTGAAAGGCACAAACCAAGGGACTGACTGAGGACAAATTCCCATTCTTCCATCTAAAACCCAGTTGGTCTCAAGAGGACAGATCAACAACCCCTTTGATGCTTTTCCTGGGGAAAGTTTGCTGGGGTAGAGTCACTCAGTTTTAAGTGACTGATAGTCCTAAATTACCTTTATGCTGCCAAATTTGTAATCCTAAAACTCAGCTAGTGTCACTGGAATCAGTCCCAAAATGCTAATACCTGACCATTTGTCTTCTTGGACTTCACAAGCCTGATTTGAACCCTTGGAGAGCAGGCTAAAGATGACTTGTCTCATTTTTATGTTTGAGATCTGTATGGTAGCCAAGGATTTGTTCAAGTAACTTAAGAGTTGCGTGCAGCCTGCTGTCTGTAGTGCCAGGGACTGTTCTGGCACCCAGCTGTGGCTGTGCCTCGTTGCTCCAGGAGTCACAGACCCTGCACCACTGGCAGATTTCTGGCTCCTGCTGCAGACAGGGGGAAGCACCTCTGATAGCCCACCCTGCAGAGTTGCAGTTGCAAGGCCATGATCTCTCCACCCTCCTGAAGTTGAAAAACTCCTGTCAGACATTTTATTTCTGCCTTGGTGGCTCCTCTTTCTGGGCAGATACTGCTGGGGCAGAAGTACAACACCTCAGTTGACTGGTGGTCCTTTGGTGTCCTCCTGTATGAGATGCTCATTGGCCAATCCCCTTTCCATGGCCAAGACGAAGAGGAGCTTTTCCAGTCCATCCGTATGGATAACCCCTTCTACCCTCGCTGGCTGGACAAGGATGCAAAGGACATTTTGGTGAAGGTAAGAATCACCACCCATCAAATGAGAGTCTTTTTATTGTCTTCAATTTGTTTATCTTTAGCACTTGTAGAGGGGAATAGGTTTAGTTTAGTCACTGTCTTTCCTGTGGGCATCAAAGCACACCTCTCCCCTGAGATTTGTGTGTCTTCCTGCTCCTGATTTGTGATGGTGGCTCCTCACAGACACCAACAGAGATCAGTTGCTTCACAGAGCACTCCCTAAGGTGCAAGGCTTGTTAACTCCTAGAAAAAAATACTTCAAACTAAGGGTTACACCAGACTGAGATGTTGAACATCTCTTTTTGGAGCACATGCTGCCATCTTTCTGCCCAACAGTCTACTTCTGTCAGGATTGGAGGTAAAAATCATCTTTATACCAATCAGTAAACCTCACTGTTAGGAAAAAACATCCCAACATTTTCTCCATTATGGCCTCTTCGCATTGCACTGACTGGATAATTGCACATTCCACCCTGCTTTATGCTTGTATTATCATCAGAGAATTTAACCTATGGAATCAACATTCCAGCTTTTTGTGAGAGAGCCTGAGAGGAGACTGGGAGCGAGAGGGAACATCCGCCAGCACGCCTTTTTCCGGGAAATCAACTGGGAAGCTTTGGAAGAGAGAAGGATGGAGCCTCCCTTCAAACCAAGAGTGGTAAGGATGGATCTTTTATCAGCTCCACCCATCTCATGTCTCCTAAACTGTGAATTTTTACTGCTTGTCTGACCTGATCCTCACAGGACTGCTTTGTGGTGGCTGCAAGCCTGGGTCTGGCATGCCCACACCTGAGAAACCATCAATTATTCATTGCTTTATCAGTTACTGTAGCAGGGTAACACCTTCCCTTCACCATATTACTGCAGCCCATTCTGAAGGGATTATCTTTCATTGCACTGCAGAAGGTAAAACAGTTCAGGAACCAGGTGTTTGGCTAAATCAGAATAATTCTGACTATTAGCACTCTCATTAAATTATTAAAGTCCTATTAATAACAATAATAGAACTTAATTTGAAAAACACTTCATACTTTCGTTTTGCAGTCTTCCACAACTGTTGTACAATTGGTGAGTTCAGTTTGCCACGTTACAGAGCTGTAACATCCCTGCCTGGCAGCATTCCTGGATCACAGGCTCAGTGCCTCCTTTATAATATTTATATTATAAATATAATATAACTCCCAACTAAAGGCTTAGCTGAGCCCATAGGAAGCAGCCTGATAGGGCCAGCACCATAGTAATAAAGATCTGACTGTTAGTGGTTTGACATCATTTTTTTTTCCTTTTCTTGAAGAAATCTCCGAGTGACTGTAGCAACTTCGACAAGGAATTCCTAAATGAAAAACCCAGACTGTCCTGTGCTGACAGAGCACTGATTAACAGCATGGACCAAAATATGTTCAGCAACTTCTCTTTCGTGAACCCTAAAATGGAGAAAATATTTTCCTGAGATCTGCCTTACTGAAGGAATTCTTTGTAATGATTTGAGTAGCACTTTGTCAGCTGAAGACTGTGCATGGTTATTTTTATCAAGAACCCTCCAGAAAGAAAGCACCTCAGTGAAAGTTTGTACCATGCCTGGAGGCTTCTGACTTACTCCAGTCCATAGCAGATGCCAGCCCACTCTTCATTGATGATAAAGTTTCTTTGTGATATCTTTTGGTCTCTCTTCTCCTTCTTATCAATGTTCTTGAAGTTGAGAGCATCTGAAAATGAGGAGGTGCCAACACCTTGTACACACAGCCAACAGGTTTCTCTGTAAGGAAAAACAAGTATATTTGAGCTTCTGGTGATGTCAGTGCCCATTTCTGCACCTCTGACCCAGACTCATCTTCTTCTGAAGGAAAAGTGGTTTGCTCAAGGCCTGAGAGTATCAGGGAAGATTCAGGTTGGATGTTTTGGTAACTTCCACTTGTACCTGTGCAGAATTGCCAATGTGTGCACAGCTTTGAAAAAGAAATTTGCTCCCTACACCCTTTAAAAATGCTGCTTCCGGGTGTTAGGACTCAGTTTTTCTCCATGGGACAAAGAGATTTTTTTCAGGTGCCCAATCCACCATCTGCACCTCTCAATGGATCATTACCAAAGGAAGTGCCAAGATCAGTACAGAAACCAGGGATTTACACTCAGTGCCTGAGCAGGGAGGATGGGAAGTTGCAGAATGCTTCAAGAGCCCTGTTGTAAAGCTTTAAGTGTCTGATCACACACCAGACTCAGGGCAGGATCTCGATGGGGCTTTCTGACATTTTAACCAAAAACCACACGAGAAAAATGCAACGTTTCCTCAACCATTGTTTAAGCATTGTAAAAGTGGCCTTCCAGTCACAGGATTGGGGTATTTCACTTGCAAGGTACTAACTGGTCCTGAAACGGCTGATTTAGTTTCTGTTTCTCTAAATGATGTCCCAGCTCTTTGGCACAGCTGCACACGATGGCCAGAGGGCAGGAGGCACATCAGGTGAGGGTGGCCCTCACCTCCACCTTGTGACATTTTGCTGTGTGTTCTATCCCTTTGCAGTCTGTGGGAATGTAGGTGGGTTTAAAAAAAAAAAAAAAAAAAAAAAAAAAGTCTTTTCTGTGATCCTTTAATCATGGGATCCTTTTAAATAAAGGTGCACTGTTTTCTGAGGTTGGAGATTTGTGAAACCACCCAGTTGCTGCTTGTCACTGAGGTACCCATGAAAAGCTGGGTCAAAATCAGATTAGAGTCTATAAAGAAGATTTTTTAACAATTTAGGCTTAGGCAGCCAGTCAATCTGGTGTTGGGATCTATTTGGAAAACATACATTTGGAACTTTCTTGCTTCCAGTCCATGAAGAAGAAAAGCTCTAGAAGGTGAGTTATCCCAAAATCAGGTTCCCTTCAGAGGTGCGTTCCCGGTTCTGCTGGTCCAGGCTGTCAATTTGGACCTCCCAGCAGGATGAATGCAGCCTTGCTGGGATATCACTGGCAGTGTCTGCAGGCACAGAATCCAGCAGGAGCAAGGGCTGAAGTCAACAAGAAGAGCAGAACACCCTGAGAACAGTTTCAGTCCAGTAACTGATGAAATCCTGGTTTGTGCTGTATGAAATGCAGGGGGGCATCTGTGCTCACAGTTTGTGGAGCTGGTCATCATGTTTAATTAGAATGGTTACCATGAATTTTTTAAATGCCAGTGCTGTTTGTACAGTTTAATAAAATGTTGTGTATAATTGGGAAATGGGCATTGAAGTGATTAAATATGGAAAAAAGTAGACGTGCTTAGAAAAGCCATTAAAATGTTTCTCTGCTGTCTGGGGAACATTCCCCAGGGGAATTTCAACCTGTAAATACACAGCAGCAGCAAGCACTTGAACAACTGTAACCCCTCCACAGGGCAGTATCTAAACCAAGGATTTGGTGCTGTGCAAAGGTATCCAAGAAGAGAGTGAAATGTTCCTTTTTATTACCAGGTGACACAGTTCTGAGAGGGGTCTGGTATCTCAGAGGGGTTGCAGAGGAGATGTGCAGAGGTCATTATTAAAAGGGGGTGTGTCTTAGTTTGGAGGACAGGTGTTTGCTAAGAAAGGCAGGAGCTTCTCTCTAGAATGGAGAATGTAAATCCCGTCCCTCCAAATTATTAGAATTTTGAAATTAAGGGACTTTCAGGCAAAGATATGGGAATTAGGAATAACAGTTCTTTACTAGGGAAATTAAAATAGAAATACAGCACTACAAAGAACAAACCCCAAACCCTGACACAGTCAGAGTACAGCCTGACACCCGTCAGGCAGGGTGTTGGCAGCAGTCCCATTCCATGGTGGCTGCATCCTCCTGCAGTGACAGATGTGGCTCAGTTGGAGCAGTGCTCCTGCACAAGGTGCAGTTTGCTCTGAAGGTCCAGTGATGATGTGGAGGAATCTGGTTTCCTTCTGGATGGAAAAAGGGCTTCTTTAGTGTCCCAAAACCTCTGTTTTTATCTTGGTAAGAAATGTTGGGCTCTTCCCCCTGGCTGGAGCAACTCCCAATGGGATGCAGTAATTTTATCAGTGGCACAGTGGGACTCAATGGCCATGAGCAGAAAATGACTGGCTGGAGGAAGGATGGGTTGTGAAAAGATAAAGAACAATGCCCTGCCTGGTTTCAATAGATGCCCATTAGCAGAATATCTCCTGTGGACATAAGGATCACTGCCCCACCCTCAACAGATGGTGATGGAACAGATACCTTTTATCACACCCTTATTGTAACCTAAGGGTGATTTAGGAGTCTTCCTTTGACACCCAACTGAGGCTGATTCAGCCAAGTCCTGTGAGGGCCTGAGTGTGTCCCTGACTCTGACAGAGTCTGGCCAGCCTGATCCAGAGTAGAGATTGCATTTCTAAGCATTTGAAGATGGGCAGTGTCCCTGAAGGACTGTTAGGGGTGTTCTCTTGGCACAGCAGTTTGGTCTTGACACCAATGCAGGGACAAGAGCATAGGCTAAGGAAGGAGGGTGCTGGTTCACCTCTTGTGGTTAAGGCACTGAAGAGAAACAGCTTTTAACACCTCTCTGATCACAAAGAGGGCTCTCTGCACTCCAGCAGTGGTCCCAGAGAACCACAAGTTAGCAAAACTTGTGGAGGAGCTCGTTGAGTAACTGCGAGAGCAGGCACAGCATTAGGATTAGTGTGAAGCTTTTGATGCAAACCACAAGAAGCAGCACTCACTTCTCTCTGCAAGGCATCTTCAGCTTGAAAACTCAATAAACCCACTGAGGCTGGGGGCAGGGAGATGGGGGGAGGTGGGTACCAGCCCCACAAACGTGCTTGCTGCGTGTCCCAGCTGTGCTTGTGAGGTGTGCAGAGTGACGTGGGAAGCAGCAAACGCTTTCCTGTGGTGACAGTGATTGAGAGATAGCAGCCAGGCAGGGCTGAAAGCCAAACACCCACGCTGAAATCAGCAGGAGCCCAGGTACCCACAGAGATGCTCCTTTGCCTTGGCTGAACCTGGTGCCCCCATTGCCCTTTCTTTCTGTCCCCTCCCCCATAAAATGTTCATTTTATGGCTTAGTAGATGGGGCTTGGCAGGTTTGGTTATTCATTTGCTGAAGGCTCAATCCTGTTCTGGAGCCCCATGGGATCACAGCACTAGTGCAGGACTATGGCATCACCAAACATCAGGGTCTGACCTCCAGCACCCCCTGTTCCAACTCAAGTTTTGGGGGTCCCCAGCACCCAAGTGCTCCTTCCTCAGCCTTGCTGCCTCACCTGATGGATGTATGGATTCCTACTTGCTGGCATCCACCAAATCAGGATGAGTGGGAGTCACCTGTAAATGCCAGCCTTAATTTCAGCACTCCTGCAAAGACTTCCAAGAGGAGGTGGGTTGGTCTCACAGCTCCTCAGCATTCAGAAGAGAAAACCAGGCTCTGTCCTGCACCCCACCATGCTCTCTGCAGCCTGTGCTGGAAGGAAAGACAACTTTCCCCAGTTGTTACAAGACACTCTCACAGTACAGAGGTGTCATCAGAAGTGTCTGACAACACAACTCCAAAGAGTGGATCCTGGACCCAGTGTAATTATATTTGTACTTTAGGCATCTAAACCCTACATTACAGATGCCAGCTGGGCCCTAACCTGCTCCCTCACTCCAGGGATGCCACGTCACCTCCAGCCACCAGATCATCGTCAGTGTGTGGCTCAAAGTGTGTCTTGTGGTGTGAAGCCAGCAGAGGTCTCAGTGCAGAGCTCAGGAAGCTTTTCTACCTTCCTTTCTTACACAGAAATTTTATCTCTGGTACATCACAGCACAAGCAGGGCTGGTGAAATACAGGAAATAAATGTATTTTTAGCTCTTCTGTAACTGGCACTGGGTGCAGCCCAGTGACCATACCTGCTGTAGTGGAGTCTATTCCATTGTTGGTAAGAGCACTTTGGAGTCCTTCATCTTCTACATCACCTCAATGTTTATGTACACAAAGATAGACTTGAAAAACAGATGAGATGTAAAACAAAGGAAAAAACAGCATCAAGTTGTGGAAGATAAAGCAAGCGCAGAAAAGGCAAGTATGGAAGAAAAGAGGGTTGGAGTAATGTTATGTAACACTCCCCTTTATCCAGTGGTTTCAATTAGAGCTCTGCTGTTTTCCTTCAAAACCATCAGTACCATCCTAGAGTTGCTTTTGTAGCCAAAGCACAGAACTTTTGGAGATTTCAGAGGTTGGGACAGCACGAGATCAGAATGGCTCTGGTCTGGCCTCCCAGAGCTGCCCCTCCTGCTCTGACATCTCCCCTAGAAATCCAAATATTTCTGCTTTGAATCTGGATTCAGGTCCCAATTCAAGTATTTTAATCAGGCTGTCTGTAGCAGAGGAATGCAGTTTAAGTGCTTGCTTTTAGCCAGGTAGCATCTCTGAGACACTTTGTGTTATCCTGGAGGACTTTAGCTAAATAGGGAACTGTCCTACAACCTGTGACTTATCCCACAGCCCTACTTCCCCAAAATACCCCCAACAGCCATGGACACCTCTCTGTGAGCAGCAGAATCAGGCCTGGAGTTCACCCTCCAACACTGCACTGAACCAGCCAAGTCTTGTAAGAAGAAACATCAAAAATTAGTTATCAATGTGTTTTCTGCAGTTGCTAAAGAAACTTCATGAAGGAAATCCTCCCTCCTCTTGGTGCATCCTCATTTAGGGGGAGCAGAGGGCACTGCATTCCCATACTCCCTTCTCCCATACTAAAGCAGTGAAAATGAGAGAGACACCAAGCTCAGTAGCTTTGGTGTTTTGAGAACTGTCTTTGTTCTTGAAAGGCAACACTTCTAAGCTAAAAGAAGGTAGGTTTAGATCAGATATTAAGGAATTTATTTTTTTTCACTCAGATGGTAGTGAGGCCATGGCACAGGGTGCCCAGAGATGCTGTGGATGTCCCTGGATCCCTGGAAATGCCCAAGGCCAGGTTGGACAGGGCTTGGAGCAGCCTGGGACAGTGGGAGGTGTCCCTGCCCATGGCAGGGGGTGGAATGAAATGGGATTTAACGTCCTTCCCAACCCAAACTATTCTGTGATTCAATCACAGGAGATAGTCCATAGGAGATGCTCAGTTACAATTAGCTCAAGGGCATCAAATCTTTCTCATTCTGCATTTTCACATGTTGAATTTAAAAAAAAAAACAACCCTTAATCTCTGTTCCAAGAGTCAACTGGATTCTGCCTGTCTGGGACCCAGCAATTGTCCAACTCATGTTGCTCCTCTGCCTCAACAAAAACCTGCCAGTGCACAGCAGCTGGGGAGCTGAATCATTATTTTAATAAACACCTAGAGGAAAACATGCTGCTTGAGTGGAGAGAAAATAAAAATTAAGTATCACATTTAATTTATGATGTGGCTTTTTATTTTAAAGGAACATAAATCGAAAATATTCAGACATCAAAGGAAGAATCTCAGCTTTCACTTCTAAATTCTATTTCATTATTGTTGTTAGCCTCCCAGTAGCAAAGGAAATGAGTTCTTTGGTAATCATTTCCATTTAATTTTCTGCTCCCTTCTGTTGATAGCATCGTGTGTAACCTTTTTTCTAACAGTTACTTTAAATTGTGTATTTTGATATTCCATTCAGCTGGCAGAGAAAGAAAAATCACTTCTAAAAAAGCCATTTTATCTCTGCTGTACATGAGCTCAGCAGGATAATGTGATATCTCAGTGAGCATATTTATTTTAAGTTATTGGTATTTTCCACCAGGGTGAAATTGTTCAAGATATAACCTCTCATTGCCTCCCCTCTTCCTGCCCAAAAAATGTCATGGGGCCAAAGCAGTGGAGAAAAAGGGACAAAATAGCAACACTCATTGAAAAGGAACAATAATCCACCCAGCAAATAAACTCAGTTCTTTCTGGTCATTCTGGGCAGAATGAAAAGAGTAAAAAAAAACCTGACAAAATGGGGGAAATGGAGGACACGACCATCATGGGGATAATAAATCCCTGGGCACAGTGGCATTTTTGAGATAGTGAGGTAGAGGTCAGCAGTGACACGGAGTGACCTTTCTCATAAAGATGTTAAAGCTTAATAATGTGGTTTGGTGCTTCAGGAGATCCAGTGACACTGGAATTCAGATGGGAAGAGGAATTCTAATCTTTCCTTTGTGCTGGTCTGCCTCTACACCCAATCACAGACCTGCTCCTTTTTCTTTGGGTGTACTGAAAAGAAAGGAATAAATAGAAAGTCTCCACAGAAGACCACAGCAGACAAACAGCCAAAAGCAGGGCTTGAACCTTCTGATATGTGGATTAAGTGCCTTAATATTTCAATTAAACACCTTGTTGAGAATCAGCAACTCTTTTACAGACCTGTGTGGAATAACCACTGAAGAGAGACAGCTGTAACAACTTGAGCCACTGCTTTTAGCAGCAGCAACCACCTTGCAGCCCTTCCCATGTTTCAAATGGAGGGTCCCCAATGGAGCTCTGGGGAACTCTGATGTGATTCTTTATCAGCTCAGGAGCATATGGGAGATTAGGATCTCCTGCCTCCAAAGTCTGCCAAAATCTTATGTCTAGACATAGCTGTGAAGGTGACAAGGAAAATTCAAGGCTGGGGCTGCAGAGGGCCACTGCAAGAGAAAATGTGCATTTTTTCTTGGTATGAGGAAATAATAAGGACTGGTGGTTGTGGAGTCACTCTGAAATGCACATTTCTTCCTCACCATCAGTGCTCAGCCAAACACTGACACTGAAGAGTGGTGAAACTATGACCAAGCTCTTCATTTTCAGAAGAAATAACCATGACTTACCCCAGGTGTGGCTCAGTGTCCCTGTCACAATGCCTGATTTACACCAGGGAATCAGCCCCAAACCTGCCTGTTCATTTGGTTAGAGATTTTGGATTAACCTTGTGATTCTTCTGCAGAGGAGAGGTCTGGAAAGTGTTTTAATTTGAGTGTGGCTCTGCACATGACATAAACCTGGCTTAGTGTGGTAATGATCCCTTTTCTTCATGGTCTGTAGACCTGAGATGGATTTTAATTTTGGAATCTGCTTTCCTTGATAGGACAAGCCTTAATTTTTTTCATCTGACTTTAGCTATAGGGATCATGGAATCATAGGAATGTTTAGATTGGAAAAGACCTCTAAGGCCATGGATTCCAGCCTTGAACCAGCACTGCAGAACTCCAAGGGTCCAGCTCAACAAGGCAGGGATCCCACACGATCAGCAGAGCACATGGAGAGGAAGGTTGATCCCATCCCAAACAGGGGAACAACAAACAAATCCAATGAAACACTCTCCAGCTGCCTGTAAGACCCACACCAGGAGTGAGTTAATATTGTGTCTGTGACACATTTGCAGCCCAGGTGTTGTGGGTTGGCGAGGTTTAGAAATTTTTCCCATTATTATGTTAAGCTAGCCGGGATGGCTCTCCTATTAGCCGTTAAGAGCTGGAGATAAAGGACTGCTGAAGCAATGATGGCCCATTAGGGAAAGGTGGAGTCCTGCTTTTGTGTTCCGCAAGTAAGAGGACACTGGGGGTAGGAGCACACACAGCTCGCCGGCCGAACTGGAGGAGAGAGGTTCCGTTTCTCCTGTTGGGATCAGGCTTCTTGGATTTGGACTGCTAAAGCTTTCTGCTAGCTCTGAACAACTGGGAACTGGGACGCCCACGGTGAGCAGAGTTTCCTTCCTCTCACCCTTTTCTTCCACCTGGGGCGGGTGAGGTCACCTAGCCCCCTCCCCTGCCCCTGCAGCAGCCGCGACTGAGACGCCGCCCGCCCTGCTCCATCGGAGAGCCATCGGTGACTGACAAAGGGACTGGGACTGAATTCCATTCTGTTCTGTCACTGGTTTTCTTTTTTTTTCTTTCGTATAGCTGATGCTGTTTTTGTTTGTCTTGTAAATATTTCAGTAAAGAACTGTTATTCCCAACCTATACCTTTTTTGTGCCTGCGAGTTCCTGAATTCCCTTTTCCTGGCAATACTGTCCCTTTCAACCGGGACACCAGGTAACATTAAAGTGCTGTAGAAATCAGGTCTGTGATTTATACCTGTACTGGAGTGTGTATAGTGTAGGTGTTTGTACCTGACTAAGCACAACCTCAGCTCCCTCTACAGTCACTGAGGACTAATTATGACTGTCAGAGAAACTCATAACCCTCTTACAGCCTGCCCCTGGAGTGCTAAGTGTTTTTTACCTTGACAGCGAGCACCAAAAATGCTGTGAAGTAAACCCAGGTGTGATCTCTGTGATATCCTGGCTAAGTTTCTGGTGATAATGCCAGCAGGATGAAGACACTGCCCTGATCCCTCTCTTCCTAGTCCTGCCATCTCCAAATAAAGAGAAATCAGCCCATGCTGAAGTGACCTCATCCAAAATAAAAAAAAAAAAACATCATTGTCATTATTCCAGATTTACACCACTGTAAAACATTCCAGGTAAATCCTGACTCCTTGATAATGGCAGGGCAGCAGTGGGGTGAGACCTCTTCCCTTTGGATCAACCCTCTGCCCTTCTGCACCCCTCTGCACATGCAGATCTTCATCCATCTCTCACCTTTCAGCTCACAGAGGGGGGATTTAATCTCTCCAGAATTATTTCAGGAGTTACTTTGTACCAGTTGTGCATTTGGAAATGCCTCTGGGTCTGTTCTAGGGCAAAGTAAAGAAAAATCCAGAAGCCTCAACAAATTAACTTGAAATAAAATTTATTCAAGTAGCTTTAATGAGTATCAAAATATTCTTCCTGTGAGGGAAAGAAACCACTTTTATCTACTCTGAATCCTATCATTTTCCTTCAATGCTCTCAGCAATGTCCTTAGCAAGTTGAGGACTTGAATCCACAATTCCTGCATGTCTGGCCATCTTTGGACATGGAGATTTAGTTCATCTCTGCCTCTCTCAGGCTCTTTTTCTCTCAGTCACTCACTGTGTTTAAATTATTCCTTCCTTTTTACTCACTCAGCAGAGAAGTGAAATTTGCTGAAGTCAGGAGCTCAGAACAGATGGGAGAGCAGTATTGATTAGGCAGTTGAGAGTAGGACATAAATAGCTTGTTAAAAGTAAATAATAATAGTTTAAATGCTGTGTACAAACCTTTATAAAACCTAGTGAAGCAAATCGAATAATCCTTCCAGAAATCCATCCGAGTTTTTTTAGCAAGGTGATGAAATTCAAGAGCCTTTTTCACTTACTTGTGTTAGTGCTGATGTAAGAGCTGATTGAATCAACAGTCTGGAACTGCCAGAGATGAGCCTGCCTTCAGCATCCCAGCCAAATGAGATGTTTGCAGCTGATGTGTGAAAGGGAAAAGAGAATTGATGAGGGAGAGAGAGCAGGAGGACAGGAGCTGCAGAGTGTGAGCCAGTTTTGTTAAGAGTGGGGAGGGAAATTTATTTTTCAACATAAATTCAGAGTCTGGGCCCAAACTCACTGCTGTGTGTGACATCCAAATTGGGGTCTAAGGCAGGGCATGGTATAAAGCCATGGATGAGATGTATCCTTATTGATTTTGGATCTGGTTTGATGTGTACAAAGTCCTTCAGAACTGAGAGCTTTGTGAAGTCCGTGCTTGAAATCCATCTGTTCCTCCATCCACAAACTACACAGCCAATTGTGACTCCCAATTATCATGGTAGATACAAAAAGCAGATTAAAATTCTAAGGTTATGTATCAAAGAGGAAATCTGGAGAAAGAAAATGCATTTTGAGCTTGAGCAGCTATTCTCCCTTGTATATAAATGCCATGTTTTCCTGATCCATGTCTCTGCTGATAAATCAGAATCAGGACACAAAATCTGCAGCAGAGACTGCACTTCAGGAGAAGTGTTCAAAATTTTAATAATAGCTCAAGATGAGGATTTAAAAAAAAAAAAAAAAAAAAAGGGAAAAAGAAAGGAAAAAAAATCTTGCAAGTTATTTGTTTGGGAGAAAAGAGGATTTTCCTGTGGACCCATTCCCTGCTGCTGCCACATTGACCTATTTCACCCTGGAATGCTGGAGAGGGCCCCTCTGGCAGGACATTGCTTCCCTCAAGTGCTCAGCAGTGCTGCTGCAGAAGGAAATGCTGGGATCTCACTGCCCCCATCCCCTGAGCCCTGAATTTGGGCACCATGAAGCGGGTCCTGCCTTCCTTCCCCCTCTGTTGCAATGGTTCAGGAGGAAATTCTCCCCTCTGCACCCATGGATGTTCAAGGTTTCAGTGACTGATTTCAGAAAAATTGAAATGCCCTGAAAAGATTCCATTGGTTTGTTTTCAGGTGAAATTTCTTACAGATTCAGAGCACCTTGGAAAAATCCCCATCTAAAGAAAAAATTGAGAGATCCCAACGAGTTTTAAAGCAGATTCCACTTCTCAATGTAGAGATAAATTAAATATCTGGCCCCAGGACTTTCAGCAGAAGTGACAGCCTAGGAGTTTGAGATTTGGGCACACTGGAATACACAGCACTGCAGGGAAGCAAAATTTCTTACACAGCCTCATAACCAAAAAGACAAATCAATTAAAGATTTTAGAACAGCTACATGCAATGAATAATTAACTAGTGGAAATCACTGCTGAAGGATAATGTGGAGTTTAACAGCACACCAAATGTTTTAGTAATCTTGAACAAAAACACTTGTGGAACAGGAAAAGAATAAAAAGAGAAAACTCACAGCTGGGTCAGATCAATAAAACTCGTGGTGCACAATCAGCTCCCCAACCATGGTGAGAAGTCCTTGTGCAGGGAAAATCTAAGAATAAAAAAAGATCTTTCTAATTTTCCCTCTTTTTCAGCTCCAAACTTAAAGAAGGAATAGAATATCAACAGAAAATATCATTTTGAGGCAGTGGCAATACAGAAGAGATTTGGCTATAATCCCATTTTCCAGATTTGCCTTTAGAAAAGGGCAAATATTACCCCTGCACACTTCCTTTCCTATGAAAAAGAGATTTCCAACCTTCCTTAAAAAGCAGCTGTGGTAACATGGAGCCAGAGCACTTTGGAGATTATCTGCTGATATGATTATGAAAAATACATATATTAGATAAAAAGATCAATAAAGGAAAACTTGTTTAAGTTGTGTTACTCCTGATTCTCATGAAAAAAAGAAAATTCCCACAGTGAAGAATTTTCCTTATGAGCAGAAGGTTGATGTGTAACAACACTAAGGCATCACAGCAACATTAGAGAGAATTGCTGCTATAAACAAGTTATTTGATATATTGAGAATGTTTTGTTTGCCTTAATTATCCACGAACAGGTGGTATTTTTACTAATTTGTTCTCTGTTCAAGATAGTGGTTTAAACATATTTTTGTCTCTCTGCTAGCACATCAGTAGTGTTCTCATTAGTCCTTCCTGGCTGTTTGTGTCACTGTTGGATATTAAATCACACATCAGAAATTATGATTTTGCCACTATAGCATCAGCTCCTTCTCAAAAATAAAAAAAGAAAAGGGAAAAAATATCCTTTCCTTTTTTTTTCTGTTGGCAAATTATCTGCAAGAAGCTCAGCATTGTTTGAATAATAAAAAAAGCTTTTACAGACGGCCACAAAAGTGTTTGAAACAAGAGTATTCTCATGAATATTTATTCTCACCAATTCTCCAACAACTTAACTTTCTGCAGACATTCTTACAAGTAAGCATTCAAACAGTCTCCAAAAAGCAAATAAAAAAGTTTTGCACATAAACACAAGCAAACTCACAGATCCTTTATTTTGCAGCGGTATCTTGAAATCTCACCCAGAAGAAAAGCCCTCTTGTGTTCAGTTCTGTAGAGGCACAGATGAGAAATCACCTCCTCAGTGGAGAGTTTGGTCTAAGTGCACCAAAAAAAAAAAAAAAAAAAAAAAGATTCAATATTGTCCTCATTTTCCAGACATGGAGCTGATGGTGACCACAGAGGAGACTTCCCCTAAATTGGACAGCAAATAGAAAAAAATCACCACATTAGCCTCTGCTCTCCCTGAATGTCCAGCCTTGCACAAGGTTTAGATCTAGGTGCTTTTTGCCAGACAGTGATTTAGGGATTTTTTTTTTTTGGTGTGGATTTTTGGCCTTTCACTCTTTGATAACTCCAAACAATGCACTACCCTATAAAGGGTTCCCTATTTAAAATCTTGGAGTCATGTTGGAATGGACCTTAAAGAACATTTTGTTCCAACCTCTGCCATGGGCAGGGACACCTTCCACTATCCCAGGCTGCTCCAAGTCCCATCCAACCTCGTCTTGGACATTTCCAGGGATCCAGGGGCAGCCCCAGCTGCTCTGGGCACCCTGTGCAAGGTCTCACCACCCTCACAATAAAGAATGTTCCTTCTAATATCTGATGTAAAGCTGCTCTCTATTAGCCTAAAGCCAATCCCCCTTGTCCTGTCACTCCATGCCTTGTCCCAAATCCCTCTCCAGCTCTCCTGGAGCCCCTTTAGGTGCTGGAAAGGGCTTTGAGGTCTGTCTGGAGCCCTCTCTTCTCCAGCTGAGCACCCCCAGCTCCCCCAGCCCAGCCCTTGGAGCATCTCCACGATCTCCTCTGGACTCTGCCCAGCAGCTCCAGGTCCCTGCTGTGCTGGGGGCTGCAGAGCTGGGAGCAGCACTGAGGATGGGCTCTCACCAGGGAGGGCAGAGGGCACAGACCCCTCCCATGCCCTGCTGGATGCAGCCCAGGGTGAGCTGAGCTTCCAGTGCTCATTGCCCAGACATCCTGAGCTTCTCATCCACAGCACCCTGAGTCCTTCTCCTAGGGCTGCTCCCAATCCCTTCTGCCCCCAGCCTGTGTTTGTGCTGGGACAAACCCAAGGGCAGGACCTTGCACTGGGCTGTTCAGACTTCACCAGGTTTGCAGACCCAGCTCTCCAGCCTGTCCAGGTCCCTCTGGATCATCACCTCCCCTATATAAGCACTTTGTAGTTGGTGCCAGCGCACTCCACATCACATCCCAGCAGAGGCAAGAACTGGAATTATCCACTTTAATGAGCACAGGCTCTTTTGCCCCAGCCAAATTCCACATCCACTGCACGATTTTTGAAACAAAGGCAGAATCCTTTCATGGATTGCCACAGTGAGCAGCATTTGAATGGCACAGCAGCACGCTGGGTGCAAGGCACAGGGGCTGGAGGTATGGAGGGTGACGTATTCAGCTGGAATACTTTTCCCCACATGGTTCTTTTACAGGAGCTGAATCGTTGCAGATTATGCCTGGCTGAAAGGAAACAGTATATTCTGTGGTGTTCAAAGATGTCACACTCATCGCAGAGCTTTTGCAAACCAGTGAGTCAGCAGGAGGAACACAATGCTGGTTCCAGCTATTAGGCAGTTATTTAAAACAAAACAAACAGAAACAAAAAAAAAGCCACTTGTGAATTCAACAGATGCAGTGAATTCTCTGCTTTGCAAAGGCTAAAGTGTTTGCACAGAGGAAAGGGGCACTTTTATTAACATAAAGGTCACTGCAGTTCAATTCTTCGTTTGGATGAATTATTCAGTATTTCCTTTTAATCTCGTTAAACGGGGATGTCTGTAAACAAATTCTGAAGATGCAGAGACAATCAGACTAGCAAAAAGCATGTGCAGTGATGGAAAAGAGATAGAACTGACAATTTCTGGGTGCACAAGGACCACAGCCAGATTTTAGCTCAGTGGAGGTATCACACATGAGAGCTCAAAATGCCATCTGACTTCTTCAACTTCTTCAATGTGTTTGCAGCAGTGCTTGGAGAATGTGATCCACAAAACCCATCACTAAACCCTCTTAATATCCAGGCCCCCAGGTAAAATAGGATCAAATTTACTCAGGATGGGATTAGACAGCCCAAGTTCTCCTAAATCCATGTGTTCTGCATTTCCCAGTGGTGTTTCAAAGGCTTCAGAGATGCTGTCTACTCAGAAAGATTGGTTTCATGTAATTATGTATAATTTCATTATCAGCTGTAACTAACTGCTTTATATTTTTATATTTTATATGTTTATATATTTTAATATATTTATATTTTTTTATATTTTTATATTTTCAGAATACTGAGATGCTTAACTTCCTTTAAGAAACTGGAATCCTGAAGTCACTGTAGATGACATGGCACAATGTAATTACACCAAGTTCTCTGGCACAGATCTGTTCTTTCCCTCTCTGCACATCTATAAAAACCCAGGACAAACTTGGGTGGACTCTCTAGACATAACTGGAACTTAAGAAATAATGTTTTTCACTTCTCCATGCATAGTAATTAACATATGCAAAGACAGAAGCTCCAGAGCTGTACATCCAGCATCTGGATGTTGGAGCTCTGGAGCCAGCTAAAAACCAAAATAGTGGAAAAGAAAAAAAAAAAAAATCACAGCATCTTCTGATTAAGAATTGTCTGTGCACAGACTTTTAATTTTCACCAACTAATTTGTCAGTCACAGCTATTTGAGGAGTGCTTTGAGCAGCCATCTCATCACTGATCTTTGTAGCTTATTCTTCTGCAACATCTGTCTTTATTTGCATTTAATTAGCCTGGTTGGGTGATGGTCTCACTGTAAATCTTCCCTTTGTTTGCTGGTTCTGGGTCTAAAACACTCTTCACTTGTAGGCAGCCCTATTTATCCAAAAGCTGGAAATAACATCTCTTCTGGTTAAAGGGAACACAATATTTCCAGGAATAACTACATGCTTTGTTTTCATCCAATGAATTCCTGGTGTTTAGTTACTAAAGCCCTTGAGTTTTTATTTGCAGCCTTTCCTGAGCACAGAGATAAATCTAAATCCAAGACTCACATCCACTGTAAGCTTCTCCTGGTGGATAGTGATTTCGGCTTGGTATTTTGATCTCCTGAACTGGCTCTCCTCACATTGAGAACAGGGTCAAATAAATTTTTTTAAAGTATAAAACAAGGTAAAATTGCAGAGATTTTCCCATTGCCAGTCTGAGCTTGTTAGCAAAGGAAGGTCTTGCAGAAAACTTCTTATGAACTTCTTAGTTCTTCTGTGCCAGAGAAATGTTCTATTTTCTCAGAACCCCTCTTCCTTGTAACTACAGCTTATTCCCATGGCAATGGCACCAGCCTTTTCCTTTTTTTTCATAGTTCACAGAATTATTTTTTTCTCTGAAACAGAAAACCACATTGCAAGTTGATCACCCTTGTGTGTGCTTGAGTCAGATTCAAAAATAAAGAACAGACAAGTTCAAAAGGCAAACAATGGCATGAAAGAAGGCTCTCCAAGACAGAGCTGGCTCATAATCAACCAATTTCCAGTCACATTTCAGAGAAAGACTTCAAGGGCACTGCTCTCAACCATATTTGGTGCTACTGTACTGGCTCTAAACTGTTCTCTCCTTAAAGCCTTGGCACAGAAAAGGGCAGAACCAGCAACATCCATCTGTAGCCACCTTTTTCTCCTCAAAATACTCTTGTGTCAGGGCATCCTGACAAAAGAAAAGAAGGAATAAAGGAGAACAGCCAGGAGAGGGGTGGAACTCTGCCTCCAGTTCAGGACAGCAGCCTGATCCTGAGCCTAACTTCAATCACCTGGATAATTACCTTTCTCCTAAAGTTAAACCCTACCTCAGTCAACATGGCTATTTAATACCTCCTGTAAGTGATTATGGCCACCAAAAACACAAGTCTAACAGATTTTAGAAAGTCAAGAGGAAGAAGAAATTAAAGTTCAAGCACCTGAGCTGGATTTAGGACATAACCCAGACTTAAGAAGCAGACTTCATGTAATGCAGTGCACCCCTAAAAATACCACCCTGGACTGCACTGTAACCAATTTCAGTAAAGAAAATATTGCAGTCTTCATTTTCCCCCTCCTTTTCTAGTTCAATAAGGCTTATCAGTCCTGTTCTCTGGTTTCTTCTTGGCTTATCTTTTTTCGTTGTGCTCCATTCAGCTTCTGGATCTACTGAAAGCAAAACTAATAAGCAGAAAAAGGAGAGCGCAGAAAAAGGAAAGTCACCATAGGCAGGGTTCTTCCTGTGGCCCTGAGGTCCCAGACAACAACCTGTTCATCTCCATCAAGTGCAACTCTTTAACCTTCAAGGAAGGTCCCACCAAAACTGACTTTTGAATTGCCCTTTCACCCATGCTAAGTTTTGCATGGAAGAATCTCAGCCAGCAAGAGTTTAGTTTTTTGGGCTTTTTTTTTTTAATTCTAGTAATATAATTTATTTTTCTGGTAACTTTTTTTTTTTTTTTTTTTTTTTTTTAATTCTAGTAATTTAATTCTAGCAACTGCACCATTGAAGTCCAGGTCTTGTGCAATTTCTGGCTATGGACACAACCAGACAGATGTGATTAAAATGTGCCTGTACATGGCAAGTCAAGAACCACCTTTGTGCTGCCAGATTAGTCCACATCTCTGCTTTTGATCCATCACAGTCTCAAAGGTTCACAAAACCCAGGAGAGGAGAGGAGAGGAGAGGAGAGGAGAGGAGAGGAGAGGAGAGGAGAGGAGAGGAGAGGAGAGGAGAGGAGAGGAGAGGAGAGGAGAGGAGAGGAGAGGAGAGGAGAGGAGAGGAGAGGAGAGGAGAGGAGAGGAGAGGAGAGGAGAGGAGAGGAGAGGAGAGGAGAGGAGAGGAGAGGAGAGGAGAGGAGAGGAGAGAGGAGAGGAGAGGAGAGGAGAGGAGAGGAGAGGAGAGGAGAGGAGAGGAGAGGAGAGGAGAGGAGAGGAGAGGAGAGGAGAGGAGAGGAGAGGAGAGGAGAGGAGAGGAGAGGAGAGGAGAGGAGAGGAGAGGAGAGGAGAGGAGAACATAGCCACTAATTTAAAATAGCTTCTTTCCCTCTTTTCCCTTGCTCTTGGTATCAGCACATGGGGATTTTTCTTCAGACTGAAATCTCAGCTGATGGTCAAGCATTGCCCAATTCCCTTGAATTATTTGTAACTTCCACAAGCAACACTTCCACAAACTCAGTCTGACTCTAAATGTGGACCACATTAACTGGGATCTGGTGCCCTTGAGTTGAAAATAGCTCTAAGATCATGACCTTCTGCTAGAGGCTATTAGCAAAGATTTTCCCTGAGAAAACAAGGGATTAAAGAAGGTATTTTGTAGCTCTGAGTGACCAAGCCTGCTGATTTGTGCCCATCTTTGTGAGACTGTGAGCCCATCAAGGTCACAGCATTTTCATTGTGCCCACCTGGGTGAGTTCTGCACTTAGAGCACATTCCCAGTGTGCCTGTTTGATTCTGGTAAATTTGAAATCTGCTCTCCAAATGAGTTGCTTTAATTAGCTGTTTGAGTGGAGTTTTCTGCCAGCAAACTCATTTGCTGAAATATGCATGGAAGTTAAATGCAGAAGAATATCTATCAGTTGTGAGCGTGTCTAGAAATTAGAGTGACTATCCACTGCCCTGATTTGACAGTAATTGCTATGATGTATTAAAACTGGGGCATTTTTATGCCTGGAACCATGATTCCTGAGTACTGAAGTTGTCTGAGTCTGTTCTATACTTCCACTTCACTTGCCCAGCTGCTGTATCTAGTTGAGGTCGGGTATGAATGGAAGTCATTTTTATCTGACAGCCATTTGTTGGTGACAATAAAATCAGCTGGCAATCACAGCTCATTTCCTGCTGCTGAGAGGCCTCACCAATAATTCCCAGCCCTCACATGATTCTCTGCAGAGAAGCCTCAGGATGGATGGGCAAGGTTGGTCTCATCTCAGATCCACAGGGCGAGAACTGTGCACTATCCCAGGTGAGCTCAGAGGGAGAAAAAGCTGCCAGCCCAGCTTAGGGCAACAGAACAGGGCATTCACACCCCCTGAATTATTAAATGGTTGGACTCAGAGAGGTCTTGTTCAGCCTAAAAGATGCTATAACCCTATGATAATGTGTTCAGGAAAGGTCACAATTGACTTTTTTCTCTCTGAACCTCCTGTGAGCTGCCTGTGCAAGAGCTGCAAGGCTGGGAAATATGACAATTTATATCACATCTTAAATCTTTCCAAACTGTTCAGACCTCTCCTTGAGGTGCCCATGTCATTAAGCACAGTGCCCAACCCCTGTGGCTGGAAAGGAAAGGGGAGACTTTTCCAAAAGTTCTCCAGCTGTATTATCTTTCCCACACTGGTATGGCTTTGTGTGCAGCAGGGCAGGAAAAGCCAGTGCAAAACCTTCTTCCCACTCATGGTATTTGTTTGCATTTTTCCTGTCCCTGTATCAATCTGTCCTCTCCTGTTTTCCATCTGGATTATAAAACTTCCCATCTTTCCAGGGCACTGGGGTTAAAACCATTCACACTAATGAGTGAAATAAATGTGCCAGGGGATGCTGCCACGTACTGGGGCCACCTTGAATGGCATGGCTTGACTCTGTGACACTGACCCAGCAACCAGAGTGCCTGGGGTTACAATACAGGGTGTGATAAAAGGTATCTGTTCTATCACCATCTGTTGAGGGTGGGGCAGTGATCCTGATCTCTGTGGGAGATATTCTGCTAATGGGCATCCATTGAAACCAGGCAGGGCAGTGTTCTTTATCTCATGGGATATCTCCTGTTAATGGCCATGGTTTATAAACCAGGAAGGGCATTGTTCTTTATCTTTTCACAACCCATCCTTCCTCCAGCCAGTCATTTTCTGCTCATGGCCATTGAGTCCCACTGTGGCACTGATAAAATTACTGCATCCCATTGGGAGTTGCTCCAGCCAGGGGGAAGAGCCCAACATTTCTTACCAAGATAAAAACAGAGGTTTTGGGACACTAAGGGAGCCCCTTTCTCCACTGGACTCCAGAGGAAAACCGGATTTCTCCACATCACCACTGGAGCTTTAGAGGGAAACTGCACCTTGTACAGGAGCACTGCTCCAACTGAGCCACATCTGTCACTGCAGGAGGATGCAGCCACCATGGAATGGGACTGCTGCCAACACCCTGCCTGACTGACGGGTGTCAGGTTGTACTCTGACTGTGTCAGGGTTTGGGGTTTGTTCTTTGTAGTGCTGTATTTCTATTTTAATTTCCCTAGTAAAGAACTGTTATTCCTAATTCCCATATCTTTGCCTGAGAGCTCCTTGATTTCAAAATTATAATAATTTGGAAGGAGGGGTTTACATTCTCCATTTCAAAGAGAAGCTCCTGCCTTTCTAAGCAGACACCTGTCCTCCAAACTAGGACACAGAACAAGGCTGTAAGCAAACTTCCAGCTGGGAATGGTCCCTGGACTGGACTAATTGCCAAATGTGGGAATGGTTTGGAGGTAACTTAGCAGAAATAATCCAAATTTGTGCCAGGAAATGTTCTTACATTTCACAAACATTGGCAGTGGCCAATAATATTTCCAGCACCCTTGACCAGTTTTGTCTGAATAATTATACATGGGGTATATACCTGTACTGGTTTGCTTGTGCCCAGAGAGACCTGGTCCACAGAGGGAATTCCTAATTATCCCTCAAAGCATGTCACATAAATGAGTAAATGATGGTCAATCTCATCCTTCTCCAAAGCCATGGTCTCTGATCTCAGTTTTCCCAAACAGCAGTTATGACACACATACATTTTGCAACCAGCAGCAAATCTGTCCCTGCTGCAAATCTGGCCAAATGTCACCTGGTTTCTCTTGCAAATGTCTAGTGCAGGTCTAGGTCAAAAACTGGGCACTGAGGTGACAGCATGGTAGGAATTACACAGAATGACAAATACAAATGGTGCTGTGAGCAACTTTTTTGTACATGTAGGTTGACTGGGCAAGATTGAATCTGGCAGTGCCCCACTCTTTAAAAAGAGGCCAGGATTGTCTTTAATAGATTCAAGAGTTTTTTTCTGGGAGGGAATTGCTGGTTGGATTTAATAACACAATAATCAAGTCCAGATACAGCCCATCAGACAAGATAATGCAAACTCTCCATGCACTGAAACTTTACAGGGTGGGAAAATAATCAGATGTCTGTTTTTTAAGGGTGGTTGTAGTGACTTGCCAGACCATTTATGATAGGAATGAGTACAGAGCTGAAGCACCTCCTGAGATATGAGTGGTACACACTTTTAATCAACTGTGATGTGCAAAAAATATAAAAGTACTAACTGGAGACCCTGAGTGGGATGGAGATAGAGCCTGACCTTGACTTTATGCCTCTGTCTTGTGTCAATCCAGTGTTTGCCAATAGTTATTATTTTTCTCAGGAAAGCTGCCAAAGAGATTCAGAATCTGTAACCCTGTTCAGTGAAGAAAACAGCCTCTGTTCTTTCTCCAGAAGTGAACACAAGATGGTGCTGCCATCCACCAATTTCCAGCCTCCTTGTAACTTCACACTGCTTCTAACTCTTGGGATGTTGAAAATGAGAGTTATTAGAAATGCCTGAGCATGGGCATGTAGAAATTAGGGCTTCTCCCCCACAAATGTGGTGGGATCAATAACCCAAAGAAAGTACATCTAAACCCATCTAAATTGCACCAGAAGGTTAAGACTGGATATTAGAAAAAATTCCTTCACTGAAAGATATGCCAAACATTGGAATGGGTTGCTCAGGGCAGTGGTGGAGTCACCATCCCTGAAGGATTTAAAAGATTTGTAGATGTAGCACTTAGGGACATGGATTAGTGTCAGACTTGGCAGTGCTGGGTTAATGGCTGATTTCAATGACATTAGGGATCTTTCCCAAACTAAATGTTGCTCTGATTCTGTGAAAATCCTCATTAGTCCAGGCAGAAAGTGCCAGATGGCAAATGCAACAAAAGCTGAGCAAAAACCAGCAACAAAAAATGCCCTATCCAGGATTATACTGTAACCAAATTCAGAGCTGCTGTGTCTGCAGGGTTCCCACCCCAGTCAGCATTTGGGAAAGACTTCTCAGCCCTCTGTGGATGCAATGCAAATTCCCAGCTCTTTGTCCCTCTCTGAGGAAAAGCCCTGACTGATGTGTGTGAGACTTGAGCCACTGGACAAGACTGAGCCAACATCAAAAAAGACTCGAGGAAAAGAAGCATCAGCTACCAGGGAGATGGAGCAGATGGCAACTCACTGCTCCCAGAGTCGTGTGATTATGTGAGGCTCACTCCAAAAAAAGATGTGCCAGACTAGCAAATTTTAATGGAAATGAGGAAACCAATTCCTCATAAAGTCAAAATCCCTCCTCCCTTGGCTCCTGTGGCTGAGCCCTGTAGGCACGTGGCTGGGACATTTATGAATCACATTTGTGTTCATTGCTCTTGCACAGGGCTTTGTGTGCCCAGTGACTTTGTCATCCCTTCATCTTTCCACCCAGCCCCATGCTTGCAAAATCCATGGGCATGTCAATCCCTGGGAGACATCTCCCTCCCTCCCTGGTGGTTGGAACCAGCCAAGCGGTTCAATGGTTCTTGGTGCACTAAGTCTCTTTCCAAAGGAAACCAGGCTAAAGGGAGATTTCTTTCCTTGCTGGGGAGACTTTCCCACACGTTAAAAACATAATGCAGATGTTCTCTCCATGAGGAGGGAGAGAGCTGCTCTGTGGTTTTGCACTCTGAGTGACTCATATTGCATTTAGCCCTGTCCCATCCCTTATTTCTTGGTTTCCCAGTCCAGAACAGATAATTTGGATCTTCTCCATCTTATGGTGCTGTGGCAGGACCAGGGGCTGTGGTTTGTACAGATGTGGCTTTAACATTTTCTCAGGTGTTTTGGTTTTTTTTCCCCCATCAAAATCCAAATGGTTTCCCCCTCACAAAGCCATGCCACTGGATCCTGGAATATTCTGAATTTCCTGAGTGGGAAGGGACCCACAAGGATCATCAGCTCCTGTGGAGGTGCCTTGAGTTGCTGTCCTGGTATCATCCAAATTGCAGCTCGTGGGTTTCAGTGACACAGGGAAAACCCACAGTTTTTTAAAGCTGTCATTGATATTTCTAACCCTGAACCAAACCAACCTTCTCCTCTCAGACCCCTCAAAATGGTTAGAAACCATTCCTAGAGGTCTCCACTCCAAGTTTCCTCCTCCAAGGCACAGACACACTTTACCAAAAGCCAATCCTCCCCTAGGAGTGCCTGTAAATTTTCAGCCTTTAATTTTTAAATCTGGGCTCTGAGATTTGCCTTGAATTTGACAGCATTGATAGCTGGGTGCTCAGAGGTGAATAAACCAAGCAGCAGAAAATTACAGGATGGTTCAGATGTTCACCAATTTGATGGGTGGGATTTGAATCCTGTGATCAAATCCTCATCCCTCTTTAGATGCCCACTAGCCATCCCTCCTCTGCAATTACCTTGATCTTTGTAGTAACAAATCCATTTCTTTATGCTGATTTATCTCAGAATCATTTGTTTGGAGAGGCTTGCCCCTCCTGGACAGGCCTTTCTGCTGTCACACGAGCATCCTCTTTTCTGTTCCTATTTCTGTGACATCCTACACTTTTAAAATAAATAAAGTTTGCATGGGGCTGTGGTGGGGAAAGTGACTCACAGACTCTCACACAGCTCATTAGTGCAAAACTCTGGATTGTTTTTGAGACAGAGAGATGATGCCTGCAAGGGTAAATAGTAGATGGGATGGAAACCAGTGGAAAACAAGTAGGAAAAGTACTCATGTGAACTTTCAAGTGCCAAAAAGCAATGCCAGACAAACAGCCTGGATGTGATTCCTCTCAACACCACAATTGTACATCATGTCCCACCACTGTGTCCAGCCCTTCCCAGAGAGGAGGATGAGCAGGCTGCAAGTCCAACAGAATTACCTGATGATTATATGAAATAAAGCTAAATCAGGGAAGTTCACAATATGTCTGAGCAGAGAAAAGTGAATATCAGCTCAAAGAGCATCAGCTCAGGGATCACACCTAGAGCTGCAAGGATGTACACACAGGTTCTGCCTGTTGGGAGTGGAGACAGACAGCAGCAGGGATTGTCCAGGAGGAGACAAGCTGTCACCATGGATTGGTCAGGAATTCAGGTCCTTACAGCTGCTCATTTATTGTTTGTCACAGAGGCTAAGCAGGAATACATTGTCCAGACCACATCAGTGGTCAGACAAATGAGTGGAGGCATCTTTCCTGTGCTCCCTGTCAGCAGGTACACACACCTGAGAACACTGCCAGCAGCAAAATGATGCACCTCACACATCCCCTCAATTCCCAAAGGAGGGCACAGAGGGCTGGCCTTGCAATGATATGGACATTTTCAGTTCAGGACCATGCCAAGAACTGTCAAACTCATTCATCAGCTGCCTCTGTACAAAGGGCAGCAGCATTCACTGGCCAGAAGCTTGGCAGGGCTTCAGAGCACTGACCTAGAAGTTAAAGGCTCTTTGTTTATCACTAATCCCTGGAGCTATACAGCCCCAAAGCCATTCCCTTTCTGTGCAACACAAGACCAGCTTTCACAGCCCCCAGCCTGAGCCCAGTGAAGCCAGTAGAAAGGCTGCCATTGTCTCTGGTGACCAATGCACTGTCCCTGGATTCTGCAAAACGAGACTGGCTCCTGCTTTTGTTGAAATCAATACAAGAATTACCAGTGGCCACTGCTGAATCCAAACGGGGCCGCGGCGCGTGTCCCTCAGGAGCCTGAAATCCATGGTTGCTTTTTTCTGAATATTGCAGAGAATGAAGGATAAAGGCTTAGATTTTCAGCAGGTTTTTCATTCTTTAGGTGCTTTTAATTCCCAGAAGGACTTCTTACATCATGTACTCCTTTGTCCTACTCCCATATAACCCTTTCTGAAAGCCTTACATCTCCTACAAGGTTTTCTCTATCTGTGTATAGCAACACCTTTCTAGTGCAAAAACTCAGCTGGAAGATGGGGGATCAGGCAAATAAATATCAGCTAACTCTTTGAAACCATCCAGGAATCTGGTTTTGGGCTAAAAGCAAAATCCCAGGGTTATATCCTTGAGTAAAACTCATCCTGGGCCACTGGGATCTCCTCTGCTCTCACTGTCTTTGTGTCATTAACAACATTGTTGGTATTAATTGGTCCTTGATAAAGATCAGAATGATTCTCAAATTTTGGGGGGGAAAAAAATAATGATCAAAAAATAAAGCCATGAAACCCTGATCCAGGCATCCAAGAGGAGGATGAGTTGCCCTCTGGAATTGCCCTCTTCTCCATATTGACCACAAGGAGAATCAAATTCATATTTTACACTAAGTCCTTGCACTTTCACTGACAGAACCCAGAGGAAAACTGACCCACAGAGAGCAAACCCAACACACTGACCATGGCAAACACAAGGTTAAGCCACTGTGTTTCAGCTCAAATTTTCCAGAGCTTTCTTCAATTTTGTATAATTACTGCAGGTAAAATGGCTTTTGTAGCTTTAGACATCAAAAAAAGTCTGCATATTCAAATTTTCTATGGTAAAAGAATTGTTTTCATTGGAATTTTGAATATTGAGAAATGACAATTTACTTCTTATTGGTTTAGGTTATTTTTATTCGGAAAAAAAAGGCTAAGTAAGACATTTTTATACTGAGTTAACTTTGTTTAATGCACTGGCAGAAAGGTCCAAGACAGGACTGCCATTTCCCTCTACAGCAGTAGATGGAGCTACATCCTCAATAATGTTCTTTTCCAGTCCAGAAAAGGAGTTGTGCTGACCACTTCTCCCAAAACTTCATCCAGAAGAGGACTGGGTGGACAAAGGAGGTGAATAAGCAGGGGTGGAAAGAATGAAGAAATTTCCAGGACTGGGATCATTACCCACTTCTCCAAGGGCTTTATTTACCAGGTATTTACAATGGGAGCTGTAACCTCCCTTCCCCTGTAATGAGTGTAGAAGAAAATCCCCTGGGTTACATCCCTGAGCAAGGTTTCTCCTGGACAGCTGGAAATTCCTCTGCTCTCAGTGTCTGTGTGTCATTAATAACATCACTGATACTTATCAGTCCTTGATATAGATTAGAATGGTTCTCAAATTGGGGAGAGAGGGAAATAAATAAAATAATAATGATAATTATAATGATGATGATAATGATGATAATGATCCAAACAAATAAAAAAGAGACAAAAACCAAGGCCAAAGAACTTTTTTGTTGCACATCCAAGTGTTTGCATTTCTCCACAGCCTGGCTGCAGTCAACCTTCAGACCATCACTCTTCTCCCAGAGTTGTTTTACTCCCTCCTGTTCAATGGAAGAGCTGGGTTCTTCATTAAATCCTATGAAATCATCATTTAAATTACTTAAATGATTTTATTAGCTTCTGTCTTCAACATCCAGATCTGGAAGATCCTCCACCTCCTGCCAGGGACCCTTTAGCTCTTGGCTTCTTCTCCTTTCCCATGCAGCAGTTTAAGTCCTGCAGATCTTTTTAATTTATATGGATTAAAATCTCCTCTGGCATACTTTCATGCTTCATCTTCAGGACTCCATAAATTCCTTCAACATTCTCCTTCAGACCTGCTCCTCCCAAGTTTTCATGTATTCTCTCCCAAAGAAGAACAGAGACTCCTTCCTCTCCCCCACACTGACAGAAGCCATAATTTTGGATATTATTTTCTTGAAGTCATCAAAAAGTGAATCACTGTGTAAGCACAACAACACCTTGTTATTTATGGGCAGGCAAATCACAGAAAGATGTTTCAATAATACCATGTTTATCATCACAAAAACCTCGGCAACGTTTCTGCAAGACTGAGCAGCTGCAGCCCAGAGCCTTCAGGTTGTTGTGAAAGGCATCCACGAAAATGTAAAATCATCCCAGGCTCTAGAACAGCCTCAGATGGGTGGGGCAGGAGGGAAAGTTTATTTACTATTTCTAAATCCATTTTATTCTAACCAGGGCTAAACAAGCTGTTCCTGGATGGCAGAGCCTGCCTGGATTTGTTGTTTGGAAACTTGTGGTTGGATTTTCAATGCCTGTGAGCTTCCAGTGGGGCTTTCCCTCTACCTCAGGTTTTAATTTTAATTCTTTGGTGCCTTCTAAGGAATGACTTCATGGCACAGACTTTACTCCAGCAGAGGAATTCCTATATTCTCTGTCTCCCTTCAGGCTACCTACTTTCATTAAACTCCTTGGAATCAGTACTTTTGCAGCCTTTTTCTCTCTGCCAGGTTTGGTTTAAACAGTCTGTAGCATCCCAAAGCTGTTGGGATGGACGGACTCACCTCAGCATCCTCACAGCTAGAAACTGTGGGGATGCAGCTGGAAAAACATGGGATCTTGGCATGCTCCAAAAACAAGGCTGTTCCCATGAGTGTGTCAGTGTCACTGGCCTCACAAATTCCAGGGGAAAAAATTACATTTCCTGCAACTGTTGCCTGAGTGTCTGCTTCAGCTTGCATACCTGAGATGTTTCTGATTTGTGGACAGGGAGGCGCTGGCAGAGCAAATTGCCTTCCTCTGGTGTATTCCTCCCTCTCTTCCCTCGCCCCTGCCAAGAAAGCAGGAGTGAAATGACCACTCCCTGGTAATCAACCCACATCTCTGTATTAAAAAGGGCAGCATCAGGCTTCTTGTAGCTTTTAATCTGACCTGAAACATGTTGGGACCGGGCAGAGGGAACTGAGCTTCGCTGCACTCGTGGGAGAAGCTGGCAGATGAGCAGGGCCAGGGCCCAATGGAGACAAATGGAGTCTGCAAAACACTCAGGCATTTCCAGCTGGGAGGCTTTTCAGTGCTCTGCAGCGAGGTTTTGGGTGCTGGTGGAGAGAGGAGCCAGGTGAGAGAGGGAAGGCGCTGGTGTTTTCCAATCGTTCCACCCGCCGCGAGGGAGCGAGGCGAGCGCCAGGAACGCGTTTCATAACATCTCTGATGTTTTCCCCTCTGCAAGAAAGAGCTCTCAGTTGTGGTTCAGGCACTCAGATAAGATCACAGGGTGCAGGGGCAGAGGGGAGGCACTGACTGGAGCTATTGTAACTGGCTCTGAAGCTCCTGGGTCTCAGGTAGGAGCCACGTGAGAGCAGCGCGTGCCATGGGAATCCAGGCAGGAGCGGCACTGGGGCTGGATCTTGTTTATTGTTCTTGCCTGAGCCCGGCCTGGAAGGCGAGAGGGAGCTCAGGAGGACACAATGTACCCTGCTCCCTTCCTGTGTCCACCCAAAGGCAATTTATTCTCAAGCTGAGCCATGGCCCCAAAGCAAAATAAATTCCCATGTTTGGCTCTGAACACAGAGCACACTGCAGCTGAGGAAACCTTCAGTGCAAAATGCTTCCCATATGGGAAATGTGGATGGAAAATGATGGATGAGGGCTTGTCCCTCATTATTGGCACTGCTGGCTGTCACAGAGGGTTTCTCCTGCCCTTATGAGGGATTTCAATAGGGTTCATGCTCTTATCTTAGCTTCAACTCCCCCTTTTGGGTTTCCCCAACTATCCAGCTTGTGCCCACAAAGCTCCCTCTGGAGCTGAATCCTGGAAGGATTCTGGATAGTTTAAGAAGGTTAAGGATCCCTGGCTGTAGGGATGGGTTGTGTGCCCCACAGTCCTGGTTCTCCTGCTCTCCAGGCCAGGGGCACATGCTCCTGGTGTCACACTGAACCTCATGTCCCAACAAGAAGCAAAGGTGTGTTGGCAGTGACATGGTAGTGGACATCATCCTGCATCTGCAGCACCTGGGTCTTACTCATGTTGTATCAGGTCAGTGGCTTAACACAAACACAAAATTCATAAAACTAATTGAAAATGGAGCAGTGGTAGAGAATATTTCCCCACTCAAACTCATTTATTCTTTTGAAAATATTCCCTGTGGATGTTCAAAATCCATTCTTTTTACCTTGGATTTAGAGGAAGGGGGGACAGACAAGAGAACTAAAAATATTTATCTATAATTATCTAAGCAGCAGAATGAAGATGAAACCCTTGCTGTGATAATCTGAAGAGAGGGACAAGCATCTGTCTGTCCTGTACATTTGTCAAAGTTTTCTCCTGTCACCTCCTTACCGTGATGAGCTCATCAAACCAATGTCTGGCAGATGTCTTCTGCAAAACAAACACCAGGGTTAGACTCCCTCCACAGCCAGGGAACACTTCCAGCACACAATTTATCTGCTACACATCTGTGTTTGGAAAAGCAAATCGAACACCACCGTCGATAATCTGGGCAGTGACACAACTCACTCTGTGTCAGGCACCTGCATGTGACTGGCTGGATCCCTGCCCAGATTCTGTTGACTGTTTTAAATCAATCTCCTCTGGGCTCCTAGATCACAAGGAGACACCCCTGGGTGCACACACTGGGTGCCTGTGTCAGTAAGAAGGGTCTGATCCCTGTGTTGGCTTTGGATGTGAGGTGGAAAGAACAGTATGGAGCATCCCTGTGGTCTCTGATTCCTACTGGGATGGGGAAAAAAAAGGTAAATGGAAATTTCTCCTGCCTTGCCATTGGCCCTGGGATTTGCAGGTCCCTCAGTGTTCTGTGGGCACAACAGGTGGGTTCATCACCATTGCAAAAACAGAAGCTGTTTTTAGACCAGATTAGATCACTTTATGGTAGGTTGTGTTACACTATTCCAACATGACTGTGCGAGCAACCATTTCCTTCCTTGAAATAGCAGCACTGAGGAAAACACCTTGATATTGTCTTACTTGGAAATGGGTGGAGGTGAAGTCTGGAGAGGTGAAACTGCACAGAATCACTGAATGTCCTGAGTTGGACCCACAAGGATCATTGAGTGCAACTCGTGCCCCAAGAACGGCACCCTGTGCCTGAGAGCAGAGCTACACTTCTCCAAGGGACATCCAGTCAGTTGGAAATGGTCATTTGGTTTCTAAACAGGCAATGAGGACCAGGGAGGTGCTCCAGGCATCCCAGATTGTGGAAAACCATGGAAATTGCTGTCAGATCTGCTGGCACATCACTCCATAATGCGTATCTGAAGGAAAAAAACTGCATTTTATCCCTAGCTGCACACCCTGTCCTGGGCTGATCTCATTCACCAGAAAAATGTTTGTGAAAAATGTTCAAGTGGCAGAGTTACAGTGCAGCAGCCCTTGGGCACCAGCTACTGAAAAGCAGCCCTTCTGTTTATCTGATCCAGCTCTTACCAACCCCTCCTTCTCAACAGGATGGAATTTGCTGGCACTACTGCCAGCCTATTCCATCTTTTCAATAATTGCCATGACCGTGCAGCATCCCAGGGCGTTGGCAGATGCTCCTCAGAGGAGGAGGGCATTGCTCTGCATGCCTTTGCTTTCATTAAAAAAATTCCCCAGAATTATTATATTAGCCCCTATTCCCAAAACATGTCTAGACAGAGTTATTTAGGGTGGGCTGTATTACAGAGTCCTGCCCCAAAGAACTAACCACCACTGAATTGTTCATGATTTGTTTATTGAGAGCATTGCAGTCAGAGATTCCTGTCTCCCTACATGCTAATCAACTAGAAAGAAAACACTTGAAACACAGATATCCATCACATAAAGCATGTACAGCCTGAAAAGAGACCAGTGCATTAGAGCACAGAATTATTTAGGTTTTAAAGACCTTGGGGCAAGCACAGAGAAATTCAAGGACAAAACTGATGGTTTTATCTGTTTTTTCTCAACCCAAAACTTTGGAAATTGGTTTTCAGGGCAGGTCTTTAGCAAGAGGGAGGGGAGAAAAGTATGAGGATTGTTTAGGTTTTGTGAGTCTTTTGAACTTTCAAATTCAGAACAAAGTATAGCCAGATATTTTTTGAAATTGGGGGTATCACAAGACATTCCTCCATGTAATTTAAGACATTGTTTGTACAAGCGAGATGCCCTGATTGATTTCTTTGACTTTGTAACTGAATGCAAGACTGTGTTATGCAAGTTTTAATTATTCTTATTTGGAAACAATTTTCTCTTTTACTTTCAGGGTTCTTTGGGGAATAGGAGGCAGCTCAAAACAGCAGGGTTTGCCAAAGCCAAAGTGAAGAAAATCTTCCAAAAAGTTTCACTCTGTTCTGAGTCTGTATTGCAGCAATTCTGATAAACTTTAGTTTTAGCAGAGGAATCTGTCTTCTCCTAATCTTCTCTTTGGTATCAAATATTACCCCAGCACCATTGCTTCAAAGTAAAACTCTCTGGGATTTAGTACACATGAACACTTCAGGATCTGACATTTTCAAGAGAATAACACTGAGTTCACTGAGATTGGAGAATCAAACACATTAACCTCATGGTTTACACATTTTACAAGAAAAACAAAGGAGTGAAAAACATTGGGCTGGCTGGAAATTCAGCCAGAGTTGAATCCGCTGCACCAAGGACTTGTCTCCACCAGAATCCTAGCTGAAATGTCACTCTGCTGCAACCATATTGATTTTGGTATATGAAGCAGTTCTGGATATGGTCAGTAACATTTATTCTAAAAATCATGAAGATATGTCCATTAGAAAGTAGAATCATGAGTATTTACTCTTTCCACTTTGAACTGAGCCATTCAGGACAGTATGTGCATCCTACAGCTGTGGGACAGGTTAACCTTCAAGATCAATAGATATGGGGGGCATATTTTTAATTTGAAGGTCTCACTCCAGATCCCACTTCAGACCCAAATGAGTATCGTGACAGACAGTGTGGGGTTTTTTTGTTCAGCATGAAAATCAACTCATCTGAACTTTCAGATTGTCTCCACATTGGGTTTTTGGTTTGCTTTTTTTTTTCTACAGTGAAATTCATAGGCTCACAGAGTGGCCTGGGTTGGAAGGGATCTTAAAGAGATCTCTGTTCCATAGCCTGAAGTCTGTACACAGCCTTGCAACCAGTCCCACCCCTTTGTACTCTGCTCCCAATGGCATGAGTGCAATTTTCTGAGAAAAACAATGGCAAAGGAGAGCACTGGGAATGTCCTAAAGGTTAATCAGGCTGTCTTATCAAGCTCCATCTTGCCTACCAGGTCACTGTTGCACATCTGGGCAGTGTACCTGGAGGATCTGTCTCTACACCACTGCTGGGGGAGTGCTGCCTCCCAGTTTGGACTGGGACAGACATAACCTGCTATGGAACATGATGGGGGATGGTGCCTGAACGTCTTGACAAGGTTTTGCAGTTGAGTTCTTCCTTTCTTTCCCATTTTCATAGCAAAAAGCAAAAATATCAATCCCTCCTCATCCAAAATTTGGACATTTCCTACCACTGCATGCTGCAGATGATTGGGCACACCCAGCCAAGAGAAGACAGGGATCAACCTGGTCTGTGCTTTGCAAAGGACAATACATTTGTCCCCTTCATGCCCCTACCCACCCACAGCTGCAGCACCAGGAGATTTTGGATCAGACCAAGGAGGGACAGTCACCTCCATGCTGTCCTGTGCCAGGTAGCCTTCCCCAAGGTTTTTCTGAGATCTTGAGCCTTTCCATCCCAGGAGTTGTTGTCCCATGCCCTGAAGATCTGGAGTACAAATCTTATGAGGAGAAGCTGAGGGAATTGGGGTTGTTTAGTCTGGAGAAAAGGAGGCTCAAGAGGGATCTTATTCTCCACAACTCCCTGTAAGGAGGTTGTAGACAAATGGGGGTCAAGCTTTTTTCACAAGTAACAAATTATAGGTTGGGAGGAAAACAGCTTCAAGTTGTGCCAGGCAGGGTTTATACTGGATATTAGGGAAAACTTCTTCACCAAAAGGTTATCAAGCACTGGAACAGGCTTTCCAGGGAAGTGGTGGAGTCACCATCCCTAGAGGCATTTAAAAGGTGTGCAGATGTGCACTCAGGGATGTGCTTTAGTGTTGGGTTAATGGTTGGACTCAATGATATAAGAGGTCTTCTCCAGTAATTATCACTCTGTGATTTATGAGTACATCCCCCCAGAGCTGTCAGCTTAGGAACAACCCTTACCCCTCTGCCTCCCCTGGAAAATGACATCACTCCAGACAATTTACTGCTAATCAATAGGGTTTAACAGGGGCAGATGCAGCCCCAAAGAAGCCGCTGATGCAGCTATATCCCACCAGCAGCGAGCGCCTCCATGCCAGCGGAAGCGTGCTCTGCCTTTGTTGGCATTTTCTGCTTTGTCTCTCACCAGCATTTGCATCTCCTAATTAAATAAGTATGGGCAACTGTATAAATATATATTTAGCATTGCATTAAAGCCCTGGGATCTGTCTGACAGCCCAGCATGATGCAGCAGCATTAGCAATGTTTGCTGTACCGTTTCAAATGACCTCATTTGGAGGGGAATTGCAGCCTGGCTGTGTGTGCTCTAACCCAGACAGTTGCAGGCACATGGGTTTTAGCAGAAATACATCCACTGAATTTCGTTTGGCTGTCCTTTTCTTTGTAAAGGCCATGAGTGCTCTTAGTGGAGTTAATCTGTGCCTACGCGACTGTGGATTACATTCTGATGTTTTCCATCAGATAAGTGAGCTGTCAAGCTGTGATGGCAAACTGTTGGAAGCTGACAGATGATTGATGCTTGGGAAACTGCAATTTGGCCTCCTCACACACCAGGACTAGGTCTTCAGCTTCTTCTCCCCCAAAATGTCTTTCTCCTCACAGGATGAGCAGCTCTGTTCTGCTGGGGAAGGAAGAACTGGGATGAAGTAAAAGTGAAAGGAGCAACTCCTTGCTTTGGAGGGTGGCCTTCCCCTGCTAACCTTACCTTTGAGGGGGATGATCTAACCAGTTCTACAAAGTTTGATGCATTATTTCCATATCACCTTTTTCTAAGCAACCAGTGCAATCCAGGCTCATTTACACACGAATCACCCTTCGAGCAGGGCAGTGTCATGTGCAGCCCAGGCTGGAAATGCTTTTCCACTGACATCAGGAGTTGAACTTGTTCCAGAGGTGACTTTACAACCTTAGGAGTCATGCCTCTTCCCCACTGAACAGCAGTGTTCATGCCTCCACTGTTCACTGAACAGCATGATCCGTGTCAGGTATTGCTCAGCAGAAAACAAACAGGGAAGGGATGATTCAGATTTCTTGGGTTGCCTACAAGCAGGTTCTTAGTGCATCAGTGAGGGTGACAATTAATCCTACCCTCCCAGCTGCCAGTGTTTAAAGGTTTCTTAGTCCTCCAAGCAGGAAGCAGGATGGCAAGTTAGATTATCTCATCCTTATCTGCAGGAAGGAGGCCAGCTGGGTCAGTACAGCGCTGCTTAGCATGACAGCCCATGTATAAATAGGATCAGGACTTACAGATGGTGAACAAGGTTAAAAGAATAACTAGTGCATAAATATACTGTGATCATGCTCAGATTCTGCCTGTATTTCCTGTGCAGGGGGGTGAGCACCACAAGCATTCTTAAAATAATTTGTTATGAGCATCAGGGGATCTCTGAAGGCAGACAGGAGAGGGCTGGGCACCTCTCAGCTGGGCAGGGTGGATCTGTGCTCCCCATCAGCTCCCCAGGCAATGATGGAAACTGGAAATCAGCTTTCCCCTCCCCCTGACCTGGGATGGATGCAGCACAGGACTGTCATGAGGCCCAATTAATAAGATCCAATGTCCCCAGGCAGCAGAAACGTGGAAAATGCAGGGATGTGGAGGCTGGAATGGATCTGAAGGGTTTTCTCTGGGTTCCTGCTTCAGTGAAAGCCAAACTGAAGTGTCTTCTAGAGCTCACAGCACCATTTGCACAGCACAGGAACCTGCTTGAATAACTAACACAGCTGAGGAGATCAAGATGGGTGGAAGGGGAGGCTGAGGCTGCTCCCTGCCAAGGACAGACCTTGCTCCTCTACACTCAGCTGCCAAAGGCAGGGACTAAAGGTCAAAACTCTCCCTGGTGGCTTCAGGAGGCTTTTAGGCAGGTGATCAAGGTGCCAAAGAGAGCCTAGCCCACAGCCTGCACAGGCACTGTGCCTTGGGGGGCCAAAGATCATGTTTTCTCTTCCAGAATCCATGGGCATTTAGAGCTTATTTTGCCACAGAGGTCTTGAGTTTGTGCATCTCCTGAGAAACCTCCCTGCAGCTGATGAGAACAGCGCTAGCTTTTGATGGTGATTTTCCATCCTTTACTTCCCTCTCCACCAAAAAAATTATATAACCCCATCCATTTTTAGAAACACAGATCCAGGGCTCAGCAGATCAGGCTAATATTGATCGTTTCAGCTTTCATGAATTCAGAAAGGCAGAGTCTCCACAGGGCAGGACAGGGCAGGGGAGTGAGAACAGAGCACTTAAGGGACATGAGAATAATTTTCTGTGTTGCAGCACGTGCCCTGGTGGAACAGAGGGTGTGTTACCCTGCTTGTACAGCATCTTCTGACCTGCTTTTGACCCAAGAAGCATTTGCATTCATAAATGCTGGAGCTGTACCCCTGGGAGGTGAGGGAATAAGAGGGAAGGAAAAGAGTGGGTTTATCAAATCTGGGATCGCTGCAGGATCTGAAAAGAAAACTTTCCTCCTCTCTTTTCCAGCCCAAATGTAAACCATACTGCATCCAAGAGGGCTTGTTTATTAGCCCCTAGATTGGACAGTTTTCACCAGGACAGCTCCCCAGTTGGTGACCTATGGTTGAGAGCACAGAAAAACAGATTCATGAGATCATGCTGCTCCCCTCCAGGAAAGTGTTGACTGAATAATTTAAATCTGGAAGACTTTACTCAGTGCTGCTGTTCTTTTGGGCAGAAAAGATTAAAAGATTGTATATCAGAAAATACTCACCTCTCCACTTTGGCATGTGAGAACCCAGAGACACAGGGAAGAAGTTTGGGGACAGCTCAAGGTGGGTGGTGAAGAAAGACATTGGAAGAATGGGAATGAAAGCCAGCATGTAACTGGAAAGATTGGGGCACCACAGGTACCCAGACCCTTCTCACATTTGGAATATGAAGCACAGCTCTTGTTCTCCAAAAAAGACAAACAAAACTGGAAGAGATACAGAGAGGAGCAGTAGGAGGGCTGAGATACAGATCTGACTTTGCATTTCAAGAAATAAAGCATTTCAGCTAGAAATGGGATGTTGTGAGTGGAATAAAATACCTAGAAGGTCATGAGTGCCCTGAAAGATAAAAACTCAGAGGGAACATCAACCTCAACTCCAGCTCCTGAGCTTGGCTGTGCCACTCTAACAGAGCTGGCAGTCCCCAGTCCATGAGTCCTGACAAGTGTTTTTTCTTCACAAGGGATTGCACTTGTTAAGTCAGGCAGGCATAGCTGAAAAATAATGGTTTTCTCCTGTTGAAAATTATTTTATGCCTGCAAGAGAAGCCAAGGCACGCTATGAAAAACCAACCAGAGAGCCCTAAGGATGAACCTAAAGGACATCTATTCACAAATTTAAAATCTATAGGAACTTGCACTTGCTGTAGATGTTTTGTGGCTTTTGTTTAGGGTTTATTTAAGATAAGGCAGCTCAGTGATAGACAGAGATCAAAGTTCAATTCCCTACATTCTTTGGTGAGTATTTCCTTTGGGATCTTCTTTACATCTTTCTGTGCATTTCAATTTTCCCAGCAAAAACTCTACCTGCCTGAAGAGTTGGGGGAGATGCAACAAAGGTTGTAAAGAGCTGAGATAATGCTGTAACAGGAGCTGTAAAAATACCTACAGAAAAGAGAGATCCCTTTTTATCAGCACTGGAGCTGCTTTGTGATGCAGCTGTGGAAAAGGCACATGGAAAGGCTGCTGGAGTGCCTTGGGCTCACTGGGGGATTCCGGTTACACTCAGCATTAAAATCACATCGTGTTGTTTCCCAGCTTCTGGCAGAGCAGCCAAATGTTTACACACAACTTCCACTTTCACTTCAGACACTGTCTGGAAGCTCACCCCGTGCCTGGGGAAGCAGCTCACACCTGGACACACAGTCCTTTGTTCTGTTGCTGGTGGTGATTTTTGGGGGTTTATAAAAAAGAGGGAAAGAATCTTCTTATACAGGCAGTGATATGATGGAGGGGAACAATTTTAAACTAAAAGAGAAGAGATTCAGGTTGGAAATTATGAAGAAATTGTTCCCTGTGAAGGTGGTGAGGCCGTGGCACAGGGTGCCAGAGAAGCTGTGGCTGCCCCTGGATCCCTGGAAGTGTCCAAGGCCAGGCTGGATGGGGCTTGGAGCAACCTGGCCATGGCAGGAGGGTTGGAACTAGATGGTCTTTAAGGTCTCTTACAGCCCAAACTATTAAATTTTTGTTACTTCTTTTTGGTTTTTTGGTTTTTTTGTTTGTTTTGTTTTTTTTTTTTTAGATAACCACATCCACATTGCAAAGTGAATTTTGCTTACAGAAAAGCAAGTCATAGGCATGAGGGTGAGGGAAAACCTGAGTTAACATCACCAAAATGTTTTCGTCCCCCTCTTTGAAGCTCTGTCTGAGATGATGGGCTCCATTCAAGGACACATTCCTCAATGCCAGATCGTGTGTTGGGAACACAGGGAGGAGTAAGAAACACAACCCTGTTTCACTTACAAGCACTTCATCCTATCAGAATTTGATTTTTTGCCCCCTAAGGAATTTTGTGCATGAGTCATTCACCACGAGGAAATGTGCCATAAAGCCTGGCTGCAAAAGTGCACAGTCCCAAGCCTGACAGAACCCCAAAAACATCACCAGCAGGATCTCAGTGCTCCCACGGAGCTGAATGTCACCTGAGGAAGAGGAGAGGACGTGCAGCCTTGGGGACAGCCACTAGATGGGGGCACGAACACACACGTCCATAGGGCCCCAACTGGACCCCAGAGCAGGATCACCAGGAGGTGACACATCACTGACCTTCCCTGCCCTTTGGAACGGAGCAGGATTCTCCAGGGAGGTGGATCTGCTCCACACCAAATTCACCTGAGTGAGCCATGCATGCATCCACCCACAGTCCCTCCTCTGGGGTAATAACACCTGACTGTGTCATGGTTTTGGGGAGCTTTTTGGGCCCTGGACAGCAGCTGGACACCCCATGTGGCTTCCACTCGAGATCTTTATGGAGTCACAGAGCTTTGGTGTCAGAATCTGCTCCTAAAGATTTCTTTGTCCAATACTCCCAGCCAGCCCACTTCTCTGGAGACCTCAGCTCTCGCAGAGCATCTCTGGGAACAGCCTGTGGGTGCTCTCTGCTGCTGCTTTTGACAAGGTGTCCCACAGATTGGCTCTGACTGAGCAGAGCTGCTCTCACAGAGCCTGCAGGGATCAGAGTGAAACCTCCTCCCGACCCTGACACGTCCAACGTGCTCTCCTGGTGAAGGACCAAGCTCCAGAGGCTGCCAAACACATCAGCCCTGGAGCCTGAGCAAATCTGTCACAAAGTGCACTTTATACACTCACAGATTTATTCCTCCTCCAAAATGAGGGAGGGGGAATTTTTTACCCTTCTGGGAATGCTGAATGCTGTTTGTCTGACCACCTTTGCAGGAACATAAAGAGGCCTAAACAGTTCCCACTAATGATGTGCCATCAATGAAGCAGTTTTGTGAGGGAAAGGGATTTGGCTGATGCACATTCCTGATGACATATCCATGAGCAGGTGCCACTTGGTACCCATCCTTCAGGTGATGAGTAAGCCAGTGAAACTGGGAGCCACTTGGCCTCTTGACCCAATGATGAGACAAAACAGTGGAGAGCAGCTGCCCTCCTTGTGTCCTCAAGGATGCTCATAGCAGTTTTTCCAGGAGCCCTCAGATGGGAGCCTACAAAGCCAGCCTGTCTCCTGAAATGGCTTTTCTCACCCCCAAAACAGAGAGGGCCCCATCATTTCTTGTGTCCCTGCCGGCTGACACTGGTCCAGCAGGTTTTCCCTCTGCTCTGAGGCAGAGAATCCCTGCAATTCCCTTTGAAAACCTCTGGGAATTTAGTAGTACATGGCAAGATCATAAGTCACACAGAGGTTACAATAAATCCACATCCCTTTTCATCCTCCAGCACCTCATGGTCACCACAGTTCAGAGGCACTTGATCTGAGATCTGAGAGCTGCAAATAATTCTGTCCAGACACTTCCCAGCCAGTCTGACCCTTGATAGCCTCTGCCAGCTGAGAAAACAGAGAGTTTTTCAGATGATATTGTTTTCTCCCTGCAACTGAGGCTCCTTGTTCAATGCAAGAAGAAAATAGTTCATTGTCAAGCCTGTCTTTGCCACCAACATGTGACCAAAATATCAGTTTCTCCTTTTTGCTAAGGCCCAGCTGCTCCTTAGCTGGTAGAAGGGAAATCCCTGCGACAAGAGAGCAAAGTCAACGACACGTGGGCTGTACCCTGTGAGTCAGCATGGCAAAGTTCTCCTCATTCCCCTCTGCCAGCCCAAAGCTGCTGGGAAGATGTTGTTGTTGTTGTTGCTGCTGTTCTTGGGTGGATTTGGAGCTTTTTTATCTCAGCATTTTCTGAAGTAGAGCCCCTGACCCTGCCTGCTTCAGTTATGCTTGTGGTGTCTTCACGTGGAAGCACTGTGCTCTGGGTCTGCTTAGCATCTGAATTCAAAGAAAAAGCTGTTTTCAACCCTACATGGCAAAGCACCAAGGAGTCTCAGTTCTGCAAGGTTACATTTTACTTCGGGGTGAACTTAGAAGCAGCTTCTCCTCCAAGACCTCCTTTTGCCTTGAAACACCCTTTTCTCTTTCTCCTTTTTTTTTTTTTCCTCTCTTTTGTATTGAGACAAAATCTTTATTGTGTCAATGACAGCTGAGGATGGGAGCTTCTGTTGAAATTTTGGCTTTAGTTCCTTCCTTGAGGGATTCAAAGGTCTTAGCTCTGCATGCTTGGAAAGCATTTCACCAATAGCTGGGCACTCCAGGAGGGCTGGCTGGGCTTTGTGCCCTGAGATGGACAAAGATTTTCTCCTTGATCCAGGACTTCCAGGAGAGTGGAATGGGTTTGTTTGGCCAAGGTCACCAGCCTCTTTATTTTTTTGTTTACAGGCTGGCAGAAGGAAAATGCTGATTCAGCAGGCACGGGACTAAATATCAACAGGGGAAATGCACGAGGGGTGTCCTGGCTGCACTTCTGCCAGTTATTTCTCTTTTTTTTTCATCCTGATTTCCTTGGTTTCTGTACCCAACAGATGCATTTGACAAAGTCAAGTTTTCAAAACCAGTGGATGCTCCACTTTTTCCATTTTAAAGACTTCCTACCCCAAACCACAAAGGGGGTTGGTAAGTGTGCCTGAAGTCAAACTCAAACAGAACCCATATTTCTCAGAAATTTGAGCAAAGTTGTAGTACAGCCAGACAGAGACAAAAATCGGTGACAGTGGCTTCTGTGAAGGTTTTTGTGGTTTTCCCACAGGCTCTTTGAAGAGCTCTGAGACTCTTTGGAAGTGAGTTTCTCTTGATCCTCCTAGGTAGGACACGGACAGTGATGGTTAAAAAGAGAGACTGCATCCACACATCCTCTTGCAAGTCCTGAGCTGATTTTTACAGACCCATTTTGTGCTCCAGCTCCGGGTGTCCCAGTGACCCACTCCTGGCCCTGCCTCTTGCAGACTGCCCGTCTTGGCTTGTTGCTTGTATTCATTTCCAAAAACAACTCCGTGTGAGCTGTCACATGCTCAGGGCAATTGTCCATCTGACAGACTTCATTAAACATTTCTGGTAAAATGTGTGTGTCACCAAATGGCTTTAAAATGAGAATTTCAAATGAGTCTATGCCTTTCATCAGGTCTTTGCTTCTAAAGAAGGCATAAATTTTTTTTCTCACATAAACAAACTCAGATATTTAGTCTGGAAGTGAGATTCAAGGAGTTCAGTCCGGTCAGGGAGATTTGGACAATCTCCTCTCTTCAGGTTTTGAAGAAATAGGTCTTTGCTAGAAGAAGCAAAGCCAAAGCATCAGCTGCAGGAAACCTTCAGGGTGAACTTGAGAGAACTTTTTACTTCTCTATGCTTCTGCTTTACCCTCTGTAAAATGAGGATCTGGTTCTTCTCCCCTTGCTTTATAAACAACTTTAGGCTCAGGGGCTGAAAATTCTGCATAAAACCTTGACATTATTATTTACCTACTCAAACAAGAGATACCAATGTATTTGGTTCTGCAAAGACATAATTTTGTTTTAAGTCATTCCCCAGCTCTTCAGGAAAACATCTTGTGAGCAGGCACAGAATTAGTCACACAAGGAAAACAAGCTGTTGGGCAAGTTTTGCTTTTTCTTATCACCACCTGCTACCCAAGCTTCAGGTGTTTCTCTTGGGAAACATTGTCAGCCACTATTGCTGCTGCTGGAGAATCATGGAATCTTTAGGGTTGGAAAAGAACTCTACACAGTGCGTGACAGAGTGTGAGAGCTGCCTTGCTTTTGTTTCAAAACATAATGAAATAGAATTTCCAACTGTTTCAGGCCAAAAAGAAAAAAGGGAAAACACTCCAGAAAATACTCAGAAATAACTGACATCCTTTTGGATATTACTTGAGGCAGCAAAGGTGCCTTGTGTGTGCATGAAATGTTTATCTTTGCATTACTTTCTATTGCTTGATAACCACACATTTCCTTTGCCTTCTCCTCTCACCATGTCCTCGGCTGCCTGTGCTGGGCATGCAACTCCTGCCTGCACAGTTGGGCAATTAAACTGAGATTGTCTTCTGTCACCCGTGGCATTTGGAGCCACAGAACCATGCTGCAGGTTTTTGAGAAAGCAAAGGGCAAAGACCTCGTGTTACACCAAGGCAGAGCTTTATGGGCTCATTAGAAAATTGCCCTTTATTAATCCTGCTGAGAGTAAAACCAGCCTGGTGTAAAAAAAGCCCAGCAACAACCCTTCCAACCCATTGTGCTGATTTATTCCAGCACATTGTCTGGGCCAAACTCAATCATGATCAGCATTGCTGGACCTTTAGATAACAGGTGCCAATCTGCCATGTGTGAAATATCATCAGCTTGAAACCTGAGATTTAACTGAAGCAAGAAAAATCAGCCTGAAGCTGAAACCACTTGAATTACAAAATCTAATTTGAGGGGGAGCAGGCAGCGAGGAAGATGACAGGGGATGCAATGCTCCGTGGCACTTCTTCAGAAGCTTTTTCACACCCATATGAATATTTGTCAAACCAGACCATAAATCAGACCTTGCTAAAAATTTTTATCTGCTTTTGGCTTCAGGCATCTGCTAGAAAGGACCCCTTGAGTCTGTGTTATGCACATCTTGTGAAATTCTCAGCAGTTTTATTCAGAATTAAGCAACAATACACAAGTCATCCTTTTTTTTTTGTGTGTGTGTGTTATCAGCCTGCAAGAAAGAGAATAAATTAAAATGCTGTGAGATCATTCATACCATCCTCATTCACTAAAAAAATTCATCACTGCAGCCTGACCCAGCCATGGAACTCCAGCACAGCTGTGTGACAGCCAGTGCAGAGCAGTGCCAGAGTGCAGAGCTGCAGGGCAAAGGCAGGAGGGGATTTCAGCCCGTGTAGCCCAGGGCTGATATTGCAGAGCCACCCCTCCCGCCGTAGCGCACTCAGGATTGTTGACTTTGCTGCAGACAGTCAGGCTGGGCCAGACCCAGACAGCAACAAACCCTTTATGAGAGCAGCTGGGAAAGGGAATCAAAGACTTCCAGTAACCACCAGTTCCTGCTGGACAAATTTAACCTGTTCAGCATTCCCAAACAACCAGTTTTCCTGATTGGCACCTGCTCGGTTCTTGTCTTGGCTCAATTAAACACCTAAATTCGATGTCTCCAGGAACATGAAACCGCAAAACATTTCCAGGTCCATCCCATAGTCACGCCATAATCCCATAATTAAGTTTCTACAGGATCTTTTTAAAAGCTGGTATGTGCCAGGATCATTTTTTCCAGTCCCCAGGCTAGCTGAGAAGCTGCCACAGAGCTCCCTGTCCTGGTGAATGGGACACGTCCTTGGCCCTAAGGATATGGATATGGATAAAAGAGCACCTGGGAGAACATTGGGATTAAAGTTCCATGTTGCTTGTTTTCTTCAAGCCATGATTGCTACAGAAACTGTGAGCCAGGGTGGCCCCAGCTGCAGGTGACATCAGTGAGTCAGAAGGGTTGGAGGAGAGAGTAGGAAATTGAATCTGAGCAGGGCTGAGACAAGATCTGCTTGGACATTTAACTTCCTCCACAGTGCTAGGAATGTAAAAATTGTCTCTCAGGAAGACAAAACACAACACAGTTTATTCTGGGGTAACTCAGTGAGAGCAGAACCAGCACATGGGTGCACAGAAGGTGACAACCCAGACAAAGCCAGGCACTCCAGAGCTCTCCTGGGAGGGACATGGGCCTGCAGCAGGGGTGACAACATGTCTGTGCCCATCTGCTGCAGATGGCACCGTGCCACTCCACAGCCTCATTTTGCCAAGGGATGCTGGACTGGGGCAGCAGCTTGCTCAGCCCTGCCAGGGTTTCTGTCCCAGGGGCAGGTGGTGACCTCTGAGCAGGCAGCAAACCAAGCAAAACCACGGGAGAAGTGTGGTGGAGTCGGCCAATGCAATCGCAGTGAGGTGCTGAAGGACAACATATCCTTGGGGAACACAGTGCTTGTTTCCCTCAGTCATTATAGGGGATCCAAAACACAAGTTTGCACATGGATATTGGCCTGAGCAGTGCCAATGGCATGGGAATGTTCTCCCACCTTATCTCTGTTGGTTAGAGTTTATCTCTCCCATTTTATTACGTCTGTAGTAGCTCCTTGCCATTAGGGCCACTGAGAGTGCACACAAGCCCTCCTGTACCCTGTGCACGCTCTGCTGAGGAATATTGCAGCATCTGCTGAGAGCTGTAGAACTGATCTTCCTTAGTGGGGGATATGGTGGGGGCTTTGGTAAATTCTATGAAGGGACAGGCCACGAAATACTATACTGGGCCTGGCTGCCTGACATTGTTGTGGGAACAGACTATGAAGACATGGACATGGGATACAAAGACATGGACATGGCATATGTGACCGGAGACACAGCCACTGACGAATGTAGCTGTAATTGTAGTTGCCATTAAGGAAACCAGCTGGGAGGTAGTGTCCTTGGACCATTGATAAGAAGACAGATCAAAAGAAGGGAGTATAGGCAGCTTGGACATCAACATCCAGGGGTCCGGGAAGTGGCTTTGACTATGGGCCAGGGTCCCACACCAGCTTGCCAAGCTTACATTGTTATGTATTCATGTGATCAGTAAACACAAACCAATTGCTGCTAGCACATAGATGTGTGGACAATAGCCACAAACCAATCATATGTAAGCACAAAGCACGTGAACACTTGCTTTGCACTGTAAATGTAACCCTCAGATGCCCAATAAACTGAGCATTGACCACACCTCTAAGAGGCTTCGTCTTTGACTCCGAAACGCCCTCTCGCTACACTTCCTCTGGGGCAGGTCCTCTTTTTAAGCTTCAGTGCAGAGCTTCCTCTTCCTTAAAAAGGATGAGATGAGATGATGAGATGACATGACATGACGTGACATGAGATGATGGATGCTTCTTTCGGGTCACACCAGACATCAGTCTGCAGGAACCACTTGTAAAAAACACAAGTTTCACACAAGTCCAGTGCTTGGAACTAAATCTGCTGCATCAGGGGCTTAAAATATTATTCTGACTTTATAGATTGATCAGAAATGAAATGTATTACCAGATATTTAACCACAATCTGTCATATTTATATTTATACACCTATGCAGAGTGTGTGTAAATATCTGTCTAGCTAATTATTTATATATCTCTATATCTATCTGTATATATGTGTGTGTCCATGGACATGTCACTATTTTTCAGGAGATTTTACTTATTTATATCAAGGAGATTCTAACACTTTGGTTAGAAGCTTTCAGGGGATTTCAACATTCATCTTCCCATTCCTGCACAACATGTAGATACAAAAAAAAGTGGGTTTTCATACTTGCAACTCTCCTTAGGAGATGCCATGTGCAGGAAAGCAATTTTCTGAAAAGCTCACACTGTGATCTCAGTTGTATTAATATTGATAATTGCAATGCTCTTGAGGTCTTTTCCACCCTTGGTGTTTCTGTGATCCCAGGAGAGAACCCCTGGCCATATCACAGAAATCCAGGTGTGTCCTGGTCATTTTGGCACTGGGAAGGTCAGCATGGATGTGTCCCTCAAGGCCAGCAAAGTCCCCCCTGCTTGTGGGATCTCCACCTCCAGAGCACTCCAGGGACAGCCACACTCACACACTTGGAGAGGACTTTCGATTGGAATTATTTACCTTTCCCACTTTCTTTCCAGTAAAACTGGGAAACTCCACTGGCTGTCTGACAGCTACAGGAGGGTTTTGTTTAAATGCACTGGAATTAATTTGTCTGATCGGTGTGAGCTGCATTAATGGCCAGGGCAGGAGGCTGCCAGTTATTTGGATATTTTCTGGCTCTGGGAGAGGTTAAGTGAGGACAGTGCTGAGAGCTGCATTGAGATTTGGCAGCCCCAAAGGGGAAGCCTGTCTCAGAGAGCAGCCGCCTGTTTTTCAGCTGAAAATTTATTTCCTCAGCTGTCTCTGAAAGTAAAGGTTAAGCTTAATTTAAAGCAGGGCTTTAGCAGCCTGGAAAATAAAACTAGCAAGAAAAAAACTTGTTTCTCTTTTCTGCCACTCTTAATGTCATTTCCTCTGTCACTGTCTTCTCTTCTGTCATTGTAACCACTCCACTCCTTGCCCTAAGAAAGATTTTTTTTTTTAAAGTCTCAACAAGCAAGTCATCCAGCATTTCTTCCAGCTACCATGAAGAATTTCCAGATTTCCTCACTAAATCCAGGAAAACAATTCACCTGAGTACCCCTTGATCTTCCCTGTTACTCCTGTAACACAACCTTCTTAGGCAGAGCAATAACCATCCTCATCTGATTGGGTTGTTGTGGAAAAAACAACGGAAATGCAAAAAAATATATGGGAATAACAGCTTGTGGTAACTGGAAACTTGTCAGCAGAGGTGATAAACAAGATTTGAGCTGGGATGACATAAAATTTTGTGTTTTACTGGGGTAATGAAAGGCAAGGCAAGAGGTCTGCTTGCACAGTCACACCTGTGCCAAAGCATGGAGCTGAACCCAGCTGGAGTGGCCAGGAAAAGGGGGGAGAGGGATGAGTGAGGAAGGGAGATGACAGGTTTTGGTTTGACCTTATCCTAGAGTATATAACACTGTCAGATCCAGAGGAAGATAAATCCAGCAGCCTTTGATGGGACCTGCACTGGTGGTGGTTATAGACACAGCCAGTACCATCAAACACCCCACAGAGAAGATCAGACAAGAAAAAGAGTTTTTTTAAAAGGAATTTCCTAAGGCAGAAAAACTGACCACAAGGATAAAATAACCACATAAAAGTACACACACAAAAAAAAGGTAAAAATCTTAGAATCTGAGGCTTCTCCCCCTCCCTGTATAAATATGTGCAATAAATCTAACACAGCAGGGACAAGTGAGGAGGGATCTTGCCACTGCTGGTCTGATCACTCAGCTCTGCAATTACTGAGTGTAACTTGGACTCGGGGTGGATGAGATGCAAGATGACAACTGACCTTTGAGAGCCAAAGAAAGCAACCCTGGATCTCATTAAAACCCTGAGTTTGCCACTCAGCAGTGATTATTCACAGACACAAAGGTTGGTGCCTCAAGGGGGTCACTGTGACCATCTCATCAGCCTGGTGGTGGCTCAGCTCTGCTGTCCTGATAGAGCTGGACACTCTGTAGGAAAATACCCTGCTTGGTTTAAGGTGTGGGGAGGGGACTCAAGAGCTCACCATCACATCTATCAACATCTGAGCCAGCTGTTTCCAATGCCAACAAAGAGAAGCTGTCGGGATTGAGGGTTATCGAGCCTCAACAGGGCAAATGAATCACACTTCCAAGTGCTTGATGTCTTCCAGGGCTTCAGAAGGAAGCTGTCAGTGCTTAGCTCGAGGTGACATCTGCACAGCAGACACTGAAAGTGCAATTTAACACTGAACACTGTTGTCTGGGGATAACAAGCCAAGTAAATGCTGTCCCCCTCTGTTTTCACACATCATTTCCTGGGTGTGTGGTTTCCTGGGGGTGCAGAAAGGTCAAGTTCTCACCACAAGTGAACCCCCAGAAGGAAGCACAGCTGGGTTCCAAGCACTGTCCTGTTGGATTCCCACAGATCCACAGATTTTGGAAAGCAGCTCCAACTTGTCCTTGCCTCCAGCCACCTCCCCACATCCCTTGGCTTCCCTCACCCAGGACAGCAGGTAAGGACACAGCCTTCCCAACGTGAGTAAAAACCAACAGGAGTGGTCAGCATTGGCTTCTCAGTGGGATCCCTCTTCTTGGATGGGACAGGAACAACGTGGATGCAGTGGGATTGGGAGAGAAGGAAAAGAAAACCTCTACCTCTTCAGCTTTTGTGGTCCCAAATTCCTTCTCACCTCCTGGGAAGGGGAATAGATCAGGTTAGAGGTAAAGAGAAGCCTTCAAATCTCTTCTCTGGTCCTTCCATGCCTGGTGAGAGAGAACTTTCCTCTTCTAAGCCAGAACTGCAATGCCAAGGAATGCTGGTGTAAGACCATGCTGCAGGGCTGAACACACAGGATGGAATAATTTGTCTTCTGACAGGTGTGAAGGCCAGATCAGATTATAATGATGCTTTTTTTTGTGTCTTACAGAATTGTGACTATTTAAAAAGCAGCATTTCAAAAGGGGTCAGAGAGCCCACACTGATGGGTTGGTCTGTCAGTGCTGAAGTGCAAGGATGTGTCTGAGCCTGTGCTAATTCACCTGGCATCCAGAATATCAACAGAATATAGCAACAAAAACTGAACCCTTGCTTTCCCTTGATCTAAGGGAGGTGACTGTAATCACAGCCATGCCCAGAACCTGCCCAATGGTTTTAGACACTGAAAGTGCTTGGGTTGAGAAGGGAGACAGTAAATCCTGGCAGTCACAAGTGTGTTGGATGTGGCCAATAATCTGATAGAGGGCAGGTTTGGATATGATATTAGGAAGAAATTCTACAGTTTGAGGGTGGGGAGGCCCTGGCATGGGTTTTCCTGAGAACCTGTGGTTGTCTCAACCCTGCAAGTGTCCAAGGCCAGGTTGGATGGGGCTTGGAGCAACCTGGGATAGTGGAAGGTGTCCTTGACCGTGGCAGGGGGGTGGAACTAAATGATTTTTGGGGTCCCTTCCAACCCAAACCATTCTGTGATTCCGTGATTCCAGGCTGAGGCACTCTAGTGCCACAGCAGCACAGGGAGTTCATGTCTGTGTGTCCTGGGAAGGCATCTGTCCCTCCATCCCACCCAGAGCAGGGTCTGTGTGACCATGCCATGCTGTCAGTGTGAGCTACACCAGCCACAGTGGGGCAGAAGGGATGAAAACTCCATTAGCATTGTCCATCCCTCCCCATCTGTCCAGCAAATCCTACCCAAAACATTGTAGGGAGAGAAATTGGTTTGTCTTTGGGTCCATTCCCTCCCATTTCTTCCTTCAGCCTCTTAGACTCTCCCTCTTCAGCGCTGTCCTTGGCCCTCCACATTCCCATCTATCTAGGAGGTTGTTGCTGATGTAATTTTATTTCTCCTAATTGCATTCCAGATTGCAAGGGAGGCTGGCAATCCACTCTTCTTCCTGGATAAACAGGCTTTTTTAATTTTTTGAATTTTCATTAATTTCTCTTGAATGCTCATGAAATCAAGCATGTCTGAGAAATCCCATCAATCCATCAGCCTGAGGATTTTCTATCCATTTCTGTGCATTAGGTTAATGGAAATGCAATCTCTGTATAGCTGGAGGTTCATATCATTTGCCTGCAAATTTGAATTCTCACATGTACTCAGTTTTACTCTTTTCCCTTGGGGAAAATAAAAACAAACCACTTCATTTCTGCTTAAAATCACTTGAATCCATTTGTTTTGTTTTGTTAAGCAGAAAGGAAGCATTTTGCTTGGGTCATGCTGACCTCATGTTCTGCCTATTTTCATTGTACAGGGACTTTCATAAAAGTGTTTTCCAGTGTCTTAGACCTTTTTCTTCAGCTGAGAGGCAACATTCCAAGATGTACAGCACTTTCCTTGGTATGCCCTAGACCTTGACTTGCACTGTGCCCATGTTCATCCAGTAAAAAAGGGGAATGCAGTGCTTGGCTGGGGGGAGAGGGGAGCCTGATATCATTAAACCCAAACACAGATGGTGTCTGACAGCTCAGAAAGACCCAGGTTAATTGTTATGGAAAAATACTCCACAAAAAAAAGAACAACAACCCACAACAAAAAATAATATTAAAAAAATAAATCAAAAAACCTAACCAAACCCAAGCAAACAGAAACATTATTAAATCCAGGAATTTGAGAATGTTTCCTTTGGACTAGAAATACCAAAATAAGGTCTTTACAGAGACATGTTTAAAGGGAGGGACAGCTGTTCTGGAAATGAGAATATTTCAGACTAGTTTTGACTAATTTGGGAAGAAAATAACGGCATTTTTCTGTGCTTGCAGCTCTTGTTTGACTGCCTGTAATGCAGCCCCACATCCAGCATCTCCAGACCTTCTGGTAAATGGGCAATCCACATCTTTCATGAGAAACACAGTTTGCCCAGGCTCTGTGGAGGTTGGCTCCTGTCCTGGTGGGTGCAAGAAGAGATGGAGCAAGTTTGGGGAAAGCACGGCAAGAAAAACAGAGAAAGAGGATCTGTGAAGAGCTTGTAGAGCCAAAAGAGAAAATCATGAGAGTGGACTTGTCTTTGTCCAAAAGGAGGAGGCATAAGGTGAAATCAGAGAGGCCAGCTGAAGCCTGCACCAACAATTCCCCTTCCAGCATCATATGAGAGGCATGAGTCACACTGTCCCCATCCCCACCTTGGAGGGATGAAGTGCAGCATCACACTTTGCAGTGCACTCGACTGGAAATAATCTTTTTGGGACAAAAAGGCGTTGTTGGAAGCGGCTGCCATTTCCCAATGCCAGCATTTGGAAGCGTGCAAGGAATGACAGTCACAGAGCTGGGGTTTGAACAGGAAAAGCGATGCCAAGTGCTATATTAGGGCATGATCATTGCTGTGTTTGTTATTGTTATTATCACCACTCGAATTATAGTTCTGGTTGGAGACCATGCTTGAGATCAGATCTCCTTTTAGAGAGGGCTGTCTGCAAATATTGTGAGAAAGAGTTCCTTCTCCCAGGGCAAAAATAGACAAAAATGTTAAAAAATATTCCTTTTTAGTAACAGCCCTGTGTGTATAGGGAGAGGGGACTTCAGGATATGCAAGAAAGTTCTGATAAGTGCAGCCCAAATCATCTCTCTGAGAGATAGCTCCTCTTAGCAAGGAGTTTTATCTCCTAGTAGATAAGAGAGTGAAGTACTGCCACCTCCTTCTGAGGCACAGGAAGATGAAGCAACTCACCCCAAAACCTACCAGAAGATCTCCCTAAGCTCAGCCTTCCTAGTTCAGAGGAGCAGAAACTTGATTTCTCCTAAACTGGAGTTTGGTCACAGGTGGTTTTGATTACGGATGTCACTGCCTGGACCACCTCTTAAAGCTGAGTTTCCAAGGAGATTCACTAAGGTGATCTGGTTGTGCTGGAATCCTTGGGGATTCCATGCCAATCCCAGCCCAGCTGGCGTTTTTAGGGACTACTTTAAAACAGGCATCTGTTCCATAGGGCAGCAGAGTATTGGGGTGTACAGGAGACCCACAGTGCCGAAGGTGACACAGGGACAGGACTCAGCTGGGTAAATATAAGCACTGTGTGTCATCCTTTCCACACCACACTCCCCAGCAGCTCCTCCTCAAGGCATGGATCTCTCACAGACCTCTGTCATATCTGCCTGCCCCATGTGGGGACATCTCAAGGGACAACAGGAAACTCTTTTTAAGCAGCAGATCCTTGTCTCTGTGCAGGTATCTCCTGTTACAGCCAACAGAGAGGGCTCCACCAAGCCCTCGGAGCTGCCAAGAGCCAGGTGAGGTCTTCTGGCTTTCCTGAAACATCTAAACAGCACAAACACAAAGGAAATAAGACCTTCAGGAAAATGATTCCCTTTTGGAGTGGCAGCTGAAAGGTGGGAGGTCCTCACATATGGCACAGGACACTTTTGTTGGGAAGGTGAATCGTGTCCACATCCTCTGAGAGGAATCCCTTCATCCAGTGCATCCCTCCCTGCTGGGCCTTAAAAATCTCTCATCCTTCTTATGAGCTCATCTGTTCTTGTGCCTGTTTTCCAGCAGCATCCCAAACGCCTTTCCACAGGAAAAGGATGTGTTTCAGGGGTGAGGGAAGTGTGGCACGACAGGGGAGGTGAGATGCCTGTGGTCATCCAGAAGGCAGAGCTGGGAACAAAGCCCAGTTCTCCTGACCATCAATCCAGGCCCTCTAACCATGAGGTGTAGCTTCCCATCCCAGTTCTGCTCCTCAGATCCAGCACAGGGGTCAGTGCACTCCAGCTGCTGGCTGAGGGCTGCTTTTTTCCCATAGCCAGAGGTTGAAAAGTAGTGAAGTTTCCAAAATTCATTTTCTCTAAACCCCTAAGCCTCACTCCTGAAGTGACAGGACAGATTTCCATCCCATTTACATTGTGGGATGCTCAGAGGAAGGTTTGAAGCACATGACTATATCCCACTGCTTTGATGCACCCAGAATTCCCACTCCCATTTGCTGCTGGGCACTGAAAATTTGAAAATTCCCTCTGCCCATTCCCCCTCCTGGCTGTGTGCATTGATATTCTCCTCCACCCCAGTGCACTGATGTGACTCTGTGCGCTGAATTTCAATTAGTGGGTAGGGGGTACAATCCTCATGCAGAAATCCATTAGAAGCTGTTTGCTATTGAAGGGCAGTGAGCAGATAAATGTGATTGTCTACGAGTCTGAAAACAAAGGGGATGTGCTGTGATTTTACTGGAAGAAAGGTCCTGTCAGTGGAAATGGCTCAGTATGAAAACTGCATTAATTGCTGCATTGAAAAGTCTGAGAAAATTGAGATTAATAAGGAAAGCAATTGAGCTAGGAGGGGAAAAAATGAGGAAATAAAGGAGCATTATTTTATTAAATTACAACTGTAACTTTATTTTTGTTTTTTTTTAATTCATGGGGTGGTTGAGACAATGGTCAGGAGCCTTATTCTTCAGATCTGATGTTCAAGCCCCATGCACAGCAGTGCAGAGCAGAGGCTGCCTTTTCACACTGTGCTCCTAATGTGCCAGACATCCCTGGGGCTTCCTGGGCAGCTTCCTAAGAATTTTCTGACAGATTCTCTCAGTTTTATCTGGAGCAGCCACTTTCCCTGGGTGCAGGTGAGTCCAATAAAGCCTCCATAAAACCTGTGGGTGGCTGAGTGCTAAAGGAGGCACCACACTTCATTTTATTCCTATGGATCCAGCCCTTAGAATTCCATTATTTTCACTCTTATTGTGGAGAATTCTTGAAGGGGACACGCAGTGTCAACCAGCATGGCCTGGCTGGCTTCCAGCTGCCAACCCCAAAGACAGAAACCTTGCAGCAGCAATCCCCACAAGCTGTGCTGGCATCTTCACCTGCAGATCCTCAAAAGGTGTGACATTAATTTAGTTTTAATTCCTCATAATGCATCTCAGTGATGGAAAAGCCCAATTCCCAGCCAGGACAGGAATAAGGTACAAACTGACTCAGACTCATCCCTGAGTGACTCATCTTCACCTTCCTGTGCACTCCAAATGTGAGATTTCAACTTTTCTGCCCTGCAGGCTCCATTTCCCAGCCTTCAAACAACAGCCACAGCACAACATTTCTGTCTCTAAGTGTCACAGCTATAATTTACACTTTAGTGCAAGCCTCCAGGGTTTTACAGAACCACCAAATAGCAGGGATGGCTCTTTAAAGTGGGGAAGGTGTCCATTGATGGTATTTTCTGCACTGTGTCCTCCTCTGACTTCTCCATAGACTGGCTGGAAGGAAGTTTGTCATTCCAACACAAGTTCTAGGCCCAAAACACAGAGTTTTCTGCATGGTCCATGTTGGTATCAGCACCAGTGCTTGAACAGGAAACAGGAGAAATGAGGAAGGAATCACAGAACAAGTGCAGAGAGCTGCCAGAGCACTTCCCTCCTGCTCTTTATTTCTGCTCTCACCCATAGCTGTGTGGCCTCACTGCCTTGACACATCCAGATCCCACTAATCATCATCCAAGCAGACACAAAAACCCCACTCATGGTCCCTTCTGCCTCGTGGAGCTGGCTGGGACCAAAGCTTGATGCAGTTGGTTGTTTCAATAGCACGGAGGCACCCAGGGCCATTTGAGACACCCATGGGTAACAGAAACATCTGCAGAGGACTTGCAGATGTGACACAACATCTGTGGGAGGTCAGGAGCAGATCAAGGAGGTGGGAAGTCCCACTTTGGAACAAATATCTGTAAAAGTTTAAAATCCTACACTAAAATACACAAATAGTTCTATAGAAACACATAAGTCCTAGGCATTAGAATTAAAATAGTGTGAATCCTTATTGCATTGCTCTTCCTGCCTGTTCCCCAGACTTCTCCACCCAAAACACATCAGCTGGTATTGACTTTTAAGCTTTCACTCACCTTCTGCATCACATTCACATATCCCTTCCAGTCAGGACAGGGTTACACATCTGCTCCCATTTCCTACCCTTCCCCAAGCACACAGCCTTTTCTACAGGAATAAAGCTACTCCATGCCTCCATCCACATCCCAATTCCTCCTTCAGGACACCCTGTTCCCTGCCTGGCAGGTCTGCACTCACACACCTCCTTAAAACAGACACTGGACTGTCAGTTTTAGGATGACACATCCCATAATGGAAACAAACAAGGGGAAAAAGTTCAACAGAAACTAAATTTGGATTGGTGCACATTGTGTCACCACTTAAAGACTTGAAGACCTGATGGGGCTGAAGGAGAGCCCAGCCTTCAGTGAGTTGTTTGGTTTTTTCCTCTCTGCTTTTTGCAGAGAACACGATTTTATGGGTGCTGATTTTACTTCAAAAATAACATGCTAAGAAATACGCATGTCCTTCCTGCAGGTTAATAAAAGCACTGAGAAACCCCCTGTGTGTGGCTGGTCCTTTCAGAAGGGCAGATGAGCAGCTGTGATCAGTCAGGTCCTGATTCCACCTTTCCACCACGTATCAATCCAGGGTGTGCCACATTTTCAGGCTCTTTACTAGAGAGAGAACAACCAGAAATGCTGTTGCTGTTTCCTATGGCTCTTTTTTTCTTTTTTTCCAGCTGGGCTATAGCTATGAGAGATAAAGCTGGGATTGCAGGGTGGCCAAAATATTGGAGCAACATGAAGTCATGTGGCATTAATGCACCAGAGAGCTTAATGCTAAACTTCTCCTTTAATCATTAATCATCATGTAAATAGCATTAATCTGAGCCTCGATGGAATTATTCTGCAAAAGGCTTTGATCCCAGCCTTTTTGGGGAATAAAGCCCTTTGGGAGGGATTTTAAAATCACTTTCATTCTATCAAATATGATGAATTGAAGATAGCCAGCACCTCCCATTGTTTTCACTGCGCTTTAAAACATTTCTTCAGTTAGCCAAAAAAGGGGAAATTGCAAACACCTGAATTCTGCTGATTTTACTCAAAGTTTTTATTTCCAGATGTGCTTACAAGAGATTATGCCAACCTTCACTGCCTTACCCAGAGTCAGCTGTTCCAGCCTCCCAGAGCATATCACAAGTTGGCATGAGGCAGATAAGCCTCACAGGAGGTCAGAAAGAGTTCAAAGGAGCAGAACGAGGACAAAAGGCAAGAAGCATCCACGATAAAAAAATGCAAATGCATGAGGCTGAGCAGAAAGGCACATGAAGTGCAGCTGTATCCGCTCCCTCTGAACCTTGTGCAAGGGCAGGTTGTCTAGACTGCAGCTGCAGCACTCAGTGAGGGATGGAGCCACATGTGATGGAGGGAGGGCAGGGGAAGCATGGTCTGATAGCAGCCCCTGCAATTCCCATCTGCCTCAGCCCATTCACATCCAGAGAGCTCCGTTTAGAAGAGATGCATCCAAGAGACAGCGTCAGCTTGGGGATTTCTGAGAGACTGGAGATTATAAAAAGCTTCTCTCAGTGACTGAGAAACTGGAGAAAAGGCTCATGATTTCTGGTGCAGGCCAATCTCATTGGGACATGCATCTTAAATTTGTTCACACACCACTCCATCACCTCTATACTGCACACACACATCCCTGCTCTTCCTGGCTAAAGAGGTTTTTCTATTTTAGATAAAAGAGCTGTTAAAAATTACATGGGCACAAAATGAGTCATGCTGTGAAAGGACACATCTGAAAGGAAATTTAAACCAGCAGCCTCCTCCTGCAGTGTGCTGCCACATTCAAGGGGTTTAGAGAAAAGTGTGAATGTGACCTTTCTGCTCCATGGCCAGGCTCATCCAGTGCTGGAACAAAAGTCCTGGGCTCTCCCTGTGCTCACACTCCATTTCCCCAGTCAGGGCTGCAGTTGCAGAAGTGAAATCAGATTAAATTCTGCCGTGCTTCAGCACAGGAGAACGAAAGCTTTGTTTGCAAAAATACGTGATGCTGCAAATGACGGCAAACTCAGACCACAGCAAAGTTCCCACAGTGAAGTGAAACTCGAGTTTCTTCACCAGATCAAGCAGAAACACACCAGCTTCACCTGAAATCATCAGACAGACATTCTCTCTTTACTGATGCAGGAGAGGACAAATCTCTGCTTCCCTGGTCCTCTGCTTGTCTATACAAAGCCCTGTAACTGAGACGATCTCATGAGGGAAAATTGGAATTTCAAATAAGAGAAAAGTTTAAAAAAAATAGCCTTGGGGTTTTGTTCATGATTTTGGTGTGGGTTTTCTTCAACTATTTTTCAGAAGCCACAGTCTGCCTGCACAGTCCCATGTGCTTTCAGACACTCCACCAAGCCACCTGGAACAGGGGCAGCTCAGTCTGAATCTATACTCAGTGCAGACTGTCAGGGTCTCATGGGTCCTGGGTTTCTCTTCTCACCCCAAGATTGTGCCCTTGCTCCTACTTGCCTAGTGACAAAATATTCCTACCAATACAGCGGGTAAAAATGAGGAAGAAAAATTAAAGCTGTATGGATTTAACAGGAAATTATTATTAAAAGATACCTGAACCACTGATTTTTTAAAAATTATGTTTCCAAAATCTTCACCTCTGATCATTTGCTGAATTCATGCAGAATCCACAGCAAGCTTCTGCCCATCTGAAGCTCTGATTCAAGTCCTGAGCCTTTAAAATCCTTGGGACACCAGTCCTAACTCAAATATTGCAAGGCTGGGTCTGCTAGGAAAATGAACAGAGATGGAAATGGGTTCCCCATCCCCCCACGGAGGCACTGATTGCTTTCTCAATTATCTGAAGTGGTGAAGAAAAAGGACAGTTTACCAAACAGGACCTTGGGTCACTTATGAGCATGTTGTCTCTCTTTTCCTTTAAATCCTTAGGGAACCATCACAGGGAAATATTCTGCCTTCATTGAATATTGGCATTGAACCCAAGGCCACGAATTGCTCCGAGCACTGTCCAGCTTCCCACAGCTTCCTACAGGAAACTGCCACCAGCTTCTGACATCTTCCACCTTAACATTTACCCTGTTCCTTCTGCTGACATTTCCTGGCTCTGCAGCTTCCACATGACTCAGAGACTTCCCGGACCCCGACTCGGCAGTGACATCAGCTCTGAGAGCTGAACTTCATAAACACCACTCGTTGTGTCACACTGTAATTACGGGGGAGGAGGGGGGGAAGGTTTGTTTGGCTTCTTTTTTTGAGTGAGGATGTTGAGTTTCCTCTAAAGCCATATTTAGAGCTGAGCTGCTGTAAGGAATCACTGTGATTTCAGTGACCAAAGGGCAGAAAGGGGATCACAGGGTTTTGTTTTGGGTGTCTCAAGAGACAGAAGTATGTGCAAAGCAAACTGTGCTGCAGAACACCTGGTATAGACATAAGGCAAAAGTCCAGCAGAGCTTCGAGGTGATTTCCTTGTCCTGAAGTCACCTCTGAGAGTGACTTCATCTCCAGGAGACTCAGTGACTTTAAAAAAAAAAAAACAAACCTAAACAAAACAGTGAAGACATTTCAGACAAGCCCAGCATCTGCCAGCTCAAGCTAACACCAGTAAATCTATAAATACATCTGCTTGCCCTGCTTGATGCTGTACGTTCACTTTTTACTTTAAAAAAAAGCAAATATTGTGTCCTGCACGGGCACATGTGAATGTCAGAGAGTCATAGAAATGTTTGGGCTGGGAGTGCCTTGGATGCCACCCACTAAATCAGCTTCCTCAGAGCCCATCCATCCTGGCCTTGAACAATCCCATGGAAAGCTGTGGTATTGATACTGTTTATACAGCAAATTTTGCACCAGTTTAAACACAACTCCCCTAAAATCCTTCATCATTTTGCAGATTCTCAGCTTCCACCAAGACTTACTTGAAATCTCAACTTTTCGGTATTTTTTAAATATTATTTTTGCTTTTTTTTTTTTTTTTTTTTCTTTGCAGAGTTTTCATGTTCACTTCCTTGATATCACCTTTTCTTTCCAGGACAAGGTGACACACCTGCAGCACTGCCTGGGGGTGTGACTCAGCTCTGCCAGCAGTCACGAGCCCCAGGGACCTGCCAGGACACAGGTGACACGTGCCCACACAGGGCTGAGTTCTGAGCTGTCACAGGAGCCAGGTGTGAACCTGCTGGAAATGTGAGCCAGGCATCTCCTGTCAGCACAGGAGCCAACCAGATTACAGAGCTGGGGAGGTTCCTGCAGCACTTCCAGGCTGCAACAGGTGACTTTTAATCTGGTTTATCAGCAGGTCATATGAATTTCAGAGGAGTAATTGAATCTACCTCACCCTGTAAATTTTTTTTTTAATTAAAAAAAAAAAAATCAGACTTCATAACATAAGCAAGATGTTATGAGAAACGCCCCAGAGTTCTGGTAGAGATATTTGTTTTTTCAGCCTGCATTTCTTCTTTTTTTTTCCTTTTTCCTATTTGGGCGTGTTTTTTAATCTTTTAATAACTGTGTCTGGAATTATTTCTCTATGAAAACTGCCACCCTGCTCATAAAAGGTAGAAATAATGTTCTAAGCAAATGCAAACAGGCACTTTTTCAATGTCTAAACTATTTGGGGAATTTGGGGTTGAAGGATCAGAGCAGACATGCCCAGGTAGGGAAATCTTGCCTAATGTTTCAAGGGCAGATTTTGGCAAATATCAAACTTTCAGGGCAGGGATTTTGGGCTGGCTTTTCCTTCAGGGCTGGTGGTTTATTGGCCAGGTATGACAAAAATGGGTCAGCAGCACCTCTGCCCCTCTGTCATGAATGCAGATTGAAACAGCTCCCTCAGATGCTTCCCACATTGCTGGGCCTGGGCTTGAAGGTGACAAAACACCTCTTCAGTGCCTGCACAAGTGAACCTGTCCTCTCCCAGTTTATCCTCTCCAGTGTCTGCTGTGCACACAGCCACCTCCACACCCTGCTCACAGTCCCACAGGTCCCCATGGATTTCTGCACATTTTCCTTAATGTTTAAGGTCAATTCTTTACACTGAACAGCTGGAAAAACAGGATCCAAACAGCCAGCAGCTATGTCCAGAGCTGCTGAACCTCACTTTCCAAGCTGCTCAGACCAAGACTTTCCCTCCAAGCTCAGCCCTGCCCTGTGTGTTCTGTGACTCACAGGCACAGGTCACTGGAAGGCTGTCCTAGCAGAAGGCTCCCATATTCTGCTCAGTCACTGCTGGCAGTGCTTCACTGGGCCATCAGTGTGATCCTGTGCAGCTGCTCTCATGCTCATCCTGTTCTTACATGTTTGTTTCCTTTATTTTCAGGGATGACATTGGCCTGATCCTCTCTCGTCCCACTCTGGTGCTCATCCTGTGCACTGTGGGCTGGAACCAGAGAGTACAAACATAAGTCTTGCACTTATTTATAGAAAACAACATAAAAATGACTAGTCAAGGGCCATCTAGCCCAGTATTTTGGTTTACAGCAGTAATTCAAGGGAAAATATGACAAGATAAACACATAGTCACATTTTTCCTGAATGCTGTCCCAGTGAATTTGTGCAAATAACTTTCAAAGCCCTGAAAGCAGCAGGACTCTGTCCGTGGCATATTTGGTGATGGAAAACATGTCCCTGGCAATGGAGAACATTTGTGGATACACAAAGCTTTGCTTTTTCATTCCCTGTGCTGTAAAAAGACTGAGGTGAGAGCAGCACCAGGATAGGGGTGAAGGTCCCAGGGAAACAGGAGAGCAGCACAGAGCACAGAAAAGCCTCAGCTGCTACAACTGCTCCTCTTCTGGAGTCAGATTTGGGTTATTTGGGGATGCCAAATGGGACCACTACTCTCAAATAAATAGGATTTTGCCTGAGCTGTGTTACTGGAATAACTCTGTGAAGGATAGTCCTGCTGCATGAGCAGCAAAGGGTGAATCCAGATGTGTGATGTGCTGGATAAGAAATCTGTGTCCCCAAAAGCTGTCACATCTGTGTTGTACATCCTCATGGGCAGACTTCAGATTTTGCTGCCAGGTGTGTTGGTTGTTTTAATGTTTAGCTGCAAAAAACCCAAAAGAGAGGCTACAACATGGATGTGACTCCTGGAAATTTATTTTTTTTTAATCTGAAATATTAAAGGCAACCAAATAATTTTGGAATTTAAATGGTGTGGGAAAAAAACCTTAATGAAGTGTGAAAAGGAATCTGGAACAGGCTCCCCAGGGAAATGGTGGAGTCACCATTCCTGTCAGTGTTCAAAAAACTTTGTAGATTTGGTTGAAGGATGGAATTAATGGTCTTGGAGGTCTTTTCCAACCTTATTGATTCTATGATATCACAGGATCTAATAACTCTTCTTTAAACTTTAGAAGCTACAGGAAAAAATTGCTTTAAATGACTGAAGCTGTCAGTGCAATGTCAAGATCTGGTTCAGATCCAGTTGCAAGGGAAATGTGAACACTGCCAGCCTGTGTGGTGAATATTTGTTTCTCAGACAAGCTGCTTCTTGAACAGAGCTTGTTGAAGTTAAATAGGTCCCCTCACTCCACTTCACTGGAATAATCCTGCAGAGGAACCATTTTTTCCCTGCCTTCTAGCAGAGAAGCAAAGGATCCCATGGATGTATGAAAAGCATCACTTGGAAGACCTTAGTATGTTTAAAGTTTGATTTTTTTTGTACAAAAAAAATCACTGTCCCTGTGGATGCTTCCTTCTGTCTGTGTCCAGCAGCCTGGAAAGGCAAAGCTAATGACAGCAGAAGTGGTCTGACATAGAGGAGGGAGCCTTCAATGAGTCTGACCCATTAACCCTAATCTCATAATTACCCCGCCATTGATCAGGAAGTGTGTGCTAATTAGCAGAGCGTTAGAGCAAGGCGTGAGTCACCAGCCTAATTATCAACACCTCCTCCCAGCCCCACAAAGGCTGTCCCTCTCTTTTTGGGCAGAAATAGCTCACAAGAAGGTGAGAAAATGAGTCTTGTCAGCTGCTTCAGTGGCAACCTGGTTCCAAAAGAATTTATGTGAAATGTTACTATAGAAGCACAGAATGGTTTTATTGTAAAGGAACCTTAAAGATCATCTCTTCCAAGCTCCTGTCATGGGCAGGGACACCTTCCACTGCCCCAGGGTGCTCCAAGCCCCATCCAACCTGGCCTTGGACATTTCCAGGGATGGGGCACCATAGGTTCTCTGGGCAATCTGTGCCCTCAGAGTGAAGAATTTATTCCTAATATCCAATGCAAACTTACTTTATCAGTTTAAAGCCATCCCTCCTTGTCCTATCACTGCATGCCTTTGCAAAACATCCCTCTCCAGCCTTCAGAGTTAGCCAAGCAGAATCCAGCCTTGTTTTTTTGGGTGGCACTAACTAAAAAAACAAAAGCTTGTGGACTAATTCTTATTTATGTTATCTCATTTTCTTATGCAAAATATTCTGCAGCCCCTGCATGAAGTAAAGATTAGCTGTGTAGCAATAACTTAAGACCACCAGGCTGCAGGATCCACTTTGGGTCCACATCTCCCTTGCTTTCTCCAGCCTCCCCCGTGTTCTGCAGGGCTGTAAGTCCTAGTGGCCCACTGTGGTTGATCCTTGGAGAGATTTTCCACTGAATTTCTCCAGGTGACAGGTTTGTTCCTCCTCAGAAGGAATATGGGCTTCATCCAGCCACATGTTCACCTGGAAGGGCTCCTGTGGAGGTCTTAGGGAGGGAAATTGAAAGGTTTCACCAGGAAGGACCAGCTCTACCCCCAGTCCTGTTCTCACCAAGGTAATGGCAGCCTTTGGGAGGGAAAAGCCTCCCTCCTGGGGAATGGCAGGACCATGTGAAGATCACTCTGCTGTCACTGCACAGTCACACCTGGGCTTTATTATAAAACTTCTTTTGGCAGGCACAAGGTCCAGGTAGAGGCATCGCTGTTCCACGTGTTGGTTATCTCCAGGGCAGGAGCTGACTCTTCCCATCCTGAACTTTAGGCACAGGAGATCTCACAGAGCCTGGGGAGCTGGGCCAGATCCAGAGCTCTGACAGGGGACAACACAGAGGAGAAAGGAGCTTTGGGCTTTGCAAACTTTCACTTCTCACTGTCAGTCCACTCACCACGGTGGTGCTTGGGATCAAATAACCTGATTTTCACCTGTAGGATCTTGTGCAGTGCTCAAGAAGAAGAGCCAGAGACAAAGCCATTTAGTTTGACATCAGCATTCCTACAGAAAATAATGCATTTCTAGTCAGTGAGTCAAAATAAGGCATTTTTAAAAGATTGTGTTAGTCAATTTTGCAGCCAGAGGCAATTGCAATGTGGGATTGGAGCACTTCTCAGCCTTGGTCTCCAGCAGTCCTCAGATCCAGGCAATGAGCTCCAAAGTGCAGCCCACATCGAGCCCTTCCTTGCTCCATGATCAGGAGTCAGGAATGGGTACGTGTAGTTCCTCATTTGCCAAATGCAGTTTTATTTTTGGTTTTATTTCTTCAAATTTCTAATGTGGAAGGAAAAGAAAGCAAAACGACAAAGGAAACAGCATACAACATACATTATTTTGTTAATAATACCTGAAAAGTGAGAATAAAATTTCCCAGTATTCCAGGAGCTGTCGTAGTCCAGGTCAGCTCCCACAGCAAGAGATTAATTTGCTAAGAACAGAATTATTCTGCATTGTGTCTTTGAGAACATCTCAGAATTAAATCTCAGGGGTTTGTATGGGCTGACAAATTGTCTGCTTGCTTTAAAACTCAATCTTCAGTCTTGTAACCAACTTGCAACCGGAAATGTTGTCTGAGGTGGTACAAAGTCCAAATAGCAGCTCACCCTGCAGCAAGGATAAAGTTCCACTGCTGCATGTGGTGTGCAGCTCTGTTTTGCTCTGCCCTTGAGATCTTGCTACTTCATGAGCCTGGAAAGCTGAATTTAGAGTGATAATAATGATAATTAATAACTGTACTGGCTTGGAAGCAAAACCAGTGAGAGACTCCAAGTCAGAAATACAATTTAATAGGGAAAAGAAAAAAAAATAATAAAATACATGCAATAGTACTAAAGAAAAATCTCTGACAGAGTCAAAATAAAACCTGACACCCCACTAGTTCAGATGAAGTGGTCTTGTTGAAGTAGTGATCCTTTAGAAAGGTGTGAAAACCAGTGGGTAAGGGTGCCTTGGTGTTCCAAATCTCAGTTTTTACCTAGGTAGGAAATGTTCCCCCTAGGTGGAGCATCTCCCCATGGGATGATGGAATTTTATCAGTCATGCAGTGGGACTCAATGGACCATTAGCAGGAAATATCTCCCTGGAGGAAGAATGGGTTGTGGAAAAGATAAAGAACAGTGCCCCACCTGGTTTTTAACAGATGGCCCATTAGCAGAGAATATCCTCCCTGGAGATAAAGGTCACTGCCCCACCTGGTTTCAAAAGATGGTGATAGAAATGTATAGATGATAGTATGTGTATTTTTGGGCATACCTTTACATGGTAACCTAGGACAATAACCAACAATAATTGCCTTTATGATCTGTTTTTCTTCCATGAATCTTCAGGTGCTTTAGAACTCCTGGGCCAAGTCCAGCACCCCATCTCTCCCTGAACTGTTTTTGTTCACTATTGTTTCAAGCATCACCATGTTAGCAGGCTCTGAACAAGAGGGAGTGGTGAGAATAATGGAAACCCTTTGTGTTGGATAACTTTGTACCACATGTGTGACTCATCTTTATTCCCTATGATTTTGGTGGGATTCCCCTCAGCACTGCAAATCACCACAATTTCATTCAATCCATGTGTAAAATGGCACTGAAAAGGCAATTCTGCCCCAAGTCAGCCTTGAGGATAGGTGAAAGACATGGAAAACTGTGTCTTTCAGGAGTTTTTGTTACTCTTACAAAATATCCTTTGTATGTCTTCCATAGATAAGTCAGAGTAGTCAAAGAACCTGGAAAAACAAAATGAGAAGGAAATAAAAGAAAATTGTTTGAGCAGTAGTGACAGCAAAGGATGAAGGGCAGGTGCAAGAGATGATCCTGCAGTGGATAAGAGGGAACATCTCCCTTTTCTTCCACTGGGAAAAATTTTTGCTGGTTTAAACTCTTTACATGGAACTGTTTATCTCTGTAAATCTGGAAATAGCCACATTTCTGGGAAGATGGCCCAAAGCTGTCATCTGACTAATTTAACCTGTGTTGGAGTAACAGAGAAGCAACTTCTGAGTGGAGAAATTCCCTGTGGAAACCACCCACGGGTAGAGTCAACATGACAGGCAGCCTTGCTCAGACCAGAGCCCACATCAGCAGAATTTGATTGCCATGGCTACTCTGAAGAGTCACTTGTTCATCAAGTTGGAACCTATTAATATACAGAGCTTTAAAAATCTCTGTTATTGTGTGTTTGGAACAGAATCACAGAATGATTTGGGTTGGAAGGGACATAAGAATGGTCACCTAGACCAACCCCCTGTCACAGGGAAGGACACCTTCCATGAGACCAGGTGAAAAACCCCATCCAGCCTGGCCTTGAACAGGGCAGCACAATCCAAGCTTATATTTTTCCCCTGATTTTGGAGCATTTTCTACCACAGTTATGAATCCCTTTGCTCCTGTTGGTTGTCATAAGCCAAACACAAACTTGCCATCACAGGCCACTCCAGAGCCTGGTGTGGATGCTGAGGTCACAAACTGAAAATCATAAGGACCTTTGCATTCCCTGGCACTCAAAGCTTCTCCAGCCAAGCTGCAGACAGAGAGGAATTCATCCCTCCTGCAGAGCTCATTGTTGCTCCTGTTTAACACACAGGGAATGTGAGCCACAGAGATGTTTAAACTCCCTGGCCAAGGTCTTGGAGGAGTCTCAGCCACAGATTCACAAACAGAGCTCAGATATCTCCTCTCCAAATCCTGCTGATGGAGCACTGTCAAAAGCTCCTTGTCCCATCACCCCAGGTAGATTCCTTTGTGATGAATCACTGACAACAAAAGGAATATAATAATTAGAACAATTAACTCCTACATAAGCAAGGCATGATGCAGTTTGCAGAGATCTCCAAGAATTCCTTATCAGTAATTCACATCTGCATAAATGGAAGCACTGGAAAGTCAAATCACTCAACCCCAGGCCTGTCCTTTTCAGTCACAGGCAGGTCTGAGCTCAGAGAGGTCTCTGTGAACTCCTGAAACCCAGCTCTCCTCATGGCAAGGTGCTGCACTGCCAAAGGGGGATGCACATGGGGACACCAAAGGTGGCTGAGAACACAAGTTAATCTTATCACATGCCTACAAGCCATCCCAGAAAGGCTGCTTGCAACACCTCATCCTTGGAGCATTCAGCATGTGATCAAGGTCACATTTTGCATGTCAAATTTCCCAGCTGGCGACCTGGGCAATGCTCATGAGGAATTTGGGTGTGTTTGCATAAGTGTACCTTTATCCAGACATTCAGCATGCCAGGAGGAGCAGCACAAGCATGTCAGCTAGAAGAGATGCTACTCAGGATTGAGTTTAAAAGCACTTTTTTTTTTTTGCTAGGAATTTATGCATGATTGAGAGGAGTCTGCATTTCTCATATCCTTTTAGACTTGGTCCCCAGGACTGGTCTTCAGAAAAGGGACAAAGCCAATGTTTCAACTGGAGTTCCATTCCTGCAGAAACCACACTCAGGCTTTTTGTTTGTTTTCCTTGGAAAAAGCTACAGGTTGCTATGCACAGCATTCCTAATTTACCCAGCCATCTGCAGCAGAAGGATGGTGGTGAATCAACACCAGCTGGAGCTCAGCAGAAGCTTTCAGGTTGCAGTTATGCCAGTCTATGTTCTGAACCTTCTCTAATGGGAGCCTCCCAACTCTTTCTAATATCTGCTGATGTAGATTGATCAGATCCTCACCAGAAGAGCAAGCAGTAGGTCCTGATATTGTATTTATTTCCCAGCCTATAAACACTCCTAGATCACTTTTGGTGTCACTAAGCAAACTGGTTTTAATAATCTCCAATTTTCCTCCAAAAATCTACTCTCCTTTTGGGCTACACGTTCTTCAAAAGCTGCTTCCTTCAATTTTCCAAGACCCAGAGAATCTGACAGCATATGAGACCTTGGGGACAGCAAAGTTTTTGTTTGTTTGGTGTGGGAGCGTGCTGAGATCAGCTCCCAGATCCCTCAACCAGGATGTTAGATTATGTCCAGGACACCTGTAAGATTCCCTGCCCTGTTCCTGGATCACAGGAGGGGAATATAAAGTTGAATATGTACATTTTGTCAAATCTGTGACTTGGTGTCATCCCACAGACCCTCTCATTTGGTCCAACTAATCCATTAAAAACCTAATAATGGTTTCACTAACCAAAAGAATTAAGTGCAAAGAAATATATGGGGAGTTGAGCTACCTGGTCTAGTGGAAAGTGCCCCTGCCCATGGCAGGATTTTGGAGCTACATGACCTTTAAGGGCCCTTCCAACCCAAACCATCTTAGGATTCTCTGATCTTGGCTGTTGGCAAACACAAGAGTATAAAATCAGTCATTGATTGAGTCAATGAATTGAAATCCATCATTTTTGCATCTGAAAGGCTTTGCACTCCAAAAATAATTTCAGCTAAAAATGATTGATGTTTTCTCTGGAGCCCCAAACATCTTTTCTCACACCAGAGGAGTCCTGAGTGCTGCTCATTTCCCTTATGTTGAAACTCTTTAAATGCTCTGTGATGGTTTTATAGATGGTATAAAACACTCACACTTTGTGGTTCACCTTCCCCTTTTCCTTGAGTATGGACTGCTGAGGACAGGGACATGCCAAAGCTTCTGCACTGCCTTTATCTACAGGAGCAGGAGATCTGAACAGAATCAATTTTTGGGTCTTCATTTCATGAAATTAATAACAACATTCTTGACCAGGTAGTGAGGAATGTTTGTATTTTGAACCCCTGCTACACCTGAGAGTGAAGGGCAGGAACACACACACAAAATGCCTTAGAACAACTCCAGCTCCTAAATGGTGGAAAAGATGATTTTGGGACTGGCTGTCAAGGCTCTGATCACAAGGATCAGAGAAATTACTTCTTTCCTTGCTCTATAAATTTGACCTTTCCTAGGCCTAGAACAGTTTTGAACCTCTAAGTTTTTGCCCTGGGAAGAGCATAATCAAGTTCCATTCTTAATACAGGGACTGGAAATTCAATATATCTTCACTGAGTTCAACTGATTTGATTCAAGTTGGTTGAGATTGGAACATGGCATAGAGACAGACCCATTGTTTCAGCTGCACCTGTCCTGTCACAAATCTCTCTAATATTTCTTCACTGTTTAATGTGAGGGATGCTTTGTGTCTGATCACAGGTAACTCAGTGAACCCATATTTGATAAGCTCTCTGTTACAGAATCACAGAAAGGTTTGGGTGGGAAGGGACTTTTAAGACACTCTGCCATGGGCAGGGACACCTTCCACTGTCCCAGGTCCCTCCAAGCCCTGGCCAGTCTGGCCTTGGTCACTTCCAGAGATCCTGGGGCAGTTGCAGCTTCTCTGGGACACTTATCTTTGTTTCCATGTGACCTTCAGTGAATGATCTGCTCCATCTTCACAAGTTTATGCTGACAGTGGGGAAATCCTCCAGGCAGACACAGATCAGACAGAACAGCACTGTAGCTCCCAGTCACTCTCTTTTGCCTGGAGCTTGCTCATTCTCAGGTAACAGTCCTTAGGTATTTTCTTTTTCCTTTCCTAAGAATTTTTTTAAGGCAAATGGCATCAGGTTTTTACCTCCAAACACTGATACTTCTTTTTTCTTTTTTTTTTTTTTTAATATCTTTTTTTATTTGTAGTAAGCCCATGAAAACAAGATCTAGCTACGAATTATGCTGGAAGCATCCTCTAACCCCACTCCTGGAGGGATCACCGGGGAGCCCAGACGTGGCATGGCAGCAGATGGCGCTGAAGCCCTTGGAGCCCATCAAGGAGCCCTGATCAACCCACTCCCACCTTGCAGGGCTTCCCAAAAATCCTTCCCCCACCCTGTCCCCTCTTACAGCAGAACACAGGGAGACCTTGCCACTGAAACCTGGGCATTTTGAGACCGCACATGCTGTGGGTGATGATTAGAGTCCCTAACTGGGAGTATAAAAATGGCAACACGCCAGGGACCACAGAAGATCCCTGTTTTTGGACAGCAGCCCTGTGTAGTTCCTTTCCCACTCCCAGTCTATTTGGAGGGCTCCACACGGCCACAGAGCAGCTGATGGCTCCTTGCTCTGATCTCAGCAATCTCTCCAGAGGCAATTTCCATTTATAGATCCAGAAGTGTGTCTCCAATTATAGAAGTGCTGCGAGGTGGCTCCAAGGCACTGTCTGCCCCTGCCACCGTGACACCCCTGGGGACAGGTGACAGCTCCCAGGTCAGGAGCCATCCCACTTCCCCCTATCTGATAGAACACCCTGTGTCTGCAGCTCTACACGTGATTGAGAAAAGACTGCTGTGACCTCACAGACTTCCCTGTCTGTTCTTCTGATGGTTTAAAAAAAAATGCAGAGGAAAGTATTCCTTTAGCTGGAGGAGGCTGTACCTCATGGTGACTCAGACCTAGGATCACAAAGATTTCTTTGCTGAAAAAAAATGCAAATTTATGTCTATTCCACTGGTGGATGGAGGAAATGCGCATTTCCAGGTGCCCACAGCAAGGAGCAGTGGAAGGATGAGTTCAGGTGGAGCACGTGTCATATTGAAGCACTTTCTGCTGTGACTGAGTTGTGCCTCCTGTACCTCAGAGAGAGCACAGGAGATGGCCAGGTCTGCCCAAGTCAATTGAGTCAAAGGCACATGGGCATTTTGTCACCCAAGTCTGAACTGGACATCACACCCACTGCTTTCTCTGGTTGCTGGGCATCACCCACCTTTCCCTTGAGGTTAAACTGCAGTTTAGCACTGCTGGGGCACCTCAGTTAAATACTGTGAGTTCCTGGCAAATTGGTGTCATCGAGGCAATAAAAGTAGATAAGGATAAAATATGTCCGTAATTGCTTGTGAGGACAGGAGCAACCAGACTTGGGCGAGACAGGAATCTCCACGTTACCCTGAATGCTCCTTGGAGTTACCTGTTCAAATTCAGGGCAGTGCAGAAATACCTCGAGAATCTTATCAGAATAAACCCCAGCTCCATAAAATACTCAAGGTAGCTGTGAAATTCCCTCTTTCTCACATCCTTGTAGACATTGGAAAAAACCTTCCCCCGGGGCCAGTTCCCTGACTTCCAGCAGCCCATGGTTACTCATCACATCACGGGCCATTGTGACCATTTCAGACAGGAAATTAAGCTTCTCACTAAACACCCCTTATCTAATCTCCATGTTCAATATTTCCACCTTGCTTGCACTAAAGACATTCCCCTTCACATCCATAAAGCTGGGGCAGATCAAGGGACAGTTATCACGGGGCTGTGTGTGCTCACAGTGAGGGGAAGCCTTTCTCCCAGCTGCCACACCTCCACGTTTTACCTGCAGCCTCATTAAATCATTCCTTGCATGGAACTCTTCGGCAGTCATGTGGTCAAGCCAGGAAGTTATCCTCTTTAGTCACATTTCATTCTTCTCATTGCAGTTACCTTGAGATAACCAGGACATTGATGACTGCACTGCATCCATATTGATTCTACAAAGTACAATAGGTGTATGATTTTTTTTTTTATGAACAGGAACAAGGACATGTGGTGACAAATCAAGGGGGAATAGCTTTTAACTGGAAGGGAGTAGGCTGAGATTAGGTATTACAAATAAATCCTTCACTGTGAGGGTGGGGAGGCCCTGGCACAGGGTGCCCAGAGAAGCTGTGGCTGCCCCTGGATCCCTGGAAGTGTCCAAGGCCAGGCTGGATGGGGCTTGGAGCAACCTGGGATAGTGGAAGGTGTCCCTACCCATGGCAGGGGCTTGGAAAGAGATGGAATTCAAGTTCCTTTCCAACCCAAACTGTTCTGTGACTTTTAATTAATTGCTCCTGCTGAGGTTTACTCTGGCTGGGATAACCAGGCTGTGTGCTAACTTAATTCATCCCAGCAACATTCCCATAAAAGCCCATGCTGGTGTTAAGCACACCTAAATGTTCATAAGGAGACAGATGGAGAAAAGATGCACATGTGTGTGTGCCAAGACTGAAATGGCATCATCTGTCAGGCATTCACTCTTGCAAACATCTGATTTATGCATTATTAATGCCAAGGCACCCAGATTATCATTTCCAGCACTGTGTACTCATACGTAGGTGAACGTGGGTGGATAGAGATTCGTGTATGGAGAATACTTCAGCATACACACATGAATATGTAAAAATTTCTGAGTGCAAGATTAGAAATGGATAGACAAATGTGTGGTGCAGAAGTTCAGGTATCCAAAAAGAAATTTTGTGCATCTAGATGTCAAATTGCTAGAAATCCCAGCATATTTATAACAAATCTTGGCAGCTCCTTTCCTCCCCTGCCTTAGCAGATAAAAGTGTGCCCAGGTTTGCTCGGATCAAAGGCATCCATCATCCACGAATGAGTGTGTGCCCCCGTGACACAGAGAAACAAATACTTGGATGCTGACTGGCAATAAATAAATACCTGCCAGTGTTTATTCCACACCCCAGGGTGGGGCTGGCACCCGGCTGATCGAGTCCCTTTTGTGTTTGTTTTGTCGGTCTCCGGGGGGTTTCCCGTCCTTTCCCAGCCCTCTGGTGGGGTTTGGCAGGCAGGGTCCGACAATGATGCTCCGTGTGACAGGAAAAGCTGCAGAGGTGGGCTGGGGACCAGCTCATCCGGGAGGTTTAATGAGCGGCGTGGGGGAAAGGAGAAGCATCTCCTTAAATACAGAGTGAGTCAAACTCACCTCTGGCGAAGGGAGAAGAGGACCTGGAGCAGAGGAGGCGTTGACAAGGCACCGTATGTGCTCCCTGTCACATCCTCTGCTGTTTACTCAAGCTGCAGGGATGTGAGCAGAAGTAAAACCTGATTTAGGTCACATATGCCTTTCTCTTTGCTCAGTGCTGGAGTCAAAACATCCCGTGGGCAAGAGGAGGAGGAGACGAGGACCTTGCATTGTCTGGGAGATGAGATAGGATTTGATGCACAGCTCTGGACAAGGAACCAGGCCATTTTTCCCAGCAGAGAGCTGGTTTTGCTTCTCTGTAAAACCTTCTTTTCTATTGTTGTTGTTGTTGATTCATGACAGGTAAGTTTGGCTTATCTGAGACTTTATTTTCATAATCAAGAAGTTTGCATAACTAATGAACTCTGTTCCCAGCTTGTTCTGTACAGCAAACACTAGCTGGCAAGGAATTTGTTAGATTAATGCACCTAAACAATAGGTATGGTTTAGTTCCTCCTCTCCTGCCCACCCAGCCTTCCCAGTGCAGCCTCTGGGCTCTGCATAAAACCACGAGCCCTGGGAGTCAGGGAGTCATTCTGGGACCTCTGACATCCACCTGCTGAGCAAAGCCAGGAGGAGCTGTGCCAGGAGCCCCACTCGGGTAACCCACAGCACCTGACCCCATCTCGAGTGGTTCAGCTGTGGGGCAGTGCTAGGGCCATCACTTCCAGGGATGGGGCAGCAGCAGCTTCTCTGGGCAACCTGTGCCAGGAGCTCACCGCCTTCCCAGCCAAGATTTCTTCATTTTATTAAATCTAAATCTTTTAGTTTAAAACCCTTCCTCCTTGTCCTATCTCTGCCTATATAAAAGATCACCTTCCTTTTTATACCTTCAGGTACCAGGAGGTGTTTTAAGGTCTCCCTGGAGCCTTCACCAGGTGATCACCCCCAGCTCTCCCAGCCTGTCTCCAGAGCAGAGGGCTCCAGCCCTTGGAGCATCTCCATGGCCTCCTCTGGATCTGCTCCAGCAGCTCCAGGTCCTTCTGCTGTTGGTCCCAGGGCTGGAGGCAGCTCTGCAGGTGGGGTCTCACCTGAGTGGGGCAGAGGGACAGAATCCCCTCCCTTGACCTGCTGCCCACACTTGTGGTGCAGCCCAGGATGCACTTGAGCCACAGCCCCAGTGAATTAACTGGAAGGAACCTCTCACCAGGAGCCCACACACAGGGATGGATCACAGAACCAGTGCTGCTGCTTGTCTCTGTAGAAGAAAAAGGAGACTTCAAGCCCTGTGACCAAGCAGTGGGAGAGCTCTCCACCATCTGCCTGCTGCTAAATTAAACATGAGCTTTGCCTAAGCACACGCCAATTACTGGAAAAGGCTGACTGTGACATGTGGTGACATCCTCCCCCTCTCTTCCTCTCTCCCCCCGTGTGAACGCAGCCCTGACTCTGGTTCTGAGCAGCTGAGCCAGCGCCGGGCAAAGATGCAAATCTCAGTCACTTCTTCCACTCACCGCGTGTGACAGGGCTGCAGTGGCCAGAGAAATAACCACCCACTGCTGAAACACTGCTGCACTCACAGCCCCTGGGTTCAGAAATGCATGGACAGAATGCACCTGAATTCCAGCAGTTCTATGGCTTAGGCTGGTTGCTGTTAACCTTTTCCAGCCTGGTGGAGAGTTAGGAATACAGTAATTAATGCCTGGTTGTTGACTGCAAAAGGAGCTGCAAATTTTGCCAGTGGCAGCACCTGCCTGGCAAGGCACAGGTTGTAAATCAAAGCAGCAGTGTTAATAATGCAATGTCAAGAAGCTAAAGAAAGTCATTATCCAGTTTGAATATCAGCTAGAGGTTCTCCTGTGCTTTATGACTCCTCTGGTCTGTTATCAGATAATGATAGGACAAGGAGGAACAGTTTTAAACTGAAAGAGGAGAGATTTGGATTATATATTCTGAAGAAATTCTTTACTTAAAGAGTAGTAAGGCACTGGGAAAAGTTGCCTGGAGAAACTGGGACTGCCCCATCCCTGGAAGTGTTCAAGGCCAGGCTGGATCCAACCTGATCTCATGGAAGGTGTCCCTGCCCATGACAGAGGGGTTGGAACAAGATCATCTTTAAGGTTCTTTCCAGCCCAAACCACCCTGTGATTCTGTCAGCATCTGCCCCATGAGACAACATCCCTCCTGCTGCAATTCCCCAGCCCCAGCAGATCCTGAACCTGAAGGCAGTGCCAAGGTGAGGTGAGAGCACAAGGTCAATGTGTCCTGTGGGAACACTGCTTGCAGAAAATCCAAAATGGGACCATGGAGGAGGAGGGTGTAGGTTCTTGAGGGCAAGTAGGATGTGTTTCCACCTTGTTTCTCTTTTGAGAGCTGCTCTGGCTATGTCTGAAAGAAGAATGGACTCCACATCTGAGCCCTGCTTTTGATCTCTTCCCATACAGGTTCATGAATCAAACTGCTGGAGATCCAGGTGGGTGTGTGACTCTTCCTAGAGGCTCTAACAGAAATTCATCCCTCCAGGAATCACTGAAGTACCCCTGGGGATCACAGAGGGTGAGAAATGAGGCAATTCACCACTTCTGTCAGACCCTTCCTGGCCAGATAAACCAAGCACAGGGTTTGAGCTCCAACAGATCTATCCTGAATCCCCTCTCTGGATCCCTCTCTGACCTCCTGGCTCCCAAGATGCACAGAGGAGCTCATACCACTCCCAGACATAATAACCTGATAGTAACAAAGAAAACAATGATAATAGTAATAATAAAATATAATTTTTTGTCTATCAAGGCCAGACCTGCCTTGGGGTGATTTGCACACGTACAAACACCAGCACAACAGGCAACTTTCAGTGGTTCAACAACCAGAGTTGGAGCTGATGGGGGAAATATTTTGTTCCTCTGCCCCAAACTGTGTAAAACCAGGTGTTTTCTCATAGCTCTCCCCTTCCATGTGCAAGCAGAGGGGATGGAGTTTCCCTCTGAGTGTTGGGACTTTCCTGGGGCTGTGCATGATGTGCCCATGGTCACACTCATGTGGCCACGGCTGCTCCCAGTCCTGCCCAGCTCATCCATCATGGTTATTGTCCTCCTGACAGCAGAATGCTGCCCTCAGCTGTGCTCACAGACCCTGTAGTTACAGTCCACACAATCCTGTGGTCCACAGGCTGCACCTGTGGTCAAGATCCTTCTCAGTGTGCCTCAAATAAGGAGCTGATTTGAGCACTCTGGTTTATTTAGGGAGAATACCTCTGGACAGCAGACAGCCCCAGCTGATGCATGTACCCAGACTGGGTGATGGGTGTGGTGTCACTGCATCCCTGAGCCCTGGCACCCCCTGCACTGCTCCTGCTCAGTCCAGGCCACACACCAGGGACACACCAAAACCCCACAGATGACCCCTGCCCTGACCCTGTTGGTTTGCCAGTACAAACACAGCCTGGCATGGAAATGCAGAGAGATTCCATTTCTGTCAAACCAACATTTTCATCTCAGAAAAAAGCTCATCCAGAAGAATCCTGCGTGGCTCTGCCTGCATTCCCAGCCTTACTTAAACACAGATGATTCCTCCCAGCAGCCACAGCCCTGCTATGATCCCTGCCTGCTCGGATGAGCTCCTACAGACAGTGGCTATAAATAATCCCAGCCAGCATCAGGAATGACCTCCCTGACAGATTTATTTACTGCAGGCATGACCAACACACAGTGATTTAATTTACTCTTTGCACATAGTTGCTTGAGCCCTTTGGTTAATTACCTACAAGAGGATGCTGCTGGATTTCCACCCTGGAATGCATCAGTTTTTGGTGGCTCCAGTGCTGTACTCTGTCTCAGCAGAGGTGATGATAACCCAGAGAGGGTTCAAGCTAATGGGATCTGTCTGAAACGTGTCCAGTTCACCCCAGGACACCAGGCCTGATTCTGATACAGCCATTAGGTCCATTTCCTTGGGTGGATTTATTCCTAAACCCTTCCAGTCAGTGTTTCCTTATCCTGAGGTATCTTGATCTCTGACATTTGCCTATTGAGGAATGAGGTGATTGTGAGTGAGAGTGATCTCCCACACAGCCTGGCCTTGGACTCCACCTTTCAAAACTGGACCCAGGCTCCTTCCTGAGATGGATTCCACAGCTGTTTATCTCAAATCAGCTCTTCAAAACAATAGAGGAATTTGGCAGCTGCTTAGTTTTTCCCTTTAGCTTTGCACAGGGCAGTTTGCTTGTGCTCATTTAGCACTTCAACATTGATTTATTTTCTGGACAGTAAGTGTTTGTTGGTTGTTGCTTGTGGTTTTTAGGCACTGATGGTTTAGTTTTAGATGGTTCTGTGAGGAGCAAGGAGTTGGATGTAAGGATCCATATGGGTCCCTTCCAACCTGAGATGTTTTGCACTTCTACAACTTTGATTTATAGCTTGCAAGAGGTGCACAGGCATGAGAACTCCATCCACAGCCAGTGGATGGGCTGGACACTCTGTGGGCTCCTGCATGCTCTTGGCAAACATAACACTTTCCAAAAACTCTGGCTGTGCCAAAGACAAGCCATGAAACCAAATCCTCTCCCCAAGGCTAGAACAAAAGCCCTCCAGGACACCCAGAAAGTGAAATACTTTGCAATGCATTGCCCTGCTGTTGGGAAGTACCAGAGGGGCAGATCTCCAGGCTGCATTTGTGAAAAAGAAAAATAAAAAGAAAAGAAAAAAAAATGAAGAGGCTCCTAAAGAAGCTGCAAAACTCAAATTACAGCCTCAGACACACAACCAGCCATGGCAGTGGCAGCCCATCAGCCAAAGCCAACACGTGCACAGCTCATCCCGTGGCATCCCTGGATTGCCTGGCTTAGCTTAACCCTCCCAGCTCTGCTGAGCCAGCCTTCCTGCAGGAAAATCAGCTTCAGAGCCGAGCAAAAATCCATCCAGGCTGGCTGACACCCTCACAGCCCTTGTTCACCCTCCAGCCCGTCCTTCCCAGCCCTGCACAGGGCAGCAGAGCTTTGCTAGGAGAGGCTTTGGGAGCAGGGTGCAGACAGGCTCAGATCAGCTCAGCAGATAGGGAGGGAATTAATATCTGTGCTAAAAGCACCAAGGGCAGACAGGTGGGCTTGGTGCTTCAGCCTGGACCTGCCAGCCTCTCTCCCTGTCTGGGGCACTGCTGACAGAGCTGCCCAGAGCGTTTCCAGGGGTGACACTGAGGTGCAGACACCACACTGAGTCACACAGCATTCCTGAGGCGGCTCCTCTCTGCTGGCTCTCCCAGGAGGTGCCTGCTGTGTGGAAAAAGTGGGAGTCCAGCCCTGTGCAAGATAAAGGGCAATGGAAACCTCATTTCATCTTTGATGAGTGATAAAGGGTCACCCCCATTCTCCCATCACTGGTTTTTCTTCCCCCAGCATTACTCCAGTGCAGTGTTTTTTCCAATAAGGGAATTTTTTTTTTTTTTCGAAAAAGGTGAATGCTTCTTTAAAAACATCTTCAGCAAAACAGGAAAAATGATATATCAGTTCGCGAGGTCAAAAAGCTTCAGAAGTTTTGAAAAACGTCAGTTTCCATCCCATTTGGAAAGGAAGGTATTTTTATTTTTATTTTTATTTTTATTTTTTATATTTTTATTTTTATTTTCGTTTTAAAAAGAAGATCTCTGGTGAACCGAGATCCTTGGTTTTCAGCCAGCTGTAACCATGAGTCCTTCAAACCCTTTATTACAACTTTTCTGGCTTAATTCAGTTTCTTCCCAGTCCCATCTCTCTCCAGGGTTTGCTGACTCCTGCAAGTGATTTTATTTAAGGGATGCAGGTGGACTTCTTTCCCCTCTGCAACAGACTCCATCACAAAATTTGGGCAAAATTGTGCCCAAAAAGAGGGTTTAATCAGTCTCTGTGCAGTGGCATGCTCACCAATATTCACCATAAACCAGTTAGCAAGCCTGGAAAGGCATTCCAGTCATTATTACAAATTAATTATGATGAATGCTTTATTATTTTGCTATGCCTTGCTTATAGAGCAGCCAGTCCTTGCAGGGTAATTTATAGCCAGATAATAACCCCCCTGTACTAAGTGACTTCAAAAAGGTGGGCTCATCCACACCAGTGTAAAAATGTCACTGAGAATGTGCCCAAGTGGATGAAGGACTGGGACAAAATACCAAAACAATGCTGAAGGATGAGGCAGGCACAGAGAAATGTGGATGTGTGGCAGGAGAGCACATCTGAACTTGTCACAGGTGAATCAAGGCTGGCAGGAGGAGGACTGAGTGACTCAGGGCTCCACTGTGGTGTCACTGATGGGGAAGGGTGACATTAATACAGCCTGAAAGGGAAAAGAGCAGCCCTGGAGTGGCAGGGTCTGTCCAGTCCCTGAAGCACCAGCAGTGGGAGAGGCAGGAAGGCAACGAGCCACGAGCACTGGGGCCATCATCACCCTGACACCCACTGAGTGTCCTGCAGGGACACCCAAGGATGGGGTGACCAGGCACTTCTGTGAGAGCCACAGCCCCCTGTCCCCCTCTGTCACTGGTGGATCAGTGCCCTGTGATGAGTGGCTGTCCTGGTTCAGGGCAAATCTGGGAGAAAACCTCTGAATGGGGTCCCTCTAGGAAAGAGATTCAAGCAGTCCCTCCCCAGCTGGTTCAGGGAAATATTTCCTCAGAGGGAAGTGAAAAAAAAAAAAAACCAAAAAAAAACCAAAAAAACCCCCAAAAAACCAACAACTGTTTATTTACAGTAATTTCACGATTATAAGCTGCACCATTTTGACTAAAATTTTGCTCCGAACTCGAAGTGCGGCTTATAATCAGGTGTGGCTTATATATGGACAGAGAATGAAAAGTTGCTGTTTTAGTTTGGAGGACAGGTGTGTGCTGAGAAAGGCAGGAGCTTCTCTTTGAAATGGAGAATGGAAACCCCCTCCCTCCAAATTATTATAATTTTGAAATCAAGGGGCTCTCAGGCAAAGATATGGCAATTAGGAATAACAGTTCTTTACTAGGGAAATTAAAATAGAAATACAGTACTACAAAGAACAAACCCCAAACCCTGACACAGTCAGAGTACAACCTGACACCCGTCAGGCAGGGTGTTGGCAGCAGTCCCATCCCATGGTGGCTGCATCCTCCTGCAGTGACAGATGTGGCTCAGTTGGAGCAGTGCTCCTGTACAAGGTGCAGTTTCCCTCTAAAGCTCCAGTGGGGATGTGGAGAAATCCGGTTTTCCTCTGGAGTCCAGTGGAGAAAGGGGCTCCCTTAGTGTCCCAAAACCTCTGTTTTTATCTTGGTAAGAAATGTTGGGCTCTTCCCCCTGGCTGGAGCAACTCCCAATGGGATGCAGTAATTTTATCTGTCCCACAGTGGGACTCAATGGCCATGAGCAGAAAATGACTGGCTGGAGGAAGGATGGGTTGTGAAAAGATAAAGAACACTGCCCCAGCTGGTTTATAAACCATGGCCATGAACAGGAGATATCCCATGGAGATAAAGAACACTGCCCCAGCTGGTTTATAAACCATGGCCATGAACAGGAAATATCCCATGGAGATAAAGAACATTGCCCTGCCTGGTTTCAATGGATGCCCATTAGCAGAATATCTCCCATGGAGATCAGGATCACTGCCCCACCCTCAACAGATGGTGACAGAACAGATACCTTTGATCACACTCTGTATTGTAATGTGTGGCTTATAATCGTGAAATTACTGTAACAGGCAAAGCACTCCCCAACACAAAATGAACAATACTAAACAGCAAAATCTCTCACTGCTCTGAGGAAATGGCAAATCCAGCAGAGTTCCCTCTGTGGGTGCAGCCTGGCTCACTCAGGCTGTTCTCAGTCCCTCTGGCACTGGGAAATGTCACAGCACAGGTGTGAGCTCCCAGTTCTCCTCTGGGTTTTCAGTCCAGAGCAGGTTCAAACAGCTCCAAGAAAAAGGAAAAAAAAAAAAAAAAAAAAACCAAAAACACAGTCCAGAGAGTTTCACTGCCTCAGCTAGCCAGAAAAACTAACCAAGAGCAAAGGAGAGCTCTCTCCTGCTGCCCACTGCAGACAGCACAGTCTGTGTGAAGGATATAGGGGAGCAGGTGCCATCTCTGATAACAAACTCTGCACCTCTCCTCTCCCCCTTCACCCTGGAACCAGATTTAAAGCTGCAGAACTCAATATTCAGCACCAACAGAACAGACAATGCGGACACAAGCATCATGAAGTCACCCCAAGACAGTGGGTAGAGATGAACCAAGAAGCAGAGAAATGCAAGGTGACATTTCCTTCTGTGTGCTGCTGCACTGTGGGACTCCCAAGGGAGGACATTGGTATTTTTGGGCGCCACCAGCCTCTAAACCAACACATCCCCTGCTAGCCAGAAAACCTTCTCCTCTCTCCATCTCCAGCTCTGCCCACAGGCTGGCACCCAGCTTTGGTGGAGGCATCCAACACAGGCTCTCCAGTCTGGTTTGGATGACATTTATCAAAATGCTGGGTTTTCTTTCTGCTGATGCTCAGGCAGTCATTTGAGTGGGTGAAGGCAGCAAACCTGGGCAAGACCCAGCTCTGGAAATATCTCCTCATAATGACCAAAATCACAGCTTAATTGTGGGGTTTGAGCTGCAGCTAGAAATATCTGGATTTGGGGCTGTGCTCATTCTTGAGCTGCCCTCCCCCACGATAATTAGTCGTTAGGTCTTAATTACTGTTTCTCTTTGTAGCTCTAATTCAGCTGCGTTTTTTGGTCACAACCTCTGCTGCCACCCACTTCTCTAACTTCTTTTCCAAGCCACCAACATCAAATCAGTACAAAGAGCACTCAGATACCTCTTAAAGTGAAGACCAAATAATGTTTGCTGGTGTCTGGCCAGGAGTGGGTGCAATATCAGAGTCTGCACCTTCTACCAGAAGGAGAAGCAATTTGTAAAGCCTGGGGGATGCTGAATGTTGTTCCTTCAGACCATGACAGATCTGAGTCTTAGATCAGCAAGAGAAAAAAAAAATCTCACTGTGCAGCAGTCTGGGTGGACAGAGGCATCAGCTGGGTGTTATCTGGGAAGCTCACCAGATTCTGTAACATGTCAGAGTGAAAATTAGATTTTCATTAGAGTTGAGGGAGATAACATCCAGAGAAGATTTCTCAAGGTGTTTAGCCCACCATCAGCTGAGCTGGAGCTGCTGGGTCCTGAGCAGGCACAGCTGCTGGGGATGGACCACAGGGCAGGGCACTTCCAGGTGGGACGTGAGAGATGAAGCTGACTTTGGTGTAGACACTGCAAATTAATTTCCTAGAATAGAATCATAGGATAGTTTGAGTTAGAAGGAACATTTTAAGGTTATGTTGTCCAACCTCTCTGCAATGAGCAGGAACATCTTCAGCTAGATCAGGAATTTTGGGGTCATGTCAAGGCTTTTGGGGTTGACTCTTACCAATACTCCACCCCCATGATGTAGTGTCTTCCAGCATTGCTGACAAATAAATTCAATTTTGATACACTTTTTCTACCCACCACACCACTCAGCCCCAAAGAGGACACAGTTGGATGCAGGAACAAGGGAAATGTGAGGGACAAATATTCACATCCACACAGGATTCCATTAACCATGAATACAACACAGGGATGGGGAAGGGACCCTGATATTTGGCAGAGTTTAGGCGTGGAGCAGCAAGCCTGTGATTTACACAGAGCTACAAAATAAATTTTCCATGTCTCAGCATAAATATATTCCTTTCCAGGACATCTTGGTTGCAGCAAAACTGCACAAGTGCACCTAGACACCTGGAAATAATGCAAATAATTCCCACTGGAACCCCTTGCATAGCAATTCCCGAAAATAGCTGTTTCTTTTTATTTATTTTTTTCTCACAGATGGATAAAAAAGAAGAAAAATCCCCTCCATCCCATGACGTTTGGGCAGTCACTCCCCAGCCGGAGGCAGGTGAGCCGGTGCCGGCTGTGCTCCATCCAATGTGCTGCATTGTAAAGGTTTGCCCGCGGTTTAGTTAATCCCAGACACATTCCTGAGCCATCAATCACAGCTGAGTCAGCCAGCGTGACTGCTCTGCCCTTTTTATTTTTTTTTAGCCATCACAAGTTCTCTTGCCTTGTTTGCCAGCAGTGAGCTGGGGGTTTATTCCTTTTATTATTTTTTTTTTTTTAATTTTATTTTTAAATAAAATGGGACTTGTCTGGGAGCAGGGCAATGTTCCTGCTGTCGAGTGTAACCTTTAAAGCTGCACTGCCTCGAGGAGCTTCTCTGTCTGGGATGCTGCTACAAAAAGCATCACACAAGGAAAACCAAAGATGCTGCCTGGGATGGCACCGACTCCCCTCCCTGACTTGGGGTGCCATGGCACAAACCCCATCGTGCACATGGAAAGAGAACAGATTTTTGGAGTAGGGAGGAGGATTTTCTTACAGAGCAGCCTTGGGAATGCTGCCCAAAGCCATTCCCAGGGAGGCAAAACCTTCCTCCCGTGCTGTTCCCACAAGGACAAGGTTTTATCCCGGCTTCCAACAGCCCCTGGGGAGGGCAGGGGAGCTGCTCTGATGTTGTGGCTTGGGGTGACCTCAGCCCACCCTGGCTGGAGGTGTTATCAGAGCCCCTGCAGGACTCCCTGCAAGGCTGCACTCTTTGCCCTAAAACACAAGTGTTTTGTCTCTGCCTGGTTCAAGGAGACAGCCAGGTTGCTGGAGATAAAAAGAATGGCTAAAAAACCAAAAAAATAAAATCTTATGGCTGCTGGATTTCCCAGAGAGCACAGGGTCCTTGCTGCCCTCAGGATGCACAAAGGGGTGAGCATGGCCACCTAGAAAATATAATTGCAGATGCCTCACCACACTTAAAATGAGAGAACACCCTCCTTGGCAAGGGCCCTGGAGCACAGAGCAATTGGGAGAAGGGAGATGATTCCTGTGCACCCCAAAAAGCTCTGGCCCAAAGACAGCCCAAGGGAGAGCAGAGGGAGGGCTGCACATCAACCAGCTGAGCCAAAGCACAGGGCTGAGCTGGGATGCACAGCACCCTGCACCTTTTATCCCCTTTTTGCTCCTCACAAGCTTTAGAGATACAAATCCTACAGTGGGACAAGCCTCTAATCACACCCAAGGTGTGCTCCAGAGCATCATGTCAAATTACACCTTCCCCTGCCTTCTCCCACTTTTTCTCTAGAACAATAAATTAATACTGAATTAATAAAAAAACCCACAGAGAGGTTTACAGGGAACTTTTCTTGCAGGTGGCAGCTGCTGTTTTCCTGCCTTCAGGACAAAGACAGCCCTGAGGTCAGGGACAGCTTTTGTCCAGCCCTTCATTCAGCGGCCACCATTTCATTTCAAGAACTAGGCTTGGTTTGAATAACTGCCTAGTCCTGCTTAATTTACAGCCTAGATTTAGATCGAGGTGCCTCACTTCTCTACTCAAGAGTGATGGAGCACGTAGAGAGCTTGGGGGACATTTTCTTGTTCTAAGCAGGTGTTAACACTTGTAGAATTCATAGAATGGCTTGAAAAACACCTGCCCCTAGACCAGGTTGCTCCTTTCAACTTAGCCTTGAACACTTCCAGGCATGGAGCATTCACAATCTGTCTTTTATGAGTTTTTAATTATGAGGCACAGGAACACATGGGAGGGAGCACAGGGTAGCAGAAGGTGACCCTTAGGGCCTGAGAGCATTATTTCTTACACCAGGAAGAATCAAGCCATGTCTGTATTTCAACAAGATATTTTATTGGTCCAGCAACTGCAAAATATACAAATTTCTGAAAGGCAGACCCTGTTTTTAAGCTGGCACAGCTTTATATCAGGCAATTATTCCAGATGTATATACAGAACAGTTAACATACCACAAATTAAAAAAAAAAGTAATCCCAAGTAACTACACCCTTCTCTCCAAGCTTTGCAGTATACATTAAATAAATAAAGAGCGCTTTGCTATAAAAACAAAAAAAATAAAAAAATAAATTCAAGTATCACAAAGGAAAACAAACCAGAGAGGGGAAAAAATCATTGGTGTGGTTTGACATGTCCTCTCTCCCAGTTTGCCTTGGCTGTGGCATCAACTGCCCAGTCCCTGGCTCTGTTAACCAAAGAGATGGACAGCAAGGTTTCTGGGGCAGGTGGGATGGCACAGGATTGACACCATCCCACCAACCCCTCCAGCACAGGAGGAGCTCAAGAGAGCTCAATTTTCCCAATGCTGGTAAAAACCACCATGTTCAAATTCCAGGTTTTTGTAGAGCTACTAAGACACCTATTATTACCAAAGGAGCAAAGTTTAGGGCCATTTTGTGTTCTTTTTTTTTTCTGTTTGATATATATATATTTATATATATACACACACACAAATACACACCAAAACATCCGCGCAGTTTCACGTGTACAGGATTGATCTCGGGGCAGCCAGACGTCATGTTTGTGTTTGCTGGCTTATCTTTTTGCAGCAGGAGGGGAAGAGATAAAACTCCCCGTGAAGGAGGAAGATGACAAGAGCCAAGTGCGTGGCCTCCCCAAAACATTCATTTGTGTGAAAGGCAGAGAAACCGAAAGCGCAGATGCCACCCAGGGCACAGAGGGAGAAGCCGCTTTTAATGGGGTTATTTAAACAGAAATAAAGCAAGGAGCGGGGAGTGGTGTTTGTTTTATCTGTACAGGACTATGATACACATATGCACAAGCTCACAGAGGCAGGGCACTGCCAGGACTGTCCCCCCCAGGGGACAGGGGCTGAGCGTGGCCCCGGCGCCCTCCCGCCGTCGGTGCCGCTCCGAGCGCGAGGCTGAAGCGCGAGGCACTGTGGTTCGCCTTTTCCCAAAGGAAAAACAGACCAAACCCACCCCCAAAACACACACTCACAAAAATAGCATTTCTCCACCCAGCCTCTCCCCTGCCAGCTCTGGGGATGGTGCTCCCTATGCAGGAAAAGCCATGGGAAGGATGAATCCCAGCTGCTGCCTTTATCTCCAGCAAAAAAATAAAGATATGAGACAGGCATGGAGAAGATGCTGCACATGGGTGGGGGAAAAAAACCCCAAACCAACCCAAAATACTGGAAAAAAAATTTCAAAATCCACAGACTTTTGCACAAAGCAATAGTGGTTAATTGCCATTTTTAACTGCTGTCTCCCAGCCCAGGACAGGCTGCCAACAAGGGATCTTATGGATCAAACCACTGGGAGTTGGCTGATGGAGTCAGTCAGGACCTCACCCTGTTCCCCCCACCTCAAACTGTAACTACTATTATTTTGTAGTCCCAGCTTTCCAGCATGCAAAATACAATTATAAACAAACAGAAAAAGTTGCCTGCATTCAGGCTTCCCCTGTTAAGGGGCACAACTCTGACAAAAAATAAAGTAGTTATGCTTCTGCCACAAATAAAGTGCAAAAACCAAGCAGTTTCTAAGTACATACATATACACACACGTGTGTGTATAAAATTTAAAAAACTGACACAAAACTGTCCCTTCCTGTGGCTTTTTGCAGTCAGACAGGGACTCCTGCAACCCAGCCAGACTTCTGGCCACCTCCATGAGACCTGTGTGTGTCTGCAAAATGCATCTAAGCATTGGGATTCAAACCCTCCACTTTCATCTAAAAAAGAAGAAAGGGGAGATGAAGTACCAGCACAGCACCTCAAACAGTGCCCAGCCTCCCCAAAATTCAACCCATGCCTGAGCTCAGATGATCCCTGGGTGCTCCCCAAGATGAAAGCATCACCCAAGCCCCTGCTGGCATGGTTCCACATGCACTGCAGGCTTCTTTCAACCTATTTTGCAGATCTATATTCTCTGCAAACCTCTTTAAAAAAAAAAAAAAAGGTGGAAGAATGGGTTGTTGTTTTTTATTAAACCCAGCAGTTCTTGCAGTGAAGGAGTTCACACAGCTGCTTTCCTGGTGCTCACAGAGCTGCATGAGCCAGGCTGGCATGTGTGACCAGTTGTAGTGTGGGTGAGAGACTGCAGCACAGCATGTTAGGGGCTTATTCAAAAGTAATTAACAACATTAATAATAATAATAAAAAAAATGCAAAACCCCTTTACCCACCCCCCTTCCCCCTATTTCTCTGCTAACCCCGCACCATCCACATATATACACACCCCACCCAGAGATGGATGGGTACCAATCATCTATACAGAAGATCAAAACCACTGAAAAAAGAGAAGAAAAGGAAACTCCTGTGCACTACAGAAGCACTTTACAGCTCGCTACGACCTAACAGGATGCTGGAGAGGAGAGCAAACGCTGCAGCCTGAGGAGCTGGTGGTGACCCCAGGAGGGAGCTGGGCTGCTCCACCTCGGCTCTCCTGCATCCCCCCCTGAGCAGCACGGGGTTTGGGGAGGAATGGGCAGTGTGAGCAGAGCCAGCCCAGCGTGGGGCTCACACAGCCAGAGCTGGAGGGGCCCGGAGGGTGAGCAAGCTTCGGGAATGGCGATGGGATGAGAAGCTGGCGGCGCCGGCGGTGCTCACGGAGTCACGACGGCTTCTGGGAGTTGTTCATGTTCTGGAACGAGAGGGGAAGGAGAGTTGGGTCAGGGTGAAGCTCAGCAGCACCTTCTAGAACACGTGAACAAGAGGATGAGGAGGAACAAAGCCACGCACGGATCACTACAAAGCACCCAGCACAGAGGGGAGGACACTGCCCACGCCAGGAGAGGGGCAGGTGACAATCACTGCTCAGCCCCTCCTCAGGCATTGCCTGGCTTTAACTGCAGGGTGGAATTTAGATAGCCCTAAAAACTGAGCTAAACCCAAGGCAACCCTCCCACTCCATCCTGTCTGCCCTTCTGAAGACGCTCTTTGGTCCATGGTGACAGAGAACCACAGTGTTCATTCAAACAGCCCAATTAACCATCACTCTCTTGCTCCCCTCGAGGGTGGGCAGTGTCCCCTCTGCCTGCCAAGGACAAGGTCACTGTTTGTCCATCCTTAGCAATGCCAAAAACAGGCAGCAGTTCCCACTGGCCATGCCAAGGACCAGCCACCACCAGTGGTGGAGCAGCACACAACTCTCCTGGTGACACCCCATGAGGTTTCATGGGCCCAAGAGATGCTCCAGACACAGCCCTGGTAATGACAGCAGGTACCCACCAGCACGTGGTGAGGACCACAAAACCAGAGACAACCAGCTAAACACAAGCAGGACCAGCCCCCAGGGGAGCATCTGCTCCAGGAGAAACCCAGGGGACCAACAAGGACACTTCCCAACTCACAGAACTACATGGAACAAGGGAGGGAAAAAAAGGACTTGGAAACAGCTAGGAAGGAGCCTCTTTTTTTTTCTTTTTTTTGGGTTGTTTTTAAATGTTTTTACTACCTAAGCTGCCTCTTACAAGCACCAGGAATTCCAGCCAGGCTACAAGGCAGAGCTGTTCTCTCTGTTATCTAAGGAGACAGGAGGAGGGTTAGGGAAAGCCACATGCATCACAGCCATTTACCTTGGAAATATTAGCAAAGAGAAAACTTTGAGAAAGTGACAAACAGGTCTTCTTTTTAAGCATGAAAAGTGAAGGGGAGAAGAAGGGAGGGGGATCAGGTGACTGTTCAAAAGTGCACTTTGGATCACAAACCAAGCAAAAGGAAAAGAAATCATCACGCCAGGTAGTCCCACAACCCCCAGTCAGCTCAATCCCACAGCCAGGAGGATGCTGAGGTCTCAGCCATGTCCCCAGCCTCTCCAGCTGTCCCCTGGTCCTCCTGGATGGGGGACAAGACCCCAACAGTGAGGGTTGATGCAGTGAAGCTCCCACTACCAACCCAGACCCCTGGTGCAAGTTGTGAAGGAGGAATTTTCCACCTCCCCATACAGGTGGTGACAGTGAGGGACCAAACAAGACAGCAGGTTCCCAGAGCTGACAGCAATGTGAAGATCACCCAAACCTCAGCTTTGGTGTGTCCTTATGGGCCCCACAAAAGCAGATTTTAAATCCCACACTAGGAGGTGGGGACAGGCTCCCAGCAGCTGGAGATTTTAAACTTGCTGGGTAACCATCACTGCCTGCCCCAGCAAAATCTGACACCTTATCTCCCAAACTCAACACCAGAGTGTTCTCAGTGTCCCAGCCAGCACCAAGGCATGCAGTGCCTTTTGTTACAATACAGATTTGAAAACCACAGAGGGGAGGATGGACAAAAACTCAAATGCTTTCAGAGCAGCCCAAGAGGTCAGGTTTCATCAGGGGCTGTAGTGGCCATGAGCAGCAAGGGGAGGATCACAGGCATGCAGGCCATGCTGAGCAACTCAACCTCTGCACTCACACAGTGATCCCACCCAACCCATCCACCTGCAAAGCCAAGTGCTACAGCCCTAACTTCCCTTTTCTCAAAAATGTTTGCTCTGAAAGGGGAAGAAATCCGAGATTCAACAGCTGCTACAGGCAAGCAGAGCTGAGCTCTGGCCTGGCCATGTTGGAGCAGATCCCTCCATCCTCAGCCCACAGAACAACCCAAGCCAGGGATGCTCACAGGTATCCTGATTTGAACTGGCCCTCAGAGGGCAAAACGACCCCCTGGACACTATCCAGTATCAGCTCAGCCCCAAAGTCTTCCCAGACATCTGAGCAAATGACTGCTGCTCTCAACTCAATGTAGCATTAAGTCTGAAGGTTTCAGATTTATCCAGGAGCTGTCCTGTTCTGTTACTCAGGGATACAACAGCACTAAGCCAAACCAGAGCCTTGATTATTCATAATTCGTGCATCAAATACTCAAGATGCTTTCCTTTCTTAACAGAGGTAGAGAAGGACAACTTCCATTCACTCTGCCCACAACATCTAGGCTGACTGTTTCAAAAATCCAAGTTTCCAGAACTGCAGATGGCTGGTCCCAGGATTACCCAGCTCCAGAAAACCCATTCCTGAGAAGGTCAGAAGCTTCTCAGATACCTCCCTGGAGCCATCAGTCACAGACACACCTCAGAGCCCTCAGGAAGGACAGAGCACCCAGGTCTCTCACCTACAGTACCACACAGCAGACAAATCCAGGAAAACCCAACAGCATCACCAACAAGCATCAAAGCGACAATTTGCTTCATTTCACAACAAAATTGGGACATCTCACCAAGCTAGGATACAAACCAGCACCCACACTCTCCTCTTTACCTTTCCAAAAACAAATCCCTCCCCAAAACAGCCAAGTATTAACTCCAAGAAATCCACACCCCATCTGGATTTTGCAACAAAACAACCCAGCAGGATGGCAAGAGACACGGAAAAAAAGGGTTGGAAGGGGGAGTAAGATGCAAGAAGGTACTTACAGGCATGCCTTCCCTAGTAAAGGCTGCAGAGAGACAGAACAGAAAGAACAGAGGCATCAGTAACTCCACTCCAGGCACAGGACAGCAGTGAGGGGCACCAGGCAGCCAGAGCTGGCAGAAAGTTTCTTTGTGAGGCTGAAGCAGCCCAAGCAGAGCCCTGGGAGCTGAGACAGACCCAGCTGTCCTGGGAGGCTCATGCAAAGCAACAACCAAGCAGAGCAAACGGGGGGCACAGAGCCATTCCTAACCTGCTCAGGGTCTGGGTGAGGAGGGGAGAAAGGACATCACACCAACACACAGCAGGGACAGGGGCTGGGCAAGACAGCAAGATCCAACAGGCAGCTGGGGGCAAGGGCAGCATGGCAAAGGCTCCTATAGATTATATAGGACTCCTCAGTGAGCCTAGGAGAGGGGTTTGTGCCTGGAGAAGTGAGCAGCAAGCAAGGCCTTTCTTCCTGTGTCCCTTCATGGGTGGGTGAAAGAGGAGAGGACACATGAGAACCTTGGCAGCTACCCACAGGGTTTCACCACTCCAAGAGCCTGCTACTCAATTTTGGTCCATTTTGCCTACAGCTCCAGGATGAGGGAGACCTTTCCAGCCAAAGGTGAACCTTGGCAGCTCCTCTTTAAGAGGAGCACAAGAGCATTTGATTTATTGCCATGGTCAGGTCTACACTGGAGCCAAGCAAACCCAGAGGGAAGGCACAAGCCCTTTGTTCCTGCTCACTCCAGGGAGGAGACCCCTCATGCTGGATGATGAAGGCACTAAATTAATGCAGCCTAGAGCTTGGTGGAAGTCCATGACACTCTCAAAACCCAAGAAAGGATCAACAGTGACCCAAGGCAGGCAGGGACAGCAGCCGTGGGAGGAAGATGCATCTCAGACAGCAGCACAGGTTACAACAAGTGCAAGCAGCTCCTCAGCTTCAGCAGTGACAGGAGGACAACAAACAATAAAACAACGAGAACAACAACAAAAAGAAAAAAAAATGAAAGGGGGGAAAAAAAAAAATTTAAAAAAAAGAAGAGTTCAACTAACTTGTCCCGGCATCTGCGTGGGCACTTCCTGAGGAACACAGCCTGGCAGGGCAGAAGAAACAGCCACATGCTCCTCAAAGCTGTTGATGCGAGGTTTTTTGGTGGGCTCTGGGCTTGCTAGAGGGGTAACGCTATTACGTCTCATGAGCGGGTTAGGTCCCTTCTTTGCTTCCTAAATTAAAGTGAGACAAAGAAAATAAAAGTAAATATAAAAAAATAAAGCAAAATAAAAGAAAAAAGGAAGAAGGCGACAGTTATAAAGGAAAAAAAGAAGCAAGTTGCTTTGGTTTTCTTTTTTTTATCTTAAAGTGGCCTCTGCTTTTCCCCACAGTCACTGTCAATGAGCAAAGGATGCACTGAAAGGCTCTGGACACAAAAAATACCCTGATGCAAAATGTTTAAGAGCACAGAAGGGGAGGTAAAAAAAAGGCTCTGCACTCAGACATGAGACAGATTTTCTCCTCATCTGAGTCTCAGCTGACAAAAAAAAGTAAGTACAGGTAGGTGAACACACCCAGCAGCAATCAAGCCATGAGTGCACACACAGAGGTGCCCATCAGTCTCCTCTCAAAGCTGGTCTCTCCACCCAGAGAGAGGAGTGAAAGCAAGAAGAGGGAAGATGAGCCAGCCCAGGCTGATCAGGAAGATTTGGGAAGTGGGAGCAGAGCAGCCAGCGAGGGTCAGCACCGCGCCAAGCTCCGACTCAAGCGAGGAGGGATGGAGGCAAAGCTGAGCAGGGGCACTCAAGCACTTGGCACAAGCCTTGCTGCCACCCCCAGAGAGGGTGGCAAAGCAGGGCATCGATGGCCCCATGCAGGGGGAAGGACTGGCTTCCCCCCTACAGCTGCAGGGAGGGACAGGAGGCTCAGGGGCTGCCACCTGACAGGGGAAGCAAAGGAAAGGAGGTGTGGGCCAAAAGGGGACAGCCCCAACTCTCCAGCATCACTGTGGGCTCCACCACCACTAAGCACAAGTTGGAAATGGCCCAGCACCTTGAGGCATGGGTGCTGCCAGGGTCCCTGTGTCCCTCTCTGACACAGAGTTAGCATCCTCCTGTTCTGGCCTCTGAGCTCCAGTGGAGCACTTGGCAGATGGACCCAACCTTACAGGAATTTTTCTCTACAGGAGGGGTCTCCTCCACAGAGCATCCCCAGCCTGGCACTGCCACCTCCCGCCCTGCAGAGGGACAGAGAGCCACGGGTATACCAGGAAAAAAGAGCCTCGAGGCAGATGTAGGGCAAGCACTGAGCCCAGGCTCTGCCAGGCAGCTGGGAGAAGTCACCTTCTCCATCCACAGCTCCATTCCCTGCTCAGGCAAGTGGATGACCATGCAGGGAAAGTCAGAGACCAGGGAGGAGTTTCCCCTGGGCACACACACTGGGAAGCAGGAACATGCAACAGTCCTTTTCCCCTGGAAAACCCTCAGCTGGCCACGACTTTGCAGAGCAAGAACACATCTGATGCTCCCAGTCTTCCAGCAGCACTTCCAAGCACCCAGCTGAGCAATCTCCCCATGCCCACCCAGGCATGATTTGGCAGTTCCCACTGCCAGCTGACCACAGGGGACAGGAAGGGGACACCAAAGGACAGCTCCAGGGAAAGGCAAGACTCACCTCTGGTCGGTCTCTGTGTGTGTTGACTGCTTCAATGTTCAGTGAGATGGATTCCACCCGGCAGCCTGCAGAAAGGAGCACAAAGATCAGCAAGGCCAGGATGTTACCAAGTGCCCCAGCACAGATCCCTGCTTTTCTCCCAGACTGCCTGGATTCAGGAGAAGGTACAAGTCAACCCTCCTGGCACGTTTAGGAAGGTCTCACTCACCATAGGCTACCGGGGTCAGCTTCAACACTGTGTGCAGGGGACATTTCAGGTAGGGCATCTCATCTGCAGAGACAGCAAAGCAGGAGGGTTATCCCACCTCACTCCAAGGCAGGCTCAGACTCCTTCACCCCACAGCAAAGAGATGCACACTCCATGTGAATGCCATCATCCCTCCTCCAGCAGGGCCAATCCTCTTCCCAGGGACAGGGAGCTCACCTGCACTCTTGTCCAGGAAATATGCCAGCAGACAGCGCATGACAGCCTGGTGGCAGATGACAAGGACGTTCTCTTGCCTCTCCAGCTCCATGATGACTGGCTCCAGGCGCTGCACCAGGTCTTGGTAGGACTGGGACAGAAGGAAAGAGAGATGAGGCATGGGATCAATGCAATTAGCATCCCAAAAAACAGTCCTCATATTGGTACACCTCCTGATTTCCATGCCTCTGAGTAAACCAACAAACTGCTAAAAATAAATAAATCCTCATCCTCAGGCTACTCTGGAACTTTAATTCTTCTGTCAGAGAAGGAGCCATTCACATCTCAGTGAATTACAGCTCACTCCTGGAAAATTAATTAAGGTAAGCAACAAAGGCTTTGAAGATAGAACCTCTTCACCTATCCCCACATATTCTTCTGTTAGATACAGGGTCACAAGGATAACTCCAAAGATTTTTCTGAAATATCTATGGGCATGACTTTCAATTTGGGGATAACTAGCTCAATTCACAGCCTAAAGTATCATCCAGAACTGATGTCAACTCCCACCTCATTGTGTCACCCCTGAAAGCAGACTGCCAGGAACAGAGATATTACCATCAACCCCTAGGGAATGATACTGAGAACAAGGTGAAAATTACTTTTTTTGGAAATGAAAGAAAATTGGGGCAGCACAAAACTGTGAGCAGATAGAATGATGGAGGTTGGACTAGAAACCTCCAGAGACCTTTCCCTACTAATCTGCTATAAAATCAGTGGGACTGTTTGTTAAATGACATTATTTCTTGGTGAAATCCTCATATGCCAAGATCTCACAAGAGCTCAAGGTAGAGGTAAACATGAGCCCTGATCTCTTAATTCTCATTTCTTGGAGCTTTCACTGCTCCTCTGCTCAAGAGGAGAGGACAGAATGAGGAAGAAAGGTCACATTTCAAGTAAAAATCCTGTGTCTGAAGGTGTCCCTGCAGACCTACCTCCCCAGAAGGATAACGGTAGTAATATTTATCCTGATCCCGCAGAGCAAATTCCTCTGGATGTTGCTCCCTGATTTCTTCATAGGTCATTTCTTCACACACACCCTGCCAGGGAAGAACAACCACGAGGTTACTGGAGATGTTCAAGCCAAACAGCACCAGACAAAACCTCACTTCCTCTCGTGAAGCAACAACCAGCCCCATCCAGCTGTTGTGGCTGCACAGATACTCACAGCATCGATTTCATTGAGCGCCTTCCACTGCTCATAGGGCAGCTGGAGAGCTTCTGCTGTTTGGATTGTCCTCTTTAGCTGGCTGGTCCAAATTTTGAGATCCTTCAGGTTCTGCTCTTCCACAAACTTGTTCAGTGCCTCTGCAAACTGTGGGATATAGTAAAAAGAGGTTGATTCATGGTCCATAGCTTCCCAATGGAGCTTCTTCCCTACTTCCCAGTAAGTGTAGCCCTACAGCCAGATAACTCCTGGAAGCCACAGGAGAATATTTTCCTCCTCCCTCACCTTCTTGCCCCTGTTGGAGAGGCCAGAGTCCCCTCCAATCCTGCCCTTGAGGTTGAACTCGCTCTCCCCGTGCCGGCAGAGGTAAATGGTGCGGGGCTGGACGTGGATGTTCATCAGGTAATAAACAATCCTGCTCTGGATGTGATCCTGAACCCTGTTGACCAGGAACCGCCGGCCCACGTCGATGACTTTGATGAGAGAAAGTTCCCTGGGGACAGACAGACGTCATTGTGGGTTATCTCTGCCCATGTAATCACAGGCTCAGAGGATTTCCTGCAGGCTATTTTCAGCAGGGAGCCAACAGGTAATGGGGATTCGTGGAGAGCTGAATAGCAGCAGTGTAATCACCACCCCTCCTCCTGCAGCAGTAAAGAGGATTAAACAGGACTCACAGGGAACATGCTCCTCCCCAGACAGGGATCAGCACGATGGGACAATCAGTGCAGGGCACACAGATGTGTTTGTGAGCAGTGGAGAGGCTGGGAGGTGCCTGCAGAGTCAGGCAGGACAGCAAACCTCTTCCAAGGCACACAACAACCAGGCAGAAGCCACAGGGCTTACTCAATCCTGTAGTTTGAGCCAAGCAGTCCCTTCCTTTAACTGGGACAATGAAAAAAGCACCTCAACCACTCAAACTAAGTGCTTTCCCAAAGCCTTTGTACTTAGACCTGCAGAGCAGGGTTGAAAACAGCTCATCTGAGCCCAGTAGAGCCTGGGAAGGCATCAGTGCCCATTTCCCTGGCACAGGACCTGGGGAAACCAGCATTTTCCTGTAAAAGGCCTGAATCCAAGGTGAGGCCTGGCCATAAATCATCCTAGCACAGCCAGGTGCTTAAAGACAAAGTGAAATACAGCTCCACCCTTCACTGTTCACTGGGAAAGGGCAGGTGCTCAAGGTAACTCAAGAAGTCGAGGTCTCTTACCTGTCATAGTCATCAGGGTCAAGGGGCTGGTAGCTGGCTTGGTAACAATTGATCCTCTTCATGAAATCCTCCATGGCATCAGTGGAGTTACAGTCCCGGTAATCTGGGCTGGACAATTTGACTTCCTGCAGCAGAAAAAAAACATGCCACAAGGAAAGGTTAGGAAGCTTTCCAAGCCAGACAATGCTAATCTGGAATTTCAAAGTCCTGCCAAGATCCAGTGATCAGCTGAAAGTAAGTGATGAGTACTTTACAGTCATCACTCATCACAGAGCAGCAAAGAAGCAAACCAGACCCAAACCCAAGCATAAGGTGGGAGAATTTGGTATCAACCATTGCATGCTTAGTTTAGACACTTATCATCCATTCCCATTCTCCCCCAAGAGTTGGGGTAGCCCTTTACCACCCAACAGTAGGAAAACTCAGCTTCCTAATGGCTAAAAAAAAACAAACAAAAAAAAACCACACACAAAAAAACTCCATCAGGGTCAAATTCAAGCTGAGAAAGGGAAGTGCACAAGCATAGACAAGATGCTTATCCCAGCTCAGCAGCAGGACAGTAGGATGGCAACATTCAATCCCTTTCTGTGCATTATTTGCTGCAAGCTGTTGGCCTGAAAGACCCTAGGAACAGGCAATGTGACTATTCACAACCCTCACAGACTAAGTCCTGCCTGAACTAATCTAACAGGCTCTTTTTCCTGAAGATTTGGGTTTGAACAGCAGCATTACACATTGGTAATTTCACAAGCAGTCCTGAAACCAACAGGATAACACAATGGATCAACACATGTGGCAGCATCCCAGGCCTGGGGTGTATTTTTCACACCAGCACTAACAGCACCATTCATCTGCAGTTCCCCATGGAACAAAATCCCACACTCAGCCAGGAGATCATTTTCTCACCCTTCAAGCATTAATTTCCAAATAAAGGGATTAAAATCCTCAAAAAAATCCAGCTTGTGGGGGAAAAAAAAAGTAGCAAACTGAGCATTTTGTTGTAGAAAAGGCTGTGTGCAACCTCCCAGAAAGTTGGTCACTGGGACAGCAGCTTCCAGCAGGGGAAAAGACACTCCAGCTCCAGCCCCTGCCTCCAGTGAAGCCATGTTGGCTGTCACCAACACCTTTTTGTTTTCCATGTGCCTCAGCAGAGTTTCCACGATGATCTGCTCCATGATCTTCCCAAGCACTGGTATGAGACTGAGCCTGTAGTCCCCAAATTCTGTCAGGGCTTTGTCTTTCCTAACCCAATCCCTGGCTGCACAGACAATCTCTGAATTCCTCCCAGGCTGCCTGTCCTTGCTTCCATCCTCTCTGTAGGCTTCCTTTTTGTGTTTGGGCTTGTCCAGGAGTTCCTTGTTCATCCTGGCACTTTTGATGGCTGCTCCTTTGCTGGGAATGCATCACAGCTGAACTTGGAGAAGCTGATCCTTCAACATTAACCAGTTTTCTTGGGCCCTTCTTCCCTCCTGGGCTTTTTATCCTACAGTACTCCAGGCCAAAATCTGCTCTCCTGACAACTCATTTCACACCAATGAAACCCAGGAGCTTCACATTCCTCACCAGCCCCTCCTTGTTGGTGACAACAAGGCACAACATAGAAGAGCAAACAATGAGAGGTGCTATCACTTGGAGAAAGAAGTCATCAACACATTCCAGGAACCTCCTAGACTGCCAGTGCCATGCTGTGCTGTCCCTCCAGCAGATACCAGGGGAGCTGAAGTCCAGAAGACCAGAGCTTGTGAAGGTGATGCCATTCCTACCTCTCTATGGAGGGAAAACAAAGGCAGGACACTTCCACCAATTCCACACTTACCATAACGTTGGTGGCCACTACGTTGGGATCATTGCAGACAGATTCAATGAAGAACACCTGTGAAGCGAAGCAAAGCAAAGCTCAGCTGAAAGCCACCAGAAAGAGCAAGATTTCTAACATTCAGCCAGCTCCTTACTCAACCCAATCTCCTCCCTGCTTGACCCAACCTCTCCCTCTGCCCCACTCCCATCACTTCCTTCCCCACAGCTCAGTACAGGGAATGAAGAAAGTTTCATGTTTTTAATCAAACCCAGCAGTGAAATCTGCCTCACACAGGAGCAGCATTAGGATAACACATGAAAGATACACCAACTCTACACAAGAGTGAACTTCACAGTGCAAGTATCAGCCCCATGCCACTGACCTTGAATCCATTCTCTTTGGCAAAGTTCAGGATCATCCCTCTCCTCTCCCGGGTGGTATTGGTGGCATCAAAAACCTTTAAAAGCAGAAGATCTCAATCAGCACCACAAAGAGCTGGCTTCCCAGAGAGCCCCTCCTCAGAGCAGGGACTGCAGGGGACTTTGGGGCTGGCACAGCTGCCAAACCCCAGAGCACATCTGGGAGCTCACCGCGATCTGCCCGGCCTCCTCCGTCAGGTACAGCTTCACATCCCTCAGGGCAGCCATGGCACACTGCCTGCAAAACAGGGGACACACACATGGCCCTGATGTCCTCTGGGTGTGCTGGCCACCCTGAAGTTACCAATCCCATACAGATTCAGTTTTGAGCTCTCAGAACCCTCCTTGAGTGGGCAGGGGAAATTCAAATCCAGGGGAAATTCAGAGCCCAACTTCTCAGTTCATCCCCCCCAAACTTGGCAGCTGTGCTGCCAGCCATGAGGTTCAGCAGGATGTGGGGTCAGGGAGGGGGTGGCCACACTCACCTCCTGACTTTCATGGCCTCCTCGTTGTCAGGACGGAAGAAGTCATAGGAGCTGTAATGCTTCACGGCCTCGCGCCGATACTCCCCAACGTTGAAAACTGGGGGGGAAAGCAGGAACAAACCATCAACATGAGGGGCATCACTCAGCCATGCAGCTTCTGCACTTAAAGCAAGCTGGGGATGAGGAATTACACCCTCAGAGAAAAAGGCTCAGAGCATCCTTTGGTCTTCAAAGTGAAGGCAAACCTGGGCTGCAGCAGGATGTGAAAACACAGGTATTTCACCTGTGGGATCTTTGAAATATCCCCCATTACCTCCCACCTCCCAAAGCACTGATCTAGAGGAATTCCTGAGGACCAGACCTCCTGCTTTGCCCTGGAAGCCATGCCAGCCTCACCTTTTGTGGGGACACCAATCCAGTTGAGGTAGCGTGTCAGCTTCTTGGAGATGTAGGTCTTGCCACGGGCTGGGAGGCCAACCATGACTATCACAGTGGGGGAATTGGCAAGCTGGGGCCCACAGGCTGCAAGGAAAAACAACAGGAGCTGTTAACTCTCCACCTCATCCTGCATCAAGGCACTTGTTTTTATCCAGACTCCTTCAAGTACTTCAGCAGCTAGAGAAAACCTGAAAGCCACAGCAAGAACATCCTGATGGGTGCAAAGTAGGCAAGGAGCCAGCAGCTGGCCCAGGCTCTTCTGTGCCTCAGTTTCCTCATTTGCATCCAAAATGAAATAATTTTTAAAAAAAAATTAAAATCAAGGCAAGCACAACTTAGCATTCCAATGGTTTGGCCAATTCCATGAAAAGTTCAAGGATAGCCAAGGATTCTGGACCCGTCCCTGCAGCAGTGTCTGTGCTGAAATACCAGGCCTGGTCCAAAATCTTCACCCACAGAAGGCATCTCCCAAAATCTTTGACTTGATTTTTAGCTGACACACAACCAACTAAGAGGATTTTCTGAAGACAAACAAGGCAAGAGAACCACAGAACTACCAGCATTTAAAAGCAGCTCTCCAAGTGATTTATCCCTTTTTTCCTCATAAACCCAAACTGGGTTGTTGGGATATTTTTTTGTTGTTGTTGTGGTGAAGAGGGTCCATGTCAAACAGCTGGAAAGAAAATCCAGAGGCAGCATTTGCAGGGGATTTCTCACCCACCCTTCCATCCACCGGTGAGCCCAGAGACCTCATAGGAAAGGAATGCAGGGAGTGAGTGGCTGGTGGCAGAGCCATAAAACCCAGCTTAATTATGGCCTGGGTGAGAGCTCTGCCTGCCTGTCACAGCTGCTGAAGGTGGGACCAGGATGCCAGGGGCTCCCAGGGATGGAGACAGGGCTGGGATAGGCTTTTGTCAGAGTGGATCTGGAAATGGCAAACTGAGGTATCCACAGAAGATACAAAGTATATGGGATTATCTTCCCCTTTTAAGAAAATAAACTCAGCAGCTGGAGAAACCAAATTAAGGCCACAAGGAAGAGTTATGGCACTGGTGTCCAGATGACAGAGAAGAGCAACCCATCGTTTTCCTGAGTTTCTCACCAAAGCAAACTCAGCAGGCAAAATATTAAAAACTACCCAATACATTTCCTCTTTTTTTGTTTCATGAATTTCCCAGGCTGGAGCTGCCCTCACACTCACCCCCTTTGTGCAACACCCCCGTGCTGCGTTTCAAAACCCCAGGGCAGCTCCCAAAGATTTTGATAACAAGTGCAAGTTTTCTGTGCTGGGGCACAAGGGAGCTGTGCAACATACCCAGAAAAACACTTTTCCCCACCTAAAACAACCTCACATCCTCATCCAAGCTATGAGTGCAAGTCTGCTTTACACAAAACCCACACACAAGGGGAGGAGGAAGGAATAATTGCTGAATAAGGAAACTCTTCCTTTCCCTACCTGCCAGTGGACAAAGGAACTCAAAGAGCAGAGCCAAGAGGATTTGGGGCCATTAAATAGCACTGGAAGAGGAAGGGACAATGCTGGGTACTGTTCATGTCCCTGTGGCTCCAGACAGCTGTGACAGCCCCAGGGTTGGCACTGGGTGGGCACACGTGTCACCTCCAAAGGGTGCTGCAAGAGTTAAACACCCTAAATTCAGGAATTTCCCAATTTTTGCTGCCCTCGAACAATGGAACAGCACCTCCCAAAACACCGTGGCATCAGTGAGCAACTTTCCACCAGGAATCCGAGCCCAAATCAAAAGGCTCCGGGGAACTTTGCATCAGGGATGAAACAGAACCCAGTGTTTTGCTCCCAGTCTTTCACAAAAGCCTCATTCATCATTTCTATTCACCACTGCTGGGAAGCCATCAAGGATTTCAATACATATTCATTACTCCTTATCGACATCTAGACAGGTAAGTCAAGGGCAGGGATGACTTTCAGGCTCAATCAGAGGATATTTAGGAGGAGCTCATCACTTTTGCTGTTTGCCAGAAAGCCAGCTTCACACCAGTGGTTAAAAGAAGGGGAAAAAATACAAACAGCAGAAAAGGGAAGGAAATTTGCTTCTATAAAAAGTCGGATAAAACAGCCACCTCCCTAATTCAGGCATTTTGACTGTCTCATCATCAGTATTCCCCCAGAGCGCACATTCTGTTAGTCCTATTCCCCTTTTCCCAGCTTCTTCCCGCCGCAGTTCCCACCCCTTTCAGGGATGCCCGATCCCGCATCACACGCGCACGTGGAGCCGCGAGGATGGAACATCCCCGGCTGTGCTCCCACACCCACCGAGCCCGAGGGACGGCAAAAAGCAGGGACGGGATGGAGAGAGGCAGCGGCATCCCCTTCCCTCCTGGAACATCCTTTTTCCTCCCGGAAAATCCCCTTCCTTCCCTCCCGGAGCATCCCCCTCCCCTCGCCCGGCTCTGCCCAGCCCAGCGCCTTCGACGGCTCCGCTTTCCCAGCCCCTACGTGAGAGACGTGCGGCGTGACAGCAATTTAATGGATCGCCGTCAAAAGGGCAGCTGAAGGAATCGCTGCAGCCTCCGCTGGGCGAGCGAACACACAATCGGGCTAATTATTTCCCACCCGGGCAGCGTCCCTGCAGAGGATGCTCCCAGGGCGGCGCCCGCTCCCTGCGGGCATCACGCTGGACGTGGTCTCCGTTATTCCTCCCTTCCCACCCAGCCCTCGCTCTTTGTTGCTGCTGAGGAATTAATAGCACCTCGTGTTTAAAATACCTTGAGTTAAAAAAAAAAAAAAGCCTAAAATCCCTCTTCTCACGTTGCACAGTGAACAGTGCCCAGCGTGGCTTGCTCCCACACCCCAAGGAAAAATAATTAGAAGCCACATTATGTTATTAATAAGCCCCTCGGTGCCTTAATATATTAAATACGTTAGTTTTCCCCGCTACCAAGAGGGAGCTCCCTCTGAGAAACCAGGTGAGTGAAGTGGCAGAAAACCACTGCATGCACAAGGGATTTCTTTCAGAGGTGCCAGTCCTCGGGAAAAAAATCCAGCCAACAGAGACACACGTGCAAAGCATTAACCCGGGAGACGTTTTACCGCACTCTGAGCAAAGCCCCTTGGCTACCCAGATGTGCAGCCTGTTGCTGAAATCATTTCCCCGGCAGCTCCCGCTGCAGAGCTGCCCTTGCCAGGCACAGGCGGAGCATCCCAACATCTGCTCCAGGGTGCCTGACCCACAGCCACGGGCAACAGCATCTGGCAAGTTCAGAGGATAGCTATTTTTAAAAGAATTATTATTTAGAAGGGGAAACTGTCCAGACAAGGTAAATAAACATCAGAAGCGACTTTAAACGCCTGATGAAGACAAGCATTCTGTTTGATTCACCCAAGCCACTTCCATCCCTCGACAGGCTGCGAGTGCCACCCCCTCCATCCCGGCTCCGCACATTCCTGAGACGCTCATTTAGAGTTGGGAGTCGCACAACTGGCAGGTTGGCAGTGTTGCTGATGGGTGACTTAGAGGAGCTGCTTCCCGAGCTTGCAGATTGCATCATGATTCAAGATCTGGTTTATAGTAACATCGGGATGACCCAAACATTTTTATATTCCGAGCTTCAGAGACAAGGGGAAACCACTACAGAAGTTTCAGCATCAATTTTTTGCCTTCCCCTCCACCTGCCTATCTCATCCCCACAGGCTAAACGGTAAAGTGCAAGCGGCTGGTGTTCGGTTCGTGTTTTGCTCCCCTAAATCCATTGTGCTAATCATCCCGCCACCTCCAAAAAAAAAAAATTAACACACTAACTGGACGGAGTTTGGAGCAACCTGGTCTAGTGGGAGGTGTTCTGTCACGTGGCAGGAGATTATCTTTACGGTCCCTTCCCCACAAACCATTCACAATTCTGTCATTAATAAATCCCCGGGCGAGCCGCTTGACACCGCGAAAATCCCATCTGAGCTGGCGCCCCGGCTGCGAGGTGAACAACCTGCTCCCTTCCCTTTTAATCCCAGAGAGTGGAAACGGGGCCACGCGTGTCCCGGCGCCTCCCCGCATCCTGCGGGGCCATGTGACGGCTGCACCTTCCCACCGAGTCACGGGATGGCGGCGGGTGGGATGCGGGACCGCCAGGATGCTGGGGAGAAAGGATGCTGCAGGGATGCTGCACCAGCGGGGCGCAGGGAAAGGGGAGAGCTCCCCACCCATCATCCCAATCCCCATCCCTCCATCCCCATCCCGCCGGGATGCTGCCGTGCCCGTACTCACAGCGGCGGGGCAGCGCCGGGCGGTTGTCATTGGGAAGCCAAATCTTCTGGATGCGGCTTTGCGTCAGCTCCATGGGCATTTTTAAAACAAAGGTCTTTTTGCGCTCCGCGTCCACCTTGATGCGTTTGTGGGAGGGAGGAGGAGAAATAAAAAAAGGGGAGGGGGGGAGGAGGTGGGGGAAATATATGATAAAAAAAATAGAAAGGGTTTTTGTTGCAGTCGGTGGTTTGGGCGAGCGGCTGCGGCGCTTTCGGATGCTGCTCCGAACCTCGTGAAGGTTTTACGGCAGGAGGGGGAGGAGGAGGAAGAGGAGGGCCGGGTCTGCAGGGCACAAAGCCGGGCAGGAGCGGCCCCAGCGCAGCCGGGAGGGAGCGAGGGCGAGCTCCGCCGCGATCCGCGATGAAAAGCGGGGAGAAAAAAAAAATATATATATAAAAAAAAAATTATCTTCCTTTTGAATCGGGAAAAAAAAAATAACAAGAGGGAAAAAAAAAAAAGGCAGGATCTCCACGCGAGGCAGCCGGGGAAGGAGTGGTGCTACAATCCGCGCTGAGCTCCGACCGGCTCCGCTCACGATGTGCCGGCAGCGGCCGCGCCGCCCTTTTCTATCCCGACAGGCCGGGCCCGCCTCCGGGGCGGGGCAGAACCGGGCCGGGCCGGGCGGGCGCTGCGGCGCCGCGGAGGAGGAGGAGGAGGAGGAAAATGGGCAGCAGGAGGAGGAGGAGAATGGGCTGGAGCAGGAGGAGGAGGAGGAGGAGGAGGAGGAGGATGAAGGGGGGATGGCGGCGCGGCCACTGCTGCCCCCTGCCGCCCGCCCCGCGCACTGCAGCGCGGACAAAGGACGCGCTTTGTTCCGCGGGGGGGACGCGGCACCGACCCGCCCATCCCATCCCGAGAATCTGGACTAAAATATTTACAGTTAAATCAACGCCCTGCTTCAATTCTCATCGAGAATGGTGGAAAATGATGGAAATTGAATCAGTTTATTTGGGATTTCTTTTTGGGTTTTTTTAAATTTTTTTTTTAATGAAAATTAAAACTCGACGATAAATAACTTTTTTAAAAAGGTATTTTAAAAACGAATAAGGAGTGAAAGATATAAAGAGGGAAAATTTTAAAATAAATTCAAAATTAATTAAGAAGATAAAATAGGGAGTAGAGGTGAAAATAAGAAGGGGAGATGGAAATAAAGGAAAAAATTGGGAATAAAGTTTAAAAAGAAAATTAAAAAAATAAATAAGAAAAAAAGAAAATTTAACAAAAAAAAAAGGAAATAAACTAGACACAAATGAAGAACAATTTTTAAAAATACAAAAAAAAAAGAAAAAAGAAAAAAAAAGAAAAAGGAGCGCTTAGCAGACAGCGGTGGGATGGGGGCTCCTCGGAGCGCCCCTTGCGCTCCTCACTCCGCGCTCGGCGGGTCCGCGCCGGGGGGACCCGCGGGGGTCCCGGGATGCCGGGGGGTCCCGGGAGGTCCCGGGGGGCCGGGGGATGCCGGCCCTGCGCTCCTGCACGTCGCTCACGTCGCACATGCGGTGCCGAGCCGCCTCCCCCGGAGGGGATGCCCGGGATGCGGCGGCTCCGCCTCCGCCCGCGGCCACCGCGGCTGCTCCGCCCCGCTCCGCGCCCGGGCGGGGCCCCCCGCATCCTCCGCCAGCAGCGCCGGGGATGCTCCGCGGGCAGCTCTGCTCTCTCAAACGGGACCATAATGCTAATTTTTTTTTTTTAATTTAATATTATTTTAATTTAATAATCGCGTTTAATTGTTTATTATTTAATGTTTTCATATAGTGATTTTATTCTTTTTATTATTTTGTCATTCTACTATTTAATTTTTCTGAATTGTGATGTTCATATGCAATAAATACTATTTTAATAATAGTGATAATAATAATAATTATTATTATTAATAATAATAATAAATTTTATTGTTTTTATTTGTATTATTTTATTAGTTTATTACACTTCTTAATCCACTCTCCAGGTTCCTACAAGTTACTTTTCCACTCTAAATTAGGCTACAAACGGCAGCCCAGCAGTGCTGACACCCCCACACAGCCTCTGTTTGCAGCACGGAGGGGTTGGGACCACCCTGAAAATTCCCGTGACCACGCCCAAATCCCAAAGGCAGGTGCTCAAACCGTCCTTGTCCCCCAGCACTGATGGGGACGATCCCACCTGGCATGGAGGGGTCTCTTTGGAAGGATTTTGGGTGGGAATTTGCCACAGCAGGGAAATGTGGGAATGTGTCATCGGTGGGAAGAGCTGTAGAGGTGGGAGCATCTGCTTTGATGATGTTTAATGAAGCAAATTTTGCTTCAAAATTTAAAGCCTGATAAAGGAGCATCTTGGATACCTAAAATGTTCAATAGCCTTTTTTTAACTTAAGGCATTTTCCTTCTCTGGAAGTAAAAGCTTGTATTTTTATAATGCATTTAGAAAGAAAGTATTTCTGGCTAATTCCTTACATGGTGCCAAGATGGAGTAAAAACTGCACAATCTTTCCTCTCCCACACAGGGAAAAAATATTCACAGGCAAAAAAAAAAAAAAAAAAAAAAAAAAATTTTTAAAAAGCTACTATGAGGGAGCTGGAAAAGAACCAGAGATTTGGGATGTGGGAAGGAAGGTGGGATAGAGCTGTGAGTGCTCCAGTTGGCAAGGATGGGAGTCAGGCTTACAACAGCCCTCCCTGGACCGCTCTGCACAAAATCCCCAAATCCTTTTCACATGTAGGGCAACAGAAAGTCGCTTCCCAGCTAGAGCATGAGTCAGAAGGAGGACAAAAATTCACATGATTTTACAGGACAAGGAATTCGAGCATCATCCCCCTTCCTCCAGCAGCTCTCTCCCCTCTCCGTGGCTCTTTTCCACCTCACAAATCACCACCCCCACGACATGAAAAGGAGCCCGAAAGCGAAACCCTGCCTGAATTAAAATCACAGTCGCTTCAAATTAGATCCACCTAGTAACTCTTGGCTTAGAAACTCCTAAATAACTGGAGCGGAAAGCTTTGACTCCTAAATAAGTGGCCTGGATTTCAAAGGCACCAGCACCCAGCTGCTCCCAGGGAGGTCAGCTGGAAGAAGCACTACTATTTATAAGGCACTTGCAGCCTGGGGAGAGGGCAGGGAGCAGGACAGTGCTAGGTGCACTCAGAGGATTATTTTCCCCCCTCCCAAATCGTGCTTCACAAAATCCCAGCTGGCTAAAAATAGCACCTGGGCTGGTAAATAAGATGTTGCTTGCAGCTGCTGTTAAAAGAGTCCAAAGGGGTGCTTAGCTCAGCGATTCTTTGGGAAATCAAGTCACTGACGCAGCTTGAATGTTGTCAGGAAGAAGTGTCAGCTGCTTGAGAGCCACCACAGGCACAGTGTGACATGGGACAGGCAGTGATGCTGTCCCACAGCCTCAGTGTGTGACACAGGGAGGAATCAACCAGGCAGGGTAGGCTGGAGCTGTGCCATACATACCCCAGCCAGGAACTGGTAGTATTTAATAAATGAGAAGGGACAGGGGTATAAATGTAATGCCAGGGTTTGAAATAGGAAAGTCACGGTGGTAAGATGGGAAAAAAATTCACCTTGAGCAGCCAAGGGGTGAATGCAGCAGGTCCAGAGAGGTGGAGAGGGAAGTACAAAAAGGGAAAGTCTGGAAGAGAAGGGGAAAAAAACTCATTTCTGTGAGATGGGATACCCACTTATTATGGGGTTTACAGTCTTCAAACTTCTCCAAAACACCAAAACTAAAACCACTCAATTCCCTCTTTTGTTCCACTGCTGCTCCAACGTCAAACTCACCTAGCAACCCACCCTGAACAGTGGCATTAGGCTCTGGATGCATCCCAAAATAACAGCTCCAGACTTCATTCTCCATCCCCTTCGGAAGAACCTGCTGATCAGCAGCCAGCCTTCCCTGGCATCCTCCCCCTGGCATCAAAATGCCAGCACCAGCAGCGACTGCTCCACCGAGCCCCAGCTCTGACTAAGCCATGATTCACCCTCCTCTTTTAATATCTGTGTTTGAAACTGATGTGTTTGATTCCCTCTAAAGGAAACTTGGAAGGGAAGGACCAGTCATGTTCTTGCCTACATTCAGAGCAACATGCATCCTCTCCTTTGGACCTGGTGGGATCCAAGTCACACATCCCGGGATTTTTTGTGATTAGAATTTGGAGAGGGTGGCTGGGAGCTGTGTGTACATCACTGTGTAGATGCAGCCACCCATGTGCTCCATTCATGTCGGGGCAGCTCCATCTGCAGCAGTTTCCAGTATGGCCTTGGTTTATCAGCCTGGAATGTGGGCACAAAGTTCAGAATCACGGGATGGTTTGGGTTTAGAGGGATTTCCAAGATCATCCAGTCCCATCACCCTGCCATGGCAGGGACACCTTCCACTGTCCCAGGTTGCTCCAAACCCCATCCAGCCTGACCTTGGACACTTCCAGGGATCCACAGCTTCTCTGGACACCCTGTGCCAGGCCCTCACCACACCCACAGGAAAGAATTTCTCCCTAATATCCCATCTAAATCTACTCTCATCCAGTTTAAAGCCGTTTCAAAGTGCTCCCTACCCTGGGAGCTGGCAGCAGGTGCCCAGATTCCTCTTAGTGCTTTAATGACATTTTCTTGCAACAGAAAAATTTATTGCTCTGGGCTGACCAAGGGGCATTTATATGGTTTTCAAGGAAAAAAAAAATCCAAACAAAATGCTAAATTCTGCGCTTGCAAAAAATGATTTTAAAAAGTGGGATACTGAAGAAGCCAAGAAAATTGGCTGCAATATTTTTCGGGGAATTAGATGCTTTCAGAAAGGTCAGGAAGGAAACCAAGTGGTTGACCCCCTCCTCTTGCCAGCTGGATGATGAGTGGTTTTCACTGCTGATGGCGTTTTCTTTGGAAGGACTTGATAAAAAGCTGCTACGGGTCAGGCTTGTGGCGGGGAGGGTGATGAATGCCTGATTTTTATCAGGCTGATAAAAATGTGTGGATTCGGAGAGGCAGCTGGAGTTCAAGGTCCTTTTCGCCTGAAGTTTACAATTGCCTCCCTCGCCCCTCGCAGGTATTTCAGTTGTAGGAAAAAATAAACAAGGAGCGAAGTGCGAATTGTTCCTTTATCACCATTGTCTCCCTCATCCCTCCTTGATGGCCGGCAGGGAACACCAAGAGCTACTGGACCCGGGTGTTTCTGCCATGGAAAAGAGTTTTTTTATTCCCTCTGCTCTAAACAAGTTGTGTTTTCCTTCCTCATTTCTCGCCTTTCACCCTCCCTGTCCTTGCAGGCTAACACTGCTCTTCCTCCTCCTGCCGCATCGGGTAAATGGAACAGAAACCAAGCAAAACCATCTCTTCACCAAATTATTGGCAGACAGGGTTTCCATTCCAAGGGATGCTGCTCAGCACGGGATTTACAGAGCCCTGAAATCAGGGAGAGCTCCTGGTGCCTCTGCAGCAGCGAGGGCTGAGCCCTGCCCGGGGTGCGGGATCCAGGCAGGGCAGGGAACAAACATCCAATAAACATGGAACAAACACCGTGTGCCCCGGAGCTCTCCCTCCTTTCACCCACCCCTGCACACACGCAGATTTTCAGCCTGTTGCACCCTGTAATTGCTGATGTGCTCAAGGAACTCCTTCCTTGTAAGAAATTCCGATCATTGCTGGCAGCAGCTGGGACACTCCTGGAGCAAGACCTGGGCTGCCGTACTGCCACTTTGCTTAAAAATAGCAACAAGCAGAGAAAGGGGAGAAATTCCGCGGGGTTCAGCTTCTGACAGTGAGAAATCCGGGCTGAGCAGCAGAGGGGGAAATCCCCACGGACGCACAGGGCATTGCTCACCCCGCGGTATCAGCCCCGGTCAAACACTGCACCCAGGGCTGACCCTGCTTTCCTGGCACCCAAGGCACAGGAAAAGCCAGGACGGAGTTGCAGAAATGCAGAAATGCAGAATTCAGCCTCATTCTGCTGCTTTTGCTCAGCCCTCTGCTCTGAGCTCCCCGTGTGTTGTCACAGTCACACTCTGAACCGTGAAGGATTTATTTCCGATATTTGAGGACAGTAAATTCTTCCTGGAGTCAACACTTTGCAAAGTTGTTTGCTTGTTTGTTTAATTTCTTTTCATCTATAACTCTTCAGACAGGAGGGCAAGGGTTCAAACCTTATTTCTTTTGAGTAAGATTTGTGCTCTAACTGGAGGTAAACACCTCTATATAACTGACTGAGTTAAAGGGCAGCAGGAAAGGAAATGGGAGAGTTGTAAATGCAATGCCTGGCTTTGATTAATATGAGGAAGAAGGAAGGATGAGAGCCTGGATTCAATCTCAATTCGTCAAATTAAAAGCAAAGTCATTCAAGGTTTCCTCCCCTGTCCTCAGAGAGGTGGGTGCCTCCAAATGAGTCCTGGATGGTCCTTGGGAAGACACAGAAAATCTTAAGATCAAAAATAGGAAGGTGTACAATGGGTGTCCATTAGCCAGGATTGATGACCCCAAAGGATCCTCCCAAACAGAGATTCATTCCCAAGAAAGGAGGTTTATTTGTAATTTTAAGAAATAGATATATTCTGTAATTCTCAAGAAATATAATTTGGAGATAACATTCTGAAGCTGCAAACATCCACTAAAGCAGGGACATTTCTCAAAGCTGGCAGGTCTGCTCAGAAATGAGTCCAGGAGGATTGAGCAATGTCCTGTGAAAGTTCCTGACCTTACAACACTCTGCAAAACAAAACTCACCCCACAAATGGGCTAAATCACAAAGATAATTGACTGCATAGGTTGCAGAAAGGGTAGATTTAGGGTAGATATTATAAAGAAATTCTTTACTGTGAGGGTGGTGAGGCCCTGGCACTGGTTGCCCAAAGTGGCTGCTCCATCCCTGGAAGCATCCAAGGTTGGACAGGGCTTGAAGCAACTTGTTTTTGTGAAAGTGTCCCTGCCCATGGCTGAGGTTTGAACTGGGTGATCTTAAAGGTCACTTCCAACTCAGGCAATACTGTGATTCTATGAAACTCAGGTTTCTAAGAATAGTTAGAGAGTAAATGGCAAGAGTTTGGGATATTCCAACCTCAGGAATTGGATACTGGTCCTCCTTGAAATAAAACCTGGCTGCCAAAGTTCAGGCTTGGTCCCAATAGCAAGGGTCAAAGGGTGCAGATCAGTCAGAGAGACACGATTCAGGTCTTGGCATTGTCAGAGCTTCTGAAAAGACAATATTCACATTAACCTGGCACGGGGTTGAGCCTCCAGTACCTCCCAGGTACTTTCAGTTACTGGAGGGAACACTTCCCTGTTTGCCCTGTTATTTTAAGCTGTGAAATTCCCCACTGAAAATCCTGGGGTTGCTTTAGGGTGTAAATCCACAGGATGTTGAACTTGACTTTAGGTTACCTCATCCCTAATCAAGAGGCTACAACAACCTGCGACAAGGCGCTGATCCAGCAGAAAAATCCTGCTGGTCTGAGAGAAAAGTGTGTTTACAGGGCTGCTCTGTCCCTGCTGCCAGATCGGATATTCCCTGTCCTGCTGCTGCCGGCAGAACCTGGCATGTGTTACCACAGTGCCTTCTCCGGGAAAATCAGCAGAATTACAGCCTTTTGCTCACACCTGAACCAGATCCAATCCAGGATTTTCATGGTTTAACCCTGGCTGGGAGCTCAGCCCCACTCGCTCGCTCCCCCACCATGGGATGAGGGGGAGAACTGGAATGTGAGAAAACTCATGGGTTGAGGTACAAACAGTTTAATGGGTAAAGCAAAAGCCACGTGCACAAGCAAAGCAAAACAAGGAGTTTTCAAGCAAGGAAAATTCCAGTGATCCTCAGGAAAACAGGGCTCCATCACATGTAGACGAGACTTGGGAAGGCAAATACCATCACCCCGAATGTTCCCTCTTTCCTAAACATGCCAAAATGTGTTATGGAATATTTTTGGTCAGTTTGGGGTCAGCTGTCCTTGCTCTGTCCCCTCCCAATCCTTGTGTCCCCCCGCCTCCTCACTGGTAGGATGAGGAGCAGAAAAGCCTTGACTCTGTGTAAGCCCTGCTCAGCTAAACCAAAAACATCTCTATATTATCAATATCTCTATATCATCAACATTGTTCTGGCCACGAGTCAGCCCCAGAGCAGCTATTCTGAAGAGAATCAACCTGTCCCAGCATAAACCAGCACAGCGCTGCAAAGCCATGCAGCATTTTGGAGATCTGATGGGAAGAACAAAGAATTCCATCCCTCTTGTACGCACAGATTGTTACGGGATTTATTTTCATGGAGGTGCCAATGGCTGAAGTTGATTGTGTTCACCAAGAACTCAACTTCTGGATGTGAAACCCCCCACGGATGAGGAGCGTGTTCAGCCCATTTACGGTGGAGGATGATCACCCTCCGGAAATCACAGCCTGTCATTATCCCATGGATTTTGCTATTGAACAGTTTCCTAACTTCTCATTACCACCCACCTTTCATTAAGAGCCTGGATCGTTATCTCCTCATTGCAGGTTATTAAATCAAACAATGGCAAAGGCTGTGGCCTTTCTGGGGCTGACTCACCTCATTATGTAACAAGCCCGGGCCAGCGACAACCTCAGCATCGTCATGGTGACAGAGGAGCATCTAATGATGTGGTGAAGCCAGACACCCCAGAGATGATGGGGAATCTCTTCAAAGTCATGCAAAAACACCTAAAACACAAAGCTCTGGGGGAGAACACGTGGTGGTTTGTGTTTGTGAGGATCAAGGAGGACGTGCTTGTAGGCAGCAGCGGGCAGCAGATTAATCACAGCCTAGGAGAAAGGGTATTTTTTAATCTCAGGTCTCAACCCCCGCTGATAATCAGTTTGGCTCCTGACAGAGGGGCTTTTGAAGCAGCATCCCAGAAGGATCTGCACTGCCTGGGAGGCTCAGAGGGAAAGGCTCCCCTGAGGGATGCTGAGCAGGGAGGAGGTGTTGAAGCTCCCAGCTCCTGCTGCTCTGCCTCCATCCCCAGCAAAGCTGGGGTAGAGTTTGGCAAGGATTGATGTAATTTTGGGGTGTCTACAAGGAACTGGTCACCTCTGACCACTTCTACCACCAGTGTAGAGAAAGGGCACTGTCTTGCACAGGGAACAATTCAGCTGCCCTGCTGTGGGTGCTGACTGCAAACCAGAGACGTGTCCTGGAGGAGTTTGTGTCCTCTGAGCACGGAGGGAACCTCAGAGCTATGCCCCAAACCATCCCATGCACATCTCAGTGCTCTCCAGCACAAAGTGACCCAAAACACGAGTCCTTGTCCAATTCAGAGTCCCACGTAGGGAGGAAGAGCAGAGCTTTGGTGAGGAGCTGCATTTCGAAATTGTGTACGTGCGGAGGATCTTCCCACCCACACCTCCCCTTCGTGAGCACGTCTGCCCCCTGCTCATCCCTGCTTCCTCACAGCGCTGCCATCACCCAGGTTGCCCAACAGTGGCCCACACACCTCAGCTCTGGCCAAGAAGAACCACTTTTGGGAGCAGCACCACTGCTGGGGTTGAGCTGTTCCCTGGATCAGCCTCCCCAAGGGCTCCCCTCTCCGTGGTGGAAACCACAAAGCATCCCGAGGTGAGCTCTGTGTCCCACTTTTCCAGAGTGCTTTTAAACTCAAGACCTGCAGGCACTGCTTTTAGGAGGTCTGTGAGAGACAAGTGGGAGGGAAAGTGTGTGGTCAACAAGCTGAAATTTAAAATAGTGAAGTCCAGTTTTGTTTCCGTATCTTTTGCTGGAGCTCTGTTCAGTCAAAACCTCTCTCAGAGAACCTCCAATTTCCTAACACCTCTCCTAACCAAGTTTTGGACCCAAATCACTGGAATCAGATCACACAGATTGCTGGAATGCAGAAATTAAATAACCAAATTTCCTTATCATGGTTTTCTTAAAATTCTTCCACTTGTAGAGCAATGATTTTAATGCATTTAAGTCGTAGCAGATGATTCTCATTTGTGTATTTCTTTTACTTTTTTTCTATGCCATGGAGACCTGGCTGGGAAAGTAAAAAAGGCTAAAAAAAAAAAAAAAAAATAGAAGAAGAATTTGTTTCTTCTTTCCCTGATATTTTCCAATCAGACATGAAAAATATTAATGGAAAATTTCTGTGCAATTTTGGGGCAAGCTGAAACAATATGGGGAGCTTGCTGCCAACATATTTTCTCAAATACATTTATATTTTCCAACCCACAATGACAAACTGTTAACAGCTCCTTGGGGAAGGAAAAAAAAAAAAAGGAAACTGAGCTCAATGTTTACATTTCTGCCCTGGAGTTTAACAGGGAGTAGCAAAGCAGTGCCTGGTTGCCTGGCAGGAGTCACAAGGAAAGATGCTGTGCTTCAAAGCACTTGGGAGGGCCTCAGGTTTCTCCTAAGCTGCTTTTACTCGAGCTGAGAGACAGAGCCAGGAGGGCATGGCACAGGTGGAAGCACACCTTGGCCATTGATTATCCTCACTGAATAACGATGGGGATGGGGGAAAACCACTTCTGTTGTGTCTGCTTCAGCATTTCCAGCAACACCACTCATCAGGGAATCACAGAATGGTTTGGGTTGGAAGGGACATAAAAGATTATTCTGTTCCAACCCCCCTGCCATGAGCAGGGACACCTTCCACCATCCCAGGGTGCTCCAAGCCCCATCCAGCCTGGCCTTGGACACTTCCAGGGATCCAGGGGCTTTTCTGGAATCAACCTGTTCCAGCACTCTGTGCCACAGATAGACACCTCTCAAACCAAACCAATGACCCCAGCCCAGGGGCTCACCTCGTGTCCATCCCCCTGTGCCCCCTGCACAGCTCTGGTGGGTTCGTGCTCCCTGCACGTCCCTGGGCTGATGCCTGCAGTGCCAGGGTTTCACATTTCCCAGCCCAGCTGTTTACCCAGAGCTCAGCCTGAAGGAAAACAACTGCTAGACAGTCAACAAGAGATCTGAGGGCCACCTGTCTCCTGGGCAGGCTTTCCTGCCAGCTTCCCTGTAAAGGAGGAGAGCTGAGCTCTGAGGAATGATGTTCCTTCAGTTCATGTTGTTGTTAGCCAGGCTGGGACAGCCCCAGGCACTGATTGATGGGCACCTTTCACCCACTGCTGGCTGAGGGTGTTTGTGATGCCTCAGGGGTTCCATGGATGTCACTGAGGCAGTGGGAGATAGTTTGTACCATGGAGCAGAGCCCAGAGCAATTCCCACGTGTGCCAGCTGTGCAAAAGCAAGGCCTTTCTGCAGCTGTGGCCAAGGGGGATCCCACAGGATGGGTTTGGGGTGAAGGTGGGCAAGCCAGAGGGTCACAGGAGCTGCAGGACATGCTTAGAGCACGGATGTGCTGTGTCCCTCCCTAAACACTGGCGCTCATTCCAGACTTAACCAGCTGAATATCCCAGAAAACCCATCTCATCAGGCTCAAAGCCATCTCAGGCCAGAGCCTGAGCAAGCACAGCTCCCTTGCACACGTGCAGGAGCACACACAGCCACCCCAGCCCCCGGCAGCCGCCGGTGCCTTCGGATGCTGCTCAGAAATCTGGTCCTCTTGCATTCAGGCAGAGCCAGTCATCGATGACAGGGGTGACTAAAGCTCAGCACTGGCACATGCCAGCCTCATCCCACGCTGCCTTGTCCCATCTTGCCTGCAGCCAGGCTGTAACCTGCCAGGCCACCCAACCCCATGGCTGCCAGCACGGTGTGACAGCACATCCCAAGCTGGAAAAGGTAACCTCAGGTCATCCAGAATTTGGGCTAGGAAAGTCACATCCCTAAAAAGAATGCTTCCCACCCTCATGTTTTCCACCTAATTGCTGCTGTTGCAACAGCCCTACATGATTTAATGTTTTATTGCATTGTTCTTTTATTTGTGTTGTAAATGTGTTGGACGTGATCAGGTTCTCAGCAGCTCGGCTGCACCCAAAAATTATTAAGAGTAAAAAAAAAAAAAGCAAAGGAGAAACATGGCAGCAATCAAAGGTGACTTAATGTTTAAGGGAAACAAAGGCTTTGCTGACAGCATTCCCCTGTGCACGTGATCTTCACAGCTGGCAGGAGGTGGAAATCCATTCCCTGCCTTTGGCAAAGCCACCTTGGAGAAAAAAAATAAACATAAAAATCACTGCTGGCAGGTGCCTCCTCTGCCTCAACTCACCCTGCTCAACTTGGTTCAGCTACATGGAGATTTTGGTGGTAAAGCTGCTTCTGAGTCCCTCTTCCCAAAGCCTTTGTTCTCAGGCATGGATGAGATCCAGACTTCCAGCTGGGAAATGGACCCAGATTAGAAAAAAACCCCAAACCCTGCCATTTATTTTTCTTTATTATTATTCTATATACTGTTTATTCTATAAATTTATTTTTCTATATTCTGCTGTGAATGGGAAAGTTGTTTTGTGAGCATGGATCCATTCCTGGAGCACCTGGTGTTGGCATAAAACCATCCCAAATTCCTTTTGTGGAAGGGCTTTATTGGGCTGCCTAAGCACAAATCACACCCTCAGCCTACTGTTCCTGTGAGAAATTCCTTGCTAATAAGGAGGATTTCAAACAAAGTCAGTGAGAAGGAGGAAAAAAACAAGTCAAATTCTCAAATTTGTGCTCCAGCCATGTTAGAGTCTCCTGTTGGCATTAAGGTGGGGTGCTTGCCTGGGTCATATCTGGCATGAAGGCACGAATTTTCTCCTGAGAAATTTATACTGATGACTGAGAAGCCTTTATTTTACACATATGCCAGCTTACCTGGGCAGTGCCCATTTGCATTTTTAGGGGAGGAAAAATTTGGTCTCCCAGGCACAGAAATGCAGTTTTTCATTCCTCACCTTCAAGCCCACGAGCAAGAGCCAGTGCAACCCTGTTATCCCCCAGCACAGGCAGCTGGAGCATCTTGGGTCAGGAGAGCTGGAACTGGGAAGCCTCATCCCTCCTTGGGGCTCATGGATTTGGGACCAGCAAAACACTCAATTTTTCTCCTAGAACTGATAAGCCTTTTGGGGTTTACCTAGAAACAGAGGGCAGACAAAGCTAAAAGAATAAATTATGTTTATTTAATGAAGGTGCATTAGGGGCAGACAAAGCCTTCCCAAGAGGCTACACCCAAAAATGGACAAAGTTCATGAGTTTTTCAGACAGATCTAAGTTTGGTCCATCTACATATCAGGGGTTAATCTTCCAATTAGACTTTCAGGTAATGAAGTCACATTCCCCCAGTTTTCTTCTCCCCACCTCCAAATTCACTTTTGTTTATGCTTTTCAAGGCCTGAAGCAGCAGGGTGTCCTTGGATCTCAGGCACACAGGGATTGTTTTGCCTGACCAAAACGTGAAGACAAGTTAACAAACACTTTTATATGGAGCTATGCACTAATGCAGCGCAGAATTTGAAAAACCTAAAATCTAAGAGCCTAAACCATCAGTACCACTGGGAGAAAAAAAAAACAAAACCAAAAGCCCTGACCCGGGCGGGTTGTTCCTGTTGTTTACCAGCCTCAGCTGCTCTCAGGGTTTCCTGGAAGGAGCTGGAGAGCTCAGCAGCATCAGCAGCACGGCTCTGGCACGCTCCCTTCGCGTGTCCGCAGCCGCCGGAGCGCTCCGTGCGCTCCCTGCCCGTGTCCACGCCAGCGGGGCGTGCAGGGCTCGTGTGGCTTCCCCGGACCGGCCCCAGCCCCGCCGTCCCCGCCGTCCTTCATGCCAGCAGGCCAATAAAATAATAAGTGAAACTGGTAAACAAGTTCAGCTCGCTGCGCTGGGAAAGGTTCTCCCCGCGTCGGGTCGGTGAGCAAGCTCCAAAGGCGGCGGGGAGGGGAATAAATAAATCGGGCTGGCTGATTAACGCCAGCCCTGCCGTGTCCCTGCCGAAAGGGAGCTCAAAGTGGGGCTGGGACTCACAAGGTCACGGCAATATCTCTTTTTCTCTGTGGATTTTCCACCACCTTCCCCATCGCCCCTTCCCCCGCAGCATCGTTTCTCCCCAAACCATTTCGCAAGGTCTGTCTCAGCGTGCCCCTTCTGTCCGCAGATAATCTTTTTCAGGGCTGAGAAAAGCTTTCCTTGATTTCCAACCCAAACCAACATCTCTCTAGGTGGGGTTTTAACACCCTGCTCCTGCCCGCAGGGGCTGATTTGGAAGCTCTGAGTGCACTACAATGAAGTCTGCACCGGTAATATCCCCAAAATGTACCTCAGGATGCTCCAGCACAGCCAGGATTGGTGCAGAAGAGCTGGATCTGTGGATAAGAGCAGCTAAAGGAACTGTCAGTGCAGCCTCCAGCCCATCTCTGCACCCTCCCATGCCTCAGTTTCCCCTGCCTCAATTGACAAAGCTGGAAATCATCCAACAAGGAGTAAAGGGCAGAGGGGCAACAAAAAGGTCTCAGCAGTCTGAGAGCAAACAGCACAAAGTCCCTGGAGAAAATACTGCTATTATTATTGTTATTATTGTTATTATTATTATTATTATTATTATTATTATTATTATTATTATTATTGTTATTGTTATTATTAGTATTATTCATAATAATGAAGGGAAACCAAAAGGAAAGCCTAATTCCATGATATTTTAGCAAGAGGGTGGCAAACAAAATGCAGGAAGTTGGGTTTTCTGGCCTGGATGGTGCTGGTTCCTCAGCACCAAGGAAGGGGTGAGGAACCAGAGAAAATCTCACTCCAGGCCCTGTGCTTTTGGGAAGAGGTTTAATCTGCAATGGGACAGGGTGAGCAAAACAAGGAGATGTGTTCAGAATGGGGTATATGGGAGAGCATAAAATGAGAGTGATTTTGTTCTCCAGGAAGGAGAAAACTGGGGAATAGTTTTCAGCCTGGAAAAGGATGCTACAGAAAAGATAATAGCTGTTCTTTATAGCAAGGAATGTTTAAGGTTTATACAAGATATGCTGCCCCAGTGGAATCCTAATTAGTGGAATCCTTATACCTCTTCCCAGGACAAGGAATTCTCCAGGGGAAAACACAAAGGAAACCTAAATCTGCTTTATGTGGGTTTGATCTTGAGTCCCAACTAGGGTTTGTGCCCCATCCTTCTTTTTTTTTTTTTCCCCCAACCTTAAAATGTAGTTATGATGGGGAAAAGAATCAGGCGCCCTGCAGAGATGTGTGTGCCTGCACGCACGCACCAGGAAAACAGGGATCACACCTTGCCTGCTCCTGGTTTTGAAATCCTCCCACGTCCCTCCATGAAAAAAACCTGTGGTCATCTGATTTAAAGCCTTTGGAGCTGTTTTGTGCCGAGATCAATTTCTCCATCGCGGAGGGTGTGTCAGGGAAAGGTTCAGCAGGGCAGCAGCTCTGCTGGCACAGGCTCCCAGTGGTACAAGGATGGTGGGATGCCAGGTGGAAAAGGGGCCTGGGGGGTGGTGGTGGTGGGATCTGAGCACTGGGGTGAAGCCCAAGCCCAATCTGAGCTGCTTTCCTGAGTGAGAAAGCAACTGAGCTTGGATTCAGCTGGAAACACAGCAATGGAGAGCCCTTCCCCACCCTGCCAGGAGGGAGGCAGGACACCAAAAGGAGGGGTTTTCCAGCATCCTGAGTTGCTTGGTGGGATGCTGGCCCTGGCAGGGAGGTTGTAGGTGTGTCTGCTTGCTCCCAGGTTAGGACATGAGGATATGCCTTCAATATTGTTACGTGGTTTAATTCCCAGACCCAGGAAATCTGAGAGGTGCTAACAACACAAATCTCTCCCCACCAGATGGTTTCTGTGGAATGATCAGAATGCAGAGTGGGTCCCAAAAATCTCACTGGCCCTCTCAGAGCTGCACACCCTTTAGAAGGGTCCTACAAGAGTTTCTAAGGGTGTGATGGTTCCACCTGCGGCTGGTGGCAGCCAAGGTTGTCCCACCTGGCCACCATGGCCTGGCATGTGCCCCCCTGCACCAGCACCATGGGACGTGCTGGACTCTGCTGCTTGGCTGTGCATGACCCAGTGAGCAACAATGGGAACAAAACTGGGCATGGTGACCCTGAAATCCATTAAAAACTTCCCATGAGTGGCATAAATGCTAAAGAAAGTGCATGAGAGGCAGCAGAAGGGTCATGCTCACTGAGGGGTTTTTTGGAATTGCAGGGAGGAGCAGGGAGGGTGTGATGGGGGGACAGACACCAGCTCCTTTGGGTCCTTTGGCTCAAGAGGCTGGTGAGATGAAAGGGGATGAAATGGAACAAAGAGCCAGAATGAAAATACCCCAGTAAGAAACAGGCTGTGGGGGGACAAAGCAGGATGGGAGGGGATTTCCAGCCTTCCAGGAAAGGTGTTCAGTGAAAACAAGGTGATGGTTTGACTCAGGAATGAGCCAGTGAGTCAGGAGAGCCAGGGCCAGTTCTGCCACACGTTTCCTCCCTGCTCTTTGAGCAGACACCCTCAAGCAGACACCCACGGTGTCACTGTCACTGGGACAGTCCCCATGGGGAGCTGCAGCAGGCAGGACCTCCCTCAAGCAGCTCCTGACTCCTCACGTGGCTTTTGTGCTTAAAAATCCTGTCCAGTGCCTCTGACAGGAAATGCTGGATAAAAACTTTTCCAGGGCTGTCAGGAAGACACGATATCAAGAAGTGATGGGTGACATGACCTGCAAAGACAGCAGCATGTGGGTTTGCAGGGCATTGCCAGCAATCCAGAAAGCTTCCTAAAGTGACAAGGTTGCCCCTTCCAATACCTAAAAAAGCTGCAGAAAGGCAGTTCTCCACCTTTAGCTGTAACCATCCTGCAAAAGCAGAGTTTCCCATCGGGGGTGTTGTAATCTGAGTCACTGCAAGAGCTGGGGCAGCAAGGAAGTGCTCGGTGGTGCGGGGGACAGGCAGCAGCAATGACAGTGCTGGGATGTGGCACAGTCCTGCCCTTCCCTTCGTGCTCACAGGCAAAAGGCACCTCTGCTCCTGCTAACAAGAGCCTCCTTGATCCCAGCAAGCAGAAATGAGACCAGGGGATGCTGTGACTTCTGCTAACAGAATGTACAAAGCAGTGAGAGCAGTAGGGGAGTGAGAGATTCTGCCCCTCCACTCCACTCTGATGAGACCCCACCTGGGGCACCGTGTCCAGCTCCGAGTCTCCGGTACAAGAAGGATGTGGAGCTGCTGGAGCAAGTCCAGAGGAGGCCATGAAGGTGCTCCAAGGGCTGGAGAACCTTTGTTATAGAGACAGGGTGAGAAAGCTGGGGCTGTTCAGCATGGAGAAAGCTTATGGGAGATCTTAGAGCCCCTTCCAGTGCCTAAAGAGAACCTATAAGAAAGATGGGGACAGATATTATAGCAGGCCCTGTTGCAACAGGACAAGGTTTGATGGTTTCAAAGTGAAGGAGGGTTGATTTATATTAGATATAAGAAAAAAAAATTATGATGAGGGTGGTGAGACCCTGGCACAGGTTGCCCAGAGAGGTGATATGGAAGTGTTCCAGGTGAGGTTGGAGAGGGTTTTGAGTAACTTCATCGAGTACAAGGTGTCCTTGACCTGTCAGAGGGTTTGGAACAAGCTGATCTTTTACATCCTTTCCAACCCAAATTGTTCTGTGCTTCTATCATCATGTGTCCAACCTCTGCTGGCTGGCTTTCAGTCTTATCTCCAGCTCCTTCCCAGCCAGCAGCACCAGGATTTCATTTGTCCTTTGACAGATGACAAATGTCTCCCACGCTGGCAATGCCCTGCCAGCTTATCACCTGCACACTCCCAGGCTTCCTCGCGCCAGCTGCAGTAATTAAATCATATTTTTCAGGAAGGGCACTTTAGGTGAAAGCTCCCAACACCTCCTGCCAGCAGAGCTGCAGCCACAGCCAGGCCTTTGCCAGGGTAATGGCACTGCCTGGGGATCAGGGCTCTCTCCAGCGCTCCCAGCTGATGCAGCAGTGCTGGAAGAAATTAATTTCTGTCCTAAGCTCGTTCCTCCTGGCTGTCCTTGAGCATCCCTGTTAGAAATACCTTTTTTTAATATCTGAAACTGCCAAATGCCTTGAGGTTGGCTAAATGGCAGATGTTATACAGCCATGAAGTGAAGATCCTGTGGCAATGCAACTGGCTATGATGGCCGAGGAGAAAGGAGGCAGGAGAGCCAAGGCAACCAGAACTTCACACAGACTTCTCTGGGAGACACAGGAAAGTGATGCCAAAGCTGCAAGTTTGCATTTTCCACTACAGGATGCTCCATTTCCACACAGCTGAGAGCCTCCAAAATGCTCATCCCAAAGTGTCCTTGTGCCTCAAGCTGCTGAGGGTTATAGAGCAGCAGCCCTTGGGCAGAGCCTCCTCTTTGCACCCTGGGTCAGGGTGGCTGTGAGCAAGCCCTGAAGTGAGATGCTGTTCCCAAAAAGCACTCAGCCTCCTTGCCAAGCTGCCTGGAGTCCCCATATTCCTCTGGGAGAGTCAGGAACACAGCCAGATTCCAACCCAGCTGAAGCCACCCCCTTGAGAAAGGATTTTTATGCACCAAGCTGAACTAGAAGGAAAATATCTTCATGCCCAACTCTCCTGCAAATTTGGGATGTGCACAGCTTGCTGTGGGCAGCTTTTGAAGGGCAGCCACAAGGCCATGCTTTCCACAGCCCTCCTGCCTGGTGGCTCATGGATGTGTCCCTGGAGAGTCCAGGGAGCCCAGCAGCAGCCACTGAGCAGTGTTCCAGGTAGGGCTGGTGGTGTGGGCTCCCACCAGCCCAGCAGGATGCTCTGAGCTGAGGTTAAAGGCTGCAGCCAGGTCACAGCACTGCTAAGCCACCACTAAACCATGTCCCCAAGTGCCACATCTGCAGGGACGATGACTCCACCACTCCTCCAGGCACCACTTTTCCAGTGCTTGACAACTCTTGTGGTGACAGAAGTATTCGTAAAACGCACAAACAATGGAGAAAACCCATCCACAGCGGCCTCTGTCACCTTGGGCTCTGTGGAGCTGCTGAAAGCTGTTCTGGCATTTCAAGGTTGACCTCTAGAGGAAGTTTGTAGACAGACGAGCTACGGCTGAGACAGTGCCACAAGGGCTGCAGGACAGAACTGCCGAGGGTTTGCAGCTCAGCTGTGCCCCACGAGCCGGGCAGCGACGCCAAGCCCAGCACGGGGTCCCAGCAAATGGGTCATTTCTCCCAAATTTAGGTGTGCTGGGCAGGACTGCATGGAAAAGAATCAATTGCTGCAAACCCACCGCGTGTTGCCAAGTGCTGGGGACCTGCTCAGAGTCATTTCTACCCCTGCTGAGGCTGCAGCAGGGCAATGGGAGCTGCCTCCAACACGGGAAATTCCCCCGGTCTCTCCCTGCTCCCCAGCTCACACGCTCAGCTTTCCTCCCACTGCCCGCCCCCAGCATCTCTCTCCCTCCGCTCCAAATTAATCCGTTTATCACCTAAAATTAAACCGAGCCCTGCAGTCTGCTGCGCTGGCAATTTGCGAGGGTGTGAACCACATCACGCTCCGAGAGCCTTGAAAGGAGGGAGAAAACCCGGAGCTGGAGATACGGGCTCTGTGAGCATCACTGCCTCACCCCCGTAACATCCCCCAGAGCGGGCAGGGGGGAGAAAAAACAAATCCAGCCTCTCCCCGCCAGATTCAGTCCCTCCTGCTGCCTTTCCATGCCGTGCCAGTGCCACTGTGTGACACTTCTGTCCCTGCCCCAGCCAAAGCTCCTGTGTGCGATGCTGAGCACCTTCTGCTCGTGTCCTTGCACATCCCGACTTCACCCTGCCTCTCCTGGCTTTTTTGGCTCATTAAGAAGAGATTTTCCCTCCCGTTTCTCCACCCAGCAGAGCTGCTGGGAAAAGGGACCACGGCAAGCATCCCACTCTGTGTCCCAGAGCGCCAGCGCTTCCCTCCGGAATGAGGAGGAGGTGACATTTAGGAATCTCTGCGGAGAGGATGGAAAACTCATCCACAGCAGCACAGGAGCACCCAGCAGGGCTTTAGTCCCATATTGGGCGCTGCTTGCCCTACACTGCCAAGCCAGGGGGTGGCGAGTGGGGATTTCTGTGGAGGAGAGATGGTTTGGGATGCAGATCTGAGAATGGAAGGGGCTTGGCCGGGTTTCCCTCCCCAGTGTCTCCTCCCAGCCCCTCAGCCGAGCACCTGCCAAGGACACAGAAGCTCGCAGGTTGCAGCTCTCAGACCGGCAGCATCCCTGCCCAGGAGCATTCCTCTGCCCTCCGTCCTCAGCCCTTCACCCCCCCTGCAGCACACAGACCTCAGGGAAGGCGGAGAGGGGACATTTGCCCTTTTCAGGCTGCACAGAACACACACACACACTCAGCGGTGTCCCCCGTCCTCCCCCAAAGCCGGCGGTGCGGCAGAGCCGGGCACAGCCCGGAGCTCCCATCTCCCATCCCCGCAGGAGGCACCGCCAGGGGCACGGACCCATCCCTGGATGCCCAGGGAGTGCCTGGGGGAGCATCCCGGGATGTGCCCACCCTAACAGCCCGGGATGTGCCCACCCTAACAGCCCGGGATGTGCTCCCCCTTCCACCCGGGATGTGCCCACCTTTCCATCCCGGGATGTGCTCACCCTTCCATCCCGGGATGTGCCCACCCTTCCATCCCTACCTTTGCGGAACGGCATGGAGCGGGAGGAGACAGGACGCCTGGATTCCTCGGACGCCTTCTCTTAGATATATACACACAAAAAAAATTATGTATTTCCTTCTGTATCTCTATTTCTTTCCTTCCTCCTCCTTCTTTCAGAAGGAAACGGACATATTTGGGCAAAGCCCGTCAGAAACCAGCGTCATTCCGAGGGTGGCACTGCAGAAAGGAGGAAGTTCTTGCAGTTTCAGAGTTTTAACCCTTCGCTTCCCGGAGGCAGCAGGGGTGGGAAGGAGGTGACAGGAACAGGACAGGGAGCTGATTGCCTTAGAAAGGGGTGGAAAGTACTGGGAAAGGGTTTTTTAGTTCATTTGTGGTGTTTTTTCTTGGTAGGACCAATATAGAACTGAATGTAGTGGATGTGGGTGTGATAATGGAATTTTGGCCTCCTGCATCACTTATGCAAATTTCTGAGCTCATCAAAGTGTCAATCCCATCTTTGTGGTGGCTTTGGGATGAACTGGGAAAACCCAGCTGCTTTAGAAACAAGGGGGTCAGAGACTGAGATCCCATGCTCAGCATCTCCTGCCCTTGCACAGGCACCTGCAAGCTCAGATGCTGCTGTGCTGGATCCTGAGGATGAGCAAACACCCCTTGCCTGGCATCACAGGGCTGGGATGAGCCACGAGCTTTGGAATCATCAGGTCTGTGTGTCCTCATCTCTGCAGCTCAGGTTGCAGCAGGAGGTGAAGGTGGAGTATTTTAACATGGGAGGGTTGTTTTATTTTTACTGTGGCTCCTTTATGCCCTCTCTGCAGGCTCCAGCCCCATCCAGACCCCCTCAATGCTCCAGGTGAGTGTTCCTCACCCTCCCCAAGGCAAAATCTGCCAGGTTTGGCTTAACCCCCGCTGCACAAACATGTTTAGGCCAGTGGGTGAGGAGCACTCCAAAAAAACCCAAAAAACAACACCCCCCAGGCTGCCATGAGAGCTGTGACTCCAACAGGAATGGCAGGGACAGGGACATCAATGTCCTGCATGGCTTTGCTGCCTTTGTCCTGCTCAGGGAGTGTTGGCTGCTGCACATGGAGATACTCCTGAGCTCCAGCATCATGTGAGGAACAAAAGTGTTCACAATTTGATGGCATGGACTGCTGGGCTTCTACAGTTACAGCAGCTGGTTTATGCCCTGCCCCTGGAACACACAGCAGGATAGGCTGGGAGTCTGCCCAAGCAAATTGAGCAGGCAACCATTTCCTTGGGGGAAAAATAATCCAAAAATGGAATTTCCCAGGATGTTTAATAACTTTAAAGGCCTGTGGGCTGGTAAAATTGAAGGCAGGTGGGTTGGACATCCATATTGCCAGAGAACCCAGAAGGTAAAGAAGAGTCCTCCTTCACTCCATGTGTCCCAGCACCCAGGTGGAAGGGAAGGACATCCCAGCCATGCCCAAAGCCAGGGCAGCAGGACCAGGAGTTCTTCTGGCCCTCCTCAACTCCAACCCAGCCTCTGCTCTGGCAAACAAGTGAAACTCCTTAGAGAGATGAGGTTTCAAATCTCTACAAACCCAGATTTTTACAGTTTTATTTCCCAGGATAAATGTGAATTAGCAGTTCATCTCCAGAAGGATATTTCCAGCACATGATTCCAGGGCTTAGCAAAATAAACTTAATGCAATACACTCAGGGTTAGACCCAAAATGAGTGTCTTATCCATGAAAATCCATGTTTGGATGCTCATGTCCAAGCTGTCCATAACATCCTGCTCAGTCCCTGAGAAGGGCTTAACTCCTTGGGTGCTTTTTTTTTTTTTTTTTTTCCAACACTGATAATGCCTGGACTTCAGCTCCAAAAACTTCCCACTAGGAGCATCCCAGAGTTTTGTAGTTGTGACCAGCACCTGTATTAGAGGATATAATAAATAATTAGAGGATGATGGTTCATGTCCCCATTAAAGTGCTTCTGTCACCTGGTCCTTGCACTGAGATTTGCTCCAGTTATTCTGTATATTGACCTAGAAAGATCTGATGGGACCATCCTAGGTGTCCATACATCTGCTTTCCATTTTCCAGAAAATTCCAGAAACCAGTTTCCCAGCCAAGGCCATCCCAGGAGTCAGAGCATCGTTCCCTATATCAGATATTATTGGGTTTCACCCAGAGAAAGCACCTCAGGCATCTCAGTGGTGCCAGGCAGTTTAAAAAAGCAGAGAAGACTTTAAACACAGTCTGGGGATTTCTGGTGTACCAGGATCTTCACCCCTTACTCACAGTTCAACAGCATTTCTGTCTGGCATCTAGAAAGAACAACCTAAAAATAAAAATAGTAATAATTTTTTAAAATTACTGAGAATCAAGCTGATCCTAAAACAAGGTTTAGAAGAAACTAAGCAAATTCTGGCCCAGGACAGTGAAATCAGAGCATCTCTCCTCCTGGCACAGCACAAATGGCTGCACAGCCAGGGAGGGTGCCAGTGGCTCAGCATCACTTGGGGTTTTCCAAACAGGTTGAGTGAACATGGTGGGAAAGGTTTCAGCCAGCACTGATTGTGCCTCAGGGCTCAGAGATGGCCAGAAAGCTTCCTGAGATCTTCCCAAGCCCTGGTTTCTGTGGGAGAGGCACCTGGAGCCTCAGTGGTTGCTATCAGCTTTCCCAGCCATGTCCTGTAGGAAGGTGTTTCCAAAGGGAACAAAAACATAATTTAATGACTGATATGGTAGGGGGTTGTTCAGTTAGAACTGACCCAGCAAAGCACCTTTTTACTTGTCTCACAGGTTTAAAATCCATATTTCATAGAAACATGGAAAAGTTTGGGCTGGAAAGGATCTTAAAGACAATCCAGTTCCAAATCCCCTGCCATGGGCAGGGACACCTTCCACTGTCCCAGGAAGCTCCAAGCCCTGTCCGACATGACCTTGGACACTTCCAGGGATGGGACAGCCACAGCTTCTCTGGGCAGCTTGTACCAAGGCCTCACCACCCTCACAGAGAAGGATTTTCCCCTCAACTTCATCCTTAAGCCCAGAAAAACCTCTTTATCCAGGATGGAGATTTAATTTGCCTTTCCCACCTTGCACTGAATCCATCTGTGTGCACAAGGCTTTGCAGCAGGGGACACAGGGATGAGATGAGCTGCCCTGCACATTCCCTGCACATTCCCAGCCAGGAAATCAGTATGGAACTGTTCTCCCTTTCCAGGTAGAGAGATAAGGGCTGGGAGCAGTGTGAGACAGGAATGTCAGTGCTTTCAGCCTGAGAAGCAGTCATGGGGATCTCCTTCACTGCAAGCCTGGGACTCTGCAAGCAAATAAGAATGCAAACAGCTCCTTTGAAATATTTATAACACTTGGAATGACTTGCATGGCACAAGCCCAAGGAAGATGAGGGTGCTGGGAATTGCTGGCTCTGGGTACACCAGGGGACTTACTCACTTGATTGATCCAGCTTGCAAAGTTCTATTTTGTCCTTTTATAAGATATGTGAGTGCTCAGGCAGGCTCTCCTCCTCCTCCCCTGGGTTGCACATTGCCTGAAGGTCCTGCTTTCCCTTTTCCCACTGCTCAGCTGTTCCCTGGCTGAGCTGCTGCAGTCACACCTAAGCCAATCTTCAAGGTCACATTTCAGTGACCAGACACTGACCACCACACTTCTGCTTTCACCCCTGCTCAGGTTTTCAAGGCTTTTGCTGATCCTCCCACACTCCAACAGCCAGACACTGGTACCCAGCTCCCTTTTCCACAGAGAGCTCTCCCCACATGCTGATCAGCTTCAGCCTTGCAAATTTAGCAGGGGAAGGCTGCAGAGAGGCTCAGGGCTCTGCTGGGAGAACAGGCAGCACAACCAGGTCATCAGGGCTTAAGATGCAGAAGGGACTGGGAACAATGAGCTTTTGGAGAGTTTACAGCCTAGCTGACCTAGAGATTACTTTTGTCAACCTCTGGTATTAGTGCTGGCGTCTTCATATCAGAGATTAGGTGCTCTGTAAAGGTGTGGAGACAAGATTGGATTAGAGAGATGCAGGTCAAAGACTTAGGACAAGGAGGAATGGCTTTAGACTGACAGAGGGCAGAGTTAGGTTAGAGATTAGGAAAAAATTCTCCTCTGGAAGGGTGATGAGGGCACAGGGTACTCAGAGAAGCTGTGGCTGCCCCAGCCCTGGAAGTGCCCAAGGCCAGGTTGGATGGGGCTTGGAACAACTTGGAATAGTGGAAGGTGTTGGAATGAGATGATCTTTAGGGCCCTTTCTAACCTAAATCATTTTGTGGCCAGGAACTCTTGGTCCCTTGCAGACCCTAGTCTCCTGTTTTGCACAATTTTCAGCTCTTGGGTTTTGGAGAGAAAGAACTGGACAGCACTTCCCAGGAGTGATCTGCAGGCAGCAATTACTGCAGCTGGCAGGTACAAACCTTCCTGGCTTCCCTGCTGCTGCCAGCTCCAGCAGGTTTCTAAATTTGATTTTGCTCTTTCCATGCAGGAAATTCACTTTCCCTTCTCCATTGATTTCTGTGGCTTTGAACTGCTACCACACACTCACCTGGCACTGAAGAGGAAATGTCACATTTGGAGAAACATCTGCATCCTTCTTCTGATGTATCAAGAGTGACAGACAATCAATTCTATTTCACACAGTCCAGGCTTGCTGAGGCAAATTCTTGCCATGCAGTTAACTCCCTCTGTTTTTAATACAGGGGGGAAAAAATGTATGTATTGATTTTATGATGCCAACACCACCATTTTTTAACATAAATGCTGATAGCAGCCTCAAGTTTCCAGGCTTTTATGGTCCCCAACACTGCAGAAAAAAACCCCCAAAAACTATTGGGCTTAGCCCATTAATAAATCAGCTTGCTGAATAGAAATAAAACAAAGTAAAACACTTTTAAAGATGAGGTAGAAATTCATGTGAAGAACAGGGAAGAAACCATGACTACTATGTGATAGCTGAAGGTATTTTCAAAACTTAATTTCCTTATTATCCCTGAATTCCTGACTTCCTCAGAAGAGCTGAGTGCATGCAGGTGAATGTGAGAACTTTGGGACTGTCTTTGGTGCAATGGTGTTGTGTCATAGGGGATGATGGGCAGGGCTGTAACTGCTGCAGGGAGATGGATCTTGCTCTGAAATTTGTGCTTCAAGCAAATCTCTGAACTCCAGGTTTGAGTACACTTCCTCGCCACAGGATTATTTCCCTGGAAAGGCCTTTACATTTTGTTTGAGTGCAACATCCCTTCCTACAAAGAGGGAAGACAAGGCACTGGGAATTGCTCCAGCTCACATCTCTCCCAGTGGTAACTGCATCGCAAGAACTGCACAAACCCAGCGCTTTCCCAAAGAGGAAAAACACCAAACCCCAGCAGTTTTCACTTCCCATCCTCCCAAAGGAGTTCATGTGTTTTGCCAGAGTATCATTTGAGTTTTGGTTCACAGTTGCTATACAAGTTTTACAAGTTCAAAGCAGAGAAGTCCAAAAGTGCTCCCCAGCTTTGTGCCTGCGGCAGAAGGTGGAGAAACCCCAGATGAGTGGAAGACCTTTGTCTTGGCAGGACCATGTGGATTCCTGAGCTGTTGACTTGCTGCAAGCTCTCAAATGGAGGCCAGAGATCAACACCTGAGAGACTGGGAGAGGAAAAACAACTCAAGGGCTGTGAAGTGGCAAGATGCTTTAAAGCTGCTTTGAAAAACAACCCCATGCTCTTCCCAGAGGAGGAGTAAGAAGCAGGAGAGAAGAAAGGAAAGGGTTAGGCTTTTCCTGGGAATGATCTTGTTTTCCATAGAGCTGAAGGTGGCTTGGGCTTTAAGCATGTGCAGCAACTGCTGGGGTTGCCAAAGCAGGGCAGGAGATGTCCTGCATGGCAGACAGGGCCTGGTGGGTGCAGGGTATTTGTGCCCTGTCCCCTGGTTCCCCAGCTAAAGGGCTGAAAGCTTGGGGTGGGTGATGTTGTTTGGACACCTGACATTTGTTTGGACATAAGACATAAAGCTGTGTTTTTACATTTCTGTACTAACAACCCCATGGTTTGAGATTTCCCAATTTCCTGATGCTAAAAAAGAAAAGAGAAAAAGCCATAAAGCCACAGCCATGAGCTCAGCAGGGATCAGGGTATGAGAGGAAACCTCTGCAGGAAAACACACACACTATTCCTTCTTCAACTTACCAAATGTTTTTTTTGGTTTTCATACCCATTCTTCCATTGCACCTTTTCCTTTTCAAAATCCATTCTCCCCCATTCAAACAGGGTTTTGCTGACTGACATGGAAAGCTCTATTTGTACCTGTGTACAAAAAGCCACCAGCAAGATGCAGCCCCCACCTGACACAAAGAGGCAGCAAGATGCCTAAAGGAGCACAGCTGACAACAGGATCACATTTGTATTTATTGTCAGCTGCTGCACAGCTCTGGTTAAACATAGGCACACAGACAGGGACTCTGTCATTCATTCTCTCTGTTCAGAAACAGAAGTGAAAGATTTTAGGTTTGCCCACCTTTTTGTCCAGTAGTTAAAAGTCCTGCAGGCTTTACAGCATTCTTTTTCTCCTTGCCACTAACTGGCTGAGTTGCACCTCAAGTGACACAAAAGATTTTTTTGCAGTAAACAGAAGGTAAAATCACACTGGACATTCAAGACAACCAGCACTTGTAACCCACTGACCTGCAGAAAAAGGAAGGCAATCTTACCAACCCAAGCACTCATTTAGGAAAAGTTTCAGAGTTAATAAATCTGTTAGTGAAGAGGAAAAAAAGGAGCAGCTACTCCTTCACTGCTCCTGACATAAGGTATGAGTATCTATGATTATATCCAGAGCTGCCCAGGGGTTAATGTCTGTCAGGTCTGGCTGATGTTATGATCAACTCATGTAATTACCAGTTTTTGCATCCTTAAAAAATATCCTGTTGTCCTTTGTGGAGCAGGAAATGTCACTAAAGTCTTTTGAGGAAAAGTTAATGTTTGAGCAACTTGGTCCAGTGGAAAGTGTCTGTGCCCACGGCAGGGGTTTGAAACTAGATGGTCTTTGAGATCCCTTATAATCCAAAGCATTCTATGATTTTATTATTCAAACCAAGGCAAAGCAGATGAATTTATCCTTTAAACTACATCACAGGTAAGAACAGCTGTGTTCACAAATTGAACACCAAGTCAAGGGCCAGTGTCCTGCCAGGAGCATGCTGTTCATCTCCATCTGGACTTCAGAAGTATCTTCTACATCCACAACTAGAAGCCAGTGGTGATTTGTGAGGATAAACCAAACTGATGGATGATAAAAGCATTGGGATTGCTCTTTAATTGCTTTGCAGCTTGAATAAAATCACAGCGTCACAGGGCAAGAGGAAGTTTTTTACTGAAAGCACTGTCTAGATGGCACACCAAAAAAATTCCCCAGCCCAGGTGCTACTTTCAAACCCACCTATGAAGAACCTAAATCTCCCCAGAGCAGCACAGCAGGGCTCCACATCTCCTGGCTGTGTCCTCTCATTGCTCAGCAAATTAGCAGAGCACACACTGCTAGACACAATCAATCCCTGCTTGTCTTTAAGGACAACTGCCTCATCACCTAAAGGCAGGAATTCTCCTAAGGAATCAATCATGACAGTAATGAACTTACTGTGACAGAAAGTGCTTGTAATGCACTAAGTCCTCCATGATCATAAGCAGTTCCTCCTTTTTTTGGGAAAATGATTAGGGTTAGTCTTGCACCCAGCTAGGAGCATGTTACTAGATGCATCCACACATGGACCTCAGCTGTGTGGATGTTTTTAGTCTCTCTCAATTTTTAGAGATTTGTAAATAATTTCTACAATTCTGGGAGGAGCTAGTCTAACACTGTTTTTACGAAGGACAAGAAAATCAGCAACAGTCAGCTCGGATTCACTGAGGGGAAGTTGTGTTTGCATGTCTTAACCTTCCACAATGAAAGACTGGTCTGGCAGAGGAGAGCTCTGGGTATTGTCTAGCTTGACTTCTGTAAGACTCCCAAACATTTAAGATCCTCCTCACAAATAAGCTCTTGGAGCTGCAGGAGCAGACACCAAAAGCTGTCTGAATGCCTGGTCCCAGTGATCAGTGGCTCAGGGTCTGGATGGAGGCAGAAGCTGTTGGTGAATTCCAGGGGCCAATGCTGGATCCAGCTCTCTTAAATACCTTCACTGGAGCAAATTTGCAGATCACATAGACTGGGAGGAGTGGCAGCTACCTCAGAGGGTCATGCTGCCACCCAGAGGGACCTGGGCAGACTGGGAAGAGGCTGGCAGGAACATCTGGGAGCTCAACAAGAAGTGCCAAGTCCTGTACCAAAGGAGGAGCAATGCTAGGCACCAACTTTGGATTTAATTCAGCGTAACACAGGGTGAGTCTTAGTCTTGCTCAGGGTCTCTTGCACCACGTGCTGTGAGGACTGAAAGTTCTCATTCCCCCATTAGACTTCTGCCGGTGGAGCAAGGAGGATTTGAGAGTTTAAGATGCTCTTTGAAACCTTCCATATTTGTCTTTCCATCTTTAAGAAAACTATGACGTTACAACACATATTTTCTCTTGCACAGAAGGATAAAATACCCTGACACACTCAAATCTCCCACAGGAACCTAGTTTCAGATAAACCCCTCCTAAGGCAATCACTTACATGGACTGCAGCACATGAATTACATCTCCTCCTGAACTTGCTTCAGAATCCAAAGCTCAAGGCTAACAGATTTTACCATTTTCTGTTGCCACAACAAAAAGCAGCTCCACCAGGAATGTGGGTTTTGGTTGCAGAGTTGCAAGTTCAGGGGAATAGGGTGTAATCCCAACTCTCCAAACCACCTTCTGCATGTCCTTGGGCAAGGTATTCTTATACCTGCTTCCCTCCCTCCATGGTTATTCAGATAGAAAGTTCTTCAGGGCAACAACTCTCACCTTTCACTGGCAAAGCAAACTTAAGATTTTGACAATAGTAATATTAAAAAACTGCAAACTCCATCTCACATCAGATTTCAATCTGACAGAGCAGGCAAAGTGATAAATTGACAGGTGAAATACAATTTAAGTGTAGAACAGTGGAGGTGAGAAAATAAATCATAACCTATGTGCTTAACAATGGGCTCTGAAATAGCTGCTACTGCCCAGCAACATCACCTTGGGGTTTTAACAATTAGGAAAGTAATCAAGTCACTAAATCCCCACTATTAAAATAGTAGCCAGTGTTCTGAATTAGGAAGAGAACAAGGCAGCAAAAGGTGATGCCACTGTGCAAATCCCTGTTCTTAAGACTTCAGGGTTGTTAATGCACCAGGCATCTCATTCAGCTCTGGGCTGACACGTCCTACACGTCCCTCTCAGCTTCCTGCTGGCTTCAGGACATTCAAATCTCACTGAGCAGGCATCTCATCTGAATTCCCAAAAGCAATGAACAGTTCATACTCAGCCCAAGAGGAGATGCAGCTATTCAACACATTTGAAAATCACAATGTTTATACAGATGCTCAAGGCAAGGAATTAGTTTAAATTTAGGAAATCATACCTGAAAAACACCCAGTGCTTCACCTGAAGCTGCACTGCCAGTAAAGGAAATGCCTAAAGTAAAGTAAATGTTCTAAACAGCCAATCATACTCTTCACTTTCTGTGAAGTCAGAACATTTTGAGGCACCACAGAAAAAGAGAAACAAAAATATTATTGCTTCAGACCAGTCACCACATGCACAGATGACAGAATGAGGTGGCTGCACAATTTCCAGGGTGTAAAGACAAACCACCAAATAAAACTTGTCAGCTGCAGAGAGCTCCAAATTAAGTGGTGCTGAGCCTTTGGAAAAGGCACTGATGAAACAGAGGAGAACAAGGGATGTGTAAGAAGAGCTGGAGGTGTTAGATAAAAAGTTATTTGAGAAACTACCAGAAATAGAAGTCAGTGGCAAGATTCCAGAGGAGGCCAATTCTCCAGCAGAGAAGTAAATTCAGAATCAAATTTTTAAAGGCAAGCCTGAGAAAGTCTGAGCCAACACATTGAGAGTGTTGAAGAACAGGGAGAAGGTGCATTTGGAAAAAAATGCTTCCTGCCTAGGAGACAAAGTCTGACCAGAGAGCTCAGTGAGTGTCTGAACCTTTGCTGGTTTCCCCACTTTGCATCACCTGTGTTTGCATCACCTGCTTACACACCTGGCTCCACATGTTTGTACAGCACCCACCACACAGACTGAACTCAGGACATGTAGATCTGCTCCAGGTTTGCTTGCTTCAGTGTCCCCATGGTACAGAAAAACACCTCATTTTATAGCATGAGTATCTTACACAAAATAATAAATGAACAAACCCTCTTCCCTACATTCTCATGGATAAACTTTACTCCTGTCTTCAACCACAATAAGGATTCTCAGAATGAAATGGTTCAAAAGTTGCCAATAAGGCAAATGGAAAACCTCCAAGTTATCAGACTGGAAGCTGGTGCTAAAAAGCAGAACAGCTGGTAAAAGGCACAAAAGCCAGCCTGTGTACCTCAGGAAATGCTTACAGCCTAGTCACTCAAGAGGTTTTTGCTGAAATAAGAGCCATAAATGTTGCTTAAATCTAAGTTCTATTTCAAACTAAGTTCAGCTCACACTCAATCTGTAACCAGCGGTTAAACTTTCTACAGCAGCCACTCAAATTATTTGAGTACTACAAGCAAAGCTATGCTAATTCATACCAGGCTGATCTCTTGTTTTACTACACAGCAGTAAAGGCTCAAAGTCAAAGAGAAAATGAAGAAGAACAAAGGGAGGAACAGAATTTAGATTCTGGTTTTTGCCCCAAGTCCTGTGGTTTTCATGTCAGGCTTGTTCCTCACCTCTGCTGCAGGGAGGGTGGAACAGAGGAAGTGCCAACTCGGGTGCAGAAGTGCCCAACTCTGTGCCTTGCACAATAAAGAGCAGAGAGTAAGGAAGCCACACACAGCAGGTAAAATACCAGTTTTTTTAAAAATTCTGTTTTACAAGCAAATGTTTGTACAGAAGTTGGTGGAATACAAGCAGACAAAATAAGCAAAACACAAGACCCAAGGGTTTGTCACAGAAATCTGCAGCTAAAACTCAACAGAAGGGCAAGAGCTGGAGATATTCACAGCATTGAACTACAGGTATGTCCCCCCTCCCCCCAGTCCATGTGTGTAACAGAAAGAAGACATCCAGCACCAGCTTTCAAACAGCCAAAATGCCCTCAGGGCTCACAGCCACTTCAGTATCTGCACAATTCTGGGTGCAATGGGGCAGAGACAACTGCCACCACTGCAGTCACCTCTTGCCAACTCTTTGTCAAATACTGTTCCCAAACAAAACATAAAATCAGGAGCAGAGAGCTGTGTACTATTTTACATCAAGTTAGAAATAAGAGCAGTAGTGTTTAGCAGATTAGTTTGTTAACTCTTCAGATTTTCATGAGAACTTTCCTCCATGGCCTCCTACTCTGAAAACTTCCACAGGCACTCCTTCCCAAAAGGAAAAGAAAGCCTAACCCTGATGATATTTACCTCAAATACAGAAATATAAACACAAAGAGCAAATGCCAAGTTTGAAATGATTAAATGAAGTTAGTTGCCTATGTGTGAGTTAGAGAAGTGAGATTCTGACAGTTGGCCAGATACAGGAAGGAGTTTCCCTTTTCCCCAGTTAATGACCTGAAATCAGTTATCCCTGGAAATTCCCAGCACAGACTACCCAACAGCACAGAGTTCTTGCTAAGAGTCCATTAAATTCCCTCCTCTTTCCATTTCCCTGGATTAGACATGGATTTTCTTTTGATCTGTGAAGACAGACTCAATCCTTGTTATTTCAGTCTCCATTCTGGCATGGAAGCTTTGTCCTGGAGTCAGGAGAACAAACCAGCTGCAACTGTCCAATGACCCAAATCACTGGTGTGCAGAGATGAGGACTCAGGAGAGCAAGGCTCTAACTCTAGCAAAGACCATCAGGGAGAAGATCATAGCACACAGTCCTTGTCCAAAGCTTCACACTTATTGTGGATCCAGCACAGGGACTCCATGATGAAGCACCAGAACAAAGAAAGCAGGAATACAGACAAAGCATCTCCTCAGCAGTGGGTTTTCAACAGAGCAAAATCATCTGAAAGCTCAAAAACACCAGGATCCCCAGAGCAGAAAGCAGAAATGTGCAATTCAAAACCACACAGACGTGAATCTTACTTTCAAAGGGCTTTATATTACAAAAAAACATAAGTCACAATGAATGTGTAAAATCCATTCAATGAGGCTCGTTTCCAGTCTGCTAGGAAAGCTACTTTTCTCTTCTTTATTCCCAGCCTACTGCTGAAAACGTGATTGCCAAAACAATGACACCTCGAGCTAGATTTTTAAAATCAAACTTGCTCTGCCAGATCCAGCACTCTGAACTTGTCCAGGTTGTAGAAACAAGCCTTCACCACTCTGCCTCCAAAATATCTTCCATTTAGATCCACAACAGCTGGAATTGAAACAAAGAGCAGATCAGCAAGCAGCAACTCAATAAAATAATCATCTCTTTAACTCTTTAACTCAACAGCCTGACCAGTGAGACTGTTTAATCTCTCTACAGAAGTTAACTCTGAGGTTCACAGGACACAATTTAGGATCCTACCTTTGATGGCAGATTCAACCCGTTCAAACTCTAAAAATATTCTTACAGCTTCATCATCAGGGGCACCAGGGATCTAAACAAAACAAAAACCCCAAGCCACAATTAGAACAGTAGCAAGAACATTGTTTTCAATTGCTGTTCTTCACAAAGGCAGTGAAAGAATGAAATAAGAAGATTCCAAAAACACAATACTCAATCATTTTTGCATAGTTGTTACTATTAGATGCTTGTATGTTACAGATACAGAAAATCCAGAATTCCAACACAGAAAAGGACCCTGAGAGATTTTCTATGTATGCCCCTCTTAGGCAGTAAGAGTCCAGCTGTGAGGAATGAGTGCCCAGTTTACTTTCAGAGTAGCCAAAAAGAGAGACAGATTGTCACTCACCTCAAAGATGACACATTTTCCAACCTTGCCATATTTCTCACATTCCTCCTTAGTTTCAACTTCAAGGTCTTCATCCACCTCCCCAGCACCAACCATGTTCTGAAAGTCAAAGAATAAACCCAATTCACTGGATGGAGTCTGTGCAGATCAGATCCTCTGTGAACTGTGACCACAAATACTTTAAAAGTTTAAGAGCTACAGGAGACAGTTCCCTGTCCCTAAGACAAGAGAACTGCACAATTTAAAGCAGTGTTGATTTAAACTCACACCTTGTACCCCAGGAAGTCACATCATTTCTCCAGAACACAAACACCACATGGGTGCAGGCCAGAACCATTTGAATTGTGAAGTTTTGTATCAGGAACAAAGGTTTAAACATTTCAACACCAAGACAGGTTCCCTTACTCCCAACTCACCCTCAGTAAGACCACTTTAGTTGGGCATTTCAGTATCTCAGTCAAGGGGTTGGAATCTGCCTTCTTGCCCGTTTCTGTTTGAAGACAGAACAGTGAATTGTGGAATAATTTTAGATTAAAGCTCAATTAGGGACTTTTATCAGAATATCATTGATCAAACAACGGAATAAAAGCCACAAAATGTAATTTCATAGTGGTGAGGAACACTTATTCACAACTTGTAGCTACCTGGAATGACAGTAAGCAGAAAAATCAATTCCAATGGTTTGAATTAAGCACTAACACTGACAATGTACTACTTCTTTGAGGGAAATAATTTCTAAATTCAGAATTGTATCATAAGAGCTACAAGACTAAAAGCATTCTGACTTCCACCACTTGTGCTCAGAAGCCTGGATGCTGTCTCAAGATCAAACAAGAGCAGGGAAATGAGAGCAATATCAACAGCATGTGACAGGGAAAAAGCCATCAGGGCAGAGCAGGATCAGCCTGGGAAGTGAAGATGCTTCCCCAACACTAAAGGAGGACAACTGATTAGAGGAACGGGAGGATGAGCTAAAAAAATTTATACAGGATCACTTTACAAAAAGATTAAGAAAAATGTAAATTTCCACAAGAACAAATAGGAGTCATTTTTCCAACTCCCACATTTTCAACAAGGACAGATGGTAAATCGAAACCCAGGAGCTTCATTTCTCACACACTTGGTGCAGGACACAATTACCTTTCTCTGTAGATTCACCAACAATGATCTTGCCACCCCTCTTGCTTGTTTTCTCTACTGACAGGGCTGTGCTGAGCCCCTGTTCATGTTTGCCCAGCCCCTGGCCCTCTCTGAAACCATACTTCTGCATGATTTTGTGAGCTACTGTTCCCCTGCAATGAGAAAAAAATCATCAGTTTGTAAAGGTTTCTTCCACAAAACCACTGCATTTCTCCTGAGTGCTCAGATATTCTACCTCCTAAAATCCCCTTACACAGGGGAAGAAAATTCAGGAGCTTCCACAAGTTACATGATTTTTTTCTAGCAAAAGGCTAAAAAGTCTGGTTATGTAATGCTGAAAATTTAAAACACTAAGTCACAGAAGAAAGAGCCAATTGTGTGGTCAAAGTAAGGCAGGTTAGGTCAGATTTTTAGCCCTTCCTTCAACGAAGTGAGGGTTGCATGGTACTGCTAATCAGAGCTGGTAACAAAGCACAAGCTGGTCCAACAATACAAGTTTGGTTATCTTTTTCTGGATAATTAAAAAAACCTCACCAAGCCTAAAAACGAGGTCTCTAAGCTGTTTTTAGCTATAGATTCACCTTCACTTTGTTACCACAGTTAACACGAGCATCATACAAGGTAGGAAAGTAAATGAGCAGATTTGCAGCCACAGCTGCTACATTCATGCAAATACACTCAATGTTTGAAAAAAGCAGAGCTGAAATGATTTGAAATATCAATTTGTTGGTATTTAAGACAACTAAAGATAAAACTGGGAAACAAACCTAGAAGAACTAACACATCACCTGGGTTTTCAAGTACACTCCATTGTTTGGCTTATACAGGCCATAAACACTTTGTGCTGAGTGTGGCTTAAAAACACAGCCTTGAATGCAACCACCTCAGATGTGTTTCCCCCAGTCCTGTCCATCCACATTTTTTCCTGTATCCTGCCAGTTTGGACTCTGTGAACTCAGACTAACCACATACATGCAATGGGTTGTGCTCTTCTCTCCTGACTATTTCAGCTTTTGGTTTCCACCACCTTCCAATGCCTTTTCCCACAAAATATGCAGTAGTCACTCATTTATTTACCCCATGTTGGCAAGGAAGGAGTTGCTGGGTCCTGTGGGGGAACGAGGTCTCTCTGGCTCATCATACACTGGAGGAGGAATTGCTGCTTTGGAAGAAGGTGCCCGAGGTCTTGACTCCTCCTCATATGGGAATGATGCTACAGCTGGAGAAAACAGAGACATGTGGGGTTTTTTTAATAAAATCCTGACAAACTATGAAAAGGACTTCCACAAAATCCAAATCAGAAGAAGGTTTCCTTTGCACATGCTGTTTTAACATCCCCTCACCTCTCTCTCTCTCAGAAACAACATCTGAGTTATTGTGGGTTTTTTTCATTGGATGTAGATTTCCACAGCTCTATAATGCATTTATTATCCTCTTATTAAATGGAGAAGAGGAACATTAAGAGACCACCTGCACTACAAAGAGTTTATGTGGAGGACAAACTCCCATTCATCAGGAACAGAATAATGACAAAAATGGATCAATGCACACAACTCAAGGCCCAAGGACTGTAATAAAAATACACTGCACATCTGCAGAGAAGAGAAACCAGTCTATTAAAAAGAATGAATGCAACTCATCTCACTGGGAATATCTGAACTGCAGCTCTTCCTGGGGATGGAGATGGAGCTGGATATCTCAATCATACTGGTTGGATTATTAAATCACCTTCCATTGACAAGTCAAACAGCAAAATAGAAAAAAAAAAAATCAAACCTACTAGAACACTAGAAAAAAATCACTTTTGAATGGCCTTACAGACTTTTACCAGACTGACTTAATTTTAGAATATTTTCCTCTACAGCAGCTCCTGTATCTTATCAAATGAAAGGTCAGACATGAAGTTGGAGGATATAATATGAGGAAAAATAATGCCTATTTAAACAGCAGATGGACGGGACTTTTGCTACACCAGTATTTTCTTGTTTTCTTCCAGCCTGGATTTGAGCATCAAGCAAGAAGCCATACAAACGTTTCTTTGTGGGACCATGTCACATTTTAAAAGCTCTCCCCTTATGGATATTTCTGCTATTTCCAGCTTATATTTACTTTTCCTTGACACTGATCAATTGCTCTTAATTAATTACTCTAAACAACGTCTTTCTGTTTTGAATGTTTACACATGTCAAATGCTTTCACTGTATCATGCACTTAAGCTTTGAGGTATTTTTTACATTTTAATCCTCTCATAAATACAATGAGGACTCTCAAAGAAAAGCTTGTGTGCATAAGATTTTTTCTTATTATTATTTTCCTAAAGTAGACAACACACTGGTAATTATTTTAAATCTTAACATTTCCAACAGTTAGATATGAAAAAAGAAAGGGGATGGTTTTGTTCCCATAGCAGGATGGTGCCATCTTGTGGACAATTGAGATACTCACACCACCTCACAAATCTCTTCAGCTAAACTGCATCCCTGAAAAACTTAAAACATTCTGTTTCTAATGCCTAACTCCTTAAGAAAAGATATTCACTAAGTACCTCCTCAAGGAAAGAGCAATGGAAAAATTCTCTCTCCACCCTGTGGAGGTTTCTAGTCTCCCCAGAGAAAACATTTCTTCTTTCATATCAGAAGTGAGTAGTTGCACATGGCTGGAAGAGCCCAGTTTGCCAAGCCACTTGTTCAGCAATGCAGAAAGATTTCTTCAGAACACAGATGTGAAGCAGGGCAGCATCACAGGTGCCCCACAGCCTCCTCCCATGAACAAAAAACTTGCTCATGTCCTGCTGCTACAAAGACTCCCATGGGAAAAGCAGGAGGACTAAACCAAATAAAAAGTTGAGTAAGAAATTAACACTGCTGTGTTTGGAGAAGAGGATTTTGGAGTACTCACGTTCTTTGTCCTTCTCCACCAGAGAAGTGGGTGGTGCAATGGCAGCTCCTCCCATACCTGTGAGCAAAATTGAACACAACACATTTGGAGGATATCACAAAAGACCTGAATTATTTATTGTAACTTTGTTGCTGAAAGAGAATAAAGACTAATTTTGTTTATGAAAAGACATATTTCTGATCCACATCACTTGACAAGCTCTAAGGGCACTGATGTAACAAATGCAGGAATGAAAAGTTGCAATAGTGAAAATTCAGTGATGTCTCACCCCTTGCATAGAATCTACATCATGCAGGAACTTACAACAGGTATCTACAAACTAAGGTTGAACAGAGGTAGTTCCACAAGTAATTTGGCTGCCATCTGCCTCCATGGAAAAATACCAGGCTTCTCCATTATATTATGTGATAATAAAATGCCAGATTTATTCTAAAGGCTCAGAATTAACAGTGTACTCATGTGAGGACACAGAAATATAGAATCCATGAAATAAGACTGTGAATTCCTCTCTCTTTTTTTCTCCTCTTTCCACACCAGGAACATAAGCAGCTCCCTTACTTCTTTTCCGTCTCTCCCTTTCATAATCTTCATCTTCATCAGAATCTGGATCCGGTCGTCTGGAAAACCCGCTGGCCTCATGTCTGTCTTTACGCCTTCTAGGAGACACAGCAAGTTAGGATGAGAAACCATGGAAGTCAACTCTTTGTTTTAATTCATGATCCCACCTCTGCAGGCTGAATTATTCTGCTCCATCCAACTGGCATTTAACATGTTTCCCATAAAAGTGCAAGTTAACACCTTCACCACTTGATTCTTTGCTTTTACCCTCGTGGGGCATTTTTGGTAAAACAGAAGGTGGATCTAAACCAAGATAATTTTCCTCTTGCAAGTCAGCTAAGAAGAATGGAGGAAGCACCTGAATAAATCCTGTCCAAACAGACCACAGGGACTGAATGATTACTGTGGATCAGGTGTTGGATGGAACAGAGAACAAGGTAACAAACATTATTTAATCAATCACTCTGCTTGGACAAAGTCCTTTTTATATTTCCCATCACAGGCTATACAGAGTAATATAATTTACTCAATAAAAAAATATCCTCATGCTTAAACATCAGATTGTTGAGAAGCTTGCTTGGCAAATAAAATAAGATTCAGGAATAACTTCTAATGTGAAGTAAGGAATGCTTCAAGATTTGTTAGCACTTCTGCTGTTATCTGATGTGATCAAGAGATTACTCATTTTAATACAACAGAAAGGAAAAGAACTTTCCCTCAAAAGTTAAGAGCACCACCTGGTGCACAAATCAGATCTTTTTCCTAGCACAGCCACCAAAACTGTGCTAAAGGATGATAAAAAACAGCTCTACTGTGGAACCACTTTCTGAATCTCTGACTGTGAAATCAGAACAAATCTACGGCCTGTACTCCAAAGCACACATCTGACGCACATTTGGCTGAGACTGTTTCCCCAGTTTGACATCAGAATTTATTATGCAATTTTCACCTCTTTTCTCTAATGTCTAAATGTATAAAGACTCTTGGCCCACACACAAGTACAAATAGAACCAAAGAGCAGTCAGTGCTGAAACTGTGGGAATGACATCCCAGATTTCTGAGGTGCTGCATGCCAGTAGGGCAGAGCCTGAGGCATTCCTTCTCCATCAAAACATATAACCAAGAGAAGATAGAGAAGACCCAGTAACTACAGAAATTAATTTTCACAATCTAAACAGGGCAGCAGAACTGTAATTCCAGACTTCAGATGATTCATTCTGTAATGAAGATGGTTTATTCACTTCACTTGAAATGAGCAAATGTAATCTTCTGCCTGGTTGGCAGACATTTTATCATTTATAATAATCAGATATTGAATCTGCATTTAACTTCCTCAATAGGATTACAGAGATTTCTTATTTCAGGGAAAGGGCAATAAAAATAAAATAGTATTTTCTTTTGCCCAGAGGCAATAGATTAATAAAAACATAATTAACTTAATTAAATTACTGATTGCAGAGGATTTAAAAAGGAAATGCAACTATGCCTCTCAAAGGCTGTGCTAGCTACGTTTAAAACTTAATGCATTCATAGATGAGTATGTAGTTTTAGAAGCAGAAAAGATGGTTCATCCTTGAGTGTGGAAAAGGTTTTTCTGTAGTCAGGTGACACTGATATCAAACACTCTGAAACACCTGCGAGGTCAAAGTCTGATAACAATCATGAAGTACCCAAATATTGCTGCTATTATTGAAACAAAGTAAATTCAGACCCTTTGATAAGGGCCTTTCAGCTGAAGAGACTGCAAAGCTGATAATTCTTACTGTTTTTGCACTGTTAGGTGATTTTTACCAAGAGCATTAAAACATATGCAAAACACTGCACTTGCTTCTACAAGCATGCAGTATCCACAAAACCTCTAAGAACTTCCATGAAAACAGAGAGATAAAATTAAACAAACTGACATGTCTATTCTTAAGATAAGAGTCAATGTGTCAAGTACTTAAACAAAGCCTTACTTTTCTCTCTCTTCAATCTCCTTTTGCCTCTCCAGCTCCCGCTGTCGCTGCCGTTCCTCTCTCTGACGTTTCACCACCTTCTCGTAGTCATTTGGGAACATGGGATCATACTCATCTGCCAGGGGAATCAGCACATCTCCTGCAGAAAAACCACTAGGGACAGGATCCTGAAAAAAAAAAAAAATTTTTTTCTTTAGCTCAGATCTGAAAACAACACCCAGTTGCAAATCAAAAATTTAACACTTTGGTAATGTCAGGTAATATCCTAATCCCACTGGTGCCAGAAGAAACTTGGTTTTATTTAGAACTAACATTTCATCCAGTCTCTCATTACAGAAAATTTTCCCATGAAGAAAGAACCACCCCCTCCCCTTGCAAAATGCAAAGCAGCAGCAAATCAGCATGGCCAGGAATTTTTCAAACCCCATGAATGCATTACTGGAGGCTTTACGGCATCTTGCTGCTGCAACCATCTGCCAGGGTCCTCCCACACAATCTCATCAGCTGCTGTTGATATAATACCAACAGAGGCACACAGACTGTTCTCCTCTAATCTGAAAGAACCATTTCAGAACTTTTTCTTTGAGAAAGCTGCAGGGACAGAGTTTCTCTTGATTCCTTACCATGAAAAATCAATTTAAAAGGTTAGGTGGCTCCTCTTTTATTTTCAGTTGATTGTTATACAGGTCCAGTTCCAACACTGATGCAATCACAGTTATAGTCATTATTTAGCTGCCCAAATTGCTGTCTTGCCAAGTATTTTGAAGCTGTCCAGGATTCTAAGAACACTGTTTTGTAACTGCACATTAACTGTGGTAATTCCATGCTGTACCACATGGAAGTCTGAAGTTGAAATGTTTGTTAAAGAACTCTCAGCAGAGGAAGACATTCTCAGAAAATAATCACTTTTTTGACCACTGGGAGAACAATTGACTTCCCAGACGTTTGTTAACAGCTGCACTTTCAGCTGCTCTGCTCTTACCTTCAGCCCAGCTGCTACATGAGGGGGTGTGTCCACAATCTGTCTCTCATCAGAAGAGCTGCCTCGTTTCAGGTCAATCACTGGAGCAAGGACTGTGGTTTGTTTTGTTCTCTGACTCTGCAAAAATCATCAAAACATACAATGTCTAGAAAACATAAAGCAGTTTTCTAAAAATCAGCTTACTTGATATACTTTGCAGTGGTAAGTGAATGGTCCTAGGTTTTGACCAGGATCAGAAACACACATTAAAAATTCACCCAATCAATTCAGGTGAGTTTGACCCAAGTTAGCTTCTAAAAAACTCAGAATTATTCCAAAAACCTACTGTTCTTCCCATTTATCACCAGATAAAATATTTTAATCTCTTCTGAACTCTTGAGTTTTCTAATTCCATCCTATTATTCTGTTAGGCTAAGGATACACTACACATCAGTTACATGGACAAAGAATACAGCTAATACAGCAGTCAGTAAATTTTATCCATGCAGTCTGTACCAATTATCAACTAAATCCTGCCCTCAATTTCAGCAGCACAAATCAGGAGTAACTCCAGTGAAAAAACATGCTGTGGCTACTTAAGTATCTGGCATCAGTGCTACTGCTGCTTCTTTTAATTAAGCAGTCTCACTACAGAACCTACACAGCCCAAAGAGCACCTGTGCTCTGCCTGAACCAAAATATCAACACTGATCAAAGAAAAAGGGTGAAAGAAAAAGCAGCAGCAATAAAAAGAGAAAATGGCTCTGTCACAGTCTAATAAGAATCAGCTTGCACTCCTCCCTTTCATCTACTCTGGAAATACTTGTTGTAAAAATTTCTAATACATAATGATTTGCACCAAGAGCCTTTTAAATAACAACCATAAAATGATGTAAACATGTAAATAATCAATCACAGTGTGACTCCCTATTTACATTTTAAAAATATTTCTAAAGCTGAATCTTATTATCTTTAAAGCTAAACTTGAAGATCAGCTTTTGGCTCTGCTGTTAATAGCTCAGAGGTTTGCAGTAGATACTTCAGTGCTTTCTTCAGTTTTAATTTTGCAATATTCCCTCTAAGACACATCAAGAAAAATACCTTTTTCCCCTTCAGCTTTTCCAGGCTCTTTGCAACAAACTCACGGACAAATGTCAGCAAGATTACCCCGAATCAGAATTCTGAGGTCACAAACACAGCGCACTGAACACAAAAGAAGTCTGAAAAACAGAATGCAAAACCACAAAAGGACTGTACCTTTGCTTGTGTGAGAGCTGCTTTCTTCACCTGCAACTGAGACTGCAGCAGTTTGAAATTCTTGGACCAGCCTTCAGTTTTGGAGTCGCTGGTCTCAACCCCCAAGTCATCGTAAAGTGACATTTTCTCTTCAATTTAAAACTGAAAGACAAAAGAAAAAAAACCCCTCCAAATCACACCACCAATCTATTTGCAGGTTATTTGCTAATAGTTTGCACATATGGGTACACCACCTCTTATTTCATTTTTTCTAGAGCCAGAGAAAATTGACCTTTTTCTGGCTAATGGTAAATACACATAACTAGAACAAAGCTGTACAAATGTAACAGTTTGAAAGGTATTAATTAATTTAAAGGTATTAATTAATTTAATCCTGCAGTGGAATATGAACAATTAGAGCTCAATAGCAAAGAGTTTACTGCAAAAAGAAAAATGAGGTTTTGAGGATTATTAAACATCTGGCCTCAGGATGAAACACTGCAGGGGTTATAAAGGCACAGATTCACAGGATGAGGACAGCATGTTGTGGGAATTCCCACCTGCCACAGAGCAGCGGGATTTTGGCAGCAGGAGTGATGTTATCCATGGTATGCACTGGGGAATCACAGAATCAACCAAGTCGGAAAAGACCTCTGGGATCGAGTCCAACCTGTGACCGATCCCCACCTTGTAACCCAGAGCACTCAGTGCCACATCCAGTGTTCTCTTGGACACTTCTAGGGATGGGGACTTCGCCACCTCCCTGGGCATTCTGTTCCAACATTTAACCACCCTCTCTGATAAGAAATTCTTCCCAGCCTGAACCTCCCCTGGTGCAGCTTGATGCCATTTCCTATTGTCCTGTCACTTGTTATCTGTGAGCAGAGCCGGACCCCCACTCGGCTGCCCCCTCCTCAGGGAGTTGTGCAGAGCCAGAAGGTCACCCCTGAGCCTCCTTTTCTCCAGCCAGTCCTCCTCAGACTTGTGCTCCACACCCTTCCCCAGCTGTGCTGCCCTTCCGTGAACAACGCATGGATGGATGCACGGATGAATGCACGGAGGGCGCTGTCACTGAGGGGAAGGGACGAGGGAGCAAGGCACAGGGGCTGTCCCCACGACAAAAAAACAGGGTGGGCTGCAACCTCCGTCGCTCTGGGAACAGAGAAGGCGAAGCAGGCCCTGACGCCCCCCCTACCTTGCACACAGGCCCGGACCCCTCGGAGGAGCCGCTGAGCGTGGCACACCCGCCCTGCCCTGCCTCCCCACACCCCGCGGGTCCCGGAGCCGCCTCCCCACACGGCCGGGGCCAGGCCCGAAGCCGCCACTCACCCGTCCCGGCGCCGCCGCCGCCATGAGCCGGCGCTGAGCACGCCGGGAAGGGCCGCGCCTGCGCACTGCGCTCCGCGCCACCGCCGCGCCAGCGCCCCCCGGCGGCGGGAGGAGGGAGCGACACCGCCGCCATGTCCGCCCCTCACAGCCTCCCCTGTGCGGACCAGTCAGGACTGTTGAGGGCGGTACGGCGGCGCTGCCATTGCCACTCCGCACAGCCAGCGCAGTACGGAGCGGGAGGGTGGCACAGCACCGCTGCCATTCCCACCCCTCAGAGCCAACTCCGTACGGACCGGGAGGGCGGTACGGCACCGCCGCCATTCCCACCCCTCACAGCCAACTCCGTACGGACTGTGAGGGAGGCACAGCACCGCTGCCATTGCCACCCCTCAGAGCCAGCCCCGTACGGACCGGGAGGAACCGTGAGGGCGGCACGGCACCGCCGCCCTTCCCACCCCTCACAGCCAGCCCAATATGGACCGGGAGGGACTGGGAGGGAGGCACAGCACCGCTGCCATTGCCATCTCTCACAGCCAGCGCAGTACGGACCGTGAGGGACCGGGAGGGCGGCACGGCATCGCCGCCATTGTCGTCCCTCACAGCCAGCCCAATATGGACCAGGAGGAACTGTGAGGGCGGCACGGCATCGCCGCCATTGTCGTCCCTCACAGCCAGCGCAGTACGGACCGGGAGGGCGGTATGGTACCGCTGCTATTGCCACCCCTCACAGCCAGCCCAGTATGGACCAGGAGGAACAGAGAGGGCGGCACGGCACCGCTGCCATTGCCATCCCTCACAGCCGGTCCAGTACGGACCAGTCGGAGCCGAGAGGGTGGCACGGCAGCTCCCGGAGGCCGGGAGGGAGTGATTGGAATGTTGCTGCCGCCGCCTCAGCTGCCCTCCCAGTGGGGAAGCTGCCACCCCGCAGAATAAGAAGCCCAGGGTCCTTCGGGTTGTCGCAGCGCACGTCGAGTGTAATCTGCGCTCGGAGCTTTGATTTAATCATGGAATCCCTGAACACGGAGAGCGTCCGAAGGAGTCCGCGGAGATGGGGAGGGTCTGGAGGGGAAGCTCTGGGTAGTTGGGTTGTTCTGCGGGAGAAGAGGAGGCTGAGAGAGGATCTCAGTGGAGTCTTCATCCTCCCGAGGGCAGGGGGACAGGCACTGATCTCTGTGGTGACAGTGACAGGAACCGAGGGCAGGGCTGTATTTATGCCCTTCACTATTTGATGATGCAAATGAACATGCAAGACCGTCTGCAAAGCCAGACACAACCTCCAGCCCTGAAGCAGATACATCTGGCAACTCAACCTCAAAATATTACAAACACTATCTCTGTATTAATCAGAAAGGTTTTATCTCCAGCATTGCTTCCGACTGTGCTGGTGTGCAGTTTATTTCCCCGTGGTTAGCTGAAAAAATAAATAAAATAAAGCTACTACTTCCTCTTCTACTTACACTGCTTTCTATTAACCCAAGCTTTCTAAGCACATTTACAGATATGTCTATTTTCATAATGACAGCGAATGCTTCTTAAATATAAGAAGAAATTATATTCACTTTATTTATAGAGGATCTCCCAATCATCTTCCTATGGTTTCTTGCTTTAGCAGTGCCTGCATTTTTTAAAGGAAGGATTGATAAAATTCACATGTCTATAACCTTGTGAAAGAAAAAGAAATCAGCAAGGCACTACTTTAATAACGACCCCACTGAGAAAAGAACTATGTATCCTATGTTAAAGGAAGGAATCAAATAATTAATTGTATCAAAAGGTATTGAGAGAAATCCCTGTGGATTGAAATGTCACAGAGCAATATCACAGCATGACAGCCACCAGGAGAAACTCAAAGGAGATTAGAGTGTGCAAAGGTGGAAAACACGAGAGCAACGGGAGATTCCATTTCCTTCTCAGAACAAGTCATAGCAGGGTGGGTAAATGTTGAATTATCAGAACTGTAAATAATTACCTATTTAAAACCATGAATCAGAAGACTCACAAGAAAAGAAGCAGCTCTTGGTTAAGTCTGGAAAGTGCGTTAGGCATAGATCAAAACCAATCCATCACTGTTTGTAATAATAGCCGCAAAATGTTTGTACACACCCCTTTAGGAGCAAAGGAGCCAAGAAAAGCCTCCTCATTAAATTTAGAGAGGCTGCAGGCAGATAAAGAAACCTCACCCTGCTGCCCAGGTCCCAGACAGACTGGAAATGGAGGAGAAATATGTGAGGTCATCCCCGGTACACATCTTGAAGGTGGGTGAGTTGTGGTTGAAATCTCCTTTTCAGCTACATCTGCAGAGGTGAGGGAGCACTGGCCAGCTCTGTGCTTCCTACAAACCTTCACAGATGTTCAAGTCTGATTTTCCAGTTATTTTTTCCCCCATTCATGTTTTAAACCTTTCCATATTGGTGCTTTTCCTCTTGAGTCCCACTCATGACTACTGTGTCACCAGTTCTACCTCTGTACCTGCCTTTCTAATCTCATGTGGCTCTGTCTTTACATTTTCTTGCACCTGTTTTCTCCCAGCTTCACAATTGTCTCATCATTTTGAGATGAGTTTGATGCAGCTGGGTCTCCTGAATGAGGAGAGGATTATGGAGATGGAATTAACCACAGGGAGGTCCATAAAGCTGTGAATAAACTGATTTTCCCACTGCAAGAGCCACCAGCCTAGATTGGAACCCCTCATTGTACCAACAGGCCACCTGGAAAAGGTGAACAGCCAAAGTGGTGAAATCTGTTGCAAATCCCAACTTTTTCAGAGTAATCAGCCAAAAACTGGAAGCAAGAAGTTGTAAAAGGATGGAATGGTACTGGCTGGGTGATGAGATGACAGATGGAACTCAGTGTTAATGAATGCAAAGCAATGCACACAAGAGAAAATAGCACTAACAAAACACGCAACGGCAGCTCTGAATCAGCTGCTTCCATTAAGGAACGAGATGCTGCATTCATTGTGGATAATTTTCCAGAAATGCCTGCTCAGGGAAGGAAGGAAGCAGGAAAGCAAACAGGCTGCTGGGAAGCATTAAAATCTTAAAAAAGGAGAAAGTATCCTCATAAATCCAGCACACAGATGCATGTTTGAGTGGCCACCTGCATTCTTGGGTATCTCATCCTCTCCAAGAAGCAGCAGTGAAATAAAAAACCTAATGTAAACCTAATAACCTGACCTAAAACCAACCAGATGTGTTGGGTGAAAAGAGGCAGCTGAAGGGGACCCTGGAAGCATCAAGCACCCAAAATGCTCTAGAAAAAGGTAAATAGGGAGTTCTCATTTTTCTCTAAGAGAGTGTAAAATAAAACACTGCTGGGAGGAGTGGGGAAAGCAGCCTATAAATGTCTCATTTATGTCTCATTTCCCTAAAGCATTGATAGCAGCTTTTGTTGGATGTGGATGATTTGTTTTGTTACACATCTCTGAGGATGAGGGCTGCTAATATGCCAGAGTGGCATTAGAGGGCAGTGCATGGCAACCTAGCTGGAGCTTTTTGGGGTGGCTCTGAGAAACCACCCTTCAGAACCTCTGAGGATCAGGACAACAGAGCAGCTCCCACTCACACGGGTGGGAAATGGTGGGGATCAGCATGTGGCACTAAAGCAAAACGTGAGGGCTGATCAGAGCAGTGCCAACCGGCTCAAAAAGTAGTTAAATCCCATTAAATGGTGGTTTCCAGCCAAAGGTGGAGATGCCAAAAAACCAACCCTGCTGCACACCACACTTTTTGTTGTGACCCTGGCAGAACCTCCAAACCTTTCTGGATTTGATTTTCTTTTTTTTTTTTTTTTTTGACCCCAGAAAATGCTTGCTGTTGTCCTCCCAGTGATCTTCATCTGTACCCACAGGGCAAAATGAAATATAAAGAGGACAGTCCCAGTGGAAAATTTGTCCTGGCTTGGGAAGATCAGCTTGGGTTTGCTGCCTTAAAAAAAAAAAAACCAAACCAAAAAACCGAACTTCAAGGAGTAGCAACCTGAAGGAGTTGAAAATGGTTAGAAGGGCATTTGAAATATTTTTTTTTCTTCTAAGGGAAAGAACAGCTGAAAATGTGACTGTGAAGGCAGTGAAGGAAACAGTACCTTTTGCCATATTTAGAGTAACCCAAACCCCCAGAAAATTGTGGGGGTTTTTCCCCTATTTTTTACTTGCTTCACATTTTCACCTGGTTTCATACTTTGGCTGAGTTGCATAACTAAAATGAGTAAGAAATGTCTCAGAACAGACATTTCACCACAGATGAAGTTTCCAACACACATACTTCAATATTTTTGATGACAACTAAAGAAAACTCCATTGCTTTTGACACTGCACAGGGAGTGTTTTTGTTTGGGCAGCCATAGGAAAAAAACATGCTTTAAATGAGGAAAATGACCATTTTATCCTACCACCACTGTCTCAAGCTTGTTTGAAGAAGCAAGAGAACATAAAAAACTTAAAATATTATGCATGACTAGACTCAGTACAGATGGGATATCTGCCATCACTGATGGGGAAAAAAAGGGTTGTGCTGCTACGAAGGTTTTGGATAAGAAATTATTCAGAACTCCCCTGTGTTTGCCACACAGTGTGTCTCTGTGCCAAAAATGCAGGCTTCTTACATGCTGAAAATCCCTGAGAAACTGGAGGGATTTCAGGAGGTTTGTCTGTTTGGAATTCTAGAAGATCCTGAGTTGAAATGGGTTGGACTTGATGATCTTGAAGGTCTCTTCCAACCTAATCATTCTGTGAATTGTGTGAAATGAACCTACAAAGATCTGGATTAAGAACCTTTGCTGGGAGATGGACTCAGTCATCCCTGTGCGTCACTTCCAGCTTAAAATGTTCTATGATTTTGTGATTTTATAAACATGAGGAGGATTTTAATTAAAAAAAAAACAACTCTGTTGCACTGATCACCAGTTTTGAAACTAATAACAGAAAGATACTGGAAACCAAGGCAAACAGTGAGGGAGGGTTTGGAAGTGAAGAAGAAAATGAACTTTACAAACATCTAAATAAAAGCTCTATCTGAATTTCCAGGTAGCCTTTTTAGACTGAAATAAAATTCTGGATATGAAATTAAATTCTAAGAACTGTGGGTTGTTATCGAGCGGAGCGACGTTGCTCTGGAAATGCCTTTGCTCTGATGATTCACAGATAGGTGAGGTTCCCCTTCCGCTTGCTCAAGATTTATAGCAAGTTCTCATGAACCACTGTTTTCAGCCCAAAACAGCTGAGTCCAAGAACTTGAAGTTCAAAGAGAATTCTCTAACATCCTGCCGTGGTGGCTGTCATGACATTCTTGACATAAACAGAACTGTTTGGTGTTAAAAGCACGTTAATGGGCACAGGGATGCTCATGAGTAGTAACAGGTTGCCCAGAGAAGTTGTGCAGTCTCCATCCTTGGAGGTTTGCAAGCCCCAAGTGGATAAATCCAGGTGGGATCTCATTACCAGCCTTGTTTCTAATCTGAACTGTTTGATGAGTCTGGGATTATTTCTATGGCTTTGTTACTTGCTGTACTTCTGCAGAGAGATGAAGGAGAAGATTTAACATTCAGACTTGCTCTGGACTTACTCTCCAAGTGCTCTCACAACTGGGAAAATATCAAAAAGGAGTTCTCCTCCTCCATTAGGGATCCCCAGCTTTTAGACAGAAATTCAGCTTATTTACCATGCAGAATTTTGTGCTGGGACATGGTCTCACCTGTCTTTTTGTGTGGATTTCTTTCTATGTGGATCATGTGCAGTATCCTGGGCCCTGAAGTGTGTCCAGTGGCATTGATATTCCAGGTGAAGTTTTGAAGCTAAGACAGATGTTCAGAATCTGTTGAATAAAAAAATGCTGGTTTAGGGTAGTCCTCTAGGACTACCAACATGCCAGCCCTTCCAGATTGTTTCTGCCACAGAGGTGTGTGATGCCACTAGAGACAGGAACACTGGAACATCCTCATCCCTGACCAGTCTGGTTTAGGATTTTGAGCTTCCTCAAGCCCCAAGCAGCATTTTCCAGCTGTTACACTTTCCATCTCACTAGAGGACCATATATATGGATATATAGACTCAGGGATGTTGTCTTACACAATTATAATCAATTAATCTCATCCAGTTTTAGCTTTCTAAAACTGAGATGCCCAATACATTTTCAAGTATGGACTGTACCCAGGTGGTCAGTCATCTCTGGAACACGATCCTTGGAACAGCACTTTCCTAATTTACTGGGACACTTTCCACATTCCATGTTATATCTTAGAACTTACTTTTGGTCATAGTTTAATTTTATGAAAATACATAATTGTTTACCATGCAGTTTGTGATAACTCTACAATTCACAAGATGCTGTTTGAGTAAGAAACAAAGAGCTGTGTGTTTATTCTGAGTGTATATCTCATTCAAGACAAACTTTTATCTTCTATGTTATAAAGCAACTAATGACTGGAAGTTAAAACAAGATTAGGAACAAAAGCTGATTATTCTGCATTTTTCTGGGCAGGATTTCTTGCCCCTTCCTGCAGAAACACTATTTTGATTATTGAAAAGTGCCTGATACTGAACAACCCTGACAGGTAATGTAGCACAGCCTGTCAACTCTTATATTTAAAAAAAAAAAAAAAAAAGCAGTGTAGGCAGAGATAAGAGTCCTCTAAAGTCCTTGATGATCTGATCCCACCATGGATCAGATCATTATATCATGGAAGGCAAATGATGGAAATGGAACACTGAGCTTTCATCTTTTTCAGCCTGATGATGTTCACCATGTGCCTTGTTTTTCCTTCTACACTCATTCCAGTGCTTTAACTATAAATGAGCAATGGCCAGGTGTGAGCATTGTCCATCCTTTTGTTCCTGGAGAACAAGGGAGACATAAAAAAAACCCCACCCCAAACCTACTCTTCAGGTAAACAGCGTTATCTCCACCATCAGACCAGACCACATGTACGTAAAAGGATGTGTTATCAAAAATATCTGCAATGGTGACCTTAAAAAAGTACAAGCAGTGCTAATGAATTTCTTGTTATTTTAGAAAGGGGCTTTCTTCTCCGTTGGTGCAGAGAGCTTCCTGAAGCAAAAACAAATGAAGCTTTTCTCTCTTTCTTTTTAAATGTAAGGCAGAAACATTTTGACTAAACTTCTGCTCTGTTGTTTTCTAGTTATTCAGAATCAGGAGGAGATGTTTTCAATAATCCTTCAACTCAGAGAAGAGAAGGGTCTGGGGAGAACTTGAGACACCTTTCAGTACCTGAGCAGTGTCCAAGAGAGCTGGAAAGGGACTTTGTACGAGTGCTTGGAGAGACAGGACAGGGGGGATGCTTTAAACTGACAGAGGATAGCGTTGGATTGGATATCAGGAAGAAATTCTTTACTCTGTGTGTGGTGAGCGCTGGCACAGGTTGCCCAGAGAAGCTGTGGCTGCCCCATCCCTGGAAATGTTCAAGCCCAGGTTGGACAGGGCTTGGAACAAGCTGGGATAGTGGAGGGTGTCCCTGTCCATGGAACAAGATCATCTTTAAGGTCTTTAAGGCCCCTTCCAACCCAAATGATTCTAAGACAGTCCTGTCTCAGCTCGAAGACTGCACATGGCATCAGGCAGGAGAACACAGAGACATCTCTGCAGTTAACATGAAGGTTTTAATCAAGAATTTATTGTAATCAAGAGTTTGCAGGTGTTGGGCAAGGGGAAAGGGAAGGAAGTTACTTCCCCGATCCACATTTGGAGTTAGTGGAGGAGCCAAAATTGAGACAAGGTGCTCTTATCTGTCTCCTCTGGGCTCCTTCTGATGCTTGTTGCCTTTGGCAGTAGGTCCTTCCCATGAAACTCTCCGTCTCTTAGCTCCTCTGGTTTCCCATGTATGAAAAATTCCCATTTAATGGTTATGGTTTCTCATTTCAAAGCTCCACACTGGAGCTGGGTGTTGCCAGAATGGAGCATTCCAAGGGCAGAGCCAGGCTGTGCCACCATGGGGAGCTCACAGCAGTATCTGTCACAATCAGTGAGTGCCAGCAGCTCTGCTCAGACAATGTCACCTTCTGGGGAGTGTGAGAAGCTGAGGTTTGGCTGTGAATGGACGTTTGAGATGCCACAGCAACCAGGATGCAAACCCAGTTGCATTAAAATGGGTGCAGTTACTGTCTTTGTGCAAATATTTAATTTTTGAATTTTCTTGATCCCACTAAAAAGAGATGATACATGTAATCATCTTGGTGAATACTGAACAACCAAGCAGGTAGATACTATAATTCTATTATGATTTATTTTTTTATATTATCTTTTATCTATTCTTTTATAGTCTAAGTGCATATATCTGGCTGAGCATCTGGAGTACTTTCCACTTTTAACTTTAAATGACCTGACAAAAACACTCCAAATTGAGGAGGCTCAGTGTCTGGCTTTTATTAGTCACATCACATATTTCAAGTTTTCCACTTGCTCACCATGAAAACGGCTAATGAGATGTTTTTTTGAGTGCTGCTCTTTGTATCATGCAGGTGACAGATATAATGAAGGTGGTCATGAGGGCATCTGAGTGAGGGGCAGTCTGGCTGATAGGAAGTAAATCAGCCATGGAAGTTGTCCTTTCTTTATTCCTTTAACACAAGTGACATCAGCCTCTGTGTGACATGGGGACATGTGAAACTCTTTACCCAAAATATTCTCACTTTCAGAGACTTATTTAATGATTCCCTATATTTAAAGTAAGTTGCAAGTCAAAGTCTCGAGATGAGGGAATGTTGGTCTCTGGGAACTAGAAATAAATTTAGGAGTTGGAACCATTTAGGACAGAGCCTAAAATTCTAAGATTGTTTATTTTTTTCTTCAGAGGACTATGTAGGGTTGTCCTTGGTTATCACCATGCAGTGATCAAAATAGACAGGCCTGCAGAAGGGCTGAACTGTGATAATCAGAGGATCAGTTGAGAAGAGAATGAGTGTACATCCAGAAGAGATATAAATGATCCCACATGTTGTTTATTTACCTGATTTCCTGCTTGCAGTGTCATTGTACCCTTTCAAAACACAAGACCATCCCACTCATGATGGAATTCTGCTGGATGAAGGTGACCTCCAGCAAAATTTGCACATTTTGTGCAATTGGTAAATACAATCAGATTCAAAGCCAACTGCACTCACTGTCTGAGCTCAGCATTTTGGGGTGAGGGCCCCTTTTCAGCACTGAATGTTGTTAAGTTACAATGAGATTTGTCCTGATCTCTGGGAGAAAGTTTGAGGCTGTTTGCCCCACATGAATGATTCCTCTGCAACCTCCAAAGCCAACCACCAGGCAGTTCCCTCATTTGGATGGATGCAGGTGATGAAATAAGGTCTGGCTATAAAACGTGGACAGTTTAATTCCTTAGGGTCAGAGGAGAACTTCCTCAGGGTAAGAGTACTTATGTTGAATAGCCTGATAAATAGCTGCTCTTTTCTTGGAAGAACAGCTCCAGGGCATGAAATACGAACTGCTTTATGGAAATAACTCCTGCATTTCATTAGCATGCTTTAGTCAGCTCAATCCTGTCTATGTCACCTTCTTCTTTCCTTTTCCTCCCAACCAACAGTAGAGAGGCACTGACCATCAGAGACCCTGATCAGAACTTGTGTGGACAGTGTTTGGACTCGTGTGGACACCTTCGACCTTTCCATACTGCAGATTTGCCAGCTGCAGTCCATCGCTTTCACCTTTAATTGCATTACCTTTTAAGAGTGAAGCTGTCCAGAATTCAGCCCCTAGCCTGCTGTGCTCCACCATTTCTGACCTGTGCACAAGAGTCAGAGAGATGGTGGGGTTGGTGACAGGGTCTGGATCCAGGACAACTGACAAATTTCTGGCTCATCTGATGGAAGAGATTAAACCTGGTGGTAGGGAGGCTGTTTTTGCCAAGGTCTCTAAGCACTGGGGGTCTGTTATGGACACCAAGGCATTGCAGGGCAAAGTTTGGTGCTAATTATAGCAGGCAGAGTTTGTTCATGGCAGTTGAATGTCAGGCTGGAGGTTTGGTGAGTATCCTAAACCAAATGTGGCATCTGTAGCATTTGGGTGTTCACAGCCAGTGCAGCAAAGCAGCCACTTGACAGTGGAGCTCATTTCACCCCAGTGCAGACATCAGAAATAGGTCATCTGAGCTGCTGCTGCTTCTCTCCTTCCACTGTGACAGCAGACGGGTGACTAACTCAACAGTCTGTGTCTACATCAACTTCTCATTAACTGAGAAAATGTGAAAAGCACTATGTTGATCCAAAATTCTTTTCTCATCTTGTTTCACCAGTTGAGCTCCCTCAGGAGAAAGACACAAAGTGCCCTGGAATCCTCCACAGGCCTGTAAAGTTGCTCAGAGCTTTGCACTTCAAACATCAATCATCTCATGGTCAGGGAGACCTTCGAGCAGCATTCCAGTATCTAAAGGAGGCTCACAAGAGGTCTGAGAGGCACTTCTCACAAGGTGATAGGACAAGGGGAAATGGCCTTAAGCCAAAGGAAAGCAGAGTTGGATTAGGTATTAGGAGGAGTTTATTGTGAAGGTGGTGAGGCACTGGAACAGGTTTCTCAGAGAAACTGTTGACTTACCATCCCTGGAAGTGTTCAAGGCCTGGTTGGACAGGACTTGGAGCAATCTGGGATAGTGGAAGGTGGCACTACCCACAACAGGGGGATTGAAACTGGATGGTCTTTAAGGCCCCTTCCAACCCAAACCATTCTGTGACTCTGTAATTTGTATGATTTGGTAATCCGAAGATCCCATCCTAGCCCCATCCTTCTCCACTGCACAAATGCTCAGTCAATGAAAATAGTTTCAGATCAACTGCACCAAAACAGACCATGGAGATCTGACCCAGTAGAAAGGGTACCCACCAGTGAGCTATTTATTTAATATTTCATCCATAATTTTCTGTCCTCAAATGTTGGGTTCTGCTGAACATCAGTGCTCCCTCATTAATGCTTAATTGTCCCATTTTAGTTTGCCTCATCTACAACCACTAGAATATTGGTGTCACAGCAGTATTTGAGAACCACTGAATGTGCATTTGAAAAATGCCCTACTGGGAAAATTCTACAGCAACCACAGGAAATCATGGTTTCGAAATTCTGTCCCAAATCATGAGGTCTGGCTTCCGCAACAAATTTCAGTCTGAGTTACTCTGGTAATAATTAAAAGGATTGCACTTGATTCTGTAAGAAGAGGATTTGGGATTCATCACAAAGATATTGGACAAAGTCCTGAGCCTCATTAGAAGCAAAGAAACAAGACATGAACCCTTATTCTGCACTGAATAAAAGGGCCAGCTTTAATAATTTCTGCTCAAGAAAGAAAAGCTCCTATTATTTTCTGTTTCTTTGGCCTGGCTGAAGCAAAATGCATCCTAAATTTTCTACACAGCTTTTCATTTTCTCACTCTGTACCTGTTTCCTGAGTACTTCACCAATTTTTCACACTTGAACACGAGCTTCTCTTGGTTAGTGGTTAGATCTAGAAATTTTCCAAGTTACTCTAGCTGAAGAACTTCTCTAAATAGTTCCCACTACTAGTTGCATTTTGAAGTTCTAATTTTTTGCATTTCTATAATTAATCCTCAAAATCCATCCAGTTCAGGTTTCTTTCACTCCCAGGGTAAGGCAATACATTAGGGTCTAAGACCTGAAACTGTTTGCTTTTAATTTCTGTGGCAGAGAATTTAGCCCCATTTCTTGGAACATGTACATCAGCTTCCTATGAGGTGGTAAACTCAGAGCTGACTCAACAAAATCCACACAGATGAGATTAACTGTGCTTTCACTGAGATAAAGGAAGGCACTGAGCTCTGCCTTCCTGAACAGAAGCATCTATCCAGCCCATGAAGGTAATGAAGATGCAGAAAGGTGCTGTCTGACATGCAGCAGGAAGGTTTCTAATGGTGGTCTGCAACCATGGTAAGTTTACTTGGCAATTTAAGGGCCAAAGGTGGGATAGGAATAGTGGAATGTGCCAAACTGAACATTAAAACTTGCTCACATTTCTCTCTCTTGATTTTAGATGTCTAATAAAAGGGATGTGTCCTATTTAAATAGTCCCTAGACTTGAGGGCTCATCACCTCCATGCCTAGAAGAGCTCCATTGCTACCACTGCTAAGGCTCTTACCTTGTCCCCTTCTCCATCATCATTCCTCAGACAGCTTCAAGTTGTTTGGTCCTTTCTTTTGGAAAGGGTTTTCTAGACCCAGTTTTCATTCCCATTGCTGCTCCATGCTTTTCTCATGTGCAGTGCCCACAAGCAGGGGCAGCATCATATCCATGGCTTCACTGTCACAGCACAAAACAAGGGATTTCTTTCATGTGCTGTACAGTTCAGAGTTAGATTTATGTTTTTCATGTGTGACATTGCCACCTGAACTTCATCATCCAGGGAGCTGCTGGAAATACTGAATAATCAAAGACTCACCTGAGCACCTCCTTTCAGTGCATCCTTCTCTTCTGGCAGTTAATCAGGCTCTCAATATGCTCTTCTATTTGACACACTTTTGAACCATTTTAAGGGCACTTTCATTTCAGGGATTTTTCTAATAAATTTCATACTTACCTCATAATTCATCTAGGTTATATTTCCATAACTTTACAGATAATATAAAAAATTGTCACTGAAATGAAGCAAAGAAATGGTGTCTTGAGTAAGGAAATCACTGCAAGGGCTGTGTTAGGAATTGTGCACTTTACAGAATTAAATATACTTGATTCACTATAACTTCCTGGTAATAAAAAGAAGGAGCAAATATGACCATGCAATAATACACTTCATTTACCAGTTCCTCAATTTTTTTTTTTTTTTGTTTGCTCAGGCCAAGGGAATGATGATTGCAGATAAGAATAGGAAGGAAGTTATCTGTATTATTCAGCTGTATTTGCATGGGGAAGTATTAAGGAACCCAGTATAGGCACTGGTGTGTTAAGAACATTGTGCCAATACTCACTGCATGGAAACTAAATACATCCAAGAGTTTTTCATAATTCTCAAATATTTATCTCCCAACTCAGCATCAAAGAAAGGAATAGTGAATATGAGCCATGATGACCCATATCCAGAATGTAGGGCAGAAAAGACTGTTCTCAGTCCTAAACAATCAATTTAATTTCTATTTCCAAACTCAGTATGGATTTGTCTCATCCAGCTGGGGCTTACCTAAAAGACAGTTGTGTGCAGATGGAAGGAGAGATGGAGAGAAGATAAGAGTGACTCATCTGGTGGATGTAGATGTTCAGAAGAGGAGGTGAATCACTCTCTAGATGCTCTTATTGACTCTTCACTGACTCGAGGGGGAACTCTGACAATTGTACTGACCATACAACTGTCTCTTGAGTTGTGCTTTGTGGACATGGTAAAGATGCTCCATGTGAGGTGTGAAATTTGTGTGCCTCGTGTCAGCTCCATCTCACTTTTATGGGAAATAAAAAAGTGCTTAAAACCTGTTTCACCTTTATAGATAATTAGGTTGGATGAAATTTTTCTGATGATAATTTCAAGGACATTGTATAACTCGAGCTTCCCCAAACTTGCCCTGCAGCAAAGCTGGATGCTGCTGTGGAGGTTGGGAAGGGCCTTTATGGGTGCACAATGTGAGTTCACAACCACCATTACTGTAATTTTAAGGATGCATAACCTGCTGATTAACAGAATTTAGGTAGCTGCTAGAGCCACCCCCACACCCTCCCTGGGAAGGTCCATATGAAATGTTATTCCCTTGAATAGAGGACTTGTGTAAGAGTAATTTACAGCAGAAAAGTTGAATAAAACACAAAACTTGCTTACTTCGGTGAGTTACATGCATGTTTACAACTGCCTTGAACTGGGAAGGGCTGCAATAAATTCACAGTATTGTGATCTTATCAGAAAGCTAATCCAAGCTTCCTTCAAGTTTAAGGAAAGGACATTCCTCCAGACCAAATGAATTTTTGCAAAGTTTTAAAAGCACTTTCAGGGTTTCAAAAGGCCCTTGTTACACCTAGACCTAAAAAGGCTGTAGCTGTGTTTGTGGTTTATTCCCTGGCAACTCCATTTCTGTACTTGTGGTCTTGTGACATTAAATAAAAATAATCTTTATAATCTTTTCTGTGGTGGCCTGAGCTACGTGACAGGCTCTTTTCCTCACAGCTCTCAGGACTTAGCTGAGCAGCAAAACTCTGCTGATCGAAGAAAAAGTCAATATATCCCAGATATCCCAGCACCTTCTTTTCCTCCTACATCTTCCTTAATTCTCAAGATGCCTTTTTTCTTTTTTTTTCCTCCACCACTTCCCAGATACCCTTTGCATTTTCATAGCAACTCCCTTCCTTAGAATTAGCCACATCTAATTCTGTTGCTAACATCTCATGTTAATAACCTAAATTATAATGCTAATTATGTTTTATTTCTCATAAACCCCAGTTTTTATCTGTGCCTGGGTGCCTTTCCCTCTTGCTGAGTCTCTCTGTTCTCACTCTCCCCTGCTCTACCTTGCCCTACTTTGGGTCTGTTCCTTGCAGAATCTGCACTGTGTTTTTCGTAGAATCATTCCGCAAATTGACCTGTTTCCCAAAGCTGATCTGGCTAATTCCTCTCACAAACCATAACCGTTTTTTCTGACCTTTAAGAGATGTAAAGGCTGACTTACAGGTCTTTCTCATGCAGTCTGTGTTTGTAGCAATGAGCCACCTGGAGTCACCATTCCTTCCAGTACAACTGACTGTACTTCCCATTCATTCTTGGATAAAATCTCACCTTTTATGATAAAATCTTAGTGGCTGTTATTCACCAGTGCTGAGGTTTGCTATCTGAAAGCAAATGGCTGCATGAAATATTGAGCTGGAGGACTGCAGAAAACATTCCTCATCTCTTTGTCCATCATTAAAATAGCTGTGGAATTAAATAGTTAGACCAAGCAAGAAATTGAAGCAGATGTTGGCAAGTAAATCCCTTCACCTCAAAAGAACAGACTCCATATTTAGTAAGGAAAGGATAAAAAGTTTGGGATTTCTTTCCATGCAACATAATAAATATGTTTTACCAGCCCGGATGACTGCAGGGTTCAGGCAGTTACATATCTCCAGGCATTTTGGAAAAAGGTGAAGGATTGGGGTCTAAGACTTTCTGACAGATTTTTCAGGAGTGAAACTCTCTAAATCCTTCAGAGGGCTTTGACATGAGCTTTTCCTATTACACTGTTAAATGTGGAAGATGATTTGATACTGAAGCAAAGGCAGTAAATACCTGTGGAGCATGAAGCAGCCCTGGGGTGAGCAGAGCATTTTACCCTCAGCAGTTGCTTCAGAAATCTTGTTCTCCATGCCCTGTTGCACTTGGATTTGAGAAGTAATCTCCTGGCAAAGCCTTGCAGCTGGCAAACCCTGCAGGAGGATTTGTCACCTGCATCACAAAGCTGCACAAAATCTCTCATGGAGAGAGCAAAGGGAGCTTTATCAGGAAAAAGGTGGCAGATGGATGAATGCAGCCATAGCAGCAGTTAAAAATGTATCACATCTATTCCTTAGCTTGCCTGTTAAGTATAATTAATTAATTGATGATTTATAAAGGAGAAATAAATGCCCAGCATGTAATAATCTAATGGAATACCACAGATAGTTTAAATCTGGTTTTTTCTGTAGTCTACCCCAATTAATTCTCTAGTTACTAATAGGAAATAATTTCTGTGGAAGTGGCTGAAGAAAAACTACATGAAGTGTGATACTTCCTTGGTAATTTCCAGTTATCCACTGGCATTTGGAAGAATTTCATTGAAGCATATCACACCCAGACAATTTAGGAGCAAGGGAAAGCTCTTCCAAACCTTCCAGCCTCACCCTCATGTTTTTTTGTTTTGTTTTGTTTTGTTTTTTAGTCAAGCTGTCCATCTTTCAGAAGCTCAGCTGTGATTCAGAGAAACTGCACACACATGCTTCCATCAAAACCAAATGCAGTGTGGCTTAATCATCACTAACAGAAGACCTCTGAAAAGACAAAAGGATGAGCCATGGAACCTTTTTTTCACAGGTGGAGCCCACAGATGTTGCCTGAGATCCATTGTCACACACCAGACATCTATTCCACTACCATATGGAATACATACTCTCTAATACCTGTCCAGCCACAGATTTGGGGCTGAGTGCCTGAACAAACCTATTAAACCTATTAAAGTCTCTGTGCTTCTACTCAGCTGTAGTGAAATGTGAAAGAGCTCTGGAGCCAGGAGCTCTGCTGTGTAAAACCACTTCCTACACACGATGGCATGCTCGGCCGCACTGAACATCGAGTTTGGTTTCCTGGATAACAGACTAATACCTGAACAGAAAGCAGCCTTTGTTCTTTCTCGTGGAGCCAGCAAAATGATGATTTGCTGACCAAAGCCCTCGCTGCACACGTGGGTGACGCTCCCAGCCAGCCTCATCAGGCAGTAATCAGCTCCTTGGTTTAGTTGGCAACAGCTCATCACTTCTGAGAAACTTCACCATCCTCAGAGGAGTGGAGAAAAGATGTGGACAAGTCCCATGGAGCTCAAGTGGCTTTTGATGTGGCTCTTGTTTGGATTCATCAAGGGGAATAAGACAGGTAAAAGATTCTTTTTTGCCTTCTGGGGTGGGAAAGTATGATTTGGGTTTTTTGGTGGCTACTGGAAGGTGTTCACAACATTCTGACTCCTTTCAGCAAAGGAAAGATGTTAAGGAGCTTAAGGAATTTATTATTCTAAGGAAATGAGAGAAGTGGGTTCTGTGCCCACAAACTGTCAACTTCAGAAAATCCAGAGCTCTAGAGGATATTTTTTGTCTGACTAATGTATGTATCCTCCAACCCATCATTTGAAGAGTGGGCAGATCAAAGCAGCTTGAGGCAGCCCTTTGAATTTCCTTTTTCCATTTTCTTGTAACTTTAGGAAACAAAAATAGACACTGAAATGCCAGTATCTGTGTAGGAAAAATTGATGGCAATACTGTTATTTAAAAGGTACCATCCAAATTTGCTATGGGTACTATAGATATGAAATACTTTTTCAGCCATGCCTCTCTATCAGCAGTGCCTATAAACTGTGAATGGAGATAGCTAATCCAATTCAGCATAATTTTACACATTTATAAATGGTGACACTGCTTAGATTTGGTTTATTTATCTTGACAAGTGTGTGCATTGAGAAATGGTCTGGTGATGCATTAGTGTATTTAAATTTAAACTGCTTTGTTCAAAGGCAGGGAAAAAAAAATCTTCCATTCTCAGAGCTCCATAAATGTGATATTTCCTTCTGTGTCTGATGATGATGATGTGCAGGCTGAGAGGCATGAACAGACACAGTCTAAGGCAGGCTCTCAGATATGCTGGTACTGTAACTGCTAATGGATCATCTTTAGCAGGGCTGGGAATTTTCCTTGGGGCTGGCCACGTCAGGGGAAGTGTGTGTTGCTAATGAATGAACTCATTAATGCAGGAAGGACCTTCACCAGTGTTGAAGCCCCAGGTGATTTTATTCTCATTATTTTGCCAGTTAATGTTGCACCTTCTCCTTCATGGGGTGTTTTCAGTGCCAGATGTGGTGCCAGAGCCCTGTGGTGCTGCGTGCAGGAGCAGCACTGCGAGATGCTCAGCCAGAGATATGTCAGTGGGATCAGTTCTGGGATGAGTCAGGTCCCCTAGATCACACTTTCTGTATTACTCTGCCTGGAACATGTTGTGAAATTTCTTGCTGGCAGGTCTCGTTTATCAGAAACCTTTCTGGTTTTTTGGAAAAAAATCAAGGGGTGTCAGAGCAGTTGCATTTTATGCTATGTAATTTTATTCACCACTGAATGAATAAATGCACAGCATTGCATTCTCCACTGTATCACTAAGCTCTTCTTTCCTCATCTTCCTGTATTTATTTTCAATGTCTCTCTCAATTTTTAAAAATAATATTTAAATATATATATTTGTAATTTCTCCCTGCAAATAGTATACTAAGGTAGAAATACCATCTTTTACCAATTTAGGGGTTTTTAATAATGGAGACACTTAAGGAATTGTGGCTGTAGGACCTGTTGGTTTAAATTCCTAAAGGGGGTCAACAAGGAGACCTGGGAACAGACATAAGCAAAGCAAAGGGAAAGGGGCTGGGTCAAACTGGTCAAAAATCAACCAGGCCTCAGCACATGCAGTGCTTTTTTAAATTATTTTGCCTCAGTATTTTCAGCTTGTCCCAGCACTGCAAGTTCAGTTTTGTAAATAGGTCAAGCCCTAGATGGTGTTTGTCAAAATGCACTATATAATAATAACAACTGTAATAATAATAAAGATAATTAGAGGGAAACGGAAATAAAAAGTATTTGTTTTACAGAACAGTTTCACTGATAGTTCTCGAAGTGTTCTGAGAGGGCAAAGTCCTGGGGGACTGGGGAAATTAAGGCGTGGGATGATAATTCATTTAATAAAAATTAAACTACACCTTAGTGCTAAGAAGAAGAAGAGAAATCCTGGATTTCCTGTGAAGAGCATCACATTTATCTCCTTTATCCTGCACAGCAGCCTAGAGGATGCAGGTATGGGTGAAGCACGAAGTGAGGGCAAACACAAGGTAAAAGGTGTCTGTGCTCCTTCAACCCTTCCATCTTGCTGTTCCTCATACAGGGATACACTGAACAGATTTGCAACTTAAACCTGGAAAGGATTACAACTCACAAAATAAAGAAACTCATTCAAATGAATTTCATTCATCCAAGATGGGTACCAGATCTCAGTAATGTAAATGAGAGGAATTTCTTTCCTATTGTACTTGCATATTGGTGCTGGCTCCCATGGATTTGAAATGCAATGTAGAATACATTAAAGTTGTCAAACACAGACAAGTGATTCTTGTAAGGTCAGCTAGAGAGCAAATACCTTTGTAAATCTTTTAGCTACAGCAGCTTTCAGGAACAAAGGGCTCAAGATACTGTTACAATTAAAAAATGTTTAAAAAATGTTAAGAAAGTGTGATCCTACTGACGAAAAGCAGATATCACAGACAGAGATCCTGCAGAACCTGCTTCTTCAGCTGGAGAAATTGTTCCCCCACCTTATCAGAGGTGGGATATTATGTCCTTTTTTCCTTTTATCATAGAAAAATATCCACTCTTTACATCTAGAAAGCCACTGCTTCTGACTTTGCTCACTGTTGCCTTCAGAGTGTTGTTATTTTGGTCCCCCTACCTCCTCAATGTTCAGCTTTGTCTGCCCTGTTTTCCCTGTTGCATTAATGCTATGTTCAAAGCCCAGCTTCTGGATATTTTCTACCCACGGATTCCATTCCCTGACCTTGGTCCTGAATTTTGGAACAACGTGTCTCACTGAGTCTGTGCTCCGTCTCCTCTAATGCTTCCCCAAAACCCACGTTTGCAAAGCCCTTCCATGACTTTCCTCACTTCACTTCCTGTTCTGCAGCCCTGCCAGGGGAGCAGCACTCTGTCATCTGCTGCTTTTTCTTCATGTTCTTGATTTGTAAAGTGTGAGCCCTCACATAAAGAATATGTAACCCTCTCTACGTGGAAAAATACTTCATGCATGACATGAGAAAAATCATTGCCAGGTGCAGAAAATTTCCATCTCATTCTTGAGATCTCCGGGGCAAAGTTCCATGACCATACTAAGTCCCTAAGTCAGGGAGATGAGTCCTTAGGGCTTATTTGAAATCAAAATTTCTCCACCAGAACTCTTTTCACTTTCCCGAGGCTGGGACACGCATTTGTCAGACCATTCAATTATTTTCAGAGAGGATATTCTCTACTGCCCATTCAGCCATACAAAAGGCAAGGCTGGGAAAGTTCCAGACAAAGGAAAGAATCTCTATCTATGCTGCTGTTTAAAAAGAGACTTTTTGTTTCCTTTTAGATGAAAATATCAAAGATGTGTGTTACTGAGGTTGTCTATTTGAGCAAAAATGTCACACACCAAAACAAGGCTTTCACCTATGCTGTTTTCAAAATTTGGCTCTGTGTTCTGCTACAAAACCATGTGCTGTGGTTGCATTTAGAGAGTCTGAGCTCTGTGGCTTTAGCACGGAACCAAGGATGTTATAAACACCCAGAAACAAAACCAAAAGTGTTCCCCATTCTTCACTTTGTGCACTTTCTATACAGCACACCGTGCCCAGGCTAGTTTTCCTCTCTCTCTCTTTCCTAATGTTCCCTCTTCCGATTCCACATTTTGAGTCTAAGTCCCCAGCCCAGCCTCCCTGTTAGGGCAGGTGTGAGATCTGTCAGTGCATCAGGTAAACCACTCTGATTTTCAATGCTAGCATGTAAGAACATTCTTCCACCACTGCAGCTGATAAAAAGAAAGAAGCACCTTAAAGCTTTGCTCTAGATTAGGTAGATTAGGTGTCTGCTGTGCTCTAGAAAGGTTTGCCTGGCTCCACTTCCCACAGAAGGAGCTATGAAGGCACATTCCTGAGGCTAAATTATGCTTAGCATGAGAAAGCTTAGTCCACTGTGCAAACCACTCTAGCCTTGCTGTATATAGAATTTTTTTGTATTAGATTTTACTGCCTAGGTCAATGGCAAACAACTGGTCAGCAGGATTAAGCCAACAGGTAAGAGAAGTGCATTTCTCCCAAACCCAGGTTTCTATGGTCCTGGATCTCCTGACAGTTCATATTCTACTTTATTTTGCAATGTTGTTTGAACAGAGAACATCTGGTACAGCAAACTCAGCAGGGACTGAACTGCCAGATCCTTAGAACAAGACATTCTTGTTCACCACTGCAGGAAATATTCAAACCCACCTCCAACCCCCTAAGGTTGTTCTCTCCTCCATTGCTGTTTGTATTAAAACTTATGCTCGGTCATTTTATCTGCACTGTATTTCTGTCACACTGCAGACTCACTACTACTCAAATTAATTTTTTAAAGATAATCTCTCTATAATCTAAGGTACAGCTAATTATAATCTTGCAGGCAAATTACAATAAAGTTGGGATCTGTACCCCAACCCCACATCTGTCATCTATTCCCATCTTACAAATTCACATAAGCATTAAATGACATTAGTGGGAGAAAGAATCCTGCAGAGCCAAGGCTGGCTTGTTAAAGGATCCTTTGGGAATAAGTTTTGAAGTTAGAAAAAGTTCATTTACCGTTTCAGTCCTGTTGTTGGTATCAATTCCTTCGCCTTGCCTGTATCAGTTTCATCTTCATGAGACTGCACCATTTAGAGAGCCCAGTTTCACACAGCACATAATCCCCAGGGCTGGTTTGGCTTTTCAGGCACAGCTGGGGAAATAGCTTGCTTTTAGCCTGGTTTGATTTGTGGGTGTCTCTGGGGAGAGGTGCTCTTCATCTCTGAACTAGACAGGTGTGTGCCTGGTTTCTTCCACTGCTTCTGCCCAAAACTTCAGAACATTCAGTTTCCCACCAATCCCATCCTACTGCCTTTGTAGTAAGGGGAAAATCAGCCTATTTTTGCACCTTGCTGCTTTAACTTGACATCAGAATAATGTCAGCACTGGTGACACACAGCCACGTGACAGAGGAAGTTCTGACTTTAGGTTATTGTGGCATGACTCACTGTCTGTGTTTTACCTAACACTAAAAATACCTGTTACAAATTTTCCCCACTCTCTTCTCGTGGACTTAAGGTGTTGTTTTAAAGCCTCATCTATCACTGCTCTGCCAGCTCAGACATGGAAGAGAAGCAGGCAGGAAGGTTTCATGAAGCCTGGTACTGCCAGCACACCCACCAAGACCAGTTTTGTGGTTGGGTGAGTAACATACTTAACTGGGAAACGTGAGGGAAGAAACCTGAAAGAACTGATGCTGATTTAGATGCTGGGTTTCTTTCCCTCCAATATCTCCTGTGTGATATTTGACAGCTCATGTGGAAATCCCAGATGCCCTGAGACATCTCAAATGACATCACACTCCCCAACTCACACCTATTGTTGGCTCAGATTACAAGGCTTGCAGGTCTCCAAAAACTTTTCAAACTTAATTTAGGCAGCACCAATACCTAGTTTTGAATTTTTATTTTTCATGGCTGTCTATTGTCTCAATATACAAGTCTCCTTCTAATTCCAAGGATTTATCTCCATCCTCTCCATCATCATAATTGAAACCACCTCCAGAATTTCTACAAATCCTGTAGACATTTGGAGAACAGAATTTCCCATCTGCCTTAGGAGAGCTAAGTGTTCTTACAATTCTGAAACTGACAGAAGGGTTAAATCTCCATGAACAGAATTACACCAACCTCTCTGTTTGGCCCATTTACTACTTCTAAGTGCTGAGAAATAGAGTCCCAGGACACTTTTGGGGTGTGGGAAGTGAGAATAATTAGTAGGGGCTGATGAATTTTGTGAATGAAGGAAAGAAATAACAGTGAACATTGGGATAGAAAGAGAAGGAAATAGTGGCACACAACCCCTTGTCATGGGGACAAAAAATTGGAATATGTGCAGAGGGAAAATGAGGAGGCAAACAAAACATCAAGACACCTCAAGGTAATGTGAGGGCAGTATTTCAACCCAGTAATAGCAGGAGTGCAACCCTGAAGCAGCTGTGGAGGGATGCAGAATCCAGGGAAAGCTGTGCAAAACCAGGTCACCACAGGCTGTGAGGCAGGTTATGCCCAGATGTGCTGGCCTTTTAAAAGATTGATATTTTCATATCATGCCAACTCTAACAAGAATTGACTACCAACAAGGTGCAAAACAGCAAAAAACCTCAAGAAACAAAGCTAATCTTCCCTAAAAATGTAAAAGGTCAGAAATCTCATGAAGGAAAAAAAATCCACCCTGCCATTCCCTACTCCCTGGATTCTTCCAATCCTTTGTCTATTTTACCACTCACACAGCAAGGATGTTGATTTTTTTAGGGGCAAACCATGCAGTTTCCTTGGGCACAAAGATGGAATGAAATTTTAGGCATGATTCACTCCAGAGGTCAGTATGGTCCAGACCTCACCAAGTCTGCATCCTCTCTGCAGTCTTCCCACACGACACCAGGAAGTGCCATGCTATGAAACCAAAGAAAGACATGGAGATGCTGGAATAGGTCCAGAGAAGGGCAGTGGAGCTGGGGAAGGGTCTGGAACACAAGTCTGATTAGGAGAGGCTGAGGGATCTGGAGGAGATCAGCCTGGACAAAAGGAGGCTCAGAGAGGACCTTTCACTCCCTACAGCTGCCTGGCAGGAGCGTGCATGGGTTGTATGCTGAGTGCCTACTTTTTCTAGAAAGAGGAGTAAAAACCACATAAAGTGAAGCACTTCTGAAGGTATATAAGATACTTTGAGACAATTAAGAGCAATCATGACAAACGATATTTTGCAATATCCGTATTCATTCACGGCTCCTCCCAGTGTGAGGACACGTACCACAATAAACTCAAAAACTGATGACTTTGATACCAAACACATTGGTGAGGAGCTCTAGTGTGGGAGGAGAAGCCAGTGTTTTAAAACGTTATGATGGTTGTGAAGGAGAAGGTTCTTGAAAATGGGAGCAAAATCTTTTATGGGACAACAGCAGCTAAAAGCAGTTAAAAGTCATAGGGCAGCAGCAGAAGGTCACAAGAAGACCTTGGAAATTCATCTTCCAAAATTCTTTCTGGATCAGAGAAAGGAATATGATTGTAAAGGCCAAAGAAGATATTGCAGTTATTTAGATATTAGAAGACAAGAATTTGAGCAATGTGGGTGAAATAAAAAGGCTGGATTCAAGGAAGGTTGTGTGCAATCCAGCTGAGGGTGGATGTTCACTATCTCCCAAGTGCACCATTTCTGCACAATCCCTGTTTGATGAGTGCAAGATCAGAAGAACCCAACATTTGATCATCAATTAAATGAATGTTTGCCCTTTATGATGAGTAGGTTAAATGTTGTGGGTTTTCTTAAGAAGAGACTAATGAGTTGTAGGTTTGAGTGCCTTGTGCTGAGATTCAAATCTGCAGTCTGCTTCAAAGAGGCTTTTGAAGTCTTGAGGGAAACAAGCTTTTAGCTTTCAGGGAAAGTGAGAGTACATGATCTCAACTTGCTGCTGATCTGATAACTCTTTAATTTTAATCACCCTGACAGTCTGTGGTAAACCATGTGGTTAACTATTTCGGGTGCAGTCGTTTCTCTCAAAGCCACAGTCTGATGTCGTTTACAAGGCAAATCCTTTGATAACACAAAGGTACAAGGGGATTAAAACAAGCCTTATGCAGATTAGCTGTTAAACTGCTCACATACTTTTTGTTGTTGCCTTCTTCAAACTTTGTGACTTTTACTAAACAGCAAGACAATGTAAAATAAAAAGGGCAGAAAATAACAGAGTGAGGAAATGAAAGAAAAGGGCATTTCAGGGTTGGGGCTTGGAGTCACAGGTCGAGTTCCTGTTGGTCTTTCAAAGAAAAGGCACTTTGGGAGACACCAAATGATGAATAGCTATCAGGAACTTGAAGGCCTTTCACAGTTATTCCTGCTGGTTGCTAAGGCTGCATTAATTATGGTTGCAGAAAATGTGAGGATATGATGACTAAGAAATTTCACACCTGAATGCTGTTACTGTTGTGCACAAGCATAAAGGGCTGTGCATAGTGCACAGAAAGATCCAGAGTGCCAGCCCTGGTGCAAACAGACTGTTTGATCCTTTAATTTCTCAGCCTTTAGGCCATAAATAATCATTAAGTAGTGCCTTTATCAACCTCTGGGTCCCCAGTTCAGCTTGAGCAGGCTTTTCAAGTACACAGAAATGATCTAACTTAATTCATTCCAACTGATTGAGAAATATATTTAGATATGATTTGCTGATGACACGACACTTCATATCCTTGTTTTGGGACAAGTTATATTTATGTTTGCAAACTTCTTTCACAGTTAAGCTGTTTGGTGTCCTCAGACAGAACTGAGAGTCTATGCCCATTCCCAATGTTTGGTTACAGATGATTGCAACTTTTAATTGCTTATTTTTGCCTAGTGTGCCTCACTCCATAGACTGAGGCTGCACACTCTAGTGTGGGTAGCTGCTCTCCAAAATTCTTGTGTACAGCTTCATTAAGAAAATGTTGATAATGTTTCATGTTGTCCATCTGCTGGACGTGTCTGGTGTTGAGAACAGGGAAGTCCTTGATGCATAAAGTGAAATGCCAGTCTGTCCTGATTCTCAGGCTTTCTATTTGCAGGTACATGCCCACATCTTCCAACAACTGAATTTGCTGATGTTACTGCTGAAATGTATCCACTACAGACCAAACTGTACTATAAGTGTGACCCTGGCTATGCCAGAAAAGCTGGTGTATACCCAGGAATTCAGTGCCAGAGTAAACAGCAGCGTGCTGTTTGGATATACATACCATTTGAATGCATTGGTGAGTGAGTGTTGGTTTTTTTTTCTATACATAGAGGTGTTTCTCCTCTTGTGTTACTTGGTATAAAACAAATCTGGGCATTAACAAAATATCTTGTGTGCTTATTTTTCTAAGTTAGGTCTTGGAAGAGTTCTATCCAACCTCTAAAAGCTTGGGTGCTCCGGCACTTTGTTCTGATATTTGTCCTGCTGTAACTCAACAAATGTAACTTCTCCACAGATGAGAAAAATTTGTCATCAATGGCTCCCACGATGGAGTTAGAAAGAGAATCAAGGGGCCATGCACCCCAGAAGCAAGAAGACATTTCAGAGTCCAAACAGAAAGGTAAATAAGATCTCATTCAATACTATAATGCTTCTCCTGCTGATTTCCATGGAAGTAGTGTAAAAGTGGTGAGTGATATTTAATGATTTTGCAGTCAGAGACAAAGACATGATTTCTGTGATATCTTGGCTGAATAAGAGATGTGGTGTAAGCAAATGAGTATTTTATATCCTAACCAAAAATTAGAAAGGCTTGGTATATCCTGCTTGTCTATATTTTCTAAGAACACAAGATTTTCAAGAACAGGAACAGTATGCAAAATCTATTTGCTTTAACCATGTGCTGCCTTGTGCTCCCACAGATTTCTGTGGTCCTCCCAAGTCTGTTCCACATGCCTCCATAAGTCTGCCCAAAAAATATTATGTGGGACAAGTCTTACATTTCAAGTGCCAGACAGGTTATGATAAGAGACCCCCCACTTCTGGCAACAGGACATGCAAGGAGGAGAATGGCAAAATCATCTGGACCCACCTTGATATGAGATGCACCAATGACAGCAACCAATGGCCACCAGAGATCATTGGGCCAGGTAAGATGGTTGTGGTTACACCACAACAATGTCCTGACCTGCTCATGTGGGGTTCAGAGCCTCCAACTGTCATGGGGAGAGTGGGAGCTTCAAAAAAGTTTACTAAAGAAGCCCTGCCACTGAGGGGAAGAAAGAACTCCCTGTGTATTTAAACACCTTCACAGAAAGAGGTTTAAATGAAGGCAGTCCTTCCTTAGCCTCAGATTTTTTCAAGAGTTTAAATTTAAGGAATCACGCTGTCCTGCAAGTTCTCTTGATGGTAAATCAGATTATTTATATAAATAGGAATTGTTTATTAAGACAAATGAACAGGAGGTAACAGACAAAAGATCTTCATCAGAATCACTTACTACACAGTATAAAACTAAAATAACTTCTAGCAGATTATTACACAACATAAACCAGTGCATTGTATCAAAATAACTGTATTAAAGCCAACAAAAGAAACAGTAACTTAATACTGAAATTATGGTAATGTACACAGACTGTGTCCTTCACTTAATCCCTTGGGAAGTAACTATGAAGTAGGTGTCCCCACTAATGGAAGAAACTCCACACATTTCCAGGAAAATGTGTTGTTGGTTTCTGCTTTGTGAAAGTTTGCTGTGGCTTTTATATGTGTAAAAGGAATGACTGTCAGTGAGAAATCCAGCCTATTTTGTCATTCCAGCCCTTATGACCATACCACATCACTGCACACACTGTTGCAGCATCAGCCCAGGGCTTTCTCCCTTTTTTTATAGATCTGTTTCCCTGTGGTGCCTGGTTCAGAGTGTTCCTAGTACAGAAGTCATAATTTGCTGTCTGGTCTTTCCTCTTCCGTTATGACACCATTAAAAATTTCACTTGGTGCTATCAGAACAAAAGAACTTCTTGCTGTGATGGATATGACCCATCAACAAACCAGTCCTAGAAAATAATATAGCCGATTGAAATTACATATATTTTAAAATTACAAATATTTTAGAATTTTTAAATTGGGTTTGTGAAAAACATGGGACTGGATAACAAAAGAAGCCCCCTTGGCCTTTATTTCAACAAAACAGTAATTCCAGTTGCCTGCAAAATGCTCTCAAACCTCAGCAAGGTCAGATCCTTGCAAATAGAGCACCAAATATTAATTCCCCTAAAGTGTTGCCTTTGTATTTACTATGATGTGATGTCTATAATGGGGCTGGAACTTTCTCAGTTCTCCTTCAGTGCTAGCACAAAGAAATTTATCAGGAAACCACTATTACAGGACATCTTGTTAAAAATCTGTCCATACTGGGGCAAGTTCAGAGCTTCCTTTTCAGGATAAGAGAGAAATTCAATTAATTTCTTGCACCAGAGAAGTTGTAGCTTACATTTCTGGGTAAAAACTAGTCCTGGTTGTTTCCAAGTAACTTGGCACACTGAAAGTCATCCTTCCACAGTCACATATGAAGTAAAGATTTTAGATGGATCCCATTCCAGTTCACTTCATGCCCACCATTAGCAGGTATCAGATCAGTGGATATGTTGGCATGCAGGCTGGAAAGTTCTATTGATGGTCAGGAAATAAACATGGCAATTTTTAAGGGTTCTGTGCAGAGGGTGAGCTGTCAGACTCTACCCTTGGCACTGCTTTGGTGCTGGAATGAGCTGGCTCTTTGCCTGACTCTCTCCTCATCACTGCTGTGGTGCTCTTCATCAAAAGAGCAAATTGATACTAAAATCAAGAATTTCTCTCTTCATAGGTTTGACTCTTCTGTCCTCTTCCCCTTCCTCATCAGGGACACTGCCAGTGACAGGTATGCCATTTTATTAAAGACTTCACTCCATCACATAGAGCACTTAATTGGTCTTTCAGTTTGTTGTTCTATTCCAAAGAGGTCCATTTCTATTAGAAGAGCTGCTAAATATGCTGCAAGACAAGTCTGTATCCATGTATTGTGTGAGAAGTTAGTAAAGACATATAAACAGATTGTTTAAGCACTTGAGCTTTTATAAAGAAGTTTTCAAAGATTTGTAAGGGATGTAAAAGAAAACAGATCAACCAGAAGTCTCTTTTTAAATGGAGCCATTTTCAGATTCTTCTCTGAGACTTTCTGTGAATTCGGCAAATCACTTCAACTGGAAAAAAGCAGGAAAAAATGTAAATATTTAAATGCTGAGTGTTTTTTTACATTTTCAAAGGAATAAAAAAGGTGGGCAAATATAACATTTCTTCACAGCTAAATCAGTGCATTTAGATCAGTCTGAAGAAATTTTCTTCTCCCCCTTCCTCATCTTCCACTCAGCCATTAGCTGATGAAATAGAAATTGTGTCTCACTGTGCATATGCTCAAGACTTTGCACAAGGGCTCTTGATTCCATCTGGGGTCTGTCAAAAACTGTAGTGCATGTTATGGTGAGGAGGAATAATGGAGTGAATGAAGGAAGGGAAGGAGGAGTTTTGCAAACTACTCTAAAGACCACAACATCAGTAGTCCCTGGTTATTTGACTGTGGTCAATCTCTAGTTGCTCAAGTCCCCTCTGGTTGGGGCCTGGGAGCAATGGGGCAACAAAATCCCTGCCCTCCCCTGCCAGCTGTAGTAAATGCAATAATTAAGATAACTCCAGGTGCTAATCATATTGATTTTCAGGTTTTACAGCTATCTGGTTTGTTCTGCTTATTATTCCCATTGCCTTTGTGTGACTCACCAAGCAGACAATAAGGTAAGTGGGACAGAATGAGGAAAATGTGAAATCTAACAAAAAAAATCCCTAGAGGTGGAAGAGTTATCAACTGGATCAGCCTGTCCCTATTGCACTGCTTAGATTTCTGGACATCTTTGGTGTTAAATATGACCCAGGATTTTGAGGTTGTCGGATTCACCTGTTAAATACTGGCACAAGAAAAGGAGGAACTAGAGCTTTTGTAATCAAAAAATCTCAGAACAAGTTTCCCAGAGAGGTTGTGGACTCCTCATCCCTGGAAGTGTCCAAGGCCAGGTTGGATGGGGCTTGGCGCAAACTTGTCTAGTGGAAGGTGTCCCTGCCCATGGCAGGGGGATGGAATGAGGTGGGCTTTAAGATACCTTCCAACCCAAATCATTTTGTGGTTCTATAATTCTAAAAAGCAGTCTTTGTCCCAGCCATTGTGGAACTGAGAATGACAGTTCAAATAATGGGTGGGAGATTAATTCTGTGGGAAAATTAAGATTAATTATACAAATACATTGTTTCAGATAGATTATGCAATCAGTCTTTTTCTCTCTGACCAAACTGTAGGAAGTCTGGGGGAGCATCTGCCACCACAACCATGTAATTCTGTTTCCTTCATCCCCCTGATTTCAGAGTTGTGTCATGTCAACTTTGTATTTCAGATTTATTTCAGTCTGGTCTCCTCCCTGTTTCTGTTACTACACTGAGATGCACCAAGGCTGTTCCTGTTCACAGGCTCCACATCCTACTTAAGCCAAGATGTCCCTATTTAACATTTGGGAATTCTCCTCTTCTCTTGCTCCCTTTGCTGTTTCTCTTCATGTTCCTTACTATTTACTGATAGTTCTTATCTGAATGGGGATTTTTTGGGGATTTTTGAAAAGTGAGAAGGCAGGACCTTGTGAAATCACATCAGAATCAGACTTTTGTTAATTTATGGCTGGATAAAGCCATATAAAGTGTGAACAATGCTTTGAAACATGTTTTAGTGAAGGTAGTCAACCATGGTGCAGATTGCCTGGGCCTTTGTAGGATTTCTGAAAATATGCTATGTGGAAAAGTGCCGAGAATCATTTACATTGTACTGGCTCTGTGGCAGAACAAAAGTGAAATAGCCAATGCCAGATAAAATAGTAACTGAGATCCTAAATGGTGTCTTCTGCAAAAAATAATCTGTCGTTTCTCATAGTAAATATAGAAGAAACCATGGAAAACCTGCTTTTTCTCACCTGTAATAGAGTCTTTTTCCTGTTGTAGGGACAACTTCTCAGGGAATTGTGGCATTCAGATGTAAACTCATGAAGTTAATGACTTGCCACAGAAGAAACCAGATTGTTCCAGCAACCTTAAGACCAGCAGTGGCAAATGAGGAGGAAGCCTGGACACAAATCCAACCTGTGAAGGAGGCAGAAGATGTCACAGCTTAAGTCTAATGGGGACAGCATGCCCTTCCACCTACAGAGTGCTGGTAGGAGGACTGCACCCTATCACTGACAGATGGGAAAGAGCCCTGCCTGAAACTGCTTCCCAAACCCACTTCTCCTCCCACCATGCAGCAGATGTATTTCCAATAAAACTGCAGCCCCTCCCAAGCCACCAGGAGTACATATGGACCATTATCCCAAGCACATTAAAGGGTACCACTGTCATTTCAGCCCACACACCACCCTCCCCACAAACAGCAGCTTTGCTGGACGCCTGATGTCCCCCTGCCTCTTCCCCACCCAGGTGGGTCAAGTGCAGGAACACTTTTCTCTTCAATTGTTCCCCTTGGAAATTAAACCCCTTCACCCCCTGCACTGCAGCTGAAAATCTGACTGGATTCCCTTATGGTTCACTATATACATGCATTCCTCATCACTCCCCTCTTCCCAGTTATTTTGGATTAGTGTTTTCTATGACAGTTCCTACATAATTCCTCCAGCTCAGACAAGGAAGCTGCAGATCATGGCAGCTGATTAATTTGACAGCTCCTTTTGTAGCTACAGAGTGTGAGAGAGCCCAGTGCAAAGGCATCTGAGGACAGGCTCAAGCACACATAATACTTGACATGTTCTTGTATTATTGGGAATTTGCAAGGTCTGGATATTCTTCTGCCTTTTTTTAGCCACACTCAGCTGGGTAAGATGAATTTCACCTGGCTGAATGCAAGTATCTGTGTCTGAGGCAAGCAGTGGGGAGGAACAAGTCCCTTTAGAGAATAGTTCATCTCACCCTATTGCCTAGATATCTATAATAAAGAATATAAATTATATATAATAATATATATTATTGTTATGTAATGTATGCATGTGAATATGTATTAATTTATACACACACAGAGATATATAGTTATTCGTGTATATATAGAGGTCAAATGACTCAGGGTCATGACCTGCTTCTCTGCATTGACTTTAACATATCCAGATTGACCAGATTAACTACAGAAGTTTACCTGGCATATGACAAAAGCCAAATGGGATTGATCCCTTCCTTATAATTTGGAGGATATGAGGAGGTTTTGGTCTAGTTTCCTGTTTCAAGATAGAGTGTATGTGTCATTGCTTCACTGCTTAGTATTCCATTGAGTTACTCTCACTCTATAGCCTTGATGTTTATATTTGCCATGGCTTTTTTTATTCCTGTTAGAATAATAATTCCTGTTATATGTACTACATATCATGTGAACCCTTGGTAAGTTCATGGATAATGTCAAGTATGCTGGGAATGTTGATCTACTGGAAGGTAGGAAGGGTCTGCAGAAGGACCTGGACAGGCTGAGTCTATGGTGGGAGGCCAATGGAATGAGGTTCAACAATACCAAGTGCTGGGTCCTACATTTCAGCCACAATAACCTCAGGCAGTGCTACAGCCTGGGGCAAAGTCACTAGAAAGCATCCCAGGACCAAGAGGTCCTGAACATGGGCCAGCTGTGCCCAGGTGATCAAGAAGGCCAATGGCATCGTGGCTTATAACAGCAGCAGAGTGGCCAGCAGGACCAGAGCAGTGATTGCTGTCCTGTACTTGGCACTGGTGAAGCCACACCCTGAGTCCAAGGTGCCACAAAGTGGTCAAAGATTTGACCTAATTGTGGTTGGAATTCTGTGATTCTGTGATATGGACCTTCACTCTAAATAAAAAGGAGGGTTTGAAGAGGGAAGTACAGGCAGCAAAGGTAACCAAGAAGCCATTTCATCTTCAGGTGTCCCTGTTCTTCTGAGAAGGTCCACAGGCTTGGAAGGCAGTAAAGGAGACAAACCCTGAAGAGGTCAGTGTTGATGGAAGTGAGGGGAGTAGCCATTCACACAGACAGTGGGGATTCAGAGAGAAACTCTCCATTTGACAGTGCTGTCTTCTAGATGGCTTTGGAACATGAAAACACAACTTGGTTTTAAAAGAGAACTTTTAATTTATGTCAGATGTGAAAGTATCTGTAAGTTTAACCTGTGCTCTGCAAACAGAGATGTGTTCTAGGACTAGTTCTCAGATTTCCATTTTAGGAGTTTACCTACCATGTAATGCTTCCATATAGAAAATTCTGGCACCACCATTGGCACTGAGAAATTTTTACGTGCATTATATGGGAGCATTCCTCTTGTGCCACATGAGCAGGAGCTGTGTCCTGAAGTGATCTGTTACTCACTGCACTTTATGAGGCTGAAGATGGACCCCAGGGTTTGGATTCTCTGTCTGCAGCCATATTCCAGGATATACACAGAGACAGCTGGGGATGTTCAACCTGAACAGATGACTCCAGGGAGATCTTGGAGCCACTTCCAGTGCCTAAAGGTGCTCCAGGAGAGCTGGAGAGGGGCTTTAGACATGAGCATGAAGTGACAGGGCAAGGAGGAATGGCTTCCCATTGTGAGAGGGCAGGGTTAGATGGGATATTAGGAATTTATTCTTAGGTGTGAGGCTGGTGAGGCCCTGGTGCAGGCTGCACAGGCTGGGCTGCTGTGAGAAGCACCACTAATAGCTGTGGGAAGGCAGCAGTCATGCTGATCCTTTACTTGGTGTTTCCCAAATATTTCACCTCCCTGCTGTGGAAGGCAGGGCATTTCTGCCAAGTGGTAGAGGACTCTCAAATGTCTCTGCTGCAGTCTGAGAATGGCTATTTTTATAGGATCTCCAGGAAGGAAGATGTGTAGGATTTCCCAAACAGGGTTTAGAGTGAGTTTGTCCAGGAGTTATGTCAGCACCTGTGTTTTTCCAGAGGACTTCTGCACTGGCTTGGGAGGGGGTTTTGTATTCAATATTCTCCCCTTCCCTTTTAATTAAAATGTTTGATATCACTTGTCAAGGTGATGTGGCTTAAGTTTTTTCTCAAGAAATAAACTAAGAAAATTCAGGGAAATGTATACTGTGTTGTGATTGCAGTACTGGAGAGTGGAGATTTTGAAGTGACTCAGAAGATTCCTTTCTCTGAGGGGCTCCTAAGTGTTTCACAAGCTTCTTGTGGAGGGTTGTGCATTTCTGGGTACTGCCAGGGATAAAGGTCCAGGGCAGAACCTGAAATTGATAGAGGAGGGTCTGATGGAGATGATCAAGCAGCCAGTGGCTGCAGAGCCTGGAAAGCAGAGGCAGTGGGCATGGGATGAGCCATGGTGAGGATGAGTGGGGTCACAAGTTGCAGCCAGTGTGCAGAGGTGGGTGAGCAAGTCAGAGGGAGCCACAGCAGAGATGTCTGCAGAAGTGACTCAGCCTGAAATCACCCTTAAGCCTTCACTCCATCAGGGGCTGTGTCAGCATTTGATGCCTACAGAAAAAATCCATCCAGGCAAAGACCTGGGATTGCAGGAGCTGTCCAGCAAAGGGGTGAGAGTGATGTGCTCACTCTGTTCTCCTCCAAAGCACAATCTTCTCCTGGGTCTCTGTGCAGCTCAGCTGGCACAAGGCAGGGCTCTTGCTGCTCTGCCCGTGGCAGCTGCAGGCAACAGCAGCACAAGTCCATGGTGCTGCCAGGCAGTGCCCCATGTCTGTGCTGGCATCTGGTTCCTGTGCTCAGGTGTCCAGAGCCCCCAGAGCTGTCCCTGGGGAAAGGGCCTGGCCCCTGGCTGCTGACCCAAGTGGGGTTGGGTGTTGCCCAGGATCCTGCAGCACATCAGCCAGCCCCAGTGGGGATCATAACTCAGGGCAGCTGCAGGGGTCCAGGGTGAATCTCTTTATGCAGCTGACACAGGCCTGGAGTTCTGCTGCCTGTGGTAAGACTTGGGACACCACCAGGCCTGGGGACACTTACATAGACCTGCCTAAATCTGCACCTCCACCAGAACCTATGTTTTAATGCAACCAATAAAAAGGTTGGTCCTACCTGAGCAATGCGGTCAAGCAGAACCATGTACAACAGCTCCTGAGCTGAGCAGTCCACACCCGAGCTGCCACCTCTGATCGTGATGCAGCTTTCATTAGCTGTTGGGACCCTGGCCCACATTGTCCATGCCCATTCACAGGAGAATAACTGGTGTCTGATGCTGACACTTGTGTGGGTGCTATGGCATCCTCAGATTGCACTTGGACCCCTAATCCTGCAAGGGTGCTCTGGACACTGACTTTACTGCTGATAGTTAAAATTTTAGTGCAAAGCAACTTGTGGTTTATATAAGACATGACCCTGCAATCCAGCACTGCAGCAAATGACTTTTATTGTAAGCTCTTGCAAACTGAATGGTGTGGCACACAATGATTTTTTACAACCATTGAATACATTTCCCCAAATCAATTTCCCATAAATCTGCAGAAAAGCTTCAGAAGCAGAGCGGAGAATGAAGGCATGCAAGGAGTGCATCACAGGAATTTCACATTGGCTGCTCTAAGCTTTCTGTGTATCTGATGCCAAAGCCTCTCTGATACAACAGGTGCTGCTCTCAAGGTGCCCTTCCAAAAGCAAGCAAACAAAAGCATGTCCCAGGATCACATAATCACTGAATGGCTGGGTTCTGGAGGGACTTCTCAAGACCTTCTAGTCCACACTCCAGGCTCAGGCAGGATGAGGCAGAGCAGGTTGTCCAGAATCATGGTTGGGGTTTGGGTATGTGCAGCCATGGAGGTGTCCAGACAAGATGTCTGGGCAGCCTGAGGTGCCCTGGTGGCACAGCCTTGCTAAGGAGGGGAGGGACAAGTCAGCTGCACACTGTCAGGGAGAGCTAAGGAGGAGAGGACTCGTCCCTGAGAGCTCTCTCCTGAGATGGGCAGCAAAGCAAAGCAGCTGGAGGCTCTGGCCACGGCTTTGTGCCTTTGGGCAGAGGAGGAGGTGCCCTGAGGGACAGAGCTGCAAACACAGCAGACAAGGAAGCAGCACAGAAGCTGCACAGGACATTTGTCCCCCTGTGCTCTGCTCTGCTGAGAGCCCAGCTGCAGTGCTGCCTCCAGCTCTGGGGCCCACAGCTCCAGAAGGATGCAAAGCTGTTGGAGTGGAGTCCAGTGCAGGCCATGAAGGTGCTCTGAGGGCTGGAGCCCGTCTGCTCTGGAGAGAGGCTGAGAGAGCTGGGCATGTTCAGCCTGGAGAAGACTCCAGAGAGTCCAGTACCTACAGGATGTCTAAGAGGGCTGGAGAGGCTCTTTGGACAAGGCTATGGAGTGACAGGACAAGAGGGAATGGTTTCACACTGATGGAGGGCAGGCTTAGATGGGATATTCTAAAGAAGCAAATTGCTGGGAGCAGGCTGTGGTATATAGAGCAAAAGTTACCCAGAGCTGTTCTGACTGCTCCATCCCTGGAACTGTTCAACGCCAGGCTGGGGAGGGCTTGGAACAACCTGGGGCAGTGGAAGGTGTCCCTGCCCCTGGCAGGCAGGTCAAAATGAGATGATCTTGAAGGCTTTAAGGTCCCATCAAAACCTACTCACTCTGTGATTCTGTGATTCTGTGATTCTGTGACATGTGAGAAAAGCTCCTGTGCCTTTTCCATCAAGGATGTGAGACTTATTCCTTGGCACAGGAATTTCTGAACAGAGTAATCCTTGGTTTCCCATACAGCCCGGACAATATTTGCTCCAGGTCCCACAGCTCGAGGTCCCTCACATAGTTACTGTTCTTGTCATTCTCAGCAATGGCCCCCCAAGCCTTTATGGGCGTTGTGCCCTTCACACAGCAGGAAGCTGACCAGATGTGGCTGGGTACATTAACCCTCCCATCAGAGATGTAGGTGTTCCCAGGTACAGCTCCCGTGATGACATAGGTTTTGTCACAGCCCTGGGTTTTCTGGGCCATCGTTTTGTCCTCGTAGTTTCTCCAGCCACCTTGGTTGAGTTTGCTGTAGAGGGGCACTATGTTGGTGAGGGTGAAGGTAGCCTTCTTGTCATCGCCACTTTGGTGGCCACTGGGACACAAGTGACTACGGTCCAGACCCTGGGCATCACTGTAGTCTTTGTCAATAGCCTGACTCTTGCCAATATCTGCTGAAGTGATCCCGTAGGTATCTACGATGGAATCCTCTGTATCCATATCCCTGCGATAATTGTGCTTGATTAGCTTGACAGGGTAAGAAGAGGAAAAGGTGTCAGTACTGAGGATGCATGTAATGAAACAGATTACCATGGAGCACACATCTCTGATTGTCAAAACCCCATTTTTTCTCATCTCAATGTAGGCAAATGGATGACTCACAGCAAAATCATAGAAATGCCCGTCCTGCATGAACATAAAAGCTTTAACTAGAGCGCAGCTCAGAACGTGGCTGTTCTCATTTTGTCTTGTGACCTTTGTGATCCAGCCTTCAGCCTGTGCTGGGAGCATGGATGGATGCATGAGACAAGTAGCATTTGCCACTCCTAGGATTGAAAGGTGACTTTGGGGAGACACCTTCCCAGCCAAATCTGCTTCCCTTTCCTCCTGTCTCCACAGCCCAAATCTACTCAGGGCTCTCCCTGGATCCTCTCATGCCACACTGTGATTCTGTGATTCTGTGATTTTATGTGTGGTTGCTACAGGTGTACCCCAGTCCTGGAACACCAGAGGTTGCCTCCTCTAACCCCATACCCAGGGAGATGTGACAGGAAATCAACCCTGGAGTTGAGGTTTCCCTGGGAGGGCTGCAGTTTGTTCAAGGATGAACAGTTTTGCTCAGGAAGCAAAAAGATTTCAATGTAAATGGAATTTGTGAGAGGAATGCTAAGAATGTGTGAGAGGAGCTGATTTGAGCCAGGGAGCATTTTCTGCAGCATCATTCAAAAGAAGTTACAAATGATCAGCTTTAGAGAGGAGCCTGTAATCCCAGAACAGTCCTGGAGAAACTTTATCAATACTCCAAAAAGGCCTCTGGAGAAAGGTAACAAAATCAAAGATTTTCCAGTTATGCTGTGTCTACGGTCCAGGAAGACATGGTCAGTCATAGGTTTGGAGCATGGTGGCCTGGTGGCAAGTGGCCTGGGCCACGAAGGGGGTTTGGATTGATATGATCTTAAGTGTTCCTTCTAACACAAACCACCCTATGCTTCTATAAAGAAGTTTTTATGCGTCACTAATGTGGAGGCTGCGGTGGAGCAAGAGCAGATTAATTGCTCATGTTCATGTGACTAACAAGTGGAGATTATTATTTTTTTTATAATTTCAACAGGTTGTTGTTCATCGGTAAAGAAGCATATTTAGACTTCTGCTGGAACTGGACTTGATGATCTACCACATTTTCACCCAAAATTCTCACACTACTCTGCCCATGGAAAGGTCCTGAATTTTATGCCCTTGTATTCCTTAATTGGGCTGGCCTGTGTTCCTGGAGGTCTGAAGGACATTTGTGAGGGCTCCATAGCTTTGGAGTTCTGTGTGTCTGCTGGATCCTTCTGGACTAATCCTGAGCCAAAGGTGCTCAGGGCTCACTGCCCATGCATGGAGATCACACCCTTCTGACTGGACTGACACTGCTGCTCCTCACGTTTCACTGCCTCAAACATCACTCCAGAAATCCCTCCACACTTAAGCTGACCCTCTCATCCCCAGTGCCTTTTCTCCCAAGGCTTTGTCCCTGGGCCATCTGAGACCCTTCTGAGTTTCTCCTCATTTCTCTCACAGCCCTCACAAAGCCTGTTTGACTCTTCACTGGGAGCAGATAAGCTCTGTCAGGGGTGCAGAACAACTCAGGGTAAAGTGGGGATCAGATCCCAGCAGGACTGGTGGTCCCTCAAGTTTAGCCTCTCTTGGGAACCTTTTCTCCATCACTTGGTCCCCCACCCCAGCAGGGCACAAGGAGGGGAATCATTGGACTTTGTAATGTAACACAAATTAATTTGATTTGCTGTTGTTGTCAGGTGAAGGCAGAAAACTGGGCACCTTTGGGATATGATTCATCTCATCCTCCTGCTGATGTCTCAGATGCATCAGAGGAACCACATGGTGCAGGTGTTTGAAGTAAAAGGATAAAATTCCCATCCAGTGTGTGTCCATTTGCATGTGAGTACTGGGGTGGTAGAAAATAGGAGGGGTAATTTAAATACTGGAGCTCATCTGTGAGTGAGTGGAGGGTGATGTGCAGTAAGAGAGAAACTCACCTGAGGCTCAACAAACCATGAGTTGGATCTGTCTCCATGTCCAGGCTTGTAGATGTAAGCAGAGTACACTGGAATTCTGTTGTTTCTGTCATACAGGGTGGTAAAGCGATATTTGTTGTCATAGAACTGGCAGATCCTGGCTGCATTCGTTGGATTCAGGGAATCACTTGGTGGGGTATCCATATAAAAAACCTGACTACATGGACTTTTAAAGCTTGGCACCACCTCGCTGTGTCCCAGCCAGAGGCAGCTCGCCAACACCTGCAGCAGCAGCAGCAGCCCCAGCATGGTGGGAGGATTTCAGTGAAGGGCTCTTGCTCCCCTGGAAGGCAAATGCAGAGGGACACTCAGCTTGGACAGAGCTGGGCATGGCCTGGAGGCTTTTTGTGCAGTGGAACAGAGCTGGCAGAGGAGGATGGTATGAGAGAGCAGGAAAGGAGGAATTTCTGTCCTGCTGGATAGGGAAAAGTCATGAGGGCAATAAGGATGAAACCTAAACCAGGGTTTAGGTGCCCAGAGGAGGAGTCAGCAGTGGTAGAATTCAGCCTGGGTGAGGAAGGAGCCAAAGCCACCACGAGTGTCATCACCTGTCACTGCAAAGTTATCTTGCAAGTGAGGCACAGCCCTGGGACAAGGTCACCTTTCCCCACCTCCCTCCTGCCCTGAGCACCTCCCCACAGCAGACACCTGCAGCTGGGCACATACTCTGCTCAACCCCTGCAATGCTGAGCTGGGCTTGAATCTCATGGGGCACTGGGCAGGGAAAGAACAGCAGTGCTGCACTTCCTACATGTCCCTGGCCCCATCCAGGTTCAAACAGACACACAGCTCCTGCAGTCAGACCCAATCCTGAACCCCAATGATGCACTTGGGCTCCTGCCTCTCAGCTGGCATTGGGCAATGGCTGTCCTGCTGCTCACTCTGCATTTCCACGTTATCCAAGTCCAGACCCTGAACTTGCAGACATGGAGTGTGGGAGAGCCTTGGTGGGGGATGGTGGTCAGGACAAACTCAGGTGCTCTCTATGTTCTGGTCTTGAAGTTTGCAGTTTATTGCATAGTGTGTGGGTAAAGAGGGCCCTGCTTGGAGCTGCCAGCCATAGCTCAGAGCAGGGCAGAGAGAGAGCTTGGGGTGGTAGGAGTTCTAAGAGATAAGTAAGAGGACAAAGTAAGAGAAGTAAATAAGAACTAAGAGAAGGAATTAAGAGACCGAGTTTCTCATTACAATACAATACATCTTCTTCTATATTGAATATTCTAATTTCCACTAACCAATCTAATACACGATACAAATTCTCTAACATTTGCATGCAACCTATAGAAGTTGCTATATTACCATGTTTTACTGCTTTCTTGTCTGTAAACCTTATCCCGGACCCTTCCTGTTATGCCTGGAGAGAATCTCTGCTGGCACTTTGGTATTTGTGGCACCTGGCATTATCTAAACAAAGGAAGGAATCCTTCAAGCGTCCACATTGTTGCTCTCAGCCACACAGTCAAAAACTGCTATCATTTCTATATCACTTATGGTTTCCATATTCTCAAAATCTTTTGCTAGATAATCATATTTATAAGGTTTTCCTGATTCATCCTTCCCAACAATGGAGATAGAAAATGAAGGGGCCAAGCAGACGGTAGCAGCAAGCAGGAGAGATAACACCTCAATCTTATCAGCCCTATGGGTGCTGCGATGCAAGCACTGAGAGGGTGCAGCTCTTCCTGTGGGTGTTTGGGATTCCTGCTGCTGCCCCTCTTCAGCTTTGATGATGGATTTTCCTGTACTGTCAAAGGCATTTTGCAGTACTTTTTGGACAGCCAGCTGTCCCATTTTGTCTTTCTCAGTGCTGATGTGATTCTCAGCTGTCAATAAGATCATTACTTTATGAGAAAAGTGCTGAAAAGCTCCCTGGGATGCTGGCAACCAAGCAAGGGGCTTTGTGTCCTTTCAGTGGCAGCACAGGTTTGGGATAGTAGGGATGCTTCCATTTGCATGGCCAGACACTTAGAGGAGTGATTTATTATCAGCAGCATTTGGAATAAGGCAGGTAGGACAGGCAGTTCAAAGGGTTCCTGGCACAGAAAGCTGCTCCAGCCTCTAAAGCACAAAGCCCAGTTTTGGCTGAGCTGCACCAGGAATGTGGTGTCCAATGATCTAGAAACTGAGAACAGGAACCACAGGTGGTGACTTCTTACAGTACTCTGCAGAGCACAGCCCTATTTACCCCAAATCAATCTGAGAAGTGACTGAGATGTCCTTTAGGGTTACCCACACAATGAGAATAAAATTTATCTAACTAACTTAATCTTACCAATAGATTAGTAATTTTACTTAATAGATACATAGATAAAATCCCTCAATGACAAAGAATAGCTCAGGACACTGCTCAGAGCCCCGAATGAGCACAGGACTCTCAAATGCCTCTGCCGCAGTCTCAGATTGGCTGCTTTTGTATGATCTCCAAGTAGACAGAGTTGTTGGGTTTACCAAACAGGGTTTAGAGTGAATTTTCTAGGAATACAGCCATCCATATTTTTCTGGAGGACTGTTGCAAGGTCATGAGTTGAGTTTTGGTGCTCAATAAAATCACCTCTCCTTGTTATTCAACAGTTTCATATTAAATTTCAGGTGAGCTGGCTTGAGTTTCTTTTCCAAATCCTTCCTTCCCTTCTTGCCCTCCTGATTGACAGAGAATACTAAAGTGCTGCAAAATTCAGTGCATGCATAAGCTCTGATTGCTCCTTGGAGCTCAATGAATCCAGCCTAGACTTTGTCTTTATATATTTATTGCAAAGCTCAGGGAAAAGCTTTGAGTATTGGAGTGAGTGGTGAGGAAGGAGCAGGAGCTTACCTTGAAGCAGAGTCTCAGAAGAGGCAGCTGAACAGTTCCTTCAGTCTTGTCCCTGAAGAAAGGACTGTTTGAATCCTCAGGAGTGTCACTGCAATATATACCATTTTTATAAGCAGGGAATACCACAGAAAAGAGAAGTTTTCCGTTTTTTGGGTTTTTTTTTTCAGGGGGTTTGTTCATACCCACCATGAAATAGGTTGACAGTTGTTTGTAATGGTTTCCTCAGAATTTCTCTGAAATTTGCTGACTTGCAGCATGGTGTGTCAGGATCAGTTAACAGGGTCTGGTGACTTCCTTGGTCATTTCATCAATCCCACCAGCTGCAGCTGCTGCTGCTCCAGCTCCTCCATGTGTTTTTGCTCCCAACAGAACTTCTCTGGTGACATGAGATGGACTGGCCTGTCTCTGAGTACACTCAGACAGTCACAGGCTGCTCTTCTGCAGCCTCACATAACATCATTGCTATGGCCAGGCAACAAATACTCTTTTGCCTGATGTTCATGGCTTTGTACCAGCTTCATCCCAGCAGCCTGGGAAGGAGAAGGCTCTGGGGATACCTCAGAGCACCTGCCAGGACTTTAGGACCCTACAGGAGAGCTGGAGACAGACTATGGACAAGGGTGTGAAGCTCATAAATGTGCTGGGTTCAGAGTTAATTTTCTTGACAGTGGCAGGTATGGGGCTGTGTTTTTGCAGTTCTACTGCACACAGAGTATATAAGACAGGGATATTTTTGGTTATTTCTGAGCAGAGCTCTCACGGAGCCAAGGCCTTTTCTGCTTTTTGTACTGCCAGGCTGGCCAGGAGGCTGGGGGGACTTGGGAGGTTGGCAGGAGACACAGCCAGGACAGGTGACCCTAAGTGACCTGAGGGATCTCCCAGACCATGTGGCATCATGCTGAGGATATGAAGTGAGGGGAAGAAGAAGAGGACATTTGCAGTGGTGAGTTTTATCTTCCCAGGTAACTGTTAGGTGGGATGGCTCCTGTTCTCCTGGAGGTGGGTGGGCATTTTTTGTCCATGGGGAATGGGCAAAGAATTCCTTGACTGTGCTTTCCTTGTGTGCACAGCTTTTGCTTTCCCCGATACACTGTCTTTTTCTCCATCCACGAGTTTTCCAGCTTTTACCCTTCCAGTTCTCTCCCTGATCCCGGTGTCTGGGGAGTGAGGGAACAGCTGTGGGGGTGTGGGTGCAGGCTGGGGAAAAACCAAGACATTAGAAGAAAGTGAAACAGCTTGAAATGCACTGAACGTAGATATAGATTGGATATTATGAAGGAATTTCTTACTGTGGGGTGGTAACACCCCAGCACAGGTTGCCCCCACAAGCTCCCCCATCCCTGGAAGTGTCCATGACCATTTTGGCTTGGGTTTGGAGCAAGCTGAGATACTGGAAGGTGTCCTTGGCCATGAGAGGGCATGGAACTAGCTGGTCCTTAAGGTCCTTTCAATTTCCAAAAGTCCAGGGATAAGAGAGTCATGAATTCGTTGATTCAACCAGAAACATGCAGAGAAATAGGCTGGTTTGACCAAAGTTTTTTTAAACAGACTGTTTCAGTGATGTGGTTCCTTTTCTCTCTGTTAACCTGGAACGGATGCCTTAAACAAAGAGGGGTTTAGCCAGAATGAGGGAGAAGGCCAAGAAGAAGCAGAGCTGGGGCAAATTCCTCCTTTTTGCTGAGGCCCATCTGACATAACAAAGCTGAGCCCAACAGTGGTCACATCATTAGAAGGGGCCATAAAGCAGCAGAGACCCCCAAAGTGTCCCCAACCCCACAGTGCTGCATGACACAGGGTAAACCCCTCCCAGGGTCAAGTGGGGCAATTCCACATAAGGCTGAATGCACAGAACCCTTTGAACTCTTTGTTGCACAGGCCCCCACCGTTAAGGATCAAGAGTCAGGACATGAAAGTTGCAGGTTTTATTGCTGGAGTTATAGGGGTGTCTTGTGTGAGCTGTTGGCACCCTGGCCAACTTTGTTCATGCCCATTCACAGGAGAAGTAACTGGTGTCTGATACTGACACTTGTGTGGGTGTTACAGGATCCTCAGATTGCCCTTGGACACCCAGTGCCCTGCAAGGATGCTCTGGGCACTGAAACATCACTGGTGGATGCTGGAAATCTCAGTGAGAAGTAACTTGTGTTTTATATAAGACATGACCCGGCAATCCAGCACTGCAGCAAATGACTTGTATTGTAAACTCTTACAAACTAAATGATGTGGCACACAGTGATCTTTTACAACCATTGAATACATTTCCCCAAGTCAATTTCCCATAAATCTGCAGCAAAGCTTCAGAAGCAGAGTAGAGAATAAAGGTGTGGAAGCAATGCACCACAGCAATTTAGCTTTGGCTGCTCAAAGCTTTCTATGTATCTGATACCAAAGCCTGCCTGTCTGATACAACAGGTTGTACTCTCAAGATGCACTTCCAAAAGCAAGCAAACAAAAGCATGTCCCAGGATCATATAATCACTGAATTGTTGGGTTCTGGAGGGACTTTTCAAGATGATCTAGTCCACACTCCGGGCTCAAGCAGGATGAGGCAGAGCAGGTTGTCCAGAATCATGGTTGGGGTTTGGGTATGTGCAGCCATGGAGATGTCCAGACAAGATGTCTGGGCAGCCTGAGGTGCCCTGGTGGCACAGCCTTGCTAAGGAGGGGAGGGACAAGTCAGCTGCACTCTGTCAGGGAGAGCTAAGGAGGAGAGGACTCGTCCCTGAGAGCTCTCTCCTGAGATGGGCAGCAAAGCAAAGCAGCTGGAGGCTCTGGCCACGGCTTTGTGCCTTTGGGCAGAGGAGGAGGTGCCCTGAGGGACAGAGCTGCAAACACAGCAGACAAGGAAGCAGCACAGAAGGTGCACAGGACATTTGTCCCCCTGTGCTCTGCTCTGCTGAGAGCCCAGCTGCAGTGCTGCCTCCAGCTCTGGGGCCCACAGCTCAAGAAGGATGCAAAGCTGTTGGAGTGGAGTCCAGTGCAGGCCATGAAGGTGCTCTGAGGGCTGGAGCCCATCTGCTCTGGAGAGAGGCTGAGAGAGCTGGGCATGTTCAGCCTGGAGAAGGCTCCAGAGAGTCCAGTACCTACAGGATGTCTAAGAGGGCTGGAGAGGCTCTTTGAGCAAGTGGATGGAGTGACAGGACAAGAGGGAATGGTTTCACACTGATGGAGGGCAGGCTTAGATGGGATATTCTAAAGAAGTAAATTGCTGGGAGCAGGCTGTGGTACGAACAGAAGTTATCCAGAGCTATTCTGACTGCCCCATCCCTGGAAGCGTTCAAGGCCAGGCTGGGGAGAGCTTGGAACAATCTGGGGTACTGGAAGGTGTCCCTGCCTGTGATAGGCAGGTCAAAATGAGATGATCTTGAAGGCTTTAAGGTCCCATCAAAACCAACCCATTCAGTGATTCTGTGGCATGTGGGAACAACTCCTGAGGCTTTTCTGTCAAGGATGTGAGCCTTATTTCTAGGCACAGGAATTTTTGAACAGAGTAACCCCTCTCCCCGCATAGATCCCAACCAACATTTTCTCCAGATCCCACAGCCCAAGGATATTCACCTTGTTCTTGTTCCTCTTGTTCTCAGCGATGGCCCCCCAAGACCTCAAGGGTTTTTTGTTCTTCACACAGCAGGCAGCTGACCAGATGTGGCTGGGTATATTAACCCTCCCATTGGAGATGTAGGTGTGCCCAGGTACAGCACCCGTGATGACATAGGTGGTATCACAGCCCTTACTGTTATTGGACATCATTTTATTCTCGTAGATTCTCCAGACATTCTGGTTAAATGTTCTATCCTGAGGGACAATATGCATGAGGGTGAAGGTAGCCCAACTGCTATTGACATCAGTTTGGTGGCTACTGGGACTCAAGTGACCACGGTCCAGATCTGTGAGGTTCTTGTAGTCTTGGTCAATGGCCTGATGCTGGCCAATTACCGTTGAATTGATGCCGTATTCGGGTTCGATGTCACGCTCTTCAGCCATGTTCTTGTTTTAACTGTCGCTGATCAGCTTGACAGGGTAAGAAGAGGAAAAGGTGTCAGTACTGAGGATGCCTGTAAAGAAACAGATTACCGTGGAGCACAATCACTGATTGTCAAAATCTCATTTTTTGTCATCTCAATGTAGGGAAATGAATGAATCAGAGATAAATCATAGAAATGCCCCTCCTGCATGAACATAAAAGCTTTAACTAGAAAGCCGCTCAGAATATGACTACTTTCATTTTGATTTGCGACCTTTGTGATCCAACCTTCCTGTGCTGGTAGCATGGACGGATGCATGAGACAAGGAGCATTTTCCACTCCTAGGACTGAAAGGTGAATTAGGTGAGACACCTTCTCTGCAAATTCTGCCCTGCCTTCATCCTGTCTCCACAGCCCAGTTCTGCCATGCTCTGATTCTGTGATTCCGTGATTTTATGTGTGGTTGCTACAGGTGTAGCCCAGGCCTGGAACACCAGAGGTTGCCTCCTCTAACCCCATACCCAGGGAGATGTGACAGGAAATCAGTCCTGGAGCTGAGGTTACCCTAGGAGGGTTGCAGTTTCTTTAAGGACGAACAGTTTTGCTCAGGAAGCAAAAAGATCTGATTGTAAATGGAATCTGTGACAGCAGTACTAAGAACGGCTCTGAGAGTTGCTCTGGGCCAGGGAGCATTTTCTGCAGCATCACTCAAAAGAAGTTATAAATAATCAGCCTCTTAGAGGGGTCTGTATGCCAAGTAGAATACTGGGGAATTTAACAAGACCAAAGATTTTTTTGGTGGCCTGCGTTCAAGATCCAGGAGAACATGCCAAGTTGGATAGGGCTTGGAACATGCTAGTCATGTGGCAAGTGGCCTGGCCCATGTAGGAGTGTTAGAATGAGATGGTCTTTAAGGATTCTTCCAACACCAACCATTTTATGATTCTACAAAAAGAGAGATAGTGGAGGCTGCAGTGGTGCAAGACCAGAATTGTTGCTCAAGTTCCTATGTGTAATAAGATGAAAAGATTAGTTTTTCATAATTTTAACTGATTCTTTTTTAACTATAGGGAAACATATTTAGCCTTCCTCGGCAGTAGGGCATGTGTGTTCCTTCCCCGGCTCACCTTCCCCCAAATGCCATCCTGCCACTTTGTCCTTAGCAAAGACAGGAATTGCCTCTTTTTCTCTTCTGCAATTGTCCTGGCCAGTTCCCCTGAAGTTTGTCTGAAGGACATTTGTGAGGGATCCATAGCTTTGGAGTTCTGTCTGTCTGCTGGATCCTTCTGGGCCAAGCCGGAGCCAAAGGTGCTCAGGGCTCACTGCCCATGCATGGAGATCACACCCTTCTGACTGGACTGACACTGCTGCTCCTCACTTTTCACTGCCTCAAACATCACTCCAGAAATCCCTCCACACTTAAGCTGACCCTCTCATCTCCAGTGCCTTTTCCCCCAAGGCTTTGTCCCTGGGCCATCTCAGCCCCGTCTGAGTTTCTCCTCACTTCTCTCACAGCCCTCACAAAGCCTGTTTGACTCTTCACTGGGAGCAGATAAGCTCTGTCAGGAGTGCAGAACAGCTGAGGGTAAAGTGGGGATCAGATCCCTGCAGGACTGGTCGTCCCTCAAGTTTAGCCTCTCTTGGGAGCCTTTTCCCCATTACATGGGCACCCACCATTTCCAGACACAGGGAATGGAATCATTGGGCTTTGTAATGTAACACAAATAATCTGTTACTTTCATCCCATCCGGGGCTGTGTCAGCATTTGATGCCAGGAGACAAAATCCATCCAGGCAGAGGACCTGGGATTGAAGGAACTGTCCAGCAACAGGAGGTGACAGCGATGTGCTCACTCTGTTCTCCTCCAAAGCTGTCCCTGGGGAAAGGGCCGGGTTTGCCCACACCACTGAATTACCTCTGGAGCTTGTTGCTGCACACACCGATGATGAGGGAGATGAGCTTTCAGGAGAGCACTCAGAACCATGACATGTGCACACCAGAGCTTTGAGCAGAACCCAAGAACATTTTGAAAAGCCACATTTCAAGGAAAGGCAGAAAAACCCATATTGTCCTCCCCGGTGTATGATAGGCTCCGAGCAGAGTATTTAGTGCAGTTGGAAGGCCAGATCTCTTACTCTGAGCACAGCACAGTGTGAATGACACTTCTGGTACCTCAGCTTGCTCATGTGCAGCAATTTTCTGTCTCTGTATGCTGCTGTATTGAACTCCGTAAATTCTCTCAGGCGGCTCCACCCACAGCTCTGCTGTAAGTGCAAAGCTTTCTGCACTTCAGCTACAGTTTGCACATGTAAAAGAAGTAAACTTTTGATTTACTGGTGCCCTTAAATTTTTTTTTATTTGTTTATCAGCTGTTTGTGTACTTGTTTCAAATGTGCCTGCAGTGAAATCTGCCAGATGAACAGATAACACACAGCACACATTAGACAACACATTGATGCAGGAAATCACAATATCTTAAACATATACATTTAGTAGCCTTGCACTTTATACACAGAGTTTTCTCTCCTTCAAAGAGAAGGAATGAATGCTAGTTCAAACGTATGTTCCGTGTGCCCATTAGAAAGAGAATTTGCCTTAAGAAGAAAATTTCTTCTTTTTCTGGTCTTTTTGCCATTCTGAAGTGCTAAATCATTTTCTATCATGTGTGTAGAGAGGAGGAGATAATGAGTTAAATTACATTATATAAGAAAACCCAAAAAAACAGGAAGATGAGAATTGACACTTAAAACTGTGTGTGGCAAACTGTTGCACTAAATGACAAGTACTTTTTGTAAAATATAAGGATGGTAGGACACAGAGATGGTCCCTGGAGGTCTGTGTGCTCTTTGTGCTTCAGTGTTCTTGCATATACTTGGAGAAGCTGCTTTGCATTTCCCTGCTTCATTTCTCCTGTCAGAGATCTGTGTGTTTCACTTGTTTATGGTAAAACACTTCAAAATCTTGAATGAGTATTACCGTGGATTCTCTAAGCTTGCTCCAAATGTATTTCCTCCTCAGTTATCCCTCCCCAAGTAATGAAATAGAACTATGCATTTTTTTTTACTTTCTATGGTATAGCTGATATTATGCAGCTGGTGAAGGTCAGATTTATCTGGTCATTTCTGGTGTCTGAACATGCACTGATCAGCTCCAAATCCAGAGTCCTGTTGGGTACACTGTGTCTCCAATTCTCTTAGGAGCATGGTCTGTCAAGAGGTGTTTCCTTCTTCATTGTAATCAGTAGCCAGGAGTTTCAAAACCTCCTGGTATAACAGACCTTCACAGGCTGATCTTCCACAGAAATCAGGCAGAGCCTGGAGCACGGTGTGAGGGTGACTGACATGGGTGATGCTGAAAACTCAGTTTGTATCCCCCAAAAACACTGCCATGGTATCAGTGTTGTCTGCAGCATCTTCGGCTGTGGGGCACAGTGCTTGGGCAGCAACATTCCTGAACACCTCCTCACCTGACCCTCAGAGGTTTTTGGCTGATATTCCTGTGCCAAAGTGCTGTTGCCCAGCAGCAAGGGACATTTTACCCAGGTGTACAGCAAGTGAGAAACTCAGTGCAGGGTGTAGGGCAAGAAACCAACCAAGATAGACAACAGAGAAATAGTTCTTCAGATATCTGAGGTTTAATTTTACAATGTAACTTTATAAAAGTTACCTAACAGGAAATTTTGGCTCCTGGATGGACCAAAGGAGCTTTTCCCAGCAGTTCTCTCAAGCAGAGGCCAGAAGCTGCCACTGTCTTGATTCTCCTCTGTCATTCTCTTTTAGTACTCCACATGGCACCGTGTTCAGTCCACAGAATCTGAACCCTTCGTTAAAATAGAAAAGGACTAAGCAAGGGGCATGATCCAACCCACGTTGCAGTGGAGTGCCTTTAGGTCACAGTGTTTCCTCATATATCCCCGCAAAAATAATATTTCGTTTGTGGCTAAAATCCCTGTGACACAGTGGAGCCCAGACCTGTCCCCAAAGGTGGACAGACACAGAGCAAACTGCAAAATTACCCTGCCATGTCAGTGCAGCTGCATCTTCCCAGGGAGCAGAGGAGCTTCCCAGCCCAGTGTGGGCATGGAGCAGCTCTGGGCTCAGCAAAGGGCTCTATCCCTATTCCCCATGCACACCAGGCTCAGCAGAAAACAGAGGCAATCCCAGATGACAGGTGCCTGGCAGCATGGGTGTGGAGCTGGGGCAGCCCTCTGCTCTGCTCCAGGCTGGGCTGCTGTGAGAAGCACCACCAATAGCTGTGGGAAGGCAGCAGTCAGGCTGATCCTTGGTGTTTTCCAAATATTTCACCTACCTGCTGTGGAAGGCAGGGCATTTCTGCCAAGTGGTAGAGGACTCTCAAATGTCTCTGCTGCAGTCTGAGAATGGCTATTTTTATAGGATCTCCAGGAAGGAAGATGTGTAGGATTTCCCAAACAGGGTTTAGAGTGAGTTTGTCCAGGACTTATGCCAGCACCTGTGTTTGTCCAGAGGACTTCTGCACTGTCTTGGGAGGGGTTTTTGTATTCAATATGCTCCCTCTCCCTTCTAATTGCAATGTTTGATATCACTTGTCAAGGTTACGTGGCTTGAGTTTTTTCACAAGAAATAAACTAAGAAAATTCAGGGAAATGTATACTGTGTTGTGATTGCAGTACTGGAGAGTGGAGATTTTGAAGTGACTCAGAAGATTCCTTTCTCTGAGGGGCTCCTAAGTGTTTCACAAGCTTCTTGTGGAGGGTTGAGCATTTCTGGGTACTGCCAGGGATAAAGGTCCAGGGCAGAACCTGAAATTGATAGAGGAGGGTCTGATGGAGATGATCAAGCAGCCAGTGGCTGCAGAGCCTGGAAAGCAGAGGCAGTGGGCATGGGATGAGCCATGGTGAGGATGAGTGGGGTCACAAGCTGCAGCCAGTGTGCAGAGGTGGGTGAGCAAGTCAGAGGGAGCCACAGCAGAGATGTCTGCAGAAGTGACTCAGCCTGAAATCACCCTTAAGCCTTCACTCCATCAGGTGCTGTGTCAGTATTTCATGCCTACAGAAAAAATCCATCCAGGCAAAGACCTGGGATTGCAGGAGCTGTCCAGCAAAGGGGTGAGAGTGATGTGCTCACTCTGTTCTCCTCCAAAGCACAATCTTCTCCTGGGTCTCTGTGCAGCCCAGCTGGCACAAGGCAGGGCTCTTGCTGCTCTGCCCGTGGCAGCTGGAGCAACAGCAGCACAAGTCCATGGTGCTGCCAGGCAGTGCCCCATGTCTGTGCTGGCATCTGGTTCCTGTGCTCAGGTGTCCAGAGCCCCCAGAGCTGTCCCTGGGGAAAGGGCCTGGCCCCTGGCTGCTGACCCAAGTGGGGTTGGGTGTTGCCCAGGATCCTGCAGCACATCAGCCAGCCCCAGTGGGGATCATAACTCAGGGCAGCTGCAGGGGTCCAGGGTGAATCTCTTTATGCAGCTGACACAGGCCTGGAGTTCTGCTGCCTGTGGTAAGACTTGGGACACCACCAGGCCTGGGGACACTTACATAGACCTGCCTAAATCTGCACCTCCACCAGAACCTATGTTTTAATGCAGCCCACAAAAAGGTTGGTCCTACCTGAGCAATGAGATCAAGCAGAACCATGTACAACAGCTCCTGAGCTGAGCAGTCCACACCCGAGCTGCCACCTCTGATCGTGATGCAGCTTTCATTAGCTGTTGGGACCCTGGCCCACATTGTCCATGCCCATTCACAGGAGAATAACTGGTGTCTGATGCTGACATTTGTGTGGGTGTTATGGCATCCTCAGATTGCACTTGGACCCCCAATCCTGCAAGGGTGCTCTGGACACTGACTTCACTGCTGATAGTTAAAATTTTAGTGCAAAGCAACTTGTGGTTTATATAAGACATGACCCTGCAATCCAGCACTGCAGCAAATAACTTTTATTGTAAGCTCTTGCAAACTGAATGGTGTGACACACAGTGATCTTTTACAACCATTGAATACATTTCCCCAAATCAATTTCCCATAAATCTGCAGAAAAGCTTCAGAAGCAGAGCGGAGAATGAAGGCATGCAAGGAGTGCATCACAGGAATTTCACATTGGCTGCTCTAAGCTTTCTGTGTATCTAATGCCAAAGCCTGCCTGTCTGATACAACAGGTGCTGCTCTCAAGGTGCACTTTCAAAAGCAAGCAAACAAAAGCATGTCCCAGGATCACATAATCACAGAATTGTTGGGTTATGGAGGGACTTCTCAAGACCTTCTAGTCCACACTCCAGGCTCAAGCAGGATGAGCCAGAGCAGGTTGTCCAGAATCATGGTTGGGGTTTGGGTATGTGCAGATATGGAGATGTCCAGACAAGATGTCTGGGCAGCCTGAGGTGCCCTGGTGGCACAGCCTTGCTAAGGAGGGGAGGGACAAGTCAGCTGCACACTGTCAGGGAGAGCTAAGGAGGAGAGGACTCGTCCCTGAGAGCTCTCTCCTGAGATGGGCAGCAAAGCAAAGCAGCTGGAGGCTCTGGCCACGGCTTTGTGCCTTTGGGCAGAGGAGGAGGTGCCCTGAGGGACAGAGCTGCAAACACAGCAGACAAGGAAGCAGCACAGAAGGTGCACAGGACATTTGTCCCCCTGTGCTCTGCTCTGCTCTGCTGAGAGCCCAGCTGCAGTGCTGCCTCCAGCTCTGGGGCCCACAGCTCCAGAAGGATCCAAAGCTGTTGGAGTGGAGTCCAGTGCAGGCCATGAAGGTGCTCTGAGGGCTGGAGCCCATCTGCTCTGGAGAGAGGCTGAGAGAGCTGGGCATGTTCAGCCTGGAGAAGGCTCCAGAGAGTCCAGTACCTACAGGATGTCTAAGAGGGCTGGAGAGGCTCTTTGGACAAGGGGATGGAGTGACAGGACAAGAGGGAATGGTTTCACACTGATGGAGGGCAGGCTTAGATGGGATATTCTAAAGAAGCAAATTGCTGGGAGCAGGCTGTGTTATATAGAGCAAAAGTTACCCAGAGCTGTTCTGACTGCCCCATCCCTGGAAGTGTTCAAGGCCAGGCTGGGGAGGGCTTGGAACAACCTGGGGCAGTGGAAGGTGTCCCTGCCCCTGGCAGGCAGGTCAAAATGAGATGATCTTGAAGGCTTTAAGATCCCATCAAAACCTACTCACTCTGTGATTCTGTGATTCTGTGATTCTGTGACATGTGAGAAAAGCTCCTGAGCCTTTTCCATCAAGGATGTGAGACTTATGCCTTGGCACAGGAATTTCTGAACAGAGTAATCCTTGGTTTCCCATACAGCCCGGACAATATTTGCTCCAGGTCCCACAGCTCGAGGTCCCTCACATAGTTACTGCTCTTGTCATTCTCAGCAATGGCCCCCCAAGCCTTTATGGGCGTTGTGCCCTTCACACAGCAGGCAGCTGACCAGATGTGGCTGGGTACATTAACCCTCCCATCAGAGATGTAGGTGTTCCCAGGTACAGCTCCCGTGATGACATAGGTTTTGTCACAGCCCTGGGTTTTCTGGGCCACCGTTTTGTCCTCGTAGTTTCTCCAGCCACCTTGGTTGAGTGTGCTGTAGAGGGGCACTATGTTGGTGAGGGTGAAGGTAGCCTTCTTGTCATCGCCACTTTGGTGGCCACTGGGACACAAGTGACTACGGTCCAGACCCTGGGCATCACTGTAGTCTTTGTCAATAGCCTGACTCTTGCCAATATCTGCTGAAGTGATCCCGTAGGTATCTATGATGGAATCCTCTGTATCCATATCCCTGCGATAATTGTGCTTGATTAGCTTGACAGGGTAAGAAGAGGAAAAGGTGTCAGTACTGAGGATGCATGTAATGAAACAGATTACCATGGAGCACACATCTCTGATTGTCAAAACCCCATTTTTTCTCATCTCAGTGTAGGCAAATGGATGACTCACAGCAAAATCATAGAAATGCCCGTCCTGCATGAACATAAAAGCTTTAACTAGAACGCAGCTCAGAACGTGGCTGTTCTCATTTTGTCTTGTGACCTTTGTGATCCAGCCTTCAGCCTGTGCTGGGAGCATGGATGGATGCATGAGACAAGTAGCATTTGCCACTCCTAGGATTGAAAGGTGACTTTGGGGAGACACCTTCCCAGCCAAATCTGCTTCCCTTTCCTCCTGTCTCCACAGCCCAAATCTACTCAGGGCTCTCCCTGGATCCTCTCATGCCACACTGTGATTCTGTGATTCTGTGATTCTGTGATTTTATGTGTGGTTGCTACAGGTGTACCCCAGTCCTGGAACACCAGAGGTTGCCTCCTCTAACCCCATACCCAGGGAGATGTGACAGGAAATCAACCCTGGAGTTGAGGTTTCCCTGGGAGGGCTGCAGTTTGTTCAAGGATGAACAGTTTTGCTCAGGAAGCAAAAAGATTTCAATGTAAATGGAATTTGTGAGAGGAATGCTAAGAATGTGTGAGAGGAGCTGATTTGAGCCAGGGAGCATTTTCTGCAGCATCATTCAAAAGAAGTTACAAATGATCAGCTTTAGAGAGGAGCCTGTAATCCCAGAACAGTCCTGGAGAAACTTTATCAATACTCCAAAAAGGCCTCTGGAGAAAGTTAACAAAATCAAAGATTTTCCAGTTATGCTGTGTCTACGGTCTAGGAAGAGATGGTCAGTCATAGGTTTGGAGCATGGTGGCCTGGTGGCAAGTGGCCTGGGCCACGAAGGGGGTTTGGATTGATATGATCTTAAGTGTTCCTTCTAACACAAACCACCCTATGCTTCTATAAAGAAGTTTTTATGCGTCACTAATGTGGAGGCTGCGGTGAGGCAAGAGCAGATTAATTGCTCATGTTCATGTGACTAACAAGTGGAGATTATTATTTTTTTTATAATTTCAACAGGTTGTTGTTCATCGGTAAAGAAGCATATTTAGACTTCTGCTGGAACTGGACTTGATGATCTACCACATTTTCACCCAAAATTCTCACACTACTCTGCCCATGGAAAGGTCCTGAATTTTATGCCCTTGTATTCCTTAATTGGGCTGGCCTGTGTTCCTGGAGGTCTGAAGGACATTTGTGAGGGCTCCATAGCTTTGGAGTTCTGTGTGTCTGCTGGATCCTTCTGGACTAATCCTGAGCCAAAGGTGCTCAGGGCTCACTGCCCATGCATGGAGATCACACCCTTCTGACTGGACTGACACTGCTGCTCCTCACTTTTCACTGCCTCAAACATCACTCCAGAAATCCCTCCACACTTAAACTGACCCTCTCATCCCCAGTGCCTTTTCCCCCAAGGCTTTGTCCCTGGGCCATCTGAGACCCTTCTGAGTTTCTCCTCACTTCTCTCACACTCTCACAAAGCCTGTTTGACTCTTCACTGGGAGCAGATAAGCTCTGTCAGGGGTGCAGAACAACTCAGGGTAAAGTGGGGATCAGATCCCAGCAGGACTGGTGGTCCCTCAAGTTTAGCCTCTCTTGGGAACCTTTTCTCCATCACTTGGTCCCCCACCCCAGCAGGGCACAAGGAGGGGAATCATTGGACTTTGTAATGTAACACAAATTAATTTGATTTGCTGTTGTTGTCAGGTGAAGGCAGAAAACTGGGCAGCTTTGGGATATGATTCATCTCATCCTCCTGCTGATGTCGCAGATGCATCAGAGGAACCACATGGTGCAGGTGTTTGAAGTAAAAGGATAAAATTCCCATCCAGTGTGTGTCCATTTGCATGTGAGTACTGGGGTGGTAGAAAATAGGAGGGGTAATTTAAATACTGGAGCTCATCTGTGAGTGAGTGGAGGGTGATGTGCAGTAAGAGAGAAACTCACCTGAGGCTCAACAAACCATGAGTCGGATCTGTCTCCATGTCCAGGCTTGTAGATGTAAGCAGAGTACACTGGAATTCTGTTGTTTCTGTCATACAGGGTGGTAAAGCGATATTTGTTGTCATAGAACTGGCAGATCCTGGCTGCATTCGTTGGATTCAGGGAATCACTTGGTGGGGTATCCATATAGAAAACCTGACTACATGGACTTTTAAAGCTTGGCACCACCTCGCTGTGTCCCAGCCAGAGGCAGCTCACCAACACCTGCAGCAGCAGCAGCTCCAGCATGGTGGGAGGATTTCAGTGAAGGGCTCTTGCTCCCCTGGAAGGCAAATGCAGAGGGACACTCAGCTTGGACAGAGCTGGGCATGGCCTGGAGGCTTTTTGTGCAGCGGAACAGAGCTGGCAGAGGAGGATGGTATGAGAGAGCAGGAAAGGAGGAATTACTGTCCTGCTGGATAGGGAAAAGTCATGAGGGCAATAAGGATGAAACCTAAACCAGGGTTTAGGTGCCCAGAGGAGGAGTCAGCAGTGGTAGAATTCAGCCTGGGTGAGGAAGGAGCCAAAGCCACCACGAGTGTCATCACCTGTCACTGCAAAGTTATCTTGCAAGTGAGGCACAGCCCTGGGACAAGGTCACCTTTCCCCACCTCCCTCCTGCCCTGAGCGCCTCCCCACAGCAGACACCTGCAGCTGGGCACGGACTCTGCTCAGCCCCTGCAATGCTGAGCTGGGCTTGAATCTCATGGGGCACTGGGCAGGGAAAGAACAGCAGTGCTGCACTTCCTACATGTCCCTGGCCCCATCCAGGTTCAAACAGACACACAGCTCCTCCAGTCAGACCCAATCCTGAACCCCAATGATGCACTTGGGCTCCTGCCTCTCAGCTGGCATTGGGCAATGGCTGTCCTGCTGCTCACCCTGCATTTCCACGTTATCCAAGCCCAGACCCTGAACTTGCAGACATGGAGTGTGGGAGAGCCTTGGTGGGGGATGGTGGTCAGGACAAACTCAGGTGCTCTCTATATTTTGGTCTTGAAGTTTGCAGTTTATTGCATAGGGCGTGGGTAAAGAGGGCCCTGCTTGGAGCTGCCAGCCATAGCTCAGAGCAGGGCAGAGAGAGAGTTTGGGGTGGTAGGAGTTCTAAGAGATAAGTAAGAGGACAAAGTAAGAGAAGTAAATAAGAACTAAGAGAAGGAATTAAGAGACCGAGTTTCTCATTACAATACAATAAATCTTCTTCTATATTGAATATTCTAATTTCCACTAACCAATCTAATACACGATACAAATTCTCTAACATTTGCATGCAACCTATAGAAGTTGCTATATTACCATGTTTTACTGCTTTCTTGTGTGTAAACCTTATCCTGGACCCTTCCTCTTACGCCTGGAGAGAATCTCTGCTGGCACTTTGGTATTTGTGGCACCTGGCATTATCTAAACAAAGGAAGGAATCCTTCAAGCGTCCACATTGTTGCTCTCAGCCACACAGTCAAAAACTGCTATCATTTCTATATCACTTATGGTTTCCATATTCTCAAAATCTTTTGCTAGAAAATCATATTTATAAGGTTTTCCTGATTCATCCTTCCCAACAATGGAGAGAGAAAATGAAGGGGCCAAGCAGACGGTAGCAGCAAGCAGGAGAGATAACACCTCAATCTTATCAGCACAGTGGCTGCTGCAATGCAAGCACTGAGAGGGTGCAGCTCTTCCTGTGGGTGTTTGGGATTCCTGCTGCTGCCCCTCTTCAGCTTTGATGATGGATTTTCCTGTACTGTCAAAGGCATTTTGCAGTACTTTTTGGACAGCCAGCTGTCCCATTTTGTCTTTCTCAGTGCTGATGTGATTCTCAGCTGTCAATAAGATCATTACTTTATGAGAAAAGTGCTGAAAAGCTCCCTGGGATGCTGGCAACAAAGCAAGGGGCTTTGTGTCCTTTCAGAGGCAGCACAGGTTTGGGATGGTAGGGATGCTTCCATTTGCATGGCCAGACACTTAGAGGAGTGATTTATTATCAGCAGCATTTGGAATAAGGCAGGTAGGACAGGCAGTTCAAAGGGTTCCTGGGACAGAAAGCTGCTCCAGCCTCTAAAGCACAAAGCCCAGTTTTGGCTGAGCTGCACCAGGAATGTGGTGTCCAATGATCTAGAAACTGAGAACAGGAACCACAGGTGGTGACTTCTTACAGTACTCTGCAGAGCACAGCCCTATTTACCCCAAATCAATCTGAGAAGTGACTGAGATGTCCTTTAGGGTTACCCACACAATGAGATTAAAATTTATCTAACTAACTTAATCTTACCAATAGATTAGTAATTTTACTTAATAGATACATAGATAAAATCCCTCAATGACAAAGAATAGCTCAGGACACTGCTCACAGCCCCGAATGAGCACAGGACTCTCAAATGCCTCTGCCGCAGTCTCACATTGGCTGCTTTTGTATGATCTCCAAGTAGACAGAGTTGTTGGGTTTACCAAACAGGGTTTAGAGTGAATTTTCTAGGAATACAGCCATCCATATTTTTCTGGAGGACTGTTGCAAGGTCATGAGTTGAGTTTTGGTGCTCAATAAAATCACCTCTCCTTGTTATTCAACAGTTTCATATTAAATTTCAGGTGAGCTGGCTTGAGTTTCTTTTCCAAATCCTTCCTTCCCTTCTTGCCCTCCTGATTGACAGAGAATACTAAAGTGCTGCAAAATTCAGTGCATGCATAAGCTCTGATTGCTCCTTGGAGCTCAATGAATCCAGCCTAGACTTTGTCTTTATATATTTATTGCAAAGCTCAGGGAAAAGCTTTGAGTATTGGAGTGAGTGGTGAGGAAGGAGCAGGAGCTTACCTTGAAGCAGAGTCTCAGAAGAGGCAGCTGAACAGTTCCTTCAGTCTTGTCCCTGAAGAAAGGACTGTTTGAATCCTCAGGAGTGTCACTGCAATATATACCATTTTTATAAGCAGGGAATACCACAGAAAAGAGAAGTTTTCCGTTTTTTGGGTTTTTTTTTTTCAGGGGGTTTGTTCATACCCACCATGAAATAGGTTGACAGTTGTTTGTAATGGTTTCCTCAGAATTTCTCTGAAATTTGCTGACTTGCAGCATGGTGTGTCAGGATCAGTTAACAGGGTCTGGTGACTTCCTTGGTCATTTCATCAATCCCACCAGCTGCAGCTGCTGCTGCTCCAGCTCCTCCATGTGTTTTTGCTCCCAACAGAACATCTCTGGTGACATGAGATGGGCTGGCCTGTCTCTGAGTACACTCAGACAATCACAGGCTGCTCTTCTGCAGCCTCACATAACATCATTGCTATGGCCAGGCAACAAATACTCTTTTGCCTGATGTTCATGGCTTTGTACCAGCTTCATCCCAGCAGCCTGGGAAGGCGAAGGCTCTGGGGATACCTCAGAGCTCCTGCCAGGTCTTTAGGAGCCTACAGGAGAGCTGGAGACAGACTATGGACAAGGGTGTGAAGCTCATAAATGTGCTGGGTTCAGAGTTAATTTTCTTGACAGTGGCAGGTATGGGGCTGTGTTTTTGCAGTTCTACTGCACACAGAGTATATAAGACAGGGATATTTTTGGTTATTTCTGAGCAGAGCTCTCACGGAGCCAAGGCCTTTTCTGCTTTTTGTACTGCCAGGCTGGCCAGGAGGCTGGGGGTACTTGGGAGGTTGGCAGGAGACACAGCCAGGACAGGTGACCCTAAGTGACCTGAGGGATCTTCCAGACCATGTGGCATCATGCTGAGGATATGAAGTGAGGGGAAGAAGAAGAGGACATTTGCAGTGGTGAGTTTTATCTTCCCAGGTAACTGTTAGGTGGGATGACTCCTGTTCTCCTGGAGGTGGGTGGACATTTTTTGTCCATGGGGAATGGGCAAAGAATTCCTTGACTGTGCTTTCCTTGTGTGCACAGCTTTTGCTTTCCCCGTTACACTGTCTTTTTCTCCATCCACGAGTTTTCCAGCTTTTACCCTCCCAGTTCTCTCCCTGATCCCGGTGTCTGGGGAGTGAGGGAACAGCTGTGGGGGTGTGGGTGCAGGCTGGGGAAAAACCAAGACATTAGAAGAAAGTGAAACAGCTTGAAATGCACTGAACGTAGATATAGATTGGATATTATGAAGGAATTTCTTACTGTGGGGTGGTAACACCCCAGCACAGGTTGCCCCCACAAGCTCCCCCATCCCTGGAAGTGTCCATGACCATTTTGGCTTGGGTTTGGAGCAAGCTGAGATACTGGAAGGTGTCCTTGGCCATGAGAGGGCATGGAACTAGCTGGTCCTTAAGGTCCTTTCAATTTCCAAAAGTCCAGGGATAAGAGAGTTATGAATTCGTTGATTCAACCAGAAACATGCAGAGAAATAGGCAGGTTTGACCAAAGATTTTTAAACAGACTGTTTCAGTGATGTGGTTCCTTTTCTCTCTGTTAACCTGGAACAGATGCCTTAAACAAAGAGGGGTTTAGCCAGAATGAGGGAGAAGGCCAAGAAGAAGCAGAGCTGGGGCAAATTCCTCCTTTTTGCTGAGGCCCATCTGACATAACAAAGCTGAGCCCAACAGTGGTCACATCATTAGAAGGGGCCATAAAGCATCAGAGACCCCCAAAGTGTCCCCAACCCCACAGTGCTGCATGACACAGGGTAAACCCCTCCCAGGGAAAAGGGGGGCAATTCCACATAAGCCTGAAGGAACAGAACCCTTTGAACTCTTTGTTGCACAGGCCCCCACCGTTAAGGATCAAGAGTCAGGACATGAAAGTTGCAGGTTTTATTGCTGGAGTTATAGGGGTGTCTTGTGTGAGCTGTTGGCACCCTGGCCAACTTTGTTCATGCCCATTCACAGGAGAAGTAACTGGTGTCTGATACTGACACTTGTGTGGGTGTTACAGGATCCTCAGATTGCCCTTGGACACCCAGTGCCCTGCAAGGATGCTCTGGGCACTGAAACATCACTGGTGGATGCTGGAAATCTCAGTGAGAAGCAACTTGTGTTTTATATAAGACATGACCCGGCAATCCATCACTGCAGCAAATGACTTGTATTGTAAACTCTTACAAACTAAATGATGTGGCACACAGTGATCTTTTACAACCATTGAATATATTTCCCCAAATCAATTTCCCATAAATCTGCAGCAAAGCTTCAGAAGCAGAGTAGAGAATAAAGGTGTGGAAGCAGTGCACCACAGCAATTTAGCTTTGGCTGCTCAAAGCTTTCTATGTATCTGATACCAAAGCCTGCCTGTCTGATACAACAGGTTGTACTCTCAAGATGCACTTCCAAAAGCAAGCAAACAAAAGCATGTCCCAGGATCACATAATCACTGAATTGTTGGGTTTTGGAGAGACTTCTCAAGATCTCCTTGTGCAAACTCCAGGCTCAAACCGGATGAGGCAGAGCAGGTTGTCCAGAATCATGGTTGGGGTTTGGGTATGTGCAGACATGGAGATGTCCAGACAAGATGTCTGGGCAGCCTGAGGTGCCCTGGTGGCACAGCCTTGCTAAGGAGGGGAGGGACAAGTCAGCTGCACACTGTCAGGGAGAGCTAAGGAGGAGAGGACTCGTCCCTGAGAGCTCTCTCCTGAGATGGGCAGGAAAGCAAAGCAGCTGGAGGCTCTGGCCATGGCTTTGTGCCTTTGGGCAGAGGAGGAGGAGCCCTGAGGGACAGAGCTGCAAACACAGCAGACAAGGAAGCAGCAAAGAAGCTGCACAGGACATTTGTCCCCCTGTGCTCTGCTCTGCTGAGAGCCCAGCTGCAGTGCTACCTCCAGCTCTGGGGCCCACAGCTCAAGAAGGATCCAAAGCTGTTGGAGTGGAGTCCAGTGCAGGCCATGAAGGTGCTCTGAGGGCTGGAGCCCGTCTGCTCTGGAGAGAGGCTGAGAGAGCTGGGCATGTTCAGCCTGGAGAAGAGTCCAGAGAGTCCAGTACCTACAGGATGTCTAAGAGGGCTGGAGAGGCTCTTTGGGCAAGGGGATGGAGTGACAGGACAAGAGGGAATGGTTTCACACTGATGGAGGGCAGGCTTAGATGGGATATTCTAAAGAAGCAAATTGCTGGGAGCAGGCTGTGGTACGAACAGAAGTTATCCAGAGCTATTCTGACTGCCCATCCCTGGAAGCGTTCAAGGCCAGGCTGGGGAGAGCTTGGAACAATCTGGGGCACTGGAAGGTGTCCCTGCCTGTGATAGGCAGGTCAAAATGAGATGATCTTGAAGGCTTTAAGGTCCCATCAAAACCAACCCATTCAGTGATTCTGTGGCATGTGGGAACAACTCCTGAGGCTTTTCCGTCAAGGATGTGAGCCTTATTTCTAGGCACAGGAATTTTTGAACAGAGTAACCCCTCTCCCCGCATAGATCCCAACCAACATTTTCTCCAGATCCCACAGCCCAAGGATATTCACCTTGTTCTTGTTCCTCTTGTTCTCAGCGATGGCCCCCCAAGACCTCAAGGGTTTTTTGTTCTTCACACAGCAGGCAGCTGACCAGATGTGGCTGGGTATATTAACCCTCCCATTGGAGATGTAGGTGTGCCCAGGTACAGCACCCGTGATGACATAGGTGGTATCACAGCCCTTACTGTTATTGGACATCATTTTATTCTCGTAGATTCTCCAGACATTCTGGTTAAATGTTCTATCCTGAGGGACAATATGCATGAGGGTGAAGGTAGCCCAACTGCTATTGACATCAGTTTGGTGGCTACTGGGACTCAAGTGACCACGGTCCAGATCTGTGAGGTTCTTGTAGTCTTGGTCAATGGCCTGATGCTGGCCAATTACCGTTGAATTGATGCCGTATTCGGGTTCGATGTCACGCTCTTCAGCCATGTTCTTGTTTTAACTGTCGCTGATCAGCTTGACAGGGTAAGAAGAGGAAAAGGTGTCAGTACTGAGGATGCCTGTAAAGAAACAGATTACCGTGGAGCACAATCACTGATTGTCAAAATCTCATTTTTTGTCATCTCAATGTAGGGAAATGAATGAATCAGAGATAAATCATAGAAATGCCCCTCCTGCACGAACACAAAAGCTTTAACTAGAAAGCCACTCAGAATATGACTACTTTCATTTTGATTTGCGACCTTTGTGATCCAACCTTCCTGTGCTGGTAGCATGGATGGATGCATGAGACAAGGAGCATTTTCCACTCCTAGGACTGAAAGGTGAATTAGGTGAGACACCTTCTCTGCAAATTCTGCCCTGCCTTCATCCTGTCTCCACAGCCCAGTTCTGCCATGCTCTGATTCTGTGATTCCGTGATTTTATGTGTGGTTGCTACAGGTGTAGCCCAGGCCTGGAACACCAGAGGTTGCCTCCTCTAACCCCATACCCAGGGAGATGTGACAGGAAATCAGTCCTGGAGCTGAGGTTACCCTAGGAGGGTTGCAGTTTCTTTAAGGACGAGCAGTTTTGCTCAGGAAGCAAAAAGATCTGATTGTAAATGGAATCTGTGACAGCAGTACTAAGAACGGCTCTGAGAGCTGATCTGGGCCAGGGAGCATTTTCTGCAGCATCAAAAGAAGTTATAAATAATCAGCCTCTTAGAGGGGTCTGTATGCTGAGTAGAATACTGGGGAATTTAACAAGACCAAAGATTTTTTTGGTGGCCTGCGTTCAAGATCCAGGCAGAACATGCCAAATTGGATAGGGCTTGGAACATGCTAGTCATGTGGCAAGTGGCCTGGCCCATGTAGGAGTGTTAGAATGAGATGGTCTTTAAGGATTCTTCCAACACCAACCATTTTATGATTCTACAAAAAGAGAGATAGTGGAGGCTGCAGTGGTGCAAGACCAGAATTGTTGCTCAAGTTCCTATGTGTAATAAGATGAAAAGATTAGTTTTTCAGAATTTTAACTGATTCTTTTTTATCTATAGGGAAACATATTTAGCCTTCCTCGGCAGTAGGGCATGTGTGTTCCTTCTCTGGCTCACCTTCCCCCAAATGCCATCCTGCCACTTTGTCCTTAGCAAAGACAGGAATTGCCTCTTTTTCTCTTCTGCAATTGTCCTGGCCAGTTCCACTGAAGTTTGTCTGAAGGACATTTGTGAGGGTTCCATAGCTTTGGAGTTCTGTGTGTCTGCTGGATCCTTCTGGACCAAGCCTGAGCCAAAGGTGCTCAGGGCTCACTGCCCATGCATGGAGATCACACCCTTCTGACTGGACTGACACTGCTGCTCCTCACTTTTCACTGCCTCAAACATCACTCCAGAAATCCCTCCACACTTAAGCTGACCCTCTCATCTCCAGTGCCTTTTCCCCCAAGGCTTTGTCCCTGGGCCATCTCAGCCCCAGCTGAGTTTCTCCTCACTTCTCTCACAGCCCTCACAAAGCCTGTTTGACTCTTCACTGGGAACAGATAAGCTCTGTCAGGAGTGCAGAACAGCTCAGGGTAAAGTGGGGATCAGATCCCAGCAGGACTGGTGGTCCCTCAAGTTTAGCCTCTCTTGGGAGCCTTTTCCCCATTACATGGGCACCCACCATTTCCAGACACAGGGAATGGAATCATTGGGCTTTGTAATGCAATACAAATAATCTGTTACTTTCATCCCATCCGGGGCTGTGTCAGCATTTGATGCCAGGAGACAAAATCCATCCAGGCAGAGGACCTGGGATTGAAGGAACTGTCCAGCAACAGGAGGTGACAGCGATGTGCTCACTCTGTTCTCCTCCAAAGCTGTCCCTGGGGAAAGGGCCGGGTTTGCCCACACCACTGAATTACCTCTGGAGCTTGTTGCTGCACACACTGATGATGAGGGAGATGAGCTTTTGGGAGAGCACTCAGAAACATGACTGGTGGACACCAGAGCTTTGAGCAGAACCCAAGAACATTTTGAAAAGCCACGTTTCAAGGAAAGGCAGAAAAACCCATATTGTCCTCCCCGGTGTGTGATAGGCTCCGAGCAGAGTATATAGTGCAGTTGGAAGGCCAGATCTCCTACTCTGAGCACAGCACAGTGTGAATGACACTTCTGGTACCTCAGCTTGGTCATGTGCAGCAATTTTCTGTCTCTGTATGCTGCTGTATTGAACTCCGTAAATTCTCTCAGGCGGCTCCACCCACCACTCTGCCTGTAAGTGCAAAGCTTTCTGCACTTCAGCTACAGTTTGCACATGTAAAAGAAGTAAACTTTTGATTTACTGGTGCCCTTAAATTTTTTTTATTTGTTTATCAGCTGTTTGTGTACTTGTTTCAAATGTGCCTGCAGTGAAATCTGCCAGATAAACAGATAACACACAGCACACATTAGACAACACATTGATGCAGGAAATCACAATATCTTAAACATATACATTTAGTAGCCTTGCACTTTATACACAGAGTTTTCTCTCCTTCAAAGAGAAGGAATGAATGCTAGTTCAAACGTATGTTCCGTGTGCCCATTAGAAAGAGAATTTGCCTTAAGAAGAAAATTTCTTCTTTTTCTGGTCTTTTTGCCATTCTGAAGTGCTAAATCATTTTCTATCATGTGTGTAGAGAGGAGGAGATAATGAGTTAAATTACATTATATAAGAAAACCCAAAAAAACAGGAAGATGAGAATTGACACTTAAAACTGTGTGTGGCAAACTGTTGCACTAAATGACAAGTACTATTTGTAAAATATAAGGATGGTAGGACACAGAGATGGTCCCTGGAGGTCTGTGTGCTGTTTGTGCTTCAGTGTTCTTGCATATACTTGGAGAAGCTGCTTTGCATTTCCCTGCTTAAATTCTCCTGTCAGAGATCTGTGTGTTTCACTTTTTTATGGCAAAACACTTCAAAATCTTGAATGAGTATTACCGTGGATTCTCTAAGCTTGCTCCAAATGTATTTCCTCCTCAGTTATCCCTCCCCAAGTAATGAAATAGAACTATGCATTTTTTTTTCTTTCTATGGTATAGCTGATATTATGCAACTGGTGAAGGTCAGATTTATCTGGTCATTTCTGCTGTCTGAACATGCACTGATCAGCTCCAAATCCAGAGTCCTGTTGGGTACACTGTGTCTCCAGTTCTCTTAGGAGCATGGTCTGTCAAGAGGTGTTTCCTTCTTCATTGTAATCAGCAGCCAGGAGTTTCCAAACCTCCTGGTATAACAGACCTTCACAGGCTGATCTTCCACAGAAATCAGGCAGAGCCTGGAGCACGGTGTGAGCCTGGCTGACATGGGTGATGTTGGATACTCAGTTTGTATCCCCCAAAAACACTGCCATGGTATCAGTGTTGTCTGCAGCATCTTCGGCTGTGGGGCACAGTGCTTGGGCAGCAACATTCCTGAACACCTCCTCACCTGACCCTCAGAGGTTCTTGGCTGATATTCCTGTGCCAAAGTGCTGTTGGCAACAGCAAGGGACATTTTACCCAGGTGTACAGCAAGTGAGAAACTCAGTGCAGGGAGTGGGACAAGAAACCAACCAAGATAGACAACAGAGAAATAGTTCGTCAGACATCTGAGGTTTAATTTTACAATGTAACTTTATAAAAGTTACCTAACAAAAAGTTTTGGCTCCTGGATGGACCAAAGGAGCTTTTCCCAGCAGTTCTCTCAAACAGAGGCCAGAAACTGCCACTGTCTTGATTCTCCTCTGTCATTCTCTTTTAGTACTCCACATGGCAGCGTGTTCAGTCCACAGAATCTGAACCCTTCGTTAAAATAGAAAAGGACTAAGCAAGGGGCATGATCCAACCCACTTTGCAGTGGAGTGCCTTTAGGTCACAGTGTTTCCTAATATCTCCCTGCAAAAATAATATTTCGTTTGTGGCTAAAATCCCTGTGACACAGTGGAGCCCAGAGCTGTCCCCAAAGGTGGACAGACACAGAGCAAACTGCAAAATTACCCTGCCATGTCAGTGCAGCTGCATCTTCCCAGGGAGCAGAGGAGCTTCCCAGCCCAGCGTGGGCATGGAGCAGCTCTCGGCTCAGCAAAGGGCTCTATCCCTATTCCCCATGCACACCAGGCTCAGCAGAAAACAGAGGCAATCCCAGATGACTGGTGCCTGGCAGCATGGCTGTGGAGCTGGGGCAGCCCTCTGCTCTGCTCCAGGCTGGGCTGCTGTGAGAAGCACCACTAATAGCTGTGGGAAGGCAGCAGTCAGGCTGATCCTTTACTTGGTGTTTTCCAAATATTTCACCTCCCTGCTGTGGAAGGCAGGGCATTTCTGCCAAGTGGTAGAGGACTCTCAAATGTCTCTGCTGCAGTCTGAGAATGGCTATTTTTATAGGATCTCCAGGAAGGAAGATGTGTAGGATTTCCCAAACAGGGTTTAGAGTGAGTTTGTCCAGGACTTATGCCAGCACCTGTGTTTGTCCAGAGGACTTCTGCACTGTCTTGGGAGGGGTTTTTGTATTCAATATGCTCCCTCTCCCTTCTAATTGCAATGTCTGATATCAGTTGTCAAGGTGACGTGGCTTGAGTTTTTTCACAATAAATAAATTCAGGGAAATGTATACTGCGTTGTGATTGCAGTACTGGAGAGTGGAGATTTTGAAGTGACTCAGAAGATTCCTTTCTCTGAGGGGCTCCTAAGTGTTTCACAAGCTTCTTGTGGAGGGTTGAGCGTTTCTGGGTACTGCCAGGGATAAAGGTCCAGGGCAGAACCTGTGAAATTGATAGAGGAGGGTCTGATGGAGATGATCAAGCAGCCAGTGGCTGCAGAGCCTGGAAAGCTGAGGCAGTGGGCATGGGATGAGCCATGGTGAGGATGAGTGGGGTCACAAGCTGCAGCCAGTGTGCAGAGGTGGGTGAGCAAGTCAGAGGGAGCCACAGCAGAGATGTCTGCAGAAGTGACTCAGCCTGAAATCACCCTTAAGCCTTCACTCCATCACGGGCTGTGTCAGCATTTGATGCCTGCAGAAAAAATCCATCCAGGCAAAGACCTGGGATTGCAGGAGCTGTCCAGCAAAGGGGTGAGAGTGATGTGCTCACTCTGTTCTCCTCCAAAGCACAATCTTCTCCTGGATCTCTGTGCAGCCCAGCTGGCACAAGGCAGGGCTCTTGCTGCTCTGCCCGTGGCAGCTGGAGGCAACAGCAGCACAAGTCCATGGTGCTGCCAGGCAGTGCCCCATGTCTGTGCTGGCATCTGGTTCCTGTGCTCAGGTGTCCAGAGCCCCCAGAGCTGTCCCTGGGAAAAGGGCCTGGCCCCTGGCTGCTGACCCAAGTGGGGGTGGGTGTTCCCCAGGATCCTGCAGCACATCAGCCAGCCCCAGTGGGGATCATAACTCAGGGCAGCTGCAGGGGTCCAGGGTGAATGTCTTTATGCAGCTGACACAGGCCTGGAGTTCTGCTACCTGTGGTAAGACTTGGGACACCACCAGGCCTGGGGACACTTACATAGCCCTGCCTAAATCTGCACCTCCACCAGAACCTATGGTTTAATGCAGCCCACAAAAAGGTTGGTCCTACCTGAGCAATGAGATCAAGCAGAACCATGTACAACAGCTCCTGAGCTGAGCAGTCCACACCCGAGCTGCCACCTCCGATTGTGATGCAGCTTTCATTAGCTGTTGGGACCCTGGCCCACATTGTCCATGCCCATTCACAGGAGAATAACTGGTGTCTGATGCTGACACTTGTGTGGGTGTTATGGCATCCTCAGATTGCACTTGGACCCCCAATCCTGCAAGGGTGCTCTGGGCACTGACTTCACTGCTGATAGTTAAAATTTTGGTGCAAAGCAACTTGTGGTTTATATAAGACATGACCCTGCAATCCAACACTGCAGCAAATAACTTTTATTGTAAGCTCTTGCAAACTGAATGATGTTGCACACAGTGATCTTTTACAACCATTGAATACATTTCCCCAAATCAATTTCCCATAAATCTGCAGAAAAGCTTCAGAAGCAGAGCGGAGAATGAAGGTATGCAAGGAGTGCATCACAGGAATTTAGCTTTGGCTGCTCTAACCTTTCTGTGTATCTGATGCCAAAGCCTACCTGTCTGATACAACAGGTGCTGCTCTCAAGGTGCCCTTCCAAAAGCAAGCAAACAAAAGCATGTCCCAGGATCACATAATCACAGAATTGTTGGGTTCTGGAGGGACTTCTCAAGATCTTCTAGTCCACACTCAAGGCTCAAGCAGGATGAGCCAGAGCAGGTTGTCCAGAATCATGGTTGGGGTTTGGGTATGTGCAGACATGGAGATGTCCAGACAAGATGTCTGGGCAGCCTGAGGTGCCCTGGTGGCACAGCCTTGCTAAGGAGGGGAGGGACAAGTCAGCTGCACTCTGTCAGGGAGAGCTAAGGAGGAGAGGACTCGTCCCTGAGAGCTCTCTCCTGAGATGGGCAGCAAAGCAAAGCAGCTGGAGGCTCTGGCCATGGCTTTGTGCCTTTGGGCAGAGGAGGAGGTGCCCTGAGGGACAGAGCTGCAAACACACCAGACAAGGAAGCAGCAAAGAAGCTGCACAGGACATTTGTCCCCCTGTGCTCTGCTCTGCTGAGAGCCCAGCTGCAGTGCTGCCTCCAGCTCTGGGGCCCACAGCTCCAGAAGGATCCAAAGCTGTTGGAGTGGAGTCCAGTGCAGGCCATGAAGGTGCTCTGAGGGCTGGAGCCCGTCTGCTCTGGAGAGAGGCTGAGAGAGCTGGGCATGTTCAGCCTGGAGAAGGCTCCAGAGAGTCCAGTACCTACAGGATGTCTAAGAGGGCTGGAGAGGCTCTTTGGACAAGGGGATGGAGTGACAGGACAAGAGGGAATGGTTTCACACTGATGGAGGACAGAGTTAGATGGGATATTCTAAAGAAGTAAATTCCTGGGAGCAGGCTGTGATATATAGAGCAAAAAGTTACCGAGAGCTGTTCTTACTGCCCCATCCCTGGAAGCGTTCAAGGCCAGGCTGGGGAGGGCTTGGAACAACCTGGGGCACTGGAAGGTGTCCCTGCCTGTGATAGGCAGGTCAAAATGAGATGATCTTGAAGGCTTTAAGGTCCCATCAAAACCCACCCGTTCAGTGATTCTGTGATTTTGTGATATATGGGAAAAGCTCCTGAGCCTTTTCCATCAAGGATGTGAGGCTTCTTTCCCAGTACAGGAATTCCTGAACAGAGTAATCCCTCCCCTCCCATAGAGAGTGGCCAACCTGTTCTCCAGCTCCCCCAGGTCCAGGTTCCTCACATGGTTCCTTTCTATCTGGTTCTCAGCAATGGCTGCCCAAGCCTTTATGGGCTTTCTCCTATTCAGGCAGCAGGCAGCTGACCAGATGTGGCTGGGTATATTAACCCTCCCATTGGAGATGCTTCTGTTCCCAGGCACAGCGCCCGTGATGACATAGGTGGTGTCACAGCCCCGGGTTTTGTCACGCATCGTTATTTCCTCGTAGTCATGCCAGGCACCCTGGTTGAGTCCCATGTACTGGGGCACTATGTTGGTGAGGGTGAAGGTAGCCGTCTTGTCAATGCCAGTCTGGTGGCCACTGGGACACAAGTGACCACGGTCCAGACCCGGGGCACCACTGTAGTCTTTGTCAATAGCCTGACTCTGGGCAATTACTGTTGAATTGATCTTGTATTGTTGTATGATTGCAATCTCTTCATCCATATCCTTGCGATACTTTTGGTTGATCAGCTTGACAGGGTAAGAAAAGGAAAAGGTGTCAGTACTGAGGATGCATTTAATGAAACAGATTAACCTGGAGCAGACATCTCTGATTGTCAAAACCCCGTTTATTGTTACCTCAGTGTAGGGAAATGTATGAATCAGAGAGAAATCATAGACATGCTACTCCTGCATGAACACAGAAGCTTTAACTAGAAATCAGCTAAGAATGTGACTGCTCTCATTTCGCCTTGTGACCTTTGTGATCCAGCCTTCAGCCAGTGCTGGGAGCATGGATGGATGCATGAGACAAGCAGAATTTCCCACTCCCAGGATTGAAAGGTGACTGTGGTAAGACACCTTCCCTACCAACTCTGCTCCTCTTTCCTCCTGTCTCCACATCCCAAATCTGCCCAGGGCTCTCTCTGTATCCCCTCATGTCACGCTGTGATTCTGTGATTTTATGTGTGGTTGCTACATGTGTACCCCTGTCCTGGAACACGAGAGGTTGCCTCCTCTAACCCCATACCCAGGGAGATGTGACAGGAAATCAGTCCTGCAGCTGAGGTTTCCCTGGGAGGGCTTCAGTTTGTTCAAGGATGAACAGTTTTGCTCAGGAAGCAAAAAGATCTCAGTGTAAATGGAATCTGTGACAGCAGTGCTAAGAACGTGTGTGAGAGCTGCTCTGGGCCAGGGAGCATTTTCTGCAGCATCACTCAAAAGAAGTCACAAATGATCAGCCTGTGAGAGGAGCCTGTAATCCCAGAAGAGTCCTGGAAAATGTTTGGAGTACTCCAAAAAGCCTCTGGAGAAAGTTAACAAAATCAAAGATTTTCCAGGTATCCTGTGTCTATGGTCTAGGAAGAGGAGGCCAGTGATGGGTTTGGAGCATGTTGGCCTGGTGGCAAGTGGCCTGGCCCATGCAGGGGGTTTGGATTGAGATGATGTTTAAGGTTCCTTCCAACACAAACCATTCTATGATTCTACAAAATGACAGAAGTGTTTATGCCTCACTAACGTGAAAACTGCAGTGGTGGAAGAGCAGATTAATTGCTCATGTTCATGTGAGTAACAAGTGCAAATGATTATTTTTTCATAACTTCAACAGGTTGTTCTTCATCTGTGTGGAAGCACATTTAGCCTTCCTCTGGAACTGGACATAATTGTCTTCCACAATTTCACCCAGAATTCTCCCCCTACTCTGCCCAGGGAAAGGTCCTGAATTTACTGCTCTTCTGTTCCTGAATTAGCCTGGCCTGTGTTCCTGGAGGTGTGAAGGACATTTGTGAGGGCTCAATAGCTTTGGAGTTCTGTCTGTCTGCTGGATCCTTCTGGGCCAAGCCTGAGCCAAAGGTGCTCAGGGCTCACTGCCCATGCATGGAGATCACACCCTTCTGACTGGACTGACACTGCTGCTCCTCACTTTTCACTGCCTCAAACATCACTCCAGAAATCCCTCCACACTTAAGCTGACCCTCTCATCCCCAGTGCCTTTTCCCCCAAGGCTTTGTCCCTGGGCCATCTCAGCCCCTTCTGAGTTTCTCCTCACTTCTCTCACAGCCCTCACAAAGCCTGTTTGACTCTTCACTGGGAGCAGATAAGCTCTGTCAGGGTTGCAGAACAGCTCAGGGTAAAGTGGGGATCAGATCCCAGCAGGACTGGTGGTCCCTCAAGTTTAGCCTCTCTTGGGAGCCTTTTCTCCGTCACTTGGTCCCTCACCCCAGCAGGGCACAGGGAGGGGAATCATTGGACTTTGTAATGTAAAGCAAATTAATTTGATTTGCTGTTGCTGTCAGGTGAAGGCAGAAAACTGGGCACCTTTGGGATATGATTCAGCTCATCCTCCTGCTGATGTCTCAGATGCATCAGAGGAACCGCGTGGTGCAGTTGTTTGAAATAAAAGGATAAAATTCCCATCCAGTGTGTGTCCATTTGCATGTGAGTAGTGGGGTGGTAGGAAATGGAAGTGGTAATTTAAATGCTGCAGCTCATCTGTGAGTGAGTGGAGAGTGATGTGCAGTAAGAGAGACACTCACCTGGGGCTCAACAAACCATGAGTTGTATCTGTTTCCAGGTCCAGGCTGGTAGATGTAAGCAGAGTACACTGGAATTCTATTGGTTCTGTCATACAGGGTGACAAAGCGATATTGGTTTTGATAGACCTGGCAGATCCTGGCTGCATTTGTTGGACGAATGCCACCACGTGGGGGGGTCTGTGCATAGAAAAACCGAACACATGGATTTATAAAGTTGTGCACCACCTCGTTGTGTCCCAGCCAGAGGCAGCTCGCCAGCACCTGCAGCAGCAGCAGCAGCCCCAGCATGGTGGGAGGATTTCAGTGAAGGACTCTTGCTCCCCTGGAAGACAAATGCAGAGGGACACTCAGCTTGGACACAGCTGGGCATGGCCTGGAGCCTTTTTGTGCAGGGGAACAGAGCTGGCAGAGGAGGGAATTATGAGAGAGCAGGAAAGAAGAAATTTCTGTCCTACTGGATATGGAAAAATCATTAAGGCAATAAGGGTGAAACCTAAACCAGGGTTTAGGTGCCCAGAGGAGGAGGCAGCAGTGGGAGAATTCAGCCTGGGTGAGGAAGGAGCCAAAGCCACCACGAGTGTCATCACCTGTCACTGCAAAGTTATCTTGCAAGTGAGGCACAGCCCTGGGACAAGGTCACCTTTCCCCACCTCCCTCCTGCCCTGAGCACCTCCCCACAGCAGACACCTGCAGCTGGGCACGGACTCTGCTCAGCCCCTGCAATGCTGAGCTGGGCTTGAATCTCATGGGGCACTGGGCAGGGAAAGAACAGCAGTGCTGCACTTCCTACATGGCCCTGGCCCCATCCATGTTCACACAGACACACAGCTCTTCCAGTCAGACCCAATTCTGAACCCCAATGATGCACTTGGGCTCCTGCCTCTCAGCTGGCATTGGGCAATGGCTGTCCTGCTGCTCACCCTGCATTTCCATGTTATCCAAGCCCAGACCCTGAACTTGCAGAAGCATGGGGGGAAAAAATTAAGGGGTCAAGCAGATGGTAGCAGCAAGTAAGAGGGACAACACCTTAATTTTATCAGCACAGTGGCTGCTGCAATGCAAGCACTGAGAGGGTGCAGCTCTTCCTGTGGGTACTTGGGGTTCCTGCTGCTGCCCCTCTTCATCTTTGATGATGGATTTTCCTGTACTGTGAAAGGAATCATTGCAGGACTTTCTTGGAGAACCAGCTGTCCCATTTTGTCCTTCTCAGTGCTGATGTGATTCTCAGCATTCAATAAGATCATTCCTTTATGAGAAAAGTGCTGAAAAGCTCCCTGGGATGCTGGCAACCAAGCAAGGAGCTTTGTGTCCTTTCAGAGGCAGCACAAGTTTGGGATGGCAGGGATGCTTCCATTTGCATGGCCAGACACTCAGAGGAGTGATTTATTATCAGCAGCATTTGGAATAAGGCAGGTAGGACAGGCAGTTCAAAGGGTTCCTGGCACAGAAAGATTCCACAGCCACTAAAGCAGAAAGCTCAGCTTTGGCTGGGAAGGGGCTGAGCTGAGGGCTGCTGAAGGCTTGACAAGTCACCTTGCACGTTTGTTCTTTTCTTATCCTTCTCCCTGACCCTCATCTCTCCATTTCCACTGCATTCAGCATGTAGAGCTACACACAGCCCTCCTCTGACCCAGGACATCTGGTCCTTTTTCCCTTTTCAAGCCCTGGATCTGGAATGTGCTGACCAATGGGCTGGAAACTGAGAACATGAGCTACTGGTGATGACTTCTTACATTACTCTGCAGAGCACAACCCTGTCTGCCCCAAATCAATTTGAGAAGTGTCTGAGATGTCCTTTAGTGTTACTCACACAATGAGATTAAAATTTATCTATCTAACTTGGCATCTTACTTAATAGATACAGAGATAAAAACCCTCCATGACAAAGAGCAGCACAGGACACTGCTCACAGCCCTGAAGTGGCAGAGGACTCCCAAATGCCTCTGCTGCAGTCTCACATTGGCTGCTTTTGTATGATCTCCAAGTAGACAGAGTTGTTTGATTTACCAAACAGGGTTTGGAGAGAATTTTCAAGTTTAGTCACCTGTGTTTTTCCAGAGGCATTTTGCAAGGTCATGGTTGGAGGTTTGGTGCTCAATCACCTCACCCCTCCTTGTTATTCAACCATTTGATGTTAATTTTCAGGTGAGCTGGCTTGAGTTTCTTTCCCAAATCCTTCCTTCTCTCCTGCCCTCCTGATTCACAGAGAATAGCAAAGTGCTGCAAAATTCAGCGCATGCATAAGCTCTGATTGCTCCTTGGAGCTCAGGAACTCTAGCCTTGACTTTGTCTTTATATATATTTATTGCAATGCTCAGGAAAAGCTTTGATATTGGAGTGAGTGGTGAGGAAGGAGCAGAAGCTTACCTTGAAGCAGAGTCTCAGAAGAAGCAGCTGAACAGTTCCTTCAGTCTTGTCCCTGGAGAAAGGAGTGTTTGAATCCTCAGGAGTGCCACTGCAATATATACCCAGTCATAAATATGCAATATATACCATTTTTATAAGCAGGGAATACCACAGAAAAGAGACGTTTTCTACTTTTTTTGAGGGGGTTTGTTCATACCCCCTATGAAATAGGTTGACAGTTGTTTGTAATAGTTTCCTCAGAATTTCTCTGAAATTCACTGACTTGCAGCATGGTATGTCAGGATCAGTTAACAGGGTCTGGTGACTTCCTTGGTCATTTCATCAATCCCACCAGCTGCAGCTGCTGCTGCTCCAGCTCCTACATGTGTTTGTGTTTCCAACAGAACATCTCTGGTGACATGAGATGGACTGGCCTGTCTCTGAGTACACTCAGACAGTCACAGGCTGCTCTTCTGCAGCCTCACATAACATCATTCCTATGGCCAGGCAACAAATATTCTCTTGCATTATGGCCATGGCTTTGTACCAGCTTCATCCCAGCAGCCTGGGAAGGAGAAGGCTCTGGGGATACCTCAGAGTACCTGCCAGGACTTTAGGAGCCTACAGGAGAGTTGGAGACAGACTATGGACAAGGGTATGAAGCTCATAAATGTGCTGGGTTCAGAGTTAATTTTCTTGATTCTGGCAGGTATGGGGTTGTGTCTTTGGAGTTCTGTTGCACACAGAGTTGACAAGTCACAGATATTTTTGGTTATTGCTGAGCAGAGCTCTCACAGAGCCAAAGACTTTTCTGCTTTTTGTACTGCCAGGCTGGTCAGGAGGCTGGGGGGACTTGGGAGGTTGGAAGGAGACAGAGCCAGGACAGGTGACCCTAAGTGACCTGAGGGATCTTCCAGACCATGTGGCATCATGCTGAGGATATGAAGTGAGGGGAAGAAGGAAGAAGGAGGGGACATTTGCAGTGGTGAGTTTTATCTTTCTCAGGTAACTGTTAGGTGGGACGGGGCCCTGCTCTCCTGGAGGTGAGTGGACATTTTCTGTCCAAGGGGAATGGGCAAAGAATTCCTTGAATGTGCTTTGCTTGTGTGCACAGCTTTTGCTGTCCCTGTTACACAATCTTTAATTCCACGCACGAGTTTTCCAGCTTTTACCCTTCCAGTTCTCTCCCTGATCCTGGTGTCTGGGGAGTGAGGGAACAGCTGTGGGAGTGTGGGTGCAGGCTGGGCGAAAACCAAGACATTAGGACAAGGTGAAATGGCTTGAAATGCACTGGAATGGAGGTATAGATTGGATATTAGGAAAATGTTTGGTACTGTGGGGTGGTGAAGCCCCAGCAGAGGTTGCCCACAGAAGCTGAGATTGCCCCATCCCTGGAAGTGTCCATGGCCACGTTGGCTTGGGTTTGGAGCAACCTGAGATAGTGGAAGTTGTCCCTGGCCATGAGAGGGCATGGAACTAACTGGTCCTTATGGTTCTTTGCAACCCATAATGTTCTGTATGTCAATAATCATTCATTCACTCAAACTAAACAGGACTCATTTCCTTCAATTTCCAAAAGTCCAGGAGCAATAGAATGATGAGTTGGTTGTTACAACCAGAACTATGCAGAAAATTCTGCTGAACGAAATTTTTAAAACAAAATGCTTGCATGATACAGTTTCTTTTCTCTCTGTTACTCCGGGAATGGTGCGTTAAAAAAAGAGGGGGTTTCCAGAGTGAGGGTGGAGACCAAGAAGAGGCAAATGTGGCAGAGCAGGGGCAATTTCCTCTTTTCTGCTGAGGCCCATCTGACATAACAAAGCTGAGCCCAACAGTGGTCACATCATTAGAAGGGGCCAGAAAGCATCAGAGACCCCCAAAGTGTCCCCAACCCCACAGTGCTGCATGACACAGGGTAAACCCCTCCCAGGGTAAATTGGGGCAATCCCACAAAAGCCTGAAGGAACAGAACCCTTTGAACTCTTTGTTGCACAGGCCCCCACCCCTAAAGGAACAAGAATGAGGAAATCAAAGTAGCAGGTTTTATTGCTGGAACCATGGGAGTGTCTTCTGTGAGCTGTTGGCACCCTGGCCCAATTTGTTCATGCCCATTCCCAGGAGAATAACTGGTGTCTGATGCTGACACTTGTGTGGGTGTTATGGCATCCTCACATTGCACCTGGACACCCAATGTCCTGTAAGGATGCTCTGGGCACTGTGACATCACTGGCTGTTATAGAAATTTCAGTGAGAAGCAATTTGTGGATTATATAAGACATGACCCTGCAATCCATCACTGCAGCAAAAATAAATTTATTGTAAGTTCTTGTAAACTAAATGGTGTAGCACACATTGATCTTTTATAACCACTGAATACATATTCCAAATCAGATTACCATAAGGCTACAGAAAAGCTTCAGAAGCAGAGCAGAGAATGAAGGCATGCAAGATCTTCTTGTCCACACTCAAGGCTCAATCAGGATGGGCCAGAGCAGGTTGTCCAGAATCATGGTTGGGGTTTGGGTATGTGCAGACATGGAGATGTCCAGACAAGATGTCTGGGCAGCCTGAGATGCCCTGGTGGCACAGCCTTGCTAAGGAGGGGAGGGACAAGTCAGCTGCACACTGTCAGGGAGAGCTAAGGAGGAGAGGACTCGTCCCTGAGAGCTCTCTCCTGAGATGGGCAGCAAAGCAAAGCAGCTGGAGGCTCTGGCCACGGCTTTGTGCCTTTGGGCAGAGGAGGAGGTGCCCTGAGGGACAGAGCTGCAAACACAGCAGACATGGAAACAGCACAGAAGCTGCACAGGACATTTGTCTCCCTGTGCTCTGCTCTGCTGAGAGCCCAGCTGCAGTGCTGCCTCCAGCTCTGGGGCCCACAGCTCAAGAAGGATCCAAAGCTGTTGGAGTGGAGTCCAGTGCAGGCCATGAAGGTGCTCTGAGGGCTGGAGCCCGTCTGCTCTGGAGAGAGGCTGAGAGGGCTGGGCTTGTTCAGCCTGGAGAAGGCTCCAGAGAGTCCAGTACCTACAGGATGTCTAAGAGGGCTGGAGAGGCTCTTTGGACAAGGCTGTGGAGTGACAGGACAAGAGGGAATGGTTTCACACTGATGGAGGGCAGGGTTAGTTGGGATATTCTAAAGGAGCAAATTGCTGGGAGCAGGCTGTGATATATAGAGTAAAAGTTACCCAGCGCTGTTTTTACTGCCCCATCCCTGGAAGCGTTCAAGACCAGGCTGGGGAGGGCTTGGATAATTCTGGGACATTGGAAGGCGTCCCTGCCCATGGATGTCAGGTCAAAATGAGATGATCTTGAAGGTTTTAAGGTCTCATCAAAACCAACCCATTCAGTGATTCTGTGACATGTGGGAAAATCTCCAGAGGCTTTTCAATAGAGGATGTGAGGCTAATTTCCTGGGACAGGCATTGTAGACAGAGTAACCATTCCTTCCTCATACAGCTCGGTCAACCTCTCTTCCAGTTCCCCCAACCTTAGGTTCCCCTCCTGGTTCTTGTCATTCTCAGCAATGGCCCCCCAAGCCTTTATGGCCTTTTTGCCCAGCAGGCAGCAGGCAGCTGACCAGATGTGTCTGGGTACATGAACCCTCCTGTTGGTGACCTTGGTGTCCCCAGGCACAGCACCCATGATGACTCCAGTTTCTGTACAGCTCTTTGTCCTTACAGGCATCGTTCTGGACTCGTAGGTGCTCCACTGGCCAGTGTTGAGTGTGCTGTCCTGGGGCACTGTGTGAGTGAGGGTGAAGGTTTCTGTTGTGCTCTCACCACTATTCAGATGTCCATTGGGTGTCAAATGGCCACGGTCCAAACCACTCATTTGGTCACAGTCATCACGGACAGCCTGGCTCTCTTTGATTTGCTCTAAGAGGAATATCTGTTGTTTTATGAGGATTCTATCGCTTTCTATCTCTATAAGATTATTTTTACTTATTAACTGGACAAGGGAAGAAAAAGAGACGTTAGAATGGGGAATGAGAGTACTGGAGATGATTTCCTTGGAGCTGAAATCTCTGCTAGTCAAAATACCATTTTTTGTCATCTCAGTGCAGGAAAATGCATCAATCTCAAAGAAATAATAGACATGCCACTCCTACATGAACATAAAAGCTTTAATTAGAAAGAAGCTCAGAATGTGACTGCTCTCATTGTGACTTGTGATCTTTGTGATCCAGCCTGCAGCTGTGGTGGGAGCATGGGTGGATGCATGAGACAAGGAGCATTTGCCACTCCTAGGACTGAAAGGTGACTGTGGTGAGACACCTTCCCTTGCAAATCCCCTCTCTTTCCTCCTGTCTCCACAGCCCAAATCTACTCAGGGCTCTCTCTGGATCCCCTCATGCCACACTGTGATTCTGTGATTTTATGTGTGGTTGCTACAGGTGTACTCCAGTCCTGGAACACCAGAGGTTGCCTCCTCTAACCCCATACCCAGGGAGATGTGACAGGAAATCCGTCCTGCAGCTGAGGTTTCCCTGGGAGGGCTGCAGTTTGTTCAAGGATGAACAGTTTTGCTCAGGAAGCAAAAAGATCTCAGTGTAAATGGAATCTGTGACTGCAGTGCTAAGAATGGCTATGAGCATTGATCTGGGCCAGGGAGCATTTTCTGCAGCATCACTCAAAAGAAGTTACAAATAATCAGCCTCTTCGAGGGGTCTGTATGCTGAGTAGAAGCCTGTGGAAGTTATCAAGATCAAAGATTTTTTTGGTGGCCTGTGTTCAAGATCCAGGAGGAGCATGCCAAGTTGGATAGGGCTTGGAACATGCTAGTCATGTGGCAAGTGGCCTGGCCCATGCAGGAGTGTTGGATTGAGATGGTCTTTAAGGATTCTTCCAACACCAACTATTTTATGATTCTACAAAAAGTGACAAAGTGGAGGCTGCAGTGGTGCAAGACCAGAATCGTTGCTCAAGTTCCTATGTGTAATGAGATGAAAAGATTAGTTTATCATAATTTTAACTGATTCTTTTTTATCTTTGGGGAGCATATTTAACCTTCCTCTACAGTAGGGCATGTGTGTTGCTTCTCTGGCTCAACTTCCCCCAAATGCCATCCTACCACTTTGTCCTTAGCAATGACAGGAATTGCCTCTTTTTGTCTTCTGCAATTGTCCTGACCTGTTCCACTGAAGTTTGTCTGAAGGACATTTGTGAGGGTTCCATAGCTTTGGAGTTCTGTGTGTCTGCTGGATCCTTCTGGACCAAGCCTGAGCCAGAGGGGCTCAGGGCTCACTGCCCATGCATGGAGATCACACCCTTCTGACTGGATTGACACTGCTGCTCCTCACTTTTCACTGCCTCAAACATCACTCCAGAAATCCCTCCACACTTAAGCTGACCCTCTCATCCCCAGTGCCTTTTCCCCCAAGCCTTTGTCCCTGGGCCATCTGAGACCCTTCTGAGTTTCTCCTCACTTCTCTCACACCCTCACAACGCCTGTTTGACTCTTCACTGGGAGCTGATAAGCTCTGTCAGGGCTGCAGAACAACTCAGGGTAAAGTGGGGATCAGATCCCAACAGGACTGGTGGTCCCTCAAGTTCAGCCTCTCTTGGGTGCCTTTTCCCCATTACATGGGCACTCAACATAACCAGATACAGGGAAGGGAATAATTTCACTTTGTAATTTAGCACAAATAATCTGTTACTTTCATCCCATCAGGGACTGTGTCAGCATTTGATGCCTGCAGAAAAAATCCATCCAGACAAAGACCTGGGATTGAAGGAGCTGTCCAGCAAAGGGGTGACAGTGATGTGCTCACTCTGTTCTCCTACAAAGCACAATCTTCTCCTGGGTCTCTGTGCAGCCCAGCTGGCACAAGGCAGGGCTCTTGCTGCTCTGCCCGTGGCAGCTGGAGCAACAGCAGCACAAGTCCATGGTGCTGCCAGGCAGTGCCCTGTGTCTGTGCTGGCATCTGGTTCCTGTGCTCAGGTGTCCAGAGCCCCCAGAGCTGTCCCTGGGGAAAGGGTCAGGTTTCCCACACCACTGAGGTACCTCTGGAGCTTGTTGCTGCACACACTGATGATGAGGGAGATGAGCTTTCAGGAGAGCATTCAGAACCATGACTGGTGCACACCAGAGCTTTCAGCAGAACTCAACAACATTTTGAAAAGCTCTACTTCAAGGACAGGCAGCAAAACTCATATTGTCCTCCCTGGAATGTGATAGGCTCTGAGCAGAGTTTCTCGTGCAGTTGGAAGGCCAGATCTCTTACTCTGAGCACAGCACAGTGTGGATGAAACTTCTGGTACCCCAGTTTGCTCATGTGCAGCAATTTTCTGTCTCTGGATGCTGCTGTATTGTATATTTTTATTATTATTATTATTATTATTTCTATGGTATACATGATATTGTGATATTGTGCAGCTTCTAAATGTTAGATTTTACTGGTCCTTTCTGCTGTCTGAGCATCCACTGAGAAGCTCCAAATCCGGAGTCCTGATGGATGCATTGGGCCTCTAATTCTCTTAGGGACATGATATGTCAAGAGGTGTTTCTTGCGTGAGGGTGGCTCACCTGGGTGATGCTGGAAACTCAGTTTGTATCCCCCAAAAACACTGACAAGGTATCCATGTTCTGTGCAGCATCTTTGGGTGTGGGGCACAGTGCTTGGTCAGTAACTTTCCTGAACACCTCCTCACCTGACCCTCAGGTTCTTGGCTGATATTACTGTGCCAAAGTGCTGTTGGCAACAGCAAGGGGCGTTTTACCCAACTACAGCAAGTGAGGACCTCAGTGCAGGGCGTGTAACAGCAATGCACCCAGACACCTAATAGATAAATAGTTCTTCAGGAATATGAGGTGTCATCTTATATTGTAACCTTGTACAAGTTGCGAAAGAGGAAAATTTGGCTCCTGGACTGATCAAAGGAGCTTTGCTCAGCACTTCTCTCAAGCAGAGGCCACTGTCTTGATTCTCCTGATTCCATCTCTTTTGGGACAGCACATGGCAGTGTGTTCAGTCCACAGAATGTGAACACTTGGTGTTACTGGAAAAAGACAAAGCAAGGTGCATGATTGTCACACTCCGCACAACCTGAGCGGGGGTCGTGATGGTTCGTTTGACTACAGGATGCAAAAGACAATAGCAAGACACTAAGGTTTTGTTCAGCAGCAAGCAGCAAAGCAATGTATTGAGGGCCAACAATTGAGTTTTGGGGTAACGGTGAGAAGGAGAGAGATAGAGAGAGATAGATAAAAACATGACGAAGTAGGGAGGGAGAGTGAAACAGAGGGAGATGGAGAGAGAGAAAGAGTAAGAGACAGAGGGACAGAGAGGGAGAGACAGAGAGAGAGAGAAAGAGAGAGAATAGGGGGAATAACTGCTAACAGATGGGATGTCCTCAGAGCATCCGGCGATGTCTTCCATCTGTGAGGAGAAAGCAGTCTCAAAGGTCTCTTTGGAGAGTACAGTAATTCCACGACCATAAGGCGCACCGGACTATAAGGCGCACCCACCGGGAGTTGGCAAAATTCGCAACTTTGTAGATCAGATAAGGCGCACCGGACTATAGGGCGCACTTTTTTTTTGCAGCGAGGCTCCGCCCCCAGCTTTCTCCGCGCGGTTGCTGGCCAAGGCCCCGCCTCAACCCGGCAGTCATTGGCCCCCGGGCCCGCCTGTACCTGGCAGGGGCGGTGCCGCGGGGCCCCAGGCCCGCCTGCATCAGGCGGGGCCGGGGCATGGCCGCCGCCCCTCCGTGCTGCCTCTCCGGGGTCGGGCTATGGCCGCCGCCCCTCCGTGCTGCCTCTCCGGGGCCGGGCTATGGCTGCCGCCCCTCCGTGCTGCCTGCACGGGGCCGGTGGGTGCCTGTGGAGGGGCGGCTCCGCCTCCACAGGGCCGGTGGGTGCCTGTGGAGGGGCGGCTCCGCCTCCACGAGGCCAGTGGGTGCCTGTGGAGGGGCGGCTCCGCCTCCACGGGGCCCGGGCGTGCCTCTGGAGGGGCGGCTCCGCCTCCACAGGGCCGGGGCGTGCCCGCCCCTGCTCCGCCCCACCTCCACCTGGCAACCATGGCCCTGCCGGCTCCCCCCGTGGCTCACAGCTCGCACTTCCGGGTAGGCAATTTTTTTGAACTTTGTCCATCAGATAAGGCGCACCGGACTATAAGGCGCACTTCCGGGTTCCAGGGAAAATTTTTGTCAAAAGGGTGCGCCTTATAGTCGTGAAATTACTGTAACAATTCTATAGTCCATTTCAAGGCGAGGGGCCACTGGCCAAAAGGTGAGGAGATTTATGGACTATTGTGTTCAGAGGACCATGGCTTCCAGAATCAGGTGCAGAAAGTATGGCTGTTCTAGCTCCGCACCTACGCGAGTCCATTGTACCGTGACAGTACAGCACACACACCCAAACACAGTCCCTTGGTAAGCATCCACCTTGGACAGAGCAGAACTCCTGCCCAAAGTGAGAGGTGGGACCCAGGGGTCTCAATGGTCTCAGGGTCTCAGTCTCTGATGATGATTGTGAGACAGATCGGGCAATCTTTGGCCCGATCCTTACAATGATCCAACCCACGCTGCAGGAAAGGTTTAGTTCACAGTGTTTTTCTCTCAGGATGCTGCAAAAATAATTCTTCTTAATGGCTAAACTCCGTGTGACACAGGGGAACCCAGAGCTGTCCTAAAGGTGGACAGACACAGAGAAAACTGCAAAATTACCCTGCCATGTCACTGTAGCGTGGGAGACTGTCCAGGTAGACACTTGGTTGAAGTCCATGTATACACTTGCACAGCCTCCCCCCTCATGCCCTGGGCCAGTCAGTGATCTGCTCACCAAAGGAGATCAGGTTCTGTGGGCAGGACGTGCCTTTCCTAAAGCCCTGCAGGTGGGACTGATGCCTTGGTTATGCTGTATGTGCTGTGTGATCACGCTCAGGCTAAGCTGCTCCATAACCCTTCTGGGAAGCGAGGCCAGGTGGTCACACCTGCAGTTCCCCAGATTGTCCTTCCTGCCCTTCTGTGGATGGGTGTTACAGTGGCCAAACTCCAGGCATCGGGACCTCCCCAGTCTCCCAGCACTGATGAGAACTGATGGAAAGCAACATTCCTCATAAATGAAATAAGGCAGTACCCAAGTGGATCCTTTTCTCTGTTGGGCTTCCCATGTATTTCACAAGCTTGCTGTGGATGGCAGGGCATTTCTGATTACTACTAGGGACTGCCAGGCCTTACTGCCTGGATTTCTGCCTGGGAAGAGTCTGGAATCTGATAAGTATGGGACAGATGGGGTGTGAGTTTTGGTTTTGCACAACCTGGGTTTTGGTATTGGGAGGTCCAAAGAAGTGTCTGCTGTGGAAAGATGCTAGAAGCTTCCACCATATCTGCCAGATTCGGTCCCTGATTTCTGTGAAGATGGACTTGTGTTGGCCAATGCTGGCCAATGAGTGATGCTGGTAATGCCACCATGAGGACATATCTCAGAAGAAAATCAAAGCAAAGTGAGGTGTGTTGCATTAATTCCATCCACCGAAGTGGAGGAGGTGAGAACATGTGAGGGAAACAACATGGAGACACCAAGGTCAGTGGAAAAGGAGGGGAGGAGGTATTCAAGGTACTGGAGCTGAGATGAAGCAACTGGGCCCCTGCAGCCCATGGATCCACAGGAGTGCAAAGATGCCCCTGCAACCCATGGGGATCCACAGGGATTGTAGAGATCCACCCACAGCCCATGGGTTGGTGCTCACAGCAGAGCAGGTGGATGTCTGGAGGGGGCTGTGATCCAGTGGGAGACACAGTGAAGGGAAGAGTCCCCTGCTCCCAGGCTGGAGCAGCCTGTCCTTGGAGGACTGCAGCCTATGGATGAATGACCCATGCCACAGCAGTTCTGGGAGGAATCTGTGCCTTAGGGAGGGACTCATAATGTAGCAGTTTTAGTTGAACTGCTGCTTGTGAGAGTGGAGCCACGCTGGAGAAGTTCAAGGAGAACTGTATCCCATGGGAGGGACCCCATGGTGCAGCAGGGGAGGGACTCCTCTCCCTGAGCATTGGGAAAAATCTTGGGTGATGGATAGACAAAAACCTGCCACACTGTGTCTCCCTGTGCTGTTGGTGGGAAGGAGGGAAGGATTGGGGGAAGCAAAGGGGTGTTTAAGGGCTATATTACTTGCTATCCTCCTCTAATTTGCTTAGTAATAAACTCATGTTCTGTGTGTAAGATGAGCCAGTTTTGCCCTTGGAGGCAGTCCTAATCACAGCTCATGATCCCTTCATTAATTTTTTTATTCCCTTCTCTGTTCCGCTGTGGCAGAGGAGGGTGAGTGGGCAGCTTTTGTGGGTGTCTGATGTTTGCCCAGTGTAAAACCACAACAGTTGGTCAAGCAGCCAGTGGTTCAGAGCCTGGAAAACAGGGACAGTGGGGATGGGATAAGGAATGAGGCGGATGAGTGTGGTCTCAAGCCCCAGCCAACCTGCAGAGGTGCGTGAGCAAGTCTGGAGCCCCATGAGTTACAGCAGAGGTGTCTGCAAAGGAGAAATCACTGGTGTCTGATGCTGACACTTGTGTGGGTGTTATGGCACCTTCAGATTCCACTTGGAGACCCAACGTCCTGCAAGGATGCTCCAGGCACTGTGACATCACTGGAGGATGCAGAAATTTCAGTGAGAAGCAATTTGTGGTTTATATAAGACATGACCCTGGAATCCAACACTGCAGCAAATGACTTTTATTGTAAGCTCTTGCAAACTAAATGATGTGGCACACATTGATCTTTTACAACCATTGAATATATTTCCCCAAATCAATTTCCCATAAATCTGCAGAAAAGCTTCAGAAGCTGAGCAGAGTATCAAGCAATCCAAGGAGTGCATCACAGCAATTTAGCTTTGGCTGCTCAAAGCTTTCTATGTATCTGATGCCAAAGCCTGCCTGTCTGATACAACAGGTGCTGCTCTCAAGATGCACTTCCAAAAGCAAGCAAACAAAAGCATGTCCCAGAATCACATAATCACTGAATTGTTGGGTTCTGGAGGGACTTCTCAAAATCTTCTAGTCCACACTCCATGCTCAAGCAGGATGAGCCAGAGCAGGTTGTCCAGAATCATGGTTGGGGTTTGGGTATGTGCAGACATGGAGATGTCCAGACAAGATGTGTGGGCAGCCTGAGGTGCCCTGGTGGCACAGCCTTGCTAAGGAGGGGAGGGACAAGTCAGCTGCACACTGTCAGGGAGAGCTAAGGAGGAGAGGACTCGTCCCTGAGAGCTCTCTCCTGAGATGGGCAGCAAAGCAAAGCAGCTGGAGGCTCTGGCCACGGCTTTGTGCCTTTGGGCAGAGGAGGAGGTGCCCTGAGGGACAGAACTGCAAACACAGCAGACAAGGAAGCAGCACAGAAGCTGCACAGGACATTTGTCTCCCTGTGCTCTGCTCTGCTGAGAGCCCAGCTGCAGTGCTGCCTCCAGCTCTGGGGCCCACAGCTCCAGAAGGATCCAAAGCTGTTGGAGTGGAGTCCAGTGCAGGCCATGAAGGTGCTCTGAGGGCTGGAGCCTGTCTGCTCTGGAGAGAGGCTGAGAGAGCTGGGCATGTTCAGCCTGGAGAAGAGTCCAGAGAGTCCAGTACCTACAGGATGTCTAAGAGGGCTGGAGAGGCTCTTTGGACAAGGGGATGGAGTGACAGGACAAGAGGGAATGGTTTCACACTGATGGAGGGCAGGCTTAGATGGGATATTCTAAAGAAGTAAATTGCTGGGAGCAGGCTGTGGTATATAGAGCAAAAGTTACCGAGAGCTGTTCTGACTGTCCCATCCCTGGAAGTGTTCAAGACCAGGCTGGGGAGGGCTTGGAACAACAAGGACAGTGGAAGGTGTCCCTGCCCGTGGCAGGCAGGTCAAAATGAGATGAATTTTAATGCTCTACACTCCCATCCAAGCCAACCCATTCTGTGATTCTGTGATTCTGTGACATTTGGGAAAAGCTCCTGAGCCTATTCCATCAAGCTTACTGCTGGGAACAGGAATTTTTGAACAGAGTAACATCCTTTCCCTCATAGAGGTCGGACAAACTCTTCTCTAGCCTCTTCAGGTTGAGTCTAGTCACCACGTTCATGTCTTTCTTGTTCTCAGCAATGGCTCCCCAAGCGTTTATGGGCTGTTTGCCCCTCACACAGCAGGCAGCTGACCAGATGTGGCTGGGTACATTAACCCTCCCATTGGAGATGTAGGTCTTCCCAGGTACAGCACCCGTGAGGACATAGGTGGTGTCACAGCCCTGGGATTCCTGGGCCACCGTGTTCTCGTAGTCATGCCAGGCACCCTGGTTGAGTATTGTGTACTGGGGCACTATGTTGGTGAGAGTGAAGGTAGCGTTCTTGTCATCACCAGTATGGTGGCCACTGGGACACAAGTGACCACGGTCCAGAAACAGGGCTTCACTGTAGTCTTTGTCAATAGCCTGATTCTTGGCAATCTGCTGTGATTTGATCTTGTATTCTCGTATGATGGAATCCTCTCCTTCCATATACTTGTGATAACTTTGGTCGATCAGCTTGACAAGGGAAGAAGAGGAAAAGGTGTCAGTACTGAGGATGCATGGAATGAAACAGATTACCCTGAGAAGACGTCTCTGTCAAAACCCCAATTTGTCTCCTCAGTTTAGGAAAATGCATGAATCAGAGAGAAATCGTAAACATGGCCCTCCTGAATGGACACAAAAGCTTTAACTAGAAAGCAGCTCAGAATGCGACTGCTCTCATTTGTGACCCTTGTGATCCAGCCTGCAGCCTGTGCTGGGAGCATGGATGGATGCATGAGACAAGGAGCATTTCCCACTCTGGTGAGACACCTTCCCTGCCAAATCTGCCTCTCTTTCTTCCTGTCCCCACTGCCCAAATCTGCTCAGGGATTTTCCTGGATCCTCTCACACCACGGGGTGATTCATTGATTCTGTGATTTTATGTGTGGTTCCTACACGTGTACCCACTCCTGGAACACAAAAAGTTCCCTTCTCTAACCCCATACCTAGGGAGATGTGGCAGGAGATCAGTCCTGAGGCTGAGGTTTCCCTGGGAGGGCTGCAGTTTATTTAAGGATGAACATATTTTCTCTGGATACAAAGGATCTCAATGTAAATGGTATGTGTTACAGCAGTGCTAAGAATGTGTCTGAGAGCTGATCTGAGCCAGGCAGCATTTTCTGCAGCATCACTCAAAAGAAGTTACAAATGATCAGCCTCGAAGAGGAGCCTGTAATCCCAGAAGAGTCCTGGGGAATCTTTGGCAGTGCTCCAAAAAGCCTTCTGGAGAAAGTTAACAAAATCAATAATGTTCAAGGTAATCTGTCCCTATAGTCTAGGAAGAGAAGGCCAGTGATGGGTTTGGAGCATGCTGGCCTGGTGGCAAGTGGCCTGGGCCATGCAGGGGGTTTGGATTGAGATGATCTTTAAGGTTCCTTCCAACACAAACCACTCTGTGATTCTACAAAATGACAGAAGATTTTATGCTTCACTAATGTGAAGGCTGCAGTGGTACAAGAGCAGATTAATTGCTCATGTTCATGTGAGTAACAAGTGCAAATTATTATTGTTTTCAAAACTTCAACATGTTGTTGTTCATCTAGAGGGAAGCATATTTAGCCTTCCTCTGAAACGGGACTTTATGATCTTCCACATTTTCACCCAAATCTCTTCCCCTACTCTTCCCATGGAAAGGTCCTGAATTTTATGCCCTTGTATTCCTTAATTGGGCTGGCCTGTGTTCCTGGAGGTTTGTCTGAAGGACATTTGTGAGGGTTCCATAGCTTTGGAGTTCTGTCTGTCTGCTGGATCCTTCTGGACCAAGCCTGAGCCAAAGGTGCTCAGGGCTCACTGCCCATGCATGGAGATCACACCCTTCTGACTGGACTGACACTGCTGCTCTTCACTTTTCACTGCCTCAGACATCACTCCAGAAATCCCTCTACACTTAAGCTGACCCTCTCATCTCCAGTGCCTTTTCCCCCACGGCTTTGTCCCTGGGCCATCTCAGCCCCTACTGAGTTTCTCCTCACTTCTCTCACACCCCTCACAAAGCCTGTTTGACTCTTCACTGGGAGCAGATAAGCTCTGTCAGGGCTGCAGAACAACTCAGGGAAAAGTGGGGAGCAGATCCCAGCAGGACTGGTGGTCCCTCAAGTTAGCCTCTCTTGGGTGCCTTTTGGTCCCATGACTTGGTCCCCCATCCCAGCAGGGCACCGGGAGGGGAATCATTGGACTTTGTAATGTAACACAAATTATTTTGATTTGCTGTTGCTGTCAGGTGAAGGCAGAAAACTGGGCACCTTTGGGATATGATTCATCTCATCCTCCTGCTGATGTCTCAGATGCATCAGAGGAACCACGTGGTGCAGGTGCTTGAAAGTAAAAGGATAAAATTCCCATCCAGTGTGTGCATTTGCCTGTGAGTAGTGGGGTGGTAGGAAAAAGAAGTGGTAATTTAAATGCTGCAGCTCATCTGTGAGTGAATGGAAGGTGATGCCCAGTAAGAGAGACACTTACCTGAGGCTCAACCAACCATGGCTGATCTCTGTCTCCTGGTCCAGGCTTGCAGATGTAAGCAGAGTACACTGGAATTCTGTTGTTTCTGTCATACAGTGTGGCAAAGCGATATTTGTTGTCATAGAACTGGCAGATCCTGGCTGCATTCGTTGGACGCAGGGCACCACGTGGGGGGGTTTTCTCATAGAAAAAAAGAGCACAAGGTCCTAGAAAGGCCTCCACCACCTCGCTGTGCCCCAGCCAGAGGCAGCTCGCCAACACCTGCAGCAGCAGCAGCAGCCTCAGCATGGTGGGAGGATTTCAGTGAAGGGCTCTTGTTCCCCTGGAAGGCAAATGCAGAGGGACACTCAGCTTGGACAGAGCTGGGCATGGCCTGGAGGCTTTTTGTGCAGGGGAACAGAGCTGGCAGAGTAGGAGATTATGAGAGACCAGGAAAGGAGTAATTTATGTCCTGCTGGATAAGGAAAAATCTTGAGGGCAATAAAGGTGAAACCTAAACCAGAGTTTAGGTGCCCAGAGGAGGAGGCAGCAGTGGGAGAAGTCAGCCTGGGTGAGGAAGGAGCCAAAGCCACCACGAGTGTCATCACCTGTCACTGCAAAGTTATCTTGCAAGTGAGGCACAGCCCTGGGACAAGGTCACCTTTCCCCACCTCCCTCCTGCCCTGAGCACCTCCCCACAGCAGACACCTGCAGCTGGGCACAGACTCTGCTCAGGCCCTGCAATGCTGAGCTGGGCTAGAATCTCATGGGGCACTGGGCAGGGAAAGAACAGCAGTGCTGCACTTCCTACATGTCCCTGGCCCCATCCAGGTTCACACAGACACACAGCTCCTCCAGTCAGACCCAATCCTGAAGCCCAATGATGCACTTGGGCTCCTGCCTCTCAGCTGGCATTGGGCAATGGCTGTCCTGCTGCTCACCCTGCATTTCCACGTTATCCAACCCCAGACACTGAACTTGCAGAGACATGGAGTGTGGGAGAGCCTTGGTGGGGGATGGTGGTCAGAATAAACTCAGGCGCTCTCTATGTTCTGGTCTTGAAGTTTGCAGTTTATTGCATAGGGCGTGGGTAAAGAGGGCCCTGCTTGGAGCTGCCAGCCATAGCTCAGAGCAGGGCAGAGAGAGAGTTTGGGGTGGTAGGAGTTCTAAGAGATAAGTAAGAGGACAAAGTAAGAGAAGTAAGTAAGAGCTAAGAGAAGGAATTAAGAGAGCGAGTTTCTCATTACAACACAATAAATCTTCTTCCATATTGAATATTCTAATTTCCACTAACCAATCTAATACATGATACAAATTCTCTAACATTTGCATGCAACCTATAGAAATTGCTATATTACAGTGTTTTACTGCTTTCTTATCTCTAAACATTATCTCACACCCTTCCTGTTACGCCTGGAGAGAATCTCTGCTGGCTCTTTGGTATTTGTGGCACCTGGCATTATCTAAACAAAGGAAGGAATCCTTCAAGCATCCACATTGTTGCTCTCAGCCACACAGTCGAAAACTGCTATCATTTCTATATCGCTTCTGGTTTTCATATTCTCAAAATCTTTTGCTAGACAATCATATTTATAGGTTTTCCTGACTCATCCTTCCCAACAATGGAGAGAGAAAATGAAGGGGCCAAGCAGATGGTAGCAGCAAGCAAGAGAGATAACACCTCAATCTTATCAGCACAATGGCTGCTGCAATGCAAGCACTGAGAGGGTGCAGCTCTTCCTGTGAGTACTTGGGATTCCTGCTGTTGGCATTCTTCAGCTTTTATGATGGATTTTCCTGTACTGTCAAATGCATCATTGCAAGAATTTCTTGGTCAGACAGCTGTCCCATTTTGTCTTTCTCAGTGCTGATGTTCTTCTCAGCAGTCACTTAGATCATTCCTTTATGAGAAAAGTGCTGAAAAGCTCCCTGGGATGCTGGCAACCAAGCAAGGGGCTTTGTGTCATTTCAGAGGCAACACAGGTTTGGGATGGCAGGGATGCTTCCATTTGCATGGCCAGACACTCAGTGGAGTGATTTATTATCAGCAGCATTTGGAATAAGGCAGGGAGGACAGGCAGTTCAAAGGGTTCCTGGCACAGAAAGCTGCCACAGCCTCTAAAGCACAAAGCTCAGCTTTGGCTGGGAAGGGGCTGAGGTGAGGGCTGCTGAGGGCTTGACAAGTCACCTTGCACATTTGTTCTTTTCTTATCCTTCTCCCTGACCCTCATCTCTGCATTTCCATTGCATTCAGCATGTAGAGCTACACACAGCTCTGCCCTGAAAACTGCTATCTGGTCCTTTTTTTCTTTTGTTGTGTACCACATTCCTGCACCAGGAATGTGGTGACCAATGATCTAGAAACTGAGAACATGAACCGCAGGTGTTGAGTTCTTACAATACGCTACAGAGCACAGACTAGTCTGCCCCAAATCAATTTGAGAAATGTCTGAGATGTCCTTTAATGTTACCCACACAATGAGATTAAAATTTATCTAACTAACTTAACATCTTACTCAATAGATACATAGATAAAATCCCTCCATGACAAAGAGCAGCACAGGACACTGCTCACAGCCCCGAAGTGGCAGAGGACTCTCAAATGCCTCTGCTGCAGTCTCAGATTGGCTACTTTTGTATGATCTCCAAGCAGACAGAGTTGTTGGGTTTACCAAACAGGGTTTAGAGAGAATTTTCTAGGAGTACAGCCACCCGTGTTTGTCTGGAGGAGTGTTGCAAGGTCATGGTTGGAGTTTTGGTGCTCAATAAAATCACCCCTCCTTGTTATTCAACAGTTTGATGTTAATTTTCAGGTTGGCTGCTTTGAGTTTCTTTCCCAAATCCTTCCTTCTCTCCTTGCCCTCCTGATTGACAGAGAATACTAAAGTGCTGCAAAATTCAGTGCATGCATAAGCTCTGATTGCTCCTTGGAGATCATTGAATCCAGCCTAGGCTTTGTCTTTACGTATTTATTGCAATGCTCAGGAAAAGCTTGGAGTATTGGAGTGAGTGGTGAGGAAGGAGCAGGAGCTTACCTTGAAGCAGAGTCTCAGAAGAGGCAGCTGAAGAGTTCCTTCAGTTTTCTCCCTGGAGAAAGGACTGTTGGAATCCTCAGGAGTGTCACTGCAATATATACCCAATCATAAATATGCAATATATAACATTTTTCTAAGCAGAGAATACCACAGAATAGAGAAGCTTTCCGTTTATTTGGGGTTTTTTGAGGGGGTTTGTTCATAGCCACCATGAAATAGGTTGACAGTTGTTTGTAATGGTTTCCTCAGAATTTCTCTGAAATTCACTGACTTGCAGCATGGTATGTCAGGATCAGTTAACAGGGTCTGGTGACTTCCTTGGTCATTTCATCAATCCCACCAGCTGCAGCTGCTGCTGCTCCAGCTCCTACATGTGTTTGTGTTCCCAACAGAACATCTCTGGTGACATGAGATGGACTGGCCTGTCTCTGAGTACACTCAGACAGTCACAGGCTGCTCTTCTGCAGCCTCATATAACATCATTCCTATGGCCAGGCAACAAATATTCTCTTGCCTGATGGCCATGGCTTTGTACCAGCTTCATCCCAGCAGCCTGGGAAGGAGAAGGCTCTGGGGATACCTCAGAGCACCTGCCAGGACTTTAGGAGTCTACAGGAGAGCTGGAGACAGACTATGGACAAGGGTGTGGAGCTGATAGATGTGCTGGGTTCAGAGTAAATGTTCTTGACAGTGGCAGGTGTGGGGCTGTGTTTTTGGAGTTCTGCTGTACACAGAGCTGATAACACAGAGATATTTTTTGTTATTGCTGAGGAGAGCTTTTACAGAGCCAAGGCCCTTTCTGCTTTTTGTAGTGCCAGGCTGACCAGGAGGCTGGGGGTACTTGGGAGGTTGGGAGGAGACACAGCCAGGACAGGTGACCCTAAGAGACCTGAGGGATCTCCCCGACCATGTGGCATCATACTGAGGATATAAAGTGAGGAGAAGAAGGAAGAAGGAGAGGACATTTGCCGTACTGAGTTTTATCTTCCCAGGTAACTGTTAGGTGGGATGGGCCCTGCTCTCCTGGAGGTGGGTGGACATTTTCTGTCCGTGGGGAATGGGAAAATGGTAAATTTTACCTACAACCCTAGCACAAATATGGCCACAGCCTTTGTACTGACAATACACAATGCTTCAGTGCATTCAATATTCCCTATCATTGCATTGGGACTGAATCATGACGGAGCTGTTCTCTATCCTTCCAAGCATAGAGAATGGGCCCGTCAGATCGGTGGAAAATAGCAAACTGTCAGTCTGGAAGCTTGCATTGCTCGAGAACAATTGGGATTTATCTGTGAAAGTAATGCGATCAGAGCCCAAGATATTTGTTTATATACTGAACAGAACGTCTGCAACTTTGAAATTCACCCAAATGACACTCCTGAGACCGTACTGGTATATATAGGCAATGGCTGTGCTTGCTTGAGAACTGCTTGTGATAGTGCTTCTGTGGAAAATTTAGTAGTAAGCACTCAAAATCATTCAAATCTTTGTGTTTGTAACTTTACTAAAATTACAGGATGTGACTTTTCTTTTGTAGCTCCAGTAATCTCTCATCATCTTTTACAGTCCAATTATACACTGATCTCTCACTTACTGCCTTCCCCCATTGGAATGAATCTTTCTTTGGTAAAGCAATTGCTGCTTCACCAAGACCTAATCAATATTTTAGAAAGGATTAAAGGTAATGGACAAAGAACTTTAATAACTGTTTTCCATAATGTGAGTGAAATTCATCATGTCCTGGAAAGAGTAAAAACAGCTGCGGAATACCGATGGTGGGATACTCTTTTTGGGTGGTTGCCTACTGCCACAGGGGTCCTAAACAAACTGCGTCATCCCATCATTGTCCTCCTGATTCTAGTCTTGATTGGTTTTGTTCTATCAGCAATTCTCTACATTATGAATTGGAGAATTATGAAACGGTTGACACATTTGACATCCACACTAAATTTACACAAATCTGTCACCATTGACATCCCTAAGGTTATTAATGTAAGGAGTACTGTGTGACCTTGAAATAGGACGAAACATGTTCTTGATTACAAAGATAATTTTCTTCTCCTGTAATTTGAGTGATAGTTGAAATGATTTAGTTTTCTTTTTGATTATCTTAACTTTTGAATATCAATTTACAAATTGTTCAGTTAAATTGAATTGCATCTTAAATAATGATTGAAATTAATTGTTGCATTGTATTTCATATTGAAATTGGTCATTTCTCTCTGTTAGCAGAAATTGTTTCTATGGAATGAAAATAATTGGATAATTGGAAAGATTGATCATTTGTTTGTTTTTCCCTTCCTCTTTCCCCTTATCTCTCTTACTCTTCTATTCTATCTATTTTCCTGTCTTGGTTTTCCCTAGGATGTGCTACAAACTCGGACGAGTCCTGAAGACGTCAGAATAACACCACGAAGAAGCGCTCCTGACTATGATCGTGAGTCACGGGGTGGTGTAAGAGTCGGCCCGAAGATTGCCTGATTCTACCTCACAACCATCATCAGTGGCTGAGACCTTGAGACCCCCACCACTCGTTCCAGGCCGGAGCCGCTGAAGCTGCACCAAGGCGGATGTTCTATTGAACTGAGTTTGGTTGTGCGCTGCACTGTGCCCTAGCAGGTGCAGGCTGGACCGTACCTCTTGCAGCTGAATCAACAGGCCTCACTCTCACAATGGTCCATAACTCTTCCCACCTTTTGGCCAGTGGACCCTCGCCTCGAGATGGACTATAAAATTATCACCCTCAGAAGAGACTTTTGAAGACTTTCCTCTCCCCAACGGACAGAAGACATCGCCGGATGATCGGAGGACTTCCCATCTGTTGGTAGCTATTCCCCCTCCACTCTTTTCTTTCTCCTTTTCCCCTGCCTCTTACTCTCCCTTCTCTCTGTTTCTCTGTGTCTTTGTCTCTCTTTCTGTCTAACTCTCCTCTGTCTCTTTCTCCGTTACTGTCTTTAACTCTCTCTCTCTCTCTTTCTCTCTCTCTCTCTCTCTCTCTCTCTACCCCATCATCCCTTATCCCTCTCCTCCTCACCATTACCCCAAAACTGAATTGTTGACCCTCAATAAATTGCTCTGCTGCTTGTTGCTGTACAAAACCTTAGTCTCTTGCTGTTGTCCTTTGCACCCTGTGGTCAAACGAACCATCACGAATCCCGCTCAGGTTGTGGGGACCGTGACACCCTCAACCCTGAAGGATCAAGAGTGAGGACATCAAGGTTGCAGGTGTCATTGCCGGAGCCATGGGGGTGTCTTGTATGAGCTGTTGGCACCCTGGCCCACTTTGTTCATGCCCATTCCCAGGAGAATAACTGGTGTCTGATGCTGACACTTGTGTGGGTGTTATGGCATCCTCAGATTGCACTTGGACACCCAATGTCCTGCAAGGATACTCTGGGCACTGAGACATCACTGGTGGTTGTAGAAATCTCAGTGAGAAGCAACTTGTGGTTTTATATTAGACATGACCCTGCAATGAAGCACTGCAACAATTGACTTTTATTGTAAGCTCTTGTAAACTAAATGATGCGGCACAAAATGATCTTTTTACTGTGGAAATACAACTGGAGAGCAGAACTGCTGGTACTGCTCAACATGGACGTGTTAGCCACAGTAGGCCCAAGTCTTGGTAGGAGTGAGTAGGCCCCAACCTTGGCAGAAGAAAGCAGGATTTTGGAGAAAGAATGTAAGAGATAAGAAGATGCTTCATACAGACTGCTTAGCCTACAGTTTCTACGGGGATTTGCGGGAAATGTGGTATCTACCTGGCTAGCTTAAACGAGGCTAGATTGAGCAATGTTATCAAGTTACAATTAAGCAACATACCTTAGTTACAGGAATATAACTAGTGTGCTGTTTTTAGTAACAGTAGAAATAGTATTTAAACTTTGCTTTGTGGATCAATAAATGACTTCATGGCTCCTTGCAAATCATGAAGAACCTGTGCGTTCTTTTCCACTGCTGACATTTTACAACCACTGAATACATTTCCCCAAATCAAATTCCCATAAGACTGCAGAAAAGCTTCAGAAGCTGAGCAGAGAATGAAGGTATAGAAGGAGTGCATCACAGGAATTTAGCTTTAGCTGCTCAAAGCTTAGCCTGCCATTCTAATACAACAGGTACTGCTCTCAAGGTGCACTTTCAAAAGCAAGCAAACAAAAGCATGTCCCAGGATCACATAATCACAGAATTGTTGAGTTTTGGAGGAACTTCCCAAGATTTTCTAGTCCACACTCCAGGCTCAAGCAGGATGAGCCAGAGCAGGTTGTCCAGAATCATGGTTAGGGTTTGGGTATGTGCAGACATGGAGATGTCCAGACAAGATGTCTGGGCAGCCTGAGGTGCCCTGGTGGCACAGCCTTGCTAAGGAGGGGAGGGACAAGTCAGCTGCACACTGTCAGGGAGAGCTAAGGAGGAGAGGACTCGTCCCTGAGAGCTCTCTCCTGAGATGGGCAGCAAAGCAAAGCAGCTGGAGGCTCTGGCCACGGCTTTGTGCCTTTGGGCAGAGGAGGAGGAGGTGCCCTGAGGGACAGAGCTGCAAACACAGCAGACAAGGAAGCAGCACAGAAGCTGCACAGGACATTTGTCCCCCTGTGCTCTGCTCTACTGAGAGCCCAGCTGCAGTGCTGCGTCCAGCTCTGGGGCCCACAGCTCCAGAAGGATCCAAAGCTGTTGGAGTGGAGTCCAGTGCAGGCCATGAAGGTGCTCTGAGGGCTGGAGCCCATCTGCTCTGGAGAGAGGCTGAGAGAGCTGGGCATGTTCAGCCTGGAGGAGACTCCAGAGAGTCCAGTACCTACAGGATGTCTAAGAGGGCTGGAGAGGCTCTTTGGACAAGTGGATGCAGTGACAGGACAAGAGGGAATGGTTTCACTCTGATGGAGGGCAGGCTTAGATGGGATATTCTAAAGAAGTAAATTGCTGGGAGCAGGCTGTGGTAAGAGCAAAAGTTACCCAGAGTTGTTCTGACTGCCCCATCCCTGGAACTGTTCAAGGCCAGGCTGGGGAGGGCTTGGAACAACCTGGGGCAGTGGAAGGTGTCCCTGCCTGTGATAGGCAGGTCAAAATGAGATGATCTTGAAGGTTTTAAGATCCTATCCACACCAACCTATTCTGTGATTCTGTGATTCTGTGACTTATGGGAAAAGCTCCTGAGCCTTTTCTATCAAGAATGCGATGCTTATTCCTGTGTACAAGAATTGCTGAACAGAGTAACTGTTCCATTATAGAGTTTTTTCAGCTGTGTCTCCAGCCTACCCAGGGTGAGGTTTTCCACAACATTCTTGTTTATCTCGTTCTCAGCGAGGGCCCCCCAAGCCTTCAAGGGCTTTTTGTCCTTCACACAGCAGGCAGCTGACCAGATGTAGCTGGGTATATTTACCCTCCCACTGGGGACGGTGGTGTTCCCAGGTACAGCACCCGTGATGACATAGGTGGTATCACAGCCCTGGCTGTTTTTGCTCATTGTATCTTCCTCATACATTCTCCAGGCATTCTGGTTAAGTTTTCTGTCCTGAGGAACAATGTTGGTGAGGGTGAAGGTAGCCCAACTCCACTTGTCATCATTGTGGTGGCTACTGGGACTCAAGTGACCACGGTCCAGATCTGCGAGGTTCATGTAGTCTTGGTCAATAGCCTGACTCTTGCCAACATCTGCTGAAGTGATCTGGTACCTTCGTATGATGTCATCCTCTTCATCCATATTCTTGTTATACGTTTCATTGATCAGCTTGACAGGGTAAGAAGAGGAAAAGGTGTCAGTACTGAGCATGCATGTAATGAAACATATTACCCTGGAGAAGACTTCTCTGATTGTCAAAACCCCGTTTTTTTGCATTTCAATGTAGGAAAATGCATGAATCAGAAAGAAATCATAGACATGCCCCTCCTGCATGAACACAAAAGCTTTAATTATAAGTCATCTCAGAACGTGACTGCTCTCAATTTGTCTTGTGATCTTTGTGATCCAGCCTTCAGCCTGTGCTGGGAGCATGGGTGGATGCATGAGACAAGGAGCATTTGCCACTCCTTGGACTGAAAGGTGACTTTGGTGAGACACCTTCCCTGCCAACTCGGCTTCCATTTACTTTTGTCTCCACAGCCCAGATCTGCTCAGGGCTCTCCCTGGATCCACTCATGCCACACTGTGATTCTGTGATTTTATGTGTGGTTGTTACAGGTGTACCCCCGTCCTGGAACACCAGAGGTTGCCTCCTCTAACCCCATACCCAGGGAGATGTGACAGGAAATCAGCCCTGGAGCTGAGGTTTCCCTAGGAGGGCTGCAGTTTATTCAAGGATGAACAGATTTGCTGAGGAAGCAAAAAGATCTCAGTGTAAATGGAATCTGTGACAGCAGTGCTAAGAATGTGTGTGAGAGCTGCTCTGGGCCAGGGAGCATTTTCTGCAGCATCACTCAAAAGAAGTTACAAATAATCAGCCTCTGAGAGGAGCCTGTAATCCCAAATGAGTCCAGGAGAAGCTTTGACAGTACTTCAAAAAGGCCTCTGGAGGAAGTTAACAAAATCAAAGATTTTCCAGTTATCATGTGTCCAGGGTCTAGGAAGAGAAGGCCAGTGATGGGTTTGGAGCATGCTGGCCTGCTGGCAAGTGGCCTGACCCATGCAGGGGGTTTGGATTGAGATGATCTATAAGGTTCCTTCCAACATAAACAACTCTATGATTCTACAAAATGGCATTGGACTTTGTAATGCAACACAATTTAATTTGATTTGCTCTTGCTGTCAGGTGAAGGCAGAAAACTGGGCACCTTTGGGATATGATTCATCTCATCCTCCTGCTGATGTCTCAGATGCATCAGAGGAACCACATGGTGCAGGTGTTTGAAGTAAAAGGATAAAATTCCCATCCAGTGTGTCCATTTACATGTGAGTAGTGGAGTGCTAGGAAATAGAAGGGGTAATTTAAATGCTGCAGCTCATCTGTGAGTGAGTGCAGGATTATGTGTTGTAAGAGAGACACTCACCTGGGGCTCAACAAACCATCTGTCATATCTACTTCCATTTCCAGGCTGGTAGATGTAAGCAGAGTACACTGGAATTCTCCTGTTTCTGTCATACAGGGTGGCAAAGCGATATTTGTTGTCATAGACCTGACAGATCCTGGCTGCATTTGTTGGACGCAGGGCACCACTTGGGGGGGTCTGTGCATAGAAAAACTGAGCACAAGGTCCTAGAAAGGCTGTCACCACCTCGCTGTGTCCCAGCCAGAGGCAGCTCGCCAACACCTGCAGCAGCAGCAGCAGCCCCAGCATGGTGGAAGGATTTCAGTGAAGGGCTCTTGCTCCCCTGGAAGGCAAATGCAGAGGGACACTCAGCTTGGACACAGCTTGACATGGCCTGGAGCCTTTTTGTGCAGGGGGACAGAGCTGGCAGAGGAGGGAATTATAAGACACCAGGAAAGGAGTAATTTATGTCCTGCTGGATATGGAAAAATCAAGAGGGTAATAAGGTTGAAACCTAAACCAGGGTTTAGGTGCCCAGAGGAGGAGGCAGCAGTGGGAGAAGTCAGCCTGGATGAGGAAGGAACCAAAGCCACCACGAGTGTCATCACCTGTCACACCAAAGTTATCTTGCAAGTGAGGCACAGCCCTGGGACAAGGTCACCTTTCCCCACCTCCCTCCTGCCCTGAGCACCTCCCCACAGCAGACACCTGCAGCTGGGCACGGACTCTGCTCAGGCCCTGCAATGCTGAGCTGGGCTTGAATCTCATGGGGCACTGGGCAGGGAAAGAACAGCAGTGCTGCACTTCCTACATGTCCCTGGCCTCATCCATGTTCACACAGACACACAGCTCCTCCAGTCAGACCCAATCCTGAACCCCAGTGATGCACTTGGGCTCCTGCCTCTCAGCTGGCATTGGGCAATGGCTGTCCTGCTGCTCACCCTGCATTTCCACATTATCCAACCCCAGACCCTGAACTTGCAGACATGGAGTGTGGGAGAGCCTTGGTGGGGGATGGTGGTCAGGACAAACTCAGGTGCTCTCTATATTCTGGTCTTGAAGTTTGCAGTTTATTGCATAGGGCGTGGGTAAAGAGGGCCCTGCTTGGAGCTGCCAGCCATAGCTCAGAGCAGGGCAGAGAGAGAATTTGGGGTGGTAGGAGTTCTAAGAGATAAGCAAGAGGATGAAGTAAGAGAAGTAAATAAGAACTAAGAGAAGGAATTAAGAGACCGAGTTTCTCATTACAATACAATACATCTTCTTCTATATTGAATATTCTAATTTCCACTAACCAATCTAATACACGCTACAAATTCTCTAACATTTGCATGCAACCTATAGAAATTGCTATATTACCATGTTTTACTGCTTTCTTGTCTGTAAACCTTATCCCGGACCCTTCCTGTTATGCCTGGAGAGAGTCTCTGTTGGCACTTTGGTATTTGTGGCACCTGGCATTATCTAAACAAAGGAAGGAATCCTTCAAGCGTCCACATTGTTGCTCTCAGCCACACAGTCAAAAACTGCTATCATTTCTATATCACTTATGGTTTCCATATTCTCAAAATCTTTTGCTAGATAATCATATTTATAAGGTTTTCCTGATTCATCCTTCCCAACAATGGAGAGAGAAAATGAAGGGGCCAAGCAGACGGTAGCAGCAAGCAGGAGAGATAACACCTCAATCTTATCAGCACAATGGCTGCTGCAGTGCAAGCACTGAGAGGGTGCAGCTCTTCCTGTGAGTGCTTGGGATTCCTGCTGCTGCCCCTCTTCAGCTTTGATGATGGATTTTCCTGTACTGTCAAAGGCATTTTGCAGTACTTTTTGGACAGCCAGCTGTCCCATTTTGTCTTTCTCAGTGCTGATGTGATTCTCAGCAGTCAATAAGATCATTCCTTTATGAGAAAAGTGCTGAAAAGCTCCCTGGGATGCTGGCAACCAAGCAAGGGGCTTTGTGTATTTTCAGAGGCAGCACAGGTTTGGGATAGTAGGGATGCTTCCATTTGCATGGCCAGACACTCAGAGGAGTGATTTATTATCAGCAGCATTTGGAATAAGGCAGGTAGGACAGGCAGTTCAAAGGGTTCCTGGGACAGAAAGCTGCTCCAGCCCCTAAAGCACAAAGCCCAGCTTTGGCTGAGCTGCACCAGGAATGTGGTGTCCAATGATCTAGAAACTGAGAACAGGAACCACAGGTGGTGACTTCTTACAGTACTCTGCAGAGCACAGCCCTATTTACCCCAAATCAATCTGAGAAGTGACTGAGATGTCCTTTAGGGTTACCCACACAATGAGATTAAAATTTATCTAACTAACTTAATCTTACCAATAGATTAGTAATTTTATTTAATAGATACATAGATAAAATCCATCAATGACAAAGAGCAGCACAGGACACTGCTCAGAGCCCCGAATGAGCACAGGACTCTCAAATGCCTCTGCTGCAGTCTCAGATTGGCTGATTTTGTATGATCTCCAAGTAGACGGAGTTGTTAGGTTTACCAAACAGGGTTTAGAGTGAATTTTCTAGGACTACAGCCATCCATATTTTTCTGGAGGACTGTTGCAAGGTCATGGGTTGAGTTTTGGTGCTCAATAAAATCACCTCTCCTTGTTATTCAACAGTTTCAAATTAAATTTCAGGTGAGCTGGCTTGAGTTTCTTTTCCAAATCCTTCCTTCCCTTCTTGCCCTCCTGATTGACAGAGAATACTAAAGTGCTGCAAAATTCAGTGCATGCATAAGCTCTGATTGCTCCTTGGAGCTCAATGAATCCAGCCTAGATTTTGTCTTTATATATTTATTGCAAAGCTCAGGGAAAAGCTTTGAGTATTGGAGTGAGTGGTGAGGAAGGAGCAGGAGCTTACCTTGAAGCAGAGTCTCAGAAGAGGCAGCTGAACAGTTCCTTCAGTCTTGTCCCTGAAGAAAGGACTGTTTGAATCCTCAGGAGTGTCACTGCAATATATACCATTTTTATAAGCAGGGAATACCACAGAAAAGAGAAGTTTTCCGTTTTTTGGGTTTTTTTTTTCAGGGGGTTTGTTCATACCCACCATGAAATAGGTTGTCAGTTGTTTGTAATGGTTTCCTCAGAATTTCTCTGAAATTTGCTGACTTGCAGCATGGTGTGTCAGGATCAGTTAACAGGGTCTGGTGACTTCCTTGGTCATTTCATCAATCCCACCAGCTGCAGCTGCTGCTGCTCCAGCTCCTACATGTGTTTGTGTTCCCAACAGAACATCTCTGGTGACGTGAGATGGACTGGCCTGTCTCTGAGTACACTCAGACAGTCACAGGCTGCTCTTCTGCAGCCTCACATAACATCATTGCTATGGCCAGGCAACAAATATTCTCTTGTCTGATGGCCATGGCTTTGTACCAGCTTCATCCCAGCAGCCTGGGAAGGAGAAGGCTCTGGGGATACCTCAGAGCTCCTGCCAGGACTTTAGGAGTCTACAGGAGAGCTGGAGACAGACTATGGACAAGGGCATGGAGTTGATAGATGTGCTGGGTTCAGAGTTAATTTTCTTAATAGTGGCAGGTATGGGGCTGTGTTTTTGGAGTTCTGCTGCACACAGAGTTCAAAAGTCACAGATTTTTTTGTTATTGCTGAAGAGAGATTTTACAGAGCCAAGTCCTTTTCTGCTTTTTTACTGCCAGGCTGGCCAGGAGGCTGGGGGTACTTGGGAGGTTGGGAGGAGACACAGCCAGGACAGGTGACCCTAAGTGACCTGAGGGATCTCCCAGACCATGTGGCATCATGCTGAGGATATGAAGTGAGGGGAAGAAGGAAGACGGAAGGGAAATTTGCAGTGGTGAGTTTTATCTTCCCAGGTAACTGTTAGGTGGGATGGGGCCCTGCTCTCCTGAACACCTTTCTATCCATGGGGAATGGGCAAAGAATTCCTTGACTGTGCTTTGCTTGTGTGCACAACTTTTGCTTTCCCCATTACACTGTCTTTATCTCCATCCACGAGTTTTTCACCTTTTACCATTCCAGTTCTCTCCCTGATCCCGGTGTCGGGGGAGTGAGGGGGCAGCTCTAGGGGTGTGGGTGCAGGCTGGGGAAAAACCAAGACATTAGAAGAAAGCGAAACAGCTTGAAATGCACTGAATGCAGATATAGATTGGATATTAGCAAGGAATTTGGTGCTGAGAGGGTGGTGAAGCCCCAGCACAGGTTGCCCACACAAGATGCCCCATCCCTGGAAGTGTCTGTGACCATGTTGGCTTGGGTCTGGAGCAAGCTGAGATAGTGGAAGGTGTCCTTGGCCATGAGAGGGCATGGAACTAACTGGTCCTTGAGGTCCTTCAAAATTTCCAGAAGTCCAGGAATAAGAGAATGATAAGTTAGTTGTTTCAACCAGAAATATACAGAGAAATATGCAGGTTTGACCAAAGGTTTTTTTAAACAAACTGTTTCAGTGATGTGGTTCCTTTTGTCCCTGTTAACCAGGGACCAGTGTCTTAAACCAAGTGGGATTTAGGCAGAATGAGGGAGAAGGCCAAGAAGAAGCAAATGTGGCAGAGCTGGGGCAAATTCCTCCTTTCTACTGAGGTCCATCTGACATAACAAAGCAGGGCCCAACAGTGGTCACATCATTAGAAGGGACCATAAAACATCAGAGACCCCCAAAGTGTCCCCAAACCCACAGTGCTGCATGACACAGGGTAAACCCCTCCCAGGGTCAAGTGGGGCAATCCCACAAAAGCCTGAAGGAACAGAACCCTTTGAACTCTTTGTTGCACAGACCCCCACCCCTAAAGGATCAAGAATGAGGAAATCAAAGTTGCAGGTTTTGTTGCTGGTGCCTTGGGGGTGTCTTGTATGAGCTGTTAGCACTCTGGCCCACTTTGTCCATGCCCATGCCAAGGAGAATACCTGGTGTCTGATACTGACACTTGTGTGGGTGTTATGGCATCCTCAGATTGCACTTGGAGCCCCAATGTCCTGCAAGGATTCTCTGGGCACTGTGACATCACTGGTGGTTGTAGAAATTTCACTGAGAAGCAACTTGTGGATTATATAAGACATGACCCTGCAATCCAGCACTGCAGCAAATAACTTTTATTATAAGCTCTTGCACACTACATGATGTGGCACACATTGATCTTTTACAACCATTGAATACATTTCCCAAACCAATTTCCCATAAAAATGCAGAAAAACTTCAGAAGCAGAGCAGAGAATGAAGGTATGGAAGGAGTGCATCACAGGAATTTAATTTAGTTTGGCTGCTCAAAGCTTTCCATGTATCTAATGCCAAACCCCGCCTGTCTGATACAACAGGTGCTGCTCTCAAGGTGCCCTTTTAAAAGCAAGCAAACAGAAGCATATCCCAGAATCACATAATGACTGAATTGTTGGGTTTTGGATGGAGTTCTCAAGTTCTTCAACTCCACACTCCAGTCTCAAGTAGGATGAACCAGAGCAGGTTGTCCAGAAGCATGGATGGATGCATGAGACAAGGAGCATTTGCCACTCCTAGGACTGAAAGGTGACTTTGGTGAGACACCTCCCCTGACAAATCCCCTCCCTTTCCTCCTGTCTCCACAGCCCAAATCTACTCAGGGCTCTCCCTGGATCCCCTCATGCCGCGCTGTGATTCTGTGATTTTATGTGTGGTTGCTACAGGTATACCGGAGTCTTGGACCACCAGAGGTTGCTCCTCTAACCCCATACCCAGGGAGATGTGACAGGAAATCAGTCCTGGAGTGAGGTTTCCCTAGGAGGACTGCAGTTTATTCAAGGATGAACAGTCTTGCTCAGGAAGCAAAAAGATCTCAGTGTAAATAGAATCTGTGACTGCAGTGCTAAGAATGTGTGTGAGAGCTGCTCTGGGCCAGGGAGCATTTTCTGCAGCATCACTCAAAAGAAGTTGTAAATAATCAGCCGCTTCAAGGGGTCTGTATGCTGAGTAGAAGTCTGTAGAAATTAACAAGATCAAAGATTTTTTTTTGTGGCCTGTGTTCAAGATCCAGGAGGAACATGCCAAGTTGGATAGGGCTTGGAACATGCTAGTCTAGTGGCAAGTGGCCTCGCCCATGCAGGAGTGTTGGATTGAGATGGTCTTTAAGGATTCTTCCAACACCAACTATTTTATGATTCTACAAAAAGTGAGAAAGTGGAGGCTGCAGTGGTGCACGACCAGAATCGTTGCTCAAGTTCCTATGTGTAATGAGATGAAAAGATTAGTTTATCATAATTTTAACTGATTCTTTTTTATCTTTGGGGAGCATATTTAACCTTCCTCTACAGTAGGGCATGTGTGTTGCTTCTCTGGCTCAACTTCCCCCAAATGCCATCCTGCCACTTTGTCCTTAGCAAAGACAGGAATTGCCTCTTTTTCTCTTCTGCAATTGTCCTGGCCTGTTCCACTGAAGTTTGTCTGAAGGACATTTGTGAGGGTTCCATAGCTTTGGAGTTCTGTGTGTCTGCTGAATCCTTCTGGACCAAGCCTGAGCCAAAGGTGTTCAGGGCTCACTGCCCATGCATGGAGATCACACCCTTCTGACTGGACTGACACTGCTGCTCCTCACTTTTCACTGCCTCAAACATCACTCCAGAAACCCCTCCACACTTAAGCTGACCCTCTCATCCCCAGTGCCTTTTCCCCGAAGGCTTTGTCCCTGGGCCATCTCAGTCCCTTCTGAGTTTCTCCTCAGTTCTCTCACAAAGCCTGTTTAACTCTTCACTGGTAGCACATAAGGTCTGTCAGGGATGTAGAACAACTCAGTGTAAAGTGGGGAGCAGATCCCATCAGGACTGGTGATCCCTCGAGTTTAGTCTCTCTTGGGAGCCTTTTCCCCATTACATGGGCACCCATCTCAGAAGGACACAGGGAATGGAATAATTTGACTTTGTAATGTAACACAAATAATCTGTTACTTTCATCCCATCAGGAACTGTGTCAGCATTTGATGCCAGGAGACAAAATCCATCCAGGCAGAGGACCTGGGATTTAAGGAACTGTCCAGCAACAGGAGGTGACAGCGATGTGCTCACTCTCTTCTCCTCCAAAGCTGTCCCTGGGGAAAGGGCCGGGTGTGCCCACACCACTGAAGTACCTCTGGAGCTTGTTGCTGCACACACTGATGATGAGGGAGATGAGCTTTTGGGAGAGCACTCAGAATCATGACCGGTGCACACCGGAGCTTTGAGCAGAACCCAAGAACATTTTGAAAAGCTGTGCTTCATGGACAGGCAGAAAAACCCATATTGTCCTCTCCAGAGTGTGATAGGCTCTGAGCAGAGTTTTTAGTGCAGTTGGAAGGCCAGATCTCTTACTCTGAGCACAGCACAGTGTGGATGACACTTCTGGTACCCCAGCTTGCTCATGTGCAGCAATTTTCTGTCTCTGGATGCTGCTGTATTGAATTCTGTAAATTCTTTCGGGCCCCTCCACCCACTGCTCTGCCTGTAAGTGCAAAGCTTTCTGCACTTCAGCTATAGTTTGCACACATAAAAAAAATAAACTTTCGATTTAATGGGTGCCCTAAATCTTTTGTTATTTCTTTGTCCACTGTTTGGGTACTTGTTTCAAATGTGCCTGCAGTGAAATCTGCCAGATGAACAGATAACACACAGCACACATTAGACAACACATTGATGCAGGAAATCACAATATCTTAAACATATACATTTAGTTTCCTTGCACTTTATACACAGAGTTATCTCTCCTTCAAAGAGGAGGAATGAGTGCTAGTTCAAACGTGTGCTCCTTTTGCCCAGTAGAAAGAGAATTTGCCTTAAGAAGAAAATTTAGGACTTTCTTCTTTTTCTGTTCGTTTTGCCATTCTGAAGTGCGAAATCATTTTCTATCATGTGTGTAGAGCAGAGGAGATAATGAGTTAAATGACATGATATAAAAAACCCAAAAAACCAGGAAGATGAGAATTGACATTTAAAACTGTGTGGCAATCTGTTGCACTAAATGAGAAGTACTTTTTGTAAAATATAAGGATGGTGGGAAACAGAGATGGTCCCTGGAGATCTGTGTGCTGTTTGTGCTTCAGTGTTCTTGCATAAACTTGGAGAAGCTGCTTTGCATTTCCTTGCTTAATTTCTCCTGTCAGAGATCTGTGTGTTTCACTTGTTTATGGTAAAACACTTCAAAATCTTTAATGAGTATTACCATGGATTCTCTAAGCTTGCTCCAAATGTATTTCCTTCTCAGTTATCCCTCCCCAAGTGATGAAATAAAACTATGTATTTTTTTTTTAAATTTCTATGTAGAGCTGATATTGTGCAGCTGGTGAAGGTCAGATTTATCAGGTCATTGCTGGTGTTTGAGCGTGCACTGAGCAGCTCCAAATCCAGAGTCCTGTTGGGTACACTGTGTCTCCAGTTCTCTTAGCAGCATGGTCTGTCAAGAGGTGTTTCCTTCTTCATTGTAATCAGCAGCCAGGAGTTTCCAAACCTCCTTGTTAACAGACCTTCACAGACTGATCTTCCACAGAAATCAGGCAGAGTCTGGAGCAGCGTGTGAGCGTGGCTGACATGGGTGATGCTGGAAACTCAGTTTGTATCCCCCAAGAACACTGCCAGGGTATCAATGTTGTCTGCAGCATCTTTGGGTGTGGGGCACAGTGCTTGGGTAACAACATTCCTGAACACCTCCTCACCTGACCCTCAGAGGTTCTTGGCTGATATTCCTGTGCCAAAGTGCTGTTGGCAACAGCAAGGGACATTTTACCCAGGTGTACAGCAAGTTAGAACACCCACTTTTCAGTGAGCTGTACAGAGAAATAATCTCTCAGAGCTGCCCCTCTGTTCTGGGCTAGAGAGCCCCAGCTGCCTCAGCTGCTGCTCACAGGCCTGACCCTGCAGGGCCTTCAGCAGCTTCATGGCCTTTCTGTGCCCTGGCTGCAGAGGTGGCCTTGGCCATGGATGCAGCCTGTCCAGAGCCCTCTGCAGAGCCTCGCTGCCCTGCAGCAGCTGAGTCTCCCTCCAAACTTGGGATCATCCCTGATCTTCCTGAGGCTTCACTGGGTGCCCTCACCCAGATCATCAGTGAAGAGAGCAAACGGGACTGGGCCCCACACGGATCCCTGGGGGACAGCACTTGTGGCCGGACGCCAGCTGCATGTGGCACTGGTCACCAACACTCTCTGGGCCTGGACATGCAGACAGTTCCTGAGCCAGCCAAGAGAGCACCTCTGCAGGCCGTGGGCTGACGGCTTTTCCAGCAGAACAGCGTGGGAGACTGTCCAGGTAGACACTTGGTTGAAGTCCGTGTAGACACTTCCACAGCCTCCCCCCTCATGCCCCCTGGGCCAGTCAGTGATCTGCTCATCAAAGGAGATCAGGTTCTGTGGGCAGGACGTGCCTTTCCTAAAGCCCTGCAGGTGGGACTGATGTCTTGGTTATCCTGTATGTGCTGTGTGATCACACTCAGGACAGTCTGCTCCACAACCCGGCACTAGAGCCAAGATGCCTCTGCAGGCCATGATGAGACCATGGTGAAGCAGTGGTGCCCCTGCAGCCCATGGATCCATCAGGGATGTACAGATCCACCCACAGCCCATGGGCATCCATGGGGGTGCAGAGATCCACGGGGAATGCAGAGATGCCCCCACAGCCCGTGGGGATCCATACGGGATGCAGAGATCTCCCTGCAGCCCATGGATCCACCCACAGCCCATGGGTTGGTGCTCACAGCAGAGCAGGTGGATTCCTGGAGGGGGCTGTGATCCAGTGGGAGACACAGTGAAGGGAGGAGTCCCCTGCTCCCAGGCTGGAGCAGCCTGTCCTTGGAGGACTGCAGCCTATGGAAGAATGACCCATGCCACAGCAGTTCTGGGAGGACTCTATGCCTTTGGGAGGGACTCACGTTGCATCAGTTCTGGCTGAACTGCTGCTTGTGAGAGTGGAGCCACGCTGGAGAAGTTCAAGAAGAACTGTCTCCTTGTGGGAAGGACCCCATGGTGCAGCATGGGAGGGACTCCTCTCCCTGAGCATTGGGAGAAAACCTTGGGTGATGGATAGACAAAAACCTGCCACACTCTGTCTCCCTGTGCTGTTGGTAGGAAGGAGGGAAGTCTTGGAGGAAGCCAAGGGGTGTTTAAGGGCTATTTTAGTGCATTCTATCCTTCTCAGCTTTTGTTGGTATTAAACTCACTTTCTACATGTACGTTGAGCCTGTTTTGCCCCTGGAGGCTGTCCTGATCTCAGTTCATGAACCCTTTGGTAACTTTTTTTTTTTCTCTACTCTTTACAACTGTGGCAGAGGAGTTGCGGGGTGCCAGGTGTTCAACCAGTGTAAAACCACAACAGTTGGTCAAGCAATCAATACTTCCAGAGCATGGAAACTGGGGACAGTGGGTATGGGATGAGCAATGGTGAGGAGGTGTCTGCAAAGGAGAAATCACTGGTGTCTGATGCTGACACTCGGGGGGCTGTTATGGCATCCTGAGATTGCACTTGGAGCTCCAGTGCCCTGCAAGGATGCTCTGGGCAATGTGACAGCAGTGGTGGTTGCAGATATTTCACTGAGAACCAACTTGTGATTTATATAAGACGTGACCCGGCAATCCAGCACTGCAGCAAAAAAAATCATTGTAAGCTTATGCAAACTGAAAGACGTTGCACAAATTGATCTTTTACAACCATTGAATACATTTCCCCAAATCCATTTCCCATAAATGTGCAGAAAACCTTCAGAGGCAGAGCAGAGAATGAAGCGCTCCAATGAGTGCATCACAGGAATTTAGCTTTGGCTGCTCAAAGCTTTCTATGTATCTGATGCCAAAACCTGTCTGATACAACAGGTGCTGCTCTCAAGGTGCACTTTCAACAGCAAGCAAACAAAAGCATGTCCCAGGATCACATAATCACTGAATTGTTGGGTTTTGGAGGAACGTCCCAAGATCTTCTTGTCCACTCTCCATGCTCAAGCAGGATGAGGCAGAGCAGGTTGTCCAGAATCATGGTTGGGGTTTGGGTATGTGCAGCCATGGAGATGTCCAGACAAGATGTCTGGGCAGCCTGAGGTGCCCTGGTGGCACAGCCTTGCTAAGGAGGGGAGGGACAAGTCAGCTGCACACTGTCAGGGAGAGCTAAGGAGGAGAGGACGCGTCCCTGAGAGCTCTCTCCTGAGATGGGCAGCAAAGCAAAGCAGCTGCAGGCTCTGGCCACGGCTTTGTGCCTTTGGGCAGAGGAGGAGGTGCCCTGAGGGACAGAGCTGCAAACACACCAGACAAGGAAGCAGCACAGAAGGTGCACAGGACATTTGTCCCCCTGTGCTCTGCTCTGCTGAGAGCCCAGCTGCAGTGCTGCGTCCAGCTCTGGGGCCCACAGCTCCAGAAGGATCCAAAGCTGTTGGAGTGGAGTCCAGTGCAGGCCATGAAGGTGCTCTGAGGGCTGGAGCCCATCTGCTCTGGAGAGACGCTGAGAGAGCTGGGCATGTTCAGCCTGGAGAAGAGTCCAGAGAGTCCAGTACCTACAGGATGTCTAAGAGGGCTGGAGAGGCTCTTTGGACAAGGGGATGGAGTGTCAGGACAAGAGGGAATGGTTTCACACTGAAGGAGGGCAGGGTTAGAGGGCATACCCTAAAGGAGCAAATTCCTGGGAGCACGCTGTGATATATAGAGCAAAAATTACCCAGAGCTGTTCTTACTGCCCCATCCATGGAATTGTTCAAGACCAGGCTGGGAAGGGCTTGGAACAACCTGGGGCAGGGGAAGGTGTCCCTGCCCATGGTAGTCAGGTCAAAATGAGATGATCTTGAAGACTTTAAGGTCCCATCAGAATCAACCCATTCAGTGATTCTGTGACATGTGGGAAAATCTATAGAGGGTTTTCAATCGAAGATGTGAGGATAATTTCCTGGGACAGTCATTGTTGAACAGAGTAACTGTTCTTCCCTCATACAACTCGGTCAACCTCTCTTCCAGCTCCCCCAGATTTACGTTCTCCCCCTAGTTCTTGTCATTCTCAGCAATGGCCCCCCAAGCCCTCAAGGGCTTTTTGCCCTTCAGGCAGCAGGCAGTTGACCAGATGTGACTCGGTACATGAACCCTCCTGTTGGTGACCTTGGTGTCCCCAGGCACAGCACCCATGATGACTCCAGTTTCTGTACAGCTCTTTGTCCTTACAGGCATTGTTCTGGACTCGTAGGTGCTCCACTGTCCAGTGTAGAGTGTGCTGTCCTGGGGCACTGTGTGAGTGAGGGTGAAGGTTTCTGTTGTGCTCTCTCCACTATTCAGATGTCCATTGAGGCTCAAATGGTCTTGGTCCAAACCAATCATTTGGTCACAATCATCAAGGACAGGCTGGCTCTCTTTGATTTGCTCTAAAGTGAATTTGTGTTGATTTATGAGGATTGCACTGCTTTCTATCTCTATGAGATTATTTTTACTTATTAGCTGGACAAGGGAAGAAAAAGAGATGTTAAATGGGAAATGAGAGTACTGGAGATGATTTCCTTGGATCTGAAATCTCTGCTAGTCAAAATCTCATTTTTCGTCATCTCAGTGCAGGAAAATACATCAATCTCAGAGAAATCATAAACATGCCACTCCTACATGAACATAAATGCTTTAATTAGAAAGAAGCTCAGAATGTGACTGCTCTCATTGTGACTTGTGATCTTTTTGATCCAGCCTGCAGCTGTGGTGGGAGCATGGGTGGATGCATGAGACAAGGAGCATTTGCCACTCCTAGGACTGAAAGGTGACTGTGGTGAGACACCTTCCCTGCCAAATCTGCCTCCATTTCCTCCTGTCTCCACATCCCAAATCTACTCAGGGCTCTCCCTGGATCCCCTCATACCACGTTGTGATTCTGTGATTTTATGTATGGTTGCTACAGGTGTACCCCTGTCCTGGAACACCAGAGGTTGCCTCCTATAACCCCATACCCAGGGAACTGTGACAGGAAATCAGTCCTGGAGCTGAGGTTTCCCTAGGAGGGCTGCAGTTTATTCAAGGATGAACAGTTTTGCTCAGGAAGCAAAAAAATCTCATTGTAAATAGAATCTGTGACTGCAGTGCTAAGAATGTGTGTGAGAGCTGCTCTGGGCCAGGGAGCATTTTCTGCAGCATCACTCAAAAGAAGTTACAAATTATCAGCCTCTGAGAGGAGTCTGTATGCCGAGAAGAAGCCTGTAGATGTTAACAAGATCAAAGATATTTTTTTGGCGGCCTGTGTTCAAGATCCAGGAGGAACATGCCAAGCTGGATAGGGCTAGGAACATGCTAGTCATGTGGCAAGTGGCCTGGCCCACGCGGGAGTGTTGGATTGAGATGGTCTTTAAGGATTCTTCCAAAGCAACCATTTTATGATTCTACAAACAGAGAGAAAGTGGAGGTTGCAGTGGTGCAAGACCAGAACCGTTGCTCAAGTTCCTATGGGCAATAAGATGAAAAGATTAGTTTTTCATAATTTTAACTGATTCTTTTTTATCTATAGGGAAGCACATTGAGCCTTCCTCTGCAGTAGGGCATGTGTGTTCCTTCTCTGGCTCATCTTCCCCCAAATGCCATCCTGCCACTTTGTCCTTAGCAATGAGAGGAATTGCCTCTTTTTCTCGTCCGCAATTGCCCTGGCCTGTTCCACTGAAGTTTGTCTGAAGGACATTTGTGAGGGTTCCATAGCTTTGGAGTTCTGTGTGTCTGCTGGATCCTTCTGGACCAAGCCTGAGCCAAAGGTGCTCAGGGCTCACTGCCCATGCATGGAGATCACACCCTTCTGACTGGACTGACACTGCTGCTCCTCACTTTTCACTGCCTCAAACATCACTCCAGAAATCTCTCCACACTTAAGCTGACCCTCTCATCCCCAGTGCCTTTTCCCCCAAGGCTTTGTCCCTGGGCTATCTCAGCCCCTACTGAGTTTCTCCTCACTTCTCTCACAGCCCTCACAAAGCCTGTTTGACTCTTCACTGGGAGCAGCTAAGCTCTGTCAGGGGTGCAGAACAACTCAGGGTAAAGTGGGGATCAGATCCCAGCAGGACTGGTGGTCCCTCAAGTTTAGTCTCTCTTGGGAGCCTTTTCCCCATTACATGGGCACCCATCCAGTAGGACACAGGGAATGGAATAATTTGACTTTGTAATGCAATACAGATAATCTGCTACTTTCATCCCATCAGGGGCTGTGTCAGCATTTGATGCCAGGAGACAAAATCCATCCAGGCAGAGGACCTGGGATTGAAGGAACTCTCCAGCAACAGGAGGTGACAGTGATGTGCTCACTCTGTTCTCCTCCAAAGCTGTCCCTGGGGAAAGGGCCAGGTTTGCCCACACCATTGAAGTACCTCTGGAGCTTGTTGCTCCACACACTGATGATGATGGAGATGAGCTTTTGGGAGAGCACTCAGAATCATGACCGGTGCACACCAGAGCGTTGAGCAGAACCCAAGAAAATTTTGAAAAGTTGCGTTTCAAGGACAGGCAGAAAAACCCATATTGTCCTCCCGGAATGTGATAGGCTCTGAGCAGAGTATTTAGTGCCGTTTAGAAGGCCAGATCTCTTACTCTGAGCACAGCCCAGTGTCGATGACACTTCTGGTACAACAGCTTGCTCATGTGCAGCAGTTTTCTGTCTCTGGATGCTGCTGTATTGAATTCTGTAAATTCTCTCGGGCCCCTCCACCCACTGCTCTGCCTGTAAGTGCAAAGCTTTCTGCACTTCAGCTACAGTTTGCACATGTAAAATAAGTAAAGTTTTGATTTAATTGGTGCCCTTTTAATTTTTTTTTTATTTGTTTGTCCACTGTTTGGCTACTTGTTTCAAATGTGCCTGCAGTGAAATCTGCCAGATGAACAGATAACACACAGTACATATTAGACAACACATTGATGCAGGAAATCACAATATCTTAAACATATACATTTAGTATCCTTGCACTTTACACACAGAGTTTTCTCTCCTTCAAAGAGGAGGAATGAGTGCTAGTTCAAACGTGTGTTCGTTGTGCCCATTAGAAAGAGAATTTGCCTTAAGAAGAAAATTTCTTCTTTTTCTGCTATTTTGCCTTTCTGAAGTGCTAAATCATTTTCTATCATGTGTGTAGAGAGTAGGAGATAATGAGGTAAATGACATGATATAAAAAACCCAAAAAAAAGGAAGATGAGAATTGACACTTAAAACTGTGTATGGCAAACTGTTGCACTAAATGGCAAGTACTTTTTGTAAAATATAAGGATGGTAGGACACAGAGATGGTCCCTGGAGATCTGTGTGCTGTTTGTGCTTCAGTGTTCTTGCATAAACTTGGAGAAGCTGCTTTGCATTTCCCTGCTTCATTTCTCCTGTCAGAGATCTGTGTGTTTCACTTGTTTATGGTAAAACACTTCAAAATCTTTAATGAGTATTACCATGGATTCTCTAAGCTTGCTCCAAATGTATTTCCTCCTCAGTTATCCCTCCCCAAGTAATGAAATAGAACTATGTATTTTTTTGTAATTTCAATGGCATAGCAGATATTGTGGAACTGGTGAAGGTCAGATTTATCAGGTCCTTTCTGCTGTCTGAACATGCACTGAGCAGCTCCAAATCCAGAGTCCTGTTGGGTACACTGTGTCTCCAATTCTCTTAGGAGCACGGTCTGTCAAGAGGTGTTTCCTTCTTCATTGTAATCAGCAACCAGGAGTTTCCAAACCTCCTTGTTAACAGACCTTCACAGGCTAATCTTCCACAGAAATCAGGCAGAGCCTGGACCTCTGTGTGAGCGTGGCTGACCTGGGTGATTCTGGATACTTAGTTTGTATCCCCCAAAAATACTGCCAGGGTATCAATGTTGTCTGCAGCATCTTCGGCTGTGGGGCACAGTGCTTGGGCAGCAACGTTCCTGAACACCTCCTCACCTGACCCTCAGAGGTTCTTGGTTGATATTCCTGTGCAAAATGCTGTTGCCCAACAGCAAGGGACATTTTACCCAGGTGTACAGCAAGTGAGAAACTCAGTGCAGGGAGTGGGACAAGAAACCAACCAAGATAGACAACAGATAAATAGCTCCTCAGATATCTGAGGTTTAATTTTACAATGTAACTTTATAAAAGTTGGGTAACAGGAAATTTTGGCTCTTGGATGGACCAAAGGAGTTTTTCCCAGCAGTTCTCTCAAGCAGAGGCCAGAAGCTGCCACTGTCTTGATTCTCTTGTGTCATTCTCTTTTCGTACTCCACATGGCAGCGGGTTCAGGCCACAGAATGTGAACCCTTGTTGAAATGAGAAAAGGACTAAGCAAGGGGCATGATCCAACCCACTTTGCAGTGAAGTGCCTTTAGGTCACAGCATTTACACATATCTCCAGGCTAAAAAAATTTTTCCTTTGTGGCTAAAATCCCTGTGACACAGGGGAGCCCAGAGTTGTCCCCAAAGGTGGACAGACACAGGGCAAAGTGCAAAATTACCCTGCCATGTCAGTGCAGCTGCATCTTCCCAGGGAGCAGAGGAGCTTCCCAGCCCAGCATGGGCATGGAGCAGCTCTGGGCTCAGCAAAGGGCTCTATCCCTATTCCCCATGCACACCAGGCTCAGCAGAAAACAGAGGCAATCCCAGATGACAGGTGCCTGGCAGCATGGCTGTGGAGCTGGGGCAGCCCTCTGCTCTGCTCCAGGCTGGGCTGCTGTGAGAAGCACAAAATCCTTTCTGTTGGAAAAGGCCTCTGAGATCATGGAGTCCAACCTTTGACCAATCACCCCCTGCTCAACTGGACTATGGCACTGAGTGCCACACCCAGTCTACAGGGATTGGGATTCCACTACATCCTCAGGCAGTCCATTCTAATATTTATCACCTTTTATGTGAAGAAATTCTTCCTGATGTCCCACCAGAATCTCCCCTGGTGCACATTGAGGCCTTGTCCTCTCGTCGTCCTGCTGGTTGCCCAGGAGAAAATGCTGACTCCCACCTGGCTACACCCACTTTTCAGTGAGCTGTACAGAGAAATAATCTCTCAGAGCTGCCCCTCTGTTCTGGGCTAGAGAGCCCCAGCTGCCTCAGCTGCTGCTCACAGGCCTGACCCTGCAGGGCCTTCAGCAGCTTCATGGCCTTTCTGTGCCCTGGCTGCAGAGGTGGCCTTGGCCATGGATGCAGCCTGTCCAGAGCCCTCTGCAGAGCCTCGCTGCCCTGCAGCAGCTGAGTCTCCCTCCAAACTTGGGATCATCCCTGATCTTCCTGAGGCTTCACTGGGTGCCCTCACCCAGATCATCAGTGAAGAGAGCAAACGGGACTGGGCCCCACACGGATCCCTGGAGGACAGCACTTGTGACCGGACGCCAGCTGCATGTGGCACTGGTCACCAACACTCTCTGGGCCTGGACATGCAGACAGTTCCTGAGCCAGCCAAGAGAGCACCTCTGCAGGCCGTGGGATGACGGCTTTTCCAGCAGAACAGCGTGGGAGACTGTCCAGGTAGACACTTGGTTAAAGTCCAGGTAGACACTTGCACAGCCTCCCCACTCATGCCCTGGGCCAGTCAGTGATCTGCTCATCAAAGGAGATCAGGTTCTGTGGGCAGGACGTGCCTTTCCTAAAGCCCTGCAGGTGGGACTGATGCCTTGGTTATGCTGTATGTGCTGTGTGATCACACTCAGGACAAGCTGCTCCATAACCCTTCTGGGAAGCAAGGCCAGGTGGACACACCTGCAGTTCCCCAGATTGTCCTTCCTGCCCTTCTTGTGGATGGGTGTCACAGTGGCCAAACTCCAGGCATCGGGACCTCCCCAGACCCCCAGCACTGATTAGAACTGATGGAAAGCAACATTCCTCATGTAGGAAATAAGGCAGAATCCAAGGCAATCCTTTTCTCTGTTGGGCTTCCCATGTATTTCACAAGCTTCCTGTGGATGACAGGGCATTTCTGATTACTGCCAGGGACTGTGGTCCTTGGAAGAGCCTGGGGAGGTGATAGAGGTGGCACTGATGGGGTTGGGATGCTGGTTTTGGTAGTGGGGAGCAGCAGAGATGTATTTTGTGAGAAACTGCTGGAAGCTTCCGTCACATCTGGCAGATCCAGTCCCGGATTGCTCTGAAGATGGACTTGCTGCTGGCCAACTCTGGGCCAATTAGAGATGTTGGTAATGCCTCTGCAAGAACATATTTAAGAAGAAAATCAAAGCAAAGTGAGGTGTGTTGTTTTAATTCCAGCCAGAGAAGAGAAGGAGTTGAGAACATGTGAGGGAAACAACATGGAGACACCAAGGGCAGTGGAGAAGGAGGGAAGGAGGTGTTCAAGGTATGGAGCCAAGATTCCTCTGTGGTGAGACCATGGTTATGCAGCCATGCCCCTGCAGCCCATGGATCCACGGGGGAGGCAGAGATTTATGCATAGCCCATGGATCCACTGGATTGCTGAGCTCCAGCCACAGCCCATGGGTTGGTGCTCACAGCAGAGCAGGTGGATGCCTGGAAGGGGCTGTGATCCAGTGGGAGAAACAGTGAAGGGAGGAGTCCCCTGCTCCCAGGTTGGAGCACCTATGGATGAATGACCCATGCCACAGCAGTTCTGGGAGGAATCTGTGCCTTTGGGAGGGACCCACGTTGCAGCAGTTCTGGCTGGACTGCTGCTTGTGAGAGTGGAGCCACGCTGGAGAAGTTCAAGGAGAACTGTCTCTTGTGGGAGGGACCCCATGGTGCAGCAGGGGAGGGACTCCTATCCCTGAGCTCTGGGAGAAAACCTTGGGTGATGAACAGACAAAAACCTGCCACACTGTGTCTCCCAGTGGTGTTGGTGGGAAGGAGAGAAGGTTTGGGGGAAGCAAAGGGGTGTTTAAGGGCTATTTTATTTCTTGCTATCCTCCTCTCATTTGCTTAGCAGTAAACTCATGTTCTATGTGTAAGATGAGCCAGATTTGCCCTTGGAGACAGTCCTTATTTCTGCTCATGAACCATTCATTAATTTTTCTATTCCCTCCTCTCTTCAGCTGTGGCAGAGGAGGGTGAGTGGGCAGCTTTTGTGGGTGCCTGGTGTTTGGCCAGTGTAAAACCACAACAGTTGGTCAAGCAGCCAGTGGTTCAGAGCCTGGAAAGCAGGGACAGTGGAAATGGGATGAGAAATGAGGAGGATGAGTGTGGTCTCAAGCCTCAGCCAGCGTGCAGAGGTGGGTGAGCAAATCAGGAGCCCCCTGAGGTACAGCAGAGGTTTCTGCAAAGGAGAAATCACTGGTGTCTGATGCTGACATTTGTGTGGGTGCTATGGCATCCTCAGATTGCACTTGGAGCCCCAATGTCCTGCAAGGATGCTCTGAGCACTCTGACATCACTGGTGGATGCAGAAATTTCAGTGAGAAGCAAATTGTGTTTTATATAACACTTGACCCTGCAATCCAACACTGCAGCAAATAACTTTTATTCTAAGCTCTTGCAAACTAAATGATGTGGCACACACACTGATCTTTTACAACCATTGAATACATTTCCCCAAATCCATTTCCCATAAATCTGCAGAAAAGCTTCAGAAGCAGAGCAGAGAATGAAGGCATGCAAGGAGTGCATCACAGGAATTTAGCTTTGGTTGCTCAAAGCTTTCATGTATCTGATGCCAAAGCCTGCCTGTCTGATACAACAGGTGCTGCTCTCAAGGTGCACTTTCAAAAGCAAGCAAACAAAAAAGCATGTCCCAGGATCACATAATCACAGAATTGTTGGGTTTTGGAGGGACTTCTCAAGGTTTTCTAGTCCGCACTCTAGGCTCAAGCAGGATGAGCCAGAGCAGGTTGTCCAGAATCATGGTTGGGGTTTGGGTATGTGCAGACATGGAGATGTCCAGACAAGATGTCTGGGCAGCCTGAGGTGCCCTGGTGGCACAGCCTTGCTAAGGAGGGGAGGGACAAGTCAGCTGCACACTGTCAGGGAGAGCTAAGGAGGAGAGGACTCGTCCCTGAGAGCTCTCTCCTGAGATGGGCAGCAAAGCAAAGCAGCTGGAGGCTCTGGCCACGGCTTTGTGCCTTTGGGCAGAGGAGGAGGTGCCCTGAGGGACAGAGCTGCAAACACAGCAGACAAGGAAGCAGCACAGAAGCTGCACAGGACATTTGTCTCCCTGTGCTCTGCTCTGCTGAGAGCCCAGCTGCAGTGCTGCCTCCAGCTCTGGGGCCCACAGCTCCAGAAGGATCCAAAGCTGTTGGAGTGGAGTCCAGTGCAGGCCATGAAGGTGCTCTGAGGGCTGGAGCCCGTCTGCTCTGGAGAGAGGCTGAGAGAGCTGGGCATGTTCAGCCTGGAGAAGAGTCCAGAGAGTCCAGTACCTACAGGATGTCTAAGAGGGCTGGAGAGGCTCTTTGGACAAGGGGATGGAGTGACAGGACAAGAGGGAATGGTTTCACACTGATCGAGGGCAGGGTTAGTTGGGATATTCTAAAGAAGTAAATTGCTGGGAGCAGGCTGTGGTATATAGAGCAAAAGTTACCGAGAACTGTTCTGACTGTCCCATCCCTGGAAGTGTTCAAGACCAGGCTGGGGAGGGCTTGGAACAACAAGGACAGTGGAAGGTGTCCCTGCCCGTGGCAGGCAGGTCAAAATGAGATGAATTTTAATGCTCTACACTCCCATCCAAGCCAACCCATTCTGTGATTCTGTGATTCTGTGACATTTGGGAAAAGCTCCTGAGCCTATTCCATCAAGAATATGATGCTTACTGCTGGGAACAGGAATTTTTGAACAGAGTAACATCCTTTCCCTCATAGAGGTCGGACAAACTCTTCTCTAGCCTCTTCAGGTTGAGTCTAGTCACCACGTTCATGTCTTTCTTGTTCTCAGCGATGGCCCCCCAAGCGTTTATGGGCTGTCTGCCCCTCACACAGCAGGCAGCTGACCAGATGTGGCTGGGTACATTAACCCTCCCATCGGAGATGTAGGTCTTCCCAGGTACAGCACCCGTGAGGACATAGGTGGTGTCACAGTCCTGGGATTCCTGGGCCACCGTGTTCTCGTAGTCATGCCAGGCACCCTGGTTGAGTATTGTGTACTGGGGCACTATGTTGGTGAGAGTGAAGGTAGCGTTCTTGTCATCACCAGTATGGTGGCCACTGGGACACAAGTGACCACGTTCCAGAAACAGGGCTTCACTGTAGTCTTTGTCAATAGCCTGATTCTTGGCAATCTGCTGTGATTTGATCTTGTATTCTCGTATGATGGAGTCCTCTCCTTCCATATACTTGTGATAACTTTGGTCGATCAGCTTGACAAGGGAAGAAGAGGAAAAGGTGTCAGTACTGAGGATACATGGAATGAAACAGATTACCCTGGAGAAGACATCTCTGTCAAAACCCCAATTTGTCTCCTCAGTTTAGGAAAATCATGAATCAGAGAGAAATCGTAAACATGGCCCTCCTGCATGGACACAAAAGCTTTAACTAGAAAGCAGCTCAGAATGCGACTGCTCTCATTTTGATTTGTGACCTTTGTGATCCAGCCTGCAGCCTGTGCTGGGAGCATGGATGGGTGCATGAGACAAGGAGCATTTCCCACTCTGGTGAGACACCTTCCCTGCCAAATCTGCCTCTCTTTCTTCCTGTCCCCACTGCCCAAATCTGCTCAGGGATTTTCCTGGATCCTCTCCCACCACGGGGTGATTAATTGATTCTGTGATTTTATGTGTGGTTGCTACACGTGTACCCACTCCTGGAACACAAAAAGTTCCCTTCTCTAACCCCATACCTAGGGAGATGTGAGAGGAGATCAGTCCTGAGGCTGAGGTTTCCCTGGGAGGGCTGCAGTTTATTTAAGGATGAACATATTTTCTCTAGATACAAAAGATCTCAATGTAAATGGTATGTGTTATAGCAGTGCTAAGAATGTGTCTGAGAGCTGATCTGAGCCTGGCAGCATTTTCTGCAGCATCACTCAAAAGAAGTTACAAATGATCAGCCTCGAAGAGGAGCCTGTAATCCCAGAAGAGTCCTGGGGAATCTTTGGCAGTGCTCCAAAAAGCCCTCTGGAGAAAGTGAACCAAATCAATAATGTTCAAGGTAATCTGTCCCTATAGTCTAGGAAGAGAAGGGCAGTGATGGGTTTGGAACATGCTGGCCTGGTGGCAAGTGGCCTGGGCCATGCAGGGGGTTTGGATTGAGATGATCTTTAAGGTTCCTTCCAACACAAACCACTCTATGATTCTACAAAATGACAGAAGATTTTATGCTTCACTAATGTGAAGACTGCAGTGGTACAAGAGCAGATTAATTGCTCATGTTCATGTGAGTAACAAGTGCAAATGATTATTGTTTTCAAAACTTCAACATGTTGTTGTTCATCTAGAGGGAAGCATATTTAGCCTTCCTCTGAAACGAGACTTTATGATCTTCCACATTTTCACCCAAATCTCTTCCCCTACTCTTCCCATGGAAAGGTCCTGAATTTTATGCCCTTGTATTCCTTAATTAGCCTGGCCTGTGTTCCTGGAGGTCTGAAGGACATTTGTGAGGGCTCCATAGTTTGGAGTTCTGTGTGTCTGCTGGATCCTTCTGGACCAAGCCGGAGCCAAAGGTGCTCAGGGCTCACTGCCCATGCATGGAGATCACACCCTTCTGACTGGACTGACACTGCTGCTCCTCACTTTTCACTGCCTCAAACATCACTCCAGAAATCCCTCCACACTTAAGCTGACCCTCTCATCCCCAGTGCCTTTTCCCCCAAGGCTTTGTCCCTGGGGCATCTCAGCCCCTTCTGAGTTTCTCCTCACTTCTCTCACAGCCCTCACAAAGCCTGTTTGACTCTTCACTGGGAGCAGATAAGCTCTGTCAGGGGTGCAGAACAACTCAGGGAAAAGTGGGGATCAGATCCCAGCAGGACTGGTGGTCCCTCAAGTTTAGCCTCTCTTGGGTGCCATTTGGTCCCATCACTTGGACTGCCACCCCAGCAGGGCACAGGGAGGGGAATCATTGGACTTTGTAATGTAACACAAATTAATTTTATTTGCTGTTGCTGTCAGGTGAAGGCAGAAAACTGGGCACCTTTGGGATATGATTCATCTCATCATCCTGCTGATGTCTCAGATGCATCAGAGGAACCACATGGTGCAGGTGCTTGAAAGTAAAAGGATAAAATTCCCATCCAGTGTGTGTCCATTTGCATGTGAGTAGTGGGGTGGTAGGAAAAAGAAATGGTAATTTAAATGCTGCAGCTCATCTGTGAGCGAATGGAAGGTGATGCCCAGTAAGAGAGACACTTACCTGAGGCTCAACCAACCATGGCTGATCTCTGTCTCCTGGTCCAGGCTTGCAGATGTAAGCAGAGTACACTGGAATTCTGTTGTTTCTGTCATACAGTGTGGCAAAGCGATATTTGTTGTCATAGAACTGGCAGATCCTGGCTGCATTCTTTGGACGCAGGGCACCACGTGGGGGGGTTTTCTCATAGAAAAACAGAGCACAAGGTCCTAGAAAGGCCTCCACCACCTCGCTGTGTCCCAGCCAGAGGCAGCTCGCCGACACCTGCAGCAGCAGCAGCAGCCCCAGCATGGTGGGAGGATTTCAGTGAAGGGCTCTTGCTCCCCTGGAAGGCAAATGCAGAGGGACACTCAGCTTGGACAGAGCTGGGCATGGCCTGGAGCCTTTTTGTGCAGGGGGACAGAGCTGGCAGAGGAGAGAATTATGAGAGAGCAGGAAAGGAGGAATTTCTGTCCTGCTGGATGTGGAAAAATCATGAGGGCAATAAGGGTGAAACCTAAAACAGAGTTTCGGTGCCCAGAGGAGGAGGCAGCAGTGGGAGAAATCAGCCTGGGTGAGGAAGGAGCCAAAGCCACCACGAGTGTCATCACCTGTCACTGCAAAGTTATCTTGCAAGTGAGGCACAGCCCTGGGACAAGGTCACCTTTCCCCACCTCCCTCCTGCTCTGAGCACCTCCCCACAGCAGACACCTGCAGCTGGGCACAGACTCTGCTCAGGCCCCTGCAATGCTGAGCTGGGCTTGAATCTCATGGGGCACTGGGCAGGGAAAGAACAGCAGTGCTGCACTTCCTACATGTCCCTGGCCCCATCCAGGTTCACACAGACACACAGCTCCTGCAGTCAGACCCAATCCTGAAGCCCAATGATGCTCTTGGGCTCCTGCCTCTCAGCTGGCATTGGGCAATGGCTGTCCTGCTGCTCACCTTGCATTTCCACATTATCTAAACTGAGACCCTGAACTTGCAGAGAATTGGAGAGCAAATGAAGGGGTCAAGCAGATGGTAGCAGCAAGCACAAGGGATAACACCTCAATCTTATCAGCACAATGGCTGCTGCAATGCGAGCACTGAGGGGTTGCAGCTCTTCCTCTGGGTCCTTGGGATTCCTGCTGCTGCCCCTCTTCAGCTTTGATGATGGATTTTCCTGTACTGTCAAAGGCACCATTGCACGAATTTCTTGGACAGACAGCTGTCCCATTTTGTCTTTCTCAATGCTGATGTGATTCTCAGCAGTCAATAAGATCATTCCTTTATGAGAAAAGTGCTGAAAAGCTCCCTGGGATGCTGGCAACCAAGCAAGGGGCTTTGTGTCCTTTCAGAGGCAGCACAAGTTTGGGATGGGAGGGATGCTTCCATTTGCATGGCCAGACACTCAGTAGAATGATTTATTATCAGCAGCATTTGGAATAAGGCAGGTAGGACAGACAGTTCAAAGGGTTCCTGGCTCAGAAAGCTGCCACAGCCTCTAAAGCACAAAGCTCAGCTTTGGCTGGGAAGGGGCTGAGCTGAGGGCTACTGCGGGCTTGACAAGTCACCTTGCACGTTTTCTCTTTTCTTATCCTTCTCCCTGATCCTCATCTCTCCATTTCCATTGCATTCAGCATGTAGAGCTACACACAGCCCTACTCTGACCCAAGACATCTGCTCCTTTTTCTCTTTTCAAGTCCTGGATCTGGAATGTGGTGACCAATGAGCTGGAAACTGAGAATGTGAAACTCAGGCGGTGGCTTCTTACAGTATTCTGTAGAGCACAGCCCTGTCTGCCCCAAATCAATCCGAGAAATTTCTAAGAAGTCCTTTAGAGTTACCCACCCAATGAGATTAAAAATTATCTAACTGACATAATATCTAACATAACAGATATATAGAAAACACTACGGTGAAAATGTGCCACACAAGATTCTGGTCGCATTCCCAAAGTGACAGAGGACTCTCAATTGCCTCTGCTGCAGACTCAGACTGGCTGGGTTTATAGGGTATCCAAGCAGGCAGAGCTGTTTTATTTCCCAAACAGGGGTTAGAGTGAATTTTCTAGGAGTTCAGTCACATGTGTTTTTCCAGAGGCCTCTTGCAAGGTCGTGGTGTAAGTTTTGGTGCTCAATAACCTCACCCCTAATTCTTATTCAACAGTTTGATGTTAATTTTCATGTTTCCTGACTGGAGTTTCTTTCCCAAATATTCCATCTCTTCTTGCCCTCCTACCGAAAAGAATACTAAAGAGCTACAAAATTCAGTGCATGCATAAGCTCGGATTGCTCCTCGAAGCTCAGCAACTCCAGCCTAGGCTTTCTCTGTACATATTTATTGCAAAGCACAGGGAAAGCTTTGAGTATTGGAGTGAGTGGTGAGGAAGGAGCAGGAGCTTACCTTGAAGCAGAGTCTCAGAAGAGGCAGCTGAAGAGTTCCTTCAGTCTTGTTCCTGCAGAAAGGACTGTTTGAATCCTCAGGAGTGCCACTACAATATATACCCAGTCATAAATATGCCCCTCCTTATAAACAGAGAATTCAAAAGAAAAGAGAAGTTTTCTATTTTTTTTTCAGGGAGTTTGTTCATACCCACCCGGAAATGTGTTGACAGTTGTAATAGTTCCTTCAAAATTTTTCTGAAATTTGCTGACTTACAGGACAGAATGTAAGAATCAGTTAAATATATAGCCATTCCTGAATTTCCCCTTTCTTATAAACAGGGAATTCCACAGAAAAGAGAAGTTTTCTACTTCTATTTAGGCAACTTTGTTCATACCCACCCTGAAATGTGCTGACAGTTGTTTGTAATGGTTCCCTCAGAAATTCTCCCAAATTTGCTGACTTACAGCATGATATGTCAGGATCAGTTAACAGGGTCTGGTGACTTCCTTGATCATTTCATCAATCCCACCAGCTGCAGCTGCTGATGCTCCAGCTCCTACATGTGTTTGTGTTCCCAACAGAACATCTCTGGTGACATGAGATGGACTGGCCTGTCTCTGAGTACACTCAGACAGTCACAGGCTGCTCTTCTGCAGCCTCACATAACATCATTGCTATGGCCAGGCAACAAATATTCTCTTGCCTGATGGCCATGGCTTTGTACCAGCTTCATCCCAGCAGGCTGGGAAGGAGAAGGCTCTGGGGATACCTCAGAGCACCTGCCAGGACTTTAGGAGCCTACAGGAGAGCTGCAGACAGACTATGGACAAGTGTGTGGAGCTGAAAGATGTGCTGGGTTCAGAGTTAATTTTCTTGACAGTGGCAGGTATGGGCTGTGTTTTTGGAGTTCTGCTGCATACAGAGTTGATAACACAGAGATATTTTTGGTTAGTGCTGAGCAGTGCTTCCAGAGAGCCGAGACCTTTTCTGCTTTTTGTCCTACCAGGCTGGCCAGGAGGCTGGGGGTACTTGGGAGGTTGGGAGGAGACACAGCCAGGACAAGTGATCCTAAGTGACCTGAGGGATCTCCCAGAGCATGTGGCATCATGCTGAGGATATGAAGTGAGGGGAAGAAGGAGGGCACATTTGCAGTGGTGAGTTTTGTCTTTCTCAGGTAACTGTTAGGTGGGATGAGCCCTGCTCTCCTGGAGGTGGGTGGACATTTTCTGTCCAAGGGGAATGGGCAAAGAATTCTTTGAATGTGCTTTGCTTGTGTGCACAGCTTTTGCTGTCCCTGTTACACAATCTTTAATTCCACGCACGAGTTTTCCAACTTTTACCCTTCCAGTTCTCTCCCTGGTCCCGCTGTCTGGGGAGTGAGGGAACAGCTGTGGGGGGTGTGACTGCAGGCTGGGTGAAAACCAAGACATTAGGACAAGGTGAAATGATTTGAAATGGACTGAATGTAGGTATAGATTGGATATGAGGTGAATGTTTGGTACTGTGGGGTGGTGAAACCCCAGCAGAGGTTGCCCACAGAAGCTGAGATTGCCCCATCCCTGGAAGTGTCCATGGGCTCATTGGCTTGGGTTTGGAGCAACCTGGGATAGTGGAAGGTAACCCTGACCATGAGAGGGCATGGAACTAGCTGGTCCTTAAGGTTCTTTCTACCCCAAAATGTTCTGTGAGTCAATAATCATTCATTCACTCAAACTAAACTGGACACATTTCTTTCCATTTCCAAAAGTCCAGGAATAAGAGAATGATGAGTTGGTTGTTAGAAGCAGAACTATGCAGAGAAGTCTGTTTGACCAAGGATTTTTTTAAACAAACTGGTTGGATCATGTGGTTCCTTTTGTCTCTGTTAACCTGGCACTGATGCCTTAAAAAAAGAGGGGTTTAGCCAGAATGAGGGAGAAGGCCAAGAAGAAACAGATGTGGCAGAGCTGGGGCAAATTCCTGCTTTCTGCTGAGGCCCATCTGACATAACAAAGCAGGGCCCAACAGTGGTCACATCATTAGAAGGGGCCATAAAGCATCAGAAACCCCCAAAGTGTCCCCAACCCCACAGTGCTCCATGACACAGGGTAAACCCCTGCCAGGGTCAAGTGGGGCAATCCCACAAAAGCCTGAATGCACAGAACCCTTTGAACTCTTTGTTGCACAGGCCCCCTCCACTAAAGGATCAAGAGTGAGGACATCAAGGTTGCAGGTGTCATTGTTGGAGCCATGGGGGTGTCTTGTATGAGCTGTTGACACCCTGGCCCACTTTGTTCATGCCCATTCCCAGGAGAATAACTGGTGTCTGAACTGACACTTGTGTGGGTGTTATCGCATCCTCAGATTGCACCTGGACACTCAATGTCCTGCAAGGATGCTCTGGGCACTGTGACACCACTGGCTGTTATAGAAATTTCAGTGAGAAGCAATTTGTGGATTATATAAGACATGACCCTGCAATCCATCACTGCAGCAAAAATAAATTTATTGTAAGTTCTTGCAAACTAAATGGTGTAGCACACATTGATCTTTTATAACCACTGAATACATATTCCAATTCAGATTACCATAAGGCTACAGAAAAGCTTCAGAAGCAGAGCAGAGAATGAAGGCATGCAAGATCTTCTTGTCCACACTCCGTGCTCAAGCAGGATGAGCCAGAGCAGGTTGTCCAGAATCATGGTTGGGGTTTGGGTATGTGCAGACATGGAGATGTCCAGACAAGATGTCTGGGCAGCCTGAGGTGCCCTGGTGGCACAGCCTTGCTAAGGAGGGGAGGGACAAGTCAGCTGCACACTGTCAGGGAGAACTAAGGAGGAGAGGACTCGTCCCTGAGAGCTCTCTCCTGAGATGGGCAGCAAAGCAAAGCAGCTGGAGGCTCTGGCCACGGCTTTGTGCCTTTGGGCAGAGGAGGAGGTGCCCTGAGGGACAGAGCTGCAAACACACCAGACAAGGAAGCAGCACAGAAGGTGCACAGGACATTTGTCCCCCTGTGCTCTGCTCTGCTGAGAGCCCAGCTGCAGTGCTGCCTCCAGCTCTGGGGCCCACAGCTCCAGAAGGATCCAAAGCTGTTGGAGTGGAGTCCAGTGCAGGCCATGAAGGTGCTCTGAGGGCTGGAGCCCGTCTGCTCTGGAGAGAGGCTGAGAGAGCTGGGCATGTTCAGCCTGGAGAAGGCTCCAGAGAGTCCAGTACCTACAGGATGTCTAAGAGGGCTGGAGAGGCTCTTTGGACAAGGGGATGGAGTGACAGGACAAGAGGGAATGGTTTCACACTGATGGAGGGCAGGCTTAGATGGGATATTCTAAAGAAGTAAATTGCTGGGAGCAGGCTGTGGTATATAGAGCAAAAGTTACCCAGAGCTGTTCTGACTGCCCCATCCCTGGAAGCGTTCAAGGCCAGGCTGGGGAGGGCTTGGAACAACCTGGGGCAATGGAAGGTGTCCCTGCCCTTGGCAGGCAGGTCAAAATGAGATGATCTTGAAGGCTTTAAAGTCCCATCAAAACCAACCCATTCAGTGATTCTGTGATTCTGTGACATATGGGAAAAGTTTCTGAGCCTTTTACATCAAGGATGTGAGGCTTCTTTCCCAGTACAGGAATTCTTGAACAGAGTAATCCCTCCCCTCCCATAGAGAGTGGCCAACCTGTGCGTCAGCTCCACCAGGTCCAGGTTCCTCACATGGTTCCTGTCTCTCATGTTCTCAGCCATGGCCGCCCAAGCCTTTATGGGCTTTTTCTTATTCAGGCAGCAGGCAGCTGACCAGATGTGGCTGGGTACATTAACCCTCCCATTGGAGATGCTGCTCTTCCCAGGTACAGCACCCGTGATGACATAGGTGATGTCACATCCCTGGGTTTTCTGGGCCATCGTTTCTTCCTCGTAGATTCTCCAGGCACCCTGGTTGAGTGTGCTGTACTGGGGCACTATGTTGGTGAGGGTGAAGGTAGCCGTCTTGTTGTCATCGCCACTTTGGTGGCCACTGGGACACAAGTGACCACGGTCCAGGGCACCACTGTAGTCTTTGTCAATAGCCTGACTCTCGGCAATTACTGTTGAATTGATCTTGTACTGTCGTACAATGGAATCCTCTTCATCCATATCCTTGCGATACTTTTGGTTGATCAGCTTGACAGGGTAAGAAGAGGAAAAGGTGTCAGTGCTGAGGATGCATGTAATGAAGCAGAGTAACCTGGAGCCGACATCTCTGATTGTCAAAACCCCGTTTATTGTCATTTTAGTGTAGGAAAATGTATGAATCAGAGAGAAATGATAGACATGCCCCTCCTGCATGAACACAGAAGATTTATAGAGAAAGCAGCTCAGAATGTGACTGCTCTCATTTTGTCTTGTGACCTTTGGGATCCAGCCTGCAGCCTGTGCTGGGAACATGGGTGGATGCATGAGACAAGGAGCATTTTCCACTCTGAGGATTTAAAGCTGACTGGTCAGACACCTTCCCTGCCAAATCTGCTTCCCTTTCCTCCTGTCTCCACATCCCAAATCTGCCCAGGGCTCTCCCTGGATCCCCTCATGCCACGCTGTGATTCTGTGATTCTGTGATTTTATGTGGGGTTGCTACAGGTGTACCCTAGTCCTGGAACACCAGAGGTTGCCTCCTCTAACCCCATACCCAGGGAGATGTGACAGGAAATCAGTCCTGCAGCTGAGGTTTCCCTAGGAGGGCTGCAGTTTATTCAAGGATGAACAGTTTTTCTCAGGAAGCAAAGAGATCTCAGTGTAAATGGAATCTGTGATAGCAGTGCTAAGAATGAGTCTGAGATCAGATCTGGGCCAGGGAGCATTTTCTGCAGCATCACTCAAAAGAAGTTACAAATTATCAGCCTCTGAGAGGAGCCTGTAATCCCAAAAGAGTCCAGGAGAAACTAAATACTCTTAAACGACCTCTGGAGGAAGTTAACAAAATCAAAGATTTTCCAGGTATCCTGTGTCCAGGGTCTAGGAAGACAAGGCCAGTGATGGGTTTGGAGCATGCTGGCCTGGTGGCAAGTGGCCTGGCCCATGCAGGGGGTTTGGATTGAGATGATCTTTAAGGTTCCTTCCAACACAAACCACTCTATGATTCTACAAAATGCCTCACTAATGTGAAAACTACAGTGGTGCAAGAGGAGATGAATTGCTCGTGTTCATTGAGTAACAAGTACAAATGATTATTGTTTTCATAACTTCAACAGGTTGTTATTCATCTGTGGGGAAGCACATTTAACCTTCGTCAGGAACTGGACATAATACAGTAATTTCACGATTACAAGCCGCACCGTTTTGACTAAAAGTTTGCTCCCACACCGGAAATGCGGCTTACACTCAGAAGCGGCTAATATGTGAATAATATTCTGGCATTTCCTACCCCAGAAGTGCAAACCGAGGTGCTGAGTCGAGCAACCTGCCCGTAAAACCCGGGTTTATGCAATTGTTACAAACTGGTTACTCTGTTGCGCCGTGGGTGGAGCCTGGCTCCGTGCAGGCTGCAGAGAGTGGCGGGAAGGCGGGGGACTCCCTCCTTCAGGCAGCGCAGCCTGGGGGAGAGATGGGAGGCTCCCTCCCACTGGCCCCGCGGCCCGGGAAGAGGTGGGGACTCCCTCCTTCAGGCAGCACATCTCGGGGGAGGCGGGGGCTCCATCCTGCTGGTCCCGTGTCTCGGGGCTAGGCAGGGGTCTCCCTCCTACTGGTCCCGCAGCTCTGGGGGTGGCGGGGGGCTCACATACCCGCCTGCGGCCGCCGCCGCAGGTGCCGATGGGCTCCGTTCCCCGCGACCACCGCGGCGCAGCACCGGGCTGGGGCAAGCGAGCCCAGCGGCAGCGGCGGCTGGCCCCGAGCGGCCCCACAGAGCTGGGCCACCTGGCCCCGCTGGCAGACCTGAGCCCTCATGGCCTGAGCTGAGCCAGTAAACCCCGCCCTGCCACGGTTCTGTTACTATTTGGCAACTTTGTCGCACGCAGGTTCTCGCTGCGAACGACAGAGCGGCTTATACTCAGGTGCGGCTTATTTATGGACAAAGAACGAAATGTTTGCCAACAACTGGAGATGCGGCTTATAGTCAGTGCAGCCTGTAATTGTGAAATTACTGTAATCTTCCACATTTCCACCTAAAGTTTTCCCCCTATTCTGCCCATGGAAAGGTCCTGAATTTGCTGCCCTTCTATTCTTTAATTGGCCTGGCCTGTGTTCCTGGAGGTGTGAAGGACATTTGTGAGGGTTCCATAGCTTTGGAGTTCTGTGTGTCTGCTGGATCCTTCTGGACTAATCCTGAGCCAAAGGTGCTCAGGGCTCACTGCCCATGCATGGAGATCACACCCTTCTGACTGGACTGACACTGCTGCTCCTCACTTTTCACTGCCTCAAACATCTCTCCAGAAATCCCTCCACACTTAAGCTGACCCTCTCATCCCCAGTGCCTTTTCCCCCAAGGCTTTGTCCTTGGGCCACTTCAGCCCCTTCTGAGTTTCTCCTCACTTCTCTCACACCCCTCACAAAGCCTGTTTGACTCTTCACTGGGAGCAGATAAGCTCTGTCAGGGGTGCAGAACAACTCAGGGTAAAGGGGGGAGCAGATCTCAGCAGGACTGGTGGTCCCTCAAGTTTAGCCTCTCTTGGGTGCCTTTTCCCCATCACTTGGTCCCTGACCCCAGCAGGGCAAAGGGTGGAAAAGCATTGGACTTTGTAATGTAACACAAATTAATTTGATTTGCTATTGCTGTCAGGTGAAGGCAGAAAACTGGGCACCTTTGGGATATGATTCATCTCATCCTCCTGCTGATGTCGCAGATGCATCAGAGGAACCACGTGGTGCAGGTGTTTGAAAGTAAAAGGATAAAATTCCCATCCAGTGTATCCATTTGCATGTGAGTAGTGGGGTGGTAGGAAATGGAAGTGGTAATTTAAATGCTGCAGCTCATCTGTGAGTGAGTGGAGGGTGATGTGCTGTAAGAGAGACACTCACCTGAGGCTCAATAAACCATGACTCATATCTTTTGCCATTTCCAGGCTGGTAGATGTAAGCAGAGTACACTGGAATTCTGTTGTTTCTGTCATACAGGGTGACAAAACGATATTTGTTTTTATAGACCTGGCAGATCCTGGATGCATTGGTTGGACGAATGCCACCACTTGGGGGGGTCTGAGCATAGAAAAACCGAACACATGGATTTATAAAATTCTTCACCACCTCGCTGTGTCCCAGCCAGAGGCAGCTTGCCAAAACCTGCAGCAGCAGCAGCAGCCCCAGCATGGTGGGAGGATTTCAGTGAAAGGCTCTTGCTCCCCTGGAAGGCAAATGCAGAGGGACACTCAGCTTGGACAGAGCTGGGCATGGCCTGGAGCCTTTTTGTGCAGGGGGACAGAGCTGGCAGAGGAGGAGATTATGAGAGAGCAGGAAAGGAGTAATTTCTGTCCTGCTGGATATGGAAAAATCAAGGGGGCAATAAGGGTGAAACCTAAACCAGGGTTTAGGTGCCCAGAGGAGGAGGCAGCAGTGGGAGAAGTCAGCCTGGGTGAGGAAGGAGCCAAAGCCACCACGAGTGTCATCACCTGTCACTGCAAAGTTATCTTGCAAGTGAGACACAGCCCTGGGACAAGGTCACCTTTCCCCACCTCCCTCCTGCCCTGAGCACCTCCCCACAGCAGACACCTGCAGCTGGGCACGGACTCTGCTCAGCCCCTGCAATGCTGAGCTGGGCTTGAATCTCATGGGGCACTGGGCAGGGAAAGAACAGCAGTGCTGCACTTCCTACATGTCCCTGGCCCCATCCAGGTTCACACAGACACACAGCTCCTGCAGTCAGACCCAATCCTGAACCCCAATGATGCACTTGGGCTCCTGCCTCTCAGCTGGCATTGGGCAATGGCTGTCCTGCTGCTCACCGTGCATTTCCACATTATGCAAGCCCAGACCCTGAACTTGCAGTGACATGGAGAGAGAAAATGATGGGGCCAAGCAGATGGTAGCAGCAAGCAAGAGGGACAACACCTCAATCTTATCAGCACAATGGCTGCTGCAATGCAAGCACTGAGTGGGGGTAGCTCTTCCTGCGGGTGCTTGGGATTCCTGCTGCTGCCCCTCTTCAGCTTTGATGATGGATTTCCTGTCCTGCAAAATGATGCATTACAGGAATATCTTGGACAGCCAGCTGTCTCATTTTGTCTGTCTCAGTGCTGACATGATTCTCAGCAGTCAGTAACATCATTCCTTTATGAGAAAAGTGCTGAAAAGCTCCCTGGGATGCTGGCAACCAAGCAAGGGGCTTTGTGTCTTTTCAGAGGCAGCACAGGTTTGGGATGGCAGGGATGCTTCCATTTGCATGGCCAGACACTCAGTGGAGTGATTTATTAACAGCAGCATTTGGAATAAGGCAGGTAGGACAGGCAGTTCAAAGGGTTCCCGGCACAGAAAGCTGCCACAACCTCTAAAGCAGAAAGCTCAGCTTTGGCTGGGAAGGGGCTGAGCTGAGAGCTGCTGAAGGCTTGACCTTGCACATTTGCTCTTTTCTTATCCTTCTCCCTGACCCTCATCTCTCCATTTCAATTGAATTCAGCATGTAGAGCTACACACAGCCCTGCTCTGACCCAAGACATCTGGTCCTTTTTCCCTTTTCAAGCCCTGGATCTGGAATGTGCTGACCAATGAGCTGGAAACTGAGAACATGAGCTACTGGTGGTGACTTCTTACAGTACTCTGCAGAGCAGAACCCTGTCTGCCCCAAATCAATCTGAGAAGTGTCTGAGACGTCCTTTAGGGTTACTCACACAATGAGATTAAAATTTATCTATCTAACTTGGCATCTTACTTAATAGATACAGAGATAAAAACCCTCCATGACAAAGAGCAGCACAGGACTCTGCTCGCAACCCCGAAGTGACAGAGGACTCTCAAATGCCTCTGCTGCAGTCTCAGATTGGCTGCTTTTGTATGATCTCCGAGCAGACAGAGTTGTTGGCTTTACCAAACAGGGTTTAGCGAGAATTTTCTAATTCAGTCATCTGTATTTTTCCAGCGGCCTCTTGCAAGGTCATGGTTGGAGTTTTGGTGCTCAATCACTTCACCCCTCCTTGTAATTCAACAGTTTGATATTAATTTTCAGGTTACCTTACTCGAGTTTCTTTCCCGAATCCTTCCTTCTCTCCTTGCCCTCCTGATTGACAGAGAATACTAAAGTGCTGCAAAGTTCAGTGCATACATAAGCTCTGATTGCTCCTCGGAGCTCAGCAACTCCAGCTTAGTATTTGTCTATATATATATTTATTGCTAAACACAGGAAAATCTTTGAGTATTGGAGTGAGTGGTGAGGAAGGAGCAGGAGCTTACCTTGAAGCAGAGTCTCAGAAGAGCCAGCTGAACAGTTCCTTCAGTCTTGTCCCTGGAGAAAGGACTGTTTGAAACCTCAAGAGTGCCACTGCGATATATACCCAGTCATAAATATGCAATATATACCATTTGTATAAGCAGGAAATACCACAGAAAAGAGAAGTTTTCTATTTTTTTTCAGGGGGTTTGTTCATACCCACCATGAAATAGGTTGACAGTTGTTTGTAATGGTTTCCTCAGAATTTCTTCCAAATTTGCTGACTTGCAGCATGGTATGTCAGGATCAGTTAACAGGGTCTGGTGACTTCCTTGGTCATTTCATCAATCCCACCAGCTGCAGCTGCTGCTGCTCCAGCTCCTACATGTGTTTGTGTTCCCAACAGAACATCTCTGGTGACATGAGATGGACTGGCCTGTCTCTGAGTACACTCAGACAGTCACAGGCTGCTCTTCTGCAGCCTCACATAACATCATTCCTATGGCCAGGCAACAAATATTCTCTTGTCTGATGGTCATGGCTTTGTACCAGCTTCATCCCAGCAGGCTGGGAAGGAGAAGGCTCTGGGGATACCTCAGAGCACCTGCCACGACTTTAGGAGTCTACAGGAGAGCTGGAGACAGACTATGGACAAGTGTGTGGAGCTGATAGATGTGCTGGGTTCAGAGTTAATTTTCTTGACAGTGGCAGGTATGGGGCTGTGTTTTTGGAGTTCTTCTGCACACAGAGTTGATAACACAGAGATAATTTTGGTTATTGCTGAGCAGAGCTCTCACGGAGCCAAGGTCTTTTCTGCTTTTTGTACTGCCAGGCTGGCCAGGAGGCTGGGGGTACTTGGGAGGTTGGCAGGAGACACAGCCAGGACAGGTGACCCTAAGTGACCTGAGGGATCTTCCAGAGCATGTGGCATCATGCTGAGGATATGAAGTGAGGGGAAGAAGGAAGGAGGAGGGGTCATTTGCAGTGGTGAGTTTTGTCTTTCTCAGGTAACTGTTTGGTGGGATGGGGCTCTACTCTCCTGGAGGTGTCTGAAAAACTTTCTGTCCATGGGAAAAAGGAAGGAATTCCTTGAATGTGCTTTGCTTGTGTACACAGCTTTTACTTTCCCAGTTACACTGTCTTTATCTCCATCCACGAGTTTTCCAGCTTTTACCCTCCCAGTTCTCTCCCTGATCCCGGTGTCGGGGGAGTGAGGGAACAGCTCTAGGGGTGTGGGTGCAGGCTGGGGAAAAACCAAAACATTAGAAGAAAGTGAAACAGCTTGAAATGCACTGAATGTAGATATAGATTAGATATTAGCAAGGAATTTGGTACTGTGGGGGTGGCGAAACCCCAGCACAGGTTACCCCCACAAGCTGCCCCATCCCTGGAAGTGTCCATGGCCATGTTGGCTTGGGTCTGGAGCAACCTGAGATAGTGGAAGGTGTCCCTGACCATGAGAGCGCATGATACAAGTTGGTCCTTAAAGTCCTTTCCATTTCCAAAAGTCCAGGAATAAGAGAATGATGAGTTGGTTGTTTCAACCAGAAATATGCAGAGAAATATGCAGGTTTGACCAAAGTTTTTTAAACAGTTTCAGTGATGTGGTTCCTTTTGTCTCTGTTAACCAGGGACCAATGTCTTAAACAAAGTGGGATTTAGGCAGAATGAGGCAGAAGGCCAAGAAGAAGCAAATGTGGCAGAGCTGAGTCAAATTCCTCTTTTCTGCTGAGGCCCATCGGACACAACAAAGCAGGGCCCAACAGTGGTCACATCATTAGAAGGGACCATAAAGCATCAGAGACCCCCAAAGTGTCCCCAACCCCACAGTGCTGCATGACACAGGGTAAACCCCTCCCAGGGTAAAGTGGGGCAATCCCACAAAAGCCTGAAGGAACAGAACCCTTAGAACTCTTTGTTGCACAGGCCCCCACCCCTAAAGGATCAAGAGTCAGGACATGAAAGTTGCAGGTTTGTTGCTGGAGCCATGGGGGTGTCTTGTGTGAGCTGTTGGCACCCTGGCCAACTTTGTTCATGCCCATTCCCAGGAGAATAACTGGTGTCTGATACTGACACTTGTGTGGGTGTTATGGAATTCTCAGATTGCCTTTGGACACCCAATGTCCTGCAAGGATGCTCTGGGCACTGTGACATCACTGGCTGTTATAGAAATTTCAGTGAGAAGCAATTTGTGGATTATATAAGACATGACCCTGCAATCCATCACTGCAGCAAAAATAAATTTATTGTAAGTTCTTGTAAACTAAATGGTGTAGCACACATTGATCTTTTACAACCATTGAATACATTTCCCCAAATCAATTTCCAGCGAATCTACAGAAAAGCTTCAGAAGCAGAGCAGAGAATGAAGGCATGCAAGATCTTCTTGTCCACACTCCGTGCTCAAGTAGGATGAGCCAGAGCAGGTTTTCCAGAATCATGGTTGGGGTTTGGGTATGTGCAGCCATGGAGATGTCCAGACAAGATGTCTGGGCAGCCTGAGGTGCCCTGGTGGCACAGCCTTGCTAAGGAGGGGAGGGACAAGTCAGCTGCACACTGTCAGGGAGAGCTAAGGAGGAGAGGACTCGTCCCTGAGAGCTCTCTCCTGAGATGGGCAGCAAAGCAAAGCAGCTGGAGGCTCTGGCCACGACTTTGTGCCTTTGGGCAGAGGAGGAGGTGCCCTGAGGGACAGAGCTGCAAACACAGCAGACAAGGAAGCAGCACAGAAGGTGCACAGGACATTTGTCCCCCTGTGCTCTGCTCTGCTGAGAGCCCAGCTGCAGTGCTGCCTCCAGCTCTGGGGCCCACAGCTCCAGAAGGATCCAAAGCTGTTGGAGTGGAGTCCAGTGCAGGCCATGAAGGTGCTCTGAGGGCTGGAGCCCATCTGCTCTGGAGAGAGGCTGAGAGAGCTGGGCTTGTTCAGCCTGGAGAAGAGTCCAGAGAGTCCAGTACCTACAGGATGTCTAAGAGGGCTGGAGAGGCTCTTTGGACAAGGGGATGGAATGACAGGACAAGAGGGAATGGTTTCACACTGATGGAGGGCAGGCTTAGTAGGGATATTCTAAAGGAGCAAATTCCTGGGAGCAGGCTGTGCTATATAGAGTAAAAGTTACCCAGAACTGTTTTTACTGCCCCATCACTGGAAGCGTTCAAGACCAGGCTGGGAAGAGCTTGGAACAACCTGGGGCAGGGGAAGGTGTCCCTGCCCATGGCATTCAGGTCAAAATGAGATGATCTTAAAGGTTATAAGGTCTCATCAAAACCAACCCATTCAGTGATTCTGTGACATGTGGGAAAATCTCCAGAGGCTTTTCAATCGAGGATGTGAGGCTAATTTCCTGGGACAGTCATTGTTGAACAGAGTAACCATTCTTCCCTCATACACCTCGGTCAAGCTCTCTTCCAGGTCCCCCAGCCTTAGGTTCCCCTCCTGGTTTTTGTCATTCTCAGCAATGGCCCCCCAAGCCTTTATGGACTTTGTGCCCAGCAGGCAGCAGGCAACTGACCAGATGTGTCTGGGTACATGAACCCTCCTGTTGGTGACCTTGGTGTCCCCAGGCACAGCACCTATGATGACTCCAGTTTCTGTACAGCTCTTTGTCCTTACAGGCATTGTTCTGGACTCGTAGGTGCTCCACTGGCCAGTGTAGAGTGTGCTGTCCTGGGGCACTGTGTGAGTGAGGTTGAAGGTTTCTGTTGTGCTCTCTCCACTATTCAGATGTCCATTGGGTGTCAAATGGCCATGGTCCAAACCACTCATTTGGTCACAGTCATCAAGGACAGCCTGGCTCTCTTTGATTTGCTCTAAGGTGAATTTCTGTTGATTTATGAGGATTGAATCTTATTCTATCTCTATAAGATTATTTTTACTTATTAGCTGCATAAGGGAAGGAAAAGAGATGTTAGAATGGGGAATGAGAGTACTGGAGATGATTTCCTTGGAGCTGAAGTCTCTGCTAGTCAAAATTCCATTTTTTGACATCTCAGTGCAGGAAAATACACCAATCTCAGAGAAATCATAAACATGCCACTCCTGCATGAACATAAAAGCTTTAACTACAAAGACGCACAGAATGTGATTGCTCTCATTGTGACTTGTGATCTTTGTGATCCAACCTGCAGCTCTGCGGAGAGCATGGGTGGATGCATGAGACAAGGAGCATTTGCCACTCCTAGGACTGAAAGGTGACTGTGGTGAGACACCTTCCCTGCCAAATCTACCTCCATTTCCTCCTGTCTCCACATCCCAAATCTGCCCAAGGCTCTCCCTGGATCCCCTCATACCACGGTGTGATTCTGTAATTCTGTGATTTCATGTGTGGTTGCTACAGGTGTACCCCTGTCCTGGAACACCAGAGGTTGCCTCCTCTAACCCCATACCCAGGGAGATGTGACAGGAACTCAGTCCTGGAGCTGAGGTTTCCCTAGGAGGGTTGCAGTTTGTTCAAGGATGAACAGTTTTGCTCAGGAAGCCAAAAGATCTCATTGTAAATGGAATCTCTGACAGCAGTGCTAAGAATGTGTGTGAGAGCTGCTCTGGGCCAGGGAGCATTTTCTGCAGCATCACTCAAAAGAAGTTGTAAATAATCAGCCGCTTCAAGGGGTCTGTATGCTGAGTAGAAGTCTGTGGAAGTTAACAAGATCAAAGATTTTTTTGGTGGCCTGCGTTCAAGATGCAGGCAGAACATGCCAATTTGGATAGGGCTTGGAACATGCTAGTCATGTGGCAAGTGGCCTGTCCCATGCAAGGGTGTTGGAATGAGATGGTCTTTAAGGATTCTTCCAACAGCAACCATTTTATGATTCTACAAAAAGAGAGAAAGTGGAGGCTGCAGTGGTGCAAGACCAGAATCGTTGCTCAAGTTCCTATGTGTAACAAGATAAAAAGATTAGTTTTTCATAAATTTAACGGATTCTTTTTTATCTATAGGGAAGCATATTTAGCCTTCCTCTGCAGTAGGGCATATGTGTTCCTTCTCTGGCTCATCTTCCCCCAAATGCCATCCATCCAGTTTGTCCTTAGCAAAGAAAGGAATTGCCTCTTTTTCTCTTCTGCAATTGTCCTGGCCTGTTCCACTGAAGTTTGTCTGAAGGACATTTGTGAGGGTTCCATAGCTTTGGAGTTCTGTCTGTCTGCTGGATCCTTCTGGACCAAGCCTGAGCCAAAGGTGCTCAGGGCTCACTGCCCATGCATGGAGATCACACCCTTCTGACTGGACTGACACTGCTGCTCCTCACTTTTCACTGCCTCAGACATCACTCCAGAAATCCCTCCACACTTAAGCTGACCCTCTCATCCCCAGTGCCTTTTCCCTCAAGGCTTTGTCCCTGGGCCATCTCAGCCCCTTCTGAGTTTCTCCTCACTTCTCTCAAGAAGCCTGTTTAACTCTTCACTGGTAGCACATAAGGTCTGTCAGGGGTGCAGAACAACTGAGTGTAAAGTGGGGAGCAGATCCCAGCAGGACTGGTGGTCCCTCAAGTTTAGTCTCTCTTGGGAGCCTTTTCCCCATTACATGGGCACCCATCTCAGAAGGACACAGGGAATGGAATAATTGAACTTTGTAATGTAACACAAATAATCTGTTACTTCCATCCCATCCGGGGCTGTGTCAGCATTTGATGCCAGGAGACAAAATCCATCCAGGCAGAGGACCTGGGATTGAAGGAACTGTCCAGCAACAGGAGGTGACAGCGATGTGCTCACTCTGTTCTCCTCCAAAGCTGTCCTTGGGGAAAGGGCCGGGTGTGCCCACACCACTGAAGTACCTCTGGAGCTTGTTGCTGCACACACTGATGATGAGGGAGATGAGCTTTTGGGAGAGCACTCAGAATCATTACCGGTGCACACTGGAGCTTTGAGCAGAACCCAAGAACATTTTGAAAAGCTGTGCTTCATGGACAGGCAGAAAAAACCCATATTGTCCTTTTCAGAGTGTGATAGGCTCCGAGCAGAGTATTTAGTGCAGTTGGAAGGCCAGATCTCTTACTCTGAGCACAGCCCAGTGTCGATGACACTTCTGGTACCCTAGCTTGCTCATGAGCAGCAGTTTTCTGTCTCTGGATGCTGCTGTATTGAACTCTGTAAATTCTCTCGGGCCCCTCCACCCACTGCTCTGCCTGTAAGTGCAAAGCTTTCTGCACTTCAGCTACAGTTTGCACATATAAAAAAAATAAACTTTCAATTTAATGGGTGCCCTAAATCTTTTGTTATTTGTTTATCAGCTGTTTGTGTACTTGTTTCAAATGTGCCTGCAGTGAAATCTGCCAGATGAACAGATAACACACAGCACACATTAGACAACACATTGATGCAGGAAATCACAATATCTTAAACATATACAATTAGTTTGCTTGCACTTTATACACAGAGTTTTCTCTCCTTCAAAGAGGAGGAATGAGTGCTAGTTCAAACGTGTGCTCCTTGTGCCCATTAGAAAGAGAATTTGCCTTAAGAAGAAAATTTAGGACTTTCTTCTTTTTCTGTTCGTTTTGCCATTCTGAAGTGCGAAATCATTTTCTATCATGTGTGTAGAGAGGAGGAGATAATGAGTTAAATGACATGATATAAAATACCCAAAAAACCAGGAAGATGAGAATTGACATTTAAAACTGTGTGGCAAACTGTTGCACTAAATGAGAAGTACTTTTTGTAAAATATAAGGATGGTGGGAAACAGAAATGGTCCCTGGAGGTCTGTGTGCTGTTTGTGCTTCAGTGTTCTTGCATAAACTTGGAGAAGCTGCTTTGCATTTCCCTGCTTCATTTCTCCTGTCAGAGATCTGTGTGTTTCACTTGTTGATGGTAAAACACTTCAAAATCTTTAATGAGAATTACCGTGGATGCTCTAAGCTCTCTCCAAATGTATTTCCTCCTCAGTTATCCCTCCCCAAGTGATGAAATAAAACTATGTATTTTTTTTTTTTAAATTCTATGTATAGCTGATATTTTGCAGCTGGTGAAGGTCAGATTTATCAGGTCATTGCTGGTGTTTGAGCATGCACTGAGCAGCTCCAAATCCAGAGTCCTGTTGGGTACACTGTGTCTCCAATTCTCTTAGGAGCATGGTCTGTCAAGAGGTGTTTCCTTCTTCATTGTAATCAGCAGCCAGGAGTTTCCAAACCTCCTTGTTAACAGACCTTCACAGACTGATCTTCCACAGAAATCAGGCAGAGTCTGGAGCAGCGTGTGAGCGTGGCTGACATGGGTGATGCTGGAAACTCAGTTTGTATCCCCCAAAAACACTGCCAGGGTATCAATGGTGTCTGCAGCATCTTTGGGTGTGGGGCACAGTGCTTGAGTAACAACATTCCTGAACACATCCTCACCTGACCCTCAGAGGCTCTTGGCTGATATTCCTGTGCCAAAGTGCTGTTGGCAACAGCAAGGGCCATTTTACCCAGGTGTACAGCAAGTTAGAACACCCACTTTTCAGTGAGCTGTACAGAGAAATAATCTCTCAGAGCTGCCCCTCTGTTCTGGGCTAGAGAGCCCCAGCTGCCTCAGCTGCTGCTCACAGGCCTGACCCTGCAGGGCCTTCAGCAGCTTCATGGCCTTTCTGTGCCCTGGCTGCAGAGGTGGCCTTGGCCATGGATGCAGCCTGTCCAGAGCCCTCTGCAGAGCCTCGCTGCCCTGCAGCAGCTGAGTCTCCCTCCAAACTTGGGATCATCCCTGATCTTCCTGAGGCTTCACTGGCTGCCCTCACCCAGATCATCAGTGAAGAGAGCAAACGGGACTGGGCCCCGCACGGATCCCTGGGGGACAGCGCTTGTGGCCGGACGCCAGCTGCATGTGGCACTGGTCACCAACACTCTCTGGGCCTGGACATGCAGACAGTTCCTGAGCCAGCCAAGAGAGCACCTATGCAGGTCGTGGGCTGACAGCTTTTCCAGCAGAACAGCGTGGGAGACTGTCCAGGTAGACACTTGGTTGAAGTCCATGTAGACACTTCCACAGCCTCCCCCCTCATGCCCTGGCCCAGTCAGTGATCTGCTCATCAAAGGAGATCAGGTTCTGTGGGCAGGACGTGCCTTTCCTAAAGCCCTGCAGGTGGGACTGATGTCTTGGTTATCCTGTATGTGCTGTGTGATCACACTCAGGACAGTCTGCTCCACAACCCGGCACTAGAGCCAAGATGCCTCTGCAGGCCATGATGAGACCATGGTGAAGCAGTGGTGCCCCTGCAGCCCATGGATCCATCAGGGATGTACAGATCCACCCACAGCCCATGGGCATCCATGGGGGTGCAGAGATCCACGGGGAATGCAGAGATGCCCCCACAGCCCGTGGGGATCCATACGGGATGCAGAGATCTCCCTGCAGCCCATGGATCCACCCACAGCCCATGGGTTGGTGCTCGCAGCAGAGCAGGTGGATTCCTGGAGGGGGCTGTGATCCAGTGGGAGACACAGTGAAGGGAGGAGTCCCCTGCTCCCAGGCTGGAGCAGCCTGTCCTTGGAGGACTGCAGCCTATGGAAGAATGACCCATGCCACAGCAGTTCTGGGAGGACTCTATGCCTTTGGGAGGGACTCACGTTGCATCAGTTCTGGCTGAACTGCTGCTTGTGAGAGCGGAGCCACGCTGGAGAAGTTCAAGGAGAACTGTCTCCTTGTGGGAAGGACCCCATGGTGCAGCATGGGAGGGACTCCTCTCCCTGAGCATTGGGAGAAAACCTTGGGTGATGGATAGACAAAAACCTGCCACACTCTGTCTCCCTGTGCTGTTGGTAGGAAGGAGGGAAGTCTTGGAGGAAGCCAAGGGGTGTTTAAGGGCTATTTTAGTGCATTCTATCCTTCTCAGCTTTTGTTGGTATTAAACTCACTTTCTACATGTACGTTGAGCCTGTTTTGCCCCTGGAGGCTGTCCTGATCTCAGTTCATGAACACTTTGGTAATTTTTTTTTTTTTCTCTCCTCTTTACAACTGTGGCAGAGGAGTTGCGGGGTGCCAGGTGTTCAACCAGTGTAAAACCACAACAGTTGGTCAAGCAATCAATACTTCCAGAGCATGGAAACTGGGGACAGTGGGTATGGGATGAGCAATGGTGAGGAGGTGTCTGCAAAGGAGAAATCACTGGTGTCTGATGCTGACACTCGGGGGGCTGTTATGGCATCCTGAGATTGCACTTGGAGCTCCAGTGCCCTGCAAGGATGCTCTGGACAATGTGACAGCAGTGGTGGTTGCAGATATTTCACTGAGAACCAACTTGTGATTTATATAAGACGTGACCCGGCAATCCAGCACTGCAGCAAAAAAAATCATTGTAAGCTTATGCAAACTGAAAGACGTTGCACAAATTGATCTTTTACAACCATTGAATACATTTCCCCAAATCCATTTCCCATAAATGTGCAGAAAACCTTCAGAGGCAGAGCAGAGAATGAAGCGCTCCAATGAGTGCATCACAGGAATTTAGCTTTGGCTGCTCAAACCTTTCTATGTATCTGATGCCAAAGCCTGCCTGTCTGATACAACAGGTGCTGCTCTCAAGGTGCACTTTCAACAGCAAGCAAACAAAAGCATGTCCCAGGATCACATAATCACTGAATTGTTGGGTTTTGGAGGGACTTCTCAAGATCTTCTAGTCCACACTCCAGGCTCAAGCAGGAAGAGCCAGAGCAGGTTGTCCAGAATCATGGTTGGGGTTTGGGTATGTGCAGCCATGGAGATGTCCAGACAAGATGTCTGGGCAGCCTGAGGTGCCCTGGTGGCACAGCCTTGCTAAGGAGGGGAGGGACAAGTCAGCTGCACAGTGTCAGGGAGAGCTAAGGAGGAGAGGACTCGTCCCTGAGAGCTCTCTCCTGAGATGGGCAGCAAAGCAAAGCAGCTGGAGGCTCTGGCCACGGCTTTGTGCCTTTGGGCAGAGGAGGAGGTGCCCTGAGGGACAGAGCTGCAAACACACCAGACAAGGAAGCAGCACAGAAGGTGCACAGGACATTTGTCCCCCTGTGCTCTGCTCTGCTGAGAGCCCAGCTGCAGTGCTGCCTCCAGCTCTGGGGCCCACAGCTCCAGAAGGATCCAAAGCTGTTGGAGTGGAGTCCAGTGCAGGCCATGAAGGTGCTCTGAGGGCTGGAGCCTGTCTGCTCTGGAGAGAGGCTGAGAGAGCTGGGCATGTTCAGCCTGGAGAAGACTCCAGAGAGTCCAGTACCTACAGGATGTCTAAGAGGGCTGGAGAGGCTCTTTGGACAAGGGGATGGAGTGACAGGACAAGAGGGAATGGTTTCACACTGAAGGAGGGCAGGGTTAGAGGGCATACCCTAAAGGAGCAAATTCCTGGGAGCACGCTGTGATATATAGAGCAAAAATTACCCAGAGCTGTTCTTACTGCCCCATCCATGGAATTGTTCAAGACCAGGCTGGGAAGGGCTTGGAACAACCTGGGGCAGGGGAAGGTGTCCCTGCCCATGGTAGTCAGGTCAAAATGAGATGATCTTGAAGACTTTAAGGTCCCATCAGAATCAACCCATTCAGTGATTCTGTGACATGTGGGAAAATCGATAGAGGGTTTTCAATCGAAGATGTGAGGATAATTTCCTGGGACAGGCATTGTTGAACAGAGTAACCGTTCTTCCCTCATACAGCTCGGTCAACCTCTCCTCCAGCTCCCCCAGATTTACGTTCTCCCCCTGGTTCTTGTCATTCTCAGCAATGGCCCCCAAGCCCTCAAGGGCTTTTTGCCCTTCAGGCAGCAGGCAGCTGACCAGATGTGTCTGGGTACATGAACCCTCCTGTTGGTGACCTTGGTGTCCCCAGGCACAGCACCCATGATGACTCCAGTTTCTGTACAGCTCTTTGTCCTTACAGGCATTGTTCTGGACTCGTAGGTGCTCCACTGTCCAGTGTTGAGTGTGCTGTCCTGGGGCACTGTGTGAGTGAGGGTGAAGGTTTCTGTTGTGCTCTCTCCACTCTTCAGATGTCCATTGAGGCTCAAATGGTCTTGGTCCAAACCAATCATTTGGTCACAATCATCAAGGACAGGCTGGCTCTCTTTGATTTGCTCTAAAGTGAATTTCTGTTGATTTATGAGGATTGCACTGCTTTCTATCTCTATGAGATTATTTTTACTTATTAGCTGGACAAGGGAAGAAAAAGAGATGTTAAATGGGAAATGAGAGTACTGGAGATGATTTCCTTGGATCTGAAATCTCTGCTAGTCAAAATCTCATTTTTCGTCATCTCAGTGCAGGAAAATACATCAATCTCAGAGAAATCATAAGCATGCCACTCCTGCATGAACATAAAAACTTTAACTAGAAAGAAGCTCAGAATGTGACTGCTCTCATTGTGACTTGTGATCTTTTTGATCCAGCCTGCAGCTGTGGTGGGAGCATGGGTGGATGCATGAGACAAGGAGCATTTGCCACTCCTAGGACTGAAAGGTGACTTTGGTGAGACAGCTTCCCTGCCAAATCTGCCTCCATTTCCTCCTGTCTCCACATCCCAAATCTACTCAGGGCTCTCCCTGGATCCCCTCATGCCACGTTGTGATTCTGTGATTTTATGTATGGTTGCTACAGGTGTACCCCAGTCCTGGAACACCAGAGGTTGCCTCCTCTAACCCCATACCCAGGGAGATGTGACAGGAAATCAGTCCTGGAGCTGAGGTTTCCCTAGGAGGGCTGCAGTTTATTCACGGATGAACAGTTTTGCTCAGGAAGCAAAAAGATCTCATTGTAATTGGAATCTGTGACTGCAGTGCTAAGAATGTGTGTAAGAGCTGATCTGAGCCAGGGAGCATTTTCTGCAGCATCACTCAAAAGAAGTTACAAATTATCAGCCTCTGAGAGGAGTCTGTATGCCGAGAAGAAGCCTGTAGATGTTAACAAGATCAAAGATATTTTTTTGACGGCCTGTGTTCAAGATCCAGGAGGAACATGCCAAGTTGGATAGGGCTTGGAACATGCTAGTCATGTGGCAAGTGGCCTGGCCCACGCAGGAGTGTTGGATTGAGATGGTCTTTAAGGATTCTTCCAAAAGCAATCATTTTATGGTTCTACAAAAAGAGAGAAAGTGGAGGCTGCAGTGGTGCAAGACCAGAATCGTTGCTCAAGTTCCTATGGGCAATAAGATGAAAAGATTAGTTTTTCATAATTTTAACTGATTCTTTTTTATCTATAGGGAAGCACATTGAGCCTTCCTCTGCAGTAGGGCATGTGTGTTCCTTCTCTGGCTCATCTTCCCCCAAATGCCATCCTGCCACTTTGTCCTTAGCAATGAGAGGAATTGCCTCTTTTTCTCGTCCGCAATTGCCCTGGCCTGTTCCACTGAAGTTTGTCTGAAGGACATTTGTGAGGGTTCCATAGCTTTGGAGTTCTGTGTGTCTGCTGGATCCTTCTGGACCAAGCCTGAGCCAGAGGTGCTCAGGGCTCACTGCCCATGCATGGAGATCACACCCTTCTGACTGGACTGACACTGCTGCTCCTCACTTTTCACTGCCTCAAACATCACTCCAGAAATCCCTCCACACTTAAGCTGACCCTCTCATCTCCAGTGCCTTTTCCCCCAAGGCTTTGTCCCTGGGCTATCTCAGCCCCTACTGAGTTTCTCCTCACTTCTCTCACAGCCCTCACAAAGCCTGTTTGACTCTTCACTGGGAGCAGATAAGCTCTGTCAGGGGTGCAGAACAACTCAGGGTAAAGTGGGGATCAGATCCCAGCAGGACTGGTGGTCCCTCAAGTTTAGTCTCTCTTGGGAGCCTTTTCCCCATTACATGGGCACCCATCCAGTAGGACACAGGGAATGGAATAATTTGACTTTATAATGCAATACAGATAATCTGCTACTTTCATCCCATCAGGGGCTGTGTCAGCATTTGATGCCAGGAGACAAAATCCATCCAGGCAGAGGACCTGGGATTGAAGGAACTGTCCAGCAACAGGAGGTGACAGCGATGTGCTCACTCTGTTCTCCTCCAAAGCTCTCCCTGGGGAAAGGGCCAGGTTTGCCCACACCACTGAAGTACCTCTGGAGCTTGTTGCTCCACACACTGATGATGAGGGAGATGAGCTTTCAGGAGAGCACTCAGAACCATGACCGGTGCACACCAGAGCTTTGAGCAGAACCCAAGAACATTTTGAAAAACCACGTTTCAAGGAAAGGCAGCAAAACCCATATTGTCCTCCCTGGAGTGTGATAGGCTCTGAGCAGAGTATTTAGTGCAGTTGGAAGGCCAGATCTCTTACTCTGAGCACAGCCCAGTGTCGATGACACTTCTGGTACCCCAGCTTGCTCATGTGCAGCAATTTTCTGTCTCTGGATGCTGCTGTATTGAACTCTGTAAATTCTCTCGGGCCCCTCCACCCACTGCTCTGCCTGGAAGTGCAAAGCTTTCTGCACTTCAGCTACAGTTTGCACATGTAAAATAAGTAAAGTTTTGATCTAATGGGTGCCCTTATAATTTTTTTTTATTTGTTTGTGCACTGTTTGGGTACTTGTTTCAAATGCGCCTGCAGTGAAATCTACCAGATGAACAGATAACACACAGTACACATTAGACAACACATTGATGCAGGAAATCACAATATCTTAAACATATACATTTAGTAGCCTTGCCCTTTATACACAGAGTTTTCTCTCCTTCAAAGACGAGAAATGAATGCTAGTTCAAATGTGTGTTCCCTGTGCCCATTAGAAAGAGAATTTGCCTTAAGAAGAAAATTTCTTCTTTTTCTGCTATTTTCTATCATGTGTGTAGAGAGGAGGAGATAATGAGGTAAATGACATGATATAAAAAAACCCAAAAAAACAGGAAGATGAGAATTGACACTTAAAACTGTGTGTGGCAAACTGTTGCACTAAATGAGAAGTACTTTTTGTAAAATATAAGGATGGTAGGACACAGAGATGGTCCTTGGATGTCTGTGTGCTGTTTGTGCTTCAGTGTTCTTGCATAAACTTGGAGAAGCTGCTTTGCATTTCCCTGCTTCATTTCTCCTGTCCGAGATCTGTGTGTTTCACTTGTTGATGGTAAAACACTTCAAAATCTTTAATGAGAATTACCGTGGATGCTCTAAGCTCTCTCCAAATGTATTTCCTCCTCAGTTATCCCTCCCCAAGTAATGAAATAGAACTATGCATTTTTTTGTAATTTCTATGGTATAGCTGATATTTTGCAGCTGGTGAAGGTCAGATTTATCTGGTCATTTCTGGTGTCTGAAAATGCGCTGAGCAGCTCCAAATCCAGAGTCCTGTTGGGTACACTGTGTCTCCAATTCTCTTAGGAGCATGGTCTGTCAAGAGGTGTTTCCTTCTTCATTGTAATCAGCAGCCAGGAGTTTCCAAACCTCCTTGTTAACAGACCTTCACAGACTGATCTTCCACAGAAATCAGGCACAGCCTGGAGCACGGTGTGAGCCTGGCTGACATGGGTGATGTTGGATACTCAGTTTGTATCCCCCAAAAACACTGCCAGGGTATCAATGTTGTCTGCAGCATCTTTGGGTGTGGGGCACAGTACTTGGGAGCAACATTCCTGAACACCTCCTCACCTGACCCTCAGAGGTTCTTGGCTGATATTCCTGTACAAAGTGCTGTTGGCAACAGCAAGGGACATTTTACACAGGTGTACAGCAAGTGAGAAACTCAGTGCAGGGAGTGGGACAAGAAACTAACCAAGATAGACAACAGAGAAATCGTTCCTCAGACATCTGAGGTTTAAATTTGCAATGTAATTTTATAAAATTTGCCTAACAGGAATATTCGGCTCCTAAATGGACCAAAGGAGCTTTTCCCAGCAGTTCTCTCAAACAGAGGCCAGAAGCTGCCACTGTCTTGATTCTCCTCTTTCGTTCTATTTTAGCATCCCACACGGCAACATGTTCATTCCACAGAATGCGAACCGTTCGTTAAACTAGAAAAAGATTAAGCAAGGTGCAGGATCCAACCCACGTTGCAGTGAAGTGCCTTTAGGTGACACTGTTTCCTCATGTCTCCCCACAAAAATAATTTTTCCTTTGTGGCTAAACTCCCTATGACACAGTGGAGCCAAGAGCTGTCCACAAAGGTGGACAGACACAGAGCAAAGTGCAAAATTACCCTGCCATGTCAGTGCAGCTGCATCTTCCCAGGGAGCAGAGGAGCTTCCCACCCCAGTGTGGGCATGGAGCAGCTCTGGGCTCAGCAAAGGGCTCTATCCCTATTCCCCATGCACACCAGGCTCAGCAGAAAACAGAGGCAATCCCAGATGACAGGTGCCTGGCAGCATGGCTGTGGAGCTGGGGCAGCCCTCTGCTCTGCTCCAGGCTGGGCTGCTGTGAGAAGCACAGAATCCTTTCTGTTGGAAAAGGCCTCTGAGATCATGGAGTCCAACCTTTGACCAATCACCCCCTGCTCAACTGGACCATGGCACTGAGTGCCACACCCAGTCTCCAGGGATTGGGATTCCACTACATCCTCAGGCAGTCTATTCTAATGTTTATCACCCTTTATGTGAAGAAATTCCTCCTGATGTCCCACCACAATCTCCCTTGGCTTGCCCTCTCATCGTCCTGCTGGTTGCCCAAGAGAAAATGTTGACTCCCACCTGGTTACACCCACTTTTCAGTGAGCTGTACAGAGAAATAATCTCTCAGAGCTGCCCCTCTGTTCTGGGCTAGAGAGCCCCAACTGCCTCAGCTGCTGCTCACAGGCCTGACCCTGCAGGGCCTTCAGCAGCTTCATGGCCTTTCTGTGCCCTGGCTGCAGAGGTGGCCTTGGCCATGGATGCAGCCTGTCCAGAGCCCTCTGCAGAGCCTCGCTGCCCTGCAGCAGCTGAGTCTCCCTCCAAACTTGGGATCATCCCTGATCTTCCTGAGGCTTCACTGGGTGCCCTCACCCAGATCATCAGTGAAGAGAGCAAACGGGACTGGGCCCCACACGGATCCCTGGGGGACAGCGCTTGTGGCCGGACGCCAGCTGCATGTGGCACTGGTCACCAACACTCTCTGGGCCTGGCCATGCAGACAGTTCCTGACCCAGCCAAGAGAGCACCTCTGCAGGCCGTGGGCTGACGGCTTTTCCAGCAGAACACCGTGGGAGACTGTCCAGGTAGACACTTGGTTGAAGTCCAGGTAGACACTTGCACAACCTCCCCCCTCATGCCCTGGGCCAGTCAGTGATCTGCTCATCAAAGGAGATCAGGTTCTGTGGGCAGGACGTGCCTTTCCTAAAGCCCTGCAGGTGGGACTGATGCCTTGGTTATCCTGTATGTGCTGTGTGATCACACTCAGGCCAAGCTGCTCCATAACCCTTCTGGGAAGCGATGTCAGGTGGACACACCTGCAGTTCCCCAGATTGTCCTTCCAGCCCTTCTGTGGGTGGGTGTCACAGTGGCCAAACTCCAGGCATTGGGGCCTCCCCAGTCCCCCAGCACTGATTAGAACTGATGGAAAGCAACATTCCTAATACACAAAATAAGGCAGAATCCAAGCCAATCCTTTTCTCTGTTTGGCTTCCCATGTATTTCACATGCTTCCTGTGGATGGCAGGGCATTTCTGATTTGTGCAAGGGACTGTGGTCCTTGGAAGAGCCTGGGAAGCTGATAGAGGTGGCACTGATGAGGTTGGGATGCTGGTTTTGTACAGCCTGGTTTTGGTAGCGGGGAGCAGCAGAGATGTCTTCTGTGATAAGCTGCTAGAAACTTCCACCACATCTGGCATATCCAGTCCCTGACTGAACTGAAGATGGACGTACTAATGGCCGACTCTGGGCCAATTAGAGATGTTGGTAATGCCTCTGCAAGAACATATTTAGAAGAAAAGCTAAGCCAAGTGAGGTGCGTTGTTTTAATTCCAACCAGAGAAGAGAAGGAGGTGAGAACATGTGAGGGAAACAACATGGAGACACCAAGGGCAGTGGAGAAGGAGGGAAGGAGGTTTTCAAAACACTGGAGCCAAGATTCCTCTGTGTTGAGACCATGGTTATGCAACCATGCCCCTGCAGCCCATGGATCCACGGGGGATGCAGAGATCTATGCACAACCCATGGATCCACTGGATTGCTGAGATCCACCCACAGCCCATGGGTTGGTGCTCACAGCAGAGCAGGTGGATGCCTGGAGGGGGCTGTGATCCAGTGGGAGAAACAGTGAACGGAGGAGTCCCCTTCTCCCAGGCTGGAACACTTATGGATGAATGACCCATGCCACAGCAGTTCTGGGAGGACTCTGTGCCTTTGGGAGGGATTCATGTTGCAGCAGTTTTGGCTGGACTGTTGCTTGTGAGAGTGGAGCCACGCTGGAGAATTTCAAGGAGAACTGTCTCTTGTGGGAGGGACCCCATGGTGCAGCATGGGAGAGACTCCTCTCCCTGAGCTCTGGGAGAAAATCTTGGGTGATGAATGGACCAAACTCCCCACACCCTGTCTCCCTGTGCTGTTGGTGCGAAGGAGGGAAGTGTTGGGGGAAGCAAAGGTGTTTTTAAGGGCTGTTTTACTTCTCAGTGTCCTCCTCTGCTATGGTTAGTAGTAAACTCACTTTCTGTCTCTATGTTGAACATGTTTTCCCATTGGAGAGTTTTCTCCCAGTCCTTAGCTCATAAAACCTTTAATCAGATTCTTTCTTTTTTCTGTGCCCAGATGTTGCAGGGGAGGGAAAGTGGGAAGATTTGTGGATACTGCCTGGTGTTTTGCCCGTGTCAAATCGCAGCAGTTGGTCATGCAGGCAGTGGTTGAAGAGCCTGGAAAGCTGAGGCAGTGGGCATGGGATGAACAGTGGTGAGGATAAGTGTGGTTTTAAACTGCAGCCAGTGTGCAGAGGTGGGAGAGCAAGTCCGAGGGAGCCACAGCAGAGGTGTCTGCAGAAGTGACTCAGTCTGAAATCACCCCAATGTTTTCATCCCTACAGGGGCTGTGTCAGCATTTGCTGCTGGGAGAAAAATTCCATCCAGAGGAGCTGAGATGGCAGGAGCTGTCCAGCAAAGGGGTGAGAGTGATGTGCTCACTCTGTTCTCCTACAAAGCACAATCTTCTCCTGGGTCTCTGTGCTGTCCAGCTGGCACAAGGCAGGGCTCTTGCTGCTCTGCCTTTGGCAGCTGGAGCAACAGCAGCACAAGTCCATGGTGCTGCCAGGCAGTGCCCCGTGTCTGTGCTGGCATCTGGTTCCTGTGCTCAGGTGTCCAGAGCCCCCAGAGCTGTCCCTGGGGAAAGGGCTGGGTTTGCCCACACCACTGAAGTACCTCTGGAGCTTGTTGCTCCACACACTGATGATGAGGGAGATGAGCTTTCAGGAGAGAATTCAGATCCATGACCGGTGCACACCAGAGCTTTGAGCAGAACCCAAGAACATTTTGAAAAGCCACGTTTCAAGGACAGGCAGCAAAACCCATATTGTCCTCTCCGGAGTGTGATAGGCTCTGTGCAGAGTATCTCGTGCAGTTGGAAGGCCAGATCTCTTACTCTGAGCACAGCACAGTGTGGATGACACTTCTGGTACCCCAGCTTGCTCATGTGCAGCAATTTTCTGTCTCTGGATGCTGCTGTATTGTATATTTTTATTATTATTATTTCTATGGTATACCTGACATTGTGATATTGTGCAGCTTCTAAATGTTAGATTTTATGGGTCCTTTCTGCTGTCTGAGCATCCACTGAGAAGCTCCAAATCCAGAGTCCTGATGGGTACATTGGACCTCTAATTCTCTTAGGGACATGGTATGTCCAGAGGTGTCTCTTGCGTGAGGGTGGCTGACCTGGGTGATGCTGGAAACTCAGTTTGTATCCCCCAAAAACACTGCCAGGGTATCCCTGTTGTCTGCAGCATCTTTGGGTGTGGGGCACAGTGCTTGGCCAGCAGCCTTCCTGAACATGTCCTCACCTGATCCTCAGAGGTTCTTGGCTGATACTCCTGTGCCAAAGTGCTGTTGCCCAACAGCAAGGGACATTTTACCCAGCTACAGAAAGTGAGGACCTCAGTGCAGGGCATGTAACAGCAACCCACCCACATGCACAACAGATAAATAGTTCTTCAGAAATATGAGTTGCAATCTTACATTGCAACCTTGCACAAATTGCGAAAGGGGAAAAATTGGTTCCTGGACCGATCAAAAGAGCTTTGCTCAGCACTTCTCTCAGGGAGAGGCCACTGTCTTGATTCTCCTGATTCCGTCTCTTTTGGGACAGCACATGGCAGCGTGTTCAGTCCACAGAATGTGAGCCCTTGGTGTTACTGGAAAAGGAATAAGGTGCATGATCCAACCCACTTTGCAGTGAAGGTTTAGTTCATAGTGTTTTCCTCTTAACTCCCTGCAAATATAGTTTTTCCTCAGTGGTAAAATCCCTGTGACACAATGGAGCCCAGAACTGTCCCCAAAGGTGGACAGACACAGAGCAAACTGCAAAATTACCCTGCCATGTCAGTGCAGCTGCATCTTCCCAGGGGGCAGAGGTGCTTCCCAGCCCAGCGTGGGCATGGAGCAGCTCTGGGCTCAGCAAAGGGCTCTATCCCTATTCCCCATGCACACCAGGCTCAGCAGAAAACAGAGGCAATCCCAGATGACAGGTGCCTGGCAGCATGGCTGTGGAGCTGGGGCAGCCCTCTGCTCTGCTCCAGGCTGGGCTGTTGTGAGAAGCACAGAATCCTTTCTGTTGGGAAAGGCCTGTATGAGGACATATTTCAGAAGAAAATCAAAGCAAAGTGAGGTGTGTTGCATTAATTCCATGCAGAGAAGTGGAGGAAGTGAGAACATGGGAGGGAAACAACATGGAGACACCAAGGGCAGTGGAAAATGAGGGGAAGGAGGTATTCAAGGTATTGGAGCTGAGATTCCTCTGCAGGCTGTGGTGAGGTCATGGTGAAGCAGCTGGGCCCCTGCAGCCCATGGATCCACAGGAGTGCAGAGATGCCCCTGGAGGCCACGGGGATGCACAGGGATTGTAGAGATCCACCCACAGCCCATGGGTTGGTGCTCACAGCAGAGCAGGTGGATGCCTGCAGGGGGCTGTGATCCAGTGGGATCCAGTGAAGGGAAGAGTCCCCTGCTCCCAGGCTGGAGCAGCCTGTCCTTGGAGGACTGCAGCCTATGGAAGAATGACCCATGCCACAGCAGTTCTGGGAGGACTCTGTGCCTTTGGGAGGGACTCAGGTTTCAGCAGTTTTGGCTGGACTGTTGCTTGTGAGAGTGGAGCCACGCTGGAGAAGTTCAAGGAGAACTGTCTCCTTCTAGGAGGGACCCCATGGTGCAGCAGGGGAGGGACTCATCTCCCTGAGCATTGGGAGAAAAACTTGGGTGATGAATGGACCAAGCCTGCCATACTCTGTTCTCCCTGAGCAGTTGGTGGAAGGAGGGAAGGGTTGGGGGAAGCAAAGGAGTGTTTAAGGCATACTTTACTTCTTGCTATCCTCCTCTAATTTGCTTACTAATAAACTCATGTTCTATGTGTAAGATGAACCAGTTTTGCCCTTGGAGGCAGTCCTTATTTCTGCTCATGAACCATTCATTAATTTTTTCATTCCCTCCTCTTTACAGCTGTGGCAGAGGAGGGTGAGTGGGCAGCTTTTGTGGGTGCCTGGTGTTTGGCCAGTGTAAAACCACAACAGGTGGTCAAGCCGCCAGTGGTTCAGAGCCTGGAAAACAGGGACAGTGGGGATGGGATGAGCAATGAGGAGGATGAGTGTGGTCTCAAGTTCCAGCCAACCTGCAGAGGTGCGTGAGCAAATCAGGAGCCCCCTGAAGTACAGCAGAGTTGTCTGCAAAGGAGAAATCACTGGTGTATGATGCTGACATTTGTGTGGGTGTTATGGCATCCTCAGATTCCACTTGGAGCCCCAACGTCCTGCAAGGATTCTCTGGGCACTGTGACATCACTGGTGGATGCAGAAATTTCACTGAGAAGAAAATTGTTGTTTATATAAGACATGACCTTGCAATCCAGCACTGCAATAAATGACTTTTATTGTAAGCTCTTGCACACTAAATGATGTGGCACACATTGATCTTTTACAACCATTGAATACATTTCCCCAAATCAATTTCCAACAAATCTGCAGAAAAGATTTAGAAGGAGAGCAGAGAATAAAGCGATCCAAGGAGTGCATCACAGGAATTTAGCTTTGGCTGCTCAAAGCTTTCTATGTATCTGATGCCAAAGCCTGCCTGTCTGATACAACAGGTGCTGCTGTCAAGGTGCACTTTCAAAAGCAAACAAACAAAAGCATGTCCCAGGATCACATAATCACTGAATTGTTGGGTTTTGGAGGAACTTCCCAAGGTTTTCTAGTCCACACTCGAGGCTCAAGCAGGATGAGCCAGAGCAGGTGGTCCAGAATCACGGTTGGGGTTTGGGTATGCGCAGACATGGAGATGTCCAGACAAGATATCTGGGCAGCCTGAGGTGCCCTGGTCACACAGCCTTGCTAAGGAGGGGAGGGACAAGTCAGCTGCACACTGTCAGGGAGAGCTAAGGAGGAGAGGACTCGTCCCTGAGAGCTCTCTCCTGAGATGGGCAGCAAAGCAAAGCAGCTGGAGGCTCTGGCCATGGCTTTGTGCCTTTGGGCAGAGGAGGAGGTGCCCTGAGGGACAGAGCTGCAAACACAGCAGACAAGGAAGCAGCACAGAAGCTGCACAGGACATTTGTCCCCCTGTGCTCTGCTCTGCTGAGAGCCCAGCTGCAGTGCTGCCTCCAGCTCTGGGGCCCACAGCTCCAGAAGGATCCAAAGCTGTTGGAGTGGAGTCCAGTGCAGACCATGAAGGTGCTCTGAGGGCTGGAGCCTGTCTGCTCTGGAGAGAGGCTGAGAGAGCTGGGCATGTTCAGCCTGGAGAAGAGTCCAGAGAGTCCAGTACCTACAGGATGTCTAAGAGGGCTGGAGAGGCTCTTTGGACAAGGGGATGGAGTGACGGGACAAGAGGGAATGGTTTCACACTGATGGAGGGCAGGCTTAGATGGGATATTCTAAAAAAGTACAGTAATTTCACGACTATAAGGCGCACCGGACTATAAGGCGCACCACCCCGGAGTCGGTAAAATTCGCAACTTTGTAGATCAGATAAGGCGCACTGGTCTATAAGGCGCACTTTTTTTTTTGCAGCGAGGCCCCGCCCCCGGCTCACCCCGTGTGGTTGCTGGCTGAGGCCCTGCCTCAACCCGGCAGCCATTGGCCCCCAGGCCCGCCTCCACCCGGTAGGGGCAGTGCCGCGAGCCACCGAGCCACCCTGGACCCGGCAGCCATGGGCCCCCGGGACTTCCTGGACCCAGGAATGGGGGTGCCGTCGGCCCCCTAGCCCGCATTCACGTGGCATCCATGGCTCCCCGGGACTGCCTGGACCCAGGAGCGGGGGTACCGCGGCCCCCCTAGCCCACATTCACGCAGCAGCCATGGCTCCCCGGGACTGCCTGGACCCAGGAGCGCGGGTGCCGCGGCCCCCCTTGCCCACATTCACCCGGTAGCCATGGCTCCCCGGGACTGCTTCCACCCAGGAAGGGGGGTGCCGCGGGGCCCCTAGCCCGCATTCACGCGGCAGCCATGGGGCCCCGGGACTGCTTCCACCCGGGAAGGGGGGTGCCGCGGCCCCCCTAGACCACATTCACGCGGCAGCCATGGCTCCCCGGGACTGCCTGGACCCAGGAGCAGGGTTGCCGCCGGCCCCCTAGCCTGCCTCCATCCGGCAGCCATGGGCTCCCGGGACTGCTTCCACCCGGGAAGGGGGGTGCCGCGGCCCCCCTAGACCACATTCACCCGGCAGCCATGGGCTCCCGGGACTTCCTGGATCCGGGAAGGCGGGTGCCGCTGCCCCCCTTGCCCACATTCACCCGGCAGCCATGGGCTCCCGGGACTGCCTGGACCCGGGAAGGCGGGTGCCGGGGCCTCCCTAGCCCACATTCACCCGGAAGCCATGGGGCCCCAGGACTGCCTGGACCGGAGAGGGGCGGTGCCTCGGGCCCCCTGGCCTGCCTCCACCCGGCAGGGGCAGTGCTGCGGGCCTCCGGGCCCGCCCCCAGCCGGCTACTGTGGCACTTCCGGCTCCCCCCCACGGCTCTCAGCTCACACTTCCGGTTTGGCAAATTTCGCCGCTTTGTACATCAGATAAGGCACACCGGACTACAAGGCACACTTCCGGGTTCGAGGGAAAATTTTAGTCAAAAGGGTGCGCCTTATAGTCGTGAAATTACTGTAAATTGCTGGGAGCAGGCTGTGGTATATAGAGCAAAAGTTACCCAGAGCTGTTCTGACTGCCCCATCCCTGGAAGCGTTCAAGGCCAGGCTGGGGAGGGCTTGGAACAACCTGGGGCAGTGGAAGGTGTCCCTGGCCATGGCAGTCAGGTCAATATGAGATGATCTTGAAGGTTTAACGTCCCATGAAAACCAACCTATTCTAGTATCCTGTGATTCTTTGACATGTGGAAAAATCATCTGAGGCTTCTCCATCAAGAATGTGAGCCTTATTCCTAGCACAGGCATTTTTGAACAGAGTAACCCCTTTCCCCCCATAGAGCCCGGCCAACCTGTTCTCCAGGTCCAACAGCTCAAGGACTTTCACCTTGTTCTTGCTCCTCTCATTCTCAGCGATGGCTCCCCAAGCCCTCAAAGGCTTGTTGCACTTCACACAGCAGGCAGCTGACCAGATGTGGCTGGGTACATTAACCCTCCCATTGGAGATGTCTGTGTTCCCAGGTACAGCACCCGTGATGACATAGGTGGTGTCACAGCCCTGGGTTTTCTGGGCCATCGTTATGTCCTCGTACTCTTTCCAGGCACCCTGGTTGAGTGTGCTGTACTGGGGCACTATGTTGGTGAGGGTGAAGGTGGCCGTCTTGTTGTCATCGCCAGTTTGGTGGCCACTGGGACACAAGTGACCACGATCCAGACCTTGGGCATCGACGTAGTCTTGGTCAATAGCCTGACTCTTGCCAATATCTGCTGAAGTGATCCCGTAGGTATCTATGATGGAATCCTCTGTATCCATATACCTGCGATAATTTTGGTTGATCAGCTTGAGAGGGTAAGAAGAGGAAAAGTGTCAGTACAGAGTATGCATGTGATGAAACAGATTACCTGGAGCTTACATCTCTGATTGTCAAAATCCCATTTTTTCTCATCTACATGTAGGAAAATGGATGACTCACAGCGAAATCATAGAAATGCCCCTCCTGCATGAACACAAAAGCTTTAACTAGAAAGCAGCTCAGAATGTGACTGCTCTCATTTCGTATTGTGACCATTGTGATCCAGTCTGCAGCTGGGAGCATGGTTGGATGTATGAGACAAGGAGCATTTCCCACTCCTAGAATTTAAAGGTGAATTTGGTGAGACACCTTCCCTGCAAAATCTGCCTCCCTTTCCTCCTGTCTCCACAGCCCAATCTGCCCAGGACTCTCCCTGGATCGTCTCCTCTCACGCTGTGATTGTATGATTCTGTGATTCTGTGATTTTATGTGTGGTTGCTACAGGTGTGCTCCAGTCCTGGAACACCAGAGGTTGCCTCCTCTAACCCCATACCCAGGGAGATGTGACAGGAAATCAGTCCTGGAGCTGAGGTTTCCCTGGGAGGGTTGCACTTCGTTCAAGGATGAACAGTTTTGCTCAGGAAGCAAAAAGATCTCAATATAAATAGAATCTGTGACTGCAGTGCTAAGAATGAGTGTGAGAGCTGATCTGGACAAGGCAGCATTTTCTGCAGCATCACTCAAAAGAAGTTACAAATGATCAGCCTGTGAGAGGAGCCTGTAATCCCAAAAGAGTCCTGGGGAATCTTCAGCAGTACTCCAAAAAGGCCTCTGGAGGAAGTTAACAAAATCAAAGATTTTCCAGGTATCATGTTCAAGGAAGAGAAGGGCAGTGATGGGTTTGGAGCATGCTGGCCTGGTGGCAAGTGGTCTGGCCCACAAAGAGGGTTTGGATTGAGATGATCTTAAGGTTCCTTGCAACACAAACCACTCTATGATTCTACAAAATGACAGAAATTTTGCCTCACTAGTGTGGAAGCTACAGTGGTACAAGAGCAGATTAATTGCTCATGTTCAAGTGAGTAACAAGTGCAAATGATTATTTTTTTTATAACTTCAACAGGTGGTTGTTCATTTGTAGGGAAGCATATTTAACCTCCATCTGGAACTGGACATTATGATCTTCCACATTTTCACCCAATATTCTCACACTACTATGCCTGTAAAAGGGTCCTGATTTTGCTGTTCTTCTTTTCGTTAATTGCCCTGGCCTGTGTTCCTGGAGGTCTGAAGGACATTTGTGAGGGCTCCATAGCTTTGGAGTTCTGTCTGTCTGCTGGATCCTTCTGGGCCAAGCCTGAGCCAAAGGTGCTCAGGGCTCACTGCTCATGCATGGAGATCACATCCTTCTGACTGGACTGACACTGCTGCTCCTCACTTTTCACTGCCTCAAACATCACTCCAGAATTCCCTCTACAGTAATTTTGACCCTCTCATCTCCAGTGCCTTTTCCCCCAAGGCTTTGTCCCTGGACCATCTCAGCCCCTTCTGAGTTTCTCCTCACTTCTCTCACACCCCTCACAAAGCCTGTTTGACTCTTCACGGGGGAACAACTCAGTGCAAAATGGGGATGAGATCCCAGCAGGACTGGTGGTCCCTCAAGTTTAGCCTCTCTTGTGTGCCTTTTCCCCTGCTTATGTCTCAGATTCATCAGAGGAACCACGTGGTGCAGGTGTTTGAAGTAAAAGGAGAAAATTCCCATCCAGTGTATCCATTTGCATGTGAGTAGTGGGGTGGCAGGAAATAGAAGGGGTAATTTAAATGCTGCAGCTCATCTGTGAGTGAGTGGAGGGCAATATGCTGTAAGAGGGACACTCACCTGTGGCTCAACAAACCATCTGTCATATCTGCTGCCTTTTCCAGGCTGGTATTTGTAAGCAGAGTACACTGGAATTCTCCTGTTTCTGTCATACAGTGTGGCAAAGCGATATTTGTTGTCATAGACCTGGCAGATCCTGGCTGCATTCGTCGGACGCAGGGAATCACTTGGCGGGGTCTTCTCATAGAAAAACTTAGTACATGAAGTTTTAAAGCTTGGCACCACCTCGCTGTAACCCAGCCGGAGGCAGCTCACCAACACCTGCAGCAGCAGCAGCAGCCCCAGCATGGTGGGAGGATTTCAGTGAAGGGCTCTTGCTCCCCTGGAAGGCAAATGCAGAGGGACACTCAGCTTGGACAGAGCTGGGCATGGCCTGGAGGCTTTTTGTGCAGGGGGACAGAGCTGGCAGAGGAGGAGATTATGAGAGAGCAGGAAAGGAGTAATTTTTGTTCTGCTGGATATGGAAAAATCATGAGGGCAATAAGGGCAAAACCTAAACCAGGGTTTAGGTGCCCAGAGGAGGAGGCAGCAGTGGGAGAAGTCAGCCTGGGTGAGGAAGGAGCCAAAGCCACCACGAGTGTCATCACCTGTCACTGCAAAGTTATCTTGCAAGTGAGGCACAGCCCTGGGACAAGGTCACCTTTCCCCACCTCCCTCCTGCTCTGAGCACCTCCCCACAGCAGACACCTGCAGGTGGGCACGGGCTCTGCTCAGGCCCCTGCAATGCTGAGCTGGGCTTGAATCTCATGGGGCACTGGGCAGGGAAAGAACAGCCGTGCTGCACTTCCTACATGTCCCTGGCCCCATCCAGGTTCAAACAGACACACAGCTCCTGCAGTCAGACCCAATCCTGAAGCCCAATGATGCACTTGGGCTCCTGCCTCTCAGCTGGCATTGGGCAATGGCTGTCCTGCTGCTCACATTGGTGACCAATGAGTTGGAAACTGAGAACATGAACCACAGGTGGTGAATTCGTAGAGTAGTCTGCAAAGCACAGCCCTATTTGCCCCAAATAAAGTTGAGAATTGTCTGAAAAGTCCTCAAGGTTTACCCACTATGTGAGAATACAATTTATGTTATATCTTAATAAATAACTCAATGGAAACACAGAAAAATCCTACAAAAAGAAGGAGCAGCACAGGACTTTGCTCACAGCCTCAAAATGGCAGAGGACTCTCAAATGCCTCTGCTGCCATCTCAGTCTGGCTGCTTTTATATGATGTCCTGGTAGACAGACATGTTAGCTTTCGTGAACATGGTTTAGGGTGAATTTTCTCAAAGTTCAGCCTCAGGTGTTTGTCCAGAGGCCCCTTGCAAGGTAATGGGTGAAGTTTTGGTGCTCAATATCCTCACCCCTCCTTGTTATTCAACAGTGTGATGTTAATTTTCAGGTCAGCGAGCTTGAGCTTCTTTCCCAAATCCTTCCTTCTGTCCATTCCCCCCTGACTGACAAAGAATACTGAAGGGCTGCAAAATTCAGTGCATGTATAAGTTCTGATTGCTCCTTGGAGCTCCTGAGCTCCAGCCTAGGCTTTGTCTATATATATTTATTGCAAAGCTCCAGAAAAGCCTTCAGTATTGGAGTGAGTGGTGAGGAAGGAGCAGGAGCTTACCTTGCAGCAGAGTCTCAGAAGAGGCAGCTGAACAGTTCCTTCAGTATTCTCCGTGGAGAAAGGACTGTTTGAATCCTCAGGAGTGCCACTGCAATATATACCCTGTCACAAATTTGCCCCTTCTTATAAACAGGAAATTCCACAGAAGAGAGATGTTTTCTATTTTTATTCAGGGAGTTTGTTCATATCCACCCTAAATAGTATTTAAAGTTGTTGCAGTGGTTTCCTCACTATTTCACTCAAATTTACTGATTTGCAGCATGGTATGTCAGGTTCAGTTAAATGTATGCCGACTCCTGAATTTCCCCTTTCTTATAAAAAAGGAAATCCACAGAAAAGAGAGGTTTTCTTCTTTTATTTAGGGGAATTTGTTCATACCCACCATGAAACAGGTTGTCAGTTGTTTGTAATGTTATTAATTTCTCCCAAGTTTGCTGACTTGCAGCATGGTGTGTCAGGATCAGTTAACAGGGTCTGGTGACTTCCTTGGTCATTTCATCAATCCCACCAGCTGCAGCTGCTGCTGCTCCAGCTCCTCCATGTGTTTGTGTTCCCAACAGAACATCTCTGGTGACATGAGATGGACTGGCCTGTCTCTGAGTACACTCAGACAGTCACAGGCTGCTCTTCTGCAGCCTCACATAACATCATTGCTATGGCCAGGTCTTTAGGTTTTGTTTAGATTTGCTAATTTTAATACACTTAACTTTTCTTTGAGATAGGATTTAGGAGCAAAAGAAGGCTGGATTAAAACTTAAAATTGTATATAGAAGAAAGTTATTAATAACACAGAAAAAAATAAGAAATTTGTAATAAGATTTTCAGATCCCTCTCTCCTCCACCCACCTCTAATATTTTTTAACAACAAACATATAGAGATACTTCAGTCAGTTTTTCACTTAAGTAATTATTTTAGTTCACTTTGGAGAGAGAAGTATTTTTTTTTCTTTTGGCTATAGGGATCTTTTCCAGGAAATGAATAAATTTTTTTTGTGCTTGTACTTTTTCGACTTGAATCCATCTGGGGAAATCTGTAAAATCATGAAAATTTTTCCATTTTCACAGCCTTTTTAAAGCTGTGTCTTATGGCCCATGTCAAGCTTATGGGATATACTTTTAAGGGCAAGCTGTTTAAAGGCAAAATTTCTTTTCATTTCTTTTTTTTCATGTCTCTGTTTATTTTCCCATTCTTTAAAACAGAGATCCCCATTCCCTCGGGGCAAAAGATTTTTTTCTTAAACACTGCAAAACATTACACCCCCCAATTGTGTTTTCTTACGATTTATAGGAATTTTTAGTGTAGTCCAGCCTATTTCGTGGTTTTCATAAAGGTTTTTTCAGCTTAATTTTACGGTGTGACGTCTTTTCAATTTTCTTTTTTTTTTTTTTTTTATTCTGGAATTTGGGATTTTTACTTTACTGCCTTTTGAGTAATTTGTTTTTCTCTATCACTTTTTACACAAAGGAGGAGGACAGAAGGTCTGTAAGTTTTATTCGAGCACTGGAAGGGTTAAAATTCCTCACAGAAGGCGAAGGAAGCCGGGTCAGGCCATGGGGAGAGGCTGGATGAAACTACAGAGCCCAGCAAGCGAGTGCGAGGGGAGGGCTGGGCTGACACAGAGCCCAGCTGCATTTCCCCAAGCTGGGGGACAGCTGGGGGGCTTGGCCTCCCCACGGGGGCCTCCGAGACAGCGGCAGGGCCCCAGCTGATCTGTGGCCAGGCTGAAGGGGAAGAGACAGGATTTTAGCAAGAACTTTCTCTTTGCCCTGGGCATCCGGCCATTGGCTGGGAACGGGATGGGGGGGCCCGGCGGCTCCGAGCCCGCCCGACCCTCGCCAAGTTTCAAGTCTTACTCTGTTCTGGTTCCTAATTAATGTTAATTATTAATGTTAAATTATTAGGCTCACTCTGTTTCGGTCCCCAATTATCTTACCGTTGTGTCCTTTCCCTTCCGTCGGGTAATACCTCTCCTCCTCCCCTGAAATGGCGCCTAGGGGATGGTGACGTCATCGAGCCATATGCAAATGACAATGGCGCAAAGGACACTAGGTCAGAGATAAGAACCCCTGAAAACAAAGAGCCAAATTACATCTGGAGCTGAAAATAGTGTGATCATATTGGGAAAAGAGAGCAGAGCAGCACTGGTCATCGGGAATTGCTTGTTTTATTGCCACCACCTAAGGAGCAAAGATTTACCGTCAGATCCTCTGACAACGGTGTACTCCATCGTTTAGGGAGTGGTGTGAGGGTGCGTATCGGTGCTTTGTTGGCAGGTGTGCTCCACCCACTTCTTTGTTCCATTGGGAGTGGCGACGGTCTTGCGTGTCTTTCCTCACGGTTCATATCTTAGCGGGTTTTTGAACAAAGGCCTCGGAAGGAGCTGGTCTGTTGGCCCGGTTTATTTTGCCCTCAATTACTAAATCTATTTCCCAATTAGTTTCAGCAATTTATAGAAGAAATTTTATCAAAAGACAAAACCACACTCTGTGTGTGTATCTGTGCCCTTCCTGCCTTCCTCCTAGGTAAGTTCCAGGAGAAACTATCACACTAGGCAACAAATATTCTCTTGCCTGATGGCCATGGCTTTGTACCACCTTCATCCCAGCAGCCTGGGAAGGAGAAGGCTCTGGGGATACCTCAGGGCACCTGCCAGGACTTTAGGAGTCTGCAGGAGAGCTGGAGACAGACTATGGACAAGGGCATGGAGTTGACGCATGTGCTGGGTTCAGAGTTAATTTTCTTGATTCTGGCAGGTAGGGGGCTGTGTTTTGCAGTTCTGCTGCACACAGAATTGATAACACAGAGATATTTTTGGTTATTGCTGAGCAGAGCTCTCACAGAGCCAAGGCCTTCTCTGCTTTTTGTACTGCCAGGCTGGCAAGGAGGCTGGGGGTACTTGGGAGGTTGGGAGGAGACAGAGCCAGGACAGGTGACCCTAAGTGACCTGAGGGATCTTCCATACCATGTGGCATCATGCTGAGGATATAAAGTGAGGGGAAGAAGGAAGAAGGAGAGGATATTTGCAGTGGTGAGTTTTGTCTTTCTCAGGTAACTGTTAGGTGGGATGGGACCCTGCTCTCCTGGAGGTGGGTGGACATTTTCTATCCATGGGGAATGGGCAAAGAATTCCTTTAATGTGCTTTGCTTGTGTGCACAGCTTTTGCTTTTCCTGTTACACTGTCTTTATCCTCAACCACTATTTTTCCAGTTTTTACCCTCCCACTTCTCTCCCTGATCCCGGTGTCTGGGGAGTGAAAGAACAGCTGTGGGGGGTGTGAGTGCAGGCTGGGGGAAAACCAGGGCATTAGGACAAGGTGAAATGGCTTGAAAGGGACTGAATGTAGGTATAGATTCAATATTAGGAAAATGTTTGGTACTGTGGGGTGGTGAAGCCCCAGCAGAGGGTGCCTACAGAGGCTGAGACTGCCCCATCCCTGGAAGTGTCCATGGGCTCATTGGCTGGGGTTTGGCGCAACCTGACATGGTGGAAGGTGTCCCTGGCCATGAGAGGGCATGGAACTAGGTGCTCCTTAGGGTCCTTTCCACCCCAAAATACTCTGTTATTCATTCACTGAAACGAAACTGGACTCATTTCTTTCCATTTCCAAAAGTCCAGGAATAAGAGAATGATGGGTTGGTTGTTACAAGCAGAACTACGCAGAGAAGTCTGTTTGACCAAGGATTTTTTAAAGCAAACTGCTTGAGTGATGTGATTCCTTTTCTCTCTGTTAACCTGGAACTGATGCCTCAAACAAAGAGGGGTTTAGCCAGAATGAGGGAGAAGGCCAAGAAGAAGCTGATGTGGCAGAACTGGGTCGAATTCCTCCTTTTTGCTGAGGCTCATCTGACATAACAAAGCAGGGCCCAACAGTGTTCACATCATTAGAAGGGGCCATAAAGCATCAGAGACCCCCAAAGTGTCCCCAACCCCACAGTGCTGCATGACACAGGTAAACCCCTCCCAGGGAAAAGTGGGGATATCCCACATAAGGCTGAATGCACAGAACCCTTTGAACTCTTTGTTGTACAGACCCCCACCCCTAAAGGATCAAAAGTGAGGACATCAAGTTTGCAGGTGTCATTGTTGGAGCCATGGGGGTGTCTTGTATGAGCTGTTGACACCCTGGCCCACTTTGTTCATGCCCATTCCCAGGAGAATAACTGGTGTCTGATACTGAGACTTGTGTGGGTGTTATGGCATCCTCAGATTGCACTTGGACACCCAATGTCCTGCAAGGATGCTCTGGGCACTGTGACATCACTGGTGGTTGTAGAAATTTCAGTGAGAAGCAACTTGTGGTTTATAGAAGACATTAATTAGCCTGGAATCCAACTGCAGCAAATTAATTTTATTGTAAGCTCCTGCAAACAAAGAGATGTGCCACACGTTGGTCTTTTACAACCACTGAATACATTTCCCCAAATCAATTTCCCATAAACCTGCAGAAAAGTTTCAGAAGCTGAGCAGAGAATGAAGCAATCCAAGGAGTGCATCACAGGAATTTAGCTTTGGCTGCTCAAAGCTTTTTATGTAATTGGTGCCAAAGCCTGCCTGTCTGATACAACAGGTGCTGCTGTCAAGGTGCACTTTCAAAAGCAAGCAAACAAAAGCATGTCCCAGGATCACATAATCACAGAACTGTTGGGTTTTGGAGGGACTTCTCAAGATCTTCTAGTCCACAATCCATACTCAAGCAGGATGAGCCAGAGCAGGTTGTCCAGAATCATGGTTGGGGTTTGGGTATGTGCAGCCATGGAGATGTCCAGACAAGATGTCTGGGCAGCCTGAGGTGCCCTGGTTGCACAGCCTTGCTAAGGAGGGGAGGGACAAGTCCGCTGCACACTGTCAGGGAGAGCTAAGGAGGAGAGGACTCGTCCCTGAGAGCTCTCTCCTGAGATGGGCAGCAAAGCAAAGCAGCTGGAGGCTCTGGCCACGGCTTTGTGCCTTTGGGCAGAGGAGGAGGTGCCCTGAGGGACAGAGCTGCAAACACAGCAGACAAGGAAGCAGCACAGAAGGTGCACAGGACATTTGTCCCCCTGTGCTCTGCTCTGCTGAGAGCCCAGCTGCAGTGCTGCCTCCAGCTCTGGGGCCCACAGCTCAAGAAGGATGCAAAGCTGTTGGAGTGGAGTCCAGTGCAGGCCATGAAGGTGCTCTGAGGGCTGGAGCCCGTCTGCTCTGGAGAGAGGCTGAGAGAGCTGGGCATGTTCAGCCTGGAGAAGACTCCAGAGAGTCCAGTACCTACAGGATGTCTAAGAGGGCTGGAGAGGCTCTTTGGACAAGGGGATGGAGTGACAGGACAAGAGGGAATGGTTTCACGCTGATGGAGGGCAGGCTTAGATGGGATATTCTAACGAAGTAAATTCCTGGGAGAAGGCTGTGGTATGAACAAAAGATACTCAGAGCTGTTCTGACTGCCCCATCCCTGGAAGCGTTCAAGGCCAGGCTTGGGAGGGCTTGGAACAACCTGGGGTAGTGGAAGGTGTCCCTGTCCTTGGCAGGCAGGTCAAAATGAGATGATCTTGAAGGCTTTAATGTCCCATCAAAACCAACCCATTCTGTGATCCTGTGATATATGGGAAAAGCTTCTGAGCCTTTTCTGTCACGGATTTGAGGCTTATTCCAGGGTACAGGAATTTTTGAACAGAGTAACTGTTCCGTTATAGAGTTTTTTTAGCCAGTTTTCCAGCTTCCTCAGGCTGAGCTCTTTCACCTCATTCTTGTTTATCTCATTCTTAGCGATGGCCGCCCAAGCCTTCAAGGGCTTTTTGTCCTTCACACAGCAGGCAGCTGACCAGATGTAGCTGGGTATATTTACCCTCCCACTGGGGACCTTGGTGTTCCCAGGTACAGCACCCGTGATGACATAGGTGGTATTACAGCCCTGGTTTTTGTGGCGCATCGTTTTTTCCTCGTAGTTTCTCCAGGCATTCTGGTTAAGTTTTCTGTCCTGAGGCACAATATTGGTGAGCGTGAAGGTAGCCCAACTCCACTTGTCATCATTGTGGTGGCTACTGGGACTCAAGTGACCACGGTCCAAGTCCTTGAGGTTCATGTAGTCTTGGTCAATAGCCTGATTCTGGCCAATTACTGTTGAGTTGATGTGATATTTACGTTTGATGTCACCCTCTTCAGCCATATTCATGTCATACGTTTTGTTGATCAGCTTGACAGGGTAAGAAGGGTAAAAGGTGTCAGTACTGAGCATGCATGTAATGAAACAGATTACCCTGGAGCAGATATCTGTCATTATCAAAACACCGTTTTTTACATCTCAATGTAGGAAAATGGTTAAACCAGAGAAAAATTATAGAAATGCCCCTCCTGCATGAACACAAAATCTTCAAATAGAAAGCAGCTCAGAATGTGACTGCTCTCATTGTGACTTGAGAACTTTGTGATCCGGCCTGCAGCCTGTGCTGGGAGCATGGATGGATGCATGAAACAAGGAGCATTTCCCACTCCTAGGACTGAAAGGTAACTTTGGTGAGACACCTTCGACGCCAAATCTGCTTCCCTTTCCTCCTGTCTCCACAGCCCAAATCTACTCAGGGCTCTCCCTGGATCCCCTCATACCACACTGTGATTCTGTGATTTTATGTGTGGTTGCTACAGGTGTACCCCAGTCCTGGAACACCAGAGGTTGCCCCCTCTAACCCCATACCCAGGGAGATGTGACAGGAAATCAGTCCTGGAGCTGGGGTTTCCCTGGGAGGGATGCAGTTTGTTCAAGGATGAACAGTTTTGCTCAGGAAGTAAAAAGATCTCAGTGTAAATGGAATCTGTGACAGCAGTGCTAAGAATGTGTGTGAGAGCTGATCTGGACAAGGCAGCATTTTCTGCAGCATCACTCAAAGGCAGTCATAAATAATCAGCCTCTGAGAGGAGCCTGTAATCCCAAATGAGTCCTGGAGAAACTTTGGCAGTACTCCAAAAAGGCCTCTGGAGAAAGTTAACAAAATCAAAGATTTTCCACGTATCCTGTGTCTACTGTCTAGGAAGAGATGGTCAGTCATGGGTTTGGAGCATGTTGGCCTGGTGGCAAGTGGCCTGGCCCATGCAGGGCGTTTGGATTGAGATGATCTTTAATGTTCCTTCCAACACAAACAATTCTGTGATTCTACAAAATGACAGAAGATTTTATGCGTCACTAATGTGGAGGCTGTAGTGTTACAAGAGCAGATTAATTGCTCATGTTCATGTGAGTAACAAGTGCAAATGATTATTTTTTCCATAACTTTAACAGGTTGTGGTCCATCTGTAGGAAAGTATATTTAGCCTTCCTCTGGGATTGGACATTACGATCATCCACAGTTTCACCCAAAGTTCTCCCCCTATTCTGCCCATGGAAAGGTCCTGAATTTACTGCCCTTCTGTTCCTTAATTAGCCTGGCCTGTGTTCCTGGAGGTGTGAAGGACATTTGTGAGGGTTCCATAGCTTTGGAGTTCTGTCTGTCTGCTGGATCCTTCTGGACCAAGCCTGAGCCAAAGGTGCTCAGGGCTCACTGCCCATGCATGGAGATCACACCCTTCTGACTCGACTGACACTGCTGCTCCTCACTTTTCACTGCCTCAAACATCACTCCAGAACTCCCTCCACACTTAAGCTGACCCTCTCATCCCCAGTGCCTTTTCCCCCAAGCCTTTGTCCCTGAGTCATCTCAGCCCCTTCTGAGTTTCTCCTCACTTCTCTCACACCCTCACAAAGCCTGTTTGACTCTTCACTGGGAGCAGATAAGCTCTGTCAGGGTTGCAGAACAACTCAGTGTAAAGCGGGGAGCAGATCCCAGCAGGACTGGTGGTCGCTCAAGTTTAGCCTCTCTTGGGTGCCTTTTCCCCATCACTTGGACCCCCACCCCAGCTGGGTACAGGGGAGGGGAATCATTTGCCTTTGTGATGTGATGCAAATTAATTTGATTTGCTGTTGCTGTTCGGTCAAGGCAGAAAACTGGGCACCTTTGGGATATGATTCATCTCATCCTCCTGCTGATGTCTCAGATGCATCACAGGAACCACGTGGTGCAGATGTTTGAAGTAAAAGGAGAAAGTTCCCATCCAGTGTGTGCATTTGCATGTGAGTAGTGGGGTGGTAGAAAATAGAAGGGGTAATTTAAATGCTGCAGCTCATCTGTGAGTGAGTGCAGGGTGATGTGCTGTAAGAGAGACACTCACCTGGGGCTCAACAAACCATCTGTCATATCTGGTGGCATTTCCAGGCTGGTATTTGTAACCAGAGTACACTGGAATTCTATTGGTTTTGTCATACAGGGTGGCAAAGCGAAATTTGTCGTCATACTTCTGGCAGATCCTGACTGCATTCTGTGGACGCAGGGCACCACTTGGGGGGGTCTTCTCATAGAAAAACTCAGCACATTCTCCTTTAAAGGCCTCCACCACCTCGCCGTGTCCCAGCCAGAGGCAGCTCGCCAACACCTGCAGCAGCAGCAGCAGCCCCAGCATGGTGGGAGGATTTCAGTGAAGGGCTCTTGCTCTCCTGGAAGGCAAATGCAGAGGGACACTCAGCTTGGACAGAGTTGGGCATGGCCTGGAGCCTTTTTCAGCAGGGGAACAGAGCTGGCAGAGGAGGGAATTATGGGATACCAGAAAAGGAGTAATTTCTGTCCTGCTGGATATGGAAAAATCATGGGGGCAAAAAGGCTGAAACCTAAACCAGGGTTTAGGTTCCCAGAGGAGGAGGCAGCAGTAGGAGAAATCAGCCTGGATGAGGAAGGAGCCAAAGCCACCACGAGTGTCATCACCTGTCACAGCAAAGTTATCTTGCAAGTGAGGCACAGCCCTGGGACAAGGTCACCTTTCCCCACCTCCCTCCTGCCCTGAGCACCTCCCCACAGCAGACACCTGCAGCTGGGCACGGACTCTGCTCAGCCCCTGCAATGCTGAGCTGGGCTTGAATCTCATGGGGCACTGGGCAGGGAAAGAACAGCAGTGCTGCACTTCCTACATGTCCCTGGCCCCATCCAGGTTCACACAGACACACAGCTCTTCCAGTCAGACCCAATCCTGAGCCCCAATGATGCACTTGGGCTCCTGCCTCTCAGCTGGCATTGGGCAATGGCTGTCCTGCTGCTCACCCTGCATTTCCACATTATCCAAGCCCAGACCCTGAACTTGCAGAGACATGGAATGTGGGAGAGCCTTGGTGGGTGATGGTGGTCAGGACAAACTCAGGTGCTCTCTATGTTCTGGTCTTGAAGTTTGCAGTTTATTGCATAGGGCGTGGGTAAAGAGGGCCCTGCTTGGAGCTGCCAACCATAGCTCAGAGAAGGGCAGAGAGAGAGTTTGGGGTGGTAGGAGTTCTAAGAGATAAGTAAGAGGATGAAGTAAGAGAAGTAAATAAGAACTAAGAGAAGGAATTAAGAGAGCGAGATTCTCATTACAATACAATACATCTTGTTCTATATTGAATATTCTAATTTCCACTAACCAATCTAATACATGATACAAATTCTCTAACATTTGCATGCAACCTATAGAAATTGCTATATTACCATGTTTTACTGCTTTCTTGTCTGTAAACCTTATCCTGGACCCTTCCTCTTACGCCTGGAGAGAATTTTTGCTGGCTCTTTGGTATTTGTGGCACCTGGCATTATCTAAACAAAGGAAGGAATCCTTCAAGCATCCACATTGCTGCTCTCAGCCACACAGTCGAAAACTGCTATCATTTCTATATTGCTTATGGTTTCCATATTCTCAAAATCTTTTGCTAGAAAATCATATTTATAAGGTTTTCCTGATTCATCCTTCCCAACAATGGAGAGAGAAAATGAAGGGGCCAAGCAGATGGTAGCAGCAAGCAGGAGAGATAACACCTCAATCTTATCAGCACAATGGCTGCTGCAATGCAAGCACTGAGAGGGTGCAGCTCTTCCTGTGAGTGCTTGGGATTCCTGCTGCTGCCCCTCTTCAGCTTTGATGATGGATTTTCCTGTACTGTCAAATGCACCATTGCACGAATTTCTTGGACAGCCACCTGTCCCATTTTGTCTTTATCAGTGCTGATGTTATTCTCAGCAGTCAGTAAGATCATTCCTTTATGAGAAAAGTGCTGAAAAGCTCCCTGGGATGCTGGCAACCAAGCAAGGGGCTTTGTGTCCTTTCAGAGGCAGCACAGGTTTGGGATGGCAGGGATGCTTCCATTTGCATGGCCAGACACTCAGAGGAGTGATTTATTATCAGCAGCATTTGGAATAAGGCAGGTAGGACAGGCAGTTCAAAGGGTTCCTGGCACAGAAACTGCCACAGCCTCTAAAGCACAAAGCTCAGCTTTGCCTGGGAAGGGGCTGAGCTGAGGGCTGTTGAGGGCTTGACCTTGCACGTTTGCCCTTTTCTTATCCTTCTCCCTGACCCTCCTCTCTCCATTTCCACTGCATTCAGCATGTAGAGCTACACACAGCCCTGCCCTGAAAAATGCTATCTGGTCCTTTTTAGTCTTTTGTGGTGCACCACATTCCTGCACCAGGAATGTGGTGACCAATGATCTAGAAACTGAGAACATGAACCACAGGTTATGACTTCTTACAGTACTCTGCAGAGCACAGCCCTATTTACCCCAAATCAATGTGAGAAGCGTCTGAGATGTCCTTTAGGGTTACCCACACAATGAGATTAAATTTTATCTAACTAACTTATCCTTACTAATAGATTACTAATCTTACTTAATAGATACATAGATAAAATCCATCAATGACAAAGAGCAGCACAGGACACTGCCCACAGCCCCGAAGTGGCAGAGGACTCTCAAATGCCTCTGCTGCAGTCTCACATTGGCTGCTTTTGTATGATCTCCAAGCAGACAGAGTTGTTGGCTTTACCAAACATGGTTTAGAGGGAATTTTCTAGGAGTACAGCCACCCGTGTTTGTCTGAAGGACTGTTGCAAGGTCATGGTAGTAGTTTTGGTGCTCAATAAAATCACCCCTCCTTGTTATTCAACAGTTTGATGTTAATTTTCAGGTGAGCTGGCTTGAGTTTCTTTCCCAAATCCTTTCTTCCCTTCTTGCCCTCCCTATTGACAGAGAATACTAAAGTGCTGCAAAATTCAGTGCATGCATAAGCTCTGATTGCTCCTTGGAGCTCAGCAACTCCAGCTTAGTCTTTGTCTATATATATATATTTATTGCAAAGCTCAGGGAAAGCTTTGAGTATTGGAGTGAGTGGTGAGGAAGGAGCAGGAGCTTACCTTGAAGCAGAGTCTCAGAAGAGGCAGCTGAAGAGTTCCTTCAGTCTTGTCCCTGGAGAAAGGACTGTTTGAATCCTCAGGAGTGTCACTGCAATATATACCCAATCATAAATATGCAATATATACCATTTTTATAAGTGGGGAATACCACAGAAAAGAGACGTTTTCTACTTTTTTTGGGGTTTTTTTCAGGGGGTTTGTTCATACCCACCATGAAATAGCTTGACAGTTGTTTGTAATAGTTTCCTCAGAATTTCTCTGAAATTTGCTGACTTGCAGCATGGTATGTCAGGATCAGTTAACAGGGTCTGGTGACTTCCTTGGTCATTTCATCAATCCCACCAGCTGCAGCGGCTGCTGCTCCAGCTCCTCCATGTGTTTGTGTTCCCAACAGAACATCTCTGGTGACATGAGATGGACTGGCCTGTCTCTGAGTACACTCAGACAGTCACAGGCTGCTCTTCTGCAGCCTCACATAACATCATTGCTATGGCCAGGCAACAAATATTCTCTTGCCTGATGGCCATGGCTTTGTACCAGCTTCATCCCAGCAGCCTGAGAAGGAGAAGGCTCTGGGGATACCTCAGAGCACCTGCCAGGACTTTAGGAGTCTACAGGAGAGCTGGAGACAGACTATGGACAAGTGTGTGGAGCTGATAGATGTGCTGGGTTCAGAGTTAATGTTCTTGATTCTGGCAGGTATGGGGCTGTGTTTTTGCAGTTCTGTTGCACACAGAGTTGACAAGTCACAGATATTTTTGGTTATTGTTAAGCAGAGCTCTCACAGAGCCAAGACCTTTTCTGCTTTTTGTAGTGCCAGGCTGGCCAGGAGGCTGGGGGTACTTGGGAGGTTGGGAGGAGACACAGCCAGGACAGGTGACCCTAAGTGACCTGAGGGATCTCCCAGAGCATGTGGCATCATGCTGAGGATATAAAGTGAGGGGAATAAGGAAGAAGGAGAGGACATTTGCAGTGGTGAGTTTTATCTTCCCAGTAACTGTTAGGTGGGATGGGGCCCTGCTCTCCTGGAGGTGCCTGAACACCTTTCTATACGTGGGAAAAGGGCAAAGAATTCCTTGAATGTGCTTTGCATGTATGCACAGTTTTTGCTGTCCCTGTTACACTGTCTTTATCTCCACCCACGAGTTTTCCAGATTTTACCCTCCCAGTTCTCTCCCTGATCCCGCTGTCTGGGGAATGAGGGGGCAGCTGTGGGGGGTGTGGGTGCAGGCTGGGGAAAAACCAAGACATTTGGAAGAAGTGAAACAACTTGGAATGCACTGAATGTAGGCATAGATTGAATTTTAGGAAGGTATTTGGTACTGTGGGGGTGGTGAAGCCCCAGCACAGGATGCCCACACAAGCTGCCCCATCCCTGGAAGTGCCCATGGCCATGTTGGCTTGGGTTTGGAGCAAACTGAGATAGTGGAAGGTAACCCTGTCCATGAGAGGGCATGGAACTAGCTGGTCCTTCAGGTCCTTTCCATTTCCAAAAGTCCAGGAATAAGAGAATGATGAGTTGGTTGTTACAACCAGAAATATGCATAGACGTTGGTTCCACCAATGGTTTTTAAACAAACTGTTGACTGATTTGGCTCCTTTTGTCTCTGTTAAGCGGGGACCAATGTCTTAAACCAAGTGAAATTTAGGCAGAATGAGGCAGAAGGCCAAGAAGAAGCAGATGTTATAGAGCAGGGCCAAATTCCTCTTTTCTGCTGAGGCCCATTGGACACAACAAAGCAGGACCCAACAGTGGTCACATCATTAGAAGGGACCATAAAGCATCAGAGACCCCCAAAGTGTCCCCAACCCCACAGTGCTGCATGACACAGGGTAAACCCCTCCCAGGGTAAAGTGGGGCAATCCCACATAAGCCTGAAGGAACAGAACCCTTTGAACTCTTTATTGCAGAGACTCCCACCCCTAAAGGATCAAGAGTGAGGACATCAAGGTTGCAGGTGTCATTGCTGGGGCCATGGGGGTGTCTTGTATGAGCTGTTGGCACCCTGGCCCACTTTGTCCATGCCCATTCACAGGAGAATAACTGGTGTCTGATACTGAGACTTGTGTGGGTGTTATGGCATCCTCAGATTGCACTTGGACACCCAATGTCCTGCAAGGATGCTCTGGGCACTGTGACATCACTGGTGGATGCTGGAAATCTCAGTGAGAAACAACTTGTGGTTTATGTAAGACATGACCCTGCAATTCAGCACTGCAGCAAAGAACTTTTATTGTAAGTTCTTGCACACTAAAAGATGTGGCACACATTGATCTTTTACAACCATTGGATACATTTCCCCAAATCAAATTCACATAAATCTGCAGAAAAGCTTCAGAAGCTGAGCAGAGAAAGAAGGCAAGCAAGGAGTGCATCACAGGAATTTAGCTTTGGCTGCTCAAAGCTTTCTATGTATCTGATGCCAAAGCCTGCCTGTCTGATACAAGAGGTGCTGCTCTCAAGGTGCACTTCCAAAAGCAAGCAAACAAAAGCATGTTCCAGGATCACATAATCACTGAATTGTTGGGTTTTGGAGGGACTTCTCAAGATCTTCTTGTCCACTCTCCAGGCTCAAGCAGGATGAGCCAGAGCAGGTTGTCCAGAATCATGGTTGGGGTTTGGGTATGTGCAGACATGGAGATGTCCAGACAAGATGTCTGGGCAGCCTGAGGTGCCCTGGTGGCACAGCCTTGCTAAGGAGGGGAGGGACAAGTCAGCTGCACACTGTCAGGGAGAGCTAAGGAGGAGAGGACTCGTCCCTGAGAGCTCTCTCCTGAGATGGGCAGCAAAGCAAAGCAGCTGGAGTCTCTGGCCACGGCTTTGTGCCTTTGGGCAGAGGAGGAGGTGCCCTGAGGGACAGAGCTGCAAACACAGCAGACAAGGAAGCAGCACAGAAGGTGCACAGGACATTTGTCCCCCTGTGCTCTGCTCTGCTGAGAGCCCAGCTGCAGTGCTGCCTCCAGCTCTGGGGCCCACAGCTCCAGAAGGATCCAAAGCTGTTGGAGTGGAGTCCAGTGCAGGCCATGAAGGTGCTCTGAGGGCTGGAGCCCGTCTGCTCTGGAGAGAGGCTGAGAGAGCTGGGCATGTTCAGCCTGGAGAAGAGTCCAGAGAGTCCAGTACCTACAGGATGTCTAAGAGGGCTGGAGAGGCTCTTTGGACAAGGGGATGGAGTGTCAGGACAAGAGGGAATGGTTTCACACTGATGGAGGGCAGGGTTAGAGGACATACCCTAAAGGAACAAATTCCTGGGAGCACGCTGTGATATCTAGAGCAAAAGATACCCAGAGCTGTTCTTACTGCCCTATCCCTGGAATTGTTCAAGACCAGGCTTGGGAGGGCTTGGAACAACCTGGGGCAGTGGAAGGCGTCCCTGCCCATGGATGTCAGGTCAAAATGAGATGATCTTGAAGGCTTTAAGGTCCCATCACAATCAACCCATTCTGTGATTCTGTGACATGTGGGAAAATCTACAGAGGCTTTTCAATCGAAGATGTGAGGCTAATTTCCTGGGACAGGCATTGTTGAACAGAGTAACCGTTCTTCCCTCATACAGCTCGGTCAACCTCTCCTCCAGCTCCCCCAGCTTTACGTTCTCCCCCTGGTTCTTGTCATTCTCAGCAATGGCCCCCCAAACCCTCAAGGGCTTTTTGCCCAGCAGGCAGCAGGCAGCTGACAATATGTGTCTGGGTACATGAAACCTCCTGTTGGTGACCTTGGTGTCCCCAGGCACAGCACCCATGATGACTCCAGTTTCTGTACAGCTCTTTGTCCTTACAGGCATCGTTCTGGACTCGTAGGCGCTCCACTGTCCAGTGTTGAGTGTGCTGTCCTGGGGCACTGTGTGAGTGAGGGTGAAGGTTTCTGTTGTGCTCTCTCCACTATTCAGATGTCCATTGAGGCTCAAATGGTCTTGGTCCAAACCAATCATTTGCTCACAGTCATCACGGACAGCCTGGCTCTCTTTGATTTGCTCTAAGGTGAATTTCTGTTGTTTTATGAGGATTCTAACGCTTTCTATCTCTATGAGATTATTTTTACTTATTAGCTGGACAAGGGAAGAAAAAGAGAAGTTAGAATGGGGAATGAGAGTACTGCAGATGATTTCCTTGGATCTGAAATCTCTGCTAGTCAAAATCTTGTTTTTTGTCATCTCAGTGCAGGAAAATGCATCAATCTCAGAGAAATCATAGACATGCCACTCCTGCATGAACATAAATGCTTTAACTAGAAAGAAGCTCAGAATGTGACTGCTCTCATTGTGACTTGTGATCTTTTTGATCCAGCCTGCAGCTGTGGTGGGAGCATGGGTGGATGCATGAGACAAGGAGCATTTGCCACTCCTAGGACTGAAAGGTGACTGTGGTGAGACACCTTCCCTGCCAAATCTACCTCCATTTCCTCCTGTCTCCACATCCCAAATCTGCCCAAGGCTCTCCCTGGATCCCCTCATACCACGGTGTGATTCTGTAATTCTGTGATTTTATGTATGGTTGCTACAGGTGTACCCCAGTCCTGGAACACCAGAGGTTGCCTCCTCTAACCCCATACCCAGGGAGATGTGACAGGAAATCAGTCCTGGAGCTGAGGTTTCCCTGGGAGGGCTGCAGTTTGTTCAAGGATGAACAGTTTTGCTCAGGAAACAAAAAGATCTCATTGTAAATGGAATCTGTGACAGCAGTGCTAAGAATGTGTGTGAGAGCTGCTCTGGGCCAGGGAGCATTTTCTGCACCATCACTCAAAAGAAGTTGTAAATAATCAGCCTCTTCAAGGGGTCTGTATGCTTAGTAGAAGTCTGTGGAAGTTAACAAGATCAAAGATTTTTTTGGTGGCCTGCGTTCAAGATCCAGGCAGAACATGCCAATTTGGATAGGGCTTGGAACATGCTAGTCTAGTGCCAAGTGGTCAGGCCCATGCAAGGGTGTTGGAATGAGATGGTCTTTAAGGATTCTTCCAACACCAACCATTTTATGATTCTACAAAAAGAGAGAAAGTGGAGGCTGCAGTGGTGCAAGACCAGAATCGTTACTCAAGTTCCTATGTGTAACAAGATGAAAAGATTAGTTTTTCATAATTTTAACGGATTCTTTTTTATCTATAGAGAAACATATTTAGCCTTCCTCTGCAGTAGGGCATGTGTGTTCCTTCTCTGGCTCATCTTCCCCCAAATACCATCCATCTAGTTTGTCCTTAACAAAGAAAGGAATTGCCTCTTTTTGTCTTCTGCAATTGTCCTGGCCTGTTCCACTGAAGTTTGTCTGAAGGAAATTTGTGAGGGTTCCATAGCTTTGGAGTTCTGTGTGTCTGCTGGATCCTTCTGGACCAAGCCTGAGCCAAAGGTGCTCAGGGCTCACTGCCCATGCATGGAGATCACACCCTTCTGACTCGACTGACACTGCTGCTCCTCACTTTTCACTGCCTCAAACATCACTCCAGAACTCCCTCCACACTTAAGCTGACCCTCTCATCCCCAGTGCCTTTTCCCCCAAGGCTTTGTCCCTGGGCCATCTCAGTCCCTTCTGAGTTTCTCCTCAGTTCTCTCAAAAAGCCTGTTTAACTCTTCATTGGTAGCACATAAGGTCTCTCAGGGGTGCAGAACAACTGAGTGTAAAGTGGGGAGCAGATCCCATCAGGACTGGTGATCCCTCAAGTTTAGCCTCTCTTGGGAGCCTTTTCCCCATTACATGGGCACCCATCTCAGAAGGACACAGGGAATGGAATAATTTGACTTTGTAATGTAACACAAGTAATCTGTTACTTTCATCCCATCAGGAGCTGTGTCAGCATTTGATGCCAGGAGACAAAATCCATCCAGGCAGAGGACCTGGGATTGAAGGAACTGTCCAGCAACAGGAGGTGACAGCGATGTGCTCACTCTGTTCTCCTCCAAAGCTGTCCCTGGGGAAAGGGCCGGGTGTGCCCACACCACTGAAGTACCTCTGGAGCTTGTTACTGCACACACTGATGATGAGGGAGATGAGCTTTTGGGAGAGCACTCAGAATCATGACCGGTGCACACCGGAGCTTTGAGCAGAACCCAAGAACATTTTGAAAAGCTGTGCTTCATGGACAGGCAGAAAAACCCATATTGTCCTCTCCAGAGTGTGATAGGCTCTGAGCAGAGTATTTAGTGCAGTTGGAAGGCCAGATCTCTTACTCTGAGCACAGCACAGTGTGGATGACACTTCTGGTACTCCAGCTTGGTCATGTGCAACAATTTTCTGTCTCTAGATGCTGCTGTATTGAACTCTGTAAATTCTTTCGGGCCCCTCCACCCACTGCTCTGCCTGGAAGTGCAAAGCTTTCTGCACTTCAGCTACAGTTTGCACACATAAAAAAAATAAACTTTCGATTTAATGAGTGCCCTAAATCTTTTGTTATTTGTTTGTCCACTGTTTGGGTACTTGTTTCATATGTGCCTGCAGTGAAATCTGCCAGATGAACAGATAACACACAGCAAACACTAGACAACACATTGATGCAGGAAATCACAATATCTTAAACATATAGATTTAGTTTCCTTGCAGTTTATACACAGAGTTTTCTCTCCTTCAAAGAGGAGGAATGAGTGCTAGTTCAAACGTGTACTCCTTTTGCCCATTAGAAAGAGAATTTGCCTTAAGAAGAAAATTTAGGACTTTCTTCTTTTTCTGTTCGTTTTGCCATTCTGAAGTGCGAAATCATTTTCTATCATGTGTGTAGAGAGGAGGAGATAATGAGTTAAATGACATGATATAAAAAAACCCAAAAACCAGGAAGATGAGAATTGACACTTAAAACTGTGTGGCAAACTGTTGCACTAAATGACAAGTACTTTTTGTAAAATATAAGGATGGTGGGAAACAGAGATGGTCCCTGGAGGTCTGTGTGCTGTTTGTGCTTCAGTGTTCTTGCATATACTTGGAGAAGCTGCTTTGCATTTCCCTGCTCCATTTCTCCTGTCAGAGATCTGTGTGTTTCACTTTTTGATGGTAAAACACTTCAAAATCTTGAATGAGTATTACCATGGATTCTCTAAGCTTGCTCCAAATGTATTTCCTCCTCAGTTATCCCTCCCCAAGTGATGAAATAAAACTATGTATTTTTTTTTTAATTTCTATGTATAGCTGATATTGTGCAGCTGGTGAAGGTCGGATTTATCAGGTCATTGCTGGTGTTTGAGCATGCACTGAGCAGCTCCAAATCCAGAGTCCTGTTGGGTACACTGTGTCTCCAGTTCTCTTAGCAGCATGGTCTGTCAAGAGGTGTTTCCTTCTTCATTGTAATCAGCAGCCAGGAGTTTCCAAACCTCCTTGTTAACAGACCTTCACAGACTGATCTTCCACAGAAATCAGGCAGAGTCTGGAGCAGCGTGTGAGCGTGGCTGACATGGGTGATGCTGGAAACTCAGTTTGTATCCCCCAAAAACACTGCCAGGGTATCAATGTTGTCTGCAGCATCTTTGGATGTGGGGCACAGTGCTTGGGTAACAACATTCCTGAACACATCCTCACCTGACCCTCAGAGGTTCTTGGCTGATATTCCTGTGCCAAAGTGCTGTTGGCAACAGCAAGGGCCATTTTACCCAGGTGTACAGCAAGTTAGAACACCCACTTTTCAGTGAGCTGTACAGAGAAATAATCTCTCAGAGCTGCCCCTCTGTCCTGGGCTAGAGAGCCCCAGCTGCCTCAGCTGCTGCTCACAGGCCTGACCCTGCAGGGCCTTCAGCAGCTTCATGGCCTTTCTGTGCCCTGGCTGCAGAGGTGGCCTTGGCCATGGATGCAGCCTGTCCAGAGCCCTCTGCAGAGCCTCGCTGCCATGCAGCAGCTGAGTCTCCCTCCAAACTTGGGATCATCCCTGATCTTCCTGAGGCTTCACTGGGTGCCCTCACCCAGATCATCAGTGAAGAGAGCAAACGGGACTGGGCCCCACACGGATCCCTGGGGAACAGCGCTTGTGGCCGGACGCCAGCTGCATGTGGCACTGGTCACCAACACTCTCTGGGCCTGGACATGCAGACAGTTCCTGAGCCAGCCAAGAGAGCACCTCTGCAGGCCGTGGGCTGACGGCTTTTCCAGCAGAACACCGTGGAAGACTGTCCAGGTAGACACTTGGTTGAAGTCCAGGTAGACACTTGCACAGCCTCCCCCCTCATGCCCTGGGCCAGTCAGTGATCTGCTCATCAAAGGAGATCAGGTTCTGTGGGCAGGACGTGCCTTTCCTAAAGCCCTGCAGGTGGGACTGATGCCTTGGTTATCCTGTATGTGCCGTGTGATCACACTCAGGACAAGCTGCTCCACAACCCGGCACTAGAGCCAAGATGCCTCTGCAGGCCATGATGAGACCATGGTGAAGCAGCTGTGCCCCTGCAGCCCATGGATCCATCTAGGATGTACAGATCCACCCACAACCCATGGGCTGGTGCTCACACCAGAGCAGGTGGATGCCTGGAGGGGGTTGTGATCCAGTGGGAGACACAGTGAAGAGAGGAGTCCCCTGCTCCCAGGCTGGAGCAACCTGTCCTTGGAGGACTGCAGCCTATGGAGAATGACCCATGCCACAGCAGTTCTGGGAGGACTCTGTGCCATTGGCAGGGACTCATATTGTAGCAGTTTTAGTTGGACTGCAGATCATGAGAGTAGAGCCATGCTGGAGAAATTTAAGGACATCTGCCTGCCATGGGAAGGACCCCATGGTTCTGCAGGGGAGGGACTCCTATCCCTGAGCATTAGGAGAAAACCTTGGGTGATTAATGGACCAAACCTGCCACACTGTGTCTCCCTGTGCTGTTGGTGGGAAGGAGGGAAGAGCTGGGGGAAGCAAAGGGGTGTTTAAGGGCTATATTACTTCTTGCTATCCTCCTCTAATTTGCTTACTAATAAACTCATGTTCTGTGTGTAAGATGAGCCAGATTTGCTCTTGGAGACAGTCCTTATTTCAGCTCATGAACCATTCATTAATTTTTTTATTCCCTCCTCTCTTCAGCTGTGGCAGAGGAGGGTGAGTGGGCAGTTTTTGTGGGTGCCTGATGTTTGCCCAGTGTAAAATCACAACAGTTGGTCAAGCAGCCAGTGGTTCCAGAGCCTGGAAAGCAGGGACAGGTGGGATCGGATGAGCAATGGTGAGGATGAGTGTGGTCTCAAGCCCCAGCCCACCTGGAGAGGTGCGTGAGCAAATCAGGAGCCCCCTGAGGTACAGCAGAGGTGTCTGCAAAGGAGAAATCACTGGTGTCTGATGCTGACACTTGTGTGGGTGTTGTGGCATTCTCAAATTGCACCTGGACACCCAACGTCCTTCAAGGATGCTCTGGGCACTGAGACATCACTGGTGGTTGTAGAAATTTCAATGAGAAGCAATTTGTGGATTATATAAGACATGACCCTGGAATCCAACACTGCAGCGAATGGTTTTTATTGTAGGTTCTTGCACACTAAATGATGTGGCACACATTGATCTTTTATAACCATTGGATACATTTCCCCAAATCAATATCCCATAAATCTGCAGAAAAGCTTCAGAAGCAGAACAGACAATGAAGGCATGCAAGGAGTGCATCACAGGAATTTAGCTTTGGCTGCTCAAAGCTTTCTATGTATCTGATGCCAAAGCCTGCCTGTCTGATACAAGAGGTGCTGCTCTCAAGGTGCACTTTCAACAGCAAGCAAACAAAAGCATGTCCCAGGATCACATAATCACAGAACTGTTGGGTTTTGGAGGGATTTCCCAAAATTTTCGAGTCCACACTCCAGGCTCAAGCAGGATGAGCCAGAGCAGGTTGTCCAGAATCATGGTTGGGGTTTGGGTATGTGCAGACATGGAGATGTCCAGACAAGATGTCTGGGCAGCCTGAGGTGCCCTGGTGGCACAGCCTTGCTAAGGAGGGGAGGGACAAGTCAGCTGCACACTGTCAGGGAGAGCTAAGGAGGAGAGGACTCGTCCCTGAGAGCTCTCTCCTGAGATGGGCAGCAAAGCAAAGCAGCTGGAGGCTCTGGCCACAGCTTTGTGCCTTTGGGCAGAGGAGGAGGAGGTGCCCTGAGGGACAGAGCTGCAAACACAGCAGACAAGGAAGCAGCACAGAAGGTGCACAGGACATTTGTCCCTCTGTGCTCTGCTCTGCTGAGAGCCCAGCTGCAGTGCTGCCTCCAGCTCTGGGGCCCACAGCTCCAGAAGGATCCAAAGCTGTTGGAGTGGAGTCCAGTGCAGGCCATGAAGGTGCTCTGAGGGCTGGAGCCCGTCTGCTCTGGAGAGAGGCTGAGAGAGCTGGGCATGTTCAGCCTGGAGAAGAGTCCAGAGAGTCCAGTACCTACAGGATGTCTAAGAGGGCTGGAGAGGCTCTTTGGACAAGGGGATGGAGTGACAGGACAAGAGGGAATGGTTTCACACTGATGGAGGGCAGGCTTAGATGGGATATGCTAAAGAAGTAAATTGCTGGGAGCAGGCTGTGGTATGAGCAGAAGTTGCCCAGAGCTGTTCTGACTGCCCCATCCCTGGAAGTGTTCAAGGCCAGTCTGGGGAGAGCTTGGAACAACCTGGGGCAGTGGAAGGTGTCCCTGCCCTTGGCAGGCAGGTCAAAATGAGATGATCTTGAAGGCTTTAAGGTCCCATTAAAACCCACCCGTTCAGTGATTCTGTGATTTTGTGATATGTGGGAAAAGCTCCTGAGCCTTTTCCATCAAGGATTTGAGGCTTCTTTCCCAGTACAGGAATTCCTGAACAGAGTAATCCCTCCCCTCCCATAGAGAGTGGCCAACCTATTCTCCAGGTCCCCCAGGTCCAGGTTCCTCACATGGTTCCTGTTTCTCTCGTTCTCAGCCATGGCCCCCCAAGCCGACATGGGCTTTTTCTTCTTCAGGCAGCAGGCAGCTGACCAGATGTGGCTGGGTACATTAACCCTCCCATTGGAGATGCTGGTGTTCCCAGGCACAGCGCCCGTGATGACATAGGTGGTGTCACAGTCCCGGGTTTTCTCACGCATCGTTTCTTCCTCATAGATTCTCCAGGCACCCTGGTTGAGTCCCATGTACTGGGGCACTATGTTGGTGAGGGTGAAGGTAGCCGTCTTGCCCATGCCTGTCTGGTGGCCACTGGGACACAAGTGACCACGGTCCAGACCGGGGGCACCACTGTAGTCATTGTCAATAGCCTGACTCTGGGCAATTACTGTTGAATTGATCTTGTGTTGTTGTATGACTGCAATCTCTTCATCCATATCCTTGCCATACTTTCGGTTGATCAGCTTGACAGGGTAAGAAGAGGAAAAGGTGTCAGTACTGAGGATGCATTTAATGAAACAGATTAACCTGGAGCAGACATGTCTGATTGTCAAAACCCGTTTATTGTCACCTCAGTGTAGGGAAATGTATGAATCAGAGAGAAATCATAGACATGCTACTCCTGCATGAACACAGAAGCTTTAAATAGAAAGCAGCTCAGAATGTGACTGCTCTCATTTCGTCTTGTGACCTTTGGGATCCAGACTTCAGCCAGTGCTGGGAGCATGGATGGATGCATGAGACAAGCAGAATTTCCCACTCCCAGGATTGAAAGGTGACTGTGGTGAGACACCTTCCCTGCCAACTCTGCTCCTCTTTCCTCCTATCTCCACATCCCAAATCTACTCAGGGCTCTCCCTGGATCCCCTCATGCCACACTGTGATTCTGTGATTCTGTGATTTTATGTGTGGTTGCTACAGGTGTACCCCAGTCCTGGAACACCAGAGGTTGCTCCTCTAACCCCATACCCAGGGAGATGTGACAGGAAATCAGTCCTGGAGCTGAGGTTTCCTTGGGAGGGCTGCAGTTTGTTCAAGGATGAACAGTTTTGCTGAGGAAGCAAAAAGATCTCAGTGTAAATGGAATCTGTGACAGCAGTGCTAAGAATGTGTGTGAGAGCTGATCTGGGCCAGGGAGCATTTTCTGCAGCATCACTCAAAAGAAGTTACAAATGATCAGCCTGTGAGAGGAGCCTGTAATCCAAGAAGAGTCCTGGAGAAACTTTGGCAGTACTTCAAAACGGCCTCTGGAGAAAGTTAACAAAATCAAAGATTTTCCAGGTATCCTGTGTCTATGGTCTAGGAAGAGGAGGCCAGTGATGGGTTTGGAGCATGGTGGCCTGGTGGCAATTGGCCTGGCCCATGCAGGGGGTTTGGATTGAGATGATGTTTAAGGTTCCTTCAAACACAAACCATTCTATGATTCTACAAAATGACAGAAGTGTTTATGCCTCACTAACGTGAAAACTGCAGTGGTGGAAGAGCAGATTAATTGCTCATGTTCATGTGAGTAACAAGTGCAAATTATTATTTTTTCATAACTTCAACAGGTTGTTCTTCATCTGTGTGGAAGCACATTTAGCCTTCCTCTGGAACTGGACATAATGGTCTTCCACAATTTCACCCAAAATTCTCCCCCTACTCTGCCCAGGGAAAGGTCCTGAATTTACTGCTCTTCTGTTCCTGAATTAGCCTGGCCTGTGTTCCTGGAGGTGTGAAGGACATTTGTGAGGGCTCCATAGCTTTGGAGTTCTGTGTGTCTGCTGGATCCTTCTGGGCCAAGCCTGAGCCAAAGGTGCTCAGGGCTCACTGCCCATGCATGGAGATCACACCCTTCTGACTGGACTGACACTGCTGCTCCTCACTTTTCACTGCCTCAAACATCACTCCAGAAATCCCTCCACACTTAAGCTGACCCTCTCATCCCCAGTGCCTTTTCCTCCAAGGCTTTGTCCCTGGGCCATCTCAGCCCCTTCTGAGTTTCTCCTCACTTCTCTCACACCCTCACAAAGCCTATTTGACTCTTCACTGGGAGCAGATAAGCTCTGTCAGGGGTGCAGAACAACTCAGGGTAAAGGGGGGAGCAGATCCCAGCAGGACTGGTGGTCCCTCAAGTTTAGCCTCTCTTGGGTGCCTTTTCTCCATCACTTGGTCCCTCACCCCAGCAGGGCACAGGGAGGGGAATCATTGGACTTTGTAATGTAAAGCAAATTAATTTGATTTGCTGTTGCTGTCAGGTGAAGGCAGAAAACTGGGCACCTTTGGGATATGATTCATCTCATCCTCCTGCTGATGTCTCAGATGCATCAGAGGAACCACGTGGTGCAGTTGTTTGAAATAAAAGGATAAAATTCCCATCCAGTATGTGTCCATTTGCATGTGTGTAGTGGGGTGGTAGGAAACAGAAGTGGTAATTTAAATGCTGGAGCTCCTCTGTGAGTGAGTGCAGGGTGATGTGCAGTAAGAGAGACACTCACCTGGGGCTCAACAAACCATGAGTTGTATCTGTTTCCAGGTCCAGGCTGGTAGATGTAAGCAGAGTACACTGGAATTCTATTGGTTCTGTCATACAGGGTGACAAAGCGATATTGGTTTTGATAGACTTGGCAGATCCTGGCTGCATTCACTGGACGAATACCACCACCTGGGGGGGTCTGTGCATAGAAAAACTGAACACATGGATTTATAAAGTTGTTCACCACCTCGCTGTGTCCCAGCCAGAGGCAGCTCGCCAACACCTGCAGCAGCAGCAGCAGCCCCAGCATGGTGGGAGGATTTCAGTGAAGGGCTCTTGCTCCCCTGGAAGACAAATGCAGAGGGACACTCAGCTTGGACAGAGCTGGGCATGGCCTGGAGGCTTTTTGTGCAGGGGGACAGAACTGGCAGAGGAGGGAATTATGAGAGAGCAGGAAAGGAGTAATTTATGTCCTGCTGGATATGGAAAAATCATTAAGGCAATAAGGGTGAAACCTAAACCAGGGTTTAGGTGCCCAGAGGAGGAGGCAGCAGTGGGAGAAATCAGCCTGGGTGAGGAAGGAGCCAAAGCCACCACGAGTGTCATCACCTCTCACAGCAAAGTTATCTTGCAAGTGAGGCACAGCCCTGGGACAAGGTCACCTTTCCCCACCTCCCTCCTGCCCTGAGCACCTCCCCACAGCAGACACCTGCAGCTGGGCACAGACTCTGCTCAGCCCCTGCAATGCTGAGCTGGGCTTGAATCTCATGGGGCACTGGGCAGGGAAAGAACAGCAGTGCTGCACTTCCTACATGTCCCTGGCCCCATCCAGGTTCACACAGACACACAGCTCCTCCAGTCAGACCCAGTCCTGAACCCCAATGATGCACTTGGGCTCCTGCCTCTCAGCTGGCATTGGGCAATGGCTGTCCTGCTGCTCACCCTGCATTTCCACATTATCCAAGCCCAGACTCTGAACTTGCAGAAGCATGGGGGGAAAAAATGAAGGGGTCAAGCAGATGGTAGCAGCAAGCAAGAGGGACAACACCTTAATCTTATCAGCACAGTGGCTGTTGCAATGCAAGCACTGAGAGGGTGAAGCTCTTCCTGTGGGTACTTGGGGTTCCTGCTGCTGCCCCTCTTCATCTTTGAGGATGGATTTTCGTTTACTGTGAAAGGAATAATTGCAGGACTTTCTTGGACAACCAGCTGTCCCATTTTGTCCTTCTCAGTGCTGATGTGATTCTCAGCAGTCAATAAGATCATTCCTTTATGAGAAAAGTACTGAAAAGCTCCCTGGGATGCTGGCAACCAAGCAAGGAGCTTTGTGTCATTTCAGAGGCAGCACAGGTTTGGGATGGGAGGGATGCTTCCATTTGCATGGCCAAACACTCAGAGGAGTGATTTATTATCAGCAGCATTCGGAATAAGGCAGGTAGGACAGGCAGTTCAAAGGGTTCCTGGCACAGAAAGCTGCTCCAGCCTCTAAAGCACAAAGCTCAGCTTTGCCTGGGAAGGGGCTGAGCTGAGGGCTGCTGAAGGCTTGACAAGTCACCTTGCACGTTTGTTCTTTTCTTATCCTTCTCCCTGACTCTCATCTCTCCATTTCCATTGCATTCAGCATGTAGAGCTACACACAGCCCTCCTCTGACCCAGGACATCTGGTCCTTTTTCCCTTTTCAAGCCCTGCATCTGGAATGTGCTGACCAATGGGCTGGAAACTGAGAACATGAGCTACTGGTGATGACTTCTTACAGTACTCTGCAGAGCACAACCCTGTCTGCCCCAAATCAATCTGAGAAGTGTCTGAGATGTCCTTTAGTGTTACTCACACAATGAGATTAAAATTTATCTATCTAACTTGGCATCTTACTTAATAGATACAGAGATAAAATCCCTCAATGACAAAGAGCAGCACAGGACACTGCTCACAGCCCCGAAGTGGCAGAGGACTCCCAAATGCCTCTGCTGCAGTCTCAGATTGGCTGCTTTTGTATGATCTCCGAGCAGACAGAGTTGTTTGATTTACCAAACAGGGTTTAGAGAGAATTTTCAAGTTCAGTCACCTGTGTTTTTCCAGAGGCATTTTGCAAGGTCATGGTAGTAGTTTTGGTGCTCAATCACCTCACCCCTCCTTGTTATTCGACCATTTGATGTTAATTTTCAGGTGAGCTGGCTTGAGTTTCTTTCCCAAATCCTTCCTTCTCTCCTGCCCTCCTGATTCACAGAGAATAGCAAAGTGCTGCAAAATTCAGCGCATGCATAAGCTCTGATTGCTCCTTGGAGCTCAGGAACTCTAGCCTTGACTTTGTCTATATATATATTTATTGCAATGCTCAGGAAAAGCTTTGAGTATTGGAGTGAGTGGTGAGGAAGGAGCAGAAGCTTACCTTGAAGCAGAGTCTCAGAAGAAGCAGCTGAACAGTTCCTTCAGTCTTGTCCCTGGAGAAAGGACTGTTTGAATCCTCAGGAGTGCCACTGCAATATATACCCAGTCATAAATATGCAATCTATACCATTTGTATAAGTAGGGAATACCACAGAAAAGAGACGTTTTCTACTTTTTTTGAGGGGGTTTGTTCATACCCACTATGAAATAGGTTGACAGTTGTTTGTAATAGTTTCCTCAGAATTTCTCTGAAATTTGCTGACTTGCAGCATGGTATGTCAGGATCAGTTAACAGGGTCTGGTGACTTCCTTGGTCATTTCATCAATCCCACCAGCTGCAGCTGCTGCTGCTCCAGCTCCTACATGTGTTTGTGTTCCCAACAGAACATCTCTGGTGACATGAGATGGACTGGGCTGTCTCTGAGTACACTCAGACAATCACAGGCTGCTCTTCTGCAGCCTCACATAACATCATTCCTATGGCCAGGCAACAAATATTCTCTTGTCTGATGGCCATGGCTTTGTACCAGCTTCATCCCAGCAGCCTTGGAAGGAGAAGGCTCTGGGGATACCTCAGAGCACCTGCCAGGACTTTAGGAGCCTACAGGAGAGCTGGAGACAGACTATGGACAAGGGTGTGAAACTCATAAATGTGCTGGGTTCAGAGTTAATTTTCTTGATTCTGGCAGGTATGGGGCTGTGTCTTTGGAGTTCTGTTGCACACAGAGTTGACAAGTCACAGATATTTTTGGTTATTGCTGAGCAGAGCTCTCACAGAGCCAAGGACTTTTCTGCTTTTGGTACTGCCAGGCTGGTCAGGAGGCTGGGGGGACTCGGGAGGTTGGAAGGAGACACAGCCACGACAGGTGACCCTAAGTGACCTGAGGGATCTTCCAGACCATGTGGCATCATGCTGAGGATATAAAGTGAGGGGAAGAAGGAAGAAGGAGGGGTCATTTGCAGTGGTGAGTTTTATCTTTCTCAGGTAACTGTTAGGTGGGACGGGGCCCTGCTCTCCTGGAGGTGAGTGGACATTTTCTGTCCAAGGGGAATGGGCAAAGAATTCCTTGAATGTGCTTTGCTTGTGTGCACAGCTTTTGCTGTCCCTGTTACACAATCTTTAATTCCACGCACGAGTTTTCCAACTTTTACCCTTCCAGTTCTCTCCCTGATCCCAGTGTCTGGGGAGTGAGGGAACAGCTGTGGGAGTGTGGGTGCAGGCTGGGTGAAAACCAAGGCATTAGGACAAGGTGAAATGGCTTGAAATGCACTGGAATGGAGGTATAGATTGGATATTAGGAAAATGTTTGGTACTGTGGGGTGGTGAAGCCCCAGCAGAGGTTGCCCACAGAAGCTGAGATTGCCCCATCCCTGGAAGTGTCCATGGCCACGTTGGCTTGGGTTTGGAGCAACCTGAGATAGTGGAAGGTGTCCCTGGCCATGAGAGGGCATGGAACTAACTGGTCCTTATGGTTCTTTGCAACCCATAATGTTCTGTATGTCAATAATCATTCATTCACTCAAACTAAACAGGACTCATTTCCTTCAATTTCCAAAAGTCCTGGAGCAATAGAATGATGAGTTGGTTGTTACAACCAGAACTATGCAGAAAATTCTGCTGAACGAAATTTTTAAAACAAAATGGTTGCATGATACAGTTTCTTTTCTCTCTGTTACTCCCGGAATGGTGTGTTAAAAAAAGAGGGGGTTTCCAGAGTGAGGGAGGAGACCAAGAAGAGGCAAATGTGGCAGAGCAGGGGCAAATTCCTCTTTTCTGCTGAGGCCCATCTGACATAACAAAGCTGAGCCCAACAGTGGTCACATCATTAGAAGGGACCATAAAGCATCAGAGACCCCCAAAGTGTCTCCAACGCCACAGTGCTGCATGACACCGGGTAAACCCCTCCCAGGGTAAAGTGGGGCAATCCCACAAAAGCCTGAAGGAACAGAACCCTTTGAACTCTTTGTTGCCCAGGCCCCCACCCCTAAAGGAACAAGAATGAGGAAATCAAAGTGGCAGGTGTCATTGCTGGAGCCATGGGAGTGTCTTCTGTGAGTTGTTGGCACCCTGGCCCAATTTGTTCATGCCCATTCCCAGGAGAATAACTGGTGTCTGATACTGACACTTGTGTGAGTGTTATGGCATCCTCAGATTGCACCTGGACACCCAATGTCCTGCAAGGATGCTCTGGGCACTGTGACATCACTGGCTGTTATAGAAATTTCAGTGAGAAGCAATTTGTGGATTATATAAGACATGACCCTGCAATCCATCACTGCAGCAAAAATAAATTTATTGTAAGTTCTTGTAAACTAAATGGTGTAGCACACATTGATCTTTTACAACCATTGAATACATTTCCCCAAATCAATTTCCAGCGAATCTACAGAAAAGCTTCAGAAGCAGAGCAGAGAATGAAGGCATGCAAGATCTTCTTGTCCACACTCCGTGCTCAAGTAGGATGAGCCAGAGCAGGTTTTCCAGAATCATGGTTGGGGTTTGGGTATGTGCAGACATGGAGATGTCCAGACAAGATGTCTGGGCAGCCTGAGGTGCCCTGGTGGCACAGCCTTGCTAAGGAGGGGAGGGACAAGTCAGCTGCACACTGTCAGGGAGAGCTAAGGAGGAGAGGACTCGTCCCTGAGAGCTCTCTCCTGAGATGGGCAGCAAAGCAAAGCAGCTGGAGGCTCTGGCCACGACTTTGTGCCTTTGGGCAGAGGAGGAGGTGCCCTGAGGGACAGAGCTGCAAACACAGCAGACAAGGAAGCAGCACAGAAGGTGCACAGGACATTTGTCCCCCTGTGCTCTGCTCTGCTGAGAGCCCAGCTGCAGTGCTGCCTCCAGCTCTGGGGCCCACAGCTCCAGAAGGATGCAAAGCTGTTGGAGTGGAGTCCAGTGCAGGCCATGAAGGTGCTCTGAGGGCTGGAGCCCGTCTGCTCTGGAGAGAGGCTGAGAGAGCTGGGCTTGTTCAGCCTGGAGAAGAGTCCAGAGAGTCCAGTACCTACAGGATGTCTAAGAGGGCTGGAGAGGCTCTTTGGACAAGGGGATGGAATGACAGGACAAGAGGGAATGGTTTCACACTGATGGAGGGCAGGCTTAGTAGGCATATTCTAAAGGAGCAAATTCCTGGGAGCAGGCTGTGCTATATAGAGTAAAAGTTACCCAGAGCTGTTTTTACTGCCCCATCACTGGAAGCATTCAAGACCAGGCTGGGAAGAGCTTGGAACAACCTGGGGCAGGGGAAGGTGTCCCTGTCCATGGCATTCAGGTCAAAATGAGATGATCTTAAAGGTTATAAGGTCTCATCAAAACCAACCCATTCAGTGATTCTGTGACATGTGGGAAAATCTCCAGAGGCTTTTCAATCGAGGATGTGAGGCTAATTTCCTGGGACAGTCATTGTTGAACAGAGTAACCATTCTTCCCTCATACACCTCGGTCAAGCTCTCTTCCAGGTCCCCCAGCCTTAGGTTCCCCTCCTGGTTTTTGTCATTCTCAGCAATGGCCCCCCAAGCCTTTATGGACTTTGTGCCCAGCAGGCAGCAGGCAACTGACCAGATGTGTCTGGGTACATGAACCCTCCTGTTGGTGACCTTGGTGTCCCCAGGCACAGCACCCATGATGACTCCAGTTTCTGTACAGCTCTTTGTCCTTACAGGCATTGTTCTGGACTCGTAGGTGCTCCACTGGCCAGTGTAGAGTGTGCTGTCCTGGGGCACTGTGTGAGTGAGGTTGAAGGTTTCTGTTGTGCTCTCTCCACTATTCAGATGTGCATTGGGTGTCAAATGGCCATGGTCCAAACCACTCATTTGGTCACAGTCATCAAGGACAGCCTGGCTCTCTTTGATTTGCTCTAAGGTGAATTTCTGTTGATTTATGAGGATTGAATCTTATTCTATCTCTATAAGATTATTTTTACTTATTAGCTGCATAAGGGAAGAAAAAGAGATGTTAGAATGGGGAATGAGAGTACTGGAGATGATTTCCTTGGAGCTGAAGTCTCTGCTAGTCAAAATTCCATTTTTTGACATCTCAGTGCAGGAAAATACACCAATCTCAGAGAAATCATAGACATGCCACTCCTGCATGAACATAAAAGCTTTAACTACAAAGACGCACAGAATGTGATTGCTCTCATTGTGACTTGTGATCTTTGTGATCCAACCTGCAGCTCTGCGGAGAGCATGGGTGGATGCATGAGACAAGGAGCATTTGCCACTCCTAGGACTGAAAGGTGACTGTGGTGAGACACCTTCCCTGCCAAATCTACCTCCATTTCCTCCTGTCTCCACATCCCAAATCTGCCCAAGGCTCTCCCTGGATCCCCTCATACCACGGTGTGATTCTGTAATTCTGTGATTTCATGTGTGGTTGCTACAGGTGTACCCCTGTCCTGGAACACCAGAGGTTGCCTCCTCTAACCCCATACCCAGGGAGATGTGACAGGAACTCAGTCCTGGAGCTGAGGTTTCCCTAGGAGGGTTGCAGTTTGTTCAAGGATGAACAGTTTTGCTCAGGAAGCCAAAAGATCTGATTGTAAATGGAATCTGTGACAGCAGTGCTAAGAATGTGTGTGAGAGCTGCTCTGGGCCAGGGAGCATTTTCTGCAGCATCACTCAAAAGAAGTTGTAAATAATCAGCCGCTTCAAGGGGTCTGTATGCTGAGTAGAAGTCTGTGGAAATTAACAAGATCAAAGATTTTTTTGGTGGCCTGCGTTCAAGATGCAGGCAGAACATGCCAATTTGGATAGGGCTTGGAACATGCTAGTCTAGTGCCAAGTGGTCAGGCCCATGCAAGGGTGTTGGAATGAGATGGTCTTTAAGGATTCTTCCAACAGCAACCATTTCATGATTCTACAAAAAGAGAGAAAGTGGAGGCTGCAGTGGTGCAAGACCAGAATCGTTGCTCAAGTTCCTATGTGTAACAAGATAAAAAGATTAGTTTTTCATAAATTTAACGGATTCTTTTTTATCTATAGGGAAGCATATTTAGCCTTCCTCTGCAGTAGGGCATGTGTGTTCCTTCTCTGGCTCATCTTCCCCCAAATGCCATCCATCCAGTTTGTCCTTAACAAAGAAAGGAATTGCCTCTTTTTCTCTTCTGCAATTGTCCTGGCCTGTTCCACTGAAGTTTGTCTGAAGGACATTTGTGAGGGTTCCATAGCTTTGGAGTTCTGTCTGTCTGCTGGATCCTTCTGGGCCAAGCCTGAGCCAAAGGTGCTCAGGGCTCACTGCCCATGCATGGAGATCACACCCTTCTGACTGGACTGACACTGCTGCTCCTCACTTTTCACTGCCTCAAACATCACTCCAGAAATCCCTCCACACTTAAGCTGACCCTCTCATCCCCAGTGCCTTTTCCCTCAAGGCTTTGTCCCTGGGCCATCTCAGCCCCTTCTGAGTTTCTCCTCACTTCTCTCAAGAAGCCTGTTTAACTCTTCACTGGTAGCACATAAGGTCTGTCAGGGGTGCAGAACAACTGAGTGTAAAGTGGGGAGCAGATCCCAGCAGGACTGGTGGTCCCTCAAGTTTAGTCTCTCTTGGGAGCCTTTTCCCCATTACATGGGCACCCATCTCAGAAGGACACAGGGAATGGAATAATTGAACTTTGTAATGTAACACAAATAATCTATTACTTCCATCCCATCCGGGGCTGTGTCAGCATTTGATGCCAGGAGACAAAATCCATCCAGGCAGAGGACCTGGGATTGAAGGAACTGTCCAGCAACAGGAGGTGACAGCGATGTGCTCACTCTGTTCTCCTACAAAGCTGTCCCTGGGAAAAGGGCCGGGTTTGCCCACACCACTGAAGTACCTCTGGAGCTTGTTGCTGCACACGCTGATGATGAAGGAGATGAGCTTTTGGGAGAGCACTCAGAATCATTACCGGTGCACACTGGAGCTTTGAGCAGAACCCAAGAAAATTCTGAAAAGCTGTGCTTCATGGACAGGCAGAAAAAACCCATATTGTCCTTTTCAGAGTGTGATAGGCTCTGAGCAGAGTATTTAGTGCAGTTGGAAGGCCAGATCTCTTACTCTGAGCACAGCCCAGTGTCGATGACACTTCTGGTACCCCAGCTTGCTCATGAGCAGCAGTTTTCTGTCTCTGGATGCTGCTGTATTGAACTCTGTAAATTCTCTCGGGCCCCTCCACCCACTGCTCTGCCTGTAAGTGCAAAGCTTTCTGCACTTCAGCTACAGTTTGCACATATAAAAAAAATAAACTTTCAATTTAATGGGTGCCCTAAATCTTTTGTTATTTGTTTATCAGCTGTTTGTGTACTTGTTTCAAATGTGCCTGCATTGAAATCTGCCAGATGAACAGATAACACACAGCACACATTAGACAACACATTGATGCAGGAAATCACAATATCTTAAACATATACATTTAGTTTCCTTGCACTTTATACACAGAGTTTTCTCTCCTTCAAAGAGGAGGAATGAGTGCTAGTTCAAACGTGTGCTCCTTTTGCCCATTAGAAAGAGAATTTGCCTTAAGAAGAAAATTTAGGACTTTCTTCTTTTTCTGTTCGTTTTGCCATTCTGAAGTGCGAAATCATTTTCTATCATGTGTGTAGAGAGGAGGAGATAATGAGTTAAATGACATGATATAAAATACCCAAAAAACCAGGAAGATGAGAATTGACATTTAAAACTGTGTGGCAAACTGTTGCACTAAATGAGAAGTACTTTTTGTAAAATATAAGGATGGTGGGAAACAGAAATGGTCCCTGGAGGTCTGTGTGCTGTTTGTGCTTCAGTGTTCTTGCATAAACTTGGAGAAGCTGCTTTGCATTTCCCTGCTTCATTTCTCCTGTCAGAGATCTGTGTGTTTCACTTGTTGATGGTAAAACACTTCAAAATCTTGAATTAGTATTACCATGGATTCTTTAAGCTTGCTCCAAATGTATTTCCTCCTCAGTTATCCCTCCCCAAGTGATGAAATAAAACTATGTATTTTTTTTTTTTAAATTCTATGTATAGCTGATATTTTGCGGCTGGTGAAGGTCAGATTAATCAGGTCATTGCTTGTGTTTGAGCATGCACTGAGCAGCTCCAAATCCAGAGTCCTGTTGGGTACACTGTGTCTCCAGTTCTCTTAGCAGCATGGTCTGTCAAGAGGTGTTTCCTTCTTCATTGTAATCAGCAGCCAGGAGTTTCCAAACCTCCTTGTTAACAGACCTTCACAGACTGATCTTCCACAGAAATCAGGCAGAGTCTGGAGCAGCGTGTGAGCGTGGCTGACATGGGTGATGCTGGAAACTCAGTTTGTATCCCCCAAAAACACTGCCAGGGTATCAATGTTGTCTGCAGCATCTTTGGGTGTGGGGCACAGTGCTTGGGTAACAACATTCCTGAACACCTCCTCACCTGACCCTCAGAGGCTCTTGGCTGATATTCCTGTGCCAAAGTGCTGTTGGCAACAGCAAGGGACATTTTACCCAGGTGTACAGCAAGTTAGAACACCCACTTTTCAGTGAGCTGTACAGAGAAATAATCTCTCAGAGCTGCCCCTCTGTTCTGGGCTAGAGAGCCCCAGCTGCCTCAGCTGCTGCTCACAGGCCTGACCCTGCAGGGCCTTCAGCAGCTTCATGGCCTTTCTGTGCCCTGGCTGCAGAGGTGGCCTTGGCCATGGATGCAGCCTGTCCAGAGCCCTCTGCAGAGCCTCGCTGCCCTGCAGCAGCTGAGTCTCCCTCCAAACTTGGGATCATCCCTGATCTTCCTGAGGCTTCACTGGGTGCCCTCACCCAGATCATCAGTGAAGAGAGCAAACGGGACTGGGCCCCACACGGATCCCTGGGGGACAGCGCTTGTGGCCGGACGCCAGCTGCATGTGGCACTGGTCACCAACACTCTCTGGGCCTGGCCATGCAGACAGTTCCTGACCCAGCCAAGAGAGCACCTCTGCAGGTCGTGGGCTGACGGCTTTTCCAGCAGAACACCGTGGGAGACTGTCCAGGTAGACACTTGGTTGAAGTCCAGGTAGACACTTGCACAGCCTCCCCCCTCATGCCCTGGGCCAGTCAGTGATCTGCTCACCAAAGGAGATCAGGTTCTGTGGGCAGGACGTGCCTTTCCTAAAGCCCTGCAGGTGGGACTGATGTCTTGGTTATCCTGTATGTGCTGTGTGATCACACTCAGGACAGTCTGCTCCACAACCCGGCACTAGAGCCAAGATGCCTCTGCAGGCCATGATGAGGCCATGGTGAAGCCGTGGTGCCCCTGCAGCCCATGGATCCATCAGGGATGTACAGATCCACCCACAGCCCATGGGCATCCATGGGGGTGCAGAGATCCACGGGGAATGCAGAGATGCCCCCACAGCCCGTGGGGATCCATACGGGATGCAGAGATCTCCCTGCAGCCCATGGATCCACCCACAGCCCATGGGTTGGTGCTCACAGCAGAGCAGGTGGATTCCTGGAGGGGGCTGTGATCCAGTGGGAGACACAGTGAAGGGAGGAGTCCCCTGCTCCCAGGCTGGAGCAGCCTGTCCTTGGAGGACTGCAGCCTATGGAAGAATGACCCATGCCACAGCAGTTCTGGGAGGACTCTGTGCCTTTGGGAGGGACTCACGTTGCATCAGTTCTGGCTGAACTGCTGCTTGTGAGAGTGGAGCCACGCTGGAGAAGTTCAAGGAGAACTGTCTCCTTGTGGGAAGGACCCCATGGTGCAGCATGGGAGGGACTCCTCTCCCTGAGCATTGGGAGAAAACCTTGGGTGATGGATAGACAAAAACCTGCCACACTCTGTCTCCCTGTGCTGTTGGTAGGAAGGAGGGAAGTCTTGGAGGAAGCCAAGGGGTGTTTAAGGGCTATTTTAGTGCATTCTATCCTTCTCAGCTTTTGTTGGTATTAAACTCACTTTCTACATGTACGTTGAGCCTGTTTTGCCCCTGGAGGCTGTCCTGATCTCAGTTCATGAACCCTTTGGTAATTTTTTTTTTTTCTCTCCTCTTTACAACTGTGGCAGAGGAGTTGCGGGGTGCCAGGTGTTCAACCAGTGTAAAACCACAAAAATTGGTAAAGCAATCAATACTTCCAGAGCATGGAAACTGGGGACAGTGGGTATGGGATGAGCAATGGTGAGGAGGTGTCTGCAAAGGAGAAATCACTGGTGTCTGATGCTGACACTCGGGGGGCTGTTATGGCATCCTGAGATTGCACTTGGAGCTCCAGTGCCCTGCAAGGATGCTCTGGACAATGTGACAGCAGTGGTGGTTGCAGATATTTCACTGAGAAAAAACTTGTGGTTTATATAAGACGTGACCCGGCAATCCAGCACTGCAGCAAAAAAAATCATTGTAAGCTTATGCAAACTGAAAGACGTTGCACAAATTGATCTTTTACAACCATTGAATACATTTCCCCAAATCCATTTCCCATAAATGTGCAGAAAACCTTCAGAGGCAGAGCAGAGAATGAAGCGCTCCAATGAGTGCATCACAGGAATTTAGCTTTGGCTGCTCAAAGCTTTCTATGTATCTGATGCCAAAACCTGTCTGATACAACAGGTGCTGCTCTCAAGGTGCACTTTCAACAGCAAGCAAACAAAAGCATGTCCCAGGATCACATAATCACTGAATTGTTGGGTTTTGGAGGGACTTCTCAAGATTTTCTAGTCCACTCTCCAGGCTCAAGCAGGATGAGCCAGAGCAGGTTGTCCAGAATCATGGTTGGGGTTTGGGTATGTGCAGCCATGGAGATGTCCAGACAAGATGTCTGGGCAGCCTGAGGTGCCCTGGTGGCACAGCCTTGCTAAGGAGGGGAGGGACAAGTCAGCTGCACACTGTCAGGGAGAGCTAAGGAGGAGAGGACTCGTCCCTGAGAGCTCTCTCCTGAGATGGGCAGCAAAGCAAAGCAGCTGGAGGCTCTGGCCACGGCTTTGTGCCTTTGGGCAGAGGAGGAGGTGCCCTGAGGGACAGAGCTGCAAACACAGCAGACAAGGAAGCAGCACAGAAGGTGCACAGGACATTTGTCCCCCTGTGCTCTGCTCTGCTGAGAGCCCAGCTGCAGTGCTGCCTCCAGCTCTGGGGCCCACAGCTCCAGAAGGATCCAAAGCTGTTGGAGTGGAGTCCAGTGCAGGCCATGAAGGTGCTCTGAGGGCTGGAGCCTGTCTGCTCTGGAGAGAGGCTGAGAGAGCTGGGCATGTTCAGCCTGGAGAAGAGTCCAGAGAGTCCAGTACCTACAGGATGTCTAAGAGGGCTGGAGAGGCTCTTTGGGCAAGGGGATGGAGTGACAGGACAAGAGGGAATGGTTTCACACTGAAGGAGGGCAGGGTTAGAGGGCATACCCTAAAGGAGCAAATTCCTGGGAGCACGCTGTGATATATAGAGCAAAAATTACCCAGAGCTGTTCTTACTGCCCCATCCATGGAATTGTTCAAGACCAGGCTGGGAAGGGCTTGGAACAACCTGGGGCAGGGGAAGGTGTCCCTGCCCATGGTAGTCAAGTCAAAATGAGATGATCTTCAAGACTTTAAGGTCCCATCAGAATCAACCCATTCAGTGATTCTGTGACATGTGGGAAAATCTATAGAGGGTTTTCAATCAAAGATGTGAGGATAATTTCCTGGGACAGGCATTGTTGAACAGAGTAACTGTTCTTCCCTCATACAGCTCGGTCAACCTCTCCTCCAGCTCCCCCAGCTTTACGTTCTCCCCCTGGTTCTTGTCTTTCTCAGCAATGGCCCCCCAAGCCCTCAAGGGCTTTTTGCCCTTCAGGCAGCAGGCAGCTGACCAGATGTGTCTGGGTACATGAACCCTCCTGTTGGTGACCTTGGTGTCCCCAGGCACAGCACCCATGATGACTCCAGTTTCTGTACAGCTCTTTGTCCTTACAGGCATTGTTCTGGACTTGTAGGTGCTCCACTGTCCAGTGTTGAGTGTGCTGTCCTGGGGCACTGTGTGAGTGAGGGTGAAGGTTTCTGTTGTGCTCTCTCCACTATTCAGATGTCCATTGAGGCTCAAATGGTCTTGGTCCAAACCAATCATTTGGTCACAATCATCAAGGACAGGCTGGCTCTCTTTGATTTGCTCTAAAGTGAATTTGTGTTGATTTATGAGGATTGCACTGCTTTCTATCTCTATGAGATTATTTTTACTTATTAGCTGGACAAGGGAAGAAAAAGAGATGTTAAATGGGAAATGAGAGTACTGGAGATGATTTCCTTGGATCTGAAATCTCTGCTAGTCAAAATCTTGTTTTTTGTCATCTCAGTGCAGGAAAATGCATCAATCTCAGAGAAATCATAGACATGCCACTCCTGCATGAACATAAAAGCTTTAACTAGAAAGAAGCTCAGAATGTGACTACTCTCATTGTGACTTGTGATCTTTTTGATCCAGCCTGCAGCTGTGGTGGGAGCATCAGTGGATGCATGAGACAAGGAGAATTTACCACTCCTAGGACTGAAAGGTGACTGTGGTGAGACACCTTCCCTGCCAAATCTACCTCCATTTCCTCCTGTCTCCACATCCCAAATCTGCCCAAGGCTCTCCCTGGATCCCCTCATACCACACTGTGATTCTGTGATTCTGTGATTTTATGTATGGTTGCTACAGGTGTACCCCAGTCCTGGAACACCAGAGGTTGCCTCCTCTAACCCCATACCCAGGGAGATGTGACAGGATATCAGTCCTGGAGCTGAGGTTTCCCTAGGAGGGTTGCAGTTTGTTCAAGGATGAACAGTTTTGCTCAGGAAGCAAAAAGATCTCATTGTAAATGGAATCTGTGACAGCAGTGCTAAGAATGTGTGTGAGAGCTGCTCTGGGCCAGGGAGCATTTTCTGCAGCATCACTCAAAAGAAGGTTTAAATAATCAGCCTCTTAGAGGGGTCTGTATGCTGAGTAGAAGTCTGTAGAAATTAACAAGATCAAAAATTTATTTGGTGGCCTGAGTTCAAGATCCAGGAGGAGCATGCCAAGTTGGATAGGGCTTGGAACATGCTAGTCATGTGGCAAGTGGCCGGGCCCATTCAGGAGTGTTGGATTGAGATGATCTTTAAGGATTCTTCCAACACCAACCATTTTATGATTCTACAAAGAGGGAGAAAGTGGAGGCTGCAATGGTGCAAGACCAGAATCGTTGCTCAAGTTCCTATGTGTAATAAGATGAAAAGATTAGTTTTTCATAATTGTAACTGATTCTTTTTTATGTTTAGGGAAGCATATTTAGCCTTCCTCTGCAGTAGGGCATGTGTGTTCCTTCTCTGGCTCACCTTCCCCCAAATGCCATCCTGCCACTTTGTCCTTAGCAAAGACAGGAATTGCCTCTTTTCCTCTTCTGCATTTTTCCAGGCCAGTGCCACTGAAGTTTGTCTGAAGGACATTTGTGAGGGCTCCATAGCTTTGGAGTCCTGTGTGTCTGCTGGATCCTTCTGGACCAAGCCTGAGCCAAAGGTGCTCAGGGCTCACTGCCCATGCATGGAGATCACACCCTTCTGACTGGACTGACACTGCTGCTCCTCACTTTTCACTGCCTCAAACATCACTCCAGAAACCCCTCCACACTTAAGCTGACCCTCTCATCCCCAGTGCCTTTTCCTCCAAGGCTTTGTCCCTGGGCTATCTCAGCCCCTTCTGAGTTTGTCCTCACTTCTCTCACAGCCCTCACAAAGCCTGTTTGACTCTTCACTGGGAGCAGATAAACTCTGTCAGGGTTGCAGAACAACTCAGGGAAAAGTGCAGAGCAGATCCCAGCAGGACTGGTGGTCCCTCAAGTTTAGCCTCTCTTGGGAGCCTTTTCCCCATTGCATGGGCGCCCATCTCAGAAGGACACAGGGAATGGAATCATTGGACTTTGTAATGTAACACAAATAATCTGTTACTTTCATCCCATCAGGAGCTGTGTCAGCATTTGATGCCAGGAGACAAAATCCATCCAGGCAGAGCACCTGGGATTGAAGGAACTGTCCAGCAACAGGAGGTGACAGCGATGTGCTCACTCTGTTCTCCTACAAAGCTGTCCCTGGGAAAGGGCCGGGTTTGCCCACACCACTGAAGTACCTCTGGAGCTTGTTGCTGCACGCACTGATGATGAGGGAGATGAGCTTTTGGGAGAGCACTCAGAACCATGACCGATGCACACCAGAGCTTTGAGCAGAACCCAAGAATATTTTGAATGCCGCGTTTCAAGGACAGGCAGAAAAAACCCATATTGTCCTCCCCGGAGTGTGATAGGCTCTGAGCAGAGTATTTAGTGCAGTTGGAAGGCCAGATCTCTTACTCTGAGCACAGCACAGTGTGGATGACACTTCTGGTACCCCAGGTTGCTCACGTGCAGCAATTTTCTGTCTCTGGATGCTGCTGTATTGAACTCTGTAAATTCTCTTGGACCGCTCAACCCACTGCTCTGCCTGTAAGTGCAAAGCTTTCTGCACATCATCTACAGTTTGCACATGTAAAATAAGTAAACTTTCGATTTAATGGGTGCCCTAAATTTTTTTTTTATTTTTTTGTCCACTGTTTGTTTACTTGTTTCAAATGTGCCTGCAGTGAAATCTCCCAGATGAACAGATAACACATAGCACACATTAGACAACACATTGATGCAGGAAATCACAATATCTTAAACATATACAATTAGTTTCCTTGCACTTTATACACAGAGTTTTCTCTCCTTCAAAGAGGAGGAATGAGTGCTAGTTCAAACGTGTGCTCCTTGTGCCCATTAGAAAGAGAATTTGCCTTAAGAAGAAAATTTCTTCTTTTTCTGCTCTTTTTGCCATTCTGAAGTGCTAAATCATTTTCTATCATGTGTATAGAGAGGAGGAGATAATGAGGTAAATGACATGATATAAAAAACCCAAAAAAACAGGAACATGAGAATTGACACTTAAAAGTGTGTATGGCAAACTGTTCCACTGAATGGCAAGTACTTTTTGTAAAATATAAGGATGGTAGGACACAGAGATGGTCCCTGGATGTCTGTGTGCTGTTTGTGCTTCATTGTTCTTGCATAAACTTGGAGAAACTGCTTTGCATTTCCCTGCTTCATTTCTCCTGTCAGAGATCTGTGTGTTTCACTTGTATATGTTAAAACACTTCAAAATCTTGAATGAGTATTACCGTGGATTCTCTAAGCTTGCTCCAAATGCATTTCCTCCTCAGTTATCCCTCCCCAAGTAATGAAATAGAACTATGTATTTTTTTTTAATTTCTATGGTATAGCTGATATTGTGCAGCTGGTGAAGGTCAGATTTATCAGGTCCTTTCTGCTGTCTGAACATGCATTGATCAGCTCCAAATCCAGAGTCCTGTTGGGTACACTGTGTCTCCAATTCTCTTAGGAGCATTTCTGACATGAGGTGTTTCCTTCTTCATTGTAATCATCAGCCAGGAGTTTCCAAACCTCCTTGTTAACAGACCTTCACAGACTGATCTTCCACAGAAATCAGGCAGAGTCTGGAGCACGGTGTGAGCGTGGCTGACATGGGTGATGCTGAAAACTCAGTTTGTATCCCCCAAAAACACTGCCAGGGTATCAATATTCTCTGCAGCATCTTTGGGTGTGGGGCACAGTGCTTGGGCAGCAACATTCCTGAACACCTCCTCACCTGACCCTCAGAGGTTCTTGGCTGATATTCCTGTGCCAAAGTGCTGTTGGCAACAGCAAGGGACATTTTACCCAGGTGTACAGCAAGTGAGAAACTCAGTGCAGGGAGTGGGACAAGAAACCAACCAAGATAGTCAACAGAGAAATAGTTCCTCAGACATCTGAGGTTTAATTTTACAATGTAACTTTATAAAAGTTGCCTAACAGGAAATTTTGGCTCCTGGATGGACCAAAGGAGCTTTTCCCAGCAGCTCTCTCAAGCAGAGGCCAGAAGCTGCCACTGTCTTGATTCTCCTGTGTCATTCTCTTTTAGTACCCCCACATGGCAGCGTGTTCAGTCCACAGAATCTGAACCCTTCTTTAAACTAGAAAAGGACTAAGCAAGGTGCATGATCCAACCCACTTTGCAGTGGAGTGCCTTTAGGTCACAGTGTTTCCTCATATCTCCCTGCAAAAATAATATTTCGTTTGTGGCTGAACTGCCTGTGACACAGTGGAGCCCAGACCTGTCCCCAAAGGTGGACAGACACAGAGCAAACTGCAAAATTCCCCTGCCATGTCAGTGCAACTGCATCTTCCCAGGGAGCAGAGGAGCTTCCCACCCCAGTGTGGGCATGGAGCAGCTCTGGGCTCAGCAAAGGGCTCTATCCCTATTCCCCATGCACACCAGGCTCAGCAGAAAACAGAGGCAATCCCAGATGACAGGTGCCTGGCAGCATGGCTGTGGAGCTGGGGCAGCCCTCTGCTCTGCTCCAGGCTGGGCTGCTGTGAGAAGCACCACTAATAGCTGTGGGAAGGCAGCAGTCAGGCTGATTCTTTACCTGGTGTTTTCCAAATATTTCACCTACCTGCTGTGGAAGGCAGGGCATTTCTGCCGAGTGGTAGAGGACTCTCAAATGTCTCTGCTACAGTCTGAGAATGGCTATTTTTATAGGATCTCCAGGAAGGAAGATGTGTAGGATTTCCCAAACAGGGTTTAGAGTGAGTTTGTCCAGGAGTTATGTCAGCACCTGTGTTTGTCCAGAGGACTTCTGCACTGTCTTGGGAGGGGTTTTTGTATTCAATATGCTCCCTCTCCCTTCTAATTGCAATGTTTGATATCACTTGTCAAGGTGACCTGGCTTGAGTTTTTTCACAAGAAACAAACTAAGAAAATTCAGGGAAATGTATACTGTGTTGTGATTGCAGTACTGGAGAGTGGAGATTTTGAAGTGACTCAGAAGATTCCTTTCTCTGAGGGGCTCCTAAGTGTTTCACAAGCTTCTTGTGGTGGGTTGTGCATTTCTGGGTACTGCCAGGGATAAAGGTCCAGGGCAGAACCTGTGGAATTGATAGAGGTGGGTCTGATGGAGATGATCAAGCAACCAGTGGCTGCAGAGCCTGGAAAGCAGAGGCAGTGGGCATGGGATGAGCAATGGTGAGGATGAGTGGGGTCACAAGCTGCAGCCAGTGTGCAGAGGTGGGTGAGCAAGTCAGAGGGAGCCACAGCAGAGGTGTCTGCAGAAGTGACTCAGCCTGAAATCACCCTTAAGCCTTCACTCCATCAGGGGCTGTGTCAGCATTTGATACCTGCAGAAAAAATCCATCCAGGCAAAGACCTGGGATTACCAGAACTGTCCAGTAAAGGGGTGAGAGTGATGTGCTCACTCTGTTCTCCTCCAAAGCACAATCTTCTCCTGGATCTCTGTGCAGCCCAGCTGGCACAAGGCAGGGCTCTTGCTGCTCTGCCCGTGGCAGCTGCAGGCAAGAGCAGCACAAGTCCATGGTGCTGCCAGGCAGTGCCCCGTGTCTGTGCTGACATCTGGTTCCTGTGCTCAGGTGTCCAGAGCCCCCAGAGCTGTCCCTGGGGAAAGGGCCTGGCCCCGGCTGCTGGCCCTGGTGGGGGTGGGTGCTGCCCAGGATCCTGCAGCACATCAGCCAGCCCCAGTGGGGATCATAACTCATGGCAGCTGCAGGGGTCCAGGGTGAATCTCTTTATGCAGCTGACACAGGCCTGGAGTTCTGCTACCTGTGGTCAGACTTGGGACACCACCAGGCCTGGGGACACTTACATAGACCTGCCCACATCTGCACCTGCACCAGAACCTATGTTTTAATGCAGCCCACAAAAAGGTTGGTCCTACCTGAGCAATGAGATCAAGCAGAACCATGTACAACATCTCCTGAGCTGAGCAGTCCACACCCGAGCTGCCACCTCTGATCGTGATGCAGCTTTCATTAGCTGTTGGGACCCTGGCCCACATTGTCCATGCCCATTCACAGGAGAATAACTGGTGTCTGATGCTGACACTTGTGTGGGTGCTATGGCATCCTCAGATTGCACTTGGATCCCCAATCCTGCAAGGGTGCTCTGGGCACTGACTTCACGGATGATAGTTAAAATTTTAGTGCAAAGCAACTTGTGGTTTATATAAGACATGACCCTGCAATCCAACACTGCAGCAAATGACTTTTATTGTAAGCTCTTGCAAACTGAATGATGTTGCACACAGTGATCTTTTACAACCATTGAATATATTTCCCCAAATCAATTTCCCATAAATCTGCAGAAAAGCTTCAGAAGCAGAACAGAGAATGATGGTGTGCAAGGAGTGCATCACAGGAATTTATCTTTGGCTGCTCAAAGCTTTCTATGTATCTGATGCCAAAACCTGCCTGTCTGATACAACAGGCGCTGCTCTCAAGGTGCACTTTCAAAAGCAAGCAAACAAAAGCATGTCCCAGGATCACATAATCACTGAATTGTTGGGTTTTGGAGGGACTTCTCAAGATCTCCTTGTGCAAACTCCCTGCTCAAGCAGGATGAGGCAGAGCAGGTTGTCCAGAATCATGGTTGGGGTTTGGGTATGTGCAGCCATGGAGATGTCCAGACAAGATGTCTGGGCAGCCTGAGGTGCCCTGGTGGCACAGCCTTGCTAAGGAGGGGAGGGACAAGTCAGCTGCACACTGTCAGGGAGAGCTAAGGAGGAGAGGACTCGTCCCTGAGAGCTCTCTCCTGAGATGGGCAGCAAAGCAAAGCAGCTGGAGGCTCTGGCCAAGGCTTTGTGCCTTTGGGCAGAGGAGGAGGTGCCCTGAGGGACAGAGCTGCAAACACAGCAGACAAGGAAGCAGCACAGCAGCTGCACAGGACATTTGTCCCGCTGTGCTCTGCTCTGCTGAGAGCCCAGCTGCAGTGCTGCCTCCAGCTCTGGGGCCCACAGCTCCAGAAGGATCCAAAGCTGTTGGAGTGGAGTCCAGTGCAGGCCATGAAGGTGCTCTGAGGGCTGGAGCCTGTCTGCTCTGGAGAGAGGCTGAGAGAGCTGGGCATGTTCAGCCTGGAGAAGAGTCCAGAGAGTCCAGTACCTACAGGATGTCTAAGAGGGCTGGAGAGGCTCTTTGGACAAGGCTATGGAGTGACAGGACAAGAGGGAATGGTTTCACACTGATGGAGGACAGGGTTAGAGGGCATACCCTAAAGGAGGAAATAGCTGGGAGCAGGCTGTGATATATAGAGCAAAAGTTACCCAGAGCTGTTCTTACTGCCCCATCCCTGGAAGCGTTCAAGGCCAGGCTGGAGAGGGCTTGGAACTACCTGAGGCAGTGGAAGGTGTCCCTGCCCTCGGCAGTAAAGTCAAAATGAGATGATCTTGAAGGCTTTAAGATCCCATCAAAGCCAACCCATTCAGTGATTCTGTGATATGTGGGAAAACTTGTGAGGCTTTTCCATCACGGATTTGAGGCTTATTCTGGGGCACAGGAATTTCTGAACAGAGTAACTGTTCCCTTATAGAGTTTTCTGAGCCAGTTTTCCAGCTTCCTCAGGCTGAGCTCTTTCACCTCATTCTTGTTTCTCTCATTCTTAGCGATGGCCGCCCAAGACTTCAAGGGTTTTTTGTTCTTCACACAGCAGGCAGCTGACCAGATGTAGCTGGGTATATTTACCCTCCCACTGGGGACCGTGGTGTTCCCAGGTACAGCACCCGTGATGACATAGGTGGTATTACAGCCCTGGTTGTTGTGGCGCATCGTTGTTTCCTCGTAGCTTCTCCAGGCATTCTGGTTAAGTTTTCTGTCCTGAGGTACAATGTTGGTGAGCGTGAAGGTAGCCCAACTCCACTTGTCATCATTGTGGTGGCCACTGGGATTCAAGTGACCACGGTCCAGATCTGTGAGGTTCATGTAGTCTTGGTCAATAGCCTGATTCTGGCCAATTACTGTTGAGTTGATGTGATATTCAACTTCGATATCACCCTCTTCAGCCATATTCCTGTCATACGTTGTGTCGATCAGCTTGACAGGGTAAGAAGGGTAAAAGGTGTCAGTATTGAGGATGCATGTAATGAAACAGATTACCCTGGAGCAGATATCTGTCATTATCAAAACACCGTTTTTTACATCTCAATGTAGGAAAATGGTTGAATCAGAGAAAAATGCCCCTCCTGCATGAACACAAAATCTTTAACTGGAAAGCAGCTCAGAATATGACTGCTCTCATTTTGGCTTGTGAACTTCGTGATCCAGCCTGCAACCTGTGCTGGGAGCATGGATGGATGCATGAGACAAGGAGCATTTCCCACACCTAGAATTGAAAGGTGACTGTAGTGAGACACCTTCTCTGCCAAATCTGCTTCCCTTTCCTCCTGTCTCCACATCCTAAATCTACTCAGGGCTCTCCCTGGATCCCCTCATGCCACACTGTGATTCTGTGATTCTGTGATTTTATGTGTGGTTCCTACAGGTGTGCCTCTGTCCTGGAACACCAGAGGTTGCCTCCTCTAACCCCATACCCAGAGAGATGTTACAGGAAATCAGTCCTGCAGCTGAGGTTTCCCTGGGAGGACAGCATTTTATTCAAGGATGAACAGTTTTGCTCAGGAAGCAAAAAGATCTCAGTGTAAATGGAATCTGTGACTGCAGTGCTAAGAAGGAGTCTGGGAGCTGATCTGGGCCAGGGAGCATTTTCTGCAGCATCACTCAAAAGAAGTTACATATGATCAGCCTCTGAGAGGAGCCTGTAATCCCAAATGAGTCCTAGAGAATGTTTGGCAATACTCCAAAAAGGCTTCCGGAGAAAGTTAAGAAAATCAAAGATTTTCCAGGTATCCTGTGTCCAAGGTCTAGGAAGAGAAGGCCAGTGATGTGTTTGGAGCATGCGGATCTGGTGGAAAGCAGCCTGGTCCATGCAGGGGGTTTGGATTGAGATGATGTTTAAGGTTCCTTCAAACACAAACCATTCTATGATTCTTCAAAATGACAGAAGTTTTTATGCCTCACTAATGTGGAGGCTGCAGTGTTACAAGAACAAATTACAGTAATTTCACGAATACAAGCCACACCGTTTTGACTTAAATTTTGCTCCCACACTGGAAATGCGGCTAACACTCAGAAGTGGCTAATATGTGAATAATATTCTGACATTTCCAACCCCAGAAGTGGAAACTGAGATGCTGAGTAGAGCAACCTGCCAGTAAAAGCCGGCATTTTGCGATTGTTACAACTTGTTACTCTGTTGCACCGCGGGTGGAGTTGGCTCCTTGCAGGCAGCATGGGGTGGGGAGAGGCGGGAGAGCTCTCTCTTTTGCTCCTCTCCCGCAGCCCAGGGGAGAGACGGGGGGCGCCATGCTACCATCCCCACGTCCCGTGGGGTAAGCGGGGGGCTCCTGCCCTCGCCTGCCGCGGTAGGAGCAGGTAGGCTCCGTCCCAGCCCGCCGCTGCCGCCGTGGGTGCCGGCGGGCTCTGTCTCTGCTTGCCACCATGGGGCAGTGTCGGCCCGGGGCGAGCGAGCCCAGTGGCAGCAGCAGCCGGCCCTGAGCGGCCCCGCAGAGCGGCAGCGCCGAGCTGGGCCCCCTGGCCCCATCAGCAGCCCCAAGCGGGCTGAGCCTGCACAGCCCGAGCCGAGCCAGTAAACCCCGCCCTGCCTGATTCTGTTACTGTTTGCAACTTTGTTGCACGCGGGTCCAAACTGCAAACGACAGAGCGGCTTATACTCAGGTGCGGCTTATTTATGGACAAAGAACGAAATGTTTGCCAACACCCAGATATGCGGCTTATAGTCCGTGCGGCTTGTATTCGTGAAATTACTGTAATTGCTCATGTTCATGTAACTAACAAGTGCAAATGATTATTTTTTCCATAACTTCAACAGGTGGTGGTTCATCTGTAGGAAAGCATATTTGGCCTTCCTCTGGAATAGGACATTATGATCTTCCACATTTTCACCCAAAATTCTCCCCCTACTCTGCCCATGGAAATGTCCTGAATTTGCTACTCTTCTATTCCTTAATTGGCCTGGCCTGTGTTCCTGGAGGTCTGGAGGACATTTGTGAGGGTTCCATAGCTTTGGAGTTCTGTGTGTCTGCTGGATCCTTCTGGACCAAGCCTGAGCCAAAGGTGCTCAGGGCTCACTGCCCATGCATGGAGATCACACCCTTCTGACTGGACTGACCACATTTAAGCTGACCCTCTCATCTCCAGTGCCTTTTCCTCCAAGGCTTTGTCCCTGGGCCATCTCAGCCCCTTCTGATTTTCTCCTCACTTCTCTCACAGCCCTCACAAAGCCTGTTTGACTCTTCACTGGGAACAGATAAGCTCTGTCAAGGCTGCAGAACAACTCAGGGTAAAGTGGGGAGCAGATCCCAGCAGGACTGGTGGTCCCTCAAGTTTAGCCTCTCTTGGGAACCTTTTCCCCATCACTTGGTCCCCCATCCCAGCAGGGCACAGGGAGGGGAATCATTGGACTTTGTAATGTAAAGCAAATTAATTTGATTTGCTGTTGCTGTCAGGTCAAGGCAGAAAACTGGGCACCTTTGGGATATAATTCATCTCATCCTCCTGCTGATGTCTCAGATACATCAGAGGAATCACGTGGTGCAGGTGTTTGAACTAAAAGGATAAAATTCCCATCCAGTGTGTGTCCATTTGCAAGTGAGTCGTGGGGTGGTAGGAAATAGAAGTGGTAATTTAAATGCTGCAGCTCATCTGTGAGTGAGTGGAGAGTGATGTGCAGTAAGAGAGACACTCACCTGGGGCTCAACAAACCATCTGTCATATTTACTGCCATTTCCAGGCTGGTATTTGTAAGCAGAGTACACTGGAATTCTTCTGTTTCTGTCATACAGGGTGGCAAAGCGAGTATGATTGGAATACTTCTGGCAGATCCTGGCTGCATTCGTTGGACGCAGGGCACCACTTGGGGGGGTCTGTGCATAGAAAAACTGAGCACAAGGTCCTAGAAAGGCCTCCACCACCTCGCTGTGTCCCAGCCGGAGGCAGCTTGCCAACACCTGCAGCAGCAGCAGCAGCCCCAGCATGGTGGGAGGATTTCAGTGAAGGGCTCTTGCTCCCCTGGAAGGCAAATGCAGAGGGACACTCAGCTTGCACACAGCTGGGCATGGCCTGGAGGCTTTTTGTGCAGGGGACAGAACTGGCAGAGGAGAGAATTATGAGAGAGCAGGAAAGGAGTAATTTATGTCCTGCTGGATAGGGAAAAATCTTGAGGGCAATAAGGGTGAAACCTAAACCAGGATTTGGTGCCCAGAGGAGGAGGCAGCAGTGGGAGAAGTCAGCCTGGGTGAGGAAGGAGCCAAAGCCACCACGAGTGTCATCACCTGTCACTGCAAAGTTATCTTGCAAGTGAGGCACAGCCCTGGGACAAGGTCACCTTTCCCCACCTCCCTCCTGCCCTGAGCACCTCCCCACAGCAGACACCTGCAGCTGGGCACGGACTCTGCTCAGCCCCTGCAATGCTGAGCTGGGCTTGAATCTCATGGGGCACTGGGCAGGGAAAGATCAGCAGTGCTGCACTTCCTACATGTCCCTGGCCCTATCCAGGTTCACACAGACACACAGCTCCTCCAGTCAGACCCAATCCTGAACCCCAATGATGCACTTGGGCTCCTGCCTCTCAGCTGGCATTGGGCAATGGCTGTCCTGCTGCTCACCTTGTACTTCCATGTTATCCAAGCCTAGACTCTGAACTTGCAGAGACATGGAGAGAAAAAATGAAGGGAGCAAGCAGATGGTAGCAACAAGCACGAGGGATAACACCTGAATCTTATCAGCACAATGGCTGCTGCAATGAAAGCACTGAAGTGGGGCAGCTCTTTTTGTGAGTGCTTGGGATTCCTGCTGCTGCCCCTCTTCAGCTTTGATGATGGATTTTCTTGTACTGTAAAATGATGCATTGCAGGAATTTCTTGGACAGCCATCTGTCCAATTTTTTCTTCCTCCTTGCTGACATGATTCTCAGCAGTCAGTAAGATCATGTAAGAAAAGTCCTGAAAAGCTCCCTGGGATGCTGGCAACCAAGCAAGGGGCTTTGTGTCCTTTCAGAGGCAGCACAGGTTTGGGATGGCAGGGATGCTTCCATTTCCATGGTCTGACATCAGTGGAGTGATTTATTATCAGCAGCATTTGGAATAAGGCAGGGAGGACAGGCAGTTCAAAGGGTTCCTGGCACAGCAAGTTGCCACAGCCTCTAAAGCACAAAGCTCAGCTTTGGCTGGGAAGGGGCTGAGCTGAGGGCTGCTGAGGGCTTGACAAGTCACCTTGCACATTTGCTCTTTTCATATCCTTCTTCATGACCCTCATCTCTCCATTTCCATTGCATTCAGCATGTAGAGCTACATACAGCCCTGCCCTTTAAAATGCTATCTGGTCCTTTTTTTCTTTTGTGGTGCACCACATTCTGGCACCAGGAATGTGCTGACCAATGATCTAGAAACTGAGAACATGAACCACAGGTTGTGACTTCTTACAGTACTCTGCAGAGCACAATCCTGTCTGCCCCAAATCAATCTGAGAAGTGTCTGAGATGTCCTTTACGGTTACCCACACAATGAGATTAAAATTTATCTAACTAACTTAACATCTTACTTAATAGATACAGAGATAAAAACCCTCCATGACAAAGAATAGCACAGGACTCTGCTTGCAGCACCAATATGGCAGAGGACTCTCAAATGCCTCTGCTGAAATCTCAGATTGGCTGCTTTTATATGATCTCCGAGTACACAGAGTTGTTGGATTTACCGAACAGGGTTTACAGTGAATTTTCCAGAACAGCCACCCGTGTTCGTCTGGAGGACTGTTGCAAGGTCATGGTTGGAGTTTTGGTGCTCAATCACCTCACCCCTCCTTGTAATTCAACAGTTTCATATTATTTTCAGGTGAGCTGGCTTGAGTTCCTTTCCCAAATCCTTCCTTCCCTTCTTGCCCTCCTGATTGACAGAGAATACTAAAGTGCTGCAAAATTCAGTGCATGCATAAGCTCTGATTGTTCCTTGGAGCTCAGCAACTCCATCTTAGTCTCTGTCTATATATATATATAATTATAGCAAAGCTCTGGAAAAGACTTGAGTATTGGAGTGAGTGGTGAGGAAGGAGCAGGAGCTTACCTTGAAGCAGAGTCTCAGAAGAGCCAGCTGAACAGTTCCTTCAGTCTTGTCCCTGGAGAAAGGACTGTTTGAATCCTCAGGAGTGTTACTGCAATATATACCAAATCATAAATATGCAATATATACCATTTTATAAGTAGGGAATACCACAGAAAAGAGAAGTTTTCCGTTTTTTTGGGGTTTTTTTCAGGGGGTTTGTTCATACCCACCATGAAATAGGTTGACAGTTGTTTGTAATGGTTTCCTCAGAATTTCTCTGAAATTTGCTGACTTGCAGCATGGTATGTCAGGATCAGTTAACAGGGTCTGGTGACTTCCTTGGTCATTTCATCAATCCCACCAGCTGCAGCTGCTGCTGCTCCAGCTCCTACATGTGTTTGTGTTCCCAACAGAACATCTCTGGTGACATGAGATGGACTGGACTGTCTCTGAGTGCACTCAGACAGTCACAGGCTGCTCTTCTGCAGCCTCACATAACAGCATTGCTATGGCCAGGCAACAAATATTCTCTTGCCTGATGGCCATGGCTTTGTACCAGCTTCATCCCAGCAGGCTGGGAAGGAGAAGGCTCTGGGGATACCTCAGAGCACCTGCCAGGACTTTAGGAGCCTACAGGAGAGCTGGAGACAGACTATGGACAAGGGCATGGAGCTGATAGATGTACTACTGGGTTCAGAGAAAATTTTCATGACAATGTCAGGTATGGGGCTGTGTTTGGCAGTTCTGTTGCACACAGAGTTGATAACACAGAGATATTTTTGGTTATTGCCTAGCAGAGCTCTCACAGAGCCAAGACCTTTTCTGCTTTTTGTCCTGCCAGGCTGGCCAGGAGGCTGGGGGTACTTGGGAGGTTGGGAGGAGACACAGCCACGACAGGTGACCCTAAGTGACCTGAGGGATCTCCCAGAGCATGTGGCATCATGCTGAGGATATAAAGTGAGGGGAAGAAGGAAGAAGGAGAGGACATTTGCAGTGGTGAGTTTTATCTTCCCAGGTAACTGTTAGGTGGGATGGGGCCCTGCTCTCCTGGAGGTGCCTGAACACCTTTCTATACGTGGGAAAAGGGCAAAGAATTCCTTGACTGTGCTTTGCTTGTGTGCACAGCTTTTACTGTCCCTGTTACAATGTCTATATCTCCATCCATGTGTTTTCCAGCTTTTACCCTCCCAGTTCTCTCCCTGATCCCGCTGTCTGGGGAGTGAAAGAACAGCTGTGGGGGTGTGGGTGCAGGCTGGGGAAAAACCAAGACATTTGGAAGAAAGTGAAACAGCTTGAAATGCACTGAATGTAGGCATAGATTGGATTTTAGGAAGGTATTTGGTACTGTGGAGGCGGTGAAGCCCCAGCACAGGTTGCCCACACAAGCTGCCCCATCCCTGGAAGTGTCCATGGCCATGTTGGCTTGGATTTGGAGCAAGCTGAGATTGTGGAAGGTGTCCCTGGCCATGAGAGCACATGGAACTAACTGGTCCTTAAGGTCCTTTCCATTTCCAAAAGTCCAGGAATAAGAGAATGATGAGTCGGTTGTTACAACCAGAAATATGCATAGTAGTTGGTTCGACCAAAGTTTTTTTAAACAATCTGTTGACTGATGTGGTTCCTTTTTTCTCTGTTAACCAGGGACCAATGTCTTAAACCAAGTGAAATTTAGGCAGAATGAGGGAGAAGGCCAAGAAGAAGCAGATGTTATAGAGCAGGGCCAAATTCCTCTTTTCTGCTGAGGCCCATCGGACACAACAAAGCAGGGCCCAACAGTGGTCACATCATTAGAAGGGACCATAAAGCATCAGAGACCCCCAAAGTGTCCCCAACCCCACAGTGCTGCATGACACAGGGTAAACCCCTCCCAGGGCAAAGTGGGACAATCCCACAAAAGCCTGAATGCACAGAACCCTTTGAACTCTTTATTGCACAGACCCTCACCCCTAAAGGATCAAGAGTGAGGACATCAAGGTTGCAGGTCTCTTTGCTGGAGCTATGGGGGTGTCTTGTGTGAGGTGTTGGCACCCTGACCCACTTTGTTCATGCCCATTCCCAGGAGAATAACTGGTGTCTGATACTGACACTTGTGTGGGTGTTATGGCATCCTCAGATTGCCCTTGGACACCCAATGTCCTGCAAGGATGCTCTGGGCACTGTGACATCACTGGTGGATGCTGGAAATTTCAGTGAGAAACAACTTGTGGTTTATGTAATACATGACCCTGCAATTCAGCACTGCAGCAAAGAATTTCATTGTAAGCTCTTGCAAACTAAATGATGTGGCATACCTTGATCTTTTACAACCATTGAATACATTTCCCCAAATCAATTTTCCATAAATCTGCAGAAAAGCTTCAGAAGCAGAGCAGAGAATGAAGGCAATCCACGGAGTGCATCACAGGAATTTAGCTTTGGCTGCTCAAAGCTTTCTATGTATCTGATGCCAAAGCCTGCCTGTCTGATACAACAGGTGCTGCTCTCAAGTGCACTTTCAAAAGCAAGCAAACAAAAGCATGTCCCAGGATCACATAATCACTGAATTGTTGGGTTTTGGAGGGACTTCTCAAGATCTCCTCATGCAAATTCCAGGCTCAAGCAGGATGAGCCAGAGCAGGTTGTCCAGAATCATGGTTGGGGTTTGGGTATGTGCAGCCATGGAGATGTCCAGACAAGATGTCTGGGCAGCCTGAGGTGCCCTGGTGGCACAGCCTTGCTAAGGAGGGGAGGGACAAGTCAGCTGCACACTGTCAGGGAGAGCTAAGGAGGAGAGGACTCGTCCCTGAGAGCTCTCTCCTGAGATGGGCAGCAAAGCAAAGCAGCTGGAGGCTCTGGCCAAGGCTTTGTGCCTTTGGGCAGAGGAGGAGGTGCCCTGAGGGACAGAGCTGCAAACACACCAGACAAGGAAGCAGCACAGAAGGTGCACAGGACATTTGTCCCCCTGTGCTCTGCTCTGCTCTGCTGAGAGCCCAGCTGCAGTGCTGGCTCCAGCTCTGGGGCCCACAGCTCAAGAAGGATCCAAAGCTGTTGGAGTGGAGTCCAGTGCAGGCCATGAAGGTGCTCTGAGGGCTGGAGCCCGTCTGCTCTGGAGAGAGGCTGAGAGAGCTGGGCATGTTCAGCCTGGAGAAGAGTCCAGAGAGTCCAGTACCTACAGGATGTCTAAGAGGGCTGGAGAGGCTCTTTGGACAAGGGGATGGAGTGACAGGACAAGGGGGAATGGTTTCACACCGATGGAGGGTAGGCTTAGATAGGATATTCTAAAGAAGCAAATTCCTGGGAACAGGCTGTGGTATATAGAGCAAAAGTTACCCAGAGCTGTTCTGACTGCCCCATCCCTGGAAGCGTTCAAGGCCAGGCTGGGGAGGGCTTGGAACAACCTGGGGCAGTGGAAGGTCCCTGCCCATGACAGGTAGGTCAAAATGAGATGATCTTAAAGGTTTTAAGGTCCCATCAAAACCCACCCATTCAGTGATTCTGTGACATGTGGGAAAATCTAAAGAGGCTTTTCAGTCGAAGACGTGAGGATAATTTCCTGGGACAGGCATTGTTGAACAGAGTAACCATTCCTTCCTCATACAGCTCGGTCAACCTCTCCTCCAGCTCCCCCAGCTTTACGTTCCCCACCTTGTTCTTGTCATTCTCAACCATGACCCCCCAAACCTTTATGGGCTTTGTGCCCAGCAGGCAGCAGGCAGCTGACCAGATGTGTCTGGGTACATGAACGCTCCTGTTGGTGACCTTGGTGTCCCCAGGCACAACACCCATGATGACTCCAGTTTCTGTACAGCTCTTTGTCCTTACAGGCATCGTTCTGGACTCGTAGGTGCTCCACTGGCCAGTGTAGAGTGTGCTGTCCTGGGGCACTGTGTGAGTGAGGGTGAAGGTTTCTGTTGTGCTCTCTCTACTATTCAGATGTCCATTGAGGCTCAAATGGCCATGGTCCAAACCAATCATTTGGTGACAGTCATCAAGGACAGCCTGGCTCTCTTTGATTTGCTCTAAGGTGAATTTCTGTTGTTTTATGAGGATTCTATCGCTTTCTATATCTATGAGATTATTTTTACTTATTAGCTGGACAAGGGAAGAAAAAGATATGTTAGAATGGGGAATGAGAGTACTGGAGATGATTTCCTTGGAGCTGAAGTCTCTGCTAGTCAAAATCTCTTTTTTTGTCATCTCAGTGCAGGAAAATGCATCAAGCTCAGAGAAATCATAGACATGCCCCTGCTACATGAACATAAAAGCTTTAACTACAAAGAAACTCAGAATGTGACTGCTCTCATTGTGACTTGTGATCTTTGTGATCCAGCCTGCAGTAGTGGTGGGAGCATGGGTGGACGCATGAGACAAGGAGCATTTGCCACTCCTAGGACTGAAAGGTGATTTTGGTGAGACACCTTCCCTGCCAAATCTACCTCCATTTCCTCCTATTTCCACAACCCAGATCTACTCAGGTCTCTCCCTGGATCCCATCATGCCACATTGTGATTCTGTGATTCTGTGATTTTATGTGTGCTTGCTACATGTGTACCCCAGTCCTGGATCACCAGAGGTTGCCCCCCTAACCCCATACCCAGGGAGATGTGACAGGAAATCAGTCCTGGAGCTGAGGTTTCCCTGGGAGGGCTGCAGCTTGTTCAAGGATGAACAGTTTTGCTCAGGAAGCAAAAAGATCTAAGCGTAAATGGAATCTGTTACAGCAGTGCTAAGAATGTGTGTGAGAGCTGCTCTGGGCCAGGGAGCATTTTCTGCAGCATCACTCAAAAGAAGTTAAAAATAATCAGCCTCTTCGAGGTGTCTGTATGCTGAGTAGAAGTCTGTAGAAATTAACAAGATCAAAGATTTATTTGGTGGCCTGAGTTCAAGATCCAGGAGGAACATGCCAAGTTGGATAGGGCTTGGAACTTGCTAGTCATGTGGCAAGTGGCCTGACCGACGCAGGAGTGTTGGATTGAGATGGTCTTTAAGGATTCTTCCAACACCAACCATTTTATGATTCTACAAAAAGAGAGAAAGTGGAGGCTGCAGTGGTGCAAGACCAGAATCGTTGCTCAAGTTCCTATGTCTAATAAGATAAAAAGATTCGTTTTTCATAATTTTAACTGATTCTTTTTTATCTTTAGGGAAGCATATTTAGCCTTCATCTACAGTAGGGCATGTGTGTTCCTTCTCTGGCTCATCTTCCCCCAAATGCCATCCTGCCACTTTGTCCTTAGCAAAGACAGGAATTGCCTCTTTTTCTCGTCTGCAATTGCCCTGGCCTGTTCCACTGAAGTTTGTCTGAAGGACATTTGTGATGGCTCCATACCTTTGGAGTTCTGTGTGTCTGCTGGATCCTTCTGGACCAAGCCTGAGCCAAAGGTGCTCAGGGCTCACTGCCCATGCATGGAGATCACACCCTTCTGAGTGGACTGACACTGCTGCTCCTCACTTTTCACTGCCTCAAACATCACTCCAGAAATCCCTCCACACTTAAGCTGACCCTCTCATCCCCAGTGCCTTTTCACCCAAGGTTTTGTCCCTGGGCCATCTCAGCCCCTTCTGAGTTTCTCCTCACTTCTCTCACACCCTCACAAAGCCTGTTTGACTCTTCACTGGGAGCAGATAAGATCTGTCAGGGATGCAGAACAACTCAGAGTAAAGTGGGGATGAGATCCCAGCAGGACTGGTGATCCCTCAAGTTTAGCCTCTCTTGGGAGCCTTTCCCCCATTACATGGACACCCACCTCAGAAGGACACAGGGAATGGAATAATTTGACTTTGTAATGTAACACAAATAATCTGTTACTTTAATCCCATCAGGGGCTGTGTCAGCATTTGATGCCAGGAGACAAAATCCATCCAGGCAGAGGACCTGGGATTGAAGGAACTGTCCAGCAACAGGAGGTGACAGCGATGTGCTCACTCTGTTCTCCTCCAAAGCTGTCCCTGGGGAAAGGGCCGGGTTTGCCCACACCACTGAAGTACCTCTGGAGCTTGTTGCTCCACACACCGATGATGAGGGAGATGAGCTTTTGGGAGAGCACTCAGAACCATGACTGGTGGACACGAGAGCTTTGAGCAGAACCCAAGAATATTTTGAATGTCGCGTTTCATGGACAGGCAGAAAAAACCCATATTTTCCTCCCCGGAGTGTGATAGGCTCTGAGCAGAGTATTTAGTGCAGTTGGAAGGCCAGATCTCTTACTCTGAGCACAGCACAGTGTGGATGACACTTCTGGTACACCAGCTTGCTCATGTGCAGCAATTTTCTTTCTCTGGATGCTGCTGTAGTGAATTCTGTAAATTCTCTCGGGCCGCTCAACCCACTGCTCTGTCTGTATGTGCAAAGCTTTCTGCACATCATCTACAGTTTGCACATGTAAAATAAGTAAAATTTCAATTTAATGGGTGCCCTAAATTTTTTGTTAATTTTTGTCCACTCTTTGTCTACTTGTTTCAAATGTGCCTGCAGTGAAATCTGCCAGATGAACAGATAACACACAGCACACATTAGACAACACATTGACGCAGGAAATCACAATATCATAAACATATACAATTAGTTTCCTTGCACTTTATACACAGAGTTTTCTCTCCTTCAAAGAGGAGGAATGAGTGCTAGTTCAAACGTGTGCTCCTTGTGCCCATTAGAAAGAGAATTTGCCTTAAGAAGAAAATTTCTTCTTTTTCTTCTATTTTGCCATTCTGAAGTGCTAAATCATTTTCTATCATGTGTGTAGAGAGGAGGAGATAATGAGGTAAATGACATGATATAAAAAACCCAAAAAAACAGGAAGATGAGAATTGACACTTAAAACTGTGTGCGGCAAACTGTTGCACTGAATGGCAAGTACTTTTTGTAAAATATAAGGATGGTAGGACACAGAGATGGTCCCTGGAGATCTGTGTGCTGTTTGTGCTCCAGTGTTCTTGCATAAACTTGGAGAAGCTGCTTTGCATTTCCTTGCTTCATTTCTCCTGTCAGAGATCTGTGTGTTTCACTTGTTGATGGTAAAACACTTCAAAATCTTTAATGTGAATTACCGTGGATGCTCTAAGCTTGCTCCAAATGTATTTCCTCCTCAGTTATCCCTCCACAAGTAATGAAATAGAACTATATATTTTTTTTTAATTTCTATGGTATAGCTGATATTGTGCAGCTGGTGAAGGTCAGATTTATCAGGTCCTTTCTGCTGTCTGAACATGCACTGATCAGCTCCAAATCCAGACTCCTGTTGGGTACACTGTGTCTCCAATTCTCGTAGGAGCATTTCTGACAAGAGGTGTTTCCTTCTTCATTGTAATCATCAGCCAGGAGTTTCCTAACCTCCTTGTTAACAGACCTTCAGAGGCTGATCTTCCACAGAAATCAGGCAGAGTCTGGAGCACTGCGTGAGCGTGACTGACATGGGTGATTCTGGAAACTCAGTTTGTATCCCCCAAAAACACTGACAGAGTGTCAGTGCTGTCTGCAGCATCATTGGTTGTGGGGCACAGTGCTTGGGCAGCAACATTCCTGAACAACTCCTCACCTGAACCTCAGAGGTTCTTGGCTGATATTCCTGTGCCAAAGTGCTGTTGCCCATAAGCAAGGGACATTTTACCCAGGTGTACAGCAAGTGAGAAATTCAGTGCAGGGAGTGGGACAAGAAACCAACCAAGATAGACAGCAGAGAAATCGTTCCTCAGACATCTGAGGTTTAATTTTACAATGTAACTTTATAAAAGTTACCTAACAGGAAATTTTGGCTCCTGGATGGACCAAAAGAGCTTTTCCCAGCAGTTCTGTCGAGCAGAGGCCAGAAGCTGCCACTGTCTTGATTCTCCTCTGTCATTCTCTTTTAGTACTCCACATGGCAGCGTGTTCAGTCCACAGAATGTGAACCCTTCATTAAACTAGAAAAGGACTAAGCAAGGTGCAGGATCCAACCCGCTTTGCAGTGAAGGTTTAGTTCACAGTGTTTTCCTCTCAGTTCCCTGCAAAAATAATTCTTCCTTTGTGGCTAAAATCCCTTTGACACAATGGAGCCCAGAGCTGTCCCCAAAGGTGGACAGACACAGAGCAAACTGCAAAATTCCCCTGCCATGTCAGTGCAGCTGCATCTTCCCAGGGAACAGAGGAGCTTCCCAGCCCAGCGTGGGCATGGAGCAGCTCTGGGCTCAGCAAACGGCTCTATCCCTATTCCCCATGCACACCAGGCTCAGCAGAAAACAGAGGCAATCCCAGATGACAGGTGCCTGGCAGCATGGCTGTGGAGCTGGGGCAGCCCTCTGCTCTGCTCCAGGCTGGGCTGCTGTGAGAAGCACAGAATCCTTTCTGTTGGAAAAGGCCTCTGAGATCATGGAGTCCAACCTTTGTCCAATCACCCCCTGCTCAACTGGACCATGGCACTGAGTGCCACACCCAGTCTCCAGGGATTGGGATTCCACTACATCCTCAGGCACTTCATTCCAATGTTGATTCACCCTTCACGTGAAGAAATTCTACGTGATGTCCCATCAGAATCTCCCCTGGTGCACATAGAGGCCTTGTCCTCTCACCGTCCTGCTGGTTGCCCAGGAGAAAATGCTGACTCCCACCTGGCTACACCCACTTTTCAGTGAGCTGTACAGAGAAATAATCTCTCAGAGCTGCCCCTCTGTCCTGGGCTAGAGAGCCCCAGCTGCCTCAGCTGCTGCTCACAGGCCTGACCCTGCAGGGCCTTCAGCAGCTTCATGGCCTTTCTGTGCCCTGGCTGCAGAGGTGGCCTTGGCCATGGATGCAGCCTGTCCAGAGCCCTCTGCAGAGCCTCGCTGCCCTGCAGCAGCTGAGTCTCCCTCCAAACTTGGGATCATCCCTGATCTTCCTGAGGCTTCACTGGGTGCCCTCACCCAGATCATCAGTGAAGAGAGCAAACGGGACTGGGCCTCACACGGATCCCTGGGGGACAGCGCTTGTGGCCGGACGCCAGCTGCATGTGGCACTGGTCACCAACACTCTCTGGGCCTGGCCATGCAGACAGTTCCTGACCCAGCCAAGAGAGCACCTCTGCAGGCCGTGGGCTGGCGGCTTTTCCAGCAGAACAGTGTGGGAGACTGTCCAGGTAGACACTTGGTTGAAGTCCATGTAGACACTTGCACAGCCTCCCCCCTCATGCCCTGGGCCAGTTAGTGATCTGTTCATCAAAGGAGATCAGGTTCTGTGGGCAGGACGTGCTTTTCCTAAAGCCCTGCAGGTGGGACTGATGCCTTGGTTATCCTGTATGTGCCGTGTGATCACACTCAGGCCAAGCTGCTCCATAACCCTTCTGGGAAGCAAGGCCACGTGGACACACCTGCAGTTCCCCAGATTGTCCTTCCAGCCCTTCTTGTGGATGGGTGTCACAGTGGCCAAACTCCAGGCATCTGGGACCACCCTAGTCCCCCAGCACTGCTTAGAACTGCTAGAGAGCAAAATTCCTCATGTAGGAGATAAGGCAGAATCCAAGTGGGTCCTTTTCTCTGATGGGCTTCCCATGTATTTCTCAAACTTGCTGTGGATGGCAGGGCATTTCTGATTACAGCACGAAACTGTGGTCCTTGGAAGAGCCTGGGAAGTTGATAGAGGTGGCAGTGATGGGGTTGGGATGTTGGTTTTGCACAGCCTGGTTTTGGTAGCGGGGAGCAGCATAGATGTCTTCTGTGAGAAGCTGCTAGAAGCTTCCACCACGTCTGGCAGATCCAGTCCCTGATTGATCTGAAGATGGACTTGCTGCTGGCCAACTCTGGGCCAATTAGAGATGTTGGTAATGCCACTATGAGGACATATTTCAGAAGAAAATCAAAGCAAAGTGAGGTGTGTTGTTTTAATTCCAGGCAGAGAAGAGAAGGAGGTGAGAACACGTGAGGGAAACAACATGGAGACACCAAGGGCAGTGGAGAAGGAGGGAAGGAGGTTTTCAAAACACTGGAGCCAAGATTCCTCTGTGAGGAGACCATGGTTATGCAGCCATGCCCCTGCAGCCCATGGATCCACGGGGGATGCCGATATCTTTACATAGCCCATGGATCCATTGGATTGCTGAGATCCACCCACAGCCCATGGGTTGGTGCTCACAGTAGAGCAGGTAGAGGCCTGGAGGGGGCTGTGATCCAGTGGGAGAAACAGTGAATGGAGGAGTCCCCTGCTCCCAGGCTGGAGCAGCCTGACCTTGGAAGACTTCAACCTATGGAAGAATGACCCATGCCACAGCAGTTGTGGGAGGATTCTGTGCCTTTGGGAGGGACTCAGGTTTCAGCAGTTTTGGCTGGACTGCTTCTCATGAGAGTGGAGCCACGCTGGAGAAGTTCAAGGAGAACTGTCTCCTTCTGGAAAAGACCCCATGGTGCAGCAGGGGAGAGACTCCTCTCCCTGAGCTCTCAGAGAAAATCTTGGGTGATGAACGGGCCAAACTCCCCACACCCTGTCTCCCTGTGCTGTTGGTGGGAAGGAGAGATGGTATGGGGGAAGCAAAGTTGTTTTTAAGGGCTATTTTACTTCTCAGTATCCTCCTCTGCTATGGGTAGTAGTAAAATCACTTTCTCTCTCTATGTTGAACATGTTTTGCCATTGGAGTGTTTTCTCTCACTACTTACCTGAAAAAACGTTTAATCAGATTCTTTTTCTCTTCTATGCCCAGCTGTATAAGGGGAGGATAAGTGGGCAGATTTGTGGATACTGCCTGGTGTTTTGTCCGTGTCAAATCACAGCAGTTGGTCAAGCAGCCAGTGGTTCCAGAGCCTGGAAAGCTGAGGCAGTGGGCATGGGATGAACAATGGTGAGGATGAGTGTGGTTTTAAACTGCAGCCAGTGTGCAGAGGTGGGTGAGCAAGTCAGAGGGAGCCACAGCAGAGGTGTCTGCAGAAGAGCCTCAGTCTGAAATCACCCCGATGTCTTCATCCCATCAGGGGCTGTGTCAGCATTTGCTACTGGGAGAAAAATTCCATCTAGAGGACCTTGGATGGCAGGAACTGTCCAGCAAAGGGGTGAGAGTGATGTGCTCACTCTGTTCTCCTACAAAGCACAGTCTTCTCCTGGGTCTCTGTGCATCCCAGCTGGCACAAGGCAGGGCTCTTGCTGCTCTGCCCATGGTAGCTGGAGCAACAGCAGCACAAGTCCATGGTGCTGCCAGGCAGTGCCCCGAGTCTGTGCTAGTATCTGGTTCCTGTGCTCAGGTGTCCAGAGCCCCCAGAGCTGTCCCTGGGGAAAGGGCCAGGTCTCCCACACCCCTGAAGTACCTCTGGAGCCTGTTGCTCCACACACTGATGATGAGGGAGATGAGCTTTCAGGAGAGCATTCAGAACCATGACCGGTGCACACTGGAGCCTTGAGCAGAACCCAAGAATATTTTGAAAAGCTGTACTTCAAGGACAGGCAGCAAAACCCATATTGTCCTCCCTGGAGTGTGATAGGCTCTAAGCAGAGTATCTCGTGCAGTTGGAAGGCCAGATCTCTTACTCTGAGCACAGCACAGTGTGGATGACACTTCTGGTACCCCAGCTTGCTCATGTGCAGCAATATTCTGTCTCTGGATGCTACTGTATTGTATTTTTTAAATTATTACTCTTTCTATGGTATACATGATATTGTGATATTGTGTAGCTGCTAATTGTTAGATTTTACAGGTCCTTTCTGCTGTCTGAGCATCCACTGAGAAGCTCCAAATGCAGAGTCCCGATGGGTACATTTGGCCTCTAATTCTCTTCAGGACATGGTATGTCAAGAGGTGTTTCTTGCATGAGGATGTCTCACCTGGGTGATGCTGGAAACTCAGTTTGTATCCCCCAAAAACACTGCCAGGGTATCCCTGTTCTCTACAACATGTTTGGGTGTGGGACACAGTGCTTGGGCAGCAACATTCCTGAACACCTCCTCACGTGACCCTCAGAGGTTCTTGGCTGATATTCCTGTGCCAAAGTGCTGTTGGCAACAGCAAGGGACATTTTACCCAGCTACAGCAAGTGAGGACCTCAGTGCAGGGCGTGTAACAGCAACCCACCCAGATATACAATAGATAAATAGTTCTTAAGAGATATGAGGTGTCATCTTGTATTGTAACCTCGCATAAGTTGCGAAAGAGGATAATTTGGCTCCTGGACCGATCAAAGAGCTTTGCTCAGTAGTTCTCTCAAGCAGAGGCCACTGTCTTGATTCTCCTGATTCCGTCTCTTTTGGGACAGCACATGGCAGCGTGTTCAGTCCACAGAATGTGAACACTTGGTGTTACTGGAAAAAGACAAAGCAAGGTGCATGATTGTCACACTCCGCACAACCTGAGCGGGGGTCGTGATGGTTCATTCGACCACAGGGTGCAAAAGACAATAGCAAGAGACTAAGGTTTTGTTCAGCAGCAAGCAGCAGAGCAATGTATTGAGGGGCAACAATTGAGTTTTGGGGTAATGGTGAGAAGGAGAGAGATAAAAAGATGACGAAGTAGGGAGGGAGAGAGAGACAGAGGGAGACAGAGGGACAGAGACGGAAAGGGAGAGAGAGAGACAGAAATAGAGACACAGAGAGAGAGAGACAGAGAGAGAGACAACAAGAGAGAGAAAGAGAGAGAATAGGTGGAATAGCTACTAACAGATGGGTTGTCCTCGGAGCATCCGGCTATGTCTTCATCTGTGAGGAGAAAGAAGTCTCAAAGGTCTCTTCGGAGAATAATAATTTTATAGTCCATTTCAAGGCAAGGGGCCACTGGCCAAAAGGTGAGGAGATTTATGGACTATTGTGTTCAGAGGACCATGGCTTCCAGAATCAGGTGCAGAAAGTACGGCTGTTCTAGCCCCGTACTTACCCGAGTCCATTGTACCCTGACAGTACAGTGCACACACATCTACACAGTCCCTTGGCAAGCATCCACCTTGGCCAGACCAGAACTCCTGCCCAGAGTGAGAGGTGGGACCCAGGGGTCTCAAGGGTCTCAGGGTGTCAGTCTCTGACGATGATTGTGAGACAGATCAGGCAATCTTCAGATCGACCCTTACAATGATCCAACCCACGCTGAAGCAAAGATTTAGTTCACAGTGTTTTTCTCTTAGGATGGTGCAAAAATAATTCTTCTTAATGCCTAAACACCCTGTGACACAGTGGAGCCCAGAGCTGTCCCCAAAGATGGACAGACACAGAGCAAACAGCAAAATTACCCTGCCATGTCAGTGCAGCTGCATATTCCCAGGGAGCAGAGGAGCTTCCCAGCCCAGCGTGGGCATGGAGCAGCTCTGGGTTCAGCAAAGGGCTCTATCCCTATTCCCCATGCACACCAGGCTCAGCAGAAAACAGAGGCAATCCCAGATGACAGGTGCCTGGCAGCATGGCTGTGGAGCTGGGGCAGCCCTCTGCTCTGCTCCAGGCTGGGCTGCTGTGAGAAGCACAGAATCCTTTCTGTTGGAAAAGGCCTCTGAGATCATGGAGTCCAACCTTTGACCAATCACCCCCTGCTCAACTGGACCATGGCACTGAATGCCACACCCAGTCTCCAGGGATTGGGATTCCACTACATCCTCAGGCACTTCATTCCAGTGTTGATACACCCTTTATGTGAAGAAATTCCTCCTGATGTCCCACCAGAATCTCCCCTGGCGCACATTGAGGCATTGTCCTTGCATTGTCCTGCTGGTTACCCAGGAGAAAATGCTGACTCCCACCAGGCTACACCCACTTTTCAGTGAACTGTACAGAGAAATAATCTCTCAGAGCTGCCCCTCTGTCCTGGGCTAGAGAGCCCCAGCTGCCTCAGCTGCTGCTCACAGGCCTGACCCTGCAGGGCCTTCAGCAGCTTCATGGCCTTTCTGTGCCCTGGCTGCAGAGGTGGCCTTGGCCATGGATGCAGCCTGTCCAGAGCCCTCTGCAGAGCCTCGCTGCCCTGCAGCAGCTGAGTCTCCCTCCAAACTTGGGATCATCCCTGATCTTCCTGAGGCTTCACTGGGTGCCCTCACCCAGATCATCAGTGAAGAGAGCAAACAGGACTGGGCCCCACACGGATCCCTGGGGGACAGCACTTGTGGCCGGACGCCAGCTGCATGTGGCACTGGTCACCAACACTCTCTGGGCCTGGCCATGCAGACAGTTCCTGACCCAGCCAAGAGAGCACCTCTGCAGGCTGTGGGCTGATGGCTTTTCCAGCAGAACAGCACGGGAGATTGTCCAGGTAGACACTTGGTTGAAGTCCAGGTAGACACTTGCACAGCCTCCCCCCTCATGGCCTGGGCCAGTCAGTGATCTGCTCATCAAAGGAGATCAGGTTCTGTGGGCAGGACGTGCCTTTCCTAAAGCCCTGCAGGTGGGACTGGTGCCTTGGTTATCCTGTATGTGCCGTGTGATCACACTCAGGACATGCTGCTCCATAACCCGTCTGGGAAGCGAGGCCAGGTGGACACACCTGCAGTTCCCCAGATTGTCCTTCCTGCCCTTCTGTGGATGGGTGTCACAGTGGCCAAACTCCAGGCATCGGGACCTCCCCAGACCCCCAGTACTGATTAGAACTGCTGGAAAGCAACATTCCTCGTGTAGGAAATAAGGCAGAATCCAAGGCAATCCTTTTCTCTGTTGGGCTTCCCATGTATTTCACAAGCTTCCTGTGGATGGCAGGGCATTTCTGATTACTACCAGGGACTGCCAGGCATCCCTGCCACGATTACTGCCTGGGAAGTGCTTGGTAATCTGGTAGAGATGGAACAGATGCAGTTGGAGTTTTGGTTTTGCACAGCCTGGGTTTTGGTATTGGGAGGGCCACAGTGGGATCTTCCATGAGAAGCTGACAGATGTTTCCCACATGTCTGGCAGATCAAGTCTCTAATTGCTCGAAGGATGGATTTGCTGATGGCCAAAGCTGGTCCAACGAGAGATGTTGATAATGCTTCTATGAGGACATATTGAGGAATAACATCAAAGCAAAGTGAGGTGTTTTATTTTTATTCCAGCCAGATAAGAAGAGGAGATGGGAACATGTGAGGGAAACAACATGGAGACACCAAGGGCAGTGGAGAAGGAGGGAAGGAGGTGTTCAAGGTACTGGAGCTGAGATTCCTCTGCAGGCTGTGGTGAGACCATGATGAAGCAACTCTGCCCCTCTAACCCATGGATCCACAGGAGTGAAGAGATACCCCTGGAGGCCATGGATCCACAGGATTGCAGAGATCCACCCACAGCCCATGGGTTGGTGCTCACAGCAGAGCAGGTGGATGCCTGGAGGGGGCTGTGATCCAGTGGGAGACACAGTGAAGAGAGGAGTCCCCTGCTCCCAGGCTGGAGCAGCCTGTCCTTGGAGGACATCAGCCTATGGAAGAATGACCCATGCCACAGCAGTTCTGGGAGGACTCTGTGCCTTTGGGAGGGACTCAGGTTTCAGCAGTTTTTGTTGGACTGTTGCTTGTGAGAGTGGAACCACGCTGGAGAAGTTCAAGGAGAACTGTCTCCCCTGGGAGGGACCCCATGGTGCAGCAGGAGAGAGACTCCTCTCCCTGAGAATTGGGAGAAAAGCTTGGGAGATGAATGGACCAAACCTGCCACACTCTGTTCTCTCGGTGCAGTTGGTGGGAAGGAAGGAAGGGTTGGGGCAAGCAAAGGGGTGTTTAAGGGCTGTTTTACTTCTTGCTCTTCTCTAATTTACTTAATAATGAACTCATGTTCTATGTGTAAGATGAGCCAGTTTTGCCCTTGGAGACAGTCCTTATTTCAGCTCATGAACCCTTCATTAATTATTTTATTCCCTCCTCTGTTCTGCTGTGGCAGAGGAGGGTGAGTGGGCAGCATTTGTGGGTGCCTGGTGTTTGGCCAGTGTAAAACCAAAACAGTTGGTCAAGCAGCCAGTGATTCCAGACCTTCGAAAACAGGGACAGTGGGGATGGGATGAGAAATGAGGAGGATGAGGGTGGTCTCAAGTCCCAGCCAATCTGCAGAGGTGCATGAGCAAATCAGGAGCGCCCTGAGGTACAGCAGAGGTGTCTGCAAAGGAGAAGTACCTGGTGTATGATGCTGACACTTGTGTGGGTGTTATGGCGTCCAGAGATTGCACCTGGACACCCAATGTCCTGCAAGGATGCTCTGGGCACTGAGACATCACTGGAGGATGCAGAAATTTCAGTGAGAAGTAACTTGTGGTTTATATAAGACATGACCCTGCAATCCAACACTGCAGCAAATAGCTTTTATTGTAAGCTCTTGCACACTAAATGATGTTGTACACAATGATCTTTTACAACCATTGAATACATTTCCCCAAATCAATTTCCAGTGAATCTGCAGAAAAGCTTCAGAAGCAGAGCAGAAAATGAAGGCATGCAAGGAGTGCATCACAGGAATTTAGCTTTGACTGCTCTAAGCTTTCTGTGTATCTGATGCCAAAGCCTTCCTGTCTGATACAACAGGCGCTGCTCTCAAGGTGCACTTTCAAAAGCAAGAAAACAAAAGCATGTCCCAGAATCACATAATCACAGAATTGTTGGGTTCTGGAGGGACTTCTCCAGACCTTCTAGTCCACACACCAGGCTCAAGCAGGGTGAGGCAGAACAGGTTGTCCAGAATCATGGTTGGTGTTTGGGTATGTGCAGACATGGAGATGTCCAGACAAGATGTCTGGGCAGCCTGAGGTGCCCTGGTGGCACAGCCTTGCTGAGGAGGGGAGGGACAAGTCAGCTGCACACTGTCAGGGAGAGCTAAGGAGGAGAGGACTCGTCCCTGAGAGCTCTCTCCTGAGATGGGAAGCAAAGCAAAGCAGCTGCAGGCTCTGGCCACGGCTTTGTGCCTTTGGGCAGAGGAGGAGGTGCCCTGAGGGACAGAGCTGCAAACACACCAGACAAGGAAGCAGCACAGAAGGTGCACAGGACATTTGTCCCCCTGTGCTCTGCTCTGCTGAGAGCCCAGCTGCAGTGCTGCCTCCAGCTCTGGGGCCCACAGCTCAAGAAGGATCCAAAGCTGTTGGAGTGGAGTCCAGTGCAGGCCATGAAGGTGCTCTGAGGGCTGGAGCCCGTCTGCTCTGGAGAGAGGCTGAGAGAGCCGGGCATGTTCAGCCTGGAGAAGAGTCCAGAGAGTCCAGTACCTACAGGATGTCTAAGAGGGCTGGAGAGGCTCTTTGGACAAGGGGATGGAGTGACAGGACAAGAGGGAATGGTTTCACACTGATGGAGGGCAGGGTTAGATGGGATATTCTAAAGAAGTAAATTCCTGGGAGCAGGCTGTGTTATGAGCAAAAGTTACCCAGAGCTGTTCTGACTGCCCCATCCCTGGAAGTGTTCAAGGCCAGTCTGGGGAGGGGTGGGAACAACCTGGGGCAGTCCAAGGTGTCCCTGCCTTTGTCAGGCAGGTCAAAATGAGATGACCTTGAAGGCTTTAAGTTTTCATCAACACCAAACCATTCAGTGATTCTGTGATTCAGTGACATGTGGGAAAGTCTCCAGATGATTTTTCATCAAGGACGTGAGTCTTATTCCTAGGCACAGGAATTTTTGAACAGAGTAATATCTAGTTTCCCATACAGCCCGGCCAAATTTTTCTCCAGGTCCCACAGCTCGAGGTCCATCACAAGGTTACTGTCTCTGTCATTCACAGCCATGGCCCCCCAAGCCCTGAAGGGATTTTTGCCCTTCAGGCAGCAGGCAGCTAACCAGATGTGGCTGGGCACATTAACCCTCCCATTGGAGATGTCTGTGTTCCCAGGTACAGCACCCGTGATGACATAGGTGGTGTCACAGCCCTGGGTTTTCTGGGCCATCGTTATGTCCCCGTAATGTTTCCAGGCACCCTGGTTGAGTATTGTGTACAGGGGCACTATGTTGGTGAGGGTGAAGGTAGAGTTCTTGTTGTCATCGCTAGTTTGGTGGCCACTGGGACACAACTGACAACGCTCCAGACCCTGGGCAGCACTGTAGTCTTGGTCAATAGCCTGAGTCTTGGCAATATCTGCTGAAGTGATCCCGTAGGTATCTATGATGTCACGCTCTGTAGCCATATACTTGAAATAAGTTTGGTTGATCAGCTTCAGAGGGTAAGAAGAGGAAAATGTGTCAGTACTGAGGATACATCTAATGAAACAGATTACCCTGGAGCTTACATATCTGATTGTCAAAACCCCGTTTTTTCTCATCTCAGAGTAGGCAAATGGATGAGTCGGAGAGAAATCATAGAAATGCCCCTCCTGCATGAACACAAAAGCTTTAACTAGAAAGCAGCTCAGAATGTGACTGCTCTCATTTTGTCTTGTGACCTTTGTGATCCAGCCTTCAGCCTGTGCTGGGAGCATGGATGGATGTATGAGACAAGGAGCATTTTCCACACCTAGGATTGAAAGGTGACTTTGGTGAGACAACTTCCCTGCCAAATCTGCTTCCCTTTCCTCCTGTCTCCACATCCCAAATCAGCCCAGGGCTCTCTCTGGATCCCCCCATGCCACGCTGTGATTCTGTGATTCTGTGATTTTATGTGTGGTTGCTACAGGTGTACCCCAGTCCTGGAACACCAGAGGTTGCCTCCTCTAACCCCATACCCAGGGAGATGTGACAGGAAATCAACCCTGGAGTTGAGGTTTCCCTGGGAGGGCTGCAGTTTGTTCAAGGATGAACAGTTTTGCTCAGGAAGCAAAAAGATCTCAATGTAAATGGAATCTGTGACAGCAGTGCTAGGAATGTATGTGACAGCTGCTCTGGGCCAGGGAGCATTTTCTGCAGCATCACTCAAAAGAAGTTACAAATGATCAGCCTCTGAGAGGAGTCTGTAATCCCAAATGAGTCCTGGAGAAACTTTGGAAGTGCTCCAAAAAGGCCTCTGGATAAAGTTAACAAAATCTAAGATTTTCCAGGTATCCTGTGTCTACAGTCTAGGAAGAGAAGGCCATTGAAGGTTTTGGAGCATGCTGGCCTGGTGACAAGTGGCCTGGCCCATGCAGGGGGTTTGGATTGAGATGATCTTTAAGGTTCCTTCCAACACAAAACACTCTATGATTCTCTAAAATGACAGAAGTTTTTATGCCTCACTAATGTTGAGGCTGCAGTGGAGCAAGAGCAGATTAATTGCTCATGTTCATGTAACAAGTGCAAATGATTATTTTTTTCATAACTTCAACAGGTTGTTGTTCATCTGTAGGGAAGCATATTTAGCCTTCCTCTGGAACTTTATGATCTACCATGTTTTCACCCAAAATTCTCCCCCTACTCTACCAATGGAATGGTTCTGAACTTACTGCCCTTCTGTTCCTAAATTGACCTGGCCTGTATTCCTGGAGGTCTGAAGGACATTTGTGAGGGTTCCATAGCTTTGGAGTTCTGTCTGTCTGCTGGATCCTTCTGGGCCAAGCCTGAGCCAAAGGTGCTCAGGGCTCACTGCCCATGCATGGAGATCACACCCTTCTGAGTGGACTGACACTGCTGCTCCTCACTTTTCACTGCCTCAAACATCACTCCAGAAATCCCTCCACACTTAAGCTGACCCTCTCATCCCCAGTGCCTTTCCCCCCAAGGCTTTGTCCCTTGGCCATCTCAGCCCCTTCTGAGTTTCTCCTCACTTCTCTCACAGCCCTCACAAAGCCTGTTTGACTCTTCACTGGGAGCAGATAAGCTCTGTCTGGGGTGCAGAACAACTCAGGGAAAGGTGGGTATCAGATCCCAGCAGGACTGGTGGTCCCTCAAGTTTAGCCTCTCTTGGGTGCCATTTGGTCCCATCACATGGACCCCCATCCCAGCAGGGCACAGGGGAGGGGAATCACTGGACTTTGTACTGGAAATTAATTTGATTTGCTGTTGCTGTCAGGTGAAGGCAGAAAACTGGGCTCCTTTGGGATATGATTCATCTCACCCTCCTGCTGATGTCTCAGATACATCAGAGGAACCACGTGGTGCAAGTGTTTGAAGTAAAAGGATAAAATTCCCATCCAGTGTGTCCATTTGCATGTAAGTAGTGGGGTGGTTGGAAATAGAAGTGGTAATTTAAATGCTGCAGCTCATCTGTGAGTGTAGGGTGATGTGCAGTAAGAGAGACACTCACCTGGGCCTCAGCAAACCATGTGTCATATCTGTTTCCAGGTCCAGGCTGGTAGATGTAAGCAGAGTACACTGGAATTCTCTTGTTTCTGTCATACAGGGTGGCAAAGCGATATTTGTTGTCATAGAACTGGCAGATCCTGGCTGCGTTCGTGGGACGCAGGGCATCACTTGGAGGGGTCTTCTCATAGAAAAACTGAGCACAATGTCCTTGAAAGGACGTCACCACCTCGCTGTGTCCCAGCCAGAGGCAGCTCGCCAACACCTGCAGCAGCAGCAGCCCCAGCATGGTGGGAGGATTTCAGTGAAGGGCTCTTGCTCACCTGGAAGGCAAATGCAGAGGGACACTCAGCTTGGACAGAGCTGGGCATGGCCTGGAGGCTTTTTGTGCAGGGGAACAGAGTTGGCAGAATAGGAAGTTATGAGAAATCAGATTAGGAGTAATATCTCTCCTGCTGGATAGAGAAAACTCATGAGGGCAATAAGGGTGAAACCTAAACCAGGGTTTAGGTGCCCAGAGGAGGAGGCAGCAGTGGGAGAAGTCAGCCTGGGTGAGGAAGGAGCCAAAGCCACCATGAGTGTCATCACCTGTCACACCAAAGTTATCTTGCAAGTGAGGCACAGCCCTGGGACAAGGTCACCTTTCCCCACCTCCCTCCTGCCCTGAGCACCTCCCCACAGCAGACACCTGCAGCTGGGCACGGACTCTGCTCAGCCCCTGCAATGCTGAGCTGGGCTTGAATCTCATGGGGCACTGGGCAGGGAAAGAACAGCAGTGCTGCACTTCCTACATGTCCCTGGCCCCATCCAGGTTCACACAGACACACAGCTCCTCCAGTCAGACCCAATCCTGAACCCCAATGATGCACTTGGGCTCCTGCCTCTCAGCTGGCACTGGGCAATGGCTGTCCTGCTGCCCACCCTGCATTTCCATGTTATCCAACCCCAGACACTGAACTTGCAGAGACATGGAGAGAGAAAATGAAGGGGCCAAGCAGATGGTAGCAGCAAGCAGGAGGGATAACACCTCAATCTTATCAGCACAATGGCTGTTGCAATGGAAGCACTAAGAGGGTGCAGCTCTTGCTGTGGGTGCTTGGGATTCCTGCTGCTGCCCCTCTTCATATTTGATGATGGATTTTCCCGTACTGTCAAAGACACTTTGCAGGAATATCTTGGACAGCCATCTGTCCCATTTTGTCTTTCTCAGTGCTGATGTGATTCTCAGCATTCAATAAGATCATTCATTTATGAGAAAAGTGCTGAAAAGCTCCCTGGGTCTGGCAACTAAGCAATGGAGTTTGTGTCTTTTCAGAGGCAGCACAGGTTTGGGATGGCAGGGATGCTTCCATTTGCATGGCCAGACACTCAGTGGAGAGATTTATTATCAGCAGCATTTGGAATAAGGCAGGTAGGACAGGCAGTTCAAAGGGTTCCTGGCACAGAAAGCTGCCACAGCCTCTAAAGCACAAAGCTCAGCTTTGGCTGGGAAGGGGATGTGCTGAGGGCTGCTGAAGGCTTGACAAGTCACCTTGCACATTTGCTCTTTTCATATCCTTCTTCATGACCCTCATCTCTCAATTTCCATTGCATTCAGCATACTCAATTACAATCAGCCCTTCTCTGACCCAACACATCTGGTCCTTTTTCTCTTTTGAAGCCCTGGCTCAAGATCGTGGTGACCAATGAGCTGGAAACTGACCCACAGGTTGTGACTTCTTACAGTACTCTGCAGAGTATAGCCCTGTCTGCCCCAAATCAATCAGAGAAGTGTCTGAGACGTCCTTTAGGGTTACCCACACAATGAGATTAAATTTATCTAATTATTTTAATATCTAACTTAATAGATATAGAGAAAGAAACCTACCGTAAGAGCAGCACAGGACTCTGCTTGCAGCCCCAAAGTTGCAGAAGACTCTCAAAAGCCTCTGCTGCAGTCTCAGACTGGATGGGTTTTATAGGATTTCCAAGTAGGATTTTGCAACACCTTGTATGGGGTTTTGGCACTCAGTGTCCTTCTCCACCCTTTATAATTAGACATTAGATATAAATTTGACTAGGTTGAGTTTCGGTGTCAAGAAGGACATTGGTTAATTGCAGGGAATTTTAGACTGTGTTGTGATTGCTGTATTGGAGAATGGGGATTTTAATGTGATTCAGATGATTCCTTTCTCGGCTGGGCTTCCTAAGTGTTTCACAAGCTTCTATGGAGGGCTGAGCATTTCTAGGTACTGCCAGGGATAAAGGTCCAGGGCAGAACCAGTGAAATTGATAGAGGATGGGCTGATGGAGATGATCAAGCAGCCAGTAAAGTACCTCTGGAGCTTGTTGCTCCACACACTGATGATGAGGGAGATGAGCTTTCAGGAGAGCACTCAGAACCATGACTGGTGCACACTAGAACTTTGAGCAGAACCCAAGAACATTTTGAAAAGCTGCACTTCAAGGACAGACAGTAAAACCCATATTGTCCTCCCCAGAGTGTGATAGGCTCTGAGCAGAGTATCTCGTGCAGTTGGAAGGCCAGATCTCTTACTCTAGCAGAGCACAGTGTGGATGACACTTCTGGTACCCCAGCTTGCTCATGTGCAGCAATTTTCTGTCTCTGGATGCTGCTGTATTGTATATTTTTATTATTATTATAATTATTTCTGTGGTATACCTGATATTGTGATATTGTGCAACTGCTAATTGTTAGATTTTATGGGTCCTTTCTGCTGTCTGAGCATCCACTGAGAAGCTCCAAATCCAGAGTCCTGATGGGTACATTGGGCCTCTAATTCTCTTAGGAGCATGGTATGTCAAGAGGTGTTTCTTGCTTGAGGGTGTCTCACCTGGGTGATGCTGGAAACTCAGTTTGTATCCCCCAAAAACACTGCCAGGGTATCCATGTTCTCTGCAGCATCTTTGGGTGTGGGGCACAGTTCTTGGTCAGCAATATTCCTGAACAGCACCTCACCTGACCCTCAGGTTCTTGGCTGATATTCCTGTGCCAAAGTGCTGTTGGCAACAGCAAGGGGCATTTTACCGAGCTACAGCTAGTGATGACCTCATTGCAGGGAGTGTAGTAACAACGCACCCAGATGCACAACACATAAGTTGTTCTTCAGAAATATGAGGTGTCATCTTAGATTGTAACCTTGCACAAGTTGCAAAAGAGGAAAATTTGGCTCCTGGACCGATCAAAGGAGCTTTGCTCAGCACTTCTCTCAAGCAGAGGCCACTGTCTTGATTCTCCTGATTCCATCTCTTTTGGGACAGCACATGGCACCGTGTTCAGTCCACAGAATGTGAACACTTGGTGTTACTGGAAAAAGACAAAGCAAGGTGCATGATTGTCACACTCCGCACAACCTGAGCGAGTGTCGTGATGGTTCGTTTGACCACAGGGTGCAAAAGACAATAGCAAGACACTAAGGTTTTGTTCAGCAGCAAGCAGCAAAGCAATTTATTGAGGGCCAACAATTGAGTTTTGGGGTAATGGTGAAAAGGAGAGAGATAAAAAGATGACTTAGTAGGGAGGGAGAGTGAGACAGAGGGAGACAGAGACAAAGAGAAAGAGACAGAGGGACAGGGACAGAGACAGAGACAGAGAGAGAGAGACAGAAAGAGAGACAGACACAGAGAGAGAGACAGAGAGAGAAAGAGAGAGAATTTGGGGGATAACTACTAACAGATGGGACGTCCTCGGAGCATCTGGCAATGTCTTCCATCCACGGGGAGAAAGAAGTCTCAAAGGTCTCTTCGGAGACTAATAATTTTACAGTCCATTTCAATGCAAGGGGCCGCTGGCCAAAAGGTGAGGAGATTTATGGACTCTTTTGTTCAGAGGACCATGGCTTCCAGAATCAGGTGCAGAAAGTACGGCTGTTCTAGCTCCGTACCTGCCCGAGTCCATTGTACTGTGAAAGTACAACGCACACACCTCTACACAGTCCCTTGGCAAGCATCCATCTTGGCCAGAGCAGAACTGCTGCCCAGAGTGAGAGGTGGGACCCAGGGGTCTCAAGGGTCTCAGGGTGTCAGTCTCTGACAATGATTGTGAGACAGATCAGGCAATCTTTGGATTGACCCTTACAATGATCTGACCCACACTGAAGCAAAGGTTTAGTTCACAGTGTTTTTATCTTAGGATGGTGCAAAAATAATTCTTCTTAATGCCTAAACTCCCTGAGACACAGTGGAGCCCAGAGCTGTCCTCAAAGATGGACAGACACAGAGCAAACAGCAAAATTACCCTGCCATGTCAGTGCAGCTGCATCTTCCCAGGGAGCAGAGGAGCTTCCCACCCCAGCGTGGGCATGGAGCAGCTCTGGGCTCAGCAAAGGGCTCTATCCCTATTCCCCATGCACACCAGGCTCAGCAGAAAACAGAGGCAATCCCAGATGACAGGTGCCTGGCAGCATGGCTGTGGAGCTGGGGCAGCCCTCTGCTCTGCTCCAGGCTGGGCTGCTGTGAGAAGCACAAAATCCTTTCTGTTGGAAAAGGCCTCTGAGATCATGGAGTCCAACCTTTGACCAATCACCCCCTGCTCAACTGGACCATGGCACTGAATGCCACACTCAGTCTCCAGGGATTGGGATTCCACTACATCCTCAGGCACTTCATTCCAACATTGAATCACCCTTTATGTGAAGAAATTCCTCCTGATGTCCCACCAGAATCTCCCTTGGTGCACATTGAGGCCTTGTCCTCTCATTGCCCTGCTGGTTACCCAGGAGAAAATGCTGACTCCCACCTGGCTACACCCACTTTTCAGTGAGCTGTACAGAGAAATAATCTCTCAGAGCTGCCCCTCTGTTCTGGGCTAGAGAGCCCCAGCTGCCTCAGCTGCTGCTCACAGACCTGACCCTGCAGGGCCTTCAGCAGCTTCATGGCCTTTCTGTGCCCTGGCTGCAGAGGTGGCCTTGGCCATGGATGCAGCCTGTCCAGAGCCCTCTGCAGAGCCTCACTGCCCTGCAGCAGCTGAGTCTCCCTCCAAACTTGGGATCATCCCTGATCTTCCTGAGGCTTCACTGGGTGCCCTCACCCAGATCATCAGTGAAGAGAGCAAACGGGACTGGGCCCCACACGGATCCCTGGGGGACAGCGCTTGTGGCCGGACGCCAGCTGCATGTGGCACTGGTCACCAACACTCTCTGGGCCTGGCCATGCAGACAGTTCCTGACCCAGCCAAGAGAGCACCTCTGCAGGCTGTGGGCTGATGGCTTTTCCAGCAGAACAGCGTGGGAGACTGTTCAGGTAGACACTTGGTTGAAGTCCAGGTAGACACTTGCACAGCCTCCCCCCTCATGCCCTGGGCCAGTCAGTGATCTGCTCATCAAAGGAGATCAGGTTCAGTGGGCAGGACGTGCCTTTCCTAAAGCCCTGCAGGTGGGACTGATGCCTTGGTTATGCTGTATGTGCCGTGTGATCACACTCAGGCCAAGCTGCTCCATAACCCGTCTGGGAAGCGAGGCCAGGTGGTCATACCTGCAGTTCCCCAGATTGTCCTTCCTGCCCTTCTGTGGGTGGGTGTCACAGTGGTCAAACTCCAGGCATTGGGACCACCCCAGTCCCCCAGCACTGATTAGAACTGATGGAAAGCAACATTCCTCATACACGAAATAAGACAGAATCCAAGCAATCCTTTTCTCTGTTGGGCTTCCCATGTATTTCACAAGTTTCCTGTGGATGGCAGGGCATTTCTGATTACAGCACGAAACTGTGGACCTTGGAAGAGCCTGGGAAGTTGATAGAGGTGGCACTGATGATGTTGGGATGTTGGTTTTGTACAACCTGGTTTTGGTAGCAGGGAGCAGCAGAGATGTCTTTTGTGAGAAGCTGCTAGGAGCTTCCACCACGTCTGGCAGATCCAGTCCCGGATTGCTCTGAAGATGGACTTGCTGCTGGCAAATCTGGGCCAATTAGAGATGTTGGTAATGCCACTATGAGGACATATTTCAGAAGAAAATCAAAACAAAGTGAGACGTGTTGTTTTAATTCCAGTCAGAGAAGAGAAGGAGATGAGAACATGTGAGGGAAACAACATGGAGACACCAAGGGCAGTGGAGAAGGAGGGAAGGAGGTGTTCAAGGTACTGGAGCCAAGATTCCTCTGTGAGGAGACCATGGTTATGCAGCCATGCCCCTGCAGCCCATGGATCCACGGGGGATGCAGAGATCTATGCATAGCCCATGGATCCACTGGATTGCTGAGATCCACCCACAGCCCATGGGTTGGTGCTCACAGCAGAGCAGGTGGATGCCTGGAGGGGGCTGTGATCCAGTGGGAGACACAGTGAAGAGAGGAGTCCCCTGCTCCCAGGCTGGAGCAGCCTGTCCTTGGAGGACATCAGCCTATGGAAGAATGACCCATGCCACAGCAGTTGTGGGAGGACTCTGTGCCTTTGGGAGGGACTCATGTTGCAGCAGTTCTGGCTGGACTGCTGTTTGTGAGAGTGGAGCCACGCTGGAGAAGTTCAAGGAGAACTGTCTCCCCTGGGAGGGACCCCATGGTGCAGCAGGGAAGGGACTCCTCTCTCAGAGGCTTGGGAGAAAACCTTGGATGATGGATAGACAAAAACCTGCCACACTCTGTCTCCCTTTGCTGTTGGTGGGAAGGAGGGAAGGGTTGCGGGGAGCAAAGTTGTTTTTAAGGGCTGTTTTACTTCTCAATATCCTCCTCTGCCATGGTTAGTAGTAAACTCACTTTCTGTCTCTAAGTTGACCATGATTTCCCATTGGAGTGTTTTCTCTCAGTCCTCAGCTCGTAAAACCTTTAATCAGATTCTTTCTCTCTTCTGTGCCCAGATGTTGCAGGGGAGGGAAAGTGGGCAGATTTGTGGATACTGCCTGGTGTTTAGTCTGTGTCAAATCGCACCAGTTGATCAAGCAGCCAGTGGTTGCAGAGCCTGGAAAGCTGAGGCAGTGGGCATGGGATGAACAATGGTGAGGATGAGTGTGGTCTCAAGCTGCCGCCAGTGTGCAGAGGTAGGTGAGCAGGTCACAGGGAGCCACAGCAGAGGTGTCTGCAGAAGTGACTCAGTCTGAAATCACCCCGATGTTTTCATCCCATCAGGGGTTGTGTCAGCATTTTCTGCTGGGAGAAAAAATTCCTTCCAGAGGACTTGGGATGGCAGGAGCTGTCCAGCAAAGGGGTGAGAGCGATGTGCTCACTCTGTTCTTCTACAAAGCACAGTCTTCTCCTGGGTCTCTGTGCATCCCAGCTGGCACAAGGCAGGGCTCTTGCTGCTCTGCCCGTGGCAGCTGGAGGAAACAGCAGCACAAGTCCATGGTACTGCCAGGCAGTGCCCCGTGTCTGTGCTGGCATCTGGTTCCTGTGCTCAGGTGTCCAGAGCCCCCAGAGCTGTCCCTGGGGAAAGGGCCGGGTTTGCCCACACCACTGAAGTACCTCTGGAGCTTGTTGCTCCACACACTGATGATGAGGGAGATGAGCTTTTGGGAGAGCACTCAGAATCATGACTGGTGCACACCGGAGCTTTGAGCAGAACCCAAGAACATTTTGAAAAGCTGTACTTCAAGGACAGGCAGCAAAACCCATATTGTCCTCCCCAGAGTGTGATAGGTTCTGAGCAGAGTATTTAGTGCAGTTGGAAGGCCAGATCTCTTACTCTGAGCACAGCACAGTGTGGATGACACTTCTGGTACCCCAGCTTGTTCATGTGCAGCAATTTTCTGTCTCTGGATGCTGCTGTATTGTATATTTTTATTTTTTTTATTATTATTATTTCTATAGTATACATGATATTGTGATATTGTGCAGCTGCTAATTGTTAGATTTTACGGGTCCTTTCTGCTGTCTGAGCATCCACTGAGAAGCTCCAAATCCGGAGTCCTGATGGATGCATTGGGCCTCTAATTCTCTTAGGAGCATGGTATGTCAAGAGGTGTTTCTTGCGTGAGGGTGTCTCACCTGGGTGATGTTGGAAACTCAGTTTGTATCCCCCAAAAACACTGCCAGGGTATCAATGTTGTCTGCAACATGTTTGGGTGTGGGACACAGTGCTTGGGCAGCAACATTCCTGAACACCTCCTCACCTGACCCTCAGAGGTTCTTGGCTGATATTCCTGTGCCAAAGTGCTGTTGGCAACAGCAAGGGGCATTTTACCCAGGTGTACAGCAAGTGATGACCTCATTACAGGGCGTGTAACAGCAATGCACCCAGATACACAACAGATAAATATTTCTTCAGAGATATGAGGTGTCATCTTATATTGTAAGCTTGCAAAGTTGCAAAAGAGGAAAATTTGGCTCCAGGACCGATCAAAGGAGCTTTGCTCAGCACTTCTCTCAAGCAGAGGCCACTGTCCTGATTCTCCTGATTCCGTCTCTTTTGGGATAGCACATGGCACCGTGTTCAGTCCACAGAATGTGAACCCTTGGTGTTATTGGCAAAGGACTAAGGATGGTGCATGATCCAGGCCACGTTGTAGTGACGGTTTAGTTCACCATGTTTTCCTCTCAGCTCCCTGCAAAAATAGTTTTTCCTCAGTGGCTAAAATCCCTGCGACACAGTGGAGCCCAGAGCTGTCCCCAAAGGTGGACAGACACAGAGCAAACTGCAAAATTACCCTGCCATGTCAGTGTAGCTGCATCTTCCCAGGGAGCAGAGGAGCTTCCCAGCCCAGTGTGGGCATGGAGCAGCTCTGGGTTCAGCAAAGGGCTCTATCCCTATTCCCCATGCACACCAGGCTCAGCAGAAAACAGAGACAATCCCAGATGACAGGTGCCTGGCAGCATGGCTGTGGAGCTGGGGCAGCCCTCTGCTCTGCTCCAGGCTGGGCTGCTGTGAGAAGCACAGAATCCTTTCTGTTGGAAAAGGGTTCTATGAGGACATATTTCAGAAGAAAATCAAAGCAAAGTGAGGTATGTTGCATTAATTCCATGCGGAGAAGTGGAGTAGGTGAGAACATGGGAGGGAAACAACATGGAGACACCAAGGTCAGTGGAAAATGAGGGGAAGGAGGTATTCAAGGTACAGGAGCTGAGATTCCTCTGCAGGCCGTGGTGAGGTCATGGTTAAGCAGCTCTGCCCCTGCAGCCCATGGATCCACAGGAGTGCAGAGATGCCCGTGCAACACATGGGGATCCACAGGGGTTGTAGAGATCCACCCAGAGCCCATGGGTTGGTGCTCACAGCGGAGCAGGTGGATGCCTGGAGGGGGCTGTGATCCAGTGGGAGACACAGTGAAGGGAGGAGTCCCCTGCTCCCAGGCTGGAGCAGCCTGTCCTTGGAGGACTGCAGCCTATGGAAGAATGACCCATGCCACAGCAGTTCTGGGAGGACTCTGACTTTGGGAGGGACCCACGTTGTAGCAGTTCTGGCTGGACTGCTGCTTGTGAGAGTGGAACCACGCTGGAGAAGTTCAAGAAGAACTGTCTCCTCTGGGAGGGACCCCATGGTGCTGCGGGGTAGGGACTCCTCTCCCTGAGCACTGGGAGAAAACCTTGGGTGATGAATGGACCAAACCTGCCACACTGTGTCTCCCTGTGCTGTTGGTGGGAAGGAGGGAAGGGTCGGAGGAAGCAAAGGGGTGTTTAAGGGTTATTTACTTCTTGCTATCCTCCTCTAATTTGCTTAGTAATAAACTCATGTTCTATGTGTAAGATAAGCCAGTTTTGCCCTTGGAGACAGTCCTTATCTCAGCTCATGAACCCTTCATTAATTTTTTTATTCCCTCCTCTGTTCAGTTCTGGCAGAAGAGGGTGAGTGGGCAGCTTTTGTGGGTGCCTGCTGTTTGGCCAGTGTAAAACCACAACAGTTGGTCAAGCAACCAGTGGTTCCAGACCTTCGAAAACAGGGACAGTGGGGATGGGATGAGAAATGAGGAGGATGAGGGTGGTCTCAAGTCCCAGCCAATCTGCAGAGGTGCATGAGCAAATCAGGAGCGCCCTTAGGTACAGCAGAGGTGTCTGCAAAGGAGAAGTAACTGGTGTATGATGCTGACACTTGTGTGGGTGTTATGGCGTCCAGAGATTGCACCTGGACACCCAATGTCCTGCAAGGATGCTCTGGGCACTGAGACATCACTGGAGGATGCTAGAAATCTCAGTGAGAAGTAACTTGTGGTTTATATAAGACATGACCCTGCAATCCAACACTGCAGCAAATAGCTTTTATTGTAGGCTCTTGCACACTAAATGATGTTGTACACAATGACCTTTTACAACCATTGAATACATTTCCCCAAATCAATTTCCCATAAATCTGCAGAAAAGCTTCAGAAGCAGAGCAGAGAATGAAGGCATGCAAGGAGTGCATCACAGGAATTTAGCTTTGACTGCTCTAAGCTTTCTGTGTATCTGATGCCAAAGCCTTCCTGTCTGATACAACAGGCGCTGCTCTCAAGGTGCACTTTCAAAAGCAAACAAACAAAAGCATCTCCCAGAATCACATAATCACAGAATTGTTGGGTTTTGGAGGGACTTCTCAAGATCTCCTCATGCAAATTCCTGGCTCAAGCAGGATGAGCCAGAGCAGGTTGTCCAGAATCATGGTTGGGGTTTGGATATGCGCAGACATGGAGATGTCCAGACAAGATGTCTGGGCAGCCTGAGGTGCCCTGGTGGCACAGCCTTGCTAAGGAGGGGAGGGACAAGTCAGCTGCACACTGTCAGGGAGAGCTAAGGAGGAGAGGACTCGTCCCTGAGAGCTCTCTCCTGAGATGGGCAGCAAAGCAAAGCAGCTGGAGGTTCTGGCCACGGCTTTGTGCCTTTGGGCAGAGGAGGAGGTGCCCTGAGGGACAGAGCTGCAAACACAGCAGACAAGGAAGCAGCACAGAAGCTGCACAGGACATTTGTCCCCCTGTGCTCTGCTCTGCTGAGAGCCCAGCTGCAGTGCTGCCTCCAGCTCTGGGGCCCACAGCTCCAGAAGGATGCAAAGCTGTTGGAGTGGAGTCCAGTGCAGGCCATGAAGGTGCTCTGAGGGCTGGAACCCGTCTACTCTGGAGAGAGGCTGAGAGAGCTGGGCATGTTCAGCCTGGAGAAGAGTCCAGAGAGTCCAGTACCTACAGGATGTCTAAGAGGGCTGGAGAGGCTCTTTGGACAAGGGGATGGAGTGACAGGACAAGAGGGAATGGTTTCACACTGATGGAGGGCAGGCTTAGATGGGATATTCTAAAGAAGTAAATTGCTGGGAGCAGGCTGTGGTATATGGAGCAAAAAGTTACCCAGAGTTGTTCTGACTGCCCCATCCCTGGAAGTGTTCAAGGCCAGTCTGGGGAGGGCTTGGAACAACCTGGGGCAGTGGAAGGTGTCCCTGCCCTTGGCAGGCAGTTCGAAATGAGATGATCTTGAAGGCTTTAAAGTCCCATCAAAACCAAACCATTCAGTGATTCTGTGACATGTGGAATAAGCTTTTGAGCCTTTTCCATCAAGGATGTGAGGCTTATTCACGGGGACAGGCATTGTTGAACAGATTAACCATTCTCCCCCCATAGAGCTCAGCCAACCAGGACTCCAGCTCCCCCAGCATGAGGTGCTCCACCTCATCTTTGTCATTCTCAGCGATGGCCCCCCAAGCCCTCGTTGGATTTGTGTCCACCAGGCAGCAGGCAGCTGACCAGATGTGGCTGGGTACATTAACCCTCCCATTGGAAATGCTGCTGTTCCCAGGTACAGCACCCGTGATGACATAGGTGGTGTCACAGCCCTGAGTTTTCTGGGGCATTGTTGTCTCCTCGTAGTGTTTCCAGGAACCTTGTCTGAGAGCTCTGTTCTGGGGCACTATGTTGGTGAGGGTGGCAGTAGCCCACTTGTTGCTGTTGCCACTTTGGTGGCCACTGGGACTCAAGGGACAACATTCAAGGTCCTGGAGTTTGTTGTAGTCTTCTTTGATAGCCTGACTCTGGCTAATTAGCTCTAAATTGATGTTGTATTGATCTTCAACGGACTCCTCTGTATCCATTTTTTTAGCATAAGTTTGACTGATGAGCTTGACAGGGTAAGAAGAGGAAAAGGTGTCAGTGCTGAGGATGCATGTAATGAAACAGATTACTCTGCAGCAAATATCTCTGATTATCAAAACACCCCTTTTTTGTCATCTCAGTGCAGGAAAATGGATGAATCAGAGAGAAATAATAGACATGCCCCTCCTGCATGAACACAGAAGCTTTAACTAGAAAGCAGCTCAGAATATGACTGTTCTCATTTTGTCTTGTGACCTTTGTCATCCAACCTGCAGCCTGTGCTGGGAGCATGGGTGGATGCATGAGACAAGGAGCATTTGCCACTCCTAGGATTGAAAGGTGACTTTGGGGAGACCCCTTCCCTGCTATATCTGCTTCCCTTTCCTTCTGTCTCCACAGCCCAGATTTGCCCAGGGCTCTCCCTGGATCCCCTAATGTCACAATGTGATTCTGTGATTTTATGTGTGGTTGCTACAGGTGTATCCCAGTCCTGGAACACCAGAGGTTGTCTCCTCTAACCCCGTACCCAGGGAGATTTGACATGAAATGGGTCCTAGACCTGAGCTTTTCCTGTAAGGCTGCAGATGGCAAAAAGATCTCAATGTAAATGGAATCTGTTACAGCTGTGCCAAGATTATGTCTGAGAGCTGATCTGGGCCAGGGAGCATTTTCTGCAGCATCACGCATAAGAAGTTACAAATGATCAGCCTCTGAGAGGAGCCTGTAATCCCAGAAGAGTCCTGGAGAAACTTTGGCAGTACTCCAACTCTGAAGAAAGTTAACAAAATCAAAGATTTTCGGGGGTGTGTCCAGGGTCTAGGAAGAGAAGGCCAGTGGTGGGTTTGGAGCATGTTGGCCTGGTGGCAAGTGGCCTAGCCAATGCAGGGGGTTTGGATTGAGATGATCTTTAAGGTTCCTTCCAACACAAAACACTCTATGATTCTACAAAATGACAAAAGTTTTTATGCCTTGCTAATGTGGAGGCTGCAGTGGTGCAGATTAATTGTCCATGTGAGTAACAAGTGCAAATGATTACTTTTTCCAGAACATCAACAGGTTGTTGTTCATCTGTAGCGAAGCATATTTAGCCTTCCTTTGGTACTGGACACTATGATCTTCCACATTTTCCCCCAAAATTCTCCCCCTATTCTGCCCATGGAAATGTCCTGAATTTACTGCGCTTCTGTTCCTGAATTGGGCTGGCCTGTGTTCCTGGAGGTCTGAAGGACATTTGTGAGGGTTCCATAGCTTTGGAGTTCTGTCTGTCTGCTGGATCCTTCTGGACCAAGCCTGAGCCAAAGGTGCTCAGGGTTCACTGCCCATGCATGGAGATCACACCCTTCTGACTGGACTGACACTGCTGCTCCTCACTTTTCACTGCCTCAAACATCACTCCAGAAATCCCTCCACACTTAAGCTGACCCTCTCATCTCCAGTGCCTTTTCCCCCAAGGCTTTGTCCCTGGGCCATCTCAGCCCCTTCTGAGTTTCTCCTCACTTCTCTCACACCCTCACAAAGCCTGTTTGACTCTTCACTGGGAGCAGATAAGCTCTGTCAGGGCTGCAGAACAACTCAGGGTAAAGTGGGGAGCAGACCCCAGCAGGACTGGTGGTCCCTCAAGTTTAGCCTCTCTTGGGAGCCTTTTCCCCATCACTTGGTCTCCCATCCCAGCAGGGCACAGGGGAGGGGAATAATTGGACTTTGTAAAATAACACAAATTAATTTGATTTGCTGTTGCTGTCAGGTGAAGGCAGAAAACTGGGCACCTTTGGGATATGATTCATCTCATCCTCCTGCTGATGTCTCAGATGCACCAGAGGAACCACGTGGTGCAGGTGTTTGAAGTAAAAGGATGAAATTCCCATCCAGTGTGTCCATTTGCATGTGAGTAGTGGGGTGGTTGGAAATAGAAGTGGTAATTTAAATGCTGCAGCTCATCTGTGAGTGAGTGTAGGGTGATGTTCAGCAAGAGAGACACTCACCTGGGGCTCAACAAACGACACTGGAGATTCGGTCCCATTTCCAGGCTGGTAGATATAAGCAGAGTACACTGGAATTCTCTTCTGTCTGTCATAGAGGGTGGCATAGTGATTCTGGTTTCTGTAGTGCTGGCAGATCCAGGCTGGATTCTGTGGGTGCAGGACATCATTTGGGTAGTGATGTGCATAGAAGAACTGAGGACAACTTTCGAAGGACGTCACCACCTCGCTGTGTCCCAGCCAGAGGCAGCTTGCAAAGACCTGCAGCAGCAGCAGCCCCAGCATGGTGGGAGGATTTCAGTGAAGGGCTCTTGCACCCCTGGAAGGCAAATGCAGAGGGACACTCAGCTTGGACAGAGCTGGGCATGGCCTAGAGGCTTTTTTTGCAGGGGAACAGAGCTGGCAGAGGAGGGAATTATGAGAGAGCAGGAAAGGAGTAAATTATGTCCTGCTGAATATGGAAGAATCATGGGGACAATAAGGGTGAAACCTAAAACAGGGTTTAGGTGTCCAGAGGAGGAGGCAGCAGTAGGAGTAATCAGCCTGGGTGAGGAAGGAGCTAAAGCCACCATGAGTGTCATCACCTGTCACACCAAAGTTATCTTGCAAGTGAGGCACAGCCCTGGGACAAGGTCACCTTTCCCCACCTCCCTCCTGCCCTGAGCACCTCCCCACAGCAGATACCTGCAGCTGGGCATGGACTCTGCTCAGCCCCTGCAATGCTGAGCTGGGCTTGAATCTCATGGGGCACTGGGCAGGGAAAGAACAACAGTGCTGTGATTCCTAAATGTCCCTGGCCCCATCCAGGTTCACCCTAGATGCCTTAAGCTGTAAGTTTTTCTGTTCTGCTTGAGGGTGTTTTTCTGTTGTTTCTGGTTGGTGAGGACAATATAGTCCTATTCCACCTAAGGAGTCAAGGACAGTTTCTTCAAACTTAAGACCATAAGCATAAACAACATGAAAAGAGGACGGTGGGCTAGCAAGCAAGAAAGAAGGATGAAACCTCATGATTTGAGACTATTAATCGGACAGCCAGCTGTCCCATTTTGTCTATCTCAGTGCTGACATGATTCTCAGCAGTCAGTAAGATCATTCCTTTATGACAAACATGCTGAAAAACTCCCTGGGATGCTGGCAACCAAGAAAGGGGCTTTGTGTCCTTTGAGAGGCAGCACAGGTTTGGGATATCAGGGATGCTTCCATTTGCATGGCCAGACACTCAGTGGAGAGATTTATTATCAGCAGCATTTGGAATAAAGCAGGTAGGATAGGCAGTTCAAAGGATTCCTGGCACAGAAAGATTCCACAGCCTCTAAAGCACAAAGCTCAGTTTTGGCTGGGAAGGGGCTGAGCTGATGGCTGCTGAAGGCTTGGCAAATCACCTTGCACATTTGCTCTTTTCTTATCCTTCTCCCTGGCCCTCATCTCTCCATTTCCACTGCATTCAGCATGTAGAGCTACACACAGCCCTGCTCTGACCCAAGACATCTGGTCCGTTTCCTATTTTGAAGCCCTGGATCAAGAACATTGTGGCCAATAAGCTGGAAACTGACCCACAGGTTGTGACTTCTTACAGTACTCTGCAGAGTATAGCCCTGTCTGCCCCAAATCAATCAGAGAAGTGTCTGAGATGTCCTTTAGGGTTACCCACACAATGAGATTAAATTTATCTAATTAATTTAATATCTAACTTAATAGATATAGAGAAAGAAACCTACCGTAACAGCAGCACAGGACTCTGCTTGCAGCCCCAAAGTTGCAGAAGACTCTCAAAAGCCTCTGCTACTGTCTCAGACTGGATGGGTTTTATAGGATTTCCAAGTAGAATTTTGCAACCCCCTTGCGTGGGGTTTTGGCACTCAGCGTCCTTCTCCACCCTTCCTAATTAGACATTTGATATATCAAATTTGACTAGGTTGAGTTTCGGTGTCAAGAAGGACATTGATGAAATACAGGGAATTGTAGACTGTGTTGTAATTGCTGTATAGGAGAATGGGGATTTTCATGTGACTCAGATTTTTGGGCTTCCTAAGTGTTTCACAAGCTTCTATGGAGGACCGGGCATTTCTAGGTACAGCCAGGGATAAAGGTCCAGGGCAGAACCTGTGAAATTCATAGAGGATGGGCTGATGGAGATGATCAAGCAGCCAGTGAAGTACCTCTGGAGCTTGTTGCTCCACACACTGATGATGAGGGAGATGAGCTTTCAGGAGAGCACTCAGAACCATGACCGGTGCACACCAGAGCTTTGAGCAGAACCCAAGAATATTTTGAAAAACTGCACTTCAAGGACAGACAGCAAAACCCATATTGTCCTCCCCAGAGTGTGATAGGCTCTGAGCAGACTATCTCGTGCAGTTGGAAGGCCAGATCTCTTACTCTGGGCACAGCACAGTGTGGATGACACTTCTGGTACCCCAGCTTGCTCATGTGCAGCAATTTTCTGTCTCTGGATGCTGCTGTATTGTATATTTTTATTATTATTATTTCTGTGGTATACGTGATATTGTGATATTGTGCAACTGCTATTTGTTAGATTTTACAGGTCCTTTCTGCTGTCTGAGCATCCACTGAGAAGCTCCAAATGCAGAGTCCTGATGGGTACATTGGGCCTCTAATTCTCTTAGGGACATGGTATGTCAAGAGGTGTTTCTTGCGTGAGGGTGTCTCACCTGGGTGATGCTGGAAACTCAGTTTGTATCCCCCAAAAACACTGCCAGGGTATCCATGTTCTCTGCAGCATGTTTGGGTATGGGGTACAGTGCTTGTTCAGCAGCCTTCCTGAACACCTCCTCACCTGATTCTCAGGGGTTCTTGACTGATATTCCTGTGCCAAAGTGCTGTTGGTAACAGCAAGGGACATTTTACCCAGCTACAGCAAGTGAGAAACTCAGTGCAGGGAGTGTAACAGCAACCCACCCAGATGCACAACAGATAAGTTGTTCTTCAGAAATATGAGGTGTCATCTTATATTGTAACCTCGCACAAGTTGCAAAACAGGAAAATTTGGCTCCTGGACCGATCAAAGGAGCTTTGCTCAGCACTTCTCTCAAGCAGAGGCCACTGTCTTGATTCTCCTGATTCCATCGCTTTTGGGAAAGCACATGGCAGTGTGTTCTGTCCACGGAATGAGAAACCTTGGTGTTACTGGAAAAAGACTGAGCAAGGTGCATTATCGAAACCACATTGCAGCAAAGGTTTAGCGCACAGTGTTTTCCTTTCAGGACCGGGCAAAATTAATTCTTCCTTAATGGCTAAACTCCCTGTGACACAGTGGAGCCCAGAGCTGTCCCCAAAGGTGGACAGACACAGAGCAAACTGCAAAATTACCCTGCCATGTCAGTGTAGCTGCATCTTCCCAGGGAGCAGAGGTGCTTCCCAGCCCAGCGTGGGCATGGAGCAGCTCTGGGCTCAGCAAAGGGCTCTGTCCCAATTCCCCATGCACACCAGGCTCAGCAGAAAACAGAGGCAATCCCAGATGACAGGTGCCTGGCAGCATGGCTGTGGAGCTGGGGCACCCCTCTGGATTTGGCACTGGTCACCAACACTCTCTGGGCCTGGCCATGCAGACAGTTCCTGACCCAGCCAAGAGAGCACCTCTGCAGGCCGTGGGCTGGCGGCTTTTCCAGCAGAACAGTGTGGGAGACTGTCCAGGTAGACACTTGGTTGAAGTCCATGTAGACACTTGCACAGCCTCCCCCCTCATGCCCTGGGCCAGTCAGTGATCTGTTCATCAAAGGAGATCAGGTTCTGTGGGCAGGACGTGCCTTTCCTAAAGCCCTGCAGGTGGGACTGATGCCTTGGTTATGCTGTATGTGCCGTGTGATCACACTCAGGCCAAGCTGCTCCATAACCCTTCTGGGAAGCAAGGCCACGTGGACACACCTGCAGTTCCCCAGATTGTCCTTCCAGCCCTTCTTGTGGATGGGTGTCACAGTGGCCAAACTCCAGGCATCTGGGACCACCCTAGTCCCCCAGCACTGCTTAGAACTGCTAGAGAGCAAAATTCCTCATGTAGGAGATAAGGCAGAATCCAAGTGGGTCCTTTTCTCTGATGGGCTTCCCATGTATTTCTCAAACTTGCTGTGGATGGCAGGGCATTTCTGATTACAGCACGAAACTGTGGTCCTTGGAAGAGCCTGGGAAGTTGATAGAGGTGGCAGTGATGGGGTTGGGATGTTGGTTTTGCACAGCCTGGTTTTGGTAGTGGGGAGCAGCATAGATGTCTTCTGTGAGAAGCTGCTAGAAGCTTCCACCACGTCTGGCATATCCAGTCCCTGATTGATCTGAAGATGGACTTGTTGCTGGCCAACTCTGGGCCAATTAGAGATGTTGGTAATGCCACTATGAGGACATATTTCAGAAGAAAATCAAAGCAAAGTGAGGTGTGTTGTTTTAATTCCAGGCAGAGAAGAGAAGGAGGTGAGAACACGTGAGGGAAACAACATGCAGACACCAAGGGCAGTGGAGAAGGAGGGAAGGAGGTGTTCAAGGTACTGGAGCCAAGATTCCTCTGTGAGGAGACCATGGATATGAAGCCATGCCCCTGCAGCCCATGGATCCACGGGGGATGCCGATATCTTTACATAGCCCATGGATCCACTGGATTGCTGAGATCCACCCACAGCCCATGGGTTGGTGCTCACAGCAGAGCAGGTGGAGGCCTGGAGGGGGCTGTGATCCAGTGGGAGAAACAGTGAATGGAGGAGTCCCCTGCTCCCAGGCTGGAGCAGCCTGACCTTGGAAGACTTCAACCTATGGAAGAATGACCCATGCCACAGCAGTTGTGGGAGGATTCTGTGCCTTTGGGAGGGACTCAGGTTTCAGCAGTTTTGGCTGGACTGCTTCTCATGAGAGTGGAGCCACGCTGGAGATGTTCAAGGAGAACTGTCTCCTTCTGGAAAAGACCCCATGGTGCAGCAGGGGAGAGACTCCTCTCCCTGAGCTCTCAGAGAAAATCTTGGGTGATGAACGGGCCAAACTCCCCACACCCTGTCTCCCTGTGCTGTTGGTGGGAAGGAGAGATGGTATGGGGGAAGCAAAGTTGTTTTTAAGGGCTATTTTACTTCTCAGTATCCTCCTCTGCTATGGGTAGTAGTAAAATCACTTTCTGTCTCTATGTTGAACATGTTTTGCCATTGGAGTGTTTTCTCTCACTACTTACCTGATAAAACCTTTAATCAGATTCTTTTTCTCTTCTATGCCCAATTGTATAAGGGGAGGATAAGTGGGCAGATTTGTGGATACTGCCTGGTGTTTTGTCTGTGTCAAATCACAGCAGTTGGTCAAGCAGCCAGTGGTTGCAGAGACCGGAGAGCTGAGGCAGTGGGCATGGGATGAGCAATGGTGAGGATGAGTGTGGTTTTAAACTGCAGCCAGTGTGCAGAGGTGGGTGAGCAAGTCAGAGGGAGCCACAGCAGAGGTGTCTGCAGAAGAGCCTCAGTCTGAAATCACCCCGATGTCTTCATCCCATCAGGGGCTGTGTCAGCATTTGCTACTGGGAGAAAAATTCCATCTAGAGGACCTTGGATGGCAGGAGCTGTCCAGCAAAGGGGTGAGAGTGATGTGCTCACTCTGTTCTCCTACAAAGCACAGTCTTCTCCTGGGTCTCTGTGCATCCCAGCTGGCACAAGGCAGGGCTCTTGCTGCTCTGCCCATGGCAACTGGAGCAACAGCAGCACAGGTCCATGGTGCTGCCAGGCAGTGCCCCGTGTCTGTGCTGGCATCTGGTTCCTGTGCTCAGGTGTCCAGAGCCCCTAGAGCTGTCCCTGGGGAAAGGGCCGGGTTTGCCCACACCACTGAAGTACCTCTGGAGCTTGTTGCTCCACACACTGATGATGAGGGAGATGAGCTTTCAGGAGAGCACTCAGAACCATGACTGGTGCACACCAGAGCTTTGAGCAGAACCCAAGAACATTTTGAAAAGCTGTACTTCAAGGACAGGCAGTAAAACTCATATTGTCCTCCCTGGAGTGTGATAGGCTCTGAGCAGAGTATCTCGTGCAGTTGGAAGGCCAGATCTCTTACTCTGAGCACAGCACAGTGTGGATGACACTTCTGGTACCCCAGCTTGCTCATGTGCAGCAATTTTCTGTCTCTGGATGCTGCTGTATTGTATTTTTTAAATTATTACTATTTCTATGGTATATGTGATATTGTGATATTGTGTAGCTGCTAATTGTTAGATTTTACAGGTCCGTTCTGCTGTCTGAGCATCCACTGCGAAACTCCAAATGCAGAGTCCCGATGGGTACATTTGGCCTCTAATTCTCTTCAGGACATGGTATGTCAAGAGGTGTTTCTTGCATGAGGGTGGCTGACCTGGGTGATGCTGGAAACTCAGTTTGTATCCCCCAAAAACACTGCCAGGGTATCCATGTTCTCTGCAGCATCTTTGGGTGTGGGGCACAGTGCTTGGGCAGCAACATTCCTGAACACCTCCTCACGTGACCCTCAGAGGTTCTTGGCTGATATTCCTGTGCCAAAGTGCTGTTGGCAACAGCAAGGGACATTTTACCCAGCTACAGCAAGTGATGACATCATTGCAGGGCGTGTAACAGCAACCCACCCAGATACACAACAGATAAATAGTTCTTCAGAGATATGAGGTGCAATCTTACATTGTAACCTTGCACAAGTTGCGAAAGGGGAAAAATTGGTTCCTGGACCAATCAAAGGAGCTTTGCTCAGCACTTCTCTCAGGGAGAGGCCACTGTCCTGATTCTCCTGATTCCGTCTCTTTTGGGAAAGCACATGGCAGCGTGTTCAGGCCACAGAATGTGAACACTTGGTGTTTCTGGAAAAGGACTAAGCAAGGTGCATGATTGTCACGTTCTGCACAACCTGAGCAGGGGTCGTGATGGTTCATTCGACCACAGGGTGCAAAAGACAATAGCAAGAGACTAAGGTTTTGTTCAGCAGCAAGCAGCAAAGCAATGTATTGAGGGGCAACAATTGTGTTTTGGGGTAATGGTGAGAAGGAGAGAGATAAAAAGATGACGAAGTAGGGAGGGAGAGAGAAACAGAGAGAGACAGAGAGGGAGAGAGAGAGACAGAAATAGAGACACAGAGAGAGAGAGACAGAGAGAGAGACAACAAGAGAGAGAAAGAGAGAGAATAGGGGGAATAGCTACTAACAGATGGGTTGTCCTCGGAGCATCCGGCTATGTCTTCATCTGTGAGGAGAAAGAAGTCTCAAAGGTCTCTTCAGAGAATAATAATTTTACAGTCCATTTCAAGGCAAGAGGCCATCTTGGCCAAAAGGTGGGGAGATTTATGGACCATTGTGTTCAGAGGACCATGGCTTCCAGAATCAGGTGCAGAAAGTACGGCTGTTCTAGCCCCGTACCTGCCCGAGTCCATTGTACCCTGACAGTACAGTGCACACACCTCTACACAGTCCCTTGGTAAGCATCCATCTTGGCCAGAGCAGAACGCCTGCCTAAAGTGAGAGGTGGGGCCCAGGGGTCTCAAGGGTCTCAGGGTGTCAGTATCTGACGATGATTGTGAGACAGATCAGGCAATCTTCAGATCGACCCTTACAATGAACCAACCCACACTGGAGCAAAGGTTTAGTTCACAGTGTTTTTGTCTTAGGATGGTGCAAAAATAATTCTTCTTAATGGCTAAAATCCCTGTGACACAGTGGAGCCCAGAGCTGTCACCAGAGGTGGACAGACACAGAGCAAAGTGCAAAATTACCCTGCCATGTCAGTGCAGCTGCATCTTCCCAGGGAGCAGAGGAGCTTCCCAGCCCAGCGTGGGCATGGAGCAGCTCTGGGCTCAGCAAAGGGCTCTATCCCTATTCCCCATGCACACCAGGCTCAGCAGAAAACAGAGGCAATCCCAGATGACAGGTGCCTGGCAGCATGGCTGTGGAGCTGGGGCAGCCCTCTGCTCTGCTCCAGGCTGGGCTGCCGTGAGAAGCACAGAATCCTTTCTTGTTGGAAAAGGCCTCTGAGATCATGGAGTCCAACCTTTGACCAATCACCCCCTGCTCAACTGGACCATGGCACTGAGTGCCACACCCAGTCTCCAGGGTTTGGGATTCCACTACATCCTCAGGCAGTCCATTCCAATGTTGAATCACCCTTTATGTGAAGAAATTCCTCCTGATGTCCCGCCAGAATCTTCCTCGGGGCACATTGAGACCTTGTCCTCTCATCATCCTGCTGGTTACCCAGGAGAAAATGCTGACTCCCACCTGGCTACACCCACTTTTCAGTGAGCTGTACAGAGAAATAATCTCTCAGAGCTGCCCCTCTGTCCTGGGCTAGAGAGCCCCAGCTGCCTCAGCTGCTGCTCACAGGCCTGACCCTGCAGGGCCTTCAGCAGCTTCATGACCTTTCTGTGCCCTGGCTGCAGAGGTGGCCTTGGCCATGGATGCAGCCTGTCCAGAGCCCTCTGCAGAGCCTCGCTGCCCTGCAGCAGCTGAGTCTCCCTCCAAACTTGGGATCATCCCTGATCTTCCTGAGGCTTCACTGGGTGCCCTCACCCAGATCATCAGTGAAGAGAGCAAACGGGACTGGGCCCCACACGGATCCCTGGGGGACAGCGCTTGTGGCCGGACACCAGCTGCATGTGGCACTGGTCACCAACACTCTCTGGGCCTGGACATGCAGACAGTTCCTGAGCCAGCCAAGAGAGCACCTCTGCAGGTCGTGGGCTGACGGCTTTTCCAGCAGAACAGCGTGGGAGACTGTCCAGGTAGACACTTGCACAGCCTCCCCCCTCATGCCCTGGGCCAGTCAGTGATCTGCTCATCAAAGGAGATCAGGTTCAGTGGGCAGGACGTGCCTTTCCTAAAGCCCTGCAGGTGGGACTGATGCCTTGGTTATCCTGTATGTGCCGTGTGATCACACTCAGGCCAAGCTGCTCCATAACCCTTCTGGGAAGCGAGGCCAGGTGGACACACCTGCAGTTCCCCAGATTGTCCTTCCTGCCCTTCTGTGGATGGGTGTTACAGTGGTCCATCTCCAGGCATCGGGACCTCCCCAGTCCCCCAGCACTGATTAGAACTGATGGAAAGCAACATTCCTCATATAAGAAATAAGGCAGAATCCAAGCCAATCCTTCCCATGTATTTCACATGCTTCCTGTGGATGACAGGGCATTTCTGATTATTGCAAGGGACTGTCGTCCTTGGAAGAACCTGGTAAGATGATAGAGCAGGCACTGATGAGGTTGGGTTGTTGGTTTTGTATAGCCTGGTTTTTGGTAGCAGGGGACCACGGAGGTGTCCTCTGTGAGAATCTTCTAGAAGCTTCCACCACGTCTGGGAGATCCAGTTCCTGATTGCTCTGAAGATGGACTTGCTGCTGGCAAATCTGGGCCAAAAAGAGATGTTGGCAATGTCTCAGTGATAACAAACATGTTTAAGAAGAAAATCAAAACAAAGCCGATTTTAATTCTAGCCAGAGAAGAGAACGTGGTGAGAAAATGTGAGGGAAACAACATGGAGACACTTAGGGCAGTGGAGGAGGAGGGGGAGGAGGAGTTCCAACACTGGAACTGAGATTCCTCTGCAGGCCATGGTGAGACCATGGTGAAGCAGCTCTGCCCCTGCAGCCCATAGATCCACAGGGGCTGCAGAGATGCCCCTGCAGGCCATGGATTGATCAGAGATGCAGAGATGCCAATGGAGCCTATGGGATCCATCGGGAGTGCAGAAATGACTTTGTGGCCTATTAGATCCACAGGGAATCCAGAAATCTACCCTCAGCCCATGGGTGGTGCTCACAGCAGAGCAGGTGGATGCCTGCCAGGGGCTGTGATCCAGTGGGAGACACAGTGAAGAGAGGAGTCCCCTGCTCCCGGACTGGAGCAGCCTGTCCTTGGAGGACTGCAGCCTATGGAAGAATGACCCATGCCACAGCAGTTCTGGGAGGACTCTATGCCTTTGGGAGGGACCCACGTTTCAGCAGTTGTGGCTGGATTGCTGCTTGTGAGAGTGGAAGCACACTGGAGGAGTTCAAGGAGAACTGTCTCCTTGTGGGAAGGACCCCATGGTGCAGCAGGGGAGGGACTCCTCTCCCTGAGCATTGGGAGAAAACCTTGGGTGATGAATGGACCAAACCTGCCACACTCTTTCTCCCTGTGATGGTGGTGTAAGGTTCGGTCCAAAGATTCCCTGATCTGCCTCACAAACATCATCAGAGATCCTGAGACCCTTTGAGACCCCAGGACCCCACCTCTGGCTTTTACAGGACTTTCTGGCCTGGCCAGGGTGGATGCTTGCCAAGGGACTGTGTACAAGCATGCTTACCTGAGCTTGCTGCTTCCATGGTACACTGCTCCCAAGTGGAGTACTGCTTGTAGTGATCTGTCTGCCACCTGATTCTTGAAGCCACAGCTTCTGAACACAATAGTCCATAAATCTCCCCACCTTTTGGCCAGAGGCCACTCACCTTGGAAACTTTCTGAAGAGACTTTTGAAATCTCTCTCTCCCCACAGATGGAAGACATTGCCCGATGACCTGAGGACGACGTCCCATCTGTTGGTAGCTTTTCCCCCCATGCTCTCTCTCTGTCTCTCTCTCCCCTTTTACTTCATTTCCTTTATCTCTCTCCCTCTATCGCAAACTGAGTTGTTGGCACTTAATAAACTGTATTGCTGCTTGTTACTGAATAAAATTCAAGTCGCTTCTCATTTGTCTTTTGCACCCTGGGGTCAAATGAACCATCACGACCTCTGCTGAGATATGCGGGGATCGTGATAGGTGGGACAGAGGGAAGGGTTGGGGGAAGCAAAGGGATGTTTAAGGGCTATATTACTTCTCACTGTCCTCCTCTGCTTTTCTTAGTAATATACTCACATTATACCTCTAAGTTGAGCCTTTTTTGCCTTTGGAGGCAGTCCATACCTCAGCTCATGAACCCTTCATTAATTTTTTTATTTCCCTCCTCTCTTCAGCTGTGGCTGAGGAGGGTGAGAAGGCAGCTTTTCTGAGTGTCTGGTGTTTGGCCAGTGTAAAACCACAACAGTTGGTCAAGCAATCAATGCATCCAGAGCCTGGAAAGTGGGGATAGTGGGTATGGGATGAGCAATAGTGAGGATGAGTGTGGTCTCAAGTCCCAGCCAGCGTGCAGAGGTGCGTGAGCAGTCAGGAGCCCCCTGAGGTACAGCAGAGGTGTCTGCAAAGGAGAATAACTGGTGTCTGATGGTGACACTTATGTGGGTGTTATGTCATCCTCAGATTGCAACTGGACACCCAGTGTCCTGCAAGGATGCTCTGGGCACTGTGACATCACTGGTGGTTGTAGAAATTTCACTGAGAAAAAACTTGTGGTTTATATAAGACATGACCCTGCAATCCAGCACTGCAGCAAATAACTTTTATTGTAAGCTCTTGCACACTACATGATGTGGCACACATTGATCTTTTACAACCATTGTATGCATTTCCCAAACCAATTTCCCATAAATCTGCAGAAAAGCTTCAGAAGCAGAGCAGAGAATGAAGCAATCCAAGGAGTGCATCACAGGAATTTAGCATTGGCTGCTCAAAGCTTTCTATGTATCTGATGCCAAAGCCTTCCTGTCTCATACAACAGGTGCTGCTCTCAAGGTGTACTTTCAAAAGCAAGCAAACAAAAGCATGTCCCAGGATCACATAATCACTGAATTGTTGGGTTTTGCAGGGACTTCTCAAGATCTTCTAGTCCACAATCCAGGCTCAATCAGGATGAGCCAGAGCAGGTTGTCCAGAATCATGGTTGGGGTTTGGGTATGTGCAGACATGGAGATGTCCAGACAAGATGTCTGGGCAGCCTGAGGTGCCCTGGTGGCACAGCCTTGCTAAGGAGGGGAAGGAGAAGTCAGCTGCACACTGTCAGGGAGAGCTAAGGAGGAGAGGACTCGTCCCTGAGAGCTCTCTCCTGAGATGGGCAGCAAAGCAAAGCAGCTGGAGTCTCTGGCCACGGCTTTGTGCCTTTGGGCAGAGGAGGAGGTGCCCTGAGGGACAGAGCTGCAAACACACCAGACAAGGAAGCAGCACAGAAGGTGCACAGGACATTTGTCCCCCTGTGCTCTGCTCTGCTGAGAGCCCAGCTGCAGTGCTGCCTCCAGCTCTGGGGCCCACAGCTCCAGAAGGATCCAAAGCTGTTGGAGTGGAGTCCAGTGCAGGCCATGAAGGTGCTCTGAGGGCTGGAGCCCGTCTGCTCTGGAGAGAGGCTGAGAGAGCTGGGCATGTTCAGCCTGGAGAAGACTCCAGAGAGTCCAGTACCTACAGGATGTCTAAGAGGGCTGGAGAGGCTCTTTGGACAAGGCTATGGAGTGACAGGACAAGAGGGAATGGTTTCACACTGATGGAGGGCAGGCTTAGATGGGATATTCTAAAGAAGTAAATTGCTGGGAGCAGGCTGTGGTATGAGCAAAAGATACCCAGAGCTGTTCTGACTGCCGCATCCCAGGAAGCGTTCAAGGCCAGGCTTGGGAGGGCTTGGAACAACCTGGGGCAGTGGAAGGTGTCCCTGCCCATGGCAGGCAGGTCAAAATGAGATGATCTTGAAGGCTTTAAGGTCCATCATAACCAACTCACTCTGTGATTCTGTGATTCTGTGACATGTGAGAAAAGCTCCTGAGCCTTTTCCATCAAGGATGTGAGACTTATTCCTTGGCACAGGAATTTTTGAACAGAGTAATCCCTAGTTTCCCATACAGCCCAGACAACATTTTCTCCAGGTCCCAGAGCTCGAGGTCCCTCACATAGTTACTGTTCCTGTCATTCTCAGCGATGGCCCCCCAAGCCTTTATGGGTGTTGTGCCCTTCACACAGCAGGCAGCTGACCAGATGTGGCTGGGTACATTAACCCTCTCATTGGAGATGCTGGTGTTCCCAGGTACAGCTCCCGTGATGACATAGGTTTTGTCACAGCCCTTGGTTTTCTGGGTCATCGTTTTGTCCTCATAGATTCTCCAGCCACCTTGGTTGAGTTTGCTGTAGAGGGGCACTATGTTGGTGAGGGTGAAGGTAGCCTTCTTGTCATCACCAGTTTGGTGTCCACTGGGACACAAGTGACAACGGTCCAGACCCTGGGCATCACTGTAGTCTTTGTCAATAGCCTGACTCTTGCCAATATCTGCTGGAGTGATCCCATAGGTATCTATGATGGAATCCTGTGTATCCATATCCCTGCGATAATTGTGCTTGATTAGCTTGACAGGGTAAGAAGAGGAAAAGGTGTCAGTACTGAGGATGCATGTAATGAAACAGATTATCATGGAGCACACATCTCTGATTGTCAAAACCCCATTTTTTCTCATCTCAATATAGGTAAATGGATGAGTCAGAGAGAAATCATAGAAATGCCCCTCCTGCATGAACACAAAAGCTTTAGAAAGCAGCTCAGAATGTGACTGCTCTCATTTTGTCTTGTAACCTTCGTGATCCAGCCTTCAGCCAGTGCTGGGAGCATGGATGGATGCATGAGACAAGGAGCATTTCCCACTCCTAGGATTGAAAGATGACTTTGGTGAGACACCTTCCCTGCCAAATCTGCTTCCCTTTCCTCCTGTCTCCATAGCCCAGATCTGCCCTGGGCTCTCCCTGGATCCCCTCATGCCACACTGTTATTCTGTGATTCTGTGATTTTATGTGTGGTTTGGAATGAGATGATCTATAATGTTCCTTATAACACAGAACCACTCTATGGTTCTATAAAGTGGCGCAAGTTTTTATGCCTCACTAATGTGGAGGCTGCAGTGGAGCAAGAGCAGATTAATTGCTCATGTTCATGTGAGTAACAAGTGCAAATGATTAGTTTTTTCATAACTTCAACAGGTTGTTGTTCATCTGTAGGGAAGCATATTTAGCCTTCCTGTGGAACTGGACTTTATGATCTACCATATTTCCCCCAAAACTCTCCCCCTACTCTGCCCATGAAAAGGTCCTGAATTTGCTGCCCTTCTATTCCTTAATTGGTCTGGCCTGTGTTCCTGGAGGTCTGAAGGACATTTGTGAGGGCTCCATAGCTTTGGAGTTCTGTCTGTCTGCTGGATTCTTCTGGGCCAAGCCTGAGCCAAAGGTGCTCAGGGCTCACTGCCCATGCATGCAGATCACACCCTTCTGACTCGACTGACACTGCTGCTCCTCACTTTTCACTGCCTCAAACATCACTCCAGAAATCCTTCCACACTTAAGCTGACCCTCTCATCCCCAGTGCCTTTTCCCCCAAGGCTTTGTCTCTGGGCCATCTCAGCCCCTTCTGAGTTTCTCCTCACTTCTCTCACAGCCCTCACAAAGCCTGTTTGACTCTTCACTGGGAGCAGCTAAGCTCTGTCAGGGCTGCAGAACAAGCTCAGAGTAAAGTGGGTATCAGGTCCCAGCAGGACTGGTGGTCCCTCAAGTTTAGCCTCTCTTGGGTGCCTTTTCCCCATCACTTGGTCCCCTACCCCAGCAGGGCACAGGGAGGGGAATCATTGGACTTTGTAATGTAATGCAAATTAATTTAATTTGCTGTTGCTGTCAGGTGAAGGCAGAAAACTGGGCTCCTTTGGGATATGATTCATCTCATCCTCCTGCTGATGTCTCAGATGCATCAGAGGGACCACGTGGTGCAGGTGTTTGAAGTAAAAGGATAAAATTCCCATCCAGTGTGTGTCCATTTGCATGTGCGTAGTGGGGTGGTAGAAAGTAGAAGGGGTAATTTAAATACTGGAGCCATTCTGTGAGTGAGTGCAGGGTGATGTGCAGTAAGAGAGAAACTCACCTGAGGCTCAACAAACCATGAGTCGGAACTGTCTCCATTTCCAGGCTGGTAGATGTAAGCAGAGTACACTGGAATTCTGTTGTCTCTGTCATACAGGGTGGCAAAGCGATATTTGTTGTCATAGACCTGGCAGATCCTGGCTGCATTCATTGGACGCAGGGAATCACTTGGTGGGGTATCCATATAGAAAACCTGACTACATGGATTTTTAAAGCTTGGCACCACCTCGCTGTGTCCCAGCAAGAGGCAGCTCACCAACACCTGCAGCAGCAGCAGCTCCAGCATGGTGGGAGGATTTCAGTGAAGGGCTCTTGCTCCCCTGGAAGGCAAATACAGAGGGACATTCAGCTTGGACACAGCTGGGCATGGCCTGGAGGCTTTTTGTGCAGGGGAACAGAGCTGGCAGAGTAGGAGATTATGAGAGACCAGGAAAGGAGTAATTTATGTCCTGCTGGATATGGAAAAATCATGGGGGCAATAAGGGTGAAACCTAAACCAGGGTTTAGGTGCCCAGAGGAGGAGACAACAGTGGGAGAAGTCAGCCTGGGTGAGGAAGGAGCCAAAGCCACCACGAGTGTCATCACCTGTCACTGCAAAGTTATCTTGCAAGTGAGGCACAGCCCTGGGACAAGGTCACCTTTCCCCACCTCCCTCCTGCCCTGAGCACTTCCCCACAGCAGACACCTGCAGCTGGGCACGGACTCTGCTCAGCCCCTGCAATGCTGAGCTGGGCTTGAATCTCATGGGGCACTGGGCAGGGAAAGAACAGCAGTGCTGCACTTCCTACATGTCCCTGGCCCCATCCAGGTTCACACAGACACACAGCTCTTCCAGTCAGACCCAGTCCTGAACCCCAATGATGCACTTGGGCTCCTGCCTCTCAGCTGGCATTGGGCAATGGCTGTCCTGCTGCTCACCTTGCATTTCCACATTATCCAACCCCAGACACTGAACTTGCAGACATGGAGTGTGGGAGAGCCTTGGTGGGGGATGGTGGTCAGGACAAACTCAGGTGCTCTCTATGTTCTGGTCTTGAAGTTTGCAGTTTATTGCATAGGGCGTGGGTAAAGAGGGCCCTGCTTGGAGCTGCCAGCCATAGCTCAGAGCAGGGCAGAGAGAGAATTTGGGGTGGTAGGAGTTCTAAGAGATAAGTAAGAGGATGAAGTAAGAGAAGTAAATAAGAACTAAGAGAAGGAATTAAGAGAGCGTGTTTCTCATTACAATACAATAAATCTTCTTCTATATTGAATATTCTAATTTCCACTAACCAATCTAATACACGCTACAAATTCTCTAACATTTGCATGCAACCTATAGAAATTGCTATATTACCATGTTTTACTGCTTTCTTGTCTGTAAACCTTTTCCTGGACCCTTCCTTTTATGCCTGGAGAGGGTCTCTGCTGGCTCTTTGGTATTTGTGGCACCTGGCATTATCTAAACAAAGGAAGGAATCCTTCAAGCATCCACATTGCTGCTCTCAGCCACACAGTCGAAAACTGCTATCATTTCTATATCGCTTCTGGTTTCCATATTCTCAAAATCTTTTGCTAGACAATCATATTTAGAGGTTTTCCTGATTCATCCTTCCAACAATGGAGAGAGAAAATGAAGGGGCCAAGCAGATGGTAGCAGCAAGCAAGAGAGTTAACACCTCAATCTTATCAGCACAATGGCTGCTGCAATGCAAGCACTGAGTGGGGGCAGCTCTTCCTGTGAGTGTTTGGGATTCCTGCTGCTGCCCATCTTCAGCTTCGATGATGGATTTTCCTGTACTGTCAAATGCACCATTGAACGAATTTATTGGACAGCCAGCTGTACAATTTTGTCTTTCTCAGTGCTGATGTGATTCTCAGCAGTCAGTAAGATCATTCCTTTATGAGAAAAGTGCTGAAAAGCTCCCTGGGATGCTGGCAACAAAGCAAGGGGCTTTGTGTCCTTTCAGAGGCAGCACAGGTTTGGGATAGTAGGGATGCTTCCATTTGCATGGCCAAACACTCAGAGGAGTGATTTATTATCAGCAGCATTTGGAATAAGGCAGGTAGGACAGGCAGTTCAAAGGGTTCCTGGCACAGAAAGCTGCCACAGCCTCTAAAGTCCAAAGTTCAGCTTTGGCTGGGAAGGGGCTGAGCTGAGGGCTGCTGAAGGCTTGACCTTGCACATTTGCCCTTTTCTTATTCTTCTCCCTGATCCTCCTCTCTCCATTTCCATTGCATTTAGCATGTAGATCTACGCACAGCCCTGCCCTGAAAATTGCTATCTGGTCCTTTTTTCTTTTGTGGTGCACCGCATTCCTGCACCAGGAATGTGGTGACCAATGATCTAGAAACTGAGAACATGAACCACAGGTTATGACTTCTTACAGTACTCTGCAGAGCACAGCCCTATTTCCCCCAAATCAATGTGAGAAGTGTCTGAGATGTCCTTTAGGGTTACTCACACAATGAGATTAAAATTTATCTAACTAACTTAATCTTACTAATAGATTACTAATCTTACTCAATAGATACATAGATAAAATCCATCAATGACAAAGAGCAGCACAGGACACTGCTCACAGTCCCGAAGTGGCAGAGGACTCTCAAATGCCTCTGCTGCAGTCTCAGATTGGCTGTTTTGTATGATCTCCAAGCAGACAGAGTTGTTGGATTTACCAAACAGGGCTTAGATTGAATTTTCTAGGAGTACAGCCATCCGTGTTTGTCTGAAGGACTGTTGCAAGGTCATGGTTCGAGTTTTGGTGCTCAATAAAATCACCCCTCCTTGTTATTCAACAGCTTCATGTTAGTTTTCAGGTGAGCTGGCTTGAGTTTCTTTCCCAAATTCTTCCTTCCCTTCTTGCCCTCCTGATTGACAGAGAATACTAAAGTGCTGCAAAATTCAGTGCATGCATAAGTTTTGACTGCTCCTTGGAGCTCATTGAATCCAGCCTAGGCTTTGTCTTTATGTATTTATTGCAATGCTCAGGAAAAGCTTTGAGTATTAGAGTGAGTGGTGAGGAAGGAGCAGGAGCTTACCTTGAAGCAGAGTCTCAGAAGAGGCAGCTGAAGAGTTTCTTCAGTTTTCTCCCTGGAGAAAGGACTGTTGGAATCCTCAGGAGTGTCACTGCAATATATACCCAGTCATAAATATGCAATATATACCATTTATCTAAGCAGAGAATACCACAGAATAGAGAAGATTTCCATTTTTTTGGGTTTTTTTTCAGGGAGTTTGTTCATACCCACCATGAAATAGGTTGACAGTTGTTTGTAATAGTTTCCTCAGAATTTCTCTGAAATTCACTGACTTACAGCGTGGTATGTCAGGATCAGTTAACAGGGTCTGGTGACTTCCTTGGTCATTTCATCAATCCCACCAGCTGCAGCTGCTGCTGCTCCAGCACCTACATGTGTTTGTGTTCCAAACAGAACATCTCTGGTGACGTGAGATGGACTGGCCTGTCTCTGAGTACACTCAGACAATCACAGGCTGCTCTTCTGCAGCCTCACATAACATCATTGCTATGGCCAGGCAACAAATATTCTCTTGCCTTATGGCCATGGCTTTGTACCAGCTTCATCCCAGCAGCCTGGGAAGGAGAAGGCTCTGGGGATACCTCAGAGCACTTGCCAGGACTTTAGGAGCCTACAGGAGAGCTGGAGACAGACTATGGACAAGAGCATGGAGCTGATAGATGTGCTGTGTTCAGAGTTAATTTTCTTGACAGTGGCAGGTATGGGGCTGTGTTTTTGCAGTTCTGCTGCACACAGAGTTGATAACACAGAGATATTTTTGGTTATTGCTTAGCAGAGCTCTCACAGTACCAAGGCCTTTTCTGCTTTTTGTAGTGCCAGGCTGGCCAGGAGGCTGGGGGGACTTGGGAGGTTGGGAGGAGACACAGGCAGGACAGGTGACCCTAAGTGACCTGAGGGATCTCCCAGACCATGTGGCATCATGCTGAGGATATAAAGTGAGGGGAAGAAGGAAGAAGGAAGACGGAAGGGCCATTTGCAGTGGTGAGTTTTATCTTCCCAGGTAACTGTTAGGTGGGATGGGGCCCTGCTCTCCTGAACACTTTTCTATCTATGGGGAATGGGCAAAGAATTCCTTGACTGTGCTTTGCTTGTGTGCACAACTTTTGCTTTCCCCGTTACACTGTCTTTATCTCCACCCACGAGTTTTCCAACTTTTACCCTCCCAGTTCTCTCCCTGATCCCAGTGTCTGGGGAGTGAGGGGGTAGCTGTGGGGTGTGACTGCTGGCTGGGGAAAAACCAAGACATTAGAAGAAAGCGAAACAGCTTGAAATGCACTGAATGCAGATATAGATTGGATATTAGCAAGGAATTTGGTACTGGGAGGGTGGTGAAGCCCCAGCACAGGTTGCCCACACAAGATGCCCCATCCCTGGAAGTGTCTGTGCCATGTTGGCTTGGGTCTGGAGCAAGCTGAGATAGTGGAAGGTGTCCTTGGCCATGAGAGGGCGTGGAACTAGCTGGTCCTTAAGGTCCTTCAAAATTTCCAGAAGTCCAGGAATAGGAGAATGATAAGTTAGTTGTTTCAACCAGAAATATACAGAGAAATATGCAGGTTTGACCAAAGGTTTTTTTAAACAAACTGTTTCAGTGATGTGGTTCCTTTTGTCTCTGTTAACCAGGGACCAATGTCTTAAACCAAGTGGGATTTAGGCAGAATGACAGAGAAGGCCAAGAAGAAGCAAATGTGGCAGAACAGGGGCAAATTCCTCCTTTCTACTGAGGTCCATCTGACATAACAAAGCAGGGCCCAACAGTGGTCACATCATTAGAAGGGGCCATAAAGCATCAGAGACCCCCAAAGTGTCCCCAACCCCACAGTGCTGCATGACACAGGGTAAACCCCTCCCAGGGAAAAGTGGGGCGATCCCACAAAAGCCTGAAGGAACAGAACCCTTTGAACTCTTTGTTGCACAGACCCCCACCCCTAAAGGATCAAGAATGAGGAAATCAAAGTTGCAGGTTTTGTTGCTGGAGCCATGGGGGTGTCTTGTATGAGCTGTTGGCACCCTGGTCCACTTTGTCCATGCCCATTCCCAGGAGAAGTAACTGGTGCCTAATACTGACACTTGTGTGGATGTTATGGCATCCTCAGATTGCACTTGGACACCCAATGTCCTGCAAGGATTCTCTGGGCACTGTGACATCACTGGTGGTTGTAGAAATTTCACTGAGAAGCAACTTGTGGTTTATATAAGACATGACCCTGCAATCCAGCACTGCAGCATATAGCTTTTATTTTAAGCTCTTGCACACTATATGATGTGGCACACATTGATCTTTTACAACCATTGAATACATTTCCCAAACCAATTTCCCATAAAAATGCAGAAAAGCTTCAGAAGCAGAGCAGAGAATGAAGGTATGGAAGGAGTGCATCACAGGAATTTAATTTAGTTTGGCTGCTCAAAGCTTTCCATGTATCTGATGCCAAACCCCGCCTGTCTGATACAACAGGTGCTGCTCTCAAGGTGCCCTTTTAAAAGCAAGCAAAGAGAAGCATATCCCAGAATCACATATTGTTGGGTTTTGGATGGAGTTCTCAAGTTCTTCAACTCCACACTCCAGTCTCAAGTAGGATGAGCCAGAGCAGGTTGTCCAGAAGCATGGTTGGATGCATGAGACAAGGAGCATTTGCCACTCCTAGGACTGAAAGGTGACTTTGGTGAGACACCTCCCCTGCCAAATCCCCTCCCTTTCGTCCTGTCTCCACAGCCCAAATCTACTCAGGGCTCTCCCTGGATCCCCTCATGCCGCGCTGTGATTCTGTGATTTTATGTGTGGTTGCTACAGGTGTAGCCCAGTCCTGGAACACCAGAGGTTGCTCCTCTAACCCCATACCCAGGGAGATGTGACAGGAAATCAGTCCTGGAGCTGAGGTTTCCCTGGGAGGACTGCAGTTTATTCAAGGATGAACAGTCTTGCTCAGGAAGCAAAAAGATCTCAGTGTAAATGGAATCTGTGACAGCAGTGCTAAGAACGTGTGTGAGAGCTGCTCTGGGCCAGGGAGCATTTTCTGCAGCATCACTCAAAAGAAGTTATAAATAATCAGCCTCATAGAGGGGTCTGTATGCTGAATAGAAGCCTGTGGAAGTTAACAAGATCAAAGATTTTTTTTTGTGGCCTGTGTTCAAGATCCAGGAGGAACATGCCAAGTTGGATAGGGCTTGGAACATGCTAGTCTAGTGGCAAGTGGCCTCGCCCATGCAGGAGTGATGGATTCAGATGGTCTTTAAGGATTCTTCCAACACCAACCATTTTATGATTCTACAAAAAGAGAGAAAGTGGAGGCTGCAGTGGTGCAAGACCAGAATCGTTGCTCAAGTTCCTAAGTGTAATGAGATGAAAAGATTAGTTTATCATAATTTTAACTGACAGTTCTTTATCTTTGGGGAGCATATTTAGCCTTCCTCTGCAGTAGGGCATGTGTGTTCCTTGTCTGGCTCACCTTCCCCCAAATGCCATCCTGCCACTTTGTCCTTAGCAAAGACAGGAATTGCCTCTTTTTCTCTTCTACAATTGTCCTGGCCTGTTCCACTGAAGTTTGTCTGAAGGACATTTGTGAGGGCTCCATAGCTTTGGAGTTCTGTGTGTCTGCTGGATCCTTCTGGACCAAGCCTGAGCCAAAGGTGTTCAGGGCTCACTGCCCATGCATGGAGATCACACCCTTCTGACTGGACTGACACTGCTGCTCCTCACTTTTCACTGCCTCAAACATCACTCCAGAAATTCCTCCACACTTAAGCTGACCCTCTCATCCCCAGTGCCTTTTCCCCCAAGGCTTTGTCCCTGGGCCATCTCAGCCCCTTCTGAGTTTCTCCTCACTTCTCTCACACCCTCACAAAGCCTGTTTGACTCTTCACTGGGAGCAGCTAAGCTCTGTCAGGGCTGCAGAACAACTCAGGGTAAAGTGGGCAGCAGATCCCAGCAGGACTGGTGGTCCCTCAAGTTTAGCCTCTCTTGGGAGCCTTTTCTCTATTACATGGGAACTCAACATAGCCAGACACAGGGAAGGGAATTATTGGACTTTGTAATGTAACACAAATAATCTGTTACTTTCATCCCATCAGGGGCTGTGTCAGCATTTGATGCCAGGAGACAAAATCCACCCAGGCAGAGGACCTGGGATTGAAGGAACTGTCCAGCAACAGGAGGTGACAGCGATGTGCTCACTCTGTTCTCCTCCAAAGCTGTCCCTGGGGAAAGGGCCGGGTTTCCCACACCACTGAAGTACCTCTGGAGCTTGTTGCTCCCCACACCGATGATGATGGAGATGAGCTTTCAGGAGAGCACTCAGAACCAGGACTGGTGCACACCAGAGCTTTGAGCAGAACCCAAGAACATTTTGAGAAGCCACGTTTCAAGGACAGGCAGCAAAACCCATATTGTCCTCCCCGGTGTGTGATAGGCTCCGAGCAGAGTATTTAGTGCAGTTGGAAGGCCAGATCTCTTACTCTGAGCACAGCACAGTGTGGATGACACTTCTGGTACCCCAGCTTGCTCATGTGCAGCAATTTTCTGTCTCTGGATGCTGCTGTATTGAACTCTGTAAATTCTCTCGGGCCCCTCCACCCACAGCTCTGCTGTAAGTGCAAAGCTTTCTGCACTTCAGCTACAGTTTGCACATGTAAAAGAAGTAAACTTTTGATTTAATGGGTGCTAGTTATTTCAAATATGCCTGCAGTGAAATCTGCCAGATGAACAGATAACACACAGCACACATTAGACAACACATTGATGCAGGAAATCACAATATCTTAAACATATACATTTATTAGCCTTGCACTTTATACACAGAGTTTTCTCTCCTTCAAAGCAGAGGAATGAGTGCTAGTTCAAACGTGTGTTCCCTGTGCCCATTAGAAAGGGAATTTGCCTTAAGAATAAAATTTCTTCTTTTTCTGCTCTTTAGACCATTCTTAAGTGCCAAATCATTTTCTATCATGTGTGTAGAGAAGAGGACATAATGAGTTAAATGACATGATATAAAAAAACCCAAGAATCCAGAAAGCTGAGAATTGACACTTAAAACTCTGTGGCAAACTGTGGCACTAAATGACAAGTACTTTTTTGTAAAATATGAGGATGGTAGGACACAGAGATGGTCCCTGGAGCTCTGTGTGCTGTTTGTGCTTCAGTGTTCTTGCATAAACTTGGAGAAGCTGCTTTGCAGTTCCCTGCTTCATTTCTCCTGTCAGAGATCTGTGTGTTTCACTTGTTTATGGTAAAACACTTCAAAATCTTGAATGAGTATTACCGTGGATTCTCTAAGCTTGCTCCAAATGTATTTCCTCCTCAGTTATCCCTCCCCAAGTAATGAACTAGAACTATGTATTTTTTTGTAATTTCAATGGCATAGCAGATATTGTGGAACTGGTGAAGGTCAGATTTATCTGGTCATTTCCGCTGTCTGAGCATGCACTGAGCAGCTCCAAATCCAGAGTCCTGTTGGGTACACTGTGTCTCCAGTTCTCTTAGGAGCACGGTCTGTCAAGAGGTGTTTCCTTCTTCATTGTAATCAGCAGCCAGGAGTTTCCAAACCTCCTTGTTAACAGACCTTCACAGACTGATCTTCCACAGAAATCAGGCAGAGCCTGGAGCAGCGTGTGAGCGTGGCTGACCTGGGTGATTCTGGATACTTAGTTTGTATCCCCCAAAAACACTGCCAGGTTATCAATGTTGTCTGCAGCATCTTTGGGTGTGGGGCACAGTGCTTGGGCAGCAACATTCCTGAACACCTCCTCACCTGACCCTCAGAGGTTCTTGGCTGATATTCCTGTGCAAAGTGCTGTTGCCCAGCAGCAAGGGACATTTTACCCAGGTGTACAGCAAGTGAGAAACTCAGTGCAGGGAGTGGGACAAGAAACCAACCAAGATAGACAACAGATAAATAGCTCCTCAGATATCTGAGGTTTAATTTCACAATGTAACTTTATAAAAGTTACCTAACAGGAAATTTTGGCTCTTGGATGGACCAAAGGAGCTTTTCCCAGCAGTTCTCTCAAGCAGAGGCCAGAAGCTGCCACTGTCTTGATTCTCCTGTGTCATTCTCTTTTCGTACTCCACATGGCAGCGGGTTCAGGCCACAGAATGTGAACCCTTGTTGAAATTAGAAAAGGACTAAGCAAGGGGCATGATCCAACCCACTTTGCAGTGAAGTGCCTTTAGGTCACAGCATTTACACATATCTCCAGGCTAAAAAAATTTTTCCTTTGTGGCTAAAATCCCTGTGACACAGGGGAGCCCAGAGTTGTCCCCAAAGGTGGACAGACACAGAGCAAAGTGCAAAATTACCCTGCCATGTCAGTGCAGCTGCATCTTCCCAGGGAGCAGAGGAGCTTCCCAGCCCAGCGTGGGCATGGAGCAGCTCTGGGCTCAGCAAAGGGCTCTATCCCTATTCCCCATACACACCAGGCTCAGCAGAAAACAGAGGCAATCCCAGATGACAGGTGCCTGGCAGCATGGCTGTGGAGCTGGGGCAGCCCTCTGCTCTGCTGCAGGCTGGGCTGCTGTGAGAAGCACAGAACCCTTTCTGTTGGAAAAGGCCTCTGAGATCATGGAGTCCAACCTTTGACCAATCACCCCCTGCTCAACTGGACTATGGCACTGAGTGCCACACCCAGTCTCCAGGGATTGGGATTCCACTACATCCTCAGGCAGTCCATTCTAATATTTATCACCTTTTATGTGAAGAAATTCTTCCTGATGTCCCACCAGAATCTCCCCTGGTGCACATTGAGGCCTTGTCCTCTCGTTGTCCTGCTGGTTGCCCAGGAGAAAATGCTGACTCCCACCTGGCTACACCCACTTTTCAGTGAGCTGTACAGAGAAATAATCTCTCAGAGCTGCCCCTCTGTCCTGGGCTAGAGAGCCCCAGCTGCCTCAGCTGCTGCTCACAGGCCTGACCCTGCAGGGCCTTCAGCAGCTTCATGGCCTTTCTGTGCCCTGGCTGCAGAGGTGGCCTTGGCCATGGATGCAGCCTGTCCAGAGCCCTCTGCAGAGCCTCGCTGCCCTGCAGCAGCTGAGTCTCCCTCCAAACTTGGGATCATCCCTGATCTTCCTGAGGCTTCACTGGGTGCCCTCACCCAGATCATCAGTGAAGAGAGCAAACGGGACTGGGCCCCACACGGATCCCTGGGGGACAGCACTTGTGGCCGGGCGCCAGCTGCATGTGGCACTGGTCACCAACACTCTCTGGGCCTGGACATGCAGACAGTTCCTGACCCGGCCAAGAGAGCACCTCTGCAGGCCGTGGGCTGGCGGCTTTTCCAACAGAACACCGTGGGAGACTGTCCAAGTAGACACTTGGTTGAAGTCCATGTATACACTTGCACAGCCTCCCCCCTCATGCCCTGGGCCAGTCAGTGATCTGCTCATCAAAGGAGATCAGGTTCTGTGGGCAGGACGTGCCTTTCCTAAAGCCCTGCAGGTGGGACTGATGCCTTGGTTATCCTGTATGTGCCGTGTGATTACACTCAGGCCAAGCTGCTCCACAACCTGGCACTAGAGCCAAGATGCCTCTGCAGGCCATGATGAGATCATGGTGAAGCAGCTGTGCCCCTGCAGTCCATTGATCCATCAGGGATGTACAGATCCACCCACAGCCCATGGGCATCCATGGGGGTGCAGAGATCCACGGGGAATGCAGAGATGCCCCCACAGCCCGTGGGGATCCATACGGGATGCAGAGATCTCCCTGCAGCCCATGGATCCACCCACAGCCCATGGGTGGTGCTCACAGCAGAGCAGGTGGATGCCTGCAGGGGGCTGTGATCCAGTGGGAGAAACAGTGAAGGGAAGAGTCCCCTGCTCCCAGGCTGGAGCAACCTGTCCTTGGAGGACTGCAGCCTATGGAGAATGACCCATGCCACAGCAGTTCTGGGAGGACTCTGTGCCTTTGGGAGGGACTCAGGTTTCAGCAGTTTTTGTTGGACTGCAGATCATGAGAGTGGAGCCACGCTGGAGAAATTTAAGAACTGTCTCCCGTGGGAGGGACCCCATGGTGCAGCAGGGGAGAGACTCCTCTCCCTGAGCATTGGGAGAAAACCTTGGGTGATTAATGGACCAAACCTGCCACACTCTTTCTCCCTGTGCTGTTGGTGGGAAGGAGGGAACAGTTGGGGGACGCAAAGGGTTGTTTAGGGGTTATTTTACCTCTCACTCTTCTCCTCTGCTTTTCTTCATAATAAACTCACGTTCTACCTGCAAGTTGAGCCTTTTTTGCCCTTGGAGGCAGTCCTTATCTCAGCTCATGAACCATTCATTAATTTTTTTATTCCCTCCTCTCTTCAGTTGTGGCAGAGGAGGGTGAGTGGGCAGCTTTTGTGGGTACCTGGTGATTGGCCAGTGTAAAACCACAACAGTTGGTCAAGCAATCAATACTTCCAGAGCCTGGAAAGCAGAGACAGTGCGCGTGGGATGAGCAGTTGTGAGGATGAGTATGGTCTCAAGACCTAGCCAATGTGCAGAGGTGCGTGAGCAAGTCAGGAACTCCCTGAGGTACAGCAGAGGTGTCTGCAAAGGAGAAATCACTGGTATCTGATGCTGACACTTGTGTGGGTGTTATGGCATTCTCAGATTGCACTTGGACACCCGATGTCCTGAAAGGATGCTCTGGGCACTGTGACATCACTGGTGGTTGTAGAAATTTCACTGAGAAGCAACTTGTGGTTTATATAAGACATGATCCAGCAATCCAGCACTTCAGTAAATAACTTTTATTGTAAGCTCTTGCATACTAAAAATGTGGCACACATTGATTTTTACAACCATTAAACACATTTCCCCAAATCAATATCCCATAAATCTGCAGAAAAGCTTCAGAAGCAGAGCAGAGAATGAAGGTATGGAAGGAGTGCATCGCAGCAATTTAGCATTGGCTGCTCAAAGATTTCCATGTATCTGATGCTAAGCCTTCCTGTCTGATACAACAGGTGCTGCTCTCAAGGTGCACATTCAAAAGCAAGCAAACAAAAGCATGTCCCAGGATCACATAATCACTGAATTGTTGGGTTTTGGAGGGACTTCTCAAGATCTTCTAGTACACACTCCATGCTCAAGCAAGATGAGCCAGAGCAGGTTGTCCAGAATCATGGTTGGGGTTTGGGTATGTGCAGACATGGAGATGTCCAGACAAGATGTCTGGGCAGCCTGAGGTGCCCTGGTGGCACAGCCTTGCTAAGGAGGGGAGGGACAAGTCAGCTGCACACTGTCAGGGAGAGCTAAGGAGGAGAGGACTCGTCCCTGAGAGCTCTCTCCTGAGATGGGCAGCAAAGCAAAGCAGCTGGAGGCTCTGGCCACGGCTTTGTGCCTTTGGGCAGAGGAGGAGGTGCCCTGAGGGACAGAGCTGCAAACACAGCAGACAAGGAAGCAGCACAGAAGCTGCACAGGACATTTGTCCCCCTGTGCTCTGCTCTGCTGAGAGCCCAGCTGCAGTGCTGCCTCCAGCTCTGGGGCCCACAGCTCCAGAAGGATCCAAAGCTGTTGGAGTGGAGTCCAGTGCAGGCCATGAAGGTGCTCTGAGGGCTGGAGCCTGTCTGCTCTGGAGAGAGGCTGAGAGAGCTGGGCATGTTCAGCCTGGAGGAGACTCCAGAGAGTCCAGTACCTACAGGATGTCTAAGAGGGCTGGAGAGGCTCTTTGGACAAGGGGATGGAGTGACAGGACAAGAGGGAATGGTTTCACACTGATGGAGGGCAGAGTTAGATGGGATATTCTAAAGAAGCAAATTGCTGGGAGCAGGCTGTGGTATATAGAGCAAAAGTTACCCAGAGCTGTTCTGACTGCCCCATCCGTGGATGTGTTCAAGGCCAGGCTGGGGAGGGCTTGGAACAAGGAAGGTGTCCCTGTCCTTGGCAGGCAGGTGAAAATGAGATGATCTTGAAGGCTGTAAGGTCCCCTCAAAACCAACCCATTCAGTGATTCTGTGATACTGTGACTCTGTGATATGTGGGAAAAACTCCTGAGCCTTTTCGATCAAGGATGCGAGTCTTATTCCTAGGCACAGGAATTTTTGAACAGAGTAACCCCTCTCCCACCATACAGCCCGGCCAACCTGTTCTCCAGGTCCCACAGCTCGAGGTTCCTCACATGGTTCTTGTTCCTCTCATTCTCAGCGATGGCTCCCCAAGCCTTTATGGGCTTGTTGCCCTTCAGGCAGCAGGCAGCTGACCAGATGTGGCTGGGTATATTTACCCTCCCACTGGGGACCTTGGTCTTCCCAGGTACAGCACCCGTGATGACATAGGTTTTGTCACAGCCCTTGGTTTTCTGGGCCATCGTTGTGTCCTCGTAGTGCTTCCAGGCACCCTGGTTGAGTGTGCTGTACTGGGGCACTATGTTGGTGAGGGTGAAGGTAGCCGTCTTGCCATCGCCAGTTTGGTGGCCACTGGGACACAAGTGACCACGGTCCAGACCCTGGGCATCACTGTAGTCTTGATCAATAGCCTGATTCTTGCCAATATCTGCTGAATTGATCCCTTTGGTTTTTTTGATGGAATCCTCTGTATCCATATCCGCGCCATACTTTTGGTTGATCAGCTTGACAGGGTAAGAAGAGGAAAAGATGTCAGCACTGAATATGCATGTAATGAAACAGATTACCCTGAAGCACACATCTCTGATTGTCAAAATACTGGTTTTTGGTCATCTCAATATAGGAAAATGGATGAATCAGAGAGAAATCATAGACATGCTCTTCCTACATGAACACAAAAGCATAAAACTAGAAAGCAGCTCAGAATGTGACTGCTCTCATTTTGCCTTGTGACCTTTGGGATCCAGCCTGCAGCCTGTGCTGGGAGCATGGATGGATGCATAAGACAAGGAGCATTTCCCACTCCTAGGATTGAAAGGTGACTTTGGTGAGACACCTTCTCTGCCAAATCTGCTCCTCCTTCCTCCTGTCTCCACAGCCCAAATCTGCCAGGCTCTGATTCTGTGATTCTGTGACTCTGTGATTCATTGATTCTGTGATTTTATGTGTGGTTGCTACAGGTTTAGCCCAGTCCTGGAACACCAGAAGTTGCCTCCTCTAACCCCATACCCAGGGAGATGTGACAGGAAATCAGTCCTGGAGCTGAGGTTTCCCTGGGAGGGCTGCACTTTGTTCAAGGATGAACAGTTTATCAGGAAGCAAGAAGATCTCAATGTAAATGGAATCTGTTACAGAACTGCTAAGACTATCTCTGAGAGCTGATCTGGGCCAGGGAGCATTTTCTGCAGTATCACTCAAAAGAAGTTACAAATTATCAGCCTCTGAGAGGAGCCTGTAATCACAAAAGAGTCCTGGAGAATGTTTGGCAGTACTCCAAAAAACACCTGGAGAAAGTTAAAAAAATCTAAGATTTTTCCAGGTATCCTTTGTCTACAGTCTAGGAAGAGAAGGTCCGTGATGGGTTTGGAGCATGTTGGCCTGGTGGCAAGTGGCCTGACCCATGCAGGGGGTTTGGATTGAGATGATCTTTAAGGTTCCTTCCAACACAAACCACTCCATGATTCTACAAAATGACAGAAGTTTTTATGCCTCACTAATGTGAAGGCTGCAGTGGTGGAAGATCAGATTAATTGCTCATGTTCAAGTGAGTATCAAATGCAAATGATTATTTTCTTAAAACTTCAACAGGTTGTTGTTCATCTGTAGGGAACAGTATTTAGACTTATACTGGAAGTGGACATAATGGTCGTCCACATTTTCACCCAAAATTCTCCCCCTACTCTGCCCATGGAAAGGTCCTGAATTTACTGCCCTTCTATTCCTTAATCTGCCTGGCCTGTGTTCCTGGAGGTCTGAAGGACATTTGTGAGGGTTCCATACCTTTGGAGTTCTGTCTGTCTGCTGGATCCTTCTGGACTAATCCTGAGCCAAAGGTGCTCAGGGCTCACTGCCCATGCATGGAGATCACACCCTTCTGACTGCACTGACACTGCTGCTCCTCACTTTTCACTGCCTCAAACATCACTCCAGAAATCCCTCCACACTTAAGCTGACCCTCTCATCCCCATTGCCTTTTCCTCCAAGGCTTTGTCTCTGGGCCATCTCAGCCTCTTCTGAGTTTCTCCTCACTTCTCTCACAGCCCTCACAAAGCCTGTTTGACTCTTCACTGGGAGCAGATAAGCTCTGTCAGGAGTGCAGAACAACTCAGGGTAAAGGGGGAAGCAGATCTCAGCAGGACTGGTGGTTCCTCAAGTTTAGCCTCTCTTGGGTGCCTTTTGGTCCCATCACTTGTTCCCCATCCCAACAGGGCACAGGGAGGGGAATCATTGGACTTTGTAATATAATGCAAATTAATTAGCCTTGGTGTTGTTGACAGGTGAAGGCAGAAAACTGGGCACCTTTGGGATATGATTCATCTCATCCTCCTGCTGATGTCTCAGATGCATCAGAGGAACCACATAGTGCAGGTGTTTGAAGTAAAAGGATAAAATTCCCATCCAGTGTGTGTCCATTTACATGTGTGTATTGTCGATGTAGGAAATGGAAGTGGTAATTTAAATACTGGAGCTCATCTGTGACTGAGTGCAGGATGATGTGCTGTAAGAGAGACACTCACCTGGGGCTCAACAAACCATGAGTCAGATCTGCCTCCTTTTCCAGGCTGGTAGATGTAAGCAGAGTACACTGGAATTCTATTGGTTCTGTCATACAGGGTGGAAAAACGATTCTTGTTTCCATAGAACTGGCAGATCCTGGCTGCGTTCGTGGGGCGCAGGGAATCACTTGGTGGGGTATCCTTATAGAAAACCTGACTACATGGAGTTTTAAAGGTTGGCACCACCTTGCTGTGTCCCAGCCAGAGGCAGCTCGCCAACACCTGCAGCAGCAGCAGCAGCCCCAGCATGGTGGGAGGATTTCAGTGAAGGGCTCTTGCTCCCCTGGAAGGCAAATGCAGAGGGACACTCAGCTTGGACAGAGCTGGGCATGGCCTGGAGGCTTTTTGTGCAGGGGAACAGAGCTGGCAACTCTAGAAATTCTGGGGTAATGAGACACCAGGAAAGGAGTAATTTCTGTCTTCCAGAATATGGAAAAATCATGGGGGCAATAAGGGTGAAACTTAAACCAGGGTTTAGGTACCCAGAGGAAGAGGCAGCAGTGGGAGAAGTCAGCCTGGGTGAGGAAGGAGCCAAAGCCACCACGAGTGTCATCACCTGTCACAGCAAAGTTATCTTGCAAGTGAGGCACAGCCCTGGGACAAGGTCACCTTTCCCCACCTCCCTCCTGCCCTGAGCACCTCCCCACAGCAGACACCTGCAGCTGGGCACGGACTCTGCTCAGCCCCTGCAATGCTGAGCTGGGCTTGAATCTCATGGGGCACTGGGCAGGGAAAGAACAGCAGTGCTGCACTTCCTACATGTCCCTGGCCCCATCCAGGTTCACACAGACACACAGCTCCTCCAGTCAGACCCAATCCTGAACCCCAATGATGCACTTGGGCTCCTGCCTCTCAGCTGGCATTGGGCAATGGCTGTCCTGCTGCTCACCCTGCATTTCCACGTTATCTAAACTGAGATCCTGAACTTGCAGAGAATTGGAGAGAAAATGAAGGGACCAAGCAGATGGTAGCAGCAAGCAGGAGGGATAACACCTCAATCTTATCAGCACAATGGCTGCTGCAATGCAAGCACTGAGAGGGTGCAGCTCTTCCTGTGAGTGTTTGGGATTCCTGCTGCTGCCCCTCTTCAGCTTTGATGATGGATTTTCCTGTACTGTCAAAGGCACCATTGCACGAATTTCTTGGACAGCCAGCTGTCCCATTTTGTCTTTTTCAGTGCTGATGTAATTCTCAGCAGTCAACAACATCATTCCTTTATGAGAAAAGTGCTGAAAAGCTCCCTGGGATGCTGCCAATCAAGCAAGGGGCTGTGTGTCCTTTCAGAGGCAGCACAGGTTTGGGATGGTAGGGATGCTTCCATTTGCATGGCCAGACACTCAGTAGAATGATTTATTATCAGCAGCATTTGGAATAAGGCAGGTAGGACAGGCAGTTCAAAGGGTTCCTGGCACAGAAAGCTGCCACAGTCTCTAAAGCAGGAAGCTCAGCTTTGGCTGGGAAGGGGCTGAGCTGAGGCTACTGAGGGCTTGACAAGTCACCTTGCACGTTTTCTCTTTTCTTATCCTTCTCCCTGACCCTCCTCTCTCCATTTCCATTGTATTCAGCATGTAGAGCTACACACAGCCCTGCTCTGACCGAATACATCTGGTCCTTTTTCCCTTTTCAAGCCCTGGATCTGGAATGTGGTGACCAATGAGCTGGAAACAGAGAATGTGAAACTCAGGTGGTGGCTTCTTACAGTATTCTGTAGAGCACAGCCCTGTCTGCCCCAAATCAATCCGAGAAATTTCTAAATAGTCCTTTAGAGTTACCCACCCAATGAGATTAAAAATTATCTAACTGACTTAATATCTAACATAACAGATATATAGAAAAAAAATACGGTGAAAATGTGCCACACAAGATTCTGGTCGCATTTCCAAAGTGACAGAGGACTCTCAAATGCCTCTGCTACAGACTCAGACTGGTTGGGTTTATAGGGTATCCAAGTAGACAGAGCTGGTTTATTTCCCAAACAGGGGTTAGTGTGAATTTTCTAGGAGTTCAGTCACATGTGTTTTTCCAGAGGCCTATTGCAAGGTCATGGTGTAAGTTTTGGTGCTCAATAACCTCACCCCTAATTCTTATTCAACAGTTTCATGTTAATTTTCATGTTTCCTGACTGGAGTTTCTTTCCCAAATATTCCATCTCTTCTTGCCCTCCTACCGAAAAGAATACTAAAGAGATACAAAATTCAGTGCATGCATAATCTCTGATTGCTCCTTGAAGCTCAGAAACTCCAGCCTAGGCTTTCTCTGTACATATTGATTGCAAAGCACAGGGAAATCTTTGAGTATTGGAGTGAGTGGTGAGGAAGGAGTAGGAGCTTACCTTGAAGCAGAGTCTCAGAAGAGGCAGCTGAACAGTTCCTTCAGTCTTCTCCCTGGAGAAAGGACTGTTTGAATCCTCAGGAGTGCCACTGCAATATATACCCAGTCATAAATATGCCCCTCCTTATAAATAGAGAATTCAAAAGAAAAGAGAAGTTTTCTATTTTTTTTTTCAGGGAGTTTGTTCATACCCACCCTGAAATGTGTTGACAGTTGTAATAGTTCCTTCAAAATTTTTCTGAAATTTGCTGACGCGCAGGACGGAATGCAAGAATCAGTTAAATATATACCCATTCCTGAATTTCCCCTTTCTTATAAAGAGGGAATTCCACAGAAAAGAGAAGTTTTCTACTTCTATTTAGGCAACTTTGTTCATACCCACCCTGAAATGTGCTGACAGTTGTTTGTAATGGTTTCCTCAGAATTCTCCCAAATTTGCTGACTTGCAGCATGGTATGTCAGGATCAGTTAACAGGGTCTGGTGACTTCCTTGGTCATTTCATCAATCCCACCAGCTGCAGCTGCTGCTGCTCCAGCTCCTCCATGTGTTTGTGTTCCCAACAGAACATCTCTGGTGACATGAGATGGACTGGCCTGTCTCTGAGTACACTCAGACAGTCACAGGCTGCTCTTCTGCAGCCTCACATAACATCATTGCTATGACCAGGCAACAAATATTCTCTTACCTGATGGCCATGGCTTTGTACCAGCTTCATCCCAGCAGCCTGGGAAGGAGAAGGCTCTGGGGATACCTCAGAGCACCTGCCAGGACTTTAGGAGCCTACAGGAGAGCTGGAGACAGACTATGGACGAGGGCATGGAGCTGATAGATGTGCTGTGTTCAGAGTAAATTTTCTTGACAGTGGCAGGTATGGGGCTGTGTTTTGCAGTTCTGCTGCACACAGAGTTGATAACACAGAGATATTTTTGGTTAGTGCTGAGCAGTTCTTCCAGAGAGCCGAGACCTTTCCTGCTTTTTGTCCTGCCAGGCGGGCCAGGAGGCTGGGGGCATTGGGAGGTTGGGAGGAGACACAGCCAGGACAGGTGACCCTAAGTGACCTGAGGGATCTCCCAGAGCATGTGGCATCATGCTGATGATATAAAGTGAGGGGAAGAAGGAAGAAGGAGGGCACATTTGCAGTGGTGAGTTTTGTCTTTCTCAGGTAACTGTTAGGTGGGATGAGCCCTGCTCTCCTGGAGGTGGGTGAAAATTTTCTATCCAAGGGGAATGGGCAAAGAATTCTTTGAATGTGCTTTGCTTGTGTGCACAGCTTTTGCTGTCCCTGTTACACAATCTTTAATTCCACACACGAGTTTTCCAGCTTTTACCCTTCCAGTTCTCTCCCTGATCCCGGTGTCTGTGGAGTAAGGGAGCGGCTGTGGGGGTGTGGGTGCAGGCTGGGTGAAAACCAAAACATTAGGACAAGGTGAAATGATTTGAAATGTACTGAATGTAGGTATAGATTGGATATGAGGTGAATGTTTGGTGCTGTGGGGTGGTGAAACCCCAGCAGAGGTTGCCCACAGAAGCTGAGATTGCCCCATCCCTGGAAGTGTCCATGGGCTCATTGGCTTGGGTTTGGAGCAACCTGGGATAGTGGAAGGTAACCCTGACCATGAGAGGGCATGGAACTAGCTGGTCCTTAAGGTTCTTTCTACCCCAAAATGTTCTGTGAGTCAATAATAATTCATTCACTCAAACTAAACTGGACTCATTTCCTTCCATTTAGAAAAGTCCAGGAATAAGAGAATGATGAGTTGGTTGTTAGAAGCAGAACTACGCAGAGAAGTCTGTTTGACCAAGGATTTTTTTAAACAAACTGGTTGGATCATGTGGTTCCTTTTGTCTCTGTTAACCTGGCACTGATGCCTTAAAAAAAGAGGGGTTTAGCCAGAGTGAGGGAGAAGGCCAAGAAGAAGCAGATGTGGCAGAGCTGGGTCGAATTCCTCCCTTCTGCTGAGGCCCATCTGACATAACAAAGCAGGGCCCAACAGTGATCACATCATTAGAAGGGACCATAAAGCATCAGAAACCCCCAAAGTGTCCCCAACCCCACAGTGCTGCATGACACAGGGTAAACCCCTCCCAGGGTAAAGTGGAGCAATCCCACAAAAGCCTGAAGGAACAGAACCCTTTGAACTCTTTGTTGCACAGGCCCCCACCACTAAAGGATCAAGAGTGAGGACATCAAGGTTGCAGGTCTCATTTCTGGAGCCATGGGGGTGTCTTGTATGAGCTGTTGGCACCCTGGCCCCCTTTGTTCATGCCCATTCCCAGGAGAATAACTGGTGTCTGATGCTGACACTTGTGTGGGTGTTATGGCATCCTCAGATTGCACTTGGACACCCAATGTCCTGCAAGGATGCTCTGGGCACTCTCAAGTAGTTATAGAAATTTCAGTGAGAAGCAACTTGTGGCTTATGTAAGACATGACCCTGCAATCCAGCACTGCAGCATATAGCTTTTATTTTAAGCTCTTGCAAACTAAATGAGGTGGTACACAATGATCTTTTACAACCATGAATACATTTCCCCAAATCATTTTCCCATAAATCTGCAGAAAAGCTTCAGAAGCTGAGCAGAGAATGAAGCAACCCAAGGAGTGCATCACAGCAATTTAGCTTTGGCTGCTCAAAGCTTTCAACGTATCTGATGCCAAAGCCTACCTGTCTGATACAACAGGTGCTGCTCTCAAGGTGCACTTTCAAAAGCAAGCAAACAAAAGCGTGTCCCAGGATCACATAATCACTGAATTGTTGGGTTCTGGAGGGACTTCTCAAGATCTCCTCATGCAAATTCCAGGCTCAAGCAGGATGAGCCAGAGCAGGTTGTCCAGAATCATGGTTGGGGTTTGGGTATGTGCAGACATGGAGATGGCCAGACAAGATGTCTGGGCAGCCTGAGGTGCCCTGGTGGCACAGCCTTGCTAAGGAGGGGAGGGACAAGTCAGCTGCACACTGTCAGGGAGAGCTAAGGAGGAGAGGACTCGTCCCTGAGAGCTCTCTCCTGAGATGGGCAGCAAAGCAAAGCAGCTGGAGGCTCTGGCCACGGCTTTGTGCCTTTGGGCAGAGGAGGAGGTGCCCTGAGGGACAGAGCTGCAAACACAGCAGACAAGGAAGCGGCACAGAAGGTGCACAGGACATTTGTCCCCCTGTGCTCTGCTCTGCTGAGAGCCCAGCTGCAGTGCTGCCTCCAGCTCTGGGCCCACAGCTCAAGAAGGATCCAAAGCTGTTGGAGTGGAGTCCAGTGCAGGCCATGAAGGTGCTCTGAGGGCTGGAGCCCGTCTGCTCTTGAGAGAGGCTGAGAGAGCTGGGCATGTTCAGCCTGGAGAAGGCTCCAGAGAGTCCAGTACCTACAGGATGTCTAAGAGGGCTGGAGAGGCTCTTTGGACAAGGGGATGGAGTGACAGGACAAGAGGGAATGGTTTCACACTGATGGAGGGCAGGGTTAGAGGGCATACCCTAAAGGAGCAAATTCCTGGGAGCAGGCTGTGGTATATAGAGCAAAAGTTACCCAGAGCTGTTCTTACTGCCCCATCCCTGGAATTGTTCAAGACCAGGCTGGGAAGGGCTTGGAACAACCTGGGGCAGTGGAAGGTGTCCCTGCCCCTGGCAGACAGGTCAAAATACATGAATTTTACTACGCTCCCCTCAAAACCAACCCATTTTGTGATTCTGTGATTCTGTGACATGTTAGAAAATCTCCTGAGCCTTTTCCATCTGCCGGGGACAATCATTCTTGAACAGAGTAACCACCGTCCCCCCGTAGAACTTGGTCAACATCTCCTCCAGTTTCCCCAGCTTGAGGTTAGTCACCAGGTTCACGTCTCTCTCATTCTGAGCGATGGCCCCCCAAGCCTTTATGGGCTTTTTTCCCTTCACACAGCAGGCAGCTGACCAGATGTGGCTGGGTATATTAACCCTCTGACTGGGGACCTTGTCCTCCCCAGGCACAACACCCGTGATGACATAGGTGGTATCACAGCCTTGGGTGTTCTGGTGCATCGTTGTGTCCTCGTAGTGTTTCCAGGCACCCTGGTTGAGTTTGCTGTACTGGGGCACTATGTTGGTGAGGGTGAAGGTAGAGTTCTTGTACTCCTCATTAATTTGGTGGCCACAGGGACTCAAGTGACCACGGTCCAGACCCTGGGCATCAACGTAGTCCTGGAGAATGGCCTGATTCTTGCCAATATCTGCTGGAGTGATCCTGTAGGTATGTATGATGGAATCCTCTGTTTCCATATACTTGTGATACTCTTTGTTGATCAGCTTGACAGGATAAGAAGATGAAAAGGTGTCAGTACTGAGGATGCATGTAATCAAACAGATTACCCTGGAGCACACATCTCTGATTGTCAAAACCCCACTTTGGTCACCTCAGTGTAGGAAAATGCATTAATCAGAGAGAAATCATAGACATGCCCCTCCTGCATGAACACAGTAGCTTTAACTAGAAAGTAACTCAGAATGTGACTACTCCCATTTTGACTTGTCATATTTGTGATCCTGCCCACAGCTGTGCTGGGAGCATGGATGGATGCATGAGACAAGGAGTGTTGTCCACTGCCCAGGGATTTTCCTGGATCCTCTCACACCATGGGGTGATTAATTGTTTCTGTGATTTTATGTGTGGTTGCTACAGGTTTAGCCCAGTCCTCATACACAAAATGTTACCTTCTCTAACCCCATATCCAGGGAGATGTGACAGGAAATCAGTCCTGGAGCTGAGGTTTCCCTGGGAGGGCTGAAGTTTGTTCAAGGATGAACGTATTTTCTCTGGATACAAAAGATCTCAATGTAAATGGTATGTGTTACAGCAGTGCTAAGAATGTGTGTGAGAGCTGATCTGAGCCAGGCAGCATTTTCTGCAGCATCACTCAAAAGAAGTCACAAATGATCAGCCTCTAAGAGAAGCCTGTAATCCCAAAAGAGTCCTGGGGAATTTTTGGGAGTACTCCAAAAAGCCCTCTGGAGAAAGTTAACAAAATCAGTGATGTTCAAGGTAATTTAGGTTTTTGTCTAGGAAGAGAAGGCCAGTGATGGGTTTGTGACAAGTGGCAAGTGGCCTGGACCATGCAGCAGGTTTGGATTGAGATGGTCTTTAAGGTTCCTTCCAACACAAACCACTCTATAATTCTACAAAATGACAGAAGTTTTTATGCCTCACTAATGTGAAGGCTTCAGTGGTGCAAGAGCAGATTAATGGTTCATGTCCATGTAACAACTGCAAATGATTATTTTTTCATAATTCAACAGGTTGTTGTTCATCTTTAGGAAAGCATATTTAGCCTCCCTCTGGAACTGGACATTATGATCTTCCACATTTTCAATCAAAATTCTCCTCCTACTCTACCCATGGAAAGATCCTGAATTTTTTGCCCTAAAATTCCTTAATTGGCCTGGCCTGTGTTCCTGGAGGTGTGAAGGACATTTGTGAGGGCTCCATAGCTTTGGAGTTCTGTGTGTCTGCTGGATCCTTCTGGACCAAGCCTGAGCCAAAGGTGCTCAGGGCTCACTGCCCATGCATGGAGATCACACCCTTCTGACTGGACTGACACTGCTGCTCCTCACTTTTCACTGCCTCAAACATCACTCCAGAAAACCCTCCACACTTAAGCTGACCCTCTCATCCCCAGTGCCTTTTCCTCCAAGGCTTTGTCCCTGGGCCATCTCAGCCCCTTCTGAGTTTCTCCTCACTTCTCTCACAGCCCTCACAAAGCCTGTTTGACTCTTCACTGGGAGCAGATAAACTCTGTCAGGGGTGCAGAACAACTCAGGGTAAAGTGGGGATCAGATCCCAGCAGGACTGGTGGTCCCTCAAGTTTAGCCTCTCTTGGGTGCCTTTTCCACATCACTTGGGCCCCATCCCAGCAGGGCACAGGGAGGGGAATATTGGGCTTTGTAATGTAACACAAATTAATCTGATTTAATGTTTCTGTCAGGTGAAGGTAGAAAACTGGGCACCTTTGGGATATGATTCATCTCATCCTCCTGCTGATGTCTCAGATGCATCAGAGGAACCACGTGGTGCAGGTGTTTGAAAGTAAAAGGATAAAATTTCCATCCAGTGTGTGCATTTGCATGTGAGTATTGTTGAGTTGGTAGGAAACAGAAGTGGTAATTTAAATGCTGCAGCTCATCTGTGAGTGAGTGTACGGTGATGTGCAGTAAGAGAAAAACTCACCTGGGGCTCAATATACCATGTGTCATGTCTGTCTCCTGGTCCAGGCTGGTAGATGTAAGCAGAGTACACTGGAATTCTATTGGTTCTGTCATACAGGGTGGCAAAGCGATATTGGTTTTTATAGACCTGGCAGATCCTGGCTGCATTCACTGGACGAATGCCATCACTTGGGGGGGTCTTCTCATAGAAGAACCGAGTACAAGGTCCTTGAAAGGACTTCACCACCTCGCTGTGTCCCGGACAGAGGCAGCTCGCCAACACCTGCAGCAGCAGCAGCAGCCCCAGCATGGTGGGAGGATTTCAGTGAAGGGCTCTTGCTCCCCTGGAAGGCAAATGCAGAGGGACACTCAGCTTGGACAGAGCTGGGCATGGCCTGGAGCCTTTTTGTGCAGGGGAACAGAGCTGGCAGAGGAAGAGATTATGGGAGACCAGGAAAGGAGTAATTTCTGTCCTGCTGGATATGGAAAAATCAAGGGGGCAATAAGGGTGAAACCTAAACCAGGGTTTAGGTGTCCAGAGGAGGAGGCAGCAGTGGGAGAAATCAGCCTGGGTGAGGAAGGAGACAAAGCCACCACGAGTGTCATCACCTGTCACTGCAAAGTTATCTTGCAAGTGAGGCACAGCCCTGGGACAAGGTCACCTTTCCCCACCTCCCTCCTGCCCTGAGCACCTCCCCACAGCAGACACCTGCAGCTGGGCACGGACTCTGCTCAGCCCCTGCAATGCTCAGCTGGGTTTGAATCTCATGGGGCACTGGGAAGGGCAAGAACAGCAGTGCTGCACTTCCTACATGGCCCTGGCCCCATCCAGGTTCACACAGACACACAGCTCCTCCAGTCAGACCCAATCCTGAACCCCAATGATGCACTTCGGCTCCTGCCTCTCAGCTGGCATTGGGCAATGGCTGTCCTGCTGCTCACCTTGCATTTCCACATTATCCAACCCCAGACCCTGAACTTGCAGAGACATGGAGAGAAAAAATGAAGGGGTCAAGCTGATGATATCAGCCAGAAAGAGGGATAATGGTCTGCATCAGGATAACACTTTAATCTTATCAGCACAATGGCTGCTGCAATGCAAGCACTGAGCAGGGGCAGCTCTTCCTGTGAGTGCTTGGGATTCCTGCTGCTGCCCCTCTTCATCTTTGATGATGGATTTTCCTGTACTGTCAAAGGCACCATTGCACGAATTTCTTGGACAGACAGCTGTCCCATTTTGTCTATCTCAGTGCTGATGTGATTCTCAGCAGTCAGTAAGATCATTTCTTCATGAGAAAACTGCTGAAAAGCTCCCTGGGATGCTGGCAACCAAGCAAGGGGCTTTGTGTCATTTCAGAGGCAGCACAGGTTTGGGATGGCAGGGATGCTTCCATTTGCATGGCCAGACACTCAGTGGAGTGATTATTATCAGCAGCATTTGGAATAAGGCAGGTAGGACAGGCAGTTCAAAGGGTTCCTGGCACAGAAAGCTGCTCCAGCCTCTAAAGCACAAAGCTCAGCTTTGGCTGAGCTGCACCAGGAATGTGGTGACCAATGGTCTAGAAACTGAGAACATGAACCTCTGGTGCTGACTTCTTACAGTACTCTGCAGAGCACAGCCCTGTCTGCTCCAAATCAATCTGAGAAGTGTCTGAGATGTCCTTTAGGTTTACCCACACAATGAAATTAAAATTTATCTGACTAACTTAATCTTACTAATAGATTACTAATCTTACTTAATAGATACAGAGATAAAAACCCTCAATGACAAAGAGCAGCATAGGACACTGCTCACAGTCCCGAAGTGGCACAGGACTCTCAAATGCCTCTGCTGCAGTCTCAGATTGGCTGCTTTTATATGATCTCCAAGTACACAGAGTTGTTGGATTTACCAAACAGGGCTTAGAGTGAATTTTCTAGGAGTACAGCCATCCGTGTTTGTCTGAAGGACTGTTGCAAGGTCATGGTTGTAGTTTTGGTGCTCAATAAAATCACCCCTCCTTGTTATTCAACAGCTTCATGTTAATTTTCAGGTGGGCTGACTTGAGTTTCTTTCCCAAATCCTTCCTTCTCTCGTTGCCCTCCTGATTGACAGAGAATACTAAAGTGTTGCAAAATTCAGTGCATGCATAACCTCTGATTGCTCCTTAAGCTCAAGGAATCCAGCCTAGGCTTTGTCTATATATATTTATTGCAAAGATCTGGAAAAGCTTGGAGTATTGGAGTGAGTGGTGAGGAAGGAGCAGGAGCTTACCTTGAAGCAGAGTCTCAGAAGAGGCAGCTGAACAGTTCCTTCAGTCTTCTCCCTGGAGAAAGGACTGTTTGAATCCTCAGGAGTGTCACTGCAATATATACCCAGTCATAAATATGCCCCTCCTTATAAACAGAGAATTCCAGAGAAAAGAGAAGTTTTCTAATTTTTTTTAGGGAATTTGTTCATACCCACCCTAAAAAATGTTGACAGTTGTTTGTAACAGTTTCCTCAGAATTTCTCCCAAATTTGCTGACTTGCAGCATGGTATTTAAGAATCACTTAAATATATACCCATTGCTGAATTTCCCCTTTCTTATAAACAGGGAAATCCACAGAAAAGAGAGCTTTTCTATTTTTATTTAGGTAACTTTGTTCATACCCACTCTGAAATGTGCTGACAGTTGTTTGTAATGGTTTCCTCAGAATTTCTCCCTAATTTGCTGACTTGCAGCATGGTATGTCAGGATCAATTAACAGGGTCTGGTGACTTCCTTGGTCATTTCATCAATCCCACCAGCTGCAGCTGCTGCTGCTCCATCTCCTATATGTATTTTTGTTTCCAACAGAACATCTCTGGTGACATGAGATGGACTGGCCTGTCTCTGAGTACACTCAGACAGTCACAGGCTGCTCTTCTGCAGCCTCACATAACATCATTGCTACGGCCAGGCAACAAATATTCTCTTGTCTGATGGCCATGGCTTTGTACCAGCTTCATCCCAGCAGCCTGGGAAGGAGAAGGCTCTGGGGATACCTCAGAGCTCCTGCCAGGACTTTAGGAGCCTACAGGAGAGCTGGAGACAGACTATGGACTGGGGCATGGAGCTGATAGATGTGCTGGGTTCAGAGTTAATTTTCTTGACAGTGGCAGGTATGGGGCTGTGTTTTGCAGTTCTTCTGCACACAGAGTTGATAACACAGAGATATTTTTGGTTAGTGCTGAGCAGTGCTCCCAGAGAGCCAAGACCTTTTCTGCTTTTTGTCCTGCCAGGCGGGCCAGGAGGCTGGGGGTACTTGGGAGGTTGGGAGGAGACACAGCCAGGACAAGTGATCCTAAGTGACCTGAGGGATCTCCCAGAGCATGTGGCATCATGCTGAGGATATAAAGTGAGGGGAAGAAGGAAGAAGGAGGGCACATTTGCAGTGGTGAGTTTTGTCTTTTTCAGGTAACTGTTAGGTGGGATGAGCCCTGCTCTCCTGGAGGTGGGTTGACATTTTCTGTCCAAGGGGAATGGTCAAAGAATTCTTTGAATGTGCTTTGCTTGTGTGCACAGCTTTTGCTGTCCCTGTTACACAATCTTTAATTCCACGCACGAGTTTTCCAGCTTTTACCCTTCCAGTTCTCTCCCTGATCCCGGTGTCTGGGGAGTGAGGGAGCGGCTGTGAGGGTGTGGGTGCAGGCTGGGTGAAAACCAAGACATTAGGACAGGGTGAAATGGCTTGAAATGCACTGAATGTAGGTATAGATTGGATATGAGGTGAATGTTTGGTGCTGTGGGGTGGTGAAACCCCAGCAGAGGTTGCCCACAGAAGCTGAGACTGCCCCATCCCTGGAAGTGTCCATGGGCTCATTGGCTTGGGTTTGGAGCAACCTGGGATAGTGGAAGGTAACCCTGACCATGAGAGGGCATGGAACTAGCTGGTCCTTAAGGTTCTTTCTACCCCAAAATGTTCTGTGAGTCAATAATCATTCATTCACTCAAACTAAACTGGACTCATTTCCTTCCATTTAGAAAAGTCCAGGAATAAGAGAATGATGAGTTGGTTGTTAGAAGCAGAACTACGCAGAGAAGTCTGTTTGACCAAGGATTTTTTTAAACAAACTGGTTGGATCATGTGGTTCCTTTTGTCTCTGTTAACCTGGCACTGATGCCTTAATAAAAGAGGGGTTTAGCCAGAGTGAGGGAGAAGGCCAAGAAGAAGCTGATGTGGCAGAGCTGGGTCGAATTCCTCCCTTCTGCTGAGGCCCATCTGACATAACAAAGCAGGGCCCAACAGTGGTCACATCATTAGAAGGGGCCATAAAGCATCAGAAACCCCCAAAGTGTCCCCAACCCCACAGTGCTGCATGACACAGGGTAAACCCCTCCCGGGGTAAAGTGGGGCAATCCCACAAAAGCCTGAAGGAACAGAACCCTTTGAACTCTTTGTTGCACAGGCCCCCACACCTAAAGGATCAAGAGTGAGGACATCAAGGTTGCAGGTGTCATTGCTGGAGCCATGGGGGTGTCTTGTATGAGCTGTTGGCACCCTGGCCCCCTTTGTTCATGCCCATTCCCAGGAGAATAACTGGTGTCTGATGCTGACACTTGTGTGGGTGTTATGGATCCTCAGATTGCACTTGGACACCCAATGTCCTGCAAGGATACTCTGGGCACTCTCAAGTAGTTATAGAAATTTCAGTGAGAAGCAACTTGTGGATTATGTAAGACATGACCCTGCAATCCAGCACTGCAGCATATAGCTTTTATTTTAAGCTCTTGCAAACTAAATGAGGTGGTACACAATGATCTTTTACAACCATGAATACATTTCCCCAAGTCAATTTCCCATAAATCTGCAGAAAAGCTTCAGAAGCTGAGCAGAGAATGAAGCAATCCAAGGAGTGCATCACAGCAATTTAGCTTTGGCTGCTCAAAGCTTTCTATGTATTTGATGCCAAAGCCTGCCTGTCTGATACAACAGGTGCTGCTCTCTAGGTGCACATTCAAAAGCAAGCAAACAAAAGCATGTCCCAGGATCACATAATCACAGAATTGTTGGGTTTTGGAGGGACTTCTCAAGATCTCCTCATGCAAATTCCAGGCTCAAGCAGGATGAGCCAGAGCAGGTTGTCCAGAATCATGGTTGGGGTTTGGGTATGTGCAGACATGGAGATGTCCAGACAAGATGTCTGGGCAGCCTGAGGTGCCCTGGTGGCACAGCCTTGCTGAGGAGGGGAGGGACAAGTCAGCTGCACATTGTCAGGGAGAGCTAAGGAGGAGAGGACTCGTCCCTGAGAGCTCTCTCCTGAGATGGGCAGCAAAGCAAAGCAGCTGCAGGCTCTGGCCACGGCTTTGTGCCTTTGGGCAGAGGAGGAGGTGCCCTGAGGGACAGAGCTGCAAACACAGCAGACAAGGAAGCAGCACAGAAGGTGCACAGGACATTTGTCCCCCTGTGCTCTGCTCTGCTGAGAGCCCAGCTGCAGTGCTGCCTCCAGCTCTGGGGCCCACAGCTCAAGAAGGATCCAAAGCTGTTGGAGTGGAGTCCAGTGCAGGCCATGAAGGTGCTCTGAGGGCTGGAGCCCATCTGCTCTGGAGAGAGGCTGAGGGAGCTGGGCATGTTCAGCCTGGAGAAGAGTCCAGAGAGTCCAGTACCTACAGGATGTCTAAGAGGGCTGGAGAGGCTCTTTGGACAAGGGGATGGAGTGACAGGACAAGAGGGAATGGTTTCACACTGATGGAGGGCAGGGTTAGAGGGCATACCCTAAAGGAGCAAATTCCTGGGAGCAGGCTGTGGTATATAGAGCAAAAGATACCCAGAGCTGTTCTGACTGCCCCATCCCTGGAAGCGCTCAAGGCCAGGCTGGGGATGGCTTGGAACAACCTGGGGCAGTGGAAGGTGTCCCTGCCCCTGGCAAGCAGGTCAAAATACATGAATTTTAATGCTCTACGCTCCCCTCAAAACCAACCCATTTTGTGATTCTGTGATTCTGTGACATGTTAGAAAATCTCCTGAGCCTTTTCCATCTGCCGGGGACAATCATTCTTGAACAGAGTAACCACCGTCCCCTTATAGAGCTTGGTCAACATCTCCTCAAGTTTCCCCAGCTTGAGGTTAGTCACCACGTTCATGTTTCTCTTGTTCTCAGCGATGGCCCCCCAAGCCTTTATGGGCTTTTTTCCCTTCACACAGCAGGCAGCTGACCAGATGTGGCTGGGTATATTAACCCTCTGACTGGGGACCTTGTCCTCCCCAGGCACAACACCCGTGATGACATAGGTGGTATCACAGCCTTGGGTGTTCTGGTGCATCGTTGTGTCCTCGTAGTGTTTCCAGGCACCCTGGTTGAGTTTGCTGTACTGGGGCACTATGTTGGTGAGGGTGAAGGTAGAGTTCTTGTACTCCTCATTAATTTGGTGGCCACAGGGACTCAAGTGACCACGGTCCAGACCCTGGGCATCAATGTAGTCCTGGAGAATGGCCTGATTCTTGCCAATATCTGCTGGAGTGATCCCGTAGGTATGTATGATGGAATCCTCTGTTTCCATATACTTGTGATAATCTTGCTGGATCAGCTTGACATGGTAAGAAGAGAAATAGTTGTCAGTACTGAGGATGCATGTAATGAAACAGATTACCCTGGAGCACACATCTCTGATTGTCAAAACCCCACTTTGGTCTCCTCAGTGTAGGAAAATGCATTAATCAGAGAGAAATCATAGACATACCCCTCCTGCATGAACACAGTAGCTTTAACTAGAAAGTAACTCAGAATGTGACTACTCCCATTTTGACTTGTCATCTTTGTGATCCTGCCCACAGCTGTGCTGGGAGCATGGATGGATGCATGAGACAAGGAGTGTTGTCCACTGCCCAGGGATTTTCCTGGATCCTCTCACACCACGGGGTGATTAATTGTTTCTGTGATTTTATGTGTGGTTGCTACAGGTTTAGCCCAGTCCTCATACACAAAATGTTACCTTCTCTAACCCCATACGCAGGGAGATGTGACAGGAAATCAGTCCTGGAGCTGAGGTTTCCCTGGGAGGGCTGAAGTTTGTTCAAGGATGAACGTATTTTCTCTGGATACAAAAGATCTCAATGTAAATGGTATGTGTTACAGCAGTGCTAAGAATGTGTGTGAGAGCTGATCTGAGCCAGGCAGCATTTTCTGCAGCATCACTCAAAAGAAGTCACAAATGATCAGCCTCTAAGAGAAGCCTGTAATCCCAAAAGAGTCCTGGGGAATTTTTGGGAGTACTCCAAAAAGCCCTCTGGAGAAAGTTAACAAAATCAGTGATGTTCAAGGTAATTTAGGTTTTTGTCTAGGAAGAGAAGGCCAGTGATGGGTTTGTGACAAGTGGCAAGTGGCCTGGACCATGCAGCAGGTTTGGATTGAGATGGTCTTTAAGGTTCCTTCCAACACAAACCACTCTATAATTCTACAAAATGACAGAAGTTTTTATGCCTCACTAATGTGAAGGCTTCAGTGGTGCAAGAGCAGATTAATGGTTCATGTCCATGTAACAACTGCAAATGATTATTTTTTCATAATTCAACAGGTTGTTGTTCATCTTTAGGAAAGCATATTTAGCCTCCCTCTGGAACTGGACATTATGATCTTCCACATTTTCAATCAAAATTCTCCTCCTACTCTACCCATGGAAAGATCCTGAATTTTTTGCCCTAAAATTCCTTAATTGGCCTGGCCTGTGTTCCTGGAGGTGTGAAGGACATTTGTGAGGGCTCCATAGCTTTGGAGTTCTGTGTGTCTGCTGGATCCTTCTGGACCAAGCCTGAGCCAAAGGTGCTCAGGGCTCACTGCCCATGCATGGAGATCACACCCTTCTGACTGGACTGACACTGCTGCTCCTCACTTTTCACTGCCTCAAACATCACTCCAGAAAACCCTCCACACTTAAGCTGACCCTCTCATCCCCAGTGCCTTTTCCTCCAAGGCTTTGTCCCTGGGCCATCTCAGCCCCTTCTGAGTTTCTCCTCACTTCTCTCACAGCCCTCACAAAGCCTGTTTGACTCTTCACTGGGAGCAGATAAGCTCTGTTAGGGGTGCAGAACAACTCAGGGTAAAGTGGGGATCAGATCCCAGCAGGACTGGTGGTCCCTCAAGTTTAGCCTCTCTTGGGTGCCTTTTCCACATCACTTGGGCCCCATCCCAGCAGGGCACAGGGAGGGGAATATTGGGCTTTGTAATGTAACACAAATTAATCTGATTTAATGTTTCTGTCAGGTGAAGGTAGAAAACTGGGCACCTTTGGGATATGATTCATCTCATCCTCCTGCTGATGTCTCAGATGCATCAGAGGAACCACGTGGTGCAGGTGTTTGAAAGTAAAAGGATAAAATTTCCATCCAGTGTGTGCATTTGCATGTGAGTATTGTTGAGTTGGTAGGAAACAGAAGTGGTAATTTAAATGCTGCAGCTCATCTGTGAGTGAGTGTACGGTGATGTGCAGTAAGAGAAAAACTCACCTGGGGCTCAATATACCATGTGTCATGTCTGTCTCCTGGTCCAGGCTGGTAGATGTAAGCAGAGTACACTGGAATTCTATTGGTTCTGTCATACAGGGTGGCAAAGCGATATTGGTTTTTATAGACCTGGCAGATCCTGGCTGCATTCACTGGACGAATGCCATCACTTGGGGGGGTCTTCTCATAGAAGAACCGAGTACAAGGTCCTTGAAAGGACTTCACCACCTCGCTGTGTCCCGGACAGAGGCAGCTCGCCAACACCTGCAGCAGCAGCAGCAGCCCCAGCATGGTGGGAGGATTTCAGTGAAGGGCTCTTGCTCCCCTGGAAGGCAAATGCAGAGGGACACTCAGCTTGGACAGAGCTGGGCATGGCCTGGAGCCTTTTTGTGCAGGGGAACAGAGCTGGCAGAGGAAGAGATTATGGGAGACCAGGAAAGGAGTAATTTCTGTCCTGCTGGATATGGAAAAATCAAGGGGGCAATAAGGGTGAAACCTAAACCAGGGTTTAGGTGTCCAGAGGAGGAGGCAGCAGTGGGAGAAATCAGCCTGGGTGAGGAAGGAGACAAAGCCACCACGAGTGTCATCACCTGTCACTGCAAAGTTATCTTGCAAGTGAGGCACAGCCCTGGGACAAGGTCACCTTTCCCCACCTCCCTCCTGCCCTGAGCACCTCCCCACAGCAGACACCTGCAGCTGGGCACGGACTCTGCTCAGCCCCTGCAATGCTCAGCTGGGTTTGAATCTCATGGGGCACTGGGAAGGGCAAGAACAGCAGTGCTGCACTTCCTACATGGCCCTGGCCCCATCCAGGTTCACACAGACACACAGCTCCTCCAGTCAGACCCAATCCTGAACCCCAATGATGCACTTCGGCTCCTGCCTCTCAGCTGGCATTGGGCAATGGCTGTCCTGCTGCTCACCTTGCATTTCCACATTATCGAACCCCAGACCCTGAACTTGCAGAGACATGGAGAGAAAAAATGAAGGGGTCAAGCTGATGATATCAGCCAGAAAGAGGGATAATGGTCTGCATCAGGATAACACTTTAATCTTATCAGCACAATGGCTGCTGCAATGCAAGCACTGAGCAGGGGCAGCTCTTCCTGTGAGTGCTTGGGATTCCTGCTGCTGCCCCTCTTCATCTTTGATGATGGATTTTCCTGTACTGTCAAAGGCACCATTGCACGAATTTCTTGGACAGACAGCTGTCCCATTTTGTCTATCTCAGTGCTGATGTGATTCTCAGCAGTCAGTAAGATCATTTCTTCATGAGAAAACTGCTGAAAAGCTCCCTGGGATGCTGGCAACCAAGCAAGGGGCTTTGTGTCATTTCAGAGGCAGCACAGGTTTGGGATGGCAGGGATGCTTCCATTTGCATGGCCAGACACTCAGTGGAGTGATTTATTATCAGCAGCATTTGGAATAAGGCAGGTAGGACAGGCAGTTCAAAGGGTTCCTGGCACAGAAAGCTGCTCCAGCCTCTAAAGCACAAAGCTCAGCTTTGGCTGAGCTGCACCAGGAATGTGGTGACCAATGGTCTAGAAACTGAGAACATGAACCTCTGGTGCTGACTTCTTACAGTACTCTGCAGAGCACAGCCCTGTCTGCTCCAAATCAATGTGAGAAGTGTCTGAGATGTCCTTTAGGTTTACCCACACAATGAAATTAAAATTTATCTGACTAACTTAATCTTACTAAGAGATTACTAATCTTACTTAATAGATACAGAGATAAAAACCCTCAATGACAAAGAGCAGCATAGGACACTGCTCACAGTCCCGAAGTGGCACAGGACTCTCAAATGCCTCTGCTGCAGTCTCAGATTGGCTGCTTTTATATGATCTCCAAGTACACAGAGTTGTTGGATTTACCAAACAGGGCTTAGAGTGAATTTTCTAGGAGTACAGCCATCCGTGTTTGTCTGAAGGACTGTTGCAAGGTCATGGTTGTAGTTTTGGTGCTCAATAAAATCACCCCTCCTTGTTATTCAACAGCTTCATGTTAATTTTCAGGTGGGCTGACTTGAGTTTCTTTCCCAAATCCTTCCTTCTCTCGTTGCCCTCCTGATTGACAGAGAATACTAAAGTGTTGCAAAATTCAGTGCATGCATAACCTCTGATTGCTCCTTAAGCTCAAGGAATCCAGCCTAGGCTTTGTCTATATATATTTATTGCAAAGATCTGGAAAAGCTTGGAGTTTTGGAGTGAGTGGTGAGGAAGAATCAGGAGCTTACCTTGAAGCAGAGTCTCAGAAGAGGCAGCTGAACAGTTCCTTCAGTCTTGTTCATGCAGAAAGGACTGTTTGAATCCTCAGGAGTGTCACTGATATATATACCCAGTCATAAATTTGCCCCTTCTAAACAGAGAATTCCACAGAAAATAGAAGTTTTCTAATTTTATTTAGGGAATTTCTTCATACTCACCGTAAAAAGTGTTGAAAGTTGTTTGTAACAGTTTCCTCAGAATTTCTCCCAAATTGGCTGACTTGCAGCATGGTATTTAAGGATCAGTTAAATATATACCCATTGCTGAATTTCCCCTTTCTTATAAACAGGGAAATCCACAGAAAAGAGAGGTTTTCTATTTTTATTTAGGTAACTTTGTTCATACCCACCCTGAAATGTGCTGACAGTTGTTTGTAATGGTTTCCTCAGAATTTCTCCCAAGTTTGCTGACTTGCAGCATGGTATGTCAGGATCAATTAACAGGGTCTGGTGACTTCCTTGGTCATTTCATCAATCCCCCCAGCTGCAGCTGCTGCTGCCCCAGCTCCTACATGTGTTTGTGTTCCCAACAGAACATCTCTGGTGACATGAGATGGACTGGCCTGTCTCTGAGTACACTCAGACAGTCACAGGCTGCTCTTCTGCAGCCTCATATAACATCATTCCTATGGCCAGGCAACAAATATTCTCTTGCCTGATGGCCATGGCTTTGTACCAGCTTCATCCCAGCAGCCTGGGAAGGAGAAGGCTCTGGGGATACCTCAGAGCTCCTGCCAGGACTTTAGGAGCCTACAGGAGAGCTGGAGACAGACTATGGACTGGGGCATGGAGCTGATAGATGTGCTGTGTTCAGAGTTAATTTTCTTAATAGTGGCAGGTATGGGGCTGTGTTTTTGCAGTTCTACTGCACACAGAGTTGATAACACAGAGATATTTTTGGTTAGTGCTGAGCAGTGCTCCCAGAGGGCCAAGACCTTTTCTGCTTTTTGTAGTGCCAGGCTGGCCAGGAGGCTGGGGGGACTTGGGAGGTTGGGAGGAGACACAGCCAGGACAAGTGATCCTAAGTGACCTGAGGGATCTCCCAGAGCATGTGGCATCATGCTGAGGATATAAAGTGAGGGGAAGAAGGAAGAAGGAGGGCACATTTGTAGTGGTGAGTTTTGTCTTTTTCAGGTAACTGTTAGGTGGGATGAGCCCTGCTCTCCTGAAGGTGGGTGGACATTTTCTGTCCAAGGGGAATGGGCAAAGAATTCCTTGAAAGTGCTTTGCTTGTGTGCACAGCTTTTGCTGTCCCTGTTACACAATCTTTAATTCCACGCACGAGTTTTCCATCTTTTACCCTCCCAGTTCTCTCCCTGATCCCGGTGTCTGGGGAGTGAGGGAGCGGCTGTGGGGGGTGTGGGTGCAGGCGGGGGAAAAACCAAAACATTAGGACAAGGTGAAATGGCTTGAAATGCACTGAATGTAGGTATAGATTGGATATGAGGTGAATGTTTGGTACTGTGTGGTGGTGAAACCCCAGCAGAGGTTGCCCATAGAAGCTGAGATTGCCCCATCCCTGGAAGTGTCCATGGGCTCATTGGCTTGGGTTTGGAGCAACCTGGGATAGTGGAAGGTAACCCTGACCATGAGAGGGCATGGAACTAGCTGGTCCTTAAGGTTCTTTCTACCCCAAAATGTTCTGTGAGTCAATAATCATTCATTCACTCAAACTAAACTGGACTCATTTCCTTCCATTTAGAAAAGTCCAGGAATAAGAGAATGATGAGTTGGTTGTTAGAAGCAGAACTACGCAGAGAAGTCTGTTTGACCAAGGATTTTTTTAAACAAACTGGTTGGATCATGTGGTTCCTTTTGTCTCTGTTAACCTGGCACTGATGCCTTAATAAAAGAGGGGTTTAGCCAGAGTGAGGGAGAAGGCCAAGAAGAAGCTGATGTGGCAGAGCTGGGTCGAATTCCTCCCTTCTGCTGAGGCCCATCTGACATAACAAAGCAGGGCCCAACAGTGGTCACATCATTAGAAGGGGCCATAAAGCATCAGAAACCCCCAAAGTGTCCCCAACCCCACAGTGCTGCATGACACAGGGTAAACCCCTCCCGGGGTAAAGTGGGGCAATCCCACAAAAGCCTGAAGGAACAGAACCCTTTGAACTCTTTGTTACACAGGCCCCCACACCTAAAGGATCAAGACTGAGGACATCAAGGTTGCAGGTGTGATTGCTGGAGCCATGGGGGTGTCTTGTGTGAGCTGTTGGCAACCTGGCCCACTTTGTTCATGCCCATTCCCAGGAGAATAACTGGTGTCTGATGCTGACACTTGTGTGGGTGTTATGGCATCCTCAGATTGCACTTGGACACCCAATGTCCTGCAAGGATCCTCTGGGCACTCTCAAGTAGTTATAGAAATTTCAGTGAGAAGCAACTTGTGGCTTATGTAAGACATGACCCTGCAATCCACCACTGCAGCAAATAGCTTTTATTTTAAGCTCTTGCAAACTAAATGAGGTGGTACACAATGATCTTTTACAACCATGAATACATTTCCCCAAATCATTTTCCCATAAATCTGCAGAAAAGCTTCAGAAGCAGAGCAGAGAATGAAGCAATCCAAGGAGTGCATCACAGCAATTTAGCTTTGGCTGCTCAAAGCTTTGTATGTATCTGATGCCAAAGCCTGCCTGTCTGATACAACAGGTGCTACTCTCAAGTGCACTTTCAAAAGCAAGCAAACAAAAGCATGTCCCAGGATCACATAATCACAGAATTGTTGGGTTTTGGAGGGACTTCTCAAGATCTCCTCATGCAAATTCCAGGCTCAAGCAGGATGAGCCAGAGCAGGTTGTCCAGAATCATGGTTGGGGTTTGGGTATGTGCAGACATGGAGATGTCCAGACAAGATGTCTGGGCAGCCTGAGGTGCCCTGGTGGCACAGCCTTGCTAAGGAGGGGAGGGACAAGTCAGCTGCACACTGTCAGGGAGAGCTAAGGAGGAGAGGACTCATCCCTGAGAGCTCTCTCCTGAGATGGGCAGCAAAGCAAAGCAGCTGGAGGCTCTGGCCACTGGCTTTGTGCCTTTGGGCAGAGGAGGAGGTGCCCTGAGGGACAGAGCTGCAAACACAGCAGACAAGGAAGCAGCACAGAAGGTGCACAGGACATTTGTCCCCCTGTGCTCTGCTCTGCTGAGAGCCCAGCTGCAGTGCTGCCTCCAGCTCTGGGGCCCACAGCTCCAGAAGGATCCAAAGCTGTTGGAGTGGAGTCCAGTGCAGGCCATGAAGGTGCTCTGAGGGCTGGAGCCCGTCTGCTCTGGAGAGAGGCTGAGAGAGCCGGGCATGTTCAGTCTGGAGAAGGCTCCAGAGAGTCCAGTACCTACAGGATGTCTAAGAGGGCTGGAGAGGCTCTTTGGACAAGGGGATGGAGCGACAGGACAAGAGGGAATGGTTTCACACTGATGGAGGGCAGGGTTAGAGGGCATACCCTAAAGGAGCAAATTCCTGGGAGCAGGCTGTGATATATAGAGCAAAAGTTACCCAGAGCTGTTCTGACTGCTCCATCCCTGGAAGTGTTCAAGGCCAGGCTGGGGATGGCTTGGAACAACCTGGGGCAGTGGAAGGTGTCCCTGCCTCTGGCAGACAGGTCAAAATACATGAATTTTACTACGCTCCCCTCAAAACCAACCCATTTTGTGATTCTGTGATTCTGTGACATGTTAGAAAATCTCCTGAGCCTTTTACATCTACCGGGGACAATCATTGTTGAACAGAGTAACCACCGTCCCCTTATAGAGCTTGGTTAACATCTCCTCCAGTTTCCCCAGCCTGAGGTTAGTCACCACGTTCATGTCTATCTTGTTCTCAGCGATGGCCCCCCAAGCCTTTATGGGCTTGTTGCCCCTCACACAGCAGGCAGCTGACCAGATGTGGCTGGGTACATTAACCCTCCTATTGGGGCTGTTCCCAGGCACAACACCCGTGATGACATAGGTGGTATCACAGCCCTCGGTTCTCCGGGCCATCGAGTCCTCGTACTCTTTCCAGGCACCCTCGTTGAGTGTTTTGTACTGGGGCACTATGTTGGTGAGGGTGAAGGTAGCCGTCTTGCCATCGCCAGTTTGGTGGCCACTGGGACTCAAGTGACCACGTTCCAGAAACAGGGCATCGACGTAGTCCTTGTCAATAGCCTGATTCTTGCCAATATCTGCTGGAGTGATCCCGTAGGTATCTATGATGGAACGCTCTGTTTCCATATACTTGAGATAATCTTGCTGGATCAGCTTGACAGGATAAGAAGAGGAAAAGGTGTCAGTACTGAGGATGCATGTAATGAAACAGATTACCCTGGAGCACACATCTCTGATTGTCAAAACCCCACTTTGGTCTCCTCAGTGTAGGAAAATTCATGAATCAGAGAGAAATCATAAACATGCCCCTCCTGCATGAACACAGAATCTTTAACTAGAAAGTATCTCAGAATGTGACTGCTCCCATTTTGACTTGTCATTTTGTGATCCAACCTGCAGCCTGTGCTGGGAGCATGGATGGATGCATGAGACAAGGAGTGTTGTCCACTCCTAGGATTGAAAGGTGACTTTGGTGAGAAAGTTTCCCCACCAAATCTGCCTCTCTTTCCTCCTATCCCCACTGCCCAAATCTGCTCAGGGATTTTCCTGGATCCACTCACACCACGGGGTGATTCATTGATTCTGTGATTTTATGTGTGGTTGCTACAGGTTTAACCCAGTCCTCGAACACAAAATGTTTCCTTCTCTAACCCCATACCCTGGGAAATGTGACAGGAAATCAGTCCTGGAGCTGAGGATTCCCTGGGAGGGTTGCAGTTTATTTAAGGATGAACATATTTTCTCTGGATACAAAAGATCTCAGTGTAAATGGTATGTGTTACAGCAGTGCTAAGAATGTGTCTGAGAGCTGATCTGAGCCAGGCAGCATTTTCTGCAGCATCACTCAAAACAAGTTACAAAGGATCAGCCCCTGAGAGGAACCTGTAATCCCAAAAGAGTCCTGGGGATTCTTTGGCAGTGCTCCAAAAAGCACTCTGGAGAAAGTTAACAAAATCAATGATGGTCAAGGTAATCTGTCTCTATAGTCTGAAAAGAGAAGAGCAGTGATGGGTGTGGAACATGCTGGCCTGGTGGCAAGTGGCCTGGCCCATGCAGGGGGTTTGGATTGAGATGATCTTTAAGGTTCCTTCCAACACAAACCCCTCTCTGATTCTACAAAATGACAGAAGATTTTATGCCTCACTAATGTGAAGGCTTCAGCTGTGCAGGAGCAGTTTAATTGCTCATGTTCATTTGAGTAACAAGTGCAAATGATTATTTTTTTCATAATTCAACAGGTTGTTCTTCATCTATAGGAAAGCATATTTAGCCTCCCTCTGGAACTGGACATCATGATCTTCCACATTTTCAATCAAAATACTCCTACTCCTCTGCCCATGGAAAGGTCCTGAATTTTTTGCCCTAAAATTCCTTAATTGGCCTGGCCTGTGTTCCTGGAGGTGTGAAGGACATTTGTGAGGGCTCCATAGCTTTGGAGTTCTGTCTGTCTGCTGGATCCTTCTGGACCAAGCCTGAGCCAAAGGTGCTCAGGGCTCACTGCCCATGCATGGAGATCACACCCTTCTGACTGGACTGACACTGCTGCTCCTCACTTTTCACTGCCTCAAACATCACTCCAGAAATCCCTCCACACTTAAGCTGACACTCTCATCCCCAGTGCCTTTTCCCCCAAGCCTTTGTCCCTGGGGCATCTCAGTCCCTTCTGAGTTTCTGCTCACTTCTCTCACAGCCCTCACAAAGCCTGTTTGACTCTTCACTGGGAACAGATAAGCTCTGTCACGGGTGCAGAACAACTCAGGGTAAAGTGGGGAACAGACCCCAGCAGGACTGGTGTTTCCTCAAGTTTAGCCCCTCTTGGGAGCCTTTTCCCCATTATTTGGTCCCCTACCCCAGCAGGGCACAGGGAGGGGAATCATTGGACTTTGTAATGTAACACAAATTAATCTGATTTAATGTTCTGTCAGGTGAGAGTGCGGGGTTTACTGGCTGAGCTAAGGCTGTGCAGGCTCGGCCCGCTAGGGGCCGCTGACAGGGCCAGATAGCCCAGCCCGGCGCTGCCACTGGGCTCGGTCACCCCGGGTCGGCGCTGCCCTGCGGTGGCAGGCAGGGACGGAGCTTCCCCTGCTCCTACGGCAGCGGCGGCGGGCGGGGACGGAGCTTTCCCGCGCCCATGGCGCCGGCGGCGGGCAGGGACGGAGTTTCCCCGCTCCTGCCGCGGCGGCGGCGGGCGGGGACAAAGCACCCCGTCGGCTCCGCGGGCCACAGCAATGGCTTCCGCGGGGCTCCCGTCGGCTCCCCGAGCCGCAGCAATGGCGGCGCCGGCTTCCCCCCCCGTCCCCGGGCCGCGGCAATGGTGGCGCGGGCTTCCCCCCCCCCTCCCCGGGCCGCGGTAGGGGCGGCCCGGGTCCCCCCTCTCCTCCCCGGGCCGCGGTAGGGGCGGCCCGGGTCCCCCCTCTCCTCCCCGGGCCGCGGCAGGTGAAGGTAGAAAACTGGGCACCTTTGGGATATGATTCATCTCATCCTCCTGCTGATGTCTCAGATGCATCAGAGGAACCACGTGGTGCAGGTGTTTGAAAGTAAAAGGATAAAATTCCCATCCAGTGTGTCCATTTGCCTGTGAGTATTGTTGAGGTGGTAGGAAACAGAAGTGGTAATTTAAATGCTGCAGCTCATCTGTGAGTGAGTGTACGGTGATGTGCAGTAAGAGAAAAACTCACCTGGGGCTCAACAAACCATGAGTCAGATCTGCCTCCTGGTCCAGGCTGGTAGATGTAAGCAGAGTACCTTGGAATTCTATTGGTTCTGTCATACAGGGTGGCAAAGCGATATTGGTTTTGATAGACCTGGCAGATCCTGGCTGCATTCACTGGACGAATACCACCACTTGGGGGGGTCTTCTCATAGAAGAACCGAGTACAAGGTCCTTGAAAGGACTTCACCACCTCGCTGTGTCCCAGCCAGAGGCAGCTCGCCAACACCTGCAGCAGCAGCCCCAGCATGGTGGGAGGATTTCAGTGAAGGGCTCTTGCTCCCCTGGAAGGCAAATGCAGAGGGACACTCAGCTTGGACAGAGCTGGGCATGGCCTGGAGGTTTTTTGTGCAGGTGGACAGAGGTGGCAGAGGAAGAGATTATGGGAGACCAGGAAAGGAGTAATTTCTGTCCTGCTGGATGTGGAAAAATCTTGAGGGCAATAAGGGTGAAATCTAGACCAGGGTTTAGGTGCCCAGAGGAGGAGGCAGCAGTGGGAGAAGTCAGCCTGGGTGAGGAAGGAGACAAAGCCACCACAAGTTTCATCACCTCTCACTGCAAAGTTATCTTGCAAGTGAGGCACAGCCCTGGGACAAGGTCACCTTTCCCCACCTCCCTCCTGCCCTGAGCACCTCCCCACAGCAGACACCTGCAGCTGGGCACGGACTCTGCTCAGCCCCTGCAATGCTGAGCTGGGCTTGAATCTCATGGGGCACTGGACAGGGAAAGAACAGCAGTGCTGCACTTCCTACATGTCCCTGGCCCCATCCAGGTTCACACAGACACACAGCTCCTCCAGTCAGATCCAATCCTGAACCCCAATGATGCGCTTGGGCTCCTGCCTCTCAGCTGGCATTGGGCAATGGCTGTCCTGCTGCTCACCTTGCATTTCCACATTATACAAGGCAGACTCTAAACTTTCAGTGACATGGAGAGAAAAAATGAACGGGTCAAGCTGATGATATCAGCCAGAAAGAGGGATAATGGTCTGCATCAGGATAACACTTTAATCTTATCAGCACAATGGCTGCTGCAATGCGAGCACTGAGGGGTTGCAGCTCTTCCTCTGGGTCCATGGGATTCCTGCTGCTACCCCTCTTCATCTTTGATGATGGATTTTCCTGTACTGTCAAAGGCACCATTGCACGAATTTCTTGGACAGACAGCTGTCCCATTTTGTCTTTCTCAGTGCTGATGTGATTCTCAGCAGTCAGTAAGATCATTCCTTTATGAGAAAACTGCTGAAAAGCTCCCTGGGATGCTGGCAACCAAGCAAGGGGCTTTGTGTCCTTTCAGAGGCAGCACAGGTTTGGGATGGCAGGGATGCTTCCATTTGCATGGCCAGACACTCAGTGGAGTGGTTTATTATCAGCAGCATTTGGAATAAGGCAGGTAGGACAGGCAGTTCAAAGGGTTCCTGGCACAGAAAGCTGCCACAGCCTCTAAAGCACAAAGCTCAGCTTTGGCTGGGAAGGGGCTGAGCTGAGAGCTGCTGAGGGCTTGAAAAGTCACCTTGCACATTTGCTCTTTTCATACCCTTCTCCCTGACCCTCATCTCTCCATTTCCATTGCATTCAGCATGTTGAGCTACACACAGACCTGCTCTGACCCAAGACATCTGCTCCTTTTCTCTTTTCAAGTCCTGGATCAGGAATGTGCTGACCAAAGAGCTGGAAACTGAGAACATGAACCTCTGGTGGTGACTTCTTACATTACTCTGCAGAGCACAGCCCTGTCTGCCCCAAATCAATCCGAGAAATTTCTAAAAATTCCTTTAACAAGGAGATTAAAAATTATCTAACTGACTTAATATCTAACGTAACAGATATATAGAAAAAAACTACGGTGAAAATGTGCAGCACAAGATTCTGATCAGAGTCCCAAAGTGACAGAGGACTCTCAAATGCCTCTGCTGCAGACTCAGACTGACTGGGTTTATACTGTCTCCAAGCAGGCAGAGCTGTTTTATTTCCCAAACAGGGGTTAGAGTGAATTTTCTAGGAGTTCAGTCACATGTGTTTTTCCAGAGGCCTCTTGCAAGGTCATGGTATAGGTTTTGGTGCTCAATAACTTCACCCCTAATTCTTACCTAACTTCAGTTTCTATCCCCAATCATTCCATCTCTTCTTGCCCTCCTACTGAAAAAGAATACTAAAGGGCTGCAAAATTCAGTGCATGCATAAGCTCTGATTGCTCCTTGGAGCTCAGCAACTCCAGCCTAGGCTTTCTCTGTACATATTTATTGCAAAGCTCAGGGAAATCTTTGAGTATTGGAGTGAGTGGTGAGGAAGGAGCAGGAGCTTACCTTGAAGCAGAGTCTCAGAAGAGGCAGCTGAAGAGTTCCTTCAGTCTTGTCCCTGGAGAAAGGAGTGCTTGAATCCTCAGGAGTGCCACTGCAATATATACCCAGTCATAAATATGCCCCTCCTTATAAACAGAGAATTCCAGATAAAAGAGAAGTTTTCTATTTTTTTAAGGGAATTTGTTCATACCCACCCTAAAAGGTGTTGACAGTTGTTTGTAATAGTTCCTCAGAATTTCTCCCAAATTTGCTGGCTTGCAGCATGGTATTTAAGGATCAGTTAAATATATACCCATTCCTGAATTTCCCCTTTCTTATTAACAGGGAATTCCACAGAAAAGAGAGGTTTTCTATTTTTATTTAGGTAACTTTGTTCATACCCACCCTGAAATGTGCTGACAGTTGTTTGTAATGGTTTCCTCAGAATTTCTCCCAAATTTGCTGACTTGCAGCATGGTATGTCAGGATCAATTAACAGGGTCTGGTGACTTCCTTGGTCATTTCATCAATCCCACCAGCTGCAGCTGCTGCTGCTCCAGCTCCTACATGTGTTTGTGTTCCCAACAGAACATCTCTGGTGACATGAGATGGACTGGCCTGTCTCTGAGTACACTCAGACAGTCACAGGCTGCTCTTCTGCAGCCTCACATAACATCATTGCTATGGCCAGGCAACAAATATTCTCTTGTCTGATGGCCATGGCTTTGTACCAGCTTCATCCCAGCAACCTGGGAAGGAGAAGGCTCTGGGGATACCTCAGAGCACCTGCCAGGACTTTAGGAGCCTACAGGAGAGCTGGAGACAGACTATGGACAAGGGCATGGAGCTGATAGATGTGCTGGGTTCAGAGTTAATTTTCTTGACAGTGGCAGGTATGGGGCTGTGGTTTTTTGAGTTCTGCTGCACACAGAGTTGATAACACAGAGATATTTTCGGTTATTGCTAAGCAGAGCTTTCCCAGAGCCAAGACCTTTTCTGCTTTTTGTACTGCCAGGCTGGCCAGGAGGCTGGGGGCACTTGGGAGGTTGGGAGGAGACACAGCCAGGACAGGTGACCCTAAGTGACCTGAGGGATCTCCCAGACCATGTGGCATCATGCTGAGGATATAAAGTGAGGGGAAGAAGAAAGAAGGAGGGGATGTTTGCAGTGGTGAGTTTTATCTTCCCAGGTAACTGTTAGGTGGGATGGGGCCCTGCTCTCCTGGAGGTGGGTGGACATTTTCTGTCCATGGGGAATGGTCAAAGAATTCCTTGAATGTGCTTTGCTTTTGCTTTCCCCGTTACAGTGTCTTTATCCTCACCCATGGCTTTTCCAGCTTTTACCCTCCCAGTTCTCTCCCTGATCCCGGTGTCTGGGGAGTGAGGGAGCAGCTGTGGGGGTGTGGGTGCAAGCTGGGGAAAAACAAAGACATTAGGACAAGGTGAAATGGCTTGAAATGCACTGAATGTAGGTATAGATTCAATATTAGGAAAATATTTGGTACTGTGGGGTGGTGAAGCCCCAGCAGAGGGTGCTTATGAAATCTGAGACTGCCACATCCCTGGAAGTGTCCATGGACTCATTGGCTTGGGTTTGGAGCAACCTGGGATTGCGGAAGGTAACCCTGATCATGAGAGGGCATGGAACTAGCTGGTCCTTAAGGTTCTTTCTACCCCAAAATGTTCTGTGAGTCAATAATCATTCATTCACTCAAACTAAACTGGACTCATTTCCTTCCATTTCCAACAGTCCAGGAATAAGAGAATGATGAGTTGGTTTTTACAAGCAGAACTATGCAGAAAAGTGTGTTAGACTGAAGTTTTTTTAAACAAACTGGTTGAGTCATGCTGTTCCTTTTGTCTCTATAAACCCGGGACTGGTGTCTTAAGTAATGTGGGGTTTTCCAGAGTGTGGGAGGAGGCCAAGAAGAAGCAAATGTGGTAGAGCTGGGGTAAATTCCTCCTTTCTGCTGCAGCCCATTTGACATAACAAAGCAGGGCCCAACAGTGGTCACATCATTAGAAGGGACCATAAAGCATCAGAAACCCCCAAAGTGTCCCCAACCCCACAGTGCTGCATGACACAGGGTAAACCCCTCCCAGGGTCAAGTGGGGCAATCCCACATAAGGCTGAATGCACAGAACCCTTTGAACTCTTTGTTTCAAAGTCCCCCACCCCTAAAGGATCAAGAGTGAGGACATCAAATGTTACTGTCTGTGGTTCCCAAGCGGTGAAAGGCACAGTAACGTGACACTCTCTTACAAGAGTAAGAAAGAGCTTTTGTTCACGGAAATCATAGGTTTAAATAGCATACATTGTGCAAAGCAATTTAGAGAAACTTCATTGGGCAGAGGAGCAACACCCCTTTAGAAACACACTCTGTGACTAACAATATGTACTCTATCAAGTGTGTAGTCTGTTTTGGGTTCTTGTCCTTGAGCACTCTGAGAAAAAAGCTCATCCAGCCTGGGAAAACTCCTGGCTGCATTTTCCTATGCCTCAAACAGTTGCCCACAATCAAAGTTGCAGGTCTCATTGCTGGAGCCATGGAGGTGTCTTGTATGAGCTGTTGGCACGCTGGCCTACTTGGTTCATGGCCATCCCCAGGAGAATACCTGGTGTCTGATGCTGACACTTGTGTTGGTGTTATGGTGTCCGCAGATTGCACTTGGGGCCCTAACGTTCTGCCAGGATTCTCTGGGCACTGTGACATAACTGGTGGCTGCTGGAAATTTCAGTGAGAATCAACTTGTCATTTATATAAACCATAAGCCTTGCAATCAAGCAATGCAGCAAATAACTTTATTGTGAACACCTGTATTGGGTCTGACTGAGGTAGAGATCACAGCCCTGACAGTGCTGTGCTTTACATTGGTTGCTGGATAGGTCGTGATAACAGACCAGTGTTTTGGCTTCTGCCAAGCAGCGCTGCTCCTCTGACATTCCTTCCCCCACCAAAGGGGATGGGAGTGGGCAAGACCCTGGGAAGGGACACAAGCAGGCCCACTGACCCAAATTAGCTGAAGGGATATTCCATACCATTACTTCAGCTCAGATAAAAAAGCTAAGGTGAAGAAGCAGAAGAGGGGGGCATTTGTGAATTTTCTGTTTTCGCCTTCCGGAGGAACCATTATGCGTGCTGAAGCCCTGATTCCCAGGAGGTGTTTGAACATCACTCTGATGTGAATTAGAGACTGACTTTTTCTCTCTTTAGCTCTTGCATGTACAGACACACACCTTCCTGGAGAGGGTGTGTGTGTAGATTCCTCCTTGGAGTGGAGATGCTTCTCAAGGTTACTTCTTGAGGGTGAGCCAAAGAGATTTGACCATGGCCATTGGTATGGGTGAGTAACATCAATCTCTATGTACAGTAATTTCACGAGTATAAGCTGCACCGTTTTGACTAAAATTTTGGTCCGAACCTGAAGTGCGGCTTATATATGGACAAAGAACAAAAATTTGCTGTTTTAGGAGGACAGGTGTGTGCTGAGAAAGGCAGGAGCTTCTCTTTGAAATGGAGAATGTAAACCCCCTCCCTCCAAATTATTATAATTTTGAAATCAAGGGGCTTTCAGGCAAAAATATAGGAATTAGGAATAACAGTTCTTTACTACGGAAATTAAAATAGAAATACAGTACTACAAAGAAACAAACCCCAAACCCTGACACAGTCAGAGTACAACCTGACACCCGTCAGGCAGGGTGTTGGCAGCAGTCCCATTCCATGGTGGCTGCATCCTCCTGCAGTGACAGATGTGGCTCAATTGGAGCAGTGCTCCTGTACAAGGTGCAGTTTCCCTCTAAAGCTCCAGTGGTGATGTGGAGAAATCCGGTTTTCCTCTGGAGTCCAGTGGAGAAAGGGGCTCCCTTAGTGTCCCAAAACCTCTGTTTTTATCTTGGTAAGAAATGTTGGGCTCTTCCCCCTGGCTGGAGCAACTCCCAATGGGATGCAGTAATTTTATCAGTGCCACAGTGGGACTCAATGGCCATGAGCAGAAAATGACTGGCTGGAGGAAGGATGGGTTGTGAAAAGATAAAGAACACTGCCCCAGCTGGTTTATAAACCATGGCCATTAACAGGAGATATCCCATGAGATAAAGAACACTGCCCCAGCTGGTTTATAAACCATGGCCATGAACAGGAGATATCCCATGAGATAAAGAACACTGCCCCAGCTGGTTTCAGTGGATGTCCCATTAGCAGAATATCTCCTACAGAGATCAGGATCACTGCCCCAACCCTCAACAGATGGTGATAGAACAGATACCTTTGATCACACTCTGTATTGTAACGTGCGGATTATAATCAGGTGCTGGTTTTATTAGAACTGCTTTAATGTATCTGCTTCAATACTGCTTCATAGTCCACAATACTATACTAGTAGTTATAGCTTCCATACTGTGAACTACATAATTCTGATTAACATATTTTGCCTTCATAATTCATATATAATTATGTAAATATGTATGGTTCTAAATCCTCTAACCTGTGAGACAAGTTATATGAAGTTTCAATTGCACATCTATTTAATCCTTTACATGTAAACAATAGACAAAATCTGGGACTAAGATTGGATCCAGCTGAACCCAGACAGCTTGCTGAGAAGGAGTTTACCAAGCAAGGGGAGTCCTTTCTGCAGCTCATGACTCAAGAGGACTCTTTGCCTGACCCTCCCATTCTGCCCACAAAATCACCCTCAAGAGAAAGGGACCCCCCAAGATCCCTAGATGTTAATGGTCAAAAGGAAGAACAAAAATCAGAAGATACGTAAAATTTCACACGGTTTTATTAGTAAATTACACACTTGGCATGAATTGTTATGTTAGTACCTAAACTACTCTGTAAATACATAGCAGTGGGTATCCTTTTATGGATAAATTTCCCTGACCTGAAGACAGGTTTCTCACTTTGTAATGGAAATTAGATATCATGTGAAGTCTGTTCTCTCAGACCTTCCTGGAAATGAGTCAGAGTCTTTTGGGAATCTTGGGTTGTCTTGTTCCCCTACAGTGCATTTGTCCCCCTGTGCTCTGCTCTGCTGAGAGCCCAGCTGCAGTGCTGCCTCCAGCTCTGGGGCCCACAGCTCAAGAAGGATCCAAAGCTGTTGGAGTGGAGTCCAGAGGAGGCCACAAAGATGCTCCAAGAGCTGGATCACATCTGCTCTGGAGAGAGGCTGAGACATCTGAGGGGGACAGAGCCTGGAGAAAAGAAGGCTCTTGGGAGAACTTCCAGTGTCTAAAGGATTTTAAAAGAGAGAAGGACTTGGGACAAGGGCATGGAGCAGCAGGACAAAAGGGAATGGCATTAAACATAAAGCAGGTGGAGTTAGATTAGATGTTAAGAAGAAATTCTTTACTGTGAGGGTGGTGAGGCCCTGGCATGGGTTGTCCAGAGAAGTTGTGGCTGCTTCATCCCTGGAAGTATTCAAAGCCATGTTGGGCAGGGCTTGGAGCTACCAAGGACAGTGAAATATGTCCCTGCCCATGGCCCGTGGATGGTCTTTGAAATTCCTTCCAATCCAAACCATTCTGTTATTCTGTGACGTGTGGCAAAAACTCCCGAGCCTGTTCCACCCAGGATGTGAGGCTTAGTCCCGGGGACAGTCAGTGTCAAACAGGGAAACCTGTCCCCTCCCATAGAGCTCAGTTAATGTGTCCTCCAGTTCCCCCAGCGTGAGGAGCTGGACCTCGTTCTTGTCATTCTCAGCAATGACCGCCCAAGCCTTTACGTAGCTGTTGTCAACTATGCAGCAGGCAGCTGACCAGAGGTGGCTGGGTTTATTAACCCTCCCCTTGGCGATGTAGTTGTTCCCAGGCACAGCACCCACCACGACATAGGTGGTTGTACAGCCCTGGGTCCTCCTGATCATCGTTTGCTGCTCGTAGTTGTTCCAGGCACCACCGTTGAGCTTCTCATCCTGGGGCACTATGTTGGTGAGGGTGAAGGTAGCCACCCTGCTGCTGTAGTCATCATGGTGGCCATTGGGGTTCAAATGGCCTCGGTTCAAACCCGTCAGATTCTTGTAGTCATGGAGGATAGCCTGGCTCTGGCTGAGTTTCTCTAAGCTGACGTTGTATTTATTTAAAAGTGTCCACTCTTTTTCCATAGTTTTGGGATAAGTTGGGCCAATCAGCTTGACAGAGGAAAAGAAGAGGAAAAGTAGTTAGTATTGGAGATGGGGATAATAGAACAGATTTTCCTAGAGCAGAAGTCTCTGAGTATCAAGATCCCTTTTTGGGTATCGTCTTGATTTGGTACAACACCAGATTAATTGTTTGAGTTCCTATAAGGAACAAGTGCAAACGTTTGTTTTTTTTTTTATTTCAGAAATTCGTTTCACATTTAATGCATTATATTTAGCTTTTTGGCACACTGTATATGGGTTTTGTCTGTGGTTCATTTTCACCTAAATCCATCCTGCCACTCAGTCCTTAGCAATTACATGAATTTCTTCTTTTCGTGTCCATTATTTCCTTGGCCTATTTTCCTAAAGTCCTGAAGTTTATCTGAAAGATGCTTGGTAGAGCTCTGTAGCTTTGGAGTTCTGTCTGTCTGCTGGATCCTTCTGGACCAAGCCTGAGCCAAAGGTGCTCAGGGCTCACTGCCCATGCATGGAGATCACACCCTTCTGACTGGACTGACACTGCTGCTCCTCACTTTTCACTGCCTCAAACATCACTCCAGAAATCCCTCTACACTTAAGCTGACCCTCTCATCCCCAGTGCCTTTTCCCCCAAGGCTTTGTCTCTGGGCCATCTCAGCCCCTTCTGAGTTTCTCCTCACTTCTCTCACAGCCCTCACAAAGCCTGTTTGACTCTTCACTGGGAGCAGATAAGCTCTGTCAGGAGTGCAGAACAACTCAGGGTAAAGGGGGAAGCAGATCTCAGCAGGACTGGTGGTCCCTCAAGTTTAGCCTCTCTTGGGATCCATTTCCCCATCACTTGGTCCCTCACCCCAGCAGGGCACAGGGAGGGGAATCATTGGACTTTGTAATGTAATGCAAATTAATTTGCTTTGCTATTCCTGTCAGGTGAAGGCAGAAAACTGGGCACCTTTGGGATATGACTCATCCTCCTGCTGATGTCTCAGATACATCAGGGAAATCATGTGATGAAGGTGTTTGAAGTTATAGGAGGAGAATCCCATCCAGTGTGTCCATTTGCATGTGTGTAGAGGGGTGGGACCAAATAGAAATGGTTATTTTAATACTGCTTTTAATACCACTTTAATACTGGTGATGTGCAGTAAGAGAAAAACTCACCTGGGGCTCGACCAGCCATGTTTTAGGTCTTTTGCCAGGTCCAGGTTGGTAGATGTAAGCAGAGTAGACAGGAATGCGCATCTTCCTGTCATACAGGGTGGCAAAGTAATACTGGTTCTTGTAGCGCTGGCAGATCCAGGCTGGCTTCTGCGGCTCCAGAGCTTCATTTGGGGGAATCCCCCCGAAAAAAAACTGAGGACATGAAGTTTCAAAGGACGTCACCACCTCGCTGTGTCCCAGCCAGAGGCAGCTCGCCAACACCTGCAGCAGCAGCAGCAGCCCCAGCATGGTGGGAGGATTTCAGTGAAGGGCTCTTGCTCCCCTGGAAGGCAAATACAGAGGAGGAGACTATGAGAGACCAAGGAGGGGGTAACTTCTGTCCTTCTGGGTATGGAAAAATCATCAGCACTATAGGGGTGTGCCGGGAGATGACTGGGGATGAAAGGATAACAGTAGAGAAGTTACAGGGGAAAATACGGTTGCTCCTCCCTGGATGAAACACAGTCAGTGTACCTGGCCTCCCACACACAAGAAGGACTAAATCTAAGGTGGGCCTAAACAGCAGATGGAGTGGAGGAGCGACCCATGGCCAGGCTCTGTCAAAACCCTTGCAGAGGAGACACCTCGGTGGTATTTTCTAGCTGATAATCTGCATGGCAACTGAAAACCATGGGACAGAAATGAAGATGTCCTGCTGCTGAATCAGCAACCATGGCAAAATTCCTCTCCTTGGTCTGATGCACATCCCCATCCCAAAGTTACTGCAGGTCCTTTATTGAGATATCCAGCCCCAAGGCATGAGAGCCCCTCACTGAGAAAGATGTATTACTACATGCAAATGCTACCTAAATGTAAAGAAATAGTATAAAAGGTAATTAAAAATGGAGAGAAGTGATGGAAGACTCCTTTGTAACTTCTGGGATCAGCTGATGGGCTGAACCTGCCTTCTCTCCCTTAGGGAAGCCTATTGGGCAAGAATCCTACTTTACGCATGCTGAATGATTGCCTCAAGCCAGCTTTTGTTGGGGATTAAAGCTTATTAGTATGTTGTTCTGAATTAATATCTTGCTTTGAATATCTTTTTGCAGTCAGATACTTTCACTGGCAAGCCTCAAACCTTGACCTGTCACAGTTTTATTAATAGTGTTATTCTGTAAACAGATAAGGTGAGTCCTTCAGGGGCGCTGGCAGTTTCTGGCAGTGGGTAAAGGTGTGGAGACTCAGGAGGGGTTTCTCTGGTTGGTGTGTGAGCCTAAACAAATCAGTCAAACCCTCCAACCCAGAGAACTGCTCAGTGAAGGGTCCCCACAACAGGGCACCAACAGACATAAGGGTTTTGGCTTTCATGGGGCACTGAAAGACTGAACACGCGCTAAAGGTTTGTGCAAATCTCCGTTTCTCACAAGACAGAATTAAATCTAAAACAGGTTTTAGGTGCCCAGGGGAGGCAATGCTGGGGGCACAGTCAATCTGAGGGGTGTTCCAAACCCACTCAATGCCTAAACAGCTCTCACAGCAAAGTTACCATGGATCTGAGGTATAGCACTGGGACATGGTCACCTTCTCCAACCTACCTCAGCTGGTCAAGAGCTCAGCTTTTGCACTGGCATTGGAGAAAAAATCCTACTACAAAACAGGGCCTGGAAGACCCTACTTCCATACATGATCTCATAGAATCACAGAAGATGCTGAGTTGGAATGGTCCCATCAGGATCATGGAGTCCAACTACCGGACTTTGCCCAGGACAGCCCCAGAAATCCCACCATGAGCCAACAGTATTGTACAAACACATCTCGTACTCAGGCAGGTGTGGTGATGTGACTACTTCCCTGGGGAGCCTGTTTCAGGGCTCAGCCACCCTCTGGGTGAAAAACCTCTTCTTGATATCCAGCTTAAATCTTCCCTGACTCAGTTTCAGACCATTCTTATTCCCTCCTGCCCTGAGCACCTCCCCACAGCAGACACCTGCAGCTGGGCACGGACTCTGCTCAGCCCCTGCAATGCTGAGCTGGGCTTGAATCTCATGGGGCACTGGGCAGGGAAAGAACAGCAGTGCTGCACTTCCTACATGTCCCTGGCCCCATCCAGGTTCACACAGACACACAGCTCCGCCAGTCAGACCCAATCCTGAACCCCAATGATGCACTTGGGCTCCTGCCTCTCAGCTGGCATTGGGATATTAAGCCACATATAGCCTTGGCTCTGACACGAGACGTCTGGTCCATTTTCTCTTTAGCAACTCCAGAGCAGGAACACTGTGACCAGTAAGCTGGAAACTGAGAACAGGAACAAGTAGGGACTTTTTACAGTACTCTGCAGAGTATGCACATAGCTGCCCCAAATCAAGCAGAGAAGTTCCTGAAAAGTCCTTTTGCATCACCCCCTCCATGAGTTTAAAATATATTTAACTAACTTAATATGTAACTTAATATCAGATATGTAGAAACTAGCCTACCGTGGGAAAGAGTGGCACAGGACTCTGCTCGCAGCCCCAAAGTGGCAGAGAACTCTCAAATACCTCTGCTGCAGTCTCAGACTGGCTGTTTTTATATGAGCTCCCAGTAGGCAGAGTTGTTTGATTTCCCAAACAGGGTTTAAAGTGAATTTTCCAGCAGCTCAGCCACCTGTGTTTGTCCAGAGACCTCTTGCAAGGTCATGGGTGGAGTTTTGGTGCTCAATAAACTCACCCCTCCTTCTTATTCAACAGTTTGATGTTAATTTTCCCAGTGACTTGACTTGAAATTCTTTCCCAAATCATTGCTTCTGACCTTGCTCTCCTTTTCAGAAAGTGTTAAAGAGCTGCAAAATTCAGTGCATGCATAAACTGTCCTTGCTCCTTGGAGAGCAGATGTTGGAGCTCAGCAACTCCAGCCCAGGCTTTCTCTATGTATATTTATTCCAAAGCTCAGGAAAGACTTGAATATTGGAATAAATGGTGGGAAAGGAGTAAGAGCTTACCTTGAAGCAGAGTCTCAGAACAGGCAGCCAAAGACCTCCTTTCTTCTTCTCCCTGGAGAAACACTTGTCTGATCCCTCAGGAGTGCCACTGCAATATATACCTGGTCATAAAACTGCCTGCTGTGACAAACAAGGAATTTCATTGAAAAGGAAGGTTTTCTACTATTACTCAAGGAGATTTGTTCATGCCCACCCTGAACAGGGGTGACAGTTGCTATTTGCAATTTCCTCAGGATTTCTCCCAGGTTCTTGCAGCATCACGTGTCAGGAGAAAATAACTAGGTCTGGTGACTTATCTGTTCATTTCCTCATTCCCCATAAATGGGGACCTACATGTGTTTCTGTTCCTGGCAGAACATCTCTTGTGGCATGAGACTGACTGGCCTGTCTCTGAGTACACCCAGATGTTCACATTCTGCTCTTCTGCAGCCTCTCAGAACACAATTAGGATGGTCAGGCTGCATATTTCCCCTTGCCTGATTACAAAGGTTTTGTAAGAGCCCTTACACAGGCAAAGCCTGCTGCTGAAAAGGGTCTGGGAGATCTTAGAGCTCCTTTCAGTACCTGAGGGGGGTTCACATGGAGAGGAACTTTTGAGAAGGGTTTGGAGTGACAGGACAACAGGGAGCAGCTTCAAACACACTGAAGGAAGGGCTAGATTGGATGGCAGCATTAGATTTTAGTCTTGAGATGAGCAGGCTCAGGGAAGTCTACAATTACCTGGAAGGAGGTTGCAATGAGATTGAGGTTGGTCTCTTTTACCATTCCAGTAATGTGAGGACTAGAGGAAAAGGCTTTAAGATAAAACAAAGGAAATTCAGATTAGATATTAGAAAAAATACTTTCAACTCTCACGTGGTCAGGCAATGGAAAAGGTTGCCCAGAGAGGTGCTGGAGTCACCGTCCTTGGAGGTGTTTCAGAGGCATCTGAATTTGGCACTGGGTGATATGGATTTAGTGGTTTAAGGTTTACAGTGGTGGTGCTGGGAGAATGGTGCTACAGGATGACCTTGGAAGTCTATTCCAACCTTGGATTCTGTTATTCAGTGATTCTATTAAATGGATTCCTTTTTCTTTTTGGCTCCCCAAGTATTTCACAAGCTTGATGTGAAGGGCAGGGCTTTTCTGGGCACTACCAGGGATAAAGGCCCTGGGAAAAACCTGGGAAGTTGATAGAGGAGGGGCTGATGGAGATGATCAAGCAGCCAGTGGCTGCAGAGCCTGGAAAGCTGAGGCAGTGGGCATGGGATGAGCCATGGTGAGGATGAGTGGGGTCACAAGCCGCAGCCAGTGTGCAGAGGTGGGTGAGCAAGTCAGAGGGAGCCACCTGAGGAACAGCAGAGGTGTCTGCTAATGTCCCTCAGCCCAAAATAGAACTGATGTTCTGGGAACTGTGACATTATTTGTAGCAGAAATTTCAGCAAGAAGCAACTTGTGGTTAATACACAAGGTGACCCTGCAAACCAGCACTGCAGCAAATAAGTTTTACTGTGAATTAGTCAGGAACTAAATGATCTGTCCTATGCTGATCTTTTGGTTATGACATTAAATACATTGAATGTATCCAATATACTGGATATTTTGAACACATTTCCCCAAATCAGTTCCCTGAAATTTTTCAGAAAAGCTTCAGAAGCAGGGCAGAGAATGAAGGTATCCAAGGAGTGCATCACAGAAACTGAGCTTTGGCTGCTGACAGCTTCCTTTATATCCAATGCCTCATCCTGCCTGTCAGATACAACAGGTGCTGCTCTCAAGGTGCACTTTCAAAAGCAAGCAAACAAAAGCGTGTCCCAGGATCACATAATCACTGAATTGCTGGGTTTTGGAAGGACCTCTCAATATCTTCTAGTCCATACCCCTGGTTAAGGAGGATGAGCTAGAGCAGGTTGTCCAAAATCTTACACCTGGGGTGTTGTGTTTGGCTCTGGGGCCCACAGCATGAAAAGGACAAAAACATATTGGAGTGGAGTAGAGGGGAGGCCACAAAGATGTTCCAAGGTCTGGATGACCTCTGCTCTGGAGATAGGCTGAGACAGCCTTTGACAAGAAAAGGCTGTGGGGAGCAGTTGGGTCCCCTTTCACTACCTAGAAGTTCAGCATGAGATCAGGAGAGGGACTTTGGACAAGGAGTGACAGGACTAAAGGGAATGGTTTCACACTGTCAAAGGGCAGGGTTAAATGGGATGTTGGGGAGAAATTCTATACGGAGGGGGTATCACAGGGTGAGCAGAGAAGCTGTGGCTGTCCCATTCCTGGAAGTGTTCAAGGCCAGGTTGGATGGGGCTTGGACCAACCTGGTGCAGTGGACAATGTCCCTGCACAGGGAAGGATATGGAACAAAATGATCTTCACAGTCCCATAAAACACAACCCATTCTGTGATTCTGTGACATGGTGGAAAATCCATTAAATCTTTTCAGTCAAGGTTATGAGGTTTGTTAGCGGAGACAGACAGTGTGGAACAGAGAATCCTGTCCCCTCCCATAGAGCTGGGACAAGCTGGCCTCCAGCTCTGCCAGTGTGAGGTTCTGGACCTGGTTCTGGTTCTTTTCAGCAATGAGCACCCAAGGTTTCCTATTGGTCTTGGTCTGACAGCAGGCAGCTGACCAGATGTGGCTGAGTACATTAACTCTCCCATTGGAGATGTAGATGTTCCCAGGTACAGCACCCGTGAGGACATAGGTGGTGTCACAGCCCTGGGTTTTCTGGGGCATCGTTTTGTCCTCGTACTCTTTCCAGGCACCCTGGTTGAGCGTGCTGTACTGGGGCACTATGTTGGTGAGGGTGAAGGTAGCCGTCTTGATGTTGTTGCCAGTTTGGTGGTCACTGGGACACAAGTGACCACAGTTCAGATCCTGGAGGTTGTTGTAGTCTTGGTCAATAACCTGACTGTGGCCAGTTTGCTGTGGAGTAATCTTGTATTGTTTTTTGATGGATTACTCTGTATGTATATAATTGTATAATTTTCATTGATCAACTTGACAGGGTAAGAAGAGGAAAAGGTGTCAATTCTAAGGGTTCATGTAATGAAACAGATTACCTTGGAGCAGATATCGCTGATTGTCAAAATCCCATTTTTTGTCATCTCAGTGCAGGAAAATGCATGAATCAGAGAGAAATCATAGACATGCCCCTCCTGGATGAACACAAAAGCTTTAAAGAGAAAGCAGCTCAGAATGTGACTGCTCTTATTTTGGATTGTGACCTTTGTGATCCAGCCTTCAGCCTGTGCAGTAGCATGGGTGGATGCATGAGACAAGGAGCATTTTCCACTCGTAGGATTGAATGATGACTTTGGTGAGACACCTTCCCTGCCAAATATGCCTCTCTTTCCTTCTGTCTCCACAGCCCACATCAGCCCAGGGCTCTCTCTGGATCCCCTCATGCCACGTTCTGATTCTGTGATTCTGTGATTTTATGTGTGGTTGCTACAGGTGTGCCCCAGTCCTGGAACATCAAAGGTTTCCCAGGTATCCTGTGTCTATAGTCTAGGAAGAGAAGGCCAATGATGGGTTTGGAGCATGCTGGCCTGGTGGCAAGTGGCCTGGCCCATGCAGGGGGCTGGGATTGAGATGATTTTTAAAGTTCCTTCCAATACAAACCACTCTATGATTCTACAAAATGACAGAAGTTTTTATGCCTCACTAATGTGAAACTGCAGTGGTGGAAGAGCAGATTAATTGCTCATGTTCATGTGACTAACAAGTGCAAATGATTATTTTTTCCATAATTTCAACAGGTTGTTGGTTGTCTGTAACGAAGCATCTTTAGCCTTCCTCTGGAACTAGACATTATGATCTTCCACACTTTAACCCAAATCTCTTCCCCTACTCTGCCCATGGAAAGGTCCTGAACTTACTGACTTTCTATTCCTTAATTGAACTGGCCTGTGTTCCTGGAGGTCTGAAGGACATTTGTGAGGGCTCCATGGCTTTGGAGTTCTGTGTGTCTGCTGGATCCTTCTGGACCAAGCCTGAGCCAAAGGTGCTCAGGGCTCACAGCCCATGCATGGAGATCACACCCTTCTGACTGGACTGACACTGCTGCTCCTCACTTTTCACTGCCTCAAACATCACTCCAGAAATCCCTCCACACTTAAGCTGACCCTCTCATCCCCAGTGCCTTTTCCCCCAAGGCTTTGTCCCTGGGCCATCTCAGTCCCTTCTGAGTTTCTCCTCACTTCTCTCACACCCCTCACAAAACCTGTTTGACTCTTCACTGGGAGCAGATAAGCTCTGTCAGGGCTGCAGAACAACTCAGGTTAAAGTGGGGATCAGATCCCAGCAGGACTGGTGTTTCCTCAAGTTTAGCCTCTCTTGGGAGCCTTTTCCCCATCACTTGGACCCCACCCCAGCAGGGCACAGGGAAGGGAATCATTGGACTTTGTAATATAATGCAAATTAATTAGTTTTGCTCTTGTTGTCAGGTGAAGGCAGAAAACTGGGCACCTTTGGGATATGATTCATCTCATCCTCCTGCTGATGTCTCAGATGCACCAGAGGAACCACGTGGTGCAGGTGTTTGAAGTAAAAGGATAAAATTCCCAACCAGTGTGTCTATTTGCATGTGAGCAGTGGGGTGGTAGGAATTAGAAATGGTCATTTAAATGCTGCAGCTCATCTGTGAGTGAGTGGAGGGTGATGTGTTGTAAGAGAGACACTCACCAGCTTCTCAACAAACCACAAATTAGATCTGCTTCCAGATCTGGGTTGGTAGATGAAAGCAGAGTACACTGGAATGTGCAAATCTCTATCATACAGGGTGGCAAAGTAATTTTGGTTTTTGTAGCACTGACAGATCCAGGCTGGGTTCCATGGTTCCAGGGCATTATCTCAGTTAGTATTCCTGTAGAAAAACTGAGGACAGCTTGCAAAGGATGTCACTACCTCACTGTGTCCCAGCCAGAGGCAGCTCGCCAACACCTGCAGCAGCAGCAGGAGAGGATTTCAGTGAAGGGCTCTCGCTCCCTTGGAAGGGAAATGCAGAGGGACACTGAGCTTGCAAAGAGCTGGGCATGGCCCCTGCAGATGGGACACAGCTGGCAGAGGAGAAGTCTATTTCCACTGCTCATTCATTGACAGTGAAACTGGACTATGTTCCTCCACTTCCAAAAGGCCAGGAAAGCTGCAATGTTGGTGTTATGCAGTGTTGCAGTGTTGGTTGCTATGACCAGATATAAGCATAAGAAGCACTGAACCTCTCAACCAACTCCTGAGGTCTATGAGCTCATCATTTTGCATTTCACTGTTTTTTATAAAAACTTGTGCTCCAATGCCTTTTTACTGGATCTTCTCTGTCTTTCAAGTTGGTGGAGGCATTGCCTACATGCTGCTCTGAGCTGTGCACTTTCTGGATGAGTGATGTTCAGTGAGCTCTGCTGCCCAGTGATCCAACTCCTCTATGGTCTTTTCCATAAGACAAATCTCCATTTCTTCAACTTGTAAAAAACTCTGTTGGGTCCTCCAGTCTTCTTATAGTTGGGAGATCAGGGATTCCTACATGAAGTACTTTTGGTAAGTTTCCATATCATGGTAGAAAAAAACCTAGGATTTGCAGCACTTTTTAAGGGAAATTGTTTTGAAGCCCAGATCTGGCTTCTCCCATTCAATGTTCTCCTGATTTCCCCCTCAGTTTTCTTGCTATCAGATGTTAAAGGCAGCAGTCCAACCTCATGCTCAAAGCAGAGCAAGCTGTGAAGTAGCTGAGCAAATGCAGGGAAATGGAAACAACTCTTATGACTTCAGTAGTAGAAAAAGGGGATTTTGAACCAGAGAACAGTACTGTTTCTACTTTAATGATTGCACGTGGCACTCAGTGCCATGGTCCAGTTGACAAAGTGGTATTTGATCAAAGGTGTGGCTTGATGATCTTGGACATGTTTTCCAACCTAAATTTTGCTGTGATTCTACTGAAAAAAGATGAGGTGTCATCAAAGCCTTCTCCTGAGTTTTCAGTCCTCATGGAAAAAGGAAATGTATAAGTGAATTGCCAAAGAGATGCTAAATAGATGGAGAGCTGCAGGTCTTTGGGGCACAGTAAATCACAGCAGCAGTAGCCAAATACACATGAGAAAAGAAAATGCAAGAAAGAGAAAAGTTGCTTGGACAGGTGGATTAAGGAGATTTGTGCTCTTCTGGACTGTTCTTCTTCAAGGGCAGCAAGGATCCCATGGGCACAGGCATGATGTGTGAGTGAGGACAGAGAGAGAGTGTAGACACCTCAAGGCCAGCACACTCTTTACACCAACCAGGATGGTGATACATGCAGGTCTCACCTTACATGCCAAGTATGTTCACAGAATCACAGAAAGAATCATGGAATGGTTTGGATTGGAAGGGACCTAAGAGATCACCCATTTCCAAGCCCCCTGTTATGATACCAAGCAATGACACCTTCCACTAGACCAGCATGCTCAAAGTGCAATCCAACTGGCCTTGAACACTTCCAGGGATGGGGCATTCACAGATTCACCTTTTCCAGGTGTACAAATCAGAGTGAGCTTCAAGTGATGGGCAAAACATTGACCCAATCAGACCAAAGGTTAGAGGTTCACAGAAAAGGGAACAGCTGTGTCTTCTGTTCTTCTCCTGTGTCCCAGAAGTTATTCTAAAGCACCTCTGCTGTGCAGCTCTCCCTCAAGGAACATTTTCTGTGTGAAAAATAGAACCCTTGTCCAGAGCCATATGAAAAGTATCAATGTTATGGAGAAAAGTGCAAGGGAAAAGTAAGGATATAAAAGATTGACTATGTTACTAAATCCCCCCAAGGGCAGCAGATGTACATTATCCATTTTAAACAATTTTCCTCAAGCCTTTCTATGCAACACTCCGAATGCTGGCTTATGTCAATCCTTGAATTTTGGAGATAAATGTATTCAATCCATTCTTTCCTCACAAGGACCAAGAACTTTTTTTAATATTGTACAGTTCAGCTGAAAAAGTTGTTGTGGGATTTGGATATCTTTGGTTACATTAACTCCACTAGAGTAGGTGCCACAGTCCCCATGCATGCAGAGCAGGTAACACTGAGGTGACAGAGGAGCCACCTCCTTGCCACCAGTGAAGCACCACCCTGCTACAAACCCTCACAGCTGAGAGCTGTCAGGTTCCCTGTTGTTACTCTTTCAGTTTCTTTGGGCTTTGGAGACCAAAAGTCAGTGCATTATTTTCACTTTCTGATCCTCACCTGGCAAAACCTCTGAAATGCATGAGACAGAGGGAGTTAGCAACCAGCACTGGAGGCTACAAGCCAGGTGTTGAACCAGATAAGGGAGAAGGATGATAAGAGACAGACTGTGGAGGCAGGATGGTGATTTTATCATGACCATTGTCCTCCCTTCCATAATTGGCTCGGCTGCAGAACTCCCACCCCTGGCTCCTGGGGAGGGTCACAATCACACCTGAGGGTTTTCATCCCTTCTGATGGGCCAAAACAGCCTCAACTGCCCTGATGTGAGAGGCAGCTGAGAAGAGGGCAAAAACCACCAAAGACCCCTGAAGTGTGCCAGGCTCATTCCTGGGGCCTTCCAGCAAAAGGCTGAAAGCTCCCCTGAGGTGAGGTACCACCTTCCTGAGCATATTTTAACTCATTGCACTTTTTGTTTGGGGACTTTTCCCCACCACACATGATGGATCAAGACTGTGACCATCACTTCAACCAACAGACATCAAAATAGCAACAATAAAATCTTGTCCCTGGACCCATGGGTGGTGAGGTCTTTCTACTCTTATCCTTTCATCTTTTTTTCCTTTTATATATATTCTTAAGTATTTTTTAATGGATATATACAGTATATGGATATATATATTTTTTTTTAATGGATATATATTTAATGGATAAATATATGGATATATATAGGTATAAATAAAAATATGGAGACATTTATGTGGATATATATGGAGATTATATATATAGATATATCATATGGATATTAATAAAGATAATAGTAACCAAAATTACTACATACCTCCTTTCCATTGCAACCAAATTGTTCTAAAATAAACCCATATATATATTCTTAAACACTGGTCATTCAGTATTGTTTCATTCTAATCCACCCCAAGGGATCTATTAGCAAGAACCTGGGTTACTCTTCCCTTCTGGTCTCCCACATTCTGCAGTTGTTGCTCAGGTAAAATGGAAGTCCTAATGTATTAAAGCAAATCTGGAGCCTGAATTCTGAATTTGTGGAATTTTCTTTCCACCATGCAGTGATAACAACACACTTTGTCATATGTTAAAGCAACACTCATAACTGCACTTCAATTTCATGAACATTTTGGTCTATATAGAAATTAATCCATGCTATGGTTATGGATATATTTTTAAGAGGATGAAATATCTTTACTTATTAATACAAACAGCTTATTAAGCCTCCTTTGATTTTTCTTCCTGGAAGATGTTTGTTTATTTGGGCCTGGATTTCACCATGTATATGGACTCCCAAATGTTGTTGAGATTTGTCTGCTTTCAAGTTGCTCTCAGATATGCTACCAAGTTGGTCTGAGGCATGGGGCACATCCCTTTGGAAAACAGGGATTCAGACTTGTTGAGTCTGGCCAAAGGGAGGCTGAAGGCAGCCCAACAGCTGCCTACAGCTACTCAAAAGGCCAAGAACAACAAAGCTGAGCTCTTTGTGGCACAGCCAGGTGCTGTAACAAAGGGCAGCACCCACAGACTTGGGAGGTGCAGGTTGCACAGCAGGATAAAAATTGCCTCTAGGCAGGTACTACAGCACTGGGACAGGTTGTTGGGAAATGACAAATGATGAATTGCAGAGGTGACTCAAGGCGTAGCTGGATGAAAACACAGCTGAATTTGAGTCCTGTGGCTCTAATGATGTTGCCAAACAGCATTTCTTTGATCCTATGGTAGGTAGATACATCCCCCATCTTCTCCCCATCCCACCCCACCCTGACCTGCCACACTCAGATATTGCCTGGAAAATTTTGTCAACACAGTAAATGGCCAAATGCTTTGGTCCTGAGAGTTATACTTTCGTCTTTCTATAGCCCAAAGTAATAGAAAACACACCACATACCTCAGAGGTCAGGAGGAGGACACACTTCCAGAATCCTGGTTCAGACTCCTCAGGGGAAAAGGCAGCAACTAGATGAGACCCCAGCCACTCCTCTCTTTCCCTAAGGAGAGGCTGATTATTTTCAACAATATCTGGACCAATTTGGTTCTTCTGCTAGCCATCCCTACCCTTCAATAAATACAAGCTTTGCTACTGCTCATTAGTTATGCCAAGGATAATTAGCAGTTACGTCAACATGATTTCCAGTTTGACTGCTGGCTGACTCCATATGGAAATGAGGTTGTTGATTACAAGAGGAACTATGTCAGCCCAGGCTCCAGAGGAAGAGCCTTGTTGCTCATGAGGAACAGCAGCCCTTGTGCTCAGGAGCTGTGCCTTTGGTTATCTCTGCTGGGCTTGGCAGCCCCTGGAGCCCGTGGATGTGGCAGGGAAGGGAGGGCCAGCTGTGTGAAGTGGCAATGCTGATCTTCCCTTCACCTCTGAAGGTGTCACTCAGAGCTCGCTGCCTCCAGCCAGAAAAGATGTGATAATGCTGTGTTGTAGGAGGTGGCAGACTCAGATCCTGGCCTAATTAAGAACATGTCCTCATTACAATTTCAAAAGAAACTGGCCCTTGAGGACAGACTAACACAAACAAACAGCTGTAGGAACTTGCTCCAGGCTCACCTCATCTAAATGACTTGTAGTCCCAGGAGCTCTGGTTTTGGCTAAGCAGGATTTGCCCCGTTCAAGGGCTGGTTCTCAGAACTCCCTGTAGAGTCAATACAAGAGGAATATCCAGATTTCCAGAGCACAGCTCACATCTGAAAGATGAAGGGAATTACATTATAAAAGTGTTCCTTCCTCTCTTATGACCATCAAGATTCACAGAGGGACAAGCTGTGACTTAAACCTCCAACAAAACATGAGCTGAGTCCCACTTTGTGTTGCCATCTCTAAAGCCATGAAGTATCACATTACTTAGCCAAAGCACAACAGAAAAATACAGAAACCATCCATTTCCAAAGCCCTTTCCTTCTGGACAGACCTTTAAAGTAAACAGCCTCTCCTCATTTATTTTCATGGGCTTGATATGTCAATCCAGCAGGAATTTCAGGGGAGTTTTGTAACCTATGTGGGAGGATGTTTTCTTGAGAGCACAGCAAACAAATAAACACCATAGCAAGGAACAGGAGGGAAGGATGCACTTCATGCAATTCAGTCTGAGTGTTCAAGATTGTTGATGTGATTGTGGAGGACAACAGAGGGTAAGGAACAGAGATTATTTTTCTTACTTCCTGGCAGGGTTAGCTGTGTGTTTTAGGTCTAACTCAAGCCCAAAAGAGCAGACAGCACTACAAGGTCACCTGGTTTGAAGATGAGCTCATGCTAAACTGGCCATGGACTAGATGCAAATTTGGATTCTTGAGAAGTGAAGTCAAAAGTTTTTTGTGCAGGTGACTTGCTCTGAGTCAGACCTCCTGCTGGACTAAGAGCCAGCTCATGGATGCAAAAAAGCAAGTCAAAAGTCACCTTAGGCCTTCTCTGGGCTCCCCTTGTGATCCAGCCTTAGTCTGCAACTACAACTCCTCTTCCATCTCAAACAGGTGACCTCAGAGGGGACCTGTGATGCCTCCTTTGTGACTTGGTTTTCTGCTGCAGGTACCATTTCATGGGACGTGATCATTGACAATGGGATGTGTGGAAAAATCCTGAGTCTGGGTGCCATGGATGCCCGATTTGATGCCCCTATTCACTCAGACCCAGAGAATAAGATTATGATAAAAAATATAACTCTGTCCATAACAAGCATCTGTGGAAATTTTAGATGGGTATTTCCAGTACTAGGTCAACAAGATGTGATGAGTCACAAAATGTGGTAGGCAAACTGAGCATTTCCTTTGTTTTGTGGGATTCTGCACTGATGTGGTTCTGAAGGTGTTGTACACAGGCAGCATCTCATTTCCCAGTCAGGAGAGAAAGGAACATGGAGAGTGAATGGGTTTGCAGGGGTAACTCAGAACAGGATAAGAAAATCTGCCATAAGAACAGGCAAATTCTTCAGTGATGGGCTAAGATTTTCCTCAAACTAAATCAGACAGGGAAAAACAGGAACCTCCACACATAGCCAGCTCAGACCTCATCTCTGCTAGCTCTTGGACAATGAAGGCACTTCCCTAAAACACAACCCTCCCACCAGGGACTGTCTGCCAGGACCCAGCTCTCAGTGAGGGATATTTTCTGGGGCACAGAAGGCAGCTGATGAGGTTGGGGAAGTGCTGGGCAGCAGTACCCAGAGCCCAGCTATGGGTCTAAGGAGGGGCTGTTTCCTTCTGGAGAAACAAAAGCAAAAGCATCTGCTGTGACAAGTGAGGAAACCAGCTCAGCAAAACTGGTTTACAGGAGATGAATTTGAAATCCAGACTGGCTGATAAGATGCATATCCCATAACAATGAAATTTTGGAGGGCTTTTGAGGTGTTTGTGGTAGTTTAACCTCTGGGGTTAGACCACACCTGCTCGCCCCCATTGGAGCTCTTGGTTGCTTTGGTAGAAAAAGTCAGATTGACCAGTTCTGTTACAGGCTCTTGTGTCTGGACAAAGCAAGAGCAAATGCCACCATCATAATTTGGGTGTGGGGAACACTAAACCAGAAGCACATCAACCTCAAGGTGCAGGTACTGAATGCAAAGAGATGGATTTAATCCAACTCCTGGGGGAATCCTTGGAGACCCCATGAAGTTTGGGATGGAGCCAATCCTGAGCGCCTGATCCAGCATGGATGGTAGATCTGCTGCAAGGATCTCAATGATCTTAGAGGTCTTTTCCAGCCTAAATGATTCTGTGACCTTAAAAAAATACCTTTTTGGTTACAGAGGTTGGTGCAGAGGTTTCACCTCTGAGAATGGTGAGGAGAAGGAGTCAGTGTGAGTTAAGTCCAGCCTCAAATGTCAAAAGGCAAATGTTTATGTAACCATGGGCATTGTGATAAAACTGTGCAGAGTTATTCAAAATAACAAAATACAGGTCAAAATATGGGCAAAGTTGGACCAATAAGAAGATTGAAAGTATCAGGTTTAGCACTCAGTTTCTGTGTTCTGGTTCTTGTTTTTCAGTTAGCTGCAGATCAAGAGCACAGAAATCAGCACAAAATGCAATGGTTGGTACTTTCATAGTTTTTTGGTGGTAGCAACTGTTTCATACAAATACAGAACTGTTATCATCAGGGCCAACAGGGTATCCTGGGAGTCTGTACTACAGGAAACAACACTAAGAACATGACCCTTTCTTTGCATACCACTCACACTTGTTCCTGAGTATTATAATCACAGAATCACAGAAGGGTTTGGAATCAAAGGGACGTTCAAGATCATCTGATTCCAACCCTCTGCCATGGGTAGAGACACCTTTGACAAGATGAGGTTTCTCCAAACCCCGTCCAACCTGGCCTTGGACACTTCCAGGGTTCCAGGGGCAGCCACAGCTTCTCTGGACAGCCTGTGCCAGGGCTTTACCACCCTTACAGGGAAGAATTTCTTCCCAATATCCCACCTAAGCCCGCCCTATGGCAGTGGGAGCCCATTCCCCCTCGTCTTGTCCCTCCAGCCCCTTGTCCAATGTTCCTTTCCAGCTCTCTTGGAGCCCCTTTAGGCACTGCAAGGAGCTCTAAAGTCTTCCTGGAGCTTTCTCTTCTCCAGACTGAACACTCCTAACTCTCTCAGGGTGTTTCCAGAGCAGAGGTGTTCCAGCCCTCCATTCACTCCCTGTGGATGCATTGCTTGGAAGGCACGTTGGGGTTAGTGGCACAAACTTGCCATTAAAATCCATGCAATTATTCAATATTAACCTTTCAAAACATTGTTTTTCTGCAGGATTAAAACAAGGAACACCCTTCCTTGTTGTAACCTAGGGCAACTGCTCAGCCAGATTATTCCATCACAGAGCTCTTCTCTCCTAATGATCACAGATGCCCTGCAGCTATTTGGGCATTATCTCTCAGTGCTTTTACCATGAAGTCTTCTGCTCATCTGAGATTCTTTCTCTGTGTGTTACATTGTGTATTGAACTTTGGTTTTTTATTCTTGGAAATCACTCAAATATTTAGAAAATAGAGGAACAGACTTAAAGGTATTATTTGCTCTCAAACTACTTCTTCATTCCCCAAAGTATTTTCACTTAGCATCCATTCAAGCAGCACATCTTTAAAAGGCTGCATGTTTTTTATGCTCAGTCATCCAAATTAACCTGCAGGAACAACCCATCCCAAAGATAAGCAAATAATATTTACTAAGGGCAGGTAAAAACTCACAGCTTTTATTGGTTGGTCTGCCAGAGACTTGCTGTAGAAGACAATTTCAGTGCGTTACAAGCATTGCAATTATATTTTTCAATTTCAATTTTGTGATTCTTTGTAATAAAGTTAGATGGTTTTATTGATAAGCTTTGAGAAAAAAATAATATGCCAGTATGGATAATTTCTTTCTCTACCTTCTGCCTGGTGATGTTAAAGGGTAAAACACTGAAAGTATAAAAACTTCAGACTTTTTGTTGCTTGACTATGCTCTTTGAAGAAACCCCATCATGAAAGTTCTGTCTTCCCAACCCCAAAGTTGCTGGGCTCTCAGGAACTTACACCAGCAGTAAAACATGAGGCAATCAAGTTTTACTTTCAAAAAACCCCAACTATTTTTAGCACACATATTTCACTCCATCCTACCCAGAACACTGCAAAGACATCACACAGAGAAGGAAAAGATCCATATCATGTTCTGCACCGTGCTGTGATGGGGAAGAGGATGGGGAAGAGGCTTTCCTGAAACCAGGGATGCTTTTTGGCCTCTATTTTTTTTAAGGAGAAGCAGAACAGTGTTAACAGCCCTGGCACAGGAAGGAGGTTGCCTGTGCTAGATCGTGCTCAGCGATTGTGCGCGGGAAGTGGCGCAACTCTTTCCCGTACTGCTGAGACCACAGCACCCTGGTTTTGGCTGGGGATTGCCATGAGCCCCATGAGGCAGCTGTATGGGATCCTTCCCTTGAAGCAGAAAAGCTCTTTATCTTTGCTGTGAGCCACTCCAGCCAGCAAGGGTTTAGCTGGCAAAGTGCGATGGCGCACGCTCAACTTGTGAACACAGGCAAAATTCTTTATGAGAAATGTCAGACTTGGTCTTCCTTTGGCTTGTCTCTGCCAGCTGCAGGATGGGAGCCAGGGCTTCCTGAGCTCTGACCTCAGCTTTCACAGGTACTTGCCAAATGACCATTTTAAACTCCTAAATCCTCTGCCTCAGCCTCCCTACCTCGATATGACCATCATGAAACAATTGGGAGCTTGTGAGTGTCCCAAATGGCACAGCAGATTATCCTGGAAAGGACATTTGGTCCACCACCAACCTTCAGAAAGGTTCAATCCATAATCCACCGATCCTGGCAACTGCCTGTCCCTTCTACTCATAAAAAGTTATTTACTGTAGACTCCACCACATGCCTGGGCAGCACATCTTTACCTGCATTACCTAACTGCATTGGCTGCCCTTACTGCTGGATTATTATTTTATTCCTATTGTAAATCCTAAATGTGTTTGTTACTGACATTGCTGAAAGGCTGATTTAACATTCTGTTCACCAGCACATCAAGGAGGAGGAGGTCAGCATTATTATAAATTTATTTAGGTTGGAAAAGACTTCTAAGATCACTGAATCCAAACACTAAACCGGCATTGCCAAGGCCACCAGTAACCCACATTCCCAAATGCCTCATTTACACATCTTTCAAGTCCTTTTAGGGATGGTGACTCCACCACTGCCCTGGACAGCCTTTTCCAACACATGACAACCCTTTCAGTGAATAAATTTTTGCTAATATCCAATCTAAACCTCCCCAGGCACAATTTGAGGCCATTTCCTATACTGCAATTGGTAATTCAGGACAGCTTTCAATAATTGAAAATATTATTTACACAAGTCAGGTCAAAGGGGAAATAATCCACAAATTCACCCTTTATTTTAGGTCCTAAAATCTGCTCTTTCCCTTAGTCAATAATTCTATAACTAACCATCATTTTTGTTCTTTAAAGATGCTTTGGAAGAATTTTGAAATTCAGATTTGAAAATGCTTACAGCTGAACGCACATATGCCTTGACTCGTTCCTAACATAAAATAAATGATAAGGTCTCAAGGTCAAAGTCTCTGAAGTGAAGGAAAGAAGCATCACTACAGGTCAGATAAATCTCAAGCTCTTCACTGACCTCATCTCAGGAGGTGGCACAAAGCAGAAACCAGGTCAGCTTGAACGAGATGAGCCTCCTTGTGTTGAGCTTACTGGGACTAAATGAGAAAGGCCAAACACAGCTCACACCTGATCTGGGGCAATGGAAAATCCCTTTTTAGGTGCTCTGACCATCATCATATGACCAGGAGGAACTCTGAATGTGCTGTTCAGTGCACAGGGTGGTTCTTGATGGGGATATGTACAAAGAGGAGAGCACCCAGGAGCAGGAGATGCCTTCACCTCTCCTGTCTCAGGGACTCCTCTGCAATACTTTAAAAAAGCCACTAGCAATTGACTTGAGGAACTTGAGCAGGGTTAGAAAATGCTTGCAGATGAAGAAAGAGGGGAAGTCATGGTTATATTTAGAAATAAGGGGTTGGAAGGAAAAGATGGACCCTGGAACCTATAAACCTGGGAGGATGAGTTTCATTTAATTCCAGAACAACTGCTGCAGCCACCTATCTGCAAGCACCTGCAAAGTAGCATGAGAAAGAGGGTTTGTAAAGACCAAATTTTCTCAGACCAGTCTGATTTCCTCTTGTGAGCTGGCAGCAGAACTTGTGGCTAAGGGAGAGACAGATGATTTCATATTGCTTCTTTCTACAAAGACTTTGGATCTTGTCTCCCGTGGCAGTATTTGAGAGACCAGAGGCTGACACAATGCACTGGGATACCTGTGGGAAGTGATGGAAGTGCTCCCAGAGAACTGCCTTTAATGGTCCACACCAGAGTGGGAGAACATGGGTTTCCCCACAGCGTCCCAAGATCCTGTTCAATGCTTCATTGGTAGCTCAGCTGATGGAGGAGATCATATCCATGTTAAATTCACATTCTTTTCCAAGCAGGAAAGGAGCTCAAGGACATGGGCGAGCGGGATTAATATTTAACAGCATCAAAACAAGTTAGAGAGATATTCTAGGTGGAAAATACCGCCTTGAAATTCATCGTATCTTTCAAGATACGATTTTTTTACTTCACTTCCACCCAGAAAGTTAACAAATATCTGAGACATGGAATGGATTGGACTGGGACAGAGGTACCATGGGGTCAGAGCAGCCCCACTGGAGGGCAGAGCAGGACCAGTACTGGAGATGTCAGAGCTAATCTGGAAGTCACAGTGCCTGAAGCTGTGTCTGACTGGTGGTGATGTGACAGTGCTGAATCCTGCAGCCCACCACGGCACAGAACACAATGGCATCAGGATGTGGCATCTGGCACGAGATTCCTCATGAGATTCCTCAAAGATTCAAACACTGTCCCAAATATCCACACCAGCACAGGCCCAGCTCATGGGCAAGGATGGGGAAGAACAGTTTTGGGAAAACAATGATGAACAAGATCAGGAAGTAGCTGCACTTTGTCAATGTTTTGAGGAAACCAATAGTGAAAAAGCACTTTGGGCAGAGACTGCAAATCTTCTTATTGCAGAGACCTTAGAGCCTGTTTCGGTACTCACAGGAAGGCTGGAGAGTGACTTTTTGCATTAAAAAGAAGAGATAATACAAGGATTTAAGTTGAAGGAGGGTATGTTTAGATTAGATACAAGAAAGAAGCTCTTCCCTTTGAGGGTGGGGAGGCCCTGGCTCAGGGTTCCCAGAGAAGCTGTGGCTGCCCCTGGATCCCAAGACCAGGCTGGATGGGGCTTGGAGCAACCTGGGATAGTGGAAGGTGTCCCTGCTCAGCAGGGAGTTGAAATGAAATGATTTTTAATGTGTCTTCCAACCCAATTTATGATTCAATGATCTTTACAGAGGTGGCCCCGAGTTACTGGTGTGTTACTGGTGTTACTGGTGTGAGTAGAGCTGATCTGCTGCTGCTGGGAGGATTTCCCCAGCTGCCCTAATAATGGGGATTGCATCTGCTGATCCCACACTTCTATGATGGGAGTTAAAGAAATAAACTCTTTTTTTTCTTTCTTTCTTTTCCTGCTCCTGAAAGGGTGAGGGACATGGAAGGGCTATTTTCTTTCAGGAGAGAGACACTGCTCATGCCTTTTTGAGGAATCACAGAATCACAGAATGGTTTGGGTTGGAAGGGACCTTAAAGAACACCTGGTTACAACTCCTCTGCCATGGGCAGGGACACCTCCCACTATCCCAGGTTGTTTCAAGCCTGGTCCAACCTGGTCTTGAACATTTCCAGGGATGGGGCAGCCACAGCTTCTCTGGGCAACCTATGCCTCACTACCGAATTTTTTCCTAATACCTGATCTAACTCTGTCCTCTATCATTTTCCCCCTTCTCCTGTCACACCTTGCTCTTGTAAAGGGCTCCTCCCCCATTGCCAGGGAGGAGGAGAAGGAGGATGATGATGATGATGATGATGATGATGATGATGATGATGATAACAGCATCACAGCCATCCATTTTCTGCAGACACTCCTAGAAATTGTCCTCAAAAGCACCACCAGCATCACAAGCACCGTTTCTCAGGAGGAGGAGGAGGAGGAGGAGGAGGAGGGGGACTTTGAGAATATTTATCAAACACACTCTCCCTGCTGCCTCACCTCAGTTGGGTTCTGACTCTGAAACCTGAACTCCTGTTGATGATCAGTGGCAGCTCAACTCCCCAGAGCAAATACTGCCCAGGGATGGGGAGTGCAGGGAAGTTCTCTCCCCTGTGTTTTCTGTGCTCCAAGGAGCTTTGGTCATGAAAGGGAAAGTTGGTGACTGGGAGCATGTGGGGTCACCAGCAGGGATGCTTACCAGACAAAAGTCAAAAGCAGAAGTTGAGAAGGTCAGATTTCTTACACTTGAGTTCAAAAGGGCAGGGACTTTTTCTTTTTAAAAGATGCCTGGGTGCAGCCAGGGGGCAGGAGCAGAGTGGTGCCTCAGTGAAATGTTCTCCAGCAGCTCACTGGGCATTACTCCCAGTCACTTCCTACAAGACAGAGCCCTGCTTGGTGTGGGGTGAGGTCAGGAGGGGGCTTTGCCAGGCTGCTCCAAATCCCTATTCCCTTTTGGGAGCAATCCCAGTGTGACCCTGTCCCTTTGAGGGGATGCCACCAAAGGGAGAGAGCAGCAATTTTGTGTGGGCACTGTGGTGTGGATAAAGCCCTGTGGGACCAGATAAAAGATATAATTCCTGGAGATGGGAGATGAACTGGCAGGCAACCATCAGCCCTGCAGCCCCTTGGCATGCTGAGTGTTGCTTTCCATCATTCCCTGCTGTCAGGTTTCTCCTGCAGCAGTGCCAGTGAAGGGCAAATCCACGCAACACCTACAGCAACTCCCCAGCTGGGCCCACTGGCCCCAAAGACACATCTCCCCTCCAAACAGCTCTCTGGCCAGAAATTCACTTCCTTTCATGAGACCTGGCAGAGAAGAGAGCCTGGCTGGATGCTCACCCTTGAGTGTGCTCAGCCCTGCATCCTCTGGAGCCCAGAGTGGTGTCCAGAGGTTCCAGGGGATGTCTGGGGTGCTGGGACCAGGGCTGGATCTGGGTCTGGTTTTCCATCATCATCCATGTCTGTGTCCTGAGTCTGTAGGTTTTGTCTGGCTACACAGTGTGTGTTTAAACCCAAAGGACCATAACTGCAGCTACCGACACAAATCAGCACTTGTGCATGGAAGAGCATCAACTGCAGCTCTTCACCTGGAAAATGACCCACTGCACTAATTCTCCTTGCTCTTTCCCTCTGTGAAAATTATGTTGGACCAGACTTGCTGTCCCAGCGGAGCTACTTTGCCCTACATCCATCAGCACAGTCCTGGCTGAATTTCCACATTCCTTACAGTATCACAGAACCTTTAATGATAGAATCATCGAGATCAACCCCCCTGCCTGCCCAGAGCAGTTTACACAGGAGCACATCCAGGTGGGGTTGGAATGTGTCTAGAGAGGGAGACTCCACACCCTCCCTGGGCAGCCTTTCCAGTGCCACCCTCACCATAAAGAAGTTTTTCTTCATGTTGAGGTGAAACTTCTTGTGTTTTACTTTATGGACATTGCTCTTTTCCTGTCACTGGGCACCACTGAGAAGAGTCTGGCACCATCCCCTTGACACCCACCTTTATATTTTTATGTATTGGTGACATCTTAGGCTTGCAAGGTCCTCCTGATCCACTCTGGGTAACAGGAGACGAGGATAGGAGAGCCCACATGTCCTGACAAAGAGCAGAGGATTAAAAATCCCATACCTGAATCCAGCTCTTACAGCTGCCTATGAAACTGATATAATTTACATTTCACTGCTTGGATTAAAGTATGTTCCCTTCAATTCAGAGCTGCTGCTGCTGCAGGTTGGGGTCCCAGCAATGAAACAAAACAGTGGAGCTGAACATGTGAAGGCAGATATTTAATTCTGCTGTAATGGCAGCCCAGAAACCTTGGTAAAAAGGGGAAAACAGCCAACAAAACAAGTTACTGCATCAGATGAGTGGCAAACCCAACGAGTCAATGTCAGGAGTGAACTTGTGCTCTTTAAACTCACAGAATGGTTCCATACCTGGGCTAATGTCATAAAGGACCAGCTCCAGATGCACCATAAAAATGGAGAAAATGTCCCAGGGTATAGCTTGTGGGTGCAGAGGATGTGTTATCACCCAAATTCTGAGCTCTGTCCCTAGGCTGAACTCAATCCAATGGAAAAGTTATCCCTACCAGCTCTGCTGGACTGCCCTGTGGTGCATGGCCTTGGAAGGAGCAGCTGAGCGGTGACACAGCCAGTGTACAAGCTGCTCTCTCTGGCTTTTAGGGTCAATTACAGGTTGATTTAACATTTACTGAGAGCACCAGCTACAGGGAACACAAAGCCATTGGTGGTGCTGGAAGTACCCACAGTGATGGCATTCCATGGCATTGATTTCCACTGTGTGGGACTTTGAGATTTACTAGGAAGCTTAAGCACTGATTTGCGCTTTCTAGGTCTTAATTTAGACTTCAAGTGTTTGGTTTGGCTGGTGACTGGGGCCACTTAACCAGGCTGAAGCAGCCCTTGACACATGCCCATCTGTCCAGGAGTTTGTCAGCCCATGGGGTGTCACAGAACCAGTTTTTCAACCAACTCCTTCTGAAACAGCAAATCTGAAAGAAATTAGAACAAAAAAAAATAAAGGAAGAAAAAAAAAAGGAAAGAAAAAGAGTAGCTGCACTTGTTTCTGCTGCAGGAAATTCTCTGATGGGGAGAAATCTTCCTTATAAAAACAAGGCATTCGTTAGCACTCCTTGTTCTTTGCTTTGCTGCTGCCTTCAGGCCATTGCAATATTGCAGCCTTTTTGCACCCATCATCCAGCCTGCTGCTGCTCCAGTGGACAGTAATCCCCCCAGGAGTTTCAGTGGCCTCCACTCCTCAGGAACAAAATACAAAAAATACAACACTCTTTTTAGCTTGCAGTCTTTTTTTTTTTTCACCTTTGTCTTCCCTGGGTGAGCCATTTTGCCTATGTGTCTCTCCCTCCTGACCAAAATCATTCCTGCTGGCAGTAATTATTACCTGCTGAGCTCAGGATCTAATACCAGCTAGTATTTTATCTTTTGTTTCCAAACCAGCACTTCATAGCAGACAAACAAACCTATTTCCTCATTGCAGTGATTTTTTTATGTACCATAAACCTGCTTTCACTTCCCCTTTGCTGAGGATATTCCTTCCTGCCCCCAAGCTTGACTGAGCTCTTAACTATCTCTATTTTGGCCACACATTTGGAAGTGCCACCAGAAAGCATCAGTTTGGATGTCTCTGATGCAAATTTATCACCTTTGGCTAAAATGTCTGGGCTGTTTTCCAGCTCTCCCCACCTGTGGCATCACCACTGTTAGCTCAAGAATAACAAAAATCCAGCACTGAACATTATTTGCAGCTAATAACAAGCTGAGCAAACACCAGCTCTGACAGAGAGTGATCTGGAGAAGAAAGTCCTGGAGGTATAAAACCCTAAATCATATTTATTTATGGGCAATCTGGTCTTGTGGAAGGTGTCTCTTTAAGGATCTTTAAGGTCCCTTTCAACACAGACCATTCTATGGCTCTGGGATTTCACAGCATGGCAGAATTAAGGTTTCTGTTGTAAGGTTTACATGAAATGTTTAACCTGGCAGCACAGGAATGGTGCAGAGGAATGATTTGCTGGTGGCTCCCCATGGAAATTCTCCAAATTTCCTGCCCCATGGCTTACACAAAAGCTGCTGTGCTGAGGAATCCTTGATCCATTACCTGAGAAATATCACTTCTCATCATCCATGCTGACATTGTCCCCTTGTCTTCTCCTGGTATTCTGCCTTCCCCCAGAAACCCAGAGGCACCACACAGATCCTCCTGCCCTGCTTCTGCCAAGGGATCAATGCAGTTTTCCATGACTGGCATGGCTGAGCGACCAAAATGCCCTGGAATTTCTCTGTAGGAGAAGTGGCATTGACAAAAACAGCAAATTAACCTGTATGGTATGAGGTTGGCAGAGAGATACAGCCCTGTGCTGGCCAAAGCAGCAAGTCCTGGCATTCCCAGGTTCCATGACCTGCTCTGGGAGAACCACAGTGATTGAGGCTTGTACTGACATGGGCAGAGCTCTGTCAGCAAGAGTTGTTATTGAACTAAACTCCTGGCAGCTGCTGGTGAATAGGTTGACTTTGTGTCAAAAATCTCTCAGGAGTAGTAGAAAAAGGAAGAAATTTACAGGATGCATTTGTTTCCAAAAAAATCTGGGAAATTATTCTGATCTGCAGCTGACAAATGCTTGGGGGAAGTTTTCCCCAGAGATGTGGATGGGCTGAAGGTGGGTTGTGGCCAAGGCAGCCCCATGGGGGAGCTCAGGGTGTAAAAGGAGCCAAGCTCAGCACGCAAGGAGAGGAGGGGAATCCTCCAAATCTCTGGGGCCGAAGGGGGAAATGACTATTTTGGCTTCTCATCTCCATAAAGGAGAAAATCTCCAGGTCCCAGAGCAGCTGGTTTGGAGATCAGCCTTGTCTGTGGGTGGTGTGGCTTCCCTGAGTGTGTGCTGCACATTCCTCGGGGTTCACAGACCACCAGAATCACTGACACAACGTGTCACCCACCGTGATCATCCTTCCATGGTCTCCCCCCATAGTCATTGCCCATGCTCATCCTCCATGGTCATCCCCCTCGATCATCCTTCCATGGTCACTCCCAATGGTCATCCCCCATGGTCATCCCCCCATGATCATCCTTCCACGATCATCCCCCATGGTCATCCTTCCATGGTCACCCCCCTCAATCATTCCCCATGGTCATCCCCTGTGGTCATCCCCCATGGTCACCCTCCTCAATCATCCCCCATGGTCATCGTTGATGGTCATCCTTGATGGTCATCCCCCCAGGGTCATCCCCCATGGTCATCCCCCATGGTGATCCCCCCATGGTCATCCCCCCATGGTCATCCCCCATGGTCATCCCCCCAGGGTCATCCCCCATGGTCATCCCCCGTGGTCATCCCCTGTGGTCATCCTTTCATGGTCACCCCCCTCAATCATCCCCCATGGTCATCCCAATGGTCACCCCCTATGGTCATTCTTCCATGGTCATCCCCCATGGTCATCCCTTATGGTCATCCCACGTGGTCATCCCCCATGGTCATCCCCCAGGGTCATTCTTACCTGGTCATCCTTCCATGGTCATCCCCCCAGGGTCATCTCCATGGTCATCCCCTATGGTCATCCCTTATGGTCATCCTTCCATGGTCATCCCCCCCGGGGTCATTCTTACCTGGTCATCCCCCATGGTCATCCCTCCAAGGGCAGTCTGGGCCCTGTCCCCTTCCTGCCACCTCGTGCCTCCTCCACCTTTGTCCCCAGACCCCCCAGTCCCTCCCATTAACCCACCCAGGAGGGTCAGGGCTCCAGCAGGGCGGTGGCAGAGGGATGTCCTGCCCCATGAGCTGTCCCCACTGTCCCCAGGAGCAGTGCCACCTCCTTGGCAGAGCTAAGGGCGCTCAGAGTCCCCAGCCAGCCCTGCTGACCCTGCTCTATGGGGTGCCCCTGAACCCCATTTCAGCCCCCAGTGCCAGCTCTCCAGCAGTGAGTCACTGCAGAGAGGGGACACGGCACCCAGTGAGAGCTCAGCCTCCCTTCAGCCGCTCCTTTCCCTGCTGCTGTCACTCACTGCCCCTTGCTGCCGCCCTGCCCAACCCAAGGGGACAAGGATGTCCCTTTCTCCAACTCCGAGCTGCTCGGGGTGTCTCTGTCACTGTCCCCTCGCTGCGGTGACGCCAGCAGTGCCAGCCCAGCCCGTGCACACGGTTCTGCTTCCCTCTAGTGACAGCACTGCCGCACACCAGCAGCTCACTGCTCCTCTCTGCAGCTCTGCAGACGGGACATTTGGGACTGGAGCCCTCACTGCAAACCCCATGGATGGGGTGGCAGCACCTCCGTCCCCACTGCGTTGTGTAGAGCTTGACATGAAAGGTTCTGTGTCCATGAGGATGATCTTCATTTCTCTGTCCATGTCCCCTGCCTGCAGCTGCTCATGGACATTCCCTTCCCAGTGCTGGGATGCTCCAGATCCTTGGGATGGTTACTGGGAAAAGCTGATTTGGAGCACTTGGTGGGAGACACGACCCCTTCCCACAGACACAATCCCAGCCCAAATTCCTTCCAGCATCCATGCCCACCATCCTTTCCCTAAAGCAGCCTCAAACAGGGGATGAGGGGATGGGTGAGGAAGGAACAGGTACTGATCTGGACTCCAGTCTGGGGCACTCAGCTGGGAAACAAGCAGCCCCAAATTCCTTCTTTTCTGATAAAACACACAAAACTCATTTCCTTGCTCTACACAGGATGGTGGCCAAAAGCAGCCATGTCCTAATAAAATAATCCATGCCTTCTGCAAAATGCAATGTCTGTGATATCTCACCACAGATTTTATTTTTTATTTTTTTTAAATTTATTTTTTATTTTTTATTTTTTATTTTATTTTTTTATTTTTAAATTTTTATTCCAAAGTTTCTGTACATGAAGCATTTTCTTCAAGAAACTCTCCACAGTTTTTCTAGGCTCTCCTCATCACTGTTTAACAGCTAGACTGCTCCTTGAGGAGCTTTGAATGTACTTTGTATTACATTTCAGACACCCTCCAAGGTTGTTCCATGACCAAGATCACTCCAGGTGCCTCTGGAGCCAGGCCCCACCACCATGGCTCATTCATTTTGATTTATCCCCTCACTGATTGACTCCCTGACTTCTGGTCAGCCAGTTCTGCATGTTTATTCACTGGGGGAAAAACTTCCCTTTGCCTCATAATTGTTTCTGTCTCTGCAGTTTTCTGCTCCATCACTTGTTTCGGGAAAAGGGGTTTTTTGGGGAGGTGATTCATTGCTCTGTGGATTTTCCTGCACACTCAGTTCCTCAGCTGCCCCATCCTCTCGCCCTTGCTGCTGCTTCCCCCCAGTTCATCCATTCCCCAGAGCGAATTGATTCACTGTTGAGGTTTATTTTTGGCTTCCAGCTGTTGGGCTCCTCGCAGCTGCCTCGAGCTGGTGTTCTTCCCTGCTCCCCCAGAGTCTCTCCTCCTCCTCCTCACTTTCCTCCTGCTGCTACTCCTGGCTGTATTTCTCCATCTAATTCCCCTGCTGCCTCTTCCATGCAATGTTTGGCTATTTTTAATGGTCTGAGTGTGCCCCACTGATGACAAGCAGAAGCTGGAGGGCAGCAGGAGTGTGGGGGAAGTTTTGCACAGCACAAATCTGGAGGCAGGAGATGTGGTTGGACATGAGCAGGGCTTCAGGGTAAGGTGCCACCAGCCTCTGGGCACCAGGTTAAGGGCTGCCACCCATTCTCTCATCCAGGCTGAGCAAGATCAAGCCTATCCCTTCATTCCTCCACGTTCAGAAGGAATAAAATTCAGTAGCTGTGATTTAGCTGAGATGATGCCACAAGCACAAGGTGTCCAGGGTGGCTTTAACCACCGGTCCCCACCAGATCCAAAGGAGCTGCTGTCTGTCAGTCAATGAAGGACATGGAGAGGGGGGATTTAGGTAGTTTGATGCCAACTGCAGCACCCAAAGCCAAGCCCTGGCTCTGTAAATCCCCCAGCTCAGCTCTTATTTAATCCTGGAGGTGTCTCAGTTCTGCAATGCCCTCAGCACAAGGGAGATCCTGGCCAGGTAGAGGCTGTGTCCCAGGGAGCTTCCCCTGACCCTTCCCGTGTGTCAAACCCTCCTGGATGTACCAACTCCTGTGGGTTTGTGCATCCTAAACCTCTCAGCAGAGGGGTTTAGTCCCTGGGTGCTCTCCAGGCCACCCACCACAGGATCTAAGGATTGGAGTCCCTTGGACACAGGACACAGTGGTGGTGGGCTGAAATCCATCCTCTTCATTTGGGTAACACACTGAGCTCAGCTTCACTCCTCTGAGAGTTTTTCCTCACTCCTGGGGCTTTCCTTTGAAATCCTTCCCTTTTTCCAGCCCTCTTTTTTCAGCATGGACCCCAAGCCTGGGCACAGCCTCCCTGTGCCTTTCCCCACACTCTCCCTGCCCTGGTTTGGCATTCGCTCACAGCAGCCCTTAGGTGGTGTTTGTGTGGTTTTGTCCCCCATTTGGGTGATTATTGACCCAAAACCTGTGTTTTAGGGATTTTCCACTTCCTGAGACCAGGTGCTCTGGCATTGGATCTCATCCCAGACTGTGCCAAGCTCAGGTTTACACAGCTGCAGGTACCAGGCAATTCATCTCACCAGTGATTTCCCTTCCCCTCCACCCATTTTTGCCCAGCAAACAGTTTCTTCTCAATTCCAGTTCCTTTCGGGGCTGGATGGAATAGTTGGGAGCACAGATCCAAGCCCAAGTGGACAGTGCTGGGAGCAGACACCTTCATCCAGTCTGTTTTCAGTCACATTGGTGTTGTGCTGGGTTTAAGTGGGTCACAGGGATATTCACAGCCTTTTCATGAGAATATAAAAACACAGAATCACAGAATGGTTTGGGGTGGAAAGGACCTTAAAGATCACCTAGTTCCAACCCCCAGATCATTTAGGGCTAAGCTGAGCTCCTTCTGGAAACGTGAACAGGCTATAAACCATGTTCTCAGGTGTGAAATCCTATAAAAATAAGCTGCACTATCACAGCTTTCGGCAGTCCAGCCTCCACCACGCACAAATTTCACAAACTTCTGCTTTCCCCTCTCCTGAATCCACTCTGCTGTGACTCTGCACGTCTGGATTTTCTCCACTAGGTCGCAGCATTAACTTCTATTTTCCTCTCCTCACTAAACCAACGAACTGGGGACTTTTTTTTTCCAGTGGGCAGCTCTGCCTTGTCACCCCTGTGTCCCTCCTGGGTCTGGCACGGGGCTCCCGGGGGCTGTGGTGACTCAGTGTGGGTGGCCAGAGCATCCCCTGGGGTCCCTGCAGAAGGGCCTCGGCTCCTATTTGCATCTGGGCTCGCCTTGCTCATATTCATTGTGAAATTAAAAGTGAAAAAATAAAGTATTAATCACTAATTACATCACTAGCATGAAGCCCGGAGGAAGGAGACAATGCAGGACCACCAAGGCGCTCCTTATCTCTCCTCCCAGACAGCTCTTTCCCCAATGTTGATGACTGAGAAGCTTTCCCTGCTGATTTACAGCTCCATCCCCATGAATGGGCACGTAGGAAGGTTTCTAGCCTGGAAAACACGAGTGGTGTGTCCAGCTCCTCCTCCTGACCCAACCCTGCTGCCATTCCCTCCGAGGGCAGGATAGGATGTTGGGATGTTCCCTCCTGGATGGGGCTGGGTTTAGCAGGAAATCCGGACCAGTTGCCCCCTCCAGGGCTTCACATCTTCCCAGTTCAGCACTCTGGAGGTGTCTGGAGTGGGAAGAGGTGTAAGCTGCTCATGCACATGGCCAGAAAGGCCCCAGCGTGGGAGACGGGGCTGGGTCCCATGGGAGATGCTGGTGCTGGTGACTCACCCCCCACAGGTGTGCCCACGGATGCTCTGGCTGCTGCCCTGCTTCTGGGGGAGCACAGCGAGGTTTGGAGGAGGGTTTCTGTGCTTTCACTATGAGCAAATGGTGCCAGCAGTGGGGAGAAAGCCCTGCACAGGAGCTGGTGGTGGGCTAAGAACCAGCTACAAACACATGAAAGGTGGGGGTAGAGACACAGCCAAACTCCTCTCCGTCCTGCTGGACTGTGACAAAAGGCACAGTGGCAAAGTGGGACATGGGAGGCTCAGGCTGGGAGACACATCCAGCTCTTGTTGGGAGACACAGAACTGAACTGTACCCCTCACACTTAGGGGATTTAGGGCTTGGCCAGAACGTGGCTGAAGCCCCGGCTACAGTCCTGCTCAGAGTGGGAAGCTGGACTTCAGATGTTCCTTGGACACAACATTTCTATGCAAGTTGGATTTTTTAAAAATTGGTTTTCCTGCTTCTGTGTGTCCTCGAGCTGCTTTTGCGCTGTCTCTGCAGCCCTGAGCTCTCCAGCTTATGAAATACTGGTGTTTCCAACAGCAACAGTGATGCAGAGATCCAGAGGTGGAGGAAGCAGCAAGGAGGAGCACAGGAATCCCCTGTGGCAGCAGGAAATGCCTGGACAGATGGGTGCCAGGTCCCCTTCGGAGCCATCCAGGCATTGTTCCACAGTGAATTACTATTCCTCCTGCTCCCAAGTCCTTCTCAGCTCTCTCCTACTCAAACCCACACCCCAGGGGCCTTCTGAGGTCTCAGCTCACGGGTGCTGTGCTCATCTCCCCAGCTCCTGTGCTGTGTTTGGGATAGATCCTTTGCAAACTCACCAGCCACCAGCTAATGCAGCCTCACAAATCCTCCCCTGACTGCCCCACTGCTCCCCTCTGCCAAAACCAAGGGAGCTGCTGAGGCTGGAGAGTGTTTCCAGACGTGGGACAGGGTCACTCAAACCCTGCCTGGCCAGAGGATAAATAAAAGGTGGATGTTGGGAGCTGCAGCTTGGAGGGAGCCCAGGACACGTGTCCTTGTGCGATGGATCCGGCTGTGCCTGGGGCAGCTGAGAGCACACAGTGTTCAGCACTGCTGCTCCCAAGGGCTCCAGGGGCTGGAACATCTCAAGAGGAGAGCTGCAGCCTCACCCTCAGGGTTTTCCTGGCATTTGACCAAGTGCCACAAGTACAAGCTATTCCCAACACAACGAGCACACGCTCGGTACCGCTGCCTTCCCTCTGCCCTCCCACTCCTGCCCTGCTCTGCTTCCCCAAACACAATTCCTCCATTGCTGCCTCTGCTAAAGCAACGAGGGACCCAAGCCCTGAGCACCTGAGGTAACCCCCAGGTTTTTCTCTCCCAGATCCAGCTTCTTTGTGCTGCCCTTGCTCTGTGATGGGGTTCTTGGGAGCTGCAGAGGGTTGGAGAGGTGAAGAGATGTCCGCATCACTCTTGAGCACTTTGGCTTGAATTATGTCCTGTTCTCTTCTTCCAGACCTGTGGCTTTTTACCTGCAGTGACCTTCCCTGGCTTGCTGTTTACCTTGAGAGAAAGGGAACATTTGCTGCCTAGTAGAGCTCAGCTACAGCTTTTCAGTCAGCGATGAAAACACTCGAAAGCTAAGAGCAGCATTAGAATTTAAAAATCATAATTACAGTGCCCAAGAGGCAGAAGTTGGAAGAGGGCAATGAACAAAGCGGGGGGTTGGAAGAAAACAAAGAAAGGCATGAGAGGAATCTGCACTTTGAACAGAGAGTCCTGAATATCTTGCTCTGGCTACTTCAAATTGGGCACCTGAAATTAATAGATTCTTTGACCTTCATTTCTCTGTGCTCTGGTTCTTTGTAAAGCAGAAACCACAACAGAGCCTCCCCCAGGGAAAAAAAAAATCATGACAGCAACTGCTATAGCCAAAGCACTCAGATGCTGCAGAGATGAGGATGAGGAAGGAAAAAAAACCCAACCCTGAATGGGTTTTCATCAAGTGAGTGCCAGCATCGCGTGCGGGGAGCAGGACAGTGTCCTCTGGAATATAAAACACCTCCCAAAAGTGTAATTAAGGATGAACCACACACGCCCACAGGGGTTCTGTGGGCAGCCCGAAGGCAGGCACCTCCTGACTTTTAAATGCTTTCTCAACCTTGTCACTTCTGGTGTTATTTTGATGGGTTTTACACATAGCACTCTGCTATATTAAGAGCATGTCTACGTATCTCACAAATTACTCTGCCTGCAGAGGAAAGCCTGGCACAAACAAACAGAGCCTCGAGGCTGCTCCCTTTGGTCTAAGGAGCTGGATATTGTGCCTGGGCAATTCCAAGAACAGGTATGGAGAATGGATGGGGAGCAGCCCTGGGGAGAAGGATTTTGGGTTGTTTGTGGATGAGAAGCTCAACATGATCCAGCAATGGCCGATGGTAGCCCAGACATCCCCAGTCTGGGCTGTATCACAAGTGTGGGCAGCAGGGCAGGAAAGGGATTCTGTCCCTCTGTTCAGGTGAGATCTCACCTGCAGAGCAGCCTCCAGCCCTGGGGCTCACAACCCAGGAAAAAACAGGCATGTGTTGGCATGAATCAGATGTTCACAGGGATGCAGACCCTCTGACCTAGAGTCAGGCTGGGACAGCTGGGGAGAAAAAAAGGCTCCAGGAAAACCTGAGAGCCCCTTGCAGTGCTTAAGAGCCCCTTGAGAGCTGGAGAGGGACTTGGGGCAATGCCATGGAGTGACATGGAAATGGGCTCCCACTGCCAGAGGGCAGGGTTAGGTGGGATATTGGAAGGAATTGTTCCCTGTGAGGGTGGTGAGACCTTGGCACAGGCTGCCCAGAGAAGCTGTGGCTGACCCTGGATCCCTGGAAGTGTCCAAGGCCAGGTTGGACAGGGCTTGGAACACTTTTGGTCTAGTAGAAGGTGTTGAGAAGTTTAAACTAAGGGATTTTCAAGGTCCCTTCCAGTCCCATCCTGTGATTCTGTTTTGGTGATCATCGCTGACCACACCATCACATTACTTCACTGTTGGATCCTGCTGGATTTATTACACCACAGTCTCTGCAAGGGCTGCTCTTGCTGCTGTGCAGGATGGAAGAGGAAGGATAAAATCCACATGCCCTAATTCTGGAGTCTTGCTCCTTTAAACAGATGAGGGAGGGAGGGTTGGTAAATCCTTGGACAGTTTTTCATCTTGCCTCGACTGGGCTGGGCTTTGGGCTCAGTCTGTTGTCTGGTCCCCTGTCACAGCTGCTGTTGTAATGATTCATCCATCTGGTTTTCTGGGAAAAGAAAATGAGCTAGGGAAATGTTTTTTGGTTTTTTTTTTTTTTTTTTTTTTTTTTTTTTCTGGCTGTATCTTTCCTGAAACAGTTACAACTTTTCACCCACTGGAGTTGAGAGGGGGAGAAGGAGTCTTACGCATCACTTTTCGCTTGCTGGAGCAGAGACAGAAGTGCTGAGAATCCCATTCCTCAAAGTCAGACCATGACGGTTTTGTCCTGAACTGTGTTTCCAAGGAGCAAAAAAGGATCCAACAAAACCCAGCAGAAGATCCAGGCTGTCTTCAGCGGGTGCACTGGACAAAACCTCGTGCTGACCACTCCAGGGACACTCGCTCCTTCCACTGGCTCCTCGCCCACCTGAGCTCTCCAGAAATGATGTGGGATGAGCTTGGACACAAATCCAGGTGGAAAACAAGGACACTGAAGGTTTTCTCATTGGATTGAAACAGTTACTCTCATAAGAGGTGTAATTTATCATAAATGACATAAATATGGGAGGAAGAAATCTGAGGAGTTCGCACTGGACGATGTTCAGTCTCAAAGTGCAGCAGGAAGCCACCCTGGACATTTTCTTGTTGGTTTGCACAGTGAGGATGAGATAATGTGCCCATCCAACTGAGAACACCAAGACAAACTGCTCCTTGGTTAAGCAATGTGGCACTGTGAGGTCCCTTTTTCAGCACTTAAAAATACTGCTATAAACCAGCCAGTTCCAGAGGAAATCTCCTCGCTCCAGGATTGCATCTTCCTTGGTCCAGGCTTGGTTAGAGCTCAGCCTGGGAAAGCAGCAGCCTGCCTGGGAGCAATCACTCCTCCATTCAGACACACATTAATGAATTTCCATCAAAGGGGTCAGGTATCAAAGCCCTTTTCTACGCTGCTGGATTGAACCTTCCTGTGACAAATTCCTGCCTTATTCTGGCTCCGTATCTGTGACAAGTGACTCGTGTGAGAACCAGATCCTCCTGGAACCCACCAGTACAGGAACTACCCCCTTGCTGGTCCAGCATCCTTCCTCTCCCGTCCCCCTCTTTTTTTCCCCCAGGTCTCCTTCTCCTCACCAGCCTTTCCTTGCGCTTGCCCGTTCCATGATTTCATCCGAGGTGGGTGGTGAGCTCGCTCTCCCCCGCGCAGCCTCTCCCGGGATCCCTGCCAGCTCCTCTCCACCCACGGCCTCTCCGGACCAGCCCAACGTGCAGCATCTCACATCTGGTGGGCTGGGGAGCCAAGGAGCACCTCACCTATCCCCCTGCACCTTCCAGGGGTTGGCATTTCCAGCCCTGCATCCCACGGGATCTCTCTTTTCCCACCGATGGGTCCCTGAAGTGACTCGCGAACGCTCGAAAACTGCAAAGCCAGAGCTGAGTTTAGGAAACGGCTTTGTGGGTTGGAAGCCAAATGAAATCTGCCTTTTATTAACCCTCTTTTTCTGAGCTGCTCCTACACATAAAACTTCTGCATGGATTTAAGCATTCCCAGCCTGGCTGATGCAGGACCAGGCAATGAAGTCAGCTGGTCCCATGGCTTGAGAGATTGTGGGGCTGAAGATGGCAAAGCAGATTTGAATCAGATTTTGAATCTGTTAAGCCGAGGTGTTAAAATTGAAAACAGCGCAGGACAGCTTCTCAAACCTCTCGGGTTATTCCCTCCACTCTCCAGCCATGATTTTTAAAAATTAATCTTTTTACTATTCCTCCTGATGCCATGTCTGTGAGTCCATAAAACCAATTGCTCCTTGTCAGAGAATTCCGACGCCGGTGATTTATAGGCTTTGCTTGGAACGCAGCAGACAAGTACTTCACTTTTTCATTCGCCCTTTCTAAACGTTTTTAACGATCTGCTTCCTCAGATCTGTTTACATTTGGGACATTAAAAGCTAAGCAACAACTCCATTATGAGAAAGAACACCATAAAAATTCCAGCATTGCCAGGAAACATCTCAATACAGTGACAAACGTAGCCACTCTCTCGTCCTGCTGCTCATCCGTGGGATGACTGGTTTATAAATTATTCATGAGTGCCTTAAAATTTCCAGGCTAATCTCAACTAAAAAGTGGGGTTTTTTACACCATTGTTTCGCTCCAAAGTTCTCCAACTGGAATTTTGATTTGCATAGCAAAATCTTGAAAATTTACTTGCACTGAATTTCTTTCCTTCAAGTTGTGATTTCAGTTCTCACACTGGAAATAGTGGAGAGTCTTTACGCGACAACTTATTTGGAAGCCTGGAAATCCGTGATAATTCCCGTGAATTTCCTGAGTAATTTAGGTTTTCCCAGAGGTGATTTTTGAGCAGGTTTGGATTTATAAGGCTGTTGGCACCTTTCAGCAGGCAATCCCATCAGCCCATGGCATTTTAATAATGATGAACTGTATGGGGGACTGTCAAGCCATTCTTTTCCCAGTCTGTTTCAGTAAGGAGAGGCAAGACTGAAGAATAAATCATGTCAAAATCTAACCAAGAAAATCATTTTGTGGTCCTCTGGAGGCTGCTAACAGACCAGCTCACTCACCTGTGCTCGTGGATTTTACAGCTGCCAGTCTGTTCTGGGATTTAATCCGCACGGTGGCATTGCAGATCTTCCATGCAAGATCATCAATTATAAATAAATCCCACTGGGTTTTTATGCAGTAAAGTTATAGAAAAATGGGCAGTCGTGATATTTGAAGCAATGAAGTTAAAAGAGTTGCCTTACATCCCTCTTGATGTCCATGCTCTGCCATGCATTGCTCAGCAAGCTGTTTCCACAGCCAGCTGCTCCACAGAGTGCTCTGATCCCCCTTCCCAGCCACTTCATCCCAGGCTGTGCTGCTCCCAATGAGGGTCAGTGTCCAGCTTTCCAGGCTGGAATCCAGCCCGAGACACACAGGGCTTGACATGCTGAGTGATTTGCTAATGTAGAGATCAAAAAAACCTTTGCAACAATAAGTAAGTAATTCTTCCTGTGAAGGTGGTGAGGCCCTGGCACAGGTTACTCAGAGATCCCTGGAAGTGCCCAACGCCGGGCTGGACAGGGCTTGGAGCAGCCTGGGATAGTGGAAGGTGTCCCTGCCATGGTAGGGGGATGGAACTGAATGGTCTTTAAGGTCCCTTCACACCCAAACCAATCTGTGACTGAATTTCCCTAGCACCAAAATACTGAACTCAAGTCTTTGTGATCCCAAGGCTCACCTCTCCTTTTTTTTTTTGCCAAGAGGGCATTAAAAAAACTTCTTGACGTGGACAAAATGGTTTTATTGATCCCAGGGCTGAAGATAGACTATCTGTTTCCATGACAGATTCTCCAGAGAGGAATCCTCTGGGATGATGCTGAGAAGGCAGCACAGACAGAAACTGCACATAAGGGGACTTAAATACCCAGCAATCCAGGCAGCAGAGCAGGCAGCCACACATCTCTCCATGAACTGTTCTTGAAAGTTGTTGGAAATCCATCAGGAAAAACATTTTTTGCCTGCTGTTTCAAGGAGCTGAGTGGGAATATCCTCTGAGCCAGGGTCTGTAACCATTACACTGACCAGCCCACACTGAACACCCTCTTGTCTGCTCAACAGCACAGTGGGAGCACAGCTGGTCCAGCTTTCCTGCTTGAAGCCCCAAAGTTCTGGATGTTTCCAGAGGAGATGCACCTGCAGCACCTGGAGAAGAGAACCCAGCAGTTTGATGGACCATTGTCAGAAACCAGGAGAGCAGAGCTGTCTTAGTGATACCTGAAAAGTCACAACCCCTCCTTGCAGGCAGCTTAACCCAGGTTGCTTCACTGGACTTTGCCTCACTGCCCTCACTGGATCTGATTCACCAGATAGTTGAAATTCTAACACTATTCTCATCAGGATTACCCAAACAAGGAAAAATTTGCTCTGTTGGCACCTTTACACTGCTGTGAGCTCTAACAGCCTGTTTTACTGCACAGCAAAGCTCTGCCAACACAAGCCTCTGCTGTTTCATACTTAGCAAAGGTCCCAGCAGGACTCAACCAGCCCACAGTAAAAGCCACAATACTCAAATTTATCCTCCTCTTATCTCTGCTGCCCATTCTGGCACTGGGAATGCGTGCTAAGGACACAGTAGATCCCACACAAACAGGTTATTTTTGGTTAACAAGTCTCAAACTGGCTTGAAGAAATCAGGGAGCATCTTGTAGAATGTCACAATTTTGTCTCATTTACTGTTCCACTCTTTCGTAAGCATCTTATGCCTGGATGTTTCATCAATTAATGTGGAATATTATACAAATTATAATGAAAATTATAGTTCTGACCCTCAATTTACTGCTGTGAAAACAAAGCAGTTTTTCACTATCACCCCAAGCCCCTACTCAACATGATCAGGTTATTTTCCCCCCAGAATCCCAATATACAATGGATTTCACAGAACATCCTTATGTAGAAGCCTAACATTTTGAGACTGTGATGCAATATCACAAAAATTTCAGACAAATTCATTGCAACAATTGAAATTTAGGCTTGATGTAGTAGAATTAAGTGGTTTCAGGACTCATTAAGAAAAAATGTGTACACTGTCAGACATTTCTGAAATATATTTGCATTAAAAATTTCCCAGTAGACATCATCTTTCTCTCCCTCTCATCCAGCACATTTTCTATTAATCCAGAAGTGAGAGGGTTTTTTGAGAGAAGCAGTTGACTTCCAGTGCTGCTTTTGGCTTACTCCAAGTGCTGATTTCATTTTAACATCATTCCAGAGCACCAGCAATGGGACAAACTTTTCTGGCCATGGAAACAATCCCCCTGCACGCTGCATTTTGTGATTGCTGCAGGGTCTGCCAACAGGAGCATGGAGCAGACCTGCAAACAAACAGTTAAGTTATCCATGGTGGTACCTGACTGGTGTTTTGAGCCAGGTGCAGGTTTTGTAGGCACCATTTTGCACCCAAATCTGTGTGACAGGGAAGACTTGTCTTGCAGTAGCTTCACTTTTTCAAAAGGTCAGGAATTGAGAGCAAATAGGAGAAATTAAAAAAAAAATAAAAACAAAAAAACACCCTTTGTTACATATGCTTCCCTATTCCTCAGATATATTTTACACTGAAATGGTTTTGTTTTCATCAGGCAATTTTCTTCCTTTTTCCATCCTTTCTTTTCCCGTTGCTGTAAAGAAGATCCACCACGAGACCCAAGCACTTGGCAGCTCCATTTTTCTGACTATGTTGTGCCAAGGACCTCTTGCCTTTCAGCAGAAAGAATTAAAATGTTAATAACCTTCTTCACCTGTTTCTGCACCACTTTGTAACTGGTTTGAACTTTAAGACTAGATTTTGTGTTAGGTTTCCTTGAAGTCCAGACATTTCCATCCTATGTGCACAGCACAAGCAGCAGAACTCCAAACATCCATTTGCTCCTTCAGGGACTTCCCACCAGAAATCATTTAAGCAACTGTCTGCATGGGAGCTACTTAGGCAGTGGATGTACTTAAAACACAGTGATTACTTGCAAGTCACGCTTCCACCACCACTTAATTCTGCACAGCTTTTAACCTCCACAGGAACATCTGTCAAACCCCCTAAAACATGTAGTGCTCTGCACTGTACTGCAAACCTCCCATGCTGCATGCTGAGTTTCCATATTTCAATAATTTTTCCCATTAATTTAAGGGCTTAACCTACAGTCTTTTGTCCTGAACTTTTGTACTTGCCATTTCTCAAAGCTCTGTCTAAAAAGAGACAGTATGAGGGTGGATTTCATGAATGGATGGAAGCAAGAGACTTGAAAGAGATAACAAGAAGTGCCCTATTGGTTTGTGATTATCTTAATTAGAAATAAAGACCTCCTCATTCCAGCCCCCTGCCATGGGCAGGGACACCTCCCACTATCCCAAGTTGTTCCAAGCCCATTCAGCCTGGCCTTGGACACTTCCAGGGATCCAGGGGCAGCCACAGCTGCTCTGGGCAATGTGTGCCAGGGCCTCCCACCCTCACAGAGAAAAATTTCCTCCTAATATCAGATCTAACCTTGCTCTACATCTGTAGCCACTCCCCCTTGTCCTGTCATTCCTTTCCCTTGCCAAAATTCCTTCTCCAGCTTTCAATATACTTTCAATGTACTTTTTCTATAGATAAAAAAATTTGGATGGGTTAAAAGGAAGGTAGAGTTAGAAACCTTAGAAATTTACCTGAATATTCAAAAGCTGCTCCACTTGTTTACAAAAGCCTCTTTTCAGTTACCCCATATGGAACAGTGGGAAAAGCAGTACCCTGCTGAATTCACCAGGACATTCAGGAAAACATTCCCTGCTGTAGGCATGCCTTGCTGCAGGCTGGTGTGTGATGTGTTGCTCTGGGTTGGTTGGTGGTACTAACTCCCAAAAAGCTGGATGTAGAAGGACCAGCTGATAAAAGGATGATTTTCAGAGATTATCTTCATGGATAAAGAGATCCTGCTGGAACTGAGGACAGAACCCACCTTCAACTCAGCCTTCAACCAGCTGTGTCTCTGAAGAACTGAAATTTCAGCGAAATTCTTATATATTAAACACCCTTGGAGAGGTGACTCAGGTTGTTTATGGCTTACTTTGTAAGGAGTGTACCAGAAAAAGAATGCAAGAAGTTCTCAGGCTGGCAGGGAAAACCTTCATGAGATCTTGCTTTCAGCACGTCTGGAATATGGGAGCTGCAGATTGGAAGGTTTCCTGCTGCTCCTTTCATTTCCTCATACCTCACAGACAGATCATTAAACCAACAGGGTGGGGCTCTTCTTTGATCCAAAGTCCACACTGGTTATTCTCACTGGGAAAACCACCTCCCTTGATCTTCCCTCTCATCACTGCAAGACTTTCCAAACCATTCCAAGGATTATCTGCACACAGAAGATCTAAACCAAGATATCAGATTATACTCTTTACAATTCTCCACCTCCCAGAGTTTGAACTTGCAGCATTTCTGCAACTCCATTCACTAAAATAAAACACTTCCCTGTTTTCATACCATTAAAGCTTCTCTCTGGAGCCTCTTATGTAAAAATCCAGGAGGTGCAATTCCCCAATCACTATAACCGATTTCAAATGGTGCTAGAAATTATTATTGACTCTGAACACCAAAAGAAATCAGTCATCCTCTAAAGGGGTTACGGAGATCTGCAAGGATGAAGGGTTATGTGCTGGACAGAATTTCACATTGGAGAATCCCCAAATCCTTGATATAGTTCTTATTAAAGCACTGGTGAGAAAACAGATTTAGACAATGAAAATTTTCAAAATCAACCATTAGGTACACATTTTTAATACAGTAAAATACATAAAAAATGATAATCTTGAAACGCTTTTCCACATTTCAGGAGACTTGACAATGTGACCAAACATCTGTGGTCTAATTTTCAGTTGTTCTTTCCATGAGCACCTCCAGCCACCAACCTGCATGCTGGCAAGTCTTGTCACACAAAATAAATAACACATTCTGATCTGCCAAACATGCCACAACAAAAAGCCAAACATGCAGGAGGGATGCCAACAGCAACCAGAACTCCCAGTGCTTCAATGCAGATTTACCTGTTTCAAATTCAATTGTCTGTCTTGTATGACACATGCACAAAGTAGTGACAAGTGTGATGAAGTGGTAACAAAAATAGATCTAGGTAAGGCTGAAAACAGGTTTTGAGTTAAAAACTCAGCACATGTAGTTTCCTTCCTTATTCCTCAGCAAGTTGTATGAACTAGTTGTAGCAGTTTTTACTAGTTGGGGCATTAAAATCAGTATTTGGGGCATTAAAATCAACATCCTAAATACTGAGTTAAAATTCTGTGTTTTACTTTTTTGCCTTGTTTCTGTCTCAAAACCCTCTTGGGTTCTGAAGTTGTTGCTCACCACTTACAAATACTATAAACATGATGATAGGAGAATTTCTGCCTTTGAAATCACTCATTGCATCGCTCTCCCAGGGGTCACCAGGGTCACAGACCCCCGGAGTCCCACTGAGGGACTTTGTTTGGTGGTGGAGGTTAACTGGAATGGCAGAACCACACAAGGAAGATCTTGACTTTCTCTTCTTTTCCTCTGAGGCTCCTGAGGGTCCATTTCCCTGATGAAGGCAGGCATTCTTCCTCCAAGAACACTGATTTCAAATGGTGCTAGACAATGAATAGTTAAATCTAAACCACCATATGAAACCAGCTTCCTGAGGGAGCTTGAGTCTAGCTGGGAGGATATTCCTGTAACAATAAATTGGAAATGCCACAGAAGAATACCTAGCCACGTCGAGTTTTTATTTTTCCTGTTAAACAGTTGATGCTTTTTTCTTATTCTTACCCTTGATTTTGGTTTGAGTCTCTCAAATACTCACTTCTGTTTTCTATTACAGTGCTAACCAACAGCAAGAGAATTGCTTGCAGCAGTGTCACTCAGAGGAATTTTGTTAGTCAAGCTTGAACAACATGTACAAGGCTTCAACAAGGAATGAAGGACCTTCATCCTGCTTGTGCTGCTGTCTTCTGTTAACACATTCTGTCTGCTGAGCTCTGCCCACAGCATGACTACATCCAGACACACCAGCAAGGGCAGCACTGCTGCAAAACTCATTCTTGTGACAGCAGAACGCGTTAAGATGGCACCAAATCTTCATTTCAACAGCAGCAGCACAAAGATCAGCCTGTGAGAGAAGCTGCACATCAGGGACTAAAGGTTGAATATTCATCCCAGAAGTCGTGCACAGAGCCTGGACACTTGCCCATCTGTCAGCTAGCTCTGGCTGAGATGGGATTTGCAAATTAGGGGAAAAGTGTGTCTCCAAACTAACATTAAGGACTGAGTTGATTATGGGCTATTCAGACCTGGCACTGAGCACCTGGAGCCAGCACAGCTTCTAAGAAATCTGACAGAGTTCTTTCCTGGAAATCTGCTACTGAAGTGTGTTCTAGACAATTTACTCCCTTTCAAACAGATTTTTTTTTTAATAACCTCTCTGCAGCTTCTCATCTCAGCTGGCAGAACAAACATCAGGCACATCTGCAGAGCGATGTCGAGCAAGCCTTGAGTGTTTGCACAGCCCCACTCTCAGGGACACGTTCTGGGAAGCACTCAGGTACATCACAGCCTCTCAGGAAGGAACAAAACCACCCTGGGCAGTGGCACAGAAGGCACCACAAAGTGTCTGCACGGCAGAGGGAGGCACAAAGACACTGTGTGCCCCATCTGGTGCAGAACAACAGTTTTAAGGAAAACAACCCATCAGAGCAGGCTGGGCCTCCACAAGCAGGCAGTTCCTGCAGTTACTGGAAGAGCTGTCACCACGCCAGGCCACATCAGCACTGGATTTATTGTGCAGCTTTTCTGTCCAGAAAGTGCCTGTGTGGAGCAGAGCAGGCAGGAAGCAGCAGGACAGAGCTGTGCCCATGTCCCCAGGCTCTGCCCTGAGCATGCAGCTGCCTGGGAATCCTCCACAAAACACTAATGGGAAAATAAAGCTGCTTTAAAGTGCAGGCAGAACCAAACTCTTTTTCCTTCAGCCATGCAGAAGTCCAAAATTTTGCCTTCCTGTGGTGTTTTCAAGAAGAGTGAAGTATATTTTGTTTTTTCCCTCCTGCAGTTTGTTACACCCAGGTGTGCTCCATACCTTTCTCTGGAAGTCCTGTGGAAAGCTGATTTTAGCTGACTGAAGAACCACTGAGGTTGGACAAGACCTCCAAGATTATCTTTGACTTAACACCACCATGCTCACTAAACCATATCATGAAGTGCCAGGTCCACTTGTTTTCTGAACACTTCCAGGGATGGTGACTCCACCACTGCCCTCAGCCTGTTTCAGTGCTTAATAACTTAACCACAGTAAAAAAAAATTTCCTAATATCCAACCTGAACCTCTTCTAGTGAAACTTGAGGCTGTTTGCCATTGTCCTGTCACTTGTTACCTGGCAGAAGAGGCTGATTCCCATCTCACCACAACCTTCTCTCCCTCTCTCAGGGAAATGTTGGTCTTCAAATAAAAAAGGTGTTCCCTGAGTCTCCTTTTCAACCCTCAGCCAGTCCTTGCAGAACTGACTTTCCAGACCCTAAACCACCATCCAAGATGAACCCGTGTGTCGAGTCCTGAGGACAGGCAAATATTTTCAATCCCCTTCTCTTCAGGGGGCAGAAAAACATGTTAAAAAAAAATTATTACACCTGTTCCTCAAGTTTCATCACCTGCTGACATGCAGCTCTCTCTTCATTTACCACAAAGAGAACAAACCCAACCAGCTCAGACTAGGAATCCAACTCCTGGAGAGGGAAATCAAACCAGTGTGGACAGTTCTCACGAGGGTATCTGTCAGCAGCACAGCTAACACACTCCTCTCCAAGAAAATCTTCATGAGGAAAGCCCAAGAAACCTGAGATCCATCTGTGAAACAAGGACAGCAGGGGCACTTCACAGTTTTCTCCCCTGGACAAGGCTAATTGCTGCTGCAGCATCTTTCCCATGCAGGTCCATCCATGACATCCACGGATATGAAGCTGAGGTCCAGCTGCCTGGCTCTGCCTTGGCTCCTCAGGATGGTGGCTGTCCAGAGAGCAAATTCTGCCATTTAGTATCATTTGCACTTTTGAAGAAAGCATCTTTCAAAACTTGTAATAACTCTGTGTGCTTCTAGAACAGGCTAATGAGAAACACGCTCACACCAGGGCTGTAAACTGTCATTTCTAAATTGGAAAACCAAATGAACTGCAGATACAGAGCTATTGTGCTGCTCCAAGATGCCTCCTTCTAATTAGGCACTGGGAGTTTTAAAACATTTTCAAATCTTGGACTGCTCCATCCTTCCCAGATTTAATGATCAGAAGAGCTGAGGGCAATTTCCTCGGTGAACTGGGAAGAAGAAGAACAGAGGAGTTAATGTCTTCACATTTGCAAGTAAGAACCTGGGAAACAGGAAAGAACAAACCCAGAAGTCAATGACTTAGATAAAAACTGAAGATGGAAGAGCATCTGATTACACTTAGGTTTCTGCAGTTACAAATTAAGTGTTCTGTAATCCTCCAGAGAAAATTATGGGAATGACATGTCAGTGACTTTAAGCTCTAATCTTACAAGCTTCGTAATTCATGTTTTTATTTGACATTGATGGGATCACTTGAATGAGTAAAGTTTTGTCTGCAATTAAAGCACTGCAAGAACCAAGTTTATGAAGGCTTTGTTTGCTGTTGAATCATTTTAGTGATTTACAGGTAGTTTAACTGCATTTAGACACTTACTAGGGAACCCTCTCTCTTCCACTGATGAATTCCTGCAGAATTCCTGCCCTTGGAATGACATGAGAACTGTCTGTGACTCCAAGTGACAACTGTGGCCACTTCATCCCATTAATCAGGGATAATCAGAGAGAACATGCACTGGGTGCGACTTGGAAAAGACTTCCATGGTGGACTAATGATTCTGTACAGGAAATTAATTAAAAACTAAGTCCCTACTGCTTCCTTCCCATGCTCTGCCATAACAGGAGCTGTGTAAATGGATTCTGTTAGAGCTGCTCTCATGACAGCTTTACGATCCATCTGAAAGGCAGAGCCAGCCTGGAATCTGCAGACAGTGGCCTGTGAGAACATCACATCTGACAAACTGCTCAACTTACTGCAACTTTTTAAATCTCTTTTTTTTTTAATAATAAAATGTGGAGCCGAGGGAAGATGACAGAGTGACAAGTCTGCAGAAAGGCTCTGTCTGTGCCATGGGAAGGGACTGTGTGAACTTCCTACTTAATGTCTGGCCATGGATCTCATTTATGAGCTGCTGCAGACACCCCATGGCATGATGGAGATGGAGGAGCCACTGAGAAATTATGTGTCAACTGAAAAACCAATTAATACTAACTGCAGTGAGAAAGAACTGTCTACCCAGATAGAAACCGGGATTGTCAAGTCAGTTACAGATGTCTTTAAGGGATTTTTTTTTTTTGGTCATTTTCAACTTGAACTTAAACCACAGCTATTGAGGAAAAGCTGCTTCATCTTTTCTTTTTCTGCACCATCAATCCCCCAGCGTTTTCACCACCAGCTTAATGAATTCCAACTATCAAGAGAGCTCATCCGCTCTGTAATTTGTCTTTTTTTGTTCCCTTCACTAAACAAGCAGGAAAAATGTTTTTAATTTGCAAGGCTGAATAAATACCTCCTGTGTTTGCCAAGACTTTATTGACATTCATGGCTGTCCACAAAGCTGACTGACTTCTCACAGAGATGGTTTATCTCCTCAAGTAAAAAAAAAATAAACCTGCCCTAACAAGAAGATGTTAATCTTCCTTAATAAAATAAATGAAAAGCAGTACTTCAATAAATAATCCTGTGGCTAGTCAAAGCCCTTCATTCAGGATATGGTCCCAGAGCAGATTTTTGTTGACAGCAAGATCACACAGCACTGGGACACCCTCCAGTGCTCACTGCTGCCTCTGATGCTGCACTTCTTGTCACCTTCAGCAGTACCAATACGACTCCTGTGGGCCATGAAATTCATTCAAATGATTCTAATACAAAGGAAAAAAATGAAGCGTTTCTTTTCTTGACCGAGTTATTTTCAGCCATCTGGTTTTCCACACGGGCAGGGAAGAGGTGGCACTGCCTTGCTGCTGAGCTGGAAATGAATGGCTGGGAGTGGGCAGAAGCTGATTAAGCTGGCACTAGCAAAAGGCATGAACTGTGGAATTACACCTTGGATAGCATCAAATCCCATCTCTCTTGCTCAGCTGGTCATGAGGAGTTGAGATGAGTTTCAGCCTGCAAGGAAACACAGTTCTTGAACTTTCACAAGAAAATCAATACACTGAACTCTGAGGTTCTTACTCAAGTTTTACTGGATTTTTACACAAGGCTCAACCTTCCCCACAGCCCTGTTTGCCTCAATTTTTCCATTTGAATTTCTCTCACTGAACAATTCTGTCAACTTAAAATGAGCAACGTGCAAGAAACAATCAAAGCCTCCACAGCTGGAATTTAACATCATCAGAAGGTCTGTGATGGCTTGATATAAACAGTAAGAAAAAAAAAAAAAAAAGCATTTGGGTCATTTGGGAGGAAAATAATGACAAAGCAGTAGTGAAAAGATTCTTACACTGATGACAGCACTTCACATTCCTTCCTGTGCTTTGTTCAGCTGCACTGAGAAATGCCATGAAGTGATCTGGGGAACATTCCTCTGAAAAGGCAAAGAGCCCTCAAATGAAGGCAATTATTTCCCACTACTGAAACATCCAATTTACCCATTATGCATTTACCTTTGTACTTTCAAAGCTCCTCAAAGCTTAGAGCAGGAAAGGCCTGATGGCTCCAAGGTATTTACAACAACTGATACAAGGAGGGACACAGATGTGCTGTACCTGAGAAAAAGCAGCCTCTGCCATGTACAGCTTCATTTGTGTACAATTCATTACTCACAGGTTTGTCCTCAGAATCTGGAAGAAAACACCAGAAGCTGTTTGAATTAGTCTCCTCCGTGTTGTTCTGCAAAGAGATGAATTAAAACAGAACTTGAGAATCATTTTTCTTTTCCTCCAGGTTTTACACAGATTTTTTTAAACCACGTAATGACTCCTCACAATCTGTACTTGAGCTCACTCACAGTCAGAACAGGCAATCGAGGTGTGCCACTAACCCATCACTAAATACAGGCATCATGTTCCCTATGAAAAGAGTAATTTTGGATTAGAGCTCACCAAAAATTCACCCAAAAAAAAAAATCTGCTGTATTTGTTTCATAACAAAATATGTGAGTAGGCACTTCTTGTGAGATGCATCCAAAGATACAGCCAAGCCTCCTGGTAGAATCCCTGGAGCTGCAGTCCACTTGTGCACTGACTGTGGCAGTGGTGCCACAGAGAAGTCATTCTTTGTGGAGGCAGAATCCATAAATAGCAGGTGCCAGAGAATCACCTGCTGCACAGAGCAACATCCCTGACGTAAAAGTTGTCTCAGATTTACTCTGAACTCTGTTTTGAAACCTCATCAGGCTGATTTTGGGGATTAGAAGGAAGGAAATCCTAAAAATACAAAAGCAGGCTTAGCAAGCTGGGGGAAAGGCAGTAAGATGTTTTTGTGACAAAGGCTTCAGGATATGAATTATGCATTACCAAAAACTGACTTCAGTCTGGATGGGAGGAGGGAGATTTCTGTGCATCCAAATCCAGCACAACGGGCACAAGCTGCTCTGCAGGGAATTACATACATCCTGTACAAACATTATCCGTTTGGGAATCTCACTCTCCTTTTTGCCTGGGTATTATTTTGTGCTAATTTTGAGAATCTGAGGCAGAACACCACAAATAACCTGCAAAATCCTTGGAATCAGTCTCCATCCAATTCAGAGGGGGCCACTGAAACCATAAGGAAGCAGGAACAGTCTGGCTTCAGCCTCCCTCTATTTCTGTCCACATTCCCACCCTGTGCCCATCACCATAGCAGCTGACTGCTCCTTCTGCAAAACACCAACCTTTGGGGCAGCAGAGGCAGGAAAATAGTAGGTTTTTTTTCCCAAATGGATCACCATTTGCTGGATAAAGCAGATGATGTTGTATTTTAGAAATTGGACAGGACAGCCATAATAAAAAACGTAATTCCCTGTTGATTGCTGAGGTATGTTAATGAGGGTATGATAATGAAACAGCCACCCACAACAAAACTCACTGTTGATTGTCCATGTCTTACATTATAAAAACACTTATTTTCATTGCCACTGCTGCCTTACACATTTAAAATTATCTCAGTGGGGTTTGGGAGAAAAACAATGGCCATTAAGAATAAAAAACAAAAATATTTCTTCAGTTTAAAATAGTTCTTCTGACTTACAGCTTTTGGGATGTAAGAGCGATGAGCATCATTTTTAGCAACCACCCTGGCACTGTGGCTATTATATAAGTTTCAATAGAAGCTCTAATCCCACTCCTGAGCAGAAATGCCCTTGTCATGAAGCACTCCAGAGCTACACCTGCTCTTTGTATCCTCAGAGCTGGACCACAGCCACTTGTGTCCCTACAAAGTGAGCTCTCAAAACCAGGCGCCCGCTGACGCCGCTGCCCCTCTGCTTATCTCCAGCACTGGATTAATTTGTGCTGCTCCACACATCATCGTGGCACTTTGGCTGTCAAAGCATGCAAAGTGACCTGGAAGGAACTGCTCTGATATATCTTTAAAAAATAACAATAAACAGCACAGAAACATTTATTAGTCTGTGTTGTTTTCTTTTTGGCTGATATAACACAAACTCAGACTGCTCCACGATTACCCGAGAGGAAGCGAAATTAAAATTATCACACAGAAAGAAGATAACAATTAAGAAAGATAGGAAGTTCAATCAGACCACTTCAAGTTTTAACCTCAGGTTAATTCCCACGCCTCAGGAACACACTGCAGAGGACCTTTCAGTCAAAGACAAATACTCTGTACTCCTCCCATCACATATGACACTGCAAAAAAACCCTGAAACCCGAGCCAGGAATATTTTCACAGTGAATAAAGCACTTCAGAACCTTTCCAAGAAGCTGGATGGGGCACTGAGCAACCTGGGATAGTGGGAGGTGTCCCTGCCCATGGCAGGGGTTTGGAACTGGATGGTCTTGAAGGTCCCTTCCAACCCAAACCATTTTGTGATTCTATGAAGCAGAAATCAGTATTTTTAAAATCTATTCACTTCCTTCATTCTGCTGCTGCACATGACAAATATATATGCCAGATACATTTATATACTACATACTTCATAGCAGGAAAAATAACCAGTGCAGAGATCTTACTCCATCAATGTATTGGGAACAGAAATTATTTACCTTTCAATTTGCACAGGTTTATAAGCAGTTTTTCCCTCAAACATGATGTTCTTCCTCTGGCATATGCACGATGCCCTCTTGAGATCACCACCTAGAATTTATAAAATGGTTTATTTAAATGTGTGTTTGCATTTCCACTTCAGCTTCTCCTCATGAAATGCAGAGAAATCACATGGTTATGGTAAAAATAAATATTTTATTGATCAATGCCCTGTTAGCCATGTAGGGACTGGAAGATGCAGGAGATGAGAGATCTTCAGTGCATGCTGAGCAAGGATCAGCTGGAAAAACTGGTGAGCATCTGGCAGTGCTGGAATCAATTACATCTGCACAACCATGCACAGCTTAGAATATTTACTGACCTTTACTCCTGAACCCCTTTTACTACTCAGTTTGTGCATGTGACACTTCTGTGACAAGACAGTCACATCATGAGGATAAAAGCAGACATTGTGCTTCAATAATAAACACTGATGCTGGCACATGCCATGGAAATTACAGAGCTGATCAGAGGAAAACATAATGTTCCATGTATTGAACACAGCCAGGCAAGGGATGGGAAGAGGGGCTGTTGGATTCTGAAAATAAATTTGGTTTTGCTTTCATCTACAACATCCATTAAACAACTTTAGTTGCGCTAGAAAAACATGTCCCTGCCATCAGAAAACATAACATACATATATCCAAATTACTCAGGGTCTTTTTAGTATCTTCCTCCACCTTTTAAAGCTACAAACAAAGTCAGAATCTTGTAATTGGAGCACTAAAGGATGGATGAAGTTCTGATTTTCTTTGGGACCTGAGAAACTCAGTTTGTGCAGTGGGTATTTACCTTCCCAGTGGTTTCCAAGGAAGGAAACTACTGTAGCAGGACGGAGTCCCTGCCATGGATCAAGACACACTCATCTAAAAGCTTCACATAAAACAGAATAAAATGAGCTTGGTTTCTAGTTTACTGCCTGAGGCACAAAAGAAAGACATGAAGAAAGGAGAAAGTGTAAGGAATAATAAGACAATAAAACCTGATATAAAGGCAGATTAACAGCCTTTCTACTGTAGGCATCACAGAAAGATAAAGTTTTAAAATACAGGTTTAAATACAAAGGTGTTTTTGTGGCATTTACAGAGGGTTGACATGGGAGAAAGCTCCTTTCTGTTGACACAGAACTGAGCTGCAGCAGATTGCTATCAATCCACGTGCAAAAGCCACATAAACATCCTGGAAGGAAAACAAAATGTTGCAGACAGGTGCAGGTCTGGAACTTGACTACAGAGAGAGAAAGAATAATCAAATCCATTACTGCAATGGAAATCTGGGAAGAGAGAAGATGCAGAATGTGCACACAGAGAACATAACATCACTGTGCACATTTAAAATATGATCAAGAAATACAACAGTTATCCAGTCAGGATGGGATGTCAGATGGAAACATGATTGATGCTGCTGAAAATCTGATCAGTGTAAAAAAGGAGCGATGAAGAACTAGCGTTAATATTTGGTTAAGAAAAAGCAACTAGAAACATCAAAGTTTCCAAGAATTCAAGAGGCAGATGTCAGTCTGGAAGAGGTGTAGGATGGAATCTCAGAGGTGAACCTAAATTGCAAATGACTAGTATGACTTCCTAATTCTAAAAATGTGGCCATTACTAAACTAAGTAAAAATAAACCTTACAAATCCCTAGTGATTCAGTCAATGAGAGATTTCACTGTTTATTCTGCCAGCATTCAAGTTCTCCTGTTTGTAACAGACATATTAAGTTAATTCATCAATTACTAAATGAGTTCAGTTAGTTCACAGCATGTAATTAATTTATTCTCCTCTGTTAACAGTCACATCCTAATGTCACTTTACACTATTTTGCAAATTCAATTTAATTTACTAGACACAATGAGAAAAAGGGAATTTTGAAGGTAGAAAGTAAAACTGCAGATGCAAAACCTATGGAGATAATGTACAACACAAATAGCATCTGGCAGCAAGGTCCCTTCCCTGCCCAGCAGGGCTGACTGTTCTGAATTAACTTTTTTTGTGGTTGGAACAGGTCTGGGATGTTGGGTTCAGGAATGTGGCAGCTGCCAGCCCATGGTGGTGTCCCCACAGCCATTTCCCTGCAGCTGCACTGACTTCTCACACCCCTCACCCCTTCCAGCCCTTTGCAAACAGTTTCATCAAGAGATCCCTTTTTTCATGGAACTACTCTGGATTTCTCTGTGGTTTTAACAGTGGCCAAGGAAATTCACTCAAGAGGAAATTCACTCCCCATAATTCCTACTGTAGCCACTGTGAAGGTTAAAAGGATTAAACGGCTGAAGTGATGACTGGGATAATAAAGTATGTGCTGTGTAACGCCAGCTGCACACGCCTTGACAGAGTAAAGCTTTAGAAAAAAACAGAAGAGGTAAGTCTTTAAATATAAAACCTGACAGTGCCTTAAGCATATCTGCACTCCAAAGTCCATGTGTAAGGCAGAGCTGGGAGGAGAGCTCTGGGTGGGTGCTGGGATGAAAGGGTCAGGCAGCACCTGCAGCAGTGCCAAGGTGGGAGCAGCCCCAGTTCAGTGGGATCTGCCTCTCACACTTACCAACCCTTCCAGAGGGAAAAAAACAGCACTGAATGCACCCTCAGCCAAGGAGGGAGACCAGCTGAACCATCATCATGGACTGCAATTACAGCCTCATTAACAGGAAAACTCAAGATAGGTTTCCATCAGTAACAAGCCATAAATTTGTTCTTGTGCTGGTGCAACACACACAGGGATGGAGCTCAGGGAAGTTAATGGCTGTCCACAGTGTCCCCTGCAGGCATCAGCCACGTAGCCTGTCTCAGTTCTGCCTGGTTTTTGGCAGGATTTGTGTGCCCAGACTCTGGACTGATAGAACTTTCTATTCAGTAGCTGCTGGAGCATCAGCATGTGCTGTACCACAGTCAAAGGTGTCCCAGCTGGTGTGAAAGAACCTGCTTCTCACCCAGACTTCTCTGCAATCAAAAATCAGCCTAAACACCACTAAGTGCCCTGGAAGAACCTGAAATCCATCAAAATCCATTCCAACACCAGAGCCCTTTCCAGAACAAGGCTGCACAGAGGCCCTGGTGGTCACCACCTCCCACTGGACATTGAAGCAGCACCTGAGAAGCAGGAGAGACCCCTTTCTGTGCCTGTTCAGCCTTCAGCTTCACACCCCCCTGGAAAACTGGAGCAGCACAGATGCAAAATGTGAGGCTGAACATGTCTTTGCATCGTTTGCGCAGCTCCTGTACCCAACAGGCGGATTCTCAGTTCCACACTGAGCTTTCCCTGTGCTCCCTGCCAGGCACACACAACCTCAGGTGATGCCCAAATCCCTGCCTGATGTGTCCCAAAAAAGGTCCCTCTGCAGTGTGTCTCTCTACAGTGCTTATTCTGATCCCAAAATTACATGACCTGTCACCTTCTCCACACCTCAAGGGTCCCCCCAGCCCTTTCAGTCCCATTCTGTCCCATTTTGGTGGAAATGGGGCTCTGCCCCGTGATTCAGGACTTTTTTTGGCATCCCATGTAGGAAGCATTTCCTAATTCTGGCCCAGGCTGTTGAGTTCCACACCCAAGGGCAAAAATCCAGCATGGATACAATAAACTGGGCATCTATGAGCTTTAAAGCTCAATACTGGATATTTCCAGGGTGTATGTTGCAATGTAGAGGGGGACACAGCTAAGCATCATTTTGATCTGAAGTTTGAAATACACAACCCTTCCTGAACTACTTCTGCATTTGCATGGAAAACTGGGGATATTTTTGATGAAAAATGAATAATCAAAAGAATTTTGAAAGTGCTTACAAGGACAGTAACAGAGAGAAAACAAAATTGATTCAGACTACAGCACAGCACTGAAGTGAGACAAGGAATGATGATTACTTTTGAGGTGCTGTAATTTAAGAGAAACTCCAGCAGAATTGCTACAGCAGTTTGCTAATTCTATTACTAATCCTTACATCACACCTTCCAGACTCCTTATGGATTTTCCTCTTAACAGCCTATGCTTTATCAGCATTTTTTTGGCAAAAGGAGTTACAGTAACTTCTGCTACAAGGGAATAATTGTGTCAGGAGGTTGGTGAGGAATATTCCCTTGCATTTCCAAACTGGAGGAGCATTCTGCTTACTGTGCTCTCTACAACACCTAACTAGAACAACTCTCATCCTGCCCTCAGGGCCATGAAAGTTGTATTAGGCTTCCAGTTAAGGTGAGGATAATGTGCAGCCTGCGTGGATGTGACAAGACAGGCTAAACCAGCTAAAATAACTGAAGTAAAAATGCAAACTGCACTGTTCTGCACTGTAGAATACCCCACAGATCTATAAAACAACACAGACTCAAAGCAAGAAGTCAGAAGTCTGACAGACCGTAGCAATACAGATTATGAAACCATGAAAATTCATTTAAAGCTGTATAATCAAGCTCACACCACAAATTTTTTTCTTCTCCTTAAATACAACAGCCCTCATTTCATGTGTCAATATTACTAATACACTGCTTTTTATCATTGCCCATGGGGACAAACCTCTTCCTTTAAACACAGATATTTTCAGATGCAAAGGAATGGAGGGGAAGGATTGGCTACAATGCCCCAATCAAAGCTCTATTTTTTTCCTGCCCAAATCCATAGTCCTGTATCCTAAAAGACAGATGCTGAGCATATCTGCTGCATCACTTCCCTGAATCCCTGCCAGCTCTATCTGCTCTCTGAAATCCCCTGGGGAGATTTCCAACACACCATGAGCCCTGCACAGCCCCTTCCTGTTAGGGACTCCTGAGAAATGGGTTTTATCTCATTAATTCAGTGTTTTTTAGGAAACTACTTTTCCCTGCCAGTTTTTAAACCCAGAGGAATTTTCTAGATGTGCAGTGACAGTGCATGAGTAATAGCTCCCTCATTAAACGACCAGGGAGTCATAAAACAAAACAAATTGTTCAGCTTCCCAGTGTTTTTCCGATTTGCTTTCCCTTTCCAAGTCCTGTAGTGCTCACAAACATCCAAACTATCTAAGTGACGTCATTTCTAGTCAGAATTCTTAAAGGAAACAACATGTCCTGTGCCTGTTGCTCAATCCTCTGGTATTCTTGCCGTCATTTATTTGTGCCCCTGAGTAGTTTCAAGTAATTTTGTTTTTTTTAAATCAAGAGCTGGTTGTGCCCATGTGAAACATGTACTTCCAAAATACACCATGAAAAGCTTGTCTGACATGGGAGAGAGTTGTGTTGTGTTTACTCACTGGGAACAGCTCTTTATCCCATTTTGAAATCTGGGAGTCCCCAACTACACAGAGCAGTGATTCAAGGAATATTTTGAAAGGCCACGATTTTTGCATTGGTTTGTGAGAATGACACAAAATCTCAGTCTTCTGTGTTTCTGTTCAGGATGAAGAAGAAGACACCAGAACAAGATACCCAAACAATTCTGGGAAGTGAAAAGGTTTAAAGTATTTGCATTTACTATGTATTTTGGCAGGCTTGCAGAAGTGCTAACCATAGTTTTCAGAAAAATCCTTTAAGGTGCTCTTGCAATCCTCACCTTAAGACAGCAAAGGAAGGACTGAGCAGAGCCAGTCTGAGGTGACCTGAATTCAGTGCTCTTACTGAAAAATGTGGTTTGCTCCAGGAAAACTTCAGCTCCTTTCGCCTGAAGAGAATCTGGGAGCCGCAGAATGAAAACCATTTCAGACAGCCCGAACATCTCACACCACTGAGATTTTAATTCTTGTTAAACCTTTTAATGAGCAGCAGAAAGCAAAGGAATGAGATGAAGTGGGAGCTCCAGACCACAGTCCCTAACACATTTGGCAGCTGTGAGGAGATCCATTGCACATGCCAGGCTCACTGACCTTGCAGATTTCTCCAGCATTTGAAAAAAAAACCAGTTGAAAGCTTCTTCCCTTTTACAGGGAACTGCTCTCTCTGCATCTACAAGTAAATGTTTTGGTGCTGATGAATAATCAGCAGCTTTAAATACAAATCTGAGTCAGGCAAAGAAGTGATGAATATCAGGGAGAAAGGTGAGCAGAGCTCCCAGCCCAGGGTTTCAGCGATGCTCAAGAGCCTCCCTGCTGATGATTTCACTATGACTTAGGTATTCAAACACCTCTAAGGACATGGGTTGTCAAGAATTTGCCTCTTTACACTGCTTTATAATTGGTAACAAAGGTGGGAACAACTTGCCAGCTTGGCTTGTCACATCATCCTTACGCCAGCGTGCGGAGGTACCGCTGAGGAAGGGGGATTTCGTCAGGACTGAAATACATCGCAGACACCGCGGCAGATGGCACTGGGTGAACTGATATGGAATTGAAAAGTTCAGGGTATTTTAGAGAAGGTTCATTTAAGATCAAGCGAGGTAACAGCGTGAGAAATACAGAACAGTGAAGGGAGACAAAAACATATCCTCTTCATCCTTCTCCTGACATACGGAGATGCTCAATGAACTGAAATGATTGTAAATATTTTGGCATTTACATCGCGGCCACAGCTGAATGCTGACTTGTCCTGATACCCTGGAACATCCTCACACATATAGCCCCCACTGCCCAGCACATTTTGCACTCCAAAGGGTGAGGAAATCTCTCTCATCATCGGTTTAAACGCAAAGCACAGGTGAAGTGGGGACCTCACAAGAATATGCCAAAGCCAAGAGTGAAGATAGGTTAAGAAATTAAACCTTTGGATAGATAATGGAAACATCCAAGACTATTACATTAGTATGAAAGAGTAGAAATAACCTTTGAATCTTTAATAACTGTTCTCTACAAGGACTCCATCACCTCTCCCTGAAGTCTTTTGTACGGGCTGCTGCCAGAGATGTTCCTGGAATGGGCAGATCACAGCTCTGAGACTCTGCTGATGCCCTAAGACACAACTCAGCTTAACATCTCAGCAACAAGCCTGCTACTGAAGGAGAGTTTGGACAGCATTCCCAAAGCCACAGAGCCCATCAGGCCTGTGGATAGCTCCTCATTAAAAGAAGCAACAAGGAACAAACCCCCAACCTCTTTTCCAGGCAGTGAATGACACCAGCATGAGACTGACAACTTTCAGGATGAGGTCACCTCCGTTTCCCTTCAGAAATGAAGCTGGCAAGTGCAGTTAACAATAATTAAAAACTCCTTTCACAAAGGGACACTACACTTTTATTATCTCTGCTGAAGCCTAATCAAAAGCATCACAATGAGCTTGTTGATTTTGTTTTTAAACCAAGACACGATAGAAGACAGAAAGAAAACTGGCAATTAAGAACAGAAACTCTATTTTTTAGGTGCTATAGTGTTTTGGCTCAAAATACTGTATTGTCCCCATTTCCCTAAAAGAAACTCAGTACTTACTAGATAGCCATGGGAAAACATAACCAAAAATTTTAATTTACCAAAAAAAGAAGTTTAATGGATTAAATAAAAGTGCTTGTGACACTGAAAGTTATATGGGAAGTGCAAGCAACAAGCTGTAATCAGTCATGAAAAGTTCCTGGTGTTGGATCCAATGATTTTCTTCAGCACAGAGTTCCAGCTGCAGTAAGTTCCTTTGCATCTCAATTTACTATTGAAAAATGTAATTATATGAGAGCCAAACCCAACCATGGATTCTGCTGCATATCTACAGTGCAATAACAACTTTATAAACCCTTTAAAATGTTTTTATTTTCGCTGTGGACATTAAAGATCCCTCTGCTCTTTATCAGGGAAGGTATTTTGCTATCGGTGTCTCCCCCATATGCAGAACTGCCAGATCAGATTTACCAGCAGAGCTTTAGGGTGCAGATCAAACCCTGGCAACTAACTTTCACCCAGAAATGTGAGTGCTTAAATCACTTCTAGAAGTGTGATTACTTGTGAAAGATTTGGTGTCACAACCCCAAAATGATCCCGCTGCTGTGCAGAACACGGGGCGCTCCTGAGTGATGTGAGTGGCATCGGGCACACGGGTCCTCCTCTCCCAGGAGCGTGGGTGGGTGATTGTCCCAAGATTGAGCCACTTTTAGGACAGAAGGGTAATCCCAGGGAGTGAGGAATGAGAGGGTTAAGTGGGCAGCAGGCAGAGTGGAGGGTAAGCCAAGCCCACCTGCCCCCAGAGCGATGCCCGCCGGATGGGGAGCGGTGCCAGCCCACAGCCCAGAATAACAGCAGGGTCAGGGAAAGGGAAGGAAATGCACAGTCTTAGGCAAGAGGTCACCCCAGTCTGAACACAGCGGCACTCAAAGGGTTTTGCAAGGGCCTGACTCCACAAATCCCCGCTGGTATCAAGGGTCGTGACTCGAGAGGCCAAGGACGCCGTGGCACGATCCGGTCACTCTGTCACTTCATAGACGCGGGCTGAGTGTAAACAGGGAAGTCACATGGCATCCGTATTGTCACACAGGGATTTCCTGAGTGCCACCCGGGCTCAGAGCACCGCCTGCCACATCTCTGAACCCACACAGCGTCTGCAAAAACGGGAACCTTGAAGCACCTCCTATTACCGCCAGCCATCCCCGCCATCCTCCGTGACTCAGGGATCCGTTTCTGGATGCTCGCGCGCGCTTCCCGCTTCCTTTCCCTGCAGTGCACACAGCACAAACGGAGCTCAGTGCTGACACAGTCAGTAGATTGATTGCAGTATTTTGCCTTTTGGACCGAGTCCCAATCTCAGTCTGATCTGGTGCTCAGATAGGAGGCTGTACATTGTCACAGCGTTTGTAAGGGCGGTTGCTACACTGATTCCATGAGATAGGCGAGGCTGTGCATCTGCATATCACAAAACCAGATCGTGCACGCTGCAGATGCATCGAATTTTCTCAGAATAATAAAGTGGAGAGACACTGAAAACAGCATGGAAATCATTTGATGGGCTTCTTCCAAACACGGTGGTATAAATACAGGTCAGATTTGCAGGGAGTGCTCAAATTTGCATCGTTATGTTTTTAAAGCCTTTTGAAAAGCAAAGATTTTATAACAGTTGAGACAACAAGCCTGGGAGACAGCAGATTTGGACTGGTTTGTCCTAGTACTACACTGATTGCGGATAATGCCACAGAAAAATTCAACTTTCATTCAACTACTCAAATAACAGGTGAAATTTTCCCAGTGCTCAGCATCCAGAAGATGTCACCACAAGCTGGAATGAAGCATGCAGGTGCTTCCTGCTGCCTGGCACTTTGAAAAGCATGCCTTTCAAAGGATGGTGATACACTTTAAATGGAGATGTATTAACCAGTTCCATACCACTAAACATATCAGAAGTACACAAGCAGCTCTGAAGCTCCTCTTCTACATACTAAAATCCCAGCAGCACCTTTTCTTTGACACTATTAAATTACATTTACTCAAGAAAGAATGTAGCCTTGCTAATACAAATGGCATGACCATTGCCTTTTAACAGCTGTAAAATTTTGAGAAAAATTTTTCACAGGAATTCACATGCTATGATACCATTAGGATTTGATCTACACATCTTTTAGACCAAAACCTTAAAGCTTCCAAGCATCTCCTGGAGGAAGGTCTTCAAAGCCCTCCCTTTGTGTTAGTTGCTCAGCATTTCTTCTGGTAAATGGACCATAACATTTTAAGCAGATAAATTGCCTCTCACAAATGTATTGGTTCTACCAGACTAAGACAGACAAATAGTGGAAACTTATTTCTGACAACAAATAACAAGCTGCTTTGAACTATTTTTCAGCTCAGAACTGCAAATTAACAAGTCCATGCACAGTCTCCATCACAAAGCAGTGTAATATGTAAAAAGGATGCTATGAATTTTAATGCAAAGGTGTGTGATGTATCTTCCAGATGGGAAGAATTAGAAAAAATGTTATTACAAGCACATATTTTTAATATTAGGCAAATGAGATATCTTGCATGCAATCACGTTCTTGGGGCAGCTATCACAACTGAAATGCGCCGTTGATCGCAGGGAATTAAAAAAAAAAAATTCAGACAAAACCACAAAATCACAAGGGATGGATGATGTATTTTTACCACCCTCCTTGCTCTGCCTCTTTGCAGCAATTTAAATGGTTTCAACATGTTAAAAAAAATCCAATTAAAAAAAAAAAATCTTATTTCTTGAAACTGTCTAGTTGTTTTCCTACAGACACTATCTCAGCATTATGCAGCCACTACAGCCATGAGCTGCTGCTTTCTGGTTTACTGAGATCACACAAGTGGTTCCCCCTTCACTTTCTCTTGAGCAACAAACAGAAAAACTCTGGGTAATGAAAGCATTAAAAGATAGAACCTCCAGTAATAAAATACACTTTACAACAACAGGAAACAAATTTAAGATATTATGTAGGGACTTCAAGGAGACCTTGAAACAGCATTCTCCGCACTAAAGGAGCCCTAAGAGAGCTGGAAAGGGAATTTGGACAAGGGCATGGAGTGACAGAGCACAGGGAACGGCTTCCCACTGGCAGAGGGTTAGATTTGATACTGGAGAGAAATTCTTCACTAGAAGGGTAGTGAGGCACTGGAAAAGGTTGACCAGAGAAGATGCTCCATCCCTGAGGTGTTCAAAGCCAGGTTGGATGAGGCTTGGAGCCACCTGGGATAGTGGAAAGTGTGGGGTTTATTTCTCATCAATGCACCTGTGATCATGTTGTTCACAAGTTTCACTGTAGCAGTTACAACATATTGACCCCTTAAGTAACCCAAGCCTTGGAAAAGTCCTTCACTCCTGTAGCAGCTTCCTGCACCTGCCCTTACAGGTAATAAAGGATTACACAGATCAGAACTGTGATGTTTATGAAACTTTACTTTTCTTCTAGCTCACCAAGCAACTCATTTATTCTCAAAATAAAAGGAGTGGCTGTGTTAGGGAAGAAAAAAAAAAAAAAAAAAAGAAAAACAACATAATGAAAAGGAAGAACACACCCATATGGAAAAAAAAGGCCAAAGACAAAGCAGGCTTACTGCAAATGCTGCGCAATCTTGTCAGCGACAAAAACAAACTATTAATTAGCCAGAAGGGAAACGTCAAGGTTCTCGTTCCTGTGCTCACTCAGAATCTGTCCACACTTCCACAGCGGTCTCACGCTGCTCTTACGATTGTTGTGATAAGTTTTAACATCAAGAAGAACAATAAACAAACGTCTAGTTAGTCCTGCCACTGTAAATATTTTAACTGTGTCCCTGCAGACGCACAGGTGGCAATTGGGAGCAGAATTATTTGACAAAGCAGTTCGGTTCCTGCAGTTCCCAAAGCACGTGTAAACACCACCAGGATCTCTGCTTATGTAAGGAATGCAAATTTGAGGCTTTGACAGATCTACAACCCAACAGGCTTGTATTAAACATACCCCCACGTTCCTCTGGATTTTATTCTGCACAGTTACTACAGCATTTGAACATCAGCAAGAGATTTGGGCTGTTTTAATGGTAAGAAACATCTGCTTAAGTACAGCAAATTGTTTCTGGATTTGTCTAGGATTTAAAAAATGAGTAAACACTGACTACTGTACAAGCTGTCTTGGCTGCAGTTCCAAGCTTTATAGGAAATTTACTCTGCAACAGGTGACCATGTTCAAGATGAGGAAGAGTTCACTGAAATGGTCCAAAGTCTGCCAGAAGGAAAGGCCAGAGAGTTGGGGTTGATTAGCCTGGAGAAGGCTCCAGGGAGATCTTAGAGCTCCTTCCAGAGCCTAAAGGAGCTTCAAGAGAGCTGAGAGGGACTTGGGACAAGGGTCTGGAGTGATAGGATGAGAGGGAATGACTTCACACTGCCAGAGGGAAGGATTAGAGTCAGTATTAGGGAGAAATTCTTTATTTTCAGGGTGGTGAGGTGAGGCATCTTCTCTGGCTACTGATGAAAACCTGCAGGGACTGGTGTTTTCAGAGCACTGCATATGAATTTATTCCTTAGTAAATACCTTTTTGGCAGCTAAGACAAGACCTGTCTTTTCCTTCAGTCACTCACTTCTATTTGGGTTTCAAAAGGACTTGCTCTATTACAGTAACTATTGAGAATGTACTGTGTACAACCTAACATAACTTAACAGGGCAGCAGAGACCTTACCTTGGACAACAGCCTGGTTGCACCTGACTACAGAGAGGTCACAGCTGGAGCTGTAACTATGCCATAGTAATTAAAAAAACAGGTACAGATTAGTCACAGTGAGCTACATCCAACCTTACAGCACTTACAGTTAAATATCCCAATAAAAGCCTTGTCATGCAGGGTCTGGTAATGATGTGAACTTACTTTACTTTCCCATCTCCTTCATTAAAATTAATTTCAAGTTTGGGAGCTGTCTTTATGCTGAGGCATTGCAGGTTTGTAATTCCAGCACATCCTTCACCTCCACACCTTTTATTAGGCAGGTAACTCCATCCCCCTGCAGCTCTTGAGTCATTTCAGCTCCTGGGAATGCTCACTACAAGCTGCAATAAACCATATAGACTAAAACTTTCTGTCTGTGACTTTGTTGTAGCCAAAAAAACCTGTAAATGCCTAATTATGGTCTGACATCTTTCTGCAGGAACAGCAGTAGCATGTGACCAGCTGACCAGGGTGAGGATTACTGTTTGCCTCATGCCCACACACAGAAAGTTCAGGCAGAGAAAATCCTGTGCCATCCAAACCAGCTGCCCTGCACATCCCCACACCCCCTGTGGAAGCTCTTCATCCCCTCTGTCTCCAGGAGGGTGGTTGCTCCCAGTTTTCAGGAATTCTCAGAGCCAGCCCGTAACAATACTCCAACTTTCTGCCACCTCCCTCCCCATGCACTCACCCCCTCCCAGCTCCTCTCTCACTTGCCAGTCTCGTTACACACCCACTCACACTTTCCCTTACTCACTCCTAACCCACCATTTCCACGTTCCTCATTCATTTCCCTGCTCAGTCACACAAACTGAGCCCCAAACACCTCCAACACACTCAGGGAGAGGAACTTTGCCTCCCAAGCCTCACCTGTCTGTGCCTCTCACATGAGAGGGATGCCCTGCATCAGCTTCCCAGAGTTTGAGGGAAGGCACTTACTGCTCCATGCTCCCCATGTCCATGAGGCTCCCTAAAATCAATCTCCACCCCATCACTGCTAATCCTTGCTGCCAACCCCTCTGGATGAGCCAAATGCTGTCTCTTGACAGAGTGAGGATGGATGGAGTAAGGATTGGGCAGTGCTGGTTGTGCCTCTGTCACATATCCATGGTGTTCTGTGCCTCCACCAGGCACCCAACACATCCCCACTCTGCCAAAACTCCCTTTCTGGAGGCTTCCAACCCAACCCTCTCAACCTCTGGGATACTCTAGAAACAAAGACAGAGGTAATGATTCAGGAACGTGCAGAGGACTGGGGTAAAGGTGCTGGATCATGACCGGAGGGCAGCTCTGAAGGGACTGGCTCAAGCCAGCGTGGCTGTGTGCCAGCTCACACCAACCACCCTGTCCTTCTGTCGTGGGGTAACTGCAAAAAAAAAAAGTCAATTTGTCGTTTTTATAGCCAGTGAATTTTTTTTTTAAGGGTGGGGGGGATACTGATCCAGCTCTTAGTGGTGAAGATAAAAGAAAACTTTCAAGACAACCCCCCAGGGCACCCAAAGCTTCTGGTTCACTACCCTGAGGAAGAAACAACAAACAGGCAAACCCCAAATCCCACAGAAACAAATAAAACTATAAAAAGAACAATGGTTATGAAGAACTTGAATGGAAAGTTGGGATGGGGGTTGGGGAAGACTCCAGTAACTAGACTGCAACTTCCACTAATTCTGTCACCAACAGAAAACTAGTTTTTTTGGCTTCCCTGCAATGCCCTCTGCAGACTTGCCTGCACACACAGCTTCCTCACAGTTTGAATGCCTCAATGGAGTTAAAAATCACTTAAATTTTATCTCCTCCATACAAAAACATTTTCATTTCCAATTCAAATTGGTCTTTTCAGGTAATTTTCAACGATTTCTCAAATGACACCAGAACAGACCACTCTTATACTACAATAAAATATGCATCTGAGAAATTATACTATTAGCAGTTCAATTTAAAACCTATCTTCAATCAGTAGAATTTTTCCAAATCCTGAAAAACTGAACATGCAGCACTTAAGGTAAGTGATACATTTAATATTCAAGAGCACATAATACTATTCCACTCATATTTACGGGCTGTTAACACCAGAGAGAATTACTGAAAGATGAGAACATAGGCTTGAAATAATATGAAATATTATGAAATAAAGAAATGGAAAAATTTAGGGCACGTATTAGGCGAAGAAAAATCTTGCCATCAAATTTTGTGGGAAAGATTCCAGAGGATCAAAGTGGAAGGTCCAGTTCTTAGAGTTATCTCTAGCCATAAAGTGCAGGGAAAAAAAAAAAAAACAAAAAAAAAAAACCAAAACAACAAACCCACAACCACCCAAAACCACGCAGCAGGAAACATGTACTGGCAAGATGATGGCCTGGATGATCTAATGCACTTTCCATCTCTAACATCTCTGATTCTGTAATTCCATAGGAGCTCTCAGCACAGGGCTGGCCAACTTCTGCAGCAACTCAATCATTCTGATTGGTGTGTGATAATTAAAAGGAGCCCCTTGTAGCTGGGTGTTGGAGCTACTCCCCATCAAAGCTGTGCCAGTAGGGATGTGACTGGCGGGGGCTCAGTAATCACAGGGTTGTGGGGAACTCTCCTAAACAGGCACAACAGAATTCATGCCATTAAAGAGACAATCATCACCTTCCTTGCAGAATGCCTGGGGTCATCTTTTGACAGTGGGTTTGATAAGGCAGAGCTCAACTGTGTCAACATTTATGTATGCAAATAACTTCGCTCCTACGTGCGAGCGAGCCTGAGAGCGGCTGGATCTATATTACACAGCATTTTTAACTATTTCACTCTTGATTTGTGTGCTGAGAAAATCTTCCCTTAGGGTAAAATATCAGCTTGTTTCTCAGATCGTGTGCTCTGTTTGCTCTTTTCAAGTTGTTAGGTAAGCACACACGCAGGAAGAAGACGCTGCAGAAGGACTCAGGGCATGAGCGCACCTCTGGGGTTTTAAAGGAGGTTGTATGAGAAAAATGGATTACAGCAACAGCTGTAAGAATCAATCAGGAAAATTGAGAGAGAAAAATGCAGAAGAGAAAAAACTCCAAATCAGTGGAGTAGAAAGCAGAGGGATGTAGAAAGATAATCCTTCCCAACTATGCTGTTCCTGCCAGAAGCCAATTGCCCGAACTATTGCTGCCCCAAAACCTACTGCAGAGAGAGGGGTTTGGGGGTATTTTTATTTTAATTTTTTTCTTCCCCCTCACCAATGTAAATTTTATCCTGACTCTGTTTATGTTAGGTTGTGATCTGTGGAATAACAAAGGAGGTTTTTTGAGAAGCATGAACAGAACAATAATTTTCAACGCTGTTTGAAAAGGTGCCAGTCTGATAAACGCCATGAACCTATCGGGTTCTATAAAATTTATTTCTGTATATTTATATGTAACAGTAAGATTTAAGGTTGACACTGGATATTGGCAAGGAATTCTTGGCTGGGAGGGTGGAGAGGCCACGGCACAGGTTGCCCAGAGCAGCTGTGGCTGCCCCTGGATCCCTGGAAGTGTCCAAGGCCAGGTTGGATGGGGTTTGGAGCAGCCTGGGACAGTGGAAGCTGTCCCTGCCCATGGCAAGGGCTTGGAATTAGATGTCTTTAAGGTTCCTCCCAGTCCAAACCATCCTTTGATTCTATGATCAATCAGAAATTCTAGCAAGGGAGGGACTCCTCTCTAGCACTACACAGTATTATCTTCGGTACTTTTCTTAGGTACTTCTGCTCTGAACAGATGCTTAAGTTAAATGCAGACACCTAAAACCCAGATGCTAAAGAACACAGGAAATAATGTTCAACAGACTGATTGTTTTGGAGAAAAAGGTTAAATCAGCCCTTCCTTGAGCTCCACTGTGATGAGCAGACAGGGAAGGTGAGGTTTCCTGAACATGCTGATGAACTTCATTCAGCTGTCACTGTAAGTGACAGTGTCACCTTCTCCTTTGCTTCTGGCCATGAATTCCTCACACCTCCTCATCAGCACCAGCAGCTCTGTAGTCATGTCATGGGATGGAATAGCTCTAATTTCCCAAGACAAAAGAAATGGAGAAGCAAAATCACTTTTTCAAACCAGCTCAGCCAACTGAGCTGTTCAGTTCAGGTCACTCCAAGGTTACTTGGTGATCAGGGATGGTCATGGAAGGAGATGACCTTGAAATCACACATGAAACCTGCAGAGCAGCTACCCCCCTGCTCACACTGGAACACCAGAACAACATCCAACAACCACAGTGACCTAAAGCCAGGTCCACAGGAGACAATGTTGTCACCTTGAAACAGCATCCCACTGGTTAAGAGCTCACCTGGGAAGCTGGGCACTTCTCCCAGGGCTGGGCACTTCCCCTCCTGCAAAGTCCCTGAACCAGCAGGATTCAAGCAGAGCTTGGGCTGAGGCTGCTTTCTGCCCTCCTGCTGGAGCTGGGCCAGCCCACAGAGGAATTCAAAACTCACAAAGCCATAAAGAGAAAGCCCTGGAGGGCAAGTATGACTCCATGAGAAAGAAACTCCCAGGAGTAGGGGCAGAGCCCTATATTCTGGTCTCTTCTCCAGGAATTGCTCATGCCTACTGTGCTGAAGATTAGATAAAATGTATACACAGCTCCCTTTATACTAAAGCTTCAAAAATACATCCTATGAGCTATGTAAACACACCAAAGAGCCAGTGAGAGCTCTGCCCTAACAGGAGAACAGCATATTCCTACCTGTATTCTTGGAAATATTTTTATACTTGGTGGATAAAAGTAAATCAAAGAGCAAAGCTGAGATCTTCCCAGGTATGACTCACTTCTGCCAACCTCATATTTTGGCAATACAACTGCATGCACATTCTCACCTGAGCCTGTAGTAACAGGTCATGTGGGGAATTTCTGTAACCACTGGGGTTCTTAAAGGTGCAGTTCAGGTGCCCAAATTTTGGTGAGAAGTGAAAATTGCCTGTTAGTGTCCATCTGCTGCACCAGGGAACACCTGCAGTCCCAGCAGGACATGGTAGCACTGCCTAGAGCTGTCCCAGTTTGGCAGCAGAAATAAATCCAATTCTGGATGCCCCATCCCTGGAAATGTTCCAGGGCAGACTGGACAGGGCTTGGAGCAACCTGGTCCAGTGGAAAGTGTCCCTGCCCATGGCAGGGCGCTGGAATTGGATGTTCCTTACAGCTCCTTCCCACCCAAACCATTCTGTGATTTTAAGATGTGAAAAGGAAGCAAGGGGATGAGACATCAGCCACCATCACACACAACTCTACCCTGAAAATGCACTGACAAAAGTGGCTTCCATTCATACCTCTGCTGCTGGAAAACATGTATTTTTATTTGCCTCAATTACCTCTTCTTTTTTTAGATGTTGGTGTTTCCATTCCAGCAGGGTGATGGAAGAGGAAGACTCCTCACTCCTCTTTTCCAGGTCCAATTTTGAGCTCACCATTTCCTATGCAAACTTTACTGCAAACTCTGGATTGCTACAGGCCATAAAAAAAACCTTGAAAATTTACAAAACAAACAACAGCCTGTGAACTTCCACGTGGGACTCCCTTGGATATCAGTACAAATCAACACTATCAAAACACTAACCAGACCTAAAACATCCAGCACTTTGTACAAGACATCACCCTACACACCTGTGCATCCAGTTTTGGACTGCTGAATGTTTTCCTTACATGCAATTTATGGCTTGTGTTTCAAAAGCTACTAGTTATGATAAAGTTATGATAAAGGCAGTTTTGTCTTTGTTGTTGTTGGTTTTTTTTTTTTTTTAGTTTGCCTGGTTTTTTTTTTTAATTTAGACTTTCATTAACTACTGCAATGAATAATACTCTTCTTCATAGACAGTGTCTCCATGTGCTGCCTCTTTTTTTTGCCTCAAGGTAACAACCAAAGGCATGGAAAAACATCACCTTTGCAACACATAATTTAGATTATTTCAATCATATTAGGTGACATTTTCAAAGCTGCCACTAAAAGGAGATACTGCAAGCATGACCAACTCAGCATATTCTATGACTCTAAGTAAAAAAAAAAAAAAGTTTCAAAATAATGTTTTATTCAATTTTTTTGGTGCAAACTATCCCTGTGCACTGCATCAATGGTAAAAGCCCATTTCCCAGAACATTAATTTTCAAGAGCAGCACCTTCCCCATCCCACATGTGGATACACAGCAGTGAACTCAAGATCTAAGACTCCTCCTCAAACAGAGCCTGCTTGGGATTTTTCAGTAAATGGAACTGTTCCACTGCGATCCTGAGGAAATCTGATCTCTTGCTTCAATACAGGATTAACAGTTAACAATTTAGCGGCAATAAAAATCTGCAACTTCCTTTCTTTTCATCTGAAGTGATAAGAAAACAATGATTTTTTTTTTCTTTTGAAAAAAAAAAAAATCCCTCCTGAGAACCTTCTGATAAGGTTACGGTTAAATAAATGATTTTCAGGAGATACGCAGTTAATTCACAAAAATACTTGGCAAAAAATCTATCTCTGAATATCTAATTCATATAACGTTCCCCTTTATTTGTTTAATTCAAGTAAAATATTTTCCTCCACCCTTTCCTTTTCATAGGCTTTTCACACCCACATAACAACCAAGTGACTCTTCCCTGACCTGGCCTCCCACGCCTTTTGGTGCAACTGCTCCCCGCTCTTGAGCTCTTCTCCCAAGATCCAAAGGAAGCACTTTAGGAAGGGAAAGGAAACCCAATACAATGCTGAACCTTCCTTTTTCTTTTCTCTTTTTTTTTTTTTTTTTTCATTAAACCACTGGGTTTATTTGCTGTTCTGCAGGGATGTGTGGTGCGTGGAGAGCCTCCTCCACGACTGTTTTGGAAAAAAGGGAAAAAATATCCCTGAGTGCTCTCTAAGTGCCAGCACAATTGGGTTTGGGAAGGCAAGGTGTCACCATCCAGGGAAATAACAGCAGCAGTGGATCCCTCCCTTTGTGGAGAACCTGCAATTCCTACAGCTATTGTTAGGAGAAGACAAATTCACTAATCACTATTCTGCTTTTCCCATTTTCTAATAATCTCAGCATTCCAAGAACTCTAGAAATCCAAGAGCTACAGTATCTCACATCAGCATCCTCTCTAAATGGAAAGCAGTCATAATGCTGGTAAAGCACCAAAGGAAAGTTAAATATCACTGCCCTCATTTCATCAACAACTAAAAATAAACTACTTGCCCAAGAAGCTCTCCCCCTCCAAAGAATTCCTCCCAAATACAGCGACAGAGTCCACAGCAGATTCAGGGAGCACAACTTCCAAACCCAGCCAACGTGATTCCTTCCAGCCAATAGTATGTTAATGATTTGGGTTTGCTTTTTATTTTTTTTTTTTTTTTTGGAGAAACCACTAATTGATATCTTTTTTTCTTGGCATTTTACAGAGCCACTTAAAAATAACATCTTTTCTATTCTAGGCATATTTTAGGGAAAGTATCATTAGATTTAATTCCAGGGATGAACATCTGATTTTCATGTGAAATTCTAGAAGACCAGAGCCTTGTTCATTCAGTGTAACAGGGAAATTACAGCTTAGCCACGACTCTGGATGATGTGATCCCAAAGCTGGAGCTCTGGCCCATCCCTTTTGCTCAGTACCATTGTCAGCAGTAGGTGAAAGGTGGGAGGGAAAAGCAGTTTCAAATTGTTTCTGTCACCCTGATCAAGAAAGTTTTCCCCTTATTCACAGACTCCTAATCTGTGGCAGGGCAGCCAGTGCATTCTGCAAAAGCTCCAGTGGGGAAAAAAATAAAAAACAAAAGTAAGAAAAAGCACCTCTTCAAAGAGTTGCTGAAGGGCTTTCTCTCAATCACATTTAGCAAGATACCATCTCAGCACTGAAAATAAGCACATAAACTTACCAATGCACTATCAGGAGAAGCATCAGAAATAAAGTTCAGGTGTTGCTCAGCCGTCAGCACCTCAGCTCCTCCCTGGCACCAAGAAAATCCCACAGCAGCAGGTAGCAGAACTGCCTCTCCTCTGCTGCTCACACCCGGACGCTCACAGCCGGGCTCTGAATCTGCCACCAACAAAAGAAACCACAGGAAGACTGCTTCCCTAATGCTTCAGAACTGAGTCAGTGGGTCAACAATCCCTTCGGTTTAGGAGCCAGACCAATTCCCTTAAACACCCCTTCTTTTCTTGCCTATTTTTTTTTTTTTTCTCCCTGATGGAGAAGCCAACTGTCTCCTGCCAGTGGAAGCAGCCCATCTGCTTCCAGAACAGAACCAAACCACTCCAAACCACCACCTCGTTCTGGCACAGGCACCCGTCCTGACGCAACTCCATTTTGTCTCCCACGTCTGGGAAAAGCCATGAGAAAATACTTACAATGGAAAAGGCAGCCGGGAACGCCGCTCCGCGTGCACCTTGCGCAGGCTGTACCGGATGGGGTGGCACAAAGGACAGCCCTTCATGTCACCCCACACCTGTCCCCTGGCCTGCCTGGATCCCTGCAGGCACAGAATATCCCGGGTGTGCGTTTCAGGAGCAGTGCCTGAACAAAGAGAAAGCTCCGGAGCTGCTATCCCTCTTCCCCATCCATGACTCAAAACGTCTGGTTGAAAATTGGTTTCGTAATAACCCTTTAGTACCACCTACTCACATCACAGAGCGATTCTTGCAGCAAATGCACAGGAAATCACCAACGAGTGCCAATGGAGCTACTATTCCAAGAACCAGCTCTTTCGGTTATTCCTTCATCACTTGGAAACCGAGATGCTTTTACTTTCCCTATTGCACAGAGTGTAATTTTTTTTTTAAGATGAGCCTCTAACTATGATCCTGTAAAATACTTTGTTGATAAATCACCAGCTGAAAACTTGCCCACTGTATTTAAAAAAAAACAGAAAAAAAGGAGAAAGAATTTCACAATAGTCATTCCAGAAAATACAGTAACTCCTTTCTGGAAATAACTCACTGGACAAATCAAGCGGGGAGAATTAATTTTTGGAGACAGCCTGCATCCTGCAGAGCACACAAAGGCCATGTCGTCAGCCACGTGCCTTTGTGACCACCAACAGCAGACCCCTGACTCACCCAACCACGAGATGAGTCGCTATGAATGGTTTCCTCTTCTTCCACGCTCCCCTGGGGCGCTCCGTGCCACCGGCATATCCTGAGCCTAATCCCGACTTTGATGGGAATTCCAAAACTCATCTGGGAAGGCTGTGGCCACCAGCTAACGACGTGGCCATCTGCTCCCTCCTGCCTTGAGTCACCTGTCAGCAATACAAAAGGAAATTACTCAGCAGCGAGCACGTGGAAGCCTCTGCTACACAGCCTCTGGCTGCCCCTTACGGGAATGCAACACTCCGGAGCGCCAGGATCACCCTGAAAGGAAAGTGTTATGTCCTGCAGCACTCCCATTCAAAAAAAAGTGAAATCTGGTTTAAAATAAAGATAAAAATGAATGCCAGGAGTGCGGGGAGAGCACGTTTCAGCTGGGTTCTCAGTGCCAGCATCACTGAGGCTGCCATGGAAGGGGGGACAAAAATAAAAGAAGACATTTCACAAACACGAGACCTTCACTGTGCGTGACAAGAAAAATAATTAAAACAACTGAGAGAACTAATCTGTGGCTGCTTAGGAAGTTAACTCTTCGAAGGAAGTGATTAAGAGAACAAAAGCAAAGTGTTATGTTTATCAAACAAGTGAACTTAACCCATGGAGAGGGCTTACTCCTGTGAGTAAAGCTGGAGTACTGTCACAGCCCTCCCTGCAGGCATCAGTTCACACTGGGCTGGGATCTTAGTGAGTATTAACAAATTATTATTTCAAAGAAATAAGTCTTAATAGAAATACGAAGCACAGCTTTGCCAAAACAACAAATACTAGCAGAAAGGCAGCCACAATGTCCCGTGCCTCTTTACAAAATCCCCTCGATCTAACCCCTATTCAGGACAAAATTCACAAGTATTTTCCTGAGAAGACCTGATTAACCACTTACAACATTCACAAATTCAGTCCCAGCAACAGACATTTTTTGTTTCATCACACATTACGCAGCACACAAATTCAGCCCTCTAAAACAAGGCTCCCAACTTCTCCCCAAAAAAGCAACCAACAAATACGAGACAGTTACTACAAATGCTGCTTTGAATCCTTGGGAATTTCACAAAAATTAATTAATACTAAAGATCTAATTGTCTAACCTGCTTCTGCATGCAGAAAGAGCCAGACCTGGTGCCTCTATGGGGGGGAGGGAAGCATTTCTTGTTCCTGTTTCGTACTTGACTTTTTTCCTGCGCAGGAGATGATCTAATTATCCAACGTGTCAGTATATTGCTTCACCCTTCCTCGTGTGTCTCCTTACATTAACATATTTTAACAATTCAGCTCATTAGGAAGGAGGCGAAGAAGAAAATGGCAAATTATCCTTAAAAAAATCAATCCACAAAGGCAGAAGTCTTCCCATGTTTTTGTCCTGTACCTCTCCAAAACTCTACCGGAGCACACAACCAACGATGCTGAATGTAAACGAGCCACAAATCTCCCCAAAACCTCACATCCTCACGCTGCTCAGATGGAAGTGTACCTGTTGAAGACAGGAGCCTGATGGGTGAGCTGTGCAAGGGAGTAATTTTGGGTGCTGCCCAATTAGAAGGGAAAGAAACTCCCAAATGCCAGCCCCTTATTGTTCCCAACCGCGCTGATGCTCAGCTGCAGGCACTGTGGCTTCGAGGGGGCTGGTGGATCTCATGTATAATAATTGAGGATGGGTGATGAAAGCAAGCCATCAAACCATATAAAGCTGCTACCCATCGCCTTGAAATGGATCTGAAAAACCCTGAAATCCAAATATAACGTGGACAGCACCTGCATTTGCATATGTAGGATGCCAGCCGAAGTTTCTGAGCCTTTTCATCAAATGCTTTTTTTACAGTAAAGAGCCATTCAACACCCAGCCCTGCCAGCAGCCACAGATTTGAGAGATGATCTTGTGTTTTAAACCTTCCCCCAAATTCCTACAGCAGGTTTAGCCTGAGCAGAGTCTCCATGGCACACAGTAAAACCATGGGATCTCAGGGAACGTTCCTTCAGCAAGTTTTGTGTATAATAGCAGTGCCTATATATAAACGTGTTTACGGCTATTCCCAAAGAAGAGCCTGCTCTGAAGCAGCTCCTTTATTGTGATCGAACACGCTGGATTCATTCCCAGTTTTAAGCCTTATATAAGGCCTTCAAGGAAACAGAAACTTATTTTCTACAAAATCATGCCAGCATAGTAGTAGGTGCAACGGAATTATCCTGTTACACATTAAGTTTTACTAATAAAAGACCTGTACTGCCGTCATAAAGCCAAATGCTGTTTCCCACTAGTATAAACAAATATTTCCTGCCAGGTATGTCCACTCTGACTAATAAATAACACAGCTTTCTGGACTGTGGGCTGCAGCACAAATGTGTTAGATTATCCCTGTGGCCTGTGAGGAGGGAGCACAGTCCAGTGTGCTTGCAGGGATGGTTCACCCCAAAAAACCCTGGAGATGCAGCACAGGTCAGGCCATCTCAGGTTTGGTTCCCACATCCCCACACAGGCACTGCTCCAGCAGAATCTGCATTTCCCAGGACCACCAGGGAGTCAAAGCACTTCAAATTCAAATTGTCATCAGGACCAAAACTCTGGGTATGCGACAAGGTCTTAACACTCAAGTTCTTGTACTCATAATAAAACCACTAAATTGGTAATAACCATCAGAAGATTTAAAATGAAACATACCACTAAAACCAAACAAACCAACAAAAAAACCCCACTTGACAGAAATGACAGGTTGTGATTAACATCTTTTGGTGGTCTCCATGCTGTGCTGCTGCAGAGAATTTGCTTGGGCAGAACACATCTATGCCTGACACAGGGTGGGAGGACAGCCCTGAGTGGTACAGGCAGCACAGACACAGCCAGGGAGACACAAACACCCACTCCAGTGTCATTTAGGTGTCTATATCCAAATAAATAAATGAATCAGTCTCCCCTGGATCAGCACATGCACTTTGCACAGCACTTCACTGACAGCACCAAGGCTTTTTCCCCGCGGCCACGTCCCATTTTGTGTTATCACGCAGAGGCAGCTCAAGGACTAAACCAGATCAAAACTAAACCTCCTCTTGTTTAAGATTAAATTATTACAGGACTGACCTTGCAGATACCTTGGCCCAACTTTTCAGAGGGGTTCACAACCCAGCACTATGGTTCAGCAAGAAGGAGAACACTAACATTTTATTTGGGAAAGAGATGCTACTCACCCTTCTGCATATCCTCCCACTGCAAACTCTCTTCCCTGGGAAGTGGGAAAATTGTATTCTGTTTTCTCCTCCTATGCCCACAGCCTGGCACTGTGCTGTAATTTTGATACTACACGTTTATGAGCAGAGTAGACACCTCTCACCCCTCCTTCTGAAACATGCCACTGCTCCCAAACCACATAAAAGATTCAAAATGGGACGACATGCAAGCACAGTTTTACCCTTACCCTACAGAGAAAAATACTTCTCAGGGCATTTGGAAGTTCTACTTTCTTTTCTTAATCTTTATTCTGTGTTTTACCCAAGCTGTTTAAGCAGACCACAAGTCAGGACACCATTTAATACTGCCATACCTTTTTCTTCCCACTTCACTTGCTAGCAATTTGGAGATGTTTAACTCTTCTTATTCATTCTACAGGTGTCTGCTGTATTATTTTATGTCTGCAGTTCCAGGGTTGGCAGGTTTTTAGATTTCATTTCATGGGCCATGCTCACAAATACATTCTGGAACTACAGAAGCTGACAGGAGTGGCTCAATTCTGACCCTGGCATGGAAAGGATGACGTGAGGGGCAGGATGGAATTGCTCTCCTGACTGACTCTGGTAGCTACAACAGATGGATCACATAATCCAATGCAAACAGCGAGCAAGTTTCTTGGTAATGAGAGAAAAGGACACGATGACCTCTAGGTAAAAATCCTGGGAACAGCAAGCACATATAAACATCAACCTGAGCAACTTTAATTCTGTGCCAGAGCTTGAACTGAAGATAACAGCAAAGACAAACACCCAAGACATATTTAATTCAGGCTATAATTCACTGCAGGAACATGCCAAAATGGTGGTACAAACCTCATGCCTTTTAACACTCCTCATTGTAAGCCTATTCTTATCTTGGTGATGAATGTAGGATTTTGGAAAGTTTTTTGTTTGGCTTTTTTTCAAGCCTCTTGCAGTTTTGGTGCTCTCTTCTTTAGCAGGGAGGAAGTTGGAAGTACTTCAGGTTATGATCTGGGGTGGAATATGTCCTAGTACTGATCCACAAACACAGGGCATCTCATGATAATGAATTTTTGCAAGGATACAGACAAGCACATTACTGTTACCTCCCTCTCTCCTCCTCCCCAGTAAAAGGCATTTTAATTTAAGATTTGTTTTGTTTGCAAAGTTGATTCAGCTCCTCCAATGGGAAGCAGCATGAACTGTGTTTTCTTGGTATGAAGGTACAGATCTCTTAGCATATGCTTTAAATAACAGGCTAAAAAACTCCCTGCTCCTTCTTCTGATTAAGAAATCCTTGAACAGCTCAGTTCCCCAACACTCAGAAACCCCAACAGGGCAGCAGGGGCCATAAACACTCATTTTCTGCCCCAAACACGGGAACACTTCAGAAATAACGAGCATTTGGAGGAGGGTGGATTTTTGGGGGGATTTCCTTTATTTTGAGTGCTCCAAGCTCATACCACTAGATGGCACGTTTGAAACTCTTGGCATCTCACTGAAATCACAAGTCTCTGCTCAGCATCACACCATGCTTCTCCTCTCCTGGGATGGAAAAGTACAGGTAAAATGATATCTCAGGAGCCAAAGAACCGGGACAGGCAGACAATGGGATGGAAAAATGTGCCAGCATGGGAAGGCAGTGTCTGCCAGCGAGCTGAGGGAGGGACTGTTGTGGAGAGCTGAGCTCCAGCTGCAAGTGCTGTGGCCCTGGTAAATCTTTTCATGCCTTGGGAGAGTATCTGAATGCCACAGGGAGCTGAGACAAAGAGGAAAATGGCAAAGGAGGGTGAGAGTTGAGCTTTTGGATGAACAACGTGACATTCCACCACGAGCTCAGCAATGCTCTGCACTCTGCACATCCCTGAGAGCTCAACAGACCAAAAACCATCCACAGCCTCTCCAACACATCACTGGCACAAACTGATGGGTGACAGACATTCAGGGCACCGACAAACAAAAAAAAAAATGTAGCCAACTCACAGCATCCCATGCAAGATGTGACTTTTCCAGAAGTGTCAAGCCCCACAGATGTCCTGAACAGATAAGCAAACACACAGCAGCCCATGACACTGAGTCACAGCCTCATGAGCAAGTCACCTCCTGTGCAGGACACGTTTTGGAGTGTACCTAGATGTGCCCCAGTGTACTGGCCTTGGCAGGGATGCCAGAGCCTGGCAGCACCACTTCCTTAAGGCTTCTGGCTCGCTCCTGCTGCCAGGTCCTTAATTTAACTCAACCCACTTAGAAAGTGCATTAGCACAAGCATGTACCAACATTCCAACCAACCAAGTAACATTCCCTCAAAGAGGAACAAGTCGGTTCAGCACCGCAGTAACGATCGCGGGCGCTCGGAGCTGGTACTTGTCATGGCATTGCACCCCACATTCCCTCCGTGGGCAGCTTCAATAGACAGGGATTAACAATTTACTATGAGCACTTCAACATCTGACTCAGTCCTTGGAATGGGCACTGGTGTCAATGGAAAAAAAAAAAACCCAAAGAACAAATCCAGTCAATTTGAGCTGGAGAAGGAGAGAGATGTTGTTGACAGACCTCTCAAGGGCAATGGCAGAGAGTGCTTCTTGTCTAGGTGGAAGAAAAAATACCATCTTCCTTCTTGCAAACAAGAACAGCTCAGCTCCAGAACTGCAGAAAAAGATTTTAAAATGTTTTCCTTATGTAGGATTTAGTGCTGAAGTGCCCAAAGGGCCCTCACCATCACCCTCACAGAAAAGACACTCCTGAGGCAGCACAAGAAAGCTCTGCCACAGCACCATCCATCCTATACACTTTGGGAATTCTGCTCTTCCCTGATCCATCAGTTTGGCACTATTTTGTCTGTTTACATGCTCCTGTTTACAGAGCATGGGTTTGCTGGGCAAATACTCCTCAAAACACACCAGAGTACGTTTCTGTGTCAATGCCTGCAGGCTCTGCCAGCAAGTCTGTAGACATCAACATGTGGCTGCAGCATCCTGCTGAGGTATTCCAGCAAGGCCTCTAATCTCAATGGACAAACACCTCCAGAGAATTTAATTTCAAGCTTAATGATGCAATAATCTCATCTGAATCTTTCCTGCCCCCTTTAGATGCAGCTTTGTCGCTCTAATCATCCCTCTCTCTAGTGGTGGGTGATGCTAAACCTCTTAAAAGTAGGAATATACCACAGTGTCTTTACTGCTTTTGAATGAAAACCACAAGTACTCCAACAGGCAAATTCCTCAGTGTAACTACAAACCCCACCGTAAAATTTTTTTGGGGGAAAAAATGGTGGATCATTTATAAATGAAAATCTGTGGAATTCTGATTCAGATTTTCCTCCTAATGAACCACTCAACACACTGCAGCACAAGTGAAAGCAAGGAAAATACTTCATGAGCAGGATTATTCTCACTTCTATTTAAATACCTGCAGCACAGATGTTGGTATCTGGGTTAGTCACAGGGAACTCCTTTAAAGTCAGTGCAAAGAAACTGTCACTTGCATGACATGATTCATCTGACTTATTCCAGGGAGTTATTTGGGATGTTTTCCCTCTCAGAAGGGAAGCCAGGAACGTCACAGCCCTGTCAGATGAGTTACAGTGATACCAAATTCTCAAATGCTGCTTTAAGCTACTGTAAAAGAAAAAAACCATCACGGGAAATTTTAGAGAATGATTTGTGGCATGAAGTTGTATATACTTATTTAAATGGAAAACCGTAAGTAAGAATGTTGCCCCTTAGAGATTTTGTTCCAAGAATTTTCTTTCTCAAATTTGCAAACAAAATTTTGCAGCGCTGCTCAGAACACAGAGATGGACAAACAACTTGGGGCAATGTGAAATAAGTGATCCCCTTGCCTCTTAAAGGAATTAATTTGAAAGCAAACACAGTAAACTAAAGAGCAGACAGCGGATTTCATCACGCAATACCCTTTTATGTTAATAAAAGGATTTTTATGAGGAAGGAGGAATAATGTTGAGTGAAGGGTAAGATGTTCAAAGTGCACTGCTAACTCTGGACTGTATTTTTCACAACTAAGTCTCCACCTCACATCACGCACATTATGTTTACTGCCTCAGATTTACAGTTTTGGAGAGGACACAGTCAGGGAAGGAAGGACTGGGAGGAAGATGAGGTTGTTTTTCTCTAGCACAGCACCAAGAGCTGAGCCCCCCTCATAAGTAAAAGCTGTGAAAAGGGTGGATCTCATGGACAATCACAAAGATGTGGCTATTAGTGAATAGAGCTGAAACTCCAGACATTGCTCTGGCCTCTGCATTTGATGCATCTTATCTGGACACTCCCAGCGTAAGGAGAACGAGCACCAGCATTTCCTTAACCTTGCTGCCCTTGCTGCTCTCCTCCTCAGCAGACAACCACTTGTGTATAAACAGCTTTCTGAAGAAACTGGAGAGGTCACAGGGGTCACCTTGTGGCAGTGATGTGAGCCCTTGGAGTGTGTGTGCCAGGGTGTGTGCCATGCCCTCTGCAGAGTGTCCGAGTTCCCCACGCCAGGAATGATCTCAGGCACCCACTGCCAACAGTTTGGCATTCCTGAGCTCTCTCCTGCTGGTGCAGAACCAGAAATCTAAAAGGAATGCAGACAATCATGGAATGGTTTGGGTTGGAAGGGACCTTAAAGCTTCTGGGCAGGGACACTTTCCACTATTCCAGGTTGCTCCAAGCCCTGTCCAGCCTTACCTGGAACACTTCCAGGGATGGGGCAGTCACAGTTTTTCCAGGCAACCTGTGCCAGGGCCTCATCATCCTCACAGTAAAGAATTTCTTCATAATAGCTAATTTAACCCTGCCCTCTGTCAGCTTAAAGCCATTCCCCCTTTCAATACATGCCCTTGTCAAAAGTCCCTCTCCAGCTTTTCAGTTCTCTTTTTACTTATCTCCCATCTACAGAAACAGACCCACTCCACTCTCACCAACGCTTGTAACTGAATTACTGCATTATGGTAGATTAGCAGCTTTTTCTGAAAAACCTGCCTGGTTGCCAGGGAAAGTCAACATCCTCGGTCAAAGAGCATCCAACAATTAATAAACTTCATTTAGCTGCCACCAAATGATGTCACCAAGAGCAAAGTACAACAACAGAAGTGACAGCCAGGCGGGACACGAGCTTTTCCCAAGTGTTGTTTGGGCAACAAGCGAACAAACCCCTCATTGTTGGTGTGCCCCTGGAAGTGCATGGCACTCACACAGCTACCTACGTGTCTCCCAACACATACTGGGAGATGCTCGGGCAAATTTATCACTGGGAGAGAACATCACCTCCAACAGACTGCAAGCTGAATCATGTAAACTTGGGTAAAGAGAATCCCATTAAAGAAGCAAAATTAATGCTAAGTGTATCAGATGAAAGACTTCACTTCCAAAGCCAGCGCCTGAGCGTGAATTCAAGCTACTTCGAAGATATTCAGGTCATTCAGACAATTATTTTAAAATGGCAGAGGAAGACAGTTTGATGATCCATGTATGGAAACAGGAGCCAGAAGCTCTGAATCATTCATAACAACACTTAGCAGCTCTATCATCTGCAGATCTCAAAGCCACTCCACAAAATGGATATGAATCGCTGGCACCCAGCTGTGGCTCCTCTGCAGTGGGTTGGCATCACAGGGCTGCACTGGGAGGCCTGGAGAGCACCAGGGTGCTTTCCAAACAGCAGGCAGTAATTACAGCTCCTGTCCCTGTTTATCCACCTACCTACCTGCAATTCTCATTTAGCATTCCCATGGCTGTACCCCATCTGTCTCCACAGGAACCCCTTCATTTAATTATGTGAATTCTCTGGCAAATCTCTTTTCAGAATTAAAAAAAAAAGGTGGTTTTTTCTCCCCCACCCCAAACAGCCACATGGATTCAGTGGATTCCTCAGCACCTGTTCTGAGAGTGATTTTCCATGCTATCCTTGTATTGATGAACAAACCTCTTTTCTCATCCCTACATCTGTATGTTTTTCCTCACTCAAACCGATTGGTTCAACAGACTGAAACCTTCGGATTTAGTTTACAAAAACCAGCAGGCTAATAATGCACAGAGAAAGTAAAAGGTATGCTGAAATAACAGGATGACTCTCCAAGATAAAAGCAGGCTCCACACTGCCTGAGTCCTGGCCTCCCACCCCATCCAGCCAGGGCTGCTACACCCAGTTTGAACATTTACCTGGAGGTTGCACAAGATTCCTATAAATTGTCTATGCCCCAACACCCCTCTGGTAATGCCAACAGCTGTTTCCCAGGGCAGGAGCAGAGGCCTGAAAGGGTATTTGCCTTTGAAATGAAGAACATTTTGTTAACAATACTGCACTGCTATTGCCCATCACTGTTTCTGTGGTTGTTACACACTGCCTTTATCTACCCTGTTCCTGCTGCATCTGTGTGCCAAATAACAGGGATATGAGCTGCTGCAATCTCTTGTCCATGGAAGATCTGAAGAACAGCATGCCAAAGCCTTAAGTAGATGTTGAGCACACTGTCCTGCAGATAAAACTCCATAATAGGACACATTTCCCAGAATAAGAGATGCAACTAAACAGAAAAAATAAAGAATGAAAAGCTGACACTAAAACCCTGACAAATTCTGCTGGGTATGAAAGACTCAGACACCAAAAGTCTCTTCTACTGTTCATTCCTCAGTCAGTTTTCCTACACATTAGAGGCCCAACTTAAACCAACACTTAGAATATTATTTAATAAAGCCTTTACTCTGCAGTTCATTTTTACTCACTACCACTACAATTAGTGTAGGATTAAAACCTTACATTCTCTCAGATGCTCCCTTTATCTGCCCTGATAACTAAGTAATAATTCAGTTTTTAATGTTCTCTTTCTTTCCCCTCCCGTGATGGGTTGATGGAGAAATAAAATTCCTCTGCAGGTTGAATCTGAATTGGGAGAGACAAAGATTTTACTAAAACTGGGAAATGACAGGTTGCACAGGAAAGCATGGACTAAAGCCACTGGCATAAATGAGATTTTTATCTTGTAAATCCGCTTTGGGGACTAGGGTCCTCATCCTTCTGTAAAGATTTTTCTCTCACCTTCTGGAAGTTTTCTGTAAGTGGCCTTATAAATGTGTTTGAGATACTTCTCCCAGCACTGCAAACATCATATAATGGAACTACAGGAACTTCAAAGGAAGTGGCTGCTTAGGGCAAAACTGAAAACATTTATTGTCACCTAGACATGCTTTTATCAACTTGCTGAGGGCAGAGTCATTTGTGACACACCTTCCCCAGCGTGCCTTCAAAGAGAAGTGAAGTTGCTTCCCCCCAACACTAAAGTCCAGAAAAAAAAACATTTCCTGGTCAAGCCCAGCTCGTGCCAAGATGTTTCTTGGATGTGCCAAGCAGTGCTGAGCCCTGCAGCTCACAGCAAAGACTGAGTTTAACAAGTACACCTTCCAACTTTTCCAAGGGGCTTATCTGAACTCCTCTTCTTCCACATGTGCTGGATAGTTCTAAGATGTGTGTCCCTCCCCTGGCCTCAGCTGGTACCCAGGAATTAACTCTCTCCTTAGGTTCCATTAGTTACATTAAAAAAAATAAATTTTATATATATATATATATATATATATATATATATATATATATAAAATCAGCCTTTCTCTTCTTTCCAGGTCCAATATTTGTGTCAATCCTTTCAATTCAGCAATAATGGTCCCTAGTCTTCACTGGGAATATTCAGACTCTGACGTCAATCCACTATGTCTAATTATGAAGTTGGGAAATCCCATTTTTTAGAGGACATACAATAATACAATATTTCAATAATTATTTATTGTTTTTTCAGTTCACAGAGGAATTTCAGAAGTAACTGTTATTAAAAGATAAGGCCTCAGTGCACAAGATCCTAATTTCACGTGGATTACACATAAAACATTTTGCTAGCTAAGGACCTATCAGGATATCTCCAATTCTTCCAGCAATTCCAGTGCAGTCCAGTTGAGTCCAGTACAAAACACAGCTCTGCTGAAACAGGGGAATTCACAGGTCCTCAGCCATTCACACTCTCCCAATTCTGCACCAACTCAGACTCTGTTTGCAGCCATCCCACTGCACAAATCCTGCACCAGAGCAAGGTCCAAGCCTGGATAAAGGATAAAGATGGGGCAAAGGGCTCCAATACTGGCATCACTTAATGGGTTAGTTAAACCCATTTCTGCTAATTGATGAAAATCAGTACAGGGATGTCAGTTAAAATAAGTTCATTATTTCCATGTCTGATCTTCCCTTTATGCTCTTGGTCTTCAACTCCCAAAACCACCTGCTTTTTAGAAATTAATTCTTTTCTTTCCACAGCATTGACCAATGGCCTTTATTTTGCCAGGTATTTTTTCACTACAATGATTAAGCAATCACAGCTACTTCTAAAATTTCGTTTGCAGAACATTACCAGGTAAATGCCAGAGAAAGCTTATCCTGCTCTGAGTAGGAGGTTGGACTGGAGACCTCACGAAGTCCCTTCCAACTTAAATTATTCTGTGATCCCATGATGTGAGTATCATGTTATAAAAATCCATACAGGCTTGTTCATGTTTTTTGAGTCCCATGGAGAAAAAAATAAAACAAAACAAAACAAAACTAAACCCTCCTCTGCTGCCAAAACGTAGAGAATTGGGTGGCAGAAAAAAAAAAAATAAAAGAAAAAAAAAAGAAAAAAAAAAAGAAGGCCTACCAACTTTCACTTCTACTGGTAATGCTTCAAACTTGTCTATACTTCTCCGAAATTATTTTCATCTTGGGATCTGAAAATTCCCTACACCTGACTTGTTCCATTTCGTAACACCATTCATGCTCACGTGTCTATAAGCAAATTCACTCTGGCACAGTCAGTGATACCTTATTTATTTCCCTGCTTCGGAGAGAGCAAGGATATGGAGCAACCAGACAAGTACAGCTGAGGAAAGGTCACCAAAAGAGACAGCATGTTCTTATTTACTATCCATATTTGAGGGGAAATTTGACCGTGTACTTCCACCCAGCTTTGCTGGTCTCTGTACATGGTTCTATTCCCCAGAGTGCAGACTTTAGGTCAGCCCTAATTCTGTTTTCACCCCATTTCAGCTCAGCCTCTCCTTGAGCCTCCCAGCCCACGCACGTACATGTAAGGTGTTAAAGATCACACATGAACCAATCTGCTTTACGTCTTCTAAAACCCTGAGAAATTAATCCTTTGAGAAGCAGTCCCCTCCCCAAGAAACAACACGGATCTGGAGCTCCTGGGTTAAATTTTTCCAGCCAAGCCCAGGGATTTCACTCCCAGCACAGCAAGGGCGCGTTGGCCATCGCATCCCGAACTCTCCACCAGTGCTTTGGTATGTGCTGGCTGCTCTCCATGGCAAGGAAAGGTTAAGGTTACAGAAGGTCTCTCCCAGGTTTCAACACGCAAGCATTCAGGAACGAAGACTGAGGACTTGGCGTGCAAGTGAAAAGGAAAGGATCGTTAGCAGAATGTTGGGGACAAAGGTACTGCAAGAAGGATGAAATTTCACTCTGGAAAGACTGACAACAAAATGCATTTTTTGCAATCTCTTTCCTTTGCAGAGTCAGTGTAATCCAGATTATTCTGCAGCTGTAATAGGAGATTTGAGAAGTATTCCACACAAGAAACTTCCAACTGGGCTCAGGTAGGAGCTTCAGATTTAAAAATTCTCAATGGGTTTGTCAGCCAAACCATGGAAGTCAGATGCATAACTAACTACAAGATTATACAAATTCCCCATACTAAAAGCCCCTTGAATGTTCTTTTCATTGTAAAAAAGGATTAGCAGCATATAAACAATTTATGTAAGGAGACTTGAACGATTTTATTGTGATGTGCTATTCAGCATTTGCAGAGGCTCCAATTATAAAACTTTTGCTTAATTTTGTGCAAGTCACCAATGAAATAGCATGTTTTGATTTATTTAACAGCAAGAACTCTTGGTAAGAGACTGTTTTACTAAATGTGGTCATGCAGTCCTATCATCACAATGCTGCTGGATGCAAGTTCTGTACAGAAAAAGGAAATTTTGCTCACTGAACATTAACCAATTGTTCAATCTCACCCAGCTTTGAAGAAGCTCATACAGTGACCGCAGCGATACTGAAGATTTGTGTCTCAAAACAATGTGCCCATGTTTGGATCACAAGGGATACTGAATAAACAGCTTAATGCTATCTCAAAAGAAAAGCCGAACTTCTGGACCATGAAGCAGGAGAAAGGAACTCTGATACAATACAGCACAGTCAACTCTCAAATACGTCTGATAACAGGAAGCTGGAGTAGCCTAGTTAATGAAAAACCATCAATAACAATACTATTCTTGGCAAAGCCAGTTCCTGGCATCTTTGGGTGGTTTTATTGCCTTGGCCATGGTATTTCCAAGAGGCATGGATCCAGCCTGGATCCCAGAGCAATGAGGCCCTTTTCCTGTAAGGCAGCACCTGAGCCTCAAGGGTTTGTACACAGTATTTTGTGTTTTTGTACAAAGCCTCCACCACCAGATTCCAGGCTGCTGTGGCGTTGGCCTCTGTGGTGTCACCACCACTGTCTGCACATGGATGTCACCAGCACCCCAGGACTCCTGGTATCCCAGGGGATGGGGTTGTTCTTGCACAGCACCAGTTTTACATCTTTAGAGAGACAGTAAGAAGCTGCTTTCATCCTCAGGATGCCCTCCTGGGAGTGCAGGTCCCAGCACAGAGAGGTCCACCAGGACAAAATATCTAACCACTCGTGCCCCAGCAAAACTGCAGCCCAAAACAACCAAAGCACTTGTGCCCATTTCCCTGAAGGCACAATACAGGTGGAATTTACACCTATTTCCATTTTACCTGTGACCAACAACTTGTATAACACCAGCAGCAAATCCCAGGCTGCTGATAAAGGTGGACTACACAACACCACAACAGAGTAATACTCTGGAGGGTGGAAAGTCAGTAAACAAAACAAAAATAAAATGCAGATGGTATGTAGTTAAAGCAAACTGTATGGTTCACTGCATACCTAGCAGGCCAAGAAGGGAAATTCCTTCTCAGGGTTTATGTGAACAATGAGTTTCCCTGAAAACTCCAGGAGGTTGTTCCCAGCTCCTCCACTGGCACCATTACTAGGAAAAGCAAATGCTGGAAAGGTTGTTTCAGTTCATTACTGACCTCAGCTGAAGTCTGAGGACCAGTGAACCCCAGTGTGGATCAATGTGACCTCTTGCTTCAGAGTGTTATGGTTGTTACAGCGTGTACAGCACAGAGTGCTGCTTTTAAAGGAAAATACAGCTGTGGTTGTGCCACCACGCTCAAATCCATGTTCCAGCAGTCACATAGTCTGATCAAACCCTGCTCCATGTGCTGTTTGGTTTAGGATACAGCCAAACTCTCCCCCATTTCAAGTCAAAGCATGAAAACAATGTAATGGGTGACAGCAGGTGAGGGGTGAACCTTTGAAAGCAGCAACCCAGATATTCCACATAAAAATCAGCAAGAGTTGCAGGCATCCTATCAGAGTTGTGCATAAAAGACACATTTTGGAATATTTCTGTCACTCTCTTAGCAAGCTTTGGACAACTGGGCATGGAAATACAAATGAATGGGCCTCTAAAAATCTTCATTAAAATAGGGTCAAAAATCCATCAAGATACTCTTTAAATCTCAAAGCAGTGAGATGGCACCAATGTATCTAATGGCTATTTCCAAAAGAACAGTGGCTCCTCTGCTGCATTGTTTCTATGGCATGAAAATGTCAGAAATGGTTGAAATGTGAAAAATAGCAAAGTCTCACCAATTCAGACCAAACCTCAAACCACTTTGTAAGATCATGGAATTCTACAAGTGAAGAGACAAATGAACAAACATGCACACCAATAAAACTGCACAAGAAGAAACATGCCAGTTTCTATTTATTTTCATTTGCTCCTTTCTGCAGATTAGGAAAGAAAGGGCTATAGCAGTAAAGCGTTGCTGGAGCTGGATATAAATTCTGGAAGTCTTCGTTAGAGAATGCAAAATCATTTTCAACATGGCTTCAATTCAAGGCAGGGATGTGAATGGAAAAAGTTACAAAAGCATTTCAGAACCTCAAAATAAGGAAGGTTGGAATAAACATGAAGTCATCTATGGATAACGCTCTTCAAGTATTAATTCCTACGCTCAGTTGTTTGGTAATACTTTGATGTGTGCTGTGGTTAAGCAGAGGGTTGAAAGAAAGGACAAAAAACAGGCAGGTTCTTCAGCTGCCATGTAGGTGCACATACATTGCAAAGTTTTGTTTCTAAAAGCTGATTAAAACCACTGATACTAATTATTACAGAACTTTCCATCTCTTTTTTTCACAGAGGTTTAGGATCACGGAAGAATTTCTGAACCTGTGAACAACTCTGTGTATTACCCTCATTTTACTGACAACATTGACACCAAGTTGGCATGACCAAGCCAGGGAGTAGGAAACTCTGCTCCTCTCATGTCCATTTTCAGCAAAAATGAGGACAATCTTTCCTCCCTTAACAACTTGGAAATGGGTGGTAAAACTATAAATATTTTAAAAACAATTCACTGATTTACCACTTTAAATTCCAGCTTAAATAGCAAGAAGAGACAGTATCACCCTGCTTACCTACTGCACACTGCATTTCTACTTAGTCAGCTTCTTACACCCTGTAAATGTATGTTAGCACATTCACAGCTTTTGAGCAAAGAGGCTGAAATCCAAATTTCAAAGAGCTGAGTTATTTTTTAAGTCTGGAGAAACACACGTTAAAAAGAATTTTTAAAAAAACCACATGCAGTTAATCATTGAGCATAACTGCCATGCCAGCAGATATATTTGTGAGAATTTTGTCATCTTGAGCTGGTCACTGAAGGTGTCAGGTTGGGCAGGGACCTCAAGATCACCTAGTTCCAACCTCCCTACCATGTATTACTGCACAATTTCAATTTAAATCAAATCTTAGTTAGCTGATGGTAATGACTACCCTTCATGTAAACTCTTCTTGCTCTTCAACAAACCTAATTTTAGGCTCTAATCAGCTTGCAACTCAACAGAAGCAATCAGAGTACTGGCATGAGCTGCTATAGGAATAGAGTTTAACCATTAATTGTAACTCATCATGTTTTGTTTGTCAAACCTTTACGGTCACTTGGAAGAATTCCTGACTGTAGCAATTCTTGATTCTTACAGATTATGTTGAGACAACAACAGTAATGAATTAATTCCGCTTCCTTCACATAAGGAAATAAAAGCAGAATCATTAAGGTTGGAAAAGCCCCCTAAGATCACCGAGTCAACCATTAACCCATCAGTGCCAGGTCCATGTCCCCAAGCACCACATCTACCCAGAGGTATTATTAGTCCTCATTTTCCAGATAGGAAATGGCAACACTGAAGAATGCAATCACATGGCCAAGATCACAGGCAGAGAACTCTAATTTTAACCTTTAACTTAAGGGTTTTGATGGACATTTTCCCTGCTCAATACAGTTGACTGCTGCTCTTCCAAGTCCTTGGACTGACACACAAGAGTTCACCAAGCACTTCAGAAAATCTACATTTTCAGAGACAAGCTGACCTATACTGCAACCATAAAAACTAATGCAAACATCAGAAGCCACACTTACACATATCATTAAGCATTTGGCAACAATATTATTTTAAAACCAGGGTACATAACCAGAAGGTCCTTCTTTATTTAAACCTGTCATTTTGTAGTTTCCCATACAGCCACCACTTCCCCTTGCACACACACACACATTCACAGCAAACCACGTTTGCTGGTGCTACACAAGCAAGAAGAACCAAGACCTCCCAGGATTAACGTTCCAGGAAAGGTCTCACGTGAAGAACACAGAAATACACCCAGATCTCTGGAATTGCTCCAGAAGTGGTTATCTAAGGTAGTGTTAGCAAAACCTAAAGGATTTCCGTCTGTCCTTCCTTCCTTCCCCCATGCACAAACTTTGCAAAGGCGTTAAGGAGCACTAAATTACCCGGCGATATTTAGGAGGTTTTTTTGCCAGTGCTGCTCCAGCCACCAGCCAAACCAAACTTTTCTTTGGTCATTAACATACCTCTGGTCTCATAACTCTAACAACCTGCACTCGCAGCCAGGGACCAGGAACGCTTCTCCCGTGCCTTGGGACAGAGATCCTCTCAGAACCTCAACGCTGCCAGTCCTGCCTTTTCAGTTGGAAGCAAATTAACAAAAAGAAAGTACCAGGAAGTTCTACACTTCTGAAGCGACTTTCTAAAAATATCCTACCCCGCCAGAGCAAACAGCAACAAGAACTTGCTCATCAGTTTACAGTAATGTACTTTCCCTAACACGAAAGTGCTGGCAACACCAACAGCACAGAGAGATGTTCATCGTGGTAGACGTGGATGATTAAAACAAAAACCCATTATAGACTAAATTTTGGCTGCTGCTGTCTGTTGGAAGCTGCTTTGCAACCTCCAGTGAAGAGAGCTGGGATTTCCACCTGTAAAAAACAGATCTGAATCTAAACCACCCCCCTTTTCTTTACTCAAAAAAACCATAAAAGTTACTGGAAAAGGAGCTCACCCAGATCGACAGAGCATGCCCATCAGGCTGTTTTAAGAACATATTTAAAGTAGTTAAAATAACAGATAATCATAAAGATATAAATAGCTTCTCTGGTAAAATTAAAGCACTATTAAAAGGAAAGAGACACACGAAGAATTACCTCTGCTCTTGCTGACAGACACGCAGTCAGAACAAGACAGGCTGCACGCTTCGAGCCGTTAATAAAAAGAGGAGCAAGCAAATGAACAGCTTTCAGATGAATCCAAATAGTTTTTGTTTCTCTGCTGCAGTTTCACCACTCCCACTGGGTCATTTCTACGTTCGCGTTAGAACGAAAGCAAAGTACAGGTCAGAATAAGAAAGGGAGGAGACCGAAAAAACTCCGCTTTATTAGTCAAAGTTTGTCATTCTTGCTGTCCTCTTTTCAAATGAGGGGAAAACAGGGCTGGTGTGACCAAAGGGGACTTAGAGGGGGTGCTCTGCTTATGCTTAATAAACTGGAAGCTGGGTTCATCTGCATATTGCATGATCTGATTGGTAAAACCAGGAAGTAAGAAAACCTTTCAGTACACGATTTATGGAAAGATTATCACATGACTAAAAAGCACAGAACAAGGAGGACCAAATTCAGCTTCCACTTGCAGCAATGTGGGTCTGCTCTAACTCTGCTGCCTTTGGCAGATTTATGACATTCAAAACAAGATAAAATACTTGGTCTTCAAGAGGACATAAAGCCATTTAAAAATCAGAATTTAGCCTCTGCTTTTCAAATACAATCATTGTTTCAGGTCTGCTCAGTGAAGAATTTCTGTGTTGCACAAAAATCATATGAACTATTTGGAGGGTATTTTCAAATATATTTCTGCCATCTCTACCACTTTGCCTCCAAATAATCCAGCTACTCACTGCTGTGTTACACACTCCTGTACACTTGCACACCCCTATGAATGTTTTTAAATGTATTTCAAAATATTAAAAGGCAAGACAGCCCAGAAGTGCACTGGAAATTCTCTCCTGCATTTCATAAAGGAAGTTAAAGTATTACTCACTTCGTTATTTGGGGAACAAATACAATGATGATTTTATGATGTAACGTCCAGCAAAGTATGGAAATTTTTTGTCCAAATGACAATAAGAAATAGTAATGGTCTGGTTTTTTGCTCTGTTGCCAGCAATTAAGTCCACATTTTGATGTAAAGTTATTAAATTATACGAGTTACAAACCCTTTTTTCCCCCCCTCTACCTCACACATGGATTTCTACACTAGAAGGGGAAAATGTTAGAGGTAAAAGAATAAGAGGAATGTTTAAAGGATGCCACTTGAGTGCTGAGAAGAAATATAGAGAGCAACAAAGGGCTAAGAACTGAAAGCCAACATTGTGAGACAGTGAAACAGAGCTCTCCCAGCAGTGGCATTTTTTTCAGCGATGGTCTCACAGCTCTGCTGTCCCCTGAGCTGCTCACTCAGATGGCAAAAGGTTAAAAGCACTGAGGAAAACCTGAATCATCTGACCCAAAAATGTAAAGAGGAGGGAGAAAAAAGACACTGTGGTATGAGTACGGTTTTAATGTGATGCCCTCTTTTAAATAGTGAAGGACTCTACTCCCTTTTGACAAACACTTGGTGAAACACAGACTTTATGTGTGCAGACAACAAAACCATAATGGTAATTCATTTTCTTAGGGGTCAGAAACCTCAATTTTATTTCACACACCACAGCAACAAAATATCAATCAGCTAGGTGAATTTTATAGTGGGGTTTGTGATACTGCCCAGTGTTTCAGAAAAATGTGATTTTATTCCTGTGTTTAAAAATGGTACATGTCTGAGGAGACATGGCACATGCCTCATGTAAAGAGCTGAGCAATAATGTATGTGGTTGAAAATACAACTGGTGCTCCCTAAAGTGGTTTTTCATAGTCTTTAAACACCAGATCCTCAAGCATTTTCATGTACATCAAAACAGCCAGATCTGTCTTTAGCATGTGGGGCAGCAACCCCAAGAAAGATTCCAAATGAGATAAAAAGATTTCTTTTTTTTTTTTTTTCAAGAAACTGTTTATCATACTGTCCAGGAAGTGGTGCAAAATTCTGAATAAAAGTGAGTGCTGATTATAAACTCATCTTCTCTGGAATTATTCCAACACTCCTAACCATCTGCAGGGAATAAAATACAGCACTCATGTACACAAAATACCTTCTGGGAGACTCTGCAGCCATACAACAGTGACTAGATTATTGGTATGGATCAGGACTGGGTTTATCTTACTCAGCTACAGGTGCCAAAAAATTACAGGTTTACTTTAAACTACATCCTCGAGCAGCTGTCAGAGAGAGGCAACTGACAGTGGTGAATCTTGTTAAATTCCTTAGAAATAAAAATTAACATGAACATCAGAGAGAGAAACAGCTTTGCAGGTCAGCATGACAGGGAAGCAGACTTCTCAATTCCCTCAGGCAAAAGATACTTTCTCCAATTGGAACACAGAGTTTCCCAAAATGAAATCTTAGCACAAAAAAAAATCTCAAACCTGTTGCTGTCAGCTTCTTGCTAATTAACTCTGAAATTACTGGCAGATTGGAGATCAAGGAAGGTAATGGAGTCACAAACTCACATAGTTGGAAGAAGTCAGGAACGAGACAGAAAAGGAGTAAAAAAAGTACAGAACACCTTTTGAACACTGTGTGTGCCACAAAACTTTGCCAGAATTAAACTAGAGGAGAAAAAAAAAGTGACAGGATGGTTGCTGGAATCTTGAATTCCACTCTTGTACAATCATCATCTTATAAATCAAAACCTTTTAGAAAAGATAATGAAGATCTGAATGATCTAAACCAAATAAATTTCGAAAACATGACTTTCTTCATTGACAGTGACGACAACTCAGTGCTGGTTTGAGTTATAGAAGAATTAAAACCATCCAGGGACCTACAAGGGATTGTGCATATCACATATCTGATACTGCCAACCCATCTTTGTACCACAAGTAAGTAATGGCAGGAATCTTTCAACTGCTGCATTTAAATTCCATCACTCACTTCCTTTGGGTCCCCACCAAAAAAACTGTGGAAAAAAAAAAAAAAGCAAATTTCAAAAATTCCTTCTAGGTTGATTACACACAGGAATAGGGAAAATAAATGCATGCCTGTCTAGCAGTTCATTCAACACAGGAGGGATTAGTCACTTTTCTGAGCACAATATTAGGATGTTTGTTGACTGCGGCCAGTCAAAGAGCGACGCTTGAGAATGGAGCCATCAAATTCACTTCCTGGTCAAAAAGTCACAATCCAGAGAGACAGAGATATCTCAGAGAGTTAAACACAGGAACAGAGGAGAAGAAACTGAGAGCCACTGCCTGTAGCTCGAGGTTTAATGGTCATGTAGTTCCTTCCGAGGAAAGGGAGTGTTCCTGCATGACACAGCCAGCAAACCATGTGGGAGTCACATCCTGGTGAAGGGTGGCAGCTCCAGACACTTGACCTGGGAGGACAGCTTTATGCACAGGAATGTTGGCATAAGGAATGGAAAGCATGGGGAAAGGCATTTCTTTCCAGGAAGGCATTAGGGGAATATTGCTCCTGTTGTGAGAGTGGTGTCTGGAAGCCCAGTTCGCCTCCCAAGGGATAAGTCGAGCAGGGTTTTGCCACAGTTCCTTTCAATCCCACAATGTCCATTCTTGTGGGGCTGTCAGGAGGAAGGCACAGTTCAGCAGCATCTCCCAGGATGAGCACAGTCACATTAACCACCTCTCAGGCCTTGGGTGGCTCCCACGGGAGGACTGAACTAAAAGGAATCTGTGTGCTGCAGGATTCCCAGCCCTCCCCGTGCTCCCAGGCAAACCTGGATTACTGCTCTTCATCACCTCTGTCCACCCTGTCCCCTCTGGCACTCACAGGGACACTGCAAACTCAGCTTCAGAAGCCATTTCTGTGCACAGCAATAACACTGGTCTAATTTACACATCCATTAGAGTGTCTTAAACGAATCCGAGGACAGGTTTGACTCATTTAGCAAAATCTGACTCACGCTTCTTGGGTATGGAAAAAAACATTTTGCAGATTTGACTCCTGCAGGTTCTGAACGCCTGAATCTCAGTGCAGCTTTATTTAACAACAGCCACGTTATGAGACCTCAGTAACCCCATGCACCTTGGGCACTGGAGCACAAGGAGAAAACAAAAAGCACAAAGGGAGTTAAAAGAGTCACCTCTGGCTAAGGCAGGAGCTCACAGCACACACACTTTTTTGGGGAAGAAGATAAATACATTATTTTAAAAAGAGGCATGTTTCATTTCGGTAGATACTTTTCACCCCCAAAGCCAGACTAAGAAATTAAGTCAATATTAGATCTGCTTAACCAGCTTAGCCTCTAAACAAAAAGGCCACACTTTCCTATTATGAAAGTTTTGTAAGATTAAACATCCTTTGATTTCTGAGGAACTACTTATCTGTTGTGTACCTGGATGGGTCCTGTGAAATTACTCCCCGTGTACACAAGAATCACCAAACTTATTCAAACTAATTACACAAAAGGAGAGTTTTCCTATTTATTTTTTTGCTGGTGCTCTTGGTTATCATCCCAATTCTCCTCCAACAGGATTTATACACTCAGTTTTCACTGTGCAAATACTGGAGCTCCAACAGCCAACAATAAAACCCAAACATATAAAGTCTTTTTGTACTTTCAAATATATCCTTCCCTGGTGGATGGCACTTCTTTTAAGAGCAGCTCAGCAAAATTATCCAGATGATTATTCATGTCTGTGTAAACATCAGATCCTTTCTGAGGAATACTCAAAGGCCACAACATGAGCTGCTTCTGAGAATCCAGGTCACATTCATGTTTACACTGAAAGCAGCAACAATCTAAGCAAAAACCAATTTTACTTGACATTATTTTTAAGGAACTGCTAATTTGTGATTCATGGTAAACTCAGAGCTTCAAAATGCTGCATAATCTAAAGAACTTTCCAAGGAAGCAGACTCATTTATTGAAAAGAACTAAGAGGGAAAATACACTCAAGATCAGCCTGATCTGTCTCAAGATCAGCCTGATCTGTCTCAAGTGCTGGATGGATGGTTCTGCTGTGCCAGTGGGTTTGAGGGGTTTTACATCAGATGCTGAAGAAGTTCAGAAAATGCCAACATCATTCAACCTTCAACCTTGGAACTCAAGTTGGTTTCTTCCCAGCAATTCCATGACCTAAAGGTCACAGTCCCATGGCTCCTAATGGAGCACCAGGCATGGCTGTGAGGATAGAGGACAGCTACACACTGCCCTCCAGACCCAAAGGCTTCTGTTGCTCTTCCAGGTTGTGCTTCCCCACTGCCTGCTCTTACCCTGCCCTAAAAAGAGGCTGGAGTGAGACCCAGGTCCTTCATGGTTTGGATTTCCCCCAGGTAAGCCAGTCAAAGGAAAAACACTGTGCAGCAATTTGACCAGAAAGAACTGTCATACAAGAGGTGTGGATGGGGACTGAGGTCACTGCTACCCCAGCAGTGTCACACATCAGGCAATCCCTCCCACCAGCTGAGGAACACTATTCCAAGAGGATTTTCTTCCATAGAAACACCTCCTCTCTTCTCACAGAATCATCTCTAGTAATTATTACAATTAGTCAACCATTTTCCCAAGACACAAGCTGCAGACTAAAACCAGAGCCGCCCAAAAACCTCCCAAACATAACAATTTTGCACTGCAAAGCACCAATTGCATGGAAATGTGCTGATTTCACCAAAAAAGCTCTATAAAAGGCAACAAGATTGGCCGGCAGGCCAGTCTGTCCAGCTTCCTGCCAGGCTGCCTGCCAGCCCCAGGGTGGGTACTCCCAGCTCCCTAATTCAAAAAATAAAAATCAGCTATGAGAATGCTTCCAAGAGATGTGGATTTTGCTTCCTGTAGCTCTCTGATTAAAGTAAGTGTTGCACAGGTGTGTTTGTGTGACAGGAAGACAGGGACAGATCTGCTATACACAGCAAGAATGGCTTCTCAACAACAGAAAAATTTAAGAGAAATTGTGTTTTGAAAGACAGATGCCATTGCTAACAGCACAGGAGGGAGAGGATGAGACATCCCTGCATAAATCTGTGAGTGGGAAGACAATGGCAAAGAAATCCAAACAGCAAGACGATAAATCAGAGGTGGGGAATCCCTGTCTTATCCCTTCTGCAGCGTGCATGCAGCCATTGTATTTAATTAAAATAAATTACAGCTCGCTTGTGTACAGCCTGCAGGGCTTTTAACACCCCTGAACAGAAGCACAGGGATGAGCAGCACCCTTCAGGAGCTGAGTCCCCGCGTCTCCAGCCACGGAATGCAGATGCTCTGTCACAGCACAGTCACAGCGAGGCTGACGGATCGAGGCAGAACAAAAAGCCCAAAGAGTTCTGCTTTTGCACCATCCACTTCCTCAGCTCTGTCCCTGGGATCCTTGCCAGGATGCTGGTAATGTTTTAAATGGAGAAGGCAGAGCTGCCCAGCAGTGTGGCAGCTGCTTCTGAGCACGGATGTTTCACTGGAGAGGGGTTTCTTGTAACAGCAGTGATTTACCAGTCTACAAACTAAATTTCTGAACACTTGGCTGAGCAGGATCGATGCACTTTCCTGGCTCACCACCACCTCCACATCCTCAAATTTCTGCCTGAATTCACATATTTGCAGCAGCACCTGAAGACAAGAGGATCTCCCTGCACTGAGGGAGGACCAGGAGGTGAGGACGTGCACAGGTGCACCTGAGGATGCTGCAGAGAACATGGATACCCTGGCAGTGTTTTTGGGGGATACCAACTGAGTTTCCAGCATCACCCAGGTCAGCCACCCTCAGTGCTCCAGGCTGTCCCTGATTTCTGTGGAAGATCAGTCTGTGAAGGTCTGTTAACAAAGAGGTTTGGAAACTCCTGGCTGCTGATTACAATGAAGAAGCAAACACCTCTTGACAGACCATGCTCCTAAGAGAACTGGAGACAAAATGTACCCAACAGGACTCTGGATTTGGAGCTGCTCAGTGGATACTCAGACAGCAGAAAGGACCAGTTAAATACCACCTTGAATATCAGTCAATCCATAACATTTGGGGAAAAAAGAAATTTCTATTTATTCTTGTCCTTAGGAAAGCGTAAGTAAAAAGGAAATGGATTTTAAGCAAGCTTAGAGAAATCCATGATAATACTAATTCAAGATTTTGAAGTGCTTTACCAACAGCAAGTAAAACACACAGATCTTTGACAGGAGAAATGAAGCAGGAAAATGCAAAGCAGCTTGCCCAAGCTTATGCAACAGATGAAAGCACAAACAACACAGAGATCTCCAGGCTCCATCTCTGTGTCCTACCATTCTTTCATTTTGAAAGCCTAAATCCATTTTGCTCTCCAATAAGGTTTTCCACATAGATTTAAGTGCTAATTCTGGGCTGCGCAGACTTTCTTTTTTCTTGATGTGGTATCTCACCCATTATCTCCTCCTCTGTGCATATACAGTATAAAAGGAAGTAGTGTTTCAGAGCCAAGAAAACAGGAAAAAAGAAGAAAGTCCTAAAGTTTTATCTAAAGGCAAATTCCTTTGCATATGGGCACACTGAATACAGATTTGAAGCAGCACTCCATCTTATGAAGAGAGAAAACACTGCTTGGAAACTATGAAAATTGAAATTGCTAAGATGCTACCAAATATATATATTTATAATGTTTCTATTTTCCTCACTAATATAATGTATAATGCATTTTATGTATTATCTGCTCAGATGCAGATGCACTTCACTGCAGGCAGAGATGAGGCAATTACCCAAAATCCTGACAAACCATCCCTTAGCCCCATGAAGTGCAGGGAGTAACACAGATCACTCCAGCACACAGCTCATGTGGCACAGGGACTGCTCCTACAAAAGACACATAAAAGGTTCTCAGTGTCCACAGTGCTGCCAGAGTTTTCTGCATGGAGCCACCTCACCACAGAGACAAGGCACAAAAAGGAAATTTAAGGACTCATCTCAGCAAGCTCCTCTTTTTTTTGCAGAGCACATATTAAACTTACAGGTACTTTCACATCTGACATAAATTAAAAGCTCTCTTTTAAAACCAAGTTGTGTTTTCATGTTCCAAAGCCATCTAGAAGACAGCACTGTCAAATGGAGAGTTTCTCTTTGAATCCCCACTGCCTGTGAGAATGGCTACTCCCCTCACTTCCATCAACACTGACCTCTTCAGGGTTTGTCTCCTTTGCTGCCTTCCAAGCCTGTGGACCTTCTCAGAAGAACATGGACACCTGAAGAGAAAAATGGCTTTCTTTATCCTTGCTGTAATTTTCTTTTCAAACCCACCTTCTCATTCAGAGTAAAGAGGAATATGCTCCAAGATCTCAGATGAGCCAGGAGTGAGCTCCTCCTGAGGTCAGGTATTGGGCTTTTACTGATGAAGAGTTTAAACATTAATATTTATGGTTATGCCCGAGATCTGAAGCAGCCCTCACTGCACAGGTGACAAACAGGACTGACAAAGGCACTCTGTGGAAGGTACAGGAGTTAGCAGAATGCATCCTCAGCCAGAAAAGAAGAATCTGATCAACCTGGTCCCTTTTAAGACCAGCCTCACACAACCAACCAACCATTTCAACAGGGCTATGACAGAAAATACTTCTACTAACCCCGAATACATCTGTGTGCGTGTTCCAACTCTTTTTTTTCTGTAAGACATCGACTAGAATCAACACAATGCCATGACATAGTACACTCTTGCCAAGATCCTACAGGGCAGATGGAATTCTGGAGTCCATCTTTTAAGTGCAGAGGTTGCTCTCAAACAAAAACCATTCTGGATCATTTTAAAGGACATCATTGAAAAAATGAAGATTTATGCCTTGCAGTAAAAGCACCTGATGAAAATGCACAGTTCAAATGAAATTCTCTCTGTTTGGCAGTCTGTAGGAATACAAGGCTCCCTTGTCCAAAACACATGTAAGAGATTTAATCTAATTCTATACATTAATCTGCTCTAAACCCTGCAGAAGCTACAAAGCTTTACTTCCTATTCTGAGGTAGGAAAGAGAATCAAGAATCCCAGACCCCAAAGCCTGATTATTTTAAGGAAATTTTTATGTGAACACCAGTTAGTTCTGTCCTTCAGCATAAAACCTGAAGGACAATTCAAGTATCACAAAAGGTTTGGATTTGAAAGGACTTTAAAGATCATCCTGTTCCAACCCCTGCCATGGGCAGGGACACCTTCCACTATCCCAGGCTGTTCCAAGACCTGTCCAATATTATCTTGGACACTTCCAGGGATCCAGGGGCAGCCACAGCTTCTCTGGGCAACCATGGAGGTTGGGACCATATATGATGTTCAAATTGGAAAACATCACAGAAAGAAAGCAGTAGTAATTCAGAGATACATATCTCCTTTTTCTCTGCACATGTGATGTGCTCCTCACAGACTCTTGGTTGAATTCCCTCCTTGCCTGCTCCCAGTAAGCAATGACCAATTTAAACAGCTTTTTCCAGCTGTCAGAAAACCACAAGGGGTTACGTAATGCAGAGATTGACAGAGCAGGTATCACAACCACCCTCACATACCTGACAATTTACTAAATCAACCTCTACCCCAAGGACTGCACCACCCCCAACCTCAGGTGGAAAATGGAAAAGGAAATTAAGGAAGTAATGGGTAATTTCTTCGGTATTTTTATATGAATGTTGAGACAGCCCTTTTTTAAAAATGAAAAGTTCCATCCCACTATGACAAATCTTTTATTCTGTATCTGGCTCAGCATTTCTCAGTGTAATTTAGTACCTCTAACAGCAAACTCACTGTAAATTAGCAAGAAATGAACAGGGAACGCTGGAGAACTGCAGTTCACCAGAACAAATGCTGGCAACTTCATTATCACTTCCAGCACTGACCACAAGTATTGCAGGGAAAAAGCTGACCTGGTTAAGGACTTTTCCATTTCTATCCATGATCTCTCAGGGAATGTGCTAAGGAAACGATTGTCCTACTGAATCATTTGAAGAATTTTACAGCCAAGATGATTTATTACCATAAAATAGGTCTTGGAAACAAAGATATTTGAGGAGACTCAATAGCTATTAAATCATTGTGGAAAACATGATGCTGAAGGAATTGCAGATGCCTGACACATGTTCTACCACTTTTTCTTTTTTTTTCTCATACTGAGTGTCTATAAAAAGCAACTCTGCAGGATTACTTAAAAATTTTTCCGACAGAAAAAATTTAAATAGAGGAGATATAGGTATAAATTAAGATGGCATCCATAAAAGTAAAAAATAGTTGTAACTAAACACTCCACAAAGGCTGTTGGAAAAACTGGAGTCACCAATAATTTCAAAACCTATACATTAAAAAACACACTTCTCGCTTAGTAAACAAGCCGAGATGCATTTTTACAGAGTTATAGGTATTTTTGAGTTGAGTCAACAATACATAGAAAACCTCACATCATCTTACAATGAGTCCACTTGATAGCTGCTGTGAAACCAGACCCACAATCACCTTGGGTTTTGTTATTACAATTGCAGTGTAAATGTTGTTATCACATAGAGGACCCTCTGTTCAAGACAGTTGGAAGTATCTCTCTTAAAAATGTGCCACTGAATACTAGAAGTGAATCAGAAAGATGGTCTGTAAGGCTTGTTATGCAAAATACCACTGAAGAACACCCTGCTCTCTTGACCAAAATGGAAAAACTCTTGTGCTGAACCTTCCACTAGACCAGGCTGCCCCAAGCCCCATCAGACCATGAACTCTTACAGTACCCAAGTAAATGTTTTTAATGTATTCCAAAATACTCAGCCTCAAAGGAAGGTCCAAGCTTTTCTTACACCAGCTGATACCACACACAATACCAACTACTTTTGGGGGCCAAAATCCCTTTCCAGCCCTTCCTGCCTTCAAACCTCTCCACATCCCTGGATTATCACAGCTATGGCAGCAGGAATTAAGACACAACCCAGCCTTGAACTCCTTTGTGCCTTGACACAATGATGACAAAGGGAGGGAAAAGATCCACCTTGATCCACCATCCACCTCATGCTGAGCCATGTGGCTCAAAAACAGGGAGTTCAGACAGCTCTACAAACTGCACTCACAAATCAGGAAATGAGGAAAACTAATGGTCTTTATAATTAAATAGATAGATGTCTTACAGACAAGTTGACCAATAGTCTCATAAAATAGAAAAATGAGCACTCCTCTTTGACTTACATTTTGCGCCGTCCTGGTTCACTTGTGCAACTCAGCCACCGTTTCTTTTTCTGCAACACAACAAAGAAAACAAATTCTGTTAAAAAAAAAAGTATTTGCTTGAACTGACGTTTCTCATTACATTGTTAAGTAATGCTTCAAGTTTACTGCTTGCTTTTAGTCAACACTGGAAAATATTTCCATCCTTCTTGTCTGTTTTCTCTGATTTTGACTGCCAGAGTATTCCTGTTACATGAAACTGCTCTATCAAGATGAACCTTGGAGACTGCTTGGTGATTGGAGCATAACATTACAAACTAGAAATAAATTCCAAAACCTACTGCAGAGTTGACCAAAGAAATTCCTTGTAGCCGCAGAGAAAGTTAAATAAACCATTTTTTAAAAGGATTTAATTGCTCAATGATATCTTTGTGATGTCTTGTTAGATCTGCGAATGCTCCTTGCTGGTCTCCAGCACCTAATTCAGAAAGGTGATGGTTTGGGGTCACACCTGGTACCCCTGTGTTCCAGGCACCCTAAGACCCAACAGTGGGAGTGGAATATTGGAAGGGCTATTCCTTACATCCTGCTCCATGCTATGGACCCAAATCTACAGAAATAGAGAAATTACATCCATACCTTACTGGGAACTGAAGCAAAAGAAGAGCAAGCAACCAGAAAAACAAATAGAAAAATCTACTAAATAGAGTTATGAGAGTATTGTCCTGAAAAAGAATGCTCTGATGCTACATTCTCTACTTAACCACATAATTAGTAAACTTCCAGCAGAAGCAGTAAAAAAAAATTCCTCATTCCCTTACTAGGCTAAGTAGAGACCTGGAAGAACTACTCAAACCTCCATGAAGAAGAACTGGATTGCTCCAGATAATGAACTAACTAAATAACTGGAGACAGAGTGGAAAATGAAGCACAGAACATCTCATCACTCGAGGTCAGTGCAGTTCTTGTTCTACTGAAAATGGTAATTTGCAAGGGGTAAAAAAAAAAAAAAAAAAAAAAAAGTAAAAAAAAAATTAAAAAGAGATGGAAAGAGGACACCAGTCAGAAAGAATCCTGACTGGCTTCGGTTTGCTGCCAGGAAGGGATAACAAAGCAGTAAGTAAATGCCAGCATGGATTTGTCAAACTGCTTCCCTTCCCCTTCCAACAAGTTAGAAAGCCTCAGGATCCAGAAATAATTCAGTGATCACCAGGGTCACCTGAGCACAGCCATTTTTATGCCATGTCATTCTCCAAAAACAATAAAGGATCATTAATTCGGATAGTAAAATACATCCAAAGAATGAAACTTCAAGTGATCACCCTGGTCTTAGCACATGGCATCCAACCTTGAGCACCAGCAGAACTCCAACACATTCAGAAAGAAGCTGAGCATCTCATTAATCCATTAGATAACCATGCACAAGAAGTGTTTTCTTAGTCCTAATTCTAAAATCTCAATATGAAATAAATACATGTATCATTAGGGGGGTATGAAATCATCAGCTCATTTATAAGGGGCACAGTTAAACTTCAAGCTGTTTAATTTAGCAGAACAATAGAGATTTACTAAGTGTGTTTTTCACTAATGACCTGGACACTATTTTTGTTATTTCTGCCCCTAAAATGCACAGCCAATATTTGTGGTTTGAAAAAAAAAATAGAAGACATTTCTTCCTCAAAATGTTGTTGTGCAGGAAAAAAAAAAAACAATCAAGAAAAAAAATTAAACTCAGAGTACAATCAAATATACAAAGGAAAACCACACAAGTACAGATTTCATCGTACTCCTCCAGATTTTAAATAGATCAACATATTTTGGAGATGGGTGTGATTTTATGCGAGCTGTGCCCCTTTAAAATTGGCAACTACATTTAATTCAGTGCTGCCTTATTCCAAGTTCCTAACTCCAGTAGAAAATAGATCTCACAATGGAATCCTACAGCTGAATATACTCTGGGAGAAGATTAATACTTTAATTTATTCCAAATTCATTTGCATGACAGTATATCATTAGTATATACAAAAAATATATGTATTATACCAACAGAGGAAAAATTCTGTGCAAACAGTGAAAAACTCACATCCCACCAGTGAGATGAGCCTGAAACTTGAAGCAACAAAGCTGTTTTATTTCTCTGAGAAACAAACACATTAAAAAAAAAACCACCAAAAAGAGTTTTTAATAGTCTAGATTGTAATTTTAAAAAATACCATGTGACCTTAAAAAAAATCCACGAAGCAAATATGACTTCTTGCATGCCAGGTATCTCCTAAATAGCTAAAAAGAGCCACATGGACAATCAAGTGCAGACTAAAAATAACTGATGCAACACAGCTCACGTACAAAGCAAAGTTTTCCTACCTCACTGATTAACCAGCTGAAGAGGAAAGAAAACACACACTCACTTTCTAACTCCATCAACCTTGTTGTCCTGGAAACAATTCTACAAGAGAAGTACTTAACTGCCAAAACATCTTCTGCTACCACTTTTGGGGTTGTTTTCTTCCCCCCACTTCCCTCTCTGCAGTGCTCTCAGGGTTTGATAAGCAGCCAGTACCAAACCTAACCCATCAAATGGCACAGAAATTGGATCTCCTGCTCTTAGAAGGAAATATGTAATTCCATTTGAGTATGCAGCACTTAGGGAACACCAGCTTTGCACAAAGGCTATGGAACAACTCCATAATTTTGTTGTTGCTGTTGTTCTTAAAATGTCCCACTAACTGAATCTTTCATTTTAGGAAATGGACTCAAATTGTGCCAGGGAAGGTTAACATTAGATATTAGAAAGAATTTGTTCATGGGAAGAGTGGTCAAGCACTGGAACAGGCTGCCCAGGGCAGTGGTAGTGTTAAAAAAAATAGATACAGCAATTGAGGACATGGTTTGGTGGTGAACATGATGGTGCTGGTAAGCTGATGGTTGGATTTAAGTGACCTAAAAGGTATTTTCCAACCCAAAAAATTCCATGATTCCACATAAACCAGCAAACTTGCAGGGTGAACTCATTATTCACACACCCAAGTACCTGGGGTGAGAATCCTTTCTTGCCACTCAATAGCTCAGTGGGAGTGCAACCAGGTCAGAAACCACAAAAAAAAAAATCTTTTATAGGTTTTATGTTTACTGTCTATGTTTAGAAGAGAACAAAACTTTCAAACCCAGGTCTTGGCATTTTCTGCCGCATTGCTGGCCACAAATTTTAAAAAAATGCTTCTGTGTCCCAGCGCTGCAAATATTTGTGCCCTCCCTTTCTTGGTTTAGAATCCTTTTTTGAAACAAAAAAAAAAAAGATAAAAAAATCCTTTTTGTGTTTTTACTAGAAGAGAAAATGTTAACCTTTGCATGAAATAAAAGCTAGGTTTAGAAAGCAGACAGATCTAGGAAAGAGCAGGTTTGTTTCAGACCAGAACTTTATTTTCACACATTGCTCTCTTTGCTAGGCAGCCTGGTTGGGTCAGATTCAGCAATTTGGCCTTATCCAAATTGGTCCAATCCACTGCAACAAATATACTTATTTAACACTTGTAAATTCCTGATTTCTAAACTACCAGTGTTTAAAAAAAATTGGCATCTGAGCCTCTCAGCCTCTGCCCACACACACTGCCCACACCTGTTTTCCGGTGAAACGCCAGAGTCTGCACCAGCCTCAGATGGGAAAAATCACAATTCACTCTTTTCAAATGAGACCTCTTAATTACCAAAATTATTCCCACAGCAAGTCCAAAGGGATTTTGGTTCCCTCAGAAGATCCATGATTACACACAGTTACACTCAGCAGTTTTATTCAGTGTGGTATTTCTGATGTATTATCTTCACTCTGCTAAGGAGACCTGTGTTTTCCCTCGTCTTCCTCCAATTTCCAATGTATTCACAAAGGTTTTTTTTCACGTTCTTAGCAATGCTGGTTAGCCATCTTTCTGTACCTTAGATTTCCATATAAACCCTATCTAATTCTGGAAGTGTCCAAGGCCAGGCTGGACAGGGCTTGGAGCAATCTGAGATAGTGGAAGGTGTCCCTGCCCATGGAAGAGCGGTGATCAAGATGGTTTTTAAGGTCTTTTCCAACCCAAACCATTCTATGCTTCTAATATGCTTTTACATTGATTTTAAATTGTATCCTTGTATCTACTTTTTTAATGACTTATCTTTAATATATCAACATGATGCACAGCTTTGTTTTCCCTTTTCTCTTGTGACTTTATTCTAGATTTCAAATTTCTATTGCAAACCTTCAAATCTGTATCTGTATTTCTTTTAAGCATCTTCTGGAGAGATCTCAGAGTGATAAATGGATTGGGTTGGAAGGGACTTTCAAGATCCTTTAGTTCTTACACTTCCCACTAGAGCAGGACCTTCCCCTAGACCAGGTCAGATGTTTAGCTGGTAAAATTAGCTGAAATCCCAATTCATCAGGATCTGAAGTTGCTACAAAGACCACTAAGAGATCCAAAATCTCAGCCTCACAGTCTTGAGCTGCCTCTGCAAAGCGCCGCAGTCAGGGATGAAAATTTCTCATCTCCTCCACTACAGATCCAGTTGCCTCGGCAGCATTTTGCTGCACAGGCTCAATAAAAACATTCCATGTGTCATCAAGCAGGCAGTGAACATCCACAGAAGTCTGTCTTAACACATCAAAGATCCAGGGATTTTCAGCATCCCCATCCCTCATACCATGCACGAGAAAATTCAATGTTAGAGACGGAGAGGAGGAAGGTATTTGGAAACTTGGTACATAGGAGCAAATTTAAGATTATGAAAATTGTGGTGCCTTACAGTAGCAGCGCTGTTACAGGCGTTACAAACACTGAATTTTGTCAAACTATTTCCAGTAAATGTATTTTTTCCCCATCTCAGCACTAGAAATTCCCAATGCATAGTGTAAATCGTTATAGTCTGCACTTTCTAGCTCAAATGAGGACCAGGTTTTAACAGCCAGCTTTTAGAGTGTTTAGACCCTCCCTCTCTGGTACAGAAGCACACTGATCTCAGGAAAAACACTTCCCATACTGATTTTTTCCTTCTTACTTCAGGCAAAAATTCCAAACCATAGCAAAGCTTGTGCCTTCTGCTGCTGCTGAGTACCAGTTGCTGCACAAGTAAAACGGAAAAAGGCTCAATTTATTTTAAACCAGCTACTTTTCTCTACTTAAGTGTTTAGTTTTCAGTAGCTGACTATGTTATGGGTGGGAATTTAACACCCAAAGTGATGCAACCACCAAAACCCCTGAGTAGGGCAGTGGCAACAAGTGAAGGAAAAAAAACTTCCAGGGTAACGTAAAAACAGAATATGGAAGGTAGAACAGCATTATTAACTGGAGAGAAAAACCCATAAAACAAACACAACAAAACAACACCCTCTGATGATTCTTTTTAGTCTCAGGCAGTATTGCTACAAAATACCTAATAAAGGTGACACAGAGAACTTCTAAACCATTTATTAATTACTTGAGGCTATTTTTCATTTTACTGCTTCACTGCAATTTCCATTAGCATGGGAAATTGTACCTTTTTTTTTTTTTCCAAAGAGATATTTCCAGCGAAGTCAGTGTGGATTCAACAAAACCAGGACCATCATATAAATAGAAATCAGAAAATAGTATTTCCATAAGAAACTGCTCAGATTTATTGGATTAACTGGCACTTACAAGTGACTCACGCTGACACAGCCTATAGTAATCCAATCTATTTGAGATAAGAATAAATTCAAAGGAAACCTTAAATTTAGAAAAATCACCTCTGTGGTTGCACACATAGTTGGCTTTATTACACGAAATCACATTAAGTGTTCTCTCCAAATGGGAGGACAAATAAATTAAAAGCTAAATTCTAGCAATATTTTTTTTCCATGAGTTCAGAATGTCCTTAACAGCAGTAGCTGCCACACTGAGCATAATTAGAGAGGGATAAGAGAGCCCTGTGTGGAAGTGCCTTATGGAACACAGCAGTTTTCCTGTCCTACAATCCCACAGGAATATGCTGTGCTAAAAGAGTGGGAAGAAGAAAAGCCACCAAGCCACCTCACCTTGTCTCAGGAGAATTAAGGCAGATTGTTAAATCTACACTGGTAACCACCATTTCTCCTGCATGTACACTGGCTTTCATTTCTGTCTGGGATTTCTTGGGGAACTCTGACTTATCTCTAGGGGATGTTATTAAATCCCAACAAACACTGAGGTGTTCTGGCTCAGCACACTGAAACATCAATGCTTTCCTGAAACCCTGAAGGATGCATTCACAGCTCTCACACCTCCTTTAAAACATGGCAGCAAGCAGGGAGCTGGGATGGAGCTATTTCTATAAATACTCCTCCACAGCCATGAAAGAATTTTTACCTCTTGATATTGCCATGAATAGCAACAGTATGGGAAAAAATGTATTATTAAATATTACAGAGTCATAGAATGGCCTGAGCTAGAAATTACTTTCAAGAATATCCAGTTCAGATTCCCTGTCATGGACAAGGATGCCTTCCACTATCCCAGCCTGCTCCGAGCCCCATCCAACCTGGCCTTGGTTCCTCCAGGGATGGAGCAGCCACAACCTCTCTGGGCAACCTCTGCCAGGGCCTCACCATCCTCAGAGGGAAGGATTTCTTTCCAATATCCCATACAAACCTTCCCTCTTTTCACTTGAAAATAAAAAAGCCAATATAAGGAAAGGCGACATGGGGTCATGCACTGAGGACTGGACTTTTATCCATACCACCAATTACTGAAAGATATAATTAAATACCTGTGTGTAAGGATATTGGAAAGCCATGGGATATTGGAAAGCCATGGGATATTGGAAAGCCATGGGATATTGGAAAGCCATGGGATATTGGAAAGCCATGGCATATTGGAAAGCCATGTATTTTCTGCCACCCATAAAGCAAAGACACTTCTCTGTGCGCAGGGATGTAAATCACTGAGTACACAGATGAAAACTCATTTGTAAGAACCAGCTGCACACTACTGAGGCAAACAAAATCTTATCAAATGCAGACTTCAAGGCTGAAGTGACTTATTTAGAGAACTGCTGTGCTGCTCTCACCTGCAGTACCCAGTTAAGTTAGATCAAGGACAGCAGCACATACCAACCACATCATAAGCAGGAGGATTTAATTTTTTTATGCACATTTTCCTTCAGGCCAACACACCCACTCTCAGCAAATTCCCATTAGTGGCCATTCTACAATCCTGAAAAGCAGTATGTTACAGCCTTGGGCTAACTAAATTAGAGTGAGCTATGCTGAAGCTGCAATCACAGTGAAAACCTGCTGTATGACTTTTACCACAATAAAGATACTCCCTCAGAGAGCCTCTTCACAGTATAGTGCTTTCAAAAAAAACCCTGCCATAGCCTGCACCTCCTGTGAATTTGGTCATGACAGCCTGGAGCCTTGCCCAAGGACACTCAGAATAAAGATCAAAAATTAACCAGCAGTCAAAAAATGCTGATTATACCCAAGGTTTTTAATGCACTTCAAGTGGGGATGCGGATCTTGGCTTGAAGGAGTGCAGAACAGATGAGAACTCAAATGGCAAAGTGCAAGGGGACAAGGCACAATTTGTTCTGATTGAAAGACAAGGTTAAAAATCTCATTTTCTGTCACAATGAATTGGGTTTTCAAAGTGAGACCTCCCTGCCCTTGTGCTTTTTTTCAGATTTGATTTCTGGAGAAATTCTACCCTTTACATTACAGTAAAAGGCTGTAAAATTTTCAAATAGCTAGATTTTGTGCTAACCCTAATTCATAATCATTCTGGCCTTGCAACCATGGTGTGAAATTCACTGAGCTAGACAGCTGGGAAGGGGGGGGTGTGAAGAGTGGGGGTGGTGTTGTGTTTTTTTATTATTATTGCACTTCTGGTGCTCAACCCTTCTACTCTACACGAAATCCATATTCAGAAGTCTGTAAGCATGAAGATGCTTTTACGTACAAGGATTTGGTCAGACCCTAAAAGCATCTGCACCTTCCTTGGCAATGAATGAATCTCTCTTCAAATTTACTCTGGTGACCAAAAGATGTGTTTCTAGCCTGTAGTCCTGACTTATGTAAAAAGTGGCGCTCCTTACAAAATTGTTTTGTTCATGTACTGCTCTCCAAAATAATTATCCCTTCAAAACCTTCTAAAGAACACCTACTGAGAAATGCTTTCCAGTGAAACCTAAAGAAAACTCCTGAGCTCACAGTACTGGTACAAAACTAAACCTTAAATGAAGTTCTAGGAAAGAACCACCAGCTTTTCACGTAAACTTGTGGTGAGTTTTCACTGAAGTCCTCAACCCTGCCAACCCATGGCTAAATGTCATTCATACCTCATTTCCTACCCTAAATCAGCCATAACAGCAAGATGGTTTTGTTCTGTCATTTTCAGACCTCATTAAAACCCAATGCTAAGCATAATTCTGGATAGTGGAACTTTGCTGTGGACTGAAAAAAAAATCCCCAACATTTAGACAATCTAAGAAATTTAATCTCTTTCTTTTCCTACCTAAATGGGCTTTGGGCACAGCTTTTTAGCAAAGACATGGTTTTATTTTTTTCACATGCTCTTGATACATGCTGGATCAACATCAGGAGGTGTGCAAATTTAAAGACAATTATTTCAGTTAGAAAATCCTTCTGAGATCAGAGAGTTCAACCATTAACCCAGCACTGCCAAGGCCACCATTAATCCATGTCCCCAGTGCCACATCTTTTAAATCCCTCCAGGAATGGCCACTCCACCACTGCCATGGGCATCCTGTGAGAGGGCCTGACAATCCTTTTGATGAAGTAATTTTTACTAAAATCCAAACTGAACCTCTCCTGGTGCAACTTGAGGCCATTTCCTCCCATCCTACTGCTGTTAAAAAACAAGCACAACCTACCTACAACTGCTTGGTAACACAAGCACATCAGAAAAGTCAAACTCACTCAATTTCTTAGACAGTTATCAGTCAACTTTTAATTATTTCTCCCTGCCAAAAATCTTCTATTCTTAACAATTCTTTAAAGGCCACTTAAGACACCCCAAGAACTATGAACAGCAACACTGGGCAGTTTCATGGATCACCTCCCAAAGTATCATGCTCCAAAGCACAATTCACTGTATTTCTGCCTCTATAATATTATCTTTAGGCAGGTACAAGTTGTCTTGGTGAGAAAACATTATCTTGTGCATGTCCTATTAAAAAAGATTAATCTGTTCAACACCTGATGATTCACTCACCCACATGTTAGAAGTCCACATAAAAATGACTCATTCTGTCCGTAAGAATATTCACCTGGGATACCCAAGTCCTCTCATCTTTTCCAGAGCTGGTAACTGCTTTTTCTTGCAAAGGTGGCTTCCCTATGAGAGTAATGGGTGACATGAAGGACAAACAGACATGGGACTGGAAATTTTATAAACTATCTACATAATAATAAAAATATTTCATAGTTAAGTTTCTGGATGATTGAAGCATTGGCAGAGGAAACAATAACACTCCACAGCGAGACAGTGGTTGAAGGCAACTGATTTTAATCCCAACAACTGATTTTAATCCTAACAAATCTCATCACCCAGATCTGAAGGAGTTCAGGCTTCTCCTCCATGACCTGGACACTTTCTCCCAGGAAAGAGCTCAGGAGCAGCCTGTCCTGGATCACCCTGGCAGGGATGGTCAGTGCAGGATAAAAGCATCTTAAGGGCTGGGCTGATGACATCAGCTCAGTGTTGGTGCAACAAATCAAGCTGAGCTCTAGGCTAGAACTTCATGTCCAGTTCTGATACCCACCAAAGGACTGGCAAGTGTTCAGGGAAGAGCTGAGAAAACAGAGGAGCTGTCTGGGATACAGACACCCTGACTCCATCCTTAGGGAGATGAGTCCCTGACCTTGTTCTCATAGGGACTTTGTGAATGTGACAAATAACAAACAGCTCTTTGATCCTTGGAGAGCAAGATATTACAGCTGGAAGGCAAACAAGCCTGGATTTGAAGTAAATTCTTGCTTTTTAGCAACAGCACTGAGAAATATTTACCATTACTTGGTGGTTTCGGATGGCAGAGCTTTTAACAGCACTCAAAGATGCACTTCTGAGCAAAAATTCTTCCACGGAGAACCACACAGGCTTGATACACAGACATGAATCAAAAAATTCCATGGGATCACAGGATAATGTAGGATGTAAGGGACCCCAAAGACCATCCAGTTCCAATCCCCTGCCATGGGCTGGGACACCTTCCACTATCCCAGGCTGCTCCAAGCCCCATCCAACGTGGTCTTGAAAAATTCCAGGGCTGAGGCAGCCACAGCTTCTCTGGGCAGTCTGTTCCAGGGCCTCCCTACCCTCATAGCCAAGAATTTCTGCCTAATATCCACTCTAAATCTACTCTCTTTCAGCTTTAATCCATTCCCTTCTCCTAATGCTGCTTCCCTTTTATTAAAAATAAAAATCTTAAGTTAGTATTGAAGTTAATTTTCATGTTTAATTTTACTGTTACTGCTATATAATGACTACTGCTTTATGCTGTCTCAAGATGAACTGTGCTCCTTTCCCTTGAAGGAAGCATTTTATAGATTGTTTTCCTCCTTGTTAAACTTATCTGCAAAAATACAGGCATGGAAAATACCTGATTTGCTATTTTCCTTGCACCTCGTTACCTCGAGAAGTAACATGGAAAATAAAGAGAGAGAAAAAAAAAAAAAGAGAACGCAAGACCTCAATTTAGGGGAAAGTAAATGGTAACTCTGATTGTGTATTATTAGAATATGATGAGAATTTATGCAAGAGGACACTTTAGCCAGAAAAGCACTTAACAGAAGTGACTAAAGACATGCTTGCTGCTTGCATGACACAGCTCTCTCTTTCCAGCCCTTCTATCATCCAAACACATCTCACTGCCACCCCTTCTGCAAGTCCTGAACCTGAATTTTTGATTGAGGTTTAGACATTACTTGGAGGTACCAAAGTGCACAGCACACCCAGTTCAGTAATCCAGGAAAAGATAAGACTTTTACATGTACTTGTTCTACCAACACCTTGCATTCCACGAGGAAAGGGGAACAAAGAGAACAAACTGGCCAACACCACAAACAAGCCCTGAAAAATGAAAAACACAAAGAGAAATAATCTAATGAAAGAAGGTAATTTCCTGACACGAGAAATAAAGTATATAGATTCTGAACTCTTGCTTATTTCTAATTCTGCGTGTAAAAAATAATAAAATTAAACCAAATAAGGCATAACTGACTCATTTTAATTCTGACTCATCCCAAATCAGAGGATTCCTGTGTCAGACTATCTGTGCCCTCAAGGAGGTAATGGAATATGGCAATTTCTAATCCACTTAAGAATCAGGAAATTCACACAGCAGGTGTGAACACTAACAAGCCACTATTTTCACTTTTTACTGAAAAAAAAATTCAATCAAGCCCTCTCTATGGAATACAATAAGAGTTCTGAAGAGAGTGGGTATAAGACAAGGCACACTCTTTTACATGAAAAAAAAGCAGGGCAAGTCCTTTCCTGGCTTGTCCCACTAGAATTAGAGACCTTGAACTTGGAGCAAACAAATAAAAAACCTCTTGACAGCAGTAAGAGATCAGGACAACCTCCTTCACACCACCCTGAGCTGGGGGCTGCACACACAAACCACATCATGAACAGCTCCAGTTCTGCTCCTGATGCCACGAGGCAGCAACTCCTCACACTCCCATTGTATCCCCATTTAATATTCTGCAAAAGCAAACACACTGGGTTTATGTAATAACTGCCACTGTGTCATTCACACCACAGGATGTGGAGTTTTTAACTCCTTAAGGACACAATCCTAGAAAAAATAATGTATTTCAGGAGCTTGGAATACTCGTATTTCTGGGGAATTTATCACAGAAGTATTTTGTACAGTGGTTTTAAATCTTCTAATTTTACGAGGAGATTCAAAGTGCTCAGCATTTTTCTTAAAATTCTTGTTCCCAGAATTACCAAGTTACATAAGAATCTCATATGCCAATAATGAAACATTTTCTAGTCTCCAAGGTAGCACAGAAACGCCAGAAATTTGTCTGACATTCCTCCCCCTTTCCAAAAAAAACCCAGCAGGCACGTAAAAGAACTCCAAGTGTTATTTTTAAAGTCTCATTAATTATCAACTATTGAAATACTAGTAGTCCAATTATTCCTGAATACTTGGTGAGGAATGTAGTTGATAATTTCCATGCATTCCTGTCAGGTCTTCTCTATCCAGGAAAAAAAAAGAAGAGAAGGAAGAGAAGAGAACTGAATCACAATTTTCTAGCCCTTTTAAGATTAAAAAGTACCTGATATTTTTATTAAAAGAAATATCTATAGCTTTAATAAAACACATGAATTAAACTAAGACGTTTCCTCCCAGTATCATGGCATCAACCACTATGGGATCAGCATTTTGAATAAAAGCAGCAGGAGCACTTCCCCTTCAATGACAGCAATATACAGCTCTGGTAATTTATTGCTCATTATTATTCATCATTACTTTTCTCAAAACAACTTTCAGGAGAGGAGTAGCTGCGAAACTGCATTTTTCTTTAGCAAGTATCTATGTAAAACACAAAAATGAGGCATCTAAATTATCTGTTTCCAATTACAAAGGCTGTTTATGTGGTCCACAAATTTTCTTAAAATACAAAAGTACATTTTAGAAGATTAACATACACATCAAAAAGATCAAATCCTAGCTAACACTTAAATATTGGTGTCTTAAAGCTATTTTAAGTAAAGAGTAGCAGTAGAGAAGAGTGTGGAACTATGCTACAGGTGGAACACTGGCATCACATCACCTGTGCCTACCCCTGGATTAGGACAAGAAAATGGGAAAAATTCTTTTCTCTCACTCTCAACCTCTTCATCCTTGTTTCACACCCAAAGATTCCAAAATGTTTTGCACAGACATGTTGTAAAACTAACTTTAGGTGTTTAGCAGAGTGAAAAAAGGAACCATTTTGGATCCCTCTGTAAAACTAAAGGCTCAAACTGCAGTTCTGCTCATTTTTATTTTAATCCAGTTCGTGTGCTGGTATTCCAGCAGCATATGGCAGTGTGTATTTCAGTTGGAAGAGCTTCAAGGAGGAGCAGCAGCATCACCCTAAAAAAATGCTTATGTACCAAATCAAGTTGTTGTTGTTTTTTTTGAAGCAAATCTCACTTAAATCTTTAGGATGCTCATCCTCTTCTAACAACACAAAAACCCCTCACGTCCAGAACCAATTGCCCCAATTATCTTTAGACTGTTCTCTGCTTTTTATGGCAGAACACCAAGGAAAAAACAACTATGAAGGAAGCTTAAGTTCCCTCTTTAGAAGCACGATGATAAAAAGAAGATAAGATCTTACTACTTGCTGCTTGGAATTAGTCCAGTGATTAGGAGACTCTGGAGAAATCTCATCTCACTTTAAAAATCAGATACCCAGGTGAGATTAATCTTAATCCAGTGGGATTATGTGGGTATCACCTTTCACAATGCTTGTCAGGTGAAACCCTCAGTTGCAGGGGAACCAGAGCTCTGAAAATCTGCAGAAGAGATGGTATTTGCATTTCAAATCTGAGCAGGAGTTACCATAAACCAGCCACATGTTGCAGCACTGCCAACACCTCAGCAGAGTCTGAAATCCCACGTCAAGTGTCTAAAATAGACAACAGCAGAAACATCATTCCTGAAATAACCTGAGGACCTTAGAGAAGGTGAGAATAGACAACCTGAGGGAATCAAACTCTCTGAATAAACACCAAGCTGATTATTCACTGATTGCTGAGGAGTTTGGCCTCCCACACTTAAGGCAGGGCACAGGCTTTTTCAGGCTTTGATACCACAAAATCTTACCACTGATTTCATAAGATTTCTGCCTGAGCAATTGACTGTGGAACTCAAGGATTTTTCCTTGAGAAGTGCTCAATAACTAACTACCAATTATTACATCTAAAGATGGTGAAACATCCCCTGCAAATTGCACACGAACCCTTCCTTCAAACCAGTTATCCCAGGAACTCTGTACAGCCCCCATCTGTGGAGCAGACAACTCCTCCAGTGAGTATTCTCCCAAACCACAAGAATTTGGTGTTAATTTTCCTTAATTCTTGGCAGACATTAACTGAAAACACCCCTCATCCTCTCTGTCCTGACACCATCCCTGAACATTTGCATTCATTCCACGCTTATGTGATGGGAACAAATAAACACTGAGCTCTCAGCATCCTCCAGACTTCCAGAAAATGTTGTCTTTCCCCAAATTAACACAACAACGAGATCAGCAAATGCCACTGCTCAAGCAAACACCTGCTGTAAGGTTTGGTGGGCAGAAGAGCTTTCCAAACCTGCTAGAAACCGAGACCAGCTACCACCCAGCTGGAAGAAACCCCAGCCCTACATTATGTAATCTACATAGTTTTTAGACCAGTCTGCATTCTTGCAGAGCCCAAAACTGGAGGAAGCTACAAGACAGAACAAAAGAGAAGAGAAAAAGTTCATTAACCTCAGCCCAAGGCTGCTGAAGAGTCTGTATGTGCAGGACTGCCCACTCACCCACACAAACCTGAGCACTGCAACCTCCCAACATCGAGGGTAAAGCACCACAAAATTTCCCCAGCGAGTCAGATCAGTCCTTTATTTGGATGAAAAACCACTAACACCTAATAAGTTAAAAGATCCACTTCAGGCTCAGCTCTGGGTTTTCCTTTTCTTGGTAGTGTGTGAATAAGTCCAGACACAAACTCATCTTAAAAACTCAGAAACAGCTCAACTGGTGCTGCCACTGACCATACGGAATGACCAGAAAATGGTGTTCAACCCCAAATTCAACCTGCCCTTTAAAGACAGATTCATCTCACCCAGTTTCTTCTGTTGAGTATGCATGCTGGGGTTTTTCCTCTATTTCACAGAATCACAGAATGGTTTTTGGTAAGAAGAGCCCTTAAAAGCCCATCCCTGCCATGGGGCAGGGACACTTTCCACTGTCCCAGGCTGGACACTTCCAGGGATCCAGAACAGCCACAGCTTCTCTTTGTAACCTGTGCCAGGGTCCTCCCACCCCACAGTAAAGAATTAATTCCAAATATCTCATCTAAAACTGCTCTCTTTCAGTTGGAAGCCATTCCCCCTTGTCCTGGGACCATATGCTTTTGTAGCCTCTGAAATGGAATATATACTACTAGAAATGCTAGTCTCTGAGAACATGTCCAAGTTGCAGACTTTTCACTTATTTAAGAACAAAGAAAAAACAGATGAAACTATCAAGCACCCAAGTCAAACCAAGGTGTTCCTTGCAATCAACATTTTTTAATAATATATTTATATATATTATATATGATTTAAAATTCCACTCTCATTTTATTCTTTTAAGTCATCCACAGAATTCTAAATTCTTTTCACCTGAAGATATTTTGTAAGCCTTCTCCTTGCTTTTAATCAAGCATCAAAAGTTGCTGTTTTCTAACTCTCATGACTGAATAAAACTCCCTAAAGTGAAAACATTCACCAGTTGAAAACACTGAAATACCAGGGGGGATTTAATTCACTCCATCTCTACTACTTGCACTGGGGTCTATGAGGATTTTTGGGTGTTTAAATCCCTCACAACCCAGGGAATGCAGAGAGCAGCTCATCTGAGCAGAGATGCTGACAGAAGGATGAACCAAAGCTGCTCATTCCACTTCACTGGCTGGGGCAGCATCCTCCAATTATTCTCCACAACAAGGAGAAATTTTCTGGTAAAAACTTCCTCATGTTGTTTGTCTGACAAGAGCATCTCAAAGTGCATGGAAGCCCACGAAGCTCAAAACTTTTCCTCTCAGCACAAGCATATAAGAAAGAAAAGACACAAAACCAAGTCAGCAGCCTAGAGAGACTTCCCAGCTCCATACCTGAAGTGTCCAAAGCCAGGTTGAGCAGGGATTGGAGCAACCTGGTCTAGTGGGAAGTGTCCCTGTCTATGTACAGGAGGTGGAACTGGATGGTATTTTATGGCTCTTCCAACTCAAACCATTCTGTGCTTCTGAAACTTCCCCAGCCCCATGAAGGTACCTGACAGTTAGCCAGCACCAAAAATCACCTCTTGAAGCTGGCCAAACTGCAGGATTTTGGAGATGGATAAATTCTCAGTGTAGTCACTGTAGTGTAAACACTGCATTTTAGGACACCATTAATTAGGCACTCCTTCAAACAACTCTGAAACCCACAGCAGAGGCAAGACTTGACCCGTCCTGACCTGTGTACAGGATCTTCACTGCTGAAGAGTGGCTGCATTACTGATTACAAAGCACTCAAGTTTAGTACTTGAAACAGTAGTTTTTCTCTATTTTTAGCTATGCAACTAAAAAAAAAATCCCCACTTGAGCATGAGGGTTGGACCAGATGACCTTAGTCCAGGTCCTCACGCACTCTGTGATCAAGAAACAAGGAAACTGCTTTAAAGAAAACCTAAAATGAAAAATCAAAAAAAAGGTCAAGGTATTGAGAAGGCTACAGCTTGCTGAAGACCCCATACTGTATATGGAAGAATAGAGCAAGTGCAACTTAACACAAAACAAAATAAATAATATCAAGAAAGCATTCAAAAGCATGTCCTTCTAAAAGAGAAGTCATACTGTGATTCCAGGAAAAAAATAAAGACTTTTAACAAACTAAATGCAAAATTATAAGCTGAAAAAAACATACTGAGAACTGATGTGTTAGGAGGAAATTTTATCGAATACACCAGAAGGCTGAAGCTTATGAGAAAGCCTGCTGGGCCAGCAGGTGATAAAAGATCAAAAGCTTGACAGGACAAAGTTGTGGGGAGGGGGGAAAAAAACCTCAGCAATGTTTCTTTGCCACATGAGAACCCAAATGAACTCACTGTTCAGTACGTAGCAGTGATGGGAACTCCCAGCTCTGGCGTCTGCCTGCAGAGAGGAGCAGGAAAAGGATCCTCTCCAGGAAGCACAGCACTGCTCACTGCCAGAGCCTGCCAGGAATTACACAGCCAGAGCACATGGACACAGCCAGATTCCTAAGGAAACCTAATTATTTAAAATAGCAATCACCAGGTCACAGACATGAGGGCTCTGAAAGGGCTCTGTGGATTTTGGGAGTCCCTAAAAATGACCAACTTCTCCACAAGATCTTGAAGAAATTCAGCGGTAGAGAAGAAAGGAGGAAGGTCTTATCAATAAACAGTCAATTTACATGCAGAGAACATAAATCCTTATACACACACATAAAGTCAGCTCCTGTACAGGTCTGGAGTTAGACCTCTCTCATTTAACTGAATAATAAATGATGCTGCAAAGGACACGCTGTGAGGTCACAGGTTTATTACAGATAAACCAGTAAATGCATCAAAGTAGTTATCCTCAGTCTTTTCTTCCAGCTAGTTATTATACAACGTGGACTGGGAGAGAAAACAGAAGATGAAATTCAAGTAAGATTAATTCCAAGGCCCTGTATATAGAAAAAAGCAGCCAACTACACACTGAAAATGAGGGGTTCTAAATTAGTTTTTTTCTTGATTAGGAAAGACCTTGAAGACACTGCAGATAGCTTTGTGAAAATGCAGCTCTCACAGGGGTTGATAACAGGAGCAGTGAAAAAGCAAACAGAATTTCAGGAGTAATTAGGAAGGAACAGAGGAGGTAAGAGGAAGCAGCAGTGGGACATTGGGACACTGCACTCATGTGCAGCACGTTCATGTCCTCAACTCTCCAATCCCCTAAGCTGCAGCTGCAGGACACCACTGGAAAAAATATTTTATCCTACAGGTCCTTCAGTTTTACATCAGATGTTTGCTATGTTAATGTTGGGAAACAAGAGCAAGTAACAGTTCTACTGCTCAGGCAATTTCTTACACTTAATCATCTAAAATAACCATGTATTTATGATTGTGGAGATGGATTCTGTTGCCTAATTTCCCTTATTCAATATAAATTTCTGTTTACTGGCAATGCAGAGACTGACAAACCAGCCTGGTTACATCCAAGTTGGTTTTGAGATAAAAACTCAGAAGATGAAAAAATGCTGTAACAAAGCAAGTGTGGCATCTTTTAAACATTAAATATCCTCCTCAGTCATTCAAAAGGGTGAATCCCTTGCCCATCCTATCTTTCAAAGGTGAAATTACAAATAGGCAGCACTGGAATACTCTGCTCAGGGAAGTTGGAGGTCAAAAAATCTGTGGATTTGGTACTTGAGGATAGGGGATAGTGGTTAATATGACATGGTTAAGAGGGTAGAACTTGAGGTCTTTTCCAACCTTAAGGATTCTGTGATGAAGAATGACATTATATCTTACATATTATTACCCATTTCTACAAAGCATTTTACAGTGACTCCGTATTTACAAGTGCACCAAAACAGCACAGTGATTTTACCCCAAATTCAGCTGTGCCACGTGCACAAGTGGGCAAACCTACTCTGTTTTTGGCAGGACTTGGTGCCATTTCAGCTCTTCTTTCCACAGGGATCTGAGCTGGGATCTGTTTCCCAGCACTGTTCAATGAATTCATAAATGACATGAAAAGGGCTCTACAGTGAGATGACATCTGCTGATGATAGTAAAGTTATTCACAGTAGCAAAGGCAGTAAATAAGTAGGAAAAACCAAAAAGAAATGTGTGCAGCTTACTCACTGGACATTAAAACACACAAAATGGAATTCAGGAGTGAAATTAATGTGGAATCTCAATGAAATTAAGTGTGAAGTGGGATGACTGGAGGTGGGGACAAATGGCCCTACTCCATGTACAGGTCAGCAGGCTTTGAATTGACTCAACACTTGAGACAGGCTGAGCTCTAGAAAATTATGGTCATAATGGAAATAGTCATGTATGAATTACTTAAGTCTTTTCCAGTGCAAGAAGTGGATTTTAAATGGAGTCCAGGCTCAAGAGAATGTGATTCCTCACTGAACAGGCTGAAGTGTTAGTTAAGCTGGGGAATCACAGAGCTTTACCTTTCCCAGTACTTGTCACTAATAAATTCCAAAAGACAAGGGCAGTAAACACTGCAAAAAAATTAAAACCATCCAGCTCAGTCAATCCATGTACTACAGATGTCTGGACAATGAAGGGGTGCAGAAGGAGGATCCCACTCTCATTTGTTGCTGGGCTCCTCAATAACCCACCTGTGGCCACTGCTGGAGACAAATCACTGTTCCAGGTCACTAAATGACAAGAGCTGCTTTTCTCCTCTAACCTTCCCTATCTCTCTGCAAGCTGTCAGACCCTTTTATTCTATTCTGGATATTATTTTATTCTATTCCATTCTGGACCCTTTTATTCTATTTTATTTCTGTGTTGTCTATCAGGGAAAACCATCTGAACTATGCTAGAAAAACATATCCAAAGGGCCAGGCAGGAGAAGCTGGAGGGGGTGAAAGGGATCTGGTGCCTAAGCACAAAGTCTGGCACCTTGCAGATAATTGTTGGCATTGAAGCTGCAGTGCAGCTTGCATCCAATAAAACATCCATCCACCAAAAGTGCAGTAGAACAGTTCCCTCCTTCTCAAAGGAAAATCAAGCCCAGGCAGAAGGACTCATTCAGTATTTGAGTTCCCTTTTCCACACAGGTGACTGGAGCTTATTGCTCTTTCCCTGAATTTCCCCTACATTTCCACCCCTGCTAGAAAGAAAAATTCCCTTTGAAAAATCCCAACCTGAAAAATTACCTGGATTTCCAAGCAGCAAGATGAAAGTCCTATCTATTTCAGGAAACAATCTAATTCATTTAACAAAATTACTGGGTATTTTAATGACCCTTTTATAGACTACCACACTGTAACTGACTCTTGATACAGTTGACCTGATGGTATAGAAATAGGAAAATATTAACCACAATATCAAAATAATCTTTGAAAGAACTATCATATCACTATTTCCCTTTTTTTTTCTCTCAAAAGGTTACCAAGTTACTTCAACATGGAGCAGAACAAATCTTCTGCCACAGAGAGAGAATTAGAAAAAAATTTTTACTTGTCTGGGTGCATACAGCACTAATTCTTAACAGTCAAGGCTTCAGAAACAACTTCTATGCCAACAGGTACCGAATCATTTTAAGATATTAAAATTATTGAACAAATCACTACTTCTAACCATCTACTCCCTTCAGTTCTGTAAAACTTCCCAGGGATAAAACATAACTTCCATAAAAAAAAACATCAGAAATCAATTTTGCCTGGTCACTGTATTTTCTTTCACAGAGCACAGCTACCTAAATTTAGCATGGATGTTTTTATTTCTCTCACAAGCTATGTTAACAAACTCCATGGGGCTCTTCCCTGCCCTTGATAAACCACAGGCTTGCAGAAGAAGGCTGGGAAAACTGACAGGGTCAAATATCCAAGCTGGGAAGAGGAGGATGAGTGAGGGGGTTGTACCAGTAATCAACTGCAACTTCACTTAGCTCTGGAATAGGAATAGATGAATTCATAGATGAATAGCATAGATTAATTAACTTTATATACAAATAGATCTAATTGTACACTTGAAGTTCCTGGAAAGTTTGCTGCCTGGGCTAAATCCAGGCTGAGCATTCCATGGAAAAGATGGATTCCTTTCTACAGGCACCTTTTCAGAGACAAGTTATCTCCTCCAAGGGGATGTTCCTGGAATTCCTATTCCTGGAATAGGAATTGTCAGGAAGCTGTTCATCCTACCTGCTGTTCACCTCTGGCTTCAGCAGCACCTGGACATTTAAACTTCATGAGAAAAAACCTCACCCACAGCATTTGAGGTTAAACAGAGAAACTGAGGAATTTGTATGTGTTTGGGATGTTTTGTAGGAGGATCCAAGCTGGAACCTCCTCTGTGTACACTGCTGGGAATCCTGAATGTTACATTAGGTTTCCACAAATACACTCATGTGCTCTATCACAAGTACCCAACTCCACCTTGGAGAGTTATTTATGCTGCTTGGAAAGACCAAGGATCTGGATCCACACACAATAAGTACCTTCACTTTACTTGCAGTGTCTCAATTCTGTATCCTCCTCACTGTGCTTGTGCAGACACTGCCAGCACACATGTGAAAACTGCATTTGCCTGAAAAACCCATTTTCCTCAGCTCCATACTGACAGGAATTAACAGCCTGAATAATTATTTCAGAAAGAAAACCATTTTGGCATTTAAGATATGGTGACAACCAACCAATGAACAGGAAATCAAGTATTAGGGTGGATAACTGCAGCTGTACTCAGTTGGTACCTGCAAATATTTTCTGTTGAAATTAGGCAACATCTGTAAAAGATGAGAGTCCTTAAGGGATAGATTCTATCTGTATTCCCTCAGATCACAGGGCTGCCACCACACAATTTTTATTTCTGCTTGGAGCCACCATATCTAAAAAACAATGATCTTCTTGTGCTGTGGAAGGGATGGAATGTGAAATCCCATCCACATCCCAACAGAATCCCACAAACATTTTGGCAGGAAAAATTTATTATGTAAAGCCCAGATGGCATCTCAAATATTTCTACTTCAAAATTTAGGACTCTTTTTTTTTTTTCCCCCCCTTAAAATAAATTACACAAAAGCATCACGCCTAAAATTAACTGTACAAGAGCATCAGGCAAGGTAACCAGACTTAACTGAGCAGTTATTTGGACTATGGGAAGAATGGGAATGTGGTTTTTTCTCCATTTAACTCCATTGTCAGAAATGAATAATATTTTTCTATTCAACTATATTTGAATGACTGGCAGAGAAGGAAGATATAATAAGCAAATACATCCAGTAACATACAATACTTGGAGAAAAACTTTTCCAGTTATCTGAAGTCCAATACCTTTGTCATCAACTTCTGAAGCAACGTTTCAAACTTTCAGAACCGAAATTGTCATTTTTTGTTATTCTAACAGGCTTCTTTTGCTTAATATTTGTTTTTTTCCCACCGTGCAATTTCAGCTCTGAATTTGGGAATCTGTGATTTCAAAATGTTTGAGCTGCTGCTTCACCAAAGCAGCTAAACCTGATTATCAGTTTGGTTCAGCATGACTTAGTCACTGCCCACCCTTTAAGCTCTGGGATGAAGATCAACCCTTGATTCCGACTGTCATTTTGCAGTGAGCCCACTCCTAGATTCCTTTTATATCCACCACTTCACTGAATGCCAAAGAAATCTCAGTGTACTTGGCATGAAGGCTGCACTTCCTATATTTATGCTCCAACTAATGTATGCTCCATTTTAGTCCTTCCCAGCTTAAAATCATCCAAGGGAAGACGGCACAAAGTGCAAAACAGTCCTTGCAACTGTTTTACTAATACAAAATACTGATCACCCACCACTGCCTTTCCATCGCATTTTCTGCTTAAATCTACCCAAAATATTAACCCAGAAGGAACCATGGTCATTTCTGTATAGCACACAGTTGTATCAGGCTTGTTGCTCCACCTCAAACTTCCAGAAAATAAACCATCACTTTTTTAATTGTACTACCTTAACTTTGCTGGCAGAAGCTTGTTTGATTCTTCAAGACGAAAGTGAAACGCTCTCTCCAGGCAAGAATTCCTTATATCTGGCACGCTAACACTTCATCCTTTTTAATTATTCCACAGGTGGTTGCCTTGGAAACTGCCAAGTAGCTCTTGGATTTGAGGGACCCAGCATGAGACAGTAAGAAGCCTTTGTAGCCACAGCGTTCGCATCCACGTTGGCAGCAGCAGGGACATGGAACAGCCACAGAAAACCTGGAAGAGATGGTTAAAATTAACAGGCATTAATTACATTGCTCAGTTCTTCTAATATAGAATACAAGGAATGCTGATAGCCCCTGAACAGAGGGTAAAAAATCACATTTTAGAGGCTCTGCTCCTGCAGCTCCCCAGCACAGCCCCGGATTTCACCTTCGGAGGACGGCACTGAAATGGAGATGCTGGCGGAGCTCAGAGCTCAGCCCTCGAGATCCAGCAAGATGAGATTTTCATTTCCCCTCAGCTTCCAGAGAGACCTTCCTGAGTGTCTGGTCCTACTGCCTGAATTTCAGTGCTATTGTTTTGGTTTGAATAAAAATAGAGTAACTATAAATAGCTGCCACAGCGAATGCTGATTCACTGTATTCCGTATCATACAGAAAATTGCTCCCAACTTCACTCAGCCTGGAAAACCAGGGAAATTCTCCTAACTTTAAACACAGCTAGAAGCCCAGCAAAGCATTCAATTCTGCATTCGTGTCACTGGTCTAAAAGTATGAAAGATCTTCCTTTTCCCTCTCTGATTTCTCATCACTTCAAAAGCTGATAATTTGCATTTAAATATATAAATAAAACCACCAAAAACCAAACCGAAGCAAAACCTTATTACGCTTTCTGTTACTGGTCAAAACTATAAATTTCCAGTTTCAAAAAAATCTTTTTTGTTCCCCATTTTGTTTTTTAAACAAAAAAATAGGTTAACATAAGCCTTAAAAAAAAATTTCATTAAAACTATCAGTGCACTCAGAGGCTGCCTTCTCTTTACTGATGATTAATATGTCCAAAACCAGTGATTTCTTGAGAGCTCACTCAGATATAAATGCTTGGATTTGAGGTATCACAAATTGCCTGGCAGCACCTCAAAAGTAAGAGGGATTTGATTCCATCCTTCCATGGTAAGACACCCAAAAGACACAAGAGCATGTTTGTTCATTCCAGAGCTGAGTTTTACTAGAACCAACCACATTCAAGATGTATTTATTGCACAGAAAAAAAAATTACAGTGAAGTAAGAGAAATAAAACCATTTCTGAATTATCTCCTCAATGCTCACTTTGCCCTTCCAGGTCCTTCTCTCTTCTTGCCTTCTTCAATCACTTGATTAATAATTAGAATCTGAAACCATTTTCCTTCTCTCTGTCACTGAATTCCATCAAAGACAAAGCAAATCCTGGTGGGATCCACAGTTTTTCCTTTCTTGCTTCCCTCTCCACATCCCTTTCAATCACCTATTTTCCTACTTAAGTGTAAAATGACGTGACAAAGCCAGGCACCTTCTTTCCCTCATTCCCAGCAGTTCCAGAAGTGAGACCTGTTTAATCCTCTCTGGATTTAATTTAGGATGAATACTAGTTTTGCCAATTCCCTCATCCCACCCAGGGCACACTTGCCATCCAGCCACCCACCTCCACACTTTGGGAGGGGAAATATGCCTTCTTTTCAGTCCACTAGGTTTGGTTTGTTAAGCATTATTTTGGGGATTTTCCCTGAAGAAGTGGCATTCTAAAACACCGGAAAAACCAGAGCATTTTCTCTGTTGTCCTCTTCCTAATTACAGCTATAACCTCCAGCATGTCCTGCTAATGCAGGAGAAAAACCTCTCCTCTGCCACAGTTCCCTCTGTTCACCAAAGCCTCAAATGACCCTTTTATCACAGATGGTTCTTTCCTCTGAGGAAAGGGGGATTTTTCATCCCTGCCTCAGGTACCTTAACATTACTTTCAAGCACATCCTCACTCTGCACTCCTGATCCCATTTTGCTTTTCCTCACAGGGCAGGACAGGTGAACTTTATCTCCAGTGTTCACTCAGACCAAATCTAGTGCTTGACCAATTTCCCACTGTCAGTCCTTTCAACCCACTGAGGTGTTTTGAAAAACAGGGCATCCAGTTCTCAATGCCTGTCATGTTCATCTGCCTTATTCTCAGAGCAGTATCACCCTGAGATTAAGTCAAAAATTGTGCTGCAAGTCTTCTTCTAACTTGACTTAAATCCTATACCTTTCTAAAGGAATGCCTCAGCAAGCTGATTTCTGAAGTCTTCACCTACAGGAGGTGACAAAACCACTGAATCTCTTCCCTATCCTCATCTCAGACTAAGTAACTTTAAAGAGTGCAAGAGAGCTCTTGCTATCTTTTATCCTTTTTTAATATGTATTTTGGAAACCTCTATATGAAGTATTCATGTTCAATAAGCTCATTTTAACACACTCTTCAGACATTCTGTTTCTGTGAGTGGCCCCACCTGTGCAGTGGTTTATCTCTGCTATGTTCCTCCTGCTCAAACTCCTTAATCCCAGGTTAATCTCTGCCTATCTGGTGAGACTGTTGGACTCTCAGACTTCTTCTCTTTTTCATATAAAGGTTATGCATGGGAGCTGTGGGATGAATTTAATGAAAGACTCGGATTTCTTCTGTTTTCTGTTACATTCACCCACCTCAGGTGCTACAAACACACCTGGAGCACCACCAGCTGAGTTTCTGACCAGCCCTGGGAAAAAAGGGATGTCACACTCTGAAATTCTTGTCCAGACTTGTGTGGGAGAGTGCTACTGACTTCTCAAAATACAAATAAAACCTTCTGTCTCAGCCTTCAGAGGACACAGGTTTTTATTAATTTCCAGCCTCCTAGGGCTGCCTCAGGGTTCACATTTTGCCTCAACCACCCCTGCTCTGACACCCTGAGTGATGGAGGAGCTCTGCTCCCTCCTTCAGAACGAGCATCATTAAACACTAAAAGCACTGTAAACTCCAGAGCTCTGCCTTATTACTACAATACATAAAACATGGGACTTGTGAATAGTAAAACTAAAAGCAAGATGAATAAAAGACTTTTAAGTAACTCCCCTGGTCCACTGTGGTTTCTTTTTTTTTTTTTCAGAATTGTTCTCAATCCATTAAAAACCTAATTTCACAAATCCCTACACATCCCTGAAAGAAATCTTTCTTTCCCTGTTTGAACATTTCCAGATACTGCTGGTTTTCCTCTCCTCAGTCTCCATTCCTGTCAAAGGCTCCTTTCTCATTCTCTATCCCATTCTCCAAAAAGCTGCTTCCCAAAAATACCCTCAGATGCTCTCAGGGAATGCTCCATCTCTCTCCTGCCAGAGACTTGCACTGACAGCAAACACAGCACATTCAAACACCAGCAGTGATGCATCCCGCACTGGAGTTTTCAAAAAGACCCAAAAGGTCAGCTTGCCAAAACCTTAATTAACAAGATCCAAGTTCTTATTTCCCCTTTTCTCTGCAGAATTTCCTGTTTGGTTCGTGTCAAGCACATTTTAGCCATGACCTCTTAGTGTCAAGTTCGTTGCCCTGTCTTGGTTTCAACCACAGTATAATGAACAGATGACCATTAGTTTAAGTTTTTAGTTTCTCTAGTTGCAATTTTTCTTTTTAATTCTTCAGAATTTGTTATCCATAGAAGTGATATACAACCACAACCACCTTTTTTAGACAACTAAAAAACTGATGTTTCCTTGATAACTGTACTTTTATATCTGCAGAAGGCACCCAGACAGTTTAAACCAAGTTCAAAACTTCATTTTTATTCAATGTTTCAAATACTATATACATATATATATATCTATATATATACTTTATATATGTATGAATACAAGTAATAAGTCACAGATACAAGAGAAGATTGAAACTGCATTGAGACTGAGCCCCACTGCCCTCTTTGGAAAACATTGCATTAAGGTTACAGAAGAAATTAATCATTTAAGATTATTTCTTTTAAAAAAACAAACAAAAAACCTCCAAACATCTTCTATTTCAGCTTTCTATTTGTTTACTAAACTTCTCTTCTAATAGCCATTATTTCCCACCTGAAAGAAGTTAAATGGTATTTTAGTAAAAACTGCCATTCCCGGATATCTTTTTTTGTTAAAAAGCTTGTCAACAATTTTTTATGTTTTAACAGAAAACTATTTAACACATAATAAGGAGAAAATAGGAGTAATCTTCTGAAAACTTTCATGGCTGGCAAAATCCCTTCTCGTCACAAAAAAAAAGAAAAGGACCTGTGTTGTAAAGAAAATTATTTAGTATTTGCTGTGATGGGTTTTTAAGGTTTACTTGCAAATGCTTGGTAAATAAAAAGGCACCTTTCTCCTCAATTATTTTGAAGTATAAACAACTAAGGCAGACCACAAAGCTGCCTTTAAAAACTATTCCCCCTCCAGTGAAGATCAGCACAGCTAGGCTACTTTACTTGGGTAATACACATCTGCACAATGAATACTGAAACAAATATATAAAAATTAAGAAACAGAACAAAAACAGAACAAAAAACCCCACCAAAAATCCAACAATGAACCAGACCTTTGCTGTCTTCAATAACAACCTAAAGTATGAATTTTTAATGAGAAATATGGGAATTTCCCCTATAAAAATCACAGGTTGCCAGAAAAAATTTAGCCAAGCAAGCTTTTCCACAGATTCAACTAGAAGATTTTACAAAACAGAGGTTAAAAGAATAATCAGGACACAAGGCACTGCCTGGGACAGGACTACTAAGGATCAGGTAAGAAAGGTATCAAAGTTTGGAAGTTCAGTCAGTAGCAACAAAGACACCTAAAGAAGGGGATCACAGAATTATTTAGGTTGGAAAAAGACCTCCAAGTCCAACCATGAACCCAACACTGCCAAGGCACAGCAGCAGAACGTCCTTGGGACAAGTGTGGCCAGGAAACTTTGAGAAGCTTGAATTAAGGCAGCCCAGAATCAGATGGTCACTTCAAAATATGTTTGAGTTGAATGTGCACTTGGTCAGACCTCAAGGGAAAAGGTTTCCACCTAACATTGGGCAACAGCTCTGATGACCTGTCAGGAATTAAACAAAAACAGAAAGGGAAAGAAGATTCTTCTGCAAAACAGTTCATCAGTTCCCGTGGTTAAAATGAGATCTGTACCAGCTAAAACTTGGGAAGGTGAACTCTTGCTGAAATAATTCACAAACAGATTATCCAAAACCAAATCCATCTCAAAATGGAATAATTTTCAGTCTTAAATACAATAAAGTTTTGCCCCGTGCTACCAGAAGAGACATGGAATCAGGGTGCTGAAAAATGACTTTGTGCTTCAACCACTCAGCACCGCTGCTTAAACAATACTGGAGTCTTCTGGTAAGATAATACAGGCCAATTTTATGTAACAACTTTCACTACAGTAAGGGATCCTGGTAAACTGAAATGAGAATAACAAAAACTATTTTGACAGTACTAAAAAATGATCAGTCAACACTTTCAGCAGTATCTGGAAAAAAAAAAATCTTTTTCCATCTATGGAGAACAACATCAGTATGTGATGCTGCAGGAGATGGGTATATTCTGAATTTCTAGTTCATAACTTGACAATGACAACTCCAGTGTTTTGTGGTGATAAAGAATTCCCTTGCCCAGACTGCACAATCCTCTGTTGCTGGAGTTGACTTGTCCTCAGATCTTGCTCTTTACAGCTTCAGTTCTTTCTTCCTCTATCTCAGAAAACCTCACCCTTCTTCAGACCACAAAGGAAGCACAATTAAACTAATACAACGTTAGAGTGATGTCCATCTCAGATTTTTACAGGCTGAAGATGCTCACCTTTCATTACACAGCATGATGAAGTATTAAAAGCATGAGAGTTGGCAGAGATTTCCTTACCAAATGCTCTCCTAAGAGAAATAATCATTCAGTTGAGAGACTAAAATTATTTAGTGTGAAGGTTACCTGATTTAGCACTAAATACTGCTCAACATCTGGTCTTAAGATAAATATCAGTTTGTGTCTTTAAGGTAGAGTTTATTTTTTGAAAAAGTCTTTACTAAAAACAGTCATCACATACTGGGAATTCCCACATTCAACCTGTTAACACTCAGACTAATTTGCCTCATATAAGCCCTCCAGTAAATCCAAAGCCCTTTTCCCCTGTGTATTAGCTACCAATTACAACAATACAGACACTAAAAGCCCAACAACAAAATAAATATTAATACCTTGAACAGCTTTTGCTGCATCAAATAACTGTTTGGATTTTTTTTTTTTCATTCCAGCGTTCTGATGAACACCTTGACAACATGGTTGTGAAGTTTTGGTGTTTAACACCAGGAGGATGAACCCACAGACACTTCTGGCTGCAGAACAACACAAACCACCACTATTCCCATCAGAAAAGGACCAAGAACCAACATCATTCCCACCAGGAACAGGGCAAGAACCAACAGCTGAAAACAACTCCATGGCTTCACCACCTGCACCTGAAGCCACCTGCACCCATTTCTCATCCCTGATTGTTCATTCCCCTTCATGCAGCTGTGCCATGAACAACATCTTGGTACTGACCCTGGAGAAATCTCATTTTGCTGCTTTTGTGGCTGGTTCTGCAGTGGGTTCACCCATGGCTGTAGGGTGAACAAGGACCAGATCATCCAGGTAAGAAATGGGGGATGCTGACTGCTTCTTTCAGCCGTTCTGCTGGTTTATGCCAGCTTAAAATTCCCATGAAACTTCACAGAATTAGGCATAGCCAAGTTAGAAATGTGAGAAACCCCCCCCCCCCCAAAAAAAAAAGTGAAGCAGGCACAGACTGTTTGTCCCATAGAACAAATTACTAAGAGAGATGATGCTGAAAACCTCATTTCTAAATAACTCCCAAATAAGCCAGCCTGCCCTTCTGAAAAGCATTTTCAGCAGATGCCTGCTAATTTTTCAATTTTTCAGTCAAACATAAGCTACTGAGCTCAAAACAGGGAGTAACAGTTACACATAATGACCTGCAACACCCTAAATGTCAGACTAAATTACCCAACAGTTCCTTCTGCCTCCCATCTTGGTAACACAGATATATTTTAGTTCCATCCCTAGCTGTGTCAAATCAGCAGGCTGTAACAGTCTGAAACACAGGAGTCAAATGTAATGATATCCCTGCTTGGAACGAGTCCAGGGGTTGAATCTGATTTTCTTCACGTAGAAACAAGCAGCTCTTAACATTTGATCTGGAATTCGTACCTCGTTAGGAGGGAAGCAGTAGAAGAGTCTCACCCGTTCTTGGTTCCAAGCTGGTGATGATGGAGGAAGGAAAAAGTGAAAAAGAGAAAAAGGAGGAAAAAAAAGAAAAATTTTTTAAAAAAGGAAAATAAAGGAAGGAAAAAAATGAAAAAAAAAAAGAAAAAAAGGGAAAAAATGGAAAAAGGAGAAAAAAAAAAGGAGAAAAGGAGGAGCTGTGCTGTCCTAGAGCTGGTCATCATCCCCATCAAAACCCTCAGCTGTGAGTGCAGTGAATGATAATTTTGCCTGCCCTAAGCAGACAGCTCCTGTGAATCAGGAATCCTCATGTTCAGAAGCTCTGAGGAGGAGGGTCAAATCCAAAACCTTGGCTTTCAGCATCATTCTTCGTGCCTCAGAATGCTATGGGTGAAGGAAGATGCCTTCTCTCTGCCTCAGTTACTGTGTAGTATTTCATCCTTTGCAAATTAAAAAAAAAAAAAACCTCTAAATTTACAAGACGTGTAGCACTTGGCAGGATTTCATAACTGCTGAGTGACTGAGATGAGCTCACTTAACACAATTTGGAAATAAATGTATTATTGTATGTAGCTGAGCCTATACACTCTGCAAGGCAATGGGAGAAGGGAGGGATGATAACATGGTCTGAAGAGTGTTGCCAGTGCCCACACACACTTATCCCTCTCCTTTCCAGCCTCTGTCACATACACACACCTCCTGGAAAGAAACAATCCGCTCAGGGCAAGTAGGAGCATTTTTCTAGTGCTGCCAACTTCTGCCAAAATCCTATTTTCACTTTAAAATAAAAGACTCTGCTCGTTTAACTACAAGATCCTTGACTTGCACAGCAACACCTGTCAGAGAAGTAGAAATAAAACAAGCGGGGGGGGGGGAAAAAAAAAAAAATCAGGATTTTTTCCAATTCTCTCCTGCTCTCAGTGTGACCAGGAAAGTGGAATTTGTCACCTCCATGAGCACTGGGGATTGGGGAAGAGTGGGCAGGAGCAGCCATGGATACACAGGCTGGGAGAACCAAGCCCATCACTTCTCACACCTGATGCTTCTGGCTTTACACACCTTAAAAAACAACTGTAAAGGAAAACACTGCACAGAAACATCTTCAGCAACACGAAGCTTTGAAGTCCTTTTACACTTTCTGCAAATTCACAGCCTCTGTTTAGATCTGCTCCTTTAAGCAGCTCAGGTGTGGGATTTAAGACAAGCTCCTCAGCTGAATGAGCTGCATGTCACAGTCAGCATAAAAATCCACTGCTAGAGATTCCTCATCCTGTAATTTCTATTAGTCAATAATATTAATTAGGTTTCATAAAAAAAAATAATTTCAGTGCTGTTTCTCATTACCCGTAACAAAACAAAAAGCATTTCAGTCTTTCAGAAAATTAATACCTGAAATTATCAGCCACCAGTACGTGTACAAAACCACCCACTGAAGAGATACCAGCAACTTAAGGATGACTGAGAAATAATTTTTTCTGCACTTTAATTCCAACACTTGCTGCCAGCCTGTCTAAGAGCGAGATTGAGCAAGCCAGGGGGACAAGTGGCAGCCTACTCATGTACCAGGCAATTCAGCAAGGGCTGAGAAACAGGACAAATTAACCCATTTTCAGCTTGGACTGATCTGGTTATATCACCAACCCGAGCTAAAACCAGCTTGGGAATCAGAGCAGAGACACTGCTGTGGCTGAGTAAGCACATAAAGGAGGCCAGAAGCATCAATCAAACTCAGGAGGGAACTGTGTAGGTAATAATCACATAAATATGTATTTTAAGGGATAAACTAAAAAAGGTATGTTGGTTGGGTTGTGTATTTTTTTTTTTTTGTAAACAGCATGCTTTTAAAACTGCAAGAAAATTCCTTCTCATTTTTAAAAGCCAGGTCTGAACTGCTCACTGTGGAAGGATCTCTGCTTGATCAATGCTGGCACTGGAATTCTGTCCCTGCACCACCGTGTTCATGGTCCAAGTAATGCAAAGGTCAGGAATGAACACACCCAGAACACAAAAGACACCCACTCCTGTGCATTAGAGAAATATTTACTTAATTAGTCATGAAGAAGTTAATTTGCCCCTTGAATGACTGAAAATGCCTTAAAATTGCATCAGTTTTCCCTTTGCAATAAAATAATTAAAGGCCTAAATCAATTCCACAAGAGAAACTCATTCCTAACCACAACTAAGGCATGAGCACTGCAAGATCTCCTCATGGAAAAATAATTATATTGATTTAAATAAAACAATGAAATTATTGTTAGTAAGAGTAGCTGCAAGCCTGCAGGAATTTACTAGTTTGAGCAAAAATCACCAGCATTTTTTAAAATCTCTAGAAAAATTCTATATAAAACTACTTGATTTTGTGAGCACTACAGTAAGCTATACTCAACTATTACATGAGTATTAATCTAACCCAGTTTTCCTTTATATAAGTTGCCAAGAGAATGCTCTCTTTACCCTTTTCTGATTTCCAGAAAAAAATGTCTTTAAAAAATGCTTCTGCTAGAATTACTGGAGTCTGAAGTATGACCAGTAATTTACAGTCAGCAAAGGACATTACTTATCCCTAAAAATTTAGGGATAAAAATATTTTTAAATCAAAGTACAAAAATTAAAAAAAAAAACTTTAAAAAATCACAGTAGTCATGACAACCCCATTCCCTTTCCTTCTGCTCACCCATGTCATCAATATGATACCTAAAATAATCCACAGTAATTAAACTATCTGCAAGAGACTTGTGCAGAAAATAATCCTAGAAGAACTTACACCAAAAAGTGTTGTGGTTTAATGCCAGCCAGGAACTAAGTTCCACACAGCCCCTTGCTCCCAGCATGGGGGATGGGGAGAACTGGGAAAAGTTAAAACCTGTGGGTTGAGATAAGAGCAGCTTAATAATTTAAATTAATTCAAATATCATTATAATAATAGAATATAATATCATGAGAAGGAGGTTATTAAAAAGAGAGGAAACAAGTGATGCACAAGTCACCAGCACATCCCAAAACACCCCTGACTCCTCCTGGATAACATCCCCCAGTTTCTATACTGGGCATGATGTCCCAGGGTATGGAATATCCCTTTGGCCAGCTCAGGGCCATTGTTCCAGTCCTGTCTTCATCACCAGAGTCCTTGACTTGGAATGATCACTCCTTAGCAGCAACCAAAAACATCAGTGTGTTATCAACACTGTTCTCACACTGAATCCAAAACACAACACTGCACCAGCTACTAGGGAAAATTAACTCTATCCCAGCCAAAACCAGGGCAGACTTGAGAGTCTGACCTCAGTTGCTGGGAAAAACATGGAGAGGATTATACTGGGTGATGCTGGGAGTCTTATGAAAATACATCTGCCAGGCAATGGCAACACAAGGTTAATTAATTTGATATCCATCTATAATAAGGTCAACTGCCCAGGGAATGAAGGGGAAGAAGGGGATTTAGGTTTTTTTGGATTTTAGTAAGGCTTTTGGCACTCCCAGCACAGTTCTGGACAAGTTATCTGGACAAGCTCAGGGTGCCCTGGGTGATGAACTGGCTGAAGGGCAGAGCCCAAAGAGGTTCCAGCTGCCTGGGTCTGTCACCAGCAGTGTTCCTCAGGGACCAGCTCTAGGGCCAGTCCTGTTCAATGGATTTATCAATGACCTGCAGCTTCAACCCTGCAGCAAGCCCTGAATTGCTCAGGCAGCTGGACAAGATGATCACTCTAGGCCCCTTCCAATAGAAATATTCTATTCCATGCTAACATTTACACCTGGGTGTAAAGCAAGCACCAAGTGGGAAACATCCCACCTAATTCTTGCAGCAGGGCACTTAGTGCCCACCTAAACCCTCCAATAAAATCTCTGATTTCACCAATATGACTCAACTGTGACTTTTCCTCCCATTATCTGAACAGCAGGTGACATGTCCAGAGACTGTGAAATCATCTGAGAACATCAGAGCACAGTCCTTTAATTAATTCTGCACCTCTTATTCAATCCTACAAGTATTTTAAGACTACAGTCAACTGCACTGCAGAGTCTGATTACAAGAACAGAATAAAACTCATCAGGACTATTGCTGGGATTTTAATGACAGAGTGGCCAAGGTAGCACCATGGTGTCTATTATGTACCTACACTTGACAGACTAATTTTATTCTAACCCAGTACATTCCCCTCCAACTGCTTGACTCAATTCTTACAACTCAAGAAAGATTCTAAATCAAACACTGTTAAAAAAAGGAGAAGCGCAATGCTAATAATCTTTGATTGTGCCTTCAAAAGCATATTTTGGCATATATTGTCTTCATTTTGAGATCTGGATTCTACAGATTTTCACAGAAAAACAGCACACCTGTAATAAACTCTTATTTTTTTACAAGGAACAGCAATCAAATCACAGAATATTGGTATTTGTCTCAACTGTCCACACCAAGTGCCAGCTGTCCAGGTACCCCTGGAGGCAAAGGAGCTCTACCTAAACTAGATGAGCCTTCATTATCATTCACTTCACTAAATCCAGTCTCTCCATGAGAAAATGAGGAATCCCATCCTAAATTTCTTCAGGTAGCCCTCCACTGACTGTAAAGCCCAGAGTGACCTGCTCAGCTCAGTCACTCCCTGACTGCTGCTCCTGGAGTCTGGAGGGATTCATCTTGGCAACTCTAAGTTGCTCCTAGGTGGTTTGAAGGCAATGCTCCTGTCCAAAAAATTAAAATACTTGGCAAAAGGAAGATCTGTACCTCTGGTATCAAAAATTATATACACAAGCCCAGAATATTAATTAAAGACACAGTGACCCAGTGGTCATCAGCCAAGGAAATCACACTGAGGATGAAGACATTCTGCCCTCCTGGTCTGACCACAACTCCCTCTGTTGACAAGATGATATTTCATCCTTCTATGAGAGAAATGGACCATCACATTTGATTTTATTTCCTGAAACTGCTGAGTCTTTTATACCTAAAGAGGATACAACAGATAGGCAAGAACCTTAGAGTGAAGGAAACAGAAATTAAATGCAGGTAGAAAAGCAAAATTTCTCTCCTTCACAATACAGAGTAGCCTCCCTCACCTGATCTTTACATCAGACAGTGACCTATGTCTGATAATTAGACAATATTGCTACCCACATAACACAACATACAAGATTGAAACACCTAATACTACTTTACCCAGCATTTGGTTGGAAAACCAAAACAGAACACAGAAAGAAGAAAAAAAAAAGAAAAAAAAAGAAAAAAAAAAAAGAAAAAAAAGAAAAAAAGAAAAAAAAAGAAAAAGAAAAAAAAGAAAAAAAAGAAAAAAAAGAAAAAAAGAAAAAGAAAAAAGAAAAAAAAGAAAAAAGGAAAAAAAGAAAAAAGCAAAAAAAAGGAAAAAAAGGAAAAAAAAGGAAAAAAAGGAAAAAAAGGAAAAAAAAAGGAAAAAAAAAGGAAAAAAGGAAAAAAGGAAAAAAGGAAAAAAGGAAAAAAAAAGGAAAAAAAGGAAAAAAAGGAAAACAAAAAGGAAAACAAAAAGGAAAACAAAAAGGAAAACAAAAAGGAAAACAAAAAGGAAAACAAAAAGGAAAACAAAAAGGAAAACAAAAAGGAAAACAAAAAGGAGAAAGAGAAAAAAAAGGATAAAAAAGGATAAAAAAAGGAAAATAAAGGAAAAAAAAAGGAAAATAAAGGAAAAAAAAGGAAAAAAAAAGGAAAAAAAAAGGAAAAAAAAGGAAAAAAAAGGAAAAAAAAGGAAAAAAAAGGAAAAAAAAGGAAAAAAGGAAAAAAGGAAAAAAAGGAAAAAGAAAAAGAAAAAAGAAAAAAGAAAAAAGAAAAAAGAAAAAAAGAAAAAAGGAAAAAAGAAAAAAAGCAAAAAAAGGAAAAAAAAGGGAAAAAAAGGGAAAAAAGGAAAAAAAAGAAAAAAAAGGAAAACAAAAAGGAAAAAAAAAAAAAGAAAAAAAGGAAAAAAAGGGAAAAAAAGGAAAACAAAAAGAAAAAAAAGGAAAAAAAAGGAAAAAAAAGAAAAAAGGAAAAAAAGAAAAAAAGGAAAAAAAGGAAAAAAAAGAAAAAAAGGAAAAAAAAGGAAAAAAAAGGAAAAAAAAGGAAAAAAAAGGAAAAAAAAGGAAAAAAAAGGAAAAAAAAGAGTAAAAAGGAAAAAAAAGAAAAAAAAGGAAAAAAAGGAAAAAAAAGGAAACTCAATACTTTCTCTTTAAAAAAAAATTCATTAATCAACTGCTAAGTTTCCTGATAAAAACAAAAATTACCCATTACTGAGTATTGGCCACATTGAGATCCAGAGAAGCTCCTGGGCTGTTTTAACACGCATTTCACTGACACAGAGCTGGTGTCAGCAAGGGGTTTGATTCCTTAAGCAAGCACTGTCAGGCCTGATCACTGCACTCCCTTCCAAACTTCTTAGTTTGTCATTCCTGTTACTGATTCAACTGTATTCCACAGAAGAGAAAAACACCCTTAACAATACCAAGAATAACATCCTTCCTTTCCTGTTCGGATACATTGATGTCAGTCATCTTCCTCTCCAAAAAATTCCAAGGCATCTTCTGAAACACAGAGCTGGAATTCCATTGCAACTTATCAGTCCTGTGGTTAAAGCAAGCTTCACCCTTAGGGACCAACAGCTCCAAGAGAACTGAGAATAAATGGAATTGGGAAACTCTGATTGGGAAACTGCTTCTGATGAAAAAAAAAAAAAAAACAACACTTGACCAGCCCTCATGCACTGATCAGACCCCAGCCACTGTTTGCACACATTAATTAATTAATTTATTTATTTCTATTCACATTATACTGGGTGCATACTTTCCTTCACTCTTCTCTGTTCTGCCACTCTCTGTTTTGATTCAAACTTGAAGAATATGTTATCGAATAACATCAAATATTGTTATCAAATTCAACAAACTGGCTAAAGCAAATGAAGGGAACAACTGAAGGCCCTGGAAATTGTGTCTGGAGAAACCGACTGCCAAATGGCCACGGACACACTCTGTACTTTTCCACTGTTTGGTTAAAAGCTGTTAAGACAGGTCACATGGAGAGATGGAAAAGCCTTATTTAATCCCATGTTGGTTCAATTACCTTTCATCTTCAATAAGCCAACTCCACTGGGCTGCAGCATCTATTTCCCGTAAGACAGTTAAAAAAAAACAACTAAAAAATACTCCTCTGCCACCCAAGGCACTCTGTGTGACTGCTGCACCCTGGGCATCTCCCTGCTGCACTCTCCATCTCCACCAAAACTGCACAACAGATGGATTTGGGTAAAGCCTCTGAACATCAACTCCTCTGCTCCAGCTCCCAGAACTATTTACATGACAATACAGACACCAAAGACACAGAAATTGCTTGCCTGTTAAAATAAATCCTTCAGGTCAAAACAAAATATTATGTTCTAACACTGACAGCTACACAATGTACAGTGCTTTGTCATTCCCAAATTCACCCAGCACCCCAATACTGCTGCCACCTGTGGCACTTAGAAAATCCACTTAGCAGCTAAAACCATTTTTAGTTTAAAAAAAATAAAAGTCTAAAGGGCGGAAACAAAAAAGGACAAAAAATATTTTAATGTAAAACAGGAGGGGAAAAATTATCAAATATTGAATACAGCAAAATGAAGACATTTACTACTGGAAAATAGCTGATATAATCCTCTGATTGTTTATTATGATGGTAAAATCAATTCTAGAATTTCCGTTTTATCTTTAGAATTTTCACAAAGCCAAATGCAGATGATTTCTTGAAAATTTTCTTAGTTATGCAAAACTGGTTTGTTACTTTTTGGCTTATACCAGCAGAAATTGGCAATAATTAGAAAAATTACAACAAATCACGCTACAGCAACAGGATCTGATTCTGTCCAACTTCACCATGTAAAAGATGCCAATCCTGGCCATGCAGTGTTTCAAACACAGAGTTTTCCACCAGCACTAATGCACTTCTACACCCAGGCAAACAAGTACCAAACCAGGTAACTCACTGAAACAACAGCATAAAAATCCTGAGGAGTTGTGGTGACAAGGAAAGCCTGCCCTTTTAGCTGGGTTTTGGTTTTGGGCTTTTTTTGCCTTCTGATTAGAGCAAAATAGATGCTTCATGCTTGGTATATTCTGGAAATAAATCTACAAAAACTTGAGAGAAGCACTGCAGCTCTGGCAACCAGCTGAGAAAAGCTGATCTATAGCAACCCTCTATTTCAGCAGGTCTGAACTTCCTCAGCCCTGCCTGTGCTCAGCAATTCCTTTCCCCCACCTCCCATTATCCACCTGGGAAGCAGAAGGCAGCTAAAAGCTGCTTCATCCCTGATCTGCTCCTTTCAACACCTCATAGGGCTACAAAACTCCATCCTAACCGAGCCTGAACGCTGCAGAAATTAGGATTTCACGTGTGAGTACACTCCTAGTGGTAAATGCACACAGGATCCTCATGTGCTACAAATACCAATACTCACAGTAGTGGTGCCATCTGCACTGCTCCTTTTGAAGTGTCTGCCCCTGCTGTAACCTCCTGCCTCCCTCCATCCTGCCCTGCTCCTGCTTCCAAGCGTGCCCCAGCTGTCCACCCCTCAGTCTCAGAGCTGAGGATTTAATCTGATATTACCCACAGAACCAGAAATCAGTATTGATCTGTTTTCATTGCTCTCAAAATCTGGATGATTATCTTAATGCACTCCCTTGAGTGACTTCCACAGGACTCGCTTTTAGTCAAAGGTTAAAAATCTCTGTTGTAAAACAAAAACCTGATCAAGTTGATGTGTGTAATTGAATAGAATTTACAAAGCAATTTTTAGCTTAAAGGGTCTGAATAATCAAAAATGTGCTTTGCTACAACACTGCAAATACTCCATGGTACTAAAATTCCTCTGTGTTAACATCTTGACACTACCATCAAGTATTCCCTAGTATGAACAAGAAATGTAGTTCAATATTTATTCATGCTGAGATCAATCTCTCTTATTCCAGCAATCTAGTGTAACTCCTCTAGTGTTAAAATCTACTGAAACAGCATTTCACCCAGCTTTTGGGGGAAAAAAAAATCCCAAAACAAACCAGCAAACCACCCCCCCCCAACAAAACCCAACCCTATTTTCAATATTCAGTGTTGCAGCCTCATCCTCGTTCTCCTCATTAAATTTCCCAAATTTCCTCTGGGTAGTAATGTGAGGTCTCATCTTCCCCTTCCATGCTCAGAATTTTCCAAAATTCAAATCACATCATTCACAAAACCAGTGCAGACCTCTAATGACATTATACAGTGTTTCTACTTAGACATCAATCACTGTTTACAGTATCCCAGGCTATTTTTAGGATGAGTGATTAAAAGGTCTTTTTAAAAAACATAAGGAGACTGAGAAGTCTCAGTCATTAAAACTTCTATAGTAAATAAAACAAAACTTTACTTTGCTGAGTCAGGTCCTACTCCAGACTTCTAGAAACTCCTGCAAAATACAGAAAATCTCTGCAGGTCAGAAAACAAAATGATGCCGTGACAAACTTTGACAATTTAGCCTAAATCATCAAGAATTAATTGACCCAAGAGGCTGAAGCTCAAGATCTGCAGAGTGCCCAGTCTTGTACACAGAGTCAGAACAGATACTGGACTCAGGATTGTTTGGAACCAGGCTAGATCCTTGTTTTCCAACAATTGAGGGCCTCATACAGATCAAATTTTTGTTAGAAAGGCAGAGACTGATTCCACAAGAAATAATGATAAAGTCAACTGAACTGATGGGAATACAAATGGATGGACAAGAACTGTAGCCTGCAGGAAAAGTAAAATGCAGGATTTGCTGCAAAGATGAAAGAAATGTGTGAAAAATTCATCTGTTAGACACAGACACTGAAGGGAAAGTGAATCAGTGTGTTCCCACACAGAAATTTTGACAAAGCAACTATGCGACAGTTCCAGACTATGTGTTTTATCAAAGGGAGACTCAGTGGTTTGCTTTTTAGTCTGATGAAATGGAACTACAGAAACAAGTTTCAATATTGAGGAAAATGTCTCCCAGTGATAGCTCTTAAAGCCAGAGAAGTAAAATCACAAATTCCACAAATATTAAAGATAGAGTTCAATCTTGACCATCTACCACAGCAAAACAATTAGTACATTTTCAAAAGTGACTTAGAACTGGCTTGTGCTACTTTTTGTAGCCTCAGGGGCTATTACTTTGGAGGAGTGAAATGATGCATTTTCACTTTTACACATCACAGGGACTATTACCAAAGTAACAAGATTTATACACTGAAAGCCTGTAGGATTCTATTCTATACAACAGCAACACACCACACTTACTAATAATCTCTGTCTTAGTTTCTCCTTCTCTCCATCTGGTGTTATTTCTGTACATCCTTCAGTAACTTCAAATTTGAAACCATTTTTCATTTTCTCGTGTCATTTTATTTGAAGCATATGCTTCAGTTATCATCTTTGTCTGCATGTGTGATATCAATAATGATTCTATACAGAGGCAGATTCCGAAATCTTTATTAGGTAACAGCTTGCCTCAGCAACATGGGCAGTCTACAAACTATTTAAATCAATTAGGCTAATTTCCATATTACTCAACCTGACACTGTACATCAGAATCTAAGTAAACATATATAGGCAAGTAAAAGAAAAGCTATTTGCAAACACTCTGGAACACAAACAGATTAAATGAAGATTACAGCCAACACCACATCAAATCCCAGCCATGATCCACCTCACACAGTGTACTGACCAGCAGGAAACACCACAAACATTTCACAGAAAGGTGCAATGAATTCCTGCAACACAAAGCTGTAAAGTAAAGGGTAAAAAAAAGGGATCACTTCTACCTAAATATCACCTATTTCTGGCGGACGAACGCCCTCGAGAATCCGCGCTCTGCTTCACCGACAGAATAATCCCTGGGAGATTTCCTCACCTCATTACACTCTGGTTTTGTCCACTACACAACCCCCTCTTTTAATTTCTAGTAAAATAAACTATCTTCATTAACACATTGCTACATGGCACCCACTCAAGACAAAATTTTCCAGTACCAAGCCAGTTAATTGGAAAAGGTAAACAATTAGTTCCTTAATATCACGGTCTGTGTGTCCTCCTAGTGATAACTATCTGAAACTGCACTGATCTGCTGCTGCCAGCTCCTGTCCTCGCTTTAACTCTTCATTTCCTTCATTTCTCTTGGATTTTGGGAAATTCCAGCTGCCAGGACACATACTGCTCACTGTTAGTCACCCAAATCAAGCCCCCACAAGCTCTGCACTAGGTATTCAATTGGGGTAAAATCAAGATGCAAAGGTAACTAGTAACTACTGCACAGCAGATGTAAAACCAATAAAACTATCTAATATTTCAGAACACACAAAGTGCAAAGTACTTTGAGGTTTAGGTTTTTAAGCAACACAGAAAACTAAGTGACTCCAACACAATTTCAGCTAAGTCTATGTGGCAGTTTCACCCAAAGATAAAACTTTTAAATTTTTTGTGAATAAACACAAATTTTCCTCCCATGTGTCCATTACTGAAGATTCATTAACTTCAATTTCATTTCTACAGCACAACTGGACTACAGCTCTGCAGGCCAAAGGCTTCAGGTCACTTTATCTGAACCCTTTCCTATCGCAGGTTATTGCATTTTTTTCCAAAATAAAACAAATAAGAACTTTATCTGAGTTTTTTTTCCCCCACCTGTCAGGTGACCATGCACTCACCTAAGAAATGACAAAAAAATTAAAGAGATATTCCCAAATTATTTCAGATGAATGACAACACCAATCTACAGAAAAATGCAAAAATCATCAAGGGCTCTACCAGACTGAACTCAAAGTTCACCTGGACCTCAAGCCAGTACAACTTTTTGGGATAACCTGCAATTCTCATGACCACACTGCATCCTCCCCAAGACCCAGGATAGAAGAAAACACACAGAAGATGAGGATGTTGGATGTTTGTGCCACAGCTACAAGTTTAAAATCCAGACAATGAGAAGAAAAAAAAAAAATCTAATATCAACAGAACAGTGAACATAGACACACTGAGGGAGTTTAAACCCCTGGTTCTTTCTACAGGGGTGACAAAAGCCACAAAGTTGAATTTTAGGAATCTACAGGCAGAAGAGGTCTGAAACATGTAAGGGTTATAACAGACAAGCTATTGACAAATGCTAATTACCAATAAAATTACCATGGAAATTCAAAGGAATGTTGCCAACTTTAGGTTGACAGGCAGCATGTCTTTCTGGAAACAGAGTTTACAGCTGTTATAAAACAGCATGATGACTGGCTAAAACCACAGTATTGTTGAAAGTGCTTGTAAATTTAAGAACTATTTGTATTTAAGAATTTCCCATTGTTATTATTTCTGTCAAGCCTGGCAAGTTTCAGTATATTGTGCATGGTCGTCAAACAAAATAACCTGATTAGAAATGAATGAGTGCATTACTAACCCCAGAAATTCACATTTATCTTCAACCTTCAAACTGACACATGGTGTTCAAACACTCATTTTCACAGCAGAATGTCTGCATTTTCATATACTGCAACACTTAGATCATTTATAAATCAAAGCACTCCTTTAAAGGTGTTCTAACTAGTTTTTACTCTGCTAGGTTAGGCATTAGTCTTAAGTAGCATTTTAGCTAATTAATAAGAAGAAAAAAATCCCCACAAAATAGAAAAAATATTCAACTCACATATGTCATCCAGAAATTTTAGGATTATACTGTTATTTTTTAAACATACATACACTTTTGAATTATTTCAGTTCATCTAATCTGGTTAAAAGGAAATTTTTAAAACAGATACAACTCTATTAAAACTACTTTAGCATTCCAATTTTTTCTTCAGACACACTTTTCATCTTTCCTGGTTCCCACACATGGTGACCTGCCATGGTTTATTTAATTTATATTGCTCTGTAAGTACCATATTCCACTTCAAAGAATGCATTTTGGTTGGAATCATCTCTTTCACATTATAAATGTCATACAATCCAAAACTGTGCTCTATGGGATGAGTAATAAAGCTTGGCTGCCTGTTTCCTCTATCACACACATATATATGCTTGGGGTTTTTTATTATTGCCAAATCCTTCATGTCTTACAGAAATTTGATGGCTACTTCCATGTCCTGAGCAGTAAGAGGCAGGAATAGAAGAAACTTCTGCAAGTTGCACCAGGAGAGATTCAGGTTGGATATTATGGAGAATTTCTTGACCAAAAGGGCTGTTAAGGATTGGAAGAGGCTGCCCAAACAGTATCAGAGTGGCCATCCATGCAGGGTTTTAAAGGACATGAAGATGTGGCATTTGGGAATGTGATTTTTGCCAGTGCTGAGGGAATGGTTGGGTTTCATGATCTTAGAGATCTTCTCCAAGCCTAATGATTCCATGATTCCCAAACATACAAGTTTAGAAACCACTGACAGCATGAGGATTTCGCATTTACAAAAATGAAATTATTTAATTTCAACAGGCTTAGCAAGTAACTAATTGCTTTTTACACACTTGAAACTCCACAGGAAAAGAGGAACATGGAGCAATTTTGGGATGCTGGTTATACCTCGTTATTTCAAACCTGTCTGCACCACTTGTCACTCTATGACTCACAGCTTGCTAAAGCCTGAGACTATCAATACTTACTACATGTCAGACTATGTGCTTAAGTTGTTTCCATGCTCCCACTGCCTGCTTTGGGTTTTGTGAACCCAAATTCTGTGTGGTACCTTCTCCAGTCCATCCTGTGCCCCCTGCAGCATCACCCTCCATTCCATGGGATCACTATCCTGCAGTACTACACAAGCTCTGGAGTAGAAACAAAAGTCAGGTGGGTCAGGTCAGCAGTACAAGAAGGAAAAACAAAAATCAGCTGAGTTTTTCTAAGAAGTACATTTTTAGATGTACCATGTAGAAGGTTTTCAGGAAGCGGCTCGTACAGGAAGCCGGTGACCTCACAGCTTCATGTAAACACCACACAATTACAACATGAAAAAGAGCAATATTTCCTCACTGCCACTTTCTTTTAGCATGTTCACTATTCACTCAACGCTTCCCAATTATGAAAACTGCAGATCAAAGGAATTGGGTTTTTACAGGTCTAAAAACACAGATCAATGAAACACTTGTGCCATATTCAAGCAGTGGAAACACCATTAAATCTCTGTAGCATCACAACCTTTCAATGATTTTCTTACATTTTGAATATTAACTCCATTGTGCCAAGCCCCAACCGGCAGATATGACCACTCACAGCCACACCAACCATCAAAAATCCATGTATTTTCTACAAACCCACTCTTTTCCTTCCCTTCCAAAACTACCCGTCCCTACCTCCTACCCACCTTCTTGTCCATTAATTAATTGCCTTTCCTCATTCTTACATAGGATGGAACCAACTGTTAAATTCCAGCACCTGCAATGAGAGCTGTGCTTCCCCATTCTATTTCTGATTTTAACTGACTGAAGACACTCTGGTATTTATTCATAATTGTCTCATGTGTTAGAAGGGCTTTATCTTATTTTTTAAACAGGTTTAATCCTCTCTCTATTCTTTAGGTTGTTCTTCTTTAATCAACTTAGCCAATTTGGATTTGAAGCCTTCATTATTTCTAACAAAAAACACAAAAATGCAACCACTCTCTTATGAGCTGTTATTTCACTGATTGGAAGAACATCCCACATTTCTCCATTCTCAAATCTGCAGGCTCTCTCTGGTTTACCCCGATGAGCAGAGTATTTCCAAGTGAGCTGCAACACCTCCAAGAAGAACTGGACCTCACCATCTGCTTTTTTAATCCACCCATATATCCTGGACATGTTTTAAATCTCGCTAAAAGAGAAGATACAAAAATCCAAGTTTTTTCAACACATGGGCTGGGCTAAGTTCTTCACATGTGTTCTTGGTTGGTGGATACGTGGAGATGCTGAGAATTATAAATTTGTCAGGTTGGGTAAGTTTTGGGGTTTTTCTCCCCCCATTAGTAATCCTGTATTTTGTTTGTGGTTTTTAAAACTGAGTCAGGAAAGAAGAACCAGGAGAATGTACAAAATGAACTTAAAAAATAGAAAAATAATAAAAGTGGGGTGAATTTCCACAGCATGTCATACACATAGGTAAAATACATATTCCTACCAGGTGAACAGCTTCTTAATTTGGAAACTGTGAAGGAGAAAAAAATCCTAGCCCATTACTACATGACTGAGGGTCATCAGAGTGACACACCTGCTAAATAAAGCAACTGTGACCCCAATTTATGGCTGCCTGGAAAATTCACCTAATTAGCGTGCGTGCCCTGCTTAAGGGAACTGGATTCACACTGGAGCATGGAAAGAAAGGTGGTTTTAGGTAGCAGGAATGGCAGCAGATGGTTCAGCTCTGCCTTGCAACTATGAATTTTGTTGTTGGTAGATTGACCCAGCCCATTTCACTGCAAGTTAAAACAAAACAAAAATAAAAGTTTAAAAAAAAAAAAAAAAAAAAAGGAAAAAATGACATTGTCTGATCACTAGCCATAGCCTTAGACCTGGAACTCTAATTTCTCAGCCAAGATCAGTGTCAGCAGCCACAGGACAGTGGTTGCTGGTTCTTGCTGCCTCCCAGAACTGATGAATCCCTGCCTGGACAAGCTCCTGCTCTGCCATCCTCTGCTCCATCGTGCTTTGTGTTCAAGCATTCACTGCAGGAATAAACTGAGGGCAGAGAGGAGAAGCAGCACCTGCAGCCTCCACACTGGGAAACAACAGGGAGCCCCAGCTCCAAAATGAAAGGCAGGACCATGAGGTTTGAGAGGCAGGAAATGGAGGGCGAGCCGAGCACTCGTTCCGTGCAGCCTCAGCTGCAGCAAACAACAGCAACACGATTAAGAATAGTTCCTTAAATCATGTTTGTGCTTTGATGAACGATTCCAACTGCACGTCAGAGCCCAGCACAGCAAGCTGAACTCACCACAGCCGTTCTGGAGGAATACAGAGATCCTCAGGGACACTGTGTCCCATGCTGGTTTAACTGTGCTGGCTGCAGGCAAACCAAGGTGCAACGCCAGCTCTGAGCTGAGCCAAGAATGCAGAGCAGGCACAGTTTGGGGCGCTCAGGAGAATGGAAAATTCAATACTGAACACAGACTAGAGGCTCTGTTTGCTTACCTGACTGAAGAGGTAGTAACTGATATAACTCCTGGTCATAAAAGCATTACAGTAATAAATACCAGCGAAGAAGCATAAGGCAAACTCTGCAATTATCATTAAAAAGTGAGCTCTTCAAAATGTTAGGCTGGCAATTTGAAGACTTTCAAGATGCTGGATGGTCTGAAAATTGGAATCTTTCTTCTAATTCCAATAATGGAAGTAAAAAAACCTGTCCTTAAGATGGAGTTTGATTATTTTAAAGTACAAATTATATAGCAATTATACAACGTCAGGCTTTCTATATCAAGTGATAAGGCTTAGAATCCTAGGAAACTATTTCCAGTTCAATATTCTTACTAGCAGTTAGCATTAATTCCACAGGAATATCACAAACACCATCAGCAATAAGCATCTTAGACAGGAAACCAAGGTAAGGAAAGAGAATTATCGAATACTGAAGAAATAATGAACAAAACTGACCCAATCAAAAGTTCTGCTATCTAAAATAACCCTTCCAGCAATAAAAAAAAAAATTAAAGGAACTGCAAGATCATCCTTCAGAAAGCAAACAGAAACAGATATTCTAATTCTCTGACTATAAAAACAAAAGGGTCTTAGAGAAACCAGAAGAACATACAGAATAATGTAAGGAGAAAGAGAAACGGTTACTAGTTGTTAATGGAAAATCTTAGTGAGAACAGGAATACATGGACAATGTTGCTTCATGTTTTTTTCAAGTCCAAATGATCAGTAGTAAAATGTGCCACCACAGTTCCCTTGTTATTTCTTCAGAACAAACACGTAACACTGCTACTGAGCAAGTGAGAGCACCTCCAGCAGCTGAGCTCCCCCAAACACATCAAAAGCAACACTTTTGACACCTTAAATAAGTTGTAAGATTCACACATGCACTAGGGCAACACAACCTCACTGAAGCACTAATTTAACGGAGAAGTAATAAGAGGACTGCTAATTTTATGGGCAAGCAGCCTAAAACATTTATTTGGAAACTAGCAGTCCCTGGAGGAATTTCTACATTGGTAATAAGTCAAACCTGAATACCCCAAAACATGATAATTAAAGGGCAGAACAAATCCTTTAAGAGAAAATAACCATAGTTACAAATGCACGGTAATGAGTCATGTTAAAAGAAAAACAAAATATTTCCAGTATGTGAGCCAGATGACTGCTGGACCACATCAGTTTATGGTAAAACACAAGAACAGATTTTTAAACATTTGAAGATAAGCTCTTCAAAAGCCAGCATTATCCTGGGCCAACACATTTATCTAGTGGTAACACAAAGACATATCTTTGCATTAAATCTAAATTTAAGATCCATGCATTATTTTTGAACTAACTTCTGCACCACAGCTCCAGGCACTTGACATCCTTGAAATTAATTCCTCCATCAATTCCAAGTTTCTTTCAATAAAAGGCACCAAACTCTTCTGTGTTTACACAACCAGGTCAAACACTAGCACTCATTAGGAAGAGCAATCAGCAAATCAACAGGAAGCACAGCTAGCTGGAAGGATTATGGAAGATCCCAGTAGAAATCCAACTTGCAGGAAGATGAGACAGCAAAGGTGGGAGCCTCAGAACTGCTGCCTTGTCCTGGAGTTGAGCATGGGATGACATCTTCCCAGATGGATACAGTTATCTTGTTTACCAAGAGATAGATTTTATAATATTACAGTTATATAATAATATAACACAGAGTTTATAAAAGTTAATTGATAGGCCCCTAAAGTTAGCAAAAATGCCTAATAATATGTACTAGCAACATGGATTAGTAATAAGCAGATGTAATACAGAGAAGTTCAATGAACTCCTCCAATTTGATTTTTGTGTACAGAGGAAACAGTTCTGTTTGACTTTTTATATTAGTCTGTGGACTTGGCAGCACTGGGTTAATGGCTGCACTCAGTCATAAAGGTCTTTATCAATCTGAATGATTTTATGATTCTACTCCATGTTAGCCACTTGTCTCTTGTTCACAGTCTCTGATTTTTAAATCTTACCCAGCTGGGGTTTCTGTGTTCTGTACTTTCAGACATCACAGGCTCTCACACAGAACCCCCTCCCCACCTCCTCTGCTGTGCCCTCAGTGCTGTGACACTGATCCACACACACCAAATCCCCCAGGAGCCAAGGTGGCTGTGGATGCATCTCTGGACATGCCCTTCCCCTGCAGGGCTGGGCAATCCCAGCTGCCCAGGCCTCCTTCTCCACAGGTTTAAATCTGATTTTCAACACTCACAGGAAATGAGGGACTTAGCAGCAGAGCTGCAAATACAAACAGCTTGAATTCGGAGCTACCAGTGAAGCTGGTTAACATAATGTAATACTTAAATATGCTCTTAGAAACCACAGGAGGGATTCAGCAGTAGATGATACTATTAATATAAATATTATTTAACAGAACCCTTGAGAGACAAAGAATGTAGAAGTAGAGGGGTCAGCTGAGTAAGATTAGCTGAAAAAACATGTATTTATGATCTTCATCCTTTTTGAACTAAATGCTAGCAAGGAAATTTATTCTGAAGTAAGTTATGCAAGAAAGGCTGCTACAAAATCATTCTTAAAATCAAGTATCCTGAAAACCTTCATCCATGTGGCACACAGTGGAAATGCCAGGAAAACATATCTTACAACCAGAGGATGGGAAGTCCCTTACCGACAGGCCCTGGTCTAGAGAAAAAAAATGGAATTATTGTTTCATAAGAAGAAATTCTTCCCTATCAGAGCGGGAAGGCCCTGGCATAGGTTGACGGAGAAGCTGTGGCTGCCCCTGGATCCCTGGAAATGCCCAAGGCCACACTGGATGGGGCCTGGAGCAGCCTGGCATAGTGGAAGGTGTCCCTGCCCATGGCAGGGGGTGGCACTGGATGATCTTTAAGATCCCTTCTGACCAAAACCATTCTAGGTCTCCACAATCCCATTCCTCGCTCCAGAACCTCGAAGCCATGAACCACACTGCTGCAATCCATGGGAACACTGCTTTAAGCAATGCTGAGAGCCTAGGATGGACTTGCCCATCCCTGTGCTTTGGATACCTGGTGGCAGTGATGGGCAGAAGGGAATAAAAGCACAGATCAGGATGGAAAGCTGATCTTGGAGTCTGACTGCAACTGGATGAACAGAGAACATCCCTACTGCTGTCCCTCCCTGATGGAATTCCTGCTCTTGCAGATTCTTTCTTTGCATATCCAGAATCAACAAACCACAAAGATAACCCAGCAGTCAGGAATGAGGCAAAGTCTCCTTTTGCTGCAGGAAAAGTAGAAAAACAACTGAAGAAAACAGACAAATCATGAATGCCACTCGCAGGGAAAGGACAGACTTAGTCACCTCATTTCTGTTTCCTGCAAGGCAGCAGCAGCCTGAAAATAAAACCTAGGATGGACACTGACTGCAGGCACAACCATGAAGTAACATTTCAAGAGAAAAGAGTCACTGCAACCTCTTTCAAAAACATGATGCATATCTGTCCATGTTAGCAGAAAGAACAATGAACAGCTGAACAACACTGTTTAACATCTTTGCAAAGATTTATGTATTAAATATGAAAACTGAATAAGCCAAAGCATTGTTTGCCCAGGAGAAATGTTGCAGGCCAGAAGAGGTGTCACTTTATACGTAACATTAGAGCTATACAATAATTAATGTTGACACAGCTACCAAAGAGACTGCATCTGAAAGTCTCAGAGCTGACTTACAGTTTTCATCTAGTCAAGGAGATTTTTCTGAAGTAGCAGAACTAGAAAAGCATAAATTACAATCCTTGTCTGCCAGGAACTGTATGCACATCACAAACCTGTGCTCCAAAGTGGATTTTACTTTGGGTAAATACAATTTTTTCATGAAAACTGATCTCACAAGAAACTGCCAGAAGATCCATTAGCACTTTATCAGCCCACAGCATCTGGAACAGAATTAAACCTGTTCATGATATAGGAGTACTTTGTAATTGCAAAAGAGAACATCAACAAAACAGATAAATACAAACAGATATATCCTACAGAGAACTTGACCAGGAGAACATTAGACATGACAAATTATGTTTATAGCATTTACCTGATCCAGGCAACCAGGAGAATAATCTTCCGTAAACCTTCTCAGAGTAACTTTACCCACAGGAACAGAAAATTTGCTTCACAGGAAAAGGCTACAAGGGCTTGTTTCTGAAACCAGTGGTCTTTAAAAGACCAGGGATACTGGATCCAGCATATCTTGGAAAGCAGGAAGGGTACAAAAAAGCTGAAAATCAGAACAGTGAGAGCTCCAATTTGGAGGCTGAAATCTGCTGCAGGAATCATACTGCACATCTGCTTGCAGCAGTGAAGGGCTGGATCCTGCCATCCAGGCTGCACAATGAGGACCTATTTTCCATGCTTCTGTAATTGGAAGAGTGCTCTGACAGATGCTGCTCTCCCATCACAATGCTGGAGGCCTGGGTTAACCTATCAAACATCCCTACCAGCATTTTCCCCCACTGTATTACACAATTTTGGTCTCCAGTACAAATTATTGCTGCTTATAGATGTGACTCATTCACTACTGAAGTAATACTGCTTTTGAGGAATTCAGTTTTATTCAATAAATAGCATTTCAGCTCACAGTTCCTGGTTACTTCTCCACAGTCACCATCTCTGACCTTTTTTCTCTCCAATATTCAGCAAGGACTTCCCTGTGAATGTCAGCACTTCCATTAACAAGGACTGGGAGAACAGAGGTCCCCACTCACACTGAAACACAACAGCCAAGCTCTCTCCTGCTTAAATCCTTTTAACATCAGAACCAGCAATACATGAAAGCTGCAGTTTCTTGAAAACAAAAAGAAGGCCTTTTCCTAAGTCATAAAAACACAAAGGAAAATAAAGTTTCACCACTCAAAAAAAACCCCAATAATAATTATCTCATTAATAAAATCATAATAATCCAAAATTTAAATAGCACAAAAAAAATCCAAGAACAAAAAAAACAAAACCACAAAAAGAGACAAATAACAAAAACAAAACAAAACCAAAAACAAAAAAAGCAAAAAAAAACAAAGAAAACCCACAACATACAGTTGTGCTACAGCACAGACTAATCAGAACAGCAGATACAGTCAGTGCCAGTGAAATTTTGTACATTTAATTGCTCCAACCTTCTTGTTTCATATTGTGTCAACACCCAACAAATTAAAACCAAATTTAAGTGTATTTACATTCAAAATACTGATTTTTAGATCAATACTGTTTAAAAAGCATCTGAATTACCAGAGCCAGACACAGCTAACAACCCAAAGATTAAAGCTGTTTTATGGGAAAGGTGTACAACCCCCTGGCAGAACTGGCTCCAGCATAAAAAACCTTTGGAGAAGCAGCTGATTCCATAATGTTGGATCCACTGCTTGGCTTTCAGATTATCCAAACAAGCACCTGAGCAGATGCCCATGGACAGAGATGAGCAGGACCAGAAGCTCTGGCTGGAACAGGAGCCCCTGCACAGCTCCAGCAGGAAGGTGGGCTCTTGAAACAGGAGCTGCCAAAAAGTGCCAGGGACTGCATCCAGGGAAGCCCACACAGCAATGCCTGGCGCTGCGGGTCTCCTCCGGCAGAGGGCAACGCTGGAAAAATCGCCTGGGAAGGAAGGAAGGAGCGGAGCATTGCATGGAAGCGAAATGTGCCCGGCAGCCCCGCACGCTGCGGGCTCCAACGCCGCCGCTCCGGCTCCAGACGTGCTGCGGGTCCGTGCGTTCTGCAGAGCGAACAAATACACCTGCTGCTTCCCACGTCTGGAATCCGGCCCTCTGGCAATGGGATAAGCGTAATCCCGATGGCTCCGGGGTCCTGGAGCGCTGCCACGAAGCCGGAGGAATTAGGATGTAAGGATCTCGCAAGAGCTACAGATGATGCGTCAATACCCAGACGAACACTGAAGTTATGCTAAAATTTTTAAAAAAAGGGGTGGAGAACGGCACTGCAGAATGATACAGCAACTACACCCTGCTCGGGTGCATTAACAGCGCTTTTCAGTTTCCAAAACACATCCAGATAATAGCCAGAAATGTCCTTTTCCTCCTCCTGCTGGAAGTAAACACGGTGGCTGGAGGCTCGCTCTCCCTCCCAGGAGAGCCGAGAGCTGCTCACTAGAGCTGCAGCGTAGCAAGAAATCTCCCAAGTTCCAATAATCCAAACACAAGGATCCCTCCTGCTTCAGACACGTCTCACCAGCACCTGATCACCGGCAAACACCTCCCTGTGCTGATGTAAATAATCATCAGGATGAAATTCTTGTTTTCTTTCTGAACCTCGGTTTGATTTTCCCTTGTTTCCTCAGCACGCTGGAATTTATTCAAGGCCAGTACCTGCCGTCATTTTACAACTCTGTTTTTGCAGAAGCTCCTGGAGAAGCTACTACAGTTGTGTTAAAATTCAGCAAGCTGAGCGTAACGCAGGTGTTATTCAAAACAGCACATTTCAGGGGCATTCCACACACAATGCTATTAAATGAACACAAAAATCATCTTGCTTTTCCGAAAATCTGAGAGCTACCAAAAAATATACCCCAATGATAACACACAGATTTAAAAAATAAATAGCACAGATTCAAGGTATATTTTCCAGAGAGATCCAAACTTGCTCCACCTGTACCACTTATGAATGATGTTCAGCCCAAGCTAATAATCATTGCAAAAAAACAAGGATTACTTCAGGCTCTGCACAGAAATTGGCACAGCAGTGTAGCTCACAGGTAAATTGGGGCAGAAAAAGCTAAATTTTGTAGCAGCAGAAAATGATGCTTAACAGGTTTCCCTCTCTCCATCCTGTTCACCTTCCCCACCCCCCGACAATTAATTGCTGCTTCTGATAATTGGCAAAATGACAGAAATGAAAAATAATATAAATGAAAATAAACAATAATATCACATCAGCAGGCTGGCTTCACAAGTTTTTTTTTGTTTAGATGAGACTACTGTTCAGCACTCTGCACATATAAGCACAGCACGGGCTTGGCTGCAAGAGAGCAAGGATTTGAAATATAGGACAAGAAAAACGGGATGACTGCTCAGAATTTACCAACTCTGCTGATTTTCTACGCAATTACACAATTTACGTTCCCTAACAGGACCTGCTCCTTATACAAGACACATTCAGAGAGCTGTTTGTAAAATCAGGGCTTGCAAGTGGTGTTATAAATGCCCTCTTAAACCATTTGTTTCTCAATTTCCTTTGCTTATCTTTTAGTAAGAAGTTTCTATCATAATAAGAATTGAAAAAAAAAATAAAAAACAAAAACATTTACCATAGGCTCACTAATGCTTCATAATTATGAAAAACTAATTCTCAGGTAACAGTACACTGAAATTCAGCTCACTGTGACACAGAATAGGACCATCCCTCCTCATCCAAATTACTTCCCACAAATCATAAACCACTGTCAAAAGGAAACTTCAATGCCCATATTGATCAAAATTACTTAAAACAGGAATATTATTACAATTATTGCCTTTTTTTTGTCCTGCCAATTACTTCAGTTTTATGTAAGAAACTTGGATTTTCAGCTTGACTGCTTTATTACCATCATGAATATTTCTGCCACGCAGACGTCACTATTTCAGGCATTTCCAAACTTACGTTTGGGAAGAAGCACAACATGGGGACATTTAAATTCCCTCAAGAGCTCAAAAAAAGTTCATGAAAATTCCTAAATCAGGACCCACTGCAAGTGTTAAATTCCCAGATCAGGAATCTATGGAAGGATGAAATCTCTGACCTTGGTAAGGGTAAAACTCAGCACAAACAACTCCCATTTCCAGCCTCGCTGTTAGACAACAACGCTACGTCTGCTGGCTGAGGTGCAGCATCCTGAGGGACTGGAAAAAGACCGAGGATTTTTCACTGCATTTCATGAAATCCAGAGCCGAAAGAAAAATATTGTTTATGCTGAAATTCACGACAAAGAGTTGCAGTCCCATTAATTCCATCTCCAGCCATTTAGAAAACCATGAGTCAGGATACAAAATTATCATCAAAACTGACTTGAAAGAACTGCTGGGGAGAGGCTGTTGTTTAGTTTTTTTTTTTAACTTTGAATTTCAGCATTCCTGTACACAAGTGCTCTAACCCTTTATGTCACAGTATTTTCAAGTTCATATTCTGGTGCTATCAATAATTCCAGGAGCAAGATGTTTATGGAAAAACACCAGGCAAATATGGCACGAACTACAGCCAGTCATGCTATACACGAGGTTAAAAAAACATGACTCTGTGTCTTAATTTATAAATACAAAAGAAATATAGTAAACACGTGATTACACCAATTAAAATCTAGCTTGGATTAAAGAAATCCTCTTAATTTTAACAATATAACAGATTAATAAAGTGTAAATAAACACATTCTTAAAAGAAGTTCACAATTTCCTTTTTTATTAAAACTGTAGAAAGATTTTACTACTTCCTACTGCAAAACCAATACAAACACTAATTTAAATATTTCCTTTTCAGCTGCATTTTGAATACTTACGAAGACTAAACCAGCCACCTTTCTGCCATCAAAATTGACAAGGCATAAGACCCTAAAATGACACCTTTTGAGTATTTTAGAGAAAAATGGGGATTGTTTGTATAAAAAGTAGAGAGCAGTGGTAAAATATTTATTTTTCATCCCTTTTTTTTCATGTATGTCGTATTTGTCACCAAAACAGTTCAGTGGAGCACAGTGTGCAGCACACATTGTGCCTTGTCATGAGCTGACAGCAAATAAAGAGAAGGTGAACCAAGTTACAAAACAAAAGTGGGTTTGTTTTTTTTCCCCTTCTCACTGCCTGAGAAGATAAATGATCTCAGTTATATTAAAGAGAAATGGGACAGAGGATCCAAAGGGCTCATTTTACGTTAACTGCATCTCACCAACAAAAATAGAGAAAGCAATTTCCTGGTGCATCATTCTACGCCGGCACTTTCAGGTACACCAAGAATTGGGAGGCGCCGGCACGCTGCGCACCTCCGGGTATCCTCACATCTCCTGCACGTCAACAGCTCCCCAGCAATTTCCTCTATTAAGTCAGGGCTCTTTCTCCCCTCCCCAAAAATACAAAGATAACACAGATATGCCACCACAAACCACCCCAGCTGAATAAACATCATTCTCTAGGTAACACCGTGCCGAATTACTCCCGTAACCAACACAAAGCGTCAGTTCTCTCTCAAGACTTGTCAGCACCCCAGTTCTTTCACCACTCCAGTGCCCCTCACTCCTTTCTGTAATTTCTTGTTATTTTAAGGTCAGATTTCCTTCATCACCCACAGCAGTCAGTATCTGGAAGTTCTCATCATTACGGACTGCAAAAAATTCTACTGAAAAAGTCAAGATGGAAGAGAAGAATGTGAAATACCAGGAACTATTCCTGATCCGTTTACCGGACTAGACCAGCATAAAACTGCAAACCTCATCTTTCCATCCTCCTTCTCATGTTCTGTATTTATAGGGTATTAAAATCCTCCTCCTCCTAAGCAAAGACTCGTTTCTAGTGCAACACCAAAGCAGTTTTAAGTATCTGTGTACAGTCCTCACCATTATAAAACCTTCTCTTCTCGACCCAGTCTCGTTCATCTGCTGTTATTTAACTCTTGAAGGCTATTTGAGACTCACCACGATACTAAAGGTTATGTAACTCTTAAAAACACACTGAATTTTACGTTTTTAAGCTGTGCAATAGAAACATACGCAACAAAACACACAGTTGAGGGGTTTTTCCCCACCCCTCCTGCACTTATTCTAAACCAAAACATCTCAGTGATCTAGAATAGTGGATCTCCATATTTTGTTTTCAGAATCTTCAGCAGTGCAGGAAACAGTACAATGAGCACAAGCCTACAGAAAACACGATGTCCTTTGGTCTGTGGCTTCCCACTGACCCTGAGTTGTCCACAGCCTGCAAAGCTGAAAGCTGCTGATCTAGAACCGAGTATCCTCTTACTGTTTGCTCTGCCACCCGAGAAGTTGCATTAAAATGGCATCACATTCCTTAACTCCGAACTGACTCGCCTTTCTCCACATAACCTAATAACAACCCATGCTCCAAAGCGTTTCATAAAACCCCATTCCCAGGAACAAACACTCAAAACTAAACACCATCATTTAAGACGCCTCATTTTGCCAAGGATTCGAACGAGTCCTTCACACGGAACACTGCCCAACCCACCTATAAATAGGTTCAAAGCTCCAGGCTCAGGAGACTGAGAGCTCCACATGATCCTCACAGCGTTCCCCAGCTTCACCTACATAAGAGCCGTGCCACGACACTGCCGGGCTGGGCAGACACCGAGCTGCTGCTGTGGCTTACGCAGGAGAGCACGAAGGGAGGGGAAAGAAATAAAAAAAAAAAAAAAAAAAAAAAGAAAAAAAAATCATTGGGCATAAACAGCTCTCCTCGGGAGAGAAACACCTCCCTCTCCGGAGGCCAGAGCCAGCCACGGACACGCTGTCACGGCTCGGCCATGACAGGAACAACAGCCAGGGACAGGCCCTTCAGAGAAGGTTTAATGGGGCCAGGGTCAAATGGACGCTCATGGTGAGCAAGGGCCTGGGGGCAATGGCAATGGAGTCCTGGACACATTCCCTGACCAGGGGGGTTCAGACAGAGCCAGGCCCAGTCAGACTCCTCTGGGCAGGGGGGGCTTCAGGCTCCTCCCAAGCCGGCAGCCAGTTCTGCTCCCCATCAGACCCCACAGACAAGGCAGTTCCAGACCCCCCCTGCTCCCCATCAGACCAGGCAGCTCCAGAGCCCCCTGCTCCCCAGTAGATCCCACAGACAGGACAGGTGCAGATCCCCCTGTTCCCAGTCAAGACTCCCCCCTGGACAGGAGGGCTCCAGGCCCCCCAGCGTCACCCCATTAGATCCCATAGGCACGACATCTCCAGGTCCCCATCAGACCCCTACTCAGACAGGAGAGCTCCAGATCCCTGTGGTCCTCATCAGACCCCGAAAGACAGGACAGCTCCAAACCCCCACGTTCCCCTTCAGACCCCCAAAGACAGGAAAGCTCCTGACGGCCCTGCTCGCCATCAGACCCCCAAGGACAGGACAGCTCCAGACCCCCACGTTCCCCTTCAGACCCCCTCAGACAGGAGAGCTCCAGACCCCCACGCTCCCCTTCAGACCCCCAAAGACAGGACAGCTCCAGAACCCCACGTTCCCCTTCAGACCCCCTCAGACAGGAGAGCTCCAGACCCTCAGGTTCCCTTTCAGACCCCCTCAGACAGGAGAGCTCCAGACCCTCAGGTTCCCTTTCAGACCCCCCCTCAGACAGGAGAGCTCCACACCCCCACGCTCCCCTTCACACCCCACGGTCCCCACCAGACCCCCCGGCCCGGGGCGCCACGTGACCGGCCCGAGGCGGCGGCACGTGGCCCGGACCGTAACAAACAGGCGGGTGGGCGAGGGGGGCGAAGGGGGGGGCGGGCCGAGCTGCGCTGCCATTGGCCGGCAGGGCGCGGCGCGCGCCGAGGGGGGCGTGTCCCCGCCGCGCCGCCCCGGCGATTGGCCGGCGGGGGGGCGCGGTGGGCGTGGCCGCCACCTCCCCCCCTGCGCCCCCCCCTCCCGCCCCGCCGCCTTGGTGCAGTGCTGAGGAGGCGCCAGGCGGGGGCCGCGCGCGCTTTTCCCGCCCTCGGCGGAGCCGCCGGGACCCCCCTGAGGGCGCCGCTCCCTCACACCCGCCATGGCGGCACCGCCGTCACCCCCGCACCGCTCGCGGCACCCAGAGCTGCGCCACTCAGTAACCCGCCAAGTCTTGTCCCCGCACCCCACTTCACTCTCAGCCCCGGCAGCGCCTCCCGCCGCGAGTCCGCGGAGTGCGGGACTGCTCTGGCGTTCCCCACGCGAACAGCGCTTCGGCCCCTCTGCCCGCACGCACCCACCTGTGGGGCGCCCTCGGCCGCCTCCATCATCGCCCCGCGGGGAAGCGCTTAAATCTCCCCGTGGCGGCACCGCCTGTATCACGGACCGGGGCTGCGAACGGCAGTGCGGCCCTCCCCGCCTCCCCCCCCGGCCCGCCCCGCTCCGCATCTTGTTTTCTCCATACGCACTTGGAAATGCGTATGGAGAAAAGCGGGATCGGGGGGGCACCGCTGTTATTCCCGCTCTATTCGGGATACTCACGCAGCACCGAGGAAAACAACGCGGCGCAGTCCCGTTCTTTCTCTCCCCCCCCACCACTCCGCGCTGTCACTTGGCTGCTTCCCCCATGTCGCGACGCACACACCACCACCCCCCCCCGCCATGTCGCGACAGCGCCCCGGGCACCTGCCGCGCCGCGTCCCCCCCCACGCCCCCGACCCGCCGTGTCCTACCGGGCTGCGGGGAAAGGGACGCTCGGTTCTCCCTCCCCGGGGGAAGCATTGCGATGCCGGCGCTCCCCCAGGTGCGCGGGGGCTCCGCGGGTGCGGAGCGGGGGGAGCGGCGGGGAGGGGGCGGCAGGAGCCGGGATGGAACCGGGATGGAGCGGGGATGGAGCGAGCCTCCCTCCCCCCCCCAGTTCCCCGTCCGCCCCCCCACCCCCCCCGCCGCTTGTGTTTACCTCAAGTTTGAATTTTATCTGCGCAACATGAGCTGGAATGCGGACATGGAGGGCGGGAGGGCGCGCACACGCCCGGCGCTCCGCGGGGACACCGCGGACACCCCGCGCACACACCCCGCATCCCCTCCGCGCACACAGCGCGCCCGCACCCCGCGCCCCCCGCCCCGGTCCCGCCGGTAACTTACCTCCGCCACCGGCTCGCCTCCTTCTCCTCCTCCTTCTCCTCCTCCCCGGGGGAAGGTGCCGCCCGCAGCCCCATCAGCGGGGCGGACACCGCGCTCCCGGCGCGCCGAGACAGGTGCAACCGGGGCGGGCGGGTCGGGGGGCGCCGTCGCCTCCCCGCCGCCTCCCCAGGCTCCCCCACTGCTTCCCTCCGTCCCTCCCCACGATGTTGTTTCGTTATATCATGTCCATCATGTGACACCCGGAGGCCTCTCTATGGAAACTTAAAGGGGACTTTCACGTCCGCCGCCGCCGGACCCGCCGGTACCCCCGGGGGGCTGCGAGCCCCGGCGGGGCCCGCCTGCCCTCCCTCCGCTGCCTCCCTTCCCTCCCCGGGGGGCTGCGCTCCCTGGTCCGACCGCCCTCTGCTTAAAGCAAGTTGCTGCGCTTGCTTCTTCTATTATTATTTATTAGGGGCTGGTTTGGTGTTTGGGTTTTAGGTTTGGGTCTGTTGGTTTTTTTTTTTTCTGTTTCCCCTTCTCTTTTCGCAGAAAGAAATAACCGGGAAATAACCGGCCGGGCAGGCACCGTGCGGAAGGATGGACCCCACTCCTGGAGGCTGCGGGATCCGGTGCTCCTCTGCCGCCGCGGCGGATCTCGGGTGCTGGAAGCGGCAGAAAAAAAAAAATTCAAAACAACCAAAAGAAAAAAAAAATTTAAATAAGGCGGAAAAAATTATCTTGTTTGTGTCGGCGGGGTCGATGCGGTGGTCGCCACCGCCGCGTTGAACTCCGCCGGTCGGTAGCGAAGCGATCTCTCCGTCCCGACCCGTCGCACCGCCGGCTCCCGACAGCCGCCTCTGTGCCGAGCTGCTGGAAGGAGCCGCTCCTAGGGATGTGCGCTGCCCACTGCAACACCACCAGCAGCAGCCAGCCCTCACAGAAAGGAAAAGGGAAGATGCCGACAATTCCCCGTGGTTCGGGCAGCCCCTGGCTCCCCGCGTATCTCGCTGCCCGGCCGCAGCCGCCGGGGGTGCGGGGCCGGCCGGCGGCAGCGCCGCGCTCCTCCGGCTGCTGTTCCGCCTGCGGTGCTGAAGTGGGTTTTATTCCCTGCTCTCCTCCAGCCCCCAGGATTTGGGATGAGGGAGCTGAAGCCCACCCGCTTCACGGTCCCACCGCCGGGCTGACAACGCGCAGGGGGCTCTCGGGGTTTTCCCCCTGGAAGGTTCCTGCGGGAGGCCCCCAAATTCTGCTCTCGAATTGGCGGCACATGTCAGTGTTGATGATCAAGTGCAAGGCTTTAGGGGCTAGACTGAGAAGGGGGAGATAGATTTGTTGTTAAAAACTGAAGGAGGAAAAGCAATCCCGCATTCACTCTTTCTTTTCTGCTTCCAGCAGCCCCTCAGCAGATTAAAAAAAACCATGACCCACAGATGCAGTAGATTTTAAGTTGGGGATTTAATTTCTATGGTATCCTAACATATTTTCTTGAAGGGAGTCGTATAAACGACTTTTTTCTAACTGGTGGGCTGGTGCTGGTGGCTGTCAGCCACGGGAGGGGAGCAGAGCTGCCGGGCACCCGGCACAGGCCCAATCCTGCAGTGACAGTGGATCATCTCCCTCAGCTCTCCCATTTGTGCTTTGGACTTGAAACACTGATCTCTGTCCCACTCATTTCCAAGTGTCTGTGCAATGAGCTGTATATCTAACAGATCAGTGTTTCAGATATATCAACTTTTTTTTTTTTTTTTTTTTTTTAGTTTTGTAAAAATTACTAATAATATTATCTGAAAAGAGTTAACGAAGTGAGGAGCAGTTGATCCTCCTTTCCTTACTTCTTCTCACAGTCTTCCCTCCATCCACCCTACACACTGTTTATGTCTATCTCTCCTTCCCATCCAATTTTGGGGGAGTTTTCTCTCTGGGCTCCCTTCTGCCATTTATCCAGGTTGGCCCACTGCTGTGGAGCTTAACTACAATTTGCCTTGCTTCCCATATCTCTGGGCCTCGTTTCCCTGCCTCACTAAGCCTCTTTCTATTCCGTATTCCCTTCTTCAGATCATCCTAAAAGGAGGAAGAGGCTGGAACTGGGATTTAAAGTAGTCTTTTAGGAGTACTGCCAGAACCGATCTGTTTTACTCTGCTGCTGCTGCTGTTGCTGTTCTGCTGTGTCATGGGAAGAGTTTCCTTTGCACACCGACCCTTGGAAGCGGCACCCCGGGCAGAGCCGCTCGCTGCAAACCCCGGCCGTGTTTTACAAAGCCCCGGGTAAGTTTGTGTGGTGCAGGATCGAGCCTGGAAGGAGAAGGCACTGCTGCCTTCCCAGGCTGTGACCTGGAGAGCTGTGCACGATTTTGGGAGATTTGCAGGAGGCAGAGTGGCGGTGGCAGCAGTGACAGCGCATCATCGCTCAGCTTTATTTCATTTTCTCGAGCCAAGACGCTTTAGGTTACAACCCAGCAGAAAAGGAAAATGAAGCATTTCTGTCAAAAGGGAGCTATCTCCCAAATTTGCTTTAAATTATTGCAAGATCTTGCACTAAAAATGAGCAGAGATTCTGTCTCCTCTTAAAAAATGTTGTTAGTTATAAAATCTTTACGATCTTGGCTCTCTCCCTCTCAGCCTGTCTCCTTCAAAAACTTACTTTCAAAAATCTGAGGTTTAAAGATGACTCTTCTCTCTCTCTGTCCCCTCTCCCAAATTTATGTTCCTTGGAAAGGCCTGAAGAAGCCTGAAGGCTGTGTCTGCCCATGAAAAAACCCTGGCTTGCACATACACGTGCGTATCCATGCGCACACACAGGATTTAAAGCATCCCGTTGAAGTCCACATATAGGAAAATCCTTCATCATGTGATAGGCTTTAATATCTGCCTTAAAATTAATCCCTAACTGATGGACTCTGTCTTCGTGTGGTGGCAGATCACAGGAGGCTCAGTAGCTGGGGCTCTTGTGCAGGTTTAAAAAAACTGCCAGATAAAATCCCCCGTTTGCTGTTGGATTAATTTATTTTTTCACAGCAGCTACCTGGGAAATGTTCATCTAGTGAAACCAAGTAAGAAGACTTTTATAGGGCTCTGATCTTGTTTTTCCACAGTTAAAAAGAAAGACCTCGTCATGAGGTCAGGACAAGATCTGATGTTATTACACAAGGAAATGGCTAAAGGGCCCTGCAGAGTTCTTCAGGTGCTCTGTTGGAGGTAACACTCCTGAATTTTATTAGGGCTTGAGTTTTGAAGATGGTTCTGCTTAATTGTCAGAGTTGTCTTTGCTTCTTTTTGATTCATTTCTGTTGTTGACACTGAATTTTCTTGTTTCACTTCTCTTTCGAATTCATTTCACTCTTTAGTTCCCACGTGTTAGAAAGTGCAGTTTCATTTCGACTCTCGAGAGAAGAAAGTCTGATTCCAGAGAGCAATTTGCAGCAATATATTTTCCTTGCCACTCACACAAAAACATCACCACTCCAACAGATCTTGGTATAAACAATGCTGACAGGTCCTCAAAACCAAAATCAAATTGTGAAATTGAGGCAAATAGCCCAGAGAACCCGAATTGTTCTGGTTTCTAAAATGCTGGCTGCTGTCAAAAATAGGGTAAAATAAAGCTTTGTTTACGTGTAGAGCAGAGTGTTTGTTGATCAAGTTTCTAAGGTGATGTAGCAGGAAATACTGTTCTTGGGGAAAATGACACGAACAAAGCATGAAACTATAATTCAGCAGCTATTTGTCAACTGATAGCAGAAGAAAAAAAGCATATTTATAAAGCAGTGAGAGGTTTTCATTGAACTTTTTCTCTCATTTGCTGGCATATATGAAGGCAGCTTCTCACCTGCTCTGCTCCTGCATATAACTACTTGCAAGAGCAGAGCTAAATCATTTATCAGAAGGAATGTTTCCGTCAAATCCAAATATCTACACTGGCTGCTGTTTCTACGTCACGTCACGGATGAGATTGATGCTCAAGCAAGGTTATAATGTACCTGCATTTTCTCCAGATTGGTGCCAAGCTTGCTGAGTCATTTTCCCTGTTCCCATTCTGCAGCCGGCTGCTTGCTCGCTATTCCCTGTTATTTGTGTGGGTCGTAAGCTCAGCAACAGATGAGAATAAATGCTAATATTTCTTTAGGCTGCCTCCCTAAGGAAATAAAGGTTCTGCTGCACTGCTTTTCTGTGCAGGTACGTGTCCCTCCCCCTCTCCCAAAAGCTTCTGAACCCTTTAATGAATTCCAGATGAATTTGGGAGGAAGGAGATACTTTGAACTCAGTTATATTCCTGCAAGGTGCACACGGGCAGGAGGGAGAGACTCGGAGTAGGAACTGAAGCAGAATTTAGCCCTAACACCTCTGGGTTGGCATCCACCTTCAATCCACCAACCCACCCGTGACAGGCAATTAATCTCTGTGTAGTGACTCTGAGCTGCCCTATCCTGCCCAGTACAGTTTTCTCTGTCTGGCAAAGGGTATCATGGAGAAGCAGAGGAGCTAGGCTAACTCAGGGAATGAGCTGTTTTCAAGGCAAAATAATAGAGGAATTTAAGGAGTATCACTGCAAGCAGCCGACAAGTTAATACCTGGGAATTGGCTGTGCATTGTTTGGGGGAATGATTTAGCTTTTGTGCCAGTCCCAAAACAAACCATGGCAGAGGAGCAGGTCAGGCTGTTCCTAGAGCCAGCACAGCTGTCAGTCTGGTGCCTTGTTGCTCTGGGCACTAAAGCTAAAGGCCAAGATCCTCCACCTGCACTTCTTCCAGACATGGATGTGTTTTGTCTTCAATGCCAACATCAGGTGAGGAGCACCCTCAACCACAGGCTTCAGCCTACTGCATCTGACAGCCCCACTCTCCCATCCTCCTTTCTGGCATAGCCTGGCTGTAGCTGAGGCTCAGAATTGGTTTATGTTTGAGAAGATCCAAGCCTGGGATGTCTCCTCATGGATAGTGCTGGGTCTCTGCCTTGGATGGAGCCCTCTCGGCTGCCTAGCGGAGATGGGAGAGCTCCAGCCCTGCATCTCCACCTCAGGGAATGCTGGTCAGGTCAGGAATGCAGACAGGATCAGATCCATTCTCACCTGAGAGCCAAGGATTAATTTATGTGTCCTTTCTCCACCCTGCTGGGAGCAGCCACCGGAGGGGGGACACCCTGATGCTGCACGTACCATACACGCTCATCTCCATTGCAATTAGTTTGATGCAACAGCTCCAGCGTGACAAACTCCAAGCTAAAAAAAGCCAGGACTTCATCTGCATAAATTGGATGCACAAAGTATGTATTGTGTGTCACCTCCCTTATGTCCCACATTTGTTCCTGCAGCAAATGGCATATGCTCCAGCAATACCACGTGCTCTGAATGGACTCCTGGAAATACAGCAGGGATCTGATGCTGGTAGTCTTTAAAATTAAGACATTAGTTGTGATCCTGCTTATGGACCTCTGCTGGAAGGAAGGTTTTTGCATATAAATTAAGATTCGTTATCCTCTGATGAATAATCTATAAAATTGGAGCTTGCCTCTCCATCGATGAGCAAGTTATTATTTCTGGTTTAGCTGTTAGACAGCAACTGAGACCAGGGGCCTCGTTCTGGCCACTGTGTAGTCACACCCAAGGAGATAACCTCTGCCTTGAAGAGCTTACAAAGCAGAACAACAAAAGAGTGAGCAATATAACACTCAGGCAGAGCAAACACGGTGACCTTTTGCAAATGTCAAGTTAATACCATGATCTGGAAGTGGAAGGGGCTTAGCAGAGGGTAGGTGGGTCAATGAGGATGGGACACGCTTCAGGGTGGGGGGATGAGATGAAGGAAAAGCCGCAGCAGAAGCTGTGCGGTGTGAGATGCACAGGAAGCGCATGCAGAGCGTTCTGTGGTCAATTGGTGCATCCAGGGTAAAAAACGGGGGAAAGAGCCTGACGACCCTGGCCACAGCTCACAGAATAACCAGCTCCCCAAAGTCTCACAGCCTGGAAAGGGGAGGTGGAGAGGGCAGGGGTGGACTGAGCAGTTCCTCCTACGCGCTGGTTCCGCACAGGCGGCTCGAGGTGTGATAACCCTGTTTTGGGGCTGTTTCTCTCCGTGGCTCAGCCTCCTGCAGCTGTGTTTGCTGCAGCTGAGCCTCGGGGCTGGAGTGAGACGTAGTTCAGCTCTAAGCTGCTCTAAGTCCAGGGCAGCACGTAATTGAATATTAACAGGAACAGCTCTAGGAGCTGCTGGGACTCAGGAAGTCACAATTCCTTCTCTGCCGCTCCTTCGCCTTCGTGGGAGGTGATTGCTGGAGGCCTTAATGGATGTGAGACATAATATGCTTCCCTCACATTAGCCCCAGTTAGAAAACTGAGGCTTTAACCACATCCTACCCTCTCTGATCATTTCCTCACCACCTCTTCAGCAGCATGAGAAGTGCAGTAGCTGCAGCCACCCCAGCGACCAAGCAGAGAGGTGCAGAGACCTCATGCTTTCTGAACACTGATTTCACACCTCATTTCCCCAGTGAACAAAAGGGTCCCACCTTTAAGGAGCATCAAAATTTGCCAAATATACATTATTGAATTCTTGGCCCTGTATCATCCTCCTGGAAACAAGAATTACTTAGTTGCTGGGTGCGGATGCCATGAGCATCATACAAAATGCATAAAGTGATATTTAAGTTGAGAAAACCTTTGGTACCGTGCCTTTGTTAAATAATCAAGGTAAAATACAGCAGCAAATCCATAGGTACTAGGGTCTTTCCATGCTTGCTGCCAAGCTGAACTGACTAGCTGCCCTCTCTAAAAATGTGGATGGATATCTTTCCCTCCTCAAATTCATGGTGCACATCTGCACTGAGTTTAGTCTGCAGTCGTGCTATGTTTATGGAGGAAGCAAAGTGCTTTACAAAAAAAGAGATACCCACAGAAACCCATCCCTGCCATCTGATCATTCAGAACTTGGTGTTAGACTAAGAAGGAAGAAGGCAACGTGTTCAGAGTACCAGAAAATTCCTGAAGACCCTGAGAGCTGTGCTGAAGAGCAGTCAAAATCTAAAGTTCCTCCTCTTGTCTTTTCAGTCTCTTTTCCCTTTTGTTCCCTCACTTTTTCCTCACTTTAAAATTCACAATATCCTTGACGTATCATTTTCCTTCAGGTCCACCAGCACTTGTTCATTGCATAATGGCTTTCTTTTCAAAAACCATGCTCCTCTATCTCCTTTTTTTTCATTAGTTGAAATACAATGGACTCTACCATGAGACTGCTCCTGGTTTTGTTTGATTTCTCTTTTCCTTTATCACTACCCAGAGACATCCAGCAGATTGTTTCATAATCTTCCTAGAGTTCAGAGAAAGTATATTTCTTCCAGATAGGAATACAGCCTGCAAACGTCCTCCTCCTTTTTCCTCACCACCTGCTCCTCTTGAACAACACTTCTGGCAAACTTTATCCATGTATTATTCCTTTATTTACAAATTAGATGTTCCTTTTTAGGGAAAAGTGAGGAACACACTGTTTTCCTGGCATGCAATGTGTGTTTTTGCATGGCTACTTTGCTCTCTAGCATGCTCCCAAATTTTTGGAGCCCTCAGGAGCCAGGACCTCAGCACCACATTCATCCCCAGCAGCCACACGCTGTCTGTGGGAGGTCTGCAGAAAAGGAGGCTCTCTATTCTCCTTGTGGTGCATTAGGGAAGAGAATTGGTGGAGCTCTGCAATGCACAGGAGGAAGGATTGCTTTGTTATTGGTCAGGGAAGCTCTGTGCTGTATTTGGTATCACTGGCTTCCTGCTGTTGGTGGATAATTAATTAACACCAACAGAGTGTTTGAAGCTCTGCTGAAGTGCAAACACAGGATTTGCATCGATATTTCACATTCTGGCCAGGCATGGGGAAGATGGAAGCACTGTCCCACTTTGAGGAGACAGTCATGGAACAGGGGAAATGGAGAAAAACCATGAATTCCCCTCGGTGCCCTGAGCAGGATCCAAACATCCCTGAGAGAAGCTCATCAACTTCCAGAGAGGAATACTTACAAATTGATTTAGAAATTGTAATTCAAAGAAATTTGCTTTTGGACTTAATTTGTGGGGTTTTCTTCTTTCCTAGATATCCAGTAACAACGATCTTTGCCACTTTATTTCTGTGGGATCGAGAACAATTGTCAAAAATCTTTTTATAAGTTTACTCTGCCTTAGAAGGCAGTTTTCATCTTCTCACATGGTTTTTCCCATTTGGAAAAAGCAAAGAAAATGCTCCCATTTTTTAAAACTCCTCATAGTTCTCGCTGTTTTCCTTCAGCCCCTGTACGATTTGTGTATGTCACTCTTCTTCCTTCTCCTAGCACAGCATCCAAACCCACACCTGGTATTTCCCTGTTAGAGTGGAATATTGCTTCAGATGTTTCATTGTTGCTCATACACCCCAGAATGAGATTTGCCTTATTTTGCAACAGCTGTGTCCTCTCCAGTGCCTCTTTCACAGCTCTTTTTCCATTGAAACTCTGCTTGACCAGAGTTTTGCCACTTTGCATTGACATATTTTGTTGCTTTTTACCTTACTGAATCAAATCTGGTTGATTTTATACTGTTGCTCTGATTTCCCAGGCACATTTTGGAACAGATCCTCTGGAATATTTATATAGTCTTTATTTCATCATCCAAAGAACTAATGAAAATATTAGAATCAGGTCGAGGAGCAAACCCTGAGGGAGCCCTTTTGGAAAACCTTCTAAATCCAAAGGAAAGGAATTAGTAATTCTTATGTGAATACATTTATTTTCTGTCAAGTATGTCTTAAAATGATTTCACAGAGATCATAGTTCCTGGTCAGCTTATGGAAATGTCATGTGAAGTGGTGTTAAAAGCCCTGCTTCTTTCAAAATACATGACATATGTTCCCTCTTCCTTTTTCTACAACACAGTTACTGGATTCAAAGATGGAAAGTGGACGGTTTTAACATCACTCACTCTATGACAAATCCAGTCTGACTGACTGTATGTTTTTCTATTGTCAGTCAAATGCTCACAAAGAGATCATTGCACAGTTTATTGTATTTGAGTTTTTGCATTGCATGCTGAACTGGCTGCTGTGTAACTCACAATTCACCAAGATCTGCTTCCCCTTCTTTAGAGACAGGCACTGTGTTTGCCCTTCTCCCCTCCTCTGGGATCTCCTCCCTTCTCCATAAGCTCTTCTGGATAATTACTAATGAGTCAGATTGCTCTGGCCAGTGCCTGAAGTGCTCTAGGGGGAACTTCATCCAGTCCTGCTGACTTGAATTTGCCTAACTTCTCTGAATGATTTTAGTCATGTTTATTTGCTAATTTGGATTGTCTTACCCTCTGCAGTAAAAGTGGTCCTGATAAATACCAGTTCACAATCTTTTTTTCTAAATATTTTATTTCCCTCCATAGCTAAAGCATAAAACCTAATGAAGACTTCAGTCTTTTTTCTGTTGTTATTTCTGTTCTCTGATTTTCCATTAATTCAGTTATGTGTAATTTCCATTACCTTCCTCCTGTTTCAATACCTTTGCAGAGCATCCTTTTATCGCCCTCTATATCCCTTCCTAATTGAAACTCATTTTGCCCCCAGTCTTTCTCATTTTAGTCCTCCATAGTCACACTATTCTTTTACAGACACAATTTTCCTAGTCCTGTTTCCCACCTTTGTACAGCTTGATGTTCACCCTTCTGCTTCTGCTTCCCTCACTCCTTCCTTTCCTTGGAGGATGATGTTCCATCATTTTCTCATCTCTTTCAATTTAATTAACCCCCACCTTCCTGTCCTCAGCAATCTCCTCCCCATTAGTCAGTCCAATCCCAGAGAGCTCCAATGTCCTCATCCCACAGGAGCTTTTCTCCATCATTTGCACTTCTGTTGTGTCCACACACAGTTTCACATCCTGCTGCTGGTCTGGTGAGGCAGTTTTTGTACAGTCCCTCTGCAGAGCACCCTTGGCTCGTTTGCCAGAGAGGAAACCTTTATTCATTTTACTCCATTATTGCAGATCAAATTAATAATGAGTTTGTCTCTTAAACCCGTGCTCACCTCTGCAATATGCCAGTCCTTGCCCTTTTTTCTCCATCTAGAAGGAGTGGAAGAGGACATTTCCCACTCCCTCATCTCTTTCCCTCTTCTTCCCAGGGCCTGCATTTAGAGCTAGGAGGCTTCATCAAGATCCTTTTTAGGGTGGTAGATGAGGGTGATGCTCCTGCAAGCATTACAGAGATCCCTTGCCTGCTGAGGCTCCCCTCTCCAGCTCAGTGTGAGACCAAGCAGGCTTTTAGGAAAGGAAATTATGGAGTCAGAGTGTACCATGCACTGAAACATCCCTTTACCCTTTCAGAATTATAGTGTCCAGCACAAAGATGGCTTTTTTTTCCCACCAAAAATCATGCTGCTATCTTTTAATAAATCAGACAACAAACCCAGGCCTGAGATGTATTAAATTAAGTCCCCAGCTCTCTGGGTCAGTGTTCCTCATGAAATGATTATATCTCTAAACAAGGAAGAACACAAACCTGCAAGGTCACAGAGACCTGCAGCTCCACATGGATCCACCTGCCTCTTCTTTCTCATTAACTGCACTCAGCTGACCCTTGCTCAGGGCTTTCCTTAGGCTCTCCAGGCTCCTGGGCACTCTCCACTGAGCAGCTCCAAGGACTGAGGTAGCATTTGAGCTGGGTGAATACATCTGCCCATTTCTACTTTGGCCAAGAGCGTTAAACCAGCAGCTCTCAGTATCTGAGCAGTCTGTCCCCATCAGGGGGCTGCTGGTGAAGCTGGACAATTCTCCACACTGGAGACAGCCCTGAGCCCACAGACAACACTTGGTGGGGCCCAGAAGAGTGCAGGTTATTAAGGTAACAAAGCTTATTACTGCCATTAACTGCCTTTAGGAGATTATTGAAAAGACAACAGCAGATTTTGCTTGAAGGTTATAGTGATGGGATGAGAGAAAATCAACCCGAGGGGCAGAAAAATATGCCAGATATTAGGAGGGGAAAAAAATACAACCAAAGTAGTTAAATACTGGAACAGGAGTCTAGAGAGCTTTTGGGATCTCTATCCTTGCAAAACTCCCCTGGGAAAGCCTATAAGAGAGGAACCTGGAGATCCCTGAAGTTTTTTCCCTCCCCAAATCTCTGTGATGCTGAAATCCTGTGTGGGTGGGTCTGGGGCAGTCCTATTGCTGTCCTGCTCATTCCAGCTGATTGCCAACAAAATTACAAAGCTGCCCAAGCATGTTGGTTCTGTTTTGCATAAATTTGTAAGGATACTGTGTGCAGACTCCAAAGACTGTATAATAGGAAAATCCCAGGTAATTACAAATTCATTGGTTTAAACCTGATCCCAAACAGCATCAAAGAGAATCTGATATAGGCTGTGATTAGTAATGAATTAAAGGATGCTAACCTGATTGATATGCCTGAGCAGTTTTATGGAAAGTCTGTCATGTCAAACAAATGAATGTTTTTTTAATGAGAATGTAAGTTTGGTTAATAAAGATAAGCCTGTTATAAATTACTTAGATTTCTGCAAGTTATTGAACAGTTCCTGAACACAGTCCCAATTAAAGGAAAACGGTACAAAACCTAATCTGGGATACTAAATGGATTAAAAACTATTTCAGCAAAAGATCTTATAATGCAATTTGAAATTCAATTAAACCAGAGATATTGAAGTCTTCCATTTATTTATTTTGGACCCTGGGTTGTTCAGTGTCTTTGGGATTGACCCAGAGGAAATGATAATAATCATCACTGATAAACTTGAAGATGACGTGGAAGTTCCAGATTCATGGCAGGAGAAAGCCAAGCAAATAAGGTGAATTTAAATACAACAAAGTGCAGTGTCACTGTTGTTAAATGTATGGACTGTGTTGGCAAGAAAAAAGACAGCCCAGACTGTAGGAACAATGAAACTGCCCAAATAATCCACTGAATTGGAACATCCTGAGAAAATTTTGCTGTACCCCAACTCAACTAACAACAATCAAAGTTGGTTTTTTTTCCCCAAGAAAAATTCAGGATGTTCTTGAAGATGATGAAGAGATTGATTTGCCACCCAGGATGGCATTCAAAGAGCTGTTACCAGGAGGTACATTCACCACCATGCAGGGATTTATAACAGGACAGGAGGAGGATATTGCTGCTACCCACCTGCTCTGTACCTTGGAAGCTCTTGGGACACCAAGGCCGGGATCCAGGGTGCCAGCCAGCAGCTCCAGAAGGGAGCAAACCTCCACAGCATGCTCCAGATTTCTCTTCATCCTCTCCCTTCCTCACTCACCAGCACTGGGCACCAACTGGTTTGTTGGTACAAGAGAGGCTGCAGCCTCCGTCAGCTGTCACATCCTGAATCCCTGCCAGGTTTTTGTTGCAAGAACTGATGCCAGTGTTTTTAACCCAGAGTGTATTTGGCCCCTAGTGTTCTCCATGACACAGAATAAACATTAGGGAGGAGATTCAGGCTTCAATGAGAAATGCTTTCCCATGATACGTTTTCATTTTGGCATGCACACTGTTTATGATGAAAGGATCCTAAAATAATTGTATTAGATGAACCGTCTGTTCTTCTTGCTTTGAGGCCAGTACAGCATGACATTTCAGAGATAAAATGTTGTGGAACAGCCTCTGACTTACAGCCCAATGGAACTTTTCTGAAGCCATCCTTCTCTCTCTTTTTATTTGCTTGAGGTTTATAACCTGAAAACATCGAGCTTGCATCACACTGTTGCCAAAAGATCGTCCCGTGCATTAGCTAAATCTTAAATTATCACCAAATTAAATTTCTCTGCAGAAGTCTGGTTCACAAGCAGCCAGCTCCCTTGTGGAAAAAGCTCCACCCTTCCAATTCAAAGGAATTCCAGTATCACAAGAAGTACTAGGTTTCCAAGAGGAGACTATCTGTCCTTAGGAGAACTTATTTCTGCCTGCAGGTTCAAGTGAGTCTACGGGACCTTAAATCAAAGGAGCCCAGTGCCAGGTCAGTTGCTGAGTAACTGATCCTGATCGTCACATTTTGACCAGCTGGATGAATGACAGCACCAATTTCTTGGGATTGCATCTGGAGTCTCCTGCATTTTCTTTCCTGCGTTTAACTCATGACTGCAGCCTTAACAAGGGGAAACGATTCTGAGTTGCAGATAGGGGGGTTTGTGCCACGTCCTTTGCACGAAGGTATGTAATGATAAAACCTCTGAATCATTATGTGCATTGCTGAGATTATTGCAATTACAGGAAAGTGAGGGGAGGCCCTTGCCAAATGCTTTGAGAGCCACAGGTGAAAAGTGCTAGCCGAAAGCCACGTCATTCACGCTGGGCCAGATCCTGCCTGGCTCCTTGGGGAAGTGCTCTGTAGCTGGAAACCAAAGGGGAAAAGGTTTAGCAGGCTCTTGCTGCTCTTTTATGGAATGATTTGGATTGGAAGAACTATAAAGATCACCCAGTTCCACTCCCCTGCCATGGGCAGGGACACCTTCCACTGTCCCAGATTGCTCCAAGCCCTATCCAGCCTGACCTTGACCATTTCCAGGGATGGGACAGCCCCAGCCTGTTACAAACTCTGCTTTGTGGAGAGAGGTGGGATCCCATCACGCTGCTCTTGATGGATGGACATGGTGCTCCTTGAAGGAATTCAAGGCCACCTCCCCACCCTCACCAGGCCACTCAACAGCAGCCCTGAGGGACACAAGCTGTCCCCAACATGTGCTGTGGCCTTTGGTGCACCTGGGAGAAGCCTCCCCTGTGTGTCTGCAGCTCTTTGGCTGTAGACAGTGACCACGCAGGGCACAAGCTGAGCCTTTACCAGCACAACTATTTCTGTCACATTCACTTGGGATAGTTGCTTCATAGCTGAGATTTTTGAGAACCACTGAGGACAGTGATAAATGGAGGATGCTGCAAGTCTCAGCCCAAAACATGACAACTCCTGGCTCTAGGAGCTTGGGGCTGGCACTCCTGCCTGCACCTTCACGAGGAAATGGGGCAAGCGGAGCAAGGCATTTTTGTTGGATCATTTATTTATTGTTCTGTGCAAAGCACAGGGTGTAACTATCACCAGTCATTTTTGGCTATTGAGCTAGCACCAGACATCACTATTAGAGCAAAACATATTAGCTCATCATGAATTTACTTTTAGCCACGGTGACTGCACGGCTTTCCTGTTTTTGCGCAATGCTGCAGGACATGAGACAGATCCCACAGTCACAAATTCCTCCTGGGTGGAGACTTGGTTATTGCAAACAGCCCTGTGGGTGTGGGGGCATCGAAGGAGGTTGACTGTTGGACTGCTTGGAGCTTGGTCTGACCCAACAGTGGCATCTACACCAGGATCAGGGCACAAGAACAAGAGTTGCCCATGTTGTTAAATTTTTTATGTGATCCCTGGTCTAGTTTTGGCCAAGGCTAATGAATGCTCTCCCAGATCATGTCAGGGCATGAGTCTGAGCTCTTCTGCTGGGTGGTTGGACTGTGAGGTCCCTGTTCTGGATGGTGAAAGAGTTCATCCTGGTGGCCAGGTGCTGCCACCTGGAATCAGAGAAGACAGCCAGCATTGCTGATACTCCTCTGTTCTTTCATAGCAGAGTACACCAATACCCAGGTGTGCTCCAGGCCTTTGGTTTGTCACAGGCTTTTAATGCAATTTATAGATGTATTTCCCAATAGCTTCAATACTTCATAGCTAATTTTCCCCAAAATATGTGGAAGTTAATGAAATAGTCCTAAAATCCTCTTGCTCTTCAGTTCATCTTATTTTTCCAGCATCCCTTTCTGCCCTAATGGGACTTCTCTAGATAAACACCTCAGAGAGAGGTGCTAGGAAATACTCCATAGTTGGGGATGTCCCAAAGCAGAGCACTTGGCAGCACAGCCAGCACGTACAAACCATGGCTGGGACACAGCCCTGGGCACTTGCCTGCTTGTTGTGGGGCATTGTTGATGTGGTTTGCACGAGAACATGCAAAAAATGTCCTCTAAGGACCAGGAATAGGCTTTACAGGTGTATATTCTGAACTGAGCCCTGTATCTCTCAATCCACCATATGGGATGAGGCTCAGCCTGGGATGTTCCAAAAGGGACATTAGCTGTGCCCAAACTGAGAAAGGAGCTCCCTGGTTCCTGGGCCTGGGCTTTCTTTGTGTGTCCAGAGCTGGGCAACAGAGCTGGGGAAGGCTCTGGAGCTCCAGGAGGGGCTGAGGGAGCTGGAAAGGGGCTCAGCCTGGAGAAAAGGAGGCTCAAGGGGGACCTTGTGGCTCTGCACAAGTCCCTGACAGGAGGGGACAGCTGGGAGGGTCCAGCTCTGCTCCAAGGAACAGGGACAGGAGGAGAGGAAATGACATCAAGCTGCACCAGGGGAAGTTTAGGTTAAATATTAGGAAAAAATTGCTCATGGAAAGGGGGGTCAAGCATTGGAACAACCTGCTCAGTGAAGTGGTGAAGTCACCATCCCTGAAGGGATTTAAAAGAGGTGTGGGTGTGGCACTTGGGGACGTGGATTAGTGATGGTTTGGCAGTGTTGGGTTAATGGTTGGACTGGATGACCTTAAAGGTGTTTTCCCAGCCTTAATTATTCTGGGATTCTATGTCTGTGTCCTAAATCTGTATCCAAGAAAGACCAACGTGCACCAGCCTGTCCTCTGTTCCAAGGACATCCAAGCCCCCAGGAGAGCACCAGGTCCGTACCACAAGTCCTGGAGCAAAAGGACCAGGGCTACCACAGCACCCATGGGACCCTAGCCATGCTCTCCTGCCTGGCTCTTCTGTGACTCCCAGGCTGGCTCCTTGCTCTTTAAACCACCAGTCACAGAATCCCAGGATGGTTTGGGTGGGAAGGGACCTTCAAGAGCATCCAGTTCCACCTCCCACTGTCCCAGGCTGCTCCAATCCCCACCCAACCTGGCCTTGGACACTTCCATGGGGATGGAGCTACTCAACCATCCTGGAAGTCATGGGGCTGTGCAGCCTCAACAGGGATATTACACACACTTATCTTCTGTTGACACTTCAGTTTTTGTTAATTTTGGGTAAACAGGCTCCCTCCAGCAGAACAAGCTCTCTTTTGCATTATGCTGACTTTTTGCTGCTATAATATAAAAAGCACATGGGCTTCTGCTGACGCAGTTATTCCAGCAAAATGTTTAAGTACGGGTTTAGCCTAATTCTTTGACAATATTCCCAGATTTATTACATGCAATGAGCAAGCACAGAACAAGTATTTCACTGACAACCTCTGGATTGGAAACAGACACAAAGAAATCATTTCTCTTCTCTGCAACATCCTAATTGGGCCTTTTACTCTCTGATGGACTGAAAGATTGCCAGTTTCATTCCAGGTTTCCTTATTCTGTCTCATGCATTAAAAAAATCTGATTTTTTCTGATGCCCTTTCCTGTTTGCAGTTTGATTCTCCCTTAGTCTTTTCAATATCCAGATGATACCAGACCTTCCAAGGTTTAAAGCCCAGCATTTCAGTATATGTTAAGTGACTTTAACATCACTTTTCTTTCCATATGTATCTGTGGATATTTAATGTGATTTTTCTGCCGTGCTACCAATTTTTTAGTACTATCAAGTTGTACATTTTAATAAATACTAAAATAGCTGAAAGACAGTCCACTTGGAAATTAAAATCAACTACAATTTGAATGTTACGTAATATAGCTTTATGGGGAAAAAATCTTGTAGAACTGGGTAAGGAGAGAAAGCAGTGGGAGTCAATAGAAATGTAATTCAGTTTTAAGGAAGTTATTTTAAAATCTGCAGAGTTAAACAGAGAATAATTTAATTTTTACAGAGTTTTTAATAACATCTAAAATTCTATCGTGCTGATTTAATATCAGCAAAGAGCTGAACAGAAAGGTATAATTTCCTGCTAAATTCTATAGGATCGTAACGTAGGTTTGTAACCTAAAAATAATTTTATGCCCAAGAGAGCACAGTTTCTAGCAGGAGGCTGCCTCCCCCCAGCTGCATCTGTCTGTAAGAAGTTTTAGCTCTAGAACCCTTTGCTTGCATTTTGTTTCTAATATTTCATCTCTATGCTGTTGGAAGGAAAAGAAGAAAGAGGCTGACTATTTCTTGTCTTCTTAACAAACTCAACATCTTGCCCTGTTTTGCCCAAATCCCTGCTTTTGGAAGCTCCATATCATGTCATAAATGCTACTTGTTTGAACAAACAGGGATTTATTTACAGCGCTGAAAGAACTTTTTGTGCTCCCTGCCTCATTTGCAACATTATTCCCGATTGATTTCTGCTGTACCTATTATTGACTTGCCAGCAATATTCCAAAGTAAGGTTGGGTCTATGTCAGAAAAATTTGTTGCCTCACACTGAGCCTTTTTCAGCACCGTTTACTCAATATTGTTCCTCTACCCAGCTACTGCTCCAATAAACCAAAACAGCTCGCTGTTGTCTGAAATGAAGAATAATTGGAAACACCATGCCTGCTTCTTTCAGCACAAGTAACAATTCGGCCATTTAGTGCTCCTCTAACACTCCTGAGCGCTGAACAACTCCAACCTTGGCTTCCTGCTAGCCAGGAATATTCAAACTCACCAGCTCCTGGCAGCGTTTTCCTCCTCGCTGCACAAGGACAGAGAGGTCGGGCTGAAGCCACACGAGGGATCTGAGTCACCACGTGAAAAAGCTGATGGGCAGAGCTGCAGCAACTTACCTGAGCACTTCCCAGCCCAGCCCAGGGCTTGCCTGGCATGTGGGAAGTAAGGAAGCCTTGAGAATGTTCTCCAGGAAAAAGCTGCAGTGGGTCTGATGGTGAATTCCTTTGGTTCCCTGGGTTTGTGCAGTGTCCTGGGCTCGCAGTGTCAGGATGAAGAAAACCACCCACATTTCACCTGGAGTGCTGAAGCTCTGGATGTGGGACCCTGGAGGACACACAGGACAGCAGAGGTAAGGCTGGGACAGATCCCACCAGGGCTGAATGGCAGCCTCCTGCTCCAGGTACTGGAGTTCATCCCCCAGAGGGAATATTCCAGGACTGGGCTGGAATGGTGATTACACTGAGCTATAAACCTGAGCAAGGCAATCCTCAGAGACAGCAAAGGGGATGTAGACCCAGCACAAAGCACACCAGTGTTGTTGTCTCCTTCCCAGCAGCTGGCTCTGACTCATCCCTTGGTTTCCCCATCCTACCCATGACTTGTATCTGCGGGGTGATGCACCTGTGATGTCACCTTCTTCCTGGATTTGACCCCCCATGACACATCCAGTGGCAAAAGTGCCTCCCTCACTTCTGCCTCTCTGAGCTTCAAGCCAATCCTGTTGTCTCGTGATCACAGTGATGCTGTGTCAGGAGTTCTCTTTTGCTTAGGAAAAGAAAACTCAGTCTTTTAGCACAAATATCTCCTGGAAGACATGGCACACTGACAAGGAGTCAGCAAGGCTCACCCTTGCTCATCCAATGGAGAAGATGTAGGACACCCCACCATCCTTTGATCTTTTCAGTCAAAGGTTGGACACCATGATCTTGGAGGTCTTTTCCAACCTTATGATCCCATGATTCTGTGCCTTGAAGAGATTTTCAACCACCACGAGTTTCACTGGGGAACCAAACCATCTGGGAATGGTTCTTTCCAACAGAGTCCATCTCAGCCCATTGGCAATAAAAATCTGTGAATCTTTCCCAGAGGAAACCACCCCCAGCACAGTCTGTGACCTGGTTTTGTTTTTTTTTTTTTTTTTTTTTTAAGGATATAAACCCAAGGCCCAGGATGAACATAGAGCAATAGGGACTTGCATGATGAATGTATCTAAAAAAAATACATGGAGATTGTACTTTACTTTTGGACCAGAAAATGTAGAGCAGAAGAATCCATCCAACAATCCATGAGTTGTCCAGAGGGCTGGAAGCATGCACAGATGGATCCCTATGTGACAGTGGCATAATGTTGGTCCAGCTTCCAGCCCAGGCATCCACTGGGCTTCATTTCACCTGTGCCCCAGCAGGAAAGATGAAACACCACGAAAAGCCACTTTTGATTCATTATTCATATTAATTGGCCACAGTTTAAAGCCTGTCATGAAAGAGGAGGGGGAGAGGGATCAGAACTCTGTCAACAAACCTCACATCTGAAAGCACAGCACAGCCTGGGAGATGCATCTGCTCCTACCCTTCAGCATGGGCAGAAATTCAGGCAATAAGGAGAATAATGAGGAAATTTAGTCCCTTCAAAAAGGTAATTCCCACCCACCATGCAAAAATGGGTGAGTTAAATTGCCCAACGACCCTTGGAGTAAAACGGGCTCCTGTGTCCTCTGTATTGGTAAAAGAAAAAAAAATAAAATTGGAGATGGACACACAGCCCAGCAGAGCCAGCAGGAATTCTCAAGGGAGATGTCCTGGCTCTACTGAAATGGATGGAAATCCTGCCACCAGATTTTCTGGGATTTCAGCCCAGGACTTTTGGATACTTTCTGCACACTTCTCTCGCTGTCTCTGCATGATATAGTGAAGCTGCAGGAAGCATTAGATTGCATCATTGCTTGGGCATCCCATGAAAAAAGCCTTGGCAATGCATTTTTGGGCTACTGGAGTAATTTTTGCCATCTCATGTGGCACATCTCTGACTGTTTTGAAAGTATAATTTGCTGGCACAAAGGCATCCTATATTATATCATATTTATTTATTAGTCCCTGGAAGTCCAGAGTGGTGGGAGGAGAGGAGTAGGGCCCATCTGGAAAATGTGTTACAGTCCATAAAACACTTTGAGTTTGAAAGGTTAGTCTGAATTATTCAGTGATCTTTTCATTATTTACAGGGGTTAATTTTGGGATTAAATTGGTGTATCCTCCACAGTGCTGGGTGGTGCCTCCGATGAGACAACATAAAACCTGTCTGAACAGGGCAGGGAGAAAATCCTCTTACCTTCACTGTGGAGGATGAGGAGAAATTCCACCTGGGTGGCAAAGTATCCATAGGATCCCTGAAGAAATCTCAGAATGGTTTGGGCTGGAAGGGACCTTAGAGCTCATCCAATTCCAACCCCCAGCTATGGACAGGGACAGCTTCCACCATGCCAGGTTGCTCCAAGCTCTGTCCAACCTGGCCTTGGACACTTCCAGGGATCCAGGGCCAGCCACAGCTGACAGGGAACAATTTTTAAGAAAAAATGAGCAGGTTCAGCCAAGAAGAAGATTTGGAAGAACAAGACCTTCTGTGATCCACGGCCAGGACATTTCTTTCCCACCTTGTACGTGGGATGCAGCTGGGGATCACTGTATCATTCAGGTTATGGAATTGGGTTTTATAAACAGGAAACTGAGATGTGCAGGGGAATGGGTGCCCAGATTTGCTATCACCCAACAGGTTGGACTCAAAAAGGGGGATGTTTCCTCCACATGACCAGGGCACCTCACACCACCTCCATCCTCTGCTCCATGAGATCCCCCTCACACAGGCAAGGAGCATCACCTGCTAGTTCACACACAGCATTTCCCAAGCTGTGAGGAGGCCAAATCCCACTTTGTAAGATGCACCTGGTGAAGCCACCATCTTCTAGTTGTGTGGTTCTCCACGTGGTGGGAGACTCGTGGGAGTGGAGGTGTTTTTTGAGGCAGAACATCTCCCTGCCCAGCCTGTGCTCAGCCTGGCACGGCTCATCCCTGCTGAGCTGAGCAGTCACAGGCTGGCAATGGGACCAGTGGGGTGTCCAATCCCAAAATTGGTGTAGCCATTGTCCTCCATCCCAACTGCAGCAGCACAAAATGCTGCCAAACACTGCCAGTGCTGAATGTCTGCAGCGAAATCAGCCGTCGGCATTCGGGGAAATATTGTGTCTGAAGTCATCAGAGCTGGTGCAAGGAAAGTGTCCAAACCCAGAAATCACAGGCAGTGGGTCAGGGAGGCAGATGGAGTCATGCTCACACAGCACATCGCATCATGAGTCAGGGCTTTGTCACCGCCGTGTGACCGGCAGGACGTGCTCAAAACCCAAAGTGCTGGAGCAAATCCCAACAGTGAGTGGTGCCCAGCTGGCTCAGAGGAGGCACTGCTGGCTCTGCATGGCTCCTTCTTCTGATGCAGAGCTCCCCATCCAGGGGAGATGGGCCCTGACCTGGAGAGATGTGGGGAACTCAATTCAGAGTCATGAGTGGTGTTGAGATCACTGCTTGCTCCTTTCTGAGGTGATGAGCTGATGCATTCCCCTGCTCTGCCCAGCCTGGGGGTCCCTGCCCATGCCCATGAGCCCCAGCCCAGAAAAGCATCACACAGGGAAGGAGCCACTGCTCACTTCACCCTCATTCCAGTGGTAGATTAGGTTTCCTACTGTGGTCTTGAAGCTCTTCTCTTCTTTGAGCTTGTCTGGCTTCCACTTGGAGTCATTGGGTCTTGCTGTGGCTGTTTGATGTTTAAAGAGCCCGTGTAAGCCTGCTCTCTCACATCCTGTGGAAGGGCAAACTTCTGCCCAGCTTATCAGCAGCTAAAAGCCAGAACTTCCTGACTGCTCACTCCAAGGCTTTGCCTCCAGCCCCCAAGGCATTGATCACAGAATCCTGGAATCAGGACAGCTGGAAAAGCCCTCTAAGATCATCAAATACAACCATTAACCCAGCACTGCCTAATTCCTCACTAAACCACGTCCCCAGCTGCTACATCCACATGCCTTTTGAACACTTCCAGGGATGGGGATTCCACCACTTCCCTGGGAAGCCTGTGCCAGTGCTTGACACTATTTTCAGTGAAAAAATTTTCCCTAATATGCAATCTAAACATCCTCTGGTGTAACTTGAGGGTGTTTCCTCTCATCGTGTTACTGGTTCTCATTGAGCACAGCCCAACCCCCTCTGGCTGTCCCCTCCTGAGAGGAAGTTGTGCAGAGCCACAAGATTCCACCTGAGCCTCCTTTTCTCCTTTCCCAGCTCCCTCAGCTGCTCCTGGTTCTCCAGCCCCTTCCCCAGCTCCATTCCTTACTCTGGGTGTGATATTCCTCTCCTGATCCTTTTACCTCTTTTCCAGCATCCTCTCACAAGCACGAGCAGGGCAGAGCTCCCCACCATGCACAGAAAGGAGGAGGATTCTTACAGAGGGTTTGCATCAACCATTTCAGCCAGTCTCACACTGGGAGACCTTACTGAGTTGTCTCCTGAACGATCCCATCTTTCAGAGTACAATCCTTCAGCAGGCAGGGATGACCAGCCATCCTTCTCCCTCAGTGGAGAATTTGCCATTAGCAAGTATTTAAATGAGCAGAGCTTGCTTGGGGAGCCCAATCTATTCACCCCACCGTGTGTGATCAGAGAGAGGCACTTCAGCAGCAGTGACTCTGTGTTTACCACCAGACTCCTACCTCACCTTCCAAACTGCATTTGGTGCTAATTCCCAGCCAAAGCTGGAATTCAAGGTCTGCCAGGCAGACACTTTTTAATCTGTTTTGCAAATAATAATTTGTGATAATTTTCAGTGCCAGTTTTTAATGGAAATATATCCCCAACAAGTGAGTATGTAGTGTGAGATGCAAGGACAAAGGTCTGAGAATTTTGTACTGTCATCATTGCCTCTATCAAACAAACCTGTAATTTCACTCAAGAATGCTAAGCCAAACTCAGTTAAAAATGCTGGTTTTCTATCAAAACCAACTTGACTGATACTGATTATATTCTTGTCATTTTATACCGTATGGACTGAATTGCATGTCCACTGTTCTGCATGGGAATGTTGTCATGGCTATAATTACCTGTGCTGCCCTGCTTGCCTTGTCATCAATCAGCACTGGATGGGGCTTGGAGCAACCTGGTGCAGTGGAAGGTGTCCCTGCCCAGGGCACAGGGGTTGGAATAGATTATCTTTAGGGTCCATTCCAACCCAAACCATTCTAACATTTGATGATCTGTGGTTACCCTTCTCCTGGCCCTCAGGAGCTCCTCCAGATGCCAAGGCTTGCAGAGTTATTAACACAAGCAATCCAGAGGCCTATGGAGGCAGCTCCTGAGGACCACTTGATGCAGATTTCCTGGATGGCTAATCTAAAAATATTTGTGTGTAGTAGATATCCAATATCCTGCTTGGTTCTACCAACAGAGGAGACTCATCTCACCTAATTTTAGCTGCCAAAACGTCAGGTGTTCGGTGTGAGCCAAGTCTGGCCTCCCCCTCTCTAGTCAATGGAGGGAAGCAGTTTTAGAAAGCAACTCATCCCACCCATCTCTGGAGCAGCTGAATCACTCTCCAGAAGAGGTGTCTCTCTCCATCAGCTGCTCACAAAGGCAAAGCAGGCAGCTGCATCAGGCACTGAGGCTTGGTAGCCCTCTTCCCTTTTGGCAGTGGTTTAACATCTCCATTGCAGCACTCCCTTTGCTCCTCATTTACCTGAAGTGCTTCTTCTTATCTTCCTTGTGCCCCTCAGCCCAGCCATTCCTGTATTGCCTCTCTCATTTACAGTTCTCTTAATTAATTGGTGCATGGCACTTTCTATCCAGCGTCCATATCCCCTTCTTCCCCTGCTTTTTGCTGATTATATTCTGCTTTTTATTTCTTCTTGCTGTTTTCATCTTGCTGTTCACCCAAGATGAGCACCACACTGAACACTCAAGATTTTTGGACATCTTAAAAAAAACCTCCTCCTCTCAACCTTGCCTTTTCCACTCAGGGAGCTCTATCTCAATGTTTTATCCCATTTGTCTCCACAGCTTTGGGAAACCTACTGTGCCACCAGCTGCTGTGTCTCTCTTTGGGTCTGTTCTCTCTTAGTTCATACCAAATGCTGTTGCAGGTGATGTTCACGAGGCTGTGAACAGCCACCAGCTCACAGCCCAGTGATAAATATAATTTTATCTGTCATAATGAGGCTTGAACCAGTTGGCTCACATTTGGTGCAAGACCATTTGTGTCAGAAATTATCTCCTTTAATTTTGAGGAGGCTTGGTGATGTTTTGTTTTTCTTCTGCTGGCTGCAGGAAGCTTGTCTTATACCTGACTCATGCTGATGTTCCTCTTAACAACAGTTGCATTTTCTGTAGCGTGTTATGAAGATGAACTCGTTGAAAAGTTTATTTGACTTAGTTCTTCAACTCTGTTGATTCTCAGATGGTTCAAATACCTGCTCTTGGGGTTGACTACAATCAGCCTGACTCGATTTTAAAACTGAGAGGGTGGAGAAGTAATGTGAGCCAACAAGACCAAGCTTCTAATAATGTTTTACCAATAAATCAGAAAGAAGTATCAAGACAAACCCCATTTCCTCTCCATTTCTCTGTCACTGCAAGGGAAACGGCATCACTGTGCTTTATTGAGGGTCCTGAATTTGCTGGATGTGAGAGGCTGCAGAAGTACAGGCAGTTACTACTGCAGGCTCATGCTCGTAAAAGGTGTTCTGGGTTTGGAGAACACTCAGATCTAGTTTCCCTTTTAAATAAAGTGGCTCACATGATTACCTCCGTAATGAGCTGGGACCTACAAAAAACACGCTGTAACTACCAGAGTTCAGAAGCAGCATTAGTACAAAGGAGCTCCTTTAAATGCCCCGGAGCCAGATTTACAAAGACAGATAAGACACGGCCTGTGAAAAATCAGACACCGAGTTCAAATCTCAATTCTCCTAGGACTCATATGTATTCATTTCTCCTCCCTCCCTCCCTTTCCTCCTTCCCCGCTGCTTTTGCCAAAGGAGATGAGCTGGTTACTGTTAATGGCATCATCCCGAGCGTTTCTCGTGTTTCAGTACTGAGACTTGTTAAGGAAAATCCCCGTGTAATGGCATTACTTGGCACTTTTGTGCTGCACAAGACACCATCCACAAGCACAAACTGCTTAAACCCCATTCATCCCCCCTCTGCCAAACACCAGGGCTGGGTGGGTTTTGCTGGTCCCATGGTGGAGAAGGAGAGGAAAGCAGGGGCTGTTCTCTGCTCCTCCTGCCTTTCTGCCTCCCTCCATCCACACCTGGCTAGGGGTGGCCAGTGAAGCTTTTTTTGCTGCCTGTGCTGGTGGGGCACAGCTGAAAAATGGGAGGGTTGTATGAGCCTTTCTTGATTTGGCATATTCAGTCCTCTCCTCTTCTCCCAGCTCAGTGCTCTGAGAGGAAAAAAAAAAGTGAAAATACATTGGTAAAGAGAAATTTTCTGCCTGTGCATCCCAGTGGTGGGAATTCAACTGTGCAACAGGTTAAGGGCTGGACAGCTCCAGTCAAGGCAAAGGTGACCAGACTGCCCTGGTCCCACCTCTGCAATTAGGTCTGCCAGAATGAAGGAGAAGCATTTCCCAAAATCCTGACCCTGAGGTCCTCCTCAGCTACCAAGATCCTCCCCTTCCACCAAGCAGCAGAGGAAATGCTCATACCTCCTGCAGGAAATGGTGCAGCTGGGCAAATCCTCCCTGTCCCTCCCTTAAATTATTTAATGTCCTACAGGAGCAGATGACCCCTGCTAAGCAGACTGTCAGGAGAGCAGCAGCCTTTGATGCAGTAATTGGAAATTTCCATTCTTTGCTTGCAGCTCTGAAAAACAAAAGAGTCTAATATACTGGGAAATCTCCATGCTGAGCTAGGAAATTTCCATGATGGAAATTTTTAATATATTCTCCAGCTTTAAATACACAGGTTGATGAGGCTTGGGGTGTCTGTTTTGTGTTTTGGTATTGTATTTGGGGTTTGTGGTTTGGTTTGTTTCTCTTCCCTTGTTTGCTTTGCAATTTGCTTGAAAGAATCAATGAGTGGCTGTGGGAAGGGTTGGAAAAATCAGCCTGACCAGAGGAAAGTGATGCATTTGCAGGAGAAACACGTGCAGGACTAGCAAGGCACCTGTAACACTCCTGGCCGAGCCAGAGATAATGGGAACCTGTATTTTAACGAGAGGGTCACTGCCAGAGGACAGAGATGACTCTGCAAGAAGCTCTGCAGCACAGCTTGGAAAGGTTGGAGCTTTTGATGCTCTTAAAAAGCCAAGGAGCCCAGAGTGAATATGCCTTTGCCTCCCTGAATATTTTGCACAAGGAAAAAGCAGGAAAAGAGTGGAAATCAGCTCTTAAGGGGAACCTGTGCGAGCCCTCAGTCTAAATACCTGGCAGTTCTTGCCGGTGCTTTGAACAGAGAGTTCTCAGGGACAGAAAATATGGGAGGGAATTGTCAGCTGTGCTGTAAAAATGATGATGAGGAGCTCGTAGGAGCGAGGGTGGGAGGACAGCAGAGGAAACACATTGGAAGCAGAGCTGCCGCCTTTCCTGGCTGTAGCACTGGGACTGCACGGGCTCTGTGCTGGATTCTGCAAATCCTCCCAGGCTGGACCCAGCTCCCTGTTCCCTGTCCTGTCCCATGTGGGTGCTGGGGTGGCTCCTGTTGATGTCAAGCAGCAAAATGCAAAGTGGCCCTGATATTTCAAAGTAACAAGGTGAAAACAAAATCCTACCAAGATCCCTCGGCGTGCCAAGCCCCCTCCATCCAGTGGGACAAACCAGCAGAAGTGGTTGGTTTGTTACCCACTGGACTATTTATTAATCAGAAATTAGAGATTTATGGGGGTGGAGATATTGAATCTTCATTTTGTCAGGCAGGTCCGTGTGAGCAGCAGGGGTGGGGAGGAAGGGAGGGAGCCAGCCCCACACCAGGAGCTCTGGGTTTGGTCCCCAGGGACCTTGTGGGGCCAGTGCAGACACAAAAACCTGCACAAAGCCAGCCTAATCCAAAGACAATGGGAGTTCTTGGCTGGCTTCTTTCTAATGCCCCAAAAGGTGTTTACTCCCTTCAGCCCCATGCTCCCAAGTGCATTCAAGGTGTTCCTGCCAGTTCCCAGTGTGCAGGACCTCAAAGGAAACACTGAACTGGGATGGATGGCTGGGTGAGCAGTCAGTTCTCCATGTCCAAGCACACAAAACTAAAAAACAAACTCGTGGCACAGCAGGGAACTTCACCTCTCTTCCAGCTGGAACAGATCATTGCACCAAAATATCAAAGGTTTTATTTAATTGTGCTCCTGCAGGGCCCTTTGAGAACAGAATCACAGAATCATTGAGGTTGGAAAAGACCTCTAAGACCATCAAGTACAGCCATTAACCCAGCCAAGGCCAACACTAAACCATTTCTCCAATATCTACATGTCATTTAAATTCCTTCTGGGGTTATGACTCTCTCTGCCCTGAGCAGCCTTTTCCAGTGCTTGACAGCCCTTTTGGTGGAGATATTTTTCCTGAATTTTTCCTAGTCTGGGAGAAGATGTGTTCAGGTGCCAGTGGGTGAGATGAGGTAGGATTGGTCCTTCTGAGCACAAACCCTGTTGCCATTGGGTCAAGTCATGAGCGTATCCTGAAGTTCCCCTGTGCTTGTCCATCACTTCAGCCCTAAATACCGAGACACTAAAACAAGTTACCTCTAATGGGCCAAGAGCTGAACTGCTGAGTGTCTGCCTGGGATGTGTTGACTACAGATGACAAAACAACAGCTAAATCCTGCTCTGAGTTTGCAGTAAATGCAGAGAAGAACAAACCCTTAGGGTACAATCCATCTCCCTGTAAAACAGACATCACACTCCACCATGAGCAGAATTACTGAGCTCAGAGTCTGGCTCCACCACACAAGTGGGTGGATCCAAGCCTCACAGACTACAAAAGTGGGTGACTTTGGCTAGACAGATGGCTTTGTCACTGAGATCTCGTATTCATTTATGTGTCCTTCAATCTGAGTCCATCTGCTGCCTCCTGTGCCAAGCACAGGAGGTGGAAGCCATCACTGGGGTGAGTCCTTTGCTCTGGGTTTGTGCTCCTTGCACAGCCCATCCTGGTCCTTGTGTAAAATCCCAGGTACAGCAAGAATCTGAGCCATGTGCTGCTTCCCTCTGAGTTAGGTTGTTCACCTGGGGAAGAAAAAACCACAAAAACTCTGATGGATTTTAACTGTCCTTTGCTAATTATGGTATATTTCTATTTTCTTTCAGATTTCCTCTTCACCTCTGCTGCCAAAGAGTCACTTGAGTCATTTCCTCCATCCTGGAGCTGAGCCAAGCTCAGGATCAGGTCTCCAAAATCAAGACCACATCTCTGAGTGGGAGATGAGCCAGAGCCCAGGACCTGGTGTCCTGAGCCTGGCACGCAGCTGGGCCCCTGCTCCAGGATCATGGCACTCGGGGTGTGATTTCAGGCTGCTGCTCGCTGGGTTTTTCCACTTTGCAAACTCAGCTTGACCTTAGAGCTCAATTCACCGCTGACTGCCTGAACCCAAGCCAGGCTTGCCACCAAACAGGGTCACACCTGAACTTTTTGGGGCTCAGGGAATCATCCAGCCTGAGCAGGGAACACACCCCCAGGCTGGCTAATTGCTGATTCTCGCTCCCTGCAGAGGGAGAGGGCAGGAGGAGGGCGGGTTGCTGCTGTCTGTGATGGCTTAGCAAGCTGAATGACTTTTGGACCTCTTCCTCAGGGGCTTTACTCCTGAAAATGATTTATTAGGACGGTCTGTTTGATTTAATGTGATACGGACGTGCTTTATGGGTTACAAAACTGAAATCTGATGATGAATCTTCAGCAAATCTGCTGCCAATTGTATTTTACCTCCCAGAACCTTCAGCAAATGCTGCCAATAGTGTTTTGCCTCTGTTCCCTTCCATATTCCAGGAGATTTGCTAGATTTGTGTTTGACTGGGTGGGGACTTTAAGCTCAATAACAGTTTGGCCAGCATAGGTGAAGTTTTACCAGCTCATAGAAACCGTACATCAAATTTACAACTAAATATTCACAGCTGGGAGATTTACATCGAGGCTGAAGCTGTTGAAATAATCAGTCATGGAGCAGCCATGCTTTCTGGCCAGCCAGAATGATCCCATCCAAGTGGAACCAGCTCCAGAGTGGTGCCTGCTCTGTGCAGAGTCACACGGGTGAACCCAGCGACGGCGAGCACCAAACACCGTCAGGAATTGTGATTCCTCCATGGATAATTCATGAGCATAATAAGCAGCCACATTTGTTAAAGAAGCTGGTGCTTATGAATGATGCACTTACGGCTCTGCTCTGGTTTTCTTAGCGCTTCTCCCAGACGCTGGAACATTCTCCACATCGCACATTCAACAGGATTTGTTCCAGGGAATTTTTACTGTTCCCTCTTAGCTTGGGTTCCCAATGAAGCAAGGCTGATGCCTTTGAGCATTGTTTATTTGGAGCCCCACTTCCATACCTGCCTCTCCAGCACCTCTCAGAGCTGTTGAACTTGGTGGGTGTGTTCATCTGAATTTACCAGATGCAGAAGTGAAAATTGCCCAGAGAAGCTGTGGCTGCCCCGTCCCTGGCAGTGTCCAAGGCCAGGCTGGCTGGAGCTCTGAGCAGTCTGGTCCAGCGGGAGGTGTCCTTAAAATGACAAGGGGTTGGAGCTGGATGATCTTTAAGGTCCCTTCCAACCCAAACCCTTCTGTGATTCTATGAGCCTTTTTGGGAGTTTAATGAAAGCAAGCAAAGGGGAGCAGCAAGGAAAGGAAAGATTACAGGCTGACTGCAACTCCCCTGGGAATGCAGAGAGAAATGAACTCTTGTAAGACCTTTGCCTGCAAGCAAGGTGAGCCTCAACCCCATGAGGCAGAAGAGAATTCACACTCAAAATGAATCCTTATCAGGACCCTTATCTGTTGCTTCCGTATCTACTTTAGGGAGCTTTAACATTTATTTAAAAGTTGTTATTTTAAAGGAATAAGTACCTTGTGGTGCAGCATCAGAAGAAAAACACAGTGAGAGGCACCATTAGCAGGTGGAGCCGAGCAGAAAGCGCTGCCTCCCATTGTGATGCTGCGTGGGGCTGAGCAATGGAGAAGGAAAATATTAAACAGAAACAGGCTGTGATATTGGCTGACAGCCTCAGCACAGGCCCAGGGGTTTGGAAATCCAGGATCAAATCATGCCTGCGATAACAACTCCTTTCATTGCCCACACGGGCTTGGGGGTTTGGCTACCTTAGTTAAAAGGAGTGGGGATGATGCAAGCTGTCTCACAGGATCGTTCCTGTCCAGCAATATGAAATCACTTGATGTGCTCAGAGGTTGAAAGCACCCTGCAGTGAAATAAAAGGCACCAGCCATCACTCCTGTAGGCATTCAACGCTTCTCCCTACCTTTGACAGCTGCCACGCTACGGCAGAGATTGTTCTGCTCAGCCCCAGCTTCAGAATCCAAATTTAGAACGTGTCCTATGACAGGAATCATTTACATGACAAAATCTGCCTTTCTCCAGATTCCTCTAATTAAGTCCTGCCTCCCTCGCAGCTCTCCCGCTGCTGGAGCGTTGCAGGGGAGCCGCCGTGGGAAAAGCAGCGTGTCTGTCTGCAGGATGCTCTCCTGAGCCCACCAGGGTGGAGCTGGAGCTGCACATCCCTCCGTGGGATGCTCTCCTGAGCCCAGCTCAGTGCTCAGTATCTCAGGGTCAGCCCCCACAGCCCTCCTGCACTGGCTTCAATCTCACCATCAAGCTACAGATGGGACAGAAGACTTCCCTCGGAACAATTTTTAGGGTGAATTTGGATGTTTTTGTAAAGCCTGCTGCGAGCATCTGATTAAAAATGGATGTTGACAAATTTTTGGCATCACCTGGGTCTCCACTGAGTGCCTGTGGTGGAAAGATCCACCATGGTCAACAGCAGTTTCTGTCCTCCAAAGGATGTGCTGAGCTGCTAACGTGCCTAGCAGCTTGGAATCAAAGCTCCATGGCCACACAACTAGGAGGATTTTAGGAAATCCCACATATCCTTCAACCTATTCTAGAAAGAAAAAAGGTCCTTTCTTACTCATCCTGGGGTCACTGAGGATGTCTGAGCTACTTGCAGCAGAGTAGTTTCAAAGACTTCCTCCTTGAATAACTGCTGTCTTCCCTGCTGGGAAGATCTTACGTGTACCCGGCAGAGGAGCTTCTTCCTCCCACGGGAGGGATGTGCGTGGAACCTTCGTGGCACTCCCCACCTCTGCAGCCCCCAGGAGGGTCAAACCTCCCTTCAGATCTGCCAAAGATCCCCCAGCTGAGGCACCCAAAGCTGGTGGGCACTGCCCGAGTTCGTGGCACAGATCAGGGGGGTCAGGGTGCCACCCAGGCTGGGGGCACAGGGGCAGGGTGGCCACAGTCAATGAAACACAAAGGAAGGAAGGGTGGTACTGGCAGCTCCAAGTGCTGCAGCTCATCTGGCTCAAAAAAGCCTCCCTGGGATGGGTCAGTGTTTGTTCTGCACTGGTGGCACTCGGCCATCCCTGTGCTGGGATTTGGTGCTGCTGATATTTCTGCAGACAAGGGCACACAAGCAGCAGGAAGCTCCAGGAAGCACCAGGCCATTCCCCACTGGTGCCAATGGAGAAGCTCTTCCCATGGAGCAGCTCCTCCTCCTCCACACTCTCATTTCAGAGCAGCCACAGGCTCCATGCCCTCCAACCCAGCTCCAGCAGTGATGCTCTCATATCCCCATGAGGACAGTGTGTTCCTCCCTGCTCCATCCAGGGGATGACCTGAGTCCTCTGCCCACCCCTTCATCCATCCCTCCATCAAATTCCAGCTGAGACCCTTGCAGTGTTGCCTTGGGAGAGAACACTCAGGATGTGCTGGTCACCAGCAGCACCTGGGACTCAGCCATTATTGGGAAAAACTCCTTTTCTTGAACCTGCAAACCCCCAGCAGCACCTTTGGATGCTGCCAGCAGGTTCTCCCTGCCTTTCCTCCACAGATCAGCACTTGGGGCAGGTGCCTGAGCTTCCATGGACACAAAATTCCTGCCACAGGCGACCTCTTATCCCAAACAGGAGCACATCAGTTCCACACTCTCACCCTCTGTGCAGAAGGGATCATTTCACTCAGTTATTCCAGCCAGATTTCACCAAAGTGACCACAATCCAGGGTCTGTTTCTATGTCTGATGCCAGCCACATAATGCTCTTAATCTTGGTGATTGTAGTTTATTAAGGATCTTGGAAACTGCAAAAATGGTTTTCAGAGGGATAATAAAAAAATAAAGCAAAAATTTCCCAAATTCCAAATCAGGGAGGAAATTCCCTCAGAGGATCATGGCTGAAAACAAACATGTTTTTGTGCTTCCAGAAAATCAGCAAGACTAACAGTGCCATTGTTTGTGTAAGGGGGATTTCCACATTTCAGGGAACAGCTTGGAAGCCAGCACAGCAGCTGCTCTCAGGAGAGCAGGAATTGTGAACCAGCACCAGGAAAAACCACAGCAGGTTAAAAAAAATGGGATTTTTTAAAATGATCATCCAGATATAGGCTGTGTTTTGGTTTTTCTTTCCTTTCTGTGCCTGCTCTCCAAACCTTTAGGGGGCATATTTTCCTGCTTCCCTCATAGCATGAGGAACAGAAATACACCCGGCTATTTTTGCCCCTCATAAAAGCTCCTTGTCACAGAGCCATGTGACTCTGGCCATCCTTGCATCACTGAGGGCATGAAATATCACGAGATTTATAATAAAATTACATGAGTCAGCAGCGCTGAAACCTACCATGAGAAACAAGAATGCCCTCCAGAGGGGGAAAAAGTGGATTTCTAAAATCCACGCTGGGCTGCACATTAGGACAACACACATTTGGTACCTAGGATTTTTTTCCCAGATGAAGAACTCCATGGAGAACCCCTCTGTATCATCCTGGAAGAGCCAGGAGACAGCACCAGGATGATTCCATTGCAGTGGTGAGACCAAAAAGGGACACAGCCATGGGAAGAGCAGGAAGGGAATGACAGGAGGTGAGGGGGAGAACCTGAGGGAGCCAGAAATTGCTGTCTTGTCTTGATGGCCCTGATGATGAGAAAGCCACTGAGGGGCTGGAGCATGTCCAGACAATGGGATGGAGCTGGGAAAGTGTCTGGAGCACCAGGAAAAGCTGAGGGAGCTGGGAAAGGGGCTCAGCCTGGAGAAAAGGAGGCTCAGGGGGGACCTTGTGGCTCTGCACAACTCCCTGACAGGAGGGGACAGCCTGGGGGGTTGTTGATCCCAAAGAACAAAGTGACAAGAGGAGAGGAAATAGCCTCAGATTGCACCAGGAGAGGTGTTGGTTGGATATTATGAAAAATTTCTTCCCTGGAACAGCTGTCCAGCACTGGAGCAGGGATGTGGTGGAATCACCAATCCTGGAAGTGCTCTCAAGACTGTTGCACTTGAGGACAGGGGTTAGGGGTAAACACTGGGTTCATGGTCGGGTTTCATTGTCCCAGAGGTTTTTCCAACCTAGATTCCAGGATCTTAAGGACATCTTCCAGCCTGCACAGCTCTTTGATTCCACGGGGATGGATGCTATCACCACAAACACTGCAGGGAGACATCCCAGCCTCAGCTGATCGCCCTGGCTGATAGCGTTTGGAGATTACCATATCCCTGGGCTGGGCTGCCTGCCAGGAAAACATGACTGGGAAGGCGATAAGAAGGGTGCTCTACGGGGAGGGGATGGCGTGGCTGCTGCCAGGGGTGTTACCTCATCCCCTCTGAGTAAGCACCGTGTGACCACCCTGAAACTGGAGCAGGGGAGGTGGCACGGCGACCCTGGCAGGGTCACCTTACTCCTGCCACCACGGATGGACCTGTGACAGATATGTGGTGGGATGGGGCAGGTGCTTGGGATGTGCTGCTGGAACATTTGTTCTGCCTTGGTGCGCACTGGGAGCAGGGAGGGTGGTTGTTGTGTGGGTAAAGGAGTGTGGCTCTTCTTGGGTCTGCCCTGCTAGGGGATGCAAGGTCCTTTTGGGGCATGGGAAGAAGAAATCACTGCTCAATTTAATACTTTCTGCCATGAATTAGATGAAAATCTCATCAGAAAAGGCTCCAGGATGTTTGTGGTGGGACACCCTCAGCGAGCAAAGATGAGAAACGCAAGTTGGGAAGACCCTGGCTTAAAAATATCCCTGCAACCTTCAATGATCCCCCTCGTGTGGGTGAGTCCTGATGGCCCTTAATTGAGCTATTTTTTTCACTGAGCTGCTGCTTCATTTAGTGCTCAGGATGTGCTGTGCTGGGTTAATGAGCAGCTAATCAGTGTTGTTCTTTGGCTGCTGGAGGCTGAGCCCCGCAGAGCCCGGACCTGGCAGCCCTGGAGGAGCAGGGATCCTCCTGCCCTTTCTCCAGGAGCAGGGAAGGCACCTGGTGGGCTTTGAGTGCGCTGGGATTTCACTGCTGTCAGTGAAGATGTCTCATCTGAACGCCAATGGCACTTTTGAAGATGATGGCATTCACAGGAATCCAGAGATCAGTCCCACTCCACAGCTGAAATCCACAAATATTTTTTTAAAAGGAGAAACATTTTACTTTTCCCTACCCCTGTTCTTAGAAGGGGCTGCCTGGTTTTGGCTGAAGTTTGAGCATTAGTACAAAACACTCAGCACAGAAAACTTCTGCCCAAGTGTTCCAGAGTTCACAGTGTTAAAAGCAAGGTAATACATCTTCTAGTGGGAAGCTCTGGGTGATTTACAAACCCATCCTGGTGTGCTACCTACAAGTTAAAAATCATATGTCTCCATCACTCAGTGGAATTAACTGCTCCAGAGAGCAGCTTAGCTCAGCTGAGTGCCAGGCAGGAAGGGGAACGCTTTGAAAGATCCAATTTCCAGATTAGACTCAGCCATGTTTCGCTTGTTCTTCCCTAAAAAAAAATCTTTTTAAACAAACAAGCCATCAAAGGTACCAGAAAAATCATGGCATTTAGTTTTCTTAGGGTTTCTGAGGAGTTCAGGAGACAAAAATAATTATGGAACTATAATAAATTATGATCTCAATCTGATGAGATGAAGGACAACGAGGAAATTCTGAAATTAGAAACACCCATGATAAGCACAGAAACAAACACCTTGTGTCTTTCCACACCTCTTGCAATCCCACCAGTGCAGGGTCTCTGTTTGGAGGGAGAAACTCCCATAAATGTATTAACTAAAGAAAACAAAACTGAACAAAAAGGGCACCTGATGTGTTATAGATTGCCTGAAAAAAGCCATTTCAGAGGGGACCTAGCTCTTAAACTTGAAGGTACTTCCCCACAGAATGAAAAGCTTTTGTAAGGATTAACTTTGTGCTATCCTGTGAACTCAACAGGCATGTGGTACCCCTTAAATGTGGCTTTGACACATTAACAGACATGGACATGTTTACAGGACAAACAGAACCATTTATGTGAAACCCCAGGTTTTGTGGGTGGGCTGTGGAGTGTCTCACTGAAGCATCTTTATAATTCACAAGAAACAAAGATCAAAACATTAAAAATGCCAATTGTAGCAGCAGGGGCTGATTTGCTTCATTTTAAGGTTGGCATCAAAAATGACAGACCAACCTCCAGGTGCAGCTTTGGGTGACTGAAGGGAGCCAAGGGTGAGGACAGCAGCAGGAGGCTCCTGTTTACTCCCAAAGTCAGGGAAGATGAGTGTTGTCCCTTTCTCTGGAGTCTGGGATGAGGAAGGACAATCCTTCCTCAAATCTCCAGCCCTGGGGGTGCAGTGGGTGCCACCCAACCGTGTCCCCCCCGGCTCCTGCACCAGGCTTGGTCCTCGCTGCCTCTGCTAAACCTGCAAAGACTGCCCAGAACATCCTGTTTTGCTGCCAGCCACTCATGTCTAGGCCCTGAACCTTCTCCTGGAGCAGCTGCAAAGACAGGGCAGGAGCAAGGTCCTGCCCTGCTCAGAGGGATTCCATCACCTTGGGATCTCACCAAGGAATTTCCTCCGTGTGACCGCAGGGAAGAGGCCACGAGGGACAAAGGGCAGGGGCTCCTCAGTGGAGCAGGAGCCTGGACAGCTGGGATCCCCCTGGGCTCATCACTCCAGAGTCACTGCTGGGGATGGAGTCACCTTTGGCCAGCCTTGGCTCCTGCTGGTTTGTCAGCTCAACACCTGGAACCTGCATCTGGACACTGTGAGGCAAAAGCTGGTGAATCCAGTCCCTGCTTCTCTGGGATGAAAACCAAACTCAAAGCCTGGCAGCAGGTAAGTCACACAGAACATCCAAGTGAAGAGCTGCTCATTGAGGGAAGGAGGAAGGATGTCTTTATCTCTGGGCAGGTGATGGCTGGAGGTGCTGGAGAGCAATGCCCTCGATGGCCCTGCTGAGGAGAGCTCCCACAAGCTGTAAATCAGCATCAAATCCAGCAGCTGCAGACCTGCTGTACATCACTGAGAGGGAGATGCCTCCCAAGTGACTCACAGGAGCTCCAGGTATTTGATAGAAGTAGCCAGCAGTATTTTTCTGCTGTGCTGGAGTGTTGGTTCGTTGTGTGGAGTGGAGAATATTTCAGGATTTGGAAGGTGGAAGCGTTGTGCAGGTGCTGGAGGGAGGGTTCACACTCTAGCCCATGTGGCATCTGTGGGTGAGCCCACATTACAGACAACACCTCAAAATTCTCTGCTGAAATTTAGCCAGGGCAGACCCAGTTTAGCCAAGAAATGATGCTCACACAGTGGTCCAGCTCCTGTCAAGCTGGCACAGTCAGTGCCATTCTCTGTATCCTAAGGGATGTGCCATGCTTTTGGCCATTTCTTGGGAAGGGACACTGTATCCCACACGATGGAGAAGCCATCCCACCCTGCAAGCTGTGGTTAAGGCTTTTGGTCTCTCTTTGCCTCAGTTTTCCATGTACAAAACAGGTCTGGCTCTTTTCCTATCCCTGCAGAGCTGCATGAGGATGAGTATATTAAAAACTTGGCTGTTGTTCAGGTTCTGGAGTACTGGGAGTGACTTAGATAGATGGTTTAAAGCCAATTAAAGCAAAATCTTTGCTCTGGCCATAGAGGGAAGATATGTCAGGTCACCCAGCCCTCATCCCTGCCAGTGTAGAGTTGTTCTATTTATTTTCTGATCTTCAGCCTTGTCCAAGTGTACATGCTGGAGGCAACTCACTGTATTACCACCAGGAGAAAATTCAGCATTTAACCTAAACACTCCCTCTCTTCATTTCACCCCTGTATTCCCATTTATCCCCCTGGCAATCCATTGTAAAGCTTGTTTCCAAGCTAATAACAGGAGTCACAGCAGTGAGGAGATAATGTCACGTTAAAGGGATGAGTCTGTTTGGCCTGGGAGCATCATCTGGATGAATTCAACGCTCCTGGTGCCTGAGATGATGCAGAATGGATCCCCTGCATCAAGTCCCCTCCTTGTTCACACCTCTCTGGCACAAATGTAGGGTTTCATCCATCATCAGAAAAGCCAGTCTCCTCCAGGTTGTGCTTGAAGGTGGAAAAAGCATGATAAACACATGCAAAGGGGAAATGTTTGCTGAAACACTCACTGCCCTGAAGTCCATGGCAAAAACACGGTGCTGGCTTCTCAAAGTGCAGCCCTCACCTCACCCCTTGGGCATAAATCCCTCTCAAACCTGATCTGTTTATTTTCATTTGCCTCCTTGTCTCATTTTCACTCCAGCTGTACAGACACAAACCCATTTGTGTTTCACGTCCTTACAAGTGGAGTTTTATTCAGAGCTTTCAGAAGGTGTTTTTTGTTCCTGGTGTCCCCAGGGGACAGCTGGGATGATGCTGTTCCAGCACCACGAGCTGCTGAGGGCTTGGCTGTGCTGCTTTTGTGCAGAAGATCCTTCACTTCCACTTTAATTATGGGTATTTCAGACCAAAGGTTGAGAACAAATAGGGTATTTTGGTAGGTTTTCACACTTGTAAAATTAATAGGCTCCTCAGCACCACCCTGGGAAAGGATTAGCTCAAGATGCACAAGAAAATACGCACAGGCAAAACTTTTTGTTGCAAGGAAACTTTTCTCCAATCCCCCTGTGCATGTCCATGGAATCATTGAATCCCAGAATGGTTTGGGTTGGAAGGGACCTCAAAGATCCTCTATTTCCAATCCCCTGCCATGTGCAGGGACGTCTTCCACTACCCCAGGTTGTTTCAACCCAGCCTTGGACACTTCCAGGGATCCAGGAGCATCAACAACTTCTCTGCACAATTCCTCAGTTACTATGTTATTTAATCCTGGGTAGGACTGTCACCAAAATAAACAAATCATTGCAGTCTGCAGCTGCTGTAGGTGCTTGGTCACAGCACAGGGGCACAGGAGCAGAGGTGGGGGCAGGATCTGAGCCTGTGGGATGTGCCTGCTCCAGGCTGGATTCCCCTGTGTGATGTTGAGGACATGGATGTGCTCTGAGGATTCTTGGTGTGAGGAACTTTATGCTGTCCACATGGATGCCTTTTAACCATGTTTTTATTTTGTAAACAGCAATCAGTCATGGCATTATTTCTTTTTAATCAAAATCTTTTCATGTCCCCCTTATGCAGCCTTAGGAATGCCAATGCTCTGATTACCAGAAGGCATTATTTTGAGTCACTCTCCATCAGTAGGATCATCATCTTTTGAGAGAAATCTGTGGCAGCCTTCAACCACTAGAGTGGAAATAATTTTTAAAAACAATTTGACTTGTCACCATTTTCTTTGAACTCCCTGATGACTCCATCCATTTGTCTGTTCAGCCCACCCAATTCCTCACATCTTGCAAGGTGTTTCCATCAGCTCTGGTGACAGCAGCAGGTCCAGCTCCTGGCAGTGACAGCATCTGGGGCTGCAGGAGCTTTTTGAGTCAGCTTTTCTAACCCTGCCAATGCAGGGGATGCATTTGGGGCAGCCCAGCTCAGACATTCATTCCCAGGTTGCACATTTAGTTCTGAAATCAAAGAGGGTGGTAAAACACTGTCTAGAGAGATGACTCCACCTCTGGAATACAGTAATTTCACGATTATAAGCTGCACCATTTTGACTAAAATTTTGGTCCGAACCCAAAGTGCGGCTTATAATCAGGTGCGGCTTATATATGGACAAAGAATGAAAAGTTGCTGTTTTAGTTTGGAGGACAGGTGTCTGCTGAGAAAGGCAGGAACTTCTCTTTGAAATGGAGAATGTAAAACCCCTCCCTCCAAATTACTGTAATTTGGAAATCAAGGGGCTTTTCAGGCAAAGATATGGGAATTAGGAATAACAGTTCTTTACTAGGGAAATTAAAATAGAAATACAGCACTACAAAGAACAAACCCCAAACCCTGACACAGTCAGAGTACAGCCTGACACCCGTCAGGCAGGGTGTTGGCAGCAGTCCCATTCCATGGTGGCTGCATCCTCCTGCAGTGACAGATGTGGCTCAGCTGGAGCAGTGCTCCTGTACAAGGTGCAGTTTCCCTCTAAAGCTCCAGTGGGGATGTGGAGAAATCCGGTTTTCCTCTGGAGTCCAGTGGAGAAAGGGGCTCCCTTAGTGTCCCAAAAGCTCTGTTTTTATCTTGGTAAGAAATGTTGGGCTCTTCCCCCTGGCTGGAGCAACTCCCAATGGGATGCAGTAATTTTATCAGTGCCACAGTGGGACTCAGTGGCCATGAGCAGAAAATGACTGGCTGGAGGAAGGATGGGTTGTGAAAAGATAAAGAACACTGCCCCAATTGGTTTCAATGGATGGCCCATTAGCAGATTATCTGCCATTGAGATAAGGATCACTGCCCCACCCTCAACAGATGGTGATAGAACAGATACCTTTTATCACACTCTGTATTGTAACATGCGGCTTATAATCAGGTGTGGCTTATATATGGACAAAAAACCAAAAAGTTGCTGAAACCCAGAAGTGCGGCTTATACTCAGTGCGGCTTATAATCGTGAAATTACTGTACTCTGGCCAGCCTGGGTGGGGCTCTGAGCTCTGATCTAGTTGAAGATCTCCCTGATCATTAAACCCGACCTTAGATGTTTCCAGGGATGGGACATCCACGACCTCTCTGGGCAACCTGTACCGATATTTCACCACTCTCATTGTAAAAAAATTCTTCCTTGTGACTTATCTGAATCTACCCTCCTCCAGTTTAAAATCATCAGCCCTCTTGTCAGGAATTTTTCTGTGCATCCCACTGTTTCCAGCCTGTCCCACAGGTATTGCTGGGCAGACGGACGGTGGCCTGGCAAAGCAGAGCCAGTGCAAGTGTCCAAAACCAGCATGTGATTAATTAAAGCTTCCAAAGCATGGTAAGGACCATAAAAATCTCCAAATGCAGTCAATTTAATATTTGCATGACATCCTTCCCTGTCTCTCTCACTTTCTCAGGAGGAGGGGAATGTTTTTTTCAGTGCAGCAGTTCAGGTGGCAACTCAGCTGGCCCAGGGTGAACCTGGCAGTGAAGGAAATAAATGCCCATCCAAAAATGAAGTCCTGAGATCTCTGGAAAATTCCCTCAGCCCTGCACCTGCCCCGTCTCGCATGTACTCCTTCTGTGCAGTCTATAAGCTGCAGTTTTTGGTTTCTGGACTGTAAAAGAGCACGAGGAGAGAAGTTTTCTTTCCTCTGTTTTGCTCAGGTAAGCACAGGGGTGCTATCACAGGGATTTTGGGTACCCCTGAGCCAGAATCCTCAAGGAGAAGGAAGGTGATGGTCCTGTCGTCATTTTTGGGATGGTTTGGAGCAGGACCCACATTTTCCACAGTATTTCTCTTCTTTGGGCACAGCGGTAACAATTAGACCATTGGAAGTAGGTTGATGCTTCCCAGTGATTAATTAGTGTTTTTTGAGGTCTGCCCATCCCCTGTCCCTTCTCATCAGCACTGGGTGGTGAAGGAAGGGCTGCTGTGCTTCATTTCCATCTCCTTGAGCCCCCAAACAATGTGCTTCACCCCAGAGAGGGGCTGCAGAAGGGAGCTGCGAGGTGCCTGGATGTCCAGAGCTTCCCTGCACTCATCCTGGGCCAAATTTGGGGCAAATGCGAGGTCACAGCCGCTGCTTTTCCCCTCTGCCCCGTCAGCTCTCACTGCTCTCAGCTACGCCTCATCCTCCGCCTTCTGCATCCCCACCAGCCCCGCTCCTCGCGGCGAGGGCTTTTATTTTCCAGCCTAACCTTTGTCTCGTTGAGCCAGTGACTCATCTCACTCATTAGCTGAACTTTGAATATCTCTTTATCCGCTGGATCCCTTTCAAGCTCGTTCCCTGGCAGCGGAAGCGCCTGCTCTCCATCCCTGCGCTCCGGATCGCAGCGGAGCCGCCTGCCTCGCTCTTCCAGCGGAATCCGTGACAAGGCAAAGCAGCAGAATAAACCTGCAGCAGGGATGGGGTCCAGCCCTCCCCGTGCCCTGGGGGTCAATGGCAAGGACACAGCACTCGGCGTTTGGGAAGGCAGAGCGGTTTTTGGCTGGTACCCGCATTGCTCCCCCATGAGCCGTGCTGGTGTTTGCAGAGCCGGGGATGTTCAGCCGGAGATGCCTCGAGGGTTGTTCCCCTCGTGGTGCCTCCAAAAGGTCCAGATTCTTCCTTAATGTCCGTGTAAGGGTGGCCACGGGGCCAGCAGAGGGAATTCGGAATGAGCGATGTCCTGGGAGGAGCAGGGCACGGGATGGCTCAGTGGGACAGGGCGGGGATGACTCCAATGGATTTTTACAGCAGCTTGGAGAGGTGGGGATGACCTCAAATCAGCTCTAGACTGCTTGAGGAGCCTCTCACCTGATTAAATAAGAGCACTGAGGGTGCTTGATCAAAGTGAGAAACCCATGGAAAGTGAGCAGGAGGTGCCTTTCTCTCGCAGCCTCCTCTGCGTGCCTGCTGCGGTTCACCCAGCTCATTTTCCCACTGAAAATTCAATTTATTCTTTTTTTTTTTTTTTTTCCTGGTTTGCAGCTCTAATCGCCTTCCCAAATTGCCGGGCACATGACCGAGGGCATCTCCGTCGGCATCTCCGCTGCCCTGCTCCTGTTTCCGTGCTGCTCCCCGGTAATTTGTGTCTCTCCGAGCCGGGGAGCTGGAGAGCCCTTCCCCGCCAGGAGCTGATGATTCACAGAAAAAAAAATCAATAAAGGATGACTAAGGCAGCCCTACATCAGGATAGTGATTAGAGGCTGCCTCCGCAGCTTTGTCCAGAGTGGCAATTTGTGGATTGTCTTTACAATTTTTGTCTTGCGGGGTCTCCACTCAGCTCCCAGCAGCACTTTGTATTTATTCGTTTATTTTTGACTCTGGTGTTTCACAGGGATTTGCTGCCTTGAGCTTTCTGGGGGTGAGAAGTTGTACCAACCTACAAATTTCTCAGCGAGAACAGTAACTCAGGCTGCCCTAAACCAGCCCAAACAGAGAGGTGGGTGCTATTAATCACTGCTCTGGGGTCTCTAGGGGATTGCTTGCCCACAAAAGCACTTTGGGATAGAAGAGTTCTTTTGATTTATGAACTCTCCACCCAACACAGAGAACACACAGACATGATAAGGGCACACTGGACAGGAAACTAATTATGTACTATCAGCTGCTCAACATCCACAAGAGGGTAAAATGATGCTCAGCCATGAGACAGAGGATATTTTACACCTTGTGCAGCCCAGCTCTCAAGAATACACACAGGTACTCCAAGGTCTGGAGGTCAGCTCTTGTTCCATGTTATTCCTTCAATTCACTGTGTGCTGGAGCCTTTTAGGAGTAACACAGGGCTGCTGCTTGTCCCTGCCCATGGCAGAGGGGTTGGAATTCGATTATCTTTAAGGTGCTTTCAAACTCAAACCATTCTGTGATTCTGTGGATGTAGGGATGTGCCAGCCTCACTCTTAATGCATCCTGGAACATTTCACTGGCAGCTGTGCTGTCCAGGCAGGGCCTGGGGAGGGTTTTTATTTGTAAGGTTATTCTGCGCTGGATCAATTCCCCAACAGATCGTTGTGCAGCCCCAGGGCAGGGAGGAGAGTGATTTGGGGGCTGTTAAATAGGGAATGGCAGCCTTAGTGACAGGTAATGTGAGGATGGTGCAGGAGACAACAAGGAAAAGTCTTCTTGTGAGGAGGGGCTGCTTAGAACAGCCCCCAAAAGCCAAACTCCTGGAAAGGGGGGGGTGGAGAGATGGCACTCATTGCCTGATGGCAGTTCCTTGGCATCCAGGCTCCAGCAATGACACAGGGAGCAGAGACCCTGTGTTGGAGCAGTCCTCAAAGCCTGCTGAGGTGATGACAGGGAAGAGGAAAGCCAGGAAGGAAGAGGCACTTCCCCACACCCATGCCAGGAGGATGCAGCAGATAATTCCTGGCACAGGGATGGCAGTTTCCACAGCAGTCCCCGAGGCTCAGCCTGACCTCCCTCACCATAGGGAGTTAAAATACCTCTCAGATCTTCCTGCTCGAAATTCCCATTAACTTTGAGGTGCCTAATGGGAGAAAGTGCTCTGGGATGGATGAGCACCTGTCCTGGGACACACTTTGGCTTAGACACCGGACTTAAGTTTTGGCTCCTCCCATCCCCAGTCCAGCATGGTCCCGTCTATCCAAAAGAGCTGTTTCAGCATCCCAAAAGTACTTATTTCTCCCTACAGCCCTTCAAAGATGCTTGAACTTCTCCATCAGCTCATCTCCATACTTGTTGCTGCCAGCACCGTTTTCATTGCCTCCATCCAAGTGCTTGGGGCCGCCTCCAGGGGGCAAGCCAGGATGCCCAAATTTGCTATAGGGAATCTGGGGAGGTCTGTCCTGGAGCAATGAGGTGTCCACCTGCAGAACCCAGGTCCCCCTGCTCTGCTCAGCCCTCTGGAGCCCCTGGCTATTTGGGATGCCCTGGGCGAAAGCATCTCTCTCTACTTGGGCAGCTCCCACTGGGTGAATAAGGAAGCAGAGGAGGTGTCAGCAGTGCTGGAGCACATGGCAAATGGAGATCTGTTTATTCTCAATCCCTCCACTCCCTCCTGCTCTCCTTCTAGTTTCATGGATGATGTTCCAAGGAAAAGGAAAACAGAAACCAAATCCCAACCTGGTGTCATACATGTGGGAGCACAGCTGTTCCCAGTGCTCCCCTTCCCGAGTGGGGAAACACTTTGTGTTGGAACCCCTGGTCCTGCATTAAACTGGGGATGTTGATGCCATGGATCCCACCTGGAATGGTGGTGCCATGGGTAAGGGTCTCCCTGGGGAGGGTGATGCTGCAGGTGAGAGCTCCACAGTGGAGGGGACAGTGATGCCACAACTGAGAGTCCTGCTGGGGACCCAAGCTCTGGTAGTGCTGCTTCCTGCTTGGGTGCAGGTCCTTCTCTCAGCCTGCCAGCAAGGCTCCTGCTCTCAGCCACTTCCCAAAAGCCAGTCAGATGACAGGGTTATTTACTAAGGCTGGCAGGAAGGAACAGCCATAAATTCCCCAGATCTAACAGCTGAGTCAGAGAACGAGGTGCTGGCAGACAATTCCAGCATGGCCCAGGAGTGCAGCAAGAAGGGAGGGACAGGGTCAGCTGTGGTTTGTGTTGTCCTGCTGAGCCAGGAGGTCCCTTGGAGGCTGGGAGGGACAAGGAGGTACCAGACAGCAGGTCCCACCAGCTCCTGGTAATCCTGGAACTGTTTTCCCTGGGAAGGCCACCCTGCTTCCTGTGCTTGGAGGCAGCAGTTTTCTTTGGTCCCCTGCCCTGCTCAAGGATCACAGCTTGGCTGGAGGGCCTTCCTGACATCCTGCCCTCCCACCCTAGGGATTGCTGCTTCTCTGGCAGGAGAGCCAAAGGGGCTCTTCAGCTTTGGGGCTGAAGACCATGTATTATCTTCTGCAGGGTTTTTGCAAGAACCCCCACTGCTATTTATTTTTTTTTATGAAAAAAAATCCTAAAATTACCCCTGACATGCTGCAAACATAAAACCCACATATTTCATTCAGAAAAAAAATAAGAAGGAAAAAAAACCCACATTATAAGGAGGCATTTGGATCCATTCACATGCATTTCTTTTTCTTCTGTTTGTTTGAGAGCAAATTATCCAGCGGCTTCAAACAATCTCAAACCAAACTAGATAAATATTGTGTTTCCAGAAGGTTTTACCCCACAACTGCTCCTGCCCTGTGCAGTCTGCAGCCTCCACAGCTGACTCAACCAGACCCCATCCCTGGTAATTTTGCTCATGGTCTCCTCATCAGTCACTCTATTCATTATTTCTGCTCTCTTCAGGTTTCTTCCTCCTCCGCCTCAGGTCTACTCAAGAATTCCAGTGGGTGTTCATAGAGTTTGCAACCCTTACCTCCTGTTTAAAGTTTTAATTAAAACTCTGGAACTGAAGAATGAGGACAAGATCCCACCACACCTGCAGATCTGGGGGTGTCAATGTTTTATGTCCCTCCCCTCTTCAAGCCTTCTGGTGTGGTGCTGGAGTCTGAGACCACTGCAGCTCCAGGGACAACTGGCCATGCTCTGACCAGGGCATCTGCCACAGCCAGGAGAGAGAATGAGGTTTTGGGACCATAGGAAACATAGGTGAAAACTTCTGCAATCCTCACCTCTTCCCTCTCTCCCTTCTTTCCCAGCAGACTGACAGATGGAGGAGTCCCCTTCCCATGGTGACTCCTGGTTCCATTACTGAAGGTAACACTGATTCCCTTCCACCACTAAGCTTGTTCTGTGAGAAGAGATAAAAAGTTAAATCCTCCCCAGAAACATCCTATGTCCTCCAGCCTGCTTAGAGAGGACACAGATGCTCCAGGTCCCTGTCCCCTGCTGGCCCAGAGAGCTCAGCTCAGTGCTCCAGGGACCTGGATCAGGCTGCTCCAGCGACTCAGGGCTGTTGCTCAAGCCCTCACGGATGGAAAGGTCTTGAGCAACAGCCGTGAATCACCCAAATAGTGCAAAGAGGAGGCGGCCAGAGGAACACGAGGCCAGCACAGACCTCAGAGGCTGCTGGGGGGACCAGTTTAAGCCATGCAGAGCTAGAGCACTGGAGGAGAAGTAGGGTGGGACACATTTGAAGGCACAGTGCTCATCATTGTCATCCTTTCCAGCAGTGTTCATTGTAGGTGGGGAAAGAATGAACCTGGAGAAGGTGACTGCGTGTTCTGGGCTACTCTGCACCAGAAATGTCTCTCTAAATATCAACCCAGGGCTGGGTCTGCAGTGAGATTGGAAGGGTTAAAAAGAGACACTGAGTGGGCTAAGTGGTGAGTAATGGAGATGTCACTCAGTGAGAGATGTTTCAGTGTGTTCAACACAGCTTGATATTGGATGGAAATTTCCAGGTGTTCGCAAGAAAGCCAGAGGCAACTTATTATTTACCATCCTCTGGTATCTCATTTTATGCATTGCCCTTCCAAACCATTAGCAAATATGTTAATGAAACTTAATCTTTAGCCCTGACTCTTGTTTTGCCCTGGTAACTGTGCCTTGCTCTGTGTAGACCACTCCATTTCAGGATTACTGACTGCATCCCAATGTGTTTTCAGTTTGTATAAACCACATCTCAGACCAAAGCTTTTTTCCCCCTAATTTTTGTATTTCCTAAGACAAAGAAGCAAAATACATTAGTCAAAACAAAAACACATGTTCATAAAAGGCTGCACTGCTTTCATCCTCTGGCCATGCTGTTCTCTAACAGGATTTCTCTTTGCACCAAAAAAGTTGGAAAAGAAGAAAACTGGCAGTTTTCTGTGCCCATCATCCCTTGAGTCTGACTGTTGTCTCATGGTAATTTTATTCAGCGTCTGGCTTCTGCAATTTTCTCCCCATTGACACTATTGTGTGGACAGAACCAAGCTCTAAATATTTCACCATGATTTTTTAGAGAATATTTGTTCTGCTACTTTTATAAGCTGGTGATTGCCAGAATTATATTCTCCCCTTCTTTGTTTTAAATCACCACCTCATTTCCTCTCTTCTGCCTCTCAGAATCACATTGTCCAAGGATTTTAAAATGCAACCACCCAAGTATCAATATGTTCATTAAAGAAACCTGTTGTTAGCAACTGAAAATGAATACTGGATGTCTGCAGCCCACACAAATTGGTTTCTTAAATATGAATTTTCTCAAGGATGCCTCTTCCCTCTTTCTCCCCACACTTGGAGAACAGAATATTAGCCCTTTTTGGATTGACAATAGGGTCTTTTACTTCCTTCCTTTTTCTTTACCTTTCTACTTCCTTTTTGGTGGCAAATCACCTCTTAATCCTTCAATGAAGACCAACCTGTTTTCCTGCTTGGCTCACTGTCCTCTTCCCAGCAATTCTCAGCTGTCCCAAAAAGCTCCCATGTGGTTATCTCCCTATAACTTCCATCCACAGGCAGATGTCCACCCTGCAGAGGGCTGTGCCAGCTGGAAATGTCACTGTGCCCTGGCTGGTTGTTACCACCCCCAGCAGCACAGGACAGTCTGCACCACAGCATCTGTGGAAGCATCATTCTGACCCCAAATCTGCTCCAACAAGCATTGCTGCTCTGTGTTGAAAGGGCTGAAGCAGCTGGGGAGGAGAGGCTGGAGGAGGAGCACATCCAGTGGCACAGCTGGATCCAGGAGTGCACATCTGTCCAGAACTCCCCATCCCTGAGGAGCCTTTTGAGACTCAGCCTTGGACAGCTTTTATGTTGGACAAACTCTTGGACTTCAGCCCGAGGTAGAGCCTTCCTTGGGATTTTCCAGCCTTCTCCCTCACCTCTGGCTTTTACTGTCCCTTCAAGCAGGGACTTAAAACCCCCAAATCCCCATTTTCTTTTCTTTCTTTCTCTATGCAATCCTCACCGTGGCCCAGCTGAACTCCTTTCACAAGCTGCACGTCCAAGGTTTCCCATCCATTTCCAGTCTGGAAGAAGCAGGGTTAGGAAGGTTTTCCAAAGAGTACCTCATCACATGAGTGCATGTTTTGGACCCTTGCATTGGATCCTTACTTTGGAGTGAGCAGCTGAGTTGGAGAGAAGCAGGGACTGGGTGGAGGATTGGCTGGAAAAATGTGAAAGCAAAGTGCAGCAAGACAGAGCAACCCAGTAGTTTTTGGGAGGTTGGGGTGGTCCTTCAGCCTTACAACAGGTGCCAATGAGCCATGGACTCCTTTTCAAAGCAACCCAAGCTCAGGGCAGGCAGCCACAGCCAGCTGTGACAGCTCTGGTTTCTCCTGCACTTGTCCTGCTGCCTCCAGGCTCTTCCCCATCACCCCAGGAACTGGTCCTTGCTGGCAGCTTCCTCACCTTGAGCTGCCAGGAGCATGGGGCCCAGAGGAGAGACACTGGCAAGGGCTGCTCCTAGAACAGCAGGGAGGCTCCTGGTTTTGGGTAAAACATCCCCTGTGTTGCCCTTGGTGAGGGAACACGTTTGGCACCAGTGTTTCTACACTCACCACACCCAGGGTTTCTGTGGAAGGGGAAAGGATAAGAGTTTCAAACACAGAAGCATTTTGGAGGATGCCCATGTCTGCCTAAAATACCATCCCTGCTACATAGAAAGCACCAAAAATGGGGGAAAAAATATCCCACTGCAATGATTAAACTGAGATTTCTGTATCACACTTCAGCCCTGCCATGGGAAATAATTGCTAAATCACACGGACTCTGTGGTCATCGCCTCACTGGGCAAACAGGAGCAGTGATGTCAGCCTGCAAACTGCATTTCCCTTTGGAATGGCTCTCCCCAGGTTGTTCTCCTTCCCCAGAGCCTGGCTGTTAATGGATTTCTCTGAAAGTGGCTCAGTACCCACGTGTGATTCAAGCTGCGCGCACCCAGCAGATCCCAGCCCGCGGCATCCACGAATTAATACAAAGTCCTTGAAGGTTTTGCTATTTTATCTGCTTGTTGTGTGGCTGGAGGAGACTGAGTAGTGAGGGAAAGTCACAGGTTTATGGGATCCTGGGGCTGGCAGGGACCAGCCCGGAGGTTCACTCACCAGAAACCACCCCCATGAGGAGCCACCAGGAATAACCCAAGGAAGGATCTCTACAGTCCTTTCCTCCTGAACAAAGGAGTCATTTCCCCATGGGAATACCCCAGGCAACCCCCAAATACCTCATTCCTTCTCCTTACACACTCAGCCATGGCAGGGATGCTCTATTATCTTTCAACACACAGCAATTTGTATTTTCTCTTCCCAACTCCTTAACAATGGCTGGTCTTCACATTATATTAACCCCATGCCAAAGACTGCTGTTTGTAGAAGGAAACTGAAGCAGAGAGGAAAAAAAAAAGTGCATTTTTCAGTGCTAGAGTTCTCAGGAGCTGCAGTGCCTCTTGACCTCCCTTGCCAGCACCAAAATCCCTGGGAAACAGGGATTTTTGGGCAGAATTTAAGATGAAAGAGGGCAAATTTAGATTACAATTTGGGAAGAAATTCTTTACTATAAGAGTGGTGAGTCCCTGGCACAAATTGTCCAGAGAAGGTGTGTCACAGCTAAGTCAAGACAGATAGGGCTGGCAACACCATCAGCCCTTCCATTTGCATTTCTTACCAGTCTTAACTCTACACATTTTCATCTTCAGTCCCTATTTTCAGACAACTATGAACTCAACCCATTTTCTTCTACAGACCTTTTTCTTATACAACACTGTCTCTTTTCCTCATAAGCCTCTCTGTTAGTTCTGTACAACTCTATCTCCTTATCCTATTGACTTCTTTGTTAATTCTGACTCCATTCTCTTATTAGCAGCTTGTACTGATTCCTTTAGCTATAAGCAGTTTCCATGACTCTGGTTCCTTCTATCTTTCCACATGGTCAGCTACCTCAAGCTGTCCCAACCACCTAGCCCTGGACTGTCCCCCATACAACACATTCTTACCTTATCTGGCCCTTACACCACCGTGTGTCCCCAGGCTCCTCTCCACACAACCAGCACCTTCAGAGCTCACAGCATCTTTAACTGCCTACTCCTTTCTATCCTGAAGATTGGCCAGGCACAGACGTTTCCTCTTTGGTGATCAGTACAGCTGCAGATCATTGGGGAAGATATCCTGCACTACCCTAGCTCTGCACAAAGGTGTGGATGCCCCATCTCTGGAAGTGTTCAAGGCCAGGTTGGACAGGATTTGAAGACAGGTGGGATAATAGGACATCTCCTTGCCCTTGGTAGGGGTATGGAACAAGATTACCTTTAAAGTCCCTTCCAACCCAGGCCATTCTATGACTCTGTGACAACTTTCCCCATAAAAGTGTTAAATCCTCATCCTACCTCCAAAGTCTTTCCTGCTGCCCTGTGCAAGCCTGAGTCTCTTTGTGAGTCAGAAATGCTGACACCTCATCACTGAGCAGCGTGAGGGTGCAGGAAGGAGAAAATTGCTTAGCAGCACTAAATCCAGCCCTGCTCCTATTATTGCTGGGTTTCTGAACCTGCTTCTCCTTCGCCCGCTTTGTCAACTTATTCGCAGTTGCTGTTTATGGGGGAATTATTTAGCAGCTAAAGCTTTCCTTGTGGTGTTTTGACATCCACCTCTTCTCCAAGAGGTTTGCATCTGAGATGCAGATGTGCTGGCTCCAACCAGCTGCCTGCTGCCTGGATTTGTTGGAGGAGGTTCAGATGGAGCAGCGTGGAGCCCTAGGGCCCAGTGTACCCCACCTGTATTAGCCAGGCTGGAACAACACAGTTATTTGTACTGAAATCAGCAGTAAAGTTTTCATCCACTCTCATTACACTGAATCAAGACCCTTGGATGGCGCTGAGCCGAAACATGATTAATGGTTTTCCAAGCACAAGCCAAAGGTGGGTGGAAAATACATCTTGGAAACCAGCTTGGTAGCACTTTGATGCCTTCTGAAGCCTTACCAGGATGTGAAAATGTACCTGGCATTTTGCAGCTGTAAATACGGGCTTCGCAGCCACATACAGCACTTCCAGCTGCACAGATGCTACTTATTTTTGTGTTCTCCTGGAACAAAACCTTGCTTTATTTTTCTCACTTCCAAAATAAACTTCCTTTTCTGCACTCCCACAGAGAATCGCCACCGGGAAGAAAAGCTGTGCAGAGTTCTCTATCCAGCAGATTGCCTCTCTGTTCCCTCCACCCCAAGAACCTGAAAGCAGAGCTGGGCTACTGTTTACAGAAATCTGAAGCGAATTTAAAGATGTCTTGTTTCTAAATCCATCCATTTCTGATTGAAAGAAGCTGAGCTAGTCACATTCGAGGAGCTCATTAAAATGTAAACAGCGTCGCTTTTAATTGCCAGCGCTAAAAATTGTCATTATTTATTTTAAATGTCGAGGTGCATAAGAATATGTGTTTAATTGCAAAAAGAAGGAGGAGGTGAATTTTAAATGCACTTTGGAGATGATGCAGCTTGAGCTCTGGCTGGGTGCTTCCATGAGGAATTGCAGTCGGCCGTTTCACCCTGCAATTCCTTCCATGCAGACACACTTTTTATACAATTTATTTTTTCCTCTCTCTTAATGTATCTGTTTGTTTGGCCTTTCTTTTTCAAAACCTTATTTCCCACCTTCTGCAAATTCTCACTCTTGAAGAAATCTGGAAATCAGTCCAACGCTTCCAGATCAGTCATTATTGGATGTTTTTCTGTTCACGCTGGTAATGGTTGGAAAGTGTGTAATTAGTTAAAGATGTGAAGTGCAGACTGAGTGCTAAGAAATGTTACATAAGTGCAATGTATGGCAGACACAGTGTGCCATGGAAGCCATGGCACTGTTCTGCACTGAACCAGCACCTTTCCCCCAGGCTGGCAGAGCTCCTCGCTGTCGCTGCCGGCGCTTGTCAGCACCCGACAAATTAGCAAATTGTTTTAATACGCGTTTACAGCTGAGAAAACTGAGGCACAGAACAGTGAAATGCCGTGTCCCCTTTCCCATGGGACTCAGCAGCAAAGCCAGGCATCCCAAATTCCACTGCTAGCTCCAGTTAGGGGTGCCACTCCATAACCCCTGGCTGCATGGATGCTGCCACACACTGCCAGCAAAACCCTGGGGGCACAGCCCAGGGATCAGCTGGGAGCAGAGGAGAAGGATGTTTTGGATGGCATCTGGAGATGCTGCAGCCCACCAGGGTTTGGGGAAAGGCCCCCACAGTTGGTCCATGGCCACAGGGACTGCTTGTAGGTGTGCTGACACAAATGGTTTGTGTCCTCAGGAAAGCTCCCATCCTAGTGAAGGATGGAGACCCCATCTCTTCCCTTTCCACAGTCAAGCTCTTCTGAGAAAGATCAGTTTCCTTGGAAAGTGGCTGAGTTTTGCTTCCCACAATTTTTGTAGGACTTGCTACACTGAGGGGGGGAGAGGAAGAGCAGCTTTATCTTCTGCTGCCCAGCTTATGTAATTTCCCATCTCCTGCCCATCCCATGGATACATGCTGGACATTGTCTCAAGGACTTTCCCTGTAAAACCCAAAGAGCTGTGTGGTATGGACAGTTGGGACATAGTTGAGCCACAGCAGGCCACTGCTCTGTGCCTAAGGCCACCAGCCAGGAGCTGGAATATGCCACATCCAGGGGATGCAGACCCAGACAGATTGTCCCTGGAGGGCCTTGGACAGGATGTGCATCATCCTTGCTGCTTGGCACCTCAGCCCTGCCCTTCTTCAGCAGCATCACTATGTTCCCCCCACTTCCTCCTCCTTGCAGCCTCTCCCTCCCTCTCCAAAGCATTTTTCTTCAATTGCTTTTATAACTGTGCTCTCTTTGGATTTGCAGTGTCCTCTGGAAAATTTGATTTCACACCATATTTGTATGTTTAACAAAAATAATTCCAAACACCAAAAACAAGCCGTGCCCCGACTGGCGTTACGTAGCATTTGTGATAATTGGATTCTCAGAAAGCCAAGCACTTTCTGGATTTTAATGAGATTCAGACTTTAATTACTGCGGCCCTTTCCCAGGCATGCAGTGGAAGCAGGGAGGAAAATGACCATAATCAGGACTTGGGCATGTTGCAAGAGACAGCCTTGATGGATCGTGTTTTGGTTCCTTAATGAGGGGCCATTCTTGCCACACAGTTGGAAAGCCACTTTCTCTTGCAGTGTGGCCTATATTTACACCCTGTAGGATTTTGGCCACAAACACTGCTGCAGCCTCTCAGAAGACACTTCTTCCTGGATGGAAAACCAGCAGAGATGGCTTCTGGTCCTGCAGGAGAAGAGAGGGAGACAAGGATGTGGTGGTGACTGGCACATGGTTTTGCTGAGTTCTGCATGCAGCACAGGAAGGACATGGACTTGTTGGAGCAAGTCCAGAGGAGGGACACTAAGCTGATTAGAGGGATGAATGCCTTCTCCTGTGAGGGAAGGCTGAAAGGGTTGGCATTGTTCAGCCTGGAAAAGAGAAGGCTTTGGGGTCACCTAATGGTGTCCTTCCAGCACCTGAGGGAGCCAACAAGAAAGATGGAGAGACTATTTATAAGGGCCTGGAGTGACAGGACAAGAGGGAGTGGATTCAAATTATCAGGGAGTGTGTTTAAATTGGATAATAGGAATAAATTCTTCCCTGTGAGGGTGGGGAGGCTCCAGCACCGGTTGTCCAAAGAAGCTGTGGTTGCCCCACCCCTGGAAGTGTTCAAGGCCAGGTTGGATGGAGCTGTGAGCAGTGGAAGGTGTCCCTGTCTACAGCAGCAGGGTTGGAACTAGATCATCTTTAAGGTTCCTTCCAATCCAGGACATTCTATGATTCTATGATTCAAGTTTTGTTGTTGTTGTTGTTGATGATGATGATGATGATGATGATGATGAAGCTAGCACAGGGTGATCCTTGGGAAGAGTCCAGGATTCCTGCAGGACCAGCACCAGCTTCCTGCAAGCCCCTAGCACAGCTCTTTGCCTCCTGCACAGTGCAGATCCCAGGCAACTCCTGCCCGTGAGGCTGGGATGAGTCACTCGCTGGCTTTCTCGCTTCCCGCCTCCATCCTGCAGGATGCGGTGTTTTGCCGAGTCTTATCTGCACTGAGGTTGGAGGAAGCAGATGATGCAGTGGTTTCATGTCTGCAGAGCGCCAGCCTCAGCAGAGGGGTGGGGTCATTAACAGAAACACGCAAACTTTATCTGGGAGGAATCAAGATTCTGTGTGGCCATCCGAGAGGTCCTTTAGATTGCAATGTTCAGCCTGCGTGATGATATTTGGATCCAAGCCAAGAGAAATTAATTTTAAAAAATAAATAAAAAGGCTTTGTTAGAGGCTACATGTAACTCTTCACTGGTGAGTTGATGTATTGCCTGTATGAGTGGACACATCCACTCATTTTACAAAATGATAAGAAATCTCTCCATTTCTATGTTCCTGATAGCCCTGCTCCATAACTTTTGTTATCCTATCATCCTCTTGCCAGTCAGAGATTGATGCCACTCCCTGCCTTCCCCCTTGCTGTGTTCAGGACTGAAGTCAGAAATGCCAGGTAAAAATTTCCAAGATTGCTCTTTCCATTTCCTTTTCCAAGTTCTCATCTATCTGCCTGGTTTTCCATCACTTCTAAAAGGTCATACTCTCAGCAGTCTGGAGTACACATTGTCCTTGCTTACCACACACAGGCATATTCTTGGAATTACCTTCCTTTTAACCACTCACTGCTTTCCCTTTCAGCCACACACTCTGGATGCCCACACAGCTGTGACTGCTGCACGCTGGCAGCAGAGGAAGCCGAGGTCTGAGCAGGCAGCAGCAGTGGGTGGCTTGAATGGCGCCTGACACGAGGTTCTTCAGCACCCACCGTGGGCAGGTTTGGCATCTCCATTCTGCCCAGCGCTGTGATCATCATTTCATGGGATGGGACAGCACTGAAGGACACGTGTAGGAGCTGGGGAGGAGCTCAGTGAGGCTGATGCTGTGAGGGCAAAGTGTTGCACAGGGCTCAGAGCGTGCCTGGGAATGTGATTTTGGTGGCCATTCCCTCCGGCACTGCCCAAGCGATGTGACAGAGCAGGGACACATCTGCCAGCCCTTGTCCTCCAGAGGCAGATCCGTGTCTCTGGTACTTCTTGAGCCTTAATGCTCCCTAACTGTCCAGTAGGATCAACACTCAGCTCAGAATTGTGTTATTGCTCATCCCCCCACCTTCCATTTGCTCAAGAAAACCTGCTTGCTTTGTCCATTTCCATTTCCAGACCTGTTATTTTTACCCTTGGAGCTGTGCAGGGGGAGCCATGTCTGCTGCTGTCCTGCTGGAGGAGGCAGGGCTGTTCTGCCTCCCCAGGGCTCATTTTTAGGGCTCTGCAGCTCTTATGGGTGGTAGGACCTCTCCAGACATCCTGGACAAACAGAGAGCTGGGAATCATGAGCAAATTGGATGCTTTGGGGTATGTGTAGGGACATAGTCCAGGAGGTTACAAAACTCTTTTGATCTTCCTCCAGTTTTTCATGGAGTCAAATTTCTCATCCTTGACAAAGATGACTGGATTCAAGGCCAAGGGCAGAACTAAGGCCTCAGGGATGATAAAGAGGGTGAGCTGGAGGGCTCCCATGGGATCAGGGCCTCACCTTGAAGAAGGACACAGCCAGACTTAGGTCCCATTGAGACAAATCCCAGGAACAAGGTGTCTGCACAAAGGCTCTTAACCTGCAGCTTATGCAGAGCAAACTGCTTCACCCCCTGCAGTGACCAAGGAGCTTGAATTTCCACACCTAAGTCTGAGCAAACAAAAATACACCGGCAAGTAATGTGGGATGACCTGTGCAGGAAGAGAAGTCCCTTGCTAAGCGTCAGGACTGGAGAAGGGAAAGCTGCCTTTTGGTGTCCCTCCTGTTACACCAAAACCAGGAGAAACTAGGATGTGCCTGGCTTGTAGTGTGCAACACCACTTCAGGACACAACTCAAATGTTGTTCTGTGTCCCTAGGAGGGAGCTTGTTTTATTCCAGCACATGTTGAGCTGATATTCTCTGGACTGTGCTCTCCAGGTGCTCCTGTTGAAGGGTGTGGTGATTTAGGTCACACTCCCATCTCTCTTCTCTGACTTTATGTTGTGTATCCTTCTCTTTTGGCATCCCTGTAGAGGGAGTCCTCCTTCTCAGCAATGTGGGGAGGCCCCTGAGCCCCACAGTCAATCCATGGATGTGGGGCAGGTTGGGAAAGTCCATGTCCATCAGTCCATGCCCATCTGTGGCTCTGGGAAATTGCTTCTGATGAGGCAGGAGAAGCTGAGCCTGGGAAGTTACGAGCCTCCCACTGGGTATATAGCTCTCCTCTCTTCCCGAAAAAATGGAAGCACTGTCCTTCAATGGACTGAGAACTTCTGGATCTGTAGATAAAAACAGCCCTGGATCATGTGTCATCCCAGCCCCTCCCAAAAAGCTTTTTCATGGGGTTAGGGTTGGGCTCTGGACAGAACAGAGGAGTCTGTTTGGGTGGATTTGCTGCTGGGGCAACGGTAAAATGCAGCTTGAGATTTCTGTATGACTTTCACTGTGTGAAAATGTGTATTCCTCTTGAGTGGAAGAAAAATTCATCTCTCTTCATGGATGCAGTGTGTACCCCCTATTTCCCACTTGTGCCTGAGTGCTAAAGAGGGTCTTAAGTGGAGCATCTATGGCCATGGAGGGTGATCTTGGTGAACAGGCATATCCTTCCCCAAGCCCTGCCCCTCCCAGAACTGCTGCCAGCATTTCCACCTACAAAATCAGGAACAGACACAACAGGAAGCAACACTCTGGAACAAAGCAGCTTTTCAGAGACTTTGGAGACTGGGCACAACCTCTCCCCAGGAAGTGCTGGGATGGGTTGGTGAGTTTGGCATGTGCATGGCCGTAGAATTGCATTTCATCAGGCCTGGGAAATGAAATGATGCTTTCCTTTTCCAGAGGTCAGGCATTACTGCTCCTTATGGATCTCTGTGCGAAAGATCAGAGAACACCCACGGTGGAGAGGATCAGTTCCAGGTTATCCATGGTTTTTCCTCTCCCTATTCCTGGCTGTGGAGGTCCTGAGTGAAATCCCTGTACAGGATGCAGAGAAGTTGGCAGAAGCTGCTGAGATGGTCTGCAGCTGGCTAAGCAACTCCATGGAAAAGGGATGGGAGCTGGCATCATCTCCATGTGGCCTGTGGCAGGAAACAGGGAGAGCCCAACAGCCTCACTGGAAAAGTCATCTTCTGCACAGATCAAAGCATGAGACTGTCCTCAAGAGGAGAAAATAACTAAAGAGAGTGAGAAACCTTGGGCTGTTTAGAAGAGAGGCAGAGGGAGAATGTGCCTCCCTGGACTGGTCTGGCAAAAGTCAGGCTTGCAGAGGTGGGACAGAACATCCTAGGAGGGCACTGGGAGAGCACTGAATTTTATAATTTTCATATGAAATCAGAACAGGTTAAAAACCTTTGTTTGTAAATCTAGAGTATAATTAGCAGTGAGTCATGGAAAGTGCTGTTCCAGCTACTGTAAAAAACAAGCTGGCACTGAAGGGTCTGCTGGTCATTTGAAAGCACCGAGAGCTTCAGCCCAAGATTCCTCCTTCCTTAATTGCACCACTCTTGGCCACTCGCTCTAAATTAAGCAGACAGGAGTACAAGAGAACTAATGCACTACTCTGAAAGGCAAACTATTAACCAGTGTCTCTCAGATGTTTAACTTCAAGGAGGTACGATTGAAATCTCATCAATTATGATCAGCAGACATGAGGAGGGCTTGAAGTTCATCCATAACGTAATTTGCAGGGTAATAAAATGTGAAATCTCTGCTGGGCTGAGTCTGCTTCAGTCCCCAGGGTGAGTTAGATGGGTCCCTGTACCATGATTGTACTGTGTTGCAAGTGTGCAATAAGTGCAGTGCAAGAAAAGTTTCTCTGATGCACTTTTGTTACTCACAGGATGTTGCTGTTGAGTATTTACACCACACTTAAAAATGAAAGGATTTTCTGTGCAGTCTCAGGCATATTTCCTGCTTTGGGCTTCATTGGCATTTTTCTCCTTCTAAAATTCACCCAGTTTTTCTGACAGTTCTTCTGGACCACAAACAGCTCTCCGCTGTCCCCTTGCATCCTCTTCCTTTAAACACTTTCCCCAAGTTCCCTGCCCTCAGCAAACCAATCAGCAGGAACAATGGATTTAGGGGAGACTGTGGTGTTCCTGGCTGAAAAACAAAATTGAGTCCTTCACTTTCCCACTGTGCTGCTGACAGAACACTACTTAGCACTTCTACCCTATGACATATTACCCAAACATTAGTTAATTCTCCTGCCTGACTCCTTAGAAAGTAGGAAATTCAATATTTATCTTCATTCTCCTGGTGAAGAAAACCAGGCACAAAAAGACGTCAATAGGGGAAAGACCAATCCTGTCCTGTAGGGTGGAGAAGAGAACATCCCTGGGCCTTGTATCAGAGAATGGTTTGGATTGGAAGAGACCTTGAAGATCATCTCATTCCAACTCCCCTGCCATGGGCAGGGACACCTTCCCTGAGTGGCTCCAATGTTTTGCTGCTGCGATTTGAGCTGACTTTGATGAGCATTGTGGAGCACCATGACAGAAAGAGGGTCTGCAAGCTCGCTACCATCAATTTGATGACCAGTGCTCCATGAATTTGGGATATTTTTGGAGGGAGAAAATGCTGCGACACACTATTTCTAATACAGAGAGAAAACGTTTAGCAAAAAGAGGAGCTTTTAGCAACAGAAGGAGCACAAGTCTAGTAACAAGAGCTCTAGCCATTGTGACTAAGTATGCCATAAAATGTGTAATTAGGCACTATAGCAACTATTGAATTCCAAGGCATATTTTGCATCTGAAACACAGGACAGAGCTCTCTTTGGGTGATTCAGAGGAATCATCACAACACCCCAGTGCTCCGCAGTGTACAATGAGCCGCGAGTGCTTGCCGTGCAAGAGCATCCCTGTGGGAGCAGTCCTGCCTGGGATGAACACACCTGCCTGGGGGGGAAGAAATTAGTAAATATTTTTAGCCTGAGGCACAGCTGGGAGTGTCTAGTCTGCTTCCTACAAGTGCTGAATTGTGGAGTGGAGCTGAGCGTGGTGGCGCGTCACACTGGTGGGCACAGAGAGAGTGGCATGGGGATGACATCAGAAAACTGAATTTTCCAGAGAAGAAGGACCTGGTATTGTTGGAGCAAAGTTCAGAGGAGGGCCACAAATTTGGCAAGAAGACCGGGGCTATTCAGCCTGGAGAAAAGAAGGTTGTGTGGCGATCACATAGCAACCTTTCAGTATCCAAATGGGGCCTTCAGGGATGTTGGAGAGGGATTCTTCATCAGGAAATGTAGTGATAAGACAAGGAGTAATGTGTACAAAGTGAAAGAGGGGAAATTTAGGCTAGATGTTAGGAAAAAATTCTTTAGTGTGAGGGTGGTGAGGCACTGGAACACCAGTGGGAGGATGTGGATGACCCAACCCTGGCAGTGTCCAAGGCCAGGCTGGGTAAGGCCTTGAGCAACGTGATCTAGTGGAAGGTATCCCTGTTCATAGCAGGTGAGGTTGGACTAGATGGTCTTTAAGGTCCCTTCCAACCCAAACCATTCTGTGATTTTACCAAAGGATGGAGAGTGTGGGTGTGATTTGTGCCATCATTCCCATCTCACTGTCTTTCCCTGCCCTCGGGTGCCCTATTTCAGTTCAGCCAGAGCAAGGGTACCAGGGAGATCTTCTTTCCCCAGTGTGGCTCAGAGCCACTTGCATCCCTTAAATGGCATCTTCTGACTCAGATACACTCTCCTCCATTGTCTGGGGCATGTTGTTTTGCAGCTGGAGATTGGTGAATGAGGCTGAGTTACTGACCTTGATTTGGAAAAAATGCAAACTTGTGCTTTGCAAAACAAGCCTTTTAAAGCTGGCTTTTATGCAGAGAATTATGCCAATGTGTGCATGGAGGCACTGGCATTTTGGGCCTCTTTCAATCCTCTGGATTGTCAGTGAGGTCTTTCATTGATTGAAAGCTTCAACCAAAGGACAGATGCTGCAAGAGGCAGTGAAGAGGACTTAAGCAGGTATTGGAGTGTTTAGCCCAGGAGCAGATGCTTGGATCAGGGCCTAGATCAGAAGAGGTATTTTATTACGCTGAAGGAGGTATTGTTTTACTGCATTGTAAGGAGGCACAGATGATCCCTCTCTCTAAGGGGACAAATAAAACATCATCTGGTTTTGAGGCTTGTTCTCATCCCTTTCTGGTGTGGATGTGCATGGCAGCCCCACAGGAAATGGGTCTCAATAAGCTTTGCCACTTTTTTCCATCATGTCATTAAAATGAGAGATGAAGATGAGTGAGGCCAGTTTGAGGAGCTTTTGGAATTCCCTCTGGTCATGCTCCAGCCTTGCACACAGGTTAGAAACGTTTTTCTTTGAAGGTGCTATGGGAGGCAGCAGGCATTTGGCTTGGGAGGAAGCTCTTAGCCTGAGTCTCATGTCTGAGTTAAACAAGGCCCTCGCCTTGCAGGAGGAGCTCGGTTAGGTGAGCACCGCCAAAATCTGGTAGGACAATACCCCGCTGGGCCAGCGCTCTGCTTCCGCTCCCTGAACAATGGGAGTTTACACAACTGCAGCCCACTTGAGGTTTCTGCCTTGATTCATGGCTGAGCAACGAGACCCCAAATGTTACAGCTCTGCCTAATGTCCTTGGCTCTGTCCTGCTTTGGAAGGAAACATGCAGCGGCCTGTGCTGCCAATGCTATTTCCTCTCTCGCTTGTCTTTAAAGGTCTCTTTTTCCAACAGCTGATCGGCTCCGCAGCTCCGGGGAGGACGTGAGATCCGGCTGGCCCACGAGCTGGCTGGTATGGCTGCGTGCCATGTTGTTGTTTGTATTGCTTTCATTTTTCTGGCGTTACTTGGCTCTTCCACGAAACTTGTTTTCATCCTGAACTATGTGCTCATTACATATCCAAACGCCCACGCGAGGTTTTGCATGAGGAAACTCGAAACACACGCGCAGTAGAGGAGCGAGTTTCTGATGTGGGGGGATGAGATATTCGTCTCGAGGCTGACACAAACAATTGTCAAATCCCTGAGTATCCTGCAGTTGGGGTTCCTGCTCGCTTTGCTGATGACAAGTGAACACTGTGTGTGCATCCTCCTGGCAAAGAGACGCAGGGAACATCTCTTGTGGTCACCTTGGCCTTTCCCAGAAACTCCAGCTACTGTCCAAGGCACACATCCAGGGACCTCCGAGCTCTCTGGCAGGCTGGGCCCTGAACGCCAAAGGGACCTTCTGCTGCTAGCAAAGCTCTCACTTCCCCTGTGCGGCCCCATCCTCAGAGAGCAGCCAGCCACAGGCAGCACGGATCCACCCAGCCAGCTCTGGGCCAGGAGGCACCAAAACGTGCTGGAGGGTTTCAGTGAGGTCCCAAGTGAGGGGGGCAGGAGCAGGAAAACTCTGCACGGGGTTTGCTTCGTAAGGACAAGGAAGCTTGTGAAGGGCCTGGAGCACAAGTCTGATGAGGAGCAGCTGGGGGAGCTGGAGGGGCTCAGCCTGGAGAAAAGGAGGCTCAGGGAGATACTTCTCACTCTCTAAAACTCCCAGAAAGGAGGGGGCAGCCAGGTGAGGTGTCTGCTCCCAGCAATAGGATGAGAGGAAACGGCCTCAAGTTGTCACAGGAGAGCTTTAGATTGGGCTTTACAGAAAAATTCTTCACTGAAAGTGTTGTGAAGCACTGAAACAGGCTGCTCTGAGTAGTGGTGGAATCACCATCCCTATAAGTGTTCAAAAATCGTGTAAATGGGGCACTTGGGAACATAGTTTAGCGGTGGGTTTGGCATTGCTTGATAATTTCAGAGGTCTTTTCCAACTTTAATGACTGTGTGATTCCATGTGTAAGTGCCCTCTTTGTGGTACTTCCCTGGAGCAATGGGTCTCAGTCACTGCTGGAGGCAGGATGAGGCGTGTTGGTGCCATTGGGCTCCCCACATTCCTCAGATCCAGTGTCACATTGACAGAGCAAGCACAGCACAGGCCTGGACCAGCACAGTGGGCTTCAGTTTCTTGTTTTCTGAGTTTTCTCTCCCTCTTCTACAGCCCCATCACCAGCTGGGCTGCAGCAGCTGCCCTGGTTGTGACACAGAGAGCTCATCTGGAGGCTGCAGACTGTCCAAATCTGCAGCACAACACTGCCCTGCACATTATGCTCCTCCCCACCATGCTCTGTCCACTCAGAGTGTGCAAAAACCCTCTTCTCCAGCAGCCACTGCTAACTGCACAGGACTGGGCAGGCTGTGCTGGAGGGACCACAGGGCTCGGTTTGCAGCTTTGGATTGCTCTGCTTCCTCATAGCCTTCCCTGCTGCCTGTGCTGCAGATGAATAAAGATTTTCCAGGGCTGTCAGTACTGCGTATTTCACCAGCATTCCCTTCACTTTAAGTCCAAAATGTGCTAAAAATACGCTGGCTTGGCATCCAGGTCTCGATTCAAGTGGTAACAGGATATTGGGCAGAGAAATCCTGGGGTGGTTTCACTGTGCAGCAGCAAGCTTCTGGCTCTTCCTTCTTTTCCTCCTCCTCCTGGCTGCTGCAGGGCTCTTACCCTCACTCTCAGTCTCCTAAATTTCATATTCAGAGGTCCTAGGTTTCACACAGCATTTTTCCCCTTGGGCTGGTTGTTAGCAAGGCTCCAAACACTGAGGTGGTATCTCTCCCTCTGGGGTTGGGAGTATATAATCAGCAAAGTATTTGTTTTATTATTCCAGTGGTAATTTTGGGAGGGGGATGCCTGTAGGCTGGAGCTGGAATAAGTGAAGTCTGAAATGCCACGGGAAGGCCACAAACGTCAAAAGGCCTCATTAGCGAAACAGCAGAAGGAGATGTGGATGTTTGTGCCTCATCCATGGATTTTGTTGTGTTGTTTCTGAGTCGTGTGGCTTTGATAGCAGTGAAAACACAGCGAAACCCCTCTGGGAAAGGGTCTTGAGATGAAGTGCTTTCTGCTCCCCCTCACTTTTGAAACACTCAGTTGATGTTCAGCCTTCAAGGCTGCTGAGCGAGTTTTTCATCCGCAGGCAGATTTTGCTGCCACATTCTCACTCACTTTCCTAAAATAAAAGGGGAAAAAAAAGAGAATCCTTGTGCTAATTTAATCTAGCCAGGCATCCTGCTGTCCTGCCTCATAATATCTCTCCAATCTGTCATTTCCAACAGACAGTGGTTTATTGGTTTGGCTTTTTTTTTCCTCCCCCTGGTCTTGAAATATCTCTTTTTCTTTCCAAGTAGCCCAGAGCTCCCCCAGGGGTGTCCCAACTTTCTCCTTTGCTTTGGTGGGAGCTCTGGGTTAAAACATTTCCCTTCTTCAGGAAAAACCCTACAACCTCAGACAGAGAGAAGCTTGTCAAAGAATCTCCAGTTTATGTGCTGGTCCTGTCGGTGCTGCATTAATGGCTGGACTTGATGGTCCTAAAGGATTTTTCCAACCTTAACTATTTTATAATTCCAGGAGCCAGCTAGAATCGAACTTCACTGAGTTTCTCTTGATCCCTTTCTCAATCACCCACCAGCGTGGAGCCAGGGAATGAGTATTTATTTCGGTAATTAACAGTCCTAAGCCCACCTGAGTCCCTCAGGGCCTCCCTCTGGAGCCCCATGGGGCACACCCTGAGCCCCTCATCCCCACAGTGCCTTTCCCAAACTTCTCAGCTCACCTCAAACCCTCGAGGCATCCCTTGAGCCCCTCAGGGAATCCCTTCAGCCCCACAGCCCTTCCAGCCCCTCAGGCCACCTCAGCTCCGTGGAGCATCCTCTGAGCCCCTCAGGGTGTCTTCAGACCCACAGCCCCTCTGAGCACCTCCTCAGACCTACAAACCCTCCAAGCACCCCAGTGCACCCCCTCTGAGCCTCACGGGACACCCCCAAACCCCTCACGGCACCTCAGCCCCAGGGGAAAGCGCCCGAACCCACGGAGCTCCCCTCAGCCGCCCCCGAGCCCCCTCAGATCGCCCCCACCCCCGCCGGCGCGGCCCCTTTAAGAGCGCGGCTCCTTTAAGAGCTTGGCCCCGCCCCCCGCGGTCGCTGCCGGGGCCGCTGCTGACAACAAGATGGCGGCGGCGGCGGGTCCGGCGGGCGCTGAGAGCCGCGTGTTGGGCTATAGCCTGCACCGCTGGAGCAGCTTCTCCTCCACCTACCTGCCCGAGTGAGTGCTGGGCTCGGCACCGTGCCTGGAACGCGCTCCGGGCTCGGGTCTGGGGGTGGCTGGGCGGCTGGGCCTGTGTGGGGCCTGCGCGGGCCGTGCGCTGGGGCCTGCGCGGGGAGGCCGCAGCAGTGGCAGCGGGAGCGGAGCTGGGTGTGAGCGGCGTTCTGTGTGTGAGAGGGCTCTGTGCAGCAGATTTTGGGGGGCGGGCGTGTGTGAGAGGGGTGTCTACAGGAGAGTTTGGCGCGGCTGTGTGTGAGAGGGGTCTCTACAGCACGGTTTGGGGGGCTGCGTTTGGCGGAGGTCTGTACTGCAGGAGTTGGGGGTGTTAGCGGGGCAGGAGGCTCTCAGCAGCGCTGGAGGTTCAGAGACAGGGCACCATCACTTGGGGCTGTGTTTGGGAAAGTGGTTCATGAAGAAATTTGGGGAGAGTTGCGCGGAGCAGAGGGTTTGGAGTGATGATGGGGAGGGCCTGGAGAGTCAGGTTTGCTGCTCAAGAGGAGAAGCTGAGCTCAGATTTTGGGGAAGAACAGGTGCTGGTGTGGGAGAGGCTGGTCACTTACTGGGTGAAACGAGGAGAAGGGTCAGTGCCCCTCCTGCCCTGCCCTGCCTCTATCAGGTGCTTGTGGGTTCTGTGTTTTTTGGCAGCTGGGCGTCCTCTTCTGCCCCTGACCTCTGGAATGCTGGGCTGTGTCACCTTCTGTTTTAGTGAAAAGGTGTCACCTGCTGCTTTTAGGAATTTGGGGGCTGGCAGGAGCTGTTAGAGCCATCGGTTTGTGCTGCTGTACCAGCTCATCCCATCCTCTGTTGGCCATGTGGCATCTAGCTGCAGCCTGTGCAGTTCCTCTAGTTTCTGGCAGTCAGGTCTGGAGTGACCACAGCGTTTAGGTGGGATGTTTTTGGTAGACCTTTTGGATAAGCCATCCTTGGTGCTGGATTTGGGGAGGACTGCTGGGGTCACAGCACAACGAGGTCATCGTGGGCTGTCGAGGCTCATCCGATCATCGATTGTGCTACATCTGCTGACCTTTGATTGATGTATCCTGAACTCACCCGCTATCAACAAGTGACAGAGTTGCCTTAGTTGTTAATTATTAATATCCTCAATTATCTCCACTTTCCAAAATGAGGCAAACCTCTGAAAACAGGTTTTTAACTGAACTCCAAATTGTTTTGGTTTTCTGTGTATTTTCTGTGTTAGATGTGGAAAAGAACTGGTTTCTTTTCTAATTGGTAATCTTTGGTGATAATTAAACCATCCCTTTACCTTTTTTGTTAAAACAGCTTGCCCTTAGGGTGCCTCTTTCAAGTCTCTGATGGTCTTGTAGTTATTTCTACAGGCATTTCTAGCTTTTAAAATCTTATTAAAGTGTTGGTCCCTGAGGAGAGGGGTGACAGTCCATTATTGATCTCAGTGATGTGATATAAACACAAAGTATTGTCTTTCTCCTTGTTATTCCTTTCCAAGGCTCCCATTAGTCCCTTTTGCTACAGACTCGTGTCAGGAATTAATGTTCACGTGGCATCTGCAGTGCTGCCCAAAGTCCTTAATGCCTTCCCTGATACAAATTCCCATTCCTGTTGCTGGGCTGGTATTTTACAAATGTGTGACCTTGCATTTGGCTGTGTTTAAGATGTTGTTTAAAAGTGCTTGTCATCAGTGAAAACAATTTTATCTGCTTTTAAGCACTGTAATCTCAGCAATGGGGTTGTTCTCTGGTGTGCTGACCTTGGTCTGATGGATTCTGGTCCTAATGTGCTGTCTTGCTGTGGAAATTTTGGTTTTTGCTTTTTATTCCCATGGTCTGGGAGAGAGCTGGAATACAGTCTGAATTGGAAAGGAGAAGCTTTGAGCTGTGATTTAAACCTTCTCTTTTTGAGAGGTTGATCTTAATAAGAAATATATGGGAGAGTGGGTTTTTGGGGATGGACTGAAGATGGAAATGTTGAAAATTGCTGGGACAAGACCATAACACTGTGGGATGAACATGCACATAGAACTAAAGGCAGTCTTAGTATTTAATATGTAGAACAAAATGATGCTTGTCTGGAAGAACTTGATCTTAGAGGATGTTTTCCAACCTACATGATTCTATGATATTGGAAATTCTGGTTACAGTGTAGTTTAAATGGGTTTGCTGGCATAGCTGGAAAGAAACCACTTTAACCTTGGAGGAGAGGCTCTGCCCTCATGTATGTAGGAATGAATATACAGCTTATTAAATATTATTGCTTGTTGTTGGGAGCTGTGGTCTTGCAGGCAAAGTGCTTGGGGAGGAGCAGCAGAGGAATTAAGCATGATTTAAACACATGCCTTAAGTAGTTGTATGGTTTTAAATGTAAAAAACAAAGTTATGGAATGTGAAACTTTTATTACTGCTGATCAGGGAAGAAATTAGATGTCTAGTGACATCTCACCTGCATGTGTGATGCTGAACTGACATTGAAACTTTTCAGAAGACTGAAATCATCTGATAACCTCACTTTTAATTAAAAAAAAAAACCTAACCAGAGCAAAACAAAAAGTGTTTTTCAAAGGCCTTTCTGGTCATGCTCTAGCTGATGATCAGTAATCTGTTGAAAAACATTAATTTTCTTTCAGTGACAGAGAAGCTTCCTCTGCTGAATGCCAGTGTCATTCCTCTTGCATTTGGTGGTGGTACTGGAGGATTAGTTAGTGCTGGGTCCAGTTTCTGGCAGTTTTACCTGCTGCATGTTTGCAAGGACCTTTCCAGACATTAAGTGAGGATTGTCTTAATGAAAAGAAATAGTTCTCCTGTTTTTCAGATCACTGGAGTTGTCTATTGGTTTGTACCAGCAAGAAGACTGACGGGTATTTATTTTAGAAACTGTGGGTAGAAATCAAAGAATTGGTCTGGTAATAATGGCTAGCTCAGTCAGTGTTTTAGGGTAGGTTGTGCCTTTGGGAAGAGAATTGATCCAAGAGGAGATTTGCTGTTGAAACATCTGGTGATTCCAGAGATGCTCTGCCTGTGCAGGGGCACTGGTGCATTGAGAGGCTTCAGCTTATCCAACTTGGAAAATGCTCAGCCCAGCCCATTGCCTGAGCTGTCAGGTCATTCCTTACCTCTCCAAGGTTCCTCCAAAAAGGAATGGAGCCCCAGGGGAGGCTGCTCCCTCATGCCTCATCATTCCTTGCCTCTCCAAGGTTCCTCCCCAAAGGAATGGAGCCCCAGGGGAGGCTGCTCCCTCATGCCTCACATGGGGCTGGCCTAGGGATTGCCCCAGCACTGGCAGTGCCTTCACTCCAGTGACACAAATGAGCACTGGTGTCCTTAGACATGCACAGAGACCAGGAGATGGATTTTATTCCTCTCCCTTCTGTGCCCTCCTGCAGGAAGGGATGAGCTCAATCACTTTGTTTCTTTCTGGCCAAGGACAGAATAAAGTTATAGAAGGTAATGCGTGTCTTGCTCCAACTTGAGTTTTTTTGGTAGGGAACAGAACCAAAAGCTCTTACTCTACACTGAGAGAAGCACTTCATATCCTCACTTGTTTAGTGGCCTGTTTCTGTGCCTGCTCCAGTTTGAACTTCCTCCTGAGGTGAAGTGCTGTGCTCTGTGCAATGGCAGCCATGTACCCTTTTTTATTGCCAGATTGCTTTATCCTGGGGCTGTGGGTTCCAGTGGCTGCATCAGCCTCATGGCATTTTGTATTTGGTAATGCACTCAGGTCCTTCTGTCACTGCTTTATACAGCTGAAATCCCACTTCAGAGACTAACAAGAGCTTTTTGCTGTGTTCCTCTATTCACATACTTTAGTGAGGAATGTTCATCCTGTTTCTGTTGCTCAGTTTTTCAGTCCTTCAAGTTTTCCTGTATGGAATCTCTGTAGAGGAAGATCAGTATGTTTCCCATGTTTGACTTCAGGATTTTTAATTAGTATTTTGTTTATTTCTTGTGCTAAGGTTGTTATTAAGAATATAAATTAAGATTGGTTTCTAGCTGATAATTAAATACCATTAACAATCTCTTAGTTGGTGTCACTTTTTCACTGCAACTCACTTTTATCTGTTTCACAGTCAACTTCAGTTATTCAGAGAATTCCAGTCTTCTCCAGTTTGATGCCTTGAGTGGTCATGTGGTAAAGGCTGAATAACTGTTTTTCCTTTCCTAGGAAATATCCTGGAGCAGGGAAAGATCCAGTTGAACTGTTAAAACACACTCAAAATATTTTTTTTATTGGTTTTCTGTATTTCCATCAAATTGGGCGAAGAAAGCTTAGTGCAAGATACTGTAATAGTAAAATATGAGTGACACATAGGCTTTTAAAGTGAGAATGCAAATTTCATTTTTACTTTCTAGTTATGAGGATGTAACAGCAAGTTCCTGGCCAGACTAAAATGTACTGGTGTAGTGGTCTGCTCTGAAAGAAGCTGAATGTTTTCAAATCTTGCAAAACCTTAACAAGAAGGTGAAGAGAGCACATGTAGCAAACTTTTTGGGGTAAAGTCCAGAAGGATTAAAAACAACAGGCCTAAACAAACAAACAAAAAACCCCAGGTGGAAAATAACCTGAATTCCAGCTCCTGTGATTGCTGAGATTTTTGTAAAAGTAAAAAACATGTTTGTGGCCAGTGAATTGTGGGTCTCTGTTTCTCCTCCGACCACATGAAACTGATGACTCAGATCTGTACCTTAGAGGTTCATAAATGGCTTTGTAGATGCATCCAGCTCTTGAAGAATCTCATGTTCAAGCTGAGATCAGTCATGACTAATGAAAAGGTTTATTTTTAATATTATGTTCCCTGAGCCCAAGCTCTGTTCCCTTTACAAGGTGAGGATACCTTCTGCTGAGGTCTAAAGAGTTTAAAGCCATCTAAACCAGACCTAAGTGGTGGAAGAGTTGTAGAACTGTGACTTTGGAGGGTTTTTTGCACCAATAATAAGCATTAATATACTTTTTTTAGCTAAGCTCTCAGCATTTCCAGCTTTACTTCAGTATTTTGACATAGCCAATCACTTTGTTTGTTGTAATTGCTTTACCTGTAGGTATGGGAAGGCAAGCAGGGCTGGCTCTGTAATGCTGATTATTTTCAGTGTTGATCAATACTTCCAGCAGTTATTAACATGAGCAGGGAATGCAAACCCTGCCTAACCAGTGAGCTGACCCACTCCTTTCCTCTCAGCTGAATCCTGTGTATAGAAATGCTCTCAGTTTTGCTTTTTGTCCTTTCCAGTGGCCAGTGGAAAATATTTTCCCCCCTCTGCATGTTTGTGTGGACTTTCTGGATGTTTCTAGACAACCTCATGAACCTTCTGACAGGCATTTTCCCTCTTGTTTACGTCACTTCTGTAGCCTAGGATTTTTCTGTGAGTGCTGAAATTCAGTATTTACAGAGTAAAACATTTCTGTAGAAAATAAAGCTGCCTGCAGCTTGAATACATAACTATTAAATGCTTCTTTGGTGTCTGATAAAGTTAACTAGTGAGAAAGAAAAATGTCAGAGGTGGAAAGAGTAAAAAAAAAAAAAGTCACAAAATTATGAAGTTATGAAGAATTATGAGTTGTGATATCTCTTGCTCCCCAGGTAAAAGCACAAGTGCTGTAGTATCAGGAGAAATCTCTTTAGGCTCCAGTTAAAATACAGACATTATTTAAGAGATTAGACAGGTTTATTCACTGGCAGAAGGAGGAAGGTGAAATGCTAATTGCTCAGGTTCCCTGGTGTGCCCAACCTGGCAGAACCTGTAATGCTCTGATGTTCAGCCTGTTCTGGGATGGCATTTTACAGGAGCATTAAGAATGTAAAATTTTCATAGGAGGTGTTAACATCATCAGATTGTGAATCATTTGCTGTGTATGTGAATATATAGCCTGTGTGTTTAATAAAAGTTTTCTAGCCTTTAATTACTAATTACTAGTTTAAAGACTAACTAGTTACTGGAGCAAAGTTTTCCTTGGGAGAAATGTTGTTGCTCAAGCAGTATGTACAGTCTGCTTGATTTTTTTTTTTTCATAGCAAAGAATATGTTTTTTAATTCTGTACATTCATTATGGTTTTATCAGATTGCTGGTAGAATGGTCAGGTTTATCACCACCATCAATTTTGTGATCTGATCCTGATTTTTTTGCTGAGATTAAGTAGTGTGGGTAGCACTGATTCCATCACTTACATAGATGGTGACTTGTTCTAAAGCAAGCCAGTGGCTGACTTTAATTGTACATTAATATAAACTTGTAAACCCAGATGTAATTTTGCTTTTTTTGCCTGTTTTGTGGGAAGAGTGTGCTGTAAGTTCACTGGGTCTGAATTCCATAATACACCAGTTACTGGAAGGGGAGGAGGAGCACTGGAGATGTAGAGTGGTTTGTTGCTTTAGGTAGTTGCTATTTCAGTCATTACTTGCAACTCAGTGTGCATAATCCTTGAGAAATTATTTCCTGGATCAATTTAAATCAAGGAGCACAACCATCTATTTAAGTTGAGGACAGCAGCCTGCAAGTCTGAATTTAAACTGCAGGAGCAGACTGGCTAATAGCACTTGCTCTTCCTCTGCTGGCACCTTCTGCTGTTCCTGGAAAAGGACAGGATCTTCATCATGGATAAAAATTGTGCTCTGGTCAGTTTGAATTTGGTGGTGTTTTCCTTGGTCTTCCCTGCCTTTCCTCCTGAGGCTGGCTGAGTTCATAATGTCATGCTCAAGCTCTGGGAAGGTGCCTGAAAAAACATTGTAACTCCATTTAGGACATGACCTGTATTTTTCTGGAATGCTTTTCTGTGGGTACATAGTTTAAACAGCATTTGGCTGTTATGGTAATTATATTTAAACAGCAATTTCCTAGCCTGTTCTGCACTTGAAAATTTTGTTAGTAAAAGAGATGCACTTAACACAGAGTGCTAAATTGGAGGTAAAAATTTGGGTTGGGTAAATTGACCTGTGAATAAGGAATTGATGAATGAGTTCCCACTCCACTTGTGTGCGTCAGTGCACTATTGCTAACTTTTAATTTTGTCCTCTAAAAATCCTGGTTTCTGCTACAGAGTTTGGAAACTGCCAAGTATGGGAAGTAATTTTGGCCTGGGAACTACTGTATCCTTTAGCATGAATTATGTATATTGATCCAAAATAAGGAATTATTCCCTAATGTAATCCAGGGTCAAATGTTTGACCTGTACTGTGTTTCTCCACATAACCAGCACTTAACAGGCTGATAATTCCTTGTTTTCCCAGATCAGTATTTTGTCTTCTTCATTCCTTGAGTTGCACTGTCAGTATGAGAAACTTAATTCGGAATGAAAGCTATGAAAGTTTTCCCACCTGGAACCAGGAGGCATTTTCCATAGAGTTTTGGTGGAAAAATCTCCAAACATGACATCAATTTGGGCATGAGGCAGCTTCAGTCTGTTTTGTTGAACATAGTCTGCTTTAAATTCTTTTGCAGGCATCAGTTTTTTGGGTGAACTTTTACTGGGTGTGAGGTTACAGCGCTGATGAGTACTAAAGATGTGTTTATGGCTTACATTAGCAATGTATAGCTTTACATCACTGAGTCTGGTTTTATGGCTTCCCCTGAGTGGAATTATTACAGATATTGTGGAATAGAAGAGCATCCTTGCACTGTTGTGAAATCGTGGAAGGCCTTGATCTCCTTCCTGGCCTTTGTTAAGTTTTTCCATATGTGTATTAGTCAAACAGAAATACTCCACTGAGGTTTTCATGCTTCCAAAATACAGCACAGGGAATTTACATAGATGTGCTGCTTTCCTCTAATCTACTTAAAAAGGATCTGTCCCATCCCAATAAAATGCTTTTGGAAATGAGAAGTGAGCAGTGCTGAAGTGGGCTGCTCCAGAACTGTGGCAGTTTTGGAAAGTCAAAGTTCAGTGACTTTTCTGGTGATTGCTGGCAGTAGAAATCCCTATGTTCACACACAATCCAAACTATTTTCAAGCTAGATATGAGATTTTCTCAAAATGAAAACTGAACGTTGTTATCCAGTGGTTGTGGGTGATGATGTTTTAAGCTCTGGGAGATTTTATTCCAGTATTTTATCTGTTGGCTACAAATTCAGTCAACTGAAGAATGTAATCTCTTTATCTTTTTCCTTGAGTCTTGAAGGGCAGAATTCATGCTATTCTTGGTCTCTTTATTAAGCCAGGGATTTATTTCTACTCGGGGAGTCTGCTGGTATCTTACCTAGGCTTGGTTAAAAGGCTGGAATTCAGATATCCTTGTGTGCTCAAATAGTCTTATTGAGTATCATAATATGTACAGGTGAACACAGAGTATGAAATGAGTAAAAGAAACTGCAGCAGATGATCTTATAATCACTGAATTTGCTAATATCACCAGCATTTTAAGTTATTTTCTTATAAAAATGCAGATAGACATTAATTCAACTATATAGAAAAGATCTGTTTTAGTGGTCTAACAGTTCTTAAATTTAAACCTAAAGTCAGTGCAGGGAGAGAAGGAACCTTGGTAATTTTTCAAGCTTAGAAGATTCTCAGCATCACTTAGCAGTGAAATTGCATCTAAACTATAATCCCTAAATGTTGGGACAATTAGGCTGGTAATCATCTGTGATGCGTGAACTTACTGTGGGTACCAACAGAAGTAAATAAGCCTGACTTTATTTTTTCTCCTGTTTGTTTTTCCCCTGTGTTCATACTGATACTCCCAGCCTGGAGCTGGGAGCTTTTGCCACCATGGATTTGAATCTCTCAGTGATACAGTCAAAAGTTTAATCCGCGATTTAGGGTTGAATGTCACTGGAATAGAAGTCATTTACTGGGCTGTGGTAACTTGGAAATGACCTCAGGAGTTGCCAGGGGAGGGTTTAGATTGGAAATCAGGAAGGGATTCTTCACCAAAAGGATTGTCCAGCCCTGGCACAGCTGCCCAGAACAGTGGTGGAGTCACCATTCCTGGAGGGAATTTAAAGACATGGATGTGGCACTTGGGGACGTGTTTTAGTGGTGGCCTTGGCAGTGCTGGTTTAATGGTTGGACTGGGTCATCTTAGGGCTTTTCCAACCCCAAGGGATTCTGTAACTTCCTGCACTACACTGCTGCAGTTTTAGTCACTATTGATACCATTCAATCCCTGTCATGTCCCAAGGAAGAACTGATGAATGAAAAAGTCTTTAGAAGTCTTAACTAGATAAGGGGAGTAAAAACAAAGTACTTCCTAACTTGCCTTACTGGAAATGTCTGTGACAGGGTCATTTAACATTTAAGAAGCAGTTTGGTTGGTCTGGCAGTGATGATAGGCATGTTAAAAAACAAAAGTAAACTTTTCATAGAAAAAATTGAGAACCTGATTTTAATGGGACTGTTTCTAGGCCAGAGCTAAGTAATGTCAGGTTTGTTGTCCAGTATAGTCAGCTGTGAGCTGATGAATAGATTTCAGTAAGATCTCTAAACTCTTCAGTTTATTTTTGTAATGCTGTATTTATGAAGCTATTTTATTTTTGATAGAAATAGGTTTATAATATACCGATGATGTTGTGAGACTGCTGAGGAGATGAAGTAAAATTGAGCAGCAAGTTGGCCAATCTCATGACATTGTTATATTTAAAACTGTGCACTCCTGCACATGTTCTACTCAAACTTTGTTTGGCTATGCAAGAGGGTAAGAAATGCTGTGTTGTAAAAAAACAACCTCAAAACCTCCCACTTTTTCTCCTGAATGGATCTGCATAATAACTTCCCATTTTTACTATGATGTTTTCGTGTCTTTACATTCTTCTGCCACTCTGAGCAGAGAACTTTTCCTTGGAGAAGGAGAGAAACTGTAGCAGAACCTAAAAAGTGTTTTTTAACTTACTTTAGGTGATAACCATAGGTACATGCAGGTTTTCAAACATTGCAACCAGGTGTTTTCAAATCAGCATGGCTTGTAGCGAGCTATGGGAGTTGCAGGAGAAAAAAAAATCTCTAGTTCTTTCCAGATCCATTGGGTTTTTAGGTGGTAAGTTGTTTTTATCCCCTGTTTCTCTTGGTTAAGGCTGTGTGTACATTCCTGTGTCTAGGCTGGGCAGGATTATCTCCGTGGATGCTTTCTGCTGGCTGCTGTGAGGGTTCTGCATGTTTGGAATAATTCAGTCCACCACGTCTTACAGGGGACTTAATGGAAATTCTAGTCTGTGTATTCCAGTTGCTGTGTTCTTCCCAATCTCTTTTGGGATGGTTGTAGGAAAAACTGAAAGAATCATCACGTGGACAACCCTGCAGCAAGTATTTAGTCCATTTCCAGCCAGTCTGTGTTTTCCTAGCACTCCAAGTGCCTTTTTGCAGTGTAATGGCGTGGTAGCTCCGTGGTTTTGAAGAAGAGAGTCTGAGCTCCAAGTCCTCTCAGTAAAGCCCGTGCCCTTTCCTGCACAGCTGCTCTCTGAAGAGCCATGTGAATGTGCCAAGCAAAGAGAGTGTTTGGGATTTGTTTATTCTTAAAGACTTGTTCCTAAAATCATGGATTTCCCTAATAGCAACTCCATGAAAATATTTAGGTTAGATGCAAATTATAGCAGCCTTAAACCTAATTTGCAGTGTATTCTGCAAAGTCATCTTATTTCTCCCTTCTCCACTGGAGCAAAGGAAAACTCTCCCTTAGTGATTGTCGTGTCTGAACCCACAGAGCTCTTAGCACAGAGAAGTCCCCAGGACATCTCTGTCATTCCAACAGAGATCAGCCAACAGTTGGCATAAAGGATATGATGATTTCTGGGTTGGTAAAAGGAAAAATTACCTCCTTCCAGCAGTTGTGAGACCAGTGTCTGCCTGGGTAATAAAAGGAAACTTGTGCTGTGCTTTGCCAAAAGCTTTGTACATGGGACCATGCACTCTTTAGCAATGGGAATCTTACAGTAAGGCTTAGCTGCTGATAGCTGTGCAGGCAGCCAGGTTAGAAAATGAGGCACACCAGGCTGCCTCTGGAATTTCTTGGGGTGTAATAAAATGGCCCCTCCTGCTTTGCTTCTCATAGCAGAGGTGCCACGTCATCTCACTTTTCAGTAATTTCTTTCCAGTGGGAAGGGGGGATTGGGAGTTCACTCCAGTGGGAACCCCTTGTCCCAATCCAACTGCTCATCTTTTAGCCTCAGCTTGTGCTGGTGCTGGTATGAGCTGATCTGACGGAGGGAGTTATTTATGCAAATCTTTATTATAGCTGCTGGTGCAGGGAGGGGGAGGATCCTTTGAGAGTGGGTGGGATGGTCCCTTTGGCAGTGTTGTAGATTGGTGCCAGACTTGATCTTGTATCCACAGCTGATGATGATAAGTTATCTCAAACCACATTTAATGGGATGCTTTTTTCGCAGGAAAAGCTTGCGTAAAACCATCGGTACTTGTGCTAGCTCGAGGGCTTACAAATACCTCTTTATTTTTTTTTTTAATGTCTTGTGAAAATAACATGGAAAGTCGTTGTGTTAATGGAATTTTCACTTCTCAGATTTTAATCTAGGTGTCATATCTGCAAAGCCTCCCTCTGGGTGCTGTGTAGGAGTTTTGTGATGTCCAGAAAAAGGGCTTTACATGGAAAAAGACATCTGCTGTTAGGACATGCATTTGTTTGTTTCTTATTGCCTCATGGCTGGTGCAGTGCTTGAATTCCTTCAAGTCCATAAATTTTCCTAAACTGTTATGGTAAATCTGCTTTGTACACGTGGACTTCTGTCTTCACTGTTTGTTTAATCTAAATAAATTAATAATCCGTGTATTTTAAACATTTCTGACTCTATTGATACTACTATCTTTGTATTTCATGTCTTTTTTTAACCTTTTTATTTTGTGTGAGCTGCCTGTCCATTTCCTCTCTCTGTGGAATGATTTTTATCTTGTCTAGCTATAGTGATTGAGATCTTCCTTGAATGTGGCAAATCTTTGACCTGGAGAAGCAAACAAATCTACTTCTAAAAATACGATATTTGGGATCTGTCCCAGGTACAAAATGCCTCTTTCCAGCTGGGCATGATCTGACCATGCAGCAGTGCCAATTCCTGCGAGTGTTGCTCAACGTACGAAGAGTTTATTGTCTAATGTTTAAACAAATGTAATGGAATCATAAATAAAATTTATTCCGTAGGGTAACTTGTCTTCTTGTGTTCCAGGATTAGGATAAAGTTCCATAAAGGAGGAGAGTCATACAGCATTATCTAATTTTATCTGCCTTTGTATCCCTAAAGTATTTAATGTAAGATACATATCTTGAAGTTTAGCATTTTTTTACTCTCCAGATACTAAAAGGTATTAATAATTTATTAAATACCACATCTTGCCTGTGGCATGATACAGGAGACTGCAGGTGATTCTTCTCAAATACGTCTTGTGGTTTCTAATGATGACTTAGCTTTCAGACTGGCAGATTTTATTAGAAATTTGTGTCTCAGTTCCCAAATTCTTCCCTTTGCTTAGAGCGGTTTGTTTTGTCCCAGCTGCAATTAAAGACAGGGCCAGGTTTTCTCTTGGAATCGAGCCTCTTTGCACTGCAGATGATGTTCTGAGCTGGATGTTGAATTGTGTAGAGCCGTGTTTTTTGTGTTTGATGGGGTTGGAACAGAGGGCAGTGCTGTTCCGTTGCGTTTTCCCGAGTGGGGATGGGTGAATAAAGCAACCACAGACCTGGATTGGTGCTGGCATCGCTGTGTTAATAAATGCCGAGCTATGATGGGAATCAACTAAAAGGAGGGGGAACTTCACTTTTATTCCTGCACTGTGTGAAAATCTGGAGGTGTTCTCCAAGCCTATGGATAGACACAGCCACTTGGCCAGCTCTCAAGAGTGTTCAGATTTAAGAGGCCACCCTGGTGTGGCTGCTGGCCTGTCCCTTGTCTCATCATGGGACTGCCTGGATACTGTTGCCACTGCGGTGATTTTTGGGCTGCCCAGTGTGGAAAAAGCCAGCTAATTTCTGTCTGGTAATGCTCAACCTCTGACTTAACCTCTTTCCCTTTGGAGCTTTCGTTGGAGCGCTTTTTCCTCCAGCCCTTTGTAGTAATCCAGATGCTCATGTTCTTTTCCTCCTACACAGCAGATGGAGATGGCAGAAGCCTTTTGATGACTGTTTCCTTCTTTTTACATAAGTTTTATGAGCTGATGAGTTGGTTAGTTGGAAGTGGTGGAGCTCACAAACCCTGTCCAGCAGGTGGTGCATTGTCACCTTGCCAATAATTATATATATTTTAGGGATTTTTAGTTGTTTTTTTTTTTAGTTTAATCTGGGGTGTGAGCTTTACTGCATGGTTATAGAAGAGAAAGCAGATGTGTCATGTAACTGTCATGATGAATCTGTTTAATTTTAGCCAAAAACAGCTATTTTGAATTTATTAAATACCTAAGTATTGTGCTATTCAAAGTGAATGAAGCAACTTAGTTTTGCTGGTTGAAGAGTTGAACTTTTGCTTTTTTCTGTTGTTCTGGGCTTGTAGCTCATGAAAAATACTTGCTAAAATTTGGCATGACTCAGGTGGTCATCTTTCTGTGCTCCAGGAAAACTCTGTCTCCTTTCAACTATTGCCTATCTACTAAAAGAGAGTTTTTGGCTTACTAACCCTCCAGCTGCTCATCATTTCAACCTTATTGAAAAGTTCTTACCCTACTGGGGTATATAAACCCATTTTTTCCACTTCATTACAGACTTAGGTCTATGTAAATTCATCTGTTTTACATTTATTTCACAATTTTAATTTTGTTTTATTTCACAACTTGGAGCTCTGTTTCACAACCACAAAGCTTGAAGGCGTGTTTTGATGGGTCCTGTGAAATAACAATGTAGAAAATCTTTAATAAAGAAGGGGTAGAACCTGAGTCTGTACCTGATGTTTTTAGGTAGTTGCATGAGAATGTTACTGATCTGAATGTACAACACATTTATTGGAGATGTGAAATATGCAGCTGTTACTTAAATTACTTTTGGCTTCTTGTTTCTTAGGAATATCTTGGTGGATAGGCCAAATGATCAATCCTCAAGATGGTCTTCAGAAAGCAATTATCCTCCCCAGGTAAGCTCCTGAATCTGTGCTGCTCTATAGCTGTGTTGTACAATTTAATGTATACTGGGGGTTTCATTTTAAATGTGGGCTGCTGCTATTGACATTGGCATATTTATTGGCTTCTTTTTCTGAGTAAAATGCAGGTTGTTGGTGCATGAGATATTTACATTTCCAGCAATTTGTGATCCTTCTAGAAGTGCTTCATTGCGGGGGAAGTTTCAGGTTTCCTCCTTGGCAGTCGTGGTCGTGCTGGAAATAATCAAACCTTATGGTGAGATTAAGCTGCTAATGAGGCGTGCAGGTCCCCCTTTGTCAGCACTACTGGAGGCTGTTGTAGGTTCTTGGCCTTGCATGCCAGATCTAAGGAGCTGGTGTTTATTTCTCCTTGCAGCACGTTCAGAAATGTGGCCTCTAGTTAGAAACACGGATGTTACCTCTTCTGCTGGTTAAGCACCTTATTAAAATAAGATTTGTATTGATTTTAGCATCTAATTTGCTTTCTCAGTATTATTAAGGCTGTTAGGTTATCCAGAATATGCTTTTTCACTTTTTTTTTTTTCTCCAGTGAATGTTATCCTTCTCTCTGTGTTGGATCTGTACCTTATTATTCTGATATGGTTTGATCAGCTGCTATGTCTCTTATGCTGCTTGTTTTAAATTCTTTGTTTAAAGCACTGGTAGACAGCAGTGTCTTGCACAGTGCAAAGTTCTGCTTATCTCCTTATTTAATCCAAGTATTCTTCATCAGTGAAATCTCACAGGATTTTTCTCCAGGTAAATCTTGCTGCTTTGTCTTGGACTTGTGTTAAAAATCCAGAGTCTGCCACTGGTGGCTCCCTAGAGCAGGAGGTCATCTGCTGCAGCTGAGGAGCTTTCACCTGGATTTTCTGATCAATCCTTCTGTGTCATTGTGTCTGTAAAATTAGGTTTTTGGGGTTTTTAGAGGAGAAGGAAAGGTATCCTTTGTATTCCACTAAAATGTTCCTTAAACCTGATTGTGAAGAATGATATTGATCCTCTTGATGCTCTTTGAATTTGATTATTTTACTAATTTATATTTTTGATAAACAATGTGGGATTTTAATCCATAGCCTGAAGCAGTTTAGTCTGTCTAGGAACTATGGATTGCAGAGTAATGGGTATTGAGCATGGATTATATTTTAGCCTGTGTGCCATCCTTTACTTTCTTTCATGCAGGAGGCACATGTTTTTCTTGGTTTTTCTTGAGCCAACTCAAGGCAGGGTTGGCTCATGGTGTGTCTTTGGACTGGGCTTTTTATCTGACATGTGCTGTTAGTTGTTGTTTAAATTCACTCTTTAATTTTCTGAGCCATCCTGAACATTCAGTCCTTTTAAAAATCTGATTCTGGAATGGAAATGCACCTCCTGTAAGTGGATGCTTTAGAATATTCCCACTTTGTACTTAAGTCTGACAAGGAGCGATGCAGGTTATACTCAGACATGTAGATTAAGCAGGGATTAATTAGAGTGGCAGACTTCTGTACAAACCACACGGGCTTGTTAAAGAGATGTCTTCCAAAAATTTCATGTGTATGAATCGTGACCTGAATGGAGATACTGTTGCAGAATGACTTGACTCCAACCCTGGAGAGTTGGGCACTGCTCTGCATGCTAAGCAAGGCATTTAACCCCAACTTCTTGGTAGGAGAGAGATGAATTAACACTGGCATTATCTACCTGTGTGTCACGTATCAAGACATATATTAGGTATCCAGAATTAAGGCCTGGAATGCAAAAAAAAAAAAAAAGTCCTCATGTGGCAACTGAGATTGGAAGACAGTATTTGAGTTTTATTCTATTACTTAAAGACAACACTGACAGAAAACCTGACTGGAAAACACTGTGTTGCTGCATCCTCTTGCTTGAATCTTTGTATCTAATAATGAGAATATAAAGTACTGTGTAGTTGCTTGTGTGTTCAGCAAGCCCAGTCCTGAGCACTGAGTGAGAGATGATGTATTTACAGTGCCTTTATACTACATAAAGCACTATATATATGATATACAGCAGCTAATTCTCATGTTTCTAATCTGAGTATTTAATTATTCATGTTAAGCATTTTTTACAGTTTAATTTCTGTGTTGAAAAATTAGCTAGAAAGAGGAAGTGGGGAATTAAAATCTGCAGAAGAGTCCTGTGTGCAAAGAGTGCAGTTTTTGTTATTTCTGTGTATATAGAAACAGTTCCTATTTGTGTTGTCTCATACTTGAGAGATGAAAGAACTCCAGATTTGGTTGCATTTTGATCAAAATAGTTCTTGTACCTTGTCCATTGAAAGACTGCCAAATTAAATGCAGGAAAAACATTTATATAGGTGTTCTGCTTCCTTGGTTTCTTCCCCAGTGACAGAAATTCTTACAGCAGAATCTTAGCTTGGAAAACTTCAGTTGAAATACTGGATGGCTGAAATTTAAATGTAGTGAGGAGAGAATTAGGGGGAAAAATCAAGTTGAATACTGCATATTCCTAAAAATGTTGATTTATACACATAGCTTCTAATCTCTGGAATAAATATCATGGATCCTGTAGAAAATGTAGCTGGAAGGCATTTTATAGGTGTTGTGTTGGCAGCTCTTCAGTTAAAAACTGGTCACTCGTGCAGTGACGCACTTGCTCAAGTGTGTGGGTGGCCATAATGGTCCGGACAGGAAGCGAACTAAAACTCAGGGAAATAAAGCTCTCCTTGTTCCCAGCTTTATTAGCTGAAACCAGGGTTAAGGCACAGCACAAGGACTGATGTCCAGCATGCTCAATGTGAGATATTTTAATAAGCTCTGCAGCCCTGATCGCTCGTGTTTGTCTCCTCAGTGCCTCACCTTAATGCCAGGGTTTAGCAATTCCCTGCTGAGGTGATAATGCTGTGCTGGCTTAGAGGTAAAAATATGAGTGAGTCCCTAAACAAAGGTTTATTCCCTTCCCTCACTGACTGAAACAAAACCTTTCCTGACACCTTTCTTTTTTTCAGAGCATGTATCAGAGGAACATATGTAAAAAACATCAAGATGTGTTCAGAGCCTCAATGAAAATGCAGTAAATGTGCTGAAGGTACTAAACCTTTTTGAAAAGGGAAAGAAAATGAAAGTGGAAGTGTAGCCACTTGAAATGCTGCCACGTGACTATATTTAGTAAAGGGGTTTCCTGGCTTCATGGGTATGGTAGAGTTAAATAATTCTCACGGCTGTGAAAGCCACCAGTTGGTTATGAATGAGTGCCAGTGAAAGGAAATACATCTGACAGCTGTTTTTCTGTTTATTAAACTAGATATCTTTCTTGAGTCTTGAAATAGATGACCCAGAAATTATATATTTAATAACAAACCTGTTATGTAGTAACCTATTCAGGCAGGAGAGGGCTGATGGTTCTATTTTTAATTCCCTTCTCAGCTTACATTGGAAGTGTGAAGCAATGAGGCTGGTGATGCTGAAGACCACGGCTCTGTCAGAAAGGCTCATCCTGATGATTGCAGTGATGGTCTGATGTGGAAGGCTGTGCAGAGCATTTAATTCCCCTGAGTGGCTTGATGTAGAACAAAAACATAGATTTTTATTTAGCCATCAACTTAATTGCAAGAGCAATCGAGATGTTTGTGTTGTGGACAAAGGCAGCCCTTGTTATTTTGTGGGTTTTATTTTTACATGCAGTACAAGTTTCACTGTTCCCTAATTTAAAAAAAAAAATGCTTGAGCAGAACTGGTTAAAGAAATTGATAAAAGACAGTGAGACTCTAATTGCATAGGCAGCTTGTGCAGTGCATTTTGGAATCTGGTTCAGCATGTTTGATCACAGAATCAGTTAGGTTGGAATAGACCTCTGAGATCAGAGTCCAACCTTTGACCAATCACCACTTTCTTAGTGCCAGGGTCCAGTTAAATGCCACATCCAGTTGTTTCTTGGACACCTTCAGGGATGGAGACTCTGCCACCTGCTCCCTGGGCAGCTCATTCCAGTGTTGAGGAGGTGTGAATTTTGAATAGTTGAAGATCATATGCTGGCATCTGAAGACCAGTTTTCTTCTGATTTCCATCCTGCTGTGTAGATTGTATCAGGAATTAATTTAAAGTACATTAATAAAATTTACACTCCATGGTGTGATGCAGCAGCCTGCATATGGTTGTCATCAAATGGTAGCACATACCAGAGCTTCAAAAAAGTTTGGAATTTGCTGCAGCTCCCCAGTGTAACAAGGCTGGACTTGTTTTGATTTTTTTTTGGTGGGGGAGTACACTGTAAGCTGCTGTTGGGGTACTGAAGTGCTATATGTGACTTAGTCTGCTCTTTTTACATATATACTTACAAATGTGTTGAATCACAAACCAGAAGTTTTCCTCATCTAGTGTTTTGTAGCATCTTTGTTGTTAGTGTTGTCCTTTGAGGCCTAACAACTGGGCTGAGGTTTTTGCTCAGTCATGCCAATTAGCATCTGTGTGCCCTGTTCTAATGGACAAACACTTCAGTTATAATTTGGATTTTTGGAATACTGCGTGAATACATGGACATTAAATGTGCTGATGTTGCTCACAGCAATAAAATGGAGAAGTGTCAGATATCTTGGTGTATTTGCCTGAAATCTCATAGACTTGTTCTCTCCAGGTTGAATAAATCACTTGATCCTACAGACACTTCTGTCACATCTTTTAGAGCTACAGAGAATAGTCTGTCACAGCTAAAATCCTGGTAGCAGTCCAAAAATACCCATGCAGCCAGCTGTTAGCAGCTCTAGAGGCAGTGTGTTTTTACAACATCAGTGAGATTCATGGCTGGTACCCACACAGTGGCAATGATGTGTGTTTGTAGAGAAACCCAAAAAGTGCATCTCTGTATTTTTACATTTATTATTGAATTACTCAATAGTTTGCATTAGAAGGGTCCTTAAACATCTCATTCCAGGCCCCCTGCCATGGGCACCTTCCACTAGACCAGGTTGTTCCAAATCCTGCCCATCCAGCCTGGCCTTGGACACTTCCAGGATGGGGAATCCACAGGGTCTCACCACCCTCACAATAAAGAATTTATTCCTAACAGCTAATCTAAATTTATTTTTTAGTTTGAATGTCTTTCAGTTTGATGTGTGTCTATGCATTATAAACCAGAAAAACACATATCAAGGTACAGGGTTTTATAGCAAATCTGTCCTTTGTTTCCGTATCAATCAGCACATAATTCACAAAAAAATGTTGAGTTTCGCTTTTGTGCTTCTATTTTTGTGAGGTCTGCATGACTCAGCAGGTGGTGGGATGTGTGGAAGTGGGAAGGAGGGCAGCAGAGTTCCCTCTCTATCTGTAGGGTTAAGAAATCACTGCTGACCACGTGGAGTGATTGCTGTGCCTTGCTCCCTTCCAGGCATAAAGGATTTAACTGCAGTCCTACTTTTCTCTCCCTTAATTTAGGGTAAGAATTGAATAATGCAGGGTGATGTTTGTGCCAAGTTTTTGCAAATCTTGTGTGGTACTTGAGAAAGTATGTGTTCATGGCCCAGGCATTAGGTTTGGGATTCCAGCAGGATTAGGAACTGCAATTGTTGGTAGTGCTGGCTTTGCTTTTCCAGCTTTGGGAGAAATCTGCAGGGAAGATGTGATGGTGTAGGAGGAGTTCTTAGACATTGTGTACTGTCTGTTCTGTATGGGAATTTTGGCAGCAGGCTGTGCCATGTATCAAGTGCTGCCTTGCTCATTAAAGGACCATCCTTTTGCTCATCCTTTCCTTTCTTCTGCTTTAGAAAATTAGTTTTCCCTATAGAATTTTAGAGGATTTTTTCCTGAAGTTTGGGAATTACTTCGAGACAATGGCATGGCTTGCTGCTGCATAAACAGTGAGTTCTGACATTTAGTGGATGGTGTTCTTCACAAAACAAATCCTTTTAATGAAAAAGTTCTAGGAAAAACACCAAAGCATTCTTCTGTTGTACCCTCACAGTGTTGATACTGGTTTAATTTCTTCATTTTGAAAATTGGAGATGCTGGAAGTACCTTTGACAGTAGATCTGCTATTAGTACCTATCAAGTCTGCATCCTCATTTGTAACTGCTCTATGTACAAGTATTTCTCTTAAGCTGAGCTTTTTGTAAATGTAGTAGGAACCAGCCATTGAGGTCATACCTTTATTGATCATAATTTTATCCTGGTGCTCTCCAGAACAATGTCAGTACTGCTCCTAGATGGAGAATTATTTGCTTTATATGGCTGAGACAAAAAAAAAATAAAAAGACTGGGAACTAAATGGATGAGCAACTCTTTTTTCTGCTGCTCTCCCAAAAGTTGCCCTTTCTAGGGTAAGATTGCCCTACTGATGGAGTTGTCTAGGACAGCAGATACTATCCTAAGATGTTTAACATAGGAAATACTACTCAGTCTTTACTCAGGATCTGCAGAAAGCAGCCACACACATGAAAATAACTGCTTGATGTTGATGAAAGACCAAAACTCAGGCATCATATCTTGGCAGTGCTGCTGCTTGGAGGACAGGGCCACCAGCAGTGCCTGTGGTGGGAGGTGTCCTACAACTTGCTGATCTGCTTTTGCTGGAGTCCTGATGACAGGGTTTTGTAACAAAATCCAGCACAATGAGTAATTGTCATTCTGTGCTTTGCCTCTGTGGTGCACTACTTATTCCTGAGAAATCAGGGAAGAGAGTGAAACATGTTGTTTTCAGATTTGAAACTCGATGTATTCTGCAAAACAGGGTGTCTCCAGACTTGCCCCAAGAGCTGTTTGGTAGGGGGAAGGTGCTCTGTGGCCCCTGATGAATGGTGAAAGTGCTTCCATGCACCTACCTTTCCATGGGAGCAGACCTTTTCCTCCAGCAGGGCTGGTGAAGCTGGTAGCTGTGACCTGAGTATAATCTGACTACTCATCCACAGATTGTGTCCAACCAGTGTGAGAGGGGAGCAAATGTTCACAAGGGAGAGCATTTCCATTATCCATGTGAAACCCCTTTTCTGTCATTAAGTGGCTCAGTTTTATTTGGGATGGTTAATAAGCGGTTGGATCCTGTGTTTGCCACACACCAAACTTTGTGTTCAGTGGTTAAACAGCCCAGAGAGGAGAAGTAATTTGATGTTCTCTTAGCATGTGGAACATACTGTATTTATCTAATTGTGTATTCAGTTTAGGTTTCATTTCAGGCTCTAGTGGGCGTTTGAATCTTCACTCTCTGTGGTTTGATCCTATTTGCCAGATTTCAGGAAGCCTTGTGTCCAACTTAAAGGAATGTATGTAAGCTCTGAATAGAATTGCTAGGCATAAGTGGTTTAACCAAATCTTTTTCCTACATAAACTGATTTTAAAATAATATTTTTTAAAAAGCTTTCCTTCATTCCAGGACCAAATAAAAAAAAAAAAAAACATAATGGGGATGTTTCATCTTTGCTTTCATTCTCTGGCTTTGTAAACTGAATATTTGCAGACTGTAATGCTTCTCCCTTAGTGTGTTTTGCAGCCTTGGCTTTAATATTCAAACTCACTGTTTTCTCTTCCACAGTATTTGATTCTGAAGCTTGAAAGACCTGCCATAGTCCAGAGCATCACATTTGGCAAATATGAGAAAACGCATGTCTGCAATTTAAAGAAGTTCAAAGTCTTTGGTGGGATGAATGAGGAGAATATGACAGATCTCTTATCCAGGTAAGACATGATTCCATCAACTCTGGGAATCACAAAGGCTGGACAAAAATGCTCTTCCCCCTTGTCTCCCCAGCAGTGGGGCAGAGCTGTGGGTGTGACCCTGCCATTGGCTGCCCTCATGTTTGTGCTCAGGTCAGGATCAGCAATCCCAATTCTCACTCCAGGAGCCTTCCTTATCCTGCTCTAACCACAGAGGGTTTGTGGAGAGCAAACTCTTGGGGATTTGGAAGAGCTGAGCACGGGGTGCAGCATTGCTGGATTGTAATTCTTTCCTTCCATGTGTTTGAGGCACAGAAGAAATTATTCCCTGGGTGTAGGGGACTTTGAAGTAACTTTCAAAAACCCAAGTAACCTTCCCAAGTCAAAACCCTCATTGCAGCCTTAAAGATCTGAACTAGTCAGCTGCTCTGCCTTTTCCAGATGGGTTAATAAATCAAACAGGCAAATGGAAATCTGCATTTTCCTTTGTTTAGTTGGATTTGGTAGAATTGTAGTGATAAGGACTAAAAGAGCCTTTTGGCTGTTCGGGTTATCCAGAACTTCAGAGTAGTTGCTAAAGTAAATTTGCAGGGGCCTTTTAAGGAGTGTGCTATTTGAGAAAGGGAAGTGAGAGTTAAAATCCAGGAGTACAAGAGAAAAGTGTGACAAGGACCTGGTGTGTTTTGGGAGACCTACAGAAGAGAAGTCCATCTCCAGGGAATGTGTAGGGTACATCATCTGTAGTCAAGCAGAGCAGCCATGGACAAACATGGGAAATTCTATGTTGCAGGTATCATTCAAGACCATATAGAATCTATCCACAGCCCTTCCCACACTTTTACCCTCTTTAGATAGATCAGTTTTGAAATTTGCCTTTATTGCTGTTACAATTGTGGGGGAAGAGGTCTTTTTGTATCATAGTAATTATTGGCATTTAATATTTTTTCCCTTCTGCTGAAGTTTAATCAAAATCCTCATTTTGGGACTTGTATTTTCATTAAAAATGGACTTAAGATTTTTGATAAATTAAACATTTGATGTTTTTAGAAAACAATGCCCATAAATTAATCACAAAGCACTTTGTCAGGGTGATAATTTTGAGATCTGATCCATCTCCCTCTTGAGAATGGAACAGCGCAGTTCAGCACATCAGGAGCTGAAGTCTCAGGGTTCCAGGTGCAGAGGAGCAGCACTGATCCAAAGCCAAATCCCTCCCAAAAATCCCAGTGTTGCCTCCCAGGGAGGCACAGGTAGGTGGAGAGCAGCCCAGGCCTCGGTCCAGCACGTGTACTGATGATTCAGAGTGGTGTGGAACAAGCTGCGTGTTTCAGGCGTGACCTAGATTGCGTTTATTAGCTAGTTCTAAAATACAAGGTAAGATTTAGTAACCTTATTTATTTTTTCCCACAGTGGCTTAAAGAATGATTATAACAAAGAAACATTCACCTTGAAGCATAAAATTGATGAACAGATGTTCCCCTGTCGATTCATTAAGATAGGTAAATGCATTTTTTCAGCATTCTGAGTAGAAAATAATCTCTTCTGATACTTGTGCCTGTCTTGGCACTTGTGACTTCATTGTACTCAGGCAAAGTGTCCACAATAGCTGTTCCATTTCATCATCTTCTAGGCTGGTTAGATTGGAACACGGTGAAGTCCTGTTAATAAGAAATAGTAGCTTCATAATTTAGATCCTGGGGAGTGAAAGCAAAATAGAGTGATTTTCAGAAATACAGTTGAGTCAACTAATTGTGGGAGAAGCTGCTTACTGTCCTTCTATGAATTGCTGTATAGAGCTTTAAATAAATAACTAAGCTAAATACCAGTGAAAGTTTCAGTCTGAAAAAGCTTGTAAAGTTTCATTCTCACATGCTCACAACACATAAAGCAACAGCAGAAGCCTCCCTTGTTCTCTCCCTGCTGCTCTTCCCACGGTGTCTCACTCACCTCTGGCTAAGGATGACACCCAGGGGCAGGGGAGGGTTGTACCCACTGATGTCTGGTTTGGCTGGGGCAGGGGATAAGGGGGTGCTCCCAAAGGCCAGGTGCTGGGAGGTGTGATGGGAGCAGGTGAGGATATCTCTTCCTTGCTTTCTGCAGACCAGAGAGAACAAGAGCCTTAGAGCTGTTGGATCTAGTCCAAGGATTTGGAGCCTTTCAGCTTGCTCAGTAAATTTATCTTCGCCTTCCTACCTACTGAGATAGTACAAGAATGACTGGGTTTAAACTAGCTGTTTAAGGTTAAAAATAGAGCAAGGAGGTAGTTGCTGAAAAATGAGATAAGATCCTTTTGGCTAATTTAGATGAATTTAGGAGTGTTTTGATGTGTTGGGTAATTCCTTTGCCAAGACGCTGATGATAGTGGCTGTGTAGGAGCTCCCCTTGGAGCCCTTTGCTCCAGTGTGTACTTTCTGAATCTCCTCATGTTTGTCAGGAACTGAAAGCTTCGGGCTGGGAATCCAGTAATCATTTGTGGGGTTTCCTGTTCTTAGAGAAGCAGAGGTTTTGGTTGTTCACTGGGCTGGTTTCTGGCTGCTACTTTTGGAAGCAACTTGTAGTGCTTGGCTTTAGGAAACCTCAAGAGTAGCAGAGGAATCAAGTTAAAGGTTGACTACATCAGGGAAGTTAAATGAATTTTAAAAAACTTTATTTTTTAAATTCTGAAGCTTCCAGCATTAAGCTTTTGGGAAATTATTTTTCAGTGGCTAAAAACCAGCAAGTAGTTCCTGGAGGGCTAAAGGGCCAATGGAAAGATTTCTGGCCGCTTCTTTGAATGTGTAAATTGTATTCCAGGAAAGTGCATTCTGATGAAATGAAGTGTAGCTGTGAGTTGAAACTTGTTATGAATGTGAAACGCTGATTAATTTCTATTACCAGGATGTTTTCCTCCTGAAATTGCATGAGTACCTGGTTTTCTTGGGATGCAGTCTTCATATGTAGCACTTTTCACAGGAGCATGTGGTGACAGGACAAGAGGAAATGGCCTTATCTGAAGGAAGGTAGATTTAGATTAGATATTAGGAGGAAATTCCTGATTGTGAGGGTGGGCAGGCCCTGGCACAGGGTGCCCAGAGAAGCTGTGGCTGCCCCTGGATCCCTGGAAATGCCCAAGATAAGATTGGACAGGTCTTGGAGCAGCCTGGGATAGTGGAAGGTGTCTCTGCCCACCTCAGGAGGATGAAGTTGGATGCTCTTTCAGGTCCCTTGCAACCCAAACCATTCCATGAATAAACATTATTATCTACTTTAATATTAGGTTTGCATTGAGCTGTCGCTTGCTCACTGCTTATTGTTTGAGATGAGTGTTCCTTTATCTATAGCCTTTCATTTCCTGAAGCTGTCTTCCATGAAGAAATTTCTATGCTAAGACAGAACTGGAAATGATCTTTTCACCCAAACCTATGAAAGGCTGTGGTTGGTGACTGGTGTCATTTTGTTGATGAAGTTGTGAGAGCGCTTTTTGCTGTGAAACAACTGCAAAACACTGTTACGAAATTCTGTTATTTTTCAGATTCACAGCTTGAAAATGTTTTGAGTTTGTTAAAATTTCCAAGCTGCTAGCCAAAGTAACTCAAAATTTCAAGCACCGTGCTGTGTTCCTTGTAACAGTGCCAGGAAATGAGGCCAAAATCTGCCCTTTGGACTCTTGGGGACTGACACGGCGAAATCCCGCTATCAGTGAGGTTTGGGTCTGGGGATTGGCAGCACTTGCACCAGGAATCGGCTTTATGATCCCACAGATCAGCACAGGGACCTACAACAGCACTGTCAGTAACACGGCAGTGGGGTTTATATGGGGGCACAGGGCAGGAGGAGCCGTGGGGAGGTCTGGGAGAGGGGAAAGTTCCTGCTCCAGCCGCCATTGCTCACGTATCAGAGGAATTTTCAGGCTCATGAAATGAAAGAATAACCTCTCTCCTTCTGTCAAGAAAAACCTTGCACTTCTGTTAGTTTGATAACTTCAGCTTTAGTTCCTGAGCACTGAAATGCCCCGTTGTGCAGGCTTTTGACCTACTTGACAGATAATTTTTACATTTCATGTAGCACCTCATTAAAGAACTGAAGAGAGAGAAGGTATTTATCCAGACAAAATATCGAAGAATAATCTTTGTCATGTCTCTGAGCTTTGTTTCTGGCTCTGTTCTCATGATTCCTCCAAGCAGAGATTTTTCTGTGCTGTGTCCTTGAAAGCAGAAGGTGTAAAGACTGATTGCCATGAAAGATCTTGAAAAATGTCAGGTGTAATTCTCATTGCAGTTTGTTACTAGCATGGGATTTGGTAACTAGGCTTCAAGATTTTTAGGCTTTGGTGGAACAAAAATGAGGGATACTTTTAAAATTGATATTTTCTTCATTTTTGCAGGCATACCTGTGTGTCTGCCTATAGGTGAGGGACACAGAAGTTAGCTTGAGAGAGGTATTTAAAATTACTGTGTTTAATGCATTTGCTATTATCTTCTCTGCTATATAGTTGCAGTCCTTGTCTAGGCATAACTATTATTGAGAAGTATCCCCTAAAATCATCCTTGTATGGATTAAGAAGTGTTTAAGTGGCTCAAATACATTCTATTTCTCAGAAGAATATTGATTTTTTTTAAAAAAAATATATTTTTCCTCTACTGAACTCCTCTCACTGTAGAGTGACAATTTAACTGTTCTGAGCAGTTACACCTTTTAGGATGGATTGCTGTGGTACCTGCAGGAAAAAAAAAAAAAACATGGTGAGGTGGCTTTATGATAAAAAGTGAAGGAATTATTTATCTTTAGGCTTTCAACATCTTTGATTGTAGTGATTTTCCATCTCAAAGGTGTGCAGAAAAAAGTGCTTCCATGCTGCACTTAGTACCTCCTCTTTCCAGGTATGTCAGATTGTGGGTGCTCTAAAAGGAGATTTTTCTGAAGATCTGAGCACTCCTGTGGAGGACCTCAAAAAAGAGAGGGCAGAAGAAAGGGTGAGAGATGTCTCCTGGGAGTCAGGAGAGAAGTTAAAAAACAGGGAGATACCAGAATCTGATCCATCAGAACACTTCAGCTTGCCTAACTGGAATAGAAATCACATTTCAGTCTCAACCTTCATCTTTGTTTCTTTTCCTGCTCCTATGGAGTCATTTACAAAGATCAGGTTCAGTGTTCTCTGCCTGTGCAGTGCTGGGGAAGTGGTTGCCTTCCCTTCCCTGTACAGATTAATTTGCTTTCCTTAGAAAAAATGGTTGCACCATGAAAATCTTGCTGGTAAAATCACCATTTCTGGTGTTTTGTGTTTTCCTTTTGGTAAAAAAGGCTGTTGGAAGCTCTGAGTTAACTGTGGGAAGGACAAACATCAGTGAGTTGATGGCTTTGCTTTTTTTTGTGGTGAGAGCTACCCCAGATTCTTGTGTACACCCCAATAACTTCTTAGGGGTTGTAGTTGGTATCAGAGAGGAGGATGAATTGTTAATTTTTTTCTGGGAGAAGTTCATATGAGTTCTGAGGAGAATTGCTGTAAAGAAATAGAGGTGGATAGAGAAGGTGGTGATACTTCAGGTTGGAATTTGGCCTCAGGTTTACCATCAGGAAATTGATGGTCTTGGCCCATTTGAGGTGGTCTGTGGTTCAGTTGACTGTTTCAGTTTGGTGAGCTGATGGATAGACTTTGATGTTTACAGCTGTCCAAATGCCAAATTTAACCTCAGTTTGATCTGGTCTTTGTGTTCAGGTCTGAGGACAGACCAAAGGTGTTGCCCTTAGATGTGGTATTCTGTCAGACTGCTGCAGTGATGGGTAGGATATCCGGGACCCAACTTGAATTTAGCAGCAGTGGTGTTTTATGGTGTAAAGTTACCTTATTGACAGCGCTCAGCTTGTGCAGGGGATGAAAGTCAGCAAGAGGGAAATTTCCTGGGCAGAGAGTGTGGCATGTGGCTGAGAGACAGGTGACTCTTGGCTTTTCTGACCACTTCATTTCTCTCTTCTCTCCACAAGGAACTGCTCTGAAAGCATCACACTGTGTATTTAATAATCAAGTTTAAAAAAAAAGTTTGAAAAGATGGTTTGAGAGCATAGAAATTAATATCCCTATTCTTAGGGATATTCAAATCAGTTAAGAGTTGCATATAAAAAAGTCTCTTTGGATCTTGACTGTTCCCAGAAGATATTATGAGTCCTTAGCAATAGGTTTGTAAATACACCCTCTAAAACTTAGAAAATCATGTGTTTGAACATGTGCCTTGTGCCCAAGCACATTGCAGACATTCATAGATGCAGTTTGTTTGAAGCATAAATACTTAAGAACCTGTAAGAGCTCAAGAACAACTTTATGATGAGTTTGGGGTTTTTATTTCCTCAAGGAGTAGGTCAGAAAAACATGAGTTCAACAGGTTAATCTCAGTGGTATTTCATGGTGGTTTGAAAGACAACAAGCAATTTCTTAGTGGCAAAAATAGTGCAAGGGAGGAGGTAGTGGACTCCTTGCTGTTGCTGGTAACTGCTCATTCAACTTTAATACTGTCTTTTCCTGTTTATCAGTTGCAGTCAAATAAAAAGGAACAAAAGTATTTGAAATGAAACCACTTGATTTCAGTGCAGTTTTAAGGAGTCAGAGTTCACACACAAGTTTTCTGGGAGTTGGAGTTGCTTCAGAAAGCAGAACCGGGTCTTAACCTGCAGATTAACCACAAAATCAGTGCAAGGCCACAGATGTTAACCCAGAGTGGTTGTTGAGCTGTAGGTGAGAGGCTGTAGTGTGTTTCATGGGTCTTCTAATATTTCAAGTCCATTTGTTCCAATAATCAGTTAAAATAGTATCAGCAAGAAAACTGCACAGATTAAAGCTTTAAAAAAATAGAGTTTTTAAATTAGAAACTGACAGTTATCCCTCCCTCGCTCCTCCACAACTTGCAGATGTTACTAATTTTGTAAAATTTAAAATACCCAAGCTTCTTGTCTTCACCATTAGGGAAAATAATTGTTGCTGACAAATGGGGAAATAAATGTACTATGAGGAGCAAATACTGTCGCTAGTATGCTCGTGATTCCCATCCTTGTCAAAGCTTGTTGCCTCTTGGAACTGTTTTAATGATAGTGTTTTTGCTCTTCTGCTTAAAGCAAGCTTCTGCTTTGTAATGATCTGCTGTGTTAATGTTGCTCAGCACAGGTTGCTTTAAATGACAAACTTGAACATGATGTATTTGGTAATTTTCCTAAGCTATGTTAAATGAGCTAGAACTTAAGTCAGAAGCACTGAATTTTGTGTAAACTTTAAAAGCATTCTGTTGCAATAGTGATTGCTTGATGTTTATGCATCCTTTTTCTCCTTTTCATTTCTTCTCCAGTTCCACTCTTATCATGGGGACCTAGCTTCAATTTTAGTATCTGGTATGTTGAACTAAATGGCATTGATGATCCAGATGTGGTCCAGCCGTGCCTCAACTGGTACAGCAAGGTAGGCCTGCATTTTAGATGCCTGTTTGTTTGAAGATTCCCAGTCTCAGAGTCTTGTGAAACTTCTCTTACTGGAGTGATGTGACCTTTTCATTCCTTGAGCATCAGCTATTAAAACAGCAAACACGCATAGTTGAAACCACATGGCTGACTTTGACCCTGAGGGAAACTTTCTGAATTTTATCTGTTTGTTCTCTTTGAACAACCAATAAAACAGCCCCAAGAAACCCCAAAACCACCAACATCACCCAGAAAACCTGCCAGGTAGACATCAGAAGAACATAAAAGAAAGGAACACTGAGCCAAAGGGGACAATATTAGTAAACTAGTATTTGTATTGGAAGGGAAGTGAATCTTAACAAATCCAGATTCTGTTTTTCCCTCTCTTGCTTTCTGATTCTTTTACTCCAGTCTGTGGAGTCCAGTGCCTTTTGGGTTACAGATGCAGCTTTTGTTACAGGATATAAAAATGATCTTTTTTAAAAGAGAATCCATGTTGGTGACTTGCACTTCAGATGTTTCCCTCTTACTGTCTTTTTGCTGAATATCCTGGAACAGAGTGGGGCTGGTGCCACTGGCCTGTGAGATTAGATGATTTATGCCATTTGTCATTTGATAGACAGACAGCTCAAAGGGTTCCAAACTTTGTTTTTATAACCTGTATTTAATTGAGTATAAGAGATGCCTCTCTTGTGGGAGGGAAGTGCACACTGACCAGAACTCAATTTTATTGGTACATTTTGTGCATTGGATCTTCTGGAACAATTAATGAAACTCATATTGTGCAGCAGTGGAGACATCCTTCCCAGCTGAGTAGGACTGAGTAGGGGAGCAGTGTATCTCTGCTTCCAGAAGGAAGAATTCAGAAGGGGTAGAGGTTGTGTATGATTAGTACTGGAGGTACCTCACCAGTTCATGGTGCTGCCAGAATGGTGAAGAAGCTGTGTGTGACTGGTGCCTGGCTCGTGCCCATTTACACCAACATCATGAGCTGCTTTGTGGAGGATTTAAATAACCAACACAGTGGAAGTTGTCTGGAGCTGCTTTATGGTCCAAGTGGTGTTGTGGTCATGAGTCAGCTGGTGATGGATGTCCAGTTCTGAAAAGTCCAGTTGACAGAAGCTGCTGTTGGTTTTCCTTTTGCTGGCTCTGCACATGGTGGTGTGTCTGGCAGTTTGGACCAGTTGCTGTAAGCAGGAAGCTCTGATTTTTATTTACTTTTTTGGTCAGGAGTCATGCAGTGATGATGTCTACATCTGTTTTGTTCCATCTTATCCCATGGATTCGGCACTTTTCCTGGTCAACATTGTGTGTAGGGACGGCTTCTTCAAGGGGTGCCAGCATTGTTCTCCTAGAGCTTGGAGCCCCAAACAGCCATGCAGAGACTGAGTCATGATGGTATGGGCTCTGCTGGGATCCACTGCCAAATTCTTGGTGATGAGTACATGTGTCATGATGTTCTCTCACAGAAGAGAGGCCGCTGTTGTTGGATCCATGGAGAAGGATGTGCTGTCCCATATTTAGGGAAAGGCAGAAAGGTTGATCTGTGTCTTCCAGTTCTTTTCATGTGTGTTTTTGGAAATCTCACAGTCTTTGAAGTGTAATAATTCTTCATTGCCTGCAACATCAGTTGAGAGGAAGGTTGTGCACCATGTTTCCCTTCCTTTTTGTTTTGTGCCAACAAAACCTCCCTCTCCTGTGGGGAGTGGAGCTGGGATAATGGATAAGGGTTGAAACATTCCCCAGCGCTTTCTCCTTGCTGTCCAGCTCAGCCTACTGCCTCCAAAAAGCCTTACCCCTTTTTTCCTGAGGACTGGACATACTTCAGCACTTAAGGTGTCCTTTATCACTGGGTGTCACTTCTGATAATGAGCACATACATATTTTTAATTTTATGAGTGTATTTGACAGTGTTGATGTCTTAGTCTCATGCTCTTGTTACGTTTTTAACTGTAGGAATTATTTACAGCTTCAGATCAAAGCTAATATTTGGGTTTTCATCTCTTTAAACCTGTATGACAGCATTTAAAAAGGAACCTTTTATATACTTTTTACATGCTTTCTTTGCTTAAAGCAAGTTTTTACATTTAACTTCTGAAGTACTATTATGGTGTCACTTGAATATAAACTTCTATATTGCATCAAGTGGCCAAACTCCATCAAAGTCATTCCTGGCTGTCTAAGCCAAGTCTATCAGTTGTGAGAGGCTCAGTGGAAGGGAGGAGGTACCCTCTGTCCCAAGTCAGCACTTTGTCTGATTTTTAAAGTTGAGGAACTGAAAATGCAGGAGCTGGTTGTTACTGGTGTGCAGCTCCCCTTTTGTTTTCTGTCCCTTTGAATAAAAAAAAGTCTAATTTGGTTTTGGCCTTGACTCATGCAAGTGAAGATTTGCTTAAGGAGAATGTCTTAGGCATCTCTTGGAAAGGAAGAAAAGGAGTTGTTTTTTGCCAGTTGTGCTGCAAAACTATTTTAGCTTTAATATTCCTTTGCTGCAGCCTTGCATTCTTATCGGTACATGTCCTTGGCCTTTATGTGGGCTGGGAACTGGTTTTCTAAAAATGCAGAGTTTTGGCTATTTGCAGCTGTGAAATACTGATGGATTAAGAACTAAAAATACAGCACATGGCCGTGTTTCTTTTTAGCTACTTCAGTTTATGAGATTATTGCTATCGAGCCTTTCTTTTGAGAGCACTGATTTTTGTTCAATGTGTTAATTCCAAGTTTTCAGAAAGATTCTATTAATTTAAATACTATAAACTTCACTTTTAGCAGTAGTGTCCATTTAGGAGTAAAATCTTTTGTCTGTTATTTGTTCAGTCTTACAGATGCTTAAAGTTGCATTTGCTTTTTACCACAGGAGTTGTGTGTTGAAAATGAAAGTTGAGATTTTTGTTTTCTTTAATGCCTTAGAATTTAGGCTTAAAAAGTCTATTTAAAATAAGTGGTACTGCTACTTATCAACTTAAAAATCTGTGTTTCTTATGTGTCTTGTTAGCAGCTTTGAAAATTGTAGCTCTTACTCAGAGTTTACTACTCCCTCCTGTGTCTGTGCCAGGATGTTTGACCCAGCGTGGGTTTTCTGTCACCTTTCTCACCCCTTCCCACAGATGAGTGGGAGATGGGCAGCTGTGGCTCCATCCGTGGTGTGAAAGCAGAGGTTCTGCTTCAAGATGCAGGAGAATATTTAGAAGTTAAAACTTTGACATGCACATAAATCCTTGATGCTGCTGATCACAAACCCTCACAAACCCGCAGGATTTGGGGTCAGCCTTCTGCCTTTCCGTGGCAGGAGTGCTGGTCATTGCAAGTATTCCCATTCTCACAGCTTTTTTTTTTTTCCTTCTGCTTCTAGAAAAGCTGTGACCTACTTACTCCTCTAAATTATTTTGTTATGTAAGAGTCATACAATCAAATTATGTAACGCTGATAGCGAAGGCTTTTTCCTGCTCTGTGCTTCGTGTAGGCCTCGAACAGCAGGGCCAAACAGATGGGGGGGAAATAATGGCCACCTCAGAGATCTGGGACACCATGCACTCTCTTCTTGTATGCTTATTAAATGGGATGATACCAAATTGTATAATTTCTATACTGTTGGAAAGTAAATGCCTGCACAGCTTGTAATGTCTCTCACACAGCGTTCCTCCGTGAGCTCACGAGCCGTTTGTGGGGCGTGCATAAGAGATCCTGTCTCTGGGCAGGTTCACAGGTATTTACCAGCAGTGCTGGTCCAAGAAAAAATCTCCATGTCTCAGAGGTTTTCTTGTGTTCCAGTAGTACCGTGAACAGGAAGCCATTCGCCTTTGCCTAAAGCATTTCCGGCAGCACAACTACACCGAGGCGTTCGAGTCGCTGCAGAAGAAAACCAAGATTGCCCTGGAGCACCCCATGCTGACAGACCTGCATGACAAGCTGGTGTTGAAGGGGGACTTCGATGCTTGTGAAGAACTGATAGAAAAAGCTGTGAATGGTAAGAGAATCAGAGGAATCTAATTAATTTTTTTAAAAAAGCACATTGAAATAATTACCTTCTTTTGAATGTTAGTGTGCTTAGTAGTAGAATTGGCAACTCTGTGTGTTGTTCCATTTCTGGTGTGCTGTCAGCTTTTGGGCTTGGGAGTGTGTGTGTGATGAAGGATAAAAATCAATGAAATCTCTTATCACTGCTACTTTTGAAGTCTCTTTCCCCCAGAGATGACAAGGAGGTACACTTGAGTGGGTAAAGACAAGTTCTTCATGTAAGTGTTGGCAAAATGAGGGTGGGCTTAAATTTTCAGGAAAGTCACTGGGATGGTGAGCAGGGAAGCAGAAGGGTGGAGTTCTCAGTGCTGATCTGGATCATGGTTTCTGGTTGGACCTCACCACTGAGTTGGTGTTTAGGCAGAAGTTTTCAGCTGTGTTCATATGAGGATGCTCTCTTTGCTTATTGGGAAAATAGTCCTTGGAGAATTGTGTGGCAGAGCCTGTTTTCCTTTGCAGAGTGGGACCTTGGCAGGGCAGTCAGTTCCATTGGAGCTGTTACTAATTTTTTACTTGGAAGCTTTCTACTTAAAAACATGGTGTATAAACAGCTCTCAACTCCTAAAAGGAGGGACATGTACTCTCTCTTGATAAATAGGGTACAGAAAGAGTGGGGCTGTTGCACTGAAGTGACTCTCAAGACCTGTGCAGCAGTTTTGGATTGCAGTCTGATAAACCAGAGGTGCTCTTGGCTGTGGGTGTGCAGCTCTTTGATTCTGTGCAGTCACTCAGTATGGGAGGCTTGTGCTGGTGTAAGAGAAAAACTTTGTGTCTGATGCCAGTAGAGTTAGGGACTTAGTGAACCAATTTCATGGATAGCTGGCACCAGAGATGTTATTCTGTAATTCTGGGCTAATCAGTCATTTTGTAATACCTTTGGAAAGATGCCAGTGTACCTGCTTGACTCACATCAGTGTGGTTTGTACCACTGAAGCTGGAAGTGGTTCTCAGAATGTGATAGAATGATAGCTTGGAAATGAAGGGTTGTCTTCCATGAAAACCCACCATCCTTTTGTGACTAAGCTGTTCAACTGAGCACAGTTTTAACGAGCTTATTACAACAGGTCCTCCAAAACTCCAGTAAATAGTTTTCTGTGGGTTTGGCTCAAGGTTTCACTTCAGACAGAGCAGTGGAGACCTGCCCTGTGCTGAGCTCCATGAGCAGCTACGAGTGTTGAGGCTGAGAATTGCCATGTTCATCCTCACCCTCCTGAGACAGCAGAGTGTTGGCTGGGCTGGGAGTGTGAACAGCTTCCTGCAATGCAGGGGCATTTTACAACTGGCAGCTTCCTCCTGAATTGTAAGGGCAAGGGAGAATTGCAAGTTGGAAAAGCAGCAGGGAGCTGTTTCTGTCTGTGTCTCACTGAGTGCCTGGAGGGAGCTGATGAGCCCACCATGATGCTGCAGCAGCCAGAGGAGTGCTGTGTGCTGATGGTGATGATTTTATCATTGCCTCGCTCTGCTGCCTTGGCCATGGCTTAATCTCAGTGCCTGGAGGCTGTCCTCTTTCCACTTCATTGCAGGCTGGAGTGGAAATGATTTCTTGAATGGAATTTCACTCAAAGTCTTAGAATGTGCTGAAAAGGTACTCTCAAAAATGGAATTTTTTTCTTGGGCACTAGTGAAGTTGAATGTTTGTAGCCGCATTTTTTTGAGCTGTTATATCTTAATATCTTTTACTACTTAATGTATGCTGAGAGTGGGGCTGCTGTCAGCAGTGCTCTGCTTTTCCAGGTGTGGAAGTACTGGCAAAGACTGGCCTGGTAGGAAACTGTAGGTCTTGTATTGTTCTGTCTGACAGACACTTGTTTCTTGTCAGATTTGATGTGGATAATCCTCCTTCCCTGGTTTTTGTAATCATGTCCCTTTTTGGAGGCTGAGAAGCTCAGATCACGTAGGTGAGCTGGAGGAATATGCTGTAGGTTGTTTCATCAGCCTTTTTTTTGTTCCAGCAAGCATAAGAAACGAGTCTTGGTAGTAACAGACAGTGGATAATTTAGCAGGAGAGTCTTCAAGTGCATCATTAGGTTTTGTCACTGCTTCTGAGGGACAGAAAAATAAGCATTGGGATGTTTATTTTACTTCATTTTTTCCCAGCACCTGGCTAGCTAAAGTTAAATGTCAGTGTGCACATCTCCCATTGCTCTGTTGGTCATCCTTAATGATTTTGCTTGTCTTGGAATACATTAACCTTCCTTCCCCCATCCTCCTGCCATTCTTTATGCTGTCTTCAGCTTTAAATGTACCCATTTAAAGCTGTCACCTCCCAGCACCCTTTGGAGAGAAGTGCTATCTACCCCGAGACACCGAGGCTGCATCCCATATTTGCTTTAAGCTGACACGACTGCGGGTTTTCACTAAGTGGGTCAATCCTGCCCTTGCTCAGGACGCTGTGTCCCTGGCACTGGTGCTCGTGCTGCCACATGGCCAACCCAGACAGGGAGCTGATCAGGCTGGGCTGGGGGAGAGGACAGGACAAACCTCTTCTGATAGCCACAAACCCCCCCCAAAGCTGCAGCTGGAACAATTTGTCTGAAGTTGAGGCAGTTAAGGTGCTGGATATTAATGGTGTTTAACAGTTGGATTCTCCTTGATAGGATGGCAATAAAGGTTTCCAGCCTTCAGCACATTCTCCTACAATATTCCTACTCTCTGCTCCCTGTGATCTTCCACAGTTACATATTCTTACTCTGTTCTGCATCTGTCAAGCTCCCCGGCATTTTCTGAGCAGCCTGGTCTGGTGAATGGTGTCCCTTTGGGGTCCCTTCCAACCCAGGCCATTCTGTGATTTTTTAAAAATTATTTTACTTTCCTAGCAGCTCTGTTGTGAAATCTCAGTAGCTTACTGCTTAGTCTCTAAGGTGTGGGTGTTCTTACTGCTGAACTCCTGTCTGATATGTTGTTTTTCCAAATAAAAGAGGATTAACTTTAGTCCTGTGTCTGTGTAGTGTAGCTGAAGTGTAGAGTTAATTGAGACATACAGATCCTTAAATTATCCCTGAAATCGTTCAAAGAGCGACTGTTCTGTTGCAGACTGGGCATGAATATGTGAACTCCTGACCGCTTGCTGATCTGGGAGTTCATTGCCTTAAAGGCACAAACAGAAGTGCAGTGAGCTTGACAGAGATACTGCACACTCAGTTCAGCCCAAAATGTCTTCTGGAGAGGCTGATATTTGCAGTGGTGGGTATTGACAAAGTGCAACGCTCTGCATCTCTCGCAGGCTATTTCCATAGGCTTAGTCATGTAGAAAAAGAGTAGGTGGTCAAGAATTAGTGCTGGCAGAGCTAACTCTTGTTCTTTTGCATTGCTAATGATGAACGCTGTCTTCCACCTCACATCACCAGATGATTTCTTTTGAGAGCTCTGTGGCAGGCAGCCACACTTTCCCCACTGATTCTTTTGACTTGTGCGTTACACTTAGTAAATGGGCAAATGGAAACTCTGGCAGCTGCCTGACTTCGTCTCAAAAAGAAAAGGTTCCCTAAATCTCAGCTGGTTCACAGACTTGGTTCAAATGCTCCACATTTGGATCCATTCCTGTAGCTTTCAGGCCTATATTATTGAAGGAAAAAAATCTGCTTAATATTCCTGCAGAGAGTATGTGGAGTGCAAATTGCTTGGTTCAACCGCTCGCAGCTCCTGTAGACATGGAAAGCTGCTTGGAATGGGTGGAAGAACTGCTTGTTTCCTATTAGTATTCCAGGGACTGAGGTGTTCCTTCTGGCCCTGCTCGTGTCAGTATGTGACATGTGTTTATCTGGTGACAAGGCAGTCCTGCGCGACAAACAAGAAGTTGAGACGCGCAGCCTGCAGGCTCCAGTGTCTCCCAGAAACTCATGATTCACAGGAACAGGATGCACAGGAACAATTGTATTCCCCTGGAAGCTCCAGACAGACACGTATACCTGAATTTTACCATCTAATATTGTTTGGATTTGGTTCTGAGAAAGCTGTTTTGTGTACTGGGATATGTGGAGGGGAGAGGCTGCCTAGGGGTCCAAAGCCTCTGGGAAGTAAATAGTAGGGTTTGTGTAGAAGGAGGATAACTTACATGGATTTGAGAGCAAACCTTGTTTCATTTTTATGAAAGAACAAAGTGCAAGAAAATATTACAGCTCTGAGGCTGGAAAAAAAAATTGGATGTTTCCTTGTTTCTCCCAAGTCTTGAGGAAATTGTCAAATAATGGCTGGGTTTTTATCGGGTAGAACTTTTCTCTCCTTCAGGTTTTCTTTAGAAGGTAGCTTGTGACTCAAAAAGCCTCAAACAATTAGGGTATTTTTGCTGCTTTTCTTTGGTTTGACAAGAATCTTAAAACCTCAAACCCCAGTTCTCAGAAGTTATGGGCTATAAATGTCATTTTGAAGGTTTTTGAACCTCTGGCAGTGAAGTGAATAGATTTCAGCAACCATACCTGGAGATAAGTGTTGTCTAAAAACCCCAAAACTTTATACAACTTGCTCTGATTGGCTTCAACAAGTTAAATATTTTTGTCTGCAATGTTTGTCCTAATTCTTTCTGGGTAACCTGCAATTGGCTGGCAAAATAAAGGCTTGGATTATCAGGGAGGCAGAATTTACCGAGCTTTAATCATGGTGAACTTCGTGTTGTTACATCCAAAATGCGTCATGACTTGCTGCAAAGGGCTTGAAAATAGTACAGAGTTGTTTTTTGGCTGTAATTTTAGTAAACATGGACATTGAAGTGAGAGGTCTCCGGAGCGAAAGAAAACACTTCATCTAAAACCTTCCACTCAGCGCTTTTTCTTTTTTTTTCTTTTTTTTTTTTTTTTTAACAAGGGCCTTGAAATTTATTTTAAACTCCTGATTCATTGGGAACAGCTGACAGACCTGAGCAGGCCTAGATCTGATCCTCAGTGTCTCACAGGAGCTTTGGAGACCTTTTGGTCAGCAGTGCTCTCCTGACAAGGAACATAAGGAGTGCGCTGGCGTAGGTCTGGCGTCGGGTGCAGAATCCACCTAGAAATCCTCCTTTTTTTTCCCTGGTGGTGTCAGACAGGTGGTGATTCAGCTTCCAAAACAAGCTGCTGCTGGTTTGCAATGCAAGTAGAGTGAATGTGGAGCTGCTTCCAGCAGAAGGAAACATTTCTGGGAAGCAAGCTGGAGTATTTCCAAACCAATGTCCCATGGAAGACAAGAAGCATTATTAAAAGAGGCTGAAAGCGCAGTAGGGGAGAAGTGTCATATCTTGACAAGTGCAGCCTGTGGGTGTAGAGCATGAGAGAGAGGTTAAATCACCCTTTCAGATCCTATGTGGTGTAATTCATCCTTCTGAGCTATTTATGTCCAATTATCTATTGGCTGCCATCGGGATAAATACGGTTTTGGTTTCTGTCTTGTAGACCCAGGGCTGTAAGGATCACCGAAAAGCTGCATTTCTGTCTGGCTTTGTGGCTGAGTCACTGTGGGATTTCTTACAGCACATGCATTTGTTCTATTAGGCCTGGATTTTCTGAATCAGAATTTATGAGATCTCAAGCTTCAAGCCTCTAGTGTGTTGTCCCAACTTCATAAATGCTGAAGAAGTGGGAGTTAAGAACCCTGCTATTAAACCCAAAATAAACCACTTTTCTTTCTACATACGTTGAGCAAACTTCTGGCTTTCCTCGATTACCTAATAGGGGGGAGAGCTGCTGGTTTTGGCGCTGAGGTGAAAGTAAAATCTGCCCTGTTTTCAGAGTATTTATTTGGAAAAACTTGCACAGCTGAGTTTATGGAAGTTTTATATTTTCAGACCAAACTCATCACCTTTCAGGAGCTCTTGAGTGCCCTTGTTTTCCTGTTAGATGGTCTCTAAATAGAGCATTCATCTTCTCCCAGGAAATACTTGCTGGCTTGGGTTTTAATTAAAACCTGGATTTCAGTCACGACAAAGTACAGGATGCCAGGAAACACTTCAAAATTTTCTCTGAGCCTTGTGTCATGCTTAACAAAGATTTTTACCTTTTTCTAAATAAATATGGAGCTGTTCAGTAAGGATTATTCTTTTTTGCCTATATACCTACAAAGGGCTTTTGTATAAATAAGCAGAGGCGTTCATCATCTATTAAATTCTTCTTATTTTTTTTTTCCAGGTAGTGCATTAATACATTAATACAGCAGAAACATTTGTCAGGAAGATCTTGTGTGTTGAGGTGGTGGGTGATGGGTGGGATGCAGCCAGGCAAACAGTGCTCAGGTGCTCTCATAGTTTGTTGTGTTACAGAAGGTGAAGTAGGTGTTTCAGAGCAGACATTTAAAGAACAACTGCACCAAGTTCCCCACATGCCAAGCCCTTCCCAGTCTGGAGAGCAGTCCCAGGGAGTGTGGGTGTTACAAATCTCCTCTACACAAAATTGATGTTTATGTGGTAGATTGATAACATCTGAACAGGATTAGGAGCTGGCCTCTGAGTGCTGGAGAGGTGGAAGGCACAAGGGGAGTGTGGATAAATGCTGGAGCTGGTGCTGCTCACAGAAATGCTGCACTTGGCACATCTGGCCCAGGATCTAACGCTCCTCTATTGCTCTCCTTGCTTCACTCTCTGAAGAGAATGAAAACTATTGTTTTGTTTTTCATCCAGTGCTTGGTTGTCCCATATCACAGCATTTAAACAACCTGCTCTGCTTCCCTTCTCTCAGATGAAGCTCCAGAGATGCTGTCTGACCCAGTTTTAACTTAACGTGCACTGAAATGGTTGAATTTTATATGCACTGGCAACTTTCCTTTTGCTTAAATAAGGGGGAGGGATTCTATTCTTAATTAAATTCACCACACTGGAGATTTATAGACACTTGGCACGACCTGGCAGGCAAACTGGATAATTCCTGATTGATCTAGTAGCAAGTATTCTTTTTATTTTAGTGCTTGCACATTTAGTTCATTAACAAACCAACAAAAGTTTAACAAACTAACAAAAGTTTAACAAACTAACTGACACATAATGGAGAACTCCCTGAAAATGGAGGCTTTGGAGTGGCATACTGGATTGAGTTAGGCTGAAGTTACCCACATTAAAAGTGGTTTTGCTATAATAGAAGGATAAATGTTTTATCCAGTAAAATTTTTTTGTTTTGCAGATGGCTTGTTCAATCAGTATATCAGTCAGCAAGAGTACAAACCTCGCTGGGGGCAGATTATTCCCAAAAGCACCAAAGGTAAGGACATTGCTTAACATAGAACTCATGTACTGCCAGTTCTGTCTTGTTCCTTTGAGAATATGGAGCAAGAAAATGATGCAAGAAAGTCTCCTCTAGGAGAGTTCTAGGGAATGGTTTCTTTGAAAAAGTTGCATTTGTCTGCAAATTCAGTGAAATTCAGCCTGCTCTCTGGTTGAGTAAAGAACACTGAAGGAGTATAAGTGGTAACTTTGAGGTTAGATCCTCAGTTTAGTAACAAATCCCAAAATATTGATTAAGCATGAGAACAGTTATCTGTGTTACTGGATTTAGCTTAATGTAACTTAAGTTAAAGTGAAGAATTGGCAAATAAATACATTATCTTAACAGGGGGTATTTCAAATGAGATGGATCTTTTGAAGTCTTGATCTGTTACACAGGAAATCCAAACTGCAGAATCTTTTCCATTCCTGTCTGCCTTGAGAGGAGACTTGTAGCAGCATCCTTAACTGCAGAGTACAAAAATCACTGTCACAGAGCAAATGCAGGATCCAAGATGACAATTGTCAAATGTGGAGCACTGTCCCCAAGCCCCTTGGGAGTGCTGTCACCTGTCCTGAATGCTTGGGATAAATAAAGTGCTTGGAAAGCTGCTTTAGTTGCACAGTTGGAATTCCCTTGCACGTGAGAGTAGCTGGTGCAAAGCTGGCTGTGCTCTGTGTCCACATCACCTCCTGCTCCCATCCCAGGGGTTCATTTCCCTGTCATTTGATTATCTGTTCTCACAGCTCAGCCCTCAGGCAGCTCTCAGGTGGGGAGGGATGGAAGGGGAGCCAAAGGGTGGCTGTGTTGTCCCTGCAAGGACAACTCAGAGCTCTTTTGTGTGCAGAGTGCGTCAGGAACGTTGGAGCTCCTTTCTAAGGCACTGGGAGTTGCAGTTTTCACTTCTGCTCTCTGTACTGTCAGTACCAAATAATTCTATATAAAACTTTGTACAGTTTTATAATGCACAAAAAACATTACCTGGAAAAAGTGACTTGATAGTGTTTAAATAAGGATGAGTTACTCAGTTCCTTTGCTTCCATGTTGAGGCTGTATCTTTCTTTGGTTTAAAAATCTTAAAACTCTCCTTTCTCTCTTTTTCTGAAGGTGATGGGGAAGACAGTCGGCCAGGGATGAGAGGTGGCCATCAGATGGTTATAGATGTGCAGACAGGTGAGTAGTTGTTACATGTATTAACTAAATTATCTAATCAGTTATTATCTGGATTAATATGCAAATATGTTTTCACTATGTTAGCTTCAGATTTTGAGGAAAAAAATTTGCACTTTCTAATATTTGGATTAAATGCTCTGCTTCCTCTCTGGATCTATATTCCAACTGCCTTTCCCCTTCTTCCCTCATAATTCAGTGTTATGCTGTAGCCATTGTCTTGCCTTAACTGAGAAGCCAAGAAAAATTGGTTTTAATTTTTTGTTCCTCCTACCATCTTAGAGCAGGAGTTCAAACAGGAGAAGAGAAATTAGGGATAATAATTTCCCTTATCTGCTGCAGGCTGTGCTCAAGCAATAGATCTGGTGTGTTGAAACATTCCTTGTATTTCGGTTGGAGTGGCTCCTAATTCCCATAGTGTGCAAGAAAGTCCTGCTAAATATAATCCTTTAGACATCTTTTGCAAAAATGTTTCCTGTAGCAGTTTAAAGAATGGCTCAGCCATTTCAGAGAACCTGCAGAGAAAAGAAAGTGGGGTGGTGTATCAGGAACAGTTCCAGTGATTGTTGTTCTGCATAATTTTCTCAATCTTTGTCTGTTATTTAATCAGATTTCTGTGCTACGTCAGTCCTTACTAAAATAAGGAAAGCATCTGCCCGAGTCTTTGCTGTATGAGTGAAAGGATTGTTCTTGGGAAGGGAGAAACAAGATCAGGGTGTGGGTATTGGACAGGAATATAGGGTGGCATTGAAGGAGTTGGCAAAAAAAATGCCCATGGCCGTATCTGTTGTGGTCACAGGACGGGGACAGAGCATGTGACAGGAGAGGACCTTCCAGAGTAATTTGCTAAGTCATAGTGAACAAGCAAAAATCCAGCAGTAGCTGCAGCCTCTGGCTTTTGCTCAGAGTAGTTACTGCTCTGGAGGAAACACTCGAGTTATTTGGTGTAGGAGAGTAAACTTTCATTTGGTGGGAGAGGTTTGAGATTGATTAGGAGACGCTGCTGGAGGATTTGCCGGTGTTTGCCTATGCAGAGGCTGCCAACGCTCCCTAGTGGCCTCGGGAATTAGCAGTGAGTGTTTCACAAGAGTGTGGAAGAAACCTGATCCTTGTCAGCTTGGAAATGTTAGTCCTGCACACCTCTGAAAATAAAATCCATGGTAGTGTGAGCCTTCCTTTCCATTCCTCTTGCTTTTCTTAAGTCCCAGTAAAGTTGTCAGCTCTGCCTTTGACTTCAGTTTCATTCTGCTTTAACAAGGCAGTGAAACTCATCCATGTATTTTTTAATATTTCTTGATGTATTTTTTGTGTATTATATATACTTTGGAAGTATGTGTGTATTTCATGTGTATCAATATCTATGTTATTTATGGAGAGACATATATATATATGTAATTTTTTTAAATTGTATTTTTACCACTTGAACAAAAGTGTCTGGATAGTAGAGTCCTAGATCTCCCTGCCTCTCTCATGGTGATCCTTTCTTGCTGTAGCACTATTTACAGGTGGTGGGATACCTTCCCAAAGTTTCCCTGTGGGCTCTTTGGGAAGTTGCTCTCAGTTTTGCATCCAGGTCCACTGAGGCTTGTAAAAGCTGAAATGTTTTTGAGATGATCAGTTTTGCCATTTAATTTGGCTCGGGACAGGCCAGGGGAAGTTCTTGGGGCTGTTTCCCATTGCTGATTGCTGGAGTTTTCCTTTTGAATATAGGTGGAGTTTAATGAGCTGGTGGGAATTCAGCCAGTTATGTCAGGATGCATTTTACAGACTGGAGCTGGAAAGCTCCCTGGCTAACCTTGGACAGATCCAGTGTTAATGGAAAAGGGAGCAGTGGTGTACTCTTCCCTTCAAAGACATCCTCCCTCCTTACTCACTTGCTGAGTGGGTTTTTTTCAGAAGACTTTGGCAACTGAAGAAAAATCTCAGTTTGCATTCCTTGTTAGGGGAGTGAGGTCCTTCTCAAAAATCAGTATTTTCTTCAACTTGAATCTTTTGGAAGTGAGGTGAAACAGCAAAATCATACTTACAAGGAGATTCTGAAGTTTTATATCACATAGAGTTAAGTGTTGGAAACAAATTTTCATCTCTGATGGCCAAACTTGCTGTAGCTACAAATGAACTGTCAATGGTTTGACATTTTGATTAACCTCAAGGAGATTTTAACCACTTATTACTGACTAGAAAAATAATTCTAATTTAATAGTACTGAACCTGCTGGATGCATGTGCTGATGTTAAGACAGAGGATATGGGTTGGTGAGTAGCTGAACTAGATCTTAAATTCCTGCTAGTGCATGGAGTCACCGAGACTTTTTAAATCACTTTTGGGTAGAACTGGATTAACTTGGTCAAACATGCCTTTTAGCATGGTTTATGTTGCACTTAGAGTAGGCTGAAAGTAACAGAGAGAATTTAGCATCTGGCAGCAGTAACTTGTGCTGTAGCTCATTTCCATCTGATATTTCTATTCTTAATACTTACCACAGCTAAGTGCAGTGGTCCTGATGCTTTGGAGAACTTTTAAAGCAGTTTGAAATGGAACTGAGAATGCAGCCTGATGTCTTCCTATATAAAAAAGAAGAGAAATTAAAAATGGGAAGTTAGTGATTCCTATAATATCCTTCATCATTTTAATCACATTACCACTCAGACTGGAATGACTCTGGATGGTAGAATTAGGATTTGGTATACATGTGCAGAAACATAAATTAAGAGAAATTCACAGTTATAGCTGAAACCACTATTAGGTACTTGAAAGCTTTAGGCTGCAAATGAAAACAGAAAGCTCCTGTTATTCCTGCTTTTCCCTGCAAGGTGCATTTCTCATGCAACTCTCTGTGTGGGAGGCCTGGAGAGTTCTCTCTGCTTTTCTCCAAGGATGGGGAAGTATTTGAGTAGCTGCAGCCCAGGTACATAGATTAAAACAAAATTATCCCCCATACAACCCCAGAACTACACAAGAACACTGTTGTGTGCTGCATGTCAGACATGAGAAGCTGTTTGTGTGGACCCTGGGGAAATGTTGGGGCAGTAACACACAGGCTGGTGTGCAGAACTGTGTTCCCAGAGAATTGAACCCTAATGCACTTTTGGATGAGGGTGTCAGCATCTGGCACTGGTTCCTTATTAACAGCTCTTTGAGTCTGCCCTCCCTGGCCTCCTTATGGGTCAGATACGCCACATGTTTCAAAATTCCAGTGCTTATTCTGGAAGGAAGAGGGAATGGGTAAGAGAATTGCCAAAAGCAAGTGTTAAGGAGTAATGTTGGTACTTACAAACAGTATGTGTGTTGTGTTTTGGAGATGTGGTTTGTACTTCCATAGGCAAGGTGGAAATATCTCTTCTGCAGACACAGTGATTGACAGTGCAGTCCATAAAACCATGTAATTTTGATAACAATAGAAGTATGGACCATGTAGAAATAATTTGATTTTTAAAAAGATATTTGTTGTTAAATCAAGCCTTCTTAAATGTTGACATTTTCCCATGCTTTAGAAATAACAGCAAAGCAACCAGGATGATTTTTCTCCTATCTCCATTTCTCTTTTCTTTGGCAGGTGAAACAGTTTTGTGAGGGAAAGCATTAGTGAAATGGTCTTTATTGATGTGATACCTCTGTTCTCTCACTGAAGTGCAACTGCTGTGTAGTTTTGGCTGTACATCATCTTGCTTTTCCTTTCGTCCGAAGGAATTCTGTTTGCTTCCCTCCATTAGATAAATGAGGACAAATCTGCAGGTTGGGAACAGGGGGAGATTTCAGAGCACTGGGCCCAGCGTGCCCAGTGTATATGTGGGCAGCACAGCAGAAATGACAAGGCTGGTTCAAAAGCAGCGTGGAAAGATGAAAAAGATGAAGAGAGAGCAGCAGACATGAAGGATGCTGTTTTGCCTGAGGAAAACACTGCTATCCATAAGATATTTAAAGACAAGACTTGTGTACAGGATGAAGGGATCTCAGAAACAAAACACAGATGGCTTCTAAGCTCTGAAACACAAACAGCTGCTGAATCCTGGAGGTTACTCAACTTCATGGGGCTTTCACATTTGAGACTGTATGCCTATCCTTAAAAAAAAAAAACCCTTGTATTCAGCCAACTTGCATCCAGCTGAACTGTGGCTCAGAAATCAAGGGGTGTGATACTGCAAGAAGATTTAGGGCTGGTTTTATATTTGTGCTTTTTAATGCTCCTTGCAAAGTGGGCAGCATTGCTGGCATGTAACTAAAGGTGTGGATGCTACTTGGACAAGTGACATTCTTTTGTAGAAGCTTTTGAGAGATCTTACACCTTGGGGTTTATTTTATTTCTGAGAGGAATCCTTTGTAGTTTTAGGGACAGTGGTGCTCCAGTACAGCCCCAGCAAGTCTGTGCTGGGAGAGCAGTGGCTGATGAACTGGGGAACAGGGCCATGAGTCCAGGGGACTCGGGAGAGTGTTGTAAGGTTCTGATCCTGCCCCTGGGATGTGCAGCTGTGCAGGGGGACAGGCTGGGGACTGACTCCATGGAAGGATTTGCAGGGCACTGGAAGTGGAATGTGTGTCAGCAGTGTGTCCTTGTGCATTGATGGCCAGCCTCTCCTGCTGGGCTGTACCAGCACAAGCACAGCCAGCAGGGAGAGGGGAAGGGTGATGTTCCTCTCTTGGGTACTCAGGGACACATCTGGAGTGCTGTGCATAGTTTGGGCTCTCTGGCACAATAAGGATTGTGTCAAACTGAACTGATCAAGTAGGGCTGGAGTGTGTGATGTGTGAGGAGATGCTCATGGAGCTGGTTTTGTTCATCTGGTAGGAAAAAGGTTCATGGGAGGGTTCTAGAGCTGTCTTCAGCTACTGGTGAGAGCATGGAGATAGGCAGGCTCATTTTGGGGGAGAGAGGGATAGGATAAAGGACAGGAAGGAAAAATGCTGTTAGATAGTAATTGTAATGAAGTTAGTCAGTCATTGCAGCAGGGATCCAGTCTGAGTATCTCCATCCTTGCAGATACTCAAACATAAAACTGAATAATTCCCTGGGCAGCATGGTCTCTGCTGAGTTAGCCCTTCTGTGATTTGGGGGATGGCTGATGGACCTTGCAGAAGTGCTGTAGATCCACAATGATTTTATATTCCGTGGAGAACTGTTCTAGCAGAGACATGGAAATACTACTTGACCAAAGAATGTAGTTAAATATGTCACCAGAACTGGAATGTATTCACTGAGGAAGTCCTGTACCAGAATCCCACTAAGGATTTCACCACATGGAGAAAATGGAGTTAACAGGAGTTAGAGAACTGTCCTTAAGAGTGTGTGTGAACCTGGACTGAAACCACCCTAGGAATTTTGGTATTTAATGGTTTGGAGAAGGCTACTTTGCTACTCTTCTGAGAAATAGAAATTAAGGAGAGATAGACAGGAAATCTGTTCATTGTTGGGAATGTACATCCTCTAATTTGAGAACTTCTCTGGCACCTTTTAATCATCTAGAGGGTAAGGGAAGAAAAGAACTCAGACATTACAGAAGAATTTTTGACTGAGCAAGCAGTTTAGAAATACTCACAGAACATATTTAATTCAAAGTGTTGAATTTGTATTCAGAAATAAATGTAGAGGAAATAAGCTGAGGATGCTGGAGGAGAAATTTGACTTCCTAAACGTAGCTGGTAAAAGCTTTGGGTAAATATAATTGCTTTCATGTTTTTTTCTTGTTGCCTTGCAGCTAGGTTTGAAAAATTCTCCTGCTCTGCCCCTAAAGCTGAATAGAGACTTGCTTTAATAATGCAGCATCAATTTTGTTGTTTTCCATATTGCTTGGATGCAGAGGGAGGATCCTTTCCTCCCTGAGTTCCCCAGTGCTACCAGAGTTACCTTGGTGTGAGACTGCTGGGCTCCCCTTGGGCTGCCCCACTGCTGCTGCCTGGAGTTTGTGGCTCTGTCCTCTTCTTTGAATATTGGCCTTTGTTATCTGTCCTGGCTGGGTCTCTGCATGCAGGGTGAAAAAAAAAAAACCAAAACCCTCCCATAAAATCTGAATTAACAACTGGAATACAAGCAGTGATGGTGGCTGGGAAATAGAGTGAAGCTTGGCTTCAAAAAAACCTTAAAATCCAAAAAAACTCAAACCCAACCAAACAAAAACAATCAAACCCAATCCCAACCAAACAAGAACAATCCCACAAACCACCACACAACCATGGGAAAAGAGTTACACATTTTAGAACTATAAAAAAAATTTGCTTGACATTACCAGCAACAGATGCATTTATGCATTAAGAAATACTCTTTTTAAAACATGAAACCTTCCTCTAAAATGTGCATATGCTTCTGCAATAAGGCATGAAACTAAAAAAAATATTTTCGTTTGGTCTAAATTGTAATGATGGAACCTTTCTTTCATGTGAGCTGCAGTTTATTCCATGATGAAAAATGGGTCTGGCACAGAGTTCATGTCCACTTGTGTTCAGGGTGTCACTCTGGGGATGCTCAGCACCAGTTGGGTGCTCGTGCTTCTCTCTCAGTGCTCACATTTAATTCCCTCAACTTGGGCTAGGTAACTTCCAAAATCTGAGTTTTCATCCGAGTCATTCAGGTTTGCTATTAAATTTCATGTGAGCCAACAAAGCCTTTCCAGGCAGGCCTGACATTTTGGCAAGGCCCCAGTAGGATTTTTAGCTGGTGCCAAATCTTTTATTTTTCTCAGCTATCAATGAAGCTGTTGTGGTAATGTGGGTTTTGTGAGCTGTGAGAATTTATGCGCACAAAGGGACCTGCTCTTTGCAGGGAACACTGGGAGCCCTGAGTCCAGGAGGAAGGGTAATTAAAGTTAATGAACCAGGGTAACCTTTCCATGGTGATGACCACTATCCTGATGGTAGGTAAGGGTCAGGGACTAGTCCTGTTTGTAATCGTGCTCTAACTCCGCGCTTTAATTGGTGTTGGATTAAAAATTGGCCATTACCTCCAGAATAGAAGTGGTTGGTTGATTTTAAAGGAGTTTTTCAAAACCCTGCAGGTCTTGAGGAGCTTGTTCTTCTTGGACTTGGCTTTGTGTTGTGTTTTAATGCAGTCTGAAAATTAAGTATTTTTAGAATTAGAGACCAGATAGTGCTGTTTCTATAATGGGAGCAGTTTGGTTATCTCCCCATGGCAGAACAGAAACTCCTTTCTTAAGTGCTTCCCCTCTTCAAAGGCTTCATCTGGTTTTATCAGTGAGTCTGGGAAGCCTTAGAACTTGCTGTACACAGAGCAGTTGTGGGTTTGAGGTGACAGCCCTGAAACACTGACTTAAATTTGTGACTCTTCTACTCACTGGCTTTTGTGACATCAGGTAAGTTATTTTATGCAAGACATTTCCCTTGAAGAAGGTTTTGTAGTTGATTTTTCTATCTAAGGAATGGGCTGAACAAAAAAACTTTGCTGCTCCCATCTCTGAAATCTTGTTGGTGTATAAATCCTGCACCAAACAGGGCACAGGCTCAGATGTCATTGATAGACTACATGCACAGGATCCAAAATGTTAAATATTGTTCATTTGTCTGTCTGGAATTTTAATCAGAAGGCTGTGGGTTTGATTGCCTCTTATGTAAATGTAGAAATAGAAAATGACTCTGAGAATTGGCTGTCTATCAATTCTAAAATCTTCCATTACTAAACCAAACCACATTTTTGTCATGATGACTAGTTCCATTCAAAGAGGAGTGGTGTTTTAAGTAAAAAAAGAGTTTAAATTTCTTTTCTGATAGCTTGTCTTTGTCACAGATGTTTAAACACATTCTCTTTTAAAAATAAAATTAACTTTTTTTTTTAAATAGAAACTGTTTATTTGTTTGGTGGCTGGGATGGAACTCAGGATCTGGCTGACTTCTGGGCATACAGTGTGAAGGAAAACCAGTGGACCTGTATATCCAGGGATACAGAGAAAGAGGTGAGTTCTGCAAACATCCATATTTTCAAAAATACATCAGTGGTTGCCTCAAAAATGCCTTTTCTAAAGTACTTGTGTTGAAGTGCAGTATAAGGTGAGAGCCACAGAGTTCAGACTTTCAAGTTCTGAAGACTTTTGAAATGCTTACGTGGGAAAAATATGAGCTGGAGGTGGCTTTGAAGTGTTAAGATTCCTGGAGGGGAAAGGTTTATTTCTCAAAAGCAGAAATGATCGGCCAAAAAATCAGCTCAGCAAGTAGAGCACAAGTTAAACAATTCTGTGTGGCTGAGCAACCAGACTTATCACAGAATCACAGAATGTTTTGGGTTGGAAGGGACCTTAAAGATCATCCAGTTCCAGCCCTGCTGCCATGGGCAGGGACACCTCCCACTGAAAGGTTCCAAGAACTTGCTAATGAACATTTCAGGCCTGATCCTGGTGTTTGAGCTTTAGAAACAAATTGTTTGTTTTTTTAGCTTCTGTCAAAAATGAATAGAAATGGACAAGTACCAGATGAAATCTAGAGGCCAGGGGTTACTGCCAATGGCTACACAACCCCAAGAACTTTCGTGGAATTCATTTGAACCATTTTCCTTGGCCTGTTTTGCTCAGTATTTGATGCATTAAACCTGAAATGAATGTAGCTTGGGTTATGGGACCAGACAAAAAAAGCCCAAGACCTTTGTCTTGTGTAACTCATTTCACTGTACAGTGAAATCTTCTAGTTCTGTGTGGTTGTTGTGTTTTAAGTTCATTACCTGTTTGTCAGAGGAAAATTCATGCCACCTCTTCTTGGAGGTATGAAAAGTTTGAGATCCCATCACTGTTTGACAAATTCAGGAGTTGATTTCCTCAGCTATTTGAAAACAGTATAAAACCATCTTCTTTCCCATTTGTATTTCTCAGTTTCTTGTCACGGCTAATTTTGTGAGCTTCCTTACCAGATTAAATAACAATTTAATATTCTCATTTTTTTCCTGGCAAGGATTTTTTTGGAGGTTGTAATCAAGTAGGACAAATAGCCTGAGCTTAAAAAAAAAGAATAAAATTTCACAGGCATTTCCTGTAGCCCTCAAATCTGTGTCGTGTACTTACTGACTGGAACATCCTTTACAAAATGGGCAATAACAAAACTGAACGTGGTACTCTCTGGTTTCTGTCATAACAGAGCTGTGGAGAGGTGAAATTGTTGTATTTATGCACTGTTTAGGCAAAAAGGGACTGCTGTGTTCTCTTCCTGCACGAACCAGTGTGGGTCAGGCTGGTGTTTAAGGGATTCATTTCCTTCTTGCTGGGTCATGCCACATCCAGTTGAATTTCTCTAGAGATAAGGAGACCTGGCTGGGATGTTTTCTCTGCAGGTTCCTCATGCCTGACTCCAGCAGGGTAAGACTGGGATGGGAGGAAGAAGGGATGCACAAAAGGAGAGCTGTGGAGGAGACACAGTAGAAGAGTTGTGAGTTGATGTGTTTAAATGATTATAAAGGGATTTTGGAGGGAAAAATTGTTAACAGAGTGTTACAGAAGCTCAGGAAATTAATATGGAAGATGGGAAGGGTGAGAGAGGGGAGAGGCAGAAAGAGGGATTTTTAAAAACTGGGGACTTACTGAATGTATGAGGAATTTTGAAGAAGGGATGTACTTAATAGAGATGAGTGTGGAGAAACCTGGTTGGCTTTGGAAAGGGAAGGACTCTCCATGACAGACTTGTAAGGTGGGGCCCCTGTGAGCCTCATGGAGTTTAACAAAGCCAAGTGTAAGGTCCTGCACATGGATTGGGGCAATTCCAAGAACAGATAAAGCCAAGCAGAGAATGGGTCCAAGAGAGCCCTGAGGAGGAGGAGGACTTGGGGTATTGGTGGATGAGAAGCTCAGCAGGTCTCGATGATGTGACTTGAGCACTTCTACTGTGGAGCCAGGCTGGCAGAGCTGGAGGTGCTCACCTGGGTAAGAGAAGGCTCTAGGGAGAGCTCAGAGCCCCTGCCAGGGCCTGAAGGGGCTCCAGGAGAGCTGGAAGGAGACTTGGGACAAAGGTGTGGTGTACCAGAACAAAGGGGAATCACTTCCCAGTGCCAGAGGGCAGGGTTAGATGGGATATTGGGAAGGAATTCTTGGCTGTGAGGGTGGGAGGCCCTGGCACAGGTTACCCAGAGAAGCTGTGGCTGTCCCTGGATCCCTGGAAGTGTCCAAGACCAGACTGGACAGGGCTTGGAGCAACCTGGGACAGTGGCAGGTGTCCCTGCCCATGGCAGGGAGTAGCTCCAGATGGGCTTTAAGGTCCCTTCCAACCCAAACCATTCCATGATTCTGTGATGCATTCAGCAGTGTTCAGGAGGCCTCCTGAAATCTAGTTCAGGGTTTTGGTGGCTTCAGAGGTACGGTGAGCTGGCAGCTGCTGTGCACAGAAACCAGCAGTGGGTTGTGTTTTTTTTTTTTCCAAAGAGATCTGGATGAAACCTGATTTAGAAATGAAAAGGTCAATCTCAAATGTTGAGAAGTAAATTCAAAAACAAAGACTCCAGATGTTTCTCTAATAGGGACATCAACTGCTCACAAACAATTTGCAAAAAGGAAATGTCTGTTGACATGGAATTTTAAAAAATATTCAAGAGTAGATTCCAGTAGAGCTTAATCTTGTTTTGTTGTATTGTGCTAGTTCTGCTTCTGGCTTTTTTATTCTAATTAATCAGTGACAGTGGTTAAATTAGCCACTCAATAATTAAACTTGGATAAGAGCAAAAATATGGTGAAAGTTGCATCCTGTCCAGTGTTATTTAGGGATAATGCAGAGTAATGCTTTTGGGAGTTTCTGTTCTGTGCATTAGGAAAACGTTTTTACTGTTTTACTGTTTTTTCAACGTTTTCCAGAGGTGTCTGTCACTTAAAATTGCATTTGTCTTTTTAAACAATTAGACCACCAAAACTGATTTTTCCATAACTCTTTGTCATAGAATCATTGAATAGTTAAGTTGGAAAAGCCCTCTAAGATCATCTCCAACTGTTCTCCCAGCACTGCCAAGGCCACCACTAAACCATGTCCCCAAGTCTCACATCCACATGGCTTTTAAATCCCTCCAGGGATGGGGACTCCACCACTGCCTTGGGCAGCCTGTTCCTGGGATGGACAGTGCTTTCAGTGAAGAAATTTTTCCAAATGTCCAAACTCAACCTCCCCTGGTGTAACTTGATGTCATTTCCTCTCCTCCTGTCCCTGTTCCCTGGGAGCAGATCCCAAATCCCCCTGGCTGTCCCCTCCTTTCAGGGAGTTGTGCAGAGCTACAAGGGCCCCCCTGACCTCCTTTTCTCCAGGCTGAGCCCTTTCCCAACTGTCCCAGCATCTCCAGAACCTTCCTGGATATTCCCCAGCTCCTTAGGTCTGCCTTGTATGTCTGGACAAAATGCTCAGGGCACTAGCTGGTCATTACAGCATTAAAAACAGGGTCTGGAGGATCTGCTCCAGACCTGCTCATGGACAAACAGACCCTACCACCCCTTCAGAGTGTGGATCCAGCAGGATTCCTGCTGTGCTTGTCAAATCTTCTTCTTCAAGCCTGAATCCTTGCAGGGAGATGCTCCATGGAGCAGCTCAGGGCCTCTCAGCTTACCCACAGCTTCTGTCTCTGGGGGGTGTGACAGCCCTGTGAATCAGCTGGCACAAGGCACAACCAGAATTTATTTCATTTAAGAGCCTTTAAGAGTTTCTACCCTGAATCAAGTGGAATGTTGTGACAAATGCTGTTGTCTTCAGGGTTTTTTAGTGGCAGTAGATCAACAGACCTCTTTAGGATTAGGGAATAGTTTTAAAAAAACAGACCCTGTCATTCCTTGGACATTTTTATTCTAGGCCAGTGTCAGTTAATACAGAAATTTAATGTGTGTGTTTTGATGTCTATTTCTAGTTTCCAAGCAGCAAATTTTCTCTTTTGAAGGGTAATTTAGTGAAATTTGGCACAGGAGGACAGTTTTAAGTGTAGGAAAGACTTTGTTTGTTGTAAATTGATAGTCAAGGGATTTTGAAATAAGATCAAAATGCTGAGGGATGTTGATGCCTCTGGAGATCAGATAAATGAGAGTAAAGCAAGTGTGATACTTGGCATATTTTGTGTGTCTCTGGTGTCCCTGTACCTTGTTTTAGCATTTCCTAGAGACAAGGGATGGGGGGGATCTCCCTTCAAGCAATGTCACTGCACTGATTGGTGCCTTCTGTGCTGCTTCTTGGAAAATACATTGACTCACCCTCATTCTGGCTTCTTCAGAGGAGAAGCCTGCTCACAAATCAGCTCTGTGAAGGATGTGGAAATTGTGTAAATGGGTTAGGTTTAGGTGACACTGTGTTTCTCTCAAAAATTGTTGAAGTGTTTCCTTACCAAAGGTAGAAGTGAAGGTCTTGTCATGGTTTAACTGCTTGAGAGGATAAATCTTTGCTCACAGTGGAGGGAAGTGTAGGTCAACAAGTGCCTCCTGTTCAGTAGGTTCAAAATGGTGTAGAAAATGGGTATATTGTGAGATGACAGTTTGCTGTGAGCACCAAGTGCTTTTCCAGGATGCTGAAAGTAAAAGCTGACAAGTGTAGAAAGATCTCCTAATGGTGAGAGCCAGGGGGAATTTCAGCTGTTATTGTATTTCCAGTTAAATTTTCTCCTGTCTCTGCATGCCTTTCTTTGCATTTGTTGACATGGATGAATTTACCCAAATCATTCAGTGTCATATTACCACAGAAGTATTTTTTTGTAGGAATTTGTGACACTTCTGACTGGATTTTTGGGTGTGATGCAGCAGTACATGAGCTTATCAATGTAAAGCTTTTACCCTGTGCTGTTTGAAGTGTAGGAATTGAACTAGTCTCAAATATTGACTTCTTCCCACAGATGGTGATACAGTTTGGAAGACACATCAAGTGACTTGAGGGGCTTTTTGTTGCAAATATTGTGAAGTTTACGGACTTGAGATCTAATACAGTGAGTGTGCCATGTCCCACTGCTGAGCAGTTCCAGTGGTACAGATGCTCAGTTGTACAAGATGCCTGGTGCTGCAAAAGCACATAGGGAGAAGGCAGCTGTCCCTGAAAGAAACTTGGATACTGCAGATGTACCTCAGAGCCAACTTCCTAAATAGTGCAAATGCCTACAAAAGTAGGGACAAAGACGGCAGATGCTGGAGTGAACCAAATGAAAAGTATCCTAGGCTGATCCTAAATATCACAGCCTAATGGTTTCTTTTCCTCCCTATTTAGTAGCATAATGGTTTAAAATGTTCTAAGCCAGTATTCTTTCACCAGACTGTTAGAGAGAGACTTTCACATATGCCTGACTGACATCCCCAGTGATTTCCACTTAGGCAGCCTAAAGCAAAAAGAAAGACCCTGTTGAGGGAGCAGCCCACAGCTTTTTAAAATAATTTGTTTTTAAATAAACTTTTTGGAAAAGGTCTTCAGCTTTTAAAGCTAACTTCAGGCTTATGCTACCTTGTGTGCCTCAAGAGTTCTGTCCTCTTAACCCTGGTTTATTTGTTATTTTTAACTTTGACATTTTTTGAAGGAAAAGATCATCCATATTTGAAAACAGCTTCAGGTCTTAAGTTATTCAGTTCCCTCTCTAGGTGCCTGTATTTCTTGCTTTCAGCATGAAAGAAAGCCCAGAAAACCAGCCAAACTTCAGTTATTCCTCACACCAGATGTTTGAATGCATGGGGGTCCTTTTCCTCCACACGCTACTGTTCAAGTCGGTCTCGTGGAGAAAGGAGCGTTAAATAAATGCCTTGTGCCCGGTGTTCTGGCAGGCCTGGAGCTTGTGCGTGCCAGTCTTCAGGTTATGCTGAATTTCCAAGTCATCATAAAGCTTTCAGTTGCAAAGTAAAACTACTTTTAGTCCTTGAAGTAATGCATCAGGCAGAGTTGATTTGTGGCGTTTATGTTCCGATAAAAATCACCACTTCAACTGCAGCTTATGATGAGTTTAATGCTCTGATCTCTGGGCTGGAATGGAACTTTATTTTACTTACGTGGCTTTATTAGGACATTATTGCATCATCCTAATGCATTTTGCAATTCCCTGTAAATTGTAGATGAGGCAGTGTAGAGTCATTCTTGGGTGGCTTGGATGTGTCCTGGGGGAAGTCGACATTACAGGGTTTTCAGGTAAAGATTTAGGGAGGAGGTTGTATTGGTACAAGGAATTCTGATTTATATCCTTTTGGCTTTTAAAGACACAGAAATATGCACCTGTGAGATGAGCCAGCTGGAATGCCAGGATCCCAGCATTTCACACTGAAGGGATTAAAAGAAAAGGATTTTAAAGAAATAGGAGAATATGTAGAGGTGGAAGGAAAACTTACTCTTTTGCCCGGTGAGTGAAAGTAGCTTCACACACCAGTCAACTTTGCCTTGGGAGTAATGTCTTATTTCAGCTACACTGAGAGACTTGTTACATTAATGTTACATTAACATTCCTCAATCTGTTCAAATACAGAAATCCCCAGAGAAATATCAGTTATCCCAAGGTGGTAACATAAGGGAAGCAGACTCAAGTAGTATCACAGACAAATCTCTGGCTAAATTGCCTGGATAATTACGTGCTTGAAAATGCAGTGAGTTTTTGTGGACCTTGCTACTGCAGTATTTCAGCAGCTGGGTTTTGGAGGTAATTGGGAATTGAGCTTTCTGGAGTGTCTCAAGAGAACTTGCTGGTGCAATGATGTGTTGAATTCAGACGTACCTCAAAGAGCCTAGTGTGTTTAATAGGACTTAACCCATGAATTTTCCAGGGCATGCATGTAATGGAGATGTTAGTGGTACTGGGCTCTAGGAAATTAAACAGCCCCTTTTACAACTTGCTACCACCTTCAGGTGCAAGCTACTCTTTTGTCACCTGTTCAAAACTGTCTTCATTTTTCCAGAACCATCTGAAAACTGTGACTGTCGAAGGATTTAGACTCAGAATTTCATGTTTGTCTATCACCAGCATCTCAAGGACAATTAATTACAACAAAAATCAACTTCCAAAAGTGTAGCCTTGCTTGTAACCTTTGTGACTAAACAGCTTATAAGCAACCAGTAAAATTATTTCAGCCTTCTGGTTTGCAAGTGGGGCTGTAGCTCAGCCGAGTAGTTCGTGTCTATGGAAAAATCTCTCTTGGCTGGACCTTTTCTGGCCATTGTTACTGGTAATGAGAGGACAGCATGAACTTGTGATGCATGCAAAAATGACCTCATTCAACATCCTGCAATTGTTAATGGGGTTAGTTAAATTCAGCACCCGGGAGACGTTGTCCTGAGGGCCCATCTCGGAGCTGGTGAAAGCTCTGGTTCTCTGGTGGGTCCTCTGTTACATCTCATCAGCTTTGCTGAAAGCAAAACTGAGCAGTGGATGTGGAATAAAGTGACAATTTACTTGGTAGAATTTAAGAAGTTACAATTTTTTTCACATTTCACCAGGGTGAGCAGCGCTTTGTTTGCAGGTGAATTGTGCCTTGTGTTAGAAGCAGCACAGAACTGATGTCCTTTTGCTGCAAGGCTGCCCTGTGCTGGGTTATCCCTCCAGTACTTCTGGTTATATTTATAAGTTGAATCACAAAGGCTGGATGATTTTACTTTTGACTGTAAACTGAAGTTTGTACAAGACCTTCATTCACATAAATTAAAGAATTACAGAATGGTTTGGGTTGGAAGGGACCTTAAACATCACCCAGTTCCAACCCCCTGCCATGTGCAGGGACACCTTGCACTCCCAGCTTGCTCCAAGCCCCATCCAACCTGGCCTTGGGCACTTCAGTTGGTGGGGCTTCTCTGGGCACCCTGTGCCAGGGCCTCACCACCCTCCTGAGCAGAGAATTTCCTTCTCACAGCTGATCTCAGTGTCTCCTCTTTCAGTTTAAACTGTTCCACCTTGTCTGCCTGTGTAAAAATCCCCCTTCATCTTTTTTATAACCTCCTTTTAAGTACTGAGTGGTCACAAATTATTTCCCACTATTTGCTTGCTTCAAGATGTGGGAGCTTTTTCCCCTTTCCACTGGTGTGTGAGAGGTCTTGGTTTACTGCAGCATAAGATCCATGGTGTTATGCATTGCTGGAAAGCCTCGATGATACCTTGATGTGAGAGCAGAGAGCTCAGGAGATTCAGCAACGTGGCTCCTGCACTGACAATTCCTGTGGCATTGGCTGCCAAAGCTGTTTCTGGACTGTGGGAAAACTCAGGCAGCACAGCTGTCAAAGCACAGTGTTGGTGCTTTGGAAAGTTCAGCTGTGAGGACACACTTGGTCTTTAGAGGTGCCTTGATCAGGGCAGAGCAGAAGCCAGAAGATCATGTATTAATTCATTCTTCTATGAAAGTACTTTCAAATCAGTTATTTCTGCAAGCAGCCTGGCTGGGAGGCTAGTAAATAATTTCATCACAATAGAACATTATCTCTTTGTTTTCATAGCAGTGCTCATGCACTGAGTCTGTGCTGTGGTAAACCTGTGCTGATCCCTGAAGGATGGAGCAAAGACTTGGAGTCAAGCTCATGTCAGACTGGAAGGGTTGGGCTGTCAGGGGTCATCAAATCCAGCCCGCTGCTGTCATAAGGATCGTGGCGTGTCATCTCTGAGCCTGATCATTTGACTTATAAGCTCATTGAACTGTCTTTCAAAAATAGAACATCAGGCCATTTATTTTTTTAATTCTAATTTAAGCAGGGAAAGTCTTTGTGGCAGGCTCAGCTCAAGGCCACACAACATCAACAGTGGGAAATTAGGACTGTCCCAAATGTGAGCGTGCTTTTAGGAAGGGGAAAAAGAAAGCTTCATTCTGTTTAATTTTATTGTTTTCCCACCTTGAAGAGACATGCACACAAAACTGTGTGCTAAAAGCTGCTCTGACTTTAATCTGGTCCATCATGTCTGAGTCAGATGCCCAGAAAGGACTTTGCTGGTAAATCTATCCCGTGGCATCGCTGTAGGAGGGCACCAGTAAGCAGATTAGCCATAGCTCAAATTCTGTGTCAACTGCCTGACCCAGGGTGCCTTCCCTGTCTTGGCTGTGCCTGGACTTATTAATGTTAGTTACAACTTTTTAATATCCAAACCTAATATTTATCATAAGACATTTAACTCTCTAGTGTGAAAAATTGTGTACTGGGTCCAAGTAGTTTTCAACATTGTGACTCTTAGATTCTGGTCTATTTCTTGGGCTTCCCAATATATTTATTGGCAGAACATATTTAATTTATATATAAATATATATTTATATGTAGTTTTCTAGAGAAGCCATCCCTGGAAGTGTCCTGGACCAGACTGGATGGGGCTTGGAGCAACCTGGGATAGTGGAAGGCAGGGGAGTGGGACTGGGTGAGCTTCAAGGTCCCTTCCAGCTCAAACCATTCTATGAACTTGCATGTGATCAGAAATATTCTTTATAACTGGTAAAGCATCCTTCAAATTAAGTTGTAATATCTGTTGCTTTTGTAAATAGTGGCAAGAATCATGGAATGTTAAAGGTTGGACAGGACCTTAGAGATCATCTAGTTCCAAACCCCAGCCATGGGCAGGGACACCTTCCACTAGACCAGATTGCTCCAAGCCCCATCCAACCTGACCTTAAACACTTCCAGGGATTATTTGCACAGTAATTTAAACTATGGTGTGTACATTAAGCATCCAAAATAAGTTTTTTGGAGCTTAACTCCCATCTTATGCTCCTAGAGATGTCCTTGGCTGCATCTACCCTGTGTGACATCCAAAGGTTTTTAATTCCAGTGCTGGAGCTGTGTAGTCTTGGACATCAAATGACACGGGTGGCACTGATTTCTGCCATCATACAGAGCAGGAAGTTGGGATGTGCAGTTTGAGGGAGGGTCTTTGATGCTGAAGAAACCCTTAGAGAGGGCTCTGAGCCCTGCCATGTGCCTGTGCTGGGCTGCTCTGGCCTTGAGCATGGCTGTGATGCTCCTGTTGTGTGACTGAATGTGCAGGACCCTCCTTATGTTTAGTGTTCTGTGTTGAGGGGCCATACAAATCCTCCATGCTACCATAAGAAAAAAAAAATAGATCAAATTATTTTCTTACATTTCTGGCACCTTTAGGTTATAATAAACTTAAAATCCCTTTGGTGAGTAACTTGTATGGGATGAAAGTGTTTTATTTTGTTGTATGGCTGCAGTTGTTTCTCTTGCTGAATTTAGTGCTCATCTGGACCAAAGCAAATCTTTGCTGCGGCTCAGATTAAACATTTTGGGAGCGCATTAGCTGTAGACTGGCATTGATAAAGCACTAACAAGCTCTAATCTTAAAGCACATGGACTTGAATTATTGCCAGGAATAATATGCATTTCCTTTCATTTTCAAGTTTCCCCCTTTTTTTTCCTTTTTTTTTTTTGTGGGGGGGGAGTAGAAGAGGAAATGAATTATAGTCCAAAACTGGGAAATGAGAGCAATTAATCTCTGCAGTTGTGTAGGCAGGAGGGACTATTTGTTGCCTGACAGGCTGCTCTCAGGACTGGAAACAAAGTAGGTTGTTTGTGTCTTTTTATGTCCTCGTCCTAGTTTGCTTTAGGACAAGAGCATTTACCTCATGACGCTTATTTTTGAACTTCATACTGGAGGCAGTGTTCACATTCCACTCAGTCTTTTACAGGACCAAGAACGGAGAATTAGTCAGCTGTTCTTTGTTTTTATTGCCCTGACTCTTGAACAGGATCCAGGCTTGCTCCTGAGGTTTTTCATCTGGATTGGTCTGAATAAAACAGATTTTTCTTGCAACTGAAACCCCTTTATTTGCAAAAGGTTATGATAACCAGAAGAAGCCAAGCTCCCCCAGTTTTTGTTTGGGATGGGCAGTGGAACCGGCTTCCTGCGGTCGTGTTCACATTAAAGGAGGTTCATAGGACATTTATTTCAAAACAAACCAAAAAGTGAAAGCTGTCATGTTTGTGCCTTAGTGTAGCATGCTAGGACGCTCTTGCTAAGATTATGCCTGCTGATCCTGGCATAAATAGTGATTTGAGCAGACCCTACCCTAGGGAGTTGAGTCCCATTCCTTTCTCCCCTGTATAGGAACAAATCAATTATTCTGAGGAGGCGGTGTTGTCTCTCGGTGCTGTTGTGTTGCTTTTTGAAAACGTTTTGTAAGTTAGTCCTTAAGTGGGATAATTGCTTTCAGCATTTGCAAGTTAAATGAAGAAAGCTCTAATTAGATTTTATAAAGTGGCTTAGCATGTTGAGAAGGCTTTTCATAAAGTATACTGTGTATTCACTTGGCGTTGCACAATTGAATTTCGTGTAGCACTGACGAAACCTAAAAATCCTATTTGGCCCTGGGTGCTTAAAGGATTGAAAGCCTGTCTTAAGTGCTCCTGGCCATACAGCCTCTCCTCCTTTCCCCACCATCCCACCCTCACCAGGGCATTTATCTGTGCTGTAGAGACTGGAGGAGTTGTGTCAACACCAAGGAAGAGCCTTGGAGCTGGCCATAAAGCTTGATGTTTTGTAGCATTTCCAAACAGGACCCTGCACAAGCTGTTTGATCTGTTTTAGCTGTTACTGTGCTGTGCTGATTGTATGCTGGGGCTGGGTGGCACAGAGCCACTTTGTTCAGGTCACTCCTGGCTCTGTGTGGGCACTTACTGAGTCCCACACAAACCCAACAGTGCCTGTGCTTAGTAGTTTTTGGTATTGTTTGGTGTCCTGTAGGTTAGAAATGTGATATGCTAATGCTTTCCTCTTGCCATCACAGCCTTGGCAGCAGCTGAGGCACTGGCCAAAGCAGCCTGACACACTGCTTGCCATCTGAATAAGGGCTTAGCCCAGTCACAAGCCCCTTTCACGTGTGGTTTCTGCAGTGTGTGTGCCAGGAGCTTTCTGATGAGAATTGGAAGGAGTCCCCACAGCCAGTGTTTGTTCAGAACGTTTGGATGCTGTTGCTGGATGTGACTTTTAGAGCTGTATGTAAGGTGGGCTCTGTTTGGGAAGTGACACCTCTACTACCTCAGTCAACCAGGTTCTGAAGCTTGATCTGCAAAAATGTAGATTCCACGTGTAACAACCTAGAAGAAACCAGATCTAAAGTACTTAATTGTAAAATCCCAGAATAGTTTGGGTGAGGATGGACCTTAAAGACCCTCTAGTTTAACCCTCATGCCATGGACAAGGACACCTGCCACTGGGTCTGGCTGCTGAGGGTCCCATCCAGCCTGGCCTCAAACACTTCAGAGGTGAAGAGTTTTGCACAGGTTTGTTATGAGTTCAGACAATCACAAAAGCAGCTTATCAAAACTGTGACTTGGTGATAAGGCCTGAATTTGAAGAAGGGGATAGAGATCTCTAGTAAGATCCACTCAGCCTGGGACAATAATTAATTAATTAATTAATGGATTATGACCAGCCTAACATCTTGGCAGGGGGACAAAAGGTTGTTCTTTTGCCCTCTAGCCATGCTTGATCTGTTCAACCTTGGGTTAGAGAGTTGTCTCTGTCATGGTCAGTTGTTCTCACTCATTGCTTTTAAAGGGTCAGATCCTTTGAACACTTGTGGAATCAACAAACTTTCCCATTTGAATTTACTGAATCGCTGTGTCCACGACAAGTTGTGGCAGCGTGTTCCTTGTGTGAACAACAGGCTGCTGTTGTAACCACATGGAGCACACAGCTTTGGATGAGCATTCACAGCCACCCACGGGCACTTGATTCATCACATGTGCCTCAAAGCGTTTTACTCTTTTTGTAGTGTCTTTGTAAATGGACTTTGTGTCCCTCTTTGAAGTTCATATGAGCTGCAAGGGCTGCCATGGTCAAGCTGAACTCAGAAGTGAACACAGATTTAGACCTCTCTCCTTTTCTGCCTTAAATGTCAAACCAGTGTGTATCACTGTTAATGGAATTATTTACTCATTTTGGTAAACATGTAGGCTAAGGAAGAAGCTTTGGCAGGTTCCTTGTGATCTTGTGAGTGGTGTGCAGGCAGAACTCCAGTTTTCTTTGGGAATGGATTTCAAATTGGATGCGTGTCCTGTATTACAGGAGATAGTTCATGCTATGGCAGGCTCTGCAGTTTGGTGGAGCTGAAGTTCTTGGGTGAACTTGAGGTGATGAAGATTCTGTGTCTGTAGAGATGAAATGTTAACCTTAACAGCTCTTTAAGAAAGCAGATATTACTCTGTGAGATGTCCTGGGTGTAATTTAAGAAAAAATGTATTTTTTCCTGAATTCTTTTCTCATTTTAAATTAGTCTTAGGAAATCTGTATGTTGCATATTTAGTGTAGCAACTGTGTTGTTGGTGCCAGTGCCTTGAAAATGGATATTGAGTTGTGAAGTGTCTCAGCCTTGTGTCTTTGCTCAGACAAATTTTGGTTGATGATGTAGCTTTTCAAGGCAAGATAATTGCTAAACTGGAGATTTACTCCTGAAAATGCCAAAGAAGTTATTTGAACAAGTTTGGGAGGATTTAATTTAGTCTGTATAGAGGTGAGAGAGTGGAGGGATGATTCTTAAATTGTCCAATCCCATAAAAAAACTGCAGTGACATGCCAAGAGGGGGCAGGTCAGAAAGCACAGGTAGGTACTCACATCTCACCTACAAGGCAGCTCTGCCAGGGTAAATAGGGGCTCATTGGCAGAGGACTGGTGCCATATCCCTCAGTGTCCCAGCTCCATGGCTTGGGATGGACTTTGCACACTGGGGTGATTTATTTGTGAGCCAGGGGCTGCCTTGGGAGTGCACAGATTGGTGCTTCTCGTGCACAGGAACTCCCCCGTGTGTTTGGAGCAGGGTCCTCTGCAAGAAACTGTGTTTGTATTTTCTAGGAACAAAGTAAATTGTGTTGTTGCCTTCTGTGTTATCTTCCTCCATGTGACCAAAGGCAATCAATGAGCTTTTGCTGCATTTCAGGATTTTATGCTAATATTTCACTGCTATCAGTACTTTTTTTTTTCTTTCAGAAAATAAAATTATCTTAATTACCCTGAAGTAACTAATCCTCAAAGCTGTAATCATTGCAGACATAATGCTTCATATTTACAAAATATGAACAATTCAGTTCACCTCTTCACATGGTCTTTTGAGTTACTGTAAACAGTTTCCTGGAACCATTGCTTAATCAAGAAATTGAATTTTGTAACATAAATAGTAAAGGCTTTTGACAACAAAGATGTAATGCTTCCTTTCTTGTTTTATCCAATTTAGTGATGTGCATTCCATTAGTGTACTTCAAGTTTCAGTAGAATTTAAGTGAAAGGGTACAGTTATGAAGATTTTATCATAAGGCAGTACTTGGACACAGAGCAATTATTGTGCTGATTATTTGGTGTGATATGTTTGCTCTTCTTTAACTATAAGTCTTCAATAACGATTTTAAAGATTTGCTATATCCATGTCTACTTGCCTAATCTTTACTTTTCAATAGTTTTTAATAGATTTTTTAGTATAACATCCCAGAATGGTTTGGGTTGGCAGGGACCTTAAAAATCATCCCATTCCAGTGCCTGCCATGGCAGGGACACCTTCCACTGTCCCAGGTTGCTCCAAGCCCTGTCCAGCCTGGCCTTGGACACTTCCAGGGATCCAGGGGCAGCCCCAGCTTCTCTGGGCACCCTGTACAGGGCCTCACCACCCTTATGGGGAAGAATTTTTTCCCCATATCTGATTTAAACCTGTCCTGTATCAGTAGGAAGCCGTTCTCTGTATCCTGTCATCCAACTGTGTCAAAATAAACTACAGAATTGATCTACACTCATGCTATTTTGCACTTAAGGCTTTACAAACCTTGATTCCTAATGTTTTGGTGTACCAGAACATCACTCTCATGCTTCAAGGAAAAGTCTATGAAGGCTCTTAAAATGAGATTTGGGAAGCAGAAAGGAAACTGCCCAGGACAGTGTAATCATCATCATAATGTCATTAAATAAATTACTCCACGATTTAACTTGAGCACTCCTGGATGGATTAAGCCCATAATAATTTGACATGGAGCACTCTGTGTGTTTCTCTTGAAGATCATAACTCAGGGCAGTTTTTGCATCCCGTGGGAAACTTTCTTTCAGATGGAGGCTGGGAGGGCCATATCTATTTGTGAAGGACAGGGAGTGCTTTTGTTACCTTCCCAGAGCCATTACGGGCTATGATTGCTTGGGGGAGTGTCTGCTTATGATCTGTTAGAAAACAGCCTATTAATAAAACAGAGGCTCTTGTAATAGAGCACTTCTTAATCTTCTTCCTGTGTAGTTATTTATAGGTTGTGACATCTTAATTTGCCTCTCATGTGCATCGACTTCTGTTATTTTAAAAGATCAAGTAGTTTTCACACGCCTCTGAGAATCACTTCTGGGAGAAACTGTCTGTTTTCTAAGGAATCTGACAAAAAGGATTCAAATCACAAGTTTGTTGTGACAAGTGCATTAAGGTTTTTGCTGGTGTCTTTCTAAAGGACAGAAGTTATGGGATGTACTTTTGTAGTTATTTATTTATCAATCCTGTGTTTGATTACAAGCAGATATTCCTGAATTCCCCAAGGATTTCTAGTTGCTGCTAATCCTTATTTTCCCTTAGCGACCTACCGGGAGCAGTATTAATTCCCTTCTTCTCTTCATTTCTGTGGTCCTTTGCTTTCTCAGAGTGGTCCCAGTGCCAGGTCCTGTCACAAGATGTGCATTGACATCCAGAGGCGGCAGATCTACACCCTGGGGCGGTACCTGGATTCCTCTGTGAGGAACAGCAAATCCCTGAAAAGCGACTTCTACCGCTACGACATCGACACCAACACCTGGATGTTACTGAGCGAGGACACTGCAGCAGATGGAGGCCCCAAGCTGGTGTTTGATCATCAGGTCAGCCACACTCATCCTCCTGCTTCAAGTTCTCAGTGTTTAAAAGTCAGTTTTGATTGTAGTCTCTGATTTCGAGGTGCTGTAGCAGGTAACAGAGCAGGGATGAAGGAGGGTGTGATGTGCACTCAATTAAATCCTAATAGCATTGCTGCTCAACGCCACTTGCTGCTGGTGCTCTAATCAAACCGAGTCAGAAGAATCATAAAAACCTTTGCAAACAAATGCATTTTATTAAGACACGTTTTATTAAAGCTCAAAGCACAGTTCACCTGGTTTTAATCAGTCTCCTTGAGCTGAGTTTGCAGATCTGCCTTGCCTGGAGGGCCTTGGGGAGCAACTTGCAAAGCTGTGTATGGTACCTTTGGATGAATACTCCAAGCAAGCTGCTGGAGTGAGGCCAGCACAGGAGCAGGATTCTTTCCAAATTGGTTACCTTTAAAAATTGTAGAATGTGCTTTCTTTGTAGAGCTTGAAACACCTTAGAGGAATGGCTACTAATCCTTTAAAAAGTCACATCTGTCCACGTGCTCAGTTTGAAAACTTTACTTATGTTGTGTTCACTGACTTTTGTCTACTTGAAAAAGGTATTTTGTTCTCAGCTGATTTTTGTTATGAAGCATCGCCAAGAAACAGCACATCAGGACTCATTTTTAAAGCAGCCCAAGATCAGCTTTTATTGGTACTGGCTGTTTTGTAACCAAAGCTGTTGTTTGCCAGCACAATGTGCCTTCCTGCTGACACCGAAAATTAAAGATGTGCCATGTCTGCAGAACAAAAACCAATCAGTCTTTCTGTTCTATTAATAACCAGTGCCAGTCTCCCAGGTGTTGGGGAAGAGGCACAAGGAAATTGTCAGCTGGCAAGGCTTCTCTGGGCACCTTGCTTGCCTCTTGAAATGATTCCTTTTTTCCTTGTTCTGTCTCTCAGGGAAGAAGGGATTTACTGACTCCTGTCAGTCTGCAGCTCTCCCTCTTCTCTCCCTCAGCACCTACTGCAACAGCAGCTTTTATTTAACCTTCAGAAATGTGCTGCACTGGAAGTGTTTTGTGTAGGCTTTGCTGAGTAGCATCTCTACCTCACTGTAATCTTGTCTGCTTGTTGGTTTTCTTGGTTTTTTTTTGCCCTCTGGTGTTCTGTAACCCTCTGCTTTGCACTTTGAAAACATCACCTGGTTTGATGTGTGCTGCAGTGCTTCTCAAGTGTGCCATAACCTCAGTTTAGGTTTGGACATTAAACGTATTTCTGCACTCCCATGAGGAATCTTTGGCCAAGTTATGCCCCCACTTTGTGTTCCAGTAATGGGGGTAACAGTAAATGTGTGCTGGGGATGGAATCTCCCTAACAAATCACAGGCTGGTTTTTGCAGCACTCGATTGGTGGGCAGTGAATTAGCAGTGATTTTGAATTTTTCCCTTGCCCAACCATTGCCAAAGGTGATACTCTGTTAACTCTGGCTGGAAGGACATAGCTTGAAAACATCTCTGTGGGTGTTTTCTGTGCAATCTATGGAAAAAGAACCCTGTGAATGCTTGTGAAAGACTCTCAAGTACTTTTCCCTGTCATCAGCAGGTTTTTCAGATGATGAAGGATACGTTGAGTCTTTTCTTTTGCATATTAAATGGCATACAGAAATTAGACTTGTGTTTTAAATTTCTTTCATGAGATTAAGACCTGACAACCATGAAGATGTGTGTCCTTTTCTGTTTGTTGGAGGCTCAGGAGATGTGCAGAGCATTGTCTCCTGCATTGCTTGCAGGAGAGGGCTGTTTAATGTTAGATCTCAGAGTGTTCAGGTCTTACCGTGCCGCTTAAAACTGCTTCCCTTCTCCTTGCAGATGTGCATGGATTCTGAAAAACACATGATCTACACTTTTGGAGGCCGAATTCTGACCTGCAATGGCAGTGTGGACGACAGCAGAGCCAGTGAACCCCAGTTCAGTGGCTTGTTTGCTTTTGACTGCCAGTGCCAGACGTGGAAACTTCTGAGGGAGGATTCCTGCAACGCCGGACCCGAGGATATCCAGTCCCGGATAGGACACTGCATGTTGTTCCATTCTGTAAGTATCCACACCCTGCTTTGATTTATGATGTCTGACTTTAAGGGGAACATCTGGTTTTGGTTTCTCTTGCAAATTTTGAGCTCTTTAATCTCCTGAGTGATGTGTTGTCTCAGTTAATTCTATGTTTGCTGACATTCTGATGCTGCTTTGGTAAGTGCAGGAGGTGCTAAAATTTTGGAGCTTTCATGACTCCAACTGAATAAAATTTCAAGTAAAAATCAAGGTGAATTTAAAAGAGTTGATTTTAATGAGATAGTAAACAGTATGGGCACTTCATCCAGAGCCTCATGGAGAAGCAGAAGGGTGGGGGTGAGGTATATACAACATTTTACTCTATGTTGGATATTAAAAAACACTTTCCATTGCCTTTCCAGTTGTGTTCATCACCCACATGTCTATTTAAGAGAACTAAAGATAATTAAAATTAATGTTGTGGCATTTAAATATTTACTGATACCTTCAACTTAAACCCCACCAATTTCAAGAAATTGCTGATTTTATTTCTCTTGTCCTTTCAAGTGAAAAATCAGAATTTTTACAGTGAATACTGGGCTTTCTGAGCTTTCAGTTTTAGTTTTGTTTTGAATGGTTCTTTAAAATCTGGGGGGAAAACATTGCCACACAAAATTTTGCACAAGGACTTGAGGATCTTTCAGAAGAAGTTTTTTTTCCTGAGGATCTGTCCGTGGTAAATGCAAGAATACTGGTTTCTGTAAGCACAGGTCATGGAGGTTTAAATCCTTTTCTGTTTTCTCAGCCATTTGAAAGAAAAATAATCTGCCTCTTACGGACTTTCCACTTGGCAGACTTGAAAGAAGCAATAAACCTGTTATTCTTGGCTTGCTCCTTGCCATTTGCCTGTACAGAGTTTAGTAATGTGCTGGTACCTGGATGGTTTCCCCTACAGTCTGTCTTTTGTTTCTCTTGTGTTTTTAACGGTGATTTTATGATGGATTTAGAGATGGGCCCTGTTAATTCTTTCATAATAAACTTGAAAGATGAGCTGCTGCTTTATTGTTCTGGAGTTAAAACTGGATGAGGCAGGGCTGCATCAGTTACCTGTGCACTATGATGCTAAACTTAAAGAGACATCTCTGCTCCTCTTTGATTCATTAATGGCTGCCCCTGCATCCCTGGAAGTGTTCCAGGCCAGGCTGGATGGGACTTTGAGTGACCTGGGATAGTGGAAGGGGATGGGAGCTGGCTGGGCTTTAATGTCCCTTCCAACCCAAACCACTTATGATTCTGTGATAAATATTCCTGTTAGTGATCACAGCTGACCAACATACTGTCTTGCATTTGTAAAGCCTTTTTTTCCCCCTCCCTATTCCAGAAAAACCGCTGCTTATACGTATTTGGTGGCCAGAGATCAAAGACTTACTTGAATGACTTCTTCAGTTATGATGTGGACAGTGACCACGTGGACATCATCTCAGATGGCACAAAGAAGGATTCAGGGATGGGTAAGAGAATAACTACAGAATCATTTCATTCCATTGGTACCAATGAGAAACATACTGTGGGAGATCAAATATTGTAAAAGGAGAAATATGTAGGTGAAAGGCCAGCTTCAACCTGTGGGATCAGGTTGGCATCCTTAACTAACCCTCCATACCCAGGTAAACTTCCACACTGTGCAGATTAAACTTATGCCAGCTCTTCTGTCCTTTCTGTCATTTGACACTCTCCATCTTGAGCACAATACAAATAATTGATGCATGAAACCACATAGCACCTCAAAAGAAAACAAAAACAAAAAGACACAGCAAAAGAACTACTAAGAATAGCTTTTCTGGAAACAAAAGCTGGAAAAAATATCTTTAAACCTGGAAAGGAGAAAGCAAATTTTTATTTTTCTGGTTTTCACTAAGTGAAAATTACCATAAGGTAGAGATAATCTGCAGAAGGGCAGCTATGGTGCTCAGAGACAGAAAATTGGAGTAGAGGGACAGAAGTTTTTTTGACCAAAAAGATGAGACCAATCTGTCGTCCTGTTATATTTGTAATAGATATCAGAAAGGGGCAAAAAAAAACAAGAAGAGGAAGGGAGCAGGGCTTCAGTTCTGTGTGATTCATAGCACTGGAGCTGCATATCCTGTGTGTGTGACAGAAGTCTTTAAAAACACCCAGAAGGCCTGTAACACAGCCGTAAAGAACTGATTTCATGCCTTTTCTGCTCAAATGACAGAGAAAAATTTTCTTTCTTCCCAAGAAGCATTTCTGCATGTATAAGCACATCACTTTCCTGTTACAAATACCCTGATCTTCATCCTGCAAGTCAGAATTTGAAATTTGAGTTGCACTGTGTACCACCATGGGACAGAAGTTACAAGTATTTCTCATATGTTGTATATTCAGTCCCTATCTTCTCTTTTTCCAGTTACTGAAAATCCCAGGAAGGTAATTAATCTTGAATTTAGACTGTCCTCCTCCTTTTGATCAGATTTAACTTTTAGCAAGTAATTTTGCTGAACTTTTGAAGTGAATTATTGGTGGTGACGAGTTAATGTGTGCTCATTAATTTAGTTATGCCAATAAGGAACAAAAGCACCCAAGCTCTAATTCTCTGGAGTCATTTATTTCCTCAAGTGCTTCCAAGAAAGAACCAGCTCATTGCTGACAGTCTCCTTTTTCAGGTGCACGTTGCCTGATGCTGCTCTGCACACACCCACGCTCCCTTTGTTGTCCTTAGAGCTTTTAAAGAATTGATTTATTTTTTTTCCCCAGGAAATTAGTGGCATTCTGCCATTTTGATCTTTTCAAGTTACATGTCTTCATATCCAGATGCTTGAAAACATGTGACTTTAAGCTGACACCTTTGTCTACTTCAGATTTGAAGATAATGAGTTAATCAGGACACTGAGCTCTGCTTTTCATACATGAACTGCAACGTTCAGTGAAGTTAGTGAGAAATGAAGTAAATTTTTAGCCCTTCTCCCCATTCCCACAGGCCCTGAAGGGATGAATAGAAGATTTTATTTATTTTTTTTAATAAGAAAATGACTCACTGGAAATAATTCACGGGTAGATTTTTTTGGTTTACTGTTCTCCTGTGTGTGGAGAGTAAACAAACAGATTTGAACGTTTCCATTGCTTTTGAAAGAAAATGCTGGGATAATTTGCATTTTAACAGGAAGAGAACAAAATGCTTATTACATTCAGACAGCAAATGTTGACAGCACTATTTTCACCCCAAAATAAGCAGGTCTTTATTGTGCTCTTGTTAGGTAGTGATACACCATTTTGATGTGTCTGAACAAAGTGATTGCCTGCCTGGTCGCTGTGAAGTTTTAAGCTGCTCAGTGTGATGAGTCAAGTTGAGGATGCCTGACCTAAATGTTCCTATAAAGTCCCATGATTACATTTTGTTCCTGGCTCGCATGTGGCATTCAGTTCTATTCTTAGTTGAGCTATTTTGAATTTTACCCTTTCTAAAAGAACTTAATTGTGCGTTTGTTTCAATATCTCGTGGAGTAGGGATATTTTTTTAAAAAATAGTGAAATAGATAATAAGCATTATCAGTAACAGAGTTGTTGCAGTGCTGTAAAACCATGGTAATGATATGTTGGTTTTGCTGCTCTCATCTCCTGAGATATTTGTGCTGTTCAGCATTTCTTTGCTTTTGTTTGTGCCTCTGCTGTTGATGCTATGACCAACTCCTTGGATGTGTTTGGGAATGATGGGTGAAAGTATCACTTAGACTTTCACAATTTGAAGTAAAAGACGTAATTCTAACAAATTTAGACATGCAACTGTGGTGATGTGTTGGATGTCAAGAAAGAAAGCAGAGGTGCAAATTAGAGGAATTTTAGTGCTGTTGACTAGAGTTTGTGTTTGGAAGAGATGCAGAAATGTTTATGTTGATGGATGCACTTTTAGAGCAGTTTTGTATTTTAATTGCTTTAAAAAGCACATAAACAACACTCAAGCAACAATTCCCCACCCCCCAACAAACAAAAATGATGTGTATCTGAAGCCTACAGGTGCTCTGGAGATGCCACCAGTCCCAGCTGTCCCCAAGGGCTGGACTGGGAGCTTTCCTGAGGCCCTTAGTGACAATTCATGACTAATTGTGGGCAGTCATTTCAGCTCTGAGGGCAGCACTTGTGGTGGAGGTTCCTGTGATAATCCCCTCTGGCCCTGACTCAGGTGCTGTGTCAGAGCTCCTGCTCGGAGGGAGAATTTCCTTCTGCAGAGCATCTTAACATCCCCTGGATCAAGTAACTTCCAAAGTCAAATGTGACCAAGCCTTACAAGTTCTAGTGGCTCACAGTGGTGAAGCAGTTCTTAAGGGCAGCCTACAGCTTTTAAAGCTCAGCCTAGTTTTTAAGCTACCTGTGAAGCTCCCAGGTCTCTTGTTGGGCAGGTGCCCATTTCACACACAGAACTGTGCACCTGATGGATGGGGAATTTCATGGATAAGTCTCTTGTTGGGCAGGTGCCTATTTCACATACAGAACTGTGCACCTGATGGATGGGGAATTTCATGGATAAGTCTCTTGTTGGGCAGGTGCCCATTTCACATACAGAACTGTGCACCTGATGGATGGGGAATTTCATGGATAAGTACCACGGACAGAGGCGACACAGCCCAGCCTGGGAAACAAGGCAAAGTCATTAAAACATGAATCCAAACAGATAGTACAGCTGGCTCAGCACGGCTGGGATCCAGCTCACACAGGCAGCCTCAATCTCCCCTTTTCATCACCTCCTAGTGATACCTGGCATGTTGTGTCTATGTTCAGGTAAGGTCTTGCCTGTGGCCAGCACATCCCTTGCCATGAAGCATTTTGTTTTGTGAGGGACCTTGTGCTTTTCATCTTGTGAGGTGCTTCTCTGAACTAATCTCCAAATCTATTCCTCTACCTATGAAGGTGTGGATAGGGACAGGCAGTCACCAGATCCTTGAGGTGCCTTGCAGAGCTGTCATAGCTCAGAATTCCATTCAGATTTACTGACTGATCTTTTTTCTTTTTTTTTTCCCCAAAATCTCAGAAACAGCTGAGCACTGGACGTTGGATTGTTGCTTTGTCAACATGACAACCAAACCGTTCAGATGGTCTCCTTAGCTGCTTCTTGGCAGACTGCCAGATGCAGTCTCATCAGGAAAAATCCAAGAGGATAATCATTATCTTGCTGTGTCAACAGCTGGCCTGGTGCTATCACTCACCACGACTTGCTCCATTAAAGTCTGGGGGAGGTGCTGCTTCCGCTTTATAGGAATTAAAGGAGTGGCATGGAATCATTTCCAGCCCTACCACTTTTTAAAAGTTAATCCACTGGGAGGTGCCAGGTTCTGGTGAGCAGCAGGATCCATGTGATGCAGTTTTCTCCCAATTTTGTAGTCACGAGGCATCACAAGGAGGGAAGATTTTTGCAAAACGCTTGCAATGAGACTGTCAGTCACATGTCCTGAGGGTTTCATAACTCAGGTGGCACTAAAATCCTGTCAGTGAACTTGATTCTCTTACTAATCCTTCATGAATCCTTCAGGCATGGTTTGTAGACTATAAATTTATAGAATTGTTTTGCCATTGTTGTGTTTCGAAGCATGTTGAAAAATTTGCTAAAGTTTGCCCTCAAATGTAAGAGATGAGATTTAATTACCAAAATGCTGTCCAGTTACAAGAACCACATCTGTGTAATCATAAACTTGACTTTAGGATGCCCAGAGAAACTGTGGCTACCTCTGGATCCCTGGAAATGTCCAAGGCCAGATTGGATGGGGCTTGGAGCAGCCTGGGATAGTGGAAAGTGTCCCTGCCTGTGGCACAGGGTGGGACTGGATGATCTTTAAGGTCCTTTCCAGCCCATACCACCCTAGAACTCCATGAATTTAAGTTTTCTGCTTTGCAAGCTCAGTCTCTGTGTAAAAGCTGCTTTCTTGCTTTGATACTGGCAGCAGCCAAGGTTGTGCTTGAAACAACTGTAGCTGTTTGCACATACAAGCCAAAAAATATTCAACTGGCTAAAATGATCACTGTGATCCCATAAAGTCCTGTAAGCAGGGACTGTGGTAGTGGGAATGTGGCTGTTCCATGATTAGGTGTCACTTTGGGAGAAATGCTTTTCCCATGTGTTGTATTTAAATGGAAATCCAAAGATCCAAAGATCTCCTCAGAGGTTGCTCAGGAATTATTGCTTGTTTATGGAACTGGCTGCAAACTCCAGGCCTGTGTGGCTGAATATTGTTTTTAAATATTGGGGCCACGAGCTTTTAGTTTTTACTATGTAAAAATGAATGAAAATACTAAGTTCCTGAGCAGGAATTCAGATCTCTTATTTTCAGGTAGTTACTGCCTCTCTACCATGGACTGGTTAATGAGAGTAAGGGGGAAGAAGAGTCAGTAGGACAGGAAAAGCATTCTCCATCTTCTAGACTTTTGGGATTGTGTTGTGTTCAGTGATTTCTCTCTACAGCTTTTCCCCTTCAATAAGTGATGTATTGTCACAGGAGGCAGGTTAATACCACATAGCCACAGGCCAGTGTTCAAAACAGCCTGGGCTAAGTCCTCAGTCACTGCATTGTCCTTGGAGCTGGCTGCCCACAGCTGACCCAAGAGGTGCTCTGAGAGGTGTGGAATTGGTGGGGATTTGCTCCAAAGCTGATCTTACATCTCTTGTGAGGAAGCACAAGTGAGGGAATTTGCATGGAGCTTTTCCTCCCACTTCATTCACCCCTTGGATCTAGCACATTGCAAATAACAGATCTGCAAGTGATCTGGTTCTCACCCCTTGCTATTTGACTTTTTTCTCCCAACTCCTAGAATTTTAAAAGATATGTCCTAAGCAATCAATTACTGTCACTGTTAGAGACCCATTTTTACAGGTTCAATTTTGCCCATGCAGAATTAGATTTCCTTCCCAACATACATTTTGTTACCTAAATGTCACAAGTGTTTTTCTGACGTTTCCAGCCCGTGTCCCTCTTTAATACTCCAACCATTCTCATTTGAATTCTGTCCAACATTTCCTGCCAGTCTGCTGCACTTGCAGATGATGAACCTCTCTTACCCCCTAGTGGAGGTATTTCAGTCCTGAGGTTTTCATGGAGCCCTTTTGCTCTGTCAAGGATCAGACTTCCTTGGAAAGCATCTTTTTGATGTTTCTGTTGGGTTTAAAACATCACAGCTTCTCCTGCTCCCTGTGTAGTATATTGTCTTATTGTCTATTTATTTTTCAGGGACTTGTTTATCAAATTTGTGTTTTTTTAATGACACTGCATCCAACTTTCTCATTCTGTCCTCCTCTGCAAAAGACCAGATGTCAACTCTTTTTTTGCCTAAGGCACTACTTTAATACAGTTTCTACACAGTTGCTTAGATAGGTCACAGAGTTTATGTGAGTTACTCCTTGTCTTTGACCCTTAGTAAATGTAGGGATTTATATTTCTGATACTTTCCTAGGCATTCTGCATTTCAAACAGTCTCAAGAAGAGATTGATTTGCAACTGAGGAAAGCCTGAAATTACTTGACTTGAATCTGGGTTTGATTGCAGTTGCTGCAGATGAATTCTATTCTTAATATCAAGAGGAAAGAACCACCAGCACTGAACTTTGGCAGCTTTTCCCTCCTTCATTATTTAAATAATAATTTCAGCTTCGGGAAATCGAGCACAAACGAGATACAAAATTAATTTATTTAACAACATTTCAGGAGGAGGGATGGGACTTCCACAGACAAGTTTCAGATGCTTTGAGTATCAATGGTAATAGAGCAGCTATGTTCCTCATGATTATAATAATTTTCATTTCAATGAGGTATTAGTGCTCTGAAGATTTGCACAGGGTTTTTTTGGTTTTTTTTTTTTTGTAATATTCCCAGCGTGGTCTCAAATGTTCAAAGCAGCAGATAGGGTTGCAAAGATATTTTCCATGTGCATTAGCATTGCTGATCAAATTTAGATGACTCTCCTGCCAGAAATGTCTCAAACAGGCCTTGAATTTAATAATTTTGGGTCAGCAGCTTAGTCCCTGCCTATGCAAGCAAGCACATTGCACGATATTTTTCAAAAATTAACAATTTTTAGTCCTTAGTCATCTTTATGTTCTGAATTTCCTTATGGGATGACTTTCACAGTTCTCATTTGCCTTATTTTTTAAATAAGTTCTTTGTGGTGTGCAGATGAAAACAAGTTGTGTAGTCATTGTTGTGTCATTGTTTTTCCCTCATTTTTTTCTCTTTTCTACCACTCATTTGATTATAAACTGGATTAATTTTTCTTTTGAACTTTGTGGCATAATTAGAGGTCAAACTAGACAGGTTTATGCTGATGAGGGCTCCAAAGCCTTTTCTTTCTGTAAAGTCATAAGGAAGGATTTTGTCAAAGGGAGTCTGAGAATGAGTTATCCAAATATATTCCAGTTTCTATTTAAATTTACATGAGAATTAAGCATTTAATTTTTTTTAAAGAAATGCTTAAGTTTTGTGGTGCTGCTAAATTCTTCACTAGGGGCTAAAATTGTAGAAAATCAAATTCTACTCAGAATTTTTTAATTCCTTTATTGCTCTGCTGGCCTAACAAATGCAAGGAATGAAGCGTGAGAATGAAACCAGTTACAGGATGGGTTTCCAAAATACCATTTTGTGTATTCCCCAGCGGCAATATTAAATGTTTTATTAATGTTGGGCTCGTTTTCTAGGCCATGGGTGCAATTCAGTTAATTGCAAGGAAGAATTTGCAAAATACAAGAGTTCTGAGAATTTTTCATGCCAAAATCTTGACCGAAGGCCAGGAACCTTTACCAGCCTTTGTAAACTGACCCAGAAAGAGAAAGGAGACAAACAGGATCTGTAAACAAAGATCACGTGCCCTTCACAAATACATTTTGGAAGGATGGTTGCCTAGGGAAACAGGAAATGGGGAATTACACAACAAACAAAAAGGACTGCCAAACAAATTTGCTGACCTTTTTTTCGGGGAATTATGATGAAAAGTATTGGAATCCGCAGGATTTCACCATTTTACTAAATCAGAAGAATACTTTGGTAATTATGCCACAACTATTCAGAAAATACAAAAAACTTCTTTGACATCTTTGTCCTACTGGGTTGTGAGTATAGAATTGTGAGATCATCTCGAATTTTTTTGGAGTTTCCCAGCTTTTGCAATTAAGCTTTTTGGAATCAATGCTTCCTTTTACAGATGAGATAATAACAAAATCACTCCATTCATATTTGTAAGGGTCATCTGGTCATTTAGCTCTATGTTAGGCAGCTCAATCCTCATTTCTGAGCTGGTAGTCTCCCAAATGACTGTCCATATCTTTTCCTAGGAAACAGCAGCTCTCAGAATGGTTTGTTTTTTGCTTCCAAGAGTCAGAGATAGGAAGAGAATTTTCATTGGACTTTCTTTGACAAGAAAGAAGCTGCCTCTGTATGATGATCTGCTGAATTGCAGGGGGAAGGAAACTCATAATGTGTAACTTCAATTTTCTTTTCTCAGTTCCAATGACAGGCTTCACTCAAAGAGCCACCATTGATCCTGAGCTGAATGAAATCCACGTCCTGTCAGGGCTCAGTAAGGACAAGGAGAAGCGGGAGGAGAACGTAAGGAATTCCTTCTGGATTTATGACATTGTGAGGAACAGCTGGTAAGTCCAAAGTTCTGACTTCCACACTGGCTTTATTTAGAAAGCAGTCTCTAAGGTAACTCTGTAACCTCTATTAACCACAGAATTGTTGAAAGTTGTGGAGGACAGCTGAGTTCCCTTGAGGCACCTCTTTTTCCCATTGTCTTCAGAGGCATCATGGCAATAATCCAAATGAGGGAGAGAAATCATGTGAACATCTTTATTGGAGCCAGGTGGAGGAGATGAGGGGAAGTGAGCAGTTATGAAAGGCTTTTCCTGTAGGAAGGGTTCAAGGCCAGGATTTGTACAGCAAATTCAGTCCAGTGTCAGTTGTTAATAGCAGAGTTCTTAGAAACTGAGGAAGCTGGTGTGAGTGAATGGGGATGGAGAAGTCTCTGTGCCAGGTGGGATATTCTGAGGAAATATCTCCTGGTTTGTTTACTGAGTTCAACTCACTAGCTCCTTGCCATTGTTCCTTAAGAGAGCTGGCAGAGATTTTGTGTTCAAAGTGGGGTCAATCACTTCAAAAGGTGTGAGTGCTGTTTTCTAAAAGTGAATTCTCAGTTATAACTGAAGTCTGCTTGGAAATCACTGACTGAAATACCACCTCTGCTGTAATCTGTTGTCTAAAGCTCTGCTGGGTCCAAGATGGTTTTTTCCATAATTAAAAAAATACTTTTTGTTGACAGGTCTGTAGGCAAATAATGTAGTGTCTGAAGAGATTCCTAAAGCTCATGACAAATAATTTTCTAGAACTTTTTCCTGTTTGTTTTGTGCTTAAGCACTGTTTTCAGCCAAAATGATCTCTGATTGCTGCCTGGGTTCTTTATAGAACTAAGAATGGGATGGGATAATAGAGGACAAAATAGAGAGAAGTAAGAAAATCTTTGTGCCTTCCAAGCAACTTCTCATGTTTCCTGTAAGTACAACTAATAATTCCTTACTGCTTTGAATTTCAGGTCTTGTGTCTATAAGAATGACCAAGCAGCAAAAGAAAATCCAGGTAAAAGCCTTCAGGAAGAGGAGCCCTGCCCAAGGTTTGCCCATCAGCTGGTTTATGATGAGTTGCACAAGGTATGAAGTGGATTTTTTCGGGTTTTTTTCAGTCTTTTTGTTCTTTAGAAATAGCTATTTCCTTAAAGATGGTACAATAAATAGACTTTTTGAATGTTTGGATTAATATGGTGAGTAACTCTCACTTAACTTCCCATATTTTAAAATAAGGTGCTGAAATGCTTTTTATGTCAATATGAAGTAAATGTGTGTTCTCACACTTCAGAACCCACAAAGCTTCATTCATTATCCTTATTAATCTTACCTGTTGGTGACTAAATGAGAGCAGATAGTTAGCAAAATTTCTAGGAAAAGCTGTGTTTGATTGAACCAATCACAGTTAAGAATCCTCTGAATCAAAGGTGTCTGACTTTGCCCTGCATTCAGAATAAACTGTCATTCTTCAGCACTGTCATCCTCCAATAGACAAATTCTTACTTAAATACTCTAAACCAAATTTTAAGTCTGTTTGACAGCTCAGTAAACTTGGGGCTGGCTTTGTGCATATTAACCAATAAAGCACAAATCCACAGATTAGGTTCATAAATTCATTAACTCATGAATTTAAATTACTGTGGCAAGTTTACTGATCTTTTCATGGAATTTTCTAAAAATTCTCCCTAGTCTGAAACAGTCTGAGTTAAAGAAAAACATATTTTAGTCTTGCATTCTGTGGGATGTTCATCAAATTTGGGAAACCCAACTAGCCCAAAACTTGACAATAAGAGGGATTTTAAAGAGGAATGGGTGCAGATTCTGTATGGAGAAATTGCATTGCTTGTTGTTCTCACTGTTATGATACAGTAAATAAGTAAACACTGTTCTGCCTTTACTTGCAAGTGTAAGGCACCATGAGACAGAGTAGTATTTTCTGAGTTCCTCTGAAGGTTGCTAAATCATTGCAGTTGCCCAGCTTTATCTGAGGAGCTGTTTGATCTGCTTGTTTTGAAGAGTCTTATTTTTAGAAACCTCTGTTCCAATGACCTTTCTAAACTCCTCTGATACAAATAAGGAGAGCCTACAGCAGTGGGATGCAGAATACATTGTTTTGAGTGATTATTTTTAAAGCTGTGGGGAAAGGTAGCCTGTTGGACTTGTTAAACTTCAGTATTTGAAGGTCCTTTGTAGCATGTTTAATATCAACAGTTCAGAGTCTGAAATTACCCCACGATGGGAAGAAAAATATAGCAAAGAAATAAACAGTCCTTTTGTGACACTTCCACTCTTCTGGAAATTTGCCTCTCTCTGTAAATCTAGATTATGCTGGCCTGGCTTGCTGGCACTTTACTTTGGATGTCTTTAGACTTCCAACTCATTTTGTCAGTGCTTAAGGATTTATCATTCTCGCAGGTTTTTCCTAAAGAAAGAGTTTGCATGATTTTTGGATGTTTATTTATAAATATCTCAGGTATTTGCTAGAGGGATGTTCCAACATTACAACTCTTATTTTCTCAAAATGTAAATGGTTTAAGAGAACTTTTTTCATCTCCAAGGGGACAAAGTGAGGCTAACAATAAGTTAGAGCAACTTGCTAAATGGGGCAGAGTTTCTCCCACCAGAATAAACCTCTGCAAAGTTACTGAAGAGTAAATTGTCTTTGTTCAGTGGATTTACACAAACAATCAATTTTTTTGATCTGCTTCTCATTTCCTTAGGTTCATTACTTATTTGGAGGGAATCCTGGTAAATCCTGCTCTCCAAAGATGAGATTAGATGATTTCTGGTCTCTCAAGCTCTGTCGACCTTCAAAGGAATACCTGCTAAGACACTGCAAATACCTCATCAGAAAGCACAGGTAAAGAAGTAAAGGTGGTTTGCAATTTTCTTTTCTAGGTGTGGTTTTTTTTCAAGTTGTTATGACTCAAATCCCTCATAAACCATTTTGTGAAATGTCATTTTGTTGGTTATATGGAACTAGATGATCTTCAAGGTCCCTTCTAAACGTTCTGCAGGTTTCTCGATTATTTTTAAAAACTATTTCAATAAAAAGCAGTGGGCCAGGGCTAAACTATAAAATTAATTTGATTCATTTTGCCTGTGGCATTCTAAAACTAGAAAAGTCTGGTTATTGTGTGGGGAGTCATGGGGAATTTTTAGATTCCCTTTTCACTCTGCTGCTCATCAACATGTGTTTTGGTGCTGTCACCTCCCAAGGAAATGGAGTGTGTTTTGGAAACACTGTGCTTGGAGATAGTAACAGCCTGCAAGGATGCTAATGAAGTCTGGGGGCTGGATGCCTTTGCACATCTGAGACTCAACTGTGGTGAGGTCATCAGAGTTTCTCATTCAGAAACTCCTGAAAGAGCTCACTTAGGCAGAATTCAGCTACACTGCAGTGCTTCTTGCACTCTGGATGCTTCAAAGCTGCCTTATATTTCTTATTTAGGGCAACAGCTTTTCAAAATCAAGCTATGGTGTTGCCTTAGTCAAGAAATTGCAGCAGTGAGAGAGCCTTTCAGGACCCAGCAAATCATTTGAAGGCAGTAAATAGCTCTCCCTGCATTCTGGGGGAGAATACTTTGTTATCAGGCTCTGCCAAGAGTTGGAAGGTCAGGTTTTCCTGATGGTATTTTATTTCTGAGGCAGCAAGCAAATTGCTGTACTCAACTCACAGCCACTGTGGCTGGGTTGAGACTCTGAGATTAGCTGCACAGTAGATGTGAATACCTACAAGAAGGAATAAAGGCCTTCCCAGTTATCTGGGATGCTTATTAAACCCAGATGTGGTATGGAAATGCAGCTGTGCAGCCTCCAGAGACAGCTCTGCATTATTTGTTTCTACTTGCTTAAATTGCACTTGAAGGAAATGTTGCTGTGTGTTATCTGGCAGAAATTTGGGGTTTGTGCACCAGGCTCCCGTTTTTGGGATCTGTGAGGGAGTCAAAGCTGAGCAGCCAGGGATGGAGGGATGGAGCTGAATTGCTGTGGAGTCACTGGCTGCCCTTGACCTGCACTCCCCAAGCCCTGGGTACCAGAACAGCTGCTGGCCTTGCCACAGCAAACCCACAGCATCAGCTGGGCTCCTCTTTCTCCTGTGAACTTGCTCAGCACCAGTCAGCCAAACAGGGCAGGTGGAGAAGAGCAAGGTGGCAGTGGTTCCACTCATGTTAAAGCACTTCAGCTCTCTGATGTCATCTGAGAAAATCTATGGCAGTGTTTGAAACCATGTGTAGTGACCAAACTGTCAGATGCATCAGGTGACAGACAAGGTCTTTGTGCTCCCTGTGCTGCTCAGTCCCTGACATCTTGAGGCAGTTTCAAGATTCAGGCTACACATGTCCACTGTGGTATAAATAGCCAGGTAGATGACCCAAATAAAAAAATAACAATATGAGAAGATGAGAAACAGTGTGATGCTGCACCCAGTGGGTAGGTGAGGTGAGGAAAAAGATGATTTTAAACCTCATCCTTTCTAGGCTTTTGCAACCAAAACAGTGCTGCAGGGAAGTAGCTGTGCTCACTGAGGATGCTGAGCCCAAAATCATTTCCTGAGGGCTCTCTTCACTGCTTGAGGGAATTCACAGAAGTTGCAGTTCCTGTTCATTAAAAGAAAATGAAGAAATAATGGTGGTGGTGCACAGGATTTTTATGGATCTGTACTCTTTCCAAAGGTGGGATGTTAATATCCCAGGGACTAAAGTGCTCAAGGCTTGCCTGTGCTACTCACAGCTTACTTCATTTGTGGAAAACAAGCTGTACTCAATATTTTATGTATTAAGTTTCTGTGCATAAGCTTTTGAATAATTTTAGTAAGAATAAATAAATACTTTGCCCTTTTACACTCCTGGACACCCCAAAAAAATCCTCTTCCATGTTTCAGTCTGGCTTGAAATTCCAGCAACCACAAGGCTCAGCTGTCATTAATGTGGTTTTCCTTGGAAATACTGGGTTTGTTAAATGGAGTTTGCTCTCTGTTGAACCAGTATTACTTAGTCCTGAAGGAAATGGCTGTGCTCAAGTTTTCTGTCTCTCCTCTGCAGGTTTGAAGAGAAAGCTCAGACTGACCCTCTCAGTGCACTGAAGTACCTGCAGAATGATTTATATGTAACTGTGGATCACTCGGACCCTGAGGAGACAAAGGAGGTGAGGAACAGCAATCCTTGTCCTAAAGAAATTTAAACTGTGTTCTCATTGAAAGTTTTGAGCCTCTTAAACCTGGGGTTTATTCAGTTTATAAAAGTTCTGCAGGTGCCAGGCAGTTTGCTGTGTCATGTATTTCTCTGCACTTAAGTCACACTGTTTTGGAAACAGTCATTTAACAACTGCAGGTCCAGATAAAATAGCTTTTGTACTCCTAGGAGTGAAGACTAAGCCTTTGTTTTAATTCCAGTGTGCTGGTGTATATTTTGGGAGCTTTAATTGAAATGTAAACTCTCTGAAATGTCACCAGTCTGTAGTTGGTTGTGCAGTAGAAAGGGAGTAGAAACTCGTGCTCAGGCTTCTCAATATTCAGCATTTCTGGGGAGGGAAAACTTTTCCAAAGGTGATCAGTATTTCTGGATGTAGTTTATACCTATACATTGCTTGCTACTCTTATCTCCTTTGCCTTTTGATTTTATCCAGTAGGCATCTTCTTTATTTATTCCAGGAATTTGTTCCCATTTCCTGTGTTGATTCCAGTACCTCAGTGCGTGTCACTTTACAAAACGGATTAAAGAAATAGTGAGAAGTGGCAGATGAGGTGGTTGATTTGACTCTGGCTTCATTTCCAGATGGAATTTGGGGCAGCCAGTTAAGATATGCTAGCTCCTGATGGGTAGATAAGGAAAAGTCTGGGGTTCTTGCTGTCTTCTTTGCTTAATGACTTGGAAAGGGATTTGACAGCTCCTTTTATAAATCATGATAGGAGGAGGGGCAGTTCTATTCCATGCTGAGTCCCTGGATTAAATCTCTTAATCTGGTGGCTTTAACTTGCTACTTTAGCTAAAGAAAAGATTACACAGACACTGAAAGGTCTTGGGGGAGAATATGCTTCTTGTGTGTGCACAGGATGGAATTGCAGGGTTAGAATTAGGAAAAAAGTTTACCCTTATCAGGATCTTGGAAGGGATCACATTCGTCATAAATTCTAATCAGCCTTTGTAAACATGTGATTCAACAGAACATTTTAAGTGCTGTGACTCTCTGTTCTCTGTAAATGGTTTCTTGTTCAAATTGTTCCATATCTAGTTTCACATCCTTTGTAGTTATTTCTAGGAAATACAATAGATGATCCTGCTTTTCTTAAAGGAGATTTTTATTTTTTTTCCCACTATGTGCCATCTTCCCAGTGTGGGTGCATTTCCAGAGTCTTTGAGGTTGGAAAAGACCTTTAAGGTCATCAAGTGCAACCATTGCCCCAGCACTGCCAAGGCCACCACTAAACCAGGTGCCACATCTCTATGGCTTTTAAATACCTCCAGGGATGGGGATTACACTTCCCTAGGCAGCCTGTGCCAGGACGACCCTTCTGGTGAATTTTTTCCTGATACCCAGTCTTAACTTGAGGCCATTTCCTTTTGTGCTGTGTTTTACTGCTTGGGAGTGACCCCCTTGGCTGTCCCCTCGTGTCAGGGTGTTGTGCAGAACCAGGAGCCTCCTTTTGTCCAGGCTGAGCCCCTTTCCCAGCTCCCTCAGCCTCTCCTGGTGCTTCAGACCCTTCCCAGCTCAATTCCTCTCCCTGGACACACTCCATCCCCTCAGTGACTTCCTTGTGAGAGGGCAAAACTGAACCCAGAATTCAAGGCTTTTTCTTCCTGTACAAGCCCTCATTCTGATGCTTTCTTTTCCCTTTCTGCTCCCTCCCACTCCTGTAAAATGTGTCCTGTGTTCTTTGATCTCCTTTTTTCTCCCTGTCACACCTGTGTGCTGGTAGCCTCTCTCTCCTCAGCCAGTTATTCCTAAAGAGATCCTGCATCTCATGGCTGGCTGGGCCTTTTTATTATTCCCTGAACAGCAAACATCTGTGATGTGATGAGCAAGCTCCTTTCCTAGTTGCTGCTGCCTCCTGTCGCCCACAGAGCGAAGGAGGTGCTGCAGAAGCTGCACACTGGGCACATCTGGCACAGCAAAGCCTTTAATATCCTGCTTTTCCTTTTCCCAGTTCAGTGTTCAGCTTGTCCACATTGTAGGAATGGAGAATTTACATGACTGCATGGGCTCCTTTGAGAGTTTGGGGGCATGTAGAAGCTGTATCATGCCAGGTAGAAATAAAATGAAATGTTTGAAAAAAGGAATTACCCCTTTTCAGAGAGCATACTGGTGTTGTGAACATTAATGATCCAGCGAATGAGCTTACATAGCTCAATCCAGCTGAGTGAATGCATTGTGGATTCTTTCTCTGCAGGCCTAATGTCTGATCCAAACAAAATCCAATAGCTTGTGTCTGTTGTGCTGGGCCGTCAGATCAGCACACACCATTCAGCAGAATTAAAGCTTCCATCCATTCCAGCCATCTCCAAAAAATTCATTTAACAGCTTCTGGGACGCTTTTGTTCGCGTTTTTTGTTTTTGGTTGTTTTTTTTTTTAAATTATTATTCATTGTGCTGGTCATAAAGCTTTAACTTCCAAAGCTTTTTTTTCCACTGGCACAGATCTGCCAGGGCTGTGGCACAGAGCCAGCTGCTGGGCTGGTACTGACTGGGTGCATTTCCAGTTGACGTCAATTTACCTTCCGGTTATCACATCGAGTTGGCTTTTTGCTCTGGCATGGCATCTCCAAATGGCTCCTGTGCTTTCCAAAGGACTGACGCAGGCATTTTGGATTCCATATCGAATTTCAAGCACCAGTTTGATTGTGTCTCTCAGCCCAGACACCTCCATACCCTGCCTTTATTTGATTTGTATCTCGATTAATAGCAAAGGTGATAGATGTGGTTGGCTGCAGCCATTGAATGCTGTAAGGCTTCTTAGAACTTTAGGGAATCAATTCCTGTTTGTTTTCCCTCCTTTCAGGGTAACTGTTAAATTTGGGAAGGACCAGGCTGAACAGTTTTATCCCCAACTTTGTGCAATAATTCTGGAGACTGGCCTGTATGGCTTCATGTTTTATGGATGGAGATCTGGGTGGTGTTATATACCATTACAAGCAGAATTTCCCCTTGCGGTGAGGCTTGCTTGCTTTGTAATAGAAGTAATTCCTTCTAACTTAGTTAGGCAAGTCTGTTCAGCTGTTTGCAGTTGGATGCCAAGGAAAACAAACAGACTGTTCTTGAAACTTACTTTGGCATTAGGAACCGATTTTGTTTAAAGTAGCATGAATGATTGATAGTAGGAACATACCCGAAGATTTTCATTCTGGTGCTGTGAATTTTAGGGATGCTAAGAGGGCTAGATTTTTATTTCCCTTTTTTATTACTCTGAAATGAAATAGGTATCTGCAAGTAAGAGGTATTGCATGGGTGCTTTGTTTAGTAGCCACAGGGCTGTGTGCCAGCAATTTCTCTGCCCACAAATGCAGATCCAGTTCTCTTTAACTGTGATTCTGCTTGACATCACTTAAACCTCCTCAGTCAGTTCAGTGTTCCCAAATCAGTGGATCTTTTTTACTGGCTGTGAGTTAATAGCCCTGACACTGTAGGAAAAGGAGAGTAAGTCCCTAGAAAATGTGGAATTTTGCCCATGATTTAACAGATAGAAAGATGTATAAAAGGGTTATTTGCTGGTGCAAAATTTTCTGCTGGCCTGGCTGTTCTTCTGTTTCACACACAGATGTGAATTTGGTGGTAGATTACAACAGCAGGCTTTTAAAGATAAAAGGATGGTCAAAATAAATATCAAATTGAATTCCAAATTTTGTACTTAGAGAAAAACAGGTGCTGTTAAAGCACAGAAACATCAGCAGTTCATGTACAAAAGCTGAAGATGCTCCTTGAACACTGCAGTAATCATACCCAGAGCTTTGCTGCTGTTAAATGGGCTGCAGTAGAAATCAAGATGACACCAAAAAAATGTCCAGTGCTTTCCAAGTATGGGAGAGCAGGATGATTTTGTTCATGGAGATTCAACAACTGATGAAGCTCTATCCCATGGTTGTTGTAAAACAGATACAAAGCACAAGGAAAACTCAGAGTATGTTTTTCTTGGAGCATGGTAGGAGAAAGAGCAAGGACCTGGAGGCCAATCTGAGGCCTGACTTGCTGTAGGCTGAGGCTGGAGGCCCCTGTTCAAGGCTGCTTCATACTTTCCATTCTTAAGACCTTGTCTTTAATAAATTTGACAGATAAAGCCAGCAGGGCCCAAAAGTATTGTTTGAATTTGCATTAGACTGATATTTCTGGGAAAATTGACGCCCAAATGGGAAAAATAGTTCTAGGAAGGAGCTAAGAAAAGCCTGTTTCTCTTCTTTGTGTCCTGCTGTGATTCTTTGTAAAGCCTCAGAGGCTGTGTGCTGCAGGAGCAGAGCTTTGGAGCCAAGGAGCCTTTACAAAAACAGCATCCAGCCTTCCCAATTTCAGTGTCAGCTCCGTCCTCAAAGGGTCTGAGCCTCTCTGTGCCTCTTTGAGCCTGTGCTGGGAGTCACCAGCCCCAGAGCACTGCTCCAAGCTGAGGAACTGGTTTATGCTGTGATCTGAACACTAAAACACAGGCATTCCAGAGGGGAGGAGTTGTGTCTGATTCATACAGGTATGCCAGGTATCCCAAACCAGAGTTACTCATTCTCCCTTAATCATCTTGTTTGTGCAAAGGCAGAGGTGTGCAGATAGATAAAAATAGACATAGTGTAACCTTTTATTAGTTAGCCAGATCTGTTTATCTCCAAGGAACCCCTGCCTGTGTTCAGAAGGTTGGTTGGATCTCTCAGAGAGAAGTTAATTGTATAACAAAGGGAACTGCTGCCTTTTGAATGGAGACTTAATTTGGAAAGGATGAAGCCAGTGAGCCAGAGGGATTGTCAGAAGAAAATGGGTGGTGGTGTGATTGAAGCAGTTGGATGCTTCTGCTGGGTAATTGAATTCTGCTCTTGCCTCCATAACAGAGTTGCTGTGTGATATTAAGCAAATTGTTTTTCCTAGATGGTCATTAATTGGGTGTTTCATTCTGGTGCCTGATGGGAGAGATCTGAGGTGTGATTTGCTTGAGGGCTTTGCTTTTCTGTGAATTCAGAAGCTGTTGCATAACACTACATATTTTGAAAAATCAGATACTGTTAGTTTCAAATAGACCCAAAATTAATCAGAGTTTGAAGTGCCATCTGTTAGAATAACAATTAGTATGATAAGAAAGTACATGAAGAAATTAATTCCTTCTTTAGAGCAGAGCTTCAACTTTGTGAAGAAAATAGTACATTGGATATCTGCTGGGATGGGATAATGAGCAGTAACTGTCCTACGCTTTGGGAATTAAGTAGAGATCCTTTGAGAGAACAGTGTAGGGTTTGGGATCATAATACAAATGCAGAGTGAACCAGCTTAGGCTCAGCACTGTCCTTAACTGATGTTCTTAACTCACATGCTCGACTTCTCCATCAGAAAGTGCTTTTCAAGTGTGAGCTGATACACAAATTTAATTACAAACCAAACAAACAACGGCCCTCAAGGTTAACTCAAGTGCAGTGCCATCAGCAGAGAAGGAAACAAGATCCTTCTTCCCCACAAAGCTGCAAAGAACTCATAGCCATGAAAATCCATCATGCCTGGTGCAGAGGAGGCTGCAATACTTGGCAGAGGCTGCTTCAGCAGGGTTTTGGTCTCAGTTCAGCAAGTTCCTGGCTGAACCCTGCTCATCTGGCCTCTTACTCGGGCACCTGAGCCCCAGTGTGGCTTTGTGCTCCCAGCAGGACCTTGGGAGCACAGGAACCCCTGGAAGCACGTGGCATGTGCTTTATCCCAGCCTGTGTGCCACCAGGCAGCTGGCAGAGGGCCCTGAGGCAATTGTGTGGAAGGGCAGGATGGCCAGAGCGTGGCATTTGCGCTCTGAAGCCGCACGGATTTAGCCACGGGTTTTATTGGAACTTTTGGAGCTATTTCTGCTGGGCAGCTGTTTAAGTCCAGGGCTGCTGGGAAGCCAAGCTGCTCTCACAAATGAGGCTCAGGGTGGAATCCTCCTGTGGCATTGCAGTGATTTTGTGTAACCAGGCTTTACACTCAGGAGGGCACTTTACACCCCCTTCCCCCTCATCTGCAGTTTGTCAATCCTGGGTCTTTCTCACCACACCCTCCCCAAAGCATACAGAACTCTGCAGTCCCTATTTTAGCCTTTTTTTTCCCCCTATGTCACATTGAAACTGATCTCACTGAAGTGTTTTGGTAGCTTCTTGCACTTGGTTGTAGATGTACTTTTTGTAGCAGCCTTTTGCATCTGTGACTTCTGGCAGTTTTGTTCTTGGCCACTGTTCTGTGGAGGTTCTGGAGCCCTGACTCCTTTGAGCTTTCTTCATAGAACTTGGTTTTCAGAACACTTTTTTTTTTTTTCCTAGTGCTTTCCTCATATGTCAGTAACTGATACAGGGCATCCCAAAATGGGTGCCTTATTGTAGAGGAGACTTTAAAACCTTGATGACAGCAAGAGTATTTCATTTAAAGATTCTGCTCCTTTTCATGCATTTGTCAGTTTTATAATAACTGATACTGATTTGTTGTAGCTCCTAAGTGCATTTTCACAGAGCCTCTGCACCTGTTCTGTATTGCTGATTTTTTCTGTTTATGTTGATTTGCACTTGGCCCCAGTGAAATGCACCTCAATCCATCATTATAATTTGGATTAAGTGGAAAAACAGTTGGAAGGCTGTCTGTTCCATGCTGGCAGTCAGTCTGAGTGTGGTGTAAGGTCTGGTGATCCTGCCCTGTTCTGCCAAGCAGGTTATCACTGAAAACTCAGGGTGATACTGACCCTGGGGCACAGATGAATCACTCCTGATTCAAGGCCCCATTTTGATGTCAAACCATTGATGGCCTCCCACAGTAAAGTTATTTGACCTGTTTGCCTTTCCCTGTTGGCTTAATCTAAGTGATGCCTTGACAATGTGCCTTAAATATCATATAAAAGTGTTAAAATTCCTATGAAAGTCAGAATGGACAAGGTCTATTGCCAAATCCCATCCCTAGGGCCTTCTGCCTCAGAGGAGAAATCAGATTGATATGCTACAACTTGTTGTTGCCAAATTCACGTTGGCTGCTACTCATCACCTTCTCCACTCCTACATGCCTACAAATTGTCTGTGTTCCCATTTTTCTTGAAATTGAAATTAAACTGATGGATATGTAATGCCTGGCTGTTCTTTCCACTCTTTCCCTGAATATATTTGCTTCTCTTCTGTTTTTTCCTCACTTCTTATCCTTCAGGCTGTGTGCTGAAAAGACACACAGGCAGGAGACACAAGATTCCAAGGCTTTAAGGAATCAACTCTTTCTTTGCAGGAGCATGACAAAGCACTAAGCTTTGCTGTTCCTTGGGTAACTGGAAACAGCAGTCAGGAGCAGAGGAAGACACTGTGGTCACCATCTATCAGTGTGACATGAAGGGAGAATAAAATCATGAATGTGTTATTTAAAATGTTTTTATTCATGATCTCGATGTTCCCAAACAAAGAAAAATTATTTTTAGTTAAGAAGATATTGCCTTAAGTTTGAGATATGAGATCTCTGGCAGTTCAGAAGGGTTGTTGTCATTAGTATCATAGAATGGTTTGGATTGGATGGGAGCTTAAGGATCATTGAGTTCCAAACCCCCTGCCATGGGCAGGGATGCCACCTTTTAGATCAGACTGCTCAGTCCTACCTGGCCCTGAACTGCTGGGATTGGGGCATCCACAGCTTCCCTGGGCAGAGCTTTCTCTGTGTTCAAGCAGTTCATGCTCACTCCAGCAGTTACCCTTTTTTTGTGCCATCTAATTCCTGTACCATGTTAATCCCTGGGAATGTTATTGTATGGAAGGGACTCTACCTTCTGCCAAAGAGGCAAAAAATTATATGTAAAAAATTAGATTTTTAGAGCTCTCAGTCAAATACCTTTCATTGCATCAACACTGCTCTAGTTCTAGGAAAAGCCATCTAACTTGTGCCAAGGTGACAAATTGTAGTGCTCATGTGAAAGTGCCTGCTGCTGTTATTCATGTGTCTGGCACAGGAGTTATGAGGATTGGGTAGAGAAAACACAGCAACTCTAAAGCTACTTGTACTTCTGTGAATCCTTTGGGGTTTTTTGCCTGTGTGGTTAATAACACTTTTTTCTTTCTTTGTCCCTTTACCTCCTCTTCTGCAGTTTCAGCTTCTTGCCTCAGCATTATTTAAGTCTGGCTCGGATTTCACGACTCTTGGTGAGTATTGTGTGTCGGAGGAATTACATGATGTTCCCTTTGATAATTACTCTTAGTTTCTACTGGGTTTTATATCAAATATTATAGTTCCTATCAACATTGCAGGCTCTTTTCAATATGCAAAGTGCCACTACCCAGACATTTGAGAGGTTATTTATAATGACCAGTGTCCAATGCCTCAAGCCCATATTTAAAACATCTGTCAACATCAGTGGTTTTAAACCAATGCCTCCTGGGATCATTTTGTGTCTCTTATTACATCTGATCCTTCACTGTTACCCAAGTAAACAGAAGCTTTGGTCAGAATAAAGCACCTCCTGTCATGTCACTTTGGAATCTCACAGCATGGCTACGGCTCTGTTTGCTGTGATAACTGCAATTCCTGGAGTAGTTTGGTTCGCTCTGTTCTCTGCAGAACGAGTTCTTTGGGCAGAGTGTCAAGAGCGGAGAAAACAGTGGCGTGAAGGGCTGGAAACAGGAGGGCTGAGCCAAAGCCATGATTTGTTTCACTGCTCTGTCCAGTTAACTCCTTGAGAGATCTCAGAGACTCATCCTGAGCAAGCTGTAGGAAAACTACTGGCAGAAATTACATCCTTGTACTGCTGGGGTGTCCTCAAGTCACTGAGCTCTTGCTGAGAGAATGGAAGACTTTAATTTTTGATGGAGGTACAATTCCCAATCTAAGAAATTGAGGGAAAGTTAAAGCCCACTGCAGTTCTGCCCTGATGGATGAGGAAGCTCTGCTGAATTCCTGTGGTTTGGAAGACCCTAGTTGATCAAGTTGACCCTATAAGATGAACTTTTTTAAAAAAAGAAAACCCAAGTTTGAAAAAAGTTGAATTTTTCGTAGACTCATAGACTAGTTTGGACTGGAAAGGACCTTTAAAAATCATCTCATTCCAACCCCCCCTGCCATGGGCAGGAACACTTTCCACTATTGCAGGTTGCTCCAAGCCCCATCAAATCTGGACTGGGACACTTTAGGTATGGGACATACGCAGCTTCCCTGGGCAACCTGTGCCAGTGCTTCACCACCCTCAAAACTTTTCCCTTGTTTTAAGCATTTTAAAAGATGGATTAGTTCTTGACTCAGTACAATACTTTATCCAGATTTCGGATTTACAGATAGGAGGATATGTACATCAAGAAGTGCTTTGAAAATAAAAACCCCAGCCCTCCTTGATTTGATTAATTTGGTTAACTTTGATTAATTGAAGAGTGAGTTCACCGAATTAGAAAGCATTCCTTTGAGATAGCAGCAATGGAAGTAATCCAAAGTGGAGATCGTTGTGTGCCTGCCTTATTGTCTTGTTGATGATTTTAATGTAGGATTTGGATAAACAATGCAAACCAAATCCTGCTGTGTTGGGAAGCAACACTCCAGAAACCGATTTGCAAAGCTCCTGTGTGCCAAGATGCAGCCAGGTGCAAGTCCAGTGAGTAAATACCAACTCTGAGTTGGGACTCCTGCTGTCAGCACAGCTTATCTCAAGGAAAACTTGAAGCAATCCAAAGAGCAGTTCTGGTTATGGCAGTGAAGATAACGAAGAAAGCCTGAGGACAGAAGAAATGAGGCACCAAATAAAAATAGCTACATGGATTTTGTTTTCTGGGACATCAGAGCAGTCCCCTGAGAACTCCTGCTTCCCCCATTTCTTTGGGGCTGTCAGTGAGCTTGACAGACATTTGTTTATTACTTTTTATGGCATTTTGATGGCAGTCCTGGCTTGGGGTGACAATCTCTGTATATGTGCTCACAGTAGTGGGACAGAGAGCTGGCAACCTTGTTAGTGGAGGCAGAGGGAGCTGTTAACATCTATCCCAAATGGACAATCCCACAGCTAAACTGAGTGTTTGGGGTTGGTAGAAGTGACTTACTTTCCCCTTTCCTTCCTCCCCAGGATTTTCAGACGTTGACCACACGTATGCCCAGAGAACTCAGCTGTTTGACACGTTAGTCAACTTCTTCCCAGACAACATGACCCCTCCTAAAGGCAACCTGGTGGACCTCATCACGCTGTAACAGAGCAATCACTGGACACATGGAAGAGGGGAAAAGCATCCATTTTCAGTATTTTAATTTTTTTACTGCATTGATTGACTGCTGGGATGAAGTTAATATAGTAACCCCTAGGTGTTTGAAAGGGGTTTTATACTTGTATGGTGAATCCCTGGAGCTTTTCCCTTGGAGTAGGTTAATAAAATGTAACTGACGTACTTCTGACTAAATATATATATTTTTTCTGACTTTGGATTTTGAGTTAGCAAATGTAAGATGAAAAGGTGGGGAAAAAAGAAAAAGAAATAAAACCCAGTCATGCAGTGATCTTTTTGCCTATGGGGGAAAATTTGAAATTTGTGAGTTGTCTGGGATTAAAGATGATGGGTTTTATTTTGCATTTCCTGAGGAAGAGGGGGAAGAGGTTTTTCTTTCCTCGTTTGTAGCTAGTCATGATGTAATGCTTTCTCCTACAACTCCATCCTCAGCAGCTGCATAACTTGGTGGCAGGACACTGGCACGTGTTGAGGTGATGTAATTGTGTCCTGAGTCTTGTACTCACGGTGTGTCACGGGAAGGCGAGCGTGAGTTCCGAACCGTCTGTCTCCCCTTCCCAGAGATGTGCTGACAGTCGTGTCTAATTGCTTCTGAGACTCCATCTAAACTGACTTCTGCATCCCTGTCTCCTGTTCTCTGGAGCCTTCCACTTAAACCTGGCAGGCAAGAGGGAACCTGGGAGATCCAGCTGGAAAATGGGAGTGCGGTCGCTGCCCGCACGGGCCCCTTGTCAGGGATCGATCTCTTTGCTGCTGTGCTCATCCACTGAGAAACCCTGTGGGTCCTCAGTGAGCCTGGCAGAACTGGGTCTTCCACCACACACACCCCTGCAACCTGACCCCGGGTTGGGTGTAGGATTTCTGAAGCAGATTGTCTTCATTTCCATGTGCTTCTGTGTGTGTTTGTCCACGTGTATGCGTACAGGGCAGCTTGTCTCCTTCCCCTGTAGTGCAGCTCCCTTGTCAATGCATTTTAGACCTAGATCTGAATGTCAGGGAGGCCTTCTTAGCATAAATCTTTGAAAATGAGCTGATACGTATGTATAGAAAATGTATTCTTCCTTTTGCTGAAAGCCTTTTTATAAACACTCTAAGGGCTTGGTGCTGCACTGTGAGGTGGAATGAAGGACATGCATACCCAGCATTAGAAACTCTGCATTCAGTACACACTGGCAGATGTAAATATTTATATGAAACTGCAAAACTTTCTGTCCAGCAGTGTTCATGCCAGTCAGGTATTGTTGCTGCACCTGCTGGGGCTCCTGTTGAACTTGGTGGAAGTCCTGTGTGTGCAAAGATGATTTGGACTCTTGAAATAAAGAGTTAGTCAAGTGTCTTTTTCAGAGCTCGAGTGTCTGCTTGCTTTGATTGTATTGCCTCTTTATCATGTTCTTTGTGTGACTTTTGTAGTCCTGGTGCATTAGAAATAAATTTCAAAACCTCATACTAGTGTTTAATCACTTAGAAAGGAACAGTATGTCAGAGGCCAGGCTTGTCTTCAGGGAGGACTGTACAAATGAAGTGTTTTTAACCTGTCACTTGAGACTGTTCAGACACTGTTCACTTCAGTGGATGGCAAATCAGATGTCTGCAGAAGAATCCACTCAGTCTGGGAAATGAAATCTGATGAAATTGTTTCTTTGGAACGTGGCAGGTTTTTTTCCTATTCACATGGAAAGTTTTACATCACTGCTGGGCTTTGTGGTGTGCTACCTGTGCTGAGCCTTTGTTAACTTAGAGTTTGTACAGTACAAATGTAGATACTGGGGGAATATTCCAGCTGAGCTGTTGCTTCCGTTGAGATCGAAATGAGCACTTTTAATGCTATCACCCAAAATTCTGCAACATTTTAGTACTTAAATTTAGTGCTGCTGTGCTCCTTTATCACTTGATCTCGTTGCTTGTGTATCCTCAGCTTCAGTCAGATGATTAAATAGTCTTTGTGACAGTTCTCTAATTAACCAGGCTCTTCACAAACCGTTGTGTGTCCACCTTGGATGCCTAAAATAACCCCAAAGATCCACCTTGGTGGAGAAGCCCTGGTGAGCAGGCAGGGGAGAAGTTCAGGAAGGCCCAGAGCTGTGAATGGTGTTGCTGGTGAGCAGTGCATCGTGTCAGGTCTGATTTGTGTGACAGGAATTCGATCCAAACCCGTTGTCCTCCGTGCTGGGGGCGCGTGTGGAGCCCGGCAGCCTCGGCTCTGTGTTTTGTAGCCTCGTGCAAATCGATGATTTGTTGGAGCGAGGGGAAGGTTGCTTCTGCAGGACTGACAGTCCCAGCTAACGAGAGCACTTCAGGATGATCAAATATTGACCTGCCTTTGTCCCGAGCAGATCGATGCTGCTCGCACCAGCACGGTTCATGGCTTGCAGCTGGTGATTAACCAGCAGAAACTTCACTCAGCTCTGCAGTATTTGTTGAGCAGCAGAGGCACCGTGTGGCCAGAGAGGTTAATCCAAAGGGAAAGCTTCTTGTGGCTTTGCCAAGGGTCTTTCCTTCTTTTTGTCCTTAGGGCTAGGAGTCAAATGTTCTCTCTTTGCATTAGTGTGTGCTACGTTACCTGCTTTAAATTCTAACCAAAAATTCTGAGCAGTGAAGTATAAATTTCCTTTTAAAATTGACCACTTGTTGTCAGGCAGTGACACAGGTAGTTTGAATTTCATTGCATGCTGATCTTTAAAGACACTGGTGATATGCCAGGAAAGCATCTGAGGTGCTCATTACAGAAAGCCCGAAATAAAAACAGTAAAGAAACCCACTGGATCTGAAAACAGCCACCTGAAAACATTTCACAGCCCAGTGCATGCGAGGTTATAAATATCTGAGCTGTGCGTGAGAAGTCTTTGAACCTCACCATCATTGCTTGCTGGCTGTGTCTGAGGCTGCTCTTTAGCTTAGACAAGACAAACATATTCTATTTGCCTTTACTTCAGATTATAAGGTGACTTTGTGTATGAACTTGACACCACATAATCTTTGCACTACAGTGAGTAATTCTATCTGTAAATTCTGTGTTAACTTGTAAATAAGGTATTGCAAAGGAAAGCGTCATTCCTTGACAGAGAGGGACTCATTCATCATGTTTTGGGTCTTTAAAGCCAAAGTTGCAAAGTTCTGGTATGTCTTTAAAAGCTAGAGGAAGTCAGGGTGGGGTAAACTTGATACAGACATCCAGACTTCACTCTTGTTTTAGCTTTTTTGAAAATGTCCTTTGAAATCCCTGTGTTTGGTTCTTCACTGACTCTGGCCCTTACAACACCCTTTAGAGGATCATCTCCTTGGAAAAGAAATTATTCTTTGTTATTCCTGTCAAGTGATGCATTTTCTTAGAGAAATAAGGCCCTTCAGAATTAATTTTTTTGGTCACTTGGATTAGGTAGAATTAAGTGAGTTTGTTAATGTTTGTCTTACACAACCCCTCATAGTAGTCACAAGATAGAAGTTGTTAAGAATTCTCCCAAAATGATTTCTCCAAGCATGTTCTGCTCTTGCAGTGTGACCCAAAAATGTTGTCATGTGGCAGAAGGACTTTGTTACATGTTGTTAAATGAGATTATAACCACTTCAGCCACCTTTTTGCCTCTTTTCTTTTGAGGATCCCATTAGTTAGTATTGGTCCTGGGAAGGCCTGAAGGGTGATGCAAAATGTTCATTGAAATTAATTGTAGTTGGTATCCTCTTGCTCTTTTAAAGATATTTGTGATGTGTTTATTCTTTATCTCTTCCTTTTGCTGAGCATAATGAGGAAGGAGAATTTTCTTTTGGAAAAGTTCAGTTTGCCCTTTCCCTGGGTGGCATCTTGCATGGGTAGTTAAGGTAGTTGTGTAAATAAACCTCTGGAATTGGTTTTTGTTTGCCTGGGATGGCTCTGGGTGTACACAGGTACACCCTGGCTCAGGGATCAGGCTGGAGCTTCCTACCAGAATTTCAGTTAACAAAATCTTATTTTGGAAAATCAGTCTGGGAACAGCCAGTTGGAAAAGTTTTTCCAGGGCATTGTCTTGTGCAGTGGCAACTGGAGTGAAATTAAAAATTTTCCTAAAGAGCATAGAAAAGCTTCCCTTTGTGGAGCAACAAAGTTAAATGAAATTGCTGAAACTTTTTGATCATTGTTTATAATAACCCAGCCTAAAAACTGAATGATTTAATAACAGTTTGAAGATTGAGGAGTCAGTAAGCAAATTAACTGGACCCACCTATGACAGGAGGTGTGGGCTGGTGGCCAGAGATTGCCACAGCTCATCTGTGTGTGTCTTAAATTGGCAGCCACGAGTGTCCAGGGCTCCATGAGCTGTTCCTTCTTCCAGAAGAAACTCCTTCCAAAGCCGAGTAATGACTCTGGAAGAGTGTTTTCCATAGGGCTTTGTGGAACAGCTGTTTGCTGAACCATTTTCCTGATGTGTGCAGATTTTTTAAAGGGAGTTTTCTCTGTCCCAAAGTTTTGTGCTGACCTGGCCCTGCTGTGCCAACCTGCCCTGGTGAGTGGTGGATTCAGAGCAGAATCCTGAGGAATGCTTCAAACTTGTTTGCTGCTCTTACTGTGAGAAAGATGAGCATTCATGCTGCTTGTGTCAAATGCAGGAGGGTGGTAGGTACCTGTAGCACAAATACTATCAGCTCTCTTGTTGCCTCCTGCATTTCAGAATCGAGAAATAAATGCTTTTGTAGAGCTTATTGAGTGAATTTTAAGTTTGAATAATTTGTACAACCTCCCTCTCTGCACAGACAGTAATTCTGCTGATGTAATGCTGTGCCACTTTTGGGGAAAATGGCAGAAAATTAGTAGATAGGTTTCCATTCGGTCCCTTTGTTTTTAAAAGTGGAAAAAATGTCTTGTGAAACCTTGAGTCCCCGTGTATGCTTTGAATTTTAGCTTATTAGTTGGCTCAGAGTTAAGGAATGTTTTGGCTATTGTCAAGTGAAGTCCTGACAGTAAAAGCAGTTCATGTATGTCTCTGGAAGTGCTTGTGTTGTTTTATAGCTGTACTTATTACAGAAACAGAGGTGGACCCAGTTGAAAAATTAAAATTATTGGTGTTTTGATTTAGGGGGAAGATTATAGAAACTCTGAGCTTGGCCTATTTTAATAAGTACATGTGTTAATTTGGAGATGGGTCTTATTTTGTGAGAGGAGAGTTTAAGGACAACTATATGACTTGTTCTTGCTATAGATTGCTAGTAATATATAAGCTGTAAATACTGTTGAAATGTAAATGTGCTGTCAGAAGCTTGTTAGTGTATCTAAATGCCTGTGGGAATGGGAGACCAAATCATACCCTGTCATGGAAAAGGTTATACTGGAGATTATTCAAGTTCTGGTAATGGCTTATAGGCAAAATCCCTCTTCTCCTGAAAGCTTTTAGTATAATGAAAAGTTGGAGTGGAGAAAGTAGGTTAACTGTACTGGAACCAGGATAAGAGTCCATGGCTCAGTGCTTGGATAAATTGACTCCAGATGCTTTTGTCTGTGGGCAATGGATCCAAACGTGGTTTTGGAGTGGAAGCCAGTTAATGACCTGCTTATTGCTGCTGGAGAGTCCTGCAGGAGAGCCTCACAGGGATGCCAGCAGGTATCCCTGCAGCATTCCTGGCAGAGGTCACAGAGCTGGCTGCAGTGTGGGATTATCCACGTGTGCTTTGGTTATATCTGAGCTGAGGAGGAGGATGCAGTGGCTGTGTGGGTGTGTGTAATTCCAGCTGTGTGGCTGAGGTGTGGAGCTCTGCAGGGCACACATCCTGAGGATAACACACTGCTGCTGTCTGCTTGGCCTTCATGGACTCAGTTTGATAGGGGTGAACTCAAATTCCTGTTTCCAGTGGAGCTGCTGTCAGTGCATCACCTCAGTACTCTGAAATCTCAATTTATGCTTGGTGCAGACACAGCTCCACGTTGCCTTGGCTTCCAGCTGTTTGCTCTAAGTCAGCACAGCTTTTACCAATGACCTGGAGAGTGTGAGTGCTGTCAGAACTCACTCCACTGTTCAGCTCCAGCAGTTCATTCCTGGAAACAGGGATGTGAGTGAACAGCTCAAAACTGGCTCTGTCAGGCTAGAATTTTGGGTTTGCTACTAATTTGGAAGGAAAGTCTTATCACTGGGTGGTGTGATGGTTAAAGCATGACCCTTTGGTTATTCCCCCATTTATTCTGAATTTTCTTTCCCTGTGAGGCTGATCACTGCTATTAAAATGCATCAGACTTCCCTGAGTTTAGTAGGTACCTGTGGAGGAATTAAATGTTAGAGCTCCGTAGTGGTTATTGAGGCATCAGTTTCCCCACATCATACTCCAGTTGCTTCTTTTGCAGAGCTCCTTCTGCTGCCTCTGAGAGAGTCAGGAAACATCCTTGTGATTTACATTGTTCTTTCCAGGGCTGTTTCTCATCCTGGGTAAGGACAGGGAAGCGTGGGAGATGATTTCCCACTGCAGCACACAATTATTTACTTGTGCCCTTCCATGGCCTCACATTCAGTGCTGTGATACTCCTTCCCTCCCATCTCAGGGTTTATTTTGTGTCACCCCAAGAAGAAAAAGGTGATAATACCAACCCTCAAGTTGTCCTAGGTTCCTACACCTGCTCTAATTGTCCCAAAACTTTTACAGATATTGGAGTTTTGGTTTATTTCTGCAGCATAAGGCAGAGGGAGTGAGAAGAGAAATAGTCTTGGGGTTAATGCAGGGATGCTGATGTGAATAGGTGTGGAAGGTGTGGTCTGTCTTTGTGGAAGGGCTTTGAAGAACTCTCCCAACAGCAGCTTTGCTGTTCAGAGCTGATTTTACAATGTCAGCTAGATTCTCTGGCTCTTCTTCAGAGAGAAGTGATGCAATATCAGGATCTTCTAGTCCTGGAGCTTCACCTCAAGCTTTGTCCCCCTTCCACCCCAGACACCAGAGAGAATAATACCAATTCTATTCTCTCCACAGCAATTCTGAGGAAGCCAGCTGGGTTTAACCCTGCTCAAACAGACCAGAGGTGATGCAGCACCACTGGCTTTTGGATCAGGGCTGGCTGCCTTCAGGGATTGTTAAAACCTAAAAGCATTCTGAGCTTTCTGATGAAAGCTGCCAGTCAGAGTAAAGGAGATTAGGTGCTTTTTAATTAATTTGGTGGTGGGGAGGCTGGACCACAACAGTGGCTCCAGTGGTTGCAGTCATCTCCACATCCCAAATAGCAGTGGATAGGTTTTACTCCCCAGTGACAGGAAAATAAACTTTAAATATCCTGACTTAGTAACCAAGGGATTCAATCAATTACTCAGTGTTTCACTAAATAGAGAAGTGCTGCAATGTGTGAACAGGGTCTGTTCATTAAAAAACCACATTGAGGCTTAATTTTTTGATTTTTTTTTTTGAGGTTTTGTCAAAAACTCAACTCTTAAAAGGGGAAAATGGAAGAGAACTAGTGTGCTGCTGACTTGTTTCCTCTCCTTTCTGCTGTGGTCATCAGGAATGCAAACTAACAGTGGAGGGTGAATATTGCCTTCATCTTCCCCTCCTCATTCCTGTCCCTCCCGTTGATGTTTTGATGTGCAAAACACTCTTCACTTCAGAAGCTGCTGTGCAGGGTAGTGGAAAGGAAAACAAACCCCTCGTTATTAGTAGCATTGCCATTTGCTTAAGCTGTATTTTCTGCTGTGTCTTCCAGCACTCCCTCCTCCACAGCAGGAAATGAGGGGGTGCTGAGGAGACCACAAGCCAGGGAAAAGAGCTTAATTATACAAACAAATGTGTTCGTGGGAGCCTTGCAAATTGGAGGCCCTGAACCACAGAGACCACTTTGCTGAGGGACAGAAATTGGAAGTCTGTGGGCTCATTCCCAGTTAATTGGAGGTGACATTCCCATCCTGTGGGCTGCTGGTGTTGTACATGTTGTGCATGCAGATGCTGAGGTGCAGCAGGTCTCGTTTTGGGAGTATTGAGCCTCGTTAAATGTCTGCTCTGTGAAAGTGCTGCAGCTGCCCCTCTTAGAGGAGTTGTGGCACTGACAGGACCTGGGGGTCAAACACCAGTGAGCTGGCTGGGCACTTCACCTGAATGGGGTGGGAGATTGAGCTCTTTGTTGAGCTGTAGCCTCTGCTGTGATGGTATCACTGTAGTGTGTGATGGTTTGTTTGTCTGGACCTTCAGTGTTCATTATCTTGTCCTCTGCACCCCAGTGTGGTCCCCAAAAGCTGGTTCTCCCTCCCTAATGATGGAGGTGTGAGTGTCCACCCCCTGTCCACGATTTGGCCTCTCTGTTCTGTTTTGACACCCAGCTTGGAGCGTTTGCACCTCCCCAGCAATCCTGCAGGCTCTGGTGTCCGTTTGGATTCCCTTTGGTGTCTGTCCTGCAGCTGTTGTCTGGGACACCTGAGCACAGGAGAGCTGAGCTGAGAGGTGTGGACAGCCCTGGGCTGGAAAGAAGCATCTGTGGGGTGATGAAAGCTGTGAACTGCTCATGTGTTTTAATAGGCAGGTCAAATATTGACTGCTCCTGTGCTGAGCCTGTGGTGGTTACAGGCATCTTCCCTGGACTCTGGTGATTCCCTTTCCCATTCTTTTCTTTGTGGATGATCTTTGTTCAGCCTGGAGTGTTAATTTTCTTCCTTGGCATAAATCATCTTTGATGATTTCTGGGTTGGTGTGTGAGCCCCATGCTGTACATAAATGAATGAGTGACACGAGGAATATCTACAAATGTAGTTATGTTGTATGTAATGTACATAAGGAGAGAATGTATTTTGTTCATTTTTTTCTTAATAAAAATGTATATGCTAGCAAGGGTGTTGATTTAAGATCTGTTTGTTCTCACATCGCTTCAGAGAGTGGAAAAATGCCTGTGAAGGTCTTTTAGTGATGGAGAAATTATGAAATGAGTGGTGCATTATGTGTGACCCTGCTGCCTGACATCACTGATGAGCTCAGTCAGTATCCCATAAATCCAGCACATTCCCAGGAACATTCACAGGAACTTTTTCAGGGGGAGCACAAAGGTAGAACATAGGCTGTAGCAAACTGCTGATGTTCAATATCTGACTTAAACAAATTGCAATTTTTTCCCCTTTATATAAGCAGAAACTTAACCTGGAACACAATGTTTTATTTTGGGCTCTTGAAGGTCAGTGGAGCTGCTGAACTGCCCACACTGCTGCTGCCCCTCTGCTGCCCTGGGGTGATGCCTCTGCTGCTTTATGGGTGTGATTTGATTCCCTCCTCCACAGCCTGACCTGAGTGCAAGGAGGGGCTGCACACCAGAGTGAGTTAGGATGAAATGCAGAAATAAATAAGGGTGAAATGCACAAATAAGGGTGAGTTGCCTTTCCCTTTGACAGCCTGAAGGCACCAAGAGCTCAAAAAAGTGCTCTCACACCACCCCAGCTTCCCACCCCTCTGAGTTCTCTCTGCTTTTTAAATTTAATAGGTTTTCCACCACTATAGTACTTCCTTCTGCATAGGAAAAACACAGGCTCTCCCATGGCTGGCTCCTGTGAAGGTCTGGGTTGGTTTTGTTCCAGCTAGTTTCCCATGGAGCATCTCCAGAGCAGGAAGCTGAGGCCCTGGAACTTGTCCTGTGCCCTGCCCACCCCCTCCTCACTCAGCCAAAGGCACGAAACTTTTACATAAGAATGTTTATTGACAGAAATACATGATGCTCTCAAAATATATTTGTAGGAAAATGCAAGAATAATCTCTTACAATCCAGTTCCTCAGTAAATTCCAGTGTAAATCAGACTCCTGTCCCCATGAGAGATGCTGCTACACACAGTATGTGAGAGCTCTGCTCTGTGTGCAAGGTTCAACAGGTAACCACCTGAGGAATTAGCTTTTCCTTCTCCAGCCCCTCATGGATTATCACTTCTGTGTGTCTTCTGTCACAGTATCAACCTCATCAGCTGGGTCACGGCACTGTGAGCGGGAGATAAAATGTTCCTAAAGTATTTACACGTTTCCTCATGAATCTGAAAGTAGAAAAGTCTCTTGCAAGGACATCTGAGCTGCTTGTAAAGCTCTCACTGAAAGGTAAGAGCAGGAATCTCTTTGTACAATGTGTGGGATGTTAAAGCTGTTTTGGGGGAGAGGAGCACAGGGAAGGGAGGAAGGGAATGCCTGGGTAAATATTTTTTTTTAAATTTTATTTATTATTTTTGGTCTAACAATTATGGCTACAGTCTATGAAGGGAAGGGTTAAGGCCAAAGATGCTCATTGCTGCATTTCCTACCTGATTTTTTTTTTTTCCAAAAAAAGAATGTTCTCAACATTAAAAAAAAAAAAAAAAAGTACTGTTTTCTTTTCCTGTGGAAATAGTTCTTTTAAATAGGGGAAGGAAAATCTACTATAAAATATTAGTGGTTTAAAAATACGGTGTCTGGAAAAATAAATAAATGTACAATTCCTATTCAAATATAAATCACTATAAGCACTTGCTGAGCAGTTAACATCCTCAGTGGTCTCTGCTCGGAAAGATTTAAGGTTCCTTGATCTCAAGCCTCTGTAGGGTTCTCTTGGAAAGTCTTTGGACCTGACTCATTAAAGCACTTTGGCATCTCTTTGCTGGGAAGGGGGAATCTTTAGGCACGTGCCAAAGCCCAACTGCCTGGAGATGCCCTGCCAGGAGTGTCCCTGTGGCAGCTCCAGCCCTGGTGGCCACAGCAGCGCTGCTGCCCTGGTTTCACTGGGTTTGTTCTCTGGGAAGGACAGAAATGGGAGGTCAGGGACCTGCTGCTTGTCTGTCAGGGCAGCTGGGAGGCCACGGTGCTCACAAGAGCAATTCAGAGCTGAGGGTCTGAGTTCTCTGAGACTCGTGGCCATGTTAAAGAGCTGAACTTGATGGTGCTAGAACAGGGACAAAGCCATGGCACAAAGTTACCTGGGCAAGAGGTGTTTTTCTGCTTCATGTCAAATTTTAATCCCCTACCAGGCTGGCCTTTAGCTTTTTCTTTCTTTTTTTTTTTTTTCTTTTTAAGATTTTAATTTTTTTTTAACATTTATTTTCTTTGTTATTTCCCCTCCCCTCCAGAATTACTTCCCCATAGTGCAGTGCACAGGTAAGTGAAGTGTGCAGAATACATTGCTAATGAATAGCAGGAATATTTACATACAAAAATATAAAGGTTTGAACACTTCAGACTCTGCCCTTCAGTGCAGGACAGAAGGGGGAAGAGTCTCTTGCATCTTCTGCCAGCACCTGTCCTGGGGCTGAGTGAAACACCCTGATCCCCTCCTTCCTGAGTACTCCCAACTCCACCAGGGTTTCTCCAAGCTTCCCATTGCTTGGGAATGCTTTTCCCCTCCTTCAGGCAGCCATGGGAGCAGATCCCAGTGGGTTGACTTGGTGGCAGAACCCAAAGGAAATGTCCCTGCTGTGCCTTGGTTTGTGGCAGGCAGAGGAGAAGGGTTTGGGCATTGCTCTTCTCTGCAGCTCCTCTGGCTGGCAGAGGGTTTGGGACAAGCACCATCCTCATGCTGGGAGAGGGACTCAGCCAAGTGACCTCCTGGTCCTCGTGTGCTGGAGGATGGAGCCCAGCTGGAGGATGATCCCTGCCTCTGCCAGGACTGAGCTGCTTCACCAGAGCACAGGCATGAAACTCCTCAACCTTTTAGAGCCATCTAGGAGCTGTGGTGGGGAGTCAAAATCCAGAAATGGCCTCAGTCCAGCCATATTCTTCTTCTCCCCTTTAAAGGCTTCAGCAAAGGGAGAGCTGGGTGACAGAGCAAGGGCTGCAGGACAAAGCTCAGTCCCAGCTTCACTGCTGAGCTGGAAGTCGCTTTGCAGGTCTCTGTTATTTCAGTGGCTTGTGAAGAAGAGCTTGAGAGCGTGGGCTGAGCGTTTAAACCTTGAGGGGATGAAACACCAAGGGACACCTGAATGCCATCAAGCTCCCTGGCTCACATTCTGCTGCTCTTTTGCCTCTTCTGCTGCTCATGCTGGAAAATGTGCCCTCAAAAATCACAAACCATCGTGGTGCATGTGTCCCACAGTCTGGTGGAAGATGGATGAGGGCTGTGAGATGCTGCTGTATAATTCCTGGAAGGCAAGTGATCCTTCTGTAGGGAAGTGCAGCACCAGAGCTGGGCTCCTGCACCACAAAACCCCCAACACCACACCTGGGCTAGAGACCAGGCATTGCTCTTGCTCTCCACACCCTTCCTAAGAGGGATGAACTCAAGGAATTCCTCCTTCTCCTCTCCCTCCTCCTCATCCTTTCAAAACAAGAAGCTGCTGCACCTCTCTGGGTCTCCAGGTGGGTGCAGGATCTGTTGCACAGCCCTTGGCAGCAGGGCTGAGCATCTCTTGGCACTGCTGCATCCCTGCCACCCTGCTGGGATGCATCCATTCACTGTGGCACAACGAGGGGCTCTTGTGCGCTTCAGCTCTGAGCAGAGGATGCAAACTGGATTAAAAAGAACCAGGCTGTTCCAGCTTTGTTCATTCACTACCTGGGTGTCAGGGAGGGCAGGGTGATGACTAAACAGCGTGGGCCAGAGGATTTGTCGAGCTGTAATTGCCGAGTGCTGCTTTGCTGTCAGATGTGCTCCATCTCCCATCCTATTTATTTTATTTCTCTTGATTTCTGAGTCGCTCTGTCGCTGGAGGGTGCAGCTGGCATGGTCAGATGTGGGATGGGAGGGGACATGATTGGAGGAGACACCAGCAGCTCTTCAGGAGCAAAGCCACCCTGTTTGCCCATGGCTGCTCTTGTCTGGCGTGGGAGGAGGATGGGGGATGGAGGATGCTTGGCCAGATGTGGCTTGTGTTGCTGTGCCCCAGAGGTGTCTTCTCATGTCCTTTCCTCTTCCATCCTGCACCCCACATGGTGGCACAAGGGGCCACAATTAGTTCATTAAGGGATTTTCTGCTTTTTGGGGGGAATTTTGCCTTGTTTTGGAGCTCTGTGTGCGTGTGTGTAGGGTTTATGGGATTTTTTAGGGGGGTGGTTGTTTTTCTCTCGATCAAGTTCTGCATCCTATAAATGCGTGTCCTCCTCTTCCTCCAGGTCCTCCTTCATGAGGGTGTCCAGAGGAACGATCCAGCTGTCCCCCAGCTCCCCATTGAGGTTCACCTTCTTCTCCTGCATTTCAGAGGAGGTCTCCATCACCTCCAGCGTGGGGTTGTCGTGGTAGCCGTTCTCCATGGTCTGCATCTCCTCGGTCAGACGCTGCTATGAGGAAAGAAAACCATAAACCCCACTGAACAACACCTTGGCCATGCTGTGAGTGTCACCTCAGGGCTGTCACCTCCCAGCCAGCTGTGACAGCTGCTCCATATGGATTTATATAACTACATATAGAGACTTTCATGGTGAGGTTGAGGCAGGGGGCAGTGAGGTGATAGCATGGAGCTGGCAAGAGAAAAACTCTGCTGATGATGGAAGGAGGAAAGAGTAGCCAGAGATATGTGGAAAACCTCCAGGAGCAGCTGCCAGCTTCAGTTTGTTCCACCCAGGACCCTGGGAAGAGGTTGAGCATCACTGCATCCCAAATTCTACCTCCCTACTGCCTGCTCTTCCCCTCCCCTTTCTCTCTACCCCTGTCCTTTTTTTGTTGCTTTATTATTCTTCTTTAGTCAGAGCTATCTCCCACCTGCCAGATGTTGAGCATTATCCCTCCTCATTCTGGAACTCTCAATGGAAACCAGGCAGGGGAAGATGGAATTGGAAACTTTATCATCCTTGTCCTTTGGTGTGATGTGCTCCAACTCAGCCCTTCATCCCTTGGCAGAACCCCAGCCCATCCCAATTCTGTATCCACTTGAGCTCCTGCATCCCCATCCTTCCCTAGAGGAATTCAGTGGGGAGCTGCAGTCCCTGCTCAGCCCTTTTTGAGAAGCACAGGGCTCTCAGTGTGTCCTTCATCCCCATCCTTCCCTGGAAGGATTCAGTGGGGAATTGCAGTCCTTGCTCAGCCCTTTTTGGGGAACCCTGTTAAAATCTGCCTGGATTCACAGCTTGCTCCTCCTAGTAAATGTCAGGAGACAGGCGTGGGAGGGAATCCATGGAGAAGAGAGGGATGGAGAAGCAAAACTGCAGGGCTTGGCACTGGCAGAGGGGCTGCAGAGGCGCTGCTGGGAGTCCCCTGTGTCACTGTGGCAGGGTGGGGACTGTGGGATGCTCGAAAGCACAGAGAGCACACCTGGGCTCTCCCAAGTGTTGCTTCCCTGTGGGATTGCTGGTCTCCCACCATGGCAAGGCACCCTCCAGCCATGCAGCGAGGGGAAAGGGGCTGTAAAGCTGGGCTTTAGTCCTGTTAAAAGCTACTGGGCCCTACCAAGCGCCGGAGGTGAGAGCTGGGGTGTTACGGATGCGGCGCCCGCCCCTCCGATCCCTGTGTTGGAACTCACATTAAAGATCAGGGCCACATGTCCATCATCAAACCCGGGGACATCAGGGTGGATGTTCTGGGTATTTCCAAGATAAAACAACAGGGAGGGAGGTGGGGGGCGAGGAGGGTTGGAGAAAAAAAAAGATAGGAAAAAAAAAACAAACTTTCAAGTCATTTTTGGAAACGAAACAGAAACCACCCAAAAAACAAAGCCAGGAAGGAGGAATGTGTTTGATTTTAGGAAATGGCATCCTTTTCTTTGGTTTTGCTATTTTACCCTGTGTCTGGTGGGAATTTACCTCTGGAACATCCAAGTTGGATTGGTACCTGTTCCTCTGCACCAGGTTATTTTAGGAATACGTGTTCCCATCACTAAGAATACCCTATTTCTACCCATTTTCTGAACAACATGGGGTGAGTTACACTGTTATCTATCCCTGGTGGGATGTTTTTCACCCCAGCCAGAGAGGTTTCATGCAAGGGATGGTGAAACTCTGGAAGCTCCAAGGGGACCACAGTGCAGGTCAAATATTTATTGAGGTCTTGCCTCTTCCCCTATTTCTTCCCAAAAATTCAAGCCTGGTAAGTACAAACAAGTATGACAGGGACATTGGTTTGTTCTTCCCTCCCTCCTGTGTTCACCTACCTGGCACTGTAAATATTTAAAGCTTTATCCCTTTTTTTTCCCGTGGGGCAGAGGTTGGGATCACTGAAAAGGGATGAGCTGGTCCAGGTAAAAATGATTTGAAGTAGGAGTGAAGAAAGTTTACTTCTCCATCAGGAGGGTGGTTTACCCTGATTGTATAATCTGATTTCATAATTATTTTCCTTTGTTGTTTCTGTCTGTCCTCAAGCTGAATCCTCAGAAATGGCAGCTGGGACCAGTGAAAACCTTGGTGCCCCAGGCTGTGGGAATGGCCAGTCCTTGCAGGTGGATGCTACACTAAAATCACCTAATATTGCTTCCTGAGATAAAAATCACATTATTTTCTCTTTCTGTGTTGGTTCTTTCTTTAAATCCTGCTGCTCCTCTGAAATTTGGCCCTGGCCCAGCTCTTGCAAAAGCTGAGCCCTGCAGTGTCGATGTCCCTCCTGCTGATGCCCTCCTTCTTCCCTGCACACAGCCTGGGGCTCCCTGGCACCCAACCCAGCTCCACTACTTGTCAAAGTATTTTAAGAATTTTTTTGAGGGGTACAGCTTGTTTTTGCTATGGGGTTTGGGATTGAGAAAACCTTTCTTGTCAAAATTATGATCAGTGGGCAAGCCAGGAAGTCTCCACCAGCAGAGACAGCAACACTGCTGATCCTCATCTCCTGAAGGTGCCTCTGGGATGGAAAAAGTCTTGGGATAGCTGTCCCACCCTCCTGCCACCTTACCTGGTCCTTCTTCTGGGAGAAGCGCTGGTGGCAGCCGTAGATGGCGGCGATGAGCAGCAGGGAGCCGGCCAGGGTGATGATGGTGATGATCAGGGGCGTGCTCAGCTCATCCTTGATGGTCATGTCTTCCATTTTATCAGAGGTGATGTTGAAAATGCCGAGCTGCCAAGGAGGGACAGGTCAGGCTCCTGTGCCACCACCACTGGGGGACATCTGTGGGGACCCACTCACCTGCTCTAGCTTGTCCTTCTTCTCCTTCAGCTCTGTGAGGATTTCTTCAGAGTCTAAGGGAACTGGGGGAAGAAAAAGGTTTCAGTGAGCACGAGGTGTGGAGGGAGAACAGGTTGTGCCACCATCCCCTGGTCAGAGGGGTGACCCAGTTTCTGGAGGAGGTGGATGAAGGTGTGTGGGGATGAAGCCAACCCTTATAGGTGCTTCACAGGCAGACAAGGAGCCAGGATCTCTTCTGGAAGGGGAAAAACCCCAGAGCCCCCAGGCCCCACCATCCATCCCCAGTGGGTGATTTACAAGTGAGCCCAGTGAGGGGCTGTACCTGGCTCCTCAAGGATTTGTCCCCAGGGCCTGGGTGCCTTCCCTGAGGCTGGATGTGGAGTCTAGATCCCTCACCCAACCCCTGCTCTGGTGATGAGTAAGAGCAGGATGGAGCTCAGCCCTTCCTCCCCCTCCTGCTAGGGCAGCAGGATGTCTCCATCTCCCAGGCACATTTGTCCTAAAGCAACATCTGGGCACTCCCAGGCTGAGCTGGGTATCCCAACAGGGCTCTGACATGGGCAAGAAGCTCCTCTCTGTGGTCTTTGGGGAAGGATTTGAACTGGGCACCCAGTTTTAACCATGTGGGAGGAATTCTTCCTCCTGGAGTCTGGTCAATGGCATCACTGTACCCCTCCCAAACCACCGGGATGGGGCAGCCATGGGAACAGAGCCCTTTGGCCAAGCTCTAACAGCCCCGAGGGCTCTGCCAAGCCTCCAGCTGGGGGTCCCCAGTGCCACCCTGTCCCAATGGGCTCATACTCACGGTGCAGGGTCACCTGCACGGCCCAGTGCTGGGAGCTGGGCTTGCAGGCCATCAGCTTCACCGTGCACCTGTCCCTGCTGGCGTCAAACGCGCGCTGGGCCGTGGAGCAGAAGCTCTCGTAGAAGGAGGTGTTGTTGCTGGCATTCATCCACTCAGCCTGCGGTGACAGAGAGGGTCAGTGCTGCATCGCTCCCCATAGCAGGGGTGCAGGGTGTCCCACCCTTGTAGAATGACCCTTTTGAGACTGGATGTGCCACTCTGTGCCGGCCATGGGTTGGACTCGGTGACCTCTGAGGTCTTTTCCAACCCGATGGGTTCTGTGATCTCCCCGCATCCCCCTGCACTGCCCGCCCGCCGCCGGCCCTCCCAGGCAACAGGAAAAGTTTAAAAGGAGTTTCTTTACAAGAAGCCGAGCTCTTGGCTGCCGTTCCTCACCAGGGCCCTGCACCAGCCTTATCTGTGAGCCGCAGCTTTTGGTGTTCCAGGAATAGCAGGTCCCCGAGGGAAGCAGGGCGGGGGAGGCCAGGGGGCCGCAGCGGGAGCAGGGCAGGGCTGTGCAGCCCCACAGCTCCCCACAGCCTTCTCCAGCCTTTCCTCCCTCTGTCCCACCAACACAGCTCTCTGCCCTGCCTAAACCTTCCCCACAGCTCTGCAGGGAAGAGCAAGAGAGCGTGCGGTGCTTTTGGATGGAATCACAGAATGAATCACAGAGGGGCACAAAACACCACCCATGGCAGGGACAGCTTCCACAGACCTGGTTGCTTCCATCCAACACTTCCAGGAATAGGAAACCACAGCTTCTCTGGGCAAAACAAAGCATCCCTGGAGAGATGGGAGAGGGGTGGATGGAGCCCATGGTGTTCCTGAGGGGTTTTTGCTCGATGCTTTGTAGCATCTGGGAGCTCACTAAGGTAGAGAGCACAGACCCTGGCGTGTGCATGTGGCACTTGGGGACATGGGTGGGTGGTGGATTTGGCAGTGCTGGGTTAATGGTTGAACTTGGTCTCAGCAGGCTGTTCCAACCTAAATCATTCCATGATTCCTGGCCCTTAGAGATCCTATATGAGAGGTGCTGTACATACACAAGGTGATCCTGTGTGTAAAAATCCTTAACCCCTGCTGAAATGCCTGGCTGGGAAAGGCTCTGCTCCCCAAACCTCCCCCTCCATCCCAGCACCACCGCTGGCTGCACAGCAGGGATGGGAGCTGCCCGCCCCAGGGACGCCCCAAATCTCACCCCATCTTATCTAAACATTTGGGAAGCAGCCCTGGAGACAGGATGCCGGGGAGGAAGGCTGGCCCCGGACACGGTGCGAGGGTGAGCTCAGCATGGAGAGGCTCTGGCTGTCCCTGCCGCTGTCCCCTGCCTGTCCTTTCGCTTGGCACCGGGACAGCTCCCGGGACCCCTGGGAAAGAGCTGGGTGGGAGATCTGCCCAGCCCCAGGGGGCTTTTCCTGGAAATCTGGCTCCCAGCAGGACAGGAGGAGGGGGCTGCAGCTTGGTGCTGTTTTTATCGCGTCTGGACGCTGGGCTGTGCTCCTACGCTTGGAATGTCCTGTGATTTATCAGTCCCTGTCTGTGCAGCGCTCTCTGCTCGGCAGAGGAAGGGAAAGCCCCTGCTGCCTCCCTGCATCCTCCTTCCCCTGCCTTTGCAGCAGCTCTGCTTTCACCCTCAATAACCTATTTCTTCCCCTATCATGCCATGGGGGGGAAAAATCCTTTATTTGGGTGGGGAGGGAAATGGGGTGGGAGGGTGAAACCTCGCTGAGACACTTCAGCGGCAGCTGGTGAGCAGTGCCTGGAGCCCTTCCGAGAGTGAACTGGAGGGACTGGTCCTTTGCAGGGCTGGAGAGGGGCAGGGGAGCGCAGGGATGTCCCGGCAGCTCCCCCTCCCCTCCCAGCCGCATTCCTTGGCCGGGGCGGACAGGCGCTGCCCAGCAGCTCGGATCCGGTTCCCACACTGGCGGGGACCTAAAACCAACATCCCCGAATGAGGTAACAGCACTTGAGTCAACAAACCAGCCCGCCAGCTGCACGGGGTGAGGGGACACCGCGACCCTGCTGCCCCAGGGACTGTCCTGTGTCCCCAGACTCAGCAATTCCAGCGCTTTTAGGGGACCTGCTGTGGGTATTGCATCCCCCACTGCAGCAGGTTCTGGTGGTCCCCAGCATCCACTGACTCAGCTCCTTGGGCACATCGGGGCCAGGTGGGGACACGATGGAGGAGGAACCCCTGGGAGATGGACACGGGGTTGTGTGGCTGAACCCCAGCTCAGGCTACACCAACCACCTCTGCCATCATCACTTCTTCTTCACCTAACTCATTCTGGGGCTAGGATGAGGAGCAGAGCATCCACCCATCCATCCATCCATCCATCATCCATCCATCCATCCATCCATCATCCATCCATCATCCATCATCCATCCATCCATCCATCATCCATCCATCCATCCATCCACCCATCCACCCATCCATCCATCCATCATCCATCATCCATCCATCCATCCATCCATCATCCATCCATCCATCATCCATCATCCATCCATCCATCCATCATCCATCCATCCATCCATCCACCCATCATCCATCCATCCATCCATCATCCATCCATCCATCCATCCATCCATCCATCCATCCATCCATCCCTTTGAAAGCAAGAGAAACCCAACTGAAAATACATTTGTGAGCCAGACCTTGGAAGAAGCCATCCTCTAGAATGTGAGGTGTAGAGCCAATAAGCCTTATTTAAAAACTCATTATGATCCTGCTGTAATCAAAGGAATGACAAGGAGAAGGTGGGGGAACATGGCCCCAAAGCATCACCTGAAGAGGAAGGATGCAGGGAACCAACCAGCCTGTGAAACACCTACAGTCCACAAAGTGGTACTAGCTGTATATTTGGCTTTTTAAAAAGGATTTATAGTTTGAGTTCTTTTTTAATTTTTTTTTCTGGAGGATCTGAGGTGTGGTGGGGTGAAAGATTTGCAGTTCTGGGTCCAGTCCCAACTGTTTGCTGTGTTCTCCCCATCACTGGTGCTGCCCCACCAGCCCAGCTGTGGATGGGTGGGCAGCTCTGCAGTGTCCTCTCCCCTGCCCTGTGTGATCCAGACATGTCCCCCACCTCTGGTCCCCCCACACTGCCCTGGCTTCTTGCTGGATCTGAATTTTCAGTACAATGCCACCCCGACTCTGGCTTGCTCTTGGAGCAGGACTGGAGCAGTTTCTGGAACACTCCTCCTTATAGCACACACTTTCCTGTTTTCCCACGGCTTGTGAAACGCAAAGGATTTTTTCACTTTGCTGTCAGGATTTGGCTACAGACGTGTTTACCGGGCCTACAAAGCAGGGAAACCAGATAGTGCCATTTCTCTGTTATCTGCTCAGCTTGGGAGGCACGGAATGGGCTGCAGTTTTCAGGAATACAAGGAGTGGGAAGTGAAGGGCGAGCGGGGGAGAGGCGCTTTGGCAGCGGGGAGGGCGATGGGAGGGGAGGATGCAGCCCATGGGAGGATGCAGCCCTGCAGCCCTGCAGCCTTTCTGTGGCTGCTTTTGGGGGTGTAATTGGCATTTTGTGCTAACAATGCTCTGGCTTGTTATTACACCCAGAGGAATGAAGGGGAAGCAGGGTAGGAGACTCCCTGGCTCGCCAGCTCCAATGCTCCATGGCCCTGGAGCAGACCATGATGCCAGCATGAGGTGTCTGCCCATCCCTCAGCTCACTGGTGCTTCCCAGCCTCACCATCCCTGCTTCCAAAAGCCTCCCAAAAAAACTCCATGGGGAGGACAGCAGCTCTGGAACATCACTGTGCCCAGAAGGAGGGGGGAAGCTTTAAACACCACCCTGGTCCTAAGTCCTTTTAAGCTCCAAAATTGGATTTTCTCAATCTGATTGAATATTTTTATGTATTCAATACAAAATTTGATGAGAAACTTTTCCAGCATGCCATGTCCAGAACATTACATGGGGAAAAGTGTGGTCTCAGGAGAGACCACCCTGCTTCATGGAGATAAGATCCCTCCTTGGAATCATCCTCAGCATTCAGAGCAGCATCACTAAGGACATCACCACTACTGCAAGTGTGGGCAAGCAGCATTTACAGCCAGCAGCAGCCAGAGCAGGAAGGTGACAGCAGACAGCAGGCAGGTGCTTTCCCTCCTGCAGGAGCACAGAGGATGATTCTGGGAGGTCCAAACCCTTTCTAGAGCTGCCAGGCAGGGCCATCACCCCCACACAGGGAGTTTCAAGAGCTGCTGAGGTCAGTAGATGCATTCACAATGAGTCTGAAGAGGTTTTGTGAACACAGCGTGGCTTCACTTGGAGAGTCCCTTCCAACCTGGCTGATTCTGTGATTCACTTAGGACAGGGGGTGGCAGGACAAAGGGGAACAGTTTTAAATTAAAAGAGACAGATTTAGATTAGATATTAGGAAGGAATTCTTTACTGTGAGGATGCTGACACTGGAGCAGGTTGTCCAGAGAAGCTGAGTCTGCCCCATCCCTGGAAGTGTCCAAGGCCAGATCAGACAGAACTTGGAGCAATCTGGTCTTGTGGCAGGTGTCCCTGCCCATGGCACAGGCTGTGAGAAGATCCCTGAAGTGCCAATTTTCCACTGCTTACACTGCCAGAAATCAGAGCATTATCATGCCAAAATCCACCCCTGAGCCCTACCCACAGTCACTCTGCCAGGACCTCACCAGCCATTTACTGGTGTCTCTTCCTCTTTATTACCAGCTTAAAACTCCTTCCTATTTGGAACTTACCAGAACAGTGCATTTTCCCAATTGCAGGAAGCTCACAGTTTCCACCAGAACAATTCTGAAGGTGGATATCCCTCAATAACACCAGCAGACAGTGCCCACCACCAGAAAAGCTCTTGGTGTGTGGTCCTGGTTGGGCTTGCTTGCCCCCAGCCTTCCCACCACATTTAACTGCTCCCTGGTCTTGCAGAGGGTCTGAAACAAGTGAAATCGAGATTTTTCCCTCTGATTTCAGACCAGTGAGGAGCACAGTGAGTCCCAAACTCCAAGCTCCTCTGTTTCCCAGCTGCTCTGCAGTTGGCTTCCACCCTTACCCCAATGTGAGGTACAAGATCTCACAAGTGCTCAATAACTGGAGGAACACCTCGGGGTTTTTTTCTTGGGTTTTGGGACAAAATTCCAGCCCCTCAATTTAGACAAAAAGCTTCCCTGCTAGCATAGGGAATGATTTACCCTTTTAAATTTTCCCTTTGTCTTTCTGTAAGACCTGGGTGGGCTCAGCTGGTCCTTCCAGCTGGAGAAGACAACACTGGCTTCTTCTGCCACATCCCCCACTGGTGGCACTGCTGAACACGGGTTTGCATTCACCATTTTACACTGGTTGCATCTTTGATGAAATTTCCTCATTTCTGACCATTTTCTCACATGCTCAGAGCACCACAGGTTAAAGTCTGAACCTCCAACAGCTGCTGGCTGTCCATGGAAGTCAAAAAGGTGGTACTTACACAGGTTCTGGGTTCTTTCAGCCGAATAGTGGGCCTGGTATACTGCACCTGATCTTGACAGATGAGCTGGAAAGGCAGAATAAATGCCACTCTCAGTGGTGGACATAGGTTGGAAGGACAGTTGGTCATCAATCCAACAGCCCATCATTTGTTAACTGGGAAATGAGCCTGACCCCTCCTGGCTGCGCCCTCCTGGGGAGTTGTAGAGAGCCACAAGGTTCCCCCTGAGTCTCCTTTTCTCCAGGCTGAGACCCCCAGCTCCCTCAGACACTCATGGTGCTCCAGACCCCTCCCCTGGACACACTCCCCTTCACCTCCATCCTCACTGTCTCTTCTCTGGAAAGCCCCAGGAGAAGGGGAAGGGAGTAAGTGACCTCTAAAGGTCCTTTCCAACCCAAACAGTTCTGTGATTCTACAACCTGGAGTTACTTTGCTGGCAGATCTCTCTCTCTCTGACACAGAAACAGCAAGAAGAGCCACAGACTCCATGTGCACGTGGCATGGCAGCTAAATTAACACCCCTGAGAAGTGCCCACCTTCCCATTTGGGGCCTTTACCTCGTTTTGTGAAGAAATGTTGGGGTGCTGGAGGTCAGGACTGCAGTCCTCTGCCTGGTCCCCTGGGGCTGGAGGAGGTGGCTGGGCACTGTCAGGGCTCTGGGAGTCACTGGTGGGTTTGGTTGTTGCAGATCCAACATCGTGGTCTGGCTCCCCAACATGCACCAAAAAACAAGCAGACAGACACTGACACAGTACAGAGGGTACAGCTGGCACAGCTCTGTTAGGGGTCACCTCAAAATCAGTTTTCGTCTCTAGCCCTGCCTTGAAGCTCAGTGTGTCAAAGGTTGGAGAGGCTTTAGATTGCTTCTTAAATTTTATATATTTTTTAAATTAACTTTGACGTGGAAAGAATCTGATTACTGATTTATTTTCTGCTGCTGAACCTCATCAGAGTGTTCTGAGAGAGGAACCAAAGGCCGTTGGATGGCTGTGTGTGGGTAGCTTAGAACACACTTAGAAGTGTGGGGTGACCCTCCTCTCATTTATCTGGGGTGTTTTCCATGGAGATTTCCTCAACAGGATCTGCCCAGGATCTGCCAGCCACCTCTGCTGGGAGGGGATGAAATGCCACCTCTGCTGACTGCACCTCCATGGAAAAATTCCAGAGTGACAAGCTTAGAATTAGTGCCTGGTTCTACAGCCTGGGGTGTCCTGATATTCCAGAAGGGCACAACTCCCAAATCTCTGACACCTGAGGTCACCTCTGAGGACTCGGGTAAGTTCTGCAGCATCTCAGAATTGTTTGTGCAGTGGGAGCAGGGCAAGGAGCACAGCAGCCTCCTGCCTCCCCAGATCCCGTTGAACACATGGATCTTCACCCCTGGCTTCCTAATTGATCCTTAAGTGGTGACAAAGAGAATAAAAATGCCACAGGATGTTCACAGCCTGTTTGCTCTCGGGACTCCTGCCTCTTCCACAGAAAAGATGAGGGATATTTCTCTCCCAGACACATTGTGAAGGCTCCAGGAGAGAATTAATTCCAAAGCCATCTGTTTCTCATGCATTCTGCCAGCTATTTATTAAATATAAAGGGTTTTTTAGACCTCTTCAGGCTTAATGCTGGAGGCCCAAATTGAATTAACATAGTTTTATAGATCACCCTTCAGTGGAGACCAGTCCTGTGGAGCAGGAGGGGAAAGAAAGGAAAAAGAAACATTCATCATTAAAATATCCATTTCACCTCATTCCTGCCCACACATGAAAACAGGACTTGGGGGAAGCAGTGAAGATGGCCTTGCAATAAAACTTTGTCCCATTTAGTGATGCCAAAGCTGGGAGGCTGAGGGGGATGGAGATGGTTTTTGAGTGGCTTCTGTATTCCAGGTAACTGGAAATCAGGTCAAGAAAGCATTTTCCAGGGGAAGATAATGAAGGGCTCCAGTGGGATCACAGCTTTTATTCAGAGCAAGATGTGAGCTGATCCCACAATCCCAGCCAGGTCTGGGAGGCTCCACGGAGCCCACAGGGTGATGTAAATTCCTGTTCCATGTAAATGCTACCAGACAAAATACCAGTTTGGGAGGTTGAGCTGTGTCTCACCAGGACACCTAGGAGCTAACAGGACTGTAAAACTCCAGAGGTCAGAGAAAACACCTTAATGGTGCTCAGCAAGGTCCTAAACAGCACCTGGGCACTCCAAATGCTGCTGAGACAGCAGCCAAAGCCCTCCCTCAGCACTGATCAACATCCAAACTCCTCAGGGGCTGTAAATTCAGAGTTTAGCCACAAAATCTCCTCAGTCATCTAAAGCTCATTGTCTGTGCATGCCCAGCCAGCCTTCCCTAGGCTGTCAGCTGCACCAGGGCTGTTCCATGGGCAGCATTCTGGGGCTGTCCCTGTTCCCCAGCCATTCTGGGGCTGTCCCTGTTCCCCAGCCCTCCCCCAGCCAGTGCCCAGCCCATCACTGCCAGCCCCTTGGCTGTCACTGGAGATGGAGCCGTGCAGCTGATGGTGCTCCAGGCACCCCTTGGGCCATCCAAAACCCAATGCCTGTGCTTTGCCAGCTGATTCATGCCTTGCATTTCACTGGCTGCATTGACTCCCCCTCCACCGAGGACAGCAGGGACCTGCTTGTCACACAGACAACCGCGCTGCAAAGTCCTAAAGTGAGCCAAGGTGGTGACAGCCCATAATGGCAGGAGGTGTTTAGGGTAGCACAAAAAGGCCTCCCCAGCACAAGAAACCAAGATTCCTGTCTTCTGTTACCTGCTCCAGAAGGTGTCGTGGGGGCTTCCCCTGGGATCGTGGTTTTGGTGCCAGCTTGTGACATCGTGGGGGTGGTGGGGGCTGGGCTAACAGAAGTTTTGGTGCTTCCAGTTTGGCTGGAAGGGGTTGGTCCCTGGGCTGGAGAAGTGGGAGAAGGAGGAGGCTGCGTGGTGCTATTGCTGTGAGGAGGGACAACACAGTCCCGGCAGCCTGGGGGACAGATACACGTTGACGCTGTGGTGCTCCCACTGGTGTTAGACAAAGTCTGGCTTCCCTGAGGCTGTGTGCCAGAAGGGGATGTGCCAACAGCCCCTGCAGCTCCTGGAGGAGTGGTTGTATCAGTGCCAACAGGTTGTGCAGCACTAGAGGTCCCCAAGTTTCCTGAAACACTTGTAGTGGTCTGCTGGGGAGTCGTGGGGCGTGCAGCAGGGGTGGTTCTGGGGGTAGTGGGGCTGTGTGAGGAGCTTTTCTGCACAGGTGTGGAGGTTGGGGTGGATGGGGTCCCCTGCTTTGAGGAGATGTCCTGTGTCATTGTGCTGGGTGGAGCTGCACTGGAGGACGGTGGCGTTCCCTGGCTGGCTGTGGTGCTGTTGCTTTGAGCTGTGGTGGGTGGTGTGACAGTGGTCTGAGCAGCTGCTGCATCAGTGCTGCTGGTTTTCACTGTGGAAGGTGATGATGTAGAGAGTGCTGCTGAGGTTCCTTCAGTGCTTGCAGGCAGGCTCCTCGTGGTGGGCACTGTGGTTGTGGGGGTCTCTGTGGTTGTGGTGGTTTCTGTGGTTCTGGTGGTACTTGGGCTCTTGGTGGGTTTTACAGTCGTGGTGGTTGAGGCTTGTATGACTGCAGCACCTGAGTCATCCTGAGAGCTGACACCTGGGGGAAAGTAAAAATGCCAAGGTAAACGCTGAACTAAGGAAACTTCCCTTGGTTCCCCCTCAGAAAAGGTATTTGTAGTGTAAACACTGACATAAACCACGAGTCATTCACTCAGGGCTTGCCTCGTGCTCTCCAAAGTCATCTCAAATTCCATGTGCTGGTGTCACTGTGCCCAGCACTGATACCAGATGGGAGGTACAGATGGGAGGTCCCCCAGCTTCCATGCAAAGCCCTGCAAGTGGTTCCCAAAATAAAGCAGGTCCAGCCCTTGTAAGGGGACAGCCAAGGGATGCACTGATGAAGTGTCCATCCCTGCTGTGAGGGTCTCCACATCCCTGAAGGGACAAGGTGACACAAAATCACACAATCATTAAAGTTGGAAAAGACCTCCAAGACCATTAAGCCCAAACAATCATCTCCCATTATGACATGCAAAGAGACCTGTGTTTGGTTTCTGAAGAATACTTCAAACTTTCAAATGATGAAGCTGTTCCTCAGTGGGGGATGCAGCTGAAGGACAACTTGCCTGACAGGAGAGAACTCTCCCACTGCAGAGAGCTCTGCAATGTGCTGCAATGCCAAAATGGGGCATTTTCACTGCTAAACCAGTATAAAAACATTCTGTTTATAATCACTGCAGGAGCTCCACCAGTGGCCACAGAGAATTTCCCCACGTGGTGACCACAAGTGGGGATCCAACCTGATTTGGGGAGAAGGTTCTTCCATTTAGGGACTGTGCAGAAGAACTGCTATATTTTTTTCCCCCATTAAATTATTTCCAACCCCTCAAAACAGGAATGACACTTCCAAGGATTGATTTTTAACCTAATACTACTCTCCAGAGATCTGCTTTGTTCCTCCTTGCTGGCACACAGGCAAAGTATCTTCTCTTACAGAGCCTGTCTATTGACACTGATTGTGCATCAGGGATCTGATGGAGATCAAGATTTTGGTGGGAAAATTCAACTCCATCATGTCAGGATCTGGACTGAGAAAGATCTGGGGAGTGGGATTTGAGATGGGGAGGCTGCAACAAGTTTGAGTTCCTGTGAGAACTGCCTGGGGACAGAGTGGGTTTGGAGGAAAATGGAATGGAATGTAAAAGGAAAGGAAAGGAAAGGAAAGGAGAGGAAAGGAAAGGAAAGGAAAGGAGAGGAGAGGAGAGGAAAGGAAAGGAAAGGAAAGGAAAGGAAAGGAAAGGAAAGGAAAGGAAAGGAAAGGAAAGGAAAGGAAAGGAAAGGAAAGGAAAGGAAAGGAAAGGAAAGGAAAGGAAAGGAAAGGAAAGGAAAGGAAAGGAAAGGAAAGGAAAGGAAAGGAAAGGAAAGGAAAGGAAAGGAAAGGAAAGGAAAGGAAAGGAAAGGAAAGGAAAGGAAAGGAAAGGAAAGGAAAGGAAAGGAAAGGAAAAGGACTATAGAGTATTTCAGTTGGAATGGACCTACACTGATCAGCTCATAAAGCTGCCTGACCATTTCAGGGGAATCATAGTGCCACAGACTGATTTGGGTTGGAAGTGACCTCGAAGCTCATCTCATTCCAACCCCTTGCCATGGCAGGGACACCTCCCACTACCCCAGGGTGCTCCAAGCCCCATCCAACCTGGCCTTGGACACTGCCAGGGACCCAGGGGCACCCACAGCTTCTCTGGGCACCCTGTGCCAGGGCCTCATCACCCTCCCAGCCAAGAATTTCTTCCCCATATCACATCCACCCCTGCTCTCTATCACTTTAAACCATCACCCCTTGTCGTGTCACTCCATGCCTTTGTCAAAGTTCAGATCTCCTCCCAAAACCTGGTTTCCCCACCAAGAGCAGCCACTCCTGGAAACACAATCAAGATGTGAGTGTAACTGAAAGTAGCAGCATGAATTATTTTAGGAAACACTTGGCTTGTGAGGAAACATTTCCATTACATCTGCAGGAAAAGCACTTTTGTGGAGATAAGTTGTATTTCCTACAGGCTGACCACTGTCTGCAGGAGAAGAGGCAAAGAGGTAAAACCTCATCACAGGGTCCTGGCAGATAAACCCCAGGTGCTGAAGATAGGAGGGAGTTGTGATCTACCACCTCCTTAGCTGTGTTATCAATTTGTGTGGCTGGGATTGTCAGGGATGGCTGCACCAAGCTGGGGACAGACCAGGCATCCAGTGAGCTCTGACCCATAAATAGGGTGTGAAAGTTTGACAGGGGGTCTGACAACAAAAGAGGTACAAACAATTCCCCTAAAGGTAGAAACAATACGAAAGGGATGTAAAGAAATAAAGGGTTGGATGGAAGGAAGGAAAGAGGAAACCCCCAGCTGCTCTTGTTTCCTCTTCATGCCCTGGCCTCATCCCAGAGGGGCAGAAATTAAAGACTCCAAAGAGAGGTCAAAAAGACAATTCAATTCAATTCAACTCAGTCCAAGAGAAAGGGACAGGACCATGCTTTGGCTCTAGGCCAGTCCTGGTGGCCAGCTGGGACCACCCTGTGATCCAAGGAACCAGGATCCCTGCCCCAGCACTTCCCTGACCCACCCTGGGGAGATACAGATAGGATTTACTGCTTTTAGCAAAAAAAAAAAAAGAGGTCAAAAGCCCAAAGCAAGGGGTTGTTCTGCTGATCTGGTATGATCCTCCAGGCTTGTCCTGGCTGGGTGGTAGCAGGGTCTTTCTTGGGGCACACAGAGTGACACAGCCCCCAAAAAATAACTGAGAGAAGATCCAAGACTCAAGTTGGTACCCAAAAATCACATTAGTGTTTCATCTTTCTGTATCTCTGCACCCATACCTAGTGTTCCTCTTCACTAAGGCCAAGAGATGTTTAAAAAATCCATTTATTCTTCCTGATTAAGCCAGGACCAGTGATTTAAGTGGGATCAAGCATCATGGGCTGGACCCACAGCACACCAGTGGAGAGGAGCTGTGGCTACAGCTGGGTGAGATCCTCTCCCACAGAGGAGCAACAACACCCCTCCTGCAGGTTTTTGAGCACCTTTCTGTCAGCAAAATTTACATTTTTATCCTGCTGCATTAAATTACAAGGAAAAAAAAAAAAAAACAAGACTAAATTGTTTTCTCACAGCTGCTGCACAAGGTGCTGCTGCAGTCATTGGACTCAATACCTTCCTGCAGTTTTATTGCTCTGAGCTTAATGTTGTTTTGTTGTCCAGGGACAAAATTTAGAAAAATTGCACTTTTTTTTTGGTGTCTTGCAGGATCACCACCCACAGAAGACCTGGCTTAGGCAAACCCATTGCAAACTTAATTCTAAAGCAGAAACAAGTACAGAACAAGCACTGCAGTCTCAGGAGTCACTGTTTTCCTTCCACACGTACTGTATCTCTTTCAAATACCAGAAATTTATTTATTTATTTATTTATTTATTTAAAATCTCTTCCTGCCTTGCTGGCCACCTGTGCCAAATTTCAGTGGAGGGCTTGGGGGTAATAACTGGTAACAAGCCCCTGTTTGCCTGGGCTGGTGGCCAGTACTGCCTGACAATTGTCCCCAGCAGAAGAAATGAGAGGGTCTGGTTGAAGGAGGAGAAAACCCCTGGTAAGAACAGCCAGACAGGGCAGGATTATGTCTGGGCCCCCTTCAGCATGAAAATCACTCACAAAAGATGCAGTAAGTCCTTTTGCAGGGAACAAGTGATCCCTTCACGCCGTGAGCCCCGCAGATAAAAGGATTTAAGAGTCTATGAGAGAGGAGAATGGAGAAGAGATCCTCCAAGTTATCACTCCCCTTACCCAGAGGAGACCCTTCCCAAAAGAAAGCCCACTTGAATTTCATCCAGAGTCCCTCACCCTGTTGTCCAGGAGGCAATAAAAAGCCCTGCCCTGACCTTCCTGGCTGCATTTTGGCACACCAAAGCTGCTTTTTTGATTTCACTTTTCTGGACCGTCACCAATTCCACATTTTAGGGAAGACAACAGCAATTTAGCAGCTACTCAGGGGTATTTTGACAGCAGTGAGTCTAAGGGTTGATCTGCACTTCTCTCCTTGTGTGCATCCCTCAGAAAAGCCAAATTGTGGCTCTGGGTGTGGGGCAGATCCGTGGGAGGAGGGCGCGAGCTCTGCGCGCATCCGCGAGCCAAGCGGGAGGAAATGAGAGCGCTGCACAAACATGATTTCACGTCCGGATACGTGTATCCATGACCCTGCCTGCCACACAGGCTGTCTGGGATGGGCACAGCCAGGAGGGGACACAGCTTTCCCTCGTTGTTAGCTACCCAGATGGGCTTGTTTGGGAGGCTGGAAGTGCCTCTGTGGATGGTGTGGGAGCTCTCTGGTCGGGGGCTGGTTGGGTGTGAAGAGTCACCCAAAATGTGAAAGGAAAGGCTGTGTCACAGACACAACTCTGAGCTGCTGTGCACCAGCTCTAACCACAGACTCATGGAACCACAGAATGGTTTGGGTTGAACAGAACCTCCAAGGCCCTCTAGTCCAACCATGGGCAGGGACAACTTCCACTGCCCCAGGATGCTCCAAGCCTCGAACACTTCCAGGGATGGAACAGACACAGCTTCTCTCCTTCTCACTGCCCTCACAGGGAGAAATTTCCTACTAATATCTAATCTGATTTCCAACTAAAGTGTCTCCCTTCCAGTTTAACCGTGCCATGGAGTGATGTAACCTCGGTGCAGTGAGTACGTGGAGTTTTGCAGGCAGGGGAAGGCACTCAGGGGAGAAGCTTTTTGGAAAGGTCAAGGCTTGGAGTGCTAAAAAACAATCAAACAGGCTCAAAATGCAAAGTGAAAGGACAAGTCCCGTCCATCCTCCTGCTGCCCACCCAAAGCCAGGATTAATTCCCTCTCCACACAGCTCCTCTGGGTAATTCCCTCCCCAACAGCTTCCCGCTTCCTATTTTGGTAACGCCTCCCCCTGTCTCCCCCCCATCCACCTTGTTGGAACAGCTCAGATATTGGCTGAAATTCTATTAATAGTGAGAAAAGGAAGCTCCAAAGAATAACTTAGGAAATGGTGGGTGACACACCCCACGCCGGCGGGCTGAGCCCGGCTCAGAGCCTTACGCCAGCCAAGCTCCTGCTCCTCCCAAGGTGGGATGAGAAAGCCAAGGAGCCTGAGCAGCCCAGGGAAGGGGAAGGGATGTGAGCCAGGCCCTGAGGAAGTTCCTATTTTCCTCCCCTTTTGTGCAGCCTTTCCTGATTGAACAGGGGCAGCGGGTTGAGTTCATCAGAAGCAAAGCAGGGGCTGAGGCTCTGGGGGTGGCCTGTCCGTGGGGACAGCATGTGCCAAAGGGAGTGAGAGAACTCCTGGGCTTTTCTTTGCATGGCAAGAAGCTCCTGGGAGCAAGGAGGGTTTGATCCCCCTGCTGCAATGCAGCCATGTCCGAGGTGCAGCAGAGCCCAGTCGCTGCAGAGGACAGGAAATCTGTCACCTCCTTTTGAAACTGTGAGAGGGATCAGATTGGCAGAATATCACAGAGCAGTGTTATTTATCCTGGAATTAATCTGGGCTTCCAGAGCAAGTGGTTACTTCACAGGGTTTTTATTTTTGCCTGTGCAGAGGCTCTTTCCCTTCCATCATCTTGGGGATAGATGGGATCCAAGCAGGGTCTTCCTGAGCTGCCTGCAGAGATTTTAGTGAGGGATGTGGTACAAGGATGGTTCACACCACCCTGGCACTCTCCATGTCTTAAGATGCTTTCCTAATCATCCTAATCATCACCCAACCCCTTTCTGCCAGCCTCACCATCAGCTTTATGAAATGGCTTCACCCAGGCCAAAGAACAACTTGGCTTCCTGGGTTAGAGAATGGGGAAAGGTCCAACAGCAGCTGCCAGAGCTTTTGCCCTCTAATCCATAATTCCAGTCACCCAGTGCAGACATAGCCTCTCCAAACCCCTGCCAGAATAAAAACTGCTGCAGAGAATTGCTCTGCAAACTGTTAAAGATGAGACCTAATGGCTGGGTCTAATTGGTGATGCAATAACATCTGGGGAGGGGCTGCATCAAAGAAGTGTGGGCAGCAGGTCAGGGGAGGGGATTCTTGGCTGTGAGAGGGGTGAGACCCTGGCACAGGGTGCCCAGAGAAGCTCTGGCTGCCCCTGGATCCCTGAAGTGTCCAAGGCCAGGTTGGACAGGGCTTGGAGCAACCTGGGATAGTGGGAAGTGTCCCTGTCCATGGCAAGGGGGCTCAATAAGAGGATTTTAAAGGTTTTTTCTAAACCAAGCCATTCTATGGTTCTATGAAACTAATATGGACTTTGATCTAAAGCCACCAGGTTTATTGTCAGCAGGGAACTTCCTTTTCCCTGCTGTGAAGAGACTCTACTGAAAAAAACTCTTCAAATTGCTGCTGTTTGGGTCATGGGTGATAGTGACAGTGACATGGGGGCAATAATGCTGACAAGGACCCTCTGCTCTGCTGTCAGATTGAAGGAATCTGCAGCCACAGCCTGAAAACCCTTCCTAATAAACCCTCATTGTCTGGGCTTGGAGCAGGGCAGTGGGGAGAATGGATTTTCTTCAAGCCCCAAGCAGTTTTGCCTCGTCTCCAGATGGAGAGGAGCATCCAGGGCTTCCTACTCCCCTGCCAGCCTGGAGACACCCCTCCAGGAGATCTGGGGCAAGTCCTCACAGCATTTCAGCATCATCTTGAGGACTCTAAGTCTGCAGCATTTTGCAGTGACTCACATCCCTACAGTAGCCAAAAGGCACTCTGCTTCCAGAACTGAGAAAAATTCAATTTTTCCCTATTTTTACCAAGTACAAGTAACCCTGAAGCCCAAAGAGCAGACTTGAAGCAAACCTCACGTGAGCTTTGGCTGCTTCACCCTCTCTGTTAGATCTGCCTGGCTTTATTTTATTCAAAAACATCCTTTAAACCTCCTTGGTTGCAACCAAGAAACCCAGCCTGATACACTTTTCCTGCCAGGACTGCAACACATGTCCCCAGAACCCAGGTTTTGATGAACCAGCATTTTCTGATGACAAACTTGCTTCATTAACAAATTCCCCATCAGCTCTTTCTGCAAGTGTTTGAGCCAGCTCAGCTGGCTGCTGTTTCATTGGGAAGTACGACAAATATTAAAAATAATCATCCCAATGCACACCTCCCCACACTCCTCTTTTCCTGCAGCCCTGACTTGTCTCCTCTTTGCTGCCTTGGTCCCTCTAAACACCACGTTTTGGGAGGCAGAAATTGGTTAATTTGCTGCACTAATTAATGACCAGACAGTGGATTTGAGGGAGCAGGAATATCTGTGTTCCTCACTCCCACCTCCTCAAAAACATTGTTGTTGAATTGTCTTTCATGTCACTCTTGGGCCTCTCCTGAATTTCTCCTCAGAGGCTGGGGCTTGCTTGATCAGTGGCATTTTTCACCCAAGTGGACCCAGCTGGTCCATCCCAGGCTGTTCTGCATCCCATGGCCAGCTCCAGAGGTGAGGAATGCCAGCAGTGGGAAGCCCAGCCTCTCTCATGGATAAACATAGGACATCCTATTTAGGATTGTGTCTCCACAACTCTCCTCATGGAAAATATGTGGCTATCTAAAAAGTGAAGGGAAAGACAAAAAAAAATAAAAAATCAGGAGACAGGAAGACCACTGTGGAAAATGAAAGCACTGAAATCCTTTGGGATGTTGTCAAGGAGTCAAACAAACACACACACACACGTGCCCACCTCTATTCACACAACCCACAGGTATTTTTCACCACTAAACCTGGAAATAATCCTCTTTCCATCAGGGGAAAGAGGCTGTTTCCATCCCATACATGATGGTATTTTTAAGGGACTCCAGCCCTGCACCCTCCCCAGGCTGCAGAATGAGCTGGGCTCTCTGCAGCCAGAAATATTTCGATGTGTAGGAAATGTCACTGGAGCTGCTGGAGCCAAAAAACCTCATGGAGCCTCATGTCCCAGCCTGACCAGCCCTCCAAAACACAGTGTGGCCACATTCCTGTCCTCTCCTGGATCCTTCACAGCTCTGGAGTGGAGCTGTCCCTCATGACCCTGCTGCTTTGAAGGATTTGTGGTCTGTGTCAAGAGAGCATCAATCACCCATCTCTGAAGGACACGGGGTCTGGTACTTTTAGTCCTGAGACCCCTCCATTTCTGCAAAAGGCACACAGGACTTTGGAAGGAACTCAAGGTTTGCACCAAGTAATGTGCCAGAAAATCTCTCTGGATCAAGGTAAAGCTCAGGTGCTTCTGTCCCAAAGCAGTGGTGTGAGTCAACACAACACTGAAAACTGCAGGAAAGCTGTAAGAGTACAGAACTTTCAATACACTGAATATCTGGGGATTTTCTTCAATGTTGTAAGTCTTTAAGAGGGGCTTTCAGGATTTTGCCTGTGAACATGAACACTAAAAAATTTTTTTTTTTTTTTTTTTAGAAAGTCTGGGGCTGTCAGATTGGGAATTCCACCTTGACAACATGAGGATCCCACCCAGCATGAGGATCCCACCCAGCTTCCCCACCTCTCCCCAGGGCTGAGAGCTGGGCCAGGAGTTGATTCCAGCACTAAGGAGCTGTGAAGCTGTCGGCAAGGTGGTGGGAAGGAGATTTTTGGTGACACCAACACCATGATCTGCTTGTCCAAAGCATCAGCTTTGCTCCTCCTGGGGTCCTGACCTCCTTTCTCCAGCCCTGCTCTCACCAACAAGGGTGTCTGGGGACACAGACATTCATTAAGATGGAGAAAAAAACCCTCCCTGAGCTTTTCACCCCAGAAAAATGAATCATCCCTTGCTGGCTTTTCCTGGAGGACTTCACTCCAGACAGCTTGGGAAGGAGTGAGGATGTGAGCCCTCAAGGCAGGAGCTGATTTTTATACAGCCTGATGGCTTGTCTACACGGGGGTACTCAGAAAAAATTAATCTAAAATTAAAAGGAGGTATGATTTCAGAGTGGATTTGTCAAAGTGCACACAACCCACCAGGAGGCCACTCTTGTTCAGCTTTAAATCAGTCTTTATTTAATTTAGCCCAAATGAAGTCTGTGAAATTGAACCAAAGTCTCCTCAGCTCTTAAACCTGATGAGGGGGAGCTGATGCACTTTAGGAAAGTTAGTTCGGGAGAAATTTGGTGGTTGCTCCCACAAAAAAAGCTCCTAAATATTGCACTGATGGGGCACACCTTCCTCTCCAGCTGAAGTTGGCCTTTCCTAATTCCTGGGCATGGAAAGCTCTGATTGATGTCAGATTTGATGTCACATCATAGAATCACAGATTAGTTTGGGTTGGAACAGATGTTTAAAACCTTGTCCAACCCCACTGCAGTGAGTAGGGATGTACTCAACCAGATCAGGTTGCTCAGAGTCCCATCCAACTTGGCCTTGAACATTTCCAGGGCTGGGGCACCCACAGCTTCACTGGACAAAATGTGCCAGCATCTCAGCACCCTTATCATCAAAAATCTCTGCCTTGTGTCTAATCTAAATTGAGCCTTGTTCAGTTTAAAACCATCATCCCTCATCCTATTGCAACAGGTTAAAACTTCTGTCCCCATCTTTATTTTAAGGTCCCCTTAGCCACAGAAAGGCCCCAGTCAGGTCTCCCTGAACTCAGTTTTTCTCAGTTTTTGCCTGGAGAGAGGAGCACCACAAGAAGGCAGAGCTCTCTACAAGCTGCTGGGTGGCACAGGGGGATGAAATTCCTCGCCTTGCTCTCCTCTCCAGCTGGCTGGGTCCATGTTTGGGTTCATGCTGAGCAAGGCAGGGATGGAGCTGGCCCTGAGCTGCTCACCCTGCCAGCTGAAGCTCTGCCAGCTGGCCAGCGCTGGGGAAGAGTTGTCACATCCAATGTCACTCACGGTGGGTGCTGTGCATCAGTTTGGGATTTATCCACGGGTGATGGGGCCACAGGGCTCTTGTGCAGCAGCTCCTGTGGGTTGGCTGCGCAGCCAGAACTCCCCTCACTTCTTGTGTCACTCTGCTTTTTGCAGTGAGGAAGAGGAAGGGAGGAAATATTCCCTTTCTTGTAGAGGAGAAGGAAAAGGATCAAGCCCAAGGACGGACTACTGGTTTCTCTGGGACCCCACAGCCTGACAAAGCCAGACCACAGAGAAATTAAAGCTAGTATTAGCAGCAGGGATCTAATGCCCAAACTTGTGCCATCAAAACTGAGGATGCCATCCTCACCTAGGGGTGAAGCTGCCCAAAACGCAGGAGGTCCAAGCCATAAGGGGCAGAAAACAAGAGGAGAGACCCCAAACCCAAAAGAATAAGGAGATCTCAGCCTGGCCACAGGCTGCTCTGGTACAAGGGACAGAATGGAGGTGGGTGAGGGGGAGGTCAGTTTGTGCTGGCACACGGTGCTGCCGTGGCACTGCGACACGCCGTGCCCTGAGGATTGCACCTCCCTTTCCTCTCCTCCTCCCACGAAGATTTACAGCAGGAATCGCCCTTAGACAGCCTCTGCCTGCTCCTGGCACCACTGCTGGTTTGGTGGGGAGCTTGCCAGTCCCCTGGCACGACTTGGGCATTGCCCATCCCTAGGACAGAGCACAGAATGGACCAGCAGAAAGGAGATGGTGGGGACACGATAAGGACCAGAGCCTCACCCTCCTTTGTGCACCCAGCACCTCTGGTGAGTCACAAATCAGCCCAAATTCATGCCCTCCAGCCAGAAAATTTATTTTTAATCTTTTTGGGGTCATGAGTCACGTTGCCTCCCCCAGCCCATCTCACACAGCACCCACTGCCAGGCCAGGATCAGCCCAACGAGGATGACCTGAAATGTCTTGAACTGGATAATCCTTGTGGGTCCCTTCCAGTGGAGATACGCTGTGATTCTGAGATCTTTGGCTTATTGGCACTCTAAGGTGATGTGAAAGACACAAGTGATGGCAAGTAACACAGAAGCAACCTCCAAGAGACACACTCAAGCATCCCAGCCTCTCTAAGTAAAATTTTGGGTGATTCCTGATTAAATATCACTCCCCAGTTTTGTTTGCTTTGCTCCTCTTCCAGGCTGTGCTTCTGGGACACCTGCAAAAGGTCACCAACATAAAAGCTTCCACTCACACCCCTCAAACCATGATTTTTGCAGAAGATGGATGTCAGGATCCATCCCACCATCCATGACCTTGTCTAGCCAGGGTTACTGAACCAGCAGCCCAGAGGTTTCCTGTCAATGCCGTGAGGAGAGCTCCACATTTCCTTGGGATCCTTTGTGTGTCCGTGCTATTTTGGGTCCCAACTTTTCTTATTTTTTTTTTTTTAATTTTTTTTTTCCCCTGCAGTTCCACACCCACACCTCCCTCAGGGTGGGGTCTTCCTAGATAATTGGGAAGCTCTATATATACACATGTGCATGCATGAGCACCTATATTTATATATATATATATTTATTTATACATCTGGGCCTGTGAGTGGAGCCTCCAGGACTTGGCAGGAGGCTCAGTGCTATTCTTTAGGTGGGGAGAGCCTCGGAAGGGAAGGACACAGCCAACCCTCCCTCTTATTCAAAACTATTTAAAGACTGTCTGGAACTGAGTTTCTTTCCCACCAAACAGGCTCCAGTGACAATCTGGCTTTACAGGCCCGTGTAATCTGATCAGCTTCTATTGTTGGCAATTCTGTAATTGCCTCATTATTTAACTCTCCTGAAATGGTCTGTTTTACATGAAAAGAAATCCATTTTAGCTTTCTGTTTTGTTGTTTGTTTGTTTGTTTTGTTTTGTTTTTCAGGAGCAGTGGGACTCAGTTTCCATTTGAAGCACTTGTGTTCTTTGATAGCTCCTGCTCCTCCCCTCCTTAAAATAATACACATGATCACAGAAATAACTTATCAAAGGCACAAACAGTGAGAAACTACCTTTTCCAGTGTTGTCCCAGGGCAGGAGCATATTTGTTACCCAATGGCCTCTTAGGTGGAAGCAGCTCAAGTAGAGGAAGTGTCCAAGGCTAGGTTGATGGGATTTGAGCAGCCTGGTCCAGAGGGAGATATCCCTGCCCATGGCAGGGGGGTGGAATGAGGTGGTCTTTAAAGTCCCTTCCACCCAAACCATTTTGCAATTCCATGTTCTAGGATTTACCCCCAGAGAGGAAGGATGCTCCTGTAAGCACTGTGTGCTGGCTCACCTCCCTGCTCAGCCCAAATTTCCAAAACAACTTGTGACACCTGTCAACCTCTCCCTGCCTCAGTTTCCCCACCTCTGCCCGCAAGAGCGGACAGAATTTGGACAGAGGAGCTGTCTTCATTTACAGCACCTTTCCAACCAGGGCCCCAGCCTTGGTTAGGTGCCAGAGCAATACAAATAATTACTAATAGTAAATCCCATGGGAGTCTATTACATTATGGTTCAACTTCCTCCCAAACAATTGCTCCTCTTCCTTGCTTTGTGTGTTCTTCAAAAGAAGCGGCTGCTGTGCTTTAGGGCTGGGACACCAGCCCTGGTAAACACACACCCAGCCCTGCTCAGGGCCTGGGCAGCAGAAAGGAGATAAATCTGAGTTGAGACAATCACTCTGCAGGCAGAACAAACCCTGAGGGTTTCATGGAAGTGGCAAGGAGCTGCACTGAGCAGTGTTTGTCCTGTGGAGTCCCTCAGGGCATGTTTATTCTGTTTTTGGGGTGATATCACTCAGAGTGGCAATGAGAGCAAGAAGTGCCCACTGGTCTCAGGGCTCGAAACATTTCATTCAGGGAGTGTGAGGGTGCTGGCAGTGCAGGAGCTGAGGGCAGCAGGGATTTACTGTGGGCACATCTCTTGCCAGTGCTTGGACAGGTCCCTGCTTTCCACCTGCACTGCATCACCCAAAAAGTACATAAAGGGAAAGGTGGCCCAGAAATGGGAAGAAAAATGCCCTTGGCCTACAGCCAGTGGATCAAATTGTCCTTGCAATGCTGCAGGGTATGGGAGCACCCCAATGCCCCAGGTTTGGGTGCAATTTCAAACTCCTACAGCACCTGAGAACCCAAAATATCAGTGTCTGACAAAAAGTGGGATGCTAATGCAGAGATGCTGTCCCAAAGTGGCTTGAGTGGGCTTTGGGTGAGTTTTATTTCAGCTTGCTCTGCACATGGTGAGATATCTCTGAGGAGCTTTTCCCAGTGCCAGGACCAGGAATTAAGGCCTGCACAGCAAGTGGCAAAGTGGAGAAGGAAGAAAGGTCTTGCTTCTTAATCAGCCAACTGGCCTGAGTTAATGCTGACAAAGAACAATGTCTATTTTGGTCATCCCTTCCAAGATGGAGCCTGCAAAAGCTTTAATTAGTCAATTAAAAGTGGCTTTGTCATAGGAGATGAGACACAACCAGGATCAGCCAGCTGGGTTCTTGGCTGCTGAATGACATTGTCTTTCCAGCCCAATGACCTCATTGTTAATGACTCAATAGGGGAACAATGTTGTCCACCCAGCAGCCCAGCAAGGAGTGAGATTCCTGCGTGGTTACAGCTGAGCAGAAGAGCATGGGAAGTTGTGGGATGTCACTGGGCTGGGGATGCAACGCTCTGCACTCAGCAGGTTTCAATGGCGTGGTTGCGTGCTGAGAAACTCCAGAAAAAAAGAAAAAAAAAAGTAATATATGACACAAAATACAGCACACAGCAATGGTTGTACTCAGCTCCCCAAAAACTCTCTGGATAGGTAGTGAGTTTGAGGAGAAAGAGATTCACTGGTCAGGGAGAAAAAACCAAAATGTTATCTAGAGGAAAGCAAAGCTTAAAGTACCTACAGCCAGGGTGGTCTGGATGGAACAGACCCTGTCCATGTCACCTTCTGGGCTTTGCTGACATCTCCCTGCCACCAAAAACATCTCCCTGCCATCCAGTCCTTCTCCCCAGGGCAGTGCCTGGAGGCTGTGCCACAGGGAAGGCCATGGCAGGGCAAGGAAGGGAGCAAAGGAAGCAGGAAGGAAGAAGGAGCTGCATCCCCTCCCTGCTGCTAATCATCCTCCTCTTTCTCCTGAGAGGCCATCAGCTCTGCAAATTCCAGGGGATCCACAGAGGTGAGTGGCAGCTCTGGGTACAGGAGGGAGCTCTGGGTGATTATATCCCAATTCCTCTGCTCCTGGGCTGACAGACACCAGCTCCTGCTTTGGGCTCTGACATATCAGCCTGGGCATTTCCTTCAGGGAACTGAGCTGGAGCCATGGTGGGGTTGGAGGTGGGAGGAGAGGGCAGGGATGTGATGGGACCCACAGAAAGCAGAGCAGAGGAAAGAGAGGGTGCTGAACTGGGTGCTGCTGGTTGTGATCCTGGAGCTGGGCAGTGGAGATGGAGCCCCTGCTCTGGTGAAGGCTGCAGCTGCCTGAACATTCCTGGCATGTTTGCAAGTGATCCCAAATCAAAGCATGGCTTTGCTGCCAAAGCTACCTGAAAACAGCATCCCTGATTACAGCTGGGCAGAAGAGACAGCTGAAAAATGCCCACACAGATTTCAAATGCGCATTTGGAGAAGCACAATCAGCTGTGCAAAAATTCCCCTCTCACTGCCCTGAGCCCCATCTCATCCTGACATCTCTGGAAATCATAACTGGATAAAATGCTGCTGGACACCACTCAGAAATCAAGCCCTGAGCCTGCTGACCATGGAGGCAAGAAAGAGCTGAGCCATCAAAAGCAAATGACAGCTTCCAGCAACGCTCATTGATAATTCTCAGTAATTGATTGTTGTTTGCTTTAAATTCTCAGCAACTGATTGCTTTAAATAATTAATAACTTGCAAGCCCATGTACTGCAGACACTGCTCTGTGGTGCAGGCATGCTCCTACCCCTGGTGGCTGGCACAGAACCAGCACAGAATCACAGAAGGGTTGGGGCTGGAAGGGGCCTTGAAGATCATCATTCCAGCCCTCTGCCATGGGCAGGGACATCTCCCACTAGACCAGAGCTCCACTCAAACTGGCCTGGAGTTGCTTTGCTTCTCCACCACCAGTCCCTCCCAGTACCCAGACCTCTCAATGTGGGCCAGTGCCACTGAGGAGAGGCTGAAATGCTCACATGGTGCAAACCAGCAGCATCAGGTCCTTTGCTCAGGAAGTTTCTGCACAGCAGAGCAGCCAAATAAATAGGATGTGCTGGAATCCAGGCACTGCATTTTGGGACTAAGGATGATGCAGCAGATGGCCAAGTCCTGTGCTGCTGCAGGATTCAAATCAGCTCTCCCAAACAGGAGCAGAAACAGTGGTGGAGGAAAGCAAGATGTGGAGCAAATCCCCTTCTTGCAAACACCCCTGATGCTTGGAGGGCAGCCCAAACCTGTGATGGAGATGAGTTACAGCATCAGGACTTTTGGATGCTAGGCCCTCACCCCTGGGAAGATGGCTCAAATCCAAATCCAAGCAGATCCAAAAACTGATCCTTATTACTACAGAACAAACTCCTTATTCCTAATCTCGATTATCAAACAGAGGGCTCTTCCTTTTCCCACTCTTGGCAGTCTCATGGCAACAGCTATAGCTTGAACAGAATGGGAAAATTTGCAACTCTTTGGCCATTTCTTGCCTTTTGTCAGGATAAAAATGGGAAGTCTGGCCACAGGCACAGCTGTCCATCTCAGCAAAGAATAGTCTTGGTGCTTAAAACAGGGGCTGAGAGATCTGAGGGCCTCAGAAATAAATTCTAATAAATATTTCCCCCAAAATTGCCTCTATTTCCTCCCTAAAATAATTCCTCTAAAAAATAAATTCCTGAGGCAGGAATGCTTCTGATTTCTTCAGACATAGGCTGTGGGCATCTGATCGTGTCAGATTTGAGCAGAGAGAAAATCTTACTGCTCCTTCTCTCTCCTGTCCTTCTGTGGGGTCAGACCAAGCAGAAATCCTTGCAGGAACAGCTCATGGGCTGCACTTTTCTTACCCTTGCCCTTGCTGTGATGAGTGACAGCTTTCAGAACAGGAGCAAATAAATAAATAAATAAAGTGGGATTCCAAAAGCACTCTCCAAAATCCTTCTTCAAAGGCAGCTTCCCATCAGTGGTTTACTTGTGCTGCTCCTCCTCACCCATCCACTTTATCAACACACCTCAGGCTACCAATCTGACCAGCCAAGACAGAGATAAACCCCTGCCCCAAAACTGCTTCTGAGCTGGATTTGAAGGGAACCCTCCCTAAAAGGCCAGCTGGGCTCAGGGCATCTCCAGGGAAAGCAGATTTACATCCATCCATCCATCCATCCATCCATCCATCCATCCATCCATCCATCACCCATCCATCATCCATCCATCCATCCATCCATCCATCCATCCATCCATCCATCATCCATCCATCCATCATCCATCCATCCATCCATCCATCATCCATCATCCATCCATCATCCATCCATCATCCATCCATCCATCCATCATCCATCCATCCATCATCCATCCATCCATCCATCCATCCATCCATCCATCATCCATCATCCATCCATCATCCATCCATCATCCATCCATCATCCATCCATCCATCCATCCATCCATCCATCATCCATCCATCCATCCATCCATCATCCATCCATCCATCCATCCATCCATTATCCATCCATCATCCATCATCCATCCATCCATCATCCATCATCCATCATCCATCCATCCATCATCCATCCATCCATCCATCATCCATCCATCCATCATCCATCCATCATCCATCCATCCATCCATCCATCCATCCATCATCCATCATCATCCATCCATCATCCATCCATCCATCATCCATCCATCATCCATCCATCCATCCATCCATCATCCATCATCATCCATCCATCCATCCATCATCCATCCATCCATCATCCATCATCCATCCATCCATCCATCCATCCATCCATCATCCATCCATCATCCATCATCATCCATCCATCATCCATCCATCCATCCATCCATCCATCCATCCATCCATCCATCCATCCATCATCCATCATCATCCATCCATCCATCCATCATTCATCCATCCATCCATCCATCCATCCATCCATCCATCCATCATCCATCCATCCATCCATCCATCCATCCATCCATCCATCCATCCATCCATCCTCACACCCCTCAGCGAGCCCCCTCCTGATCAAGCCTCTTCCTAATCAGCTTGGAGCCATCCTGCCAGACATGTAAAATGCTCTCAGGGCAGACAGAGCCTTCTCCTCCTCCTCTTCCTCCTCCTCCTCCCTCTCAAACACAAACAGAGCCCCGAAATAGCTGGCATTCCTTCTGCATGGCTGTCCCCCCAGTGCTCCCCATCAAACCCCCAAGGCACACACAGCTTCTTGTGGTGGTTTCCTGACTTCTTATATTTTGTTTGTTTAGTTTTGTTTTGGTTTGGTTTTTTTTTTCCCCCTCCCCCTCACAGTATTTTATCAGGATTGCCAGTGGGATTTTTCTGTTTGAAAAGCAGAGATACAGAGTTGTAGGCAGTGGGACCACTCCAGAGCTTGGCTTTGGGTCTGGTCCAAAAGAACCCACTCTCCACAGCACCCCCATGAATTTCTCACCAGTAACTACTGTGCTGGGTGGATTTTTTTCAAGCAGAAAACCAACTTTTTCCTTTCTCAACCCATCAGTTTGGACTCCTGTGTTTCCCTCCCCAGCCCTAGTAAATGACACACCGTTCATGACATCCCCCACTTCTCTTGCCACCAGCCCAACCTCACATTTCTACTTTTCACCACCATGCCACCAGTCCACCCTGCTTGAGCCACTTCCTTTGCCAGAATAAAACCTTTTGCCTCCCCAAACTAGCTGCCCTAAATCATCCCCAGCAACTGAAGCTGTGATTTGGAGAAGCCTGGAATGGGGAGCGTGGACAGTGACGGGTGACAGGTTTTATCCTCCACAGGGCAGCTGACAGTGGGGTCGTGTTTCCCATCCTTGTCCTCATTAGGAATTGCTGAACACCACCCCATCCACTACTGGTTGGAAAACTCCCCAGAAAATAATGTTTGCTCCTCCCAAGAGCCTGAGAGGGATTTGGACTAAGGAAATGCAGAATGAGGGTGCAGGAACCTGCCCAGGTTCTGTTAGAGCATCCTCCCCCTTGAGCTGGCTCAAACTGCAGCTTATCAGAGACCTTTATCAGCCTAAACTGATGTGATGCAGCAGAAGCAGATGTGTCCCCCCACTGATGGCAGGAGTGGCAGTCACAATCACATCAGGATTATTTTATTTTCCTTCTTTTTCTCCCCTCTGTGATTGTTGCCTTAAACAGCAAAGTTTTATTTGCCAGGCTTGCTGGGGAAAATGCTCTCCTGTTGGATCAGAACAGGCTGGATGAGGGGAATGGGCCACAATCCATCAAGGCCAAGTCTCTTCCTAAGTTTTGGGAGACCAGATTTTGTCATCTAGCACCAAAAAGAACATTAAATATATTGCAGTGAGACCAAACCCAACCAGGACACCCCTGGCACTTGGGGAACTCGGATTTTCCAACACTAAGTGGGGCTGGATTTGGATGTGAGACAAAAGCAGGGCAGTCAATTAAAAGAAGTATTGCTAATTTTTGCTTCTCTTTAATTGCTTTCTGCCTTTACTATGGGCAGATGTCCAGGGCATCCAGACATTGAGCATGGGATATTCAGACAGTCAAAAGTTATGTGCATAAACCTCAGCCATCATTGAAATTCCCTCTGCAGATCAAGGAGAGACACATTCAGCTGCTCCACCAACAGTTAATTCCAGGCTGTGAAAACAACTGGAAACTGGCAGCTGAAAAATAAAATTGTTTCCCATTTTAAACAGTGAAAATGAATTTTAAGAGAACAACTCCTGTTTTATTTGACCCCCTCAAGGGACACAGAACAATTCTTTTCAGTCCCTAACTCCATCACAGATTGCTCAGTGAATTGCTTAGCACTAAACTGAAAAGTTTGTTGGAAAGTTTATTGCATAAGGTACCCAGGTTCTCATTTATTTGATGGATCTTCAAGGAATTTTAAATGCTCTTTTGCATTTGTCAGTTTAACAGAAATTTCCTCCACAAGCAAAGAGTGATTTCCACCTATGAACCCTAAATTAGTTTTATTCATCACTACCAAGGACGACTCCAGAGATGCATAAATTAGAAATCAAAATAGAGAGGTCTCAGGCTATAAAATTCCTTCAACAAATATGTTCAGAGCGTGCCAGCCTGGTTAGAAAACACAGCTGAAAGGCAAGAGTGGGCTGGAAACCTCCAAGTTTCACAAAGAGGAGAATCAGCCCTGCTTAAGGGATATAGCTATGAATTGTAAATGAAAAACATGATAAAAATCAAATCACTCAAATTATTACTTTCTCCTCCTGTATTTTAAGTCATGATTAAAATTCATAATTTAAGCCACATCAATTTAAATCAAAGCACCCTGCCATAAAATGAGGTTTTGAACCCTTTGTGAGGCTTTAATGAGAAAAAAAAAGATCATTCTCCTGTTGAATACAGTTAATGGGGATTTATTGGTGCCATTCATGGGCAGGAACTGTCTTAGAAGCCCACAAAATCACATGGACTGAAAGCCTTGAGGGCTTTTTTTAGCCATCTGGGAAAATTGTAAGGAAACAAAATAATTGTCTATAATAGGGTGCTGCATTCATCTCTAAACTTTCTTTTTCCGCAGTATTCGTACTGTGGAGGACAGGAAAATTCATTCTTTATCTCAAAGAGATCATCATCTCTCCTTGGCTTTTAGGCATGGGAATGACCCTGAGGCTCAGGAAAGTGGAGGTGAAGGGGAGATTAATTCCTGCACTTGAAATTCAGACTCAAGGCTGTGAATTCTGCTCTCTGACACGATGCCCGTCCCATTTTGATTATATTTTGTCCTGATTGTCTCTCATTTGGATCAGGATTTCTGGGAGCCCCAGAACTGCTGGTTCATCCCATTTGCAGCACAGGTATCACAGCTTTTCATTGCCACACAGGATTTTGGGGGTTTTATGGCAATGTTGTATAAATTTATGTGCCCTTAGAATGAGGCAGTGGAGAGCACAAACATTTCTTTGCATTGTGTCAAACCAGATCAGGGTGCTGTTCCATCTGAAAATGAGAGCAATATTAGAAGGAAAAAGCCAACAAAAAAGAAAATAAAACAGGAGGAGGCTGTTTTCTGCCTTTACTGCGTGTTGCTACCTTCTCCTCTTTGCCAAGAGAAACCCACAGGAACAAATTCTTATTTGTTTATTTGGTTTTTTTAATTCCTTCAGGCTCCAAAACCGAACCAGGTTGCCAGCAGAGAGTGATGGCTGCAAAAAATGCATGATGAGAATACTGATTTGGAGTTCTGCAACCACAACCTGCTTTGAGGCTGCTCCTTATTAACAGAAAATTTGCTTCCCTTACCTGTGCTTTGAACATTTATTCTGTTGTTTGATAAATTAGAAATGTCCAATGAGGACAACTTTATTGCTTATTTAATGTGGATATAGATATAGGTACAGATATAGATATATAGATATATAGATATACAGATATATAGATATATAGATATATAGATATATAGATATATAGATATATAGATATATAGATATATAGATATATAGATATATTTTGAGGACCTTGGTTACTTGGTGTTGTTCCAGTAAAACCACTGCTAACCAGACCCATGCTGGCACAGAGCATCTCTTTAACTACTCTGCTTTTTCTCACAGTATTTTGATAAGCAGCACATAATAGTCACCCTGAGAGCTCTCCACTTTCCTGCAGCAGTATCATTTAAACTTTTCCCTTTTTTTTTTTTCCCCCATTTGCCTACGTGGTGGAATGTCTTATCTTTACCTTTAGACTCCAGGGAGTAAGGAAAAAAAAAAAAAGAAAAAAAAAGTGGTCTTTGCTATTAGGTTTCAAAGAAGGACTTTCTCAAACAGAGTTTCTCCAAGCCTTTCTGAAGAGCCTTTCAAGTCCCCTTTGTCCAAGTTAGAAATTGGGTATTTTTCTCTTTGTCATCTCTCTATATCCAGCAGAAGCCACTTAGAATAAATGTCTAACAAGGCTGTCTCCTCACTTCTCTACAATAGATCTAATATATATTTAAATATTACAGCTTAATTTCTAAGCCAATTTCTACCTTCCCCTCCAGATAAATTTGCCAAAATCAATTAAGGTTGAGAGAGAAAATTTCAGCCTTTGCCATTAATAACTGAGGTCTTATTCTTCCACTGCAAAATGACCTTCCTTCCCCTTTCACCACCCTCATCAGCCATGTGGCCTAAGACCAAAGCTCCCTGTACACAGACCCTGTGAAACAGAGAAAAAGCCACTGGATTAATCCAATTTTTATTCAGGATGATAAGGATATGAACCAGACCTCAAAGCAATATCTAAAATGGGACGGACTCAGAAAGAAAAAAAAAAAAAATTTTTTCAGTTTTGGAGGAGATTTTAATGCAGAGCTCATCTCTGCCTATTTCTAAGGATCTCTCCTGCACCTGACAACAAGCACAGATTCGGTTTTTAAACCCAAAATTCTTCTTATTTGCCTGTTCATTTTGCAGCCTTTAGGGTGCACCCCTGACCCACCAGCAAGAAGTTTGTCCAAATCCCAAAACCATATTTTTTTACATTTTTTGAGCACATACAGACAGTGTTACACAATCTAAGTGTTTCCAGGGGCAGGTCCTGGATATTTTTGGTGTGACATCAGCCCATGTTGGGGAGCATTTATGGAAACAACCATCTCTAGTAGATAAATCATCCCAAGACACATCTGCATTGCCTTCACAAGACACAGCTGGATTTAAGGATAATTCAACCTTTAACACCTTAGTTAAATATCTGAACCTACATGGCCTTGCCTTGGGTCCCTCAGAGGGAGGAAAAGGAGAAGAGTCACTCTGAGACTTCCAGTTTTCCCTTCCTCCTCAAGTCCAGTCATCCCAGTTTGTCCAAACTGGAACCCATCCCCTTCCTGCTGCCACCCAGCCCCAAAACACAGAACCTTGGATGTTATTCACAAGTGGAGCCTTGCTGAAAGCCAAATCTCAGCCTGTCCTGTTCCCTCCCCTCTGCTGGAGTAATTTCACGATTATAAGCCGCACCTGATTATAAACCGCACGTTACAATACAGGATGTGATAAAAGGTATCTGTTCTGTCACCATCTGTTGAGGGTGGGGGCAGTGATCCTGATCTCCATGGGAGATATTCTGCTAATGGGCATCCATTGAAACCAGGCAGGGCAGTGTTCTTTATCTCCATGGGATATCTCCTGTTAATGGCCATGTTTTATAAACCAGCTGGGGCAGTGTTCTTTATCTCCATGGGATATCTCCTGTTCATGGCCATGGTTTATAAACCAGCTGGGGCAGTGTTCTTTATCTCATGGGATATCTCCTGTTCATGGCCATGGTTTATAAACCAGCTGGGGCAGTGTTCTTTATCTCCATGGGATATCTCCTGTTCATGGCCATGGTTTATAAACCAGCTGGGGCAGTGTTCTTTATCTTTTCACAACCCATCCTTCCTCCAGCCAGTCATTTTCTGCTCATGGCCATTGAGTCCCACTGTGGGACTGATAAAATTACTGCATCCCATTGGGAGTTGCTCCAGCCAGGGGGAAGAGCCCAACATTTCTTACCAAGATAAAAACAGAGGTTTTGGGACACTAAGGGAGCCCCTTTCTCCACTGGACTCCAGAGGAAAACCGGATTTCTCCACATCACCACTGGAGCTTTAGAGGGAAACTGCACCTTGTACAGGAGCACTGCTCCAGCTGAGCCACATCTGTCACTGCAGGAGGATGCAGCCACCATGGAATGGGACTGCTGCCAACACCCTGCCTGACGGGTGTCAGGTTGTGCTCTGACTGTGTCAGGGTTTGGGGTTTGTTCTTTGTAGTGCTGTATTTCTATTTTAATTTCCCTAGTAAAGAACTGTTATTCCTATTCCCATATATTTGTCTGAGAGCGCCTTGATTTCAAAATTACAATAATTTGGAGGGAGGGGCTTTACATTCTCCATTTCAAAGAGAAGCTCCTGCCTTTCTCAGCAGACACCTGTCCTCCCAACTAAAGCAGCAACTTTTCGTTCTTTGTCCATATATAAGCCACACGTGATTATAAGCCGCACTTTGGGTTTGGACCAAAATTTTAGACAAAATGGTGCGGCTTATAATCGTGAAATTACTGTAAATGCTTCAGCAGTGCTGGAGTTCCCATTGCCCATAACAAAGCTTCACCTCCATTCCTTCCCCCTCCAGCTCTCTGCTGGGCTCTCAGACATCACACTGAGTGGATTTTAATAAGTTGTTTGAATTCTCCTTGTGTCCTTGCAGTGCTTTGTCACCAAACTGTCAGCGGTGTCCGCGCAGAGCACCTGGCGCGCGGCCAAGGCAGGCGTGAGCAGCGCGATATTTACGGGGCAGAAAAGGAGCCTGCAACGCACAGAGCTGCAGGGGTGCAAGGATCTGCTAAACAGGCACATCTGGGCATGAGAAAACTTCCATCAGCCCCACCTGGGACCCAACAGGCAGGTGAGTGATGAAGGATTTTGGCGCTTTCGGAGTTTCAGCAGCTTCGCTTCACCTCCTGAAGGAGAGGGATTTTTCTCTCTTTAGGGCATCGTGGCATTTTCTGGTTCCCAATGGATTTCAGCAATATTCAGTGCCAAAGGCTGGCTCTAGACACACAGCAGCTCAAATCAAGACCCACAAAAATTCACCCCAAATAAGCCACCACAGAGCTCTGCACCCCCCAAAGGCATGGAAGTTCCTGCTGGCATTTTCCAGGATTGCCACCAATAATTACTATTTCCAGCATTATTTGCAATTGAAAGCCAGCAGGTAACTTGAAACAGGTTTAGTCATCTTTGGAGGCACCTCAGGTTTACTGTGAGGGTGAGAGGCTTGGCACAGATTCCCAGAGCAGCTGTGGCTGCCCCTGGATCCCTGGAATGTCCAAGGCCAGGCTGGGACAGTGGGAGGTGTCCCTGCCATGGAATCATGGAATCATTTGTTGGAAAAAAAGCTCTGTCCAGCCATTAAGCCAGGTCCAGCACTAAACCATGTCCCTAAGCACCACATCCACACTTTTGACCCTTCTCAATGCTATTTACACACAGCACCCCCAGGTGAGAGAATTCCTCCCATCCCTGACCACTCACCGCACAGTGTGGCCACGAAACACTTAAAAAATAGAGAAAAATAGAGAAAAAAAGCATTTCACCTCTTCAGTTTATAGCTGAAAAAAAATCTTATCTGATTTTTTTAACAGGGAAGATTATCTGTTTCTCCCCAGCTCTACCTTCTCAGATATGGCTTTTAAGCATAAAAATCAGCATGTTTTTGGATAGCTCCAATGGTTGAGCACCTCTGGAGCTGTGATATGGCAGAGCACATCTCTCCTGACTGTTTGTACTGGATCTGTGTATTCCTCAAGGATCCCCAGAGAAAAACACTGCAAGGCTTCAGCCCAGCACTACAACAAATACATAATTAGAGCACTTAAAACCCGATGAAGCTCAGACAAACTGTCCCCAAACCTCCCAAATAATGAAGCACTGGAGGAAGCACCCTCACTCTGGAGTGTGGGACATCATCCCACCAGGCAGTTCAGGGAAAAAATAATAAGGATTTTTTTTTTTTTTTAATTAAGCCCCAATGTCAAACAGAGAGATTTTTGGGGGGAGATGGGTGGCACATCCCCAAAGGAACTGCAAGACCCCTATGGAGAATCAGGGTGGCCTCACAAACTGCAAGTGAAAGACTTTATGGATTTGTTTGGCAGTTCCATGCCTAAAGGAACTGCTTTCTGCAACGTGGAATATTTGGCAAAGCCCTGGGGGTGGTGGTGAACATAGCACAGGTAACTGGAGAACAACAAATGCCAGATGACTGCGTGCATTGCTTAGAGAGTGGGGAAAAAAAAATTAAAAAAAAGAAAAAAAAAGCAAGGTTTGCTCAAGATCTCTCAGTGAAGGAAAGGGCAGGCATTGCAAGAATTCAGAAACAACATCCTTAGGTGGAGATGGGCCAGTTGTGGAAGGAGCTGAGCACGTAAACAGGAGCAGGAAGCTGGCAGGAGTGAGTGAAAGCTCTGGGGAGGGCTGGTGAGAATTCACATGCCTGCACATGGGGAATGGACCCAACCTGGATTCCTGCAGGGCTCAAAGCCTCCTGTGAGCTCTGCCCTGAGCTGAGGGTGGTTCTTGGCTGTGCAGGAGTGCTGGCAGGTTGGGAACAACACTGGAGCTCAGGTGCACACAGGGCTCACAACCTGCAGTTTCTGAGTGTCACTCCCCATCAGCTCAGCATGGGGAGGGAGGAATTCTGCACATCCACAGGTGGGTTTGCTATAGGTATGATCCTGCCTGCACCACCTGGAGATGGATGGAGCTGCTGAAGGCATCTGAGCTTGGGGTTTGAGCCCCTGTAGCACAGAGCAGCTCAGGTGGGACAGCAGGACCTTGCCTCCACAGAGCATCACCCTGTAAGGATAAATCCTCACTCAGCCCATCCTCCCCAGCTCTGCAGAGCTCCAGGGGGCTCTGGGTGCTCTGTTGGGTCAAAAGGGGCCACCCAGAGCAGCATCACGGATAAAGGGGCAAAATTTAGGGTACCTAAACCCCAACAGCTCCTCTCTGCTCTCACAGAGCTGCCCCCAGGATAGTGGGGGCACAGCTCAGCCAAGGGGATCCTCACTAGGTAAATTACCTCCCTCAGCCCCCAAAAAACCCCCCAAAACACCCCAGAACTCATGCTGCTGGGTTTAGACCTTTTAGAGGTGTAGAAGGGAGTGAAATAGGGAAAATACTAACCAGAGTGCTACCCCAGCCTGCCTGTGAATGCTGAGAGCAGATATTTCCAACCACTCTCCCATCTCCTCCAGCATGAATGATCACCCTGGTCACAAGCCTTTAGAACAACTCCCTGGAATTAAATCAGTATATTGCATAGTTCCAGTTCCTTTCATCCAGGAATCTTCAAGTGATTTACAAATAATCCTTTAATTAAGACTCCCAAACAGCCCCCGGGTGGAGTTACTGTGTCCGAGGCTTTGCACTTCTAAAGTGGCTAAAAGGTCACAAAAATCTTATCAAAGCTCCTGCTAGACAAAATATCTTGGAAGAGTCTCTCTGCTTTGATGCTGATTCTAAAACCCACTGGTTAAATATTTTTTTTTTCTCCTCCTGGGGACATGGCCCCAATTGCCTCCTCCTGTCAGGATTAGTATTCAATGGATAAAATGTGGTTTTCTTTTAATGTGCATCTTTGACAGCTCGAACTCCCAGTACCACAGAACTCTCAGTACAGGGGAGGTAGCCTGGGAATTCAGTTTTGGGGATGAAAAGCGATGTTTTGGCAACAAGGATTTCAAACCAATCGATCTGTGGTTTGCTTTGAGCCCAATGCTTGATCTCTGGTTAAAATCCCTTCCTGCCCTTTTCTGCCCTCAGGACAGGTTTGAGCTGTGGCTCTTTCGAATCCCCTGAGAATAAAAAGTATTGTTTGTCTCTTCCTGATGCAATTTTTGTTATCAGATAGCCTGTGGGAATACAAGATGCAATTTGGAGAAAGAATAAATAAAATAAAATAAAATAAAAAATCCCATGAAGATGCTGCAATGGGTAACTCTGAGCCCCTCCCTGGCTGGTGGAATTTAAAGATTTTTTTTGCCTAATGCTATATTTGCTGCATCTCTTGTACACACCCTGGCTGTGCCTTGTCTGAGGCTGATTTTCTTCTGATTGAAGCAAGGATATAAAGGGGAATCTCTGCAGAATCAGGGGATGTACAAGCCTGCAAGTCAGTATTTCTAAGGAAATTGCTGTACCCCAGAGAGCTGCTTTTAAAAACTTCAGCAACCTAGGGCTGGTTCTGCTCTGCCCCACACACAGAAGTTGTCACCTTCCAAAAACAAGCTCTGAAATCCCTAACTCTCATTTCACTTCCAATTTAAATGCAGCAAATCATGCAGGCTCCATCCCAATCATTATTTCCTAAGATACCCAAAATATTACGGCCTCACTTACAAACCCAACTTCTTCCCATTTAAGGAGGAGGGGAAAAAAAAAGATGAATTTTAGGCTGATGATCATAGCAGAGACCAGTCTTGGAGTTAAGCACTGCTGGGACTCTGAGCCCAAACACTCAGCAAATAGGGACGCCCATCTTGGCCCTTAAGGAAGAAAATCCTGGTTCCAATACCCAGGGAAAAACATAAAAGCGTCTCTAAGCAGCTTATTTCAAAATTCAAGAGCAGCAAGGAATGGCAGAAAACGCTGTTTTGAAGGATTTAATCAATTAATTTTGGAGAAAGATGTAATAGGATCACCTCAGAGTGTTGTAAAAACAGCTCCCCACACCGTCCTCCCACTAAGAGCTCGTTTTGTCCCAGTCCCAGTGTTTTTATCACCTCATTTTGGAAAACAGAACAAAACCTTCTGAGAAGGCAAAGTCAGCTAAACTCGGGTAAATTCTGGCCAGCACATGAAAAATTGCATTACCAGCTCCTACTTCATGCCAATATTAGTGATGCTCAGGGCTTCCCGAGTTTAAATGGGAGGAGAAATCTCCTTTAAAGCCCACGTTGGCATCAGGGACAGATGGGGGTTTGCACCTGCTCGCCACCAAACCCCGTGAGTCCCAAGAGAAACAGGGGAAAATAAAAGGAGCAGGCAGAGATTTCAGCCAGACCTCTGGGAATTCTCCCGAGTTAAATCCCCAGGGCCCTGCCTCCACTTGTGCTTTTACCTCCGGAGCATCCCCCAGCTTTTGTTACCTTGAATAAAAGAACATTCAGCTCTGCAGAGGCTCTTCTGGGAGCCATGAGTTGGAGCAGGATTTAATCTTATTTCACTCCATTATTTTATTTATTTTATTTTATTTTTTTTTTAGATTTCATTTTATTTTGATTTCGCACTCCTCTCATTTTCCCTGATTACAAGAAATGCCCCACTGCTCCCTACCTTTATTCACTCTGGAAAGCATGAGTGCATTTCCTTTCCCTGTTACTTTTCCGTGTGGTTCATGGACACCTCTCCGACAAAACACACCAGCACAGAACCGCAGCTCCCACTCCATCACCCCGACCCCAACACTGCCGCAGGACTCCGGGAACTGCTTCCACTCCCGAACCTCCCCAAAAGTCTCCCCAAAACTCCACCAACTTCCAGCGGGGAATTGCTGTCTCCAGCAGCATTCCCCACTCTTCTCCCGCAACATCCCCGCTCCTTTTCCGTGGGTGCAGCACCTGGAGCACGGCAAGGACAGCCCCAGCTCCGCCGGGAACCCGAACCCAACAGCGGGGGATGCAGGAGGGAAAAGCAGCAGGCTCGGGCTCATCCCTCCGCAGCACTGCGGCTCCAGAGCCCCAAGTTGCGCTGCCACGGAGCGCTGGATGTGCTCGGGGCTCCCCCAAAAATCCGCAATTCGTGCGGAGGGTGCGCGCCCGGCGTCCCCCGGCCGCTTTTCCGCCCGACTCGCCAATAGCAACGGGGAGAGCGAGGAGGCGAGGGATGCTTGAAGCGGGGAAGGAGGCACGGGGAGCGGAGGGCGGCACTCACCGAGCAGCAGCAGCAGCGGCAGCAGCAGCGGCAGCAGCCCCGCAGCCCGCATGGTGCCTCGGCGCGGCCGTCCCGGCGCGGCTCCGGAGCTCTCTCCCGGCGGGGCGGGCGGGCGATGCCCTCCCTCCCCCGGCCACGGCCCCGGCCACGGCCCCGGCCACCGGCCCCCCCTTCCCCCGCCGCCGGGGGAGGCGCGGAACCGCACCGGACCGCCCCCGCCTCCGCCCCCGGAGCGGGGGGAGAGCCTGGATGGGGATGGATGGGGATGGGAGTAGGGGATGGGCATTGGGGAATGGATGGGGATGGGGATGGACGGGGATAGGGATGAGGATAGAGGGATTGGGGATGGATGGGCATGGGGGAACGGACAGGGATTGGGATGGGGATGGGGATGGATGGGGATGGGGATTGGGGAATGGACAGGGATGGGGATGGGGATGGAGGAATGAATGGGGATGGATGGGGGTGGAGATGGGGTTAGGGATAGGGATAGGGATAGGGATAGGGGAATGGATGGGGATGGGCATGGGGATGGACGGGGATAGGGATAGAGGGATTGGGGATGGATGGGGATTGAGATGGGGGAATGGATGAGGATGGGGGATTTGGGATGGGGGAATGGATGAGGATGGGGATGAGGATGGGGATGGGAATGGGGATGGGGATGGGAATAGGATAGAAATAGGATAGGATAGGATAGGATAGGATAGGATAGGATAGGATAGGATAGGATAGGATAGGATAGGATAGGATAGGATAGGGTAGGATAGGATAGGATAGGATAGGATAGGATAGGATAGGATAGGATAGGATAGGATAGGATAGGATAGGATAGGATAGGATAGGATAGGATAGGATAGGATAGGATAGGGATGAGGATTTGGGACAGATGGGGATGGGGATGGATGGGGATGGATGAGGATGGGGATACGGATAGGGATAGGGATAGGTATAGGGATAAGGATGGGGTAGGGATAGGGATAGGGATAGGGATAGGGATAGGGATAGGGATAGGGATTTGGGATAGATAAGGATGGGGATGGATGGGGATGGGGATTGGAGAGTGGATGGTGATGGTGATGGATGGGGATAGAGCAGGCAGCAAGGAGTGAGGGATGCACCTACAGAAGGGATGCTGGGTTTTTTTTTGGGATAGGGGTCTGGGGAGGATTTGGGCTTCTCAACTTCATGGAGGGATTTGGGGGGTTTCACTGGAGATGAGAGGTTATAAAAGGTGGAAGGGGTTCGTTAGGATGGAGGTATGGAAGGGGGATTTGAGGTTCCAAGCTGCATGGAGGGATTTGAAAGTTGGAAGGTCGCAGAAGATTTAGGGGTTTTATTGGTATTTGGGGTTCTCAGCTGCATGGAAGGATTTGAGAATGTACATTTTCACAGGATGTTTTCTGGGAAAGATTTGCACCTGTTTGAGAATGTCTCAAAGGAAGCCATGCACCCAAAGCATGAAGGACAAAATTGTGATCAAATCTTGGCATTGTTTTGTGTTGAGGCACTGAAAGTTGTTTTGTGGTGTTCAGGCAAGGAGTGCTTGCTGCAGCTGGGAGGAGACTGAAAATAAACCCAGGGCTTTGCACTGAATCCTCCTCTTGGCTCTGCTGGATCCAGCTAAACCAGGAACCTTCCCAGCCTGGATCCAGAGCTGGTAAAGATAACCTTCACTCCAAAAAGGACTTTTCAAGTACGGTTTTCTTGATGCCTTCAGTTAAAAGTGGACTTTTTATTCTTGTTGCAAGGTCTTCAGAAGACAAGGACATGTTTGGCTCAGCCCTCCCTGCTTTCCAGGTTGTCCCCAGAAAAGATTTCTTGTCCTGTTCTAACTTCTAGGTTAGTGCAGAGAGACTTTCCAAGTGCCTCAGCCCAGCCTCACCCTTTCTTGCTACAACTGTGCACTACCCGGCACCCAAAAGCTGTGAAATTCGAGTTGCAATAAATGAATGAATGTGTTGGTGCACATTATTAATCCTGCCAGTAGCAGAGAGGCAGTTCCTTCTGTCCCTGAGGAGTATTTTTAATGACAGATCCCATTCACACACACTCTCCCAGTTTCACTGCCAAGCCAAGCCAGCTCAGGGAAAAACCTGAGCTGCTTCAGTAGAACAGACACCCTGGATAGAGAGGAGGGAGGTGATGCTGAGCTCCTCAAACTCTCTGTTTTTGGCACCAATGCCCATAAAACACTGCAAAAACCTCCTGTGGCTCATTGCCTGGGAGATGGGGGTTCCCCAAGGTGTGTTGGGTCTCCTCTCTAACTGAGGGCTGTGGGAATAACAGAGCTCCCTTGGCAGCAACCTAGGGAAGATAGAACAGTCTGAAATCCACTTAAAAGGCAGGCTGGATTTGGTTTTATTGTGTGATGTTTGTAACTGATGAGAGTTAGAAGAACTCTGTCTGGTTGGTCCCATCAGCAGGTCTGGGCTGTGCTGGTCCTTTGGCCTTGGGCAAAGAGGAGGGAGCCTCACCCCTGAGCATCTAAATCCTCCTAGATTGCTGATTTGGGATGTAGGTTTTCTCTTAATGAACACAAAAGTCACCCTGGCACTCACACAGGGAGTTTTGTGAGTTCTCAACAGACTTGTAGGGTGCAATACTCTTTTGCTTCCTCAAACCTTGGCTGCTGGCAATTACCACAGTGGCTGAAACAACAGCATGGTCTCCACATCTTGGAAAAAGAGATTCATCCAGAAACATGGAGCTAAGCCTCCTTTTCCTGGGGGGCAGCAGGAAGGTCTCCCATTTTTACTGCTGCTTTGCAGGGTACAGCATTTTCCCACTCCAAATCTGCCTCTGCTCCAAAGGGGATAATTACTGAGGGTGGCAGATCAGGGCTATGAATCATGAGCAGCTGATGGCAGAAAAAAAAGGGATATTTAGCACGACTGTTTCAAAAGCTGGGTGTCTGATATAATACATCTCAACCATCAGCTGGGGGAAAGGTCAGGAAAAAACCCTAATTTGGGAAACTGGACACTTCTGGGGGTGTTTCCCAGAAAGATGGCAACAGCCTTTGACACCCCAAGATGTGCAGCATTGCTAACTAGGAGCTTTACCATGAGCAGCCCAGCTTTGCAGGTTTTCCTAAGTTCCAAAATCACAGGGCCAGGAAATTATGTAGAGGCTTTTGCTTTCAATTCCAAACATGAATGTCTCAGAGGTGAAGGGAAACCCTTTGGAGAATGGCCTGCACATCTGTCTGAGAAGTGGGAGCCAAAAATAAGAATTCACTTTAAAATTTTTTATTGACATTACGATTATTTAAAATCTCACGGGCTTAAGCGAGTCAAGTGTGGTTTTTAATCCTGACATTGCTGTGGCTGCACACAGGTTCACATTTACCTGGGTCTGTGTGTTCCAGCCAAATATTTATGTAAGGCTGTGAAAGAGCAGCACAGGGAGTCAGTGGTTTCAAGGTATGCGAGTCAGCTGGGCTGAAACCCTCTCAGGAGGAGGGAAACTCCACATGACACAAGATTTCCTTGTTGGGAAAATCTCAAAATGTTTTTGTGATTCCCCAAAGGGTACAGACACCCCATTTCTTCTGCAATTTAGAAGTAAACTGGACAAAGGAGTAGAAAACATAAAGCAGGAGTTGCTTCACACTGCTGGGATAAATTCCCTGAGAGAGTTTTATCTTCTCTGCACCTTGTAATTCCTTCTTGGCTGCTTCCAGGCTCGTCACAACATTTGACTGACGTCTGCAGGCAGCCTGGCAATATTTACCTCTTCTCACAGAAAACGACCGAGGGAAGCCTGCACAGCTTGAGAATCCTCGGGCTGAGATCCAGTTTGGGATCATTTCACTTGCCAGTAATCCGATTGCACTGAGTGTCGTCACCCCTCTCCTTGTGCGACTGGGCACGAAGTAATAACGTTTGGAATTCAAATTTGGGGTTAAGATGGGGAAGGTGAAGGGCTGATACCTCTGACGTGAGTAACAGGGTGAGCAACAGCCTGTGCACTCCTGGGTTGAAGATCACTAGAGGCTGTTTCAGGAAGGAAAGAAAAAAAAATAAAATAACCCAAAGCCAAACTACCCTCCTCTCATCAAGAGACAAAAATACCTGAGGTCTGATGTTTGTGTTTCAGAAATTGGGAGTTTGTTTCTTAGCCTGGACCTGACCCAGAAGAAAGGAACAAAATGCAGCTTGCCTCAGGAGCAGGAATTGTCTTGAGGAAGCCAAGAACAGCCCAGGATGCTGCTCACAGTGCCAGCTGTCTTTTCCTGAACTTCTGTGAGTGAAGAGGCAAAAATCTCATTGGTTTTGGACAAAGACTTATAAAATCCATGGTGCAGCCCTCAGCTCTGAAATAATCACCTGTTCTCAGCTGTGATTTTATTTTGAAGGCTTCTGTTCTTCCACTTTTCTCTGCACTTGACCACTCAAACTGGCGTAATTTCTGATTTTCTTGGGTTTAGCTTTCCAAGAAGAAAAGCAAGGAGCCTAATTTTCAGCAAGCTAGGGAGCCTGCTGCAGTGTTTAACCACCCTCTTGGTGAAGAAATGCTTCCTCATGTCCAGTCTGAACCTCTGCCACATGTCCTGTCACTGGACATCAGGAGCAGAGCTCAGCACCTCCTCAGGAAGGTGCAGGGAGCAATGCAGACAATTCTTTTTCCAAGCCACAGTGGGTGGATGACTCCTGCTCCAAAATCCCTTGTGTTCATCCTGCTGAGGTCTGTGAAGGACCAGTGGAAGATCCCTAAAAGAAATTTAGGATGGATTGCACAATTTTGCTGGTTGAGGGATCAGCATTACTTCTTTTCAGATGGAGCAGGGGAGCTCCTTGAAATCCCAGTGTGGATTCAGTGGGAATTTCCCAAAATGACCCTCGGGTGCAGCACACCTCTACAACCTAAATATCTTCTGCCACTTGGGCACACCCTGCTCTGCAAACATCAACTCCACATCTCTTCAGAGTGGCTTTGCCACCACCTCTCCCCTCTGACAAGGATCTGCCCCAAAAAATCCTGGAAGTTACCAGAGCAACCTGCAAAAGTCCGGCAGTTCTGATCATTGTTTGGGGCTGCAGCAGCCCTGAGGAATTCACTATTTGTTTTAGAGATAAAAGCTGCAACTTCCACACATTCTTCTTCAATTTCACTCTCCATTAAGTGCATTGCCCTGTCATAACAAAGCTCGGTGAATTATTGGAGATGAGGAGGATTTTTGAAGCCTGGAGTGGGGAAGGGGATGGGAGGGAGCTTTGTGGATGCTCTCCATGGAGCATTTAGGATGTGGCTGGGGCTTTGTGAAGCTGGGACTAAGATCCAGAGGGTTGGGTTGGGTCAGGTAGCCTTGGACAAACTTATTTTTTTGTCTCTCTGTCCCTGTCCTGGACTGTGCTTCAGTTGCTGACCTCCTGCTTTTTTTTGACATGGATAAAAATTAAAGAGGAAAGAAGGGGCCAAATGAAAGCTTCATGTTTAGAGTAGCAGTTGACCCCTCCAGTTCCCCCAGAACTATCAAAATTTTTATTTCTTCTTCCCCACTCCAATATTCAGTGTGGGGCTGGTGCTCCCAGCTGCCTTGTGAGCAGTTTCCTTTATAACTGGTGCAAGCCATGGGTTGCTGGGACATGAATCAGGTGGATTCTTTCCACCCCAAAACCCCTCCTGGGATATCAGAATGGCAGAGTTGGTGTGAACCCTGTGTCACCCCAGAGCCCCCAGCCCTTATGTTGGTGCTTGTGGTAAATTAAGGAGAGAAAGGTGCTTTTGGAAAGGAGAATTCACTTCTGTAGAGCAACCCAAGCTAGGCCAGATGAGTCACTCCTGGCAGTCAGATGAGGTGAACCCCACTCCTAAGTCTCATTTCTAATGCTCACATCAGTATGGTTTTTAAAATGTGATTTTCCCTTTCAGTTCCTCAGTTTCCCAACACAAGCTCCAAGTTACATCCTGCATCTCAACAAGATTAACAAGACAGCCATGGGTTGGGTTTATGAAAGGCTTTGACATTTACAGAAAGAACATGCAGTGGAAATAATAAATGTTTATTATTTCCATGAACTAAAGCTTTGTACAGATAAACACATTTTCTCTTTTTCTTCCTTAACAGTGAGGGGGTTTTAAACACTTTATGTGGAGCTCTCCTATTTAAAGACAAGGCTGAAAACAAGCTGGGAGCTAACTGAAACACTGCCTCCCTTTTATTTCCCTGCTTCCATGTTTCAGTGAGGATTAATTTAAGGGACATTCACCCTGTGAGTGGAAATGCGTCACTCCCATCTCATAATGGGAATTACAGAAGGACATTGGTGGTGAGGTTGACAAGGATGGAGCTAAATTTCCCTGCTGGAAAAGTGCAAAGACAGGAGAATTCCTGCTTGCATCAAAACCTGGGGACAAAGTACTCTTCAGGAGAGGACAGCTGAAGCTCTCTCCCTCTCCTGTTGTAAAAGAAGAGCAATAAACAGCCAGGGGGAAAGGGGAAATGTGGTGAGGTAGCAGGGGAAATCTCCATCCAGCCAGCTCCTCTCCATTCCTGCAGTCCTGTGCAGGTGCCCACACCAGCAGCATTCCCAGCACGACAATTTTGATGTGGTGTTTGGAAAGAAAAGACAGCTCAGAGTTTTCCAAGTGGCTGGGAAAGGAAAGACTGTGAGGGTGTGAGATCCTGTCATCATCTCCCCTCTGCTGGTGCTGGGACTCCCAGCAAAGCCTGACCTTGGGGAAGGTTTGTGGTGGCTTCCCTGCTGTAGTTGGGTGATCTGTGATGGCTTTAACTTCTTCTCTGGCACTCAGACCTAGGATAAGTTAGGCAGGAGTTATTAACCCAAATCACCCCAAATGTGGAGTCACTGTTGATTGAGCTTAAGCCAAACCTAGTGCCCAGACACTGGGAAATTGTTGCCAGGAGACCTTGTGCAAACACTTCACCTCCTTGAGATCAAGCCAGCCTGGAGGCAGAATGCCTGCAGCCTCCACCAGTAAAACGAAATTCTCCTTTTTTTTTGCCTGGGACATTGGCAATGAGATGGGATTTATTAGAGCTAAGGAATATTACTGTTGGTTCTTGTGCTTCAGCTTGATCTAAGAAAGCTGAAATGGATTCAAAAGGTGCCTTTTGCTCAGTGCTGTGCAAACAAGCATGGAGAGCATTCCTGTCCCAGCACAGCATAAAGCCACATCCTCTTGGCTGTGTCAAGGATGTTAATGAGGTACCTGGGGAGCTGACATTTCATGAAGGACAATTAGCAACATTCACAACCTTCCACCTTGGTATTTTACATCAGCTTCAGCCCTGCTTCGTGCCTCAGCTCTCTGCTACCTGCAAGAAGAAGGATTCAGCTCACAGATGCAGGAGGTGGCAGCAGGGGAGTTGCTTTGTCCTAAAAATGTCAATTTTGGCTCTCAGGTTGAGCATCCTGAAGGAGGGAGATCTGCAAGGGCACTCCAACACTTGAACCAGTCAGATGCACACCCCTGCAGCGTGATGGGCTGAACTCTACCAGGATAATAAAAAGAGAAGAGTTAAAAGCCAGAGTGGCAAGGAAAAGAAAAAAATTAATAAATAAATCCCCAGCAATCTGTGTTTTGTGGCCTGGTCTGCTCTCTCCAGGATGGCTGGTGGGAAAGCTGAGTGTCCAGGAGAACACTCCAGATGTGGTCTGTGTTCCACTCTGCTGAGATTAACAATAAAAGGAAATTCTGGGAAGAACAGGAGGCTGGGCTGGACCTGCTCCTGTAAGAAACATGGTGGGAAGGCCCCCATTGTGGGGAGAGCTGTGCTGAATTTCTGGGACTGAAGGAAGTTGTCATTATGTCTCTGCATCCTGTGTGTGCTAGAGGACTGAGGAGAACATCTGCAAAAGATGCAAAAGGAGCACACGAGGCTTTGACCTCTCTGTCCAGGTTGAACCTGGTTGGTTTTCCTGCTAGCAAATGGTAAATCCACTCAGAGGAAACCTGCAATTCCTTCCCCAGCAGGCTACAAACAGCCAGACCTCAACACAGTGACCATGCTGGAGAGGCCCCATGGCTCTGGTGGTGGATCAGGATTATGGGTTTGGTAAATCAGGCAGCAGGGGATGGAGGGGCTGGGCTTCCCATGCTTTGTCTGATGGACCTAGACCAGGATCAAAGCTGGATCCCAAAGCTGCCAAGAGCAGGAATCTATACTACTGATCTCTAGCTGTACTCTTGGATTCTGTCTGATGTACCTTGGTCTGGACCAGAGGGAGGGCTTAGTGTCAATCCACACCCAATTAGCAAATGCTCCACGTCCACTGTAAAGTTCCTGTGGCTCCTGGCTCACCAGCAGCTGGGCTTTTTCAGGTGTGTCTCTCCATTTAGGGTCTCTCCAGTCACTGGGGAGATTGGAGATGTTTTCCTCATTGCCCTGGGTGGGATGAACAGAGAGGGATTAACAAGAATGTTCATTTTTTTTCTCTGGGAAGTGTGAGATGAGGCACAGTCACCCCATCATGACCCAGAAGGCAGTGCCATACTAATTTCCTTCATACTTGGAAGTATTTAGGATCCTGAGGTAACAAGGAAAATGTGAAATCTGTAATATTTCTGTATTTATAAGCCTCTGGACAGTGGGTTCAAGCACTGGGATGACCAGTGAAGGCAGGGTTACCCATCCAGAAAATGTGAAATCTGTAATATTTCTATATTTATAAGCCTCTGGAGAGTGGGTTCAAGCACTGGGATGACCAGTAAAGGCAGGGTTACCCATCCATGTGCAGTAGCCACCCTGAAAATGCCCTGGGTGGAAGGAGCAGGATGGGTCACCAGGGTCATGAAGGAGCTGCAGCACTGGGAAGAGTCAGGAAACCTTGGGAAAACTCCCTTTTGTCTCCAAGGTCTTGAGAACCAAATTAATATCCACCTTCAGGAACATGGGTGGTTAATGTATAAGGCTTCATCTGGATCAATGCAAACTTCTTGCTTCATAATGTGGAAAATCCTCTCTGAAACAAAGACTTGAACACAGCTGCTGTCCCAAGAGAATCTTCTCTGCAGGAAGAGCCTCACCTCCTTCAAAGCCACTGAATTCACAGGGTTGATGACAATCCCAGGTGTTGACTCCTAATGTTGCTTTTCAAGATGCTGGATTAAAGAACAGGTTGATGTTGTAACATTGAATTACAAAAAACACCTCATTTTCTCCAGAAAGAATCTGTTTGTCCTCTTCAAACTGTTTTCTTTTCTCCTTCACGTGTCTGTGTGTGATGGCATTACAGAACAGCATTTAGTCCTGCACACAGGAGGGCAAACCTGGAAAACAGGAAATATTATGGCCATTTTCTACAGATAACAAAACAAAATATGGTAGGTCTGACCTCACCCTCCAAAACTGAGTGAGTGGATTCCCAACTTAGTTGTTCTTTCTGAGGGCTGGACCTCAGATGAGTAAGAATCAGAGAGTTAAACTGCAGTGACCAGCCCAGGCTGGGATTCTTTTCCTATCTTTAAGTGACATCACTGAATTTGCCTCATCTGCTTCCCTGGCTCCTACAGCACCAGGCAGGGTTGGACTGCTCATTCTTCATTAAAAAGCACAGGATAATCACAGGAAATAGTGAGAAACAAAATGGAAGGCTGAAACCTCCTCTGGTGTATTAGTCAGAGAGTTTCCTCTCCAGGGTGCAGTGGGTTTGATATGAGATATTTATTTGTCAATGAATGAGAGATTCTCACTGCAGGGTGCTTGTGCATGTTCTGAGACTGGCAAAGAGAGGAATCCAAAGCAGAAAGAGGAGCAGGGAAGGAGAGGAGCAGGAGGTGGTGAAGAGCTCCCTGTGTCCCTGGGGTCACTCCTGGCAGGACAGAGGCACAGGAGAACACATATTCAGGAATAAATTAAGTTCTTCCTCCTTGACTGTTGTAATTTTTTATTTACTGGCCAAAAGCCACTCTCCTGGCATGGCACATGTCCCACCACACTTCCCTGTGCTAAAGAACAGCCCTCCCTGTATTTAGCATCCTCCTCTCCCATTGTGCAGCTGCAAACACATCCCACCCATGGGCACACCAAGGTGGGGCTTGGTGACTCCTGGTGCACACTCCCTATTTTTAGCTATCAGATGATGTGTGGATGTGTGTCAGCTCCTCGTAATTCTTTCCAGGAAACTGACCTGGACACAGTTTATAGCTCCCCATGATGTAAAATCCTGCACATTTTCTCCTCCTGGTGGGATGGAGGAGGAGAGAAGGATTGTAGATGTGTCCTGCAGGTGGTCTGGGTGGGATAAGGTGAGAGGATTCCCCCTGGGAAAATCAGTCCAGGCAGAGCTCTGGGGGCTCAGTGAGAAGAGAAGGCTCTGGGGAGACTCTGTTCTTTTCAATACTAAAAAAGATGAGGACAAACTTTATAGCAGGGCCTGGTTTGATAAGACAAGGGGTGATGGTTTCAAACAAAAAAGAGTCAATTCAGATTAGCGCCAAGGAAGAAATTTTTACAATAGGGGTGAAAAACTACTGGCACAGCTTGCTCAGAGAGGTGGCAGATGTCCCATCCCTGGAAACATTCAAGCTCAGGCTTGGAGGAGCCTGCCCTAGTGGAAGGTGTCCCTGCTCATTGCAGAGGACTTTAAAAGGTCCCTTCCAACCCAAACTATTCTCTGATTCCATGGCTTAATGCTTGAACTGCTAGGCACATTCATCCACTCAGGGGTGATGAGGACTACAGGAAAGCCTCTTGTGGGAATTCTTCCTGACACCAAAAAGCAGCAGATTGAAATTCAGGGCTGAGGCCACCCTGCCACTGGGACTTTCTGGCCTCTTTTCTGGAGCTGTAAAAACATGGCTGAGTTGGCACATGGGCAGAATCCAATCTGATGAGACTGATTCAGTTCCTGGAGAGACTCTCCTACTGTCCTCATTCAGAGGCTGCAGTGGATTAATTAAATGTTTAAAGCTGGGGAACAAAGGGCAGAGGAATGCCTGGCTGATTTTCCCAGAAGAGTCGTGATGCTGGCCCTGTTCTGCTCAGACTGTTCAGGGTGATCTGACAAAGGGGGTGAACAGTGAAACCAGCAGAGATTTATGCTGCTGAAAACTCACCAGGAAAACCTGCTGAAGGATATTCTTCCTAGTCTGCAGGAAGTGAGCAGGAAAAGGGACAGCCTACATTTGATGTTGAAAAGTGAAAAAGATTGCATATAGGAAAAAAAGCAGCCTGAGCATACAGAGGCCCCAAATTAACCTCAAATTCCCAGGGTGTCATCTTTGGGTCCCTGCAAAGAGGGAAATGTCATCACTGCACTCAGGCAGAATCAAAAAGGCCAGACTGAAGTTTAGAGTTTGTACAAGAAGAATATTATTTTAAAAACCCCCACAGTGGAATGGAGTAAACCACCTGGGCTCTGACCCCTTGTGTGGTGGGAACAATGCTGATCTTCCCCCCAGGAGGATACAACAGCGCTGGAAAAGGTAAAAAGCACCAGGAACAATTCTAAGAATGGTTTCTGTGTAAGAATAGGCTGGGTCCCCATTGTCTGCAGCAGGGAAAGCTGGGCAGGAGAGCAGCCCTGGGTCACAGGGGGAGGAGCAGGAGCATTTGCTCCTTCCCTAACTCCAGCAGCCAGGCAGCATCCCTCAGCCAAGCAAGAGCCAGGAGGAGCTCAGGTGTGGATCTTGCTGCCTCAGCATGAAAAAAGCTGCAAAAATTTCATGCAGGACAAATTGGTGGCTGATGAACATGATGCTCTGGCCACCACCCTCGTGCTGGAGTTCCTGGGGAGATCCCCTGTTGCTGCAATTCTCTCTAGGAATATTCATTCCCCCATTCCCACTCTTCCCTTTTATCCACCTTTATCCATGTGGGGACCTGGTGGTGGCTCAGACCTGGCTTTGCTGAGCTCCAGGGTGGTGGCTTTTATTCCCTGAGGAATGTGACCAGCTGGGGTCTGACAGTGAAAAGAAGCAGTGTAGAACCGTGTCAAAAGAAAGAGCCAGGGGAGCCCCATCAAACAGCAATTATGAAGTAAAACCCACAAAAAAACCCCCAAAAAACCCAAAAAAAACCCCCAAAAAAAAAAAAAAAAAAAAGGGCTTGAGCTCCCAGGGGTGTTCAGAGAAGATCTGCTTTCCTATGGGGATCTAAAGGAGAACCCAGAGCACCCCTGAGAGCCATTTCTCCCTCAAAACCCCAACGAATTTGTAGGCTTTTTTTTCTTGGAAGCCTTCTAAGGAAGGGGATAAAGAGGCTCTCAGTTCTGGGAGCGCAATCCCTTCTCTGCTGGAGGGGGCAGGAGGCTTAATGCAGCCCGGCATCCCTCTCTTTCAGTTCAGCCACCAGACACAAAGGCAGAAAAATGCCAGGAATTTCCCAGCGCCCTCCCCAGACCTGCTCCCATCTCCCTTTCCACCTCCTCCGGCTGGGAGGGAGGAATACTAATAACAAAAAAAGGGATCTTTAATAGGCCCCTAGCCTGGTCACTTTGGGATTGAATGCTGAAAGGGATGGACGTGACCAACCATAAGGAATGAAGCTTCTTCAGGTCTCATTTCTTGATTTTGCTGCTTTTGTTTTGTTTTGTGTTTTTTTTTTCCCCTTCCCCAATTTCTCCCCCCTTTCTACCCAGCGCTGAAAAAAATTCCTCTCGGCCCCTCTGTGCCTCTGTTTCTTTGCTTGGAGTCAGGCTGCAGCTCTAATCACTGCTGGGTGATTAGCATGTGAAGGGAGAGAGGAAAACAAAATCTTTATTGCTGGCTGGTGGAGCAGCTGTCTGGATGGATGCTGGCTCCTGTGCCATCCTCTGATCCCTTCCTTTGTGGATTTTTCCTGTAAGAACAGGCAGCACACCAAGGAAGGGTGGAGAACGGGATGGGGACCAAAGTCAGAGCAGGTGGGGGGAAAAAAAATAAAAATTCATTTTTTCAGCTTTGAACTTGGAAAGAGTAGGGGGGTGGGACAGGGACTTCAGGGGATGACAGCAGGAATGAAAGGATAATTTGTGGTGAGAGAGAGGCACAACACAGAGCCCTTTGATGAGTTGGGGATGGAGGAGGTGGATGGAGCTGGAGGCTGGGAAAAGGGAGAAAAAGGGAGAAAAGGGAAAAAAGGGAGAAAAAGGGAGAAAAGGGGAAAAAGGGAGAAAAGGGAGAAAAGGGAGAAAAGGGAGACAAGGGAGAAAAGGGGGAAAAGGGAGAAAAGGGAGAAAAGGGAAAAAAGGGGGGAAAGGAAGAAAAGGGAAAAAACGGAAAAAAGGGAGAAAAGGGGAGAAAAGGGGGAAAAGGGAAAAAAGGGAACAAAGGGAGAAAAGGGAAAAAAGGGAAAAAAAGGGAGAAAAGGGAAAAAAAGGGAAAAAAAGGGGAAAAAGGGGAAAAAGGGAGAAAAGGTATAAAAGGGAAAAAAGTGAAAAAAGGGAAAAAAGGTAAAAAAGGGAGAAAAGGGAAAAAAGGGAGAAAAGGGAAAAAAGGGAGAAAAAGGAACAAAGGGAGAAAAAGGAGCAAAGGGAATGCCATGAGTTAGGTGGGGTGCTGGGGACAGTGGGATGGGGACCCAACCTGTGCAAGGCAGGGCTGTGCCCTGTGAGGGAAGGCTGCCAGCAGCAGATGAAGGGCTGGCAGGTGGACAGGATGTGTTTTTGCCCATCTCCCCAAGGCCTGGATGAGAGATGGATCTGTAAGGAGCCTGGTGCAGTAATTACAGCCCAGGGCTGGACAGTGACTCCGAAAGGATGTGCTGCTGGAGTGGAAAACACTATCTGTTATTTGTCAGGAGGAACATTCCCACTGGTGATGGGAACAGAGGGTATTCCCTGCAAGCTGCAGAACTGGCTGTGCTCAGCCCCTCCTCCCTCGCTCCAGGTGTTTCCTCTTCTGGGCTCGATAATGAAATCTGTGAGCCACAGCCAGGTTATATTTAGTTTCCACCACTGCTGGCAGGGGTCTGCTGGTGCCTAACAAACAGCAGCAAAGCACCACTGGTGGGTTTGCAGTCCCCAAGGCTTAGGAGGTGCCTGTGTGGAGGCAGGATTTGGGGGTTGAGGGATGGGAACAGAGGCAGCACACAGCTGGTCATGCCATGAGCCACTGCTTTGGGCCAGCCCCACAGAGTGATGAGATCCACACCAGAACTGTCTCTGGCTATGCAAACTAATCCCATATAATGTCTGGTATTCCTGACCTGTCTCTGCTCCCTCAGCGAAGAAGCTTTCACTGAGTGCAGGCATCCTCCACCTTCCACATCACCTGTCCTTTACTTTGGTCTCCTGTCCATGCCAAGAACAGTGGGTGGGATTCAGCTGCCTGGTCATGGGTTTATTGGATCATCTGGGTTGTCTCTGTGGGGTGTGTGATACATCTGTTAGCTTTCTATATCCCACAGAGGACTCTCAGCACAGGGTGGGGTCCTGGTGTGTCCTGTGCAGGGCCAGGAGTTGGACTTGGATGGTCCCAGGAGATCTCTTCCATCTCAGGATATTCCAAGACATCCCAGAGCACCTCAGTGGGGTCAGAGCTCAGCTGAGCCCTCAGTCTCCATTGACTTCCATGGGAGGTGAAACACCCAGCTCAAAAGGATGGAATCACAGAATGAATCACAGAGTGGTTTGGGTTAGAAGGGACCCTAAATACCACCCAATTCCAAGCCCCTGCCATGGGCAGGGACACCTTCCACCATCCCAAGGTGCTCCAATCCCCATCCAACCTGGCCTTGGGCACTTCCAGGGATCCAGGGGCAGCCACAGCTTCTCTGGCACCCTGTGCTAGGGCCTCACCATCCTCACAAGGAACAATTCCTTCCTAATATCCAACCAAAACCTGTCCTCTGCCAGTTTAAAGACAACACCCCAAACATATTTTGTGGCATTTTAGGGCATATTTTGATTCCAGGAACAGGAAGCACTTATCTACTGGCATCCTGTAGGATGTCTTGAACTCACCAGCCTGGCAGACAGAGAGGAAACTTGTGAGAACCAAATTGTTGCATCTGCTCTTAAATCATCTCCTTGTGGTTGGGTAACTCACTGTCATTGAGGACACTCTCTCTAGGCTTAAATTAGAACCATCACTGAAATTAATGGACACCAGACAGGGAAATCTTGATATTCCCAGAGTATTTGTGGCACTGAAAGTCATCTTGAGTGATGGAGATGAGCTATGGCAAATAAGGTTAATGTTCAAACCATCCTGCTGAGGACAGTTAATTCCTCACAGTTACAGTTTTGTCATTGTGGATCCTAAACCAAAAAGCAGTTGGGTCAGGAAGTTGGTCACTCCTGATTAGATCAGAGCTGCAATGTGCTCCAAAACTCAGTCAGTGTGTGTTTGGTGCAATAACACCTGTTATTGATGTGATGTCTATTTATTCACAGAAAGGAAATTCTAGCCATGGGGGAAAAAATTCCATGTTTTGCCACATGTATCTACATAACTGTGCACTTGCACTGGACAGTTATTCCAATAGAATCACAAAATCACAGAATAGCTTGAGTTGGAAAGATCATGTAGTTCCACTCCCTGCCATGGGCAGGGATACCTTCCCCTGGATCAGGTTGTTCCAAACCCCATCCAGCCTGGCCTTGGACACTTCCAGGGATGGGGCATCCAAAATTTCCCTGGACAACTTGTTCTAGCATCTCACCACCCCCAAGTAAAGATTTTTTTTTTCTTAATTTATATTCTGAACCCACTAATTTATATCCTGAATCCACTCCCTTTCAGTTTGAAGCCATTCCCCCTTATCCTGTTGCTCCATGCTTTTGTAAAAGTCCCTTTCCATCTTTTTTTTAGGCTGCCTTCAGCTACTTAAGGGTTGTGTTCCAGTCCACCTGAGCACCTAAATGACACCATGTTTGGTTTTCACAGAATATTGCATTTCATATTCTGAACTCCTGGCAAGCAAAAATACCACCCCCAAAATTTCAAACCTGTCAAAAACTCATCCAACTGACCTTGGGAATTAAAAACCAAAGAGTTTGGGTAGCAAATTCCATATTCCTGGCTAGGAAGAATTGCCCAGGTTGGAGTTGAGGCAGCACTCTTTGTGCAGTGGGACTGCAGAGTTCACTGGATCACCTCCCTGAGCACTCATCCTCCAAAATCTTGTTGTACATACAAAATATAACAGCAGGCAGCCTCCTGAACCTACACTGGGGACAGTGCCCAGGCATAACTCTGAAGCAGCCCTGGAATTGAGATATTTTATCTCGTAATGAGTCAATTATCTTGAGTTCTTGGGATCTTCGATTTTTTCCTTCAGCCATAGCTGGCAGCTCTTGTGTCACCATCTGTCCTGCAGCCTGGAAGTGCAGTGGAGTGCTTTGTTTATCCTCCAGGAGTTTTCCATGGGTTTGAGGCCATCATACAATGCCAGCTGAGATGTATTTTTGGCAGGAGCGGTGACGTTTGACGGAACATCCTTCTTGACAATTTCTATAGATATTTCCATTTAAAATAAACTTCTCTTTAGCCAGGATTTTGATTATGTTCTCCCATACTCTTGAGAGTTAAAGAACATAAGGAAATGCATTGTTAAGTGAAACCTTTGTTTCAGTGGAGTTACTTGAAAGAAGTTTCAAGTTAAGAGGCAGTTGTTGGAGTTTTCTTTTTGAATAAATAGAAAAAATTGTCTTTCCTAGGACAAGAGTATGTGAAAATTAAAGGGACACACTGATCACTGAGACTGAGTCTACACTTCCACAAATTCCTATTCAAGAAATCAAAGAAAATTCACTTCATGAGAAGGGAACAACTGATACCCATTTATACAAAGTCCTCTTTGCAAGGAGAACATCTTGAGGACACAAAGCCAGAATGAACTTTGCACAGTCAACGTAGCTGAAAAGTGGGGATCAAAAGATGAGTTTTGGGGTAGGCTGATGAAATAATAATCACAGCAGCATGGCAAATAAAGCCAAGCAAGTTGAGAATTCAGAGGAATCAAGGCAAAATGTATTCCACCCATATTTCACACTGTGCATTAATGGTTGAAGGATCCAGAGGGATGCACAAAGATTTCTTAATGCCAAGAGGTGATGGTGGGAAGGCTTGCAAGGAGTATTGTTGGCTGATGTGGAGCTGAGAAGCTCGATAAGCTCAGCTCTGCTGCTGTGGTGAGGCACATGCCCACCCCAGCCCTCCCTTCTCTGTAAATTTGCAGTGGTGACATTTAGCCTTCAGGTGACCAGAATCCTTCCCAGTTTGCTGAACTGGAGCTGGAGAAGCACAGTACAGTAATTTCACAACTATAAGGCGCACCCTTTGGACTAAAATTTTCCCCCGAACCCAGAAGTGCACCTTATAGTCCGATGTGCCTTATCTGATGAACAAAGTTCGGAAATTTGTGAACCCGGAAGTGCGAGCTGCAAGCTGAGCCGGGACCCGCAGGAGCCGTGGTTGCCGGGCGGGGGAAACTGGGAACTGGTGCGACCACCGGCCGGAAAGAAGTGGGGGGAAAGTGGTGCAGCCATGGGGAAGTGCCAAGAACCGCCACGGGAAAGCGCTGAGAAGCGGTGAGAAAGCGCTGAGGTAAAGCGCCAAAAAATGGCGAAAAAGCGCCATGGAAAAGCGGCGATAAAGCGCCGCAGGAAAACACCGAAAAGCGGCGAAAAGTGCCACGGAAAAGTGCCAAAAAGTGGCGGAAAATGTGTCACAGGAAAGTGCTGAAAAGCAGCGAAAAAGCACTGTGGGAAAGTGCCGAGAAGCAGTGAAAAAGTGCTGCAGGAAAGTACCAAGAAGCGGTGAAAAAGCACTGCGAAAAAGCGCCGCAGGAAAGTGGCGAAAAAGCACTGCTGGAAAGTGCTGAAAAGTGGCAAAAAAGTGCCCCGGGAAAGCACTGAAAAGCAGCGAAAATGCACTGTGGGAAAATGGCGAAAAAGCGGTGAAAAAGCGCCGTGGGAAAGCGCTGAGAAGCGGCACCGCCACTGGACAAGGGGAAGCCGGGATGCAGTGCTGCCACGCGGTGGGAGCCAGGGGCGAGCGGGAGTGCCGGGGCCCGCTGCACGGGGAGGGCACCTGGGGCTGCGTTTAAAGGCTACACTGATCTTTGAAAAATGTTTGCTAATCGAGCACCTGCCAGTAATTCGTTACTTTGTTGTGCGTCGCGCGGCTCCTCGCTGCAAAAAAATAGTGCGCCTTATAGTCCGGTGCGCCTTGTATGATCTACAAAGTTGTGAAAGTTGCTGACTCCCGGGGGGTGTGCCTTATAGTCCGGTGTGCCTTATGGTCATGAAATTACTGTAAATCTGCCAGGGTATCCCTGCCCATTGCAGGGGGCTTGGAACGAGGTAATCCTTGATTTCCCTTCCAACCCAGACCAGTCCACAGCTCCAAGTGAAGGAAACAGAGGATCCAAACCCCAAAGGGCAAAGATTCCAGCCAGGCTGAAGGAGCTGCTGTGCTGCCCTGGCACAGGAAAGTTAACTTTGTGCCAGTGGCTGCAGGAAGCTCTGAGGGTGTGATCAGCACCACATTCCTGTGCCAAGCATTGTTGGCAAGCACTGCAGTGACCTGGCTCTTTGCTGGAACAGCCTGTGAGCCATCAGATGGACAGGGCTGAGCCCAAGGGCCTTGGGATTTCTTTGTGACCATCCCAGAGCACGTTCCACCTTGTTATCTCTGTGCTAGGGCATGAGGCAGGGGCTGGGGCTGCACTGTGTGCATGGTGGATGCAAAAAGTGACCCAGCATGAGCTGCAGAGCAGGAATCTACATTTTTGTTTGTAAAAAGGTAAAGCAAATAGTCACTGGTGTTGTGCTTTCTCCAGGCAAATAGCACAGTGTCTCTGTGCCTCTCCTCTGCACCAGTCTAGGGAGTGAAAGAGCAGACATCATCTTTTCATAAAACCAGAGAATGTTTTGGGTTGGAAGGGACCCTAAAAATCATCCTGTAGACCTTCAAGATCATCTAATAATCTTTTCCCAAATATCTGATTGTATCTTCCCCCTGTAGTGCTGCAGACTAACTCCACAAGGAGTAAACATTTTAAAGTTTCATTCAGACTATTCTGTTTTCAAAAGGCACCGAGGGACACTTGACCATGATTTATTATCATCCAGGGATTGGGGACATGGGCTGGTGACACCACCACGACATTCCTGCTCTCCAAATTTCCAAAGTAAAATTTAAACAGATTCCTAACTTTGATCTCAGAGCTCTGGCTCAGCTGCTTAAAAACATGTGTGGAGGTAACCAAGCCGGGCACAAACTTATTTTGGTGGACCTGGTTCTCTTTCTGAAGCATTGCCTGAAAAATCACTTCACTTTTGGGATGTGAGAATTGGTCCAACTTTCCTCTCAGAATGCAGAGCAGACATGGAAAACAACTTTTAAGCACTTGCACAACTCTCAGTGCATCTTCAGGGCTCCTAACCAGCTTAGGAGATTTGCTGAAATAAATAAGAGTCAGATGGGAAATAAATTTGAAATAAAAGAGGATATTTGCTCTTTGGGTGTTCAGTCAGGCTCTTTAGTTGTGTCCAAGGCTCATCTTCATTTCCAGGGTGTCCAAAGAGGGTCATTGACAGCAGACTGAGCAGAGGGGGATGTTCCAGGAACTTAGGAGGGATTGCTGATTTTGCCCTTGATACAGGGAGTTGAAGTCTCCAATTTTCATATATTTGCCAGAAATATCTGTCTAAATGTAGGTGACCTCCATAAGAACAGAGGAAGTATCTGGTGGCTATCAGCTGCTCCACAGAGTCAGAACAAGTGTTACATCCTCATCTGGGAGATCTTTCGGGCTCAGAAGCTCTTCTCAGAAAATATAGTCAGTCAAAAATCAAAATATGGATATTGGTTGAACCAAATTTTTTTTTTCTTTTTTTTTTCCCTTCAAAAAAATAGATAAGCAGGCAAAAAATCACATCAGGTTGAGTCATCACTTTGGGTTTGTCTTAAAATGAAACATTTCAAATCAGGTGGCTTTTTCTGCTTATCCCTGCAAGCTCTTAGGAAAGGTCAACTTAAATCACAGCCAGGTTTGCAATTTAGCACTTCAACATTTCAGTTTTAAAATTAGTAAAAAATATTGTTTTCAATATCTCTGACTTATTTATTCATTTATAGTTTTTATTTTTTCCTATTTGACAGTGTTTCTCTGTTCACAGGCAGACCTGTGGTACCCTCCAGCAGGACCCTCACCAGAACAATTCATTCTGGAGGAGGATTGGACCATCTTGACCTGCCAGCTTGAGAAAAACCTATAATAAGCACATTTCTGACCCCTCTAAGCCTTGCTTGGGCAACTGGATAAAAGGAATCTGTCAGTACTCAAAGCTCAAAAAAAAGGGGAGGGGAGAAGAAGACAAGATATATTTTTGGACATTGTGGTAGCAGAATAAAAAAGGTGAAGGAAAACAGACAAATCTCTTGTCACTTGTGGGTGAGCCTCAAAGTATTGCTTTTGGAAGCAAAAAAAGGTTAATTTTGCCCATCCAATGGGATTTTTGCTGAGAAATGCAAAGCAGGAGCAACCCAGGGAAGGGGAGGAGACCTCAGAGGGGTCTGACCTGGATCAGAGAGGAGCTGGGGAGGCACAGAGTCCCTGTCCAGCTGATAAGGCTCCCTCCCTTTGCTGGGCTGAGCACTCAGAGCACGAAATGTTCTTATTCCTTGTGCACTGTCAGCCTGCTGGGCTGGGAGGAATGTGATCCTCCCTCTTCCCTTTTATCAGCACACCATTACTCCACACATTTGTAACTGTCTTGGGTTTTGCCTTCGCAATCCTGACGCAAAGCCATCAGATCCGTGGAGTGAATTATTGCTTCTTTTGGGACACTCTGCCTGGCTCTCCAACAAGCTGATTCCACTCATGGCAACAAGAGGAACATGTGTTTGGGGGGAAAAAGCCACAGTTCTCCTCCCTGTGTTGTTGTGGCAGGGTTGAATTGGCAGGTGTTATTCCGACCCATCTCAATCAATGATTTGAGAGATGAGGCAGCTCAGAAACATCACAGAGAGAAATCTTCAAAATTCATCAGCAAAAATGGATGTGCAGCTACGGGGCAGAGAGCATGGAACGGCCTCAAGTTGCACCAGGGAAGGTTCAGGTTGGATATTATGAAAAGTTTCTTCACTGGAAAATTGAGTGAGCGTTGTAACAAGGGATGTGGCAGAATCCTTGCTCAGAAAAACAAGATGTGCCACTTTGTGATATGGTTTACAAGGGCATGTAGTGGCAGACAAGGGGGAATTGTTTTAAGCAGGAAGAGGAGAGATTTGGGTGGGATATTAGGAATAAATTCTTCCCTGTGAGAGTGGTGAAATACTGGAACTGTTTGCCCAGAGAAGCTGTGGCTGCTCCATCCCTGCAATGTTCAACAAGGACAATTCGAGGTTTTCAAGACAGAGCTATGAAGATCTCTATTAAATCTGCACATGACATCTTTGTGCATTGATACCCAGTCACCTAAGGCACACACAGGCACCCAGAATGGGAGAATCTCTCCCAGGCAGGCACTGGGAGGAAAGCCATGAGAGGGAGCTGGAGAAATTACCTGCGTGCCAGGGGGCTGAGTCACCCTGGGACTGAGTTTGCTTATCAGGGGGAATGGTACACGGTGGAACATTGTTTAAATGTGAAATCCCATCTGTGTCAATGAGGGCAGAAGGTAAATTACAGGCAGCAGAGGGAGGGGAGCTGGCATGTGGGAAAGGCAGGGAAATGCAAGGCAGGTTTCAGTGTGAATTCAGAGCAGACAAGAATAGAGGGTTGGATTTAAGGGAGGAACAGTGGGGCAGGGGAAAGGGTGGAAAGAGGAACAGATTAAAAATGCATTCATGTTCTAATTAGCCCAGGAGCTCCAGACATGGTTCTCTGAGCAAGGAGGTGCCAGCACAGCCTCCTCCAACCCATCCTGTGCAAACTCAGAGCTGGACTCTGCTTTGGGATACAAGACAAAGCAGGACCAAGGACTGAGCTGCACCAAACCCTGATCCCACAAAAAAGCAAACAGGAGGGACTGCAGCAGCACTCCTTCCTCCTCTCTTGCAGCCCTTTGCAGGCAGTGCCTGTTGTACATTTGGATTTTAACCCTGAGCTCTGATGGATGACTCCTGGTCCTGCAGCAGTGATGAAGAGGATACTCTTCCTCCTGCCCCCTACTCAGCAGTGTCAGACCTGTTGGTGGGGCTCTCTAATCACAGCTCTGCTGAAACCCAACATCTGTGGGAAGGGTTAGCATTTACTGAGCTTTGAACATGTGGAGAAAAACAGCTCTAGGTCCAAAACAAGCAGCTGATATCATCATCAGGTATCCCATAGCTCTGTTCTGATGATGACATTGCACAGAAAAGCCACCCCTACAAGCATGTCTCTGATTGAAAGTGCTCCAGGGAAAGGTCACAGAGGCAGCTGCTTTCTCAGTCGCAGCAAAACTGTGCAGGAGGCTTTATAAGGAAATAACCAAGTGCTTCCTCAACTTCAGTATTTTCTGGAGACTTCTCCAAACTTCCCAGATCTACCTGCCTTGTGGCAGGGGAAGAAAGACACTACTCAGAGCAGAGGAGGATGAAATCAGGAACATTTGTAGGCAGTTACAAGTCCACAAGACAGCAGAGGACAGGAGATTGAGGGCACTGGCCAATGTCTGAATGACTGTGACAACTCCTGGAATTTCCTGATGGAAAAAGGCAAACATCCCCTTCAGATTCAAAGAGGCAGGTAAAAGGATCCAAGGAACTTAAATCTGGTTGGCTTTTCTTCAGACCTTTGGAAAAATAATGGGGCAAGCCCCCCTGTGAGATGTTTAGAGGCACAGGAGTTAAGAAAAAGGGGATTATGAAGGTGATTTACTGAGAACAGGCTGTGTTGGGAGAATTTCTTTGACTCCTGGGATGAGCTGACAGGCAAGAGCAGCTGATGTCTCCTACCTGTTCTTCTGACATGGGCTCACACGTGTGAGATTGGAGAGATGGGGACTGGATGGGCAGACTGAGGCTGCAGCAAGAGATGGAGTTAGCTCAGTGAGGACAAAGGTGAACAGTGACATATCAAAAGAAAAGTAAAAAAAAAAAAAGCAGAGAAAGAAATTCTGTCTAGTTTTAAAGTGCAATTCTTCACCATGGGCATGATTGATTATTAAAAGAGCTTCAGGATCTCCTTAGAGAGGTTAAAAGTTGGACTAGATGAGATCTGGTCCAACAAAATCTAACTCTGACATTAATTCTGATTCTAATCAGGCTATGATAAAATGATGGGTCATCCTCAGAGTACTCTCACCTCTCTCACCAGCTTTTTCTGCTCTCTACCAGAGGTATAAAAGTGGTTAAAAAAAAACTATGCAAAGAATGGCATGATACAGGAGGAACCACTGGATTTTATTTCCTTGTTCCTGAAACCTGGGAATTCCAGCAACTCCCAAAGGCAACCTAGGCTGCACTGTGACAGTGAACATAATGTACATAAACTCAAATATTTGCAAGGGAAGAAAAGACAAAAAAGTCCACTAATGAAACTTTATGCTCCAAAAGGGGTTGAACTTAAACAAAATGGGGGAAACTTTCAAAAAGAAACTGTAAGAAATGGCAAAAAATTGCAAAGTAATGGTAAATATGTAATATAAGAAATGGCAAAAATTGCAAAGTAATAGTAAATATGTAAATGGTAAATATGTATATGGTAAATACTTTGCAGGCAGCAAACTGGGTGCTCAGAGGATAAATATATATAATGTATTAAAAAGATTTTGAAAAAAAGATTAAATCTAGATAAATTAGTGGCTAGTAAAAGACTAAAAGTGATTGAAGCAAAACAAAATCCTTAAAAATATCTAAATGAGAAATGAGGCAGAGAAGAAGCTCAATATCTGGAAGTTCAACATAAAATATCAATAAATTATCCCAACAAGATTTGAAGAAGCGTTTTACTAAAGGGATGAAATATCAATAAAACCTTGCTCCAATTTATTGGAACAAGAATCTGTCAGGGACTCATTGGGACTTTTAGGTGATTAAAGGAGATGTGCAGCAGAAAAGTTTGATGAATTCTTCCAATCCTGTTAAAAGTGGAGTAATTTCAGATGGGTCCTACACCAACATTTATCTTGGGGAAGAGGAGGGAGGGAGTCAATCACAGCAATGATCCCTAACGGAAGGGTTAGTAAAATAAATTATACAAAATCAATGAAAAGAAAGGAAACATGATTCAAGAGAGAATGGAGATACAAAACTGTTGTATTATTAATCGTGGTGTAAAGCTTGTCACTTCAATCAGACTTGGCTGCAGGGGAATATAAAACAGCAATTGTGCTGGGGATTCTTGAGAAGGGCACCACAAGGAAATTAATGCTGACATCTGAATTAAAGTCACTGGTGGGGTCTGCAAGGAGGAACAGCATCCACAGTCCCAGGGCTAAATGGGGAAAAGGCAACACTTCTTCTAGAGGAATTAATCCCCACGAATCAAACTGTTCTGAAGGAGTTTGTGAACATGGGATAAAATCACCCAGCTGGTGTAGTGAAAATGGGGGAGCTGTCAGCGTGGTCTTTCAACAGGGCAGGCAAAAAATGAGGTTGTGGGATTAATTATTCCTGTAGATTATTAATTTATTAAAAGGTAAGGAACAAAGAATTGATTGGTTTTGATGATGGGAAACACTGCCAGGAGAGTCCTGCGGGGTTTTCCACTGGGAACTGTGTTCTTGAACACTCTTGTAAATGATTTGGAAAAGACTGACAATAAAAGAGTGATGAAATTTGCTGATGACACAGAATTATTCATGGTAATTGAAAGTAACATTCCCATCAGGAGTTGTAGAATCATCTCAACACCGGGCAATAAAGAGATGGGTGAAACTCAGCGTTAGTAAATGCAAAGTAAAGCACATGTGGGAAATGCAGCTCTAAATGTTTATACACAGTGATGGTCTCTGGGGTAGTTATTTTCACTCAGAAAAGAGATCTTGGCATCAGAGCCCAGGGGAGCTGAATTAGGAATTACTGAGAGGAAATAGTGAACAAAACAGAGAGTAACAGCATGGAGCTGCTTCAACCTGCAGTGTAGCCTTGTCTTTTGTGTGGAATCATCCTAGTTTCTTTTCTAAAATCACATTTTAGAACTATGAACAGTGGGGGAGACTGGAGAAGGTGAGTAGGAAGTGGTTACTCACTGTTATTCACAACACAGGAGCCCAGAAGCATCCAGTGAAATGGCCAGGAGTCAGACTGGGAGAGAAATGAAAGGAAATACTTCATCACACATGCCTGTATTACTGCAATTCCTTCTCTCTGAGTCACCAGGGTGGGATTCATCTGACTGAGCTCTAAGAGTGGCTTCACCCCGTTTGAACTGGGCATCTTTTGTGCCAGAGGCCACTCCTGAGCTGGGCACTGAGGCTGCACAGAGGGCCAGGGCTGGTAGGAATGTGATTCACCTCACCCACTAGAGAGATTCCTGTTAGAGTTGTGTAACACCTCATTGTCCACTGACTGCACTGTCCAAAACCATGGAATCAGATATTATTTGCCTTGCAAGGGATATTAAACACCATCTAGTCCCACCCCTGCCATGTAGGGACACCTTCCACCATCCCAGGTTGCTCCAAGCCCTGTCCAGCATGGCCTTGGACACTGACAGAGATCCAGGGGCAGCCACAGCTGTAGGAAACATGGACCAGGAATTTCTTCTTTATATTCAATCAAAATCTCCCCTTTTTAGTTTAAAACTCTTGTCTCTTGTCTTGCCACTACATGTCCTGGTAAAAAGTCTTATTCTATCTCTTAACCCCCCCTCCATGTATTGAAAGGCTGCAATAAGGGCTCCCCAAAGCCTTCTCTTCTGCAGATTTCTTCATAGCAGAGGTGCTGCAGCCCTCTGAGCATCTTTGCTGCCTTCTCTGGCCACAACAGAGCTCAAACACCAGGGATAAGAGCTGCAGAGGAACACAAAAAGCAGGCCCAGGTCCCATTTCCCAGGGATTGCCATGATGACAGACATGTCCAACACACCCGAGCTGCTAGGAAAAAAACAAAGCTTAAAAATGCCACTTCTTCTCCTTTTTCCCCCCCTTTTCTTTTTCAACAGGTTGACCTTAAAGGGCAACATGCTCCACTCTGTCTGGTTTACAGGCAGATAAGAGCCACATCCTGGCTCTGGGTGGATGAAGGGGAAGATAAGTTGCTTTCATGGATGTGTCTGGGAAAGGGATAAATTATCTCCTTTATGGGCTCTGCTGCTCCTTGCCTGATTCAGGGCTGGTTTTGGCAGAGCAAACACGTCACAGGAGGAGATGCAGTTCATCACAGAGGGCCATTGCTCTGTGACTGGGCTGCACACTCTGTGCCCACAGCAAACGTCAGGGGGAAATGGATGGGGATGGGAAGCACAGAAAAAGAGGATCTGTGGCTTTCTGCTGCTTTTGATGTTGGTGCTAGGAGGGGACAGTGAATAATTATGCTCAGGGAGCAGAAGAATCAGTGAGATAAGGAAATCTGCTGCCCCTGCTAACAGGTATCCTTCCTAAAAATCACATCTGCTTGTTTTTGCCAGTCCTTTCCTTCCTCCAGTTTTTAATTCTGCCAGTCAGAGAGGGCAAAAGAACAAAGCAGCAGGCTGCCAGGATACCTGGGTTCATCTCCTACCTGCTTCTACTTTCTGTTTACTCCTGGGTGTGTCATTGTTTTGTTTTTCATCCTTCTGCCTTCTCAAATATGAGCAACATTTTTTTCTGAGTCTCTAAAGCTCTTTGGGAACAAGCTTTGCTTTTATTATACTTTCATATACAATGAAAACAAGCTCTCTCTCGGGCTACTACACATTCCAGCCTTATGAGCTGTGTTAGTTAGACAAGAAATGCACTGTAAATAGCAAAGCCCAGGTCAGATGGCTCTCAGAGGTTTTTTCATCAGATTTGTTCAGTCTGAAACCTAAATCTCCTTTTTCCAGAGGCTCCTTTTCACCTCCTGTGTTCCTGGAATGATGCAGAGGATCACTGGTTTCTGTAAGTCAGAGCTCAGCAGCGACAGAAAAATTGCCAGCCTTGGATCCTCTCTGTCTGTTCTAAGCCCCCAAACCCACAGTGCTGAAGGATTATGGATCAGCATCAGCACATCCCAGGTGGGTTTTTCTACCTGGAGAAATGTAGGAGTGGCCTGAGCCAGCCCTTCACTTTGGCAACTCCTTGGTTCTAAGATCACAAATATGGGTATTTAGTTACTGCAGATCAGATGATGGGTTAATGAAGAAGTTTTTACTCATTTATAACATCAGAGACTGTGACTCCACCCTTCCTTGTATTTTTTTTATGTCCTCCTCCAAGAATAAAGCATTCCTGAACACAGGTCCTCCCAGTAGCCCTGGGAAGGATGTGTCCCTGTTAGAGCAGGTGGTGATTCACCCCAGTGAGAGCTTTTTGTCCTCTGCAGAGCTCTTTCTGAGCCCTGAAAGTGCTTTTAACCAGCTCCTGACAGGATGTCAGCTGAGAATGAGAGCGATTTATACCAAAGGACTCGTGGCTTGACCTCCCCAACTGCTGAAAAAAAGCACATTTGTAAGAGCAACTGGCATAAAGGTGCTTGTTCTTAAAAAAATCCAAAAAAATACCACCCCCCCCCAAAAAAAAAAACCCCAAAAAAAAAAAACAAAAAAACAAAAACAAACAAACAAAAAAAACCCCAAACCTGACAGGTTCTGGCAGTATCTCCAGGGGCTGCACCACAAGACACTTGCACATTCTGGGCAGGCAAAAGAGCTTTCAGTTTTGGCAGGACAATGGTAAAGGATTTGCTTTCACTAAATTCAGATTCCTCCACCTGACCTGCTCATCTTTGCTGCCTGGATATTTCAAGGTGAGGAACAGGCACCTGTAGGGATTTGCTCACCCACACAAGCCTGGCTGTCTGGTGTAGAAAAAAATGAATTGAGCCATGGAGTTGCCTGTTTTGCTCTGTGCTGGCAGCTCAGAGGATTGCCTTATTGCCCAGGTAAAATCCCTAAAATCTGTTTTAGGGCAATACTGGGAGAAGCAGATCAGTCAGGTGCAAGGCAGTTTTGGTAGGAGCCAGCTCCCAGGGTCACACTCTGAGGGTTGAGAGGGAGCTCAGAGTGTCTGTGTGATCCTTGTGCCCTTATCAACTTTAGATTTCCTTATCAAATAGAACTGCAAATGGACTGAGCTTCCTGGAAAAGGAACACTGGAATTAGTGTGTTAAGTACAAAGCAAGGATTGGCAAGGCCAGCCTTTTATTTGAAGGTGATCTTGATGTTTATCAATAACCAGCAAGAGAAACACTCCCAACCACCAGAAGTGTCTGGCTTTAGTAGAATTATAGAATTAAGAAGATAATAAAGAAGATAATAATAATAAACCTCTTAGATCATCAAGTCCAAGTGTTAACCCAGCACCACCAACAAAGAACAACACATCACCTACTAGAAGATAAAAAGGAGGTCCACTGATGTGTTTTATCCAACATTTTCTAAGGAATATTCTGACTGCAGCCAATGGGAGCTAAGAGCTGATGTCTCTGGGAAGAGTTTGGAAAATTTCTATGAGCTGTCTCTCTGCATTTCCCCAGGAACTCCTGGTCAGTTAGCCAAGCACAGATGCTCTTCAGGAGGAGATGTGACAGGTTTGCCTGCACTTGGAAAAATAGACTTTGTCTACACAGCAATGGAAAAAGGCTTGAACATGTAGAATTCCACAGGTCAGAGTGGCGGTCACTCAGCTCAGTCCAGGCAGGAGCACAAACACTCTGAGGAGAGCAATCTGCTCCTTTCTGGAGGGTTAAAATATCTGTGCTGAGCTCTTTTGTACATCCATGAGGCACAGAGGGGGATTTAGGAGGGTTTCTATCCGAGCCACAAGTAATTTTTTCTGCCAGCTAAAGCAGTTTTCAGGGACAACAACCTTCAGGAGGAGGAAGATGTGGCATGCTGGCAATGACACCTGAGTCAGCACCGTGTAGTGAGCAGGGGCAGGAGGAGCTGAGATATTCCAGCTGTGTCTGCTGCCCAAACAACTCCCCAGGAAAAGTTGCCAAGGAAGGTTTAAAAATCTGTCCATTTGCACACATGGGCTCAGCTCGTGTGTGTTTGTGTGTGCAGACCACTCTGAATGACCTTAAGGTCTTCTACAACCTGGGAACTGCTGAGCTAAGCCCTTCCAGTGGCACCAGTCCTTGGAATATCCATGCAGCTGCCAAGGGAAATCAGTGGGAAAAGCCAAGTGGTGGAGCCAGGCTTCTGACTGAAAATGATGTTTGCTACCGGGACTCAAGGCTGAAAAAAAGGCTTCGAATATTGAATGCGCCATGACAAAAATTCTGTCTTCAGAAGGGGCCACTTTCAGAGCCAGAGTCCATTTCCTCTGGGTATTTGTCCTTTCATGAGTCCCCCTGATCACAAAGACTGTCTGGGAGCTCTCAGGCACCTCCTGATCTACTTTGTCCCACTGGAGGAGGAGCTGTGATCCATAGGATGGAGTTTGGCCTTTCTGCAGCAGGGATGGAATCCATTACAGTAATACCACGACCATAAGGCGCACCAGACTATAAGGCACACCCCCTGGGGGTCGGCAAATTTTGCAACTTTGTAGATCAGATAAGGCACACCGGACTATAAGGCGCACTTTTTTTTTGCAGCGAGGAGCCGCGCGGCGCGTAACAAAGTAACGAATTGCTGGCAGCTGCTCAATTTGCAAACATTTTTCAAAGATCAGTGTAGCCTTTAAATGCAGCCCCAGGCGCCCTCTCCATGTAGCAGGCCCTGGCACTCCCGCCCGCCCCTGGTGCTGGCTGGCACGGCTCAAAGCACCCGGCTCCCACCGCGCGGCCGCGCTGCGTCCCGGCTTCCCCCTGGCCAGCGGTGGTGGTGCTTCTCACCGCTCCTCACCGCTCCTCACTGCTTCTCACTGCCTCCCCCCACCTGGAGGCCACGGCTCCCATGGTTCCCAACTCAGCTCGCGGCTTGCATTTCCAGGTTTGCAAATTTCGCAACTGTGTCCATTATATAAGGCACACCAGACTATAAGGCGCACTTCCAGGTTCAGACCAAAATTTTAGTCAAAAGGGTGCGCCTCATAGTTGTGAAATTACTATATTTCCTTTGAAAGTGATGACTCTGCCTTTCGGTTGGCATTGGAATTGGGCTGTCCCTGACTTCAAAAGACTGAGGATGTCTTATCAAACATCTTCAAAAACTGTGAAAGGAAGGAAGACTGGGAAATGCCAGCCAATTTCCTCTGTTTTTCTAGCAACTTGTTTATGTTTTCCAAGTTCTACTCTGAAAAATAAGTTGGCTTGAATTAATATGTAGCATGTTTGGTTTTTGCTGTTCGTGTGTATGTGCACTTTATTTGATTCCCAGAGGTTGCCTCAGACCTGTTTTCTCAGAAAGGATTGAAATATTTCTTTTGCTATTTTCCAGCATTACTCTTCTTCTCTGGTGCAAATTTCTTATTTCTTTCTTTGCTGCAAATGAGTGCTTAATAATAAATAATTTTATAAAAGCAGACCCACCCCTTCTATTTCCTATTTAGAAGAAAAGCAACAGAAATGACTCAGAATTGAGGGGAAAACTGAGAATGGCTGTGCTATAACAGGGTAGGGGAGCTGTGTAGACTCAATGTCTCTGTTGTGTTGCAAGGGAGGAGTTGCAAGAATATTGTCACCCCAAATCCCTATACATGATATCAGAACTCAGTCCTGCATTTTGGGGATGAAAAAGAGAGCCCAGCTACAGAACCAAGTCCTCAGTCCTCATTTCTTCCAGTTTCCAGGGGATAGAGAAGGGAATCCTTCAAGAACATTCCTTGAGTTTCATTCATAGAATCATGGAATCCTAAAATGGTTTGGGTTCGAAGGGAACTTCAAAGTTCATCTCATTTCACCTCCTGGCAGGGACACCTTGCACTGTTTGCTCCAAGCCCTGTCCAACCTGGCCTTGGACACTTCCAGGGATGGGACATTTACCACCTTTCAAGACAACCTGTGCCACTGTTTCAGCCCTCTTATAAAAAAAAATATTCTTTATGTGGAGTTTGAATCCACACTCATTTAGTTTGAAACTTTCTCTTTGTTCTATCACTACAGGCTCTTGTAAAAAGTCTGTTCCCATCTTTGCAGGCAAACACTTCACCTCAGCGTTCTAAGCCTTTAACTTCTAATTTTTCAAACAAAACCAAAAAAACCCCTCTCTAAATCTTTGAAATAGAGAATTCAGCCTTTTTGGTAAAAAACCACATTTTGTTGGTTTGTTTTTCTCACTTCTGAGGCTTTCACAAAACAAACAAGCAAACAAACGACATGGAAAAGCCACTATAAGAAAACACTTCCACCCACAAAACAAACAAAAATTTGGTCACTTGGGAAAGCATCGACTCAAAACACTTGGTGTGTTTTCCACAAAATTTTAGAAGGAAGTTAAAATCCAGTCCCTGTGCTGTGCAAAGCTCAAAGTACAAGAGGTTGGATGCCAACAGGAGACCTTCAGAGGTAAAGGTCACCCAGACCCCCCATGCAGGGAATCACATTGCAGGTAGGGGTAGGATTTATGTGGCTCTGCAATCTTCCAAGGATTTAGTTAATGTCCTTCTCAGTTTGCTCTGTAGCTTACACAATTCTCCTTGGACTATCCATGTTTTTGTATCCTACACTCCCATCCCATTTTCAAACTCTAAACTTAAATTGCACTTCTTGGGATTGGTAGTGAAGGAATAATTTAATTTTCCTGGTAAAAACACTTCTGCAGGGGATGAGAATGGGATTTGCTTATCACACCCCAGCACCAAGTGTACCCAAACACAAGTGTAAGGGCTGCTTGATTTGTTTTCCTTCCCATCATTTCAAGGACAGCTTTCTGATTTGCAAGACAACAGAAGAGACTTTCTGAGAATGAGCAATGATGTTTCAATACACCAATTTTTTAACACATCAGCTCTCTGCCATTCATGTGGCAGAAGGGCAAGTTCAGTCAGGGTTGCATGGATAAAAAATATGGGTGAGAGCAGACCCAGGGATTCTGCTGAGGCTTTTGAGGAGCGAAGTTGAGAACAGGGGCTGAGAGAAGGAATTGCTGTCAAAACAGGGGAGACTGATGCATCTTTACAAAATGGTTTTGAGGGTATCCTCACAGTCAGGGAATAAAACCAATCCAGCCTTCCAGGCTTCCAATACTTAAAGAGGGTTGTAAAAAAAGAGGGAGACTGGGTTTTTACAGGGACAGAAGTGATAGGAAGAGGGGGAACATTTTTAAACTAAAAGAGGAGAGATTTAGATGAGATATTAGGAAGGAATTCTTCCCTGTGAGGGTGGGGAAACCCTGCACAGAGAAGCTGTCTCTGGATCCCTGGAGTGTCCAAGGCCAGGCTGGACAGGACTGGGATGGTGGAAGGTGTCCCTACATGGCAGGGGTGGGAGTGGATGATCTTTAGGTCCCTACCAACCCAAACCACCCCACAATTCCATGACTGTCTGCATTAGTTACACTGAGCTGTGTAAGTGAATAATATTCCATCACCTTTCTGTATGAACCACAGCCAGCCACAGAACAACCTGGAGGATGTTTATCTTGGGAAAAATGTTCCTGCAGGGCATGGGAGTGTTTGCAGCATCCTCTGGCCCATGTCCTTTCTGCAGTGCAGAAATGAGCAGCCACCCTTCCACAGCTTCTTGTTGAGGTCCTGGTTTCTCTTTTCCTTCATCTTTGTATTTATACCTTCCTCCTCCAAGGCCTCAGCAAGCAACAGTGAACAAGCTTGGCTGGGGAGCAAACCAGGGTGGGACAGAGGCAGCAGGGACAGTTTCTGTTCCCCTGCCCAGCCAGGACTCTCCCCAGAGCACTATTTGGAAGCCTACCAGCTCTTGGGCTTTAATTTATTTTTCTTTTGGTCAGATTTTCCCCATCTCTCTTTAGTTTTCTTCTCTTTTTAGAGAGGTGTGTTGGCTTTGGTAGGACAGGCTAACCCTGTCTGTAACAGGAAAGGCAACAAAAGTGTGGCTGCAAGCAGACCCCAGGGGAGAGGTCCAAGCACTTGTAATATCCCTCTTCAGATATTTTCCAGCTTCCAGTTATTTTCAGAAGTTTGTCTCGCTGGGAGCCCCTGAGGGATCTCTCTTTTCAATACTTGTGTTCCACAGCCTGAGACCAGACGTCTCAATTGGAGACACAGCCTCTTAAGCATTCATATTTAATAACACTTATTTTTTAACTCCATTAAAACGTGCTAGGAAGTGGATTCTCTCCACCAAACAGGAGGGAAGTGGTTTTTGAAGAGTGACTGCTAGGCAGAGCTCTGAGCTGTGTTGACATGTGTATGTTAGAGCTTCATCTTTAACCTCTGTCCTCATGGAGCCAGCTGGGAGATGAGGCTGGAATTAACCTTTCCCCACTGCAGGACACCCACAGCTCTCTGCTTACTGGAAAGTTTTCTTTTTGCCCTTTTCTAATCACAGTGATTCTCTGCAGCTGTTGGCATCTTCCTGCTCCTCCTGTTAACACGAGGTTTGGAAGGAGGGTCTCTTTTCAGGAAGGCAGCTGTTTTTTCTCATTCCTCCACTTAATTGGGATTTAAGCTGCTTCTACAATCAGAAATCACTTTGGGCTCCCTGTTGAGGACTCATCTGAGTTAGAGTTCCACAAGGGGAAGTGATGCTCAGGCCCTGCTCACAGTCAGGGTTTGCATTCTGCAGCCAGCTAATATTTGCTGGAGCTGGTAGAAGTTTGTTACGCACAGAAATGTGTTTTTGACAGTTTTTCTGCATTCTCATCTTTGGCATTGGCCAAACTTAGAGGGAGCACCCAAACCAAGAGCTGGATCTGGCCACCCCCATAGATATGATCAACAGCTGAGCATGAACCAGGAGCAATGGGCAGGAAGAACAGACAGATAAAGCTCTGAGATTACAGTAATTTCACATTATAAGCCACACCATTTTGACTAAAATTTTGGTCCGAACCCAGAAGTGCAGCTTATAATCAGGTGTGGCTTATATATGGACAAAGAATGAAAAGTTGCTGTTTTAGTTTGGAGGACAGGTGTCTGCTGAGAAAGGCAGGAGCTTCTCTTTGAAATGGAGAATGTAAACCCCCTCCTTCCAAATTATTGTAATTTTGAAATCAAGGGGCTTTCAGGCAAGGATATGAGAATTAGGAATAACAGTTCTTTTTTCTAGGGAAATTAAAATAGAAATACAGCACTACAAAGAACAAACCCCAAACCCTGACACAGTCAGAGTACAGCCTGACACCCGTCAGGCAGGGTGTTGGCAGCAGTCCCATTCCATGGTGGCTGCATCCTCCTGCAGTGACAGATGTGGCTCAGCTGGAGCAGTGCTCCTGTACAAGGTGCAGTTTCCCTCTAAAGCTCCAGTGGGGATGTGGAGAAATCCGGTTTTCCTCTGGAGTCCAGTGAAGAAAGGGGCTCCCTTAGTGTCCCAAACCCTCTGTTTTTATCTTGGTAAGAAATGTTGGGCTCTTCCCCCTGGCTGGAGCAACTCCCAATGGGATGCAGTAATTTTATCAGTGCCAGAGTGGGACTCAATGGCCATGAGCAGAAAATGACTGGCTGGAGGAAGGATGGGTTGTGAAAAGATAAAGAACACTGCCCCAGCTGGTTTATAAACCATGGCCATGAACAGGAGATATCCCATGGAGATAAAGAACACTGCCCCAGCTGGTTTATAAACCATGGCCATGAACAGGAGATATCCCATGGAGATAAAGAACACTGCCCCAGCTGGTTTCAATGGATGCCCATTAGCAGAATATCTCCCACAGAGATCAGGATCACTGCCCCACCCTCAACAGATGGTGACAGAACAGATACCTTTGATCACACTCTGTGTTGTAACGTGTGGCTTATAATCATGAAATTACTGTAAATTCTTTCTCCATTTTAAATTTGTGTAAACTCTTCTTATTCTCTTCTGCCTTAATGACTGTGGTGCTGCAGCTCTCCAGTATGGCCCTGTTTGTATGACAGCAGCAGTAAGGAAAGTCATCCTTTCAAGGCTGAATCCAGTTTTGCAGCCAGCTGGAAAATACCAGCACAGGGTTGCTGCAGAGGCAATGTCTGGACCACATTTTAAATTCAAAATGTACCCTGAGCTCATGAAAAACTCACCTGGTGTTACTTACTGGGGCAAACAGAGGCAGAACCTGCTCCACACCACTGGGTAGTTACAGGTCAGGAACTTCAGATGTATTCTGAGAGCTGGGAAAGGGAGAAATGAAATAGTAACCCCACATTTTCAGCAAGTTTTATTGTGCTTTGTTAGTGTTTATTGTTCATCTTCAGCCACTTGGACTGCTGTATGAGATTCTTGGGTTTTGTCTGTAAAGAACTGAGAATTTATAGGAAAAAATATTGAAGCAAAAGTAACATTAGATTCTAAATCCCACTGGAGTCAAAGTTTTCCTTATTTTATATGCAGACTATTTGGAGCATAAAACACTGGGGAGTTTTCAACATTCAGTTGTTTCAGAAATATCTGGACTTTTCCCTGCTGTAACATAACTGTGGAAAAGGAGCTGCACTGAGCAGCTTTTCACCATGAAGACCCTGGAAGGAAGGTGAGAGGTCTCTGTAGCCACCCCTACACCTCTCAATCCACCAGTGCTCCATCTCTGTCAGTGGAAAAGGCTTTGCTGGGAAGGGAAACACATTTCTCTAGGGAACAATCTCAAAGGATGATTAGATAATGAGGGGTGGGCAAGCTCAGGGTCATGGTTTGTGGAGCTCCTCAGTGTAGACCTGAAGCCTGGAAGTTTTGAACTTTCTGTGGTTTCTGGGACTAACCCCCAGGAGAACACTGTTTTTGACTGGAGGCCTTGGAGAAGCTTCCAAATTTGAGTAATAGAGTTAAAATCACTGGTGTGTAGTTAAATAGAAGTGTGTGATTTCACATGGTGAAGGGTTTGAAATGTGAGGTTTTTAGAATATAGTAATAGGTAATGGGATGGAATAGAATAGAATAGAATAGAATAGAATAGAATAGAATAGAATAGAATAGAATAGAATAGAATAGAATAGAATAGAATAGAATAGAATAGAATAGAATAGAATAGAAGTTCTTGGATGTTGTCTCTTCTTCCTTCTTGTTTCTTCTTCTTAGTTTCAGGTAGAAGTTTTTGGATTAGACAGTTGGTACCACAGTGTGAGTCGTGAGTGTTTGGTTATTGAGTCAAAAGTATAAATAATATAGTTATTAGTTTTTAATTGAAGTTAGCCTTTAAAAAACAGTGTTAACTAGCTAAATCTTTTTCCATTTTCTCACTTTTAGCATATTAGCTACAAGGGCTGAAGAACTCTCTGTACTTTAAATGAGAATTAATAAACAACCAAGTGCAAACAAAAAAAATTCCATCTCTCAAGTTTCAATCCTAACTCTAAGTGAAAACAAAAGAAAAAAGAAGGCAGCCACTAACATGCACAGCCACCAACATGGACCCAGACTGCAAACACTCCCCAGACAAACTTCCCAAAGTGCCAAAATCAAGGGCCAAATGTCTTGTCTTCCAGAGGAGAGCTGTGGAAATGATTCACACCATTTAATAGATGACAGGAAGGTCTCTGCCACTGTGCAAGGCAGATAATGTGCCATGGAGCCAGGGCAGGACAGACCCAGAGGGTTCCTCCTCTGCACCTTTATCAGGGCTGATACAAGCATGAATATGCCCAGAGGATGGTTTGGGAGCTGGCACCATCCCTTTAGCACTTGCTCAAGAGGATATAACCACAAACTCTTCCAGATCTCCCTTTTCCATGCAATCAGTTTTCAAAAGCTCTCCTCCTCATCACCCAGCCTGGCAGGGTTAAGCACCTTGGAGGAGGCTGGAATGTTTTTAATCCCACTGATTTATTAAAATTGTCTAAAGATAGCCAGCTGCAACAGATAAAACTGCTGCCCTCTGCACTTCAGAAAGCTCCTCCCTGAGCCAGCTCTGCACAGAAAACACTGGCAGTGGCTGAGAGACCTCTGGAACATGGTGTACCTGTGCTGCCCAAATCCATCCCTGGCCACATTTCCAGCTGGGCTGCCTTCTGCCAGCCCTGGCATCTTCCTTGGTCAGAGGATTCGTGGACAGAGGTGTTGTGGTGGCAGTGGAGGTGAGCATCAAGCTGCTCCCAAAAGGATTTTAAGTTATAGAGGCAGGAGTGGAAACAACAACAACAAAAAACGTTCCTGGCAAAGTGAGACAGAGGGATTTTTATTTATCCCTGAAGGGGAAATTTTGGGAATTTGTGCGTCTGTGTGTGCATGCACACACACACACACAAACACAGAGTGGTTTGGAGTCTCTACCTGATGATGTGGAAGACAAAAAGGGTTCACAAATGCTTTACTGCCCTTCAAATCCCTGCTGTGATAAGATCTTAGTGGTGCTTTGCTCTTGCCCTCCCAGCTGCACTCCCTGGACCACCAAAAGAGCTCTGGTGGATGCAGTGCTGCAAATCCTCACCCTTCAAAATCAGTGTTTGGGGCTGGGGAAAGAGGCAAAAAAGGCATCCAAACTTCTACCCTGCACATTATCTGCCTGTAATAAATGGTCACACAAGGCAGAGTTCAGAGATCTCTGCACTCCAGGCCAAACCACGGCTCTGCAGGACGTGTCAGCTTTGATTTGTGCCTGTCCAGAGCCCACCAGAGACAAAAGACAGTGTCAGGAGTAATGGAATGAGCGTGGCAGGCAGACCCAGCAGTGCTCTTATCAGCTGGGGGAGGCAGAGCAGATCCCAGGAGCAGAGCAGACCAGGTACCAGGAACCAGATCTTAAGGTTGCATTCCTCACATACGTGGGATTGCCTGCAGTCCCCCCTCAGTTTTCTTTTGCAAATTGAAAATCTAAAATCTGCAAGGGGAAATAAAAATGTCTCAGTGAATAAAAGGTAATTAATTTTCTGCGCTGTATTAATCTATAAAGTAATACAGCACAAAGAAATCCTTAGCCCAGCTTGGAGGGAGTGTATTGTTTAAACCCCAGGAGAAGAAATGTTTAATTTAATTTCACAGGTAGCTATTTTGCAAAATCTCTGAGGGAGGAAACTGCCAATACCACCACTCCAGGAATTTGACACGATATAATTTATGTTGCCTTTGTACTGAGAGTCCTGAGAATGTTGCACACACATGTGGGCACCCACACACGCCCACAGAGAAACCCTCCCGTCAACTTCCAACCCAGCAGCACAAAAGGAACCGGGGGGAAATGGCAAAGAGAGGAGGAGTTGGCCAAAGTCTCAACACAAGCTGTGCTGAGCCAGGAGAGGGATTTCTGGTATCCCCTGCCCCCGTGCTGGCTCTTCCCTTGGGATCACATTGCTCTCCTGCCTGCCTTTATTTTTGTAAAGATTAGGGCACAAACAATGTCTACAGGAATTATAGAATCACATCACCAGTTCAGCTCCTGGTGCTGCTCAGACACCCCAGCAATCCCACCCTGTGCATCCCTGGGAGTGTTTTCCAAATGCTTCTGGAGCTCTTGGAGCCCATTCCCTGGGGAGCCACCACCCTCTGGAGGAAGAATCTTTCCTCATATCCAGCCCAAACCTCCCCCAGCTCAGCTCTGTGCCATTTTTTACCACTTTTGGTGGCCTGTCAGAATGGCACAACCATGCCAAGACTGCACAGCCTGTGCCCAGTGCTGATGCCACCAGAATTCACAGGGTAGGACAGGGCACCTCCACCCACATTTCACTCTCCCACCCATCCCAAACCTGAGGGAGCTTGCTGTGAACAGTGAGAGGTTTCTCTTTGCATGGACAGAAAGCACTAATAATGTCACAGGCAGCCTAAAACTTTAATCCAAGCCCCAAGGGCTGTGAGGGTTCAGTGCTTTCTGGCAGAAGTTTTATATCATTAACTCCTCTGGGGTTTGATTTACCCTTATCTTAAAATGGGAAGAGCCTTTTTCCCACGTTATTCCCATGTTTTTTTCCCATGTTATTCCCACCAGTCAGTGATCAGACCTGCCAAAAGATGGGATGTGGTGTTTAGGGATGTGCTCTAGTGGGGACTTGGCAGTGTTGTGTTAATGGTTGGACTCAGGGATCTTGGGGGTCCTTTCCATCCTCAGTGATTCCATGATTCTGTGATGTCTCACACATGGAGTGGTGGCCTTGCAGGACTGATTTCTTCCTTCTCTCCTGCTGTAACTGCTTGTCTTTTCCTCCAAAATCCCAGCAGCCATCCCCAGCCGGGGTGAGCTGGGAGTTCTGTTTGCACATTGACATCATGGAATCATGGAACTGTCCAGGTTGGAAAGAACCTAAAGGGACACCTGCCACTATCCTGTAAGGGTGGGGGTGTTTTGCACCCCTTAATTAGTCTGGAGTCTCTTCTTTAGCTCTTAAAGAAAATAGTCCAATAGAGCATTAACACCTATATTATTTATACTTTTATCCCAATAACCAAATTCCCTCAGTGTGACACTGACTGACCAACCAGAAACTGCCTGAAACCATGGAGGAGGAGGAAGATGAGCACCAAAAGAGACACCACCCAAAATCCTCCATCTTGTCCCATACCTGTTACTGCATTATAAAAACTCCAAATTTAAACCCCTTCACCATGTGAAATCACACACTTTTATTTAACTACACCCGTGTGATTTTAACTCCATCACTCAAATTTGGAGCCTTCTCCAAGACCTTAGGTCAAAAGCAGCACTAAAAGCTCAAAAAAATCTGTGTTTGTGGGATCCAACACTATCCCAGGTTGTTCCAAACCCTGTCCAACCTGGCCTTGGACACTTCCAGGGAAGGGACAGCCACAGCTTCTCTGGGCAGCCTGTGCCAGAACTCACCACCCTCCGAGTGAAGAATCTTTTTCTAATACCTACATTTCTCCTTTTTTAGTTTAAAATTGTTCCCCCTCATGCTATCACTATCTGCTCTGTAAAAGTCCCTGCCCACCTCTTTCATAAAGTCCTTTCAAGTACTGGAAGTTCACAGTAAAATCTCCCTTGACCCTTTTCTTCTCTGGGCTGAACAACCCCAACTTCTTCATTCTATGTCCTCAGCAGAGGTGTCCAGCCCTGGAATCATCGTGGTGACCTCCTGTGGACCTGCCCTGGTAGATCCCACACCTAACAGAGGAGTGGTGACACTAAACCCCCCATCAGCTGGTATTCCAGGCTCAGGGAAAGGCACAGGGAAGCCTCAGGAAAAGCCACATTTCTCAGCCCCAAGCTGATCCTGCAGCCTGGGGTCTGCAGAGCAGACACTGCCCTCCCATTACAGCCCCATGATGTGATTTCCATCAAGTGTTCACAGGAGTTTCTTGCCAAGATCCGTGCTCTGATCCTCCCTGCCAAGTCGTGTCAGGGTGGGACAGCTCAGCCCACATCAGTCCCTGTGCTGGAGAAGGGACTTCAGGGACTGGGGGTTATGTCCCAGGGGCATCCACTTAGCTCCTCTAATCCCTTTCCATTCCACAGCTGTCCCATGGCACTGTGCCACCCGTGAGCTCGTTGAGTGTGAAAGTCTCTTGCTTCACAGCTAGCTTTGCAAAATCTACCCTGCTCCTGCTCCAAGATAAACAGAGAAACCCAAGCAGCCTGTGAGAGCAGCCTCCTGATGGGAGAGACCTGAGAGGGCAGATTAGAAAATAAAAGGAGCAAGAAATGTGTAAGCCCTGGCCAAATTGTGACTAAGGCAGAGATAGGATAACGGCTTTGGGTTCTTTGAAGAGCACAAACACCACGATGGGAGAGCAGATACAGTGAGATGGAGGGGGCTGAGCAGAGAAAAAACATTTGCTGTGGGTTAGGGGATGATGTGAGGCCATGAATGAGGCTCAGAGGGAGGAGGAGAAGGAGCCCTTTGGATGCTGTCCATCCCAGGCTGACCTGGATCAGATGGGAGAAGGCAGGGAAAGGAGGGAGCTGCTGCTGTGGTTTCTGGGAGCAGGGCTGGGTTTGCTCATTCCACACCTGGCTGCAGCTCCAGGGAGGGGAATTTCCTCCTCTGCCCTGCTCAGGTGGGACCTCACCTGCAGAGCTGCCTCCAGCCCTGGGGTCCCCAACATCAGAAGGACCTGGAGGTGCTGGAGCAAGGCCATGGAGATGCTCCAAGGGAGCCCCTCTGCCATGGAGCCAGGCTGGGAGAGCTGGGGGTGCTCACCTGGAGAGGAGAAGGCTCTGGGGTGACTTTCCAGTGCCTAAAGAGGCCCTACAAGAGAGAGGGGAACAGCCCTTTTGGCAGGGCCTTCACTGATTAGACAAGGGGTGACGGCTTTAAACTAAAAGAGGTTCCATTTATATATATATATTTATTTTTTTTTACAATGAGAATGGTAAAACTCTAGCACAGCTTGCCCAGAAAGGTGGTGGATGCCCCATAACTGGAAAGATTTGTGGACAGATTGGACAGGGCTTGGACCAACCTGGTCTAAAGATGTCCCTGCCCATTTCAGGGGGTTGGACTGGAGGGCTTTGGAAGGTCCCTTCCATCCCAAACTGCTCCATAACTCTCTGGTTTAACTAAGCACAGCTTGCACAGTTTTCCTGCCACATCTGGGACACAAACTGTGCCTTTCCTGACACATCTGGGACACAAACTGTGCCTTTCCTGACACATCTGGGGCACAAACTGTGACTTTCCTGCCACATCTTGGGCACAAACTGTGCCTTTCCTGCCACATCTGGGACACAAACTGTGCCTTTTCTGCCACTTCTGGAATACAAACTCTGCCACAGGGCTGAGTGATGAAGAAATGGTAAAAAAACCCTCTTCTGTAAATAAAATACCTCTACCTTTAAAAGAATTTGGCCCCAGATGTATGAGATCTCTGAATGCTCAGGGTGTAACCTGTGCAGCCAGCCCTGGCAGAGCACCAGTCCCTGCAAAACAGTGATTATGTTACAAAATAATCCCCATACTTTAATCAGTTCTTAATTAAGAGGTGCCTCAGAACTAAAAGAGCACATAGCATTTAAATCCCTTGGTGCATTGCACCAAGAAATCATCCTGCTGTCTGCAATCCCTGGAAGCCACAGCTTTCCAAGGGGGCAGTGAGTGAGTATTTCTCAGGCAGTTCTGAAGCCAATGTGACAGCACATTTAAATAACATTTAAATAGGGCTGCTGAGAGATCTAGTTTTTGCTTTTCAGCCTACCAAATCAAAGAAAGTGAACTTGACAGAGAAAAAAAAAAAAAAAAAACCCCTCCAGGATTTCCAAGCTCTGTAGAAAATCACCAGGAGCATTTTTGTGAAACTTGGCTCCAGAGCCAAATCTGCAGCCTAAGCTCAGGCATCTGGGAGCAGTTTCACTGCTAGGATATTGCAGTGAAAATTGTTTCAGCGAGAAAGTCAATGTAATACCAGAGGAAATAGAAGAATTGGTGTTGCTAAGCCTTTCAATTTGATCACATGTGTGTTTTGGATGTAAAGCCCCAGCTGCTGCAGTAATGGTTTGTCTTGGAGTTCCTAGAATTATACTGCAGTTGTAGCATATTTGACTGCAGAGAAAAATGGCAAAACAGGACAACTTCCCCATCAGAAGGCAAATAAATGTCTTGGGCAGGGCTTCAGCAGTCTTTAAAACAGAGTGTGACAGAACTTAAACAGGAGGAAGAGGAGATGCAGCAGCACATGGGGATCAACAGAGATACCAAAGGGTCATCTCTAACCTTGGACAGAAGTTTTACCACCAGCCTGGGCACAAATATTTGCTTTTCACCTTCCAACCTCTTTAATCTTAGAGGAAAAATTATCCATGATGGAAGGAGAGAGAATGGAGAACTCTGAGGGGTTTTGGAAGTGCAAAGCCCTTCACCAGAGGGCTCTTCCCTGCAGAAGCACAGAGCAGAGCTGTCAGTGCCCTTTGCAAGGGCTTGTAGAGAGAGGTGGAGGCAAAATCCATTGAAACAGAAGTTTCTGGGAGACCACAGCGAGACAAAGTGTGTGAAACAAGGCACCTGTGCAAGCATCATCCAGAATAGCCTGGGGTGGGCACAGAAAAGGTGAAACTTTTTATTCTCATTTCTTACCATCAGATTGAGGGGAATCTCCCTCTGTGCTGTGAGACAGCAAGAGCTGGGAGCACCTCTGCTCTCAGAGCCACATCCTCCCCCAGGCACTGACAGGGCTGGGAATTAGGGCTCTGGGTTGATGAGAGGCAAAGACAGCCTGGGATGGATGATTTTTTTAAAAAAATTTTTTTCCATGCTGTAAAGGTATCAGCAAATTGTTTCTGCTCGTTCAGTCTGGGAAAAGAGCTGGAGCTGAGAGCAGAGGGGCTCTCTGCAGCTCGGGGGGATGCAGTGTAATTCAGACAGCGTGGGAAAATCCTCAGAGCTGCCCTGGAGAGAGCAGGAGGAGGTGGCTGGGGCAGGACGTGGCTTTCCTTTCCAGGAGGTCTCTGAGGGCAGGTTACACAAACATCTGTCAGCAGGACCAGAGCTGATCCTGCCTTGGGGGATGTCATGGGCTGAGTGACCTCTGCAGCCCCTTCCCACCCTGTGGGGCTGAGGGCAGGGGGGGCTCTGTGCAATAAACCCTTCCTGGCTGTAGGGAAGTGTTGGAGTTTAAAGTTTGGGAGTTTTGAGCTTTCTGTGCTTTCTGGAACTGGCCCCCAGCAGAACACTGCTTTTGGCTTGAGGCCTTGGAGAAGGATCCAAATTTGAGTGATGGTGTTAAAATCATGGGTGTGTAGTTAAATAGAAGTGTGTGATTTCACATGGTGGAGGGTTTGGAATTTGGGATTTTCAGAATACAGTAACAGGTATGGGATAAGATGGAGGATTTTGGTTGTTGTCTCTTTTCTGTCTTCTTCCTTCTTCTCCGTGGTTTCAGGCAGTTTCTGGTTGGACAGTCAGTGCTGCACTGCAGGTCACAGGTGTTTGGTTATTGGGTCAAAACTATGAATAATATAGATGTTAGCTCTTTATTGGACTGTTTAGCTTTAATAGACCTTAGATTCAGCTCCACATTGCTCACTTTCAGCTGGTAGCTACAAGTGTTGCAGAACTCTCTGTACTTTAGATTAAATATAATAAAAAACCAAGCCCAAACACGAGAAAATTTGTTTCCTTTGTGTTTTTAATCCTGAGTGAGTGAAGGCAGAAGGAAATGAAGACAAGCCCCTAATTAAGTGTGCACCTAACCCATTCACAGGGAAGGATTTGTGTGGCAATCCTTTCCTGGGTGCAGGCAGCACCATCACGAGTCCCACAGTTGGGTGAGTGATGTGGGTGAACAATTTGGGACTCATTGGTGTCTGCAGCTCTGTTCAGCTGCATTTTGTGCTTCTTTGCTGCACAATCCATGGATTTCACCCTGGAGAGGCTGGGCTGAAAGAGGGAGAACTGAGGTGAGGATGTCTTAATGTGCAAACATGCATTCTGTGGATTCCCTGGGGTTGTGCTCTCTGCTACCTCCCAAGGATGGGCTGGGAATCACCTCTGGATGACTTTGGGTGAGCTGACAGCCAAAACAGGACACAAAGAAGAGCAGGAAATTGAAAAAAGTTTAGGTGCTGCCACCAAGACAAAGCAATTTGACCATGCAGAGTGATGATGCAAACCTGGAAAAGCTGTGGCTGCCCCTGGGTCCCTGGGAGTGTCCAAGGACAGGTTGGATGGGGCTTGGAGCAACTGGGATAGTGGAAGGGTCCTTGACCATGGCATGGAATAGATGAGCTTTAAAGTCTCTTCCAACCCAAATCATTCTGTGATTCTGTAATTACAGCCTTGTGATCAAGCAGCCCTCTTTTAGGAGTGCCCAAACACTATGAAAGCCCTGATCGAAAATTGCCAAAGGTCTTAGGAACCCTTGGGACCTGTAGGAGCCATAGGAGAAACTTCATGCAATGGAAACATCCTTCCATTGCAGCAGCATCTCCCCATGAGCTGGGAGCACCCCTCAGAGCCCACACAGCGAGCTGAGGGTGTCCCCTCCGAGGGATGACAGATCCGGGCTGTGCGTGCGCCCTCGGAGGGAAGGAACTCAGGGTGGAGCCCAGGGAAACAATCCCAGTTCGTTGGGGTGATTAAACCGCGCGTTGGATTAGAGCACCGGATCAGGTCAGATTAAACAATGAGGTCAGAGGACGGAAAGGAGCCATCTGTGCCTTGTGCAGGGCTGGGGCTGCTCTGGGGATGGAGTGTGACCCGACATCCCACAGCCTGTGGCTGTCACCGCGGCCACCACTCCCTTCTGGCTGCATCACTCAGCTCCCTCCTGCGAGGAATGCTGTGGGAAGCAGTGCTCTGCCCACATCTAATCAGCTCCTGATAGGAAAATACCCCTGATAGGAAAATACCCCTGATAGGAAAATACCCCCCACTGTCACAGTCGCCTTCCCTGTCTCTGCTTCTTCTGTCACCTGGGGAAGTCTGATGGAATGGAGCTTCCTTCACTGGGAATTGCATGGCCAGGACAGGTAGGAATGGACAGGAGGGGCTGTGGAGGGTCCATCCTCCTGTGCTCAGTGCAGGAATGGAGGGCACAAAGAGTTGCAGAGGTGGGAGAAACACCTTCCTAAGGAAATTCTGCAATTCCAAGTGCACTTCTCACCTTTGATTTACACAGTGAGATGTTCCTTGGAGTCATGAGGTCTTCTCTTTTCCTTCTCCCAGCCCTGAGCTCTCAGCCTGGAGAGAGATGTTTGATTTTAGGGAATTTTTGCTACTTCTCCCTTGGCCTCCTGCATCCCCAGGCACAGCCCTGGGGGACAGTGGGAGGATGTTTGGAGCAGGGAGACTCTGGATCTCCTTCCAATTAACTCTGCTTGAATTTATTGCTGTGTTTATCCACTATCCCTGGTCCTTTCCATTTCATAGAATCATTTAGGCTGGAAAAGATCTTTAAGATCATCAAGTCCAACCATCAACACATCACCACCACCATGTCCCCCATAAAATAATGTCCTCAAGTGCCCCATCCACATGGTTTTGTAACACTTCCAGGGATGGAGACACCACAACTTCCCTGGGCAGGCTTTTCCAATTCTTTACAACCCTTTCCATGATTGTTTTTTTTCCCAGTATCTAATCTAAACCTTCCCTGGTGCAACTTGAGGCCATTTCCTCTCATCCTATCAACTGGTACCTGGGTGAAAATTATTGTCCCTCACTTGGTTCTTTTTGGTGTTTTTGTCCCAGGAAGAACTGCAGGGACTTGACCAAGCTACCTGAACACAACTGATGCCACTGGAGATGTCCCAGAGCACCTTCAGTGTCCACACAGGAGTGGCAGATGTGGCACAAGACCACGGGAGACCTGCATCCTTTGAGTGGCACTTTGGTGCCTGGGAAGGCTCTGGGGATCTCTGGTGTCATTGAAGCATGACTTAGAAATTTTATAATTTGCATTATTTAGAATTTTTTCTGATATTAATTTTATTTTTTTAGTTTATTTTCAGGGTGGATTTAGACCAGTCCAGGAGGAACTGTGGAAAGAGTGAGAAGCTGCAGATATTGTACAACCGTCGCCTTCTTCCCCCATCCTTCCCATGGCCTAACGTTGATTTTTAAATGCTGCTGACAACTTCATTCTTTGTGCCTGCCATTGGCAGTTTTCTCCTGTCATTATTCATAACGACCCTGGGCTGCTGGCAAGGGCTGATAGAGTCAGGCTGGAGTTTCCCAGGAAGCATCACAGGGCTTCCAAAAACTCTGAATTAACAAAGACGGCAAAAACGCTTCTCCAGAGGGAGGTGTGTGGAGAGGATGGGTCAGGACCCTCCCTTGGTGTCAGCAAAGTTCACCATGAGCTGTCCCCTGCCCTGTGTCCCTCTGCTCTGCCCCATTTCTGCAGGGGAACACGTGTGGCTGTTTGCAGCCCAGAGCTCCGTTGCTGTGGGAATTATCGACCGTGAGGTGCACTGGAAAAAGCCCTAATCTCCTTCCTGCCAAACTTTGTGCTTATCTGCAAACCAAAAAGGCCATGTTGGGTTCTTGCCTTTTCTTTTTTTTTTTTTTTTTTTACCCCTTCTCTTTTAGGACTTTGGTGATTTACGAGTTTACAGAGTCACAGTTTTTCTTTCTTCACTTGCCACCTCTTTTGGCATTGAGTGTGAGCCAAAAGAAGGAGGAGATCTCTCTTAAAGCCTGTGTGATTTCAGTGTCTTTGAGATGATTTGAAGGGGCTTTAGATGCTTTCTGAAGCAGTACAGCTCCAGAGGCTTTCTCCTCACAGCTTCATCTGGCCAAGGAACCAGTTTGGGGAAGAGAAGAATGTTGGCTATAGAACCAGAAAAGAACAACTATCCTCAGGAGATGAAGGAAAATAGAAATCTTGGTTTGCTTTTGCCCAGAGAAGTTGTGGATCCCCTGCCCTGGAAGTGTCCAAGGCCAGGTTGGATTGGGGCTTGGAGCACCCTGGGGCAGTGGAAGTGTCCCTGACCATGGCAGGGGTGGCACTGGATGATCTTTAGGCCCCTTCCAACCCAAACCATCCTGTGATTCTATAAAAACCATGGAGATGTTTGAGTCTCCATCCTTCAGCGTGCACAGGTGTGAGAAGGCAGATCTGGGAATGGCTGCAGTCCACCAGAGACCAGAATGTGAGAGAGAATAGAATGTGACAGAGAACAGAATGTGACAGAGACCAGAATGGGACAGAACAGAATGTGACAGAGAACAGGATGTGACCCTTCATGGCCCCATCCCACCACGCCAGCATCAGCAGCATCCTCCAGATACCCCTTCCCAGGCAGTGGGAGTGCCTGGGGAATGCCCACACATCAGGTGTAGAATCATTCAGGCTGGAAAAGAGCACTGAGCTACTCCTCTTGCCTTGTCCAGAATCTCTCTCCAGCTCTCCTGGAGCCCCTTTAAGCACTGGAAGGGGCTCTAAGGTTTCCCTGGACCTCTCTCATCTCCAGCCTGGACACTCCCAACTCTCTCAGCCTGTGTGAGAAAGGTGGACAGAATTTTTTCAAGATCATTATTCAGAGCTGGACAAACCAAACCAGCTGGTTGCCAATCCCCTCTGCCATGCCCTCTCTTTCCAAGGCATCACATCTCAGCAGCTGCTCTGTCCCTGGCCATCCCTGCCTGCCCCTTCTCTTAGAAGCCCTGAATGCAGGAGGGAAGCCCTGGGCAGGCAGGAGCAGGTCAGACCTCTCAGATCACTGAGCTGAGGGGCAGCTCTGACTCTCTTTGCTGGTGTCTTGTCCAACTCAGCTCTGCTCTTTCAAAGCACCTGCAGAGGTCTGAGACACCTTTCATCAAAGCCCTCATGCTGCTTGCCACCCCTGCAGAAAGAACATTAACCTCTGAACCAGCTTTGGGTTATTTTATCCCCTAAATCAAAAGGGTAGCACAGAGAGCTGCTACAGCAGAGTCCTGTGCCCTCTTTGTCAGAGGACAATTCTGCAATGACCCTCACAGAAATTTCTTATCAAGCAGGTTCAAAGCAGTCCTCAGTGGGGTCTCAGACTTGAAGGGACATCATAAAAAAGGGGGCAGAGGAATGAAGAGATCTGGAAGCTGCTCTGCTGGGCAGGCTGATGAATTGTCCTGCCTGTCCTTCATCATGGTGATGCAGTAACTCATCAATTTACTTCTTTTACCTATCATCCAAATTTACCTGCTCTATCCTAACTTGCAGAGCCATTCAATGTTGTGCAGCACCTGTGAACACAGATAGGTCTTAAGTAGAAAATTTTCCTTAAGTAGAAGGGGTTTTTTAAATAGAAACAAAGGTGCAATGTTTATCTTGAAAGGCTGAGAGAAGTGGGGTTGTTGAGCATGGAGAAGAGAGAAGCTTTGAGGAGATCTCAGTGTGGCCTTCCTGTAATTAAAGGGGCCTATGAAAAGAGGGAGACTGATTTTGCACAGCTAGATATTAATAGGACAAGGGGAGCATTTTCAAATAAGAGATTTAGTTTAGATATTGGGAAAAAAATCTTCCCTATGAGGGTGGGGAGGCCCTGGCACAGAGAAGCTGTGGCTGCCCTTGGATTTCTGGAAGTGTTCAAGGCTGGGTTGGAGCACCCTGGCATGGTGGGAGGTGTCCCTGCCCATGGCAGGGGGTGGAACTGGATGATCTTTAAGGTCCCTTCCAGCCCAAACCATTCAGTGATTCCAGAATTCTGTGTTCTCAGGCTGACAAATGTCCTCCCACACAGATGAAGGGCAGGTAAGGTGGAAATCAAGGTGTCATCTCTCTCATTTGAGGTCCCAGACTGGAGCAAAGGGATGCCAGTATTCAGTTTTCCATCACTCAGCCTTTACTCCCACCTGGAAATCTCTCCCTGCTCTGGAACCCTCTGCCTGAGCCATGAGGGTGTCAAGCAGGAGAGCTTTTCACAGCTCTTCTTTCACCCTGAACAAACCTTTCCTGGGGTGTCCTGAGCTAACCTGAGCTTTTATCCCATCCCACATTTTCCCTCTGTGTGGTGCCAGGATAAGAGGACAAATTTCACTGCAATAAACGGCCAGTTTTTCTTTTACATGTTTATCTTTTTGTGCCAGTTTCCTGATAATTCATTTCTTATTTGGAAGGGCTGGCACCAGAATAAACCACACCCAGTTATCTTTGGGTTTGCAGAGAATGGATGCTCCCCCTTTCCCCCTCCTTCTTGTCAACGAATTAAAAGCACACCATCTTCTGATGCACAAATTGCTCTGTCAGATATAATGATTTTTATCCTAGCTCTTAATTTGCTTAATATGTTAAGGCTGGTGCCAAATTCACTCTTGCTCTGATAGTCAATTGCTCATGTTCAAGCAAAGTGGGTGTAAATTGATAATCTTCCTGATTAACTTGCTGGGACAGTCTGCAGAGCTGAGGCTTTGGGGAATCAAGCTCAAGGCTTGAATTTCTGCACAAATTCAGCTTGCACAGGCTGTCAAGAGATGCTGTGGTAGTTCATCAGTTTGGGCCCTGGTCTTTTTGGCATCTCAGGATGCTGAGTGCTCTGCTGGATGAAGGCTCAGTCCATGGGAAAACCCCATTTCTGTCTAGGGAAGGGAAGGAAGAATTCTTCCAGAGGTTAATCCTGTACACAGAATTTTAGCATAACACATTATAAAATTCTTTAAGGGCACACCAGGGAGAAATCTGGGACCAGTCCTTAAGGAGTGATCCCAGAAACAAGTTCACTTCATGCTAGTCACTGCTGTTCCTCCTCTGCAGAGATTCTGGCTGCAAGGCTGGCATCCACCCTGGGGACAGCAGTGTTTCAGCAGAGCTGTAACCACTGGGAGAAACCACTCTGGCTGCTCTCTGCTCTGGGAAAGCAGCTCCTTTACCTCCCCTGGGTTGGGAGTGCACAAATCAAGAAGAGGGCACAACCCAGGGCAAAACATGTGTGCAATTCAATGCCTTTGGTGAGATGTTCTCTCCCCACACAGCAGTGACTGCATCAAACAGCAGCTGAAAAATCTGCTGCTGCCTCTGGGTTGCAAAAATCAGCTTTTATGTATCTGCTGTACGTGGTGGCTCTTGATGTAAGAGGCAGAAGAATGAGGTTTGTGCCTGTTGGGGATGGCTTGGCCAGGAATTCAGTGTTACTCACAAAGGACTCATCAGTCATTACAGCCACTGGGTTTGTTTTAACCCCGTGCTTTCAGTGGTCACAGTCTGAGGTGTGGGAGCACTTTCAACTCTGTCCTTGAGCAATGCTCCTGTAGCTCCAGGCATCCTTTCCTGAACACCTGCGATGATTTTTATTTTCTTTAATATAATAGAATGATATTTCATAGAATAATTGAATCATTTAGGTTGGAAGGCATCCTTAAGATCATCAAGTCCAACTGTTTGTACATCTCTCATTGAAAATCAGCCAGCAGCTGGTGTCACCACAGCAGCACTCTCACCAAGGGACTTCAAACAAACTGAAGAGCCTTTTATCCTGGATTTGGGAAGGTTTTTAACACGGGAAGGTGGAAGAGGCTGCCCTCGTGTGGTAAAATTCAGAAAACATCTGGATTTCCCAAGTTCAGGGGATTCCCTGGGAAAGATAAACTCTGGAGGGGCATTCCCTGGGTCACATCTGAATTCCAGCCAGAAACACTGAGGATTCAAGAGGCGAGCAAAGGAATAGCTCCCTCCCAAAGTTAATCTAGGGAAGAAACACTCTGAATTAGTGTTGGTCAAATTAAAACCAAAGAAAAATCCAACACAATAAAAACCCAAACCACATCAAAATTTTCCAAAGCAAAGCAAGATCACATCTCAGCAGGTGCCTGTGATGATGAAACCTGCTCATGCCAGGTTTGTTTGGTTTTTCCCAAAGGTGCTGCAACTTCAGGCAACCTCAGCCTTTGCTGTTACCTTGCTGTGTCTGCTATTCCCTTAAAAATAGACATGGGAAAACTGTCCAAAAACCACAGAACCACAGAACAGTTTGGGTTGGACGGGACCTTAAAGAATCGAGTTCCGAGTTCCAAGTTCCTGCCATGGCACCTTCAAAACTCCATCCTGAAGCCCTGTCCAACCTGGCCCTGGACACTTCCAAGGATCCAGAGACAGCCACAGCTTCTCTGGGCAACCTGTGCCAGGGCTTCATCACCCTCACAGGGTGGAAAATGCTCCTGAAGAGCCTTTGTTTGGAGAAAATTCAGCTGTGTCCCCAGCAGGAAGGTGCTCATAGCATACCCAGGCAGTATTTTTGCTTACTGAGGTGGAGCAGCTTTTGTTCCCCTCCTTAGCACGCTACTCCTGCCACGCTTTCCCCAAGGATATCTTCATGTTTTATCCCTTCACATCCAGCTGTGAGATTCCCAGAAGAGCAGGAGGTGCTGTCAGAGGGGAGCAGGGACACTGTTGTAGGAAAAGTGGTGGCTGCTCCTGCCTGTAACTTTTAGTGTGCTGATGGATATTGTCCTCTCCTCTTCTTGGTGACAATCCTGGATTGGGAAGCTGTAGGGGGGGATCTCAGCTAATTCTTACACAGCAACATTCCTGTTCCTTTGCAGACACACCTGGTGGGGGTAGATGGGATGAAAAAAAAAAAAAAAAAAAAAAAAAAAAACCAACACAGCTGAGTGCAGGGACCCTTCTGTGTCAGACTCTGCTGTGGCTGATCCAGCTGAGGTCTTCGTGGGAGGAAAAGGCATCAGGTCTCCTCTGCAGAAATGAGGACTCAGCCAGGGATGAGCCTCTAGCCATGGCACACCTGCAGAAAGTATAAAAGTCCTTAGAAATGGCAGAGCCAGGCCAGGTCTCCACTGGTTACCCTGGTGTGCTGGTAAGAGAAGCAGAAATCTTCATTTCACAGGTGAGGGAAACTGAGGCACAGGGGAAAGGCTTGCCCCGTGAGGAAACAAATGAGCCCTGAGGAGCTTGAAGATGCTGTAATTATGAATTGTTGACTCTGTTGAGTTCCGTGTTCCTTCCACTACACAACCCATGCAAAGCTTTATTGTAGAAACATAAGTTGACGAGTTTCCTAAACAACCCAAAATGGCAAAACCCTCCTGAAAGACACTTCCATTTCCCTGGGAATCTGCTCTTAAAAAAAAAAAAAAATTAAAAAAAAATCTTTAAGACATTTTTTAATCATTAAACTAATTTACATGTGGACCCACAAGCAGCCAGCAGGGTACATCACATCCTCTCAGTCCCATGACATCATAGTGACATTAAATAAGAGCACTGCTGTTAATTCAGTCATGGTCTGAGTGATGCTGCCTGAGGGAATGGCTGGAGCTGTGCCAGAGGAGGTTTAGGTTGGATATCAGGGAAAGTTTGTGTCCCCAGAGGGTGGTGGGCACTGCCCAGGCTCCCCAGGGAATGGGCACAGCCCCAGAGCTCCAGGAGTGTTTGGACATCACTCCCAGGGATGCCCAGGGTGGGATTGTTGGGGTGTCTGAGCAGGGCTGGAGGATGTTTGTAGGTCTCCAGCTCTGGATATTCTGTGATTTTATGTTGCAGCACCAGAGTAACTCACCTTGTTAAATATCCTGTTTTATGGAGGGACTTTTTTCTCTTCCTCTTGCCCAGGAGTTGATCCCATCCAGTTTATCACCCTGTGTTCTGTGAGCGCACACTCACCCCCTTATCAGGGGTAAATCCCTCTTTCCCTGTTTGCCATCAACATTTTGCAGATCAGACCTCTGTCTTCTAAGCCCTTCCTGCATTTCCAGTGCTTTCCCTGCCAGCTGTGACACAGGAATGAAGAGTTTTCACAGCCCATCATGGAAAGCTCAGCTTTGCTCTGATGCTCCGAGCTCTGGCTGTGCCTCTGTTCATCAAGTTTGGCGAGAGGGGCAGCATCAAACAGTGCTCGGATGATGCTGAGATGAATTCTCCTCTTCTTCCTGGCTTCGAGGTGGCTGAAATTTGGAACCTGAGCACTTTGCAGTGCGGAGAGCAGCCAGCTGAGGGCAGGAGCAGCCCGTGCATCGCTGCTGGGTGTTCACACAGCCTGAGGAGGGGGAACAGGGCAAGGAATAAAGCAGCGTGCCTCCTACATTGATTACCCCTGTTTTATATCCCCACAGCTCAGGCTGGTCCCAGAAGAGGCCCTGGAGGGAGGCTGGGATGGGAGGTGGGGGGATCCCAGCACAGAGCTGGGATGATGGAAGAGAAGGAGTGCTGGGGTTTTGCACTGCACGGTCATCGTGGGAAAATGGAATGGGTTGGGTTGGAAGGGACCTTAAAGAACATCTCATTCCACCCTCTGCCATGTGCAGAGACATCTTCCACCATCCCAGGGTGCCCCTGGCCTTGGACACTTACAGGCATCCAGGGGCAGCCCCAGCTTCTCTGGGTACCCTGTGCAGAGCATTCCCAAACTCAAGCACAAAGAGTCCCCAAGAGCCTCAGGGGTCACTCTCCAAAGACCCTGTGTCCTAGTTTGGAGGACAGATGTCTGCTAAGAAAGGCAGGAGTCTCTTTTTGAAATGGAGAATGTAAACCCCATCCCTCCAAATTATTATAATTTTGAAATCAAGGGGCTCTCAGGCAAAGATATGGGAATTAGGAATAACAGTTCTGTACTAGGGAAATTAAAATAGAAATACAGCACTACAAAGAACAAACCCCAAACCCTGACACAGTCAGAGTACAACCTGACACCCGTCAGGCAGGGTGTTGGCAGCAGTCCCATTCCATGGTGGCTGCATCCTCCTGCAGTGACAGATGTGGCTCAGCTGGAGCAGTGCTCCTGTACAAGGTGGAGTTTCCCTCTAAAGCCCAAGTGGGGATGTGGAGAAATCCGGTTTTCCTCTGGAGTCCAGTGGAGAAAGGGGCTCCCTTAGTGTCCCAAACCTCTGTTTTTATCTTGGTAAGAAATGTTGGGCTCTTCCCCCTGGCTGGAGCAACTGCCAATGGGATGCAGTAATTTTATCAGTGCCACAGTGGGACTCAATGGCCATGAGCAGAAAATGACTGGCTGGAGGAAGGATGGGTTGTGAAAAGATAAAGAACACTGCCCCAGCTGGTTTATAAACCATGGCCATGAACAGGAGATATCCCATGAGATAAAGAACACTGCCCCAGCTGGTTTATAAACCATGGCCATGAACAGGAGATATCCCATGAGATAAAGAACACTGCCCCAGCTGGTTTCAATGGATGCCCATTAGCAGAATATCTCCCACAGAGATCAGGATCACTGCCCCACCCTCAACAGATGGTGATAGAACAGAAACCTTTGATCACATCCTGTATTGTAACCCAAGACAGGTTTTGTGATGGGAACAACTGTCAATAGTGGTCCTTTATTCCTTTCCATTCCCAAGATGATGTACAAAAAAAGTGCTCTAAATTTGATCTTGTACCCTTAATTTTAAGCCTGACTTTTAAAGGGTTTTGTGTTTTTGTCAGTATCTTTCTCTCAGATTAATCTTCGGTCTTCAAAGTTGCTTTACCAATTCACATTTTCCTTCAGCTTTGTTCCAGTTTCAAGTTTGCAGGAGTCTCAGAGTTACTTTCTGTGAGTATTTTCACCTTAGCAGGAAGGAGCAGAATTTTGAATCTCTGGCAAAAATTGGTCTTTCTCCCAAATCTGATGCTGGGACTTGTGTTAATTAGGAAATCAACCCAAATGAAAGGGGTTTAAATTGTTTTGCCCCTTTTTGCATAGTTCATCTTCTGTACTCTTACAAAAGTGTGTCCTCTTGGAAATAGCATATCTTCAGTGCTTCAACCAGCATCCATCTTCTCTAATTTTACTCATCTAAAAGTTAAACAGCCAAATTTTAACTGATTACAAAATTTCCTTCCGAGAGTGGATTGAATTTTGCATTGACTGGGGCACATCAGCCTTTCCATTACACTGAAATGTTGAAATGATGTTTGATATTTGCTGAAAAAAAAAAAAAAAAAGAAGAAGAAAAACACAATTGTGATATCTCCATATTAGAAAACTGGCTATGTAGGAAGAACTCATTTCGGGTTTGAATCAAATACAAAGGGAAACTGCAATCCTAATATAACCATAGCAACGCAATAATATGTGCTTGAAATGATCCGTGTGGTCAAAAAAGAGCAGAATATCTGAATGTCTCAGCTAGAAGGGTTAGGAAACGAGTATGGAAAAATAAGATTTGAAGAAGCATGTTTAAAGAGAGGTGGCTGTTGTGAACTTTCTGGGGTGATGTTCTGAATGCCCAGAGGATAAAACCCTGATGAGAAATAACTCCACGTATTCTAAGCCAGGATTTCAACAGAGATTTTCTGTGGTGAATTGAAGTGTGATTGGCCTGAGTTGGAACAAGGTGTGCTGATCAGATCCTTTTAATGTTTCCTTGTGTCTGATGGACATTTGGCCTTTCCTTTCAGACTGGGAAACCTCTCCACATTCTACAACAGAGGGGGTTTTGCCCCAAACCATAGAAACAGAGAATCACAGAAAGGTTTGGGTTGGAAGGCAACTGAGAGCCATCCAGTTCTGCCCCCTGCCATGGCAGAGACACCTTCCACTGTCCCAGGTTGTTCCAGTCCCCATCCAACCTGGCTTGGACACTTCCAGAAATCCAGGGGCAGCCACAGCTTCTCTGGGCACCCTGTGCCAGGGCCTCCCCACCCTCACAGGGAACAATTTCTTCCTGATATCCAAATTAATCTACCCTCTAAATCTCTAAAATCTCTTTGGTTTTGCTCACCAACACCACAGTTTCAAGGTACACCCCACCAGGGCTCTGCCCAAATAGTCTCAGGAATAGCACATGGAAGTGCAGCAGGTAACATTTACAGCACAGACCCAAATACCAGTGAAAAATACCCAAGGCAGAGCTGTTTGCCATCACTTCAAGCATGTCCTGCACCCAGCCTGCATCCCTGGTGATGCACAGACAGAGGAAAGGACATCTGCACCTTCTGACTGGGCTTGATTAGTTAAATCACCTCTAGGAAATCATTTGCCTTCTCTGTTAGTACAACACAGCCAATTTTCTTCTCCTTGCCCCAGGGAGGCAGCAGCAATGTCTGGCAGTGCTACAAGGCTGTGCCCAGACCTGGAAATCCTGTGCTGCAGTAAAGGATTGAGCCCAATCACTGCAGAGTGGTGTAAAAACTCACTTCATTCCTCTCTGTAGGTCCCTTCGAGGGTGCAGGGGGTGATTTCTTAGAGCAGAGAGCTTGACCCTGCAGCAAGTAAAAGATCCATGCAGCTGGCATCCATAGCAAGGGGAAAATAATTTGTGAGTTTAAAACTGGGGCAATTAAAACATTGTACTGATGGAGGAGGAGGAGGAAGAGATAATAGGGACCAGGTGGATTGTCCTCCAAGGAAAGAAAACCTGGATATCTCCTCCTCACAGACCCTCTTGTCCCACCCCAGGCTCTGGATTTAACACCAGGATGCTCAAGGCAAAGCCACAGGGATGTGGGAGGTCAGGGAGCAAGGTCAGAATGTGGGTTGGGGTCTGAGGGCAGAGCCTGCAGGCAAAGGGCAAACTGCTCAGATTAGAAACAAAGGCAGAATTTTTTTTTTTTTTCCTTCTTAGGATTCGCTTGAAAAATTGAATTAAAAAGAGAACTAGAAGAACAAAAGAGCGAGGAAAGAACGCCTGAAATACAACATGCAAGTCTGCCTCTGTTTAGGGCCTGGCTGGAGATGAAACCCGAATGTTTCTGAATTAGAATAAAAACAACAAAGTGAAGGACATTGTGTTTTGATGGGTTTCATTTTATCCTTTGATAATTTTTCATTTGTATCCCGCAATGGCATTTCATTTGGGTCTCTGCCTGACTGCACATTTTATTCTGGAGCTTGATTTCACTCTATTACTGCATACATCAGTGGCTCCCCAGATTCAGTAACTTGGTCCTGCTCCTTAGCAAATAGACATGTCTGTGCTGTGCTTTGCTGTAGATACTTTTACAAGCCATTTCCCCATTGTGCAGGCTCATAAATATTCCTCTGGCATGGCCTTTTCTTCTGTAGGGAAAAAAAAAAAATGCCCACAGCAGTGAAACTGAGAGTCAGTAAAAACTAACCAATTTGTCAGTGGCATCTTTGGACAATTAAGAAACCTTGTGTCTCTCCTTGTTTTTTTCCTCTCCTTCAGAAGAATAGAGAAATACAGAAGTGAGAGGAAATGCACCTGCTGCTCATTTAACTTAATTAAAATCCAGGAATGAGGGGAAAATGCAGATGAATTGGATGTTTTTAATACTAGATCTTCTAAAGACAATAAACAACTGATATTAGAAATAGCTGGGAATAACAGAAGCTTAGAGGGTCTTGGCTTTGAGCAGAGGGCAGGGTTTCTATAATCTCCAAGTCCCTTTCAGCTCTGTTTGCTGATCCCATTTGATGCTGAGATTTGGAGAGAAGCTGTGTCAGAACACGAGTCCAGTGCTCTGTGTCTCAGTCAACCCACCAGAAAAAGAAAAGCTCTCCTTGTTGGTGACACAGGCACTTAGTCAGGGCTCAAAACCCCGAGAGGAGATGCTGAAATGGGTGTGCTGAACACAGCTCTGGTTGTGCAGTCAGTGTGCATAAGAAGGGGTGAAGGTTTGCAAATGTTTTCTGTTCTCCCAGGTTTCCCTTTCTCTCTATCACTGCCACCAGGATTCAGAGGAATCTCTGCATCCAGCTCTCAGCACAAGGAGGGCTTGGACCTGTTGGAACAGCTCCAGAGGAAACCACTAAATTGATCACAGGGCTGGAGAGCCTTTGCTATAAAACAGGCTGAGAGACTGGGAGATTCCAACCTGGAGAAGAGAAGGCTCCAGGGAGAATTTAGAGCCACTTCCAGTTCCTAAAGGGGCTCCAGGAGAGCAGAAGACAGACTATGGACAGGAGCCTGGAGGGACAGGACAAATGGGAATGGCTTTAAACTGACAGAGGGTTGGTTTGAGGTTGATATTGGGTAGAAATTGTTCCCTGTGAGGGTGGGGAGGCCCTGGCTCAGGGTGCCCAGAGAAGCTGTGGATCCCTGGAAGTGTCCAAGGCCAGGTTGGATGGGGTTTGGAGCAGCCTGGGACAGTGGAAGGTGTCCCTGTCATGGCAGGGATTGGAACTGGATGAGCTTTAATGTCCCTCCAACCTAAAGCATCCTGTGGTTCTTGGTTTTCAACTTCTCTGGCCTTTCCTACAATACAGAGAACAGAGGTTGTACATCCACCAACAATCTCCAAGGCCCAGAACAAAGAGATCCATCCTGAGACCCAGCAAGCTGCAAATTCCACTTCTGAGGGGTGTGTGGGGCTGTGAATCTCCCTGGGGACATTTCTCTGCACAGGGGGGTGTCTGCTGTGTGTCACCGTGGTCAAAGCTGAGGAGGGAGAAAATGTTACTGGGAGAGGAGCAGAGCAGATGAATAACACTTGGAAAAGAGCTCCCAGCTAATGCAAATATTCCCTTCACCATGTCCTAGAGCGTTTGGCCTCCCCAAAGCTGAAAATATCTCCAGGAGCAGCTGCTTCCAGCATTTCCCTTTGAAAACAGTTAAAAATCCAAGAGACTGTTTAGGGAGCTTTTCCCAGACATCCCAGACTTTAACTCCATGGTCCTGCCCATTAACCTGTTAATGCCCTTCACTTCCTCTGTCCAACCCACACCCATCTCATGCTCAGATGATGTCCCCTTGGTCATTTCCATTTGGCCAAAATTATTTGGTTCTGCAGTGATGGAAAGCTGACCTGAAGTCAGGATTTGTAGCTGCTCTCCCTTTTCTACCAAAAATGGATCCCTACTGAATCTTTCCTTGAGCTCATAATTTCTGCTTCAGACTTGAAGAACAGAGTCTGTGCTCTAAATCCTTTAGATACCAGGATTGTGTTACAAACAGTGCGATCACAATGCCAAAAAGTAAAAATTCTTTTGGCTGAAATGATAAAGAATGGTGGGTCTGGGGCCAGGGAATGATGTTTTATGCTCTTGTTTTCCTGCTGCTCATTGTGTCTGTGATTTACAGCCTGTTGATGGGTACCTGGGGTTGCACTCCCCCCAAAAAGGCAATCTGTGCCCCAAAAACATGACCTTCTAAATTGAGCAGCCAGACTGGAAACAGGGGAGCAGTTTAGCCATTTTGTATAAATGAATCCCCTGGAGTTCTGTGATTAATAGATTCAAAATACACAGTGAGCCTGCAGCCAGGTGAGGATCTGAGCCCAGCAATCACAAACCCTTCCTTCCTCTATTCACAGTGCATTAAGGAAAGGTCTCTGTGACCTAGAAAGATCTTTCAGTGACTCACTTCTCAATCTTTCAGCGTCCTCTTGGAAGGGAGGAGGGATGGGGAGAGAGGCAGAGCTTTGGTTATTGTTGTTTCCCATCTTTTTAATTTGCAGCTACACTGCTTGTTAGTCTAAAAGCAAATTGAGACAAGGCTGAAGTAACCATCTCAGCAATAAAAGCTCTCTGCCGAGACAGACCAAACACTCCAGCAAAGTGCAAGCAAGGGGGAAAAATTGGCTGCTGGAGCTAAACAGCTGCTCAGGTTGACTTTCAAAGGCAGTTTAGCCTCACCCCCTGATGTCCCCTCCCCACTCTTCCCACATTTAGAGCCCCTTTCCTGCTCTGGGACACAGCTGGGGGAGCAGATCCATGTTGTTCTAACAGGGATGTTTTGTTTTATAAGGTGCTAGAAGGTTGCTGGGCTGCTGTGATTAAAAAATCCTAAAGTTTCCAGGCAGGAAAATCCCTTGTCATGGGGGCCTGAGGGAATGTCTTGACCCCTTTTGTGGCAGGGAACCTCAAGTCTCACATGTGGGAGGGAAGGAGCCAAGTGGGATTTTGGTGGGAGCAGCCACCCAGCAGATTTCTGGCTAAAGGAGAGCAACATCCTCTCCTCTAGAACCCCAAATCAATTCTCAATGACTTCACCTTTACCTACATAAATATTGAAAATCCCAGCCTTTCACCCTAGCTATGGAATGGAGGGAGTTTGTACAATGGGCAGATGGTGATAGGACAGGGGGCAATGGTTTTAAACTGAAGGAAAGCAGGTTTAAGGTAGCTATTAGGGACACATTTTTTACTCAGAGGGTGCTGAGGCCCTGGCACAGGTTGCCCAGAGAAGCTGTGGCTGTCTCTGGATTTCTGGAAGTGTCCAAGGCCAGGCTGGACAGGGCTTGGAGCACCCTGGGATGGTGGAAGGTGTCCCTGCCCCTGGCAGGGGGTTGGAACAAAATTATCTTTACAATCCCTTCCAACTCATTCTGGGATTCTGTAACCACAAGAGCAAAAACTTGAAGAGAAATTTAAAAAATAATCTGAAAATATTCACACAACTGCAGAAGCAGAGGCTTCCAGAAAGCCACAAGAGTCATCAGCCATCAGCCTGGTGGCTTTGCTTTAAGCTCCAGTGCCTCAGGAAATGTGATCCCAGACATGAGGCTCTGGTAGGAGCCAGAGCTTTACTTGGATGTTTCCATGGGTAAATACGGAGTATTGAAGTGAGAGCATGAAAAAAAGAATTCCTGGATCCTTTCACAGCTCAGCAGGGAATGTTCACTTCCCTGCAGAGCCAGGGCATGGTACCAGCCCCACTTGTGTGCTGGGGCCAGGATCTGCTCTTTGGTTTGAGGCTTTTCCTCAGCTTTGCCTCCTGAGCAGGGGTTGCATGTCATTAATTCATGTGAGCTTTTCCAGACTTATCTGCACTGAACCTCTCAAGGCTCCCTCACTAAACCCCTTCTGTCTAATGAAGTAATTGGATTAATAGGCAAACAGCAAATCAGTGTGCTTAATTGATGTTCCCAGGTAAATCAGCACAGGTAGTGCTTATGTTTAAGGGCTGCTCCTGAAGGAAAAGCAGAACTGAATTAAATCCTTTTTTGCTACTTTCTTATGATGTCTGAGACTGATGTGAAAGGTTGTGATTTTCTCTCCATTTGATTTTTGCATTAGGAATAATTTTGGTCTCTCCTGTCCTGTTTGTGCCTCACACTCCTGGAAGATACCACGGGTGACAGGGAAACAATGGGGAAATATTGAACACTGAGAAGTGGGGAAGGACAAGTATTTAGGGATGGAGATTTTTTTTTTTCCTAGCTTCGGTTTAATTTGCATTCTTCATTTACCTGCATGCAGCTGAAATGCCTGTGGGATGCTTGAGAGGAAAACACTTTTGCTACAAACCAAAGAGCCTGGCTCCTTGTTAAGGGCTGTGCAGCAATCGGGAGCTTCTGCCTTTGACCTCCCAGGGGAACATTCCCCCAGAGAGGGAAAATCTTCATTCCACCCTGCTCTTCCTCAGGATTGAGACAGCAAGGAAAGGAATTCACAGATACTGAAATAATGCTGTTAAAAGCAGAAACAAATAGTCCAGGCTTTTCTGATTCCCTTCCCAGCTCCCTGTCACAGACAGAGCACTGCTGTTGCTGCTCCAAAGGGCTTTTAAATCAGGGAAGTTCAGGATGGGTTGGCTTTTCAGACTTTGGATTCCACCACAGTAGCTGGACCCTTGTTCTCCAGCCCAGACTGTCCCCAGAGAGAGGGACAGTGATGAACAGGAGGGACAGGGGAGAAGAGAACGGCCTGGAGGAGCTGAGATCAGAGACAGAACAGCAAGGATGGGGCAGCTCTTCCTCACAGGGATTTCTCCCTCCCCAAGAACAGGGCAAAACTGTTTGGAGAAACTCTGGGGTAGCAGAAGTGTGTCCCTAGAGGTTTATTCTGTTCTAGAGGTCGTGGGACAGCCTTGATGCTTCTTGGGGAATTTCAGCCAGATCAGGGTGGTTCAGAGCCTACCTTGGAAGGACAACACGCACAGGCAAAAACCTTCCTGCATCCTTTGGATTTAGAGCAAGGCTTTTCTTGCTTCTTCCCCCGGGAGTGAAGAGGAAGGAGTCCCTGCTCCGGGGAGTTATTTCGAAGTTTTCTCGGCTGTGCTGGTGCCTGTGTCCCTCTGGGCTCACGGTGGCAGCAGAGCGCTGTGGCAGAGCACAGCCAGGCACAATCCTGGTGGCTTCCCCCACCCAGAATTTCAGCCTCCTCCTGAAGCATCCTTCCTTCCCTGGGGCTGGAAACACTCAGAGGGCAGCTGGACCTGTCCCTGAGCCCTGGGCTGAATAGAAAACCAGGCTGGACAGAAGCTGAGACCTTGCTTCTCTGCCACAAGCAAAGTGTGCATCAAAAGGAGCTTCCTGCAGCTCAGTTCTCTCTCCCCTATTTCAGGATGGACCCAAGGGGCTCCTGCTGCTTGGCCCCTGCTTTTTCCCAGTGGCTTTGTGTGGAGCAGAGCTTGGAGAAATGTCACCTTTGGGAGCTTCACAGTGAAGGGATGTGGTGCCTGTGACGAAACCTTGGCTCTCAGTGGGTGCTTGGGCCAGCAGGAGAGGGCAGCAGCACCCTCTGTGTTTGGGCTAACTGCATTTTGTGCCCAGTCTGGCACAGGTGCCTCCAGGTTTGTGCCTTGCAGAGCCCGTGGGTCTCTCTTGGGCAGCAGCTCCAGGGCAGACCCTACAGAGCATCTCCTGTCACCATCGAGTGCCGTGCCTTCCTCCTCCTCCTGCACCTTCCTCTTCCTCCTGCACCTTCCTCCACCTCCTGCACCTTCCTCATCCTCCTCCTGCATCTTCCTCCTCCTCCTGCACCTTCCTCATCCTGCTGCACCTTCCTCATCCTGCTGCACCTTCCTCATCCTGCACCTTCCTCCTCCTGCACCTTCCTCCTCCTCCTGCACCTTCCTCCTCCTCCTGCACCTTCCTCCTCCTGCACCTTCCTCATCCTGCACCTTCCTCCTCCTCCTGCACCTTCCTCCTCCTGCACCTTCCTCCTCCTCCTGCACCTTCCTCCTCCTGCACCTTCCTCATCCTGCACCTTCCTCCTCCTCCTGAACCTTCCTCCTCCTCCTGCACTTTCCTCCATCTCCTCCTGCACCTTCATCCTCCTCCTGCACCTTCATCCTCCTCCTGCACCTTCCTCCACCTCCTCCTGCACCTTCATCCTCCTCCTCCTCCTCCTCCTGCACCTTCCTCCACCTCCTGCACCTTCCTCCACCTCCTGCACCTTCCACCACCTCCTGCATCTTCCTCCTGCATCTTTCTCCTCCTCCTTCCTCTTCCTCCTCCTGCACCTTCCTCCTCCTCCTCCTGGATGTGGGGGATGCAGGAGATTTCTTTTCTGCTCCTGCATTTACCATTAGCCTTTTAGCTGGCCATGGAGGGGCTGTAAAACCTTTCCCATTATGACCTGGGAGGGCTGTGGAGCTCCCCCTGGGAGCTGGGCTTGGAGTTTGGGAGGTGTTCAGGCAGGATTTTGCACAAAGCAGGAGGGGCTATGTGAGGCCTCCAGGCAGCACTGGGACAGAACTACAATAAATATTTTTTTAAAATGAAATATTTAAATGTAATAATAATAATAATATTTAAATATTTTTTTGAAAATCAGCAGATTTACTTCCTTCTGTTCTGGTCTGGATACTTACCTGGACCTGTGCTGGAGCAATTCAAGACATTTATCTGCCAAAATCAAATATTTTTTTTCATTTAGGTTTAATTTATTCCTCTTTAGAGAGCTGGACTGTCAAACTGAGGTGCTTTGCCAGAGGCAGAGTGTCACCAGGGATGGTCTGAGTGAGGAAAGGGCAAGGTCAGAGGATTTTTAGGCCAGTTCTGCTGGTGTAGCGAAGCCACACTTGCACAGGGCCAGGATACTGCTGCCTGAGGTCACATCCAAGGATTTGCTCATCCCTGGATGCTCGAGTGCACACACAACCCCACAAGTGAGCTGGTTGGTGGCAAGCCACTGGAAATCACGGTGTCACAAGCCATCAGTGACCTCCTGTGCACCAGAGCTCTCCCCCAAAAGTCATGCAGAGCTTTCCCAACTCCTCCTTGGGAAGGAACCTTTAAATCACAGCCAGCAGTTCTCACAAACTTCCCATTGATTTCTGGCAGCTCACAAATGTAGCAAGTGGCACGGAGTTGATACTGCAGATCCATAATTAATGCTTTGTGATCCCAGATCTGAAGGCCCTTTCACAGACAGAGGGACTGTTAAACTGCCCCTGAAGATGAGGCATAGACTCGTGGAAGGGATTAACAGCCAAGCCAGTAATGAGCTCAGAAAAAAAACTCACAAGCATGGCAGATTAAAAAAAAAAAAAAAATCTGTGAGTGAAAACCATCCATTTATGAAGTGCTCTTTTGCAGAAGGCAAGTGCTTCTGAAGCCACCCAAAGTGCAGATATCCTCATTGCCTCTGGAAGCCTCAGACAGTTTGGAGCCCAGAATTCCCAGGATGGAAGGAGGTTTGGGGGCTGATGTGCTCAGTGCAGATGGCAGAGCAGTCACACAGCTCTCCAGGTTGGGGGATCCATCCCTGGGATTCTCTTTTGAAGAATGCCCCACTGTTTTTGTTTTTTTTTTTTTTTACAATTGCATGAGTAGCTTTGTCTGGAGAAGAGAGTAAAAAGTGCAAAGAGCTGAGTGAGGACCCAGTACTTGGAGTAGCAGGAAGGGCCCTTATCCAACCTTTCATTCCAAAAAATCCATGTCCAGCAGAGAACCTGTTATTGGGAATGTCTGTCTAGAAGAGCTTTTCCCTCTTTCATCCTGCTCTGCTCTAAAAATGCTGCACCCAGAGCCCACCCTGAGGTGTTGGCACTGTGAACTCACCCACAGTGGGGCTGGTGACATTCAAGTGACAGATGAGGCGTCCTGTCCTCACCAAAAAGGATGGATTTTGGTCTTTTCAGGCTTAGTGATATTCACTAGAACTTAAAAAAAAATATATATATATAAACAAACAAACACACATATAAAATAATCATAATTATATAAACAATTATTTATGGGCGACAATTCCAGTATTTTCATAAGGGTTGTGGAAAAAAAAGAAAGAAAAACAGAGAGAGGAGAGGTTTTGAGGACAGATGCAGGCAGTCTCCCACTCAGGAATATTGTCTGTCTGCACATCTTGAAAAGGAGGGATTTATATCAGCTGGAACCAATAGGTAGATAAAGAGCCCACTTCAACAGGAAAAAGAAGCCATTATCCATTGCATAGTTAGCTTATGAGAATAAAAAAAAGAGCATTTGGAGAAAATATCTGCCCATTAAATATGGAGTTAAGAGCTTGGCTTAGGCTCAGAAGGGGGAAAAAAGGCTTTTGATTAACCAATAAAGCCAATGGTGATGTTGAGATTATTCAGCGTTTATTGCTTTTATGAAAAGAAAAAAAAAAAAAGGAAAAAAATGAAAACAAAAAAAAAAGAAAGAAAAGCCAGTCTGTTTTACATTTGTTGGGACTGCAGTAGATTGCTCTTGCCAGGGTAATAAACAGTAGCTTGGATGCATCATGCAAGGCTGGTTATGAAGATGAAAACACGCAGCTCTTTGGGGTTTAAAATGCTTGGAGGCATTTCAGCTGACAGTTCCCCCTGCTGAAAACTCTGTGGAGGGAAGATTGACTGCACTGGCCTTGTCTGTGGTTACTTCATCTTGGGGCAATTCTTCTCCTTGATGGATCAATGTGAGACCTTCAGCTGGGCTATGACATTTAGATGGACCCATTAGGAAAAAATCAAGAGTGATCCCAGAGCTCCCTGCCCATGGGGAAAGGAGGGAGGACGAGGAGGAGGAGGAGGAGGAGGAAGGTTTCATCCACTGAGGTGGGGGCATGGCAGCACCTCAATCTGCAGAGGACCAGCACAGAGGGAAAGTGTCCTAGTTTGGAGGACAGGTGTCTGCTGAGAAAGGCAGGAGCCTCTCTTTGAAATGGTGAATGTAAACCCCCTCCCTCCAAATTGTTATAATTTTGAAATCAAGGGGCTCTCAGGCAAAGATATGGGAATTAGGAATAACAGTTCTTTACTAGGGAAATTAAAATAGAAATACAGCACTACAAAGAACAAACCCCAAACCCTGACACAGTCAGAGTACAGCCTGACACCCGTCAGGCAGGGTGTTGGCAGCAGTCCCATCCCATGGTGGCTGCATCCTCCTGCAGTGACAGATGTGGCTCAGTTGGAGCAGTGCTCCTGTACAAGGTGCAGTTTCCCTCTAAAGCTCCAGTGGGGATGTGGAGAAATCCGGTTTTCCTCTGGAGTCCAGTGGAGAAAGGGGCTCCCTTAGTGTCCCAAAACCTCTGTTTTTATCTTGGTAAGAAATGTTGGGTTCTTCCCCCTGGCTGGAGCAACTCCCAATGGGATGCAGTAATTTTATCAGTGCCACAGTGGGACTCAATGGCCATGAGCAGAAAATGACTGGCTGGAGGAAGGATGGGTTGTGAAAAGATAAAGAACACTGCCCCAGCTGGTTTATAAACCATGGCCATGAACAGGAGATATCCCATGAGATAAAGAACACTGCCCCAGCTGGTTTATAAACCATGGCCATGAACAGGAGATATCCCATGAGATAAAGAACACTGCCCCACCTGGTTTCAATGGATGCCCATTAGCAGAATATCTCCCACATAGATCAGGATCACTGCCCCCACCCTCAACAGATGGTGATAGAATAGATACCTTTGATCACACCCTGTATTGTAACCCAACACAGAAAGGAAAGTGCTCTTCTCCATGGGATAAGTCAGGAAGCTCTGCAGCTCTACAACAAAATCAGGGAAGGCTGAAATAATGACCTGTGAGCCCCAAGGGGACACTGGAGATGGTCCAACCTCCCAGCAGGTTAGAGGCACATCAGCCTGGAATTGCATGGTAACACAGCTCAAGGTTCCTCCAACACCTCACTATCAAAATCAAAGCTGTGGATGGCATAAAATGTGGGAAATCTTGCCTTTAAATGGACTAATGAACCGGATCCAACACTGCTCAGGCCTCCCTTACAGCAAAGCAAAGTTGCTGCTACCTGGAAAGTGAACATAGACAAACACAACTGACAAATAGAGGTAAATTATCTTAAAAACCCGTTTTGAGATGAACTATTGGAATAATCTGCCAAAGGAGCCACTGCATTCCTCTCCCCAAAGGGACAGTGGACTGTCCCCTAGTCAAAACTGGCAGTAAGTTTTGGAGATATCAGCGTGGTTTATACAAGCACTGACTGATTTCCTGCTATGGGCATTGTAGGAGCTCAGAATTATCTGAGAAGTCCTTTTTAGCCTTGAGTTGTTCCTTTTTCCACTGAGTCTATCAGCTCCTGTGTCCCCTCAGCCCGAGGCTCTCTTCATTTTGAAGACATCAGCCACCCAGAACTGGACTCTGGCCATGCCCTCTTTGCAGGCAGGACTTGACACCCATAACAGAATCTCTTACAAAGAAGAATTCCCTTCTCTGACAGCGGAAATCCCACCAGGTTTCAGCCCAGGTTTCAGCATTTTCTTGGTCTGAGTTTGGATATGTATTAGAACATTTTTGAAGTAACTGTGAGCATCGTAGTAGATCCCACTAGGGTCTTAATTAAAGCTTTAGGAACCAGGACAGATTAAAGGAGAAACAATCACTGCAGAAATCCAGTTTGGCTTTGCTGAGTAATAGGAAAGAAAGAAAATGGCCCAATTGTCATTTTTTTGGTGGGGGCAGTTTTGGGTGGCTTTTTTTTTGTTTTTGTTTTTTTTTTTCTTTTGTTGGGTTTTGTTTTTGGTTTTTTTGGTTTTTTTGTGGTTTTTTTTTTTGTTGTTTGGTTCTTGTTGGTTGTTTGTTGGTTGTTTTTTGGGGGGGGGTTTTTTGTGGTTTTTTTTTTTGCTTTTCACCTGTCGGAAGGCAATTCCCCGAGAGAAGATCCTGGCTGCTCCTCCCAGTGCTCCACAATACGTGTGCCCCTGGGTGTTTTGGAGATCCATGTTATTCCTGAAAACAGACACCTTGTTTCCATAGAAAAATTCTCACAGGAGACCACAAAAAATGGTGTCCCATTGCTCACCTCAGTCCTCCTGGCTGCCCATAGAATGGTAGAGACATTTGAGTTGAAAAGACCTCAGAGGTCATCAAGCCAAGGCCACCAATGTCCCCAAGTGCCACATCCACATGGCTTTAAATCCCTCCAGGGATGGGGACTCCACCCCTGCCTGGGGCAGCTGTGCCAGGGCTGCACAACCCTTTTAGTGAATAAAGTTTTCTGAATATTCCATCTAAACCTCCTCACAGCTTGAGGCCATTTTCTCAATTATGGTTGATCTTAGAGGGCTTTTCCAACCTTAATGATTCTGTTCCTCCCATCCTGTCCCTTTTTCCTCAGGAGCAGAGCCCAACCCCCTCTGGCTGTCCCCTCTAGTCAGGGAGAGACACAGGGTTCTCCCTGAGCCTCCTTTTCTCCAGGCTGAGCCCCTTCCCAGCTCCCTCAGCCTCTCTTGGTGCTCCAGACCTTCCTCAGCTCCATTCCTTACTCTGGACATCCTCCAGCCCTTCAATGCCCTTCTTGCCATGAAGAGCCCAAAACCTCATGGTGTGGCCACAATGCTCCCATTGAGAGCATTTGGGAGCCTGCATTCAGTGCTGAATGTCTGATGGGATGGGGGACTGACCCACAGCCCTGCAGCCACCACCAGATCACCATCCAGCACCCTTCAGGAGCTCAACATCCTTCAGAGAGCAACTTGTAGCAGACCCAGAGCTGGACCCTGCTGTTCCCAGCATGACTCCAGTCCCAACCCTCCACTCAGGGTTCAGGGATTTCAGGCTTGACCTCCTGGGCTGGGTCCTGCACCCCAGTGCCCCTGCCCACAGCCCCTCTCTAATCTCTGCCTGCCTTCCCAGTGGTTCCCTGCAGCCATCAGCAGAAGCAGGGGCTGTGTGTGCTGCCAGGATAATTAGAGTGCTGCAGGGTGCTTAGTATGCAGGCAACGGCTGTGCTATTGCTGGGGAAAGAAAAAAAAAAAGAAAGAAAAAAGAAAAAAAAAGGGGAAAAAAAGCAACTGAAAAAAAGCCCTTTTGCCCAAGCTAAAGAAAAACACTTTTTACCACTTGTTTCTCTGCTTCCCCAGGAAAGGCAAAGCTCTGCACAGAGGCACTTCTGGCTGCCAGGGGAAGGTGTCTGTGCAGGGATTACCAGGCTTTTATTTTACTCCAGAACATGGCAATGCTTTCTGCTGATGGCTGCACAGGGAATGGCTCTGTCCCTCTCCCTCTGCCATGGAGAAGGCTGAGATGGAGCAGGGGGGGCAGGTTCTGTGCTCCCTTCAATAGCAATACTGGGGTCTGATGGAGCTGAGATGTTCCAGGTTTGTATGTTCAGGGCCAGTTGTGCAATGCAGACGTGGTGCCCTCTTGGTGTCCTTCATCCTACACACGATGGGAGACAGCTCAGATCTCCCTGGTGTGGGAAGAAGAACTGGAGCAGAATCCAGACACAGCCCCAGGGGTGCATGAGGGGGCATCTTCTACCAAGGGCCTTGTTCTTCTTCAGGGATTAACAAGGGAAATCACCTCTGGATCAGTCTGCTCCGTGATGAGAGGGGAGGGAGCAGGAGAGGCCACTCATCCAGGAGCATTTCCACTGCAGATGGTAAGCAGGAGGCTGGAAGCTGTGTGCTTGCTGTGTTTGGGAGGGGAATGAAACAGAGAGCTGATCCTGGCCAGCACAGAGCAGTTACCACCTGCCTGCCACCAACCTTCAGTGTGCAATGCCCAAGGTGCTCCCCTGTTCCCACCAGGCACTCACCAGAGACCCTGCAACTTTCCACTGGAACTGGTGGCTTTTCAGGTGGAGCTGGAAGGGTTAAACATCCTCCTTCATCTAAACCATAGGCACAAGGCAGTACAGTAATTTCACAATTTTGACTAAAATTTTGGTCCGAACCCAAAGTGCGGCTTATAATCAGGTGTGGCTTATGTATGGATAAAGAAGGAAAAGTTGCTGTTTTAGTTTGGAGGACAGGTGTCTGCTGAAAAAGGCAGGAACTTCTCTTTGAAATGGAGAATGTAAACCCCCTCCCTCCAAATTATTGTAATTTTGAAATCAAGGGGCTTTCAGGCAAAGATATGGGAATTAGGAATAACAGGTCTTTACTAGGGAAATTAAAATAGAAATACAGCACTACAAAGAACAAACCCCAAACCCTGACACAGTCAGAGTACAACCTGACACCCGTCAGGCAGGGTGTTGGCAGCAGTCCCATTCCATGGTGGCTGCATCCTCCTGCAGTGACAGATGTGGCTCAGTTGGAGCAGTGCTCCTGTACAAGGTGCAGTTTCCCTCTAAAGCTCCAGTGGGGATGTGGAGAAATCCGGTTTTCCTCTGGAGTCCAGTGGAGAAAGGGGCTCCCTTAGTGTCCCAAAACCTCTGTTTTTATCTTGGTAAGAAATGTTGGGCTCTTCCCCCTGGCTGGAGCAACTCCCAATGGGATGCAGTAATTTTATCAGTGCCACAGTGGGACTCAATGGCCATGAGCAGAAAATGACTGGCTGGAGGAAGGATGGGTTGTGAAAAGATAAAGAACACTGCCCCAGCTGGTTTATAAACCATGGCCATGAACAGGAGATATCCCATGAGATAAAGAACACTGCCCCAGCTGGTTTATAAACCATGGCCATGAACAGGAGATATCCCATGGAGATAAAGAACACTGCCCCAGCTGGTTTATAAACCATGGCCATGAACAGGAGATATCCCATGAGATAAAGAACACTGCCTCAGCTGGTTTCAATGGATGCCCATTAGCAGAATATCTCCCACAGAGATCAGGATCACTGCCCCACCCTCAACAGATGGTGATAGAACAGATACCTTTTATTACACTCTGTATTGTAACATGCAGCTTATAATCAGGTGTGGCTTATGTATGGACAAAGAACGAAAAGTTTCTGGCACCCGGAAGTGCGGCTTATACTCAGTGCAGTTTATAATTGTGAAATTACTGTAATTGTAAGAGCAGGGATTACAGCCACACCTGAGTGTCAGGCAGTGCTGGAGCCCAGCACACAAAGGCAGCAGGGAGCATCACCCACCTGTGAATTCCTTGTGGGAACAAGGAGGGACAATGGAAAAAAGGACAATGAGAAGAGGGACATTCTCCTTTCTCTTTCCCATGGAAGGAGCTGAGGGTCAGAGAGGATCAGAGCCATGGCCCATGAGTTGTGGGATCTCAGGATTCCTTCTTATCAAGAAACCAGAGTTTCCAGATAACACAGGCTGGGAAAAGACCTTATCCCCCTCCCTGTACCCAGCACACACCAGAGCTGTACCCAAACAACCTCCTGTCTCTGTTTCTGTGGTGAAAACTTGGTTACTCAGCATCTTTTGCCATTTTGGGTAGCCCTACATTTTTGTGGCCATCCACCAGACCAGGCAGAGCAGCTGGCCAGTGTCCAGAAATCCCAAGGAATGTCACTGTCACTCCATGGGATTGCCTGTACCCGTGAGATCCATGGAATTGGTGTCTGTGCAGATGTGAGCAGGCAGAATAACCTGCCCCAGTACAAAAGATTTCCCTTCTTTCCCTCCTCAGGAGCTTCCTCCAGTGTTTCACAGCCTGGGTGTGAAGACAATTTTCCTCATGTCAGCAATCCTTGCTGGAAATTAAGCAAACTAAGCAACTTGGTTTTCTTGGAGAGCTCCAGGGACAAATGAAAGGAATTGTCCTCCTATCTGCACAAAGTACAGAAATACTGAATGTTCTCCTTTGTACCTCCCAGAATGAATTTGCTTTCAACCTCTGAGTGTTCTCCATTCATGTCCCTAATTCTCTGTTCCAAATTCCTGCCTATCCCATCATTTCCCTTTTTCAGGCATATCTAATTCTCTTTCAAAAGTTCAGCCACTTGCACTGGCAACAAGGGGCAAAAATTTGGTGAGCTGTTTTCCTGGATGAAGAAAGGACACACTCAGGACCATTCCTGCACTGCTGCTGCTTTTTCCTCTTGATTTCAGGCCTTAATTCACTGGGCAGAATTCAAAGTGGGTAAGTGTGAGGGAGGGAAATGCCTTTTCCCATACACTTTCTGTATTTTCTTCAACCAAACATCTTCAAGTGTCTGGAAATGTTGACTCTGAATCCAGGCAGATTTGCCTGATTGGAGATGGAGCAGTGGGCAGGGTGTGTTTCAGAATTACAGATGGATGATGCAAAGAGCTCTCTCTCTTACACATTTACTGATACCTGATTTCCTGAGGCAAAAAAAAAGTTCTGATGGACTGGGAACTTTGTGAAAAAAAAGCCTCCCTTGCCTTCAGCTGTGATGCTCTGACTTTTTCACTGGGAGCCTCTCTGCACAGCTACAGCAGATTTCTAACCTGTTTCCAGCAGTTTGTCCCAGTTTTGTTTTCCTCACACCACGGTGTTGCTTTGGGCTGTAGGTTTGCTGCCCAGGAGTTCTTGATCTTGGGGCAGGAGAAACCTTAATGTAATAACACATCCAGACCCCTCATAAACCTTCCCTTAACAGCAACCAGCTTTTGCTAGGCTTTGATGCAGGAATTGGCTAAATTCACATCAGCTGCTGAGGGATTGATTTTGGGTGGGAGGCACTGGAAGGGAGAAGGGCTGTTTTCCATGGCAAGAGGGTACTGATGCCTTCAGTTTTAGCTTTTATATTTTTCAGGTCCTGTACTGCATTAGTGTAGAGCTCTGAACTCCCTACAGGGTGTTAGTGAGCTCTCTTCAGTTTGGGCAGACAGAACAATCCTTCCTGGCCTGAGAGCCAAGGACACCTCACAGCCTCAGGGCCCAAAAGTACAAACAAAAGTGAGCTGGGAGGAGCAAACTGGGGGAATGTGACCTCATCACCTGAAGCTGTAATTGGACAATTAACCCCTGATATACAAACAGACCAAATTTAATCTGCCCAAAAAACTCCTGACCACCGTCCATGTGGGTGTATGGCTCTTGCACTGCCCAGGGTGTGTCTATTGAAACCTTTAATAAATAATTACTTTATTCTCTAACTCTGTCCAGTCTCTGTTCTAGGTAGCCAGTCCAAGGCATCAGTACAGGATGGAGATCATGGGCTAGCAAAGCCAACCTGAATTGTGGATAATCCGAGGTGCCTTGGTCTCCTCTTAAAGATCCATGTGGACAAGAGGGAAAGTGAAGCACAAGGTCCCTGTGGTGCCCAGGACAGCCAGGATGTCCTGGGCTATGGGGACTGGCAGCCAGCTGTCCTTGAGGGACACCAGGAGATGTTTTTGCACATTGGTTACACCTGGATGATGAGTTCCTTGGTGAAACTCCTGCTATTGGTGTGTCCCAGGGCTGGGCAGGGAGGGATGCACCTCCATACCAGGTAATACTGTGTTTTAGGAAAAGGTTCTTCACCCAGCAGGTGGCTGGGCACTGGGACAGCCCCCCTAGCAAAGTGGAAATGGCACCAAGTCTTAGAGAGCTCAAGAAACAATTTGGAAAATGCTCTCAGGCACATGGTGAGATTTTGGGGGTGTCCAGCTCAGAATATTCTCTGATTCTCCAAAGCAAGCTGGACTCAGACTGGTTCAGATCCCTCTGTTTCTTATGTAAGCAACCTCTGGGCTCTCTCAAGAAGGATCTGGGGATCTTTTCTTAGGAAATCACTGCAAGATGCATTGGAGAGATCCCTGCCAAGCCTCAAATGAGTAGGACCAGGCACCTTCCACAGGTTCAAAATTCCCTTGAAAGCTCCATCACCCCCTGAAGTTGGATGTCCCCAGAGACTCCCCAGAGTTTCCAGAGGAAATTTGTGAAGAAGAGTTTGTTCTCATGCCCCAGCCTCAGCCCATGAGATGTGCAGACACCAGTGCTTGTGCTGGTTTGGTGCTGGGGGCTTTGGAGAAACCTGATGGAGAGGAAATCCTGAGGGACTCCAGGGAGGAATGTGAAATAGGAGCTGCTCCAGGAGCCAAGGACAGCTGCTGGCCCAGCTGTGCTGAAGTGATTCCCAAGCACATCCTTGCTCAGACAAGAGGAGCACCAATCCCACCCTGCAGCAGACTGGGAAGGGTGATTACAAAACATTTCCCATCGAATTCTCCTCCCTCTCCTTCTCTGCACCAAGCACTGAGTCATGGTGAATCATTTAGCACTCCGTGGTGCTGAAGTCACTCCACATTTTCCATGGATTTTCTTGCAGCTGAAGGATTTGTGGGATGCGTGCTTCAACAGATAAGGCTGAGAATGGGGATGTAGGGGAGTTTGGGAATTCTTTTCCTTGTGCCTCTGTTCCTGCCTTAGCTCGAGATGATTCCACATTTCATGAGTCATGATTGCTTTGATGAGGGTTTGGGCTCTGCCCTGCTCCACTCCTGGAATTCACTCCTGTGTTCCTGCTGCTGTTGCCCAGGGAATGAGGTGATCCGGGTGGAAACTGGTGCTGAGAGCTCTGCCACAGGGTGGGGGTGGATGGAAAAGCAGGGAATGATTTTTCTGTTGAAAGCAGGATTTGGGAGTGCAGGATTTAGGCAGTTCTCGAAGGGAGAGGCCCTTCTCAGCTGTTGAGAAGTGAAATTTCTTGTATAAGCAAGTTGTCTAAACGTTTTGTAGGAGGTGCTGGAGAGACAAATGCATTTTCAGGGGAAATTTTTTGTCCTGCCTCTCTCCAGCTGGGCTAACAACCTTCTGGAAGTGTCTGTCTCTATCCATCTGCTGCCAAAGTGACTCCTCAAGCTGGACACTTACCCTGCTAAATTCTAGAATTAGGTGGATCCTAAGGGAAAGGGAATTTCTCCAGTGAGAAGGGAGTTGTTTCAGTGCTGGAGACATGCAAAGAATTTTTGGATATTACCTGTGGAACCCCCTAATGGACAAGACAGTCATGCAATTGGTCAGAATATGGGAATCTGAGCAAATTTCCTCCCTCTCTCCTTTTCAATCCTATCGGGGTAAGCAGCAAAACTCAGAGTAGCTGGTTGCCCTTCCTGGGAATGGCTGGTGTGACTGAAATGAGAACAGAGACAGCTTTAGGGCTTCACATTTCATCTTTCTCTCTGCTCCTCCCCACCCCTCCAGCAGCAGGGAGCTGTTTGAAATCCGTGCTGAATCTCTTTCAACACCTTCACCCACCTCAGCATCTCTAGCCAGGCACGTGCACACACAGGCACAAAAGCTGCCATGCTCTTTGTTGCTGCTGCTGTTGTTTTGATGCTGAACAGAAGTCCTGGCTCCAGCCCCCCTCCTTTACTGGATCACCTTCAGGAATCAATGCTGCAGATGTTGACTTAAGCCATGGTGCTAGCAGGAGACTTTTAATACATTTCAGATACAACAACAAAGAGCAGATGCCAGTTCATAGGGAGGGAAGGGAGATGTTTTGATCTGGGTTTTTTTAGAAATGAATTTTCATGCAGCCTTTATTTCAAATTTTATAGTTTTTTCTTTTCCCTGGAATGCATATTAAACGCTGATAGCCTGTTATCCTTGACCTTTAGAGCCTGTGAATTTGAAAATCCAATTCCCTGTGAAAAGCAATGCATACAATATGGACTTTGAAGAAAATGCCAGTAAGTGAGTTATTTTCTTTATGGCCCTGCAAGAGTCTCCTACTGACAGAAAAAAGGCAGGAGCACAACTTGGGTGTAATAGAGGCAAAAAGGAGAGAGGTTTCCATGCTTTGCAGGCCGTGGGTCTTGTTCACCCAGTGGGTAGGAAGGAAGATTAAGATGTTAGGAGAGAAAAATCACATTCCTGTTTCTCAGCACTTCAGTTCTTGTGCTTTTTAACTCCTCTAGTGCTGCCAGATGGGCTCAGAGCATCTTGGTAGAACGTGGCACCAGATGTGTCCTGGTGGGATTGTGTTCAAACCCTGATAGGTTATGCTGGGAATTTCATAATCACCTTTTGTTTCTGGTGACCTCCAGTCCTGTTGGTGACAATCCTTGGAAGGTTTTTCTGGATGTGCTGGAGATACCCCAAGGGAATTCTCTTCCAGCTGTGCTGGGAACATCCCTGGGGAGTTTTCTTGCAGGTGATGTGGAGATTGGTCAGGACACAACATGACCAGCAACCCAGTAAAACCAGTGCAGTGCTCAGTTTGCCAAATATTTCCCTTCTCTTGTCCTCAACTTTTTAAAAATTGCTTTTGCTTGGGGAGACTTGCCCTGGCACTCACACACTCTGCTTAGAACAGCAGAATTCCCCCACTCTCCAGCTTCTGGGCAGGCATGATGGTTACCTAATTCTTGCTTTTAAAAAATATCCCATGTTTCCCATCCCATGGAAAAGGCTGAGAGGGGTGTTCAAGGACTGTGTTAAATCCATAACTATTTAGCAAAGATGACCCCACATAGCTGTGGGGTTGGTAAGATGGGAAATCCAGATGTTTTAAGAACAAAATAAGATATTTCACAAGTAAAAGGTCATTCATCAGTGGCAGTCCCCATAGACCTGCTGTCTGCTCTGGACATCGGAAAAACATTAAAACTAAGGAGCAGGAGTTGGAGTTTACAGAAGAAATTCTTCTCTGTGAAGGTGGGAGGCCCTGGCAAAGGTTGTCCAGAGAAGCTGTGGCTGCCCCTGGATCCCTGGAAGTGTTCAAGGCCAGGCTGGATGGGGCTTGGAGCACCCTGGGGTAGTGGAAGGTGTCCCTGCCCATGGCAGAGCTGGATGGGCTTTAAGGTCCCTTTCAACCCAAACCATTCTTTGATTCCATGAGGTGCCACTCCTGAAGAATCCAGGCAGGATCCCATTGCTTTTCAAGCTGTAGGATCTTAGCAGACACACAGGACTTCTGCAGGAGGAACTGGAATTTCCCTGTGTGCAGAAAGTGCAGCTCAGGACCAACACAAAACACAAATTATTTGGGATTAGGTTCCCTGACTTTTATAAGGAAGCCAAACGTTGCATGAAATCCAAAGGCTGGAAAGCCACGTGGGCCAAAACTCCCCAAAGTCAGGGGCTTTCAGAAGCATTTTGCTGGCAGCTAAGCCCTGTTTCAAATAAACACAGCTCCTAAGCCCCTTTGTGCATCTGGACCTTTTCCCACACCCAGGCTCAGGCAGGGAGTCTGTGGGGGAGCAGCAGAGGGAACCAGGTCTGTGAGCCTCCAGGATGGGTCTGTGATGGGTGGACACCTTGCCTCTGGCTGTGCTGCCTGTGAGTGGCATGAAATGAATCTTCAAAGGGCCCTGTGGATCCCCTGCCCTCTCTCATCTCAGTGGGGGCAGCCCCTTGGTCTCTGCTCTCAGACAATTGACACCACAGGATGGTTGGCACACACAGAAATTCTGTGCCACGCTTGGCTTTGCTGATTCCTTTTTCCCTTCCCCTTCTTATTTTCTCCACACTCTTTTTCTTCTAATTTAGAGCTCTAGATTAAATTCAACTTAATTAGAAGGATTATACATCTTATAAATTTAATATTTAATATGCAAGCATAGGCTTTTATTAAAGGTGTCCTAGGAGGAATGGTAATGAGTTATTGCACAATAAATAGCTGGGCGGAAATGAGTGTGATAAAGGACTGGAACTTCTGGAGAAAGGGGGGGAAAGGGGATGGCAATGCTTGGGGAACATCTCTGGTGGCTGCTCAGAGTGCTGCTGTCATCTCTCTGCTGCTCACACCGTGACCCTTCCAAAAGCAAGAGGAATTTTCCCTCAGCACAGGCAGGAGAAAAGATTTGAGAGGCCAGGGAGGGCAGCAGGGTGTGGGGAAGGTCAGGAATTAGAGATCCTTGCAAAGAGAACAAACTGATGTGGGATCCTGTCCCAAAGCCATGAGCAGGAGCTGTGAACTCACTGTCTCCAGAGCAGATGGAGGTGACAATTTGGGCCCGTTGGGGTTTTATTTGTACCCATCCAAGTCTCCTTCTCCCTCAGGTGCCAGAGCTCAGTTTGATGGGTTGGGGGAATTGGAACATCCCATTAGGCTGGTCTGCTGTCCTTCACATCTGCTTTTTTCAGAGCTCATGCACTTACTGTGCCAAGAACAGGAGCTGGGTGATGGAGGGATGGGTTCTGGAGCATCTCCTTGAGCCCTGGTACAGAACTGGACCCGTTTGAATGGAGAGCTCAGGTGGGATTCAGCTCTTGGGGTGTCTCAAACGTGGGTGGCTTCTGAGCTGTGCTCCACTGCAGACAAGAGGGGTTTAATTAACACCATCATCAGATGGGGATGTGAGTCACAGGGCAGGAGTGGGTGTTTGTTTTAGGATGACACAACTTGCCCTGTGAGTTCTGCACAGGAGGCTTCTCCAGGGACTCTGAAGGATCAAAGGCTTTGTTTGTGCTGGTAAATAAAATGGGCCAGGGATTTGCCTTCTCCAGCCTTGAGGGCAAACAGAGCAGTCTGACTCACACTCTGCATTGTCTATGAGAGCTCCAGCAGGTCCCTTCACCTGTGGCAGGATGTCTAACAGCAAAATAAAGTGGATGTTGTGGCTGGTGCTTGGTACCACACTGTCTTGGGTTACAATACAGGGTGTGATCAAAGGTGTCTGTTCTATCACCATCTGTTGAGGGTGGGGGCAGTGATCCTTATCTCTGCAGGAGATATTCTGCTAATGGGCATCCATTGAAACCATCTGGGGCAGTGTTCTTTATCTCATGGGATATCTCCTGTTCATGGCCATGGTTTATAAACCAGCTGGGGCAGTGTTCTTTATCTCCATGGGATATCTCCTGCTCATGGCCATGGTTTATAAACCAGCTGGGGCAGTGTTCTTTATCTCCATGGGATATCTCCTGTTCATGGCCATGGTTTATAAACCAGCTGGGGCAGTGTTCTTTATCTCCATGGGATATCTCCTGTTCATGGCCATGGTTTATAAACCAGTTGGGGCAGTGTTCTTTATCTTTTCATACCCCATCCTTCCTCCAGCCAGTCATTTTCTGCTCATGGCCACTGAGTCCCACTGTGGCACTGATAAAATTACTGCATCCCATTGGGAGTTGCTCCAGCCAGGGGGAAGAGCCCAACATTTCTTACCAAGATAAAAACAGAGGTTTGGGACACTAAGGGAGCCCCTTTCTCCACTGGACTCCAGAGGAAAACCGGATTTCTCCACATCCCCACTGGAGCTTTAGAGCAAACTGCACCTTGTACAGGAGCACTGCTCCAGCTGAGCCACATCTGTCACTGCAGGAGGATGCAGCCACCATGGAATGGGACTGCTGCCAACACCCTGCCTGACGGGTGTCAGGTTGTACTCTGACTGTGTCAGGGTTTGGGGTTTGTTCTTTGTAGTGCTGTATTCCTACTTTAATTTCCCTAGTAAAGAACTGTTATTCCTATTCCCATATCTTTGCCTGAGAGCCCCTTGATTTCAAAATTACAATAATTTGGAGGGAGGGGGTTTACATTCTCCATTTCAAAGAGAATCTCCTGCCTTTCTCCGCAGACACCTATCCTCCAAACTAGGACACACACCCAGTCCAGTTTTGGTTCCTAGGGCACAGAAACCAAGCACTTCTGCCCACACTAAAGGCACTCAGGTGAATCTTTCCCCTGCTGTCAAATGATCTCCACCACCAGGGGTGTCCAGCCCTGGCACAGCTGCTCAGGGCAGTGGTGGAGTCCCCATGCCTGGAGGGATTTTAAAGACACGTCAATGTGGCACTTGGGGGCGTGGGTCAGTGATGGCCTTGGCAGCGCTGGGTTAATGGTTGGACTTGATGATCTTGGAGAACTTTTCCAACCTAAATGATTCCACGATTCTGTTCTGTCTGGGTGCCAAGGCAGAGATAAGTGAGGGGGAGCAGGGTTGGGAAGGTGCTGTGGTCCATCAGGGGAACACCTTAAGGGGTGTCTGGTGTTGGGGTGGGGAAAGAAGGTGCCAGAATGCAGCTGGGGCTCAGGGTGAGGGTGTGGGGAACACTGGGGAAAGGCTGGGAGTGTGGCAGGTGTGTGATGGTGGATGGGTTCTGGTGTATCTCCATGCAAACTGGCAAAAAACCTGAGCCTATCGTGGTCTGTGAGTAACTGGGGTGGAAATGTCGTGGCTGGTGGATTTGTGACTGGGAGAACCTCTGCCATGATTTTAAAAGGCCAGCCAGGGGAGAAGGCACCTCTTCCTGCAGGGGAATTCTAGCCAAGGCTTTGGGGAGTTGGAGCATCTCATTGGAGTGGCTGTGCCTCACTTAATATCTATACTTTCAGGGACTTATTGTGCCAAAACCTTTCCCTCCCACTCACCCAGGACTTTCTCAGCCAGATTAAACCTTCTGCAGCACTTCCCCTCCATTTCTGTAAGGAAAGTGCTCTCTGGAGGGTGTACCTGAATCCTGCTCTCTGGAGGGTGTACCTGAATCCTGCTCTCTGGAGGATGTACCTGAATCCTGCTCTCTGGAGGGTGTACCTGAATCCTGCTCTCTGGAGGGTGTACCTGAATCCTGCTCTCTGGAGGGTGTACCTGAATCCTGCTCTCTGGAGGGTGTACCTGAATCCTGCTCTCTGCAGGGTGTAGTTGAATCCTGCTCTCTGGAGGGTTTACCTGAATCCTGCTCTCTGCAGGGTGTACCTGAATCCTGCTCTCTGGAGGGTGTACCTGAATCCTGCTCTCTGGAGGGTGTACCTGAATCCTGCTCTCTGCAGGGTGTACCTGAATCCTGCTCTCTGCAGGGTGTACCTGAATCCTGCTCTCCATGCCCACACTCAGGATTCATCTCCATGTGTCCTAGTCTGGCTCTAAGGGATGGATATGCAGTTAAATCTGCCACCCATGTGACAGGCAAGCCAGGCCTCAGGGCTTGTGCAAATAAACACCTTTTTATTTCCATCTGGGGTGGGAAGGCTGCCCTTGACAGGAAGGGAGTTAAGGAGCCATGTAAATACACAATTTTAGGCTCTTTGGATTTGTGCAGCGGAGCTGGCAAGTAGCTGGAGCCATCTCTGGTTGCTCTGGTCAGCAAACAGGGCAGTTGTTATCTCCACAGATGGCCCCCCCTGGCCCCCCACGCCTGATATTTGTAATTACAAGCAGGGATTATGCAGGGAGGAGATGGAATCAAGTATGAAAACCCAGCAGGGGAGCTTAGACACCGGCTGGCTCCTCCTGATGGAGGCAGAGATAGCACCAAGCCCATGAGCAGGCTTGGGGTGCATATGTCAAACCTTTAGGGATCCTGATAGAGGGATTAAAGCCGGGAGGAGGGAAGAGGGGAAACATCTGATTAACATTTCTGATGCATGCCCAGGGCTAACATGGTGTGCTAATGAATCCTGGTGTAGTAGCAAAGCTTCCTTAGTGGCCTCTGCCCTGAACAGCCTCACAGGGAAGCTGGACATGGACAGGATTTAATTCCTGCCTTTTTAAGTGCAGCTTTGGACCCTCTGACAGGGACCTTGTGGTGACACAGCCTACACCTCTCCATGTCCTTGGGAAGTGGGATGGTGGAGTCAGCAAAGAATCCTCCCAGGGACCCAGCTTCAGGAAAAACTTTATCTCCTTCTTTCCCTGGAGCAGTGCAAGTGGGGATGTCAGTCCTCAGGTGTTCCTGCAGATAGCCAGGAGTGCTCAACTGCCTCAGGATCACAGGGCTGTAGGGAAAGGGACATCCAGGCTTTTCCATGGTATATCTGTTTAGGAGGTCATTGTGATCAGCTCAAAGATCAGGATAACATGAGAGCAGACCCTGCACAAGTCCAAGGAAATCCCTTTGGGCTGGAAACCCAGAGCTCCCTTGTGTTTAGGCAAGAAGACATTTCCTTAGGATGGAGACACCTGAGGAATGTCAGTCTTGGCAGGGCTTGAGGAGCTCATCCCACCATGCAGAGCTGCAGCAGGCAGTGCCCCCTTTTTGGGCTCACTAGGACACAATGTCCTGCAGACAGCAGCAAATCCCCCTTTTCCTTCCTTCTCTCTGCTCCCCGTGCCCAGGATTGGGGATTCCTGCCTGATGGGGAGTGAAAACAGACAGAAAATATGGGTGACAACTCTTTGCTACATGTTTTTTATCAGAAGGAGAGGGAAAGGAAAAGAAAAGGAGGAGAGAGGGGGAAGACACTGTGTGGGTCCAAACTGTGTTTGCAGTTTCCTGCTCTGTCTCTTCTCCTCAAAGCATCCAAACAAGACAACAGGAGCTGATGATTCAATAATGCAGAGCCAGGAGACAATGGGGGGAAAGAACAACAACAAAGTGAAGAGGGTTTTAATAACCGTTTATTGAGGCTGTAATTAAATTTTGGTGTCTGTTTGGAAAACAAGAATCTCATTTTGTGCGTGCCCCTGTCTCCCCACCACATGTGCTCCCGTGTTTTCTCGTGGGCAATTACTGAGCATGCTGTGAGCTGATTAGCAAATACAGGTGTGGCAGCCAAGGGAAAAGGGAGGAGGAGAGGAGAGGATGAGGAGATTTTTCCAAGTGTGGCACCAGCCTGTGCAGGTGGGAAGCAGGGTCCTGGAAACAAGGAGTGGAACCAGCTTGGCACTTGAGAGAGATGAGGGAGAGGGAAGGAAGTGGGGCTGACCCCTGCTCTCAGTGATTTGGCTTGGAAAAGGGGTTCAGTCCCTGTAGAAAAGCAAAAGGATGCTGAGAGTTGTGGCACTAAGGGTGTTAAAGTCCATGTGGGCTAAGGAAAGTTTTTGTGTGGTTAAACAAACTTTTCACGGGTGCTGTACTATTTATTGAAACACAGCAGGGCACATAGTACAGTTATTTCTGTCCAAATATCTCCTTCTCCTTTCCTCCACCACATGGCCTGATGGGCTCAGGTGATGTCCAAGCCACCTCCTCAGCCCTGCCAGGGCTCTGCTGTCAGGGTGAGGGCAGCATTGGCCAAGGCTGTGCCAGCAGCTGCTTTCCCTGGCCCTGCACTGTGTGTTTTTACAGAGGTGCAGGTTTTTGCAGAGGGATCAAGAGCACACCAGGAGCACAACCCCCTGCCCACGTGGAGAGCCATGGCAACCCTGGGCTAACACAGCTGTGGCCAGAAAATGGGAGACAGAAAGATGCAGCTCACTGTCCCTCCTAGAGAGGATTGCCCCTGGAGCTGCTGTTTTCCAGCAGTTCTCTTTCCTCCCAGCCTGATGACATTCAAGGAATGACCAAGGAAAAGTCCACCCCAGCTGGACCAGGCTTTGTGTGGGGCTAAACCAGTATTTCCCCATCACAATCCCCATCACAGGGCTCACTGCCTGATTTCTGCCTGCTCATTAGAAGGCACAGCAGAAACACTGCTCTGGTCACTGCCTCAGCCCATCTTGTGTTAGTTCTGCCTGCTAATTGCCAGGAGCTCAGTGAGGAGCTGCTCCTGGTCCCTGCCAGAGTTTTCCCTGGGCAGAAGGGCTGCACTCGACCTTCATTTGTATTCTGGAAGCACCACTCACTTAGCAGTATCTCCTGCCATCAATAAACCAATGCAAACAGAGATAAGCCAGATAAAGAGAAAGTAGGTCACTTTTGCAGCACAATGACATCCAGCTCCCTCATTCCTTACACAGCCTAAAAGTTAACTCTCTCTCCCATTGTTTTTTTTTTTCTTTTCTCTTCCTCCTTTTTGCTCAGAGTGGCCAGGGAGCTGGGGCAGGTGTGAAACCCTCCCCACAGCCCTGCCATGCTCCAGGCTGAGGGGACATGGAAGGGGTGGAGGAGCTGATGGAGAGGTTGGTGTCACCCACAGATTCCATGAACTTTTTTGCTTTTTTTACCAATTAAAGCTGTTTCCTGGTGATGGCTGGGGGAAGCCGGTTTTGGTCCTCTCAAGAGCTGCTCTCCTTGGTGGCATCCTGGATCATTTTTAAGGTTCCTTCCAACCCAAAGCATTCCATGACTGTGTGAAGGACACAGATTCTGTACATGCAGGTCCTGTAATCCCTGCTGCACCTCTGGAAAGAACATCACAAACTCTTCCCTCAGTATCAGCTCATCTTTAACCTCAAAGCTCATTTAGCTACCTCTGGCAGTGAGATAAGATTCATCCCTAATTGTCAATGATATCATTGACTTCTTCACTGAGAACACTGAGAGCTGGTTAGACAAAAAATGTCACTCCTGTAACAGGAGGTGATGATGGCTTCCCTCTTGATGTCACCTGAGGCCACATTTTTGGGCTAGCACAAGGTGAAGCTTTGTGACCAAGGTGCCCCCACCAGACACCTCAGTTGTCTGTAATTTTACTATCAGAAGCTATCAGTGCTATTTATTGGCTGTTACAGGGATTTCAAGTGCTGTTATAAAAGTAGAAGAACCTCTGGAGATGCTTCTAAGACCTTCTCACCCTGCAAAGGAACACAAGCATTATCTCAGTCTTGGATGATCTCCAGGAAACAAGACAAGCAGGGATGATTCAGTGCTCCTTTTTGGAGATTTCTGTAAATGCTCTCTTCATTAGCATAAATGCTTATGGGAAATACATTTTAAAATGTCTCATTTAAGAGTTCATTCCTACAAAAAGGGGTCCTAAAAGTGACCCCCATCCATCCAAGAAAACAGAAATGACATCATAGTATTGGGTAAATCACCAGCTTGAACAGCAAAAAATCTCAATGCTATCTCTGTAGCAAGGAAGAAACTCATTGCAAAATTAAATTATAAAATAAATAAATCTCAGGAAGCAACAGCCAAGTTTACAGGTATAAACCAAGACATTGTCTTGTTCTCTCAGCCTTGCTGAAGATTCCAACTTCTCCCAAAATCCTTTGTCGTGCCTCTCCCAAGCAGCTGCCTCCCTGGTGCCTGAGGAAGAAGAGATGGAGATGAGATGTCTGGAGGGTCTTATCAAAGCTCTGAAACCCTTTTGTGTCCTGAGATGCCCTTTCCACTCAGAAAAGCTCAGTCTGTGACCCTTGAAGCACTGTGTGCCCTCAGGATACCCATGTCTGTGTTTCAGAGGCAGAGGGGGAGCAGGGGGGCTCTGGTTTTTGTCTCAGAGGGGTGGTGTGGGGTTTTCTCCATCCTTCCCAAGGAGCTGTGGGGACTGGCACTTCCCACAGGGGATTGCTGCAGGAGAGGAGCCCAGTATGGATGGGCTTCCTTTTACCTGGTACCCTCAGAGGAGCCATCCTCCTGTCTGTGTCAGCTGTATTTCTTCTAGAACTCTTCATCTCCCCATCAAATCTGCCTCTTCCAACAGCCTCCACCCAGCTGGGCTCCTGGGCCAGCAGAAATGCCATCGAAGCCTCTCTGTAGCCCAAGGTGTGGGAGAGAGAGGATGCCCCTGGCTTCACAGCCCCTCCCCTCTGCTTCCTTGGCTCAGGGCTGGGTGCAGGGGGGTCACTCAGATTGTAAGAGCCAAAATGAGGGATGTGGGACTCCAGAGGGGCTCTTTAGAAGGCTGTTTATTGTATCCAAATGATACAGGAATTTATTTATTATTTAAAATGCTGTTTATTGTATCCAAATGATACAGCAATTTATTTATTATTTTAAATGCTGTTTATTGTATCCAAATGAGGCAGGATTTCATGGGTCCTGGGTCACAGAGCCCAACCCACAGCTTTCAGCTACAGCTGTGGGTTCTCCTGAAAACTTCCTTTAGTTCTGGTATATCTGCATTCTATACTTTTCATTGTAGATCATCTTAATCATGACAACCAATCAACACCTTTACTATTACCTATAACCTATCACAACTACTGACATTCCCATATTCCTGTTACTGTTTTCCAATCACAAAAGGTCAGTGTGTTACAGTTTAAGGTGGAAGTTGTTTTTCAGTTTTCTTGCAGTGGAAAATTCTGAGATCTTTTCTCTACTTGCAACATGGAATTTTTGTTTTGTCTTTGAAAATCCTTTTGCTTGGTAAAACCATCTTTTGTTTGAGGTGGATTTATCCTTTGCTCAGAGTAACAAAAGCCCCTTCCAACTCACCTGCTCTTTGCCTTCTTAGTTACCCAGTGAGACTGGCTCAGCAATTCTTTTATTCTATATCAGAACTTGCAATCATTTCTATTCCTTCTTCAGATTCTACATTCAAAGATCTTTCTGCTATACACAAATATCTGTGAGACCTTCCTGTCAAATCTTGATCCTTCCCAACATCAGATGACCTTTCTGAAGTCTCTCTTGAAGCACCAGGCTTGTTTACCAGCAGAGGCCAAGCACAGGGAGCTGAGACAAGAATCCCTGGAGTTTTGTGCCAGATTCTATCCATCCACTCTGCCTCTCATCCTTCATCCAAGCCTGCTGCTCCCACCGTGTTTGCCATCACCAAACTCCCCAGGAGGCAGTGAGGAGCTGCTGCCACATCCCAGATTTGGTGTTGGATCATCCCTGCATCCACATCATCTGTTCCTGTCCTCTCCAGGCCAGTTTGGAAACCGAGCTGTGCTGGCAGCACACGGGGTGGGCACATCCCTGGTCTGGCACTGAAACCTCCTCCAGAAGCTCTCCTGCCTTCCTCCTCTGTTAATACAACCCTGATGGCCTCATTAGTTCTAATTTGTTTGGCCACCAGATTTAGATGAGCATTCCAGTGATAATGTGAGACCTGGGGAGTGCAAACAGCAAGTAATTAATGCAGTTAAAATTCCTGCCCAGGGTGGCTGTGCAGGAGGAGGAGGGTGCTGGAAGGCAGATTTTTGTGTACCTGGATGCTGCTGGGCACAGCCAAGGATTCACAGGAGGGAGCTCAAAGCACCCTCCAAAAAATCACCAAGGCAGGACCAACACCTCAACTAGCAGGAAAAGCACAGAAATGTAGGGATCAGTCCAGGGGTTTGGAACATCAGTACTGGATGTTGGAGAAATAGGATAGAAGTGGAGTGACTCACTGCCCAACTTCTCTGGGGTTCAGGCAATTAATTTCCATGTGAGGGGAACTGCCTGCAGAGGCTGGTGTCAGAGAGCATCCTGCAGGTCAGCACAGCACAGGGAATCTGCACCTCCATGGGAAAATGGGGGGGTGGAAGAACGAGTCTTGAGAGGATAGAATGCTGGTCAACGTTAAAAGATATTCCCTGTGGAAAAATGGCTTCAAATGCCTCCTCCTTTGCATACCTTTGCTCTGTCACAGTCCCCAGGGTGTCTTGCTTGGAGTCCTCTGAGAGCAGATGTACTACAGGGCTTTTTTGGCTGAAGAAAAATCTCTCAGAAATAGCTGGTCTGTCCTGGATTGTGTTCTTGTGATAAAGTAAATATCCTTCCCTCCTCCCTTCCCTCTGCAGCTTCCTGAGGACTGGATTAAATCACTGCAGCCCTTGGATGGACAGGGTGGTCCTGCTCAGTACAGAGCATTCTGGTTCAGACCTTTGGCCACAACATTTACTGTGTCTCTTCCAATCTGAACCATCTTCCTACTTTTCTTCCATATTTTCCCTTTAATTTCAAATTCATGTCCCCCCTTCTGCCTGAAATAAGAGATGAAAAAACAGGGGACTGTCATAGCAGCAAGCTGGCTGTTTTAGCTTGGATTTTATTGCTCCTGCAGTCCCCAGCACTGGTTTGCTTTCACTGAGGGCTGCATTGAAACTTTAACCAAGTTCTGGAACAGAACATCTCCTGCTGTGCAAATAATTTTTTTTATTCAAATGGATTAGTGGTTCCTCCAAGAACAGTGATGCTTGAAAAGAAAAATGTACGGGAGGCTCCCTACCTCGTATTATCTGTTGCCAAAACACTGAGATTGCTGTGAGCCTTTCCTATATCACAAAACATCATCTCACCCTTGGCCCCACTCCTGTGCTCCTCCTCACTGATTCCAGCTGATGTTAAACACTGCTTTGCCTTTGCAAGCAGAGAACAAACCCTCTGTGGGGCACTGCAGGGAAATTCCTCTCCATGAAGCAATGGCCTCGAGTACAGTAATTTCACGATTATAAGCCACACTGAGTATAAGCCGCACTTCTGGGTGCCAGAAACTTTTCGTTCTTTGTCTATACATAAGCCGCACCTGATTATAAGCCGCACATTAAAATACAGAGTGTGATAAAAGGTATCTATTCTATCACCATCTGTTACGGGTGGGGCAGTGATCCTGATCTCTGTGGGAGATATTCTGCTAATGGGCATCCATTGAAACCAGCTGGGGCAGTGTTCTTTATCTCATGGGATATCTCCTGTTCATGGCCATGGTTTATAAACCAGCTGGGGCAGTGTTCTTTATCTTTTCACAGCCCATCCTTCCTCCAGCCAGTCATTTTCTGCTCATGGCCATTGAGTCCCACTGTGGCACTGATAAAATTACTGCATCCCATTGGGAGTTGCTCCAGCCAGGGGGAAGAGCCCAACATTTCTTACCAAGATAAAAACAGAGGGTTTGGGACACTAAGGGAGCTCCTTTCTCCACTGGACTCCAGAGGAAAACCGGATTTCTCCACATCACCACTGGAGCTCCAGAGGGAAACTGCACCTTGTACAGGAGCACTGCTCCAACTGAGCCACATCTGTCACTGCAGGAGGATGCAGCCACCATGGAATGGGACTGCTGCCAACACCCTGCCTGACGGGTGTCAGGTTGTACTCTGACTGTGTCAGGGTTTGGGGTTTGTTCTTTGTAGTGCTGTATTTCTATTTTAATTTCCGTAGAAAAGAACTGTTATTCCTAATTCCCATATTTTTGCCTGAAACCCCCTTGATTTCAAAATTAGAATAATAATTTGGAGAAGTTTCTGCCTTTCTCAGCAGACACCTGTCCTCCAAACTAAAACAGCAACTTTTCATTCTCTGTCCATATATAAGCCGCACCTGATTATAAGCCGCACTTTAGGTTCAGACCAAAATTTTAGTGAAAATGGTGCGGCTTATAATCGTGAAATTACTGTACCAGGAGAGAGGCAGTTCACTTCTCCCTGAGAGTTTCCTGAGCTCTCTTGGTTGTGGCTGCTTCCAAGAGCAATAAAAGGTGTCTGTTTTACAAGGTTTTGCACCACTGACAGGTTCTTTGTGGCAGAGATGGGAAATTTGGAAGTTTCTGACTCTCAAACCCACCAAGTAAAGACTCAGCTGGGCTCAGATTCTCCCTGTGGTTTTAAGCTGGGGAAGGATGAGATGGGGGTGGCTCAGCCTGGAGAAAAGAAGGGTCTGGGGGTGTGGGTTTTCTTTTTCGGTCCCTGGTGGATTTCAACGGGACCAGAGAGTGCTAACATGTAGCTAACTCTCAGAAAACCAACATTTTATCAGCTGAGAAAGACCGGAGGCCACACATGACGATTTCTGCAAAAGTTTATTTCATGTGAAGGGGGTCAAGCAGGATTCTCCCAGAACAAAGGGCACACAGCCATATTTATAGGTTCAGGAAGGATTCAAACTGCAACCAATAGAAGTTTACACAAAGAACAGCATCCAATCCAATGAGAAGTTCAAAAGGTGAACTGACCAATTAAACATCCTAATTTCTAACCAATTATCTTCCGAGGTGTTAGGAGAGTGACCAAATTCTTAAGGAATTTGGCTCAACCTTGGTACCTAGGATACCTTATCTATTTTAGCAAGTTCCAGGGACCAGGGGAAGATGGCTTTGGAGAAGTTGTATCATCCACATGGGGGGACCTCAGAGTCACTTCCAGTGCCTAAAGAGGCTCCAGAAAACCTGGAGAGGAACTTGGGACAAAGAATGGAGGGACAGAACAAGGGGAAATGACTACAAGTGACAGAGGGCAGGGTTGGATGGGATATTAGGATGAATTTTTTGGCAGTGAGGTGCCCAGAGAAGCTGTGGCTGTCTCTGGATCCCTGGCAGTGTCCAAGGCCAGGTTGGATGGGTTTGGAGCACCCTGGGACAGTGGAAGGTGTCCCTGCCCATGGCAGGGGGTGGAACTGGATGGGCTTTATGGCCACATTAAATCCAGCCCATGCCATGATTCTGTGATAGTCATTAATCAGTGGCATAATGAAACCTGGAGTGCCCCCAGAGCCAAATCCCACAATCCTGCTTCCAGCACAGATCCTGCTGTAGTTAAATTAACTTGTATCAAACCAGGGATGCTAACAGCAAGCCATACATCAAGATTATGTCTTCTCTATTAATTAAATCGAGGTCAAAGCCCTTCTGCAAGCTCAGGCTCAGCACTGCTAAGGACTCACTTAGACACAAATGGTGCCTGAGTTCTGGAAGCACAGCAAGAAATGAGTGCACATGAGCTTTTGTGGGGGTCCCAGCCCTTCATTCTGAGCCCTGGATGTATTTATTTTTGGGCAGGTCTCTGCTCAGTTCACAGGCATGTGTGTTGGCTGCAGTTCCTGACCCTTCCACACCTGAATCTCCTCCCAAGGTTGTCTGTGTGGGTGTTCATGGCCTATGATGCTGCATGGATAGGACACTGAATTCTCTGAGGAGATGCTCCCCAGCTCTGGAATTCTGGATTTGCTCCTTTTTCCCAGTTTGAGCCCTGACTTTGGCAAGGCTGGGAGCCAGCACTGTTGGGAAAAGCAGGCAGAGCACAAGTGAACGCTCAGCATTTTGCAGTTTGAACATATCCTTGAGTTACTTATGCACTCTGGTATCTCTTCTGCACTGTTTGAGCAGGATCTCACCATCTGGGCAGTACAAAAATACCCCCAAATCCACCCACATCCAGATCCTGAGCATGGCTGCCTAGTCTGGTACCTTCACACACCTCTCCCACCTTTTCTGAAGGGCAGAATTCTCTTTTCAGGAGGCAGCAGCAGCCCTTGCTCTCATCAGGTCACACTGCTCATCATTAGCTGTCATCACACAGCATGGGCCAAAGCACAGCTCAGCTAAAGCAGGACTGACAAAATTGCTGGAGGGTTCATTAGAGCCGACAATCCTGGGGAGATGAGCACCTAAAAAGACACAGAGGTTGAATTCATGAGCTGCTTGTCTAGACTCCTGCTTTAGCCTGAGCAAACAGGTGCTCCCAGGGCATGATTAATCCCATTCTGAAGCAGACATCTCAAGCAGGTCAGATGACTCATGTCCTGGCAGGGCTTGTTTCTCCCTGCAGACTCTAAAGGTGTCTGGAGGTGACCAGCGTGGTGCACATCAAACACCAGGTGAGACAAATCCACCCAGAGAGACAAATCAAAGTAGGGGGCTTTGCTCACTGCAGGAGAGAGGTTAGAATTGTCTGCCTGGCCAGGTGAAGCCACTGCAAAGAGGTGTTGAGGGGGATTAATTTAAAGAGATGTGGCCAAAGAACAAAAGCTTTGTGTGTGCCTGTTGTGTGGCAATTATTGCCCCAGGAGCTGTGTTTTCAGCACAGAAGGCAGGGAAGCTGAGGAAGAGGGTGCAGCAGAGCCAGGAATTCTGGAGGAGAGGATCCAAAGAAGTTGAGTATTTCCCTTCCCCACCCAAGTGCAGGGACAGAATTGCAGGTGGCTCTTGGAGAAGACACAAACAGATTAAGGGCAGTAGCATTGCAAAAATTAAGGGTAAGCAGGGTGGAACTACTCAGAGTTTACAAACTGAGCCTCTTTCTCCATGTTCAGTGCATCTGCCAGCCTGTGTGTGACAGGATGGAGGAGAGGAGGGACAGTGACCTGCCACTCTTGTCCTGTCCAAGGAGTAGACTCCAACCACTCCTACAAGGGATGCAAACTCAGTTCTTGAGGTCTGGGACAGCAGAAAGTGCTGCCCAAAACCCAGTTTGTGTCTGAAAGTGCATTTGGCAGCTTGCCTTGCCTTGCCTTGGTTTGCTCAAGGAAGGACCTTACAACATCCACGCTCTTGCTGAGCTCTGGAAAATCTTGTCCATGAAAGATTTTATTTCCTGACTGCTGGAGAGCTGCCCTGTGTGCAGCCAGCCCCGTTCCCAGCTCAGCTCGAGGTCTCCTGATGAGCTCCAGCTCTGGCACCCAGCGTGGCTCAGCTGTGCTTGGCACGCTCCAGGGAGGTGAGATGTCTTGGGACAGCTTTGTTCCAACTGTGCAGCCCGGCTGCTGCCAGGAAATCAGCTCCAGCAGCTTATCCAACCATATGGGAGCCTTCTGGGGTGTCTCTGTGGGGCATCCTTGCACTCTTGGCTTTGCAGGATTGCAATTCTCCCCCTCCTGTGGCCTGCAGTGAAAGCTGGCAGGGAGGAGGCTGAAGGATCTTTGTATGTGTTTGAGACTGGAGGTCTTGTAGGATCAAAACCCAAAAGGTGCACACTCAAAATGTGTGAGATTTACACACTTAAATCCCTCCCATATATTAAAAAAATATTATAAATACTTGTATATATATATAGTGTATATTATATAAGATTATTTTTTTTAGATCTGAATTTCTTCCAGCTCCCATTAGATTTTAACATCTGATTCCCTTGCTATGGGGGAGACCTTCCTTGTTTACCTGTGGGGTTATTGAGTGGCATGGCACCAGTCCAGGGGTCCTCCTGTTTCTCTCAGTGACTGGCAAAGGAACAAGTACAAATATCCTCTCTGTCTAACACCTGAGCATCCTCCCCAGTAAAGCCCAGCCCTGCTGTTGTCTGGGCACACATCCCTTTTGGAATAGAGCCTTTAGCTCCTTAGGAGCCTTTTCCTCCCAGGAGGAGGCCCATCCCTCTGAGCAGGATTGTTGGTTAGTTAAATCTCCTGGTTGACAAGTTCAGATTGCCTGTGCTTGGGCTGTGATTGCAATCCATACCGAGCAATCACCGTGTCAGCTGTCACAAAAACAAAACCCTCAATGGATGGACAGGGATGGGCTGTCACCAGAGCTCCAGGGATGGACATTTGCTCAAAGGGAGATGTCATTCCTTGTTTGACAAGAACTAAATAGTCCCAGGGACTGCTGGTGCTGCTGTGTGAACACACCCAGGACTTCCCTCAGGCTCTTCCCTGATGCCTGATCCAAGTCACAATTTTGCCTGACAAGCTCATCACAAATCCTGCTCTGCTCCTTCTCCTGCAGCATTTCCACCCCTTCCCAAACCTGTCTTGCTGCTGCTTCTCACAGGTTCACTCTGTGTCTGCAGATGAAGGTGAGCACCCATTTTAGGAGCTCCACGTGCGTGCCAAGGAGCAGAATCTTTCTGGTCCCATGACATGACCAACCTGTGGGGTGAAGAAAATGTTCTTGTCCTTGTCATGCACACAAGGTGAAGGCCAGGCAAGCCAGGATTGTGATGATGGAGCAATTGTTTGAATTGCAGCACTGCCTGGAGCCTTCTGAGAGGAAATAGAGGACACAAAGTCACCAATAGTCTGACTGGGACAGGAGGTGGTGGGTGCTGCTTGCATGGAAGAGCAGCATTACAGAGCTGAACTTCCCTGTCCCTGGAGTGAGGGAGGCTGGACAGGATGGAAAAAGAAGAAACTGAGGACTTGGGAGCTTGACTGGAGAGGGTGAAAGCTTAAATACACAGAAAATTAACTTTTAATGGAAGCGTTCTGTACACACTGGAAAGGAAAACTTGCTGTGTGGCCAAGGCTGTGCCCATCCAGTGGGATGCAGTTCCCTCATCCAAAGTGCCTCTAAAGCAGGCTGGGGGTAAATTTGGTGGTGATGGGCTCCAGCCCACATCATCAAAACCAATCCTTATGCCCAGAGTATGTCAGAGAGGCTGCTCAGCATCTCTCTGCCACCCCACTCACACTGGATGGGATGGAAATGCAGAAGGTCCCCAGGGGAAAGCTTTGCCAGGTATGGAATACTACAATGTGGAACATGGCGTGTGCTGGCCTTAAACTGGCTGTCACACCAACAGAAAAGAGATTGCACCTTCCAAGCAGGGCTGCTTTCTTCCCTTTAGGGGGATTGGTCTGCCAAGGTCAACAGCGAAGCAAAAATTGGGAGAACTCATCAGGACTGCAAAGCTGTTTGCTTTGCCCTAACATTTCAGTTAATTAGATCATTTGTTGTTTTGTTTGGGAAAAGGGGCTTGGGGAGGCTTGCAGCATCCCCAGACTGCATTGCAAGCGTTACTGTGAGTTTTATACTCATCCCTTCCTTCTTACCTTGTGCAGGAGAGTTTCTCAGACAAGAATTTGTTCCAGTTTGAGTGGGAAGTTCAGGCTCATCACTGCTTTTAGTCCAAAAGACTTAATTCAGACCTAATGGTTACTCAGGGGAGCCGATGATTTCGAGTTGTTACCTCAGGTGACATGTCCCCATGTGGGATCAGGAGCATGGTATCCACTGAAAAGCCACCATGCACAGAGTGACCCTCTCCCCAAAGGGATGGGAATGTCTGTGTCTTGGTTGAGGGCTGTCACTCAGGTTTTAGAGCTGAGCCGATGCAGCTGGGAAGTCGGGATGCTGTGAGAAAAGTGACTTTAGTGAAGTTTCAGAGCAGAGTCAGGAATAGAAGCAAGGTCCCTTGGCCCTTTTTGGGATGAATCATCCTTGTAAATCCGCTTGCCTTGGCTGATCTGGTAAATATAGGGTGTGAGAAAGGGTGATTAAGTGACTTATCTGAAGTCACATGTGGCATTTATGGGATTTGGACACAATCCTAAACTGGCTCCACTGCTTTAACTCCTATGCTTTCCCTGCTGTAGCTGTGACCCTGAAAGCATGCAAACACCATCGTGTATTAGAGCAGCAAAGAATAAATTCACAGCCAGCCTGGAAAATCAGCTCCCTGAGGAAATACAAGATTAATCCCATACGGGAGAAGATGCAATCTAAAGCAGCCTGTTAATTAATTATTATTATTATTATCTTAACCAACCCAAGTATGGAGTCAGGGACACAAGAAAGGTTACAGATTTTGACAGATGCAGACTGATTTCTTAGAGCATCCGCACCAGGCATAGCAGCTAATCCCTTTCACAGAGGTGCAAATTGTTAATCTGATTTGCATGCTTGGCTGGCTGCTTTTGTCCCACCACTAGGCAACAAACAGGAGGAGCTGGAAGAGCTGCAATCGTTCAGCAGGAATTTGATAGTTGGACTTGATGATCCTAGAGGTCTTTTCCAAGCTGAATGATTCAATGAATCTGTGATTAGGAGATTGGGAAGTCACTGGAGTTTGATGAATAAATGAGAAGTTGTGACTCGGCTGCCACCTGAAATTAATTTTTGATTGACTTTGGAAGGCGTCTCTCTGGGACTGGTTTCTGTCTTCTGAAACAAGGCAAACCAAAAAGGGGGGAAGGAGGTGGGTGGGGCAGGGGAGAGAAGGAATGAAATTAAACCAAGAACAGCTCTTAATTAAGGCCTAGGAGCACATCTGAAGATCCTGACAGGTGGTAGCTGGCTTTGGTACCTTGCAAGTGAACTCATTAAACACCAGCCTCTCTCTGCATTTTTAATATCTGTGAAGAAGGTGGTTGAGTCTCTTCTCCAAGGAAAACAAATCTGTTTAGTATTATATTATATTTGAAGCAGTGCTAAAATTGGGACTGAAGCACCATCCTGTTGAGCCAAAAGGCACACTTCAATCTGATAAACTTGTAATGAGCTGAACTTTTTTTTCCCCTCTTCGTGTCTTTCTCATTGCTGATGAAAGTTGATCTCCTATTTTATCTTTTAATCTTAGGCAAGTGATTGTGCAGTCAGTTTGTACCCTGCATCCTCCCAATCTCTACCCCAAGAGCTCAAATGGGCAGCTCATAGAGGGGTTGTTTGAGTGGCACTAAATGTGGGTGTCTGTGTCTGTGACAATCTAGCCCTTGATATCAGACCTGTAGATGTTTACAAATGTGTTCTTCACTTCAGGCTCCTTCAGTAACCAGTCAAATCTGACTTTCTGCCTTTTGGAATAAAATCCTATTGGTTTTGTTGTTTGATTTCAGGGCAAACTCCCCTGACCAAGCTGCCAGTGGAGGACTGTACTCAGCTGGATTTGGGAGCAAGAAGTGACATAACAAAGCCAAGGTGGGCAGATCCTTCGGAAGTCAAAGCTCCATGAAGTGGAGTCCTAGTCTTGTCCTAGTTTGGAGGACAGGTGTCTGCTAAGAAAGGCAGGAGCCTCTCTTTGAAATGGAGAATGTAAACCCCCTCCCTCCAAATTATTATGATTTTGAAATCAAGGGGCTCTCAGGCAAAGATATGGGAATTAGGAATAACAGTTCTTTACTAGGGAAATTAAAATAGAAATACAGCACTACAAAGAACAAACCCCAAACCCTGACACAGTCAGAGTACAGCCTGACACCCGTCAGGCAGGGTGTTGGCAGCAGTCCCATTCCATGGTGGCTGCATCCTCCTGCAGTGACAGATGTGGCTCAGTTGGAGCAGTGCTCCTGTACAAGGTGCAGTTTCCCTCCGGAGCTCCAGTGGGGATGTGGAGAAATCCGGTTTCCCTCTGGAGTCCAGTGGAGAAAGGGGCTCCCTTAGTGTCCCAAAACCTCTGTTTTTATCTTGGTAAGAAATGTTGGGCTCTTCCCCCTGGCTGGAGCAACTCCCAATGGGATGCAGTAATTTTATCAGTGCCACAGTGGGACTCAATGGCCATGAGCAGAAAATGACTGGCTGGAGGGAGGATGGGTTGTGAAAAGATAAAGAACACTGCCCCAGCTGGTTTATAAACCATGGCCATGAACAGGAGATATCCCATGAGATAAAGAACACTGCCCCAGCTGGTTTATAAACCATGGCCATGAACAGGAGATATCCCATGGAGATAAAGAACACTGCCCCAGCTGGTTTATAAACCATGGCCATGAACAGGAGATATCCCATGAGATAAAGAACACTGCCCCAGCTGGTTTATAAACCATGGCCATGAACAGGAGATATCCCATGAGATAAAGAACACTGCCCCAGCTGGTTTATAAACCATGGCCATGAACAGGAGATATCCCATGGAGATAAAGAACACTGCCCCAGCTGGTTTATAAACCATGGCCATGAACAGGAGATATCCCATGAGATAAAGAACACTGCCCCAGCTGGTTTATAAACCATGGCCATGAACAGGAGATATCCCATGGAGATAAAGAACAATGCCCTGTCTGGTTTCAATGGATGCCCATTAGCAGAATATCTCCCACAGAGATCAGGATCACTGCCCCCACCCTCAACAGATGGTGATAGAACAGATACCTTTGATCACACTCTGTATTTTAACCCAAGGCACATCTCCACTGATTTGCCAGTGCTGGAGGTCAGTTACAAAGCTGAGAATTGAACCAAGTTAAATTCCCAAGCCATGGACTTTCCCTCCTTCCCCAGGAAGACCCAGAGGTGATGTCCTGGTGTGATACAGCAATTAATCCTGCCTGATGCCTGGCTACCACAGCAAGTTTGATGGCTGCAGTTGGTGACACTCAGTTACCCAGAAGTGCTATCAGCTCTGTAACACAATTTGCAAGAAGTCACCCTTAATTAATGCTAAGTTATGAAGCACTTCTAGGGAAAGTGACACACCGAATCGACATCAGTGTGAGAGGAGTTCATTATGGCTAATGTTAAGACAATAAAAGACACAGGAATTAATGATGAATTTCAATGTTAAGTATCACTTTTCCCATGCTTTAATGCGTTGTCTCAGGAAGGAGGGGGCACTTGGAGAGAAGCTGCGAAAGGACAGCATAATTTAGCTTGGGGAAAAAAAAAAACAAAAAACCAACCCATTCTCCAGCTTGTCTGTGTACAGTGTCTGAGCTGTGCACACTCACACACCCTACTGATCCACAGCCTGGAGTGCTCCCTCACATTCCAGAACTCCCAGGAATCCCTCACAGCTCTCCACAAAGAGCAGGTTTGACATTAACAGACCCATCTGCAACTTCAGCCTTGTTTTGATGTATTAAGCACTCATCATTTACTCAAATGCTGCTTTGCCCATCCCACCCCACTGCAGACAGACCCAACTTTCTCCCTGTCCCTCCTCTCTTCCCTCTTGCCTTTCCCCTCCAAAATCTCTGCCAGATCTTTTGATTTTGCCAAATTCTGGTTTGTGGGGTTTTTTTGTGAATCTGCCTGAATGAGTGGAAACTTGAGGAAGGTGGTGATTTTAGGGGTTTTAATATTTTTTTCCAAATCTGTTCTCAGTTGAATTTACAGGGCAGTGTGAACTGTCAGATAAAAAACCTCTCAAACATTGTAGTGAAGAAATGAAAAGTTTTCATCCCCACATTGGTTTAAAATATAAAGGAAACCACCTGAAGAGCTGAGAATTGACTAAGAAACTACTGCAAGGTGTATCTGCATAAATAACTGCACTGCAAATCTCTGAAGGTTTATTAAGGCATCAAGAACTCCAAAGAAATCAGTCCCAGGGATTAAAACACCTCAGAATGATAAAACCATATGTTTTATTTTTAGGGAGGAGATGTTGGGTATCTTCCATTTGAAATTCTGGCTGAAACAAGCTTACTTTTATCACTGCTACCCCAAATATACAAACCTGCATGAGACTCTAGAGTAGAAACTGTCCTGCAATGGGCTGTGAAGCCAAACCACAGCAATTCCCTCAGTTAATCAATACCCAAAGTGCTGCTGAGGTTCTGATCTCAGGCAAAGCATCACACACTCCCCTCATCAGAGCCCTGCCAGATCAAACCCAGGAATTCAATAGAAAACCCACTCCAGCACTGCAGAGCTGCACTTCTGAGACAAAACAACATTCATGCTCAAGTGTTTGATGGTGGCAGCCCCACTGAGCAACAAAGACACTCCTGTCCTGGGAACAGGCCCTAAAAAAAATAATAATCAAAATCCATTATGTGGGAAGCTGGGAAGATCAGATTGGAAGTATGGACTTGGTTTGAAATGGATCAGTGCTCAGATGCCTCAATTCTTCAGGCTGGATCCCAGCTGCAGAAAATGTGACCTCCTCCCTCTTCTTTGCCCCAAGGACACACAGCCAGAAGCTTGGAGGAGAGCATGAAAGAGAAAGGTGTTTTCATCTGCATTGTTCCAAATCTGGTGAGATATGAAGAAACTTCCTTTCTCAAATTATCTGAAAGAGAATGGAAGTGCTTGTCAAACTGCATTAGGTTGGAAGCTCAATGTCACATCAGGAAAGTGATTTACCCAGGTGAATTTGGGAAAAGAATTTTTCTTTGACTCTGTTTTTCCTCCTTTTCCCTGGTGTTTGATATCCAGACATAAATAAATCTCATCTTCTCCTCTGTTTCAATGCCCTGTGGCCCTGCACACCTGTTCCCAGGTGTATCCCTTGGGAGGGTGCTCTGAATCTCTGTTGTCCCTTTCTACCCCAGCACCTTCCTTCTCCTTGCCCTGCCACCAATTGGCACCTCAGCTGACGAAATGCCTGAATATTTTGGTTTTTGCTCAATTTTAGACCTCGTCCTGCCACCTGGACACACTCCAGCTCTTTGGGTGTGCTCTGTCCCCTGCCCATCCCTGCATCCCCCTGCCCACCCGTGCAGGCTGCTACAGTGGCAATGAGACACAGAATTACAGCCACTAATTGCACACAAACAAGTGATTAGGGGGACAATTGCAAAGCACACCCCACCCTTGCACTAATTCTTCATTCCCTGCATGGAGTAATGCCCTTTTGTTTCCCTGGATAAGTCCCTAATGATGTTAGGGGGCATCCAAAGAACACGGTGGCACCAGGGTGAGCTCATTAATGAGATTAGCCGAGTTTTAATTTAGATGAAAAGCAGGCAAGGCAGGGAACGAGGCCTGTTATTATTTTGCATTACAAAAGGTGGGTTTGGGAAGCAGGGAGGCGTGGAGGCAGCTGGATGAGGGCTGGGCTGGAGACCTTATGGAGGGAATGGCAGCAGATGTCCTGGTGAGTTGTTCTGTATTTCTGTCCTGGACTTGCTGACCAGCAGGTACCTTTAGGTTTGTCCTAGTTTGGAGGACAGGTGTCTGCTGAGAAAGGCAGGAGCCTCTCTTTGAAATGGAGAATGTAAACGCCCTCCCTCCAAATTATTATAAATTTGAAATCAAGGGGCTCTCAGGCAAAGATATGGGAATTTTCTAGGGAAATTAAAATAGAAATACAGCACTACAAAGAACAAACCCCAAACCCTGACACAGTCAGAGTACAGCCTGACACCCGTCAGGCAGGGTGTTGGCAGCAGTCCCATTCCATGGTGGCTGCATCCTCCTGCAGTGACAGATGTGGCTCAGTTGGAGCAGTGCTCCTGGACAAGGTGCAGTTTCCCTCTAAAGCTCCAGTGGGGATGTGGAGAAATCCGGTTTTCCTCTGGAGTCCAGTGGAGAAAGGGGCTCCCTTAGTGTCCCAAACCTCTGTTTTTATCTTGGTAAGAAATGTTGGGCTCTTCCCCCTGGCTGGAGCAACTTCCAATGGGATGCAGTAATTTTATCAGTGCCACAGTGGGACTCAATGGCCATGAGCAGAAAATGACTGGCTGGAGGAGGGATGGGTTGTGAAAAGATAAAGAACACTGCCCCAGCTGGTTTATAAACCATGGCCATGAACAGGAGATATCCCATGGAGATAAAGAACACTGCCCCAGCTGGTTTATAAACCATGGCCATGAACAGGAGATATCCCATGAGATAAAGAACACTGCCCTGCCTGGTTTCAATGGATGCCCATTAGCAGAATATCTCCCACAGAGATCAGGATCACTGCCCCACCCTCAACAGATGGTGATAGAACAGATACCTTTGATCACACTCTGTATTGTAATCCCAGACAAGGTTGAGGTGAGATAGTGACATTTCTACTTTTTTTTTTTTTTTTTTTTTTTTTTTTTTTGGGTGGGGTGTAGAGCTGTGATTTGACTTGGCTTCCCCACGAGGTTTCTGGGTGTGAAGCTGGTCTGGTGTGAGGCTCCTGGTTTTGAGCTGAGGGAATTACTGGGGGATGTTTGTCTTCATGTCTGGGCAGTGACCACTCTGTCCCTGCAACCTTTTTTTTTTTTTTGCTTTTACCAATGTTTTATTGGTAATCTTGATCCCTGTGGCTCCTTTGACAGAGGTGAGATAATGAGCTGTTGCCTTGCCGTGAGTTTAAGAGTTTAAGAGCCTCTCCCTGCTGATTTCCTTAATGGTCCCAAATTTCTTCTCCTGAGCCAGCACTGAGGAACATCTCCAGAGAGTCTAGATACCACATCAACAGAATCTGTCACATCTCCTGCTGTGAGTGGGGGGTCTCTGAAGTGCCTGTGGCCAGGGAAGTTGCCTTTACCTGCAGCTTGTCCACTCCAGGACCTCCATGCCAGAATATTTGAGTATGCACTGGCCATCCAAACCTGGTGCATGAGGTCCTGGAGCTGGAAAGGAGCTGGGACTCTTCAGGACTCTTCCTTTAATGAAGAAGGCAGGAGCATCTGCTTTCTTATCCCTGCTTGCACAGAACTCAACTTCCCAAAACAAGCATTCAGGACTCCTTTCCCACCTGCCCTCACTCCTCCTGTGCTTCCTCATTAGCTGTGGGCATCTCTACCCCCACCACAGATCTGGGATAGGTTTATTAATCCACATTTATCCCTTTGCTTTGCAGTACTGAGAGTCTGGACACCAAAGGAAGAGTCAAACCTGTGACAAAATATTCCCATTTGGCAGCTTTTGAGCAGCTCACTGTACTTGGAGCAAAGCAGAATAAATAAACGCTTTGTAGGTGCAGAGTGGGACATTTGAGAGATCCATAGAATCAAAACCCTTGGAAAATGAAGGAGAGACAGCCATACCAAGCAATACTTTAGCTGCATTTGCAAACTCTGGATGCCACCAGAAAATGGAAGGCAGGTGGTGGCTCTATTTCTGTCAATTGTTGGTTGTGAATTATTCAAGACTTTCAATAGTTTGCATTTAGCTCAGGTAGAAGAGGCCAACTACAAAACATTGGGAGAGAAATCTGAAGAGCTCTCCACTCTTGAACAAAAATACAATCTGGGAAGGAAAGATGAAGTGTTGCCTCTTTTTCCTGAAACCAGAAAGGACAAAGAAGGACAGCAAAATGAGGGAAAGATGGTGATTTGCTGTAAAGATGAACAAATTCTGTCCCCTTTGACTCCACAAGGCCACAGGAACCACAGCATTGCCTCTAATCCTGGACCACAGAGACAGGAGAAACATCCTTTGGGGCTGACATTAATTTTAAACAAGCCTCTGTCTCCTTGCCTCTCACCTTACAGACAAACTGCTGTTTACAAACTTGATTTCTTTTCTTTTTGAACTTTTAAAAATTATTTTTTACAGGGATGTGGCTGTGGGAAGGGGTATCCAGTGTGCTGGAAGGTGTCTGTCTGCATGGGCTGTAAAGGGAGAGTCAGGTAACGGGGTCACTGTGGATGTGGAGTCAAAGGTACGGAGAGCAGAGCATTGATTTTTGTGTCTGTGCTTGTTAATGGCACCTCCATGAGCATGATGACTCTGGCCTTTGCTCGTGCCACCTCTCTGATGATAGAATATTGCTTGCCTGGAATAAGGAATAATATCCTCTGTGAGAGTTATTGATGAAGAAATGAACTTCCAAGGAGGTCCAGCAGTGTTTCTGATGACCCTTTAACCTCCTCCCCCCAAAAAAACCTGTGTTGGAAAGGCCATAAAGGATTTTTCTGTGTTGATAGAAGAGATGGGAATCACAGAAGGCCCATGCCTTAGCTCCAAAATCATCCACTTGCAGAACAGCAGGGAATGGAGGTAATTTGTAGCTTGAGTTCCTCTCATCTTGAGACAGATCCATCCCCTCCTATAATTGAGACCTTTCTCTGGGAAAGCTGGTGAAATCTGAACTAAATCTCAGCAGGGGAATTTTTGCCAGTTCCTGTTTCCCTTCCTGCTGCAGCTCCCAAAATAAATAAAAATACTGAAGACCTGTGCTCGATTTGCTTTTCACTGCTCCACAAATGGGATTTGGGAAGAGGAATGGAAAGCTCTTGGGGCAAGAGCTTGGTAGGAATAAATGCTGGGATGAAGAGCCTGGCACAGAGATGTCCTGACTGTACCTGGATCAAGGCAGGTCCCTCTGTGACACGTCCCCACCTGGTCTGGCTGGAGCAGATGTGAGACAACAGCAGAGTGCAGAGGTGTCAGAATAACTCCTGAGACTCTGGATATGACTGAGGAACCAGAGCACAGAAAACCCCACCTCTGATATTAAATAAATGCAATTTTGAGGTGATAGCCCAGCTGGGTCACGTTTATGGGCTTGACCACCAGAGAACAGGAGTGATGGAAAGGCCTGAAGGACTCAGTTGGACTGTTCCAAAACTTGTGGAAAACCCCTGCTTTGACACCAGATGTCAAATTGATATTCAACCTGACCTGCCAGACCTCAAATGCACTTCTTGGGAGCCAAAGTTTTTTTGGATCGCACAGGAGGAGAAAGGAGAATCTGTGCTGCCAGGGGATGATGTGGGGAATGCTCACATCCTCCTGCCAACTTACTGATGGCAGTGGTACAGGAGAGGCACCTGGAGCAAGGGAAAAATCAAGCCTGTGTATCTATCAGTGCATGCTTGTTATTGTCATCAATGGCTTTCTTGTGAGTATTTCAAGACTTGTTCTTTTGTCCTGATGTTCCCTGTGATTCAGGGATAATCCTGGCATTAGAAGAAAAAAATGGCTTTTTTTTCCCAATTTGATAGGTTTTTAGGCTTTATTCCTGCTTCATGGTGTGCCCTGCCCTGTCTCTAGAAGCCACAAAATATTTGTCCTAGGGTAACCTAATGGTGAAAATCCAGGATGCAAATAAAAGAAGCCCATGTTATCACGTTTAATCTTTATTTAGACCATTTTGAGCCAGTCTTTTGATGCTGAGGAGCCTGGCCCTTATCTGGGGCTGCTGGCCAGGCTGTTGGAGGTGCAGTTGGCAGATGGCCTTGGCTCTGCTGGCAGCACACTGACCTCCCACACCAGGTCAGGGAGAGCAAAACACTCCCAGGCTGCCTGCTGTGCTTTGGGAAAATTCAGTGTGCCTGGTGAACACTGCTGGGGTTTTAAGAGACAGAGAAAAGGGATAAAGACAGCAGGGAGAAGATGCTTCTGTGGAAGATACCTACACAGCAGCTCTGCTTTAATAGCATTAATTGATGTTTGACTTCAGTGGGAGCAGAAGGATAGAGATAAATGAACGAGCTGTAGAAAGAATGATCCTTGCTGGAGCTGTCTGCTAGGGAGAGACAGGGAAAGCACGAAGGTTAAAAGTCTAATGACAAGCATCCTTAATGATTGCTCTTCCTGTATTCCCTCTGGGTAACATTTCCTGAGACTAAATTGTCTTAAAACCACTCTAACGTGGCTGAAACATTTCTAAATATAATTCAGCTCAACTAATGCTGAAGAATATAATGGAATTTCAGGAAAGAAAATCAAGCACTGTAAGTTTTTTAACCATTACATGTCTTTCAGGGCAGGCTAAATGGTGCATGAATTTGGGTAAATAAAGGAGAAAAAACCTTCTTTTTTTTTGGAGGAGCTGGAGTGGAGATTCACCTGTCTGCAGCAGTGCTGAGCTCCCTGCTCTCCATGGATCCGTGCAGAGTGTGACCCCCTGGGGAAAAAAAATCAAGGCAGCTTGCTGAAACAACACTCAGAGTTGTCACAGATGGTGATTTTTCAGTGCTGGGCAAACAGATCTGTTTGTTGGTAGCCACAGGTGTAGAGGGGAGGCTGCATCACCCCTCCTCCAGCAGCCCAGGCTCACTGGCTGCTCCAAAGTGACGTGGAGAGGCTGCAGAAAATGGCTTAAAAGCACAATTAACTTTGTGCAACAATAGCCTCTTTATTCTTCATTATGAAAAGGGCTGAAAGGGAATTTGTTTTCCAAGATAGATGAAATGAAGCTCTATCAGAAGGAGTAACCTTGCAAGCCAGACACAATAGCTGGTATCTCCCCATCGCTTCCTCCCTGGCCCTCCCCAGGCACTGCACAGCAGCTCCCTGTTTTTCAGCCTTTTTTTTCTCTGCTCCCCCTGCTTATAAATTACACTCATTAATAATATTTTCATTTCTTGGGAAAGCAATAAAATCATAAATGTGCCTCTGCAGTTCCTGCCCTGCTGGGGGCCAGGCTCTGGCGTGTCCTGGGCAGGAAGGTCAGAGCAGTGGGATGGATTCACACTGCTGGGTTAGAGGCTCTTTGGGCTGCCACCTTCAGGTAATGGCACTGGCTCCCTTCCCTGCCCTTCCCATGCCCAGCCCCAAAGCTGATCTGTAACTTGGAGGCTCACAAATTGCACAGATTTAGGGTGTGAGCACAAAAATCCACCTGATGGACCTATTTGTGCATTTGCACTGCAGTATTTGAGCAGTTAATGCAGGCACTGGCCAGGCTCATGCTTTGGCTCAATTTTTCTGTAGCAGATGTGAGGGAACACACCTGAGACAGCTTCCCCTGTCCTTGAGGGACTTCAGACCCAGACTTGCCTCTAAGCATTGCTGCTCAGGTCTGTTTGCACTTTCCTACCAACAAATGTGAGCATGGTGCAGCTGCTTTTGGTATCATGGAAGTATTTTCCTTTTTTCCCTTTGAAATGCCTAGAAATAAGAGCAATATTGGAATGAGGGGGATACTGGAGAATAAGAATTGGGGTTACTAATTACTGTGTGGGTTTTAAAACCAGGAAATAAAATTGATTGCAAACATATGGGGGAAAACCCAACAAAACCTTCCCCAAAATCAACCAATTCTCAAATAATGCCAGTCAAGAAAAGCTGATAACAGAAAGGTGACAGAGCACAAAATCCAGTGGGGGAGAGTATCCAAGCACCAAAACTTCTGTTTGCAGAGAACCAGAGGCTGTGGGAGCCTCACAGAAAGGTTTTCTTAGGAATAAAGGTGGGCAAAGCAGGAGGAAAGGATTTGTTTTCCCAAGCTTTGTCAGAGAGTCAATAGCAGAGCAGAGATGGGGACTGTGCTTCCTGCTGGCACCAGGACATGGACACACCTCTCTGGGGAGCAGGAGGGTGGTGGCAGCTAACCCAACACCACACATTCCAAATGAGGGGTTCAGTGGAATTTAAAGGGAAGGATGTGGTAAAAATGCTGTGTTCCACCATATCAAACTGAGCAGGAAAAGGTTCTTTGGGGAACTTGTTGCTCTTGCAAGGCAGGAAAGGGTCACACCTTTTGAGTGCAGTGTAAAGGACTTGGCTGCTGATTCCCTGATGTCTAAAGACCTTTTCAGAGGTCTGACCTGCCTAGAGATCAGTCAAAAATAAAGTTTGCTGAGCTCTGAGGCTGCTCAATCCCCCGAAGGCAGTGGTGCTGAGATGAGAGATGCAGCTGCAGGCACATCTGGGGGCACAGCTGGGGCTCTGTGTCCTGGGACAGCCCAGGGCTGGGGCAGCCAGGGCAGAGCAGGGCAGGGTGAACTGGAGCTGTTCCTAAAGCAGCCAAGTAAACAGGACCAGAGCACTGCCCTGTTTGCAGCAGTGTTTCTGCTGAGCACAGTCACATTCCACAGCTTGAGGGATAACACAGCCTGAGAGCATCCCATCAAGGCTGCCTGATTCTGGTATGGGGAAAAGCAGTTTAGTTACATGGATGGGAACTGTGCTCCCTGTCCCAGGAGATGATCCCTGGCCTGTTTGATTTGGGAGCACAGCCCCAGTGTGACAATGTCTATGCACGAGCCCTGGCAAGTCACTGCCTGTGTGACTGCTGGCTGGCTGGGTCATGCATTCTCAGAGCAAGGAGGAGCTCCCAAAAATCCTCCCAAAGCCTATGTGTGCCCAGAATCATCTTCTCTGGGCACAGAAACAAATCCCTGCTCCCTTCAGCAGGCTGCTCAGGCTCCTTGCACTTGCATGTTCAGTCATGATTTGCATGAGGCCAAGGCTGTCAGCCCTCCCTGTGACTGTGCAGGTAAAACCAGCAGGGAGACACTGGCTGTGGCTGTCGCCAGGCTGGCTTCCAGCTTCGCCAGAGGTGGCTGCTCTCTGTCAAGGCTCAGGAACAGCCTCAGGGCAAGAGGTGATGCAGGCAAGAGGGTGGGACTGAGCTGGTGATCCCCAAGCCACATGCAAAAGCATCTGTAGGAATTTACAGTAATTTCACGATTATAAGCCGCACCATTTTGACTAAAATTTTGGTCTGAACCTTTAGCGCGGCTTATAATCAGATGTGGCTTATATATGGACAAAGAATGAAAAGTTGCTGTTTTAGTTTGGAGGACAGGTGTCTGCTGAGAAAGGCAGGAGCTTCTCTTTGAAATGGAGAATGTAAACCCCCTCCCTCCAAATTATTATAATTTTGAAATCAAGGGGCTCTCAGGCAAAGATATGGGAATTAGAAATAACAGTTCTTTACTAGGGAAATTAAAATAGAAATACAGCACTACAAAGAACAAACCCCAAACCCTGACACAGTCAGAGTACAGCCTGACACCCGTCAGGCAGGGTGTTGGCAGCAGTCCCATCCTATGGTGGCTGCATCCTCCTACAGTGACAGATGTGGCTCAGCTGGAGCAGTGCTCCTGTACAAGGTGCAGTTTGCTCTAAAGCTCCAGTGGTGATGTGGAGAAATCCGGTTTTCCTCTGGAGTCCAGTGGAGAAAGGGGCTCCCTTAGTGTCCCAAAACCTCTGTTTTTATCTTGGTAAGAAATGTTGGGCTCTTCCCCCTGGCTGGAGCAACTCCCAATAGGATGCAGTAATTTTATCAGTGCCACAGTGGGACTCAATGGCCATGAGCAGAAAATGACTGGCTGGAGGAAGGATGGGTTGTGAAAAGATAAAGAACAATGCCCTGCCTGGTTTCAATGGATGCCCATTAGCAGAATATCTCCCAGGGAGATCAGGATCATTGCCCCCACCCTCAACAGATGGTGATAGAACAGATACCTTTTATCACACTCTGTGTTGTAACCCAAGACAGTTGCCAACACCCAGATGTGCATCTTATAATCAGGTGTGGCTTATAATTGTGAAATTACTATAAATGGGAAGGAGGGATCTCAGAGGATAGAGGGGAGGAAAAAGGAGATTAAAAAGCTTGGGGAACAACAAGTTTTATTCAGCTGAGGCTGTGGCAGGATTCAGGCAGGATTCTCACATATTGCCACATCTAGAACTCCAGTTAGTGGATATTTGTAGTTTCTTAGACCTAAGATAGACCAAATAAGGAATTATATAGGTGTGTGGATTTACCTAAACTACTTGCTGACATGTTGCCCTCTGGAAAAAATGGAATCCTAATCACCTTGTAAAGTCCATGGGCCTTCTTATAAATTGTGGTGACTACAGCAGACCAAGAGCCTCCCCTCCAGCCAGCCCTGTGGACCCCATCCCTGCAGGGTGTGCTGGGGAAGCTGTCCTGGTTTCAGGGATTGATATCTGAAGCAGGAGGGCCCCACTGACACCTCTGCAATCTGCGTCAAGGCAAGGAAAATTGCTGTCATGTTCAAGCTGTCTTGGAGATAAACTGAGTGGGTTTATTATAAACCTTGTGTGTGACAGAAATACTGCAGAAAGTGTCTGTCCTCTCTGAAGAGCAGGCACACAAAACTTGGTGTGGCAGCTCTTCTTTCCAGGATCTCAGGGAGTTGCCACAGGTCTTCCCAGTGCTCCATCCTTCTGGTCTGAAGGGAGATGTTGCATGGGCAGCTTGTGGTCATCCCAGCTCCTGCTTTTCCCTTTGCTGCTCCACAGTGGGTTGAGGTGCTCACAGGGCTCCATCATTTCTGTTTGCTGAGTGCTCACTCAGCTTCAGGACCAACACATCCAATCAGTGTGCTGGTCCCAAATTTCCTAGGTGGAAATGACCACAAAAAAAAAACTTTCCCCCGTTTCAGATAACAAACATGAGCCAGAAAGGATCTGCCTGGGGACAGGATGGAGAAGAACAAGTGTGAAGCTTACAGGGAAAAGCATCCAAGACAAGTTGTCCCAGCTGCTCCCACCACCCCTCTGCAGACCCAGGTGATGTTTCTCATAAGGTCACCCAAGCTGCAGTTCCACAAGCACGATGAGCAGGCTCGCCAGGCTCCCTCCTGCTGCAGCAACATATGGAGGTGGGAGGGTGATTGACTGGTACAATGTGATTTTCAATAAAATGTCTTGCAGACAGAAGAGTTCCAGGTGACTAGAAGTAAGCAATCATCGTGCCAATCTTTCAGCAAAAAAGGGTCACACGTTGAGTACGGCAACTTGAGGGAATAAGGCAGCTTTTTATAGCGGGTAATATCTCTTCTGACAGTGCAAGTGAACTGCTTCAAACCACACTTGGCTGGGAATGTGCGAAGATGAATGGCTTTGTCTCTCACTAAGTATTACCAGGAGCACTAGGAAGGATGAGAAATGGTCTGTAAAGTAAGCAATAGCTAAAAATCCTCTTCTTTCCTGACCTTATTGTAAAGAAACCTTTAGCAGCGCAGGGAGGGAAAAAAAAAGAAGTGTAACCAGGTGTCCCTGAGGAAAAAGAAAAATCCACCCTGAAGTGAAAGCTGGAAGCTTTTAGTGAGGATTAGATGTGATGAGCTGGAGTCTCATAGCCCACACTGGCAGCAGCCTCATCCTTCACTCCTGTTTGCCTGATGTTTTGGTGGTGGACTGAAGCTTGGCTGGTCTGGGAGCACAGAGTGAAAGGTGTTTGTCCCTCCAGGAAGAGACAGCTGGAGACAATGCTAAATAAATAAAGCAGGTACAGGGGGACTTTTAACCCCCCCTTTTTTTTTTTTTCAAGCCTGTTTAAGAGAGAAACTGAAGCCATGTGGGGAAGTGACCACAGATTCCTGCACCTTCACAGTCTGACCCATTGGTGGTCATTACATCTTTGGAGGGCTCAGAATTTGTTTTCCTGATGAGGACCTGGCCCTTCATAACCTGAAGTTCAAAATAATGGTGCCTCCAGGATTTTGAAGGAAGTGTTGGCTTCTTCACAGCTCTGGGGGGACTGGAAAGAGAGGCATGTGAAAATGCTTGTTTAAATTGGGATGGGTTTATTTATGGGAGTGATGCACTCTGCCTCATGTCTTCCCAGGTGTGATCTTGTAAGGAGTGGAAAGCTTGAGAGGACCTACATTTACTCTTCAAAATATCTTGTTTCCAGATTGGCACCTCTCATAGAAATCTCTTGGAAATAGGACTGGGAGCTGCATGGCATTCAGGCCCTTTGGTCTGTGCCAAACCCATCTCTCACTCAGCCCCAACACCTGCAGAACAAACAACAAACCCCCTTGTGAGTCCCCATGTGAAACCAGCCCTCTTTGGAGGGCCATCAACCCCTCTTCCAGTAAAACTTTCCTTTAGCTCATGGCACTGTCACAAAACCTCCCCTCTGCATTGAGGTGTTTGCATTCCCAGGATTTTTGGAGATTTTTCCAGGGCAAAGCCCTCCTAGCACACCTAGACATTCACTACTAATGTAGAGTTTACTAATTATTGTCTTAATGCAAACTGGCTGACTCGGTCTGCTCATAGGGAAAAACAAACTTTGGTGATGTTATTTTTCTGGATTAAGCAAGAAGGGGAAAAAGTATGAGAGAGAGGAATTAGAGACACCTCCCAACAACAGTCGTGTGCCTTGTACTGTGGCTGCCTGAGCATATGGACTTTTATGGGATTCCAGTCAACCCAGAAAGCAAATCTTCCCTCTCTGCTTGGGCTGAGTGAGTCTGCTCCTCTCTGACCCTGTCACCAAGGCATCTGGCAGGAATTATGAACTCTATCTCCTTGTGTTAAACCTGAGGTTATTGGTTGTTCCACTTCTCTTATGATTTGTTTTTCCCTGGGGGGAAGAAAGGAGCAGGGATGTTACTAAAAGAAGTTATAACCAGATGTTTGGTATTTCCATTCCAGTTTAGGCTTTGCTCAGATGGAGCTTCCTCACTGATTTAATCAGGGCAAAAGTTCCCTTTCACCCTTGTCTGCAAAACCAGCTCCAGCAGTTGTGGGTCTGCTTGTTTCCTTTTCCACAAGTGCATCCCAGATGTGCCCTTGTTCTGCACACAGAGGCAGAACATCTGTGCTGGAATGAGGGAGGAAAAGTGATGATGTTGTTTGGTTGTCTTGGATGCTGAGATCCTGTCAAATGTATGGGGTAAGGGGAACCTTTGTGGGTCTAAATTGGGGCTGCAGGACGTGGAAGGGCAGGAATGGCTCACAATTCTCAAACCTGAGCAAGCAGATTCTTTTCCTTTCTAGCAGGACATGATGCTCTTCATCTCCCAGCCCAGTGCTTGGATGATGATGATGGTCTGGAATCCAGAAATCAGGGGTGTGGCAGCTCTCAGGGGGATGTGCAGAGCTGCATTAGTGAAAATGGGCACTTGAAAGGCCAACCAGAAGCCATGGCTGGGCATTTTTTACCTCCCACAAGATGTGTGGCCAAACTCCTTCTCGTCACTTCCACAAAGGTTCCATCTGCCCCCTTTTAATCCCCCACTATCTGAGTCACACACCACCAAAATTTCCTGCAAGCTCCCAGTATTATAAATTATATTAATTATTATTATTATAAATCTCTACTCCACATGAACACTCGGGTGGATATTTGAAGAGTTAATGATACATTTTTCTTTGGCATAATTGATGTTTACTCCTTTTTTAGTTTGAGATACAAAAATGCCTAGAAGGCATACAGGACTTCAGGATCTCTTTTATACTCTTAATTCCTGAAGATCATTGCAATCAAGGAGACTTTAAATCCCCAGATAAGTCTCAGAAAAGGGATGATGAATAGATAAGAAGCAGCAGTGTATTGCAATAATATTCATCCATAAATCTACCAGGGTACTTAGAGTGAAGGGAAAAGCTTGCAAAATAAAAGTGAGGTGGGAGGAGGGGTGGGCATTCAGCCCAACACAAAAGTGTGAGCAGTACTCTGTGGATGAATCACATTTTTCTCATCAAAAACAAGCAGTCCCGTGACACCAGAACAGGAGTTTGGTTTCCAGGAGAACCATGGGGCTTCATTTGGGGTGAACCAAACACTTCTTTATCAGTCTCTCCTCTCCCTGATTGTTCCCTCTCCTTAAAACCTGGAAGATGCTGTGTGATATTTGGTTAAATTCAGCCAAAAGTCAAAGCTCTTTGGAACGAAGATGCAGAGACAGCAGAGAAATTCTTCCCTAAGAAATGTGAGATTTAAGGCTGCCTGGCCTCCTTTCCATCCCCCCTCCCTTTAAGGGGTATGGAAACCCGGGTTTAGGGGAATTTAGGAACATTGGTTGTCTTCCAGAAGGGATGAAAGGCAGCAGCCTCAAACCCAAGTATTCACATTAAGGCATTGGGCATTTCCTTGGTCCCTCTGAAGCTCCAGCACTGCCCTGTGCCAGAAATTAGGACCAGGCCTGGAGGAGACCCATGGAGTCTGATTTTCAGAGATACTGAAGAATGGAGAACAAGAATACCTTCTTTATTTTGCCTTCAGGAGCTCTCAGACCCAGAAGAAAAGATTTTACAGCCATAGATTGGTCTCTTGGCTGGATCTTCCTTGGCTTGCTGAGGCTGCTCTTTAGGAAGAAAGGCTGAGTTTCCTCGGGGATCACACAGCCCTGGCTAAAGTGAGATGCCATCACATTTCTCTGCTATCATCTGGGATTTCAGGCACAGGAAGAGTGGTGCCACCCTATTGTTTTGCCTAATAAAATACTGGAGTTAGAAATCAACTCATTGCAAAATATATCAGTAAGGAAACCCAACAGGAGAGTTTGGCTCATTGTGATTCCGTTTTTTTTTCCCCTCTTATGCTGGAAAGTCTGGTTTTCCCAAGGGCAGAGAATTATTTGCCTCAGAAAAATCTGTATTTCACTGTATAAAGTCCAAATCAACTCTGTCTGACTATCCCATTAACAGCTTTCTTTTCCTCTGTTTTTGGTGAAACAAACATGACCTTTCAAATCAAAGACTTCTGAAGCCTATTACAGAAAGCTTTCACTTTTCAAAATTATTTCAGCTTTGTAATAAGGTCTGTTTTTTCCTTCCTCAGTCTTCTGCTTCCTGCTCAGCACAAGGAGTAATGTTGTCTCAACTTCCCACACCCTTCAAAAAAATTTATTGTATTAGGTTTTTCCTTTCCAAGTCTTCCCTCAAACTTTCTGGTGTTGGAAACAGTTAAGTAAAAACAAACAAACAAACAAACAAACAACCAAGAAAGTGAAATTGAAGTTTGCTAATAGAGAATTTCTGCAAAAATTGGGATGTTTAAAAATTTAAGTGTTGCAAAATATAAAATAAGAGAAATAACATGGGGAAAAGCTAAAGTAAACAAAATGCTTAAATTGTTTGCAGTGTTTTCAAAGATCAAATGTTTTCCACTATCAACACTGAAAACAATGGAAAGATGTATGAACATTTCTTCTGGTAATTACATTCTTATCATCAGTGTGGGACACTGATAAATTCCCTGGCACCTCCTTCCTGGTCTATAAAGGGAAACATTAACTCAGAATAAACTCCAGAAGTTGTCTGAATTCACCAATCCTTCCCAGTGTGATCTGGAGGGACCAACTTTCCACTGGGTAGGAACTTCATCCTTCTATTTCCCAAACTCCTATGAATGTGTCTGCCAATCTCTTAGAAAAGTTAAGAAAACAAAGTAAAACAAGAGAAGGAGCTCCCTGGCACTGATGGACATGTGCACTGTTACCACCCTGTAATTTATAATTTACAGATCTCTGTGAATTCGACACGATTCTAGAACTGTTGCTGTAAGCTAGAGGGGCAGAAAATGGCTGAATCCAAACTGAAATAATTATTTGTGGGAGCCAGAAAATGAGTGTGTCTGTTGTTAGAAGAGAGTATCAGAAGCATGAAATATAGATCACCAACACTCAGTAGCTGGGAGCGAGCTGTCCCTGCAGTGTTCTGTCAGACTGCAGAATATCCTTGAAATCTTTTCAGGAGGCAACAACAGCTTCAAACCCTTTACTGGCACGTCCAATCTCCAGGTGCAATCCTTTGCCTGAGGAAGTTGTTTGCCAGAGAGGTTGTGGCACTGGAAGTGTCCAAGGTCAGGTTGGACAGGGCTTGGAGCATCCTGGAATAGTGGAAGGTGTCCCTGCCCATGGCAGGGGATGGGACTGGATGGTCTTTAAAGTCTCTTTCAACCTAAAATATTCAGTAATTCCATGATTCTCAGTCTGTATCACAGCTAGGGAAGGTAGGGAAGTTCACTTGGAGTGCAGGGATGCATGGAAAGCCTGGGATATAACTTTCAACCTTTAGCCTTATAATTTTTTGGACAGAGGAGCAGCTCAGTCCCATGAAGTTTGGACTCCCAGAGTGTGGGAAGCAGGTCTGGGCTGGTGCCCAGGGCACATTGCCACCATCAATCCCATCCCCAGGTCACTGAGTCACTTCAGTGCTACCAGGGCAATTGCAGAACGTTTAACCACCTAAATTTGTGGGATCATTGACTTTTTCACACTGAGCTGAGAGGTGCCATTCTGGTGAGGGATGGGATGAGCTTTGCAGGCTTTGGGAACACTCTCCTTAATGTTTCTGCTGGAGGCAGAGCCATCTTCACAGCAGCTGACCTTAAAAGTGGGAGCCTTGCTGGGGACTGTGCAGCTTTAGTTAATCACTGGCAACAGCAGCAATGGTTTTCAGCAGTGATGATAGGAAGTATCTGTAGGTGGCACTTTTCCCAGGGAAATGAGGATGCTGCCTGTTCTCTCTGCCTCTGTCCCAGCCATCTATCACAGGGGCTGCTTTCTGAGGGTTCTTTACAGGAGGATTCATTGCTCTGTGCTCAAATGAGTATTTGGGTCAGGCTTCTGCTAATAAACCAGAAAGGCTTTTTGTTTCCCAGCTGTTAATATTAAAGGTAATACCAAGCAAATGGTAAAAGAGGTGAAATCTATTCCTTCAGGCTGCTTGGGAGAAATGTGCTCCCTGGATTTGATGGGGGTAAAATATTTCACACAAGAACTCAAGGGAATAGAGGATTCCCAGTCACTACACCATTTCTCATGATTCAGAATGAAGAGATTTTAACCACTGTGGGCCATGAGCCTTCCTGCTGTGCCAGTTGAAGAGCTGCCTCTGCTGATGCCTTTTACTCCTGCAAGTTCCTGCCCATTCCTGTCGCTGTTTCATTTCTAGAGGATCTCTGAAACTGAAGTTATCTTCCAGTCATTACCAAGGGAAAATGCTCTCAAGCCACAAACTTAAAAGCAAGAGAGAACCAAGCCATAACCCAAACCACAAGCCATTGATTTCTTCAAGAATTATCACAGAAGAATCCCAGCACTTAACAAAGAGATTAGGAACTAATGAGGAAAAAAATATCAATCAAATTCAAGCCAAAACATGTTACTTTCGTTTTCCAAAGAACTGAGAAAAAGATTAACTTTCCAGCAGAACTTTCTTTGTGTCAGAGGAGAGCTCCTGACCCAAATGTCTATTGACGTCTTCCTCTTTGTTGGCAAAACAGAGATCATCACTTCAGGGAGCCCATGTTGCTGAAATGAATATAACAAATTACCATTAAATCAAATGAAGCCTCTCAATGGCTTTGGACAGCAAACTGCTGGGTCTTGATCTTAAACCTCAATAATGTTTCCAAAATGAGCTTCCATGGCAGGGCTCTGTCAGCAGGGCTGCAGCTGTGGGGAGCTGGGGGTTGAGTCAATCACCAAGAAGGGATTCACAGAGCCACCAGGAGCAGGGATTTTTGTCTCCTGGGTCAGCACAGGCTGTCTCACAGTGAGGATCCATTAGTGATGCAGCGAGGCATTGCATGGTAATGACTCTAAGCCCTGCTGCAAAGCTGTAAGGCACTGGTGATGTTGGTGTGTGGCAGAAATCGTGCACATCACAGGAGAAATTAGGAGTTTTTCTTTCTGCAAAGAGAGGTGAAATGAGCTTTTGTTGGTCAAAACTGAAAAGGGGCTGTCCTGATGTGAAATCCTATCAGATGTTGCAAGTTCAGGTGCGTTTGAAACCACTGGACCAAATGTGGAGAAAAGTCCTGGTTGAGACTGTGGGAGCTGCTCTTCACACACAAAGTGGAGTACCCATGTAAGAATGAACATTTAACTCAATGAAGGAAAAAAAGGATGAAGAGGAAAGGAAAATCGCTTTGCTTTTTGTGTTGATGGAGAACTGAGGTCCATCTAGCTAAGCCCTTGGAGAAACCTGAAGTTGGATTCTCAAAGCAGTTCAATCCACACCATCTGTGAAACAAACTTCCCATTCATAAATATGGAGTAATTTAAAAAATTTTCCTTCAGGTGATTTGTTCAGGGACAGTGATGTTTGTGCAGATCTTGTAAGATTTTTTAGTTCCTTACTGAAGTGAAAGGATTCACAAGTGAGGTGAGTCCTACTCCTTAGTTCTGTCCATAAACCAAAGAAGAATTCCATGATATTTCCCATTATCATCATCAGTGTCAGAACTGCATACAGGTATTTGGATTGCTAATTTACCATTGTTAAATCTAACAGTTTCTTGCAAACCTATAAATTAAAAGTCTCCTTAAAATCTGGTTGTTCTCCAGACGCACTGGTCAGGCCAGATTGGGCTGGAAATGTCATGTTCTGTAATTAACAGCTCATTAAGGGACTGAATCCATCCAGCTGCTCTTTCTACACCCTGCACTCACACCAACCCTAAAGACAGACCTGGCATTAAAGCTTCACTGCCCATGAGGAGCAATGACCAGATCTTCCTTTGAACTGAGAAAAGGTTTGGGATATCAGAGTTGTATGAGACTGGTATAAGCTGAATCTCAACCCATGATGGTTGACCTTTGTTGATCTGCAGAGCTGTGATGATTTGCCTGGTGGCTGCCTGTCTTTATTTCCATTTATTGTGTTCTTCTAGCACAGTTTCAGCTCCTTTTCCCCATGAGAAAGAATCCTGGTCTTGCTCTGAGAATTTGCCCGAGTGGTTGTAAAATTTTACATTTCCTGATGAATTTTGAAAAGCCTGTCAATCCCTGTCCTGTCCTCTTGTTTCGGATTCTCACTTCCCAATAAATGCAGGATGAAATCAGAGGAAGCAGCAGCCCCTGGAGTGCTTTAGAAACCTTTAACCAGGAGGAAAGGTTAATGGAGTAGAGTTAATGCAGTGGAGTTTATTTTTAATAGAAAAGAAGAGACTTTGAGATGACTTGGCAGAAATCTTCAGCCTTAGGAAGGAAAAAGATGATAGTGGGTAGTTTTCTCTCTGATGTCATGGTTAATAAACTCAGGATATAATTTAAAGCTGAGATTATTTGGGAGATGTGCCACATCAGGCAAATGGAAGAAGATATAAGCAGTGAATTTCTAATAACTCAAAACCTCCTCCATACCTGGGTTAACAGTCCTCTGGATTTTCAGGTTTGTTTGTTATCCAGTAAAATCCACAAACCCTGACCTTGACTCTTCACAGGGCTGCATTAATAAATTGTTGAAGAAAGGCAACTCTGTAATTATGCCAGAGAACCTTTCTGCAGGTAGGTGAGTACTTGGTTCTCAGGATGTAACCATATGTTAACATTTCGGGGGATATATTACAGTTTTATGTTTTCCTGAGGCTTAAATTTTTCCCTTGGTAAATAATGAGAATGTGGAATGGCTCAAAATGCAGACAGCATCAGTTTGTTGGTTCATAAACATTTACAGAGATCTTGGATGGCAGAGACTGAATAAGCACAAAGCATTTTCTCGACCCAGATAATGAATTTGTAACTTCTGGGGTTTTTTATTTTTTATTTTTATTTTTTAATATATATTTACCTTCCATTCAATCAATTTGCAATTAACTCCAGCCCTGACACTTCTGGCTGTTTGAGCAGGGAATACTTCTGTGTGCAGGAACCCAATCTGCTGGACAGCAACCACGTGAAAAAGTGCTACTTTTTGGAAGATAATTTGGGAGAACGTGGCTAGGAATGGATGGAAATCATGTCCTGCCTCATTCCCTGAGCCATCCCCCTGGAAGCTGGGAGGGAAAACCTCCCCTGAAGTGCATTAGCAGATCCCTCAACACTCAATGTGAGCTCTGTGGGTCTGAAGTGGGGCTGGGTGGCATCACTGTGCTTCAAGCCACGCTGCTCATTAGGTGATCTCAAGAGATGACACAAAGCTTTGGAAGCTCAATTAGCCCTTAATTAAGAGAACTTAAAGAAACCTAAGAGCTCTTAGCTGCTCTTACCACTCAAGCCATGATTGAAAAGCTGCATCTAGCACTTGATAACCCTGTGCAGTGTGGTGGGCTGGTGCCAGCTGGCTGGCAAGCAGCTCTGTGGAGGAGGAGCTGGAGGTTTTTGGCAGCACATGAGTCAGCAGTGCATCCCTGTGGCAAGCTGTGCTCAGGGAAATGTGCACCAGGAGCTCCAGTGAAAGATTTTTCACCTTGTGACACCACTTTCTACAATGCCATGCCCTGTTCTGCACTTCCCAAGACATCAAAACCTGGAGCATTCAGGGGTGTGTTGGGAAGGATGAAACAGGAAAACTTCATAAATATGATTGCCTAGCAAAAGATTCTGAGAATATGGAAACCATGAACGAGATTGAAATGAAAGCCATCTTTGAGATACCAAACAATAGAATGGCCAGCTGAAGTAATCCCCTCTTGACTGAACAATTCCCTCTGCTTGCAGACAGGTCCAAAGGTCAGGGAAGACCCTGCTCGCTTGGCAGAAGAAGTCCAAAGAGAAGTTTTTAGGGTTTAAAGTGTAACACAGTATGGTAATGTAATGATTCTTATAAGCTGTATGTAAATGCTATAGGATTTGTATCTTGTATTAGATTGTTAGTGAAAATGAGAATATTCAACACAGAAGAAGATTTATTGTATTGTAATGGGAACCTCAGTCTCTGAGCTTTTCCTCTTAGCTCTCTCTCTTTTACCACCCTCCTACCTGTCTCTCTTACCCCTCACTCTCTCACTGCCCTGCTCTGAGCTGTGCTGGCAGCTCCAGGTAGGGCCCTTTCACCCACACCCTTTTACAATAAACACAAGTTCCAAGACCTGGCTGTAGAGATCTCTCTGTCTGTCCTGACCATCCAGCCTGTCACCTACAGCCTCAAAGTGTCACCAAGAGGTTCAGGACACTGGAGCACACGCCGTGATTAGATCTGGCTGTGCCCAGCCTGCCCAAAGGAAGGCTTGGTGACATTTGGCTGCCACCTGCAATACCCAATATGGCCCTGCAGAGAAGGTGAAACCTGTCCAGGGCACAGGGAAAGAACCAGAGGTGATGCACATGGGAAATTCTCATTGGATGTAATGGCAAAACAAAGGCACCCTGTGACTCTTGAAATACTGGAATGGCCTTCCCAGAGAGGCTGCTGGCCCTCCATCCTTGGAGATATTCAAAACTTGGGTAGACAAACCCTGAGCAATCTGCTGTATTTGACCCTGGGCTCTTTTTCAGCCTGTTTATATTATATTACATTGCATTATATTATATTATATTATATTATATTATATTATATTATATTATATTATATTATATTATATTATATATTATATTATATTATATTATATTATATTATATTATATTATATTATATTATATTATATTATATTATATTATATTATATTATATTATATTATATTATATTGCATTTTCCTCTAAAATTGACTGCTGTCTCATGTAACAGATTTCTCCTTTTATCAGCTACAGAGCTCTCCGGTGAGGTTATCCTAACCTGCATCAGTGAAACTGAATGGACTTAATCAGTATATCTTTACTAAAAAATGTATTTTTTGTCTGCAACAAGCCAAGAAATGAGAGAATTGATTCTTCCTGGAGAGGTTGTAACCTTCAGCAGAGTGTGAATAAAGAAAATCTGGGGGAAGCGATCTCTGGATCTAGAAGATGACTGCTCTCGACAGACTCTGATATTTAATTTTTTCTCACTCTCTTAAATCAGGCCAGCTCTTGCCTGGGGCTCTTTTTGAGTCGTAGCATACAAATTGCTTTGGGGGCAAGCATACCATGGAATTTCTGCCATGGGAAGCACACTGAATGATAATAAAGGCAGTGACTGGAGGCAGGGAGATTTTGAGTCTGTGGCTCCCAGGCTTCGAGCAGGGTCTGTGAGCTTGCAGCAGGCTGGTACTGCAGAAGGAGCAGACAGACACTGAGCTATCAGACTGAGAACTGTGTTGTTCCATGGGAGATACAGCAGAAGATGGGCTGTAGAGGGTCAGACAAAGCTTTCTGCCTCCAGAAATGGCTAACAGCAGATGCCTGGGGAGCAGTGCAAGCACGTGGCAGCACAGAGTGCTGCTTCTCCAATATGCTCTGTGTGTCTCCAGCAGGTGGGTAAGGGGGTTGAGAATTGCTGTTATCTTTGTCTTTGGAAGCCCTTGATGTGTCTTCTCCTCTGTGAATGGTTTTTGCAGTTTCTGGGAGTACCTGGACTTTGCTATAGGCCACGTGGATGCCCTTTGCTTCTGGCCAGCCCAAAAATGCCACAGGACAAACTCTGGGTTTGGTATTAAGAGTTCATGAATCTTCACCTTCTCTTCATCCTCTTCATGCTGGTCCAGGAATACTCAGGAGATTGTATCAGCTGGAGCTTGATCTGAGCACCAGACTGGAGATTGTGGAATCGCAGAATGGTTTGGGTTGGGAGGGACCTTTGAAATCATCTCATTCCAATTCCAACTCCAATTCCAATTCCATTTCCAATTCCAATTCCATTTCCAATTCCAATGCCAATTCCAATTCCAATGCCAATTCCAATTCCAAGGGACACCTTCCACTATCCCAGGCTGCTCCATGCCCTGTCCAACCTGGCCTTGAACATTTCCAGGGACAAAACATGAATGTTCATGACGGCTCATGAAGCTTCCATGGTTCATGAGGTTGCTCCTGACCTTGGCCAGGAGGTTGGAAGGTCCCCTCAACCCATTTCCAGCTATGGCACAGCCTGGAGGCTGAGAAAAAAAAAATATAAATCATGGAAGAACAAGTGAAAGTGAACTGTCAGGAGTTACTAAAATTTTGGCTGACATCAGAACTTCTGGAGCTAAGATACCATCCCCTAGGGAGAGAAAAATAGGGAAGGCCAGGCTGCAAGAGGTCTCGGAGGTTGGACCTGACTTCACTGCAGTAAAACAGGCCATTGCCACGGTTGTGGTTATTCCTCTCAACATTTTTTTTGCCCCTGCTACTGTTTAAAATGCATGGAGAGGGACTTGCCAGCTCGTTCCCTGCTGCCTTATTCCTGCATCCTGTTTTCAGAGTGAGTATTTAATGATGGAGCAGGGTTCAGCTCATTGAGAGTTTGTTGCAGAGTTGGAGCCATTATTATGAAATTACCAAATAAAACATACATTTTCATTCCCATCGGTAATAAAAATTATCGAAGTATCTCTCCTGGGACAATTATAATGAGATAATGCAGAACTCCTGACTGATTCCTGTGGCTGTAAAAAAAATAAAATCAAAGAACATTCAACAAGACATTAGTATATGCCTTGGCTCCAATCACTTCCCTGTCTCATGGGGTAATGAAGTTACCAAATTAGTTTTAAAAAGGTGAAACTTCCATTTTTCAGCCCATCTGACAGGTTCTCCCCTGAATAATGTCATTATGATGAGGTGCACAGGACAGCATGAGCCTTTATTGCTTTTGGTCTAGACACTACAGGACATTAAGAAATTTTGCCCTCTTGTCTCCACGGTGTAATGTTTATACTCAGAGTGTCCAGGCCAATCAAATGATAAGGAACAGGGGTTTAGCTTTTAGGTTTTTTTTTTTTTCCCTTCTGCACACCCAAAACATAAATACAACCGTATGTTCCAGGCTGCATTTGCAGAAATGAAACATAAATGGCCTACTGGGTTATATAGCTCATCTGTTTCCCATTACTGCTCTGCAGCAAATTACATTTTTTCCAGAGAGCATGGACAGCCTAAGAGCCTCCTTTCCCAGGATCCAGGATGGAGGTCATGAAACACTCAGTGCTGCTCTAACAACCAGTTTGTCAGCCTGGCACGAGCAGAAAGCCTGCCCTGAGATGCTCTGGTGACACTGGAGAGAGCAAAACGCTCTGAGATGTTTGAGCCATCTCTGGAAGCGTCCCCTGCCTTTATTGAGCATTAAGAGTAACAGGACACCAGCTCCTGATTCAGGCACTCCAGTCACGTTCCAAAGGCTTTGCCCAGGGGCTGATGCCTCCCACAGTGTTGAGCAAGAGGAATATTTTTCATTTTTCAAGCTCTGCCGTCTCTCCATTTGCTGGGAAGTGAACCCCAAACTTTCAGGAGCAAGAGCATCATCTCTGAACGGCTCGGTGACCTCGCCAGGCAGGAGCCCATCCTGCATCCTGCAGAGGTCAGGCTCTGCAGGGAGGGATTTACACATCCCTGGAGACACTGGGAGCCCCTGTGGGCAGCAGGGATGCTCTCCCTGCCCTACCTGTGGCAGCCCAGGTAACACCTGCCCCTCAGAAAAATGGAAACGAGCAGCAAAACCGCGCATCCCCTGCGTCCTCCCAAACGAGCTGTCAGTGCATCAGAGCTGGACACCCCCCCACCGTGACTCCAGCCACAGAGCTGTCTCATTTCCCTTGTAAAAGAGCCCCACAGGCAACAAATGCACACACAGAGCAACTTCTGTATTTACCTTGACACTACATGAGTCACAGCGCTCGCCTCTTGCCGAGCAGCCGTATGCATTAGCATCACTTTGGCATCTTGGTTGCTGCTCTCTCCTATTCTCCTTCTGTTCAGCAGAGCAGAGAGGTTGTTTAGGGTCCCCCCCAGCCCCTCATGCCTGCACTCCTTCCCAGAAATCCATTACCCAGAATTCCAGCTCTCCTTGAAGCAGCACTGAACAAGCTGTGCTGTGTTTTTCCCCCTCCAGGCTTTTTTCTTTTCTTTTCTTTCTTTTTTTTTTTTTTAGCAGTTCTTGCAGGAAGGAGTAATTTATCCAGAATTAAAACATCTGGTTACCAAGTTAGTCAGCACTGAAATAGGAGGGAGACAAAGTGCCTGGCTGTGTCCATCATGGGAGAGGAGGAACTTGACCCTTGTCTCCACATGGGTTGGAAGGGACCTTAAAGAACATCCAGGTCCACCCCTGCCATGGGCAGAGACACCTTCTGCTATCCCTGGTTGCTCCAAATCCCATCCAGCCTGGCCCTGAACACTCCTATGGATGGGAAATCTGCAGCTTCACTGGGCGACCTCTGCCAGAACTTCACCACCCTCACAGTAAAGATTTTTTTTCCCCCCAATATCCAATCTAAACCTACTCTCATTCAGTTTGAAGCTTCCCCCTCTCTGTTCTGTCACTCCAGGCTCCTGTAAATAGCCTCTCCATCTTTCTTGTCAACTTGTTTCTCTTCTCCAGGCTGAACAATCCCAATTCTCTCAGCCTGATTCTTCTTGTGGCACTGCGTGGTCTCTGTCAGGGACAAAGCAGGATGGCAAGACACAGATTTACAAATTGTACAGGATTTACAAATAGTACAGGATTTACAAATTGTACAGGATTTACAAATAGTACAGTGTGATGTCAGGTGGGGGGACGTGTCCAGAGGAGAGGTCAGCTCCTCCCAAAATCCAAAATCCAAAATCCAAAATCCAAGGATGTGCCTGTTGGATGTGTTTGGTACAGGCTGGGACATCTGCTGCTGGCCTGTGGATAACCTTGAGCAAATCACTCCTTCCCTCTCCTCCAGCTTTGCTGGGATTAGTTAGGGAAGGAACTTTCCATCCCAGTGTTGATCCTCAGGCTGCCTGTGTACAAATAATAAAGAGCAATAATACCTGGTTGCCAATCAGCACAGGATCAGGTTTGCTGTTTCCAAATCAGTTGGAAATTGTTTTTCTCTTGCTTTGAATAATGTGATGGGAATATGTAAGAAGAAGTCTTGTTTCCTTTTTGGTTTTTTTCTTTTTTTTTTTTTTTTTGGCTAGCAGCTAAAACACTCTTCATCAACTTTCCAAAATATGATTAATGCTAATCTTGACCTTTCCAAAGTTCCATGCCAGGAAGTTGATGATGCTTCTATGTTGTAAAGAATCAAACAGAAGGTGTTTCTATTCACAATGAAGTGTTCTTTATTAATGAATGATTTGCTTACCAGAAAATCCAAGAATTCCTTTACACTTTTTTTTTTTTTTTGTAACAAACCTGGGGGAGTTTAATCACTTGGAGTGGACTGAAAGCATAAATAGATTGATGAATTTCTCATCTCTTTCCCCCCTTTCTCTAAAGTCAGAACACGAATGCTATTAGCTTATTACTTTAGGTCAGAGATTTTTTTTCCTTTTCAAGTAAAATACCTGAGTTATCAAGGAAATTAATGTATCAAATCAATCAACACTGTGATATCTGGTGTCAGCTGTTTCTGAGACTCCTGACAACAAGCAAAGAACACATCTGCAAAATGTGAAGCAGTAAAGGCTGTAGCTGTCCAGCTTCCAAACAGGAAAATAGAAAATAATTTTCCAGACTTGAGTCAGGTGTAGGGATCTGTCCCTGGACCCTTCAGGATGGTGACAAACTTCTCATTCTCCTCTGAGTAAAGCAAAAAATCCTAAACAACCTCCCAGACTCTCATAAACACCATGAAAACGTTTCAACCACTGCTCTGAAAAGCAAACAGAGCCTAAAGTTTTGTCAGGTCCTTCCAGAATTTTCAAGTCCAAGGTCAGAGAACAGTGGAATGAAGATTATGGAGGGCAAAGTGCTTAATAGCCAGAAATTGAGGGATCATTGGACATTTTGGCTAATTAATTCACAAATGCAGCACATTAAGGTGGCCAAAATCTTCTGCTCCCAAAAAGGTCACAGGGATTCATTAAGTTCTTTGAGAGTCACAGATTGGGGGTATGAAAGAACTGTAAAATATATTTCTTATTTATCATTATTTGTAATTCAGGCCACTTATCTGCAATCAGATTTCTCCTGACTCCTCGTGTTCTCTGTGATGGGGATGTCTCAGGCCATTAGTGACTAACCCTCTGAATAATTAGGCTGTGAAAATCTAATGGCAGGATTTTTTATTTTTATTATTATTAGCCACTTTCCACTCTGTTGTGCTAATTCCATTTGGTATTGGTCTGTTTTCTTGGAGAACTATGCTCATTCATATAAAATCTTTTTTTGTTGTTCAAAATGCCTTTCATCATGTGATTTAACAGACCATGAAACATCTTAACATTGGTTTTTAGATTTTCAAGCCAGTGCCAATACTTTGATGACATTAATACATTCCTTGCATCACCCCTAGAATACTTATATGAAGTCACTGTATTATCTTCTTTTTCTGCTGTCCTTGGTGTCCTTTCCTCGTTGTCCTCTTGTGATGCATAACAATTTCTGTGCTAGAGGTTTCATGATGGGCTTCTTTCACCCTAAATGTCACTCTTGGACACAGGTCTGGATGAGAAATCCAACTGCTTCCATGAGAAACTTCTGCCTCCAGCCCACCCTGAATAAAGATGCTGATTTTTCTGGCTGGTTTACTCATCCTCAGGACCCTCACAGCCTCCTGCAGTCCTCTGCATTCCATTTCAAAGCAGATTTGTTTCACCAGGTCCTGCTCCATGGCACCTGAGCATCCCATGGGACAGGTGGTGAGGGGAGCAGGGGATTCCTGCTCAGGGAACAAATCCTGCTGTGGGACTTCTTGCAGCTGTGAAAACCAACCCAAACAGTCATGGAATCATGGAATCATGGAATCATGAAATCATGGAATGGTTTGAGTTGGGAGGAACCTTAAAGCCCATCCAGTGCCATCCTGCCATGGCAGAGACACCTCACCAGAATTTCTTCCTATTATCTAATCTAAATCTCTCCTCTTTTAGTTTAAAAACATTTCACCTTCTCCTATCACTGAGAAAAAAGTCACTCTACCTCTGTTTTATGAGCTCCCTTAATGGATGCAATGATGCCTCTCCTCTCCTCTCCTCTCCTCTCCTCTCCTCTCCTCTCCTCTCCTCTCCTCTCCTCTCCTCTCCTCTCCTCTCCTCTCCTCTCCTCTCCTCTCCTCTCCTCTCCTCTCCTCTCCTCTCCTCTCCTCTCCTCTCCTCTCCTCTCCTCTCCTCTCCTCTCCTCTCCTCTCCTCTCCTCTCCTCTCCTCTCCTCTCCTCTCCTCTCCTCTCCTCTCCTCTCCTCTCCTCTCCTCTCCTCTCCTCTCATATTTGAAGATCAGATTTGCTGTCCCTACACCTTATTTTTAAAACCAATCCCTTGCATTTTCCATTCCCCTCACGACTCCCAGACTCTGTTGCCTTCTGCATTCCCTGCACTCAAGCAAGCCCTGCTCATTTATCTGCAACTTGCTGGAAAAAAAAAAAAAAAAAAAAACCACAACATTTTTTTTCCCCCCACTGCAAAAAGCTGTTGTCAAAAACTTCAAATCATCTCATCCATCAAGCAGCATGTGCAGGGGACGAGTGTGTGCCACGTCCAGCTGACAGATCCTGCTCCTCCTGGGGTGGCTCCAAGGTTAGCTGGGCTCCTTGGGGTTTGCCTGCACCAATTCTGAGCACAGACACAAACCACACGCTCCCCCAGGGCACTTCCACACTTCCCTTTTTTCTTAATTTGGGGAGCTAAATTATAGGCACAGCTAAAAAAAAAAAAAAAAAAAAAAAAGGCCATTTCACTGGAGTTCTTACCCTGAAGCAACCTTGAAACCTTCAGCCTGGGATTTGTGAGGGAAATGGGTTCCTCTGGCAGCCTCAATGCCTTCTCCTCACCCCATTTGTTGTATAAATTTATTTCTCCCCACCAAAGAAGGCTGAAACAGCTGGGCTCTCTTTGCTTTCCAGTTTTGGCATCTTCTGCTGGCTCATCTGAGACCTCAATCATTGCATTTCTGGGGCAGTTTTGCGTGTGAGAGTCTAGATGCCTCCATTCCAGCAGGCAAATCTGCTGGTGAGAGGAGGGGACACCACGTTTCCAACGGGCTGTTCTGCCTGGAAAGCCAAGAGATGAAACCAAAATTCATTCCTGTGGGCACCCAGGACATCCCTCTGGATTCCCTGGATGGTTCCAGACCCAGGCAGGGGTCTCAGGAGCCTGGGCACAGTGCCCAAAACCCCCGTGCCTTTGATTTCTCTCCCTGGGAAAAATTACCACCTTTACATGAAGAATTACAAGTCACAAAAAATAATTAGAGTGTAAGTTAGATTATTATAAGGTTAAAAAATAGGTTTTTAAGATTGTTTATAATAAGGGTCTGGGGTGAAGATGGAAGAATTTGGGTGTGTTCTGTCCTTCTTTCTCCTTCTTCCCAGCATCCATCTTCTGGGTGATGTTGGCACTTTTAGATTGGTTTAGAGTAGAACTAGACTGTACAATATAAGTAATGGGTATTGGAAGATAATTGTAAATAATGTTTATGTAGTTTATAGTATAAAAAGATAATCCCACCCCAGGGTGGGCAGTGTGCCTGGGGCTGAGCTGCTGAACAGACCTGGGCTGGGCAGGGAAAGAACTTTTAGATGAGATAAAATAAACACCTCTGGAAACAACAGCAGAGTCTCCTGACTCTTTCTCTGGTGCTCAGGCTGGAACACAGAGACTCTGAAACAACACAGGTGGTCGGCTCAGGCTCCAGAGACACCCCCAGCCACACATTCCCAAAGCTGCCACTGCTTTGTCAGGCTGCTTTGGCAAAGCCCCTTCCCCTCCTGGCACCCCCTGGGATGCTGCTGCTCCACCCTGGCACTCAGGGAGGGATGTGAAGGTCTGAGGGACTGGGAGCCAGCACAGCCTGGAGCTCTCAGACTGAGCAGTGTTGGAGCTGTAGGAGCGATGGAGGGCAGGACAGTCAGGACAGAGAGATCTCTAAAGCCAGGGCTTGGAACTTGTGATTTATTGCAAAGGGTGTGGGTGAAAGGGCCCTGCCTGGAGCTGCCAGCACAGCTCAGAGCAGGGCAGTGAGAGAATGGGGGGTAAGAGAGAGAGGTAGGAGGGTGGTAAAAGAGAGAGAGCTAAGAGAGCTAAGAGTATGGAGAGTAAGAGAGTAAGAGAGAGAGGTTCCCATTACAACACAATAAATCTTCTTCTGTGTTGAATATTCTCATTTCCACTAACCAATCTAATACAAGATACAAATCCTACAGCATTTACATACAGCTTATAAGAATCATTACATTGCCATACTGTGTTACACTTTAAACCCTAAAAACTTCTCTTTGGAACCCTTCTACCCAGCTAGCAGGGTCTTCTCTGACCCTTGGACCTGTCTGCAAGCAGAGGGAATTGTTCAGTCAAGAGGGGATTACTTCCAGCTGGCCATCCTATTGTTTTCTAGTTATTTAGTAACTAAGGTTTGGTATCTCAAAAATGGCTTTCATTTAGATCTCACTCATAGTTTCCATATTCTCAAAATCTTTTACCAGGCAATCATATTTATAAAGTTTTCCTGTTTCATCCTTCCCAACAGAGCATCTTGCACGGCCCTGTCCCACCTGTGGCTCCAGCTGGGGCTGCAGGAGCTGGGATGTGTTTCCCTGCAGAGCTGTGGCTCTGGTGGCAGCTGGAGAGGTCAATCCCTATTGGAACTGAAAACTGAGAATTTTGGGTTTTCTGTGCTGACAGGCACTGGCCCCCAAGAAAACACTGCTTTTGACCTAAGGCTGTGGAGAAAGCTTCTAAAATTAAATGACAGAACTGGGATTAAGGTGTGGAGTTTGAATAGAAGTGTGTAGTATCACATGGTGAAACACTTAGAATTTAAAGTTTTAGAATATAGTAATACATAGAAAGTAAGGCGGTAGTTTTGAAACAGAAGTTTTGTCTTTCTTCTTCACCTTCTTCATGGGTCTAAGTGGTAATTCTGTAATTGAGTAAGAAAATTCACATTACAGGCCACGGGTAATTAGTTATTGAGTTAAAAGTGAAAATAATTTAGGTGTCCGTTCTTAATTGGACAGTTTGTCCTTAAAAGGCCTTGGAAAGAAAGAGATATGTCTCCATTTTTATCTTGTTAGCTAGAAGTACTGCAGAACTCACTGTAATATAAATAAGAATTAATAGACATTTAAGTCTGAACAAAAAATACCATCTCTGGTGCTTTTAATCCCAACTCTCCAAAAAAAGTCCAAAAAACCAAAAAACAACAAACAAAACAAACAGAAAAAATGCAGTACAGTGGTTCATGTGAGGATTGAACTCAAATCCCCAGAAATTTCCTTTAATTCTGCTGTCCTGCTTCCCAGAGGAGACAATTTAAAGCTGCCCCATCCCTGGAAGTGTCCAAGGCCAGGTTGGATGGGGCTTGGAGCACCCTGGGACACTGGGAGGGGTCCCTGTCCATGGCAGGGGATGGAAATGGATGGGCTTTAAGGTCCCTCCCAACCCAAAACATTCTGGAATCCAATATAAAAATTAAAATTATATGCACACCTCCCTGAGCTTTGCGAGTGGCACCTCAAAAATTAGGACGTGCCCAAACCACCTTGGAAAGAAAATTAACTGTGCTCAGCTAAAAGCAGCCTGTTCTGCCATCCTGAGCCCTGACTCCTCCAGCAGAGACAGATCTCATTCCACATTTCACTCTGTGGCCATTTGTCGTGCCAGGAAAGCAGGAGTGGTTAATTGCCAGGGTGAGATGGGAGCTTCAGGTGGCTTTCAGGGAAGAGCTGTGTGGTTTCTAAACTCATTTAACAGCATGGAAACACAGGCTGAATATCTTGGTTTTCCTGAGCAATTTGCAGAGTGCAGTTTGCTCCTTCAAGGCACCGAGCCCTCTTTAGAGGACACAATTCCACAAATAGGAGATGGGCAAAACCTGAGTGAGAAGAGGCTGGGCTGGAGGCAGAAGTGGAATTTTCAGGGCTGAACTCCCTAGCTGTGAGGACAGGGTGGTAAATAAGGGGGTGGCTGAGCATCCAGGGTGCTCAGGAAAAGAAGGATAAGTTTGCTGACATCTTTCCTGACTCATCTCTAACAAGACCTGCTGATCCTGCTGCCATAAGCTGCACCCATGTCTGCTGCCTATAAATAGGATGAGGCAGGCTCCCACAATAAATCAGGGAAAAGCCATGTGGGAGACTTTCTGTCTTTGACTTTCTCATTTCTGAGTAATTATTTGGCCATGCTTCATTGGGACATAAGTTGTATCTTTATTACTCCTTATTATATCTTTATCTTTAGCCCTCTTCACTTTTTGGAATTGTCACAGCTGTTGTGTCCTTGTGGGTTGACCTTTACATCAAAAGTATTGTCTAGATCAGACCCATTTTCCTTGGAAAAATGTAATTCTCCATCTAATTTTGTCTCCCTCTCAGTCTCCCAATCTGTTTGTTTAAATCATAATCATTGATTTGGAAGAGGATATGCAGGCTTTTATTTAATTTTGGAATCATACAATTCTAAAAAAATTAGTAGTCTGGGACTTTTTACAATATATATATATTTTTTTTATTCTCATTTCCTCCAGCTATTTACTTTGAACTGGCCAGGCCTGGAGAATTTCAGCCGAAAGGTGATGAAAAATGAAAGCAGAAATGTAATACTGAAATGTTTAAATAATGTCAACTGCAGCTGTCACCAGTGGTTCTCTGGGGAAGGAGTGGAGAGGGGGCCCTGTCAAACAACCTGGCCATATTTTATGGGGTAATAGTTGCATTTTGGAGACTTTTCACTACATGGAAGTTTTATCAGTTTGATTTTGGAGAACTCATGGATGCAACAACGACTTTTTTTTTTTTTAAATGTGTGTTTTTTGTTTGTGGGGGTTTTTTTTGTTTGATTGGTTTTTTGGGTTTTTTGGGGTTTTTTGGGTTTTTTTGGGGTTTTTTTTGAAAAATGTGTTTATATTTTTACTACTTCTTCCTGCTGCAAATAAGTGGGATAAATCTGCTGGGGGTCCTGTTCCTTCTTTGCTCTCATTCAAATTTTTTGCTGCTGTTGAAACCCTGCTGAAAACAGCCTCTTTCCCCACAAGAACATTTGCAAACATAAGGCACTTTCACCACAGACTGCAGAGAAAAAATGAAAGCGTGCCTCACATTTCGAGAATATTTCATTTTATTGCCCAAATCTCATCCAGTTCCAGGAAATGCAATTCCCATGCTCACCCTTTCCCTCACCAGCTTGCCCGTGGTCCTGTCTGCAGCATCTGCTCTGCCAAGCCTCCCACCAGGGAGAGCCGCCTTCTCTCCAGAAACTCTTCCTTGGGGATTACAGTAATTTCACCATTATAAGCCGCACCATTTTGACTAAAATTTTGAACCCGAACTGCGGCTTATAATCAGGTGCGGCTTATATATGGACAAAGAAGGAAAAGTTGCTGTTTTAGGAGGACAGGTGTGTGCTGAGAAAGGCAGGAGCCTCTCTTTGAAATGGAGAATGTAAACCCCCTCCCTCCAAATTATTGTAATTTTGAAATCAAGGGGCTCTCAGGCAAAGATATGGGAATAGGAATAACAGTTCTTTACTAGGGAAATTAAAATAGAAATACAGCACTACAAAGAACAAACCCCAAACCCTGACACAGTCAGAGTACAGCCTGACACCCGTCAGGCAGGGTGTTGGCAGCAGTCCCATTCCATGGTGGCTGCATCCTCCTGCAGTGACAGATGTGGCTCAGCTGGAGCAGTGCTCCTGTACAAGGTGCAGTTTCCCTCTAAAGCTCCAGTGGGGATGTGGAGAAATCCGGTTTTCCTCTGGAGTCCAGTGGAGAAAGAGGCTCCCTTAGTGTCCCAAAACCTCTGTTTTTATCTTGGTAAGAAATGTTGGGCTCTTCCCCCTGGCTGGAGCAGCTCCCAATGGGATGCAGTAATTTTATCAGTGCCACAGTGGGACTCAATGGGCATGAGCAGAAAATGACTGGCTGGAGGAAGGATGGGTTGTGAAAAGATAAAGAACACTGCCCCAGCTGGTTTATAAACCATGGCCATGAACAGGAGATATCCCATGAGATAAAGAACACTGCCCCAGCTGGTTTATAAACCATGGCCATGAACAGGAGATATCCCATGAGATAAAGAACACTGCCCCAGCTGGTTTCAATGGATGCCCATTAGCAGAGTATCTCCCACAGAGATCAGGATCACTGCCCCACCCTCAACAGATGGTGACAGAACAGATACTTTTTATCACATCCTGTATTGTAACGTGCGGCTCATAATCAGTTGCGCCTTATAATCGTGAAATTACTGTATTTCTTTTCAGCACTCATCCAAAGCTGTCTGGAGAGGCTGGGAAGATTGGATGGACTTTTGAGTGAGGAATGGCTCTTCAAAGTGCAGTTTGCAGGACAGAAGCTGGGTTTTTTTTGTTTTTTGGTTTTTTTTTTTTGGGAGCACCCACCCTTGCAGGCATTACATCCATTCCAGCCCCATGAGGGAGCCCTTCTGGCAGGAAAAAGAGATAACAGAATCAGACCAAATGGTTTTTTGGCATGGACTGATTTTGTTGCACGAGCTGAATGCCAGAAGAGGGAGGAAAGGGCACGTTGCAGCACCCTGTGCCTGCAGAAGCAAACATGAATATTCCCACATTCTCTAGCTACAAGATTCCCCTCTCCATCTGCTTTGAGAGCTGAATTGCTGCTGTCCCTGATGATTTCATTCCCAAAAATGCAGTGGGTTGCTCCTGCCACAAGTCCTGTGGACAGGAGATGGCTGGCAGGAGGAGGAGGGGTTTTACATCACCAAGATAACAAAATCATGCCTGTAATGTGCTGTGATTTATTGTTCTGTCTTGTGGCCTCAATAACTTTGGTATCTTTGCTCAGCATCTGCTCTGGATTCTTGAGTTTTACCCTGATTTGTGCTGCTGCAGCAACTCAGACCTTCCCAACCTCCTCCTCATCCCTGAGGTTTATTCCACAGTTTCATTGTCCCCAAGTTATTTGCAGCATCCTCCATCTCTGGGAGGCACCTGGTGTCCTGGGGAGGGCTGGCCAGGTGTAGATTTGAGTTACAAAATCATGTCTGTGCTTTGGTATCAGCACTGAGAGCAGGAAACAGAGGTAGCTGTGGGTTTGGAGGTGTGGGAAGGAGCAGAGGGAGCTGTGGCATCACCAGGGTGTCATCACCAGGGTGCATCAAGAATCACCAGGATTCATTAGGAATCACCAGGATGCATCAGGAATCACCAGGAATCCTGCCCCAAACTCCTGAGGCAGTGGTGCTTTCCTCTAAGTATTTTCTCTGCATCCATTGCTCAGTTTATTGCCCAGGGAAGCCCTGCCTTTCCCAGTGTTCCAATCCCATTCCCACCCAGGTTTAAAGACCTGGGACCCCTCCTCCTTCTCTGCCCCAATCACCACAGAGCACAAGTGCTGCAAAAGGATGGGTCAGAGAAATTATTTTGCTTTTAAAAAAACTCCTTTTATCTCAATTTTTCTTGCAGGGAAGGATCCACAGTTGTGCCAACAGGGAATTTCTGCTCCAGGAGAGCCAACAGTCTCATAAATCCACTCAGCTGTGATGGTGGAGATTCAGGGCATGAACCAGCACAAGCCTCTGGTAATTCCTACAGAAATGAAGAGTTCTAGCTGGAAACCAATCCCCAGGACATTTTTCCTAGGATGGAGAAATTTCTTAGTTTTGTAACCTGCACAGCAGGGACTTAACATTTGGCTTTACAAATGCTAGAACACTGATAGAGGGGGCATTTTCCTCTCACCAGCACTTCAGGAACAAAACTTGAAGATTCTGAATTTATCCCTACATAAAACAGAAATTATTTTGAATTCTTGCAGGATATATCATATATATATCATAGTTTCCCAACCTCCCTGCTCATACAGAGCACAGAACCATGTCCAGACACCTTCTGGTCATCTCTGGGGATGGAGATTCCAGAGATTCCACATTCCCTGTGCCATTTCAGGGACAGAAAGCCTTGCAGTTCACACTGAGAAACCCTCAGCCCTGTCAGCTGTTTGTGGATGCAGCACCTGACACTGCACATGTCTTTAATTCCAAAGGTGTGAAATATTGCCTCGGGTCAATTTGGAAAGCATTTTTTTCCCTAGAATTTAGCCTTGAAACCCACAAATCTCATCAACAAGAAGCAGAATGAATCTTTGAAATTGGGCAGCATGTAGGACGTGCTGCCTTAAATTCTCTTTTAACCTTTGCTGTGCTTCTGGTCTTTAAATTGCTGCTACAGCTATTTAATTTCCCTCCCCAACATTTTGGTTGTTTATTGTTATTGCTATTGATGTATTATTATTATTATTATTATTATTATTATTATTATTATTATTATTATTATTATTATTATTATTATTATTATTATTATTATTTTATTGCCATGTCACAGGAGGCAGCAGCTTCCTACAAGGACACTGACCTAAGGATAAGGAAACAATTCCAGTCCAGATCCCACCATGGTCCTACAGGCAGCTGGAAGTTCCCTTCAGCCACCACTGGAGACCCTCATCATCCCCCCTTAACTGTGTGTGAAACTTCTGACAGTCAGAAAGTCACAAAAATAATTAAAAAAAAATTCTCAAAATTCTGATTCATGAGTCCCTTAAATAGTTGTGGTGGTTTGTGTTGTGGTTTTTTGAGGGAAGTCTTTGGGGGATTTTCCTTATTTTCCTTGTTTTCTTATTATATTTACCATGGAAACATGAAATCATGGAATGGTTTGGGTTGGAAGGGACCTTAAAGCTCATCTCATTCCAACCCCTGCCATGGCAGAGACACCTCCCACTATCCCAGGGTGCTCCAACCCTTGTCCAGCCTGGCCTTGGACACTTCCAGGAATCCAGAAGCAGCCACAGCTTCTCTGGGCACCCTGTGCAGGGCCTCCCCACTCTCACAATAAAGAATTTCTTCTTAAAATCTAATTTATATATCCTATATTTTTAAACAAATCATTACTACAGTAGGTGCTTGCAGGGACATTTCTCACCTCCCCAGATGTTCCCCCAGCTGCCCTGGCCCCTTTCCTCTGCCAGAATAAACATTCCAGCAGCCACAGGGAGTCTGATCAAAACCAAATCCACCTTAAGAAAAAAAAAAAAAGAGTCCTGTCCTTTCCCCCTGCAATCTGGAGCAGTTCCCTGAACAAGGGCTGCAGTTTGAGGCCGAGTTATTGCGTTATTATTGCTGCTACAATTGCTACTTTTATTTTTCTATTAGTGTTATTATTTCTGCTATACCCACCTGGCTTTCAGCAAGGAAATCTCTGACAGTGCTGGGGTTTTTTTTTGTTGTTGTTTTTTTTTGAAAACTCATATAAGGGTACTTTTACATCTAGAAACAGCCAATGGTTTGGGTGCAGCTCAGTGAAATTTGCAGATGAAGAAAATTTGTGGCATTTTGTCCCCCATCATGGCTCTCCTCCAACAGAAAGGGCAAGTTGCTGCTAATTTTCTTTATTAGCACAGGGTTATTGGAGTGTGTCTCTCTTTCTATCAACTCATTGCAATACCTAGAAGAGCCAGGCACTCTCTCCAGGGAAGCCAGCTCCATTTAAAATGGGAATTACAAGCATTTTGGTGGTGAAGTCAGTTGTTTGAAACCATCTGCAGTCTTGCTGCAGTGCTGCTGTATCCTAATTCCATCTGTCAAAGCCCAGGAGAGTTGAGGCGATGAGCCTGGAGTTGTGAAACAGCATCGAGCTCAGGCAGGCGAGGGAATTCCACATCCAGGAAAAAATTAGGGAATCTGAAGCTGTCACCACTGGAAATGATGCTCCCTGTTTAATGAATGCTGAAATCCTGTGCTTAAAGATGTGAGCAGCAGAGCTGTGGAAAATGTCCTGTGTTCTGTCTTCCAAAGCTTGTCTCAGGTCCCTTCTGCAGAGTTGTGCTCTCAGCTTAAAAGCCAGAAAATTCCCCCTGTCTTCCCAGCACAATCTTTATTGGAATGATTGCAGCTCTAAAACGTTCTCCCTCCAGTTCTCCTGGTGTGAGCCAGGTTAGCAGAGGAGGGGTTTTCATTGTGTTACACCTGTTCACCCTGGAATGGGGCAACTGAGAACATTCAGATCCTGCTCAAGGTTTCCTACCCTTCCTAAGTGTCTTGGTTTACAACACAGAGTGTGATCAAAGGTATCTATTCTATCACCATCTGTTGAGGGTGGGGCAGTGATCCTGATCTCTGTGGGAGATATTCTGCTAATGGGCATCCATTGAAACCAGCTGGGGCAGTGTTCTTTATCTCATGGGATATCTCCTGTTCATGGCCATGGTTTATAAACCAGCTGGGGCAGTGTTCTTTATCTCATGGGATATCTCCTGTTCATGGCCATGGTTTATAAACCAGCTGGGGCAGTGTTCTTTATCTCATGGGATATCTCCTGTTCATGGCCATGTTTTATAAACAGCTGGGGCAGTGTTCTTTATCTTTTCACAGCCCATCCTTCCTCCAGCCAGTCATTTTCTGCTCATGGCCATTGAGTCCCACTGTGGCACTGATAAAATTACTGCATCCCATTGGGAGTTGCTCCAGCCAGGGGGAAGAGCCCAACATTTCTTACCAAGATAAAAACAGAGGGTTTGGGACACTAAGGGAGCCCCTTTCTCCACTGGACTCCAGAGGAAAACCGGATTTCTCCACATCCCCACTGGAGCTTTAGAGGGAAACTGCACCTTGTACAGGAGCACTGCTCCAACTGAGCCACATCTGTCACTGCAGGAGGATGCAGCCACCATGGAATGGGACTGCTGCCAACACCCTGCCTGACGGGTGTCAGGTTGTACTCTGACTGTGTCAGGGTTTGGGGTTTGTTCTTTGTAGTGCTGTATTTCTATTTTAATTTCCCTAGTAAAGAACTGTTATTCCTAATTCCCATATCTTTGCCTGAGAGCCCCTTGATTTCAAAATTATAATAATTTGGAGGGAGGGGCTTTACATTCTCCATTTCAAAGAGAAGCTCCTGCCTTTCTCAGCAGACACCTGTCCTCCAAACCAGGACACTAAGATCTCCCAGTTGTCCTTAACCTGGCTTCCTAAACCTTCCTAGTGACATCTCCAAACTCCTCAGCCCTCTGATCTCCATCCTCTTCCTCCTCTGCAAAGCACACTAAATACCCTCTTTCCCAAGTTCAGGACAGCTGAATTATTCATGGCAGAGGGATGAATGTGTCCCTGAAGGGATTCTAATTTTTGGTGAGTGTTTATGGTTATTCATAACTCTTCTCCAGCTTCAAACCAGGGAACTGTTTCCAAATTCTTCCTTGCTGTTCCACCCAGAGCTGGTGGTGGCAAAGTGCTTGTGGTACCAAGTGGGTGGCTGAAAGTTCAGACAGGGAAGAAGAGAGATGGGAAGCAAGGGAGAAACAGGGAAATGTAACTTTTTCTTTTTTCTTTTTTTTTCCACACTGCTGCCCTTCTTTTTATGCACATGTGGATATCTGCTGGGAAAATGAGCATTCCTTTAAAGTTGCATCCTTTGTGGGAATGTTCCCAAACATTAAATGACAATGGGTATGGACACTGTCACCCAGAAAAACTGTCTGGGATTCACAGAAGTGTGTGTGGAAATGGCAAATCTCATTGAAAATGCTTCACCTTTCTTGCTCCTCATCTCCTGCTCCTCCTCTTAGAGCAGGAATTCACCTCCACACTCTGTTTTCTCTCACTGGGAAATCTGGAGGGGGCTTTGCAGACCACAACACACCTTCGGATGTGAGGATAAACATCTGGAACCAAGGTTCAGCTCAGGCATGGCCTGGACTTCTTCAGAATCAAAGTTAACATCTGGATTTGCATCATGTCCTGTGAAATATGGGGCTCAGGCTGCAACTGCTGGATCAGGTTTGTCATGTTGGATCATTTCGTGTTTGAGAAATGCCTGAATTTGGCACTCAGTGCCATGGTCTGGTTGTCAAGGTGGTGATCAGTCACAGGCTGGACTCAATGATCCCAGAGGTCTTTTCCAACCTAAATAGTTCTGTAATTTTCAATTCAAAGTGGTTTTTCTCTTTGCTCTGCTTTCATAAATTGCATCTTTTTAGGGACCTTGAAGAAAACTCTATGATCACCCAAAGTAACACTTGGAGTGCTATTCCCAGGTTACAGTGGAATAATTTGCCTTCACTGCTGTCAGCTCAGTTTGGGAGTTTCAGGGGATTTCAGGGTTTCTCACAGAGCATTGCACAGTGCACAGTGAGATGACAACATGTAATTACCTGCTGGAAACGTGTCACTTGCCATATCCACAGGGAACAGACAGAGCCAGGCAAGGTGGATGAGTGTGTCACTGCACCTCTCCCCGAGCATCACCCTGTCTGATGCTCTGGGAAAAAGGCACCACTTTGGCAGTGACAGGGGAAATCCTGTTTGTAAACAGTGTGTAAACCTTCAAGGGGAATGGCAATGGAGCGGGTTAAGCATTGCTCCTCAGCAGAGGAGAACATTTATCAGGGCAGGAGCAGGCACAGAGAGACACACTGGGAGTTTATAAAGGACTCACATCCAACCCCTGAGGGGAGGAGGGAGAGTGCAGTGCTGTGTTGTGTCCAGCTGGAGACCACAGGTAGGGAGCTCAGTGAACATTTCTGCAGTGCAGCCTCAGGGGAAGGATGGTCCAGTGATTCAGGCACGTTCAGGGATTGTGAATTTATTCCTCCTTCATCCTCATCTTCACTTGCATCCCTGAGAGCTCTGTGCAGCTGGGAAAGCAGCAGAAAAACAAAACCTCCACATCATCCTCCAAAGTGCAGCTGAAAGCTCTCCTGCAGAACCTCTTCCCTTGGTGGATGCTGAATGATGGACTGGTGGATTATTCATGTGCCAGGTGCCATTCCCAAAGTGGAGAGAAAGGGAAAAGCAACCCCTTCTTTTGCTTTCCCAATTGAGTTGAGCTGATCTGGAAGCTACTGAGAGTAAATAAATAAACCAGCATGGCTGTCTGTCCTTCCCACACGCTCCAGGTACTGGACTATTGCATTACCTTAAGAAATAATTATTATCTCCCACCTGCATAAATCAATACTGGCCTCAGCACCAGTGTGGGCCACATTGCCTGAGCTATTTCAAGTTCTCCTGAGAGCAGAGGGGGAAAAAAAAGCAAAAAATCAGGGAAATCCAGGTTTATTTATTAGACTACAGCCCTGCCACAGGCATGGCAGTAAGATCTCCATGTGAGGAAATCCAGAGTTGGGAGTGAGGCACCAAACTGAGGAATCTTTGTGATTCAGGACCAGCTGAGTGTGTGTAAATCTGGTGTCCATTGTTTTTTAATTCAGTTCCTAGCTAAATCTAATGAAGTTCTTGATGCTGAGGATGAGTGGTAGAGTAAAATAAGTCCTCTGAAATCAAGAGCTGTGGCAGGGTACTTGCAACTGGTAACATTTACAGCATTCCCTCAGAGGAACTTTGCACTGGTTTCCATCTGGTCTCTGTAAGTGCAGAAGGAATTCAGGAGGCTCAAGGAGTGACACTGCCTGCAGGATCAGTGCTGAAGTGCGAGGAGTGAGGTTGGAAACCTCAGCTGAGCCCATTGCACTTGCTGGAGTTTGAGTTTCTTTAGTGCATCCAAGACTTGCAGCAACCAGCATATCTGTCTGCATCAACTCAGAAATGGGAGGAATAACCATTAAAGAGTCACATTTGAGCTAATATTTACTTGTTTAGAGGGTACAAGGGAGTGAGGTTTTTCTCTCCTCAGTGTGCAACCATCACTGTCAGCTGGGGTGTCACAAAAGAAACATCTCCAGCACTTCAGGGCAGGAGGTTTTTCTCTTTATTGTGCTGCAACTCTCCTTGAGGGTCCTTTTCTGGGGAGTTGTGGGTGGGTATCCTCTGGAACAAGTGCCAGCCCTAAGCCAGGCATCACACCACAGCAAGGTTTACTTCCCTCTTATCCACAGAACAGGCTCTCAGACTCCCCTTTGGAGGCACCACACTTGTTCCTGAATCAATGAAAAGGAAAAAGGCATTTCCAGACTTTCAGCCAGGGCTCCATTTCTATGAGGAGTTGTGTATTTCTCTCACAGTGCTCCAACAGGAATCAGATCCTTACCTGCTCTCCCCTCTCCTTAACACCCTTGCTTTATTTCCTTCACTTTTGGGGAAGTTTAGGCTGGGCCTGGGATGCCATGATCAATTTTGGGCCCAATTTTGCTGTGAATTATCATGTAGGAGTCACTACTCACTTTGACCCTACATCCCCATCCCAAATGAATGGGAATTCGGCTCTGAGTGCTCACATTCCCCAGGATGGGATTACTTGTCTCTCTCATGCTCTGTTCTTCTATAAACACACCAGGCAGTGCTTTGAGTAAGAACCAGTAAATTCCCTTCCTTCCATCCCTCTGCTCAACACACCTGAATATTTTCCCCTGTCTCACATATTCCCTGCATCTGCAGGATCTGTGCTTTGCCTGGCAGAGCTCCCTAAAGGACTGCACAAATAATTTAAATGGCTGGTTTATTGTTAGAGGCATGTACCTGATTTCCCTGGCACTGAGGCGGAGTGAAGCGTCCCAGCTCCATTGATTTCAGAATTAGAGTGTCAAGGATCCAGCCCACACCTTATTGAAATCAATACCAGTGATCAGGACCACACAGAAACTGCTCATAAGCTGTTATCTTGATATCAACCCCAGTTAACTGGCAATGACAATAAGTTCCATTGAATCAGATGGGCCATTAAATTTTGACACTCCAGCTGAAATTCGAGTCAAACATTAGCAGGAGAGAGAGTCTGACCCTGCTCATGTTGGACTGGTGTTACCAGAGGTTTTAATTATGCAGGGTTTCCTTTGGAGCTGCTTTATTAGCTCACTGCTTTTGTGGGTTTTCTTTTTTAATGGAGCGTGGCTGGAGGAGAGGAAAAAAAAAATAAAAATCTGCTCACCTGCATCTCCAGCAAAACCTCGGCGTCCCCAGGGCGGGCAGAGTAACAGTGCCCACATAAAATCATCACATACCCAGCTGGAAAGCGATAAGACAAAATCAAACTGCCTGCAATAACAAAGACAGAGCCTTTGGATGGCTGGTGAGGAGGGAGGGTGTCATTTTGCACATTTTATTACTGCGGTCCTCAGACCTCGTGGAGATGGGGATTTGATTCCCTGCCATGCTGTACCTGGAGCAGAGAGGGAAGGAGGAGTTCTCAGCTACCCAAAGTGTCCCTGGATTGGCAATCAGAGCTCCTGGGGGCTCTCAACTTTGGCCACTCCAAGCAATTAAATTGTTGGGCAGCTCCAGGATTTCCCATGGACTGCTGAGCCCTCCTGCCCGTGTGCTCAGCCCTCCCTGGGCTGCAAAGTAAAATGTGTTTGATTAAAGGCAGATTGTTTATTGATTAATAATCCCTTTTAACTTGGCTGCTTCAGATGATTAGGAGTGGGCAGCAATCTGAGCTAACGTGTTCAGGTCCTGGTGGATGCACGTGCAGGAATAAAGCTCAGATAGGAGGTTAAGCAAGAGTTTCTGAGGGTGGTTTTTTTTTTGTTTTTTTTTATTTTTTTTTCAGGGAAGGTGGGAGAAGCTCATTCTGCAAAACTGGGGAAGGGGAAGGTTACAGGGACAGGCATTACTGCTGACAGGCAATGAGAGGTGAAAATGCAGGCATTGGAGCACTGGTGATTATGTCCCCGTGCCCTTTATTGACACACACCTCCAGCTCACCCTGCACACCAGGGGTTTTAGAGCACAGCTATGCACAAAGCCATGAAATCTTTGAGGAGGCAACTGAGCTCTGAAGGTCACTTGGTCCAACTCCCCCATTCAAAGCAAACCCAATGTCAGAATTAGATCCAACTCCAAAGTCAGACCGTGAGGTGGAGGCCATGAGCCCATGTCCAACGTGTCATCCCACTCAGAAAATGACATCTAGGGCAGGGTTCCACCCCAGGGGATGGGAGCAGCTCTGCTGCAGTTTTCCCACCATCTCTGTGATGGTCAAAATGGCCTTGAAATCAACAGGCATCTCCAAGAGGTCTTAATGAAACACATTTCAAAGGCTCTTCACACCTCAGCGCCATAAAGGAGACCAAGGCCAACTAAAAATTACTCTTCCCCCATGATTCACAGCTCAGGCTTATTTCTCACAGGAAGAAGCAGGAAGATATCATTTATGGGGAAGAAAAGGGGGGAAAAAAATCAACTTTTGTTCGCCATGTGCCAACAGGCAGTGATAAGGCACAGCTAAAGTGGCAGCCTGTACTTCATGGGGGTGAACTATTACTCAGATAAGATGGAGGCAAGAGATCTTCGTTGGGCTAGGGGAAAAAATCCTGGTTTAAGGTTATTACAGGAAGCGCCCTGCTGCATGAAATCTATGGGAAATTGCATATTTTGTCACATTTAGTTATTGAATCCCAATTTCATCCTAGCACGAGGAAAATATACATCACCCTCCCTTGTAGCTCTTATTAGATTTCACAGCCTTTCAATATTAAAATGCCAGCCCGGGGAGCTGTGCTTCTCTTTCCATTTTCTCCCTCTCCCCCTCCTCCCCTCCCCTCTGCGACACTGCAGTGCTGGAGGTGTGGTGCAGGAGCCCTGGTGACACAGAATGAGTTGGAATCACCAGCTCTGGACACAAAGATCCCTCCAGCTTTGCTCCCTACCACTCATTCATCCTCTATAAATCCATGGACAGTCCCAGCAGTTGGACCAGCCTAGGGCTGCATGCCCTCTCTTTTTGCAGGGATTCCCCCAAATCTGCATGTTTTGCAGAGTGTTTCAGTTCCTGCTCAGACTTACAGGAGTTTAAGAGGCACCAGTTCACCCTGTCCTCCCATTCCACTTGGATTTATCCTCCCTGCAACACCCTTAATGCATCTGAGTTGGCTGATGAACCAATGTTATCCTCATGCAAGAGGAGGATGAATTGCCTGGCAGCCCAAATCCTGACCCTGCTCTGGCCTGAGGGCTTGGCATGGATCCTTTTGCAGTTGAAGGATCCTGTGGTCAGAGAAGACCTGAGATTTTAGGGCTGTTTGAATGGTTTAAGTCGTGCTCCCAAACTTTGCCCAAAAACTGAATTAATTTTTATGCATATCCAATCAACATCCATGACCCATTTTTTCCTGGATCCTACAGAGAAGGGAAACCCTGCTGTGGTTACAGCCAAAAGTGCTCCTTTGCCATCCCCAGCCTTGTAAATCTTGCCTTGTTGTGCAGGGACTGGCTCTGGAGTGAGTGGGTGCTGAGGCTTTCAGAGAAGGGCTGTGAGTGCTGCTCTGCAAAGCTATCAGTCTCTAATAGAAACCAAAGTGCAGTGCTGCAGGGAAAAAATGTGCTGATTTCTCTAATATTAAAAAAAATACCCTGTCTATAAACAGATTGAAGGAAACAAATTATTTCCCTCAGTTAAATATTTTAAAGAGCAATCCAGGCTTTGGCTATCACCTAAAGTAGGGAGCAGAAAGCTCAGGCTGAAGGAGTGGATTTCTTTCCCAGGCTGCAGGATGCACCTTGCATATTTAACTTGAGTGTTCTGTACCTGTGATGCTTTCCTGGCTTTGGGAAGGAGGAAAATCAGGATGAACTGAGGTCAGGTCAGGTCAGGATAAACCCCAGCTATCTGATCTGAATTTGTAACAGACCACAGGAGAAATAAATCCCATGACTCCACAGCAGAAATGGGAAAAATCCTGGAGTGCTCGAGGCTCAGTTCAGATAAAAGTTGCAGCTAATTATCCAAACAAAATATTCATATCTTTGAATCAGCATAAAACAGGGCTGGAAACTTGAAGGGAGCAGCCTCTGCTGTGATGTCTCAGTCTAAGATTTTGGTCCCTGACCCTTGGCAGGAAGGACAGAATTAAGAGAAATCCAAGTGAGAAGTGGCCAGGACTCAGGGAAGACCTTGCCGAGGGCCAGAGGAGCAGCTTGCTTTTCTAAACACTTTTAAGGAAACCCCTCCTCCCTTCAAAGAGAGGAAAATCATATTGCACCATCCCAAAAGCTTCCCCAGCTCTGCTGGACCTTTCCTAATCTGTTCCCACCCCTCTGAGGTGTGTTCTCTCCCAAATCAGAGCACTGCCAGGTGAGACACAGCCCAGGAAGGATCAGAGCCAAATTCCCTTTGTGCTCTTGGATGAACAGACATAAAAAAATAAATTTAAAGAAGTACTAAAACCCCTTCTGCCTCTGAAGCACTCCCTCTGAATAAAAATAACAGTGCTGAAGCAGCACTTTCCATGCTTAAATCCCTGTGTGCTTTCCCAAAGGAAGGGCAATGCCACTGCTCCTGGTCACAGGTGGGAAAGGAGCTGTTGCTTTTCAGAAAGGTTTTTTCCACCCCACAGCCCAGCCCTGTCTAATGAACCACCAGTTTTGCCTTTTTCCTGAGGGTTTCTGTGGGGTTTTTATGCCCCTTCTTGTCTTTTCTCCTTTACAGAGTGCAGTCTTGCGTTCCCCCATTCTGGAGGCCAGGCTGGACTGACATTTGTTGTGTTCCCATTATTGATCCAGCCAAAATCCCACAGCACTTTACCACACTGAGGCTGGAGCAAAGAGTGAATGAAGCAGAAGCTTCATGAAATTGGGATTTTGTTCTTCCTTGTGCCCTTTTTGAGATGGCATCTGACCAAAACCAGAGAATGGGGACAAAGCCACGATCTTCTCACCTGTCCCACCCCTGCCATACTCCTTGCTTCTTTTGGAAGTGTTGTGTTCATCCCTCAGATTTGTCTAACCCCTCTATCCTTGACTTTCTCTTCCTTTTCAAGTTCATGGACACCTTCCCCTACCCAGCTTGCTCAGAGCCCCATCCAGCCTGACTTTGAACATTTCCAGGGATGGGGCATCCATAACTTCCCTGTTCCAGTCATGCAGTTATTGTTAGAGGTCTGATTCAAGTCATTCCGATTTATGAAGAAACAAATTCTACAAAGAAAAATATTTCCCCCCCTCAGATTTAAATTAATATGAATAGAATCAGGACAACATGTGCCATTTTTAGAGCATTAAAACAAATCTTTTTTAGCAGTCTGCTAATGGCCATAGACTGTAATTCACACCCTGTCTGCTGAGTAATTTTGCATGGCATCAAAGATTTTTGCAGGCAGAAATATAGCCAAAATAACACTTCAGTGGATCAATAGCACTGAAATATAAGGCTATCCAGCTGTTAAAGAGGTCTATTTAGTTTCTCTGTCAGATGCTGATCCTGGGTAGAATGAGTTGGTTTTCTTTACAAGCATTAATACATTTTGTGTGGAAGACTCCTACCCCAGGAGCAGGAGTGCTGCTGCTGATAGGGAAGTGGAGAAAGGGCTGTAAAATACATGCAGAGCATTCAAGAAATTAAAATCTGTAATGGCTAAATGCCTTAACTTCGTGGCACTACTTCATTTCAGCAGTAGTTTAAATTATGGAATTGTTAAGGATGGAAAAAACTTCTGAGATCATCAAGTCCAACCCAGGACCACCATCATGTTCACCATTAAACAACATCCTCAGGTGCCACATCCACAGGTTTTTTGAACACTTCCAGGGGTGGTGAAGTCTGTTCCAATGCTTGGTAACACCTCAGTGAAGAAATTTTTCCTAATATCCAACCTGAACTTCCCCTGGAACAGCTTGAAGCTTTTTCCTCTTGTCCTGTCACAGAAAATAGATGGATATCTGTTCCCTTGCTGATGGCCTGGGAAATAAAGAACAGAGACTTTTCAGCAATGGTCAGAGTGTGTTGATACAGAATTCTACCTAGTTCAGGGGAATATACAACACACATGGGAAGGAATTTAAGGAAGTGTAAAGCTGTGAAGGGATGGAGTAGGCTGAACTCCTCCTGTCTCTGTCATTTTTAATAGGTTTTTGAATTAGCATTGTGCCTGTGATGAAATAAATGTGCTTTGCCTCAGCCTGTCTTGCAGTAATTACCCCAGAGAAATTAGGACTCTCTGTTTCCTCTCAAAAAAAACCACTCATGGAGCTTTTCTTGAAGAAAAATCTTCCAACAACTTTTCCCGATGATACTGTTGGATACCATTAATTAAAAGGGGTCAAACAAAGTTGAGAATTTGGCTGGTGAACCTCAGAGGATTAAAGAGTTGATGCTGTGGCCTTTGAAAATGTCCTGTGCCCTAAATCAGGCTGTACCAACAGTCAGGAAGAGCATTAGGGGGCACTGGAGGCACTTTTGTAACTTATCTGCATGTTTTGTTTAATTAACAGCTGGTTAAGCAAGTGTTAAGCCACCTAAAAGCCTTTCAAACCCTGCAGTGCTTATCTTCCCAGCACCTGCAGCTTTCTTCCTGCCAGTGCAAACCTGCTCCTTTTCATTCTCCTGCATCAATTGCAGAGAGAATATAGCAGTAAAAAAGGGAGATATTCACTGAGCTCTCCAGGTGCCAGGCTCCAAACTGATGAAAGCAGACACAGCTCCAGCCAGGGCTGTTGTTTCCAGGAGGTATCAGCATCAACCTCTGGGTTTCCCAAAGCCTTGTGCATCTCTCTGGGGAATGAGGCCATCCAGGAAAGAGATAAAACAACCTGATCCAGTCTCTGTCCTCAGAGTGCAGCCAACGTCCAGCTAATGAGCTTTGGGAAGGATTCTACTGCCTGGGAAAATTGTTTCATGAGTGTCAGCTCCAAAGTCTTCCTGTCACAAAGAAGGAAATATCCAGCCAAGTGTCCCTCGTGGGGACACAATGGAGCCACTGGAACAGGTTGTCCATGGAGCTGTGGCTGCCCCTGGATCCCTGGAAATGTCCAAGGGCAAGCTGGATGGGGTTTGGAACAAACTGGGATAATGGAAAGTGTCCCTGCCATGGCAGGGGGTGGAGCTGGATGGGCTTTAAAGATCTTTTCCAATCCAAACCATTCTGTGATCCTGTGGGTGTAGGAATAAAGGCTTTAACACCCCTGCTGCTGATGGTAATAGAACATATTTTCCCTTTTAGACTGAAAATCTTCTAATATCAGTGCCAGAAAACAATAATCTGACATATAATCTCCAGTTTCTGGAAATTAAGGAAGGACAAATACAAACATTTTAGGGCAAAGTTTTCCACTGCTTTTCTTTTTTTTTTTTTTTTAATTTGTCAAATTTGAAAATGTTGTCAGCAATTTGCAAATTCCCCACCTGTTCTGTGCATACATGAAAATAGCCTGAGTTCCTGCTCCTTTCTAAGTGACTTTTAATGCATAGCAAGAACATACAGTGTTGACAGCTCTCCAATTTTAGCACAAGTCTCATTATCCTTTTTTTTTTTTTTAAGTTAAGGCCACCTATCCCAAAATAAAAAATGTGTTGGTTTTGGTTGTGGGGTTTTTGGGGGTTTTTGTTTTGTTTTGTTTTTTGTTTGGTTGGTTGATTTTTTTGCAAAAATATGCATGAAAAAGTCTACTTTTTTTTTCTTTTCCTTTTTGTTTCAGTCAAGAAATTTCAAGTGCATCAAGCAGCTCTATTTAAAGATCCACCACCTTTACGGGGACCACAAGATTACTTGTGATTCTTGTCTTGTCTTTGGAAAAGGAGGCAAGAATGTTCCAAGCCTCCATACAGTAGGGAAAAAAAAAAAAAGCTTGGAATGCCATTTCCAGCAAAGGAAAGCACGGAAAGCTTAGTTATTATTTAAATATGGAGGGGTTTTTTTAGAAGGAGTTTGCCCCATAACTTTTGTACCTGTTGGATTTGGAATCACAGAATGGTTTGGGTTGGAAGGGACCTTAAAGATCATCCAGTTCTGCCATGGCCAGGGACACCTTCCACTATCCCAGGTTGCTCCAAGCCCTGCCCAGCCTTGCCTTCCAAGGCTGGGGAATACAAACCAAAGGTTACAAGGAAAAACCAAAGATATTTCTTATGACAGGATAATGATATGAAGGTTGCAGCAAGGTAGCAATTGCCTCCAGGTGAAGGTAGGAATTTTGTCTGCTTGAAGTTGTGACAATCAGCAAAAATAAAGCAAAAAATCAAATCAGAATAATGGCAAGGCTTTGTATCTAGGTCAGCTGTGGGTGGACATTTCCATTGCTCTGTTCCTTGGTAGATCTCTTTCTCTTTAGCTCTGAAAACTGATAGGAAAATTATTCAGATATCTAAAAAGGGGAGCTACAGTGGGTACAGATAAGTCTTTGAGGCCTTAAATTCAGCTGGAATTCTGTGCTGAGCATTCCTGTTCTCAAATCCATGATAAATGTGGATCTATGATGGAGCCCTCCTGGCTAAACCAGGAGTATTGGAGTTAAACCCTCCTTCAGTTAGTCCAGATTAGTTTAATTACCACCCAGCTCCAAATGCAACTCCTCACACTGAGCTCCTGGGTTCTTTGAGTCTTGATTGGTGAGTTTGTTTTGCTGATGTGCATAAATACCCCTAAAAAGAGATGGATTTTTTGTGTTCTCCATTTCCCTTACTGATGCTTCTCCAAGTTTCTGTCCCACCAAAGTTTCTCCATGTTTGTTGCTTTAACTCTTCTTTCCCTCCAGACCTTGGGTTTTTTTCTCCTCCTGACAGACAATCTCCCCTTAAACCATTGCCTGTACTCTTCCACCCATGTTTCCATCCCTTTTCTCTCTTTCTTGGAGTGGGAATCATGCACCCTGCCTATGGACAGCTTCATTCTGTCAGGGAGACTTGACTCCAACCCCAGAGAAAAAAAGAGATCAATGTAAAGTTTATTGACAGTATAAAGGCATCAGTTTACAGTATCTCTATGAGATTTCCTCAGGAGTTTAAGATCCTGAAATACCCAATATTGCCAGAGTTGCACACAAAATTTTCATTCTGTTTGGATGGAAGTTGTGGCTTTCAAGTCCATTCCCCTGAGAGCTCTGGCGAGGTCGGACTCAGCGGTTTTGTCTGACCCCGTACAATGAGAGGAACTGAGAAACTTAGATCCAAAATTCGAAGCTGGTTTAGTTCAGGTTTTATGATTCCTGTCTTTGCCGTGCTGGTCTTGACAGATTAAGAGAATTACCCATGCTCCTCTTATTTACACGGCCCAGTTGGTTTGTGATCCCCCGTAGAGCTCATTTCAAAACCCCCTCGCGCTTGGCGGAGGAAGAAACTTCAGTAACCATCAGCTGTGGCATTGATCCTTCAGAAAAATTAACCAACTGAACTGAGACTTACTGTGAAATCAGTGATGCTCAGCAGCCACTAACTTCATTTGGAACTCACCAGTGTTAATGCATTTAAAGTATTGATCCTTCCTCGTGTGCTTTGCAGCTCCGGCTCCCTTCTGGCATTGCGAACACAGGCAGCTCTCCCAAAGCCAGGATGAACAAGCAAAACCCTTCAACCCCGAAAACAAACTCATTATTCAAAATGCTTGTTAGGCTCTCTGCAGCAATTGAATTGATTGGGAAAAAAAAAAAAGAAAAAAAAAAGAAAAAGAACCCATTGTGGCAGATAAAAATCAGATTATTTCAGAGAATGGGAAAGGAACAGGCAGAGGAAACATCCTGATGTCTGAAAAGAACAAATCTTCCATTAAGTCTCCATAATTTTTTGCTTTATTGTAGCCTTATTGTGATGTTGGGTTTTTGCTTATGTGTAGCACATGGGATTGAGAAGGAGCACTCAGAGCTGTGGCTGTGCTGAGAATTGGATATTCAAAACCTCAAGGACCACAGGATTTGCCCAACAGAACTTCCAGCACTTTTGCAGGTAGTTTTGGGGAGTGCCCCTTTCACATGCTGGGCTTTTAACTGATTACTGAACCAAAATAGCCTGATTTTTTAGATTTTGTTTGTTTGTTTTAATTTTTTTTTTTTGCCTTTGCAGCAATAAATGAGCCTTCAAATGAAAACTGCAGCTGAAAGCAGAGGAGCTGCAGTTTGCAGCCCACTCTCTGTGCTTTCCAGCATTCCCTGGGCTTTGCAGTGACTTTGCTTACACAGTGCTTTCCCTTGCCCTATTTAAGTGCCTCTGCAGTGTTCTCATGGTGAATTAGGTTACTCTGTAGAAAAGGATACTGCAAATCCCCCTCTCTGCTTCAGCTGCTCCCCTTTCCCTGCATGGCAAGCTGAATGCTCTCTCTCTTTCTCCAGTTTTTGGAAAATTTCATCCACGTTGTGGGGGATTCTGCACAGCAGAATTGGCTTCTCCCTTGGATTAGTTTCACTCCAGAAGTTACTGGTTCTCCAGCTTCTCCACAGACTCCAAGCCTTCTCCACTTCAGCTCTTAAACTGTGTTTAATTCTTTTATCCCTGTATCCTGTGCAATCCCAGGCTCCAGCTCTCAGCAGTGATTGCATTTAGTTTATGATCTCTGCCTTTAAATGTCACATCTGGGCATCTTCAGATGCACACATCTCACTCCTTAAAATATGCAGGTGTCTTATCCTGACCTTCATTAGTGCTGTGACAGATTCCAGCCATCCTGCTTGTTAGTGCATTATTGTAGCTGCCTGTCAGCCACTCTCTGCAGCTCCCTGTTCCTTCTGATGCAGAGATGCAATAATTGGCTGCTTTGTTTTTCAGGCATCTTTAGCATTACTTGAACCTACTAAACTCAGCCAGGCTGAAAAACCAGTGCTTTCCAGGCTGTTTGTAGAGGCCCCATTATTTTTAGTGACACAGAACAGCTTGGGATGTGTGGAGGAGTGAAAGATCTGTGGCCCAGACCCTGCACAAAGGTGACTTCACTTTTAACAATGTCTGTTGGTCTCCAGGAAACACACAGCAGTGCTGCAAAACTTCTCTGGCAGGAGCCAGGTAGTTCCTGATTCCCTTTTCCTGCATAAACCACAATGAGGCAGCTCTAAGTGGTCTCTTAAATAGAGACACACTCCCCAAGCATTGTGGAAATGCTTAAAAAAAAAAAAAAAATCTTTCCTCTAATTCTTCTGATTGTACTAAAAATATCTGACTTTTTTTTCTATTCTTTGGTAGTTGTGGTGTTTATACAAACTGTTCTCTGATACAAAAGCTTGTGCTGGTGACTCCTTTTATTTATTTATTTCACCTGCATTCTCTGCTGCTTGGTTTTGTTGGGAATAAATAGGCTCAGGTGTGTGGCAGCATCCCTGCCATCCCACCCCCTGATGGATTTGCCAGCACTGTGATGGAAGGGAGGCTCCAATTCCTCTGCCAGGGCTGGACAAGTGGGCTGAACAAACCTGAGGTGCCAAAGCTCAGTGGAGAAAGGAGAGAACAGATTTTTCCTCCTGCCCCTGCTCCTTGAAGAAACTCCTGACTGGTGTGAGAACAGCCAAGGCTGTGCCCAGCACTGTAAAACCCCATTCCTTCAGTGTCTTTTCCCACTTTTTTGATGGTTTCCCTTCCCCTGCCCCCTGTCCAGACACCATTCCTGACCTTTAGAGGACAGGGAGGTCACTGTGGCTCAGTCTGTCCCTGAGCATCAGCAGAACAGGAAGAGAAGACCTGCAGGAGATTGTGCTGTGTGTTTTAGATAGAGAGAACAAGCCTAATTTATTATGAAACAGAAGTTAGCTTTACATTTTCATAATTAGGGAGGATGCTAATGTTGCATGATTGGAAAATGTCACCCTGCACAACTAATTTGGGGCCTAATTGAAGTTCAGCACCATCTGCAGCTCCTCCAGTGATAACTTTCCAGCAAGGTGCTGCAGAATTGCAGAGAGTGGTTAGCAGGGAGTCATTTATCACCTCCTTTCCCAGCAGATAGAGGGATCTGGGAGGAAATGACCAGAGAGAAGCAATCCTTAAGGCTGGAGCCTCAGGCTGGTGGAACAAAGCACTCCACACAAGCACAAATGACAGGGGTAATTATCCCAGCGCTGCTGCAGAGGACAGTGGATTTCTCAGTGGATTTCTCGGGCATTCTGGACAAAGTTGGATTGGGTGTGTCACTGTCACAACACCCAGGTATGGATGGCTCTGCCCTTATCTGAAGCACTCTGGGGATTGCTTTGTGTTTGGAATACACAGGAGACAAGGGCCACAAAAAAGGGACAAGAAACCCCAGCGTAAGGGTGACATCTCTTTGCCATCCAGAATCTGCCCTGGGGAAAAGCCAAGCCTTGCTCTGGTTTCAGGTGCTGTCACACCACTCACGCTTAGTCAGGCTTGATCTAAAAATGAAAAACTGTGTCTTTAACTCTTCTCAGACACCCAAGGTTTATCCTTTCAGTACTCATCAAAAAGAGGGAGGGAGACTTGACATGAGCAGGCAGTGATAGGGTAAAGGGGAATGGATTTTAACTAAAAAGAGGAGAAATTTAGGTTTGGTATTAGGAAGAAATTCTTCCCTGTGAGGGTGGGGAGGCCCTGGCACAGGGTGCCCAGAGAAGCTGTGGATGTCCCTGGATCCCTGGCAGTGTCCAGGGCCAGGTTGGACGGGCTTGGAGCAGTCTGGGACAGTGGGATGTGACCCTGCCCATGGCAAAGCACTTCCACAGGTTGTTCCTCCCAACTGGCTCTCTCCAAAAGTAGCTACAGGCATATGAATAATGCATAAGGACAAGGGGAGAGTTTGTGGAATTTCCTCTCTGGTACTTTCCCTGCCTCCAGCCATCTGAGACTCAGGGACTTCTGTATGTTCTCCTTGAATTTAATAACACTGTCTTGATTTTTCTTTGAACTTTTCTGCTCTTCCCTGAACCCTCGTTAACTTTGAGCACCCAACTATTTATCCATGGCAAGAAACTCCACAACTTGACTGCACCTCCTCTGGGACCCTCAAGTTCCTGCTCTGGAAAAACCCATGAGCAACCAGCTCATCCTTTCCCTGACACTCTTGATTTTATGTGTTCCATTTCATGCCTTCCCAGTCATCTCTGCAGCATCCTAGATTTTACTCTTACTCCTTATGGAGAGCTCATTCCAGCTCTTTGAGCACCCCTGCCTTTGTCTTTCCCCGAGTCCCATGACTCCCTCTCCTCTTTTCCTCTTTGATTAAAAGTTTTCCATTCACACCTGATGGTCTGGGAGCACTAAGGACAGGGATCCTAGCAGGCCTCACAAAGATGAAAGCTTCTGCATGTCCCCCTGTAACAAATAACCACTGAGGGAGCTCAGGTGTTTGCACTGATAATCTCAAATTTAGCTAATCCTGCTTGGGCAGGATTAACAGGCTACAGCCACAAGAAAACAAATGAGAAGATTTGGCAGGAGAGAGAGAGGGAAGGCTGCTTATTGAGCTGGACTTCATCCCACTGTCATCCTGATCTAAGATCCTAGAGAGCTGGAGAAACAACAACAACAACATAAAGGATGGGCTCTGTTAGTTCTAATGAATATGGTTGAGAAAAAAAAATAAATTGGCTCCAATTCAGGCTCCTCTTCCAAAAATCTCCAAGTAGGAGAGGATGCTGTTGCTGTTAGCTGGATTCCCCAATGCCCCACAACTCCTCCAACTCTGCTCAGTCCAGAACTGTGAGATCCCACACCTGATCCTGCTCTCCAGCTGCCTCTTCCATCCCAGTGCTGGCTCATCTCACCTGCTGGGGATGGGCCAGCAGCTTCTGGGGACCCTGGGACCCCCAGCTGCAGGTGCCTCCCTGTCAGCCCCACCCTGAGGACATAGCCTGGGATTTTAGGGTGACTCTGGCTGACAGAAACACACAACAGAATTTAATGTCACACCAATTTAATGTCATACAAACACAGGTTCCCATTTCACTGTGTAGCTTCTCCAAACCCCAAACACCTCCCTCCCCACAGGAACACCCAGAGCCTGCCTCGTGCAGGGGGGCACTCTGAGAGATTTACCATGGGCAGGTTTATAATGAGACACACACACACATCTCAGTTTAGTGTCCCAGTGCCACCCAACAGGGGAATCTCACCAGCTCTGCAAAGCCCCCTGCACTACATTAGGGGAGAGTTAATTCACTGGGGGAAGCTATAATCTGATTCCAGCCTTACAAGCCAACATTATTATTCTTTTCCTTTCTATTCTTTCATGCTTAAACTGATCCGCTGTCATCCTTTGTCTCTCTCCATCTCCAGCCTGTATCACTTTCAGGGCAGCCTGTCTCCATTAGATTTTCCAGCTCCTAATATTCAATTTAATTTTAAAGCTTGTCCAAGCTCCCTCCCTTTCCCCCTTCCCCTTCCCCTCCTGACCTGCAAATCCCCCACCCCTCCCAGATGACACAGCTTTCTTCCTGATTTCCTCCCTGTGATTCTCCTCCCTTTCTTCATTATCAGCATGTCAGATTAGGATCTGACAAGAAAGTAGAATCGACTGTTCATCCAGGGCTTTACAGCATAAGCAGGATTAGTTACCCTGATCTAAAGGACATTTTCATTTTTCTGTAGCTGGAATACATCTAAAGATTCCCATCACCCAACCAGAGATGTGGGCTCCTGGCCTTTCCCACTGGGAAATGAGTGGTTCATCAAAAATTGCTCCTTGGTGCTCTAGGGCTCTCAGGGACATGAAGGGGAGAGAGAGCTTGGAGAGGAAATGTGGGAGATGAAATCCCAAGGCTTGATGGGTGCAGATACCTGGAGTGGGAGATGTTTGGACCTACAGCAGCCTCACCACAGATCTCTCTCATCCCAGGGGATATTTTACTGTTAAAAACCATCCAAGGAGCAGCAGCAAACCCCAGCCCACGAACATTCCTGCTCCCTCCTGCCAAGGGAGGGATGCCACACACCAACCCACCTCAATCACAGGGTGAAAGACCTGCTCCAGGTTTGAAGGACTGAACTGACTAACACATTTTGATGATGAGGCTGATTTCCATACCACAGCATAGATTTTCACGAGGAAAATCACTGGCCTCCAAATTCCTGGCCTGTAAAATCTCTGTGTTTAGTGCAAACTCTCTGGCTGATTTATCCACAGAGTTCACACCAGTAATGCTCCGTCTCAAGCCATAAACATTTAAAATTGGAAAGGGAGCACAGGGGATGGCAGTGCAGAAGCAGAATAAAGGCACAGAGGTGTTTCCTCGTGTCTGGAAGGGCTGAGGGCTCCTGGATGTCCAGAGTGGGGACACAACAGGGTAACCAAGGTGAAGTGATGTGTTCCTCATGGGCTGGGGGGCAGAGAATTCAGGGTGAAGAACCCCAGGGTACAAAACATGAGTGGGGACCAGCAAAGATTTTGCCCTTCTGTGCAGAGTTTGCCTTCTGCCCTCATTTTGGCATCTGAGCTAGATCACCAAACACACATAATTAAGGGATATCTTCTCCCCTGTCACTCAGGGATCTGGGCTGTCAAAGCAGGACTGGTTCTGGCTGGGGTCACTGGCAGAAGGATCAAAGAAAAGTGTTGGTACACTCCAACACAGAGGGAAAATAATTTGTTCCCCCATCACAAGGTATCCTCCTAATAACTAAGAGATTAATTTAAAGTCTGAAACGTGGGATGTTAGATCCCTCCTGAGAGCTTCTGATTTTACATCAGCTGTTACAACTTCAGATGTTCGGGCTATCCTCATCAATGTCTGAGCCTTCCTCGTGTCTGGCTCAGTTCCTGGCCTCATTGACATCTCATGGAAATGAGTCCCTCAGTCTAATTACACTTTGGAAGACAAGAGATTTCCTTTGCATTGAATATCTGTCTCATTCCTGTTGTCTGAGACAGAGAGCGCCATTCTCAGCCTACCTCCCTCATTTTATGTGCATCCTCTTGGCTCTGCCCTCTCCCCCCATTTCCAATACACAAAGTGTAATTTCATTTGCTTTATTTGCAGAAGACATTTCTCAGGAAGTTAATCCTTATTCCTTCCCCAAATCCTCCCCTGTGTTCTACAGATGTGGTGACCTTCCAGGTAAACCATGGCTGCAGTGATTTATATGATTGCAATGCCAGATGTTCTGCAATGTTCACCAATCCTTTCCATGTGCCATAAGGAAATGCCGTAAGGATATGGTATGAGGAAGGACTTGGTCAGTAAAAATACGGCATAAAATATGCAATGCAGTATCTGGGTATTTTTTGGAATAAAGCTGTCCATGGATCTGGGGCCTCTGCTGGATCGACTGGGTCCTTTCTTGATGTAATATAGTTAAATGAGAGGTCAAAAAACGCTGTGAAAAGCCTATTTTAAATTTTTTCCACGATGTTTTATTCTGGGAGAACAGAATTTCCAGCTGCCTGAAGCAGCCCCTGGTGTTGCCAGAGTATTTGGGGGAATCTGATGGGTGAGGAAATCTCTGGAAGATGCTCTGAACTTCTCAGGGTAAGGATGGGTGAATATGGGACATGGATGGGTGTTAAATATGTACAGAAAAGAGACGGCTCCTTGATCCAAAAACTGCCTCAGAAATTTAGGGACAGGCTGTGACACTGACACTCCCATGTGCTCTGTATTTCTTTCCTTTAAGCAAGATTTCTTTTAATGGAGCTGTGAGGACTGAGCTGAACAGGCCATGAGACACTGCAGAGAGATCAAAGGGAGCTGAAAGTGAGTGAGAGAAGGGAAAAGCACGAGCAGGAGAGGGGAGAGCATCAAAGGGGGGCTCAGGTGAGAGTCTAAACCTTGTTCACATAAAAAGGGAAGTCTACAGAAACTCAGTTATTGTTCATGTGATTTTCTCCCAATCAGAGCAGAGGAATATCTTCCCCATGCTACATTAAATACCTCTCATTTTCTGTCTGCAGCTACTAATTCCAGAATCATTAGGGGAGAAATTGCCAAGGCACCTTTGACTGAAGTGCTTTTGTGAGACCAAATCTCCAAAGCTGCAGGGTCTGGATGGCTGTGCCACCCTCTCTGGTGGCCCTGGGACACCGAGTGTCCCCTCTGAGCCAGCAGATCCCCCTGTGCAGGCCAACCACACACAGGAGGTTTTAGTCCACAGCAGTTTGGAGTTACCAGAGGCAATTTCATGACTCTCAGCTGTGGCTGTTCCAGCCCTGGAAGTGTTCAAGGACAAGCTGGATGGTGCTTGGAGCAATCTGGGATAGTGGAAGTTTTCCCATGGCAGGGAGTGGAACAAGATGACCTTTAGGATACCTCATCATGAAAAAAAAAAAAATCCTTCCTCATCTCTAATCTGATATAACCTAGTCTAGAATCCTATAATTTACCTTAAAACCCCGAAGCAAACCCTTCCACCACTTAGAAACAAACAAACAAATAAACAACTAATAAACCCAACTCAACCCACAGCCCACAGGGGTGAGATCTATAAGTTTCATCTCCCCATTTCCTTACAAATCACTGACTTGGGCAGAGACCTGAAGAGCTGGGTGAATTTTGATTGACCTGACACCTGCACTTAAGGATAAGCAGCTCCCAGAGCAGCTCAAGAGGAGATGAAACACTGCCAGCCCTATTTAAAGCAGTGGTTTTAAATTTAATTTCTTAGCTGGGGGAGTTGGGGGAAGGATAGAAGGCAACAGCTGTCTCATTATACCACAGAGGGTTCCTTAAGTGAAAACTGAATAGATTAGTCATGGAGAAAATTAAGACAAGGTCTTTAAGCCATCAATATCTCCCAATTTGAGTGCAGGAGGGAAGGGAGATGGTATTTTACTTCAATCTCCATGTCTGAGGGTTCAAAGTTTATTTTCAAATGTGTCTCAAAGCCAGATGTGAAATATTTTCTTTGCCCCACTTTTAAGATTTTCCAATCCAGCAATGATGTTTTTCCATCAGTCCCAAGATCAGTGTGTGGGATTGGAGAAGCCTGCAGAAGTCTGCATTGCATTTTTAGTCCATTACTTGCATTTTCCTTCCAAGGAAAGTCAGGATCAGTTCTGCCTCCCCCCAAGGGATTATATCATGGGCAATATCTGCAGATCCATCCCATCCCTGCAGCAGAAGGACCTGCAGGTGTCAGGAGAGGCACGAGCAGGGGTTTGGGGGTATTTTTGATATTTTGGAGACTTCCCTGAGCATTTGCATCTCATCACCATCCCTCTGGGGAAATGATCATTGAATGGTCAGTGCTTCTGAGCACTGGTTTGAGGTGGTGACTCTCAAGTCCTCCAGGGAACCACAGGATGGTTTAGATTGGAAAGGAGCAGTGGGGTCATCAGCTCCAGCCTTTCCTCATGCTGGCTGTGCTCCAGCCAGGTCCCCAACTCTTCCTTGTCCTCTTCCTTCTCCCCTTTGACAGCTCCCCAAAGTATTTGATGCTGCAAGATGAAATGTGGTAGAGAGACACCCCCAAAGGGACCTTTGCCAACTGCCCCAAATAATCTGGCTGATTTTTGATCCCACCAATTGCCAGTTTGGGGTGATCAAGCAGCTGAGGCATTTATGGATGGAGAGGATGTTGCGTGAGCACATCAAGAGCTGTGCTGAGGTTAAGCTGTCTTACATCTGCTGCTGCTCCCCTGACCCACGAGGGTCATTACGCTGTCACAGGAGGAAATTAGGTTGGTTGGATGTGATTTGTTCCTTGGAAATTGAGGATGGATGCTACTTATCCCCTTGCCATTTTCTAGGTGCTAAGAGACAGATTGCTTGACTCTTCACTCCAAGATTTTTCTGAGCACTGAAGTCGGGCTGATTTGTCCCTAATTCCCCAGACTCTCCTTTCCCTTCCCTCTCTTTCAGGAGGATGATGTATTTGCTAGGTGATAATAGCTTTACATTTCTACCAGACCTTTAGGTTCAAATTGACAGAGGGTTATTCTGCAGAGCTGAAGGTGCTTCCTGTGGGATGTGGGCAGATCATCATAGGAACATTCAGTGATTTTAGTGGCCCCATCCTAGAGCTAAGTGGGGCAGCTCTGCCCGAAGCTGAAAAACTCTGCCTGGTGCAGTTTCTCAGGAGAAGCCCTGGGAAACCCATTCCTTGTTTGCTTGTGTTTAAATCAAACCAACCTGTCATTAGGCAAAGCTGTTTCAAAAGACACGCAGGGAAATAAAAATGTGCTGAAACTCCCCTTCTTCTTTTTTTTTTTCTCTTGTTGTTGTCCAACCCAAGTATCATCTCTGTTGAGATTTTAATTCCCCTTTTCTTCCTCCTTTAATAACGAGCCGCTGCATTGTTCTCTCCCTGCGCCCGCACTTTTGTGCTTCTGAAAACACAATTAGAGTATATAGAGTATTGCTAATTTAGTTTTGAAGGATGTATTGTGGGGAATTAAAAAATAAAGGCAAGGGGGGACCTTGTGTTCACCGCTGTTGCTGCAAACAAAAGCGAGCAGGGTTCAGACAATTGCTGCCTGGGCTGGCTCTTGTTTCCTGCCTGAAGAGAATGAACAGGACCCAGAACAAAGCCCGGGCTCAACATCTCCTGGAGCACGCTCCGATGGCCAAAATGTAAGGGGTGCTGCGTGTGAATAGCACGAAACAAAGGAGATTTTAATTGCAAACATTGATCATCCCCTTTGGTCTCTGGCACGCTTCCTCACTTGGAAGCTTTGCTCGCTACAACTTTGCAAATGTTTTTCAGGGGGCCTCCATCATGTGACCTTGTCAAAAAGACAGAAAGTTGCTTTCTGTTTTTCCCCCCCCAAACAATAACAATCCAGTTGTGGGTTTGGTTTTTTTTTTTTCCCTCCTCCTTTTTCTATTTTAAGGTTGCAGCAAAACCCTGTTAGTTGTGAGGCTGCCACATTTCACTCTCATCTGACTGCAGGACTCCTGTGACCTCAGGCTAAAGAACAAGGTGGTCTCTGACGGACTCTTTTCCCTGCTCATAAATTCTGTTTGGGTAGGTAAGAGTAGCAAAAGGTCTGTGTTGTGGCCTCGCCTGAGTTCTGCTGGCTGGGAGCTCTCCTGGGAGGCCAGCAGAGATTACATCTGCCTGCTGGAAACCCTCTGCAAATGCCAGGCTGCAGAGCAAAGGAGCAGCCACAGCCTCCTGTGAGCACCTGGCCAAGGAGAGGGATGAGGGGCAGGAGTGAAGGTGGGTCAGGAGCAGCTCTGGGGCTGCCGAGCACGCAGAGGCACAAACAAAACAATCCAGGTGAAATAAATTGGGCCAGGAGACTTGCTCCTTCGTAAGGCCTTCATTGAAAATGAGCTTGGGTGGGGAGCTTGAGGGGTTGCACACCTACCTGGGCTGCTCCTGATGGATGAGCTGCAGGAGGAGGAGTAGTGCAGTTTTGTCTTCTTAGGTAGAGCTCAAGATTCCATCCTCATGAAAAACTCACGAAAGAGATCTTCCGGTTTATAATCCAGAAGGGTCATGTTAGTAGGGTGCTGTTCAGGTCATGGTGATGGAACAAGCAGCTTGGGATGATAAATTTGTGTTCTGCACTGTTTTCCCAACCTGGGGACAGTATTCTCAGCTCCAGATGTCATTTGGGCTCATTGTTTTAAGGGGTTTTTAACTGTGAATAGTGTCCCAGTGTCCTTTGCACCCCTCTCATTTGCATACGCATCAATGACATCACCCTCCTCACAGGTGCCATTTCAGGGGAGCAGCAGAGGCACCACCTGACAGAAGGGAGAGAGCATATTGGTAAGATAATTGGGAACCAAAACATAGTGAAACCAATAATTTAACATTAATAATTACATTAATTAGGAATCAGAACATGGTAAGGCTTGAATTTAACAATTAACATGGAAACTGAACAAACTTGGGAACTTGTTCCTAACACCAGGGACAGTTTGATCCTTCATGCCTTGCATCCACACTGCTGAGCTGCCCTTGTCCCCACATCACAGTGTTTTTTCTGTTGGGAATGGCCCTGGAGTGGGATAGCTGGGTTCAGGGAGGTCCTGCCTGGCCACAGAAACATGTGGGTCATGGAGATTCAGTGCTTGGTTAGGAATAGCCAGAGCTTAATTAGGTCAGCAATAGCTTAATTGTGATGTTTGTCTTAGATATGAAACCTTTCCTGGCTGCTTGTACACTGAGGACCACAGGGAAGTTGTTAATGAGGAGCATCATGCCTTGGTTACAATATTTACACACTCAGAGGCACCTGAGGGCTCCAGGACAAAGCTGAAGAGAAATATGGCTAGAGGATGTCAGGACTTGGTGTTCAGGAGCTCTGGAGTGCTCCAACACCTCCTTCCAGCACAGCTCAAGGTTCCTTGGCAGCAGCAGAGCTAAGCTTAAACCTCTCCTCCTCTGATGCCTTTTTTCTGCGGTGTCATTCTGACTCTTTGCCTTTCTTCTACCACAATAAAATGTGTCTCCTCCCTTCTCCTTCCTAAATCTTTCGTGTCCTTCTTTGTGCACTTTGTGCTCTGTCCTTGTTTGGTTGGTTGTTTTTTTTTGTGTGTGTGTTTATGTTTTTGGTTTTTTGTATGTGTGTTTGTTTGTTTGTGGTTTTGGGTTTTTTTGGGTTTTTTTGTTTTGTTTTTTTTTCTAGACAGCCCAAGGGTACTTCTCCTGAAGATACATCTGGCTTGAAGGGACACTTAGCTTTGTCCAATAAAGCCTTGATCCTTTCACCATCACTGGAGGGAAGGAGGCACATTCAGGGAATGATTATTTCAGATCAAGCAAAGTGTTGGGTGGCATGAAATCCAGCCTGGCAGGGTATCTGTGACCTCCTCAAAAGACAGATTTTGGGAGAGACAGAACTTGCAGTACACCCTGAACTATCCCCCTGCTCTGCATCTTTAGTCTGTTTGCCCTGGAAATCGTAGCTGGAGGTACAGGGGTGAGTGAGGGAAAAAGGCAGCCTGGCAAGTTCAGCTGTGGCCTGTTTTTTATTTTAAATTTTCCACCTTTCTTTAATTTTAAAATGTTTCAATGAGGTTTTCCTTCTGCAGGTAACTGTCTCTGACATGGCTCCCATTTCCTGGGCCCAGAGCATCTCCAAAATGAGGAATGCTGGTCTGGAGCTACACTGCAGGCTGTGCTAATGTCAAAGTACATCTGAGCTTAGCCACAAACGTAGCTCTGGTTCCTGTCAAAACTCCTGTGTGTCCCATCTTCCCACCCAGCAAGAGCTTTCCATCAGCTTCTTCCAGAGTCACAGGGGAGTCTCTGCCAGTGCCACTGGTGGTGGAGGCTGGACATGCTGTGTGCAGTGGTATGGAGGAGGAAAGTCGTGTTAGGAATTACACATTTAGTGTTGTGGCACTGGGGAAAGAAAAAAAAACTCACCCTCACACAGTGCTTGATGCTGTCCGAGGTGAAAACACAGGGTGAGTAATTCCAGGCCAGAGTTTGTTGTGTAAACCTAACCAGAGTCTTGGTTCTAATTAGAAACCTTTTATAGCATGAAGGGTAAGAAGAGCAGCAAAAGTCTGACTGTTGAGCGAGGCTGGGAAAGCTGGGAATGTTCACCTGGAGAAAACTCCAGGGAGAGCTCAGAGCCCCTGCCAGTGCCCACAGAGGTTCCAGGAGAGCTGGAGAGGGACTGGGGACAAGGGACGGAGGGACAGGACACAGGGAATGGCTTCCCACAGGCTTAGATTAGATAATTGGAAGAAATTCTTTACCATGAGGGTGAGGAGGCACTGTCACAGGTGCCCAGAGCAGCTGTGACTGTCCCTGGATCCCTGGAATTGTCCAAGGCCAGGCTGGACATTGGGGTTTGGAGCACCCTGGGACAGTGGAAGGTGTCCCTGCCATAGCAGGGGTGGCACTGCATCAGATTAAGGTCCCTTCCAACCCAATTCCCTGTGATTCTGACTCTGTTTGGCACTCTGGCCAGGCAGAGCTCTCAGGCTGGGACAGGGACATTCCCAGTATTCCCCCTCCTTCACCAAGCCTCTCCATGCACAAGGCCATGGAGATATCAGCACCAATAAAGATCCAGGCTATGACAAAGCAAAGGTGTCTTTGCTGACGTGCAGCAGACACAGGGCAGAGTGCCTGGCTCCTGTTAACCCCTGACACCAGCTTTTGGAGTGGTCCTGGTGGTTTGTGCATGGAAAACAGAGCTGATCTGTCCTGGGAATCTCAGCAGCTCCCTGGGGTCTTCAGTTCAATGCTGGGGCTGTGTGTGGCCCTGGCTGTAATGCAGCATGGGAAAGTACAAATGCTACTGCAGGGAGATCATTTATAATAAAATTTAGAATGCTTTACAGTCATTTACACAGAGATCTGCCAAATAGCTGGAGTTTGTCTCTGGTTTTATTTGGAGTTTCTGTGTGTGCAGGCACAAGTTCTGGCTAGGAGATGCTGTTGCTTTAAATTTCTACCAGCATTTGCAATTTTCCAGCCCTTCAGGGACAATTTCACAGAATAACTCCAGTTCCCTGTAAACATTTGAAGCCTTCATTCAGCCCAGCTCAATTCCCAACAAGTCCTGGTGCCCAGTATTCCTTCTGGACTGGCCCTCCATAGCTCCCTCTGCAGCACTTTCCTTAAGATGAGTGGCTGAGTCTCAAACAAACAGGGAATTTAGGAAGGAAGTTGAAGCTTCCTGCATCTGGGCTTTCTTTCCCAAAGAGCACAGCAAAATGCTCATCATTTTCCCCAACCATCCCCAGCTTTGTGAATTCTTTGAATTCTTTGGATGCTTGAAGACACCACCTCATTCAACCATTTCTGTCCCATTAAAACACTAACTGGGTTTGCTTTGCTGAAAAAAAACAAAAACAAAAACAAAAAACTCCATGAACGGCTTTTTATTATGTTTGACTTAATGCTGGCATAAATTCTCCCAAATTTATTTCAAGTTTGCTTGAAAACCTCATTTGCCTAATTGTAATAATAAAACAACATCATATGCAGATGCCTCCTGTCTTTTTCAAACTCAATTTATTTTCAATTAGCAGTGATTCAGTGTTTGTTTCTTAGGGGGAGGCACGTGGATGGCTGTTGGGAAAAGGTGTGTGCATCAGGTGCATCTCAGAGTTGATAGAAAAACTGCAAATTCGAGCACAAGGGATACACAGAACCCACTGCCCTGGTCTGGCTGTGTAAATCTGCAAGAGATAAATCCAAAGCATGAAAGAATAGGATCTGGGAGGCTGGGAAGGGCCAGGAGAGGAATGTACAGTAATTTCATTATTATAAGCTGCACCTGATTATAAGCTGCACGTCTGGGTGTCTTGGGTTACAATACAGAGTGTGATCAAAGGTATCTACTCTGTCACCATCTGTTGAGGGTGGGGCAGTGATCCTGATCTCTGTGGGAGATATTCTGCTAATGGGCATCCATTGAAACCAGCTGGGGCAGTGTTCTTTATCTCCATGGGATATCTCCTGTTCATGGCCATGGTTTATAAACCAGGTGGGGCAGTGTTCTTTATCTCATGGGATATCTCCTGTTCATGGCCATGGTTTATAAACCAGCTGGGGCAGTGTTCTTTATCTCATGGGATATCTCCTGTTCATGGCCATGGTTTATAAACCAGCTGGGGCAGTGTTCTTTATCTCATGGGATATCTCCTGTTCATGGCCATGGTTTATAAACCAGCTGGGGCAGTGTTCTTTATCTCATGGGATATCTCCTGTTCATGGCCATGGTTTATAAACCAGCTGGGGCATTGTTCTTTATCTTTTCACAACCCATCCTTCCTCCAGTCAGTCATTTTCTGCTCATGGCCATTGAGTCCCACTGTGGCACTGATAAAATTACTGCATCCCATTGGGAGTTGCTCCAGCCAGGGGGAAGAGCCCAACATTTCTTACCAAGATAAAAACAGAGGTTTTGGGACACTAAGGGAGCCCCTTTCTCCACTGGACTCCAGAGGAAAACCAGATTTCTCCACATCACCACTGGAGCTTTAGAGGGAAATTGCACCTTGTACAGGAGCACTGCTCCAGCTGAGCCACATCTGTCACTGCAGGAGGATGCAGCCACCATGGAATGGGACTGCTGCCAACACCCTGCCTGACGGGTGTCAGGCTGTACTCTGACTGTGTCAGGGTTTGGGGTTTGTTCTTTGTAGTGCTGTATTTCTATTTTAATTTCCCTAGTAAAGAACTGTTATTCCTATTCCCATATCTTTGCCTGAGAGCCCCTTGATTTCAAAATTATAATAATTTGGAGGGAGGGGGTTTACATTCTCCATTTCAAAGAGAAGCTCCTGCCTTTCTCAGCAGACACCTGTCCTCCAAACTAAAACAGCAACTTTTCCTTCTTTGTCCATATATAAGCCACATCTGATTATAACCCGCACTTCGGGTTCGGACCAAAATTTTAGTCAAAATGGTGTGGCTTATAATCATGAAATTACTGTAATGTCCAAAGGGCTGTGCCATGGGCAGGTGCTGCCTGCCAGTCTTGGGGAGGTCTGGACCACATTGTGAGTCATTTGGGAGATGCAGCCATGCAAATTAGGGAAAATATGGAGAATATTATGAGATTATGAGAGGAAATGATTCCACTTTACCCTGCTTCAGACACCACTGAGGGTCCTGCTCTGCTCTTAATCCACTGCTGAGGGCTGAGCACCTCAGACCACAGTTAAACCCTGCAGGCACTGGTTTGGGGAAAATAAATGGCATCAGCTTCATTTAAGAGAAACAGAGACAGAGCAACTCTGCCCATGGCAGGGGCCAGCAGAGCTTGGAACTGGATGATCTCTAAAGTCTCTTTCAACTCAAACCATTCTGTGACTGTGATTTATGAACTCACTGACTCTGCTGTGGCTGCTCAGAGTAATGGGTTTGTACAGAATTATGAAACAAACCCTTTCTCTCCATGTTGTAGCTGTTAACAGGCTCCAAATAAGGCTCAACCTGAGCTGATGAAGAGCTGAGCTGCCTTCATCTGCTGCAGGATTCAAAGTGATGTGACCCAGGCTAAAACCCACATAGCTGGAATAAAATCCTCCACCTCCCTGACAGACACCTCTGTAAGTCTTTGAAGCAGCAGAGGAGCTGCAGCATGGCTGAGGTGCTGTGGCTTTGCTTCTTCTCTTCTCCCTGCTGGGATAAACGAGGTGGAGATCTTCCAGAGAAATCAGCATTTTCCTGGCGTGTGTTTGTACAGGAGAGGTCAGGCAGGGCTTGCAAGAAGTGCAGGAACATGCAGGGAGAGCAAACCATGCCTGACCTTTCCAGGTGTTTGCAGAGTCATGCTGGTCATGATGCCCTGGCATATGGTTGGAATTCGAGCCCTTGTACAGCCTTTGGCTATCTTGAGTTGTGCTGAATGAGATGCAAATGAATTGTGATGAGCATCTGGAATTCAAGGAAATTGCTATAAATAATGCATGTGACTTGTTCAGGTTTGTAGGTATTGCAGGCAGAACTGTTCTGTAAATCATTTAGGGCCAGTGAAAGGTGCCAGGTCAGTGTTTGTGCAGAAGGACGCTCAGCTTTGTGCCCCACAGCAGCAGTGCCCTGGTCAGGCTGCTCAGATCTGACACCTTCTCCCTCCAGTTTATCATCCAGAGGCTTTTCAGCTGCTGAGCTTTCCCAGGACACTCTTCCAGAGTGTCCATCAGTGCCAACTGCCTGTGCTGTTCTAAGAGATCAGCAGAGAGATGAGAACAGATTGGAGAAAAAAACCAAAATCATTTACAGTAATTTCACAATTATAAGCCGCACCTGATTATAAGCTGCATGTTACAATACAGGATGTGATAAAAGGTGTCTGTTCTATCACCATCTGTTGAGGGTGGGGCAGTGATCCTGATCTCCATGGGAGATATTCTGCTAATGGGCATCCATTGAAACCAGCTGGGGCAGTGTTCTTTATCTCCATGGGATATCTCCTGTTAATGGCCATGGTTTATAAACCAGCTGGGGCAGTGTTCTTTATCTCATGGGATATCTCCTGTTAATGGCCATGTTTTATAAACCAGCTGGGGCAGTGTTCTTTATCTCCATGGGATATCTCCTGTTCATGGCCATGGTTTATAAACCAGCTGGGGCAGTGTTCTTTATCTTTTCACAACCCATCCTTCCTCCAGCGAGTCATTTTCTCAGCAGACACCTGTCCTCCAAACTAAAACAGCAACTTTTCCTTCTTTGTCCATATATAAGCCACACCTGATTATAAGCCGCACTTTGGGTTCGGACCAAAATTTTAGTCAAAATGGTGCGGCTTATAATGGTGAAATTACTGTAATAGGTTCTTAAAATCATAGGACGACAGACTGGTTTGGGTTGGAAGGGACCTTAATGCCCATCCAGCGTCACCCCTGCCATGTAGGGACATCTCCCACTGTCCCAGGGTGCTCCAAGCCCTGTCCAGCCTGGCCTTGGACATTCCAGGGATCCAGTGGCAACCATAGCTGTTCTGGGCACTCAGTGCCAGGACCTCATCATTTCACAGGATGCCCAGCAGCCCTCAGCTGTCAACCCCCAATCCTACCATCCCTTCTGCCTCTGAGGGCATGTTGTTATCCAAGGTAAGAGAGTTCCTTTTCTTTTGGTCTTTCCCTTCATCAGCCTCTCAGCTGGTGAAGAGGGATGGAGGACCCTCCCAGCAATGCTCTCACCATGGCAGTTCTGCTCCCTGTCTGCTGGTTTTAATTGCTTGGAAAAAATCTGACAGAGGGCTTGTGCGCCCTGAAGCTCATCCATTCCTTCCAGGTGCATGAGTTGGTGCAGAGGATGGTTCCTCCCTTCCTTTGTGCTGCAGATGAGCTGGGAGAGCTCATTCTCTGAGCCCCTGCACGGGGCTGTAAAGCACCTTGGAGCTGGGTCACCTGGAGTTTTCCAGCTCTGAGTTGGTAAAACCCAACCCTGTGCCGACGGGTGAGGGAGCAGATTAGAACTGGGAATTAATTTGCTTTGGTTTTAGCTCTGTGAAATTTGTGAAAGCAAAGAAGTCTGGTTCTGCAGTCCCCAAGGAAAGAGCTGCTGGTAACTCCAAGATCCTGGCTCCTGCCATGGGACTGGGAGGTTTCATTGCCATCTGCCAAAGGGCACAGGGATCCACACCTGCTGGCTGGGGCACCAGAACGTGCTCAAAACTCACACAAAGTCTGACAGAGGCCTTGCATGCAAATTACTGCAGGATTAGTGCTTTTAGCATCAGGGTGAGACTTTACTCGAGTCTGCCAGGTGAAAATTCAGACACATTTTCACGTGCCTCCTGCTGTGGCTGTGTTAGAAACATTGAAGGGAAAGCTTAAAATCAGCTCCATGCCATCTCTTTTAGGCTCTCCCTAGAAAAGATAATTTATGGAATAGACTGAAATGCAATATTTAAGGCAGGATAGTTGCACCTGAAGCAATAATGCCTTGTGAAATGTTTGGAGCAATCAGAAAACTCCATGTCCTATCAGCCAGTTTATTGTACAATGTCCCTGGACAAAGAAAAATTAAAAGTTGGCTTTTGCAGCTATGTAGGCAGGACAGAAAAGTCTCATGTGCTGATAGGACTTGTAATTTTTGCATGTTCTTGGGCTGCAAATCTGCTCCCTCTGAGCTGAAATAAGACATTTCTGCAGCTCAGCCAGAGATGTTTTACAGGCTCTTTTCTCTGAGGGTTTCACAACAAGCATTTCAGGGAGTGATCAACCTCCCATGAGACACAGGAAATTCTGTTTAAACATAAAAAGAATTTTTTTTTTTTTACTGAGAGGGTGATCCAACACTGCTATGGATTGCATGGAGAGGTTGTGGACTCTCTATCCATGGAAATATTCAAAACCCAATTGGACACAGCCCTGAACTTGGTTGAACTGTTCCTATCATACAGTGGGATTTGACCAGATGATCTCCAGAGTTTTCTCCATCCTCCAGCAGCTTGCAAATGGCAAACTTTAACTATTAAGCTCAAACCTTCTTCCACAGGTCCTTAAGCAGAGAAGAATTAAATCTCTGCCTCACCATCCCTCCCCAGGTGTGTTGGCCTAAGATGAGCATTAAAACCCTGTCCTAGTTTGGAAGACAGGTGTCTGCTGAGAAAGGCAGAAGCCTCTCTTTGAAATGGAGAATGTAAAGCCCCTCCCTCCAAATTATTGTAATTTTGAAATTAAGGGGCTCTCAGGCAAAGATATAGGAATAGGAATAACAGTTCTTTACTAGGGAAATTAAAATAGAAATACAGCACTACAAAGAAACAAACCCCAAACCCTGACACAGTCAGAGTACAACCTGACACCCGTCAGGCAGGGTGTTGGCAGCAGTCCCATCCCATGGTGGCTGCATCCTCCTGCAGTGACAGATGTGGCTCAGCTGGAGCAGTGCTCCTGTACAAGGTGCAGTTTCCCTCTAAAGCTCCAGTGGTGATGTGGAGAAATCCGGTTTTCCTCTGGAGTCCAGTGGAGAAAGGGGCTCCCTTAGTGTCCCAAAACCTCTGTTTTTATCTTGGTAAGAAATGTTGGGCTCTTCCCCCTGGCTGGAGCAACTCCCAATGGGATGCAGTAATTTTATCAGTGCCACAGTGGGACTCAGTGGCCATGAGCAGAAAATGACTGGCTGGAGGAAGGATGGGTTGTGAAAAGATAAAGAACACTGCCCCAGCTGGTTTATAAACCATGGCCATGAACAGGAGATATCCCATGGAGATAAAGAACAATGCCCCAGCTGGTTTATAAACCATGGCCATGAACAGGAGATATCCCATGAGATAAAGAACACTGCCCCAGCTGGTTTATAAACCATGGCCATGAACAGGAGATATCCCATGAGATAAAGAACACTGCCCCAGCTGGTTTCAATGGATGCCCATTAGCAGAATATCTCCCATGTAGCTCAGGATCACTGCCCCACCCTCAACAGATGGTGATACAACAGATACCTTTTATCACATCCTGTGTTGTAACCCAAGACACACCCTGTTCTCAAGGCTGCTGTGTGGCACAGACACAAGAAATGGTGGAAGCTCCAGTGCAGGGAGGTGCTGGAGCTGAGAAGATGAAGATGTGTTTTTCTGTCTGTCAGACTGACTGCTGAGCAGGACAGGACTGGTACAAACCACCTCATCAACCAGACACAAAAATGGGAAATCTGGCGTGCTCCAGCTGTTCACCAGCGCTTCCTGTGGCTTTGCACAGCATCTTCCACTGGATGCAGCTGCTCACTAGCACTTCTCCCTCTGCATTTGGAGTGGTTTAACGAGCCAGCTGCCAAAATCCAGCTGTTACAGATGCACCCAGCCTGTGAGCCTGTTCATGTTACCTCTAATAGCAATTTGTGCTTCCTCATCAGGGGACTGAGGCTGGTCAGCCAGCCAGGGCACCTACCTCAGCCTGACTCCTCTGCTGAGTTACTGACAGCCCAAAAGAGAAGGCAGATGTCCATTCAGTTTAGATGATCCCAGCTCTAAAAAAAAAACCCAAATCCAGGAAAAATGAGAAAAACCCCAGCAAAATCTAGGCTGCTTTTCTGTAATACCATCTCCTTTCACTGGTACCCTTTTCTTTCATCCTGTTTTCTTTTTCTGTGCTGCTCTGGTCTCCATATTAAAGCTGATAGGAATAAAAAACCTGTCCCTTAGTTTTATGGGGGAAATTATGTATCTAAACCCTGTAATCTTTTGTTTGACATTTCTTTTTAATTTTTTTAAACAACTTTTAAACACCCACTCAATTTTCACAGACAGAGAAGTGTAGTCCAGACTAAATTTGACCTTAGTATTAAATGACCAATGCATGGTATCTTTGTTTCTGTGCTGACATCCTCTTTTTCCCTCATGTTCTCATTCCAAGCCTCCTTTGTTCCACCTGATTTCTAATCTGATTCCTTTCCTCCTCTTCCCATGAATTTTGACTGCAGCCTGCCCTGCTAAACAATTGAATTTGTAAACCAATATATATTGTAATTACAACCTGGAGCTGATTTCCGGGATGTTATCTTCGCCCTGAGACTGTGAGGCTGGAAAATAATGAGCAGAGAAGGTGAGTTAGGATGGCTTCCAGCAGAAACTGGGAGAATTATCACAGGGTGACAACCTTTGGATACAGGCAAGCATCATCCTTAACTGTGGATTTGGTTTCCCTCTCACAGGACTCTGGGCAAGGCTGGTGCTGATTTGAGGAAACGTCTTGCAAAATTTTTAGGAGGAGACAGGAGCTTTCCACAACTACTGCTTGGATTTTACTCTCCATCAGTTCAATGGTTCCAGCCTTTTGGACTCCTTGCACTGTGTCATGGCTCCTGAAATCGCTGTGCCTGCTCAGTGGTGACTGCCACAAGCTGAGCTGGATCTGATGTCACCTGATGTAGGTTATGAACCTGAAGAAGACAACAAAAAAGCAGGGTTTTTTTTTTTTTTAATTTTACTTTTTCTATTCTCTGTCCCAGGACAGAGCCCATCCTATCCTGGTTTCTGCACCTGCTTTCATTAACCCTCAACAAGGAGATCTCTACACCTGTCAAAGGCATTTTGTTGAGCATTAAATATTCTCCCAATGTCTGCCCTGCATGTCTCTCTTTGCCATTTAAGCTCATTATTGTGTGAGCTCCCCATCACCAGCAGGCACAGGGAGCAGTGTTGCTTTGATAATGAAGGATTTTTTTGCCTGTTGAAGATCATTCTCAAACCACCTCTCAGTCCTGTTTCTTTTCTGCTGAGCAGCACTGGACTTTTCCAGCAGGATTTATTTCCTGGGCTCTTTTGTGGCCTTTCCAGACTTTCCAATCACCCCACATTTTTTCTGGGAGGAGCACAGATTTTGCTGGAAGCTGTCATGTGCTGTCTCAAGAGTAACAACTTTATCCCAAGGATTTCATCCCATATCTTCCAGAAATTTATCCTGTGGTCTGTGACAGTTTCAAGCTCACTCTGGAATGTTGTTGCCCTGCCCTACAAACAACCTCCCCCAAATAGATGTTCTGTCCCTTTTCAGATTGTTCCTATTTTCTTTTTCAGTCCATTTCTCTGATCTTTCCTATCAGGTTTAGCACCAGGAAAGACAGATGTTGACTTTTAAAGCTGCTAGGGGTTGTAACAGAAACCAGGTGGATAATTGTGGCACAGAATAATAATTTGTCTATCAGTTGATTGCAGCTACTTTGAATTTGAAGTAATTCCTGCTGATGTTTCGCTCAGTGGATTGTTCAGAAGTGGTTTCCTGGAATACATCTCCCATTTGACAGCTGAGCTGTGCAGCCCAGCTATTTCAAAAGAAGAAATTCCCAGAGTGAATGTCCCTGCATTCAGGTGTTTTCCAAGCTTCCATCTTTGCTGGAGTGAGTTTTAAGCACTTTGGGTACCCCTGGAATGTGCTCCCACCACTCTGGGTGTGATGAGGAATTGCTGCTCAGTTCCTCTGAGTTGTTCCCTCTGTGATGGTCTTGCAGGATTTTTGGGACTTTTTTTTGCTGGAATGCTCATGGACCATCTCCATGGCTCTTCTGTAGTGAAACTGGGGTGCTCCCCTCACTCACAGAGGATTTGCTCCTGTGTTTCCAACATTTGATCCAAATTTCCTCCAAGCAGACACAACTGAGCATTGGTTTGGCTTTCAGGCAGCCTCTCCTGGAAGGATTGATGCTCACAGAACCTTGTATTCCCCAGCATCCACAGGAAGCCCATTTTGTCCTCACAGCAATCTATTTTGCACTCAGAATTTCCTCAGATTGCTTCCCTCTGGAATCAGCATCGAGAAGGACATTGAGCTGCAGGGGCACAGGGATGTGTGAGAGATGGACTGAGAGCAGATTCCAAGGGATGATTGTTAAAATTCTGCAACCCCACACAGGTTTCAGTCACAGTCAGAGTGAAACCAGGATAACTGGTAAAACTTGGCAGAAGCCTCGAACAAAAATCACTCAAATAAAATCATGGAGTTCCCCATCCCTAGATTGACGATGGTTTCTTCAGTAGAAAAGTGATAGGAAATAGCCAAATAAATAGGATCACAATCTTAAACTCCTCTTGGAAGGGAAAAAAAAAAAGAACCTGTGGATGCAGAAACAGGGAAATTAATTGTGTTTTCTGATTAACAAACACAATTAAGGCAACAAAGCAAGAAAACCTCTGGCAGTGCTGAGGAAGGTTTTTTTAATATTATTGTGATTACAGAGACGGTCAGTGCTGGGTGACAGCTTTATTCTGAGAGCTATTAGAGGGACAGAAGCAGATAACACTACCAACTAATTATTATTGCAATCTGTAATTTCTCTGCAGGGAACTGGAATTGCAGGGGACCAGGGCGTGAAAGAGAAATAACCAATAACAATAACAAACACAAAATTGAGGGGATGAAGGAGGAAAGTGGAACCAATGGGGAAATTATTTCCATAAAGCAGGAAGGAAAGGATGAGAAAGTTGTTAAGCTGATTTCATGGACTAACACTGGCAGGTCTTTTAAGGTCAAAACAAAGATTAAAGAATCCTGTACGAGCGAAACCAAACAAACCAGACTGGTGTTGGGAGAAAATAATACATGGCTGGGTTATCAGCAAAAGCCAACAACTATTGCTGCTATTCCTGGAGATTACAGGGACCTTTTAAACTGTGGGGGGAGCAGGAGCACCCTGTCACTCCAGGTGGGATTTGGATGATGAAGTGTAGCCAGCAAAAGCCGAGCTGGTTGCTCTCAGACTCTTTCAGAGACAGTGGAGCTGACCATAAATCCTGGTTCTTCTGGGCCAGGGTCTGATTTAGGGTGGTGGGTGAAGGGGGTTTGTTTTGCTAGGAGCATCTCCAGGAGGAGAAATGACTCTGAGGTAATTTCAGCTGGAGGATAGGTTCAGATTAGATGTCAGGGAGAATATATTTACTATAAAGGCAGTGAGGCACTGGAACAGGTCACACTGAGATGATGTGGACTCCTCATCCCTGGAAGTTCAAGGCCAGGTTGGATGGAGTTTTGAGGAAGGTGTCCCTGCCCAAGGCAGGAGTGGAACTGGATGATTTTTAAGGTTCCTTCCAGTCCAAACCATTCCATGATTCCATAACTCTGTGGCTCCTGTTCTTCATGGACTATGGCAGTGCAGGGGTAGCTCAAGGTTGGATATAAAGGTGATTTTTTTCTTTTTTGACATGGTTTACAGGCTGGATGATTCCCTGCTTGGGAACTCAGTGTCCTTCCAGCATCTAATGTCACCCATCCACCCTATGTGACCTTGTGGGACTGCCAGGAGGGTTCCTGCCTCATGGATAGATGGATTTGTGGGCAGGCTGAACTTGCCCCAGTGAGACAGGTAGATCTCCTCCAAAATTGCCTGTGTTCATCATGCAGACCAGTGGTGGGCCCAGACCTTGGCAAGAAGGTTGCTCAGTTACCTTTTTATCTTTAAAAAAAAAAAAAACACAAACCAAACATAAAACCCCTTGAGATATTTAAGAGAGAAAAACCCAGCCATCAGAGCCAAGCAAGCAAGAACCCTGGGGTAGTTTTGTTTTCTTTAGTCTCAGAACCAAAGCTGCTCTATGGATTAGAATTAGATGGCAAATCCATCCTACTCCTGTCTGGACCCATGACAAGGGAGGAGAGGACAAAGAATCCCCTGGGGCTCCACACCATCCCAAACTCCTGCTGTGCCCCTTGGAAGTGGCCACAGAGATGGGAGCTGCTCTCTTTGGTGTGATGGGGCAATCCTGGTGCCAATTTTCCTTTCAAAGATGTAACAGGAATGCATTAAATCAATAAAATGAAGAAGGTTTCCAGAAGCTGACTTGTTGAAGGATGCATTGGGTTGATCAGTTGGAAGTAGCTCCTGGTGTAAGGAAAAAAGGACAGGTGAGTTTTGTGTCTGTTGGAACCAGGGGACAGGAATTCTGTTCCTTCTGTAATCCTGCCAACGGGCCTTAGAGACGAGATAAATCCATCCACTTGGCAAGATGACCTGAAAAATGGTATTTTACATCATAATTCCAAACCTCTCTCTTCTCCCCACTCCCTTTCTCCTCTTGAAGATCTCTTCTGGGGCATGAGAGCAGGAAAACTGTTGTCTGTGGCAACCTCTATTGCTGTGAAAATAGAAACCTACACCTGACAGCACCATGAGTGACATCAGTTATGGGCTCTCAGGCAGAATGTTCATGCAACCCTTGAACTTGGTGCTGCCTCTTAAACAGAGCTGGGTTTGCTTCTTGGAGTGTGGAAGGTCAAAATATCTCAATGTGTGGGTGTTGAGGCAGAGTGGTGAGATGGGAAAACATTTCGAAGGGAATAGATCTATTTTTGAAGATACAGTCATAGGATTGTTAAGATTGGAAAACATCTTTGAAATCATCAAGTCTAGCCATTAGCCCAGCACTGCCAAACCATATTATTTCCAAATCCATATCCACTCAAATTTTCAGCACTTCCAAAGATTGGTGACTCCACCACTCCTCTGGGCAGCCACCACCTCTTCAGTGAAGAAATTTTTCCTCCTCACCAACCTAAACCTCTGAATGTTTTCTGAGGTGTCAACATCTTTGTGGAAGTCATCAGGAAATATTGAACATTTGAGTCCCACATAAAGCCTGACCCCATGAGAAATGGGATCCCCTTCTGATACACAATCAGCAATTTTCTCATTGAGCCTGGCATTTAACAACAGTTACCTGCAAGGCTTCACACAAACCTCACTCCACTGAAGGTGCCAGAAAATCCTTCAGGATGGGGTTTCAGGTGTTGTCCATCACACCTCCTGCTTTCCCTGGTCCAGGGGAATGCTGTGCTTTAAAACTTTCTTCATGGTGCCTGTGTGGTCAGTGGTGTCTCTGGAGCCTGAGCCGACCACCTGTGTTGTTTCAGAGTCTCTGTGTTCCAGCCCCAGCACCAGAGAAAGAGTCAGGAGACTCTTCTGTTGTTTCCAGAGGTGTTTATTTTATCTAATCTAAAAGTTCTTTCCCTGCCCAGCCCAGGTCTGTTCAGCAGCTCAGCCCCAGGCACACTGCCCACCCTGGGGTGGGATTATCTTTTTATATCAAAAACTACCAAAACATTATTTACAATTATCTTCCAATACCTATCACTTATATTGTACAGTCTGGTTCTACTCTAAACCAATCTAAAAGTGCCAACATCACTCAAATGATGGATGCTGGGAAGAAGGAGAAAGAAGGACAGAACACGCCCAGATTCCTCCATCTTGACCCCAGACCCTTATTATAAACAATCTTAAAAACCTAGTTTTTCACCTTATGATAATCTAACTTATTCTCTACTTATTTTTTGTGACTTGTAACTTTTCATGCAAAGTTGGTAATTTTTCCCATGGGTTAAAATCAAAGGCACAGGGGACTTGAGCTCTGTAGCAAGGTCTCTGAGCCCCTGCCTGGGTCTCCAACCATCCAGTGCACCCAGAGGGATGTCCTGGGTTCCCACACCTGTGGGTTGCATGATAAATATGATTTATATCACAGTATAAATCAGTTTATATCACAGTATAAATTATACAGATGTGTGGGGCAGTGTTGATTTAAATCCTAATTATAATTTAGAAATTTCCTCCAGGGTCACCCTAGGCATTGAGATTAGGCTGCCCAGCCTTTTGCTCTTTTCTTTCCCTTCTAAGGCACCTGCCATGCTCCCTGCTCTCCTGCCCTCTGGGACCTCACCTGCCATCCCTGAATTACTGAGCAAAAGGAACAAACTGCTCAGAGCCACATCCTTGAACATTCCAGATGATTCCTGGTGGCTCAGATCCATCTGTGTTACCTCCACACCACTTCTGTTTCTCTCACAGGGCTCTTTCTTCTCCATCAATTTTATAATTAATTGTATTATCTATCAGATCACAATTAACCTTTCTTTTTTCATTTTACAAGACAGAAATGTGTTTCCAACTCTGTGAGGATGTGGTTTACTTCATGCCATCTCTGCATCACAGGATGTGTATTTTCCTTCCCAATGAAATAATAGACTTGCTATTTTTTTCTCCCCTTATTTTGAATGATTTCCAGATCTTTCTTTTGTTGTTGTTAACTCACTTTTATTCACTCTCTACATTAAACTTCTTGGTTTTATTCCTCCATAGTTGCACTTTTCCTTCATTTTTTCATTAAATTTGCATCCTTCTTCCCACTTTATGTGCAATTTTTGTTTTTCCTTGCCCAAATATTCAGGCTTTTAAGCACTCCTGGTACAACCATGTTGGTCTCCTGCCTTGTTTTCTTCCCTGTGACACTGAGGTTTGTTGATGTGGATTTGATGGACTCTTCAGCAAGAGCCAATATTTATTTCATTTCTGTTTACCAAGGAAGCAGCATTATTTCACATTTGTTGCCCACTTTGTCAAGCCTGTTTCTGTTCTGCTGTTTCTACTCCTTCATTTCTTTAATAAAGTGAGTTACTACCCTGGAAGAAGTTACCTTTCACCTTTAGATTTTCAGTACTTTTCCCCCTGCATTTTTTTCTTCCCTTTTTGAAATTAAAATTTTAAAAAAAGACTGAAAATTTCAGCTCTCCCTAGGTCTACATGCTGCTGCATTTCTTCTCCAATAAATATTCATATCCTCTGGGACTTACATGGTCTTGTTCTCTCCTTCAGCTGCAGCTTCCTCTTTTCCCTGAGCCAAAACTGCACCGTGGAATTCAATTGTTGGGAGATTTTTGGGTCAATTATCACCATATTCCTTCAAAAATGGCCTGAAATGGTCCTGGTTTACACACAGAGTTTTGTTGTTTTGAAACAGAGTAGACCTCATGCCAAAAAATACTATTGTTAGCCCATCTAAGATTAATGGGAAAGTTAATTAACTCACACTCATAATCCAGCTGATACAGATGAAACTCAGTTATAATGACATTAAAACTGTTATATAAGGAAGGTTTCCAGTATTTACCTTTCTTCTCTGGTGCTGCCAACATCCCTCTGCATCCAAGGACTGACACATTCCAGGCCCTTCAGCTCAGTCAGGGGAGGGTTCTGCAGAGTTGTCACCACCCTGAGAACTTTCCTGGATGATTTGTGATGCTCATGGTGATGTTTTTACCTCCAGGGGTATTTTCACCCCTCCCTTTCCCATCCCACCACACCTGTAGGGACTCACAGCTCCTTCCAAACTCCAGGAATCCTTTAATTCATTAAATCATTAATTTTAATTCGCCAGCAAGCAATGCTTGCTTCCTTGCTGCTTTTATATTCCTGCCTGTCTCCTGGAAAGTCACACAGAGAAACGTGTTTGCAAACAGAACTTCAGGTGGCTGCTGCCTCCCCCCAGCACAAAAGCTGCCAGAGCAGCAGCAATTGCTGCAGGGAGGGACCTTCAGAGGCTTCCCAAACTTTGATGCCCTGTGATTTGCAGCTCTCTGTAGTTGGAACTTGCAGCCTCGACTGTGCTGCACAATCCTTCAGGGGATGGAAAGCTGTGGAAAGGCTCTTGCTGATTTCTGTGGGGTTTTGACCAGATCCTCACTGAGCTTTTAGATGACTTGAAGTGAGCTAAAACTTCACACATCCTTCTTCACCCCATGCAGTGGCCAACTGCTCTAAAGTTTCCTGGTTCTCAGCCTGCTGAGGAATTGAAGAAACTGTGTCACCTTGCCTGAGTGAGTGTTGTCCTTCCCTTTTAGCTCCCTGCTAGGTATTTTATATGTCAGATGAAAATATTTGTCACGTTAGTGAACACATCTCAGTGTCTGAGCGTGATCCAATGGGATTCTGATCCTGCATGCAACCCTGGGCACTGCTGAAAGACAGAATAAATAATCACAGCACAAAATAGGGGACAGGACTGATTTTCCAGTTGTAAGCTGCTCTCAGCCTGGTCACTTAAAGCTTTATGTTATTCATGAAATGTTCCATACAAGCTGTCTGGAATTGGTTTTGACTTCCTCCAAAACTGGATGTCTGAAGGCTTGAGGGTTTTTTATTGAAAGGAAAAATGATAGGTCACAAGGAAGGGACGAACCTGTGCCTGGTGTGAACTTTTAGGATAATTCTACAATCCACCAGAATAATTCAGCTGCAGGAATATCAATGTCATTAACATCCTACTTATTTGACAATTAATTTTCCTTGCTGTGTCCCTGCTGATTGCAGCTCCTCACACAGGACAGTCACCACATGTGTGTGGGCAATGTAAAGAATTGCACAACTAATGGAGGGGGAAAATATAACTTTGTTGTTGGTGTGGCTTCAGATGAAGTTCAGATTCCTCTGGGAAAAGTGGATTTCAATGTGCTGAGAGGCAACCTCAGGTGGGAAGGATGGAGGGGAACCATGGAGGAGGAATGTGCAGAGAAACCTCAATTAAATTAAAAAGCTCCATCAGGTTGTGCTTGCAGGCAGGAACAGCTGCACCACCGATCTGAAAAGGGTCAGTGGCCAGCACCAAGCAGGTCTGGGAGAGAATTTGTAGGCACAGATAAGGAATGATCATCACCCTGATTTCAAACAAGGTGAAAACAGCAATTCAAACATTTCATAGAGCCAGAACTGGGAGGAACAGAATCCACTGCCCAAAGCCATGGCCCTCCCAGCAGCTGTGCTGTGTGACCTGAGAACACATTCTCTCCTCAGTTTGGTTTTCCAGGGATTAAATATCTATTTTTTTCTCAACTCCTTCTGCAGTCAAAGTAGGAAAATGTGGTATTTTACTCCTCACACCTTGAGTTTTCTTCCTCCTCCCCCATGGATAAATTCATCCCCCTCTTCCCACCATTTTCTCTCTCCTTCCTGGTCCCCCTGATAATTTTCCTGTAATGCTCAAAGGCATAGCTTGTATTCTACTATTGCCTGACAACATTTATGTGCACCTCTGTCATGTCCCAAAATGACACCTTAAACTCACAAACATCATTTAGGGGACTCAGGATGAGGCAGGGGTTGCCCCTCATTGCTGTGGAAAAATGGGAAAAAGCCTCCAGTTTAACAAATCATCTTCACTGATAATACTCTGTGTGCAACAGGAGAGAAGAGTTCGATTCAGGTGGAGGAAAAACCAAGATTTGGGCCTCCACAGCCCAAGAGACTCTCTCAAACTATTTCATGGATGGAGGGGAGAAGGAGCTGCTGCATTTTAAAATAAACCAGCAGCAGCTCTCTGCCTAGAGAGCCTCAGGCTGTCTGGGAACTGCTGAGGGATAAAGGGATGGTGGGGTAGGTAAAATAAAGAGCAGGGGGATTTCTGCTTAGGAGGTGTTCAGCTTTGCTATGACCAAAGATCTTCTGGACATGCCAGTACAGGGGAAAAAATGGTACCTGTGTAGCTCAGGAACCTCTGGGATCAGGTGATGGATGAGTGGGGATTTTCAGGTTGGCTGTTTCAGAGTTAGGTGCCCAAATTCCCTTTAAATCCCCCTTTAGGTTTGTAAATCCTTTGTGAATGCTCTCAGTAAATAGGATTGCCGCCAAGAAATACCTGGATCGTGTCAGCCATTTCTCTCCTGCAGAAATTAATCCTGCACAGGAGTGGGGGCTGCTTGGGCTGTGCTGAGCCCCACACACTGGGAGCTGGAGGGTGGAGCAGCAGAGCTCCTGCCTGGTCATTGCTCTAGGAAAGACCTTGCTGCATTCTGCCAGAAGGGAAAAAGTAGGGGAAAATGAGATTTGAACCTCCCAAGCTAAAATTAATCCCAGTGTAAACCAGGTAAGGGCAAAGAGAGGCAAACCCTGGTTTTGTCACACCACCAGTATCAGCACCAGGGTGCTGGGATCTGCCTGGTGTTTGAGTCCTGCTCTGGCTCCATCACAAGAGGATGGAGCCTCAGTGCAAGTTAATTCATTCCTTTAGTTCAGGTCCTGAATGCCCAGGCATGGCCGAGGTCCCTGGTTCTCCTCCTGCCACAGGAAAGTGGGCAGAGATAAAGGAGAGTTAACCTCACACCAGGGTGGCTTCCCCGCCCTCCCAGCCCCAACACCCCACATTTTCCTCCCTTTTTCTTTTCCCATTTACATTTTTCATTCATTTACACGTGATGTTAATCTTTCCTTAATCTCCAATTCCTTGGTGTGTGTGTGGGGGATGAATTCCATTTGTTTTTGTTCCACTCTATCAGACACAGCAGCTATAAGATTAAATGATAACTGTGGACCTAATAATAAAAATACAATATAATGTAATGAAAGTAATGTAGATCTAATCCTCTGTTTTATTGCATCCTGAGTGCCTTTGGTGCTATTATTTTTTTTCTTCCCTATGTCTCCGTCTTTGACTTAGCTGCATCTTTTCAAGGAAGCAAAGGCATTTGTAAAGATTATGGTATTATTCTGTGGAGAACAGCCTTGCTGTGGGGCACCTTTAATTACAAAATACTATCACTGCTTATAGGGCTGTGTGTCTCTATGTGTGAAAAGCAGATATTCCAAGCCCCCCAAAGCACTAACGCCAGCTCAGGCAGCTGCACTGAAAGTTTTGCTGTCTCCTCCTTTATTTTTTGTGCTTCTTGTTGCAGTTCCTACACTCTCACACTTTTTCTTTCTACATCGGCATTTTTATTGTTTTAATCCTTGTTTAGGGAGAAACTTCAGAAGTGTTTAAAGTAGGAGTCTGTGAAAACTCCCACTCTGGTTTCATCTGTGGCCCTGCTCTTTGGGTGGAGAGGCTTCAGAGGTCTCAGAGGCACCAGGGACCAGCCCCTCCTGACCTGTGCTGCCCTGGCTGTCTGCCTCTCCGTCTGCATCCTGCTGGGGATGGCACTCTGAATGCTGAAAGTGGCTCCATCTCCAAGTGCCTCAGAGCAAAGCCAGCCCTTCGTGGCCAGGATGCTTTGAAGGCAGTTCAGGAGAGGTCTGGGATAGGAAAACAGCTGGCTGAGGGTCTTTCATGGAGTCACAGCTGTGGCTTAGTTTGAAAGACAGGTGTCTGCTAAGAAAGGCAGCAGAAATGGAGAATGTAAACCCTTTCCCACCAAATTATTGTAATTTTGAAATTAAGGGGCTCTCAGGCAAAGATATGGGAACAGGAATAACAGTTCTTACAAGGAAAATTAAAATAGAAATGCAGGAATACAAGAAACAAACCCCAAACCCTGACACAGTCAGAGTACAGCCTGACACCCGTCAGGCAGGGTGTTGGCAGCAGTCCCATTCCATGGTGGCTGCATCCTCCTGCAGTGACAGATGTGGCTCAGCTGGAGCAGTGCTCCTGTACAAGGTGCAGTTTCCCTCTAAAGCTCCAGTGGTGATGTGGAGAAATCCGGTTTTCCTCTGGAATCCAGTGGAGAAAGGGCCCCTTAGTGTCCCAAAACCTCTGTTTTTATCTTGGTAAGAAATGTTGGGCTCTTCCCCCTGGCTGGAGCAACTCCCAATGGGATGCAGTAATTTTATCAGTGCCACAGTGGGACTCAATGGCCATGAGCAGAAAATGACTGGCTGGAGGAAGGATGGGTTGTGGAAAGATAAAGAACAATGCCCTGCCTGGTTTATAAACCATGGCCATGAACAGGAGATATCCCATGAGATAAAGAACACTGCCCCAGCTGGTTTATAAACCATGGCCATGAACAGGAGATATCCCATGAGATAAAGAACACTGCCCCAGCTGGTTTATAAACCATGGCCATGAACAGGAGATATCCCATGAGATAAAGAACACTGCCCCAGCTGGTTTCAATGGATGCCCATTAGCAGAATATCTCCCACAGAGATCAGGATCACTGCCCCACCCTCAACAGATGGTGATAGAACAGATACCTTTGATCACACCCTGTATTGTAACCCAAGACACTCAGTTTCCCCTCAACAAACCTCTGTGCTCCCTCCCAGCTTTCCCCCTGTGTCTGCTCACCTGTCCAGGCTCTGAGTTTCCCCTGATGTGGGAATATTCCAACAGAGTGTTCAGGCACTTGAACAGAGGGAAAACAGATCCTGCAAGTGAGATCCAGCTCCACAGGCACTGTGAGTTCAGATACATATTTCAGATTCATATTTCAGATACATATTCAGGAACCTGGTCAAGTGGAAGGTGTCACTCCCTTGGCAAGGGGACCTGAATGTTGTTCAAGATCCATTCCAACCCAAACCATTCTCTGATTTTTTGATGTTTCTCTATCCCCCATTAAAACCAGTTTAGCAAGTGTAGCTGGCTGACCCAGCCATGCAACTCAGCCTCCTAATTACTCTCCTGAAAATTGTACTTTTTTCCTCTGGAGAACTCCAAATTCTGCCTGCCAGGGGGATGTGGATGCTGCCTGTGAGCTCCTGATTCACCTCCTGTGGTCTGTCCCTGCTGCAGCACCATGCTAACACTGCTCATGGTATATCCACAGGGTCACAGCCTCCAGCCTGCTGGATATAAAACCCCATCCCTGCTCTTTGAGCTGCTGGAATATCAGCAGAATGCAAATCCCAACTGTTGGAGGGTGCAGTCTCTAGAGGGAGACATGGTCATACCAATTTCAACCAGGCATTTCCTCCTGGGGACCTGAGGATTTTGGAGCACCAGGGACCACCCCTCACCCCAATGTCAACTCTGCACCTGATCTCCATCACCTCCAGGTGCAAAATTTTGGATAACTGTGGAGAATGGCAATTCTTTGGACAATAAACTCCACTCAGCAAGGAATTTTGGCTTTCTCTTTTCCCTTTCTGCAGAGCAATGTACCCCCCACTCTGGGAAATTGCTCCTTAAACACAAGAGTAATTTTTTCCTGCAGTGACATCCTGAGTGATTTTCTTATCAGTCTCACACCTGAGTGTTGATGTCACCTGTCCTGATCTGTGCTGCTGTCTCCAATCTGCTGTCAGAACACAAGGAGGCACTGAAGCATAAGGTGCAAGGCCCTGGATTGATGGAATTGTCAGGTGAGCTGAGTCGGATGCCAGGCAATCAGAAACCTCAGCTGTGGCTGTAGCCTGGCTTTGTGGTGATGTTCTGGCACTGGAAAATCACATTAAATGTTGCAATGATGGGGTTTCAGTCTGTCTGCTGTGGTAGATGTCATGTCTGGGGGGGTTTGTGAGCACATCTCTGGTTTTGATGCAGCTGGGTGATTCTGTGAGCTGCAACTTCCAGTGACTGCATCAGGTTTGCATCTCAGAGCCACAGGAATGCAGCTGTGCAGTGACAGCACATCATGCTCTCACAGGGCTCAGTACAGTACAGTCCCTTCCTCTGGAATTTGGCTGCTTCTGGGAAGGAAAGCTTCATCCATCTCCAGTTAGACCAGCTAAACAGAAAATTTTATGCTCTACTTGGGCATGGAAGCTCTGGTGACAAAAACTGGATTGGTTGACTTTCAGAGGACTTTGGGGAACATACAGAATTAAAAAAAAAAAGAAAAAAAAAAAGAGAAAATATTGATATTGTTAAGGCAAATATTTCTGTCAGCTCCTACAAAAGCATCATTTTAGGGGTAAATGGTGCTGCTGAATGTCCAGTCTGTGGTTTGCACAGGGGTGTGGGAGGACAGAAGCTCAGACCCTGATATCCTTCTGCAACCACAGCTCCTCCCAACAATCCCCTGGATTCCCCAGGTCAGGATTTATCTTCTCTCTCCCTCTGCTGATATTCTAACCTGAGATGGATACCTGGACTTCTTTAGAACTTGGGACACCCAAGCAGAAGTTTCTCTCTACAATATTGATGTCATTGACTTTTCAGCTCCTGGGAGTGATGGTTTTCTCACCCTGTCCTGTATTGAAAGAGAGGGTTTTTGTGAGACTCCATAACATGAACCTGTGAGGTATTTCTGCCTTGACCTTTAAATACAATGGTAATAAAACAACTCTGTACCCCCTGGATGGATAAAAGCACAAGAAAAGAGCTATAATGAAGGTAGAGCCCGAGTAAAAGATTATCCAAGTGCAGACACAGGGTGTGATGTAATGAGAGACACTGGAAAAGAGCCAGAGAAAAGTGCCCTGTGCATCCCCTGCTCCTGTGCAATGTGCAGAAGGACCCTTAATGACCACAGTGGTTGGGTCTGTGGCTTACATCTCATTTGAAAAGCCATCTCATGCAATTAGCCACTTATTACTGGCGGTTAATTGACATCCAAGAGACATCAGGATTATAGTTGGAGCTAAAAGTCAATTAATGGCCCCTTGCTCTGCTCCAGCCGTGTTAAAGTGCAGGAACAGCCACAGTCCCAGGGACATGTGGTGTCTCACAGGCCCCCAGCCAACAGCTCCCTCCCCTTCCCCTCCTCCCTGGCAGAATCAATCATTAGGATTGATGCTAAATGGCTGTGGTTTCCCATTATTGACAGATTTCCTCTTGATTTACAAAGGGTTTCTCCCTCCAGCACAGACCTCTTGCTTCAGTCCCAAGAGAAACTCATGGCTGGAGCCAGCAGGAAGGTCAGCTGGGAATCAGGCACTTCAGTCCTCAGGTTTTCCAGCTTCAGGGGTTGCACTGGGGCTCTCCTGGCATGAGAAACCCATGGAGGCACCTGGGTTTGGGACAACTGGGATGGACTCATCCCAGTGAGGGTTCTCAGCTGGCTTGTGAGGGGTAAAACTCATATTGCAAAAGCTCTCTCAGACTAAAGGTTGAATTGTGTCCTTTCCTGCCAGTCACTTCCAAACTTGCCAGAAGCAGGAACTGCTCAGAATCAAAGAAGAAATGGTTAACAGTCAGGGGAGGGTGTACAAGTCAGCACAGAGATGAAGTTACAGAGGGGTTTCCTCAGACTTGTCATAAACACACAAATTCTTCTTTTCCCTTTGCAATCCAATTTCCCTTCAACAATTCCTACCAAAGTCTGTAAAGTTCTGATCAGTTTTGAGCAGGATATTCTCTGGCTCAGTCCTGCATCCCAGATACGGAAAAGCCTCTGACAGAGAAGTGCACCAGATTTTGGGGTTTTGTGTGGGGGCAGGACAAAGAAACAATCTTGGTTAGGTCCTCACTGGAATAACCCAGGTTCCCTGACACCAGCTGGGACTGGAGTGCTCCCTGGTTTGGCAAGGAAAGCCCAGACAGCCTCCACTGGGTTTCCTTAGGGATAATCACTCTCTGCCATGTGAGACTCCCAGTTCATCCCACAGGACCAGCAGACACAGCACTGGATCCACTGGGGACCTGAGCCCTTCAGGAACAAAGGCTGAAGGTAAATGGGGCATTTCTGGGTATCTCAGATACCCAGATGACAAAGACATTTGACTCACAAGCAAGCAGAATCTAGTTCAGGTGCCTGGATCACTGAGGTGAGTCCTCTCCCTCCTTTAGGGAATGGGAAGAGCTGCTGGCATTCAGAGGTGGCTCTTATCAGGTAATTTGAACTCTTCAGAACAAGACAGGAATGGCCAGTAGCTTGGAATGCTGAACTTTCCCCTGCAGGATTATGTCTATCATGTCTCCAGTCCCAGCCAGCAGAGGCAAATACAAGCACAGGCCAAATCAGAGCCACCATTCTCCAAGTGGTTTATGAGTCACTATCCCATTACAGCTCCTGAAGTCTAAAGAGTCTCACTTTTCCTCATTTTTCTCAAGTTTGCATTTAAAGCCAACAGCCTTCTTGTCCACAGCATGCTAAAAATGATGCACATTGAGTGTTCTCACCTGCACTGGACCTTCCCCACTCTGCACCTGGAGCTCAGAAGCAGAGCTGCCACCCCTCTGCAGGACCAGGGAGAAGGTCAAACCCACCTGTCTTGGGTTACAATACAGAGTGTGATCAAAGGTTTCTGTTCTATCACCATCTGTTGAGGGTGGGGGCAGTGATCCTGATCTCTGTGGGGGATATTCTGCTAATGGGCCATCCATTGAAACCAGGCAGGGCATTGTTCTTTATCTCCATGGGATATCTCCTGTTCATGGCCATGGTTTATAAACCAGCTGGGGCAGTGTTCTTTATCTCATGGGATATCTCCTGTTCATGGCCATGGTTTATAAACCAGCTGGGGCAGTGTTCTTTATCTCCTTGGGATATCTCCTGTTCATGGCCATGGTTTATAAACCAGCTGGGGCAGTGTTCTTTATCTTTTCACAACCCATCCTTCCTCCAGCCAGTCATTTTCTGCTCATGGCCATTGAGTCCCACTGTGGCACTGAGAAAATTACTGCATCCCATTGGGAGTTGCTCCAGCCACGGGGAAGAGCCCAACATTTCTTACCAAGATAAAAACAGAGGTTTTGGGACACTAAGGGAGCCCCTTTCTCCACTGGACTCCAGAGGAAAACCGGATTTCTCCACATCCCCACTGGAGCTTTAGAGCAAACTGCACCTTGTACAGGAGCACTGCTCCAGCTGAGCCACATCTGTCACTGCAGGAGGATGCAGCCACCATGGGATGGGACTGCTGCCAACACCCTGCCTGACGGGTGTCAGGTTGGACTCTGACTGTGTCAGGGTTTGGGGTTTGTTCTTTGTAGTGCTGTATTTCTATTTTAATTTCCCTAGTAAAGAACTCTTATTCCTAATTCCCATATCTTTGCCTGAGAGCCCCTTGATTTCAAAATTATAATAATTTGGAGGGAGGGGGTTTACATTCTCCATTTCAAAGAGAGGTTCCTGCCTTTCTCAGCAGACACCTGTCCTCCAAACTAAGACACCACCCCACTTTGCAAGGAGGTGACTTTCTCCACTTCTCTGCTACTTGGGATGCCTCCACAGCAATTTCTATTCCAGTTGCACTCTTGCAGTTGAAATAATTTGGCCACCAGGTGTTCAAAAGCTGTCATTCTCCTGTTCTTCAAGGTCTTTCTCTCCATCAAGAGTCACATGCCTGGAGTCCCTGCTGCTGTGACTCTGGCCACAGCAAGGACACAAACTGTGCTCCCTATTTTTGTGCTGAAAAGGTAAATGAAGATAAACAAATCAATAAACAGTGGCAGCTGGTGAGCTGCCTTCACCCTGAAGATGCAGTTGTGTCAGTGTGCTATTAAAAACACATCAAAATGCAAACAACATGAGTGAAGAAATCCAACACAAGCCAAAATAAGACCACCAAGCCTTTGGTTTGCACCTTTTCCACTGAGGAAGCCACCATGCAGAGATTGATAGCATTTTAAATTTGGTTGGTCATGGATGAAGAAGAATTTTAAATGAGATCAGTTTGTTTTCTTCTTCTGAAAGACAGTGTCTGCTCCTAGATCAACTTGTCCGGTGAAGAAGAAAAATAAACTCAGCATGAGATTTCTCTCTATGACTAAGACTCTTGGAATGAGAAGAAGTGATGGGCTTGGAAATCTGGGTTGTGCATGTTTTTACCTCTTTTTATTTTATTATGGGCCATGAACCATCTGTAGGGATCGGCGCTCGGAAGATCTCGCGTTGTTACGGAAAGCTCGCGATAGGGATAAAAGTGCAAACATAAGCACTAAAAAGTGCAAGGCGAGGCAGCGGTCAGCGAAACACACGTAACCAATCATAGAACATATTACCTTATATGTACCGTCTAAAAATAAGCATAAGCATCGTATAGTATATAAGACTAATGCACTAATAATAAATTGGCTTTTGTTGCATCCACCACGTTGGTGCCTGTGCTTCATTGCCCCTGGGACGGGATGTCCTTGACCGAAGCCCTCCGGTGTTAGAACTCGGTTGCGGAAAGCAACAAGTGGTGCCCCGTGTGAGGAAGTGTACGCCAGCCGAGAACCGGAGCAGCTATCGGTGGACCGCAGGCGGTCGAGTAGGGATCCGGCCGGATCGATGGAAGGGGTGAGTCAGATTCTCATCCAGTTAGCTCGAGACGGAAAGCTTTCAGTGAAAGCGAAAGATATACAAGGGTGTCTCGAGTGGCTCCTGAAAGATGGAGCGATAACCCATCCGCGGGATATTTTTGGCCCGGAAGGATGGGGGGCATGCACGCAAGTGCTGGCGGAGCATGCGATGGCTACCAAATCAGCCAAACATCTGAAAGTGTGGGGCACAATCTTGCAGCTGCTGAAGCGGGGTATGGAGGAAAAGGAGACTATGTGGGCGGCACGCAAGGCACTGGGGTTGGACTGCCAAGGTCGCCTCCCGTTCTGGGAGGCACTGGGGTTGGACTGAGGAGCAGGAAACGCAAGTAGAAAAAGGCGAATTAGAAATAGAGACAAAACAGGAAGGCTCGGACTCTGAAGTTCTGACAGCACAAGAGGGAAAAGGGGAAGAAAAGCAAGTGCAGGAAGAGGTGATGGCGCGTGTGTGTTTGACTTGTGGGATTATGAAACCAATGTCTGAAGGGTCGTGTCTGGGATGTATAAAGAAAGCATATCCGGTAACTGGAAAGAGGTTGAACCCTCCGCAGTACCCCTGGGACGATTTGCGGGAGGCAGAGCGTAAAGCACGGTCCACGCAGCCCGCTCCCTCGCCAGCTCCGTTGCCATCCGCGCCACCACAGTTTGTGGACCCAGAGGAATGGTTGCCTGGGCTAGCAATGAAAGCCCCGGAGGATCCGTTGGAGATGGCAGCAGAAATAGCCAGTCCGGAAGCTGGACGAAGAGCAGATAGGCAAAGATGGCGCGAGAGGGAAGTGCTGCGCCCAGGAAAGGGGAACCAGTGGCGAGCCCCTGATAAGCATCCTGACATTGCAGAGGAGGTCGAGGAGCTCTCCGAGCAGCTTGCGGCTGCGTGGGGGACGGAAGAGGGGGGAGACGCGGCAGCGGTCGGAAGCCGGAAACCGGGTCGGGAGCCTGATCGGCTTGGGGGGACCTCTCGGGCCGGGAAGGCGCAAGTTAATGACCACAAAGTGCAGATGAACCTGCAGCAGTTACAGCAATTAGTTAATGAAATAACTGCAGAGGCAGAAAAGCAAAAGCGTCTGCTTCAAACCCGGTCTCCTGTACCACCCTCCCAAACAGAACCATCCGGGATAAAATTCACTGATTGGCGACTTATAGCAGATGAGTGCATATTGGGAGGTCTGACTTTGCGACCCATTGCTACCGCTTATCCTGTAAGGGCAGTAGCCGGGGGGGGAGTGGAATGGGTGGCCCTAGAGCCCAAAGCCGTACAGCACCTCGCGGCTACCATAGAGGCTAAAGGATTGGGCCATCCCCTCACATCGACATTGTTAGATAGCATTCATGCTGGGGGACTTTTGCCATGGGACTTACGCAATCTGGGAAAAATAGTGCTGAAGCCCACTGCCTTTCTGATGTGGAAGGATAGCTGGACACAGCGACTCAGAGGGGAACTAGCCCGTGCGGCTCAGCAACGACCCAACCCCCTAGCAAACTCCTCCTTAGAGCAGCTGAAGGGATCCGCGGCAGGATTAGAAACACCACAACAACAGGCAGCAGCCTTGACAGCCCGAGAGATTCGAACGACTACTCAGGCATCATTGGCAGCGTACACTGAGATTATAAGAGAGGTAGAACCCACTGCGCCATGGACGCGCATCCAGCAAGGTCCTACTGAGACCTTTACTAACTTTGTGGACCGATTACGTGTAGCGGTCGAAAATGCCGCTAATCTGCCTGCTGCCTCAAAGACTGCTATCCTAATAGATTGTATGAAACAGCAAGCAAATGCGCCCACTAGGCGAATCCTAGCAACAGCACCACGGGAGGCGGGGGTAGCAGATCTCGTAAAACATGTTGATAATGTCCAACGCCATGAGGACTTGACACAAACCGCAGCTCTGCTCGCTAGGGCACAACCTCCAACCTGTTTCGGCTGCGGCAACGAGGGTATGGCAGAAAGGATGGGTTTTGATTACACAGGGACGTGGGTATGCAGCTGTGGAACTTGAAGAGGGAGGGCTCATCAAATGGGTCCCAGTAAAGTGGACTAAACCTGATTTGTCTCAGATCAATATTTCCACAGGTACCGAAGTAGTGAAAGAAGCAGAAAACGCCCTTGTAATCAAGCTCCTGGACAACATCAGACAAATAGCTGTACAAGGCGAAGTTCAGGTATTTAGAGGACTTGTCGATTCAATATAGGAATCTATAACAAGTTGGCTAGCTTAGGAATGGCTTATTAGGGTAACTGTAGCATTTATCGCTGTAGCAATTATAGTCTGCTTTAGGTGTCCGCTTCTCAGCTGTCTCATCCGGCGTCCGACAACAGCGTGAAACACTTCAACAACGACTGCATCAAACTGAGCACCGCTTCCTGCCTATCACGACATCTTAAGTCATGGGGAGGGGGAGATGTAGGGATCGGCGCTCGGAAGATCTCGCGTTGTTACGGAAAGCTCGCGATAGGGATAAAAGTGCAAACATAAGCACTAAAAAGTGCAAGGCGAGGCAGCGGTCAGCGAAACACACGTAACCAATCATAGAACATATTACCTTATATGTACCGTCTAAAAATAAGCATAAGCATCGTATAGTATATAAGACTAATGCACTAATAATAAATTGGCTTTTGTTGCATCCACCACGTTGGTGCCTGTGCTTCATTGCCCCTGGGACGGGATGTCCTTGACCGAAGCCCTCCGGTGTTAGAACTCGGTTGCGGAAAGCAACAACCATCACTTCTGCATTAGCTCTGTACAGGACCTAATACAATGAAGGGCCAACAAATCTGCAAAGCACAGAGAAAACTGTGAGTTTGCTTAATTGCCATAGAATCAAAGGATGGCTTGGGTTGGAAGTGATGTTAAAGATCACCCAGTTCCCACCCTGTACCACAGACACCTTCCACTAGAGCAGATTGCTCAAATGCTGACAAATTCTGGCAGTTCTTTACGAGGTGAGGGTGGTTTGTCCATCTTTACCTGTGGTGGTTCCCCCAGGGAGGGGCAGAGCTGGGCACAGAAAGGCTGCAGCTCCACAGGCTTGGGTGTCACTTCATTTTCCTGCTCCAGACAGCCCACAGCCATCAGCAATGTGTGATGAATCTAATTATTGTCATCTCTCCTGCAGACATCCCCAAGCATTTGAAAGGGCTGTCATAAAAAAAAAAAAAAAAATACAAACTTGTTCTGGGTTCTGCTGGTGTGAATGGAGAGACAGCTGCTTTGTCAATCCTACTTGTGCATCCAGCTAATGAGAACTGACCTAAAAATGTTGGGAATTAAATAACAATTAAATAACTTCATAGTTCAAAACATTTTTAGCTTTGTTTTCTCTCAAAAATAAGTATATTCACTTTCAAAGAGCCTCGGTCAGAGGGCCCTTTTTGTTTGCCAACACATTCATGGAGAGGAGAGCAGATTTATCCAAGTGTTGTCAGAGTTTTAAAGGACTTAAAATATAAGTCCTTTACATGCTAGTGAAGGAAGTGGAATTACTCTTAGTTTAGGCCAGCCTAGCTATGAGCACAACTTTTCTGCTGGGGATTTGAAGAGGGCAGGATTTATCTCCATGGGAGGTTCCTGAATTTTGGAGAGGCTGCCTGGTCACAAAGTGACCATGGCAGGCAGTGATCTGGATTTAGATCTTTCAGTGCTGCCTGTGGAACTTGGCTGTGTTTGGTGTTGGTTCCCCTGGGATGGATTTTTCTCTGAGGATGAATGCATTGCAGATGGGCTGTGGCACGACAGAAAACACAGACAAAACTCTCTGCTGGAGGTAAAAACCCAGCTCCAGTGTGAAATGTTGCTTGCAAAATTTAGGGGTTTAGAGATAATTTCACTCTGAAAGATTGCAGTCACCACTCCCAGTTCACCCAGTTTCCCAGTGCAGAGGCTGTGCTGGGCTCTGAATGAAGCCAAGACCCAGCTGGGAGCTCTCAGTCCCCTCTTCCCCAGCATTTCCTTGTCTGGGAGGGTCACTTAAACCTGCCATGACTTCCTGGTGAATTATCTCATCATTCCCAATAATCCTACTTGCCTGATGGGGCTGCCTCACAAACAGCCCCCCATGGACTATTTCCCCATCTCTGGCTCTTCCATGCATCTTCTCCTAATTGCAGCACTGCATTTGGAGCCTGCATTCCCAGCAGCCTGATGGGTGCCACGTGTGGATTGATTTCCAGCTGGAGTCACCTCCTCTTCCTCCTCCTCCTCCTCCTCCTCCTCCTCCTCCTCCTTCTTCTGATACTGGACATTGAACCACTCTGAAGTGATGAGGGGTCATGGCCCAGTGCCTCTGTTTGGCTAATTCTGCACCTCTGCAACCTTATTTACAATTTTAAGGTTATAATATTAATTGATAATTAATAGTCACATCTATTCCAGCAGATGCAGTGTCCAGGCTCTGCTCTTCTTGCTGCTGGTACAGCCTGGTTTCTTATTCCTGATAACATGTTCCCCACCTGTACTACCCCTGGAACACCTCCCTATTCAATGCTCAGTCAAAAATCAGGAAAATGCCAACAGTGAAAGGACAGGGCTGTGCTCAATTCCCACATAAATAAATCCCAACCCATTCCCAGTGCTGCTGAAAAGCTCAGCAATGGTCTGGTGGGAATCTAACTGCCAGGAAAGCTTGTGAGATTAGGCTCAGCAGCAGGAGCTGTGTCCAGCCAGGGAACAGCTCACTCTGGACATGCTCCTATCACCACCAGGATGTGCCCATACCCTGGAGACTGCTCCTGCTCCAGGCTGGCAGGGACAGACATTCTTGATTGAAATGAATCAGCTCCTCAGCCAAAGCAGCATAGGTCAGCTTTTTTTCTTGGCAGTTTCTGCCAAGATTCCTGCTGTTGAAGATGGACTGCCACTTTACAATTTAAAGAACATGGAAAAATCCAGTTTCAGGCTCACAGAGTAGAAAATACCTGCATGCTTGGGATCTGTAGCAGCACTATAGGGGGTGGAGGCACTTACACATTATGTCTACAAGTGTGCGGGCTTTCTAATTAACTCTTTGGAGGGTCCCTGAGAGGCACAAAATCCCCCTTCAATAATGGAACTTATTCAATATTTAATTGGATGCTAATAATTAAAATACACCTCCTTTCAGCCCAAACCTACCAAGCTGCCACTGTAATTCCCGAGCGCCGCTGATCGCTTCATCTGCGCGGTCCTTGCTTGGTGAGGGGGTGAAACATGGCAGCACTGCACAATTCCTGGGAAATGAGGCCTTTGAATCTCATGGAAACAGGCATCCATCACTCCTCCTTGACTTTTCCAGCCTTTTCTCTGCACCTGTATGCAAATACAGTAATTTCACGATTATAAACCGCACCATTTTGACTAAAATTTTGGTCCGAACCCGAAGTACGGCTTATAATCAGGTGTGGTTTATATATGGACAAAGAAGGAAAAGTTGCTGTTTTAGTTTGGAGAACAGGTGTCTGCTGAGAAAGGCAGGAACTTCTCTTTGAAATGGAGAATGGAAACCCCTTCCTCCAAATTATTATAATTTTGAAATCAAGGGGCTTTCAGGCAAAAATATGGGAATTAGGAATAACAGTTCTGTACTAGGGAAATTAAAATAGAAATACAGCACTACAAAGGAACAAACCCCAAACCCTGACACAGTCAGAGTACAGCCTGACACCCGTCAGGCAGGGTGTTGGCAGCAGTCCCATTCCATGGTGGCTGCATCCTCCTGCAGTGACAGATGTGGCTCAGCTGGAGCAGTGCTCCTGTACAAGGTGCAGTTTCCCTCCGGAGCTCCAGTGGTGATGTGGAGAAATCCGGTTTTCCTCTGGAGTCCAGTGGAGAAAGGGGCTCCCTTAGTGTCCCAAAACCTCTGTTTTTATCTTGGTAAGAAATGTTGGGCTCTTCCCCCTGGCTGGAGCAACTCCCAATGGGATGCAGTAATTTTATCAGTGCCACAGTGGGACTCAATGGCCATGAGCAGAAAATGACTGGCTGGAGGAAGGATGGGTTGTGAAAAGATAAAGAACACTGCCCCAGCTGGTTTATAAACCATGGCCATGAACAGGAGATATCCCATGAGATAAAGAACACTGCCCCAGCTGGTTTATAAACCATGGCCATGAACAGGAGATATCCCATGAGATAAAGAACACTGCCCCAGCTGGTTTATAAACCATGGCCATGAACAGGAGATATCCCATGAGATAAAGAACACTGCCCCAGCTGGTTTATAAACCATGGCCATGAACAGGAGATATCCCATGAGATCAAGAACACTGCCCCAGCTGGTTTCAATGGATGCCCATTAGCAGAATATCTCCCACAGAGATCAGGATCACTGCCCCACCCTCAACAGATGGTGACAGAACAGACACCTTTTATCACACTCTGTATTGTAACATGAGGCTTATAATCATGAAATTACTGTAATTGATGTGAAGGATCAGGGAGAGCTGGTGGCACAAAGAGAAGAACAGCCACATCTGCTGCTGCTGGAACCTTCACCTAGCAGAGCATGAGCTCAGGGAACTTTGTGGGTGGTGTTTTTGCCTCTGTTTGCTTGGTTTTGTTTTGGTTTAGCAGCAATTGGAAAGATTCTTACAGGGAATTTTCAGATCAACGTTTGTAATGAGCCCAGGTTCAGACTTACCAGACCACTGAGCTGAATAAATCAAACACTATTCCCAAGGTGAAAACCAAACAGGGAAATTTTTTGCCCAGGTCTTGCTATGGACATTTTGGGAGAGGTGGGAAACATTCAGAAGGAGGGAACAGAAAGATTTAAGGTGTGAAATCTCAGAGCCTGAGGGTTCTTGTAAAATCGGTGAGAGCTGGATGAGCCTTGCAGAAGTTTGTCTGAGACAGATGGAATGCTGTGCTGCTGATATTATTATTATTATTATTATTATTATTATTATTATTATTATTACCATCATCATTATTAATGTCCCACTTGAAGTTAATGTAATTTTTAGTTAAAGGAAATCCAAGGAAATGTGCTGGGCCATTAGTTCACTGTCTCAAGGATGACCCCAGGGATCAATAACAGAAGAATTCACTGCACCTTAGCAGACAGGGCTCTTTAATCTCACCAAGCCTGAGGGAATTTTTCCCCCTTTTTCTGCCAATGTTATCTTAGTGCAAAGGTTACAAGAACTCTTAAACTGGCAAAATTATTGCCAGTGAAGACACATGCATTTACTGCCCAGGAAAAAGACGTGCCATGTGCTTAACTTCCCAAAGCCTGTGCCCAGCCTGCTGCCTGTCTAGAAGCTGATTTTTATGGATTTTCCTGCAATCTCACAGAGAGTTTGAGCTGTTCCTGCCTTGCATAGCTCTGATGTAATGTTTGGGGTTAGGCTAAGTAGAGACTTAATTCCCTTCCTCCCAGGAGATCCTCTCACCCTTCTCACAATCCCTTGGGAATAACCTTATCTCCCTGAACTGGAGGGTGTGCTGCTGGTTTACAGTGACTCAAAGTCTCCTGCAAACCTGGCATTGGGACAGCACACCTGGAGCTGAGATCAGAGATGGTTTTTGTTTCATCCTCGAGAGTTTGCAACTTCTATCCTCAGATCACCAGGGAATGAGCCCTGGATGAACATTGGATTGACATTAGAAAAAAAACAGGGAATTGTCACAGAAATGGGCTGTTGAAGCTGTGTTTTCCCTATCTTTTTTTCCTTTCATGGACACCAGGGATGCCATTAAAGCTTCCTGTCCTGCTCCAGACTCAGTTATTTCCCAGATGTTTATGGGCACAGAAATACCTGCTCTGCATCTGCTGGGCTCCAGTGAGTTTCAAGAGGAGTTCCTCTATCAGGTCATGTCAAATCATGGAATAAAGGATGGTTTTGGCAGAAGCCTTCAGAGGGGACTGGGTAGATCTACCAACACAGCTTTACATCCTTCATTTATCATAAGGCAAGACAAACCTCTCTGGAGTACTGGGAATAACCCAAATGACATTCTCTGCCATGGCTCCTCCTCTTGGACCCTCCAGCTGTGAGGAACAGCTTTCCCCTCTGCAGAGCTGCCCCTCTGCCCCCTCACATGCACCCTTCATGGTTTTGTGGTGGGTGAAACCTTGTCCTGCTCTTGTGCTGTTTATCTGCATTTTTATGTCATGTCTCAGCCAGAAATCATCTCACACTGACCATCTGCTCTGTGTGCACACCCTGCTTTGGGCTTTTCATGCACACAGGAGCAACTTTGCAGAGAGAGGCTCTGGGACCCACCTAAGTTAATTTGAGAAAGGAAAATCTGGTTTGCAATTTCTTTCTTCCCTTCTTTTCCCTCTTTGTTTGCCCTTGACTTGCTCAGCTCCTCCGTCACCAGTTTGCTGTCTGGCCAGGGCACGCTGCCAGGAATCACTTGCCAGCCCTGAATAATAAATACCAGCTAAGTGATGGACTAATGCCAGGGTGAGCTGCTCAGAAATATTCCCCCTAGGTCCCAGATCAATAACACTTAGCTCTTGTTCTGTGATGGAAGACAAGCAAAAAAACCACATCATCTCCCCAGGAGCACAGGAGGAGCCTGCAAAGAAACCCATTTACCCCTCCTCAGGCCCCCAGGCGTCCACACGTGCTTTAAAGGCCAGAGCTCAGGTGTGAATTCCTGTCTAGAAATGCTTATCTGGGACATGATCAGCCAGGCCTGGGCTGTGGAGGGAAAAATGCCAGAGGAGAAATAGAAATTTGTTGGAATGAGGGGCTTATCTCCATGGCCAGGGCAACAGAGTGGCCATGAGCACCTTGGATGCATCCAAAACTTCCAGATGTTCTCAGAGTGCTGGGATGCGCTCAGAAAAGGGGAGAACATCCCTTTGGTTCAGCAGCTTCAGTCAAGTGATGGATGTGTCTGAGTTATCAGAGTTGGCACCACTCAGCACCCTGAGTTCTCCTGACCCTGTGAATCAGGGCATGGCACTCCAAACTGGGGCTCTGCCAGTGACAGAATTAATATGGATTTATAATAACACAGCAGCCTTCCCAAAAGAGGCTTTAGCACCTTGGCTGTGTGGTTTTCTCCTCCTCTTCCACAAGTGCAACATCTTCTTCCGACCATGGGTCTCTCTGCTTGTGCATTTTTGATGAAGCCAGCTTCACAGAGCTCCTCAGCACTGACTGAGAGTTTAATATGCCAGGCAGATCTCTGAATCTGATGGCTTTTAAATTACTCAAGTGCTGGAAAATAATACATTGCTCTTCCTGACAGGTTAATTGGAAAAGTCCCTGTTCCCCAGTCAGTGTGAGAAGCTGCTGGAAGCCCCTGGGGTGAGGGATGGATGTTGGGCAGTGACAGGAGGAGTGTGGCAGCCCAGCCCAAAATCAGAGTTTTAGGTTTTAGCACTATAATTCTCCTTTCCAGAGGGAGCATGAAGTTCTTCTAGTCCCTCTCCATAGTCTTGAGAAGACTTGTGTCCCACAGGGGAGATAAATCCTCCTCCTCTGTGTTGGTTCAAGGTTTAAATCACTTTGGTGTTGGCTGGAATTGCCTGAACCCCTGGAGTTCAAGGGGAATTTTGGGATACAGAGCAGCAGTCTCTCCAGGGATTTCTCACTTTTGGGGCAGGAGCTGGAAGCCTGTGGGAGATATCCACAAAAGGGGTGTGGTTATCAGTCACAGACTGAGGTGAATTTACAAACATTCTTCAGATATGCAAACCCAGTCACCCAAATTCTAATTTGTGCCCCAGGAAGATCTGGAGTCAGAAGCAAGACCCCTTGATCAGTGCAACTCTTGATGGGAAAGGCTGCTTCTGTCTGTGGAGCCGTGTTCAGTTGCCTAGAAAAAGATTCTGTCCTATTCTATTCTATTCTATTCTATTCTATTCTATTCTATTCTATTCTATTCTATTCTATTCTATTCTATTCTATTCTATTCTATTCTATTCCATTCCATTCCATTCTATTCTATTCCATTCCATTCCATTCCATTCCATTCCATTCTATTGGAACTCTCTAATGGATAACCAGGATATCCAAGCACCAGCACCAAGCCCTGACTGGAGACAGAGCCATTCCCCTGGAATTCCAGGAGCCAGGAGCCAGTGGAGATGTGGGTTGTATTCTCCACATGGCTGACAGGATCTCAGGCATCCATGGTGAAGGAATTGTGCCCATGCATTTCCTTTGGGTCACTTTTTCCTCACTTAATCCTTCCCATATCAGGGCTCTTCCAAAAATCTTGGAGTTTCATTGAGTACAAATATGAAGGAGAATTAGGATTTAAATTCTTGGCTGACAAATAGACCAGCAGTAGATTTGTGCAGGGACAGAGTCCCCAACAACATCAGAAAGGGGAAATTTTGCTCCTGTGGGGTTATGGTGGCAAAGTGTGAATTATTTAGCATGTCAAAAATGCCATGTTTATGTGTCACATGTGTAAAAATGACATGTTTGCCATGTTTAGGTGCTGTGGCCAAGAGCAGCAGTGATGGAGCAGAAGAACCAGTGCCTTTCCTACCCACCTGTGGATGAGCTTTCCTTTCCCTTCCCAGAGGCAAGTGAAATTATCTGCATTTATCCCTGCACCTGGAGAAGATGTCTTGTATTAAAATAAAAACCAAGGCAAAACCTGGGTAAATTCCTCTTTGGTGTAGCAGCACCCCACAGTCTGCAGATCAGGAGTACCACAGTGAGAGAAACAGTGCACAGAGAAAAGGGGAACTCAGCTACAAATGGAAATAAAGCTGCTTTTGTTAAAACCTAGCAGGACATGAATTATTCTCTTCATTTCAGACCTTTCCTGGACTGGCAGCAATGTTGTTCCTGAAAGGATTTTCTTCCACTGAAATGTCTCAGGTGGTCACAGGAGGTGAGGGCAGGGACAGGAACAGCCTCTTCTCCTTTTTTGCAGGGATTTTTTTCACCTTGTCAGCAGGCTGAGGTGAGTCCCCTGCACACATCCCCTGTCCCAGTGATTTGCATCTGTGTGGGATTGCCTGGAGATGTCACCTCAGAGCCTGCTCCCCACCAGGCACAGGGAGCAGGCAGAGAGACAGGAGGAAATATGAGCTTTATTTGTTTAACATGGAGAAGCAAGGACAGGGATTAAAAGGATTTAAGATTCAACAAAAGGTGAATGCTAAATTGACACGTGGCTGATTTAGAATAGAAGTTATCTGAGGAGGATTAGCAATGCAAGGGCACCAGCAGCACAGGGAAGGGAAATGGGTGGCAACAAGTGGATCCAGTGTCTTGTAAAGCTGCTCCAGCCTTGCACAGAAATAGGGCATTGCTAACAGCAAGTGGAGAGAGCCACCATCAGCACGGGACAGGATGGATCACATCCCTGGGGGATCTGCATGGGAGAGAAGTCACAAGGGGTCAGTGTGAGTGTGAGACACAAAAAGGAGGCAAGGTCTAAAGATCATCCAGTGCCACCCCTGCCATGGCAGGGACACCTTCCACTGTCCCAGATTGCTCCAAGTCCTTTCCAACCTGGCCTTGGACATTGCAGGGATTCAGGGACAGCCACAGCTGCTCTGAGAATTCCAGCCCAGCAGGAATTCCTTCCCAATATCCCAGCCCAATCTCCCCTTTCCCCATTCCCTGTGTCCTGTCCCTTGTCCCCAGTCCCTCTCCAGCTCTCCTGGAGCCCCTCCAGGCCCTGGAATGTTCTGGAAGCTCTCCCTGGATCCTTCCCTTCTCCAGGTGAGCACCCCCAGCTCTCCCAGCCTGGCTCCATGGCAGAGTTGCTGCATTTCCCTGAGCATCCAAGTGGCCTCCTCTGGACTTGTTCCAAGCCATCCACATCTCTTTTTATCTTGGGCTGTCCAGAGCTGGGCACAGCACTGTAGGTGGAGTCAGGAAGCCAAAGAAACCAGGAGAGGTCTGGGATGGAGAGAAGCCTCAGATGGAGAGATCATTTGGGATTCTTCTCCTCTGTTTTTCCTGGTTTTTGATCCTTCCTGCCAAGAGTGGCTGCTTTAACTTTTCCAGACCAGACTGGAGTGTGAAAGCCAAAGCCTCCCTCTCTGGGAATCACCTCTGCTGACCACAGGGTCCCAGGGTGAGGTTTTACTTCGAGCATCTTCCATGACCAAGAGACATTTCTGGTTTGTGAAGCCTTTCCTGGGGACCCTGGGATCATTGGGATCACGGCTTCCATGCCAAAGAAACACATCTGCAGGAAGGTTATTGTGCCCTGGGTATTGAGAGAGGCAGCTTTGCCCTACTCTTAACCAGCTGCCTGGAACTCAGATAACCCTGCATGGAAACCTGCTGTGCCAAGACAGGAACAAAAGAAGGAAACAGGATAAAAACAAAAAATAAGGAGCAGCAGCATCATTCAGTGTGCAGCACACAAGAATGTCCCTGTGCATCGACCTGAATTATCTTGTCATGGGCAGTTTGTTGGGTGTAAAATAACAATAATTACTATTGGAGTAAATAGATAAACTCTTCCCCACACATGAGTGTTTAATGAGCTGGTTTTCAGCTGTCTGTGGTTACTCAGGGCGCCTTCCTGCTGCTGTCACGACAGCACCAGGACAGATGAAACATTTAAATCTGTTTATTTCCCTCTCCCTCCAGCCTGCCTCTCTCCTCTGACGACACATGAACAATACACAAGACCCAAAGCTAATCCCACCCTGTCACTCTGCTCTGCTTTTCCACTCTATAGAAGCAGAGCTGGACTTGCATCCTTTGAGTTGTTTTTTTTTTTTTCTTTCCTTCCAGTGTGGCTCAGCAGGAGAAAAAAGCATCCTCCAGTTACAGAGTGATTTGAAGGTTAACACAACGACCTTCATCGGGCTCCTAAGAGGGATAATGATCTCTTGCTCTAATCAACAATGCAGACTCCTTTTGATACCAAAATAGCAACTGTTAAGTAAAGCCGATTTTTTCCCCTCTGTTTTTTTTTCCTTCTTATTTCCTTTTCTTTTTTTTTTTTATTTTTTATTCTTTGCCTTTTTCCTAACTCTGAGCAGAATCTCAGACAGCAAATTGGGAAATCCTATGAGCTTGAAATGGATGTGAGGCAGTCTTCAATTAGACTGTTGATCATGCTCCAATTCAATTAGTTAGGAGCTGATGCTAAGTTTGTTACGGGGTCCTGGGGAGGAAAGGTGCTGACCCTGTTAAGATGATCACTTGTTGGAGTGGTTCCTAAGTGGTGCTGGATATGGATATGCACACAGTGCAGCATGGAGATAATGGCAAAGCTTTCCTTTCTGGCCCTGCTCTGGAAGGGAGCTGGCCAGCTCTGGGATCTGAAGGTATTGATGTTTAATTGCCATTTATCTGTGCATATCACACACGATCTGCAATGTCAGCCACCAATGGCAAATGCAGATTAACTGCCTGTAAGTGATGGATTTAGTGACACCCTGCACCTGGATGGGTTAATGCTGTTTATCTCCATTCTCTGTGGGTACCTGACCTGTGACAGCCAATGAAGTGACACACACGTGCCCACAGGGTGATTCCATAGTGCTCTGGTGTCCTTCCATATAATTATGGGGTGTTTTTCTTTGCATAATCTGCATGGAACTGTTGTTTCTTAAAACCTTGCATTTAGAGGCTCTGCCTCTGTGAGCATTCTCCTCAGCAGGTGTGGATATTCCAGCTAACCTCTGTTACACCATGGAAGTGTCCAAGGCCAGGCTGGATGGGATTTGGAGCAGCCTGGTCCAGTGGAAAGTGTCCCTGCATGTGGCAGGGGGGTTGGAACTGGATAATCTTTAAGGACCCTTCCAACCCAAACCATTCTGTCATTCTTTGCCACTTCCAAATGAAAACTGAAAGTGTTTGTGCTGCAGGGTGTAATACAAATCACAGAGTCATAGAATATTCTGGGTTAGAAGGGACCCAGAAGGATCATCGTGTCCAACTCCTTAACTGACAGTTCCAACTGAGAGAATCTTGTTGTTTCTCTTTTATCCCAGTTCCCATAATTTGGCCAAAAAGGCAGAAAAAGTAAAATTCAGCACCACCAGGGGCAGACTGCATTCTGTATGGATCCACAGTTCTGGTGCAGGCAGCGCATGACCCCAGTGCCTTATCAGCTTGAGGTGAAATCTTCTGCTCACTCTGCTGACCATTCAGATTTCCATAATTCCCTGAGGTCCCTCAGAGCCTCATTCCCAAAGTTGTCCTTGCTCCTGGGTCACTGCTGTGTCTGCTCAGAGGGGAAGTGCTGGGAGCACTGGTGTCTGATGTGCTGTCCTTGTCCTTTAGAAAATGGATGGAAAACGTGTCAGAACTTCTTGGGGGGAAATGTCACAGTATCCACAGGGTTGGTTTTCTGCTTGGGCAATTCCTGGTCTGGGCTGCTGAGGTGAAGGACAGCTGCAGGGAGGTTTTGGCAGCCTTGTTTCCCCCTCCCTGACATGCTGGACTGGGAGATCAACACAGAACATCCAAGACTGTAGAGAGAAGACAGGATGTTCTCAATCCATGAAGTTGTGTCCTGGCTCCAAAAATGAAAATAGAAGACAGAAAAAAACATGAGGCTGGTATGTGGTGGCATTTTTGCTTCTTGTTGCCTTCTGGGAGTAAGAGGCCTGAAATTACATTTTTGTGTTTAATGTCCCTTCTATGTTTCTATTTCATCAATTTCCTTAATTTCTGAACCATTTGTATGTTCAGCAAGCACAGCATCCTAAGACAAGGAATTTCACAGGTATTTCTATGTGTGAAGCATCTCCATCCAGTTATGATGAATTTACCTTCTGATGATTCTCCTTTCTTTTGGGAGCAATCAGATCCTGCTTCCCTTCCCTTGTACCTCACACTCATCAGCAACCAAGGTAAAATGGACCAGGTCTGCAAATCCCAATCTCACCTGTGAGGAAAAGATGTTTGGTGGGATGGTGTGACCCTGTCTTGGGTTACAATACAGGGTGTGATCAAAGGTATCTGTTCTTCTATCACCATCTGTTGAGGGTGGGGCAGTGATCCTGATCTCTGTGGGAGATATTCTGCTAATGGGCATCCATTGAAACCAGCTGGGGCAGTGTTCTTTATCTCCATGGGATATCTCCTGTTCATGGCCATGGTTTATAAACCAGCTGGGGCAGTGTTCTTTATCTTTTCACAACCCATCCTTCCTCCAGCCAGTCATTTTCTGCTCATGGCCATTGAGTCCCACTGTGGCACTGATAAAATTACTGCATCCCATTGGGAGTTGCTCCAGCCAGGGGGAAGAGCCCAACATTTCTTACCAAGATAAAAACAGAGGTTTTGGGATACTAAGGGAGCCCCTTTCTCCACTGGACTCCAGAGGAAAACCGGATTTCTCCACATCCCCACTGGAGCTTTAGAGGGAAACTGCACCTTGTACAGGAGCACTGCTCCAACTGAGCCACATCTGTCACTGCAGGAGGATGCAGCCACCATGGGATGGGACTGCTGCCAACACCCTGCCTGACGGGTGTCAGGCTGTACTCTGACTGTGTCAGGGTTTGGAGTTTGTTTCTTTGTAGTGCTGTATTTCTATTTTAATTTCCCTAGTAAAGAACTGTTATTCCTAATTCCCATATCTTTGCCTGAGACGCCCTTGATTTCAAAATTATAACAATTTGGAGGGAGGGGGTTTACATTCTCCATTTCAAAAAGAGGCTCCTGCCTTTCTCAGCACACACCTGTCCTCCAAACCAGGACAGACCCCACACACCATGGTTTGCACTAAAGAAGGAGATTATGTAGGAGAAACATGGAGAACAGCACTGTGGATCTTCTGCTGGAGTGAATTTGTGCAGCTTCAGTGGAATTTGAGTTACACCCCTGGTCCATATGGGAAGCTGGTAGGAGGATGCTGCTTCTGAGCCTGGGGACAAGGCAGAGCTACCTGTACTGTGTGTGAGGAATGTGTGGTCACCATCAGAGACAGGGCTGAATGATAGATGGTGACTTGAAATGTTTAATATTCCTGCTCTGTTGAAGGATGTTTCACATTCAGATAAAAGGAGCCATAAATCTTTCCTGGCAATTGAAGCTCTGCTCTACCACTATTCCTTCTTTCCTTTTTTTTTTTTTTTTTTTTTTTTTTTAATTGAGAACTCACCTGGAAAAGGAAAAAAACAGATGAAGAAATGATGATGAATCATAGCAGCCATGCAACAGCCCAGATAAGGCACGATTTGCATTTTCATGTGATAATTTCCCTCTCTTGACGCTTTCAAATTACCTTTAAAACCACATTAATTCTGTCACCACAAACTCCACCGTGGGGAGAGAGCAGCCATGAGAATGGCAATTCAAGGGGCTCTGTTTGGCTTTTCTGGGCCTTGAATCTGGCACACAACACCTGGATTTGAGAGGACACCTGGGTGTGTTATCACACAGCCCTCGTCCCTTCCAGGGGGTAAAGCCATCGGTCTGAACGGGCTGGTTTGCTCAGCCTGGTCCAGATTAAGTTCTGGAATAACAATTTTCTTGTAATGTACCAACTGTGACACATGAGCTAGGAGAGGACTGTTTCATTTCACAAGAGCAGAGTTACCACAGTCAATAAATGCTAAAGGAAAATCAGTGTCCCTGGCTCTTATGCCCCATCCCTGGAAGTGCCCAAGGCCAGGCTGGACAGGCTTGGACCAACCTGGGATAGTGGAAGGTTAAGTCCCTGATTACAGGAGGGGTTGAAATGAGATGATCTTTCAGATCTCTTCAACCCAAACCATTCCATGATTCTACAATTCTATGATTCTTACTATGACCACTGGAGTGATTACATACTTTACTCTTTTTTCAAACAACACAGATTTTGTGCAGAAGGGAGCTGGTTAAACAGCCCTGCACTGTTTAATTCTCTCTGAGTGGTCTGAAGGGAGCCCTGCCTGTGCCATGCTCTCAGCTGGAGGTTGTCATCACCTCGTCCTTATCCCAGAGGCACCGGCTGCACCCAGCTGTCTGTGATCCTGCTCCCCAGCCTGTCACAGCCAAAGGGAGCCAGGCTGCTTTAAAAACACTTCCCAAAGTACATTCCTGCTGCTCCAGTTCCTATCAAAGGCGGGGAGTTAGGAAGGAGCACCAGCAGCACTGGGGCTGATCAGCTGGAGGAAGGTGATAAAGAGCTGCAGGTGCCTTTGGGAGTTGTAACCACTTCAAGGAGCACAGCTGGAGCTGGAAGTGAATCCTCAGCGTTCCTCTTCACTCAGCACTGCACAGCTGTAGCTAGGCTGAAGTCAGGCAGGTTTAAACCTGACAAGGAGCTGCTGGCGTTGGTGGATGAAGAAAAGGATGAAATCTGCTTTGAGAGTAGGTAACAGATTCCAGCCTGTTTGATTCCAGTTCTACAATATTTCATAAGTTCAAAAGTGTTTTTCATGGGAGAGAAAAAGGTTTAAAAATAAAGAAACAATTCTTATTGCATTATCTTTAAGGCCTCTGCATGCGTGTATGCTCTGGACAGGAAATTTTGGAAGTTAAAACAACCTGTTTCTGACCTTTCCAATGTTCTGGATAGGAGATTTTGGCAGTAAAAATAACCTTTTTTTGACCTCTTTTATACTCTGGACAGGAGATTCTGGAACTCAAAATATTCTGTTTCTGTCCTCTCCAGGACACAGCCAAAAATATTCATTGCTATTTCCCTCCTCATCCTAATAAAGAGCTGTGAATGCCCCAGGTAAGAAACTTCCTGAGATAACTGAGTGCTCCTTAAGCTGTCTTGACCCCCATAAAAACCATCCCCACCATGGTCATCCTTTTCCCTGAATAATGCATTTCCCATCTGGTCCTGCTGATGATTATACAGGCTGGCCAAGCTCATCTTTTTTATGTGCTTATCACTCACATGGCTATTGATTAAGTGCCTTCTCCTTTTCCCTTCAAAGCTGAAGGCACATCTCTACATGCTCTGAAACAAGGTAGGATCAAACTCCAGGGTGATACTTTCTAAACCCCGTGTCCATGAAATGCAATTCCCTGTGCTGGGGGAATAGGAGGCTTCCCATCAATGCTGGTGACAGATAAGTGGAGCTAACACTGGGTTCTGACCTCTCTTTTGTGCCAGGAGATAAACGCTCAGGGCTCCTGAAACCTCTCCTGTAACAGTTGCTGAGTGTAAAGGGTTGAGAATCAGCTTCAGAAATGGAGCAGTTATTTCTTATTTCACCATTAATATCAAGCTGGAGAGGTTTTCCATGAAAATGCTTCTCTTGCAGAGCAACTTCATCTAACTTTGGCATGAGAACTTTCTCTGTTGACCCTGAAGGGGTTGGAGCAAAGGCTGCCATGGGTCACTTGAAACCTGATTTAAACCTGATTTATTTACTCAGTGGGGAAAAAATGGAGAAGAAATGGCTGGGGCAAGCACATTTCAGGCTGGAGATGCCAGGGAGAGAATGGAACAGTGGCCATGAACAAAAAGAGGACAGTGCCCTGTGGGTAATGGCACTGGAAATAACACTGGATACACACCCTGGGGCATCTCTGTGCTGTCCTTTGCAGCACAACTAAAGTGATTTTAACCACTGATAGTGAAAGGTCACAGGCTTTGAGCTGACCTGGCACTGGGGGAGCTCAGGATGTCTCCAAACTTGCTGTGCCAGGAGCTGGGTGTCCCTGTGACCACCAGTGTCCCATGAATAAGGGGCTTGTGCCTGAGCTCAGCCCTGGGGACACCCCCATGGCCACTGCCCTGCCAAAAAAAAATTCAGGGTGATGATGGCTTTTAATCCCCTGTCCTCCTCCTCCATGGAGAAGCAATGGATCTGTCCCCTTTGGGATGAAGAGGAACACTGGCAGGGTGAGCAGGACACCAGAGCTGGGGGATGGAAGCAATGTCTCTGTACAGCAGTTTTAACAGCATCATTAATGAAATTTTATTGTACTAATTGGATAACTTGAACTATTAGACTGTTAAAACACTTATTGCTTTAGGAATAAATGTTTAGCTCGGATAGATGGTCTTCCCTTTGTCCCATAACAGGATTTTGACAGCATTGCTAAGCCCTTTTATCACTCCTGGAGAGAAACGTGCCCTGCTGCTGCTCAGAGCATCTCGTCTGGAGACAGAGCTGTCGAAACCAGAGCAGACAAATCTCATCTGGAAGTACCCATCTCTCTCCCCTGATTATAAAGAGCATCCAGACAGCCTCAGAGGGTGATGCTTGCACTGAAGTAGGAGAGGGTAGGTGAGATAAATCCCTGGCTGGGTGAATAAATTTTCAATTTGACTTCAGGAGAATGTGGGAAGCCTTCCCTGATGGAAGTGTCATTAAATCCAGCGTGTTGGAGTGCAGATAGTCCCTGCTCCTCATTGTTCCCCTGACCTCAAACACCACAGAAAATATCTGTGTGCACCTTAGGGGACTCTGATGGCAGCCTAGCAATGGCCACCCATGTTTTTAGGAAAGAGAAACAAGCTGGAGAGAGATTTTAAGATTAAATTTCCTCTAGTGAAGAAATCCAGAACCATATGCCACGCCCCTGATGGAGTAATTTAATAAAACAATTCTCTTGCTGTGGGGAGCAGACTAAAATCATCTGTGGATCTTTTAAGAGAGAAAGGTCTAAAACCTGGTTTTCCTTTTCCTTTTTGTTTTCCTGGAAATTTCTGTGAAATGAGTGGATCATTTGTCAAAACCAGCAATCCCTCCTCAGCAGACACACCCTGCCTTCATCTCACAACCAAAGACTCTGGAAACCACCAGGAAAGGTGTTTTAGAGAGTAAAAGGAGGTATCTAAAATAGCAGATAATAAAGAGAATCACAGATTTTATTCTGAATATTACTGAGAAGTTGAAGCCTCTTCCCAAATGAGTGGAGCAATGGTAAAGTGAAAAACGAAATGCTGAGTTTGGTTTCTCCATAACTAAAATGTGGGAGATGCTGTGACAGGATGTCAAAAATATCATTAATTTAGGTCTCAGAGGAGGATTAGGCTGTGAAGGAGATAAAGAGTGGAAATTTCTGTAGGTTGGACGGGCATGAGGGGCAGAACCATCACGGCTCCTGCTGGGTTGAGGGAAAAACCTTTTGCTTGGGAAATTGTTCCTCCTTGAGACTTTTTGGGCTGCCTTTGAAAGCAGCTGGAGGGTGCAGCTATTGGATGTAGATACAATTTCAATATCAACCACTGTGAGAAGCCCCCCAGCCTGGCAAATTTTACATTCCTCAAATATTCCCAATAGCTGTTATTTTAAAGGGCGAGCAAGAAAAGGAGGCACGTTCACAGATCGATGCTGCAGAAAGAAATCCTGCAGAATTAGCAGAAAGAGAAAAGGGAGTTTCCATGACAACCACCTTCAACCAGCACCACCAGTGAGTGCAGGGTGTGAAAACACAGAGAGAAGAGGTAGTTTGGGGTGCAGCTCCCTGGGTGTGTTTGGGGAGTGGGCATCTCCCTTGGGAAAGGACCAGGAGAGCTCCAGAGAACAAAACAGATCAACAAAGGAAGTGTAGGAGCGATGGAAGGCAGGATGGTCAGGACAGACAGAGAGATCTCTACAGCCAGGTCTTGGAACTTGTGTTTATTGTAAAAGGGTGTGGGTGAAAGGGCCCTGCCTGGAGATGCTTGGAGCAGGGCAGGGAGAGAGTGAGGGGTAAGAGAGCAAGGGGTAAGAGGAAAAGCTCAGACAGCAAGGTTCCCATTACAATACAATAAATCTTCTGTGTTGAATATTCTCATTTTCACTAACCACTCTAATACAAGATACAAATCCTATAGCATTTACATACAGCTTATAAGAATCATTACATTACCATACTGTGTTACACTTTAAACCCTAAAAACTTCTCTTTGGACCCCTTCTGCCAAGCCAGCAGGGTCTTCTCTGACCTTTGGACCTGTCTGCAAGCAGAGGGAATTGTTCAATCCAAAGGGGATTACTTTCAGCTGGCCATTCTATTGTTTTCTAGTTATTTAGTAACTAAGGTTTGGTATCTCAAAGATGGCTTTCATTTCAATCTCACTTATGGTTTCCATACTCTCAAAATCTTTTGCCAGGCAATCATATTTATAAAGTTTTCCTGTTTCATCCTCTCCAACAGGGAAGGTCTGAACAGCTCTTGGGAGTTGCCATGACTTGGAGAACCTGGGTTTGTGTCTGGTGAGGCTCTGCAGGACAGTGTGTGGGGCTGTGGTGCTCTGCTCCAGAGGCCATGGAGAAATCCATGGGGAAAGCTCTCAATTCTGCACCATGCTGGGTGATCCAGCACCCATCCCCATACTCAGCACCACAGGGAATCTGTCCCAGCATCATCCTGCACCCTAAATTCCACCATGCTGCGTGATCCAGCACCTATCCTCACATTCAGCACCCCAGGGAATCTGTCCCAGCACCATCCTGCACCCTAAATTCTGCACCATGCTGGGTGATCCAGCACCCATCCCCACATTCAGCATCCCAGGGAACCTGTCCCAGCATCATCCTGCACCCTAAATTCCATCATGCTGGGTGATCCAGTGCCCATCACCATGCTCAGCACTCCAGAGAACCTGTCCCAGCATCATCCTGCACCCTAAATTCCACCATGCTGATTCTGCACCATGCTGGGTGATCCAGTGCCCATCCCCATGCTCAGCACCCCAGGGAACCTGTCCCAGCACCATCCTGCACCCTAAATTCCACCATGCTGGGTGATCCAGCACCCATCCCCATGTTCAGCACCCCAGGGAACCTGTCCCAGCACCATCCTGCACCCTAAATTCTGCACCATGCTGGGTGATCCAGCACCCATCCCCATACTCAGCACCACAGGGAACCTGTCCCAGCACCATCCTGCACCCTAAATTCTGCACCATGCTGGGTGATCCAGCACCCATCCCCATGCTCAGCACCCCAGGGAACCTGTCCCAGCATCATCCTGCACCCTAAATTCCACCACGCTGGGTGATCCAGTGCCCATCCCCACATTCAGCACCTCAGGGAACCTGTCCCAGCACCATCCTGCACCCTAAATTCTGCACCATGCTGGGTGATCCAGCACCCATCCCCACATTCAGCACCTCAGGGAACCTGTCCCAGCATCATCCTGCACCCTAAATTGCACCATGCTGGGTGATCCAGCACCTATCCTCACATTCAGCACCCCAGGGAACCTGTCCCAGCACCATCCTGCACCCAGCACGGTGATCCCAGCCAGATCCAGCCCTAAAAATGCCCAAAGTGCTTCCATGGCCAAGTGGCCACTCCCTGATCACCCTGAGAGGGGCTGGTGTGAAACTCCTGCCTTCTCTCTGGGAACAGACTGCACAACCTCAGCCTCTTGATGAGCACCATCCAAAGGGATTTCCATCAAAATCATTCCCAGGGGTTAATAAATAGACAGCAATACCTGCAGGGCTGGAGTCAATAATTTCCAGTGTGTTGTTGCAATGTCATTGTTTTACTGCCACATAAACACATATATTAGAGGGGGGAGAATCGGCAGCTGTAAGTAATACAGAGAGGTTTGTATAAAAATGAATTATGCAAATATGATCTCCCTTTCCTTGTGAGCACAATAATAAAAATGTAAAATAAATCTTAATAGCGTGTCTCGGACTTAAAATGCTAAGGGGTAAGAGGGGACGGGGGGAGGGTCAATGCTTGTTGTTTATTATTGAATTCAGTGCTGAATCCAACATGCCTAATGTTCTTGGAGAAATTGAAACATCTAATGTCAAATAAGATCTCCATGGTCTAATTCTTCATTCAGAGCCCTGGGGATAATGTATCCGACGTGACAATCCAATAAGCTTTCACATCTTCATCCATTTGTTTTCAGGGAGCCCTCACACCTCTGCATAAAAAGTAAAAAATATCTTTAAAAAGTCATTATTTCTTACACTGTAATAAATTTCACCAGAGAAATAGGCGTAATTTAAGAAAGGGGAGGGATAAAAAAGGGAAGGGAGGCTGGGTGACAGATTGTCCACAATTTTAACACACAGCATTCAAGCTATCATCTATCTATCTATCTGTCTATCTCCATATCTGTCTGTCTGTCTATCCACCTATCCATCTTTATTATCCTGGTGACTTCCATCCCATCTTGAGTGAAGGTTGTAGGACTGGTGAAATTTCCCCTGATCAATCACTGCCTCTCCTCAGCTCCGAGGTTTGGCAGGGAGGGCCTGAGCCAAAATGAGAAGACAGAGGAGCAAAGGCAGCAATTCCTGCTGTGGGCAGTGCAGTCCCACCATGGAATCAGCAGGAGAGGAATTCTCTCCTCAGGAATCACTCAATTATCCAGAGGCACAGTGGGTGCATCCTTCAGAGGGAACAAACAGGGTAAAAGGGAGGCAGCAGGGAAATCAGGCTGATGTGAGATGAATACCCCCTGTTTGGTATTAAATTATCCAGATGAAGAAGGGTGTATGGGAGGGACTGGAAGCAGGATGCTGGTGTGAAGAGGGATGCAGGATGCTGCATCTGCTGACCCTAATCTGGGATCTGCCCTGAGTATCAGACTCCTTTCAACTCTCCCAGCCAGGCACAGGATGCAGAACACGAAGGCAGAAATAGTTTTGAGAGACTTGCAAAAACTCCTTTATTCTCTGATGAGGTATTGTGTCACATTTGGTGACAGCAGCATCCCAGGGCTCCGATGGCAGCCTGCGCTCCCAGATGGGAATGAATGTTAATGACTGGTGAAAGCAGCCGAGATCTGAGCAGAACCCGAGCCTCCCTTGGGAGTGGCATTTGGTGCTGTCCCACCGAGCCCAGATCAGCCCTATTCATCTCTTTTTCCTGCCGAGGATTTTTGCCACTTTTGTCGCTGTAATTTGCATTATTATCTGCCAGGTAGGAGTCGGGGCTGCAGGGTTCTGCTGCCGGCTTTATCTGCATTCCCTGCTAATGGGGAGGACGGGAAATTAGAGGAGGACCTCTCATCTGTCACAGCGCTTTAAGGCTGGGACTAAGCTCTGCTATCAGAGCTGCTCCACAGCAGCACAGACACATCAAGGTAAACAGCAGTGGCTCTGTTGCCTTTGGCCAGCACGCAGATCAGTCTGTTCCTTGGCACATTAACAAAGTGTTAATTGTTCTTTTCAGATGTGCTCTCCCTGCCAAACGCAGGAGTAATCCTGACACTGCCTGGCATCCTGGGCTTTGGGGCTTAGGTCAGGCTGGAGCAGGGGTTGTGGAACAATGAGCCAGCATTAGGCTTTCATTTGGAAACCCAAAGCTCTGCAAAGCCCCAGGGCTCAGGGATGTTGTAGCCAGCTTTGAAACAGAGGTGAGGCTTACTGAGAAGTTTATTAAAAAATGAAGAAGTCGAGGATGAACCCGTGGCCTCTGGTCTGCAGTGGATCTGGCCAGAGATTTCAAACGGAGGCTTTGGATAAATGAAAAGAAAAGGCAGTTTGTATAAAATGAGGTAGAACAGGATCATGTTTTCAGTCAACTTCATTTGCAGCAGCAATGGGAGTAAATTTCAGGCTTTCTGAGGAGTCCTGAGGCTCAGTCCAGGACCAATCTGTGTCCAAAGTCCAGGAAGGCAACGTGGGCTAAAGTTCAACTTTCACAAGGAAACCAAGATTGCTTTCTCAGGCCTTAAATGAGGTTTCAAACAGGTCCCAGAGCATCATGTGCTCCATGCAGCACCCCGAGCCAGTGGTTATTCACATTTAGGGGTAAATTCTGTGGATTGCAGAAGACTAAATAGGGGAATTATTACAGTGGAATGTGATCACTGTGTGATTTTCCCAAATAAATCTGTATCTGTCTCCTGGTGAGCTGTGGGTTGTATGGGCTGGAAGTGTTTGTTCAGCTCCTGGGGGGAAATGGGGAGCACATCTCTGATACAGGGCTGCTCTGTTTTGCTGTCAGCAAAGGATGAGTGTTCCTCAGGTATTTCCACATTCCCTGGCCTCCAAAACCACGTGGAAACCATGGCAGGAGAAGGTGAGCAAAGAGCACAAGCCAGGTGAAAGGGAGATGTTGTGTTGTGTTCCTTGTTCCAAAAGAACAGAGCAAAATGATTCCCCTGAGGAAGACTTTGCCATGAGGTTTTCTGGGTTTGGTTTTGGTTTGTTTTTCTTTTCCTGGGAGAAGAGGAAATCCCAGTTTGGACTCTTATTTTCCCTCCCCAGGACGCTGTCTGTTTTTCAGCAGCCCCACAGATCCCTGTTTTACAGAAACGAGCCCAGACACATCACTGAGGTGTCTGTCTCAGCTCTCCTTCAGATCAGGGGCTGTCAGGGAGTGTTTCTGAAGCAGGAAAGGTGGGAATTACCTTTGGCTTTGGCTGCCCTCCCTCAGAACACTTTGTCAGGTCCCCAGTGTGATGTGCACAAGCTGAGCCCATCCATAACAGCAGAATAACTCCCCCTAAGACTCTTCACCCAGAAAGTCCAAAACAACTTACAATTTTCTCTTTACACCTGTAGCTTTCACTGCTTCACTCTGTATTTTGCAGGTGATTGAGAACCCGGAGGACAACGGAAAATAGCCATATAGACTGAAAATAAAGCTTTTCTGGGCCAGAATGACAACCTCATGATGCACAGAAGAAAAATTGATAGAGTTCAACTGAGTGGTGTTGCCATTTTCCAATCTCAACAAAAAAATCACAATGCAATGAGATCTGGATTTCTGGGATTATTTCCTCTAGTCCAGGAATCTCTGGTGTTATATCTTCCACTGAGTCAAAAAATGAGTTCTTTGTCCCAGTTAAACAAAGCTGGAACTTGGAAGAAAGAGCAATTTCCCCTCATCTGCACTGCATGGACAGAAAGAGACAAGAGAAAGAGAAAGACAAAGAGACAAGAGGCAGGAGAAAGAAACAAGACAGAGAGTCACTGGAAGAGGAAATAATTTCCAGGCAAAGAAAACATTTCAACTTTGCAAAGCACATTCATGTGTATGTATGGATTTCCATCATTTGCACATAATTTAGCAAAAGCAGGAGTGAAATACAGTGGAAAGTTTCAAACTGTAACAGAGCCATAATTTTCCTCTGAATTATGACTGAGTAGTTATTATTTGTTCAGGAAGACTTTCTTTCTTTCTTCTTTTTTTTTCCCCCTTCTCCTTTAACATCTCATTAATGTTAATGCAACCCCAGCTCGATAAAAATGGGAAGATAGGGCAATAGCAGTTTGGCAAATTTATTTTTTGAGAGCAGTATCTTTGGTCTGTGTAAATGATTTTGCTCCACAGCTGTGCAAAAATGAGCATCTCTGGGTCCCATTAACCCAAAGTGAAAGGATCTGGAAGTGAAGCAGGTTTTTCACTTTGTTTCTTACTTCCACTGAGACTGAAAGGTGAGTTCCAACCTGGTGGAGCCATCAGAGGGAAAATGAAGCTGGAAAAAGGGAGGGCAATGGTGCTGGGGGGGATCCAGGGTAAAAGTGACTCTAGGGCTCCATGGGAAGGGCTCTGCTCTTTGCCTCTGTTTAAACACCAGTTCTGCACTGTGCCTGTGCCTGTCCTAGAGCCAGGCTCACCTGGCTGTTCCCATGGACACAGAACAAGCTTCCTGCCCCTCTCAGGACTGCTGACACTCTTGGTCCCCATGGAGTGAGAATCCATGCAAAAAACATCATGGCCTCTGTTTGGGTCATTTTTTTTTCTGCTTCTTCTCATGGAAATCCCATGTGGGGTGAAGATGTGGAGTCAGACAAGGCATGGATGAAACTGAGCCTGGGCAGTCAGGCTTGTTCCCAGTGTGCTACACTGGACCTGGGGTTCCATGGATGGTGCCTGGAGGAGCTTCCATCTTTCCTTCTGTGGGCTGGGCTTTTCCAGCTGCGGATCTCCAGGGAGTATCTGCTTTTCTTCCAGGGCTGAGCATGTTCCAGGTCTCAGAGTTCACCCTCCTGTGAGTTCAGGTGGGTCAGAACAGCCTGGAAGGTCAGGGAAGTACTGAACAGATACAACTCAAGCAAACTCAGAAATTTCTGCCTAAAGCTTCAAGCTAGATCTTTCAAATCCTTCAAACCCATCACAGCAAAACTTCCTAGAGGCAGAAGATGGTGGATAGATTATTTTCCTTCTTTTTCTCCATGCAAAAATAGGACTTTATTCTATTTATCCAAACTCTTGGAGGAGAAAGACTTCCTGGGGGTGATTCAACCATCACTAGCAGCAAGCCCTGCTTTCCACTCTCCCCCTTACAAGCCTGTCCTGGTTTACAGCTGTAAAAAGACATTCAAACCTGGTTGTATGATAATGAACCCACAACTTCACACATGTCTGGTGCAGATCCCTCTGTCTGAATCAGCCCTTTACAGCCAGTGGGAAGGGATGGATACCCAGAGGTCCAGTTTCTCTTCCCTAAGAATCACAGAATAATTCAGGATGTAAAAGACCTTAAGAGGTCAGCAGTCCACCAGCATCCCAGACACAGTGCCAGGTGAATTTGGTTCCCTAAAGGACTCACCCAGCCAGGCTCAGAATCATCCATGGATTTGGAGCCTGCAGAGACTTTGGGCCCCTGCCCTGATTTTTATCTGTTGGCCTGAGGACCAAAGGAACAAACAAAGAAACACCTCAGTGCTGACTTTGTCTTTGAAGTAGGTGCAACATCAGCCATTTCTGACTTGGTTTGATAAAGATGTCTTGTTCTGTGGAGCTGGGGTTTGGAACACATCCATGCAGGGCTGCCTGGCAGGGAACAAGACACCCAGCACATCCATTGGCTGCCCAGTGTCAGACAGGACACCCCAGTGACACAATGCCTGCAAGAAGGCAGCTGAACCAATTACCAAAACGCAACCAAACCATTCTTTATCCTTCATATAAGAGGAACTGAAATGGCCTGGAATGTGCAAACAGTAGAAGTCCTGTTCCGTAAGTTCTGTTACATCATCTGGACATTGGCAGATGGAAGCCCCCATCTTGTTTTTCCATTTTTTTTCCCCATTCTTTGTGTCCTCCATCAGGACTACACCATCATCTCCTGTATCAGTAGCTCATCCAGCTGCTCCTCTCCACTTCTTGGGGAAACCAGTTACTGTTCTCTTTAATAAAAATGTGGGGAAAGAATTAAAAAGGGCAATGAAAGGTAGAAAGCTAACAATTATCTTTTTCAATCAACATTCATATGAAAGGTCTCTAATAATAATAGCACTTAACACTCTTGAGCTCCAAAGTGCTTTTCAGACATTAACTAATGAATCAAGGAATCAGGGAGGGAAGGCAAGTAGCTCATCCATCTTGAGCTTTCCAACTGTCACGGGATTCAGACCAGGCTACTGCAACTGCAGGAGCAGGAGAAGCCAGAGGTGAAGGCACAGGAGTGTCATCATAGTCCTGGGATCTTTGAACACAGGATTCAGAGTCCAGTTTGGGGATCAGGAGTTCTCCATTTCATTTGAAGGTGTCCTGGTTTGAGGACAGGTGTCTGCTAAGAAAGGCAGGAGCTTCTCTTTGAAATGGAGAATGGAAACCCCCTCCCTCCACATTATTATCATTTTGAAATCAAGGGGCTCTCAGGCAAAGATATGGGAATAGGAATAACAGTTCTGTACTAGGGAAATTAAAATAGAAATACAGCACTACAAAGAACAAACCCCAAACCCTGACACAGTCAGAGTACAACCTGACACCCGTCAGGCAGGGTGTTGGCAGCAGTCCCATTCCATGGTGGCTGCATCCTCCTGCAGTGACAGATGTGGCTCAGTTGGAGCAGTGCTCCTGTACAAGGTGCAGTTTGCTCTGAAGCTCCAGGGATGATGTGGAAGGGTCTGGTTTTCCTCTGGGATCCAGTGGGAAAGGCTGCTCTGATGTTCCAAATCTCAGATTTTATCTGGGTAGGAAATGCTGGGCTCTTCCCCTGGGTGGAGCATCTCCCCATGGGATGATGGAATTTTATCAGCCATGCCCTGGGACTCAGTGGCCATGAACAGGAGAGATCTCCTGGAGGGAGGATGGGCTGGGAAAAGATAAAGAACTCTGCCCCAGCTGGTTTAACAGCTGGCCCATTAACAGGAGATATCTCCCATGGAGATGAGGATCACTGCCCCAGCTGGTTTAACAGAATCCACACTGCTGGTCACATCCTGGATTGCAACCCAAGACAGAAGGAAAAGGCAGCTGGACTCCACAAGGCACAGCTGTCAAATGTCCAGCCCAGTGCACATCTGTCCCTGCTGACAGGGCTGTTTTGGGGTCTCTGCAGCTGCCTGGAACTGGAACTAGGTCTGACTGCACCTGTGAAACTCCACTGCAGTCCTGAGCTTAGGCTCAGCCTGGTTGAGAGAATTTACAATCTACACAGACAAGGTCTAATAGAGGGAGAATTCACCCAGCAAGGGACTTCCTCAGTCACTGGAAATTAGGGCTGTAAAGGGGTGGAAAGACAGCAAGGCAGGGTCATTTCCACCTATTTAATTCCTGACAAATGTATTTCTTCAGCCTCTGAGGATGGCAGCCCTACCACTGCCACCAGCTCCTTGCCAACCTCTCTAATCACACCAATGCCACCAAGGCAGTTTCTTATCCTGAACCATTCTTCAAAACAAGTTTCTTGCTTTACCCACTGATGAGATTCTTTCCTCTCATGTCAGACAAATCCTTCTCTAGAGCAGTAAAATTTTACTAAATCCTACCTGACCCCATCTCCCTTATTGTCTCACCTCAAGGAGCACCTTTACTTCAGGTTTCCCAAACCTGTATTTTTAATAAAAATCTGTGGCAGCAACAGGAAGAAATCCCATTCTCCTGCTTTTAAGTTCTCATGATGAGTCTTTAATCCTTCTGCTTCACAGTTGTGGACAGAGAGGAGTTTGACACATCTTAAACATAAAATTTCCATTCTTAGGGAGAAACATTACTTACTCTTCAATAGAGAAGGAAATAGAAAAGGGAAAAGAGAAAGGAAAAAGGAGACATAAAAGGGGAAGGGGAAAGGAAAGGGAAAGGGAAAGGGAAAGGGAAAGGAAAGGAAAGGAAAGGAAAGGAAAGGAAAGGAAAGGAAAGGAAAGGAAAGGAAAGGAAAGGAAAGGAAAGGAAAGGAAAGGAAAGGAAAGGAAAGGAAAGGAAAGGAAAGGAAAGGAAAGGAAAGGAAAGGAAAGGAAAGGAAAGGAAAGGAAAGGAAAGGAAAGGAAAGGAAAGGAAAGGAAAGGAAAGGAAAGGAAAGGAAAGGAAAGGAAAGGAAAGGAAAGGAAAGGAAAGGAAAGGAAAGGAAAGGAAAAAGAACCACTTTTTAAATTACTGCTTTAAGAAAGTATTTCCCCATGGATAGATATTTTACAAGGACTGGATCCAAAGTTTAACCACAAATTCTGTTCAAGAGGATGAAACAGGCAGAAACCCCCAATTTCAACACTCCCATGGTTTTGCATTTCATATTTGGTGGGAAACAACCAAACCAGAGCAGGGCCCATAGGTTTGCCTTGATTTTGGGGGGGGGAAATATTGAAGGTGTGAGGCAAAATCCCAAGCAAAGTCCAGCTGTTAACTCTGCCATATGGAAGGGAAATTTGGCACTTGGGGAAGATGGAAATGGGAAAATAAGGGACTGAGCCCTTTTAAAAGTGAAGGAAAGAAGGGAAGAGAACCCACTTTATATCCTGATGAGGATAAAGCTGAGAAATTATAAACCCTTTAAAACAGCCTTTAGTTCACAGCATAATTGGATTTCATGTTTTGGCAGCAAGATGTGATTATTCCTTCCCAAATAAAACATTCTTCCTGTGAATGATGACCGTGTAGAATTACCATGGCTAAGGAGTTTAGTGAGGAAGATGCTTTGCTCATCTTCCATTTCTTTCCCACCAGGATCTCAAAGCACTTTGCATGTGGTGATAGCAAATATTTCTGCTCAGTCTCTGCTGACATTCCCACTTTGCTGATGGAACAGGGAACATCATTTAAGGATATCCTGAAGTTTGCACAACAGCTCAGAGAACCACAATCACTGATGTTCCTGCCTCCAAAATGACTTAAATATTCTCTAATTGATGAGAAATCCAACTGCATTGGAATAATTTGTTTAATTAATATTAAGTTTCTGTTACAGACCTTATTTCTACTCTTCTTTCTTTGTGGAGAGGACACAGCAGGACAAGGACATTTCCCACTATGTCCCAGTGCACACAGGACATTTTTGTTTAGTTCTTTCTGGACCCCACAACTCAGAGCTTGCAATGCCCATGGTTTATTAAACACGGTGCATCTGCAGGAGAAATTTCATATTCTCGCCCTTGCCATCACATTTTCCCTTTTCATATTCTCTTGTTGGCTTGTCTCTGAAAAATCATCCTGGGATTCTGCTGGATTGACTCCAAATGCTGCCATTCACAGACATGTGGAGAGATAAGGAAATGCACAACTCGCTGAACTCAATCATAAACATTATCTCAGACAACAATAACTGCAGGCAAGGGGCCAAGATGTGCTATGGTCAGAGTTATGCTCCAAAACAGAGTAGGGATTGTTAAGCACCACAATAATTAGAACAAATTGAACAAATTATTTCTCTTGGCCAAAATAGTGGTGGTTTGGTTTTGGTTTTGTTTAAATTTTCAAAAGCTGCATGGAAACCATGCAAAAATGGATGTGAGAGTGGAGAGCTCCTGTAAAATGTTAAAAAGACTAAGAAAGAGAAAGTAGCACTTTAGTACTAATCAGCCTGGGTTTGGACATGGAATTATAGGATATTCTGAGTTGGAAGGGACCCACAAGGATCATCAAGTCGAGTCTAGAGTGAATGGACCACAAGGATCATCAAGTTGAGTCTAGAGTGAATAGTCCACAAGGATCTAACCCACAATCCTGGCATTACCAGCACCATGCTCCAACAGCTGAGCTGATCTCAGGGTCCACGTCAGACAGGTTAGACTCTTGATTTTACAAGAGTAAAATCTGCTTTTTTGGGTTTAATAACCCACACATGGTTACTAAGCTTGCTTAGCCAGGAGAAGAAAGTGGTTTTACAAGTTAGGAAGCTGATAAAAGGATTATTCTGTGGATTCTGCATGAGTCCTAGTGAACAGGCAGAGCTTTCCCTGTTGGGGTTTGGGTCTGCATCAGTCCTGTGCTCTGTAAGTCTCTGCAGCCAAGTCTCCACGGCATGACCAAGCCATTTCTCCAGGTGTGCAATGCACACAGCCTCAAACTTCCCTGACAGTGCTCTCCCTTGAAATTCTCTTTTTCAGCCCTGACCACCTTTCCCAGCAGGGGTGGAACGTGGCAGCTCATGTCAGAAAGTGGAGGGGAAAGAGCTGTAACCCTTCATAAAGCTCACAGTCCTGTTCCTGAACCCAAACAACCCAGCCTGGAGCTGCAATTTCACCGGGGGCAAGGCGATATAAAGTAGCTCAAAGCAGAAAAAGGGAATGCAGAGACAGAAATACACCCAGGCAGAGCATAAAGCATCAAGGCAAAATGAGGGTCATATAAAACCTTAAGTCACACAGGAACAAACTTGAACGGTGGTGCTCATTGTCTAAATGAGAAAAACACAGCGGAAAGCAAGAAATAAAAAGAATAGTCTCAGTAATTGAAATTTCAGGAGAACACAAAGAAGCAGGCTGTGATTTACCTTGGGTAAACATCCTCTCTGATACAAATCACCCCTGTGACAAACATCTTGTAAACTTTATGGGCAGCAGCTCAGCAGTGAGAATACACGGCTGTGGGAGAGGGAGAAATCTCAACATTTGTTTTTCCTCCCAATCCCAAGCAGGGGTTACAGGATGGATGGGGAGGATGGGGTGGAGCTGGCCCATCCCTGCATCCCTGCATCCTTGCAGATCCCTGGAGTGCTGAACAGCACAGGGGAGGTGAGTGGCAGCTCTGGGTGCCAGCAGGTGAGTGGGATGCTCAGGAGGAGAGGATTTTCTGTCCACTTGGAGCACCTGGCACAACTTTGGTCACTCCTGGTGCTGATTGTTGTGGCTGTTGGGTGTGTGCCAGGCAAGAGCTAGAGGAGAAAGGAAAACTGAGTCCCTTTGCATGGAATAGAATCATGGAATGTTTTGGTTTGGAAGGGATCTTGAAGATCAGCTTATTCCAAGCTCTCTGCCATGGGCAGGGACATTCTGCTGCTCAGAGCCCCATCCAGCCCAGCCTTGAACACTTCATATTTAACTCACTTTTCTAGGGAGTCTGATGGCCTCAGAAAAGAAACTTCAAGGGAAGGTGCTCCAGGCAAGCTTGACCCTGAGCTTTGCACACAGAATGCAAAGAATCCTTCTCTTTTCCATCTGCACACAGGGGATGGAGTAATGCAGTTTTCCTCCCAGAGATTTGGAGGCTCCCAGTCACTCCTCTTTTTCTGTGGGAAAGGGGTTACAGCCATCACAACTGGACCTGGAAAAACCCAGCGAGATGAGCAATTCCACCACAGGCTTTGAGCTTTTGGGTGTCTTGGTCCCATCCATTTCTAAGGAAATTTTCTTTATATGATCTTTAGAAATTTAGAAAAAGGAATTTTCAGGAGAGCTAGAATGGTGAGGTGAACTTCTTTGAGTGAACTTTCTTCCTGTGCCATAAAAGATGTTGTATAGAAGGTGCTGTGTGTTTGTGAGAGCTGGGTTTGGGATGGGATGGGATGGGATAATGGGATGGGATCCATGGGGTGGGATCCATGGGATGGGATCCATGGGATGGGATGGGATCCATGGGATGGGATGGGATGGGATCCATGGGATGGGATGGGATGGGATGGGATGGGATGGGATGGGATGGGATGGGATGGGATGGGATGGGATGGGATGGGATGGGATGGGATGGGATGGGATGGGATCCATGGGATGGGATGGGATGGGATCCATGGGATGGGATGGGATCCATGGGATGGGATGGGATGGGATGGGATGGGATCCATGAGATGGGATGGGATGGGATCCATGGGATGGGATGGGATCCATGGGATGGGATGGGAACCCACAAGGATGTTCAGGTGTCAAGTGTGCAAGGCCAAGTGCATCGGTGAGATTTCCTAGAGATGGGAGCTGAAAGGACCAGGAGGGTTTGTGTGTGATGGGGAAAAAGCTTTCCTTGCAGTTTCTGCTGGGATGAAGGCTGCCTGGCGAACAGGGTGCTGACCAGAGTCAAGAGTTTGAAAAATCAAAGAAAAAGGTCACAATCAAGAGTTTGAAGTAGACAAATCTGGGAAGTGAGTCTTGCTGTTCCCTTTTCACAGGTGGTGAGTAAGAGGTGAAAAACTCTTTGTGCTTCTTCCCAGTTCTCATTCTTACTCTTGGATTGTCTTCCTTCAGGTTGCTGCTGCTTTTGTGAAATACCCACCAGTCCTGAAAGGAAAGGTGATATTCCAGGATTTCTGGGGGATGAGTTAAAGCTTGAGACAGCAGCGCTGGCTCTGGGGAGGCCCCACTGTCACCTCCTGCTCCCTCTCTCACAGGTGTTTGAGACCTGCATTTGGCCTGGACAGGGTTCAGACATTTTTCAAGGGCCAGCAGTGCCACAAGTTTTAATCATTTTTTGGGCTTGGTTCCAGGACTCACATCATTTCCCAGAGAATTCCCAGTCTCTTGTTTTCCTGTCTGGTTTTTCAAGAGGTGCATAACACCAAGCTCAGGAGTGGCCCTAATTCACCTCTCTCACATTTCAGAGAAAAGTCTTTGCCTCTTCTTTCTCCTCTGTCCAGCAAGGTCATGCAGAGACACTGCAGATTTCCCCCTCTGCAGATTTCCCACATCACCAGCTCTTTATCCTCTGCTCTGAGAGGACAGATGATTTGATCAGGAAAGCTATTTTCCTGCAATGTAGATTATAATGGAAATCTGGAGAACAGCCCTGACTCCGAGTCTCCGCAGCTTTATCCTTTTAAAAGCACAAGCCAATTAACCTCAGCCTGCAGGGAAAGAGCCCCTCTGTTAGAGGCTGGGGCTTGGAAAATGAGACGTAGGGGATTTAAATTCACAAGGCTCTGAAACTACAGCCCAGGCACAGAGCACTCCCCACGCCTGCACAAACCTCCCCAGTGATGCCACACACGTGGACATGGGGCTCTGCATGCTGGGGTCCATGCCAGGGTCTCTGAAGCCCCCCAGGATGTTGTTCCACTTCCCTCAGGCTGCTGTGGGGCTTGAAGGGTCAGGGTTAAGGACCTGAATTCCTGGGGACAGGGATATAATTCGTATCAAAGTGGTTTGTGGAGGATGGTGTCAAGAGCTGTCTCACCTGGAGATGTTTGAGGAGGACAAAATCCAGCCCAAGGCTCAGGATCAATAAAGAAATCCCAGCAATGGTGTTCTCACCTTGGGAAATGAGGGGCACAAAGACTAATTAGCTCCTAAGGGTTACACCACCAGGAAAGAGCTCATCCTGAAACAGAAGAGATGCTCGTTCCTGCAAACTCCTGTTTCCTCCCCATTTCAGGAGCTGTCATTGGCACCTGAAGGCTGGCTGAGCCAAACCTGAGTGTCACAGGTTGGAAAAACTCCCTAAAATCACTGACTCCAACCATTAAACAGCACTGCCAAGGCCACCCCTGAACCATGTCCCTAGGGCCACATGCACATCTTTTCTGAGCCCTTCCAGGGCTGGTGGTTCCACCACTTCCCTGGGCAGCCTGTTCCAATGCCTGCTCACCCTTTCAGTGAGGAATTTTCCCTAATATCCAGTCTCAACCTTACTGGTGCAGCTTGAGGCTGTTTCCTCTCACCCTTTTGCAGGATACCTGGGAGAAGAGACCTGTCTACACCCTCCAGTCAACTCTTTTTATTCATGAGAGAAAATGAATGACAGAGGCAGGGAATTTTCCACATCTCTGCTGGTCTTCCACATCTAAATGTTCTCTGCTTATCCCACAAACCTCCTCTGCCATCTGATGTGCTACCCTGGCACCAACTGTTTCCTGGGGAAAGGCAGGCACACACACAACACCCTCTCCCCAGACACCTCTCCCCAAATCTTGCTAACTACCTGTCTTTGTGCTCCTTTCATCACAACAGCTCTTGTTTGAGACGTTCACATCTCCAGACATTTGACAAGCAGCTGAGTAAATGTCAACACCCTTCCAGAGGAAGTGTGGGATTCGAGGGAATTTAGCACTGACTGGGAAATTGCAGTCGGTTTGGGGTGAGACTTTCTGGTTCCTGCAGCTGAACCCCTGCCAGCCTTTGAGGCCAGGCAGCAAACAGTGCTGGGGATGAGGGATGGACAGAGAAACAGCTCTGCTCCTTTTAAGTCACAACCTGTGAGGATTTTCTATGATGGGGAAAATTATTTGGGGCCAGAGCACTGTTCTGGATCACTGGAGAAATGCAGGAGACACTCCCTGAACATCCCTGGATGTGCTTCCAACAGGTGCCACCCCTGCCCATGGTGGGACCAAAGATCTTTAAGCTCTTTTCTGACCCAAGGCATTCTGTAATTCTATGATTTAGTGGCTGTTGGTCTTTGATCCTCACCCAAAAATGCCTTGCCAGGGTTTCCTGTTCTCCTCATTGTTCTGACACTGAGTCCTCCAAAGAGAGCACCAAGGAATTGCTTCAGCACAGCCTCAGTGCAAACAAATCCTCCCTGCTGATTGTGGCATTTCCCAAAACAGTATTTTCCATTGGCTCCAGTGACTTTACCAGGCTTTTCCTGTGAGTTCCTACAGCTCCCAGGTCCACAGTGCTGTGATCACTTCCCTGTGTGGGATTTTGGGCTGGGGCTTGTTTTCCTAAAGCTGCTTTGGAAATAATCACAGCAGGCACCTTCCTCCTTCTTCATCCCTCTGTAGGGAGGAAAAATCTCTATTATGGAGCAATCCATGGAAAGGATGAGATGAAGAGCTCCTGGTCCTACAGGGAAATCACTCTGGCAAACCTCACCTGTGGAATTTCTTCAGGAAATACATCCATGAGCACAGGGTGTTGGACAAGGCTCACTGAGTCCCAGAGCTCTGGTTCTGCTTAGCAGAGATATTTAGGATGAGGTGGAGTTGAATGATGATTTCTCCATGCAAGTTTTAAGGGTTGTGATCAGGGAGAACAGACAAGGAGATTCCCTTCCCTCTTAGCCTGTTGGATTCTCTGTGAAGAGCCATTATTAGTTTTAATTCAGAGCACAACAGGCTGGTGGGATCCACTGCCCCAGGACATTAAAGAGTTTGCTGTGCTACAGTGAAGGTTTGTGTTTTTAAGCAATAACTTCAAGCCAGTGGGCTGAAAGTTTGCTGAAGCTCATTTAGGCAAGATTAACATTGGAAAACATTTTCTAACAACACAGATAGGAACAGATTGTCCATGGGGGATGTGAAAGGTCCCTCCCTGCAAGGAAAGCCCCAATAAAGAGGTGGCAGCACAGTTTTGGATGTCCCTCAACTTGCCAGGAGCAGGGGAAGCCTTAAGTGATTCCTCAGGACTCTTCTCTGTTGCATGCAAGTCAGCTTTTAACAACTTTAATTAAAAAATTAGAAAGAAAAAGAGACATTGGATTGTTGGATAGCACAGCTTGAAAGAACCTCTAGAGGTGTCTGGTTCAATCTCCAGCTCAAAGCAGGGCCACCCTCAAAGCTGGGCCATGCCTTGCCCACGTGAGTGGCAAAAGATTTCTCATGTGGAGTTTGCATCACCTGTGTGGTGATGGTGCTCAGCCAAATTGTGAATATTTTGTCCTTATTTCCAGCTGAAACTGGAAATTTCAAGCAGTGGCTGCCAGCTCTGGCCATTTCAGTGTTTCTCTGGGGACAGCCCAGCCTTCTCTGTCCCTGCTAGAGCTGCTGGCTACAAAGGAAAGAATTCCCTTGCAAGCTGCCAGCCCTGCCCAGGCTGAGCACACCCAGGATCCTGGTGTTCCCTTCACAAGTCACACCCCCAGCTCACCAATGGGCTGTTTCTTGTGGCATCCCAGGGGCAAAGGGGATCCCAAAACCCAGATCCCTCACTGCTGTGTTTACCAGGGCCTCCATCCCTCTCTCCTCCAGTTGCTAAGCGATATCTCTGCTCTCCAAAGTCACTGACACAGACCCTTGGCTGCTGCATTTCACTATTCAATTTGCAATTTAAATTCCCTGACAGGCAGAAGCAACCAAGCTGTTCACTTAAGATTGCAAGAAGTTATATTGAAATCCAGGAAATCGCCAATGCCTCGAGCTCTTCATGAATTTCACTTTGATAATAATAAAGACAGAGGTTGGAAGAGGGGAGGAGAGAGATAGGTGCTTGTGTGCAGGACAAAGGATGGAGCAGAGACAGTGGGGTGCAATCACAGGGGTGGAATTTCTCCTTTATTTATTTTGTTGTTCCATGTTCTGACCTCTAAGACCTTGTGCTTCTGCTGGGGCTGGTTAAACACCTTCCAGTGAGGTTAAAAAACTCCCTTTAATCTCTTTTTGAATCCTTCTTTTCTTTATTAGCATTTCCTAGAGATGGAGATAAGTTTCCTTTGCATCACCTTTTCCTTTCCTGTGACACTCACAGAGGGATTGTGGCATGAAGGACAACAAGGAAGTGTCCCTCATCCCAGGCAGGATGGTCAGTCCTGGATATCCATCACCTGTGGCCCTCCTGGCTATCCCAAACTGCTCCCAGGGATGTCCAGACCTGAATTTTGGCCACACACAAGAGGTTTTTGGTGACCTGTGCCCTCCTTGCAAAGGAAGGATCCCACAAATCCATGTGGGATTTGTGCTATTTGGAATGGGCCAGCTCTGGAGAGCCATGGGAAAAGGATCAGGAGCTTCAGTGCTGGGGAAATGGGAGCTGCCCTGGGCAGGAGCTGGGTCCTGGCAGTGGGGGAAGGTCAGGGAGACCCTTTCCATGGAATAGAATCATGGAGAGGGATCATGGAAAATGGATAGGATAGGATAGGATAGGATAGGATAGGATAGGATAGGATAGGATAGGATAGGATAGGATAGGATAGGATAGGATAGGATAGGATAGGATAGGATAGGATAGGATAGGATAGGATAGGATAGGAGAATGGAATAGAATAGAATAGAATAGAATAGAATAGAATAGAATAGAATAGAATAGAATAGAATAGAATAGAATAGAATAGAATAGAATAGAATAGAATAGAATAGAATAGAATAGAATAGAATAGAATCAAGCTCTCCCTTCGGTTCTCCTGCAGACATCTCCCTGCGCTGGAAGCCTCTGTGGGCTCGCAGCCGTGGAGTTCTCAGGCCAGCAGAGGGAACTCTGCACCGCACTTATCCCAAATCCCGCAGCTGCAGGGATGGGCGGCAGCGGGGCTGGGGGCACGGGGGGTTTGCAGCTCCGAGGAAAGGGGCTGATCCTTCTCCTTCTGTCCAGGGTGAGAGCGCCAGATTGAAGGAATTCCACTTTTTAAAACAGGAGCAGCTCCACAGAGCCCTTAAAATCCTTTGTGGATATTGAGTCCCCTTGGGAAGGCTGGAGAGTGGCAGGGCAGGGATCAACCTCTGCCAGCCCCCCTGCCCAGCTGTGGGGCAGAGAGGGGCAGAGAGGGGCAGGGACCTTCCCTAAAAACCAGCAGCAGCAGAAACCAGGCAGCCAAATCCCCTTCCCCAGGGTGAGGAGATTCTCCCTGCAGGGACAGGAGTGTGACACAGGTGACATCAGGCACGAGCACAGCAGGTACTTCCCAAAAAGTTGGTGTGGGCATCACCTTTTCCTCCTTCCCTCTGTGTTTTCCCAGCCCCATGTCCTTTGTCTGAGGCACAGGACAGAGTTTGGGCAGCCAGGTCACTACAAGAAGGTCTCAGAATTTTCTCATTGAGACTGTCCCCCCTTGGCAGAGGCCACCAGGTGCCCTCAGAGGAAGGACACAGCTCTGAAAGAGCCTGGTGGAGCTTTTTCCATTCCTAACTGCAATGTTTTTCATCTTCAGCTTCCCAAAGTGCCCCAATCTGGGAGATTTTCCCCACCTAAATTCCCAGATGATCTGCTCTCTGTGACAAAAAGGGACAGCCCTGGGTAAAGCCCCTGCTCTATACCCACAGAGTGTTTGTATGTCTGTAATGCATTTTGGGAGACAACTTTCCTTCTTTTTTTTTTTTTTTTTTTTTTTTTCCTTGTATCCTTGGATTTAAGAGCTCCAGTGGGCATCTCTGGGTTTTTCCATCCTGAACACTCTGAATCCTCCAGTACCCTCAGGGCTGTGTTAAACACAAGGCAAGATTAAACTGAGAACAGCAGGATGGTCAGCAACCTGTCCCTGCAAGGCTGAAGTTTCCATTCTTAACTGCAGTGTTTGAATAATAAACGCTCCAAAAGGAAAAAAAAAAAAAAGTGCTCTGTCAAAGGAAGTTCGATTCTGCTTTGTCTTCCTGAACTTTCTTGGGATTAAAACTGTTTTGCTTTCAAAAGCATGTTCAGAATGAAGGTTTTGTGCTGCAGGTAGCACAGTGGGATGCTGGACCAAGCTCCTAAGGGTTTTCTCCCTCCTTCCCACAACTCAGGGAATTTGATTTGGTGAATTCCCACCTGCTCCTGCAGCACCCACATTTTTTCAGTGTTCTGCCTTTATCTTTTGTGCTGCTCCTTCTTCACAGACCAGGTCACTGGGATGGCCCTGTCTGCCTTAAAAAAGGGCAAGGAAAGGGAATGGGGATTCCTTCCTCCTTTTCCAGTGAGGTTCAGTGGGAAAGGTGACAGCAGTGCCTGGTGGTTTTCAGCCAGGTCCAACCACCTGGGACCTTTCAGCCCTTTGTGCTCCAAGTCTGGTGTCACTTTGGCTCCTTTTCCATCCTTTTTGGATTTGTCACTCCTGTCAAGTGCAGGGGACACAGAGCAGAGCTGCCCAGCCAGGGGTGGGGTTACCTCCCAAAGCCAGGATCATCATGGATATCCCTCAGGAATATTCTGGGCAGATTTTGAGAGTTAATGGAATCTGGGTGGAATTTTGGGTCCCCAGTGCTAGCACTGCATTTGTTCTGGTGCAGATTTGTCACAGATGAGTGACAAATACCCACCTAACTCTTGGAAGGGCAGGGACTGCTGGAGACACAACCCACCCTCTGCCCCACACTTCCTCCCCTTTATTCTGTCTCTCTGATCTTCTTGTACACTTCTGGAAAATTCTGAGCCTGGATTAACTCATTTTTCTCAGGTGCCTGAAGCAAACAGGATGCCACATCCCTTCAGCTTAGCCCATTCAGATTCTCCCTCTTCCAGGCCATCAAAAATGCTGTTTCAGGTGTCCAAAATCCCCAAGAGATTGTTGCTCTCTTTCCAGCCAGACAAAACCTTGACAAAATCAGACTTTTTTTTTCCCAGTGTGTGAGGTACAGACCAGCTGCCACATTCCCACCTCAGCTCTGTGCAGGGTGCAGGCTGGATTTGGGGCTGGGGAAGGGCATCCTCCCCTGCCTTTGAGATCAGGCTCATCACACCACCCTTGTTGGGCTCATTCCTCTGTTCCTGCAAAAACAAACAGGCCCCTGAGCTGCAGAGAATTGATTCTCCGTGCTCTAACTGAATTACAAGCCTGAAATGCTCCCTCTCTCTCCCCCTTTCATCTTCTCCCTTCTGCTCCTGCTTTGCAGAGAGGAGTTTTCCTTCCAGTGAATGCAGGATGGACAGAGGAGCTGCCTGACCCTGAGGGACAACTCCACTTTTGCCCTCTGGAAAGGAAATTCAACAAGTGTTGATGGGGAAAGGGCAGAAAAAAAGTCAGAGCAAGGACATGGATGTGGAAGGAGATCCTTCAGCCTGCAGGTTATCTCAGGAGAAGTTACCAAACCCTTTTTTCTGAGAGCTGTAGCAACATCCCCAGGCTTCCATGCAGGAATGCCTCAGGGGAAAAGGTGATTTAGGGGATGACACTCAAATTTTTCTGTCTTAAAGTAGAGATGGAGATAAGCATCTGCTCCCCCAGAGGTTTCCCTTCTGCCTTGTGTATCTCAGAGCCATGTGGAGAGACAGAAAAAAAAAAAACTTCACCCCCAGGACAGGTGTGGGAGGAAGAACCCTCTCAACAGATGTGGGATCTGCACCTTCTCTGGGTACACAACTGGCCAGGATGACAGGGTGCTCCTTTTCCTGGTGCTCTGTGCCCATGTCCAAGTTTTGGCAAGTTGATTAATTCCTGGAAATTGTCAGTGCTGGGCTGGCCTTGCTGACCATCCAACGGAAAGATGTTTTTTTCCCTCTTGCACCTTTTTTTTTGGAAAGACACAAATTTCCAACTGAGGGAGTGAGAGAAATGAAGAAAATCTGAATATCCTCCCATGGAAAAATGTCCTGAATTCAGGGCAGGTTTGTCTCGTGCCTGGTGTCACTGGGGGAGCACAGGAAAAGTGACAATCAGCACTTCCAGGAACTGGTTTAAGACTCCCAGAGAAAAGGCAGGAAAAATCCTGAGTGCCCAGAGCAGGGCAGAGGAGCTGTGAGTGCAGCCTGGATTAAAAATCCTGAGTGCCCAGAGCAGGGCAGAGGAGTGTGAGTGCAGCCTGGATTAAACATCCTGAGTGCCCAGAGCAGGGCAGAGGAGTTGTGAGTGCAGCCTGGATTAAACATCCTGAGTTCCCAGAGCAGGGCAGAGGAGCTGTGAGTGCAGCCTGGATTAAACATCCTGAGTGCCCAGAGTGGGGGAGAGGAGCTGTGAGTGCAGCCTGGATTAAACATCCTGAGTTCCCAGAGCAGGGCAGAGGAGCTGTGAGTGCAGCCTGGATTAAAAATCCTGAGTTCCCAGAGCAGGGAAGAGGAGTGTGAGTGCAGCCTGGATTCAGGGCTGCTCCGTGGCTCTTGTCTGCTCTAAGGCTGTCATCAAATTCCCTCTGTAATCAGCGCAGAGAAATCAGAGCTGCTTTAGGGTGATTCAAGCCCACTTATCTCAGACACCTCTCTCTGGAGAACTGAGATTTCCCTATCTCCTTCCACAGTGTGGAGATGGGGGCGAGGCCAAGGGCTTAGGGAAGAAGCTGAACCTGCAGGCAGGGAGAGTTACCAGGAATGCATCCAAGGCTGGCAGCTCTGCTCGGGATCTCTGCAGGCTCCAGGGATTTTGTGAGCCACTCATGTCCCAGCAGACACACAGGGACAAGCCCTGAGTTCACTCTGCCTGCTTCCAGAACATTCCACACACCAGGGGACCCTCAGCATCCACCACACCAGCCTGCTGTGGATGTACCCAGCTCCCTCTTCCTTCTTTCCACCTGATTTTTCCAGCCTTTTCCCTCCTCACACATCCACTCGTATCCACAGCCAGAAATTCCTGCTTTTCTCTCCCCACACACCATTTCCAACCCCTCAGCTCCAGCAAGGTTTCATCTTCCATGGGTAAGACAAAGCTGCCCAAAGGAAATGAGGAGAGCCTGGATCCATGCCCGAGGGGATGCCAGCACTGGGATCCACCCAAAATTAATAAACAAACAAACCAACCAACCCAGAGGAGCAGCAAAGGGGAGCAAAACCCCCAGGTTATTCCTGCATTATTCAGTCACCTCAAGGAGAGAGCAGCTATCTGCTGGCAGCTGGCTGAATCATCAGCTACCTAATGCTGCCTGCAATGAATACAGATGCTCGGGAATTGCCTCGTGCAGCTCCGCAATAAAGGCAGAGAAAGCAGCTCTGCCATCTCCAGAATGGTGGCTGACAAATTCAATCAACAAAGCAGCTCTGAAAGCACTCCTGGCAAAATGTGAAAAGGGAATTACAGGCACTGCAAGCCCCAGTGCCCATTGTCTTGGTGGTTTAGCTGGGGAAAAGGTTTGGCAGTGCCCTGTGCGTTTAACACCTCCTAATTCATCACAGCCACTTGCTCCTGGGGTGATTTATTTCATTTATTTCATTGCTCCCATTATTCCCAGAGCCTCCCTAGCACGGGAGTGTGCCTGTGATGGGGCAACAGCCCTCTCCATCATATCTAATGGCAAGAGTGTGTCAGCAGGGGCCTGGAGGGATGGGAACAATGGGAAAGGCACGTGGGGATGGATGGAGCACCAGGAGCATTCATCTCAGCTGGATGCAGGAGCCTGGCTGGCAGGGCTGACATTTAGGGATGGGATTTCTCACCCAAAGCCCCACACACAAGGCCCAGTTTGCCCCAGCAGAGACTGGCTGTGTTCAAGGACAGCTGTGCCAAGCAGAGCTTTGCCCTCAGGGCTGGGCAGTGCCACTGTAGGTGTTCCCAGACCATTTATTTTCTCTGCTCTGTGCCCAGGGAAACAGGAGCTGGCTGGTGCTCAGCCTGCAGTGGCTGAGGTCTAATTGATAGATGGCTCTGGACTGAGCCACAAATTAATGACTACAACACCTACTCGTTTTATATCTTTCTCCTCAAGCTTATGCTTACCAGGTTTCCAGCCCAGATGAGTCCATGTGCAAGGGGATGGATCAGTAACCTGCAAGGAAAATATTCATGATTAACTTCCCCCCTTCCTCCTCAGCCCCAAGTGTCACCAGGCTCTGTCCTCCTCCAGCTCCTCAGGGTGGTGGGAACAACCTCTGTAGAGGAACCAGGACTCCTGACTCCAGCCTTGCTTTGCCCAGCTCTGGGTGAAAACCCTCTCTGAGTAGGGCTGTGAGGTGGAAGGAAGCCTCCAGCTCCATGAACTGCTGCCAAACCGCCTGGGCTGGTGGCTTGTGGCAGCCACCAGAGATCCTGCCTGGCCAGAGATTTGTTTGGAGCTGGAACTGAGGTGTGTTTGTCCCCAGGATGAGAACAAGCAGGACCTGGGCTCTGGAGCAGCTGATGCTTTGAGTGGGAGGGAGCCCAGGACACATTTGGGTCCTGTCTTCAGCTGCAGGAGGAGGAGGGCTGAGAGGGGAAGGTTTGGCAGCAGGAGGGAGGGAGAGATTCCTCCTCTCCAAGGCTGGGAAAAGAGGCCTCAAGCATCAGGTTGCCTGGCAATGGCTTTGAGGGTCCATAAATTGCTCTGAATAAAAGCCCTTCCCTGGTCCTTCAAAGATGGGGAGGAGAGGCAGGCGGAGATGCAGTGGGATGCTGCCTCTCCCTCTGCACAAAGCTGCACTCAGGATGCTCCAGCGTGTTCCAGGCTCAGCCAAACGCCTGGACCTGGTCTGGGGTGAGGGGTGTGAGGTTATAACCTCGGTGCTCTCCACACCAGCTTTGTCAGGTTATCTCAAATGAGCAAAGCAGCTCATGGCTGCTAAAAGGCTGTTTATTGCAGAGCATCAGTCTCAAAAGCAAAAATCACAGACAATAAAGTCCATGCTAAGTTTTGGTAAAAATCCCAGACAGAAGCAGAAGCTGCTCCTGTCAAGGTCCCTGGAAGCTGATGTTGCTGCAGCAGCTCCTGTCTTCTTCCTGGGTGCTGATGATGACAGCAAAGCAATAGCAAAATAGAAAAGCAGTGAAAAAAGCAGTGGCAAAAGCCCCAGCTCTCCCCAGTACATACTCTTACGTAGGATTTTTCCAACAAGCTAACACGTAAACTCAGACCACCACTTTTTAACCTATTACAATTCTAGTTTTTTAACATGCTAGAATACATATAAACTATGCATGCAACCTATCTTGTTCTATCTGAAAAATGTAAGAAATTTTCTTACTGGAGCTCTATTATGTTTAAGCACTTCTATAACTGAGCTTCTGGAGCCTCCACTGAAAGCATCAGTGTGTTTTTCAACCTTCACTAGAACTTGTTCTTCTACTCTGGCATCTGAACCTTTCACTCACTAAAAGCACTGAAGCTCATTCCAAAACTTACTGACTCACTTACTCATCCCAAAACTTAAACTTACACCTCTACTTTATGTGTGAGTGGCTTAACATATTTCAATCCATTTGAAGACTTTAATTCCATCCCTGCACTCTGATCTCTCTCTGAAGAATTCAGAGACCCCTGACTCACTGACTCCAACAGAGGGGGAGCCAGGAAAAGCCAGGGTGAGGGGAATTAGAGAGGAGGGAGGTGTGGTAGGGAAGGAAACCACTCCTGATGCCCAGGCTGCACTGGCCAGCAGCACAGATGACAGTGCCAGCAGCACCTGGATCTGGGGAGTTGCTGGGATGAGCACATTGGCTGGGATGGCCTCTGGGGACACTGGGATCAGGAAATCAGGGTTATTTAATGACTGGAATTACTGAAATGCTGGGATTGCAGCTAGGTGGTCCAGCTTGGTCTTGAAATTCTCTGTGGACTTCCAAAAAAGAAAAGAAACTACAAGAAACCACTGTCCCCCTCTTCCTGTCCAAAGCCCTCCCTTGGCAGCACTGGAGCCAGCATTTTTCTCAGGTGTGCAGAACACACAAAGCTGGACTGATCTGCCCCATAAATCCTGCCTCACCCAGCAGGGATCAATCTCCAAAGATTCTGCTGTCCCCAGCTGGCAGATCCACCTTTCCCTTCCAAGCTCAACTGTACCATATGATCGTCAATTCAGAGCTAATTGCCAGCTAATGAATCCAGTTTTGCTCACTGCATTTCCATCTCCTGTACTGCTGGCTGAACACTCCCACTCTGAACCCTCTCCCTGAGCCTTTGCTGTCACCCCTGTCACTCTGCTGTCACCCTGGCATGCAGGAAGGGAAACATTTGTCCTTTTAAAGGTGCAATGTGAAGGCACAGCTGTTGGTTTTTGTGCAGACAGGAAAGAGCAGGATCCAGGGGTTTCCAAACCCTTTTATCTCTGGATACAGGAGAGAATGAAGCACCTTGAAGTGTTAGGACAGAATTTTAGGGACCAGCTTGGCATTTTGGCTTGAATTAGATTTTTCCCCATACTTATCACTACAAAACCCAAAGCAATTCTTTGGTTCAACGTTCATTGGTCCCAAATGACACAATACTCAGTCAGGTAAGGAATTTTAGAAGTTGTACCATCTCCAACAGTGATGCTCAGCATTATCCAGGGAGGGGATGGAGGAAAACAGCCCCGGCCCGATTTCCATGTCAGTGATGTGCAAGATAAGGAGTCTGAGGAGAAGGAACTTAAATCTGCTTCCATCCCTGTGAATCCACAACCTGAAGGAATAATCAGAGCTAGGTGGGAATACCCTGAGCTACTGTTGGAAATTACACAACTCCTACAATTTTAAACTGACTTTAGTGAAGGTTTTTGTTCATCTTTGCCCGGGGGGAAAGGAGTTGAAGTTGATTTTCAAAGGACTTGAGACCTGATGAGTTTAACATTTCAACAGACTGGGAGGAGCACAGATACACAAAAGATAATTTCATTCATGAACATCAACTCCAAATATCAGCCCTGGCATGGTCCAAGACTCCTGGTCTGGGAAAGGAGAGATAAGGAACAATGAGGACCTAATTAACATCTGAGGAGGAGGGATCAATAACCAACAGGAAACCAAACACTCCAAATTGTGCAACTTGGGACCAATGAACACCGAACCAATGAATTTCTCTAGATTTTGGCTGCATAAAGTTTGTGAAAAATCTAGTAAGGATCATGTGATGGAATGATTTTCTCTTCACAACCCGGGCAATGTGTGAGTGAAAGGAGTCCTTTTGCACATCCTGGCCAGAACAGAGCCATGCCTTAAATTCTCTAACACTAAAAATATTGTTGGGAGAGATTCTGTTTTTCCCCACAAACACTCCTGTTATCCCTGGACACCTCACAACATGCCATCATTTCCCCTTCATCCCTTCCAGGGCAACTCAAACACCTTGGAAAACCATTCAGAGCACTGGGCTGGCAGGTGCTGGGGCTCCTCCCGGCTGGGAGCAGCGAGGCACAAACCGTGAGTGATTTTCAGAGATTTTCACAGCACCGAGGCCCTGGGGGGGTGTTAATCCACACCTGGGAAATGTCAGATCCACTCAGCGGAGCCCTAATGGATTGTTTGATTTTCAGCAGAGGGGGAGTGGGAGATGCCTGGCTGGTTGAGTCAGGAATTATTCCCTGGTGCCAGGTGGTGACAAAGGGACACATTCAGATTTGATATTTGGGATGCTCTGCCTCGCCTCTCCAGGGAGACAAAGTCTGGCAGGCACTGGCATCAGGATGTCTGAAACACCTTCTCCTTGCTCCTTGGATGTCCTTGTAGCTGCAAAGAAAAAAGTTCTACCCCTCCTGAACAGGTAATTCCTTCTGTCTCAGTCTCCTTTTGAATCTTTCTCCACAACTCAAAAATTGAATCACATTCTGTGCACAGGTATTTATACACACTCACAGAGATGTACAAACAGGGAGTAGTAAATACCCTTAAAAAAAAACCCCAACAAAACAAGCAGTTTGCAAATGAGTCTAAATTCATGTTGAATTTAATGAGTAATTTAGAACAAGGAGATGAAAGGGGAATTCCAGGAAAACTAAAAAAAAAAAAAAAAAAAAAAAAACGAAAACAAACCTTGTGCTTGGCAATTTTAAGCAGAATGTTTCAGGTGTTTCAAAGTAAGATTTTAATTCAAAGAACTGACCCAATTTTTGAAGAGGACAAGGACCAAAAGTGAAAACATGAATATGGAGGGAAATTATTTTTTCCATCTTGACTGAAATGTTTTGTTTTTAAAACCCAAAATGCAAACAAAACTGCTTGGTTTGAGGTCAGCAGATCACAGACATGACTTCTTCAGATTTTGTAGGTTTATTTCCCTTTTAAGTAACTATTCTGGATCAAAAGCAACCAACTTGGCCTTCTCACTTGTGGGTTTTTTCAGTTTTGATGTAAAACAAATCTATTTGTGACCATTTCCAAAGTCAACACAAGAGGTACTTTCCTTTTTGTATGAAAGTTTGCATGAAACTTTTCCTATTTCCAGTACTGGGGGCACCCATATCCCAGCACACTGGGGGCAGGGATTCCTTCCCAACCCTTCTGGGATCACTCTGCTGACACCACAGCTCCATGGATGGGATATTTCAGTATCAGCATGGTCTGGCTGTCCCATAAAACTGAGGTGATGGCCCCAGGATCATCACTGGATGCTGGCAAAGCTCTTGTGCTGCCTTCTGGATTTTGGAGGACAACAAACAGTCTGGAAGTTGGGCGCCAAGCAGAGCTCAGTTTGGGAGGATTGAGACTGAATTTGGGTTCATTTGGGTTGAGGCTGTAGCTGGCAAACACCCCCCAGCCCAAACCCATTGTTTGTTCATGTCTCATCCTGACCCACCCTGAGCCCAGGGATGAGACCTCTCCATGCTCTGGCACAAATGAAAAACCAAATCCTGCAGAAAAAGATCAGGAATCGCACTTTGCTCATCCTTGGGGGTCCCTTCCAACTCAGGATATTCAGGGATTCTGTGATAGATCACTTCCTCTGATCACCATCATCATCATCATCATCCCAGCATCTCAATCTGGAGCTTTTGGGCCTCTCAGCTTGTAGCTGTGAGTTTGAATAAGCAAAGAGGAATTTCCTGAAGCACTAATCTTAAAGAAATTAAGATTCTAGTTAAAAGTTAAAAGAAACTGGGCTTGAGATAGTTACCTGAAACTTAAATAATTGATTGCCTGTCAATTTATGTTTGCTTAGCTGTGCTTGCAATGGGAAAGGATGAAACTGGTAGGTAGGTCCAAAGAACACAAATAATTGCAACCAGAAACTCATTCTTTGTAAAACTGGAGTTGCCCCAAAAGCCATTTATATTGTCATTGATAGAAAAGGTCAGGGTGAGGAAGACTCATCTTACTTCCTCCTTCTAAGACCCCTCCCCACAAAAACGACCCCAGACTTAATTCAAGAACCAACCACACTGCTTAATAGCCATTCAAGCTAATTACCATAGGAAGTGAAGGATGGGAGGGGCTGGTGTTATGAATATTTATTTATTTAAACTTTTTGTCAATAAACAGACTCTGTGACCACCTGTAATTTTGCAGTGTGTATTAGGGGTTACCTCACAATGCTGCCCAGCACTGAATAAACATTCACTTTCTAACTTTAAATTATTAGAGAGTCTTTTGTCCATCACAGCTGAGTTTGGGTATTAGAACAATACTCATATTTTGGTAAATCATTCCCTTGGAAGTTCAGAGCCAACATGAAACACTCCCCTCTCCATCAGCAACAAACCCAGATTCCCTCCCCAGCCTCTCTGCTGATGTCAACTGGCCCTTCTTAGCAAAGATGTCATTTACTGGTGCTTGAAGGATTAAAAGCTTACAGAGCTGCCTGAATAAAGGAATTTGAAAGGAGAACTTTTTTGTTAATGAGAATGTTTTTTGCAATTATGATGCTTTTGGTTATGTGACATTTTGAATCACAACAGCATTGTTTAAAGGACTTGGGGAGCAGTCAGCAAATCAAGTTCAGCAGAGCAGGAATATCTGTCAAATTCCTTGCTTGGAGAAATGTCCACCACAAATCCTTCCTGACTCTGTGGTGTTTCAAACTCCTGGCAAGGAAAATGATGTCAGGGAGTTCACTCCAAACATTATCCTTTTCCACACCTCAGGCAGCCACATTTGTCTCCCTGGTGACTTTTCCCTGGCAAATGTGAAGTGTGCACCCTCTTTGACTGGAATCCCCTGATTTACAGCAGATCCTCCAGCCCAGACACCCCATGCACATCAAGTGACCCAAATCTGAAGGTAAAAAAAGAAAGAAAAAAAAAAGCCTTGTGAAAAAACCCTCCCCCCCTTCTCTATTCTGGTGTCTCATCACAAAGAAAAAAACCAATAAAAATTAAGGTATTGTTTTTCCTTTCTCTTGTGCAGTGTCAGTGGTGTTTCTCTGAATTCAGGTCCTTTAGGGCTGCTGAGAATTTGTCTCTTGCCTATTGAATTCAATTCTTCTGACTTCTCATTTCTGAGCTCCTCTTATTATTTGCTGAAAATTTCCTGTGAGCTGGAACTGGCTTCGACAGCATCTGTCAACAGTTCTTGTTTAATTACAGAGAAAGGGGCGAGGGGAGGTCCTGGGAGATTTTGGGGGACACAGACTCACCAAAATCTACGTGACAGGAAAAAAATAAAGAGAAACAGGACTCAGTGAGCTTGGCACAAAGTTGGGCAGCAGTTATTGTGGCAGAGAGGGTGCCTAAGTGCTGCTGAAGAGCTGTGAAACTGCCAGCATGCATTTCTGGGACCCAGGGGAACAGGAAACATCTCCCTGCAGCTGGGATTGGAGAGGAAGGAGAATTTACAGAGCTGATCCTCAGAGAGCTGAGATTTCTCATACATGGTGTTGGATAATGTCACTGCTGTCATCCCTCCTGAATCTGAGAGCTCAGCAAGGAGAAACCTGAATGTCTTTCACTGGATCCAGGGTCTGGGATGTTCACACTCCTACCTTCTCACCCTGCCACTACCAGGATCTCCCCTGGTGATTTTTGAAGTTGTTCCTTCGCTCACCAGGACCCACACGCTGTGCCCGTCACCTCCTCCAGCCTTGCTCCATCCCCAAAAGTTATCCCAGCACATCCTGGGGTGCTCACCATGGCCTAGAGCTCTCCAGAGTGTTGAATGGGGTCTGGGAGCTCCTCCATGAGCACAGCTCAGTTTTTCCAACACCTTCCCACCCCTGCTGGCTCCCCTGAGCTCTGAGCATCTCCCTCAGATGGAGAATGTCCTACTTGGTTCTCCAACATCCCTGCAAAGGGGAAAATCATTGCTGATGTGGTGAAATTCTGCTGAAATTTATATTATTATTATTATCATCATCATCACATGGGGCTAAGCACATCACCCCACCAGAGCAGTGACTGCAGCACCAGCCACGTAGCCAAGAATGAAGATTAAAAGTAGGGAAGAAATCTGGCACAGAATTACCTAATACAGTACATTTGAAACTCAATAATTACTTCTTTAAAAATAGAATTTGCTGAAGCAACTTCTAGCTTCTAATTCTTTTCTTTTCCTTTAATCACTGCATAATAAAGTAATTAGTAATTTGTGTCACTTCTGTATTTTTTTCTTTCCTTACTGTAATCACAAGGGGTGACACATTTTCACAGCATACTTTAAAAAAAAAGTATAATGGAGAGAGGCAAAAATCAGAGCTGGTGTTTGAACCCTATTAAGAGTCAGTAATACACATCATGTCTGCTCAAAATCCTGATTACATCACTGAAGATAAATTATTAATTAGGGAAACTCAGGGTGGAGGGGCAGGGCAAATACCCTGGGACAGATTCTGGACTTAAGTGACCCCAAGGAATGTGCAGTAGGACAAGAGGCAGAACTGATGCACAGGAAATTCCCCCTGAATATGAGGCTCAGAAGGATGCTGTGGGTGTCTCAGAGGGATTTTGCAGGAATTCAGGAAGATCCTCTGTGGCTGTCCCATCCCTGGCAGTTCCTGCAGTGTCTGGAGCAAGGTGGAGACATCTGGATCTATCCCTTGTCCCAAAAAAATAGATGTGAGAGAAATTCCTGAGCACTGAGCAGCCAAAATATTGCTGGGACCCCTCTCTCTGAGCCTGACTCGGCAAGGCTGGACCAGCACTGCCAGACCAGGACAGAAAACAATACTGAATTAATTTGGCTTTATTCCTCCAGAAAATCCCCATCACACACACCTTCAGCTGTGATCTCACAGGTTTTGGATTGCTTTTGTCTGGTTTAGTCCTCCCTGAGCCCTCTTAGCCCTGCCAAGGAGGTAAAACCACACATTTGGGCTGAGAACCTAAAAGGAGGGACCCACAATGGTCGATGTCCTCCCTCCCCTCTATGATCTCCTAAGATAGGGGAACCATCCCAACGAGCAGACAAACCCTGAGAGACAGGTCCTGCTCCTCAGCAGCCCAAATGTTCCAAAAATATCAGAGTCAGGAGATCACAGAGGAGCAGCACGCTGCTGCATACATATTAATGCTGCCTTTAATCCCCCTCCTTGAATTTTAGGAGCTAAGTGGGAACTTGGATCTCCTCGGGCTGAAGGGCTGCTCACTTCAGTCCCTGCCTGCTGACACTCTGTGCTCCTGCTGTCACCTCCAGTTTCTCCCTGCTGGCATCCTCAGGTCACCTCCTTGTCCCTTCCCTGCCCTGATTTCCTCCCTAACATCACACAGGAGCCATCAGACATCATTTACAAACACCAGTTCAGCCCCATCCACTTTTTTTAGGGGAAAAAAAAAAGGGAAAATAAGTCAAATTTGAAGCCTCTCTTCCCCAACTTTCTGCAGTTCTGGTGTCTTCAGAGGCTGGTTCTGAAGTCCTTGGGTTCAATAAAATCTCTTTTTTTTCAGTATTGGTGCCACATCTATTTCAGATCCGTGCAAATTGGTTAAAAACAAACAAACAAACAAAGCCCAGTTCTTTGGGTTGTTGGTGAAGCTGCTGCCTGAGGTGGCTGCACATATCCATGGCCAAGCCAAAAATCATGACTGGGAATTGTACCAGAGCATGCAAACTATAAAACTAGAACTAAAATTTAAACTACAGTAATTTCACAATTACAAGCCGCACCTGATTATAAGCCACACGTTGCAACACAGAGTGTGATCAAAGGTTTCTGTTCTGTCACCATCTGTTGAGAGTGGGGCAGTGATCCTGATCTCTGTGGGAGATATTCTGCTAATGGGCATCCATTGAAACCAGGTGGGGCATTGTTCTTTATCTTTTCACAACCCATCCTTCCTCCAGCCAGTCATTTTCTGCTCATGGCCATTGAGTCCCACTGTGGCACTGATAAAATTACTGCATCCCATTGGGAGTTGCTCCAGCCAGGGGGAAGAGCCCAACATTTCTTACCAAGATAAAAACAGAGGTTTTGGGACACTAAGGGAGCCCTTTCTCCACTGGACTCCAGAGGAAAACCGGATTTCTCCACATCCCCACTGGAGCTCCAGAGGGAAACTGCACCTTGTACAGGAGCACTGCTCCAACTGAGCCACATCTGTCACTGCAGGAGGATGCAGCCACCATGGAATGGGACTGCTGCCAACACCCTGCCTGACGGGTGTCAGGCTGTACTCTGACTGTGTCAGGGTTTGGGGTTTGTTCTTTGTAGTGCTGTATTTCTATTTTAATTTCCCTAGTAAAGAACTGTTATTCCTAATTCCCATATCTTTGCCCGAGAGCCCCTTGATTTCAAAATTATAATAATTTGGAGGGAGGGGGTTTCCATTCTCCATTTCAAAGAGAAGTTCCTGCCTTGCTCAGCAGACACCTGTCCTCCAAACTAAAACAGCAACTTTTCATTCTTTGTCCATATATAAGCCGCACCTGATTATAAGCCGCACTTTGGGTTCGGACCAAAATTTTAGTCAAAATGGTGCAGCTTATAATCATGAAATTACTGTAAACTAAAACTATTTCAGGAGCCTCCTGACACCAAAACACTGCAAGGACTTCTGTTGCTGTCCCCAGGAACATTCCTGCACTGGTGCTCCAGTGAAAGCAGAAGTAACCTCTCCCAGTCATGCTGTGCTTGGTGGACAGAGATTCAAGTCAGGATCTACTCCCAGTTTTCCTGGCTGGAATTAATTGAGTTTATTTCCTGTCAGAGCTCACGAGCAGCTCTAGCTCATGGCCAAGGAAGAGGTGGGTACTCCTGGGTTCTGATTAATCTGGCCTGTCCTGAGAGCAGCTCTCCTCACAGAGGTGATTTTTCAGGAATATACAGGCCGCACAGTGCACAAGTAGCTGCAGGCACCAGGCTTTAATGAAATGTGTGAATCTTCCCTTTGCTTGGTTTCCCAGGACAAGTCACTGTGTCTCTGTTTCCCAGCACAGAAGTGAAGGATTTTTTTCTTTCCCCACCTCCTCAGAACAGAGAAGGATGTGGCACAGAGGCAGGCTGGATGTCTGACCCCTCTGATCCTGCACACCAAATACAAAATCAAATTTATTTTCATTCCCAGTGGCCTCCATGCACAGACACAAGGATCTGGCAATGCTCCAAAGCAGAAAACCGATGGTCTCATCTCTCCAGGCACTGTGCAGCCTGCAGATTTGTGGGTGCACTGCTGGGTGGCTGCATTCCCCAAACAGACCTGATCTCCCTTTCCCTGGTGGTTCTGGGGAGCTGTGACCTCTCTTTGTCCCCACAACCCTCTGGGGACACAGCCTGGGCTTAGGTGACAACCACATGTCATAAACCCTAACAGGTTGTGGGGAGCAAAAGATTTTTCTGACCATCCTTTCTGCCAGAGCTGAGCACTTCAGGGGCTGCTTTTTGGCTTGGGGTGGGTGCTGCATTCCCATTCAAATCCCTGAACAACCCAACACAGGAATGCTTATTCTGAGTGCCCAAGATCATTTCAGCCTTGTGGAAAAAGGGATCTAAGGGGGAGAGGGATGGAGGGGGCTTGGGGGAGCAGTGGTACATTGAAATGAGAAATTACAGAAAAATTACTGAATCACATTTTTTCCTACCAGAATTTTTGGATGCAACTGGCTTGTCCCAAGCCATGAGCTGCCACCATCAGAAAGTCCCTGTTCTTCAGAAGACCTTGGGTGGACCTGCAGGCTCAATTTCGAATTTTTTTCTGAGGATAAACACCATCAGCTCCAGCTGAAAGGAAACCCCACAGCCAACCCCTTTTTGTGTTGTGCCTCCAGTGCTTGCTGAGGACATTTGTTTCTGTGTGAGCTCTTTTGCATTGCAATGCCCTGGATTTCCTTCTCACCCAGTTAAATCCACATTCCAACAACTCCTCTGTCCCCTGGGAGGAGCTGGGTGAGAGGCCAAGGCACAAATCACCCATCCCCACCCCTTTAATTGCTGGAGGTGTCACTAGTGACTGGATGTGGCACCCAGTGCTTGGTTTAGTTGGTGCTGTTTGGTTAAAAGTTGGACTTGATGACATTGGAGGTCTTTTCCAGCCTTAATGATTCCATGATTCTGGACAAACCCAAGCCAGCTGTGAAATGCAGATGTGCAGCTCTGGGCTGCCTACAGGCCAAGGCTCCCCAGGGAGGGCAGGGATGCTGGGGCAGGGTCAAACCCAAACCCAGCAGCACAAATCCTGATGGAGCTCCTGCTCCAACCTCAGGGGGGAACTGGGAGCCACCAGCAAGCAGGACTGAAGGGGAGAGATGCAAGCAGACAGCTCAGGTGAAAGAATCCAACACCTGGGATCCCTTCCCTAAAGCCTCTGTGCGAATTTCAGTCCTCAAAGGCAAACCAGACATGGATAATTCAGTTTGGGAAGCTGCTGGGGGGGATGGGGGACTTTTTGTGCTGCTAACGAAGGAATCTGATGAATGTTTCCATGCTGTGTGAACTTTGTGGCAGGAATCTGAACCATTTCAAACAGAATATTTACTTTATTCCTACAAGCTCCAGCGCCTAGAGTTGCCATGGGAACTCAGCCCACTCACCAGCCTGTCATGTGAACAGGTTTGTTTTGTTAGCAGTAGTAATATTCACATTATTTTTGGTGTGAGGAGCTGATCATTGCCACCACTAACGTTCCAGTAACTCTTTGCTGTAATATCTTTGATAGGATTGTGCCCAGAGCTGTCCTGGTAAAGAACTGGGCAAAGGTGCCAGAGTGGCTCAGAGGAACTTTCCCTTCATTAGGAGATATCTATTTGCCTGTTGCTGCTGGGTCCAAGAATCTCAGATTGTCATCAGAGCAAATCAGAGGCACAGATAAAGGAAAAAAAAAAAAAAAAAAAAAAAAAAAAGAGTGGTGAGAGTGGGAATGAGCTAATGGGGAGAGCCAGGGGACTGAGGAGGGGATGGATATTGGAGGGAGGAGCTGCCCTCAAGTGCAGTTTGTCAGGTCCTCTGCACATCTGGCTGTAACAAATGGAACATGGAACACATCACATCTGCAGGAGCAGATCCCTTGGCAGGTGACAGCCCCTTGTTAGCAGGGCAGGACTGGAAGAAAAAGGCAAGTTCAGGCACAGGGGGATAAACAGGAGCTGAGCACAGGTGAAGGTTTGTGCCATGGCAGAGACAGAGAGGACAGGGGTGATGGGCAGGAGCAGGGAGGGACAGGATGAGGGGAATGGCTTCAGACTGACACAGAGCAGGGTCAGATTGGATTTTTAAATAAATTGTTCCCTGTGAGGGTGGTGCCACCCTGGCACAGGGTGCCCAGAAAAGCTGTGGCTGCTCCATCTCTGGAAGTGCCCAAGGCCAGGCTGGATGGAGCTTGGAGCACCCTGGGATGCTGGAAGTCCCATCCAGCCACGATCAGGGAGCTGCAACTAAATGATCTTTGAAGTCCTTTCCAAGCCAAATCATTCCATGATTCTGTGCATTCTCCATCTCTAACTGTGCTGATTTGCTGTCAGGGAGGTCACTTCTGTGCATTAATATATGGGTTGAGTCAACACTTACAGGAACATTGGAGAAAGAGCAGCATTCAGGATGGATTCGGCTTACATGGAACTGCAAACTGTTCCAGTTTGGCAAGTGGTCTCTCTCCCAAAACACCCAGAGATCTTGAACAACACAGCAAGGAGAAAGGTTCAGAGATGAGAATTCTGAAATTTAAAAATCTTCACTTTTCAGTCCTCAGGATCTGATGGGTCAGACTAATCCATCCTGTGCCTCCCGGATGGAAAACTTTCCATTTTCACAAAGGAAAATTGTGAGGATCACATCTGTGTGGATGTGAGTGAGTGCTTTCAGCATAAATGGGATGAGATGGAGGGAAAGCAGCAGTGAGCTGGCACAGGTGCCTTCCCCACCTTGGAAAGTGGGAGAATTATAATCTTACTCCAAAGTCCCAAAGCTTTGGTAGGAACACAACAGAGAAAAGCTCAGTCCTCAATCCTTGCCAGTGATTCCTGAGCTCTGGCACAACAGCAGCGTGTGCTGGGACATGGCATGTGTTTTCAGGCATCATCAAACCACTGATGAAACCACTGATGAGCCTCTTACCCTGCAACAAGTGCTCCTGCTGTTTGCAAACCGCTCCTGGTACCACCAGCAACATCACCATGAAAATAACACCGCTCACAGAACGTGCCTTCCTGCTTTGCCAAAGCTCTCCCAAGGAGAAACCAAAAATCTCTTTTTTTCAGGGCATTGAGCCCTGAAAAGGCCACAGGTAGATCCCAGGGGAGGAGATAGGACAGCCTGTGGTAATGAAATATTGATTCAAAAATTGGGGTACCATCAGGTTTATGGTGATTTGCCTCCTTTGGGTATTTCCCTGCACTTGTCAGCCATCACAGCATCCTGTTTGCCGTTCCTGAGCTTGGGAGAGTTCCCAGTGCTGTCAGCTTTCCCAGCTGGGATGGAAGCAGTGCTGTGCACATTCTGCCATCCACAAGGACTCCACAAGAGCCTCCCTTCCAGAAGGACCAGCTGGACCTCGGGGCTCTCCAGAACCAGCTGTGAATGCAGGGCCACCAGCTGCACTGAGGGACTGTGGAGGAGCTTTTGCCAGGAGATGTTTACAAGGAGAACAGAAGGGGTCAAAGATTTGACCATCAGCAGCTCAAATGCTGCTCTGGATCATGAATCTTGCAATGAGATCATCCTGTTACTCCTTGTATTAAACTCCTATTAGAGCTTCTCAGGGCTTTGCCATAGTTACTGATCAATAGCAGCACTAACAAACATCTCCTCTGTCTGACTGTGGAATAGACTGGTTTTGTTTTCCTTTTTTAAACCCACAAACCAGATTATTATTTTTTTTTTGCTGTAACAAGAGAGCTTTTATACATAATTATACCCACCATTCAATTTATGTCAAGCAATATTCCTGGGTATAAATCTCCCTGTAATTGTTCCTGCAAAATAAAAAAAGAAACCTCAGCAGGGTCAATGTGGTGGGGAGCTGTAAAATTCAAAATGCTTTGGTTTCCTGGAGGGGCCACTTGCCAAGTTTGATGCTGTTGCATTGTGCTCTCTTTCTAGCAGCCTGTCTTTGATGCAGATTATTCCTTTAGTAGGAGTTTATCCATAGGGAAATGCAAGGACCTGGATTTACCAGAGACCTTTTGCAGTGCATTATTGAGCAGGAATGTTTTTAAGCTGATTCCCAAAACCAAAGGTGGGATCAGCCTGAGTGGAAGGATGGAGCTCATCTCAGCAGCTGCAGGAGTCCGGGTGTGGGCATCACCACAGGAATGAACCTTCATCCAACCTCTCCTCCCCAGGGCAAAAGCTGCTTCAAGGGAATCAATAATCTCAGTTATTCCTGTCAAGATCATGCCTGAAACACCTGATGATTTTTCTTCCAAAAAGCAAACCAGACTGGATCATGAGGAAAGGTCTACTGTGCATCACAGGACAGCAGGTGGAGCAGCTATTCCAAGAGCTGAGGGGATCATTAATAAGTATCTCACTTATTAATAACTATCTCACTCACTAATAACTGCCTCACTCACTAATAACTATCTCACTTGATCACAGTTTCATCCAGTTTGACCTTGATCATCCCTGCTGCAAATCACAACGTGTCATTAGGTGCTGGCTGCAGTCACACTGGATACGTTTCAGCGTGGTGTGAGCATGTTCTTGGATAGAAGTTATTTGGAAATGCTTTTAGGAGGCAATATTTAATTAAAAAAAAAAAAAAAAAAAAAAAAAAGAAAAAAGAAAGAAGTATTGTTTAAGAATGACTGCAGCCTGAACAGCTCTTCCAAGTTTTCCTGTAGCCAAGTGATGTGGATCATTATTGGCACCTATCAACACATGGAATGATGAACAGCTGGAAATGTCACCCATAGACATAGCCCTGAAGAAGCCATAACTCTTAAACGGGCTGAAAAGACAAATAATTATCATTCAGCAAGTCAGACTGGAGCGCTCCTTAGGGCAAGGGTGGAGGAGGTTACAGAAACTTACTCAATTAATCAATTGGTCCACGTTATAATTAAACCCAAAGCAGAAAAACAATTATCTGGGTAAGTGCTGGTTGGAGGACATTTCTTTTAATGACTTTGCTCCATTCCATTTCCAGTTGTGATGCACTCGATGAGATGAGGTGGACGTGAGGTTTTTCTGTGAAATTCAAAGTTAAAGAGGGCTGGATCACCTCGCCTTAGTGGTGAGAATTCCTGAGATGTGCGTGCAAGGCTCTGTTCTCACATCCTCACACCTTCCATCCTCCACGCCCCGTTAAAACAAAGTGCTCTGAGTGGGGAACAGTGGAGCATTAAAAAGCCATTAATCATGGCTTTGTACTCCTTGCTGCTGATGTTAATTTTAATTTACAGTCACTTATTCTGTTCCCCTTCAGCAGAGTGGCTGGCTCTGCTCCTAGAGGCCAGGACAATGAGGGGAGGGGGAGAAAGTCACCCCAGCATGGACAGGGGGTGTGGGGGATCCCTGGAGATCCCATTCTTCTGGTCCCCCCTTCCTCTGTGTTTACATCGGGAATTGCATTGTCCAGATGGAGGAGCTTTCAAACTCCCCTGGAGGAGAGAATGACATTTCCCAGCTGCTCTTAAAAAAATAAAAATAAGGAAGGAAGAAAGAGGAAAATTGCTGATTAATCATGTCTGGTCCACGGGATAACAATTATCATGTTAATAGGGGAAGAGTCAATAGAGAGGAAATCAGGACAGGATCAGCTAGTCTCCTGCCAGCAAGTTCTCACTTTCTAGGAGGTAACTCCTGCCAGTTTTGGGGACCCAGGCACTGCCACTATGTAGGGAAGGTCAGATCTGGAGCTACCCCACTAGAGCTGCTGGTGAGGAAACAGCTTTGGTGGGTTGTGATTTATGTTGGGTCCTCACTGTCCTTCCTGGGCTGCTGGGAAGTTTGGAAGTGACTGCTCCTGGTGGGAACATCTCACTGCAGTGCCTGGAAGGAGCTGAGGTGATGGATGTGTCCAGCAGGTGAGCAGCCAGCAGATGTGTCAGCCTGGCTGCTCCCATCACACTTACTCAGTCATTTGTTATCAGAGAATCCTGGAACGGTTTGGGTGGGAAGGAAACCTTAAAGGTTACCCAGCTCTAACCCCATTCCTTGTGCAGGGACCTTCCACCATCCCAGAGTGCTCCAAGCCCTGTCAACCCTGGTCTTGGACACTTCCAGGGATGCAGGGACAGCCACAGCTTCTCTGAGCACCCTGTTCATTGCGATACAAATCAACTGTGAAATTGGACTACAACAGGAAAAACACCACCAGGTTGTATTTCTTTAATAACAAAGTCCAGTTTTGTTTATTCCTAGAGTGTCTGCAAGTTCTGTTGCCTGTCCCCACTGTCCCTCATTTCCTCAAGGATGCTCTTTTCAGAGCTTTCATTGCTTCTAGAAGTCACAGTTTCTCACAATGGGGTTCAGGGTTAGGATTTTCCTTGAGCAGGCATCCTGCTTTTCCTCACACTGCAGGATGAACTCTATGGTTACAGACCTGCAGGAAAACATGGAATTTTTCCACAGAATATGGAGAGCTGGTGAATGAGAACTCTTCTTCACATTGCTGGTCAGGAATTCTTAAATATATTTTTATAGACTTATATATCTATCCAGCACAAAGATGAGAAGTGGATAGCAGCAGTGGGAGACTGAGTGTCCTGAGCCTCTTCAACTTCAGCTGATTTGCTGGTTTGGTCTCATTTCAGAAGTGTGACAGGCAGACTAAAAAGGACAAGATCTGTGAATATGAGCACATTTCAAGGGTGCATTTCTTTGAAAGGAAAAAACTTCTTTGTCATCCACCTCTGCCTTCTGCTGGACTACACATGGGACATACTGAGTCCTGGTAAGGCTGTGCTGGTTGGCAGCAAAAAAATGATGCCAGGAAATGAGTTTTATGATGTGGAGTGTGACAAAAACTTGCCTGAGTGAGTGTTGTCTCTGTAGGGACAGCACTGGGCTCATTAGTGCAATGAGGTGTCTCCCTGGAGAGCATTTCTGGGAAATTTCCCAGTCAGCTCCTGCCTGCAGAGCCACAGGATGGATGCCCAGGAGCCAGGGCACTCTGAGAGGTGAGGCACAGTCCTCTCCTGGCTGTGAGCCTCTCTGCTTGAGAAGAAAGAGCTGGTGCAAGTCTCCATCTCCTGCACCTCCTTCTGTGAGCACCCTTCAGCTGGGCTCAGCATGGAACCAACACCCTCAGACACAGCTCTGGCACAGCTCCCTGTGTGATTTCAGACTCTCCCTTCCCTGGCCATGCTGCAGGAACTGCTGCAAAACAACAACTCTGAGCTTGCAGAGCCAGGATCTCATTAGGCACAGCAGGGAGGAGCATGGAAAGCAAACACCTGGCACCAGGATGGCCCTTTGTGGCATAAAAGGAGAAGAGTGTGGTCTGAGAAGCAAACCTAGCGTTTGCAGGGCACCCTCCCAGCTGCCAAGGGCTGGCAGTGACAGAAAATCTCATTACAGCCATCAGCTGTGGGGCTGACAGGATTTGTGCTCTCATCCTGGGCTCTGGGCTGCTCTCAGGGTCTCAGACAGGCGAGGGTGCTGCAGTGTGCATGAGCAATAAGAGGGGTCTCCTATTAGCAACAACCTTTGAGGGTGTGGAAGTGAAAAGAGCAGAGAAGAAATATAAAAAAAAAGAAAATTCAAGTCCAAGCCAGTGGAATGTCTCTGGTTTATTTATTGCTGCCTGATTTCTTACTCACTATTTATTTATTTACTTGAAGGCGAGGTGACCTTCAAAGCTGCTGCTTGTCACTGGCAGCCTCTTGGCTGCAGGTTGCATGTTAATTTTGGCTGGGGCACTGACACTGAGCATCCCAGGAATCCTGTGGGGAATCTCTGCCCCTTCATTCTAGTGCTGTCTAAAAGCAGGAGCCAGTTTTGGGTAGCCAGGCTGGGTTTGGAAACCCAAATCATAAAAAGCTGTAGGGAAAATGTGAGCCTGGTGATGCAAACTCCCTGGTTTTGGTTCCACCTCATCCCACTCATGGGAGGGATGAGTGGCTCTGACTCTCTGCCATAGAGGGACTGTTTGCAGGTCCCACAGCAGATGTGGCACTGTTCTGTCCCTCCAAACTCTGCCTTTGCAAAGAACAGATCCAACACAGATTATTTTAATTTTTAACAGCCTGTAAACCCCAAACATCTTTCCCTCCAGCCTTCTCCACTCATCAGGAATATCCACACAGGTCCTCAAGGTGATTTTATAGCCTCCAGAACAGCAAGGTCACCACAAACACAAATGCAACCAAATTGTGTCTGTGGAGAATGACCAAGAGATGATGACCAGAGGGGCTTCCATGGCAGGAGCCAAAGGGAAAGATCAGATGTCTGTGGTATTTGCAGCACTGCCAAGATGCCAGCAATGATTTGTTAGCAGCCAAACCCTTCTAGCCAGGACCCTGCAAGCCAAGCATCTCATTCAGGGTCTGGAGTGTGCCCTGGACACTTCCTGCTTGGACATTTCCATTTATTACTCCAAATAATTCAGGGCTCTGCTCAGTGTCCCAATGAATGCAGCAGGACCTCATTCTGGGCTGTTCTAACACATAAAAACACTTACTTGTGCCCTCAGACAGATGCCACACTTCACAAAGAGATGGAGGGGTTTTCTGGGAGGGAGAATTTGTCACCCTGGGTCTCACTTGTGCAAACAGAAAAACTTGCTGCTTTCCAAAGCAGGGGAAATTAAGGCAGGAAATGAAGGCATGCAAAAAACAAAGGCAGGAAAGTAATTTCTTGAAGAGAAGGGTGTGAATGGTCTGAAGTCTTCCTTTTCTAACCAAGAAAATTAATTATGGTGAAAATGGTCCCAAAGAGTGGGCATATTGAAGCCAAGATAAAGGGGCTGCTTTGGTGAATGCACAACCTAAACTTGGCAAGTGTTACCCATAACTTTGGATGCACAGCCCTTTAGGAGGAGCTGTTTCTTTCCCTTGGCACCAGGAGCTGCTTCACAGGTAAGAACAGAGCTGAAGAAATGGGTTGGGATGGAAAGGATCTTAAATCTCAGCCAGTGCCACTCCTGAAAGGGCAGGGACACCTTCCACTATCCCAGGCTGCTCCAAACCTCATCCAGCCTGGCCTTGGACACTGCCAGGGATCCAGGGGCAGCCACAGCTGCTCTGGGCACCCTGTGCAGGGTCTTACCACCCTCACAGGGAAGAATTTCCACACAATATCTCACCTAAATCTCCCTGTTTCAGTTTAAAACTATCTCTATTATCACTATCTACTGGAATAAGAAGCCACACACCTCCTCTGCTATCAGCCCCTTTAGACCCTGCAAGGGGCTCTGAGCTCTCCCTGGAGCCTTCTCTTCTCCAGGTGAGCATCCCCAGCTCTGCCAGCCTGGCTCCAGCCCCGGCAGCATCTCTGCATCCTCCTCTGGAACCACTCCATGGATGGACAATCCCACTGCTACACCCTCAGCATTCATTCCCTAAGGTCAGGAAGTCTGGGTTACTGCCCATCCCATAACCCAGCTTCTTCTCTCCTCCATCTAACAACTTTTCTCTATTATTTACCAGCCCAAGAGCAGCTCTGCCCAAGCAGAGCCCCAAAAAATTCCTCATTACTCGTCATCGTTCAGCTCCACGGAAATCTTTAGTAAAAGGCGAAAGATTTATTCGATCTGAAGCCAAACCCGAGCACACCCAGCGCTCCCTGCCCAGCCCCTGGCACCCAGGGCTGCTCCTCTGCAGGACACGGTCACCCCTCTGTCCCTGCCAGTGTCACCCTGTGCTGTCCCCAGCCCGCTCCCCTGGCACTGGCACAGCCCAGCCCCGTGTCCCCAGCCCCGTGTCCCCACGGCACAAGTGGCAATTTGGGCTCAGGGCTGTGCTGCTGGCCCGCGGGGCACCCTGGCCATGCAAATGAGCTGAGTGCTAATGAGGGACAGACAGTGAGCGCTGGGGAGCAGCGGGGAAACGCCTTTATCCAGGGACAGGGACATGGGCTGGGACAGGGGCTGGGACAGGGACAGGGACAGGGACAGGGACAGGGACAGGGACAGGGGCTGGGACAGGGGCTGGGACAGGGGCTGGGGCTGGGACAGGGACAGGGACAGGGACTGGGACAGGGGCTGGGACAGGGGCTGGGACAGGGGCTGGGACTGGGACAGGGACAGGGACAGGGGCTGGGACAGGGACAGGGGCAGGGACAGGAGCTAGCTCAGCCCTGCTGCCTTTCCCGACCAACTCAAAAATCCCACCATGGTTTGGGATGGAAAGGACCTTAAATTTCATCCAATTCCACCCCTGCCATAGACAGGAACACCTTCCACTATCCCAGCTTGCTCCAAGCCCCATCCAGCCTGGCTTTGGACACTGCCAGGGATCCAGGGGCAGCCACAGCTTCTCTGGGCACCCTTTGCCAAGGTCTCACCACCCCCACAGGAAGAATTTCTGCCCAATATTCCGCCTAAATCTCCTCGTTTTAGTCAAAAAGTATTTACACCCATTGTCATGCAAATGTAGGCTTAACTATGCTCTGAATCCACTACCCGCATCATCACTATCTACTTTGGTAAAAAGTCACACACCTCCTTTGCTATCAGCCCCTTTAGACCCTGCAAGGGGCTCTGAGCTCTTACTCGAGCCTTCTCTTCTCCCAGTGAGCATCCCCAGCTCTGCCAGCCTGGCTCCAGCCCCGGCAGCATCTCTGGATCCTCCTCTGGAACCACTCCATGGATGGACAATGCCACTGCTACACCCTCAGCATTCATTCCCTAAGGTCAGGAAGTCCGTGTTACTGCCCATCCCATAACCCAGCTTCTTCTCTCCTCTATCCTACAACTTTTCTCTATTTTTTTACCAGCCCAAGACCAGCTCTGCTCAAGCAGAGCCCCAAAAAATTCCTCATTTCTGGTGATCGTTCAGCTCCACGGAAATCTTTAATAAAAGGCGAGTGTACCTTTAGTTATACTGCAAAGCCACTACCCGCATTATCACTAACTGCTGGGGTAAAATGTCACACATCTCCTTCAATATCAGCCCCTTTAGACCCTGCAAGGGGCTCTGAGCTCTCCCTGGAGCCTTCTCTTCTCCAGGTGAGCATCCCCAGCTCTGCCAGCCTGGCTCCAGCCCCGGCAGCATCTCTGGATCCTCCTCGGCAACCACTCCATGGATGGACAATCCCACTGCTACACCCTCAGCATTCATTCTCTCAGGTCAGGAATTCCGAGCTAACCCCCATCCCGCAACCCAGCTCCTTCCCTTCTCTATACTATAATTTTTTTTCTATTTTTTACCAACCCAAGAGCAGCTCTGCCCAAACAGAGCCCCAAAAAATTCCTCATTACTCGTGGTCGTTCAGCTCCACGGAAATCTTTAGTAAAAGGCGAAAGATTTATTCGATCTGAAGCCAAACCCGAGCACACCCAGCGCTCCCTGCCCAGCCCCTGGCACCCAGGGCTGCTCCTCTGCAGGACACGGTCACCCCTCTGTCCCTGCCAGTGTCACCCTGTGCTGTCCCCAGCCCGCTCCCCTGGCACTGGCACAGCCCAGCCCCGTGTCCCCAGCCCCGTGTCCCCACGGCACAAGTGGCAATTTGGGCTCAGGGCTGTGCTGCTGGCCCGCGGGGCACCCTGGCCATGCAAATGAGCTGAGTGCTAATGAGGGACACACAGTGAGCGCTGGGGAGCAGCGGGGAAACGCCTTTATCCTGGACAGGGACAGGGACAGGGGCTGGGACAGGGACAGGGACAGGGGCTGGGACAGGGACAGGGGCAAGTGCTGGGACAGGGACAGGGACTGGGACAGGGACAGGGACAGGGGCTGGGACAGGGACAGGGGCTGGGACAGGGGCTGGGACAGGGACAGGGACAGGGACAGGGGCTGGGACAGGGGCTGGGACAGGGACAGGGACAGGGGCAGGGACAGGGACAGGGACAGGGACAGGGAAAGGGAGAGAAGCTGGGACAGGGACAGGGGCTGGGACAGGGAAAGGGACAGAGACAGGGACATGGGTTGCCTCAGCCCAGCTGCCTTTCCCGACCAACTCATAATCCCACCATGGTTTGGGATGGAAAGGACCTTAAAGAACATCCAATTCCACCCCTGCCATGACAGGAACACCTTCCACTATCACAGGTTGCTCCAAGTCCCCATCCAGCCTGGCCTTGGACACTGCCAGGGATCCAGGGGCAGCCACAGCTGATCTGGGCACCCTGTGCAGGGTCTCACCAGCCTCACAGGAAGAATTTCTGCCCAATATTCCGCCTAAATCTCCTCGTTTCAGTCAAAAAGAATTTACACCCATTGTCATGCAAATGTACGCTTAATTATAACCTGAAACCACTGCCCGCATTATCGCTATCTACTGGGGTAAAAAGTCAAACACCTCCTTCAACATCAGCCCCTTTAGACCCTGCAAGGGGCTCTGAGCTCTCCCTGGAGCCTTCTCTTCTCCAGGTGAGCATCCCCAGCTCTGCCAGCCTGGCTCCAGCCCCGGCAGCATCTCTGGATCCTCCTCTGGAACCTCTCCATGGATGGACAATCCCACTGCTAGAATGTCAGCATTCACCCCTTAAGGTCAGGAAGTCTGGGTTACTCCCCATCCCATAGCCCAGCTCATTCTGTCCTCCATCCTACAACTATTCTCTATTTTTTACCAGCCCCAGAGCAGCTCTGCCCAAGCAGAACACCCAAAAAATTCCTCATTCCTCGTCATCGCTCAGCTCCACGGAAATCTTTAGTAAAAGGCGAAAGATTTATTCGATCTGAAGCCAAACCCGAGCACACCCAGCGCTCCCTGCCCAGCCCCTGGCACCCAGGGCTGCTCCTCTGCAGGACACGGTCACCCCTCTGTCCCTGCCAGTGTCACCCTGTGCTGTCCCCAGCCCGCTCCCCTGGCACTGGCACAGCCCAGCCCCGTGTCCCCAGCCCCGTGTCCCCACGGCACAAGTGGCAATTTGGGCTCAGGGCTGTGCTGCTGGCCCGCGGGGCACCCTGGCCATGCAAATGAGCTGAGTGCTAATGAGGGACAGACAGTGAGCGCTGGGGAGCAGCGGGGAAACGTCTTTATCCAGGGACAGGGACAGGGACAGGGGCTGGGACAGGGACAGGGGCTGGGACAGGGACAGGGACAGGGGCTGGGACAGGGACAGGGACAGGGACATTGGTTTGCTCAGCCCAGCTGCCTTTCCCGACCAACTCAAAAATCCCACCATGGTTTGGGATGGAAAGGACCTTAAAGTACATCCAATTCCACCCCTGCCATAGACAGGAACACCTTCCACTATCCCAGGGTGCTCCAAGCCCCATCCAGCCTGGCCTTGGACACTGCCAGGGATCCAGGGGCAGCCACAGCTTCCCTGGGCACCCTGTGCCAAGGTCTCACCAACCTCACATGGAAGTATTTCTACACAATAACCCACCTAAATCTCCCTGTTTTAGCTTAAAACTATTTACCCTCATTATCATGCAAATGTACATTCAACTATAACTTGAAACCACTACCCACATTATCACTATCTGCTAAGGTAAAAAAGTCAAACACCTTTGATATCAGCCCCTTTAGACCTTGCAAGGGGCTCTGAGCTCTTCCTCCAGCCTTCTCTTCTCCAGGTGAGCATCCCCAGCTCTGCAAGCCTGGCTCCAGCCCCAGCAGCATCTCTGTATTCTCCCTGCAACCACTCCATGGATGGACAATCCCACTGGCTAGACTCTCAGCATTCATTCTGTGGGACGACGAGGTCCAGGTCAATCCCCATCCCATAACGCAGCTCCTTCCTTCATGAACCCTGAAACTTTTCTCTATTTTTTACCAGCCCAAGAGCAGCTCTGCCCAAACAGAGCCCCAAAAAATTCCTCATTACTCGCGATCGTTCAGCTCCACGGAAATCTTTAGTAAAAGGCGAAAGATTTATTCGATCTGAAGCCAAACCCGAGCACACCCAGCGCTCCCTGCCCAGCCCCTGGCACCCAGGGCTGCTCCTCTGCAGGACACGCTCACCCCTCTGTCCCTGCCAGTGTCACCCTGTGCTGTCCCCAGCCCGCTCCCCTGGCACTGGCACAGCCCAGCCCCGTGTCCCCAGCCCCGTGTCCCCACGGCACAAGTGGCAATTTGGGCTCAGGGCTGTGCTGCTGGCCCGCGGGGCACCCTGGCCATGCAAATGAGCTGAGTGCTAATGAGGGACAGACAGTGAGCGCTGGGGAGCAGCGGGGACACGCCTTTATCCAGGGACAGGGACAGGGACAGGGGTTGGGACAGGGGTTGGCTCAGCCCAGCTGCCTTTCTTGACCAATTCAAGAATCCCACCATGGTTTGGGATGGAAAGGACCTGAAATTTCATCCAATTCCACCCCTACCATAGACAGGAACACCTTCCACTATCACAGCTTGCTCCAAGCCCCATCCAACCTGGCCTTGAACACTGCCAGGGATCCAGGAATAGCCACAGCTTCTCTGGGCACCCTGTGCCAAGGTATCTCCACCCTCACAGGGAAGTATTTCTACCCAATATTCCAACTAAATCTACCTGTTTTAGCTTAAAAGAATTTACCCTCATTGTCATGCAAAGGTACCTTTAATTATAACATGAAAACACTACCAGCATTCTCGGTATCTGCCACGATAAAAAGTCACACATTTCCTTCAATACCAGCCCCTTTAGACTCTGCAAGGGGCTCTGAGCTCTCCCTGGAGCCTTCTCTTCTCCAGGTGAGCATCCCCAGCTCTGTCAGCCTGGCTCCAGCCCCAGCAGCATCTCTGGATCCTCCTCTGGAACCACTCCATGGATGGACAATCCCACTGCTACACCCTCAGCACTCATTCCCTAAGGTCAGGAAGTCTGGGTCATTCTCCATCCCGCAACCCAGCTCCTTCCCTACTCTATCCTGCAACTTTTCTCTATTCTTTACCAGCCCAAGAGCAGCTCTGCACAAGCAGAGCCCCAAAAAATTCCTCATCACTCGTGATCGTTCAGCTCCACGGAAATCTTTAGTAAAAGGCGAAAGATTTATTCGATCTGAAGCCAAACCCGAGCACACCCAGCGCTCCCTGCCCAGCCCCTGGCACCCAGGGCTGCTCCTCTGCAGGACACGGTCACCCCTCTGTCCCTGCCAGTGTCACCCTGTGCTGTCCCCAGCCCGCTCCCCTGGCACTGGCACAGCCCAGCCCCGTGTCCCCAGCCCCGTGTCCCCACGGCACAAGTGGCAATTTGGGCTCAGGGCTGTGCTGCTGGCCCGCGGGGCACCCTGGCCATGCAAATGAGCTGAGTGCTAATGAGGGACAGACAGTGAGCGCTGGGGAGCAGCGGGGAAACGCCTTTATCCAGGGACAGGGACAGGGACAGGGACAGGGACAGGGGCTGGGACAGGGACAGGGACAGGGACTGGGGCTGGGACAGGGGCTGGGACAGGGACAAGGGCTGGGACAGGGGCTGGGACAGGGACAGGGACTGGGACATGGACAGGGACTGGGACAGGGACAGGGGCTGGGACAGGGACAGGGACTGGGACATGGACAGGGACAGGGACAGGCACATGGGCTGGGAGCTTGGTTGGCTCAGCCCATCTGCCTTTCCCGACCAACTCAAAAATCCCACCATGGTGTGGGATGGAAAGGACCTTAAAGTTCATCCAATTCCACCCCTGCCATAGACAGGCACACCTTCCACTATTCCAGCTTGCTCCAAGCCCCATCCAGCCTGGCTTTGGACACTGCCAGGGATCCAGGGGCAGCCACAGCTTCTCTGGGCACCCTGTGCCAAGGTCTCACCACCCTCACAGGGAAGAATTTCTACACAATATTCCACCTAAATCTCCCCGTTATAGTTAAAAAGAATTTACCCTCATTGTCATGCAAATGTACGCTTAACTATTCCCTGAAACCACTACCCGAATTATCTCTATCTACTGGGGTAAAAAGGCACAGAACATCTTCTTCAATACCAGCCCCTTTAGACCATGCAAGGGGCTCTGAGCTCTCTCTGGAGCCTTCTCTTCTCCAGGTGAGCATCCCCAGCTCTGCCAGCCTGGCTCCAGCCCCGGCAGCATCTCTGGATCCTCCTCTGGAACCACTCCATGGATGGACAATCCCACTGCTACACCCTCAGCATTCATTCCCTCAGGTCTGGAAGTCTGGGTTACTGCCCTCCTAGAACTTTTCTTCTATTCTTTACCAGCCCAACAACAGCTCTGCCCAAACAGAGCCTAAAAAAATTCCTCATTAGGCGTGATCGTTCAGCTCCACGGAAATCTTTAGTAAAAGGCGAAAGATTTATTCGATCTGAAGCCAAACCCGAGCACACCCAGCGCTCCCTGCCCAGCCCCTGGCACCCAGGGCTGCTCCTCTGCAGGACACGCTCACCCCTCTGTCCCTGCCAGTGTCACCCTGTGCTGTCCCCAGCCCGCTCCCCTGGCACTGGCACAGCCCAGCCCCGTGTCCCCAGCCCCGTGTCCCCACGGCACAAGTGGCAATTTGGGCTCAGGGCTGTGCTGCTGGCCCGCGGGGCACCCTGGCCATGCAAATGAGCTGAGTGCTAATGAGGGACAGACAGTGAGCGCTGGGGAGCAGCGGGGAAACGCCTTTATCCAGGGACAGGGGCTGGGACAGGGATAGGGATAAGGACAGGGGCTGGGACAGGGGCTGGGACAGGGACAGGGACTGGGACAGGGGCTGGGACAGGGACAGGGACAGGGACAGGGACAGGGACAGGGGCTGGGACAGGGACAGGGACTGGGGACAGAGGCAGGGACAGGGACAGGGACATGGGCTGGGACAGGGACAGGGTCAGGGGCTGGGACAGGGACAGGAGCTGGGACAGGGGCTGGGACACGGGCTGGGACACGGGCTGGCTCAGCCCAGCTGCCTTTCCTGACCAACACAGAATGCCAGCATGATTTGTGATGGGAGGGACCTTAAAGCTCATCCCTGCCATGGCAGGGACACTTTCCACTGCCCCAAGGTGCTCCAAGCCCCTGTGTCCAACCTGGCCTTGACACTGCCAGGGATCTCAACATCTTGAGATCATCCTGCTGATGCACAGAATCAGCCTGTTTTGGGTGTCTCTGGTGACAATCTTGGCTCCTGGCTGAGGCATGTCAGCTCCATGCCTTGAATTAGATGATCCCAGGGCACACACTGCCTGCAAAGTTTTACTTTTATTTAACAAAAATAATAATCTCTCAGAGCATGAGTAGGAGGGTGATAACCTATGCTGGAAGGCAGCAACTCCAAGAGAGCCAGACCCATTCAGTGGTTTGAGAAAAAGCCTGAGAGCAATGCCTGGAATCCCTCAGAAGGGCTGACTCAGTGCCTGGATGCAGAAACAGGGACATGTTGAGCGAGATGAGGAGAGTCATTTCTCATCTGGGCATGCCAGAAGTGGGGACACCCAGCTCTGATGTCTGTGCCTGCAAGGGAGCATCCAAAGCTTGGAGAGACATTAGAGGCAGCAGCAAGAATGAATCAGAGTCTGGAGGAGAAACTCTGAGCAGGAGATGTTTCAAACTTACCCCTCTCAGCTCCTGGGAGTGATGCTGGAGAGGCACCTCCTCATGGAGATGTTTGGGTGATCCTACAGGAGAGTTTCAGAGGAAATGAAGGAAAACATTGCTCAAGTCAGGCTGGAGGAACACTAAGGTGAATCAGGGAGAGGATTTAAGATGCTGGGAAAAGGTCCTGAGGAGGCTGGTGGATTCTCTGTCTCCTCAGAACAAGCTCTAGAAATCAGGCTGTAGTTCAGCAAAATGCACTGAACCCCCAACAAGAGCAGGTGGGGATAAACAAATGAGTTATCATATAAAGATATGTAATATTTATGGCATTTTACTTGTTAATTTTAAAAAATCCGTTTATTATATAATAAATGTAAAATCCATAGTTAATTCTAGTACATAAATCTCTGAAATCAAGCAAAAATTCAGGACAAGCAGAAAGGTGGTGCAGCTCAGTCAACCATCCAGGTCTGAAGTAGGATCCAAACCCTCTGAGCACATTTAAGGCTCCACCACTCTGCAAAATTTAATTTTGCAGCCCTGCTCTGATCCAGCAGGGGATAAACAGCTCCAGCTATACAGAGGGAATAAGGTGGAGCTGCAGAAGGGCAGGAGAGTCCTGAGCCTGTGATTTGCTGCTGCTGCTGTTGGGAACAAGCACAAGATTTGGGTTTTTTTTGTTTTTCCAGGAACATCCACACTGATTCCACGACTTGCTGATGCCCCAAACTGAGTGAAGGCTTGAGCAGGGATCTGCTTTTCTCTGCTACACCATTTCCTCCATCACCTGTTCCTAGGGATGGTCCTGGCAGTCCCAAGAGCTGAGCTTTATTTCCACCTCCCCCTTTCCCAAATATCATCTTGGGGGTTTCTGGGCCCTTCTATATGTATTTTTTTTTTAAATCACCATCTCTTTCTCACAGATGCACATTCTTCTCCCACTCCCACTGGCCTGCAAAGATCTTGTCCTGCCAGGCTCACTTAAGACCCCAAGATCTGCTGTCAGAAATTATAAAGACGTTCCCAATTCCCAGGCTGAGCTGCCAGGACTGGGTTTGCAATCAGTTTTAATCACAAGTGTAACTGAGTGGATTGCAAGTGATAAACCCCTTCTGCTGTGATGTAATGGAGATGACAGTTCAGAATTGGTCTGAGGGGTTTTTTGGGGAAGGCAGAAAACCACAAAATTAGACTCAGTGCAGGGGGAAAAAGAGAAAGGTATAAAGAGAGTGAGTGCTTCAGGCTCACACCACCAAGAGTTCCCTCCCTGCCAGGCAAGACAATAATCACAATTAATTTGTGGAGGAAGGCAGGCACTCAAAGAGAAATCAAACAGGTGACCACAGCTGGCATGAAATTTCCCAGGATGAGAAGGGAAGAGGGGAAGGAAACAGCTACCAGCTGTCCCTGCCTTCCTGAGCCTGCAGGAGCACAGAACCCTGTCTCAACATGCTGAATGCATGAGAAACAGCCCTTTGGAGGAAGGAGAAATCTCCTGGGAGACAACCTGATGTCTTTAAATGCATGTTCAGGTTAGTCAAGCAGCACATGGCAAGTGATGGATATCACAGGCTCCTGCTCCTGCCTCTCTTTTCTACAGCCACAGATCTGCAGAGCAGAGTCCCTGCTGCTGCTGCCTCTCCCTGCTCTGCTGGATCCACATCCTGGGTCCAGCCCAGACTGCTGTGCTCTGTATCTTAAAACAAAGAATTAATGGCCTTTTATTGAAATAAAGTAGGTTTAGATGAGATGTCAGGAAGAAATGCTCTCTGTTAGGGAGGTGAGGCCCTGGCACAGGTAGAGAAGTTGTGGCTGCCCCTGGATCTCTGGAAGTGTCCAAGATCAGGTTGGATGGGGCTTGGAGCACCCTGGGATGGTGGAAGGTGTCCCTACATGGCAGGGGGTGGAATGAGATGAGCTTTAAGGAAGAGACCTGTTTCACAATGCCAGATCATCTCACACAATAAATCTGTGATCCCACCCTCAGCTAAGGAAGGACACTCTGGATTTGTCCCATTGCAGTGGGAATTCACACAAACCAAAGGGGATTTTGCCTCTCTCTGTCCTGCCCTTGCTGGGTCACTTCAGGCCACTGGACCATCCATCTGCAGCTCTCCCCTTGTCACAATGGATCATGGCATGGCCAGTTCCTGCAGCCTGTGTCCTGCTGCACTGCTGGTGTGCTCCCTCCTGCCCTGTCACATCAAATCACTGCCTGCTCCCCCTCCAGCCATCTCTAATATTCAACGAGTCAGAAAGGAGCTGAGGCCAACCTGACCTTTATCAATAAGATGATGTCACCTGCTGAAAGAAAGACCTGATAAAGGTAAGAGCAGGCAGGCTGATATCCTTCCTGATCTCTGTGTCCAGAACAGTAAAGGATCTGTTCCTAATGAAAATTCAGCTCCCTGTGCTGACCCTGCTGTGTGGTTGGAGACAGGGATCTGTCCAACCTGCTGCATATTCACTCCCCAAATCAATTCTTCTCTAAAGCCAGCATGGGTGAAGGTCAGTCTGAGCGGAGGAGAGGGGAAAGGTGGCCAGCAGATTTCACTTAAATAATCTTTTGTTAAAAATGTACCTGGTGCATTTTTGCCCTGAAATCCTGCAATTCTGTGCTCTTGTTGTCAGAGGGAAGCAAATCCGAGTGAGCTGCTATTGTGGATTAGCCGAACTGCAGGAAAGCACAGATATTTTTATTCCATTACAGCATCCTTAGCCTGACTCATCCCATTCCCTTTGGGCAGAGCTATTTTCCCCACAGATGAGAACTCTGTGTGACTGCTCCACCTGTCCCCTGTGCTCACCACAGGCTATCCCTTCCAAATTCCTGTGTCCAGCCCAGCTTGGGTGCTGCTCTGCTGCTCTCCAGCCTTTAGAGACAAAGACAGTTTTAGGGGATGCCATGCAGGGCACAGGGGTTGAATCTCCACTGGGTGCACGACCTCAAATTATTGACTCCTCCTGCACCTCCTTGTCCCATGTTTCTAAACACAGCCCTGACAACCATCTGTTCTGCCTCCACACCCAGCCCACGTGTTCCCAAGATGATTCTGGCACCAGCCTGGGTGCTGCAGGCTCCCAAGTGAGTTTGTGGCCCCTCATCACTTCTCCAGGGCTGAAGATATCAGTGCTTCCAGCACCTTGGCTTGCCAATGGGCAACGTGAATCCGTCATAAAAACGAGCCTCTACCTCAGCTAAGCTTTTCAGGAGAGATGGAGAGAGAGGGAACAAGCCAAGGGAATTGTAGGGCTGCAAAACAGACCTGTCCACAGTCATTCCAGACCCAGCTGAACTTCATAACCTGAACTCTGGCATTTCGACTCTTTCTTCAGACTCTCTTGTGCCTCACCAGTGAAAATATCCAGCTCTGTCCACAGCAGATTCCCACTGATTGTTTTTGCTGCTGGAGGACAGCAAAATATTTCTGAATCATCTGCCTGCCTAAATTTCCTTAGATTAGCTCTCTAATATCCCATAATATAGTGGTGGTTGAGAAGAGAAAAAAAAAATAAGGGAGAGGAGAGGAGAGGAGAGGAGAGGAGAGGAGAGGAGAGGAGAGGAGAGGAGAGGAGAGGAGAGGAGAGGAGAGGAGAGGAGAGGAGAGGAGAGGAGAGGAGAGGAGAGGAGAGGAGAGGAGAGGAGAGGAGAGGAGAGGAGAGGAGAGGAGAGGAGAGGAGAGGAGAGGAGAGGAGAGGAGAGGAGAGGAGAGGAGAGGAGAGAAGAGAAGAGAAGAGAAGAGAAGAGAAGAGAAGAGAAGAGAACTTTTCCTCTCCTGATCTTCCCCTAATTCAGAGGGGCAATATCAGCTTCATAACACAACTGCAGAGCAGTGAGGTTTGATTTGTCCTCAAACCTCCAAGAACTTGTGAAAACTTCAAGGACTTCAAATCCTGCTTAACAATTCAGGAAATGTGAAAAATTATTGTGGAAAAACTTCTTCAGGAGCCTTGAAGCTGATCCAGCAAAGATTCCAGAGAGCTGCCCTCCTGAATGACCAGGACAAAGTCTCAAGTCCTTCACCATTTATTCATAGAATAGTTGGGGTTGTGAAATACCTCTAGGATAATTGAGTTTTACCATTAACCCATTAGTACCAAATCCACCACTAAACCAGGTCCTAAGCACCACATCTGCACATTTTTTGAACTCTTCCTGGCATGGTGATTCCCCCAGTGCCCACTCCACCCTCTGGAAATCAAGCACTGACAGCATCACCCACATTCTGTGTCTACCCAACCCAGTATAGGAGGAACTATAAGGTGAAACACTGGGTAATGCAGATATTTTTATATCCTCTAGAGAACAAAATCATAATTATTCCTGAAGTATCTTTGTATTTACTAGAGATCCCATGAATATCTTCCCATGAAGTTGTTTAACACTTTTTGTTTGAGTAAACTTCCAGCATTTGCAGTATCCCTCGGCAAGGGGGGATTATCTCTTGATTAACTTCACCTTGAGTGAAGCAAGTCCTTTGTTCTGACCTGCTATCATCTCAAGCACCCTTTTTTGTCTTTTCAAAGGAAAAAGAAAACAATGGTTGCTCTCTTTCATCCTCTTCATGCCATTCATAATCTGATAGACTATTATCATACTCTGCTTCTGTCATCTCCTATTCAGATGAAATATTCCTGGAGTACTTCATTGTTCTGTACCTTTGATCACTCTATTGCCCTTCCACACATCTTTCCCAGCTCTGCTGCATTCTTTCCGTGGGGGGAACAGCAGAACTGCTCAAAACATTCTAAAAGCAGCCACGCACTGAATTTACACAGGGGTGTAATAATGGCTTCTATTTTGATCTCCATTCCTCTGCTATTAATTCTTAACATTCAATTTGCTTTTTGTCACCGCCGCTGAGCACGGAGGTGACACATTCATAGAACTGCTCTATAAACACCACCTCATTCCTGAGCAGGTAATAGTCCATTCAAAGCTCATCACTGCAGCTAAAGTTAGGATTGCTTTCTTTTTCCCATGTGTACCACCCTGCACTTATTTCCCCCCTCACACATCATCCCTCATCATTTCTGCCCCAGCAGAGGATTTCTGTCACCTCATTACAGCACTCAGCAGCAGCACACCTGAGTTATGTCCCCCTTGGAGCTCCTGCTCACCTTTCCATGCTGCTGGCCAGGCAGCAATGATGTAAACCCCAGCAGAGAGAATGCTCCTGTGCTCTTTGCTTCTCCAAGTGCTTGGGCACAGGCAGGCAGCTCTAGGATGGCTCTGCCTTTGGCTGTGGGATATGTGCTGCATTCAGGAATTCAGAATTCAGAATACAAGAAATAGCAGAATACAAGAAATTCTCAAAACATTGGGTCTGTAAATCAAAGCCTGGAAAAGAGCACAGGATTTGAACTGAGACCTTGGGAAAAGCTTGCAAGCTTAGGTGCTAAAAGTTAAGAATGTAGATTTAAAGTTTAAAGCAGAGACATATTAAGTAGAAAAAAGCTTAGTTATAAAGTTTAAGATATAAAAAGAACAAAGTACAGTAATTTTACGATTATAAGCCGCACCATTTTTACTAAAATTTTGGTGCAAACCCGAAGTGCGGCTTATAATCAGGTGCGGCTTATAATCGTGAAATTACTGTAGTTGCAAAGGTGACAGGTTTGTGTGTCCAAACAGGATTGGCTGAGAAAGGTCACACTGTAATTAGACAAAATTTCTTAGTATTGGATTAGAAACACAAATATCCTTGTTGGCAGTGTTTTACTGGTTAACCAGATCTTGTAACCTTAAATCTTGTGACTTCTGGTCATGCTCCCAACACCTGTAACAAGAACTCACATTTCTTGTAGAAGATAAGAAAAATAAGCCCCACTTTCTAAAGCAGCCAGAAATCCCATGTCTCTGCCTCGTTCAGAAAAAGAAAGAATCCCTGTGTAACACTGTATTGTGGGAGCAATAAGCCCACAGACAGGCTGTGAACAGAAGCCTCTGTGTGTGTGTGTGTGTTTGCCTCTGGATCTTTTCATCTGCTGCGTTTTACGGGCGCGCTCGTGACTTTGCGTGTGGCCTCCCTTGGAATTTATCCCCCCCGGCTTTTTGATCACAGTAATAATCCCACTATTAAAAAAGAGCCTTCCCCTTTAAATTCCCCAGTGCCAAGAAATGAACTTTGAAATATGAAGGTTAGCAAAGACTTTGGGAACAACTTTGAAAGCAGCTAAGCTGTGAGCGATCTCCTCGTCCTTTAATCAGATGCTCGGCTTTGCAGCTCCAGCCATCTCCACGGATTAACTCCCATGAACTTCCTGAACTGCTCTCATGGAAAAGCACATCAAACAGATGACTCTGCTAAGAAGGAATTAATCAATTAAGTAGAAGCAGGGAGGCCTGCTCTCTGCTGAGAAACTGGTCCAGGGACACCTTCCCCCTCCTCACCTCCTCCCTTCTGCCTTGCTCCAAATCTTGTTTAATTTTGTTAGGTGGAGATTGAATTTTACATCTAGATTCATCACACACAAGAGTTTCCCTTCTTGCTGTATTTTCTGAGATAAATATGTTTTTTTTCTAATGTGTAATGGTGAAATTTTAGGGTCCAGCAGCCTTCAGCTGTTGGAATATTCCTGGTGTGCATTTCCCAGTAAGCCAAACTTACTGTCCTGCATGATGAATTTGTGGTGGAGGGTCTCAGCTTTTCTGCCTGCATGTCCAAGAGCAGATATTTGGGATCTGGCATCTCCAGAGATATCCCAGAGGCCAGCTGAGTGCCCCAGTAAATAATTTCTTTGTTTCTGCCTGCTCTTGGGTGAGTTGTGCAGGTTTGGATTCAATGGTTTAGCCACATTACAGACACCTGGCCCAAGCTGGTTTGCCAAGGGCTTTCTGGTGTCCATGGGGAGAGAGAGGGGAGTTTCCAAGGAGAACATGATCCTTTTATGAAATAGGTGTGAATCATGGAGTGGTCACTGGAGGTGTGAAGGAAAAAACCTGAGTGTCTTGGGACCATCATGTTCATTCATGTCATCATAAATATCTGTACCTATTCAGTCTCCTAAAGATGGATTCACAGTGTTTACCTCCTCTTTGTGTGCCAGTATAGGAAAACAAGGAGTACAGATTCAGATGTCCCTTCTTCTCCCCCAGATCAGGCTTCTTTTGACTTGAAAAGGAATCTTTCATGACAGGGAGAGTTATGAAATTATGGTGGTGCTGCAGATGGCATTGAAGGGAGGTTCCTCCCATCTGCTCACTCCCGAGAGTGGAAAATTCCTGATGTTAAATTTTTTTGTAAAGGGCAAAGAATCTGAATTTTTATTTCTGAACTGCTTTGTCAGCCTTCACAGCCACATGGACAACAAGCATGGACATTCTCTGAGGAAAGAAAGTTGGGTTTGTAAAAAGCAGTTCTGCATTTCTCCTGCTGTCTGCAGTGACCTCCCAGGAAAAATCTATTCCCAGCTTCAGGAGTACTTGGAGCCCAAGTCACAGCTTCCATTAACAGGAGAGTTGGAGTTTCTCTTGCAGAAGTGAGATGATTTCTGCATTTCCTTTTAGAAGCAATCCTTGTAACCATGTGTGTGGTGTAAGGTCGTTCCCCTGTCACATTCACTCCATCAGATCAAGTGAGGAGGAGGCAAATTAACACTCCTGCTTGTGGTCCTGAAGGGAGGCTGATCTGCAGGAGAGGCTGAGTTATAGAAATCTAATTCCCACCTAAACCAATTCCTGGGCTATTTATCCTCATTTTCACTGATGTTAGCACTGTCATTTTTATTGAGTACCTCTTCATCCTCCTTGGTGCTTACCCCAGGTTTAGTTAGGAAAGTGCTTTAATATGTAGAAAATATCTACTATTTCTCAGCTTATTTCCAGCTGGGAAGGTGTTTGAAGTGTGGCTGTGCAGGGTTCAGGTGGCAGGGAGACAGAAATGTGTCAAAAGGAGCAGTTAACATCAAAATTCCTTCACACAGAGATCCCTCCTTCTTTCCAGGGGCTACTTCATCAGTTCTGTGGGATAGCTCTTATTTCTGGATACCACAAGAACACCACTGGTCTAATAATTCCTGCACAGCTCCTTTCCTGCTGTCACCCATCTGGCTCCATGGATGATTCATGCTTTTGGTGATAGTTTGGGATAAAACTCCAGTTTTTCACAGCAACATTGAATCATAGATGGGTTTAGGTGGGAAGGGACCTTAAAGATCATCCAGTTCCAACCCTCTCCCATGGGCAGGGACACCTTCCACTATTCCAGATTGTTCCAAGCCCTGTGCAGCCTGGACACAACCTCTCAGAGCAACCTGCTCCAGTGCTCAACTACCTTCACAAAAAAAAAAAAAAAAGGTTTTAAATTTTTTTTCCACTCCTATAAAAAGATTATTTCTATATTTATATATTTATATTTATATTTGTATTTATATTTATATTTATATTTATATTTATATTTATATTTATATTTATATTTATATTTATATTTATATTTATATTTATATTTATATTTATATTTATATTTATATTATATTTATATTTATATTTATATTAATGTGTCCATGTCTATGTCTCTCCTACACTGGGAACCACTCCACATGTGCTCAGCAGAGGGGAAGGATCATCCCCCTCAACAAGCTGTCAATCCTCTTCCTTAAAAAAAAAAAAAAGTCCTTCTGCTCTGAAAAATCCAGAACCAAAAGCAAATCTGTGCTGCCTGTTTGATATCTGCAGCACACAGCTGAGCACTTTCAGTGCCCAGCACACTCAGTCCCCAGCTAAGATATTTTTGTAACAGGGAATTCCAATAAAGTCAGAGGCTCTGCAGCATTTTTAAAGTTTATCAAGATCACTTTTGCAGCAGTAATCAGTGTTGAAATGGTTTGGGAAGAATTAAAAGGGAGAGGAAAAGGCGTTTTTATTTTGGGGCTGAAAGCTAAGACCTTTCAGATTGTACCATTTCCTGACTTTAATGAGCAGGGTATCTTGATACAATCTTTTTCACTGCATTTTCATCCCCCAGTCACAGGATTTTTTATTTTAAAGGACATAAACCTGTGAAGATTTTACCCAGCTCTGCTTGAGCCTTCTGGAAAATGATAGTTTTGGGGAGGATTGCAGGGAGGAACTGGCAAAAAGACTGGGCCTGTGGTTTGCATTTGCATGTTCATTTAGATAAAAAAGAGAAAGTGGCTGATCACAGAGAGGCAGCTCTGCAAGTTCATTGCCCCTTCATTTCCTGACCCTCAAAATCTTGTTAACAGGATGCACTCTGTCTGTAGGGGAAAAAAACCCTCTTATTTTTGGCTTAATTACAGTATTAACAGTTGGATCAAAATATAATACTCATTATTAGTCTAGTTATACTAACAGCACAAAGCAGCACAGAAAAGCAGCATTAATAATGGAATCAAAAGCATTATGTGAAGTACCTGTCTCTGCAGCCTCCACCACCCTGTTTCTACAGGGGCCTAAAATTGATCCCATCACTGCCAGCAGAACAGAGGAGAGCACCCTGAAATTAAATGTTTGTGCTGGACCAGTTGTGGCACTAAAATTGAAGCTAGAGTTGTCTCAAGAGCAACATGTGTTTCCTGGAAATGCCCTCTCCTCTTTGGGCAGTTCCTCTGCGTCATCACCATTCCTTCCATGCTCCACACTGTGTCAGGGAGTGTTGGGATTTTTGTTTTCTTTGAAAGAGCTGAGCAGTTGATAGCTGCTATAAAGTTGTTTATTGTAAAGGTGCATCACTCTCAAAAGGTAAAAAGTCCTAAGTGTTAAAGTCCATGCTAAAAGCTTTTGGCACAGAGTCCCAAACAGAAGTAAAGTCCTGATTAGAAGTAGAAGCAGCTCCTGGTGCAAAGCCCTGAGAAGGCCAAAATTGCAGAGTGCTGAGCAGAGGCTGCAGCCTGGCACAGAGTCTCGAGAGGCAGATGCTCCCTGGGCTTTTCTTCTTCTGCTCTTCTTTTCCTTCTTCTTCCTCTTCATGTGGTGGCAGTGATGATGATGGTTGTGGAGGAAGAGACAGTGAGAGAGCTCTCACTCCAACACACAGATTCTTATTTACAAAATACCCAATGAGCTAAAAACACAAAACTGAAACATTTCTTCTTAACCTATTAGAATTCTAGCTTCTTAGTATGAAAGTTTATGTATAATCTACACATATGGTCTATCTGCTCTACCTGAAAAATGTAAGCAATATTTTTACTATATTTTTATTATGTCTAAAACTATGTTTTGGAGCTTCCACAGAGACTTGTTTTTTAAGACTTGTTTTCACCACTGATATCTAGAACTGTTTTTGAGCTCTCACTGCAGCTTGTTGATGTCTCTCTCAACTCAGAGACCTCTGTCTTTCAGATTCCAACCAGGGAGAGGCTCAGCTTTCCCATCAGTGGGGCTGATGAGAGCAGGTAACAGAGGGAGGTGGGTGAAGGCTTCCATGAAATAACCAGCTGCACTTGATCGTGGCTGGGACAACTGGGAGTGTGTCCTAGTTTGGAGGACAGGTGTCTGCTGAGAAAGGCAGGAGCCTCTCTTTGAAATGGAGAATGTAAACCACCTCCCTCCAAATTATTTGAATTTTGAAATCAAGGGGCTCTCAGGCAAAGATATGGGAATAGGAATAACAGTTCTTTACTAGGGAAATTAAAATAGAAATACAGCACTACAAAGAACAAACCCCAAACCCTGACACAGTCAGAGTACAACCTGACACCCGTCAGGCAGGGTGTTGGCAGCAGTCCCATCCCATGGTGGCTGCATCCTCCTGCAGTGACAGATGTGGCTCAGCTGGAGCAGTGCTCCTGTACAAGGTGCAGTTTCCCTCTAAAGCTCCAGTGGGGATGTGGAGAAATCCGGTTTTCCTCTGGAGTCCAGTGGAGAAAGGGGCTCCCTTAGTGTCCCAAAACCTCTGTTTTTATCTTGGTAAGAAATGTTGGGCTCTTCCCCCTGGCTGGAGCAACTCCCAATGGGATGCAGTAATTTTATCAGTGCCACAGTGGGACTCAATGGCCATGAGCAGAAAATGACTGGCTGGAGGAAGGATGGGCTGTGAAAAGATAAAGAACACTGCCCCAGCTGGTTTATAAACCATGGCCATGAACAGGAGATATCCCATGAGATAAAGAACACTGCCCAGCTGGTTTATAAATCATGGCCATGAACAGGAGATATCCCATGAGATAAAGAACACTGCCCCAGCTGGTTTATAAACCATGGCCATGAACAGGAGATATCCCATGAGATAAAGAACACTGCTCCAGCTGGTTTATAAACCATGGCCATGAACAGGAGATATCCCATGAGATAAAGAACACTGCCCCAGCTGGTTTATAAACCATGGCCATGAACAGGAGATATCCCATGAGATAAAGAACACTGCCCCAGCTGGTTTCAATGGATGCCCATTAGCAGAATATCTCCCACAGAGATCAGGATCACTGCCCCCACCTTCAACAGATGGTGACAGAACAGAAACCTTTGATCACACTCTGTATTGTAACCCAAGACAGAGTGGGATCCAGCTGCCAACACTGCCACCCAATGCCATTTGAGATGTCCTAGCTTGTCCCCCCTGATGTCCCCTTCCAGCCCAGAAGGGCACAGCTGGTCCTGTGCCACGTCCTCGCCCTCAGGGCAGCTCAGGTGGCACCTGGTGATGCATTTAGAAAAGTGCTTCACCCCTCCTCTGACCTTCAGGCCAGGTGAGCTGTCTGACATCCTTTTTCTAACTATAGGCAAGAAACAGGAGATGTCTGGGGCTGTTTTTCTCCAAGCTGTTCCAATGTCAGAAACTGAAAAAAGAAAGAATATTTCTCGAGAGCTGCTGGGCTCAGGGACCTGTTTGTCTTGGTTTCATGAGAACATAATTGAAAGCCAGGCTGTTTTCCACTTCATTCTGTGTTTGGGTTCATCCCCTCAGCCATAACTTCCCACAGCCCCTTTTAATGATGAGCACAAAAGCCTGCTTTTCAAAGAACATCTTTTCCTGTGGTTTTGGTCCTGCTTCTACAGAGAGAAGCCTCAGAGCAGTACAAAACAAACACATTGGGTTTTGCCACATGGCAGCAGCCTCCTCTTGATCTCTCCCTTAGTTTAAGAATTTCTCAAGCCTCCTTTCACTTGGATGTGTTATAGAAGAGCAGTGTGGAGGATCAGAGTTTTTCCCTGCTCTAGACCCCAGAGGATGCCCAGTGCAGGTCCAAAAACAAGAAGATGTCTCCCTAGAACAGTTGAGAGCTGCTGCCAAAGCACAACCTGCAGATATTTATCTGTGGAGATTTTACCTGTTAATGATACCCCAGCACTCTTATCTGAGCAGGTTCTAATGCTTTCCATGCCATTCCTTTCCTGATCCAGGGGATTGCTTCCACTCTTTCTTGGTGTTTTGAAGCAGTGTGACTTCTCCAAAGAGCTGCAAGGCTGTTCCCATTTTTGAATTTTTGCTCCTGATCTTGGCCCTGACAGAGTCACAGCTTCCCTCCAGCCAGGAAAACAGGGAAGTCCACTTTGTTCCCAGTGTCTGGGATAAACTTTGTGCTGAAAATAAAGCTGCACCAAGAGCACAGTCACAGCCCTTCTGTGATTGTCCCCAGAGTGAAATATGGTTTTTCTGAGTCCAAAAATCTTCCTGTGCCTTGCAAATAAACTTGACAGCGAGCCCTCCTTCATGTCTTAAATCTGATGGCAGGTGCTGAAACACTCACCTGGCCTCTCCACCACAGCCTACTTAAAGCTGAGATTAGGAATCCTTCCTGCATTTGCAAGGTTTAGATTTTATCTGGATGAGAGAAGTCTAATTTTAGCATGTTTTGCAAATCAAAGCCTGGGGAAGGTGTTGGTGATGGTGTTACTGGTCAGAGCACTTGCACACACAGTGGAGAAGTTGAGAATCTTATTTTCAGGTGGATCCTCTGCCCTGCTGCTTTCTCCAGTCCAGGTGTGGAGGGACAGCCTGGTGAGACCTTAAAGGATTCACTCCTCAGGAAGGGGAGCAGCAGCTGGGATATCCAGGGGTGCTGCAGGGAAGGAAAAGAGCCTGCAGTGCAGAAAATGAGGAGTAAATTGGTGCTGAGGGATGGGGATTGAGAGACCTCAGCTCCCTCTGAGCTGAGATGACTGCAGCTTGGTCAGGTGTCATTTGAGGGACAAAAGGCACCACTTAAAAAAGCACCACTTAAAAAAGCACCACTTACAAATCTCATCTTGAAACTTAGAGACAATTTTTCTGGTTTTCATCTCCAGCAATATACCTGCTGATTCAGTGGTCTCTTCCACACCCAACTCACTTTCCTGCCTTTATATCCTAAATTTCACCACCCAGTGGTGGGGTCTGCCAGGCAGATTTGCTGTGGATGGATTAGGGACTGATGGACTTTATTCCAGGATGAATGAACACCTCTCCACCCTTGCCTACCAGGGTAAATGTGACCCAGACACAGCCCTGGTGCATTTGGTTAATTTTTGCTTTTTCCCTTGCTTGTTCCTTATTCTGACAAGAAAAAAGAGGGGAACAGCAGAGGGGCTGCTCAATTTCTGATCTGACAGTACCCCTGGAAGGTCAAAGAACACCAAATTGTGATGAGACTGGCACATTTTTAATTTTCTCTCATTACAGCCTCTGTTAAACTACATTACAATAATTGCTTTAGTTCTGCTATGGTATTTTCAGGTCTCTTAATGCAGCTGTCAGCTCAGTGTGCCAGGAACTAACACCAGCAAAAAAAATAAAATAACAGAATTAAAAAAAAAAAAGGAAAAGAGAAGAAACACACAAATGAAAAACTGGTAGATTGGCAGAGAGGGACCAGGACTGGGCCAAATTTGGGATGAGAGCAGGAGATGGTGAATTCCAGGTTTGCCAGGGGTGCTGCTCAGATCCTGCTGCTGAGGGAGCTCTGTGAGCTGGAGACAAGGTTTGGATTCTCACATCTCACCACAGGGTTTGCACAAACCCTGGTCATGGAAATGTGGAGTTTTGCACTCTGCAAGGTCTGGCACGATGGGAAGAGGATGCTGAAAAGACATTTTGTATTTTGGATTTGTTTGAGAGGTTTTGAAGCACCCCTCCATGTGGGGTACTTGTTCTGACAGCCCCTTCCTCAGGGCACAAATCTGGGGCTAACTCAGCTCTGTGGATTCACTGCAGGACTGACATTTACCCACAGCACATGGAGCATGGAAAGGGAGGACTCATCATCCACACCGAGGTGTTTGCTCAGCTCAGGAGCCCTCCCAGGGGTTGTGCTCTTTGTGATTTCAGCTTTCATAGAATTATAGAATCATGGGAGCAGAAAGAGACCCAGAAGGATCATTGAGTCCAACTCCTGGCTCTGCAAAACCCCCCAAAAATGCCACCATGTACCTGAGAGCATTGCTCAAACGCTTCTTGAACTCTGCCAGGCTTGGAGCTGTGACCATTTCCTGGTGAAGAACCTTTTCCTGGTACCCAACCCAGACTCTCCCTGGCACAGCTCCATGCCATGGTCCTTTTTGCAGCCACTCCTGCATTATTTGTTGCCATTCTCAGACAAGTGAACCAGCTGTGCCTGAGCTCTCCAGGCTTGCACAGCCACCTCAGAATCCCAAATCCTTGTGCTCCTCCACATCTACAGCACCATCTGCACCCCAGCTCCTGATGCAGACCCTCCCTCCCACCACAAGAGAGACCTCCCCGCCCTCAGAAATGCTGCCCCAAACCTCTGCCTGCTTCAGAAAACCATAAACCAACCCTTCAAAGAACAGACACTCCTTCCCTCCCCACATGTGCACTCCAAAACAATCCCACCACAGAAACATCCCCTTTCCCAACCCCACGCCCTTCCACACATGCTGTCACACTTTCTCCATTCCCACATTCATTAATGCCTCCATAGGAATTTTCAACTGTGCAAAGAATTGTTCGTAATTAGTTAACAAGGAAGAAAAATAAAGTCTCCTAAGCTGTCAGCAACCCTCCAGAAAACCAGCAACAGATCTGAGCACCATTTGGTCTAATTAGTCTTGATATTTCACACAACACATTTCTCAATTTTTGGTGGAGAAGAGGATCAAAAAAAAAACCCTCTGAAGAGAACAACAGGAGTATTTTTGGAGAGGGATTCAGTGGCAAAGCCAAAGGGAACTCTTAATCAACAAATATGCATTTATATCCCTTTACTGAATCTTTCACAACAGTTGCTTCATCTTCTGCTTCTATGGGCATGGGGTGGGGCCAAGCTGCAGCTGACATGGATCAAAATAGTTCTTTTGTCAGTATATCCTTAATTTCTCTCCTGTGGTGAAGTTGAAAGCCATTGGTACTGCAGGAGGGTGGGGTCTCTTGGTGAAGGATGCTGAGATTTACAGCACGGGATCCAAGTGCATCATTCCCACCTCAACACCTTCATGGATATCCACATGAACATCCCTGGATGTTTCCATCCCACACCTGGAAGAGATTTGGGCTCTGCTGTCCCTTCCCTGCAAATATCCAAGGCCAAGTTGGACAGAGCTTGGAGTAAAACCTGGTCTAGTGGGAGGTGTCCCTGCCCATGGGTTTGGAGCAAGATGATCTTTAATGTCCCTTCCCCCTCACGCCTTTCTATAATTCCATGATTTTGTGTCTCAGAACAAAATAATGCAGAGCAAGTGAAACCTGCCTCCACCAAGAGGTGCTTTTCAACCCACACATGGTGTCTCCAGGGTTCCTCTCATTCCTGGGTGGACAAACAGATTTTGAGGTGACCCCGTCCATGGCTTGGAGGAAATTCAGATTATGCATGAGGTGTGCAGGAGAGGAGTGTCCATGTCCCCTCTGCAGCCAGGATGAAGAAGGCGGGTGTTGTCACCACGTGAGGCATCCAAGAGGGAGGCAGGACTGCAGGTGCCAGTCCCAGCAGTGGTTAGGGAAGGAGTTTGGGCAATCACCCAGAGACACAACAGAGAATCTGCCTGTGAGCATGGCTTGAGTTGCAATCCAGGATGTGACCAGTAGTGTGGATTCTGTCACCATCTGTTAAACCAGCTGGGGCAGTGATCCTCATCTCCATGGGAGATATCTCCTGTTAATGGGTCAGCTGTTAAACCAGCTGGGGCAGAGTTCTTTATCTTTTCACAGCCCATCCTCCCTCCAGGAGATCTCTCCTGTTCATGGCCATTGAGTCCCAGTGCATGGCTGATAAAATTCCATCATCCCATGGGAGATGCTCCACCCAGGGGAGGAGCCAAGCATTTCCTACCCAGATAAAATCTGAGATTTGGAACATCAGAGCAGCCTTTTCCACTGGATCCCAGAGGAAAACCAGACCCTTCCACATCATCCCTGGAGCTTCAGAGCAAACTGCACCTTGTACAGGAGCACTGCTCCAACTGAGCCACATCTGTCACTGCAGGAGGATGCAGCCACCATGGGATGGGACTGCTGCCAACACCCTGCCTGACGGGTGTCAGGTTGTACTCTGACTGTGTCAGGGTTTGGGGTTTGTTCTTTGTAGTGCTGTATTTCTATTTTAATTTCCCTAGTAAAGAACTGTTATTCCTATTCCCATATCTTTGCCTGAGAGCCCCTTGATTTCAAAATTACAATAATTTGGAGGGAGGGGTTTTTACATTTTTCATTTCAAGAGAGGTTCCTGCCTTTCTTAGCAGACACCTGTCTTTCACACCAAGTCAGCGTGTCACCCTCAGTGATCTCTATCAGGAGAGACAGGCGGTGTGGGCACTGAAATTTTGTGTGGCTCATCTCTCCCGGAGACAGCGCCCGCTTCTCATCGCTTGAACGACAGCTTTAACTGCACTGATGATCTCAGCTCCATCCCAGCTGCCTGCAGGGAGCCAGGACACTCAGCTCAGGTGCAGATTTGTAGATTAAAGATGCTCCAGAGGGGAGGGGAGTTTAGCTGTGTAAATAAAGATGTTTGATGGCATTTGTAGTTAAGGATGGATTTACAAACAGGCCCACGTGTGAGTTCATGAAGATCTCAGCATCAATGTCAATGATCAACCCAGGGCTCACAAAATCCTCTGCTTTAGGGTGAGATAAAGCACTTTTTGGTGGGTTTAGGATTTTGCTGGATTTGGCAGGAGAATGGACACCCAAATCCTGTGGAGACCTGTTCCTCACAGACCCCCTAAACTCAGGTGTTTTCATGGTCTGGTTGACAAGGTGGTGTTAGGTCATGATGATCTCAAAGGTCTTTTTCAACCTGGTTGATTCTGTGATTCTGTGATAGGAGTTGCTAAATTTTAGGTGGAAATATTCATCTGAGATGATCCCAGGACTCTCTGTGCAAGACAGAGCCCAGTGAGCTGCAGATCCCAGCTTTTCAAACCATGTCCATAGGAACGTGATGAAATTCACACGGAAATGGGAAATTAATCCCCAGAAATAAATGGGGCATCCCATGCATCCTGCTGATAAACATCCTTGGATAAATGACATTTCTGATGAGCTCTCAGCTAACAAAGTGTAAAAATTTCACCCCCCTCCCAAAAAAACCAACTTCTGCTGGAAGTCCAACAGCACCTATCCTAAGGACTTGAAAAGTATTTACATTATACTCCCAAAATATTTTAATTGATTTTTTCAGCAATTTATTTTTGTTGTTCAGAAAAAAAAAATCGAACTCTGCTGTTAATTGATCCCTTGGCAGCTCCAGAAAAACTCTGGTGTTGTTTATGCAAAATTTTGTCATCCTTGGGAGAAAATCAGTCCTGGGATGAGCTGCAGCTTTTACCTCTGCAGTGTTAGGACTGAAAGAAACAACAGTCACTAAGTAAATGATGGAAATCTTTGACATAAATACTGAAAAATAAAGCTTTTCCACCCTAGAGGGATGGGAGGGCACAAAGGACTTTGCAAACAGAAGTAATATGAATTTCTTTCTCCAGACAGAGCAACTGAGGTCCAGAGATGAGGGGCCAGAGGACATTTCCAGCACTGAAGAGCGATTGAGGTGCTGTCACATCTCCTGGGACATCTCCCATGTCCACAATTTAACATGATGGATTCTGGAATGAATCTGGCCCCCAGCCTGGGAATATTCATTTTCCAAAGCGTTTTCAAGCCTATTTTTCAGCTTATTTCAATAGTTAGGAGTAAAGGTGATCACTTACCGCTATTTTTGAGGTGCTTAGTTTTAAAAATCTCTGCTTTAGGCTCTCAAGACTCATTATAACCCTGGGAATCCAGTGTCCTGGTAGACTAATAACCATCAGTTCAAGAAGCAGGGTCACAGAACACATGGTGGGGACAAATGAAAAGATTTCCCATTCAGCCATGAATAAAGGAGACCAAAAGCTGATTTTATTCATTTATTTTATGTGGTACTGAGGAAGGAGAGGGGTTTTGTGGAAGCAGAAAGAGATATGAAGGGAAGATATTCAGCATCTGGATTGGAATCTGTCTGCAAATTTAGCAGCTGTTTTTACCAAATGGGAGCAAACCTCCCCCAAAACAAACGAGCTGTGGTGTGTACAGTGCTAAATATTCCAGGAAAAAAAGGAAAAGGAGGCAGGTGAGATTTAAACTGGCTTGCTGTCTGCATCAGTGATCCTGCAGGGAATTTTGCAGTTGTTGAGAGGTTAAAGTGGGTCCTGACTGCCCACCTGACTCAGCCTCCCTGCTCCTCTGGGCTGGATATGGAAATCTTTTCCATTTGCTGTCTTCAAGCAGGGAACAGCTCAGCCAGGGAGCGGTAATGGAGCCCAGCAGGGAACAGCTGTGTTCATCTGTTGCTTTGTGGATGAAAAAATGGTGCCTGAAACAGAGGAAACCAAATCCCTGCTCACTGCAAACCCTTCATGAACCCCAAGTTTGGTAACTGTGGGGAAACTTTTCATGCCTCAGAGGGAAGAGCTGAGGCTGTGAGAGCAGAGGTGGAGCAATAAAAAATACAGAATTCTTATCCCTGGCTGGAGATATCACCCAGAAATCCATCCCTGTGGGTCTACTCACTCCCTCCTCTGTCACAAAAGCCAAAGGATGTCCCTAAACATCACCTGGTGTTGATGTCCAGTGCCAGAGCTGCAGATGACACACTAGGAGGGACAAAGGTTTGGGATTCTCTAGGACAGGTTTTGGTCTTGCTGAACTTGGACCTGTATGGTTCAGGACCATGAAAGAACTGACCAACTAAAGGCAGGCAGTGGTTCCTCATTTTGCAGACGTTTTTGGAGCAGTTCTCTCCTCACAAAACCCAAATTGCTTCCCAGGGCTCCAGGCAGCTTCAAAGCAATTTCCCTCACCATCAGCTCTGCCTGTGCAGCTCTGGGGTTTTACCAGCACATTCTCCTTCATGAAATGGGGTTGGACAGTCACAGAACCTGGGCTGCACCTCCTTGGAATTCCTCCTTTGCAGCCTGACAAGCAGCAGGTGCTTGGGAAGATCTTCAGAAGCTTTGGTCTGTCCAAAAGTTCTTCACTCCATTTCACACCTACTTCTAGGGTTCAGAGTTTTTTCTTCCTTCTTTCTTAATTTCCCTCTTAATCCTTCCTTCCTTGGGACTCTATGGGATGATCAATTCCAGCTCCTGGTCCTGCACAGGACCATCCCCACCTTGCCTGTGTTCTGTTTGATCTTTTCCAATCCCCACTTTTCCCTGTCCCTCTTACTCCCCCACAAAATGCTCCCTGCCAGAGGATGTGCAGACACTCAGGACACACCAGCCTTGTTCCCACCCAAGGATTTTTCTGCTGCCTCCAGGATCTCCCCACATCCCTGCCACCTCCTCCCCGTGCAGGCAGCAGCAGGACCTGGTGTTTTATGTGCCCTTGTCAGCAGCAGATTAATGAAAGCTGGGAGGACAGAGGGGGTCACAGCACGTGAACCACGACCAGAGCCCAGCACAGCGATGATTTCTGCCTCCATCTCCCACCCTGACAAGGTGCAGGACAGATGGTGAGCACTGGTGATAAAAGGGACCCTGATCATTAAACACAGGGCTGTGATAAGCTGGATCACATCCCTGGGATGATGCTGTAGCATGGGGAAGGCTGGATATGATTTTGGGCTTTCCACACCTCATTGTTTCGTCTAGCACAGCCTGGCTTTGTTTTTGCAGCTCCCTTTGACGTGATCTTCCAAAATACATCTGAATTTCCTTCCTAGACAAGTATCATACATTTCCTCTCCCTGTGCCATCTGAGATGCTCCAGGCTAGCAGATGTGACACAGACTGAGCTCCCAAACCCTTTGGAAATTGTGCTGGGGCCAGGTAGGGAGTGGGATGTCTAAAATGACACCTATTTGCAGACAACCCAAGGGCCTGGCTTCTCCCAGGCTCAGCAGCAGCCAAGTAAATTCTTCCTCGTGCTGGAAACATTCCCACCATTTGATTTGCACAATATTCCTTCAAATTTCACAGTTCCTGGCAGGAGGGAGGTCTGAAGTCACCCCCAAAAGTCATGAGAGGTTTATTCACTGAAGGAGTGCCACCTCCATGGGTTTAGTCAAGATTTTCGGGCAGCAGGCAAATAAAAATGTCAGAGAGCAAGAAGTTATTTTAAATAGCTGAGGTTCTTAGTGAGATGAAAATTGATATTATTAATATGGGATGAAGTCACATTTGTCCAGGATCCCAACTCTCATGTCTGTGGCATTGCCTGCACCTTGTCATGGCATTTTTACACTTAAAATTTACCAAAAAAAATTTTAAAAAACCCCATGCTGCAACTCAGTGGAAAAGTGGAGAGAAAGGAGGAAAACTTTAATATTTGGGGATTTGTTTTGGTCAGATTATGCAGGTTTGAGTCTCCCTTGGAAATGTGTGATTTATTATCTGTGTCCCAGCTGCTGTCTGTCTGGAAAGCTGAGAAGGAATCTGGATGTCTTGCACCTGGGGAGCAGGTGGATTTTGGGAAGGACATTGATTGGACTGAGGTGCCCCTGAGACCCAGCCCAGTCTCCCAGGAGCAGCTGATCACACACTCCAAGTCTGAATTTCCACCGGAGATGGAAGCAGGAGAGGGACTGAAGGATGAGGCATTGAAACAGAGATAAGAAGAGGAGGAGGGTAAAAAAAAATCCCCAAAGATGCTTCCAGAATGAACATCTGTTAGGAGGGAGTGTGGGAAATAAAATAATAATAATAACAACAGCAACAGCAGCATAAACAACTCTCCTGCCTGCTTCTGAATCCCTCCTTTTCTCCCTCCTTCAGGAATAACCTGGCTGGTGATCTGCTCCCTGCCACATCCCAAGCTCTCTGTCAGGAAGGGGAAGATTCCTGGTGGCTCAGAGGTTTGCAGAGTACATCCCAGGTGTCAGAGGCAAAAAGGAAAGTTAAAAGAGAGAAAAAATTTGTTCAGCAGAGCATCAAAAGCAAATATTCCTTTGGCACTGTCATTGATTCCACACCTTCCCCAGAAGTTCCTCACCGTTATTTAAATCACTTGATCCTGTTAATCCACAAAAGGCAGGTGAGATTAGGCTGGGTTAGCACAGAACTGCAAATATATTATTGGGATCCTTTCTGTGAAGACAAATAGGCCTTAAAGCACCTTAATGCCTGATGCCAGAGCGCTGTGCTTAATTAAGCAGCTACAGGGGCCATTTACAAATGTGATTTCTGCATTGATTATCTATAACTCTCTCTGCAGCCCCTATTAACAGCCTCCTATGGAGAGGATTGTTTCCCATAAGTGGCTCATCCAGGGAGATGGGGTGGCTGCCTCTGCCATGCATCCCATTCCAAACGATCAGCCTGAAAATATTGACTAATCAGCAGCAAATGTTGATAGGGGCAGAGGAGGAGGGATAAATCTCCTCGGGGGCTTGTGGGGGGAGGACAACAGTGATGAATCTGCAGATTAAAAGGCTGTTGCATTAGCATTAGGAGAGGATGGAATGTGTAAAAACACCAGATCCCAAAGCTTGTTCTGTGTGTTTGTGTATAAGGCTGGATGAAAGCCTTGCCCAAGGTGAGAGGGAGAGATTTGGGTGCCCTGTTGAGATGGTCACTCAATGAAGTGTCCAGAGGAAAATGTCAGAGTCAGGACAGGCTGGTTGTAAAACCCTTCCCAGGAGGATCTCAGAACCATATGCAACATTTTCTAGCACAACTTGCCATTGATTTCTACGGAGCTGTTCTGCTGTAAATCACCTGCTTTCTGCCCTTAAACAACCAAGTTTTACAGCCTCCCTGCCAAGAGGCACGGCCAGGAACAGAGCTGCTGCTTTGTCTTCCCATCAGGAGCTGCTGGCTGCCTTATGGGCAATTGGAAAAACAAGATTTGGGCAAAACTGGGAAAGAGCACAAAAGAATCCCACCCCCAACGAGAGAATCCAGCAGGAAGGGCACACAAACACCTATCCAAAGAGTGGGTGAGGCATCCAAAAGTCCTTTTGGAAATAGAGAAGGATAGCCAGCATCTCCAGCAACAAAAATAACATCATCCTGTGCAGAGAAAAGCCTCCAGATTTCCAAAGGCAGGGATTTTGTAGCAAAAAAGGACATATTCTGCTCTGGAAGGGACAGCCCTGTGCCCACTCAGCTCAGTGAAGCAAAGGAATCATCCCTCAGCTGATGGATGGAGCCAGCCCTATCTCTTGGAATTTTCCTGAGCTGCCTGGGGATGGAATCTGCCTCTTCCCAACTCCCTGTGTGCCCTGGGAGGGAGGGGAGAAAGCAGCACACACAGAATAAGGGGAAAAAAAAGAAAAGAAAAGAAAAAAAATGTCAATAATTTAAGAGACAAAGCTCCTGCCACGGAACCCAATCTCTTCCAGGCGCCCGCAGCAGCTTTTGGACACCTTGATTAATCATAACTGGCTACATATTATTTCCCTATAAGCAAACCACAATGTTACTCATACAAACAGCTTAATCTTGACAGCTGCAAAATGCCAGGATTTAATGTGGGATGGAGGGAGTTTTGCCATATGGTGCCACTCCAGGCCTGAGACGTTGTAATCCGCAGCATATTGCCTGCCGGAAACAGCCATTCCAGGGAATGCCTCCCTTCCCTCCTAATTGCATTTGTTGTCTCCAGTTCACGTTGTCTCCTCTTTTTCCTGCCAGCACAGAATAAATCAGCCTCTCAGGGGGAGCTGGGGTTGTTTTCTTTTCTGTTTTCTGCTCCTGAGAAAAGGGGGTTGGAAAGGCGCTGATGGTTCTTGTGGGGCTCGTGGTCACAAACCCATCCTGGCTGATCCCACTCCCAGCCAGGTCAGGGAAGGGTTCCTGATAATTTCCACGTTCATTGGAATTGCCAGATGGCTCGTGCAGGGGAGAGTTTTCATCTCCTGCTCGCTAATCCCCTCTCCTTCCATAAAACAACCTGCCATGGCAATGTTAACTTCAGCCTTTTCCTGCTCTCTGACTGAAATTTGAAATGTGATCAAGTTTTCCACTCCTGTTTGGAGATGTGGGCACAGAAGGCAATGCCAGGGTGAAAGAGGAATGCTTTAGGCTCAGGAGAGGATAAATTTTATGTGTGTCCCCACCTTCTTCCTCTCTCTCAAGACCTATCTCCTTCAGTGGAATGTGTGGAAAATGCTCCAGGGCTGCTTGGTCTTGGGCAGGAATGATGCTGTGGGCACCATCTGTGTGGTGGTGGACAACAAATAAGGGAAATCCTCTGTATCCTTCATTTTCCAGCACCAGCAAGGCAAGTCTGGGATTTTACACCTGCTGTGATTGAAGCAGGACCCTGGGAACACACAACTGCACAAAAATGAAAAGTGGAAATCAGCCTGGTCGCCACCTTCCATGCAAGATCTCTGCTGTGCCTCCAACACAGAATCATTTGGGTTGGGAAGCACCTCTGAGGTCATCAATTCCAGCTGTAAACCCAGCACTGCCAAACCCACCTCTGGTCCATGTCCCTAAACTTTCCTCCTTTCAATCTGTGTTTGCTGTCCCTTGGTTCTCTGCAGGTCTCAGGTGACCATCCTTTCTGACCAAGGATGGGAATTTTTTTCACTTTTCCATTTTTTTTACAAAGGTCTGGTTTGTTTGGACCTGTGACTATCCTTTGCAGCTGCTGAAAAAGGAGGAAGTTTTGCCAACTAAGCTATTACAGCTCCTGCAGCTCTCAGAAGGCTTGGATGCATTTTCCAGCTCTGCTGCAGAATTCCTGTGTGACCCAGCTCATGCAATTTTTATAAGTTTCATTTTTTTCCCCTTATGAAAAAATAAAATAAGCAACATAATTTTTTTTTTCTCACTTTCCATTGCCCTTCCTGCTGGTTCCTACCAATTGCTCTGTTGCATCCTTATGGGGTGCACAAGCCCTCAAATTTAAGTCCCTTTCTGTGACAGTGGTGTCCACCTTTCAGTCCTTTTTTATGCCATGAAGGCAGGACTCTTCACAGGCATTGGAGGCAGGACAGGAAAACCATGGGGTGAAATTACAGCAGAAAGATTAACCTTGATATTAGGAAACAGTGAAAAGTGAGGGAAAATGGGGAAGATTGTTCTGATCCTTGGAGCAATCCTGATCATTGCTTTGTCAGGGAGCAAAACCATTGTCCAACTTCTTCCTGGATCTCTGGCAATCAAGGGGCCTTTCCTTATTCCAGCACCCTGATTCTCTTCTCTTTTGTGTGTCCTCATGGGCTAAATCTCCCTGGTCACAGTAAAACCCCAGACTTTGCTCCAGTCTCCATGAAAAGAGCCCCCATTTCTCCCAGGAAGGTGCCTGAGGACAGACTGATACATGATGCATTCTGTTAATCAGATCTGTGCCATGACTCAAATGATGGAGAGGCACATGGTAATTCTTTGGGCTAAATAATTCAGGTTAAAGCACTTCTTTGTTGCCCCTTTTACCACATAAATCCATAACTCAGCGTGGAAAGGGGAAGGAAAGGTTAATTGCCCACTTGCCCGAGTGGAATTGTGATGGGATTCATCTTCCCCCATCTCAGATGTTTGCTGACAGGACCCACAACTCAAATTCATGTCTTTGCTGCAAAGCAATCACTGCACAGCTCTTATTAGGGGCACAACACGAACAGAAAGAACTGGAAAATCACTGGGACAGTTTTCCTGGTTAACAGGCACTGAAATCTTGTGATCCTCCTCCCTCCAGATGTGGTGCAAGAGCTTCACCTGTGCCCAGGGTGGGACTGGTTAAATAATGGCTGCTCATAATAGCTATTTAATTGTGAAATATTGGAATGATTTGGGTGGGAATGGACCTTAAGGATCATCCTGTTCCAATTCCTGCCATGTAGGGACACCTTCCACCATCCCAGGTTGCTCCAAGCCCCATCCAGCCTCGCCTTGGACATTTCCATGGATCCAGGGGCAGCCACAGCTACTCTGGGCACTCCGACCCTCCCAGCCAGGAATTCCTTCCCAATATCCCATCCATCCCTGCTCTCTGGCAGTTTTAAGCCATTCCCCCTTGCCCTGTCCCTCTATCCCTGGTCCAAAGTCCTTCTCCAGCTCTCTCACAGCTCCTTTAGGTACTGGAAGGTTCTATCAGATCTCCCTGGAGCTTTTCCTTCTCCAGGCTGCTTGGGGAGCTTCCATCAGCCCTGAATTTAGGGACCCTTAATGAAAATCATCTCTTGCCCATTTACTTAAATAAACCTGGTGAGCAGTGGGAGAAAGGAGCATTTCCAGACACCTCATCCTGCAGCTTTGGCCTCCAGGAGGAAATGATGGATTGTGCCTTGGACACAGGGATGATTTGGGGCTCAGACATAAACTCTGCTGGGTGTCCAGGGCATGTCTGAGGTCAAACCAAAGGAATTCCAGCTGGAATGGAGCTGGGCTCCATCCAAAACCTGACCAAACAGGTCATGGATAACTGTCCAGGACTCTTTTCCTGCTCTTTCCTCTCTTCCTGGCAGTAGATAAAGTTGTTATTTTAAGGATAACACATTTGCACACAAATGGGGGTCCATGTCATGAGCAACAAATCGTGTCTGGGCTTAGCAAGAGTGAGTGTCCACACACCTTGTAAGTGCTGTCCCTGCTGTCCCCAAATCCACAGATGCCAGCTCTGAAAAGGGTCTGGATTGCAGCACACTCTGGGAAAAAAACTTCCTGAGACACTCACGAGGCAGTTTTTGTTAAAAGCATCAAAAAAGGTTCAGTGAAGTTCATCCTCAACTCTCCTCAAAAAATGTATTTCACTATTGCTGAGAATATTAAGAACTGCACAAGCACACAACCTGTTAAGCCTTAATTAAAATTGGAGAAAAGTAATTTTGCTTTTAGATCTATAAACTGTGAGTGCAGAACCCACAGCAGCTGTAAATTATACAAAATATTTTGTATCTCAGTATGTATATTTAATGGTATCATTATTATCCCCAATTGCACCACAAATCTTTGAAAATTTCATGAAACAGGTAAACTATTTATACTTCTTAAATGCAAAATATAACAGTAATTCAGCACCAGCTCAGCCCTGCACACAAGCCTTCGGATTTGCTCTCATTTACATATTGCTGAATTTACACACAGTATGTTTTGCTAATTAATTTTTATCTGGAAGCCTCTAAAGCAGTGCTGTGTTTTCCCTCCTCCAAGGATGACTTGTGTGGTTGTCTCTTCCCAGGGAATGATTTAATAAGAGAGAGGGACTTTTCCTGGGGAAGTTAATGGGGTTCATAAATTCAAAGTGAAGAGTCTTCTTTATGGCTTGGGTGGTTTAAACAACACAAAAGATGTCCTCTGGCCTCGACTTAAAACATCTCTGTGAAGAGATTCTTGTGAAGAACAGGAGCTCACCTGATTTCAGAACCACCAGCACAAAGCCTGAATTTTTTGGGGGGTGTTTAGAAGCAATATCAGCCCAATCAGAGAAACTCTTTGTGTTGCATCTGGAAACTCTTCCTGTGACCACAGACTCTCGAGGCTGAGCTGATTGTCTGATAATTTGTAGAGGTCAGCATTGTAATCCCGTGGCTTTCAGCTTCCAAATCACCACAAAATGTGCAGCAAAAATTGCTTTGGCCACCGGAAGAGTTCCCATTATTCTTTCCATAACCAGTTATAATGCAGTTATGCAAGCACCTTGCATTTTAATATGAGTTTTTAAATAGTAATTTCACCCCTTAAAACTTAGACTCATTTAGGTTGGAAGTGACCTTTCAGATAGAGTCCAAAATCAGCTTCAGGAAAATCAGCTGAAATCCTTGTAAATCAGAGGAGTGCAGCTCTTGGAGGAGCTTTCCCCTCCCTTTATGATTGCAGCTAATTAACATAATGCTCTTTCTGCCTTCCAAAATGCTCATTTCATCCACCCCCCTGAATTTTGCAACAATTCACCGAAGAATAATCTCTAAAAGTGGCATTTTTCTGTAGAACTAAATTAGTCACTGTCATTAGAAGTTCCCAACACGACTGGTACCAGTCAATGTGAACTCGTGGGTGTGAGCTGGGTCCAGCATGGGGCAGAATTCACAAGTGTTTAATTTAAGTCAAGCCTTACTGCCAGGGTTCCAGCTGTGCTGAACCCTCCTCTGAGAGGCACTGGAGTAAAATCAGCACCTGCCTTAATCCTGCCTGCATTTGGGTGAGCTGAATCATTCCCTGGAAATGCCAGGATCTCTCCAAAATTACAAGTGGACTCCCGTGCGATCACCTATTGCACAGATGTTTTATTCAGGCAAAGGAATCCCACCCAGGTCTTCAAAAGGTGGTTTGTCCTCATTTTTCTCTGAAATCAGAGCAGGACCCACCAGTCTTACAAGGTTTTATGTGAAGATGATCCTGGGACATCCTGGCAGACAACGTGTGACCAGCACAGCACTTTTGATGATAAAACTCCAAACTTTCTTCTTCTCCATGTTTTTTGGCAGGCATTTCTCCTTGGATGGAATTTTGAATTGGAGCTTTTTAAACTATGGAGCAGAGCAGAGAATGACCCATTTTGGGGAAACTGTGGAGAGGTGAAAGCAGAGCTGAGGCTGGCCCAGGAACTGGGAAGTAAAGGTTATTTCTTTAGATGTCAGCAAGGAGAATGAATCAGTCACAAGTACTTAGGGCACCTCAGGGAACAGTTCAGGCATATGTGGTGCATGAAGGCAGATCTAATTGGGGTGATTTTTTTGGGAAGAGGTTCATAAAAACCTGCCTGTCTCCATGGCAACTGAACATGTAGGAGTGCACTTGGTCTGGCTGAGCACCAGAGTCCTCAGCTTGTGACTGCCCATCTCTTAAATAAATCCAAATTTGTTGTTTCCATCTTGTTTCTTAGGCAGGAACTTGACTCTCTTCTCCCAGTGTTAAATGAGTGATTTGTTCCTCCTCAAAATACAAAAAGCTGAACAGATCCAGTCTGCTGGAAATGCTGTGGGGGGAACCCTGGACACCCAACCCCTTGGTCTCCAAAGAAAACTTTACCTCACATGTTTATTGTGGGCTAAATCTGGCCCAGATGGGGCACATTTTCTAAAAAATCTTTGGGCCAGCACATGGAGAAATGAATCAAGCAAAGCAATCAGGACCTTGCATCAAATCTGAGGACTCTGTCCATGGTTTTCATTAATTGAATTAAATCTCAACCAGCAGGTCCAAACACAGCCAGGATCCTCTGCTCCTTCCCAAAGAATGGGAATGGATCCATAGGAAAAGCAAAAAACCTTCTCCAGCACAAATATTAAAATTGCCTCCAAGTTGCTTGTTGGCAAATACAGGAAAGCACAGGAATATAAAAAATGATAAAATTAGTTCCACTGCAACTTCTAAAGAAGAAAAAAACTCTTGAAAGGTTTTTTGTTGAGAAGGAGGGACAGAGGTGCATTGTAGTGTTATTATTGGAGCTCTTAGTGTAGATCCCTAGATTGGAGCAGTTAATTGTTTTTCAGGATTAGCTCATGGATAAAATCATACAGATCTGGAGGACAGTACTTTGTGTATTGCCCACAATATATTAGCTCCTCTTTCAATTGATAAAATAATTAAGGGCTTGCTTGAAAGGGCATATTTCTCTTTGTGGCCACTGGTGCCTGAAAGCATGAAAATTCAGGATGTTTCCAATAGTTGTTCATTGAAAGAGGAATAATCCATTTCCTGCCTAATTATTTTCAAGAGAGCAATAAAAACTGAATTAGGAATATTTAAAAATGTAAAAAGTGCTCTACATTCAAATGGCTTGAACTCTGGTGATGTACCATCATTTGCAGATGATAATGAAAATGTTAACCTTGGAAGAAATCATTTTGTCCACAAATTAATGACAAATAAGAGGAATATTAGCTCCAGATTAATTGCTAAGCTCACATATTGCAGAGTGTGCTATATTTAAGTTGTCATTTGGCTCTGCAGGTTATATAACTAACTTTTAATTCACTTTTCCTCATCTAGCAAAAGGTTTCAGAATGACAGAAGAGACTTAATAGCTTTCACTGTGGAATATATGAAAACACTGAGGAATGGCACCAGTAAATGGATGGCAGAATAACCTGAGTGAGTCTTAAGACATATCCCAGTTATTAGGAATTAACTATTATGGCAGAAGAAAATTGATCAGCTACAATTTTCATATTCCTGGAGGATGATGAAAATGGAGATGATACTTTTAGAAACTCTAAGTGATTTTATTTCTTTCCACAGAAAGTTAAAAGCTCATCTGGGTTGTGGGGTTTCTTGATTTTCTTTTTTTTTTTTCCTTCTTTAATGGCACAGTCATAAAAGTAAAGCAGCCTGATGTTGCATGAGAAGGAATTTATGATATAATGAATTCGCTGAAGAGTGAAGTTAAAACAAAAAAAATGATAAATCCTTTGGTCACACTGGTAACTCCTATCAGAAAACAAACCGTGACAAAATAGAAAATACAGAAAAGGATTTTAGTTCTCTAATGCTTGACTTCACAATTTGATTTCAGCACGGAAAATCCCATTCATCGAGAACCTATCTCTGAAACACATTTTCTCTGGGGCTGTTTGCAACCCTCAGTTCTCTCATTTTCTTAAAAACTCATGGAAATGATGCTGGCCACTAAATGCAGCATGAATGGACTATTTTCTGGGGAAAAAAAAAAACAAAAAAAAACAAAAAACAACACTCTGGGCTTGCTGTGCCCTGAGCTGGGTGTCCCTGGGGTCACAAATGTCCTGAGGTCAAGGGCACTGCCCAGAAAATCTCAGATCTGGGTGTGCCTGGGTTGAGCACTGGGAATCTGAGACCAGCACTGGGGACCAGGACAGGGAAATCGGTGTTTGGACAAGGAAATCAGTGTTTGGACAGAGAAATCAGTGTTTGGTTGTCTTTTCTTTATGAGCATGGGTTTAAAAGTGTAAATTCCTGTAAATTTGTCCTCCTGCTGCATTTCTCCTCTGCTCAAGTCTAATTCATGGTGAAGACCTGCTTGGCCAGGGAAATAATCTTCTCTTACCATATGAGATAAACAAATGGATTCCAAGTACAGACTGCAGAAATAAGTGCCCAAAATTACTGAAATGAATCTGCAGTCGATGATGGACTCAGGTACTACAAGAAAAGCCACCAGCTGCAGAAATGGCCCTGCTGGGATATGAACTGTGCTTCATTTGGGGAAAAAAGAGCAATTGTAGTCATTTATGTTACCCATGGCACCTGACCATGCATCCCTTGGGCTTCAGGAGTGGATTGTGCAATGTTAAATTGGCACTGACACCCCTTGCAGGGTTGGGGCACCAGTTGCTCCATTTATATGGATTATTGCTGTAGATCTCACCCAGATCAAGCTGATGCTGCTGTAACAAGGTTTCTCCTGCCTGTGCAGCAATGTGCTTCCATAAATTAATTCAAGATATAATTTCTGAATGTTTGACACCAGTGTTCCCAGAGTGAGGCGATGGTGAGAAAATTAATTGCTTCAGCTGATGGATAAAAATTTGAATTTGGGTCATAGAATCCCTAACAGGTTTGGGATGGAATGGTTCTTAAAGTTCATTAGGGCTACTCCCTGCATGGGCAGGGACTCCTTCCACTGTCCCAGAGTGCTCCAAGCCCCATCCAACCCAGCCTTGGACACTTCCAAGAGTTTGGAGAACCAGCTCCTGGAGATGAACTTAGCAAGCACAAACCCACAAAAGTCTGAAAGTTCCTGATGCCACATTACCTTGCTTAAATCTGGCTGCAAAAATCAACTTAAAAAGAAGATGGCAAAGATGAGTTTGAATGATTTGTGAATTATTTTTCATGGAATCACAGGATGGTTTGGGTTGGAAGGGACATTAAAGATCACCCAGTTCCAACCCCCTGCCATGTGCAGGGACATTTTCCACTGTCCCAGGGTGCTCCAAACCCATCCAACCTGGCCTTGTACAATTCCAGGAGCAGCCACAGCTGCTCTGGGCACCCTGTGCCAGGGCCTCCCCACCCTCACAGGGAACAATTTATTTTAAATATTGCATCAAGATCTGCCCACTATCAGTTTCAAGCCATTACCTTCTATCACTTCATTCCCTTGTAAATAGTTCCTTTTCATAACATCCCCCAGAATGGATATGGGCTCCTCCAAAGGAGTGAGGACTGTGTGGGAAGCCAGGGAAATGTCTGTGCTCTTGCTAGCTGAACCATTCAGAGAAAAAGATGGTTTTTCACATCATTTAAATTCTAGGTATATTTGTGGTTGGTTTATTTGTTTCTTTGTTCGCTTCCCCCCCCCATTCATTCTTTTCCCAGCTGTACCATCTAGTTCAGATTTCATAAATAAATGAAATAAATATTTTTATCTGTCTTCTGATGGTTAGTGTGATTTTCAGATAACATCCCATCACTTTCCCCTTAGAGCTATCGTGATCCTAAGATTGGGTCCAAACTCTGAAGAGCCCAAAGCTTTAACATAAGCTATAAAACACTTCAAGGGATAATGGGATATGCATCCACTTTCTCTGCATGGATGAGCCTGTGCTGCAGAGGTCAGGAGAAGGAGAACTGCCTTTAAAACCCAGCAATAAGCAGGAAAAGCGGTGTTGCAGGGAAGACAGGAGGGCTGAGGTGCTGGGGAAAGCTTGGCAGGGAGGTGTGGAAGCTCTGGGAGCAGAGAAGGGCAGTGGGAATGGGGCTGTGGGCTGGGCTGGGACACAAATCCAACAGCACAGCCAGAGAGGAGCTGGCTCATCACCTTAATTGATGGCACTCACATTTTTCAGCCAGATCTCCTAGTGGAAAAAAACCCATCCTCTCCTGGATGTTAAATGATGGTGAGATGAGTGGCCCAGGAGTTATGAAGTCCTCCCTTTGACTGCCAGCATTAATCAGGAGATTGTCTGGGGTGTGAGGAACCTGCTCCTGCCTCCCAAGCCTCGGTGCTAAATCTGAGCCCTGCTTTGGGCTGGCTGCACCCAGGCTGGGCTTGGCTGCTGTGGAGTTTCTGGCTCCTTTATTGGTCATTTCTGCATGGAAACAGAAGATGGAGTAAAGAGAGGTGGGTTTAGGGACACAGGACCAGGTGAGATGCCTCAGTCCTCTGCTGTTATGATATCTGTGCTGTAAAGTCTTTTAAATAAAGGCATTAAGATCCATTAAAGCAGCTTGGTTTCTTACCCTGTCTCCTCTGAAAGCTGCTCTATACCTTCTGGTTCTGATGATTTAACTGATTTTTGTCGTAATTACCAGCCCAAATGTATTCATGAGCTCTCTGGTCTCTCTCTTTGTGTGTTCATGGTGTCAGTCCTGCCCTTCCTGTCACTTGTCTGAAGAGGTTTTTCCACCTTCTCTTGTTTTTATGCAGTCCAGTGGGGTTTTTCTGAGTAGTGCCTCCCTTCAGGAAATGAAATGTGGTGAATCTCCTCTCCTAAAACGTGCCTTGCTGCCCCTCAATCACCTGATCAGTCCTTCCCCACGCTTGTTCCCAGGAAAAGTTAATTTATAGCACACACATGTCCCAGATTGCACACTGTATTCCCGTCCTCACCAACACGAGACTGTGCTGCCCTGCAGAGAAACTCAGTTTCACAGCAGTTAGAGAGGAAGAGTTATCAGGGAATATCTGGCAGACAGATGGGAGAGGCTGGGTATTATTCCCAGGATCATGCACGAGACAGGATCCATCACATCTTGCACCATAAGGGAGCAGTGCCAGCACAACTTTGGCTCTCGGGGCCTCCTTTTGTGCATTTTAAAATGAGCATCAAAGCAACTGGCAATCATGGCTTGTACCAGAGCTTGGGGACAGCAAGCCCTGAGGGGAGTGGAGACAGCCCCCTGCAGATGGTGCTGGCTCTGTTTGCATCTGCTGCACCACTGAGGGGTTTCTCTGCACAGCCAGGACCTGCCTGGAATTTCTCTGGCTGGATGTGAGTACAGAGTCATGGAATCACAGGACCATGGAATCACAGGATCATGGAATTACAGAGTCATGGAATGACAGAGTCATGGAATCTCAGAGTCATGGAATCAGGGAATCATGGAATCACAGGGTCATGGAATCACAGAGTCATGGAATCAGGGAATCATGGAATCACAGAGTCATGGAATTACAGAATCATGGAATCACAGAACCATGGAATTACAGAGTCATGGAATCACAGAGTCATGGAATCACAGAGTCATAGAATCACAGAGTCATGGAATCAGGGAATCATGGAATCACAGAGTCATGGAATTACAGAATCATGGAATCACAGAATCATGCAATCACAGAGTCATGGAATCACAGAGTCATGGAATCACAGAATCATGGAATCACAGAGTCATGGAATCACAGAATCATGGAATCACAGAATCATGGAATCACAGAACCATGGAATCATAGAGTCACGGAATCACAGAGTCATGGAATAACAGAGTCATGGAATCAGAGAATCATGGAATCACAGAACCATGGAATCACAGAGTCATGGAATCACAGAATCATGCAATCACAGGGTGGTTTGGGTTGGCACTCCTGACATGGGCAGGGACACCTTCCACTGTCCCAAATTGCTCCAAGCCCCATCCAGTGCCTTGGGCACTGCCAGGGATCCAGGGGCAGCCACAGCTGCTCTGGGCTAGCTCCACCACCCTCACAGGGAACAATTTCTTCCTAAAACCCAACCTAAAGCTACTTTCCTTCAATTTAAAGCATTAGATGGGCACCTCTCTTTGGGCTAATCACCCTCAGGTGCCTTTGCAGCCTGGGGAGTGCATGAGGCTTCTTGATTTAGGACCCAAAAGTTCTGACCTTGAAGAGTGCCAAGGATGGGATGCAGCCACATGTCCTGGATCTGGTTAAAAACAGGTTGGATGAGCCCTGTGGATGTTTTCCCCTTTGAATGAGAGCTAAGAGTGAGCTGAAAATCAGCAACATCCACAGAAAAGGAGACTCAGAGTCTCAGGACCTGCTGGAGTCCTTGTGCTTCACAGCTGCCTCTCTCCACATCAGGATTTTATCCACAGAGCCCAGAAGTGTTTTATATGCACATGACATTCCTCACATTTCAGGTTTGCATGGCCACTGCGGTGTGGGGAGTAATTTTTCTCGTGGTTGCTGCTCAGATTTCATCTCTGACAGTGGGATACACCTTGCTGGATATAATACGAGAAGCAGGAAGAATTCTGAGTGACTTTTTGCCTGCCAAGCAGGGGTTTCAGCTCTGTAATGCTACACAAATGAGTTCATTGCTGATTTGTAAACAGGGTTGTACTTGAGGAGGAGGAGCTGAAGGGTTTTCCTTTGAAGGCTCTTGTCAGCGCTGCCTGAACGCAGCTGGCAGACAAATGCAAAATGAGATTTGATGGCACGGAGGGGAAGGTGGAAAATGAATGTAGGTGGAAAATTTAAAATGAAAATGTGAAGCAAACTTGTCATGTTGTTTGTTGGGTTTTTTTTATGGGATGGATTATCAGGAAAATGAATCGCCTGAGCAAGGAGAGAGAAAAGTCCTGCCCTTGAGACCTTTAAAGAACAAACTAAAAACTTTGCCTGCCTCTGTACCAGGCTAAGACAGAGTGCTCAGATTTCTCTGGAGGTCAGACAGGACCTTCTGGTTTTAATGCCAAGGAATCTCACCTTGCATGGCAGAACCAGTGTTTATGGACAGGGAAAGCAAACCCAAGGGCAGTAAGGGCCATCCTGAGAACTCACAGAGCAACGAGGGGAATTCTGCCCAGAGAAGCTGTGGCTGCCCCATCCCTGAAGTGTTCATCCCATTTGGATGGAGCTTGGAGCAGCCTGGGATAGTGAGTGGTATCCCTGCCCATGGCAGGGGCAGGAATGAGCTGGTCTTTCTTGTCCCTTCCAGCCCAAAGTGCTCAGTGATTTTTGGCTGGCACACACCCTGAAGAGCTGCTCACATCCCCTTCTCCAGGGAATGGCTTCTCCCACCTCAGGCTGCTGTTCCAGTGTAACAGGGGTGGGAGCTTTGCACCACTTAATTAATGGTTTGTCTCAGTCTCTTCTGCCTTCAGTCAGAGCTAGGATTAAAAAATACACAAAGGAAACAAATTTTCTTGTGTTGGGGCTTGGTTGTTTACTAAATCTTATCTAAAGTACAGAAAGTTCAGCAGCACTTCCAGCCACCTGCTAAAAGTGAGCAAAATGGAGAGAAATGCAGCTGCTACAAGGTCTCTTAAAGCTAAACAGTCCAAGAGAGAATTAACACCTCTATTATTTATATTTTTAACCCAATAACCAAATTCCCTCAGTGTGACACTGACTGACCAACCAGAAACTGCCTGAAACCATGGAGGAGGAGGAAGATGAGCACCCAAAGAGACACCACCTAAAATCCTCCATCTTGTCCCATACCTGTTACTGGATTATAAAAACCTCAAATTCCAAACCCTTCACCATGTGAAATCACACTTCTATTTAACTGCACCCCTGTGATTTTAACTCCATCACTCAAATTTGGAGCCTTCTCCAAGGCCTCAGGTCCAAAGCAGTGTTCTGATGGGGGTCAGTGCCTGACAGCACAGAAAGCTCAAAAACCCCAGGTTTGTGGGATCCAACATTCCAAGGGCTCCCAGGAGGTGCAGGCTCAGCCCCACTGCAGGTTCTCACCTGTGCTCCCATGTCAGGAAGGGCAATGCAAGGAAAGCAAAGATTGACCAATTCTCCCTAAAAAGAAAACAGTTTGAGGTAAAACACAGATCCTTGGCTCCCCTTCCTGTTGCTCTGGTACAACCTTTCTCCTCCTTCTCTGTTGGAGTTAGTGAGACAAGGGCCTGCCTGAATCTTTTAGGCAGAAGTCAAAGTGTAGGAATTGAATTAAAGCTTTTGGATGGATTTAAACATGTTAAGTTATTTACACATAAAATGGGAGTTTAGGTAAAAGAACAAGCATAAGTTTAAGTTTAGGTGTAAGTATAAATTTTAAGATAAGTAAGTAAGTAAGTCACTAGGCCTTAGTGGGAGTTGCAGTGTTTTTAGTAAGTAAAAGGTTGTCCTGGGTTGCAATACAAGATGTGATCAAAGGTTTCTGTTCAATCACCATCTGTTGAGGGTGGGGGCAGTGATCCTGATCTCTGTGGGAGATATTCTGCTAATGGGCATCCATTGAAACCAGCTGGGGCAGTGTTCTTTGTCTCATGGGATATCTCCTGTTCATGGCCATGGTTTATAAACCAGCTGGGGCAGTGTTCTTTATCTCATGGGATATCTCCTGTTCATGGCCATGGTTTATAAACCAGCTGGGGCAGTGTTCTTTATCTCATGGGATATCTCCTGTTCATGGCCATGGTTTATAAACCAGCTGGGGCAGTGTTCTTTATCTCATGGGATATCTCCTGTTCATGGCCATGGTTTATAAACCAGCTGGGGCAGTGTTCTTTATCTTTTCACAGCCCATCCTTCCTCCAGCCAGTCATTTTCTGCTCATGGCCATTGAGTCCCACTGTGGCACTGATAAAATTACTGCATCCCATTGGGAGTTGCTCCAGCCAGGGGGAAGAGCCCAACATTTCTTACCAAGATAAAAACAGAGGTTTTGGGACACTAAGGGAGCCCCTTTCTCCACTGGACTCCAGAGGAAAACCGGATTTCTCCACATCCCCACTGGAGCTCCGGAGGGAAACTGCACCTTGTACAGGAGCACTGCTCCAACTGAGCCACATCTGTCACTGCAGGAGGATGCAGCCACCATGGAATGGGACTGCTGCCAACACCCTGCCTGACGGGTGTCAGGTTGTACTCTGACTGTGTCAGGGTTTGGGGTTTGTTCTTTGTAGTGCTGTATTTCTATTTTAATTTTCCTGGTAAAGAACTGTTATTCCTAATTCCCATATCTTTGCCTGAAACCCCCTTGATTTCAAAATTATAATAATTTGGAGGGAGGGGGTTTACATTCTCCATTTCAAAGAGAGGCTCCTGCCTTTCTTAGCAGACACCTGTCCTCCAAACCAGGACAAGGTTTAAATACTAGAGTAGAACAACAAGTTTTAGGGAAGGTTAAAAAACATATTATTGCTTTCAGTGCAGGCTTCAATTTCTACACTTTGACTTCTGCCTAAAGGTTCAGGCAGGCCCTTGTCTCACTAACTCCAACACTTCTCCACTGGGAAGTTCCAGGCTGGGATGACGAGAAAGGAGAATGTTTTTCCCAGATCTCCAACCTACCCCTGTGAACTGTGGGAAAGAATCGATGCGTGATTCAAACACATCACAACTCATAAAAGAAACATCCCAGAAAATATGCAGAACTTTCCAGAGCAGGAAAAAACCCATAAAATCCAGCTGACACAGCCCTGGGAATCTGAGGCTGGTGTCATTACTTGCTTGGTAAGGAGTCAGGACCACGCAGGGATCTGTCACTGCCAGGAGGCTCCTGAACATCTGCGGCAACTGCAGCAGCATCCGAATGAGCAGGGAGAGATTAATCATGCTCTGGACGTTCCTGGCTAATGCATCTTCCCTGGCAGCCTGCAGTCGGTGACAGGGATGTCCTGAACTCTGATTTGCAGTGGGCTCAGCAGGGACACCCAGACAGCTGGGAGGATCTGCCCTTAAATGGCTTCATTTAAAAGTTGCTCTCTGGTTAAATTGCTTTCAAATGTTGCTAACTTCTCCCTCATTTTCTCCTCTTAGTCCAAGCTTTGAGAGCAGTGGATGAGCCTGGAAGGGGACACAAACAGAATTTGGAGGTGGAATAAAGGTTGGTTTCATTTGAGGAAAGCAATCAGCACAGGCTGAAGAGTTCTTTTGGTTTTTGGGATCAGGGAATGGGGATGCAGGTGGGGATGTCACACATGTAAAAGGTGAAAGCAGAAAGCAGTTACAGCCCCTGCAAACCCTGCCATGGCTGGATCAGTCCCCCACAGGCCCCAGATTTTGTCCCAACATCAGGAAAGGAAAAGGGAGGGGAATTAATTGGGTCCATTAATGAGCTACACAGAATCATAGAATTATTAAGGTTGGAAAAGACCTCCAAGACCATCAACCTTTGACTGAACAGCACCCTGCCCACTAATCCATACCACAAAGTGCCATGTCCACTCATTTTTGGAACACTTCCATGGCTGAGAGCTCTCTGAGCTGTCTTCACAGAAGGATTTACAAATTTTCCAACTTTAAATGCCAGCTGATGGTACTGGGGAGTCTCCTGTGGCTCGTAGTAGGTGGAATTGGTGGTGGTTTTATGGATCCCTCTATTGGCTGTCTGGTGAGCAGTGATGGCTCCATCTCCTACAGACCCAGTCCCCCACAGACAATTTTTATACTGGATCACAAAATTTTTACTGCCTGAAAAGTGATCTCTGTGGTTTCACCTCCCACAAACAAGATTCACTCAATTCTTGTTGTCCCTGAAAGACTTCTCCTTCCTGAGCCCTCTGAAAAGGATGGAATTGTAAGGGATCCATCCCAGCCCCACATCAGGAATAACCAATCTGGCTGTGCAAGTGAGGAGCAGCAAATCCATCAGTGAACACCTCAGGGAAAGTGCCAGCAGTGATGATCAGGTAAACTCCCAGGGGCTGAGATGATGGAAGGCAAGGACCTTGAGCTGAGTGCAGTAACAGGATGTGGAGGCAGCAATTTTTGGTGCTGTGGCATTTCACAGTTCCCTCACATTTTTTCTACCTCACAGATTCATGGTGAAAATGGGGTTTTGGTCAGTTTTGACAAGATCATCTCTCCCTCTGCAAGACAGGCTATTTAAGAAATAAAGGCTGTGTAACAGCATTTATCTAAAGGCTGTGGAAGAAGGAAGTAAAACAAGAGCAAAATAAACTGTTTCTGGCTCTTTGTGAAGGCAAAGCCACAGAAAGCAAAGATCAGATTCAGCACCCAGGCTCCCCTTGGTGCCATTGGTGTTTCCTGCTGCCTTCAGAGACATCCAGAACCAGAGAGAAATGCCATGGGATAATCCATGGAAGGACAGGGAGAAGACCCCAGGGAGAAGAAATATTCCCAGATCTAAAATATGATTTCTAGGTAATTGTTGGATCCCACAAACCTGGGGTTGTTTTGGGTTTTCTGTGCTGTCAGGCACTGACCCCCAGCAGAACACTGCTTTGGACCTGAGGCCTTGGAGAAGGCTCCAAATTTGAGTGATGGAGTTAAAATCATGGGTATGTGGTTAAATAGAAGTGTGTGATTCCACATGGTGAAGGGTTTTAAATTTGAGGTTTTTATAATACAGTAACAGGTATGGGACAAGATGGAGGATTTTGGGTGGTGTCTCTTTTGGTGCTCATCTTCCTCCTCCTCCATGGTTTCAGGCAGTTTCTGGTTGTTCAGTCAGTGTCACACTGAGGGAATTTGGTTATTGGGTTAAAAATATAAATAATGGAGGTGTTAATTAATTCTCTCTTGGACTGTTTAGCTTTAAGAGACCTTGTAGCAGCTGGATTTCTCTCCATTTTGCTCACTTCTAGCAGGTGGCTGGGAGTGCTGCTGAACTTATTGTACTTTAGGTAAGATTTAATAAACAACCAAGCCCAAACACAAGAAACTTCATCGCCTTCATTTTTTAAATCCTGACTGAGTGAAGACAGAAGAAATTTCAGAGAAGGCACTAATGAAGTGGTGCAAACACCACCCCCATTACAGGTAATTTTGCTCCAAACTTTGATGCCATGCCTATTCCATCTGATGGAGCAGAGCAGAGCTGTGGCCATTCCATGGGCACCCACAAGAAGCCCTGGGCTCTGGACACAGCATGACACAGAGCCACAGCTCTCCTGGGCATGCAGGAGAGGTTTCAAAGTCATTGCATCTTGATTGTGGCACAACCAAAGAGCTGTTGGCAGCTTGAATCACCTCATCCTTCCTTCAGGGGCCACAGGGAGCTGGAATTGGTACCTGAGAGTGCTCCCAAAGCAGCTGGGAGGGAAGGCAAGGCTGTCTCGGGCCATTAGCCCTGGCTCTGTGCCACCCAGCCCTTCCACAGTGTCTGTCACTGTGATGGATGATGGCACAGCTCGGCTTGTCCCCAGCCAGGGACTCACAGAAACCTCTGGGGGCAGGGAAGGAATAAATAGGGCGTGAAGAAGCTGTGGGGAAGGAGGAATGCCCAAGGACATCACCTACAAGGTGCTGTGGAGCTGGGGGAAGGAATAGCTGGGGGTGGTACCCAGAGGAAAGGTCATTCTCTGCAGAATGGACATTCAGGAGGTGCAGGGAATGGGGGTGGGAGAGGGAAAAACTGCTGGAGGTGCTGGGAATGGGGGTGGGAGAGGGAAAAACTGCTGGAGGTGCAGGGAATGGGGGTGGGACAGGGAAAAACTGCTGGAGGTGCAGGGATGAAGCAGAGCTGGGGAAGTGCTGCAGCCAGGAGGGTGGCAGGAGTGGAAAAAGGAATGAAGAGGTAGCAATGTCACTAATTAGATCAGGAAATGATGGGTCTGACCCCATGCCAGCCCCAGATGGAGGCAGGTGGGTGTCACAGACTGATAAAAGCCAGTTGCTGCAAGTTGTCAATGCCTTGATAAGCCAGAATCCCAAATAAATCCAGCTGTGTTTGTTGAGCTGAAAGCATTTGCCCAGGGAGGGGTGGCCATGGTGCAGAAAGCTCATGTCCACATTTATTGGTGAAGACCTTCTCCTAATAGAGCACTTGGTTATGTCACTCCATGGCCTAAAGACAGAATTTTTATTTTTATTCTGCTTTTTGTAGTTCAAAATACCTGGCACACCTCTGAAAGTGTGTGTGGGATTAAGAGCCATGGGGATAATTTAGGACCATGTGGTGAAGGGAGCAACACCTGGGGAAATTCTGTGTGTAAGAAATCTCCCAAGGGAACAGCCCTTGGATTGTTCCTTTGTGAAGGCAGTGGGATTGATCTGACAGATCTGCAGAGGGTTTGGAAAGCCAGCTCCTGGAGATGATCTTAGCAAGCACAAACCCACAAAAATCTGAAAGTTCCTGATGCCACGTTACCTTGCTTAAGTCTGGCTGCAAAAATCCTTCAGCTTAAATAGAGGATGGCAAAGCCTTTGTGGTGAGATGAGTGGAATGATTTGTGAATCATTTTTCATGGAATCCCAGAATGGTTTGGGTTGGAAGGGACATTAAAGATCACCCAGTTCCAACCCTCTGCCATGGGCAGGGACATTTTCCACTGTCCCAGGGTGCTCCAAGCCCCATCCAGCCTGGCCTTGGACACTTCCAGGGGCATCCACAGCTTCTCTGGGCACTTTGTGCCAGGGCCTCCCCACCTTCACAGGGAACAATTCCTACCTAATATCCAACCCAAACTTATTTATTTCAGTTCAGAACCACTTTCCAAATGCCTTTTACAAGGACATTGTACACCCTTCTAAAAAGTCTGTCTTGCTTGCCTTTCCTGTCCAAGCAGCAGCAGGGCAGCACCAGCCCTGCTCCAGGGATCCTGATTGTTGTTAATGATAATAACAGCACTGAGAGGCTCCAATCAGAGCCAGAGCTGACTGAAACACCACACAAGCAGCACAGACACCTCTTACAGCTCCCTGTGCTTTGCTGACACTCTAGGAAGGTGTGATCAACCTGACACCAGCAGGAGACCTGATCATTGGGATTTTCCCTGGTCTTCTCTCCCCAAATTTTCCTTTTCCAGGCAATATTCTAGATTCACCCTTAATTTTCTCTATATTCTCCAGACACCAAAATGCTGCTCCTCCCTTCAAGTACTAGTGATGTTACCCTGAAAGCAGAAATTTGGGGTTTGTCAATTTTCATAAATCACTATTCAAGTATTTCAGCACCTGTTTGATTTGTGTAATCCTATTAATTTCATTCAGGTTTAAGCCCTGATAGAAAACCAAGGCCTGTGATGTGCTGTAAATTTGGAAGCACACGAAACATTTGTGCCCAATTTAAGAACAGTCTGATAAAGTAATAGTTTGCTGTGCTGGAAACCCTTTAAAGCTGTGCAAAAATCACTCAGTTAATAAGGAAGTGGTTGATGGAGAAATTACATGTATGTTATAATTCTGATTATATGTGGGGAGACATCATCCAGAGGTAAAGAATGTGCCTTGTAAAATTGTCAGTGACCAGCAGAAGGAAAACACTCTGGATCTGCTGCTGGGTGTGCACTGAACTAAATGCCTTGCAGGGAGCTGGATCCTGATCCTGACACCCTAAAAACCCAACTTGCAGCACCCAAAAAATTAGATCTGCCCCCCAATAGTCATCACCTGAGCTGTGATTTCACCTCCCTCCCACCCAGCCTGTCTCTGCTGAGCCCACGAGCTCTGCTGCTGCTCCCAGGAGATAATGAACATATTTCAGGCAATCAGTCATCAGGAGCCTGTTTGCTTCCACTTGTGCCACAGCTGGGTCTGGGCTCCTTTGGGGAATTGTCTCACTTCATTGCCATGGAGAGCTCAGGTCTGAGTGATCTTGCAAATATCGTGGATCTACCTAAGAAGTATAAAATCCTTCTGCAGGCAAACTTCTGAGGCCATTTATTAGCAAACCCTGAATATGTGTTGGTCCAAATCACTTCTCTCCTCTTCCTCTCAGATAAACAAACAGATTTTTTTGTTCACCAAGGCAGAGCAGACTTGAGGCTGAAGTGGGAAGCCAAACACAATATTCAATATTGCTGCTGTCATCTTCCTTGTCCCCACAGGGTTTCCCTCAGCCATCACCCAGCCCTGGCAATTTTGCTGTGCTGTGAGCACGGAGCTAGGACAGGTCCCCTGGTGAAGGGCAGGCAGTGTTTCCAATATACAAACACTGCAGAGGGAAGGGAGAGCCCTCTGCTCTGCTCCTTCCCTGCTGGGCAGGCAAAGGCAGCACCTGGCAAAACTTGAAGCAGAAATTTTTATTGCAAAATGTGATGCTCCACAGCCCCCTGGGCCCTGCATTATTTTGGGGTTTGTTCTGTTTCCAAAAGGTGCTGCTCAGCCCTATCACCTTCCCAGGGCTGAGATTTGTGAACTGGATTTGCCTTCTCCTTTTTCCTGTTGTTTCTCACTGTAAAACCAGAGGAAGAAAGGGGAAGAGATAATTCTTAGATTTAACTTCTTAAACAATTTCTAACACCCTGAATTGTCAGCCCAGCCTGCAGGTGCTTCTGCAGAACCACAGGTTTCTGCATCATGTGTTCCCATGTCTCCTTCACCAGCCCTGGCTGGGGCTGTTGGCATTTTAACCCTCTTGGATACAGCTGATGGATTAAGGTGGGGAGGTTCCTCTGAGCCCAAAACAGGATAAAAACACAGTGAATAAACACGATGTGCAACAAGCAGTAAGAATTTAATTTTTCTCTCTTGCTGACTGACATCTTGTGTGGCTCAGGCTCACCTGGGAACCAGGAGCAGGCAGGTGAGTGCTGGGACCAGCCCAGCATAGGAGGGATATTTTTAATTCTCTTCCAGCACCTCGTGTGTCCAGGCCAAGGGAGAGAGAAGGGATCAGTTCAAAAGACAAGGAAGAGAAGGAAAAAAAAGTCCTTTTTCAGCAGGCTGTGGACTTGAAAGCTTTAGCACAAGGAAGAGCAAGCCCTGCAGCACTACCCTAGCATAAGTTATTCCCACTTCTCCATTTTTCTCCCTTTTCCTCATTTTCTCCCCTTTGATCTTGACTTGCTGCTTCTGAGGCTTGCCTGATTTCCCCTTGGGCAAGTGGAACAGCTGCAAACCTTCCCTTTCCTTCCCTGAGACACAAGCCACAGGCACTTTTCTCATTCCATCACCAGCTCACCTTTATCTGGGTCTTCCCAGGGTGAACCAGGGACATTTTTTGGCCTCAGAGGACTGGCCATGACTTTTCTCCAGACAATATTTCACCTGGAATCTTTGTGCTGCTGGTGCTTGGCAAGTTTGGGGTCCACATTCAAGCTGGTGTCTTAGGATGGCTCAGCTCCTTCCCCACATCCCCAAGACCATTTTTTGGTGTCTTAGGGCCACGTTAATCCATCAGGGTTACTTGTGCTTGAGATAAATGGAGTTTGAGAGGTGCTTCCATGCATTGCTGAGCTCATGGCAGCAATGAGAGGAGAGGAGCTGAGGAATTTCAGTCCTGCAAGGCTCAAACTGAAGGTGACACATGGATATTCCCATTGGATGTTTCTGGTGGAAAAAGGCAGAAACAGGATTTTTTTCTGCCAAGATCGTGCTGTGACTGGAAAAGGAAATATTTCTTCACCAACACTTATTGGCCTCATAATAAACATAACAGTTTTAGAAACATAAAAGTTTTAGAAAGACTTTTGGGTTTTTTCATCTCTTTGTGTCACTGAGAACAGGAAAAATGGGAGATTTTTCTCAGCACAAGGAAGTCACCAGCAGGACCAGGGAGCAATAATGGCTGAGCTGAGCTCTTTTCAGTGTTTGAAGGGTTAATATGAGCTTAAACCAAGACAGAAGTCGCAAAAAGCTGCTCAACAGGCCTGTGGGGAACTTCAAATCTTCCTTGTGTTCAATTGTCCTAGTTTGGAGGACAGGTGTCTGCTGAGAAAGGCAGGAGCTTCTCTTTGAAATGGAGAATGGAAACCCCCTCCCTCCAAATTATTATAATTTTGAAATCAAGGGGCTCTCAGGCAAAGAGATGGGAATAGGAATAACAGTTCTTTACTAGGGAAATTAAAATAGAAATACAGCACTACAAAGAAACAAACCCCAAACCCTGACACAGTCAGAGTACAGCCTGACACCCCATCACAAGGAAACACCTGCTGTTCTTAAAGAAGTCCAAATCTAACCCTGGGAAAAGTCTCAGGGAAGAGTTCATCCTCCAAAAACTGCTGCTGGCCCCAAGCAGGCTTCAGCTGTGGGACTGTGCAATGGGGTGGTGTTTGCACCACTTAATTGGGGTTTGTCTGGAGTGTCTTCTCTATTCTCTCAGAGTCAGGATTAAAAACACAAAAGAGATTAATTTCACTTATTTGGGCTTGGTTGTTTATTAAATTTTATCTAAAGTACAGAGAGTTCTGTAGCATTTGTAGCTACCAGCTAGAAGTGAGCAAAATGGAGAGAAATCCAGCTGCTACAAGGTCTCTTAAAGCTAAACAGTCCAATAGAGAATTAACACCTCTATTATTTATACTTTTAACCCAATAACCAAATTCCCTCAGTGTGACACTGACTGACCAACCAGAAACTGCCTGAAACCATGGAGGAGGAGGAAGATGAGCACCAAAAGAGACACCACCCAAAATCCTCCATCTTGTCCCATACCTGTTACTGCATTATAAAAACCTCAAATTTAAAACCCTTCACCATGTGAAATCACACACTTCTATTTAACTACACCCCTGTGATTTTAACTCCATCACTCAAATTTGGAGCCTTCTCCAAGGCCTCAGGTCCAAAGCAGTGTTCTGCTGGGGGTCAGTGCCTGACAGCACAGAAAACTCAAAAACCCCAGGTTTGTGGGGTCCAATAGGACTGGACAGATTATTTTTGATTATTTTTTAACTCATCCCCAAACTGAGAATTTGCCATTTTTCCTGTGAATTATGTCACATTCCTCATCAAATCTGTGCTAGTCACATGTTTTCCAGCATTTCTGTGAACAGGATTTTTAAGGTCTATATTGCTACGAAAAGCAATGATGGTTTGTTCTGCATTTAATGTTTTAATCATGATTTTTGTTTCTGCTTCCCGACTGGAAAGATTTTTTTTCTCCTTTTTGTTTGCTAATTGTGAATATTCAAAGGCTTTGACCAGGTGCCTGGAGCTGTGCACACTTTTCTGTGGCAGGTATTTATCCTGAAAATATTTAAAGGAGATATTGGCAATGGCACAAACACTCACCTTACTGCAGAAATCCTAATCTCAAACAAGTTGACTAATTTAAAAAAAAGTGAGAAGGAGTTGAAAGCCAATGTTTTTAGTGTGAAAATTCTTGTTCAGTTGCAACAGTGACTGAAAAAAATAGAGTTTTAAAGTCTAAACCTGCCATAAACTGGTCATGTATAATTTCTTAGGGTCAGCCCATACTTCAAAAATAAATATTTTATTTTCTTTGTCAGTTTTGTCTAGATTCAGACAGCTGAGAGGAATTGCTGCTGGAGAATAGATGGTGCATGGATGGTCCTGCAGGGCTGGAGTGCAGACCTCAAGTCCTGCCTCTTGATGACTTCTAATGCCACAGAACATGCCCATAAATACCCTTTTTCATGGAAGCACGGGGTTCCATGGGTGATATCAGAATATTTGCTCCCTCTTCCAGCTGTCCCTCAATGATCTTTAAGATCCCTTCCAACCCAAACTACTCAGTGACTCCATGGCCATTCTGGCTGGGTGGTGACACCTTTTAAATGGTCCCAGCTGATCTGAAATCATCTGCCAAGGAGCATCCCCAGCTCCTTTGAGCCCCTGGGATAGATCAGAGGGATCTCAGCACTCCCTAAGCCCAGCACTGCTGAGGCAGATTGTGATGAAGATAACCAGATGTGAGCAGACCAAGGGAATTAGGGCCATGTGTGTCTGAACTCTGAGAGCTTCAAGAGATCCTCCAGCCCCCAGGTCAGGCAGCAGTCACAGGAAAATCCTTCAGGCCATTTCTGGTGGTCTGAGGTAGGTGAACTCAGGTGAGTGTGAGAGGTCAGCAGTGGGGAGGGGAAGGCAGAGCTGTGCCAGGTTGTCCTGGTCACAGGACATGGAATGAATCACAAAATCATGGAATGGGTGGGTTGGAAGGGATCTCAAAGATCAGCCAGTCCCACCCCCTGACATGTAGGGACACCTCCCAGTGTCCCAGAATGTTCCAAGCTCCATCCAACCTGGACACTTCCAGGGGCAGCCACAGCTTCTCTGGGCACCCTGTGCCTCACAGGCAAGAATTTCTTCTTAATATCTAATCCAAACCTGCCCCATGTCATTTCAAAGACACTGCTCCTTGTCCTGCCCTCATTCAAGTTCCCTCTCATAGCCCCTTCAGGCACTGGGATTTTTTATAAAATCTCCCTAATCCCACCTCTCCCAGAGGAAAGGTAGCCTTACCTTGAAAATTCTATTTTTTTAAAAAATGAGAAAACACCAAATGAATGCTCCTGTGTGCTCAGACTGCTCTAGAACTCTCAATTCCTCCACCCCATGTGGGTTCCTGCAGCTTTCATGGCTCTCCTTCACCCCTTTCATAAGGGAAGAGTCAACAAAAAACCTTCAGCTGGCTGATGAAAATATCCAGCAGGCTTAAAGATGCTTACAGGTATGGCTAGAAGTTTATCTAGATATTTTCTCAGTCAGATGCAGCAGTTTGGGTGTCCCTAATACACTCTTTTTTCTTTCATCATCCTCTTTTGCAGTTGAATGTATTAAAAAAAAACATTCAAAAATTCAAAAGACAATTCAAAAAACAACATCCTTCCCACCCCTTTCATTCCCTCTCTGAAAGGCACACTGATTGTTGTTTTTTTATTATTTTTTTATTATTTTTAAGACTAATCTAAGCTTTACAGGACCTCTGCTGTCAGGCTGCTTCAGATATTGCATTGACAATTCCCAGCTAGATTTATCTCCAAGGATATTCAGTGCCTCCCAATGGCATTATCCTTCTGCTAATTGAAATTCTGTCCAAAGGAAGAAAAATGATAGATTTCCAAAGAAGGGGCAAGAAAGAGCAGGGCAAAAAAAGTAAACCAAAACAAGCCTCTAAGACAATTCCCTAGGCTAGAAATCTGGAGCAATGTTTTATTCTTTTCCCTTACAGTAAACTACCCAAAAGGGCTGAATTATCAAATGTTCCATGGGGTAATCTTAGTAATGAAAGAATTTATAAGAAATATTAAATATATATACCACAAAGCTGATCAGAGGGCACAATTCAGTTTACAGAGCACTCTTTGCTGGGATTCACCAACACTTTTGCTGGTTTTTTATCAGTTGGTTTTTTTAAGAGCTCAGGGTTGTTTTAATCCATTTTTTCCCAGATGCTTTGCCCCATAACATTTTGGGGTTTGTTCTATGGCTTCAAGCCCCCATATGACCCAACCTGTATTTTTGTCTTGGTGAAAGAATCTTCCCAGAGTGCTGTTTTCTGAGTCAGGAACACAAGGTACCTTCAAAATTTGTACCACTTGTCAGGAAAAAAAAAAACCATTCCAAATGTTCTGGAGCTGCAGAGCACCACAAACCCTTTGGATTTTCAGCTTTGAGCTCACAGGAACATTTAAGTTCAAACAAACACAGCAAATTTGGTTCTGGTTTCACTGTGATTTGACTCCCTCCTGTCTTCAAGGGGGTTGGTGGTCATTTATAAAATACATGAAGGGTCAAAAAAGTGACAGAGAAAGTACAAAAATCCCTGAGCCCCTGAGAAATGCTGCCCTGTCATTTCTCACCTCCAGCACTTCCAGGTCCTGCTTCTTGAACTATCACAGCGAATTCCTGAGTGCAGGAGGTTGCAAAAGTTCTGGTGGAAGGAGAAAAATGGATATTGAGAAAATGTGAAGTGCCCAAACTCAGTTTTATGTTAGTTATGCAGGATGACCAGCAGCTTTGGTGGAGGAGATGGGGTGACCAGCATCTTCCAGTCTCAGCTTTGTGCCTGACCCAAGAAAATCTTTCCTTTCTGGACTTTCCTCTTGCTGAATTAATGCTGAGGGTATTTAATGATGCCTCCAGCTTTAACTTCCAAAGGATTTGCAGTCTGATTTGTCAACAATTGAAGGCAATCTTTGGGAAATATGGAGCACCTCTGAAGCCCAGGGTGTCCAAAACACCCCACAAACAGAACAAAGTTGGAATAATTCAGTTTTATCTAACTTATAGTGCTGAAATATTTCAGACTGGCTTTCTGCTTGTAAATACCTGCATGTAAATACCAGCAAATTTATAAAGGGGTGTCCCCCAAGCCCTTCCTTGTCCCCTAAACCATCAGAAACATTGCAGTTAAGGGAAAATACCTTGTTTGGCCCAACTTGAAAAGAACCAGGGAGGAGGTTTAATGTGGGTTGGAAGTTTGCAATCTGGCTTGTGCCAGGGGATGGGCTATGGATAAATAAGATGGAGGAGTTGAGTGAGGGTGAAGGGAAAGGGGGTGGGTGTGAGTGGTCAGCAGTGTGACACCCACTGCTCTCATGTCTCTATTAAGAAGGAAAAGAAGGAGAAAGGAGAGGAAGACTGGATGGAGGGTGAAAGTGAGGATGGAGGAATGGCAGGAAAAGGGATGGATTTACAGCCCCAGATGGCTCCTTGCATTTGTCCTCCTGCAGACACACAGACCCTCTCTGAATTATGGGGCTGTAATTCTGTTTGGGGACGGTGCACAGGAAAGGGGGGGAGGCTGGGAGAGCACTTTGGTGTTTGTGACCTCCCCAGAAACCCTTGATGGAATTCCAGCCCCATAACTCACAGCTGCCTCTTCTGGATCCAATTCACCAGAGGCCTCTGATGTGGAAGCTGAGCTGGAGCTGGGAGCTGTGCCTTGCTCCTGCTGGGAGTTAATCAGATTGCCTTGGCTAATGCAAAGCAGGGCAGGTTTATCAGCCAATTTCCCTGGATTCTGCCTGGCTGGGGCACTGGGAAAGCACAGAGCAAACTTGGGTGCTGTTATTGTAATTGGATCAGTGTCTGCACTCCTTTCAGAGTCATTCATCAGCAAGAAAGAGCCATGGCATGGCCTCTGAGGTGACCCTGATGAGCCCAGGAGATTTTCCATTTGGCTTTTCCCAAGGGCTGGGAGCTGCCTGCAGGTTCATCCCAAAGTGAAGAGGAGCAAAACCCAACTCAGAGCCACCAGTCCTGACCCAGGACGTGACATCTGGCTCAATTCCACACCTGTGGTCCTGGTCCATAACATTCCAGACAAGAACAGGTCCTGAAGGCACCTCAGGGTTGGTATTTTGGCACCCCAGTGCTCCTCCAGCAAAAGTTCATCCAACCCAACAGGACACCAGCCAGTGGTGTCTGAGACAAAGCTGGGATGTCCTGGGACATAGCACTTTTCCCAGTGGATAGATTTCCCTCTGGCATCCTCTTACTGCCCCCAAATTCTGCATTTCAAAACTCAAATCCAGCTTCAGACCATTTCTTAGGGCTGATTCTCTTCCCCCAAACACCATGCTCACAGTCAGAACAGACTGAACCTTTAAAGCACCCCCTTTTCCAATATTTCTACAAACACCTCCTGACCCATAAAACCTTTTCCCAGTATTTTTTGGTCTAGCTCTGCATATTTGGCCCTCTGAAGCCACAGTCTCTTAGAGCCCATGGGATAGAGAGAGCCAGACTGAATGCATTTTTATTCATGAAGGGAAAAAAAAAAATCCGTGATTGATTCTCATCCCAAGCTATGCCTGGCCATTTTCTGGGAGAAAACCATCCAAAATTGTGCTAACAGCTGAACACCACAGACAACTCAGCACAGAGCCTGGTACTCCACCTTGGCCTCCTTTTATTTACTAGCACAGATGTAGGCAGGAAAAACACGATGCCTGCTGGTGTTCTCTGCTTGTCATGCTCCTGCCCACAACATGTTTGTGTGTCATGAGTTGTGGCTAAGTGCTGACCTGCCTGCCTGGGCTGCAGGAACCAGGGCTGCAGCCCATATGGCAAACTGAAGGCAAGCTGGCCTGTGGAGAAATCTTGGCATCGTGTTTGGTTCGGGGAGTTATGAGGTCACTGAGTACATGGAATTTATGAAAGGCAGGAAATTCAAAGGGGTAAATAATAATAATAAAAAATAATATTAATAAAATTAATAAAACAGTTGTTCTTCTCTTTCTTCTCTCTCTTTTTTTTTTTTTAATGTCTTAGCTGAAGGCAAAAGACCAAATTGATTCCTGCTTTCCTCCCAAATGTTTGCTGCCTTGTGGGAGCACACAGCACATGGCAGAGAAGTTCAGGGCTCTGCTGTGTGTGTAACAAGAGAGTTTTCCTAAAACAATTACAGCAAAAAAGGTCAAGGAAAAGCCACTGCTGGGGTTCATCCCAGCTGGCTTTGGAAAGGCACAGTGCAATCCTCTGCAGCTGGGTGAGCTCCTCCCTGGAGCCAGCCAGAGGAAGCAGCATTTCCCTGTCAGTCCCTGATCTGTTGGAGCCAGCAGGGCTCTGATGAGATGATTGGATCCTGGAAGGGCTCGATTTTCACAAAGACAGGACAAGCCCCACAGGAGAAAACACCCACAGCCACTCAAAAAATTCCTCATCAGAAAGGGTGATTTTTCAGAAATCCTGCTCTGATCAACCTGCTGTAGTGGGAGATGTCCCTGCCCACAGCAGGAGCTGGAGCTGGATCATCTTTAAGCTTCCTTCCAACACAAACCATTCTGTGATTTTGTGAATAAAGCCTCTTTGATCCCAGGATTGTTTTCTTGCTACTCAATAAGCTGGAACACGTTGACACTGGAGCTGGCAGGTGTTTGCAGGGCAAGGGACTCAGAGTTATGGTCCCTGTCACCACCTTGGGAAGGGATCCCTTGGACAAATGATATCCAGAGAGAGCTGGGGCTGGAGTTATTCTCTGCTGAACCAGAAAACCCCCAGGGTGGGCAGTGGTGAGGGGAACATCTTAATGCAATCCAGGCAGCTGAACCTGGGTTCAGAGAGTTCAGAAAGCAGGAAACTGGAAATAATAAAAGCAAATGGAATCCTCCCCAGGGTGCTGGAAATGGTCCTCAGCTGACATCTGGGACTGCTTTAGGAAGCTGAGCTGCAGAGGAGTTCCCAGCTTTTACCTGGGAGATAAAAACCCTCTCTGAGCTCTGCAGGGCCTTTTCCCCTTCCAGGTTTCTGTGGAACACTTAGGGGATGTTATTTACACCAGGGATGTCACAGACCTGAAGCAAGTGGTCACCATTTCCTCAGTGGAGGAGCTGGAAGAAGGCAAGGATTGAGGTGCAGGAAATGGCTGTGATTTCTCATGGACCATAAAAGCAGGAAAACTTTGAAAATACCTTTTTTTTTTTATGTAGCTTGTGGGAGGGAGAATCCAGCATGGACAGAGAAACACCAGTGGCTTTAGGGAAAGGATGTGACACTGGGGGACATGGTGGCTTGGCAGTGCTGGGTTAAAAATTGAATTTGGTGATCTTACAGTGCTTTTCCAACTCTAATGGTGAGAAGGTGGCTCCTGCCTGCTTTGGAAATGCCTACTTGGCCTAGAATGTCCAGCTTAGATCATTTGGGAGCTGGATATAGGCGTTCCAGAGGCTGGGACTGGGAGAAGAAGCTGTTTCCTCCAGTTTCTGTCACACACATGTGACCACAACCAAGGTCCCAGACTCTCCAGAGTGTTCCAGGAGTGACGCCCTGTCCTGCTGCAGACAGATCCATGTCAGAGGTTTTCCTCCTCCCTCCTATTCTTGCAGCTTTCATTAAATTCTCAGCTGAGCAGAGCCCACACATGTAATCCCCCCCCAAAACAAACATTTTCCAGCTGACAACAGGGAGTTACCACAAGCCTGGAGCCTGTTTGCTTGGCTGTGCTCAGTAATTGCAGCTCCATTTAATATTTGGAAGGGTGTTTGTGTGGGAATAGTTGGTGTTTTGTTGTTTCCCAGTCTTGGTATGGAAGACAAGAGGAAACTGCTCCAGGAGGTAGCAACAGGGTCACAGTATTGGTCCCTGCCATGCCCTGCCCTATGGATTTGTCTTGGGTTACAATACAGGATGTGATCAAAGGTATCTGTTCTATCACCATCTGTTGAGGGTGGGGCAGTGATCCTGATCTCCCTGGGAGATATTCTGCTAATGGTCCATCCATTGAAACCAGCTGGGGCAGTGTTCTTTATCTCATGGGATATCTCCTGTTCATGGCCATGGTTTATAAACCAGCTGGGGCAGTGTTCTTTATCTCATGGGATATCTCCTGTTCATGGCCATGGTTTATAAACCAGGTGGGGCATTGTTCTTTATCTTTTCACAACCCATCCTTCCTCCAGCCAGTCATTTTCTGCTCATGGCCATTGAGTCCCACTGTGGCACTGATAAAATTACTGCATCCCATTGGGAGTTGCTCCAGCCAGGGGGAAGAGTCCAACATTTCTTACCAAGATAAAAACAGAGGTTTTGGGACACTAAGGGAGCCCCTTTCTCCACTGGACTCCAGAGGAAAACCGGATTTCTCCACATCCCCACTGGAGCTTTAGAGGGAAACTGCACCTTGTACAGGAGCACTGCTCCAACTGAGCCACATCTGTCACTGCAGGAGGATGCAGCCACCATGGAATGGGACTGCTGCCAACACCCTGCCTGACGGGTGTCAGGTTGTACTCTGACTGTGTCAGGGTTTGGGGTTTGTTCTTTGTAGTGCTGTATTTCTATTTTAATTTCCCTAGTAAAGAACTGTTATTCCTAATTCCCATATCTTTGCCTGAGAGCCCCTTGATTTCAAAATTATAATAATTTGGAGGGAGAGGGTTTACATTCTCCATTTCAAAGAGAGGCTCCTGCCTTTCTCAGCAGACACCTGTCCTCCAAACCAGGACAGGATTCTCCCAAATCTGTGACACACAGCTGTGACCAGTCACAAAAACAGTGGCTGGGTGGCTTGGGGTTGGTACTGGGCTGCAGAGAGCTTTGCTTCTGAGATTCCAGGCAATCCATTTCACCTCTTCGTGCCTCAGGTTCCTCTCCACCTTTTCCTGCCTGGTCTTGCTGACAATGGAAGCTGTTATTTCTACAGGGACTTTCTCTCTCTTGTCGTGCAGTTTCTGGTGGAGACACAGCCTAAGACTACTCTGATGGAAATGTAAAAAAATGTAAAAAAACCACTTTGTCTGAAAATAAGATCTTACTGAGATATTTTAGTTCAGGTTTAAAAGATGCCCTGAAAAACAAAACACCTCTTTATCTAGCAGTGAGTTTGGGTTTTACATTAAACTCACTGATAACTCAGAAGAGCTGAAACCTGAAGCTCTTCCTTGCACACAAAATTTTTTAGCATCAATTCCCACAACTCACCCAGCTGGTCTGAGGGGTCTGGTGAGGGATTGTCAGTGGTGTCTCAGGGGCTCAAGACGACCACCTCTGTATGTTTAAAAGTCTTTGTTTCCCAACCTGAGCACTGGAGAAGGAGTCAGGAGACTCTTCTGTAGTTTCCAGAGGTGTTTATTTTATCTTATCTAAAAGTTCTTTCCCTGACCAGCCCAGGTCTGTTCAGCAGGTCAGCCCCAGGCATACTGCCCACCCTGGGGTGGGATGATCTTTTTATACTAAAAACTACATAAACATTATTTACAATTATCTCCCAATACCTATCACTTATATTGTACAGTCTGGTTCTACTCTAAACCAATCTAAAAGTGCCAACACCACCCAAAAGATGGATGCTGGGAAGAAGGAGAAAGAAGGACAGAACACACCCAAATTCCTCCATCTTGACCCTGGACCCTTATTCTAAAAAAACTTTAAAATTTACTTTATTACCTTGTGATAAACTAACTTATTTTTTGTGACTTGTAATTCTTTATGTAAGGGTGGTAATTTTTCCCAGGGGTTAAAATCAAAGGCACAGGGGTCTTGAGCTCTGTGCCAAGGTCTCTGAACCCCCTGCCAGGGTCTCAAGCCATCCAGGGCAGCCAGAGGGATGTCCTGGGTCCCACAGGGGATGTTGGTGTGGGTGGCACGGCTCTGCTGGGTCTGGCTGAGCTGCTGGGGTGTGATGGCAGAGGGATTGGAGCCCCAAGCCTTCTCTGTCCCAAGGAGAAGCTGGACAGAGATGTCTCATGTCCATGGCTGGGTGTTACAGCTGTACCTGTGCTGCTCTTCTAGAAGCACCCAGACATTGCTGAGCAGTACCAGGATGCAGCTGTCAGAGCTTCATTCAACTCCTTTCCCTCTCTGAAATCCACTCTCTCTTCCTTTTGATGGTCTCCAATGAGGCTGAGACTGTAGAAATCAGTTTGGTTACCACAGACCTCATGTGTGGTTCCTTCAGTAGCATCCCTGAATTTGTGAGCTTGTCAACCTTTTCTTTTTTGTAATAGAGCTGATGACCCACCAAAGCAAATGGAAAGGAATAACCTGTATGATCCAATAACCCAAAAAATGGTTTTTTTTGTGTGTCAGGAAAAGGGAAAAGAGAGATGACAATGAAGGGAGGGTGGGAGGGAGGGAGTAAGGGAAGGAAGGAAGGATTCCAGGAAGGAAGGAAGGAAGGAAGGAAGGAAGGAAGGAAGGAAGGAAGGAAGGAAGGAAGGAAGGAAGGAAGGCTGGCTTTCCCTTGACCTCAGTTCCCTCCCTCTGGCTCCATTTGACACAGAAAGCATCAATCAGACCTGGGGCATTTTTATGTCTTTATTTTTTTTTAATAAACTTTATTCTATATTACAAATAGTTGTTTTTTTGCTTTTTTTTCTTTTTTTGTTCTGGACTGCAAAATAGGAATGCCTTATATTTACATACACAGGTATACAATTAATTATAACAAAGGTACAGAAGCTTTGCCTTTACCAAGTAACAACGGGATTCCAATTTAAATAGTATAGATTTTATTTCTTTCTTTTTTAACTAGGATCAGTTCAAAAGAAAATCAAACCAACAACAACAACAACCTAAGAAAAAGGATCCCAACCTCCTTTCTAATGCTGTCTTGACATCTCTTTGAGGCTGTTAGTAACACTGTGGTGAAAGGAAATGACTTTCCATTGATTTTAAGTTGGAAGCTTTAGCAAAACAGAGAATGAGACTTCTGGGCTCACGTGTATGTCCAAGACACAGGGTCAGACACAAGGAAGGGCCTCTCTTGTGACCTCAAATAATCCAGTTGCCTCTCAATTCCTTGGGGAAAACACTGGGAGCATTTAGCTAGCACCTAATCTCTCTGTTTCCTTACCCCAGCCTGGGCTGGAAAGTGGAATTTCTCCAGGGAACGGAGAAAGAGCAGCATAGAAAGTTTAAATAACACCAAGTTTCTCTTAAGATACTTCAGAAAGGACTTCAAGCTTGGACATGTGCCTCGACTTCTCCAACTGGCTCTTGTGCCTCAGTCTGTCTGAAAGTGAACAGCAACTTCTCCACTGGGGAATGCCAGAGCACACCAGAGAGAGAAGGGAGTGCTGAAAAGAGCCTCAGTGTCCTGCTTTTCCCTCTGTTTTCCACACCCAAGTTTGCTGTACTGAGCTTCCCTGCACACTGCTCTCTGCTGTGAGCATCCTTGAGGTGATCTGTTTCCAAGCAGAAAGAATTTCTTGAGGTAAACTCTCCATTTTTAGAACAGAAGATTAAAAAAAAACCAAACAAACAAACCACAAACAAAAAAAACACCCAAACAAAACCAACCAAACAATGAACAAACAACGACAACAGAAATCACACACGTGACAGGTTGATTAGACTAAGCAGCTTTATAACTTCAGTGGGGTTTTTGGTGAGTTTATTTTTCCAAGTGTAAATTCTGTTCCTTTTTTTAAAACTTTTTTTTTTTTGACATCTTTCTAATTTATTTTTTTTTTTTGCTATAAGCCTGTGTCCCCTTGGGTACTTCTCCAAGTATAGAGAACTGAGCCATCCCAAATAAAACACAGTTGACAAGCTCCATTTTCAAAGCATTCTCCACAAAATAGTTACTCCCAGAAAGACTACACATTTTTTTTGGAGGAGGGGGCATTGCACAGTCACAGAGGGGAGGGAAAACTGCAGGATTCCATGGACCAAACACTACCCTGAAACGGGAGCTGCGCTGGTACAAAGCAGGAAAATTCAGGCTGGGAATGGGCAGGAGGTTGAGGTTCACACCATGATGTTGAGGTTCACGTGTTTTACCAATTTCCTGCTCCAGAACACACCAAGTTTGGATGGCAGGAGTTAGGACATCCCAAAACCTGCACCTACTCTGGAGGATAACTCTCATTACTTATCAAATGTATAGAGCAAATTTTCCTGGAATTATTGAGGCTGTGTGGTCACCCAGAGCAGCTGTGGCTGCCCCTGGATCCCTGGAATGTCCAAGGCCAGGTTGGATGGGGCTTGGAGCACCCTGGAACAGTGGGAGGTGTCCCTGCCCAGGGCAGGGAGGTTGGAATGAAATGATCTTTAAGGTCCCTTCCAACCCAAACCCTTCTGTGATTCCATGATTCTGAGTGTCCTCTGTGCAGACACAAATGTTTGTCCCACTTAGCAGAGCTCTGGGACTGAGTCCTTCCAGGTTCCCAATCTTCCTTTGGAAGAGTCTCCCACAAAGCACTTCATAAAGCCTTGGGGAAGGACAGATCTACATTTCATGTTTTGACTTAGTTCTGAACAATTGTCCTTCTGATATCGGCTGTTGTGTGCTTGGGTTTTTACCTCACAGGCATCCCAGACTCCAGGAAATTCAGAGAGGACTCAACAGGAATGCTGACCACTGACTGGACTCTTCAAATTTGATCTATTAGTTTTCAATAGCATTATTAAAAATAATGACAATTATCTGATTTTCTTGGTCTCATTCCCTTCACGGCAAACATTTTCCTGTGGGTGAATGCACAAGATCAGGAAACTTTGGTAATCACTTTTCAATCTAAGCAATTACCAAGCAAAATTCTGCTGCTAAATCTTCTTCATGACCCAATAAATTTTATGGTTTTCAGTGTCAAAGATGCAAGATAAGACAACCGCAGTGGTAACACTACAGGGATGAAAATTGGCATAGCCCTCTTATCTAATGGAGCAAGGCTGGTGTGTGCTGGGTTGGAGCAAACCTTTGGGTATGTTCAGGACAGGATGAAGAATGGGAAGGGAAGGACTGGGGCATGTTTTAACATTCAGACTCTGATCTTCAAGGCTTTTTCTAACCCAAGTGATTGTATGATTCTATGCTAGGAGAGGAAGGTGGCTGAGTTTCTCCTCGATCGTTCTCCTGCGCTGTCGTTGGAGGGAAAACCATCCCCAACACCTCATTCCAGACACACAAACTTCCCCACCCTGGTGTTCACTGGAAGGCTCAGTCTGCACCAGCACAACAGGATGGATCAGATCACTGTCACTGACAGCTGAGTGCCACTCACAGGGATGTGTTTGCAGAGGGGTTGTTCACCCTTTGTTGCTCTAACCCAGTGGCAAAGCCCCAAAGCAAACCCTGCAGTGAAGAAATAATTTTCACTCTCTCCACAGAACCTCAGAGAGCCCTCAAGAGTTCCCTTTCCCCTGTTTCTGATGGTACTGCAAGTGTCAGCATTAATTATTTGATTGTGGTGTTTGAGAAATGCCCATAAAGATCATCCTGTCATCTGGAATATTCTGGATATTAGGAGACTGTCCAAGGGCTTCTAGGAACTTTGGCTCCAGTTCTCTCCATGGGGATTGAAAAACAGTGTGGGACACTACTTATTCATCAGGAATTTTTGGTCAAGTGTGGAAAGGGAGGTGGGGGAAAAAGAAATCAAAGGAAAAGAAAGCATCCGTGTTGTAGTAGGGCTCATTCTTCTGCTTGTGTCTTTGTTTTTAGTTGTATTTTACATGCACTTAAAAAATAGTTAGCTCAACAGGTGAGGCTGGGAAGAAAGATGCCAAGACTTCTCATAGACTGGGGGATTCTGGGACACTGGTTGGAAATGGGAAGGGCACTGAAGGGGACAGGGGAGGAAGCCCACGCATTTACATCACAATTCTGGCATATTTTCCAAGCAAAAAAGCAAATCCAGCTCAAACACCAAAATAAAGAGAAACAGAAAGACAAAAACAAAAAAAAAAAAAAAAAAAAAAAAAAAGAGGAGATGAAAGAGAAGCAAAACGCAGATTTTCTTTCAAATCCTGGGCATGGGGGAAAGAAGAGGGTGGAGAGAAAGCAGAAATGCCTAAATGGGAAGTCGGAAAGGGTTAAGACACCAATCTCCTGGCGCTTCCCATTTCCCCTAAGTGTTTCATTCTCAGTGTCTCTGAGGTGTTCAAGTTTTTCTCGAAAAATATATATATATAATATACAGATGAAAAACTCCGTACCAGCAAGAAGAAATAAAATAACAACCATGGAAAACAACCATAACAAAGCAAAAACACAGCCCTGAAAACATCGAAAAGAAACAGGGTGAGTCTCAGATTTCCCCTGTGGTGTTCCTCTGACTTCAGTAACAGTGCAGGGTCACACCAGTTCATTTTGAAACTTTTTTTTTTTTTTTTTTTTTGTTAAACAGCTTCTTCTTCCTCTCATGTGCGCATGTCCAGGCAGGATCGCCCATCACTCATAACCACTTCCCTCCAAGCCAGCTCTTTGTCCTTAGACTCCTACCATCCAGCTGTGAGTACAAGGCATGACAATAGGGTCCATATTTATCTTTTGTGGCACTTTGTTTGTCAAAACCTTTGGTTTCTTCCTTTTTTATTTTAATTTTTCCCTTTTTTTTTGTTTTTTTTTTTTGTTTTTTTTCAAGTCTACGTACTTATAAAAAATACTGTGTTTGTGTTGTTGTTTGCTGTCATTTTCTTACCACTGGCTCTGGTGGGACTTCCCACTTTCACAGCCATAATCAATGGATCTGGAACATGCGCCGACGTTACTAAAATGGATCAACAGAACCATGGCAGAACCAACCAAACCCAAACCATCCCCAATGCGCAGGCCTCGTAAAACTGCTGAGATGTCCATAAGGTGCATGATGAGTCCATCAGCTCAGCAATCCAACAGAAAGCAAGCAGAACCAAAAAAATAAAAAAATAAAAAAATAAAGGAAGGAACGCACACGCGCACACAGATACACACGCACACGCACAAAATAATCGGAATCGCAATCAAGAGAGAAATGTCTGGGGGTTTAAAACCAAGACGTGTCCCTAAGTTTGCTGTTTCAAAGTGAATCTGGTGATTTTCTCCCCACAGACATATCCAGGTTTGGACTCTGCTGTTCTTTGAGTGGTTTTGGACTCGCCTACGTGTGTATCTGCTTGGCTGAAGGAAACCCTCCCGCTGGCTGGCTCCTGCTTGCACCAATCCCCCCTCACACACGCTCAGGGTCTGTCACTCCCAACAGGCTCTGGTTTGATAGCAAGGGATGGGAATAAACCCAAAAGAACTCGCTCTGTAATCAATGCACACACCCTGCCTGCACCCCTTCCTCCCCCCAGGTGCAAAGCAGGTCCAGGCTCTGCCTCCGAGGATGGGGTGGAGGCGGACGTGGGCTGATTCTCCAGCCACTCCTCCATCTGCCAGGGAGCTCTGCTCACGTCTGGGGAGATGAATGCTGACCCAGCTCTTGCCTCCCTGGTGTACGAGGAAGGTTCTCCACACCCCAAGAGTCTCTAATCCCGGAGGCTGGCAGCCGTGTGAACGGAACAGCTGAAGGCAAAAGAGAAGCAGGAGCTCCCTCCCCTTTGGTTGGCCATGGAACAAGTTGAGATGTTCTGGAGAAGCTGAGCAGAGGATGGGACAGGGACAGGGTGATCCCCCACAGTTGTCCCATGGTGACAGCAGTCCCTGAAGGGATAAGAAGTGCAAAGAGAGATAAAATCCTTCCCAGGCAGCAACTGTGCCTTCAGCAAGGCCTGTTGGTTCCAGAAATGGAGAAGAGGAAAGGCCAGGAGTTGGCACCAAAAGGCAGATGGGCTCACAGCAGTTCAGAGACCTCCAGAAGACAGGCAGTTCGGCTGGGGGATCTAGGTAGAAGAATTTTTTGCAGTGTTTCATTTGGATTTCCTCCAAGATTTCCTTCCAAAGTGTGTGGTGACATTCCCTCTTAGGAGTGGCTCGGAAGGAAGGCTTTACCATCAGCACCGTGCACCACCTCACTTCACAGCAAGCATTTCAGTAACCCTCTGATATTCCACTGTGGGAAAACAACAGTTGTGTTCCAGTTGAGGAAACAAAATGGAAAGAACAGCTTAAAAAGAAAAAATAAAAAAATCCTTCTGGTTCTTCTTTTGAGGCTGAGCCCCTTGCCTGGAACAAACCGAGGCCTGTGGCTCCTGCTTTCCAAGCTGAGGTGGGGATGAGGGGGATGATGCTGTGCTCTCCATTGCCAGGAGGAGCAGAACCACCACCCCTGACGGGATGCCAGCGAGCAGAGAGAGCATTTTGCTGCAGTGCTACGACCAACAGGACACGACGGGAAAGACGGAGGGGGACACGCGGCTCTTGGAAAAATAAGAAGAACCATATGAAACACATGGGCAGGGGAGCGTCGCTCTCCTCGTCCCCTCTCGACCCTTTCCCTGCCCCAGCAGACAAGCTGTTTGCCCAGGCAGGATGAGCCCCAGCTGTCCTGCTCTGGACATTTTTTGGGGAGCCTCAAGGCTCCTCTCCCAGTGGGTCGCTATCCAGAGATAGAACGGCAATGGCTCTGCAGGAGAGGAGCTGGATTGGCTCTGCCCTCCAGGAGCCCTGCAGGCTGCCTTCCCCTCGGGGACACTTGAGTAATACTGAGTTCATTTCCATGTCCTCTCCAGAGGCTACAGCCCTTGGAGGGCAGTTAAAGCAGCATGACAGAAGTTACCTCCCAGTTTCACCTCTGCAGAGTGAGGATGCGGTGCTGGGGGAGGGTTGGTGGGGTTTTGTGTGTGTTCAATAGTTTCTCTCTAGGGCAAAAGGCAGAGGGGAAGCTGTGAAAAGGAGAGCTCCACCCGAATGTCTTCATGGCCCCAGAGCCAAGATTCCTCTGCAGTCTTTTCTTTTCACCCCTGGGGCTCTGTCGCTTTGTCCATAGATTTGGAAAGAGAAGGAAAAGAGAAAGAGAGAGGGAGGGAGAGAGGGAGGAGCGCTGTTCGGGTGGCTCTGCTTACAGCCCATCAAAACTTGCACTTGGTAAAGATGATGATCTTGAGTGAGGCACGACTTGGTTTATCCCTCCCAGGGTGTCCCTGGCAGGACAGTTCTCAGCTGTCTATGCTCATGAGGGTTATGACTTGTTCAAGTTTGTAGGCAAGTTTCTGTTTCCCAGCCTGGTCATCTTGATCGAGGGCTCCGAGAATCTGGAAAAGGAGAGAGGAAGAAGTGATGGGGATTTTGGTTTCTTTCCCCAAAATGTCTGAGTCCAGCATCTTAGAGCAGCACAGGAGGGTTAGCTTTCTCTAAGGCAGGTCCCAGGCTTAGCTTAGATCATGCAAGGCAGGTCAGTCAGCCAGGAGGGAACTTGGCAGGGAGTTTGGGTTTGATCTGGCTCAGTGAAAACCTCTGGATTGCAACCAATGAAATGGATTCTTATCTTGGAGATCAGTTATTTATTCATGAGCTTTATCCATCACCTGGCCATGCCACTTGAGATGCCCTAAGGGGTCTCACACAGCCCTCAATACATAGAACCATGCTGGACACCTTAAAGTCTGCTTTGAACCATTTTGGGGTGTTGTAGGGTATCTGGAATGACATGGGGCACAGTCCTTAAGCAACTTTTGGCCACTTGGGATGTAAAACTCACGTAGAGTCTCTTTCACCAGGCAGCACTTACAGAATAAGAAGACACAGCCTCAATCTGTGCCAGGGGAGAAACAGGTTGGATATTAGGAAAAAGTTTTTCATGGAAAGAGGGATAAAGTACTGGAATAATCTTCCCAGGGATGTGGTGGAGACACCATCCCTGGATGTGTTTAAAAAAGGACTGGATGTGGCACTGGGTGCCATGGTCTAGTTGAGGTGTTAGGGCATGGGTTGGACTTGGTGATCTTGAAGCTCTCTTCCAACCCAAAATTCTGTGAATTCTGTGAATTAACATCTGACCACCAACTACTTCAAACCAGCTGAGCTTGATTGAACAAGAGAGACAAAAATAATACTGAAGAGACCCAAAATCCCAGATCATCCCTTTCCAAACCCCAAGCCTTGTTTCTCACTCCTTAAATCCCTCACCCTCCCAGCCAGGATGCAGCCAGGTCTCAGTGGATGGGTGGGCTGTCCCCTGGCCCCTCAGAGGTGTCCCCAGGCTCTCACCTCCTCGCTGTACTTGCCCACGTAGGAGTAGATCTCGGAGAGCGCGCTCATGGTGTTGAACTCATTCATGTGCATGCGGGACTGCTCAGCCAGGTAAGCATTCATGTCCTGGTCGCTGATTGCTGGCATCTTGGCAATGTCTGAGTAGTACCTGAGGGGCACAAACACAGGGTGTTCCTTGAGGGCAAGAATAGGAGCTCCAGGAGTGAAATCCACAAAAAGGAGAAAAAAACACACGTAGTGTTGGGCTTTTCTGGTTCCTCAGTGGAATACCTGCTCATGCTCTTCTTCTGCAGCAAGAAAAGTAACCCAGCCAAAGTTGAAATGTCTGAGCACTAATCCTGAGCACCAGATGTGTTGTATTCACCCCAATCTGAGAATGAAGCCCCAAAGACTTTTCTGTAAACTTTCCCTGTGCCATCAGGAGTTGGATTGAACCTGGTTCATTTTGACATTCAAGGCTTTTAGTCCTGCCTCTCATCCCTCTCTTGCTGCCCACTGAGAGCTCAGGATTTCACTCCCATGCACAGAAAAACCCCAAATATTTGTGTTTTCCTTTGTACCATTCTCACCACTACATCTTCCCCCACTGCTAACATCACCCACCTTCCCCACTCAGTCCAGTCTATCCCAACAACTCTCCTGCTCAGCATCTCCTTTTTGCCCCATATTTTAAGCTGGCCTGATATGTGTGGCAACAGCCTTCCACTCCAGTCTGACTGGGAAAAATCTGCTTTTCCTAGGAGTCAACAGCATTGCCCTGGAGCTCAGGAGGACTGGGGCTTTATCCACAGGACCTGGATCCCCCAGAAGCATTGCCCAGCAGGCTTCATCTGCAGAGTGATGTCTCTTTAAGGAAGTTGCTATTTTTGATGTCCTTCCTCCCCTGGGTAAGGCAGGTCTTGGAGGACAAGGTTTGCAGAAGGTAATCAGTCACTGTCACTCGCAGCTGTGCTCTGCTGTCAACTGGTTAATTAGACGCCATCATTTACATTTTTAATTTCTGCAATTTGACATTTTGTGCACAAGGAAAAAAAAATAAAAAGAAGAAGAAAAAAAAAAAGAAGAAGCCCATAGCTGCAGCAATCCACAGTTTTATAATTAGGAGGCAGAGGGGACGGGGAGCCAAAAGAGCTGACAGGTGTCCTGTAAACAGCGTGGAGACACCTGCTGAGATGGAGGCTGTTTGCCACTGCAGAGAAATTGGACACTGAAGTGCTGTGTGATGAGGATCCTTGAGGTGGATGAGTGGGAAAATACTCTGTGACAGAGCAGGATGAGCTGCTGGAGTGCCCTGTGGAAAACAGAGCAGTGCAAGAGCATGGGGGGAAATCCTTCCACAGCAGGAGGTGCTCAGCCTGGTTCTGTGCCCTTCCATCCCACCCTGATTTACTGCAATGGGTCAGTCTCTGCTGATACCCTGGTTTTGGGGTGGGATGTTGATGTAATCTCTGGGAGAGGGAGGCACAGGAGAGAGAGGTCCTTCTTGCCTGACATTTTCCAGAGCTAAACTCTGTTTCACCATAAAAACTCGTGCAAACCTCATTAATTTTACTGCAACTTCCATCAGGCACAAAAACATGACTCTCCCTGGAGTCCTGGCATTTTGTCTTCTGGGCTTAGAACCAGCCAGAAATCTTAGTCTAACTCAGTCCCATGGTCTAAATATTTCTCATTCCCAGTGCTCCAGTGGAAAGTGGTGTGGGTTTGTTTTTCTTCACACTCTGCCTGACCCTCTGTCCCCAGGTGGATCTGCACACTTGTCTGTGAGTAAAGCGAGCATCTGGAAATGCCAGGAGGCCCTGTCCTGCAGAACTGCCCCAGGAGAAGATGCTGAGCAGAAGGAATAAATATTTCTTAAACCTTTGCCACTCCCAGGAAAACTTAAACAGGTCTTGGCATCACCTGCTGGAGAAGATCAGATCTGTGCTGCACAAGGGAATCAGGAATTGGTGGCATCCATAACATGGCTGAGAAAACAAGGAATTTTAGGGTCAAAGAGCAAGGAATCTTATGATCCAAAAGTCAGGTTTGCCTTGGCACTGGGAAAAAAAAAAATCTACCTGCCACCAGTACATTTCACAGACTTGTCGGGGAAATAGACAGCAAAGCAGTGAAATATATTGATTTATGGCACCTGAAAAGAGAGCAGATCCTCATGAATGTTGGATAGGCACCCTCCTGATGGGTGAAATGAGAATAAAAGGGGGCTCATCACAGAAAAAATAAATGGGGTTGGTGGAGGAAATCAGAGGTGCCAGTCTGGCTCTGACAAGAAGTTAAAATTCTCCTTTTGCTCTCTGGTTGAGCTGTCACCAAGTGGTGGCAGGATAGTGGGTGTGGGGACAGGGTGCTCCCAAAAACTGGAGCACAGGCACACTCATCAACTCTTCTCCAAGTTTGTCCTGTTTCCTTTCCACCTGGCAGCAACAGACTCTTCAATCTGTGACTCACAAGGGTTTGAGAGCTCCCCATCCCTTTCCAGCCCTGCAGAGACCATTCCCCAGCAGCACAACATTCCTGTGACTCATCCAAACAAGGAAAAGCAGCAGGAAATGTTCCCTGGAGCCAAGGATGGGATGCACAGTTCTGAGTTTCAAGAATCACAGTTTCAGGGCTGTGGCCATGACAGATTCCCAGGATGTGATCTCAGTGTCCTGGGGTCACAGGCCATCACCCACCAAAGTACCCTGGTCTCCTCCAGACTCAATTTCCTGGCATCACACACCTAAACAGTCATTTCCCATTAAACCAAGGTATTTTGTGGGAAAAATAAAAGAAAAAGAAGGGGAAACAAACATGTACCAACACCCCAGTCTAGACGAGTGAGAAGACACAATATCCTTCCCTCCAAATTCTGCCATGGCCCAGTGACTTATTTATGCAGAAGAGTTTCTAATGAAGCCATCACCGTGCTCTCTAAAGAAATGATGAATGTGTGCATTAAAGCATCCTAGCAGGGATATGACAACATCCCTGCTGAGTCTTTATTTACCTTTGATTCCAGCCCAGATCCTCAGAGGTACTCACAGCCTCTCTGCCATTTGCATACCCCAATGGAAAAACCTCTGGGAAGCTGTCACCAAACCCCAGAGGCCCTTACATTTCCACTGCTGGAATTTGCAAGGCTGCCTGTGGTGCTTCCATCACCCCTGCAGCTGACAGCTCCACACCAGAGCTGGGCTGGGAGGCAGTGCCAGGGGCAGTGAGGTGCTCTGTCACCTGTGAGTCTCACCTGAGACAGGGACAGCTCTTTGACTCACTTCCACAGCCAGCAGAAGGTTGGAAACACAACACTGAGACAGAAAGGTAGCAAAGCAAAGCAGCAAATTTAGCTTAACCTGCCTCCAAAGGGTCAAGAGTGAGAACCTTGAGAAGATTCGCTGCTACTTCTGTATTCCAGTTTTTCTCATCTCCTTCCCCAGCTGTTTCCAGAAGATCCTCAGATAAAGATCAAAAGATCCAGCCCTATGTGTCTGAGTTTCCCTGTGTTCACAGGAGAGCCTCCATTCCTACCTCAAGGCTCTTCATCCTCTGCTGTGACCACAGGAAATTTGACTTCATAAGCAATTGAAATTATGAGGAATTGGGGTAAAACCCATGATTGCAGCACTCCAGCTCAGATGGAGGGTGTGAGGATAAACTGGCCATGAGATGTGTCCTCACAGGTATCAGGAGCACAGCAACCCACCTCAGCCTGCCTTCAACTGGAGACCCTCCATTGCCACTGATGGATGGAGAAGGATTTGGGATGTACCAGGATACAGCTGATGCCCTTATACTGAAAAAAATATATTATTATTGCTCCTTCCAACCTCATCATTCCCTGGGTTGCCTTTTGTTTTGTTTTGTGTTTTGTTTTCCCAAGGAAAGCGACACAGCAGTGACCTGGGCATACATCACAGTGACCTGGGAATACATTTTCTCCTCTGTTTATCCAGGGATAAATGTTCTTTCCCTCTGTACCGACGGGGAAAGGCTCCTTAGTGGAGCTGTTTCACAAGAATGACTGTGCCTGCTGCCGCTCAGTAACTCATTAACTCATCAAAATAGAAGAGAAAAGCCACGCTGCCAGTGCTTCCTCCCCAGCCCGAAATTTCCCAGCACAGCCCATGGTTTAGGCAGCTTAGCATGGAGCTAATTGCCTTCCAAAAGATCTTTTTGTCATGGCTGTTGTTTGTCGCTGGGATGGGACCGCACTCATTAATAATCATTTTAGCATATGAAAAGCTTGTAACGAATCCATGTGCTGCAGACGGCAGACACAATTACAGCAATAACATAATTAGGGTTATGCAATAGCCGGCTGTACCCAGACCAATGAAGGAGGGAGAGGGGTGTGGAAGGGATGTGGGGGACTGTTCCAGCAGGGAAGGGCTGCTGGAAAGCCGGGAACAACCAGCTCTTTTTTGGGATGCTGTGAAGCAGTGCGGGGAGATGCTGTCAGCTCAGACACTGAACAGCAGTTTGAGTTTCCTGGGAAGCATCTGAGCACTGGAATGGATTGCCCAAGCAAATTTGGGATGCACCACCCCTGGAAGTGTCCAAGACCAGGCTGGATGGGGTTTGGGAGCACTCTGGGACAGTGGAAGGTGTCCCTGCCCATGGCAGAGGGTGGAATGAGTGAGCTTCAAGGTCTCTTCCAAGCCAAGCTGTTGAAGAGAACAATTCTGTCTGTGTGTGCAAGCCTTAGAAAGGCTAAAAGCATTTGTAAGGAAAGCTGGCACATTAGGACCCAATCTATTTCTCCTCAGCCTTTGCAAATTCACACAAACATTCGCACTTTACATGATGCTCAAAAACTTTTGGGGACGATAAATTGGGTTCCTTGCCTATTAGGGATTTCAAACACAGACCTAAGCCCTTTGTTTAATCTGTTAAAGGGAGATTCAAATCTCCAGTCCCCTCGTCAGCTCACTCCAGAGGCTTGCCAGGCGCTGCAGAAAGTAGCTGATGCTTTTAGTAATATGTTTGCCCTGTATCTTGCAATGTGTGCAAAAACTGATTGATAAGTCAACAAAGAAAATCTTACTAGTAGAACAGAAAGGGGGAGATGTGGGAATACAACTGGAGAGCAGAACTGCTGGTACTGCTCAGCTTGTCACTACCGATGTGGATCTGTTGGCTGTAGTAGGCCACAAGCCTTGGCAGGAGTGAGTAGGCCCAAGCCTTGGTAGGAGTGAGTAGGCCCAAGCCTTGCTAGGAGTGAGTAGGCCCAAGCCTTGGCAGGAGTGAGTAGGCCCAAGCCTGGCTAGGAGTGAGTAGGCCCAAGCCTCGGCAGGAGTGAGTAGGCCCAAGCCTTGGCAGGAGTGAGTAGGCCCAAGCCTTGGTAGGAGTTAGTAGGCCCAAGCCTTGGTAGGAGTGAGTAGGCCCAAGCCTTTGCAGAAGAAAGCGGAATTTTGGAGAAGGAATGCAAAAGATAAGAAGGTACTTGGTACAGAGTGCTTAGCCTGCAGTTTCTAAGAGATTTACAGGAAATATTTTATCTACCTGGCTAGCTTAGATGAGGCCTAGATTGAGCAATGTTATCTGGTTACATGTAAGCAATATACCTTAGTTACATGAATATTATTGGTGGGCTATTTTTAGTAACAATAGAAAAAGTATTTAAACTTTGCTTTGTGAATCAATAAACGGCTTCATGGCACCTTGCAAACCATTAAGACCCCGTCCCTTCTTTTACACCGCTGTCAGCAATGCTTTAATTTTGCCTGTTCATGGCTTTTCCTGCAGCTTCTGCCCTCAGAATAGAGTGGAGGTTGATGGCCAGCACTGACCCAAGGGCTGAGGAGTGAGTTGGTGCACAGGGACAGGAGATCACCCAGCACCAGCTCAGAGCAGAGCCTGTGAGGAGCTGCACCCTCCACACATGGACATGTTCTCATCCTGCCAGCTGAAAGCTGCACTGTGTAAGAACAGCTTTTTACTGCGATGAGAAAACATTGGGATTTTTTTTTTTTTTTTTTTTTGAGATGAGAAGTGAAGAAAGACAAGCGAGCAGTCTTCAGATAGGCCAAAAGCTGCCCCAGAGAGGCAGGGAATGAGCTGTACCCCCTGCCCTGGGGATGCCGGAGCTTTAATTACAGCCAGGGAGATTTTGGCTGCCCAGCAGGGAAAACACTGTGATGAGAAGGAGAGGGAAGCACGGGAATGAATTGCCTGAGGACAGCAGAGGCTCTGTTGTTGGAGGCCTTTAAGAAAGGGGTAGACAAGCATCTGTCAGGAAGGCTTTAGACAGAGCTGATCCTGCCCTGAGGCAGGAGATGGTCGGGTTGACCTCCCGAGGCCCCTTCCAGCACTGCTTTTTGTTATCTCCACTGACAACACCCCCTGCCTTGACCTTTGCTATGCTACTTCTTGAGCCTTCTTTCCAGCAGAGAGACAGGGGGCACAGAAAACTCATTTTTAAAGTAGAGCCAGGATTTGCACCTGTCCTGTGATGCTTTTTTGTAAAGCCCTCAGAGTTTCTCCTAAAAACCTCAATAACTCAGAGTGTTAGGGTACATGCAGCTTTTTATTATTTTAAACTGGCCCAGTTTGTCTTTCTTTCTAAAGTTAGCTGCAAAGTGGCCAACAGGACACCACAAGCAGAGATTTCCTGGTGACTTGAGAGCCCTGAAACCCCAAGCTGACACACTGGGGAGGTGAAATCCCAAATGGGTACAGGCTCAAACATTCTCATAAAGCATTTCCTAACAAGATCTAGAGCTTGACATCTAAAGGCTAATGGGGTGCAAATCATAGCTGCTTCATGAATTATCAGATCAGAAATGTTTTGGGTTGGAAGTGATCTTAAAGATCATCCAATTCCATCCCTCTGCCATGGCAGGGACATCTTCCACTGTCCCAAGTTGCTCCAAGCCCCATCCAGCCTGGCCTTGGACACTTCCAGGGATTCAGGGGCAGCCACAGCTGCTCTGGACATTCTATGCCAGGGCCTTCCTACCCTCTGAGTAAAGAATGTCTTCCCAACATCTCACTTAAATTTCTCCCTTTTAGTTTAAAATTGTTCCCCCTTATACTAATAGTATCTGTACTCTTAAAAAAAAAATGTAGATAAGATCATGGCCTCAGGGGTTGGGTAGCACCAGCTATGTCAGGCACTGTTTGCACCCAGGTTAATACAATAAAATGCAAATGCTATTATTCTGAACCTCACATTTCAGATCACTTTAAGCTTCTTTTGATCCTGAACCTGGCAAGCCTGTTGTGAATGGTCTTCATTGGATGACTCTTAAGCTAAGAACACTTGTGATGTCTCCATTGACTTTAAGTTTTTCTTAGAGGGGCTCTTTTCAATGCACAATAAGCAGCCAAAAGGAGACTGAGTCCCTGCAGGGATGAGGAGAAAAAAGAGCACCAGATCTTCTCCTTGCAGCCCTGCAGGTGTTTTGGGCACCGGTGTGAGATGGAAAAACTCTTTGACTTCTGCTTTTTGTGCTCTGCCCCTTTTCAGTCTCCCACATCCTTGCCTCGGTGCCAGGCTCCGGTAGGGAAACATCATATTGATTGTGATGCAGGCAATTAAATGGTGTTAATGAAGTTCAAACAAGTGTTATCATAAGCTTGGCAGCATGGAGAGAAATGAAAGGTCAGCCACAGCCCTTTGTCATTTTTCAGTGTGGTGTTGAATGCTAATGAGACAGTCCCAATTAGAACAGGCTCCCCTTTGTATTGCTTGGGGATTGCATCAAATGCTCCCAAGTTCTCCAGATTTCCAGGCTCAAAGGGGACATTTGAAGTAAACTTGAAAAGATGCAGATCTGAAGCTGCTCTAATGTAAATTCAGCAGAGCCTATGGAGTTTTACTAACTGAAGTCAGATGAGATTCTGCTCTACCGTTACCATTCTTTTCCTCTCCTTTTTTTTTTTTTTTTTTTTTTTTTTTTTTTTTTTTTTTAATAGACTCATATAATGATAATTGAAAAGCCTCCACTTTGTTTTAGAACTACAGCCTGGCTCTTCGTGGCTCCAACAAAAGCCAAATAGCCTGTCCCAATTTCCTGGGTTAATTGTCCTGCCTCATCAGGCCTCGTGTTCTGCAGCAGGAAATCCAAGATGTGGCTGTGCTGGGACACTTTTTAACTACGTGTTTCCAGCTCTGGGTGTCTCATTTGAACAGTGAACCTGTTTTTTCCCCAAAACCCAGAATTTCTCAGCTGGATTGTTCCAGCAGGCAGAGTCCACCTTTGCTTCTAACAATGCTATAAAAGGACTATAATAAAATCACAGAATAGTTTGGGTTGGAAGGGATATTTAGAGGTCATTTAGTCCAACTCCCTGCAATGAGCAGGGAACATCTTCAACTAAATTTAAGTGATGCACAATATTTTTTTTGTTGCTGCTGTCAGCAAATCCATTATCTTGAATAATTATAGAAATGGGTACTAAAACAACCAACCTCTCAAAATGTCATGGAAAAATGTCCATTTCTTATATAGTTTTCCATTAAGTCGACAGGAAACTGCAAAAATTGGTAAATTCCACAATATTTTAATTAGTCATTGCCATGCATCCCACTTCTGAAGGCAACACTTGACTCATCACAAAAAAGTAACTGAAAACATGAGAAAATCCTACACTAAAACAAGCCAAACAAACAAATAAATCCAGTGAAGACTCTAACAGTCTTGCTGTTGAAATCTTTTGGAATCAAATTTCCAGTTGACCACCCTGTGGAGGTGCACCAGAAGCTGTAACCATTCCCTTCCCAATGCACATTCCTAGGTGGAAAACAAAAATTGAAGGATTGGAGGGAAGTCTTTTCATCCCTGCCTCCTCCTCATGCCAAGGCCATTCCCTGCTCTGAGTTTTGTCAGCCCCAAAAGCTCCACACCAAGAAACCAGAGGTTTCAAAGGGATGGCTTGGAGTAACCCAGCTCAGCTCCACTCCCAGACCTCTAAATCCAGGAATGTTTTGATCCAGAGTGCCTCAAGCTGGGTACAATCTACCACTGACTAATTACCCTCTTAGAGTTTCATCTTCGTCAAAGAAGTTCGTTTGATTTCAGGTTCTTGGGATTTACTCAACCACTTCTTAAACTCCCAGACTTTTTATCTCCTGATTCACTCTTTGAAGAAGTCTAGTGGTCTTGAAGGATGCCATCTCCAGCTGATGCTGACTACAGAAATAGCTCCAGCCAGCACTGGAAGCCTTTGGATTTGGAAAAACTCCCTCAAAGCACAATTGCAGAACGGAGAGAAGGAATTCATTAGCTCGAGGTAGAACTCGAATTATATTTTATTCATCCCTGATAGGTTTTTTTTTCTTTCATCTCCTACAGCATCCAGGTGCCACTGCCTTGAGTCAGTGGAACTGACACACAAAAATAAAAACAAGGAAGAATCTCTAACCATATTCCAAAACCTGCAGTCTCCCCTTGGGCTTCAGTTCAAGTTGTCAGACATCAGTGCAGATAACAACCCAGCACATGCTGGGGACAGGAATCCAGGGCTGTTTGCAAGCAGCAGGAGGTGTTATGTTCCTCGTTTGCAAACCCAGTTGTTTGGGAAAACTTCCAAGGAAATACAGCACCTATTGCTGAAGATCACTGGGCACCAGGATTTAGCTCCAAAAAGTTGGAAATTGAAATCAATACTGGAAAAAAACCAAAATGGAAACTGCAGCCTTTTGTTTATCCAGAGGGAAAGGAAAAAAATAAAAAGGTGTTTGTTGCACAAGGAAATATCCCATTTTCCACTTAAATACCTCAGTTTGTCACTCAAATGTAGCATCTCCCAGGATAAAATCAAGCAGTTTGAGATGGAAAACATTATTTGTCCACAGAAACCGCCCAACCACATAAAGTGTTGCAAAAGCATCACTAGAGAATGACACCTTTGGGTCACTGTTGGTACAAACTTGATTTCTAAATGGAACCTCCAACACTTGCTTCCCATTATCCAGGTCAATCCAGCAATCAGCCTCAATGCACACTAAGAAACTTGGACACGGTACCAAAAGTAGGTCATAATTAAGCAAGGTAGCTCATAAGAACCTTGCAGGTTGCCTAGAAACGACATTTGCTGAAGTGTTTAACCACATCTAAAAATAATTGTCCAGACAAATCACAGACCAATGGGAGAATTGTTGGAAAAAACGCTGCCTCGTGCCGAGGAGGGGATGGAGCTCTTTGATCAGCCACACTTCTGTCAGGAAATGAGAGAAAATCATCCCCAGCAAAGGCAATACAGGGATTTATAGCACAGTCAGAGGTGTCTGCAGCAGCAGAGGCCTTGTACAACCTGCAGGATGGGATATCAATTTTAGGCCATGCCTGGGAAGTCATCCAGAGGAATCATTGCTGGAAGCTGGATGCAGTGCACAGGAATGATCTGGAGGATAAACCCGCCTTTGTATTTACAGAGCAGCGACCATTCCCCATCTGTGCAGTTCCCAAACCTGTCAATAACGCCAGGCAAGTGCACAATATTGGAAAGCAAAGCACAGCTCCTGCTGGATGAAGAACAGGATGTGCTGTTTGTTTGTCCTGGGGGACACCCTACAGAAACTGAAGCCCCAACATGCTGCAGGAATACATGTTTTGGTTGTATTCCCTGTGGAGCAGCTTTGCCAGGCACTGACCCTCAGCACAGCAGATTGAAATACAGCCACGGGTCTTGGAAGTGTGGACAAAATGCTTGGAAGGACCTCTGACCTGACATAAAATACCTGCAGAGCTTCAGTCAGCAGCCTGTCAGTCATCTGGCATCTCACTCAAAGCACAGAGCAGCCTCCAAGGGAAGTTGCTGGGGGATAATTATAAATCCCTTGGGATGCAGGCAGTGTGGGGACTGTCACAACGGTGCTGAGAGCAGCACACCACTCAGGCCTGTGTGGAAAGACTGAGAAGCCTCTATGCTTCCCAGGGCTCACACACATCACCTCCCCTTCTTCCTCCCTCTGCTCCTTCTCAAGAGTTTCTCCTCAAAAAGAACAATGATAGCAAACACCTTCAGCTCCCACCATTAATTAAATTTCCATCTCTGCTGCAAGGCACAAGGGAATAACAGGCTAACGTGAAAATTTCCACTTAGCAAAAGGCAAAGAGAAAAAAAAAAACAGGGACAGTAACAGCAATGCTGCCTCCTACCTCCACCCACAAAGCAGGACGTGGGTGTGTCACTCTACATAATTCCATGGCTAAAACTCACCTTTCCACCCAGTTCTTGTAGCTGGGGATGTCCTTGGCGTAGAGGAGCTTGTTGGAGGGGGAGTCCTTGCCCAGGCGGTGCTCGGAGGTGGAGCAGGAGTCCATGAAGGTCTGGGCCACCACGGACAGGCAGGCGTCCGTGATGCTGTTTTTGTGGATGTCGAAGACAAACTGGGGGTTCTTGATCATGTTAACCCAGAACCGCAAGGGGAGGCTGCACAGGGGAGGGAGAGGGGACACAGTCAGTGGCAGCTTTGCTGTGTGACATCCCAGCAGCAAATGGGAGGCAAAGACTGAGGCGTGGATGTGAGGATTCTGGGATAAACTTTGCTGCACAATGAATTCCTCCCCTACAAAGCCTAGGGACGGTAGAGATTCACCTTTTGTCCCTGTTGTCCTTACAAGGCAGATTTTGTGAGTCTCAAAGTCAATACAGTCGTGTTGAAGGTGCCCATAAATTAATGGGAGTATAATTTAGGTGATGACAAACACTCTGAATCTCTCTGTGTTAAGCTGCAATGGAAAGTTGAGCCTGTTGGCTGCTCCATCAGAGGAAGACAGGCATGGACCCCACAAATATTATTATGGTATGGGTTCTAAAGCACTGGAAAAGGCTGCCCAGAGAATCTGTGGCTGCCCCTGGATCCCTGGAAGTGTCCAAGAACAGCTTGGAGCAACCTGGGATGGTGGGAGTTGTCCCTGCCCATGGCAGGGGTGGCACTGGATGAGTTTAAGGTCCCTTCCAACCCAAACCATTCTGTGACTCCCTACATTTGTCATTGAGGACTTGGCTTTCAGCCCTCACAGCAATCCCATGGGAGGTAGGTAGAGCTCCCAGGAGCCTGGGAATGCTCATGTCACACCATGTCCTGTCACTCTCCACTGCTCCAGCCCAAGCCTGAACATGATCCCAGTACCCTGAGCAGGAAGCAGTTGCTATATGACAGTGAAGCCCCACTGCCTTAAGGAAAAAAAAAAAAGGGAACTGGGAAACAAGTATCACAGCCTTTGATATGAAAATATATCTGCCCTAACCAAGGAAATGTTATTCCAGTTGCAATCCAAAGCCCTTTCCCCACTTTTTCTCCAAAGAGCTCATTTGTATGAGATGCCCTGAGGTACCTTGTATGAGATACCTCCAGCCTTTGCCTCGAGCCTTTTTGTCAGGGCAGATGCACTGCAGTGATCATGGCCCAGGAGCTGGGATGTGTCACTGAGCACAGAGCCCAGCTCCTGTCTCTCTCACAGGCAGATTGTTAAGTCTACCTTCAGTCTCTGCATCTTTCAGCTTAGCAAATTCTCCTGATATTGAGGGTGAACTCCCCAGTTCCTCCCATTTACTCATTGTGTTCACAACTCTGTAAAAAATTCATCTCCAAGTCTGAGAGATTTTGGGTAACAACCTCCCTGACAGAGGGTTGTTTTCCTAAACCTCTGTGTGTTCTCCTGAGCCAGCAAAATCACAGAACAAATGTAAGGAAAGCCCCACACAAGGAATCCTGTCAGCCAAGTTCAGGAGAAGAGGGAGATGCTGGAAAACACAGAATTACAGAGTGCTTTTGGTGGGAAGAGACCTTAAAGACCATCCAGTTCTCCACCCTTGGTGCAGGGACACCTTCCACTATCCCAGGTTACCAAGCCTCATCCAACCTGGACTTGCACAGTCCAAGGATGGGGCAGCCACAGCTTCTCTGGACAGCCTGTCCAGAGCCTTGGGGAAGAATAAGTAAAAAATAGCAATGAGACATGATGGAGTTGTGGGAATTTAGGCTGGGAATGGAGAATCATCACTGTGGGGATGAGGTGGATGAGTGAACCTTGCAGAAGTCCTTGTGCAGGATTTTGGATGGCAGGCACAGCCCTGGTGACAGCAGAGTGTTTGTGTGCCTGGCTCTGGGGAGGGGATGGGGGACCATGGCCCTGCCTGGCAGAAACGCAGCCCTGTGATGTGACTTTGAGTTAATTTGATCTGATTGAACAGATTTCTCCACACTGCCCCTTTTCCCACAAACACACACACTCTGCCTTCCCCCCTCCCCCCTTAAATAAACCTCCTGCTCATTTAGGCTGAGTGGCTGCAATCAGCCTTAGATTAGTGCCGCAGATAATGTTAATAATATGCTAATGTTTCATTAGTTGAAAGCCTCTTTGGTGCATGGGGTTTCTTTTTTTATGTCACCGGCGCTGTGACGATCTGCCAACAGCATGGCTGGGAAAAGAAAAAAATGCATGAGCTGGGAGCCCCATGGCTCTCCTCTGCTGCTCCTTTTATAGTCCCTGTGTTTGCACAGGAGAAGGGGAGGGACCCATTCCCAGTGGGGACACTCGGCAGAGAGGAGGTTTTTCTCCACAGATCCTGGCTTTTCCTGCTGTCCCACTGCAGGGATGAGGAGGAGCTGGCAGCTGGAGCAGGGGCTGATGTCACACTTTGCCACTGATGTCACTCTTTGCCACTGATGTCACCCTTTGTTACTCACTCCAAAGAAGACTCACATCCAGCTCCAGACCCTTTAAGTACTTTGTACCATTGGAGATGCTCTCCTGGCTTCCAGCTGTCACACCAGTCTCCTGTGGGTGCTCCACATCCTCTGAGGATGTGTTGGATACCTTAAAATTCTCAGCTGGCCTGAGATACCTCTTGTGGGCAAACAAATAGAGCTGGGAATTAAAACACCCAGTGCAGATGAAGCCAGAGGTGTTGAATCCTCTGCCATGCCTCCCTAGATATTCCTATGTGATCCTGGGCACTGCAGCAATTAAAATCTTCATTTTTTTCCTCACCAAATCCCTCACAAATCCTGCCATTTCCATATAACACATGGCAAACTGGGACTTGTTTAGCAAAAGTGCTCTGCCCCTGACAAAATCCTTTAGATTTTGGGACCTTCTGGCTTTTCCATTGACTTGGCAAGACTGAGCCTCATCCTTTGAGCCCCACACCAGGGTCCTCATGTCCCCCAGCAGCCAGATTCCAAACACACTTCCCTCTGCTCTCCTTGCAGCCCAGCAGGCAGTGCTGGGCTGTGCTGAGCTGTGCTGGGCTATGCTGGGCTGTACTGGGCTGTGCTGGGCTGGGCTGTACTGGGCTATACTGGCCTGTACTGGGCTGTGCTGGGCTGTGTCACTCACTCACCAGTTGCTCTTCCAGGTGTGCCGCACGTGGGGGTCGTGGATGTTGTGCTTGTCTGCCTGCTCATCCAGGAAATCAAACATGTACTTGATGGCCAGGGGGAGGGCACTGCCACGGTGGGCAGTGCTGAAGATGGTCTCAAAGAGGTCGTCCACGAACTTCTGGAGGGTGCCCTGGTGGGAGAAAAGAGGAGAGAAAGAGAAGAGAAGAGAAGAGAAGAGAAGAGAAGAGAAGAGAAGAGAAGAGAAGAGAAGAGAAGAGAAGAGAAGAGAAGAGAAGAGAAGAGAAGAGAAGAGAAGAGAAGAGAAGAGAAGAGAAGAGAAGAGAAGAGAAGAGAAGAGAAGAGAAGAGAAGAGAAGAGAAGAGAAGAGAAGAGGTAACAAGTGAGTACAGGACATTGACTTTTAGTACCCCACTGAAGACAGGGATCAGACCAAGGTGTCATTGATAAGTGGGGGCCATCTAATATCAGTTAAATGTGACACAACCTGGAATTTCAATACAGGTGTCTTTAGGCAGGAATCTTTGTCATCACAAGAACCATTACACCTCATTTCCACACAGATTCCTCTCTCTGCATCCCATCCTCAATGCTTTAGTGCATTTTCCAGGCTGGCTTTCACCCAGGGCCATCTTTTAAGCTGGGAAGAGAAGTCAACTGGGTGACTGAAGGTGCCATGGAGACAAAAAGGACAAGAGAATCTAGAGAGGTGGGTGGTTAATGTGGGACCAGTGTCCTAAATAACACAAATTTCATTCCCAAAAGGCCTCTTCTTTTATTCTCCACTGGCAGGAGAATCCCAGATCCAGGGCTTGGAGAGTCACCCTTGTGAGGACAGCTGATTTTTAGCAGGAAGGAGAGGAGCTGGAATATCTGAGGGTGACTTGGAGAAGGGGACAGCTGAGGAGTTCTGGGCTGGGTTTGGGGTGGAACCAGGCAGGGCACGTTTTCTCTGCCACCAGAGCTTCACAGGCATTTATGTGTGGACACCATACAGCTGCTAAAATAACCAAAAATCAACTGAGTCTCTAACAAACATTCCCTGATATGAAAAAAAGTCCTTTCCTGCAATAAAAATCTCTGCCCTTTCTCCAAAGACCTAAGCAAAAAATGTCTCCTTTCTAGAAACAAAGCCCCAGGTTCCACCAGAGTGGCTCAAGTTTACCTAGAGCTAACAAACACTTAATTAGAAAGCTGTGGTCTCTGGCTGATTCACCACTTGATTTATTCTTCAGGAAACAGAGGCACCTTTTGCTTGTGTGAACTCCTGCAGGGTGAACAAAGCCCTGCAGCACATGTCTGACTCAGAAAGGGCTCCAGAGGGAAAATCCTCTTGGTGTGACATGGAAGAGCTGCCCTCAGGTTCAGTTCCTGGAGGGAATTAGTTCTCTACATGCTCACCCTCACAAATGCCTCTCTGAGGCTTTCAGGGAAGAGGCTCTTAGGTATCAGAGGTCAGGGATTTACCAGAATAAAAATCATTGTCAGTTTAACAAAGTATTCCTGGGGATTGTATTACAGCAACTGCTCTCTCTCTTTCCCTCCCTCAAATGATCACAATGAGAAAAGAAAATTGCTCAGCCCGAGAGGGGAAACAATAAAACCCCCAACCTTCCTACTCTTTTTGTTGCTGGGCAGGGTTTGCAGCTGCTTCTCTAAAAAAAAGAACCAAAAAAACCCAAAAAAACCCCCCCAAACAAAACCCAACAAAAACCCAAGCAAAATAACAAAACCAAAAAACCACCAACAAAACCAACCCAAATGTTGAGTTTGTGACCCAGAAAGAAAGCAAAAGCAGTTCAGTGGTGGGGTAGGGGCTGTATCCCCAGACAACATAAATCAGCAGCAGTCCAATGCTTGCTGGTCTGCACCAGCTGGGGCCTGAGCCCTGGGGAACAACACTTTCCTTTCTCAACATTTTTCACACGTTGTGTGATCCATAAAAGCCTCCTGATGCCAGGGAACCGGGCATGGACCAGGGGCTAAAGACAAAGCTGCCTTTCCTCCAAATCCCTCTGCAGCTCAAAGGGCAAACTCGGGCAGCATTTACGTGAGCACATGGAATTGTGTTTGTGCCTATTAATACCCTGACAAAAAATGAGAAAAGTCTGAGTTGTGGGTGTGTTTGGAGACTCAGGTCAGGATGACTTTGCTCTGTCCCCACTTGATTCAATCTGTGTTTTCTGTCTGTACCTGCTGAGATCTCATGTCTCACTGTAGGGTCAATATAACCCTCTCCAAGTCATCAGCATGAGAATCTCTACTGGCCCAGGGGAAATGCAGAGAAGGATTTGCACCACAAAACTCAGGATTTTGTGGTATGGGAGCCATTTCAGACAGTGAGGCTGACACATCTTTGAAACCTGCCCTGAGCACCTGCCCTGCTCTTCACTTGCTCAGTTTTGGTACAAATTACAAATCAGGATAATCAACAACTCCAGCACCTCCTGCTGTGCTTTTCCCCACCAACCTCATGGCCCTGGATTGTTACTCCTCGTTGCCTTTCCATTGTCTCTTTTTTTTTCCTACTTTCAAAGCGCAAGCTCCTTCCCTACATGCTTGGGACTCTCCTCTTGCTCTATTTTCCTTCTGCTCTTCTCTTTTTTACCCAACTTTGGCATCCTTTGAGCGGCCTCTCACTTCTTGAAACTCCACCCCACTCTCAAACCCTCCATCCCCACCACATACCTTGGTGGCCAGTAACCTGGTCAGGTAGATCTCAGAAACCATCTTGCTGCCTCTGTCACCCTCTTTTTGGTCTCCATGCTCGTGGTTCTTGACCAGGTGCCACATCTTGACGCCGCTCTCCAGGTCGGGGGTGATCATGGGCGTGCGCGAGCGGAGGCTGTCGGGGCTGCCCGTGTAGCGGATCATGTTTTCTGCAGAGACACAGATCCAGGCATGTCCCAGCAGCTCTTGGCATTGGGGTTTTCAGGAATTGTGCTGGTGGCATGCCACCAAAAGCGTTTTTCAAGGCATTGTCTGTGTGGTTGGCTCAGCAAAGGCAAGCGGTGTCACCAAGGGGTGATGGCAATGTCTACACCATTAAATTAAATGAGGTTCAAACACTGATTTCCAGCTGTCCATAATCTTTATCATGTTCCCTGGAAGTGGCACTGTCAATGTCAGGCACTTCCCGGGACTGTTTCAGGGGGTTCCTTTTGGTAACCTGGTTTTCCTGTATTTTCCTGTTGTTTTTTTTTCTTTTTTTTTTCTTGATGTCTCTATTGTGATCCTTTATTTAGCTCCTCATCCCCAGATTTAGAAGGAGCTGCCTCTCCTCCCTCCCTTGGCATCAAAGCAAACAATTCCTGCCCAGCCATCCTCCTCACTCCCTGCTCCAAAATCTTGTTTTGACAGGAATCAGCCAGAACCCCAGGTGGACATCCATAAATTTCCTCTCCAAGAATAATTTTAGCCTCCAGATTTTACCTCTCTGCCTCTGAGTGATGGCACAAGGCATTCCCCTCTCCCTGACCTTCCAGCAATGTTGCCTTTTCCAACCATAATTATCAGAAGTGTTGCACCTTTCTGTAGCAAGATCTGAATCAGCCTCATTAATGCATTACCAATCTCTACATATTAATTATCAGATGGAATATCCTTTTTCTCTCTGGATGCTGTTTTCTTAATTGCAATTAACAATCACTTTTTGACCCACCACATCTCCTCCTCCCCCTGCCTCCTTCCCTATTCCCTCCTCCTGAAAAATCAAATGGCAAAAGAATTAAAGAAATCCAACAGAAATTAACCCCCCTCAAGTCTTCCTTTCCAAAGGTCACTGTGTCTTTCAGTAATTGCAACAACATGGCAAAGAGGATGAATATTAATAAGGCGTCATAGATCATTTATGTCCTTGGAGAAAGTAGAAGGGGGCACCCCTGGACATTGAGTAACTGCACTTTCCCTTAAGATAAAGGGAGTGAGAAGGATTGGAGATGCTTTCATACATGAAAAATATGAATACAGTGATATGACAGCAGCATTCAGGTTGGAGGGGGGTTTGCAGCACTCTGGTTCTACTTTGGGGATGTTCAGTTTGCTGTCCAGCATCTCCTTAGTGAGACTGGATGCAATTCTGGTGCAGGGGAGGAAGGTGTGGGAGGGGTGGGGGACACTCAGGAGGTCCCTCAGGTTTGGCAGAGCAGCTCCCACCTGGTGTCCCTCTCACAGCTGGGTCACTCTCAGCTGTATCAAGGGGACATGGGAACAACAACCCACTGCTCTGCTGATAAAGACCTCAAACTCTAAGAGTGACATCTAAGAGGGAGGCAGTTAATTATACAGACTCATCCTTTCATTAACTTCCCAAGAGCAACTCAACCACTTGGATCAACAGTTTGAACAAGATATCAGAGATTTTAGATGGCTAAATCCTCCCCTCCTACCTCATTTCACCAACTAATCATCTGCCCATCAGTGTCCCCGCTGGTGCTCAGAGTCTGGTGACCACTGTGACGTTTGGGATCTCCTCCCAGTGCTCTCCCAGTCCATCCCAGCTCACCAGCCCTTACCATACTTGCTGGCTGACGTCCGGGACACTGTGGAGTTGTTGACTGCATTGTAGGCAGTGACTTGCTTGGAGACCAAAGCTACCACAGACCCATCTGGGACCTGCAGAAATAAAAGGACTCTGTCAATAAACTCCTGAAAAGTGGCTGAGGACCATGCCCAGGGCAGCTGCAAATCAGTGTCTCTGTAGGCAGGGCACAATCTGCTCTCAAAGCTTCAATTTCTTGCTTCGTTGAGTTGGTCTAGTAATAAAAAGGGACAAAATCTGTTACACAGCCAGAATCCTGCACTTGGACAAAGGGACAACTGGTGACAAACAGATTCTGCTCCATTCAGGCCCTGATTCAAAGCCCAGTGACGACAGGGTGAGTCACTGAGTCACTTAGGTTGGAAAAGGCCTTTAAGATCATGGAGTTCAACCATTAACTCAGCACCACCATGTTCAATGCTAAGCCATGTCCCCAAGGGCCACATCCAGAGCCCTTTTAAACACTTCCTGGGGTGGTTTTTGCATTAACCTCAGTAAATCTGACAATAGGTTCATCCCAGGGAAGCTCTTAGGCAGAGCACGAGCATGAGAACAATAAAATCATCCGAGCTACTTCAAACCAGCTTGGCTGTCCCATTAGGATGATAAAAGCGATGTGAAATGTTCCACTCCTTCCTCCTGGATTGCAGGTGATATCTGAGTGCCTGGTTCAAAAATTCCTGTCTACATTTTCCACTGTGAGCCTGTCAACCTCTCACCCTTCCAAGTGACAAATGCACTGCTGGGCTGAAGAGACTGCCAGAACTTCTTTTTCTTTGTTCTGTCAGAGGGTCTAGGATGTGGAAAAGCAGTGGGTTTGGAGTGACTGATGTCCAGGATGTCGTGGGACAATGTTTTGAGGGGCCACAGAACATTTTTAAAGGAGCCAGACTTTGCATATCTACAACAGGGCCAATCAAGTGGGTCCCATATCAGAAATGTTAACAAGCCCATGGCTCAAAAGAGCCATATCAGGAACATCTGTGATAAATAAGACATCATAAAGAGGAGATGGGTAAAAACAAATCCCTTCTAACGACATCTAACTCTTGTCTGTGTAATAATAATAATAATAATTAGCACTTGCATGGAGTTTTTCATCTTCAAAGCACTGCAGAGGCTAATTAAATAGCCCCTCAGCAATCATGGAAGGCAATTATTGGCTCTTTGTAGTTTTAGCCCCACACCATAGATGGGGAAACTGAGGCAAAGGCAATCTCAGTGTCTGTCCCAGCATGCTCCCTGTCAGCCTCCAGCACAGCCAGGAAAATGAGATTTCCTGAGGACCTAACCCAGCTCATCATACAGCTGGGAGCTCGTAGCCTGAAGCAAAGAAAACATGGAAAAAGCACAGAGAGAGAGGAAAAATTATGCCTGGTTTGTTGATGAAATAAAGCAGGAAACGTCCTTGCACTGTCTGGGGAAAAAAAAAAAAGAAAATCAGTCAGCAATGCTGACTGTCAATCTGAAGTAAAAGTTTTGTTTCCTTTTCAAATTATTGCTTGCTGCCTCCTCAGCTCAGCTCTTAAGTGACAAGAGAAAATAATCTTGTTATGAAACAGAGGTTGCTGAGGTGTGATGGAGGAAATGACAAAATTGCCATCGGATCAATCTTAATGAGGCCTTTTTTGTTGGTGTTTTTTTCCAAAGGAGAAGACTGACCAAAACTCCACTTTTTTCATTAAATCTACTGCTTGTGTGACATCTCTAACACTCTTTTATGGATTTCCAGGTCATGCAGGGATGAAGGGAAGCAGAGCAGGTCACCTGGACCAGGTTAAGGATCAAAAACAAGAGTTCCATGTAATAACAACTCCACTGCTCCATGGTCTCCAGCCATGCTGTTTTCCACCTCCTTTTCCCAGTCACCAAGCCTCCCTCTTCCCATTTTTCTCTCTTCCATCCTTCTGAACTTTACCTGCATTAAAAAGCCATGGATACATTGGAAAAGGGGGCATGGAAAGCCTTGGATTTGTTTGTCTACATGAGAATTGTTAGCTCCTGTTATCCTCATCTCCTCTTCACCACCTCCACTCACCAGGGCTGTCCTTTCAGAGAAAAAACAAGATTTTTTCCTACCCTTGGCTTCCTCTCTAGTGTTGTTCAGGATAACTGGGACAAGGACAGGAGGGATGTGCTCAGTTCTGCCCAGTTATTCCCACTCAACTATTCTTTACCTCTGCATCTTAGAACAATTAAAACCACAGAATTATTAAGGTTGGAAAAGAGCTTTAAGATCATCGAGCCAAACTGTTCACCCAGCACTGCCAAAGCCACCACTAACCCATGTCCCCAAGTGCCACATCTACAAGTGTTTGAGCACTTCCAGGAGCGCTGATTCCACCACTTCCCAAGAGAATAACATTTTGCTTTTTATTTTTTCAGAAATAAGCTCCAGCTCCTGCCCAGCCTCTCCCACAGATACCTGGTAGTGTGCCAGGGTGTTGAGTCTCTTCCAGTCGTTCTCTATCTTGGTGGTGATGTCCTCATCCTGCAGGATCATCCTGGCCCCGCTGGCCTGCCGCCACTCTGCCAGGAGAACAGGGACAAATGAGACACGTGCTGCCTTTTTGCCAACCTGGAAATGAAACTCCAGGGGGTTTTAGTCGTATTTAGCAATATAAGAGCAGATCTTTATTTGAAGGCCTTCAGGGGAAGTTGTGGAACGATGTCCACAAAAGTCCACCCCTCCCAGGGGAGAGTGAGTTTTTATAGGTTTTAGCAAATTAGAATAACTCATAAAAAAGCACCAATTAGGAGGACAAATGGTGATGCAACTCCTTCCCTGGTCAAGCCCCTTCTCTGGAGTTCCCCTCTCAGCACTGGCATGCTCTGTCCATTCAATGTTTCTCAAAATGTTGTTCTCAACCTCGGCTCCCAGGAAGAGCCAAGACAGCACTGGGGGCCTTCATCTCCTGGAGCTTGGGGCTCTGGAATTTTCTGCCTAAGGAAAGGCCATGGAAAAGTACTTGGAAAACCAGCCACTAATACAATAGGCTACAGAGCTACAAATAAATGTGTGAAGAATACAGGGAACATAGAAAAAAAAAAAAGCAAAAACCAAACAGCATCACAGGGACAGAGTCCTGCACTCCCTGTGCCCAGAACCCACGTGGACACACCTGTGTGGGCACACCACTCATCACCTCTACACCCTGATTATTCACAGAGCTCAACTTTCAATTTACAGTAATTTCACGATTATAAGCTGCACGTTACAATACAGAGTGTGATAAAAGGTATCTATTCTATCACCATCTATTGAGGGTGGGGGCAGTGATCCTTATCTCCATGGGAGATATTCTGCTAATGGGCATCCATTGAAACCAGCTGGGGCAGTGTTCTTTATCTCCATGGGATATCTCCTGTTCATGGCCATGGTTTATAAACCAGCTGGGGCAGTGTTCTTTATCTCATGGGATATCTCCTGTTAATGGCCATGGTTTATAAACCAGCTGGGGCAGTGTTCTTTATCTCATGGGATATCTCCTGTTCATGGCCATGGTTTATAAACCAGCTGGGGCAGTGTTCTTTATCTCATGGGATATCTCCTGTTCATGGCCATGGTTTATAAACCAGCTAGGGCAGTGTTCTTTATCTTTTCACAACCCATCCTTCCTCCAGCCAGTCATTTTCTGCTCATGGCCATTGAGTCCCACTGTGGCACTGATAAAATTACTGCATCCCATTGGGAGTTGCTCCAGCCAGGGGGAAGAGCCCAACATTTCTTACCAAGATAAAAACAGAGGGTTTGGGACACTAAGGGAGCCCTTTCTCCACTGGACTCCAGAGGAAAACCGGATTTCTCCACATCACCACTGGAGCTTTAGAGGGAAACTGCACCTTGTACAGGAGCACTGCTCCAACTGAGCCACATCTGTCACTGCAGGAGGATGCAGCCACCATGGGATGGGACTGCTGCCAACACCCTGCCTGACGGGTGTCAGGCTGTACTCTGACTGTGTCAGGGTTTGGGGTTTGTTCTTTGTAGTACTGTATTTCTATTTTAATTTCCCTAGTAAAGAACTTTTGTTCCTAATTCCCATATCTTTGCCTGAGAGCCCCTTGATTTCAAAATGATAATAATTTGGAGGGAGGGGGTTTCCATTCTCCATTTCAAAGAGAAGCTCCTGCCTTTCTCAGCAGACACCTGTCCTCCAAACTAAAACAGCAACTTTTCCTTCTTTGTCCATATATAAACCACACCTGATTATAAGCCGCACTTCCGGGTTCAGACCAAAATTTTAGTCAAAATGGTGCCAGCCTGTCCTTGCCTGTTTTTGTCATCTCCATGAGACAGGAGCAAATGCCACTTGTTCCAGGGAGAGAAATCCTTGTCCTCTCTCCTTTGGCAGCACAGACAGAGCCTCCAGCAGTGCCTGAGACCTCTGTCCCTGCCAGGACCCAGCCCAGGGAGGGTCCAGGGACACAGCAGTGTCTGGTTGGGCACAGAGCCTGTGCTGGGCTCATGACCATTGGTGCTCCCAAAATGCTTCTGGCAGCTCAAATCCACTGATGGACAGCAGGAAGCCCTTAGGTACAGGTACAGCAAAAATATTTTTGCTTTTTATATATTTTTCATATGTTTGTAGCACTGTAGACTTCTATTCCATAGTTACATAGCTCCTGGGGTTTTTCCTGCCCTTCCCCTTAGATTTTAGAATAATAAGCTAAGCTTCTAACACCTTCCTGAAATACTGTTTGGTCCTATTTTCAAGAAGAGGGCCTACAAGAAGAACACTTTGTTTTCCAGTCAGAATCTGAAGACATAACAAGAAAAGCAGCAAAGAAGCCCTGGATCAATTCCAATGGGGCAATACCCAGGGAAAAACAACTGCTCTTCTAATTGGCCAATACTTCTTGGATAAGATAATTTGTTAAACTTATAAAACTTGGAGAAAGGCAATACTGGGTGTGCCCATGACCGCGGGGACACCTGGAAGCTTCCAGTCTGCTTTTTATTTTACTATTTTAGCAGTGTTGCAAGAGTTTTTCTCTTTTGATACTAGGGAACAACAGCAGAGGCACAAAAGCCAGGGACAGATCCAACCTCTGCTCCATGGAAGATGTAAATTTGACAAGAATTCAGCATTTGCCTGTAGTGGTTTTGGTATTTTCTTTTCAAAGAAAATTTGGAATTTTGTCTGGGCAGAAGGGCTCCTGTTTCTGCCACTTCTCCAGCCTCCACCCTGGAATGATGAGTTCCTGCAGCACTGGAGCAGCCCCTCACTTCCCAGGGTGCCATTTTTTGCTCAAATCTTGAAGAACACTCCATAAAATGACAGAATCATTAAGGTTAGAAAATAATTCTAAAATTGTGGAGGCTTGAGGAGGATTGCCACAGCTTTCCCCACAGAGGAGTTACAGACTTGCCTAAAGCAAGGAAAACATAAACAGACCAAAAGGAGAGAAATTCTCTGTCAGGGAAAGCTGTGCAATCATCTCAGGCAACCTGGACCATTCAAAGCTCTCCTCTTGGTTGTCACATTGCAGTCACAGTGACCCAACCAAACACAGCTTAGCAAAAAATCCCCACTCATTTGCAGGAGTTAATTAAAATGAACTCTTGGATATGGAGACATCACCTGCCACCCTTGCTTGTTTTTCCTAATATAAAAATGCAAGGACTGTTGCAAATTTCTTTTGGTTTCAGCACTTTTCTTATCACATAATTAAAATGCAATGGGAAAGCTGCACTTGCCTTTATTATTCATTTAAATTAGCAGGGAGAGGTCAGCGAGTGTGTTTAGTGCTGGGTGTTAGTTTGGCTGGAGATGCTCAGGGTGAGCAGAGGTTGTGTTGGCTGAGCACTGATCCTGAGCTGCCCTCCATCGACTCCAGCTCCTCAGATCCTCACCTACACCACCCCTGAGGATCTGAGGGTGATGCTCTCTGCTCATTCCCACCTGGACCAGATTCCTGTGATCAGACACTGCTGAGAAGAGCAAAAAACGCTGAAGTTTGGGCTGGGGTGGGAAAAGGAGCTCTGAGGAGGTGTCCCACTCCATGGCAAAGCCAGTTGTGCTGTCACAGAGAGTTTCCTGGGTGTTTCCTCACGGGATCATGGGGACAGTGTCACTTTGACCTCTCTCCTTCATGGCTCTACATGTCCCTGGGGTCCTCTTCTCTCTTTGGAGAGACACACACTCAGCTTTGGGAAGGATGTACACACTCTGCTTTGAGGGTGAGCACAGCTCTTCTCATTCTGGGCTGTATTCTATTCCAAGGTGCTCAGAGCAGATCTCCCTGAGATCCAGGGACACCCTGAGATGTTTCCTCAAGCCCTTTGTGCACAGACTCAGGGATTCCTGAGCCCTTTCCTTGGCCTTCCTGCAGGGAGGGGCTGTGTGAGGAAGAGTCAGGGCCAGTCTGACTGCACAAAGCAAGGAGGAAAACCTTCAGGGCAGGCTTAGAGTCTCCAGTTTCGGTTTTGCAGCCTCATTTCCCTGCCCAAGCACAAATCACTTCATCTATGATACTTCACAGAGCACCTGAGCAATGACAGGGAAAGGATGCCCAGCTGTCCCCAGCTCTTCCTGGCCTCCCTGCTCCCCTTCTCCATCAGCTCAGGGGGTCACAAATGGAGCTGGACCCCCAGATCTGGATCTGGAAATGCAAGGGAATGGGAAGAGGTGGCCCTGCCATCCATCCTCACAGCACTAAGTGAATCCTGTCAGCTCTGGCAGCACCCTGTCCCCTCTCTGCTGGGATCTGAGCACTCCTCTGAGCTGGCACAAAGCACAGACACACTCCAATCCAATTTGCTACACTTCCACCTTCCAGAGAGAGGGAGGAGAGGGGGAGGGAGGTAAAAATCCCATTAACTTTATCAAGCCTTCCAATCAGGAGCAGTGGTAAATGCAAACTCAGGAGACAGCTGCTGTGAAGCCTTTATATTTCATTCAGCAGATAGTGTATCTTTTTATTGCACGCAGGAATTACTTCTCCTTTGCTTTTTTTTCTTTTCCTCTTTATTTTTTATTTTTTTTAAGGAACAACCTTTCTGTTCAACTTGACTGGGAAAAAGGAAATTCCAGGGGCTTTGACAATGAGGTGTTTCTTTGAGCTGCAGCAATGCCTGGCTAGGGAGTGACTCTGTGGGAAAAGGGAAGGTGGGGAGATGTCACCCTGCACCTCAAATCCTATAGAAAATGTTCACCTCCCTCATGCCTTCCCTCTGATCCAGGTCTAGGAGGAGAGGAGAAACTCAGCTCTGTTTCTGGGGTGGAGAAAGGGCCACCATGGCTGGGCATAAAAGCCCATCTCAAAACAAGGAGCTGAAAAATACCAAATATTTCATGCTGTATGGAGTAAAAAATAGAATCACAGGCTGGTTTGGGTGGGAAGGAATCTTAGAGCTCATCCAGTGCCACCCCTGCCATGTAGGGACACCTTCCACTGTCCCAGGCTGCTCCAAACCCCATCCAGTCTGGCCTTGGACACCTCCAGGGATTCAGGGGCAGCCACAGCTGCTCTGGGCACCCTGTGCCAGGGCCTCATCATCCTCAGAGTAAAGAATTTATTTCTTAAAATCTAATCTAAAACTCCCCTTTTTTTAGTTTAGAACCATTTTCCCTTGTCCTGACATTCCAGGACCTTGCCCAAAGTCCCTCCCCAGCTCTCCTGGAGCCCCTTTAGGCACTGGAAGTTGTCCAAAGTCCCTCTGGAGTCTCCTCTCCTCCAGGCTGGGCACCCCCAGCTCTCCCAGCCTGTCTTCAGGAAACATAAACACAAACTGTCTGTCTTACCCTACATATACTAAAGTTAGACCCAGTTTGAATGTTTCCAATTTAAATGAACCCCACTTGCCAGCACTGCAGGGCTGGGGAGGTGGTGACATCTCACAGTGAACCTGAGACAGCATCACTGAGAGCCAGCCAAGCCAGCAGCTCCCTTCCAAAAACCATCAACAACCCAGGGAGGAGCAAATGCCTCATTCCTGTTTTGCTGTCCACACACTTTAATATTTTCCCAAAGATGGGGTGTTGTCATTTTAAAAATGATAATAATAAAAATCACCACCATGGAAAAAAAAATCTTCACTCAGAGGGCTGCAGGTTGGGGGTTTGGACTAAAACTTAACCTCAGGGTGTCCAAAATCAAGGCTTTGAGCTGACAGCCCCCTCCAGGAATTGCCTGGGCAACTGCCAAACACTGTGACATTTGCCACACACACAGGTCCCTCTGCCTGCAGCTAGCCTGCATTTAACAGCTCAGAACAACTCATTAGCTTGTTTGCTCTCTGCCATGCGAGCAATCTGGCCAGAGCGTGGACAGAAAGCCCAGAAAACGGTGATGGGAGCAGGAGATGAAGCTGCTGTTTGAAAGTCGTGGGTTTCAAGGCCAGATTGCAGCCATCTGCTCTGCTCCAGCCCCTCTGCAGCCCTGGGCTCAGGGCAGGCTGATCCTGAGAGCTCACTGATGGTTGCTGAGGGCCAGCAGTGCTTTCTGCTCTCTGAAGGATGCCAGGTGCCAAGGAGCATCATTTCCTCGTGGGAAAGCTGGGATGGAGCTGGGGCTGGGTGTGTGGATCCTCTTGTTTCTGTTCCAGCCCTGCTGCTCCCACCTTGTTTCTGCAAAACTCTTCTACTGGAAAAGAGGGTTTTGTTTGTATTTTAATTGTTTTTTCCCTCAGTTGTCTCATCAGTGCTCCTGGCCAGAGCTGCTCATTAGCCAGTCTGTTGTCACTGTGGGCAAGCCTGTTCTCTGAGGGATGCACATGCTCATATCAACTTTCTGGAACTTTCTGCTGCTCAGCACCACTCAACAGGTCATAAAATCACAGACTGGGTTGGGTGGGAAGGGATCTGAAAGTTCCAACCCCTTTTTATGCACAGCTTCCACCAGACCAGGTTGCTTCAAGCCCTGTCCTGTCTGGTCTGGAAGAGCCAATATTTCTTAAAGCAGCAGAAACTGTGGATGCAGAATTGCCAGGCTCCAGCTGGGACCCTGCCACACACACTTCTGGTTCTCAGAATTGCAGTGGAATCCAATTAATCCCTACACTTACAATATTCAGGTAAAATTCCTCCATCCCCTTATGGGTGCATCCTTAATTTCCCAGCAGAACAAACTTCCCAGTCACACCCAGCCTGAGATCTGTGACCGTGGGGCACCAGACAGGTGAGGAGATGTGGCTGGGACCCCCATTCCTGTGAGTGCTGTGCCCTGGCCCCCTGCCCTGAGTTCCCTCATGCTCACCCCACCTCTCACCACTCCCCTGCCCACTCCCAGCAGCTCCAGAGGTGTCCTGGGTCTCTTCTGGATGATGGACGTGATCTGTTCTTTACTGCTGCTGGTTTTGGCAGCTTGTTTCGTTATTCTTACTGCCTTTGATGAGCAATTTCTGTCAGGAACTCCTCCCTCCCTTACACATACACACACTCAGACACTTAACTTTAATCCCTGACCTCTCATTCCTGCCTTCATTATTGCTGTGAATTGTTTCTTGGCCTCGGTCCATTCCTTCTCCTTTTGGTTCCTCTACAGCTCAGCTGGTTTTATAGACTCCATCATTTTCCAGCCCAGTCTCTTTCACTGAAGGTCACTGAGAGCAAATTCTGGCAGATTCAGCCACAATGGAGTCCCCAGCCTCCCACCAGACACCTCAGCAATGCCCTGAGCAGATTTTTCTCTGTTTTTTCATAGCAACCTCCAGGTGTGGTCACCAAATTCAGACACCCACTCCTCCCACCCTCACTCCAGGTATGCTTTTCCCAGGGGTCTTTGGCAAGAGAACAAGAACAGTTTTTTCCAGACCCATGTCCAAGATGAATTCTGTGGGCAGAAAAGCAGAGTATTGGTCTGTTTAAGTCCTCAAGGCCAAATATTCCCTAAGCCAGGAACATAAACATCACCATAATGTCCCCTCAGTGCTGCCTGGCAGGAGGTGTGGAGAGGGATCCCTTCCCCAGCAAAGTGTCTGGATGGAGTTTGGCCACCCCACCTCCCCTGTGCCCCCCTGGCCAGGGCAATCTCCTACCCAGGTCCATGTCAGCAGCCTTGGGCCGGTGGGAGCAGGGCACGTTCTTGAAGATGGCATCGAGGATCTTCTCCTTGACCTGCGTGATGGTGTCACAGTTGAGGATCTTCACCGGGATCTCGGGGCTGTTCACGTTGTCGGGGTTCACACAGCTCAGCACCTGGGACAGAGGCACCACACACCTTTCACAGCACACTGAAACCCTCTGGCTGCCCCCCTGCTCGTGGCTGTGTCCTACAGGAGGGGTCTGGGTGTAAAAATTGGGTGCCAAGGGTATTCCCTCCCTCCCTCACATGGGCACAGAGGTGTGGCTTCACATGGGGGTGTCTTTATTGTATTTCATCTTGGAGTCACAGAAGGGTTTGGGGTGGAAGGGATCATCCAATTCCACCCCTACCATGGGCAGGGACATCTTCCACTATCCCAGGATTCTCCAAACCCCATCCAGCCTGGGCTTGGACATTTGCAGGGATCCAGGGGCAGCCACAGCTTCTCTGTGCCAGCTTCTCTCCCCACCATCACAGGGCTGAATTTCTTTCTTAACAACAAAAAAAACCCAGCTGAGGTTCTGGTGCTTTCATTAAAAAAATGTTCATTGAGATGTCAAGGTGACCTAATTCAGGAGTGGCCTCCTTGCATTGCCACCTGGTTTTGATGATCCCAGTGAAAAGATTTACATTTGTCCATCTGCACAGCCATGGAACTGAGCAGACCCAAAAGAATGTTATTAATCTCAAATGCAGGGCTTCTTAAAAAATTAAACACAAACCAACACCAACAACCTTTGCTTTCACATACAGAAGAAGAAAATCAACCCAACTGGCGAGGTCTCTCTTTTCTCAGAGGGAAAATTTAATTTTCTCCACTCTGTCCAAGAGTAAATACAAAGCATGTGGTGAGGGGGAATACCTTAAACACAGAGTATTTAACAGCAATCTCCCTGCTAGCCCCTGGCTGTGTCTCTGTTGACCATTCTGCTCATTTCTGGTTGCACAAGTGTGAAGTCTGTAAAGTTTTATAAACTTAGCACACCTTTGCACTTGAAAGGGGTGTTCAGTGATGCTCCAGGCTCTACATGGTTATTAAATATTCCTATGGTGCTTTTGCAAGTGCAGATATGTTGGTTTTGGTGCCTTAGACAAATTTTAACTTGACTTAAATTCCCTTGTGTAGAATGCAAGAGGTGCTGGACTGTCCATCACTTTCCATCTTCCCCTCCTAAAATGCAGTGGGAACTCAAAAATGGGGTGAAATCCCATCAGTGCAATCACACACTGCCTCACCAGGCTCCCTTTGGTGATGTTGTGCTCAGCTAAGAGGGACTCATGAAGATACTGCTTACAAAGAGCTCTGTGATCTCGCTGGATGAAAGGGGAGATGTAAATAGGAGATATTGATCAGATCACAATGCTATTATTTGTATGTCACTTCCAGAAGTATTGAAAAAGCATCAATCCAGATCATAACAACAGCACAGATTTACAGTTCTGGGGCGTCTTTCATCTCAAAGGATCACAGAATTGTACATGAAAGGATTCTGTTGAAATGAATCCAGTGTTGAAGGTCATTTGTTGGTGTTGCCCTCTGCAGATCTCCTAGGTTATGCCCATTCCCAGCCCACAGAAACCTTTTCCTCTGCAAAATTCCTGGGTACATCCAGCAAATCCCACCTGATTGCTGAGAGCCTGCACTGGTGTTTAGTTGATGGTTGGACTTAATGACCTTAAAGATATTTTCCAGCCTGAATTATTCTATCACACCCCTGTAGGGAAATGGAGCAGTGGTGGCAGCCTGGGACAGCTCTGTGGGGTCACACCTGGCTCTGGGGACCAAGCCACTCCTCAGTTCCTCTCTCAGTGGTCTGAGCTCAGCTGGATTTTGGGTCAGCTCCTCACAGAAGGCACTTGGTGCTCTTTAAAATGATCTGAGCTGCCCTGCCAGGCCAGCAGCTGGTGCAGAAGACCCAACATCTCCTGCAGGTGCTGACCAGTGTCCCCCACACCATCCAACTGGAAGGGTGATTTGCTCCTGATTATCCTTGAATTTCTCAGAGTGCCAACTTCAGAAGGCGTCAGGAAAACCCTGCCTGAGTGGGCCATGCTCATTCACACCCTGCCTACAGTAATCCTTACTTTCCTCTATTCCAGCTCAGCTGGAAGAAGAAGGACCAGGGAAGGTAATTCTTTAAAGGGCTGTGCTTGTGTTTCAAGCACAGATGGGGCAGTTGGTCACCCCTGGAAACCCCTAAACACCTCCATGTTCATCACAACGACTGGCAAGGGTCTCCCTCCAACATTTTAGGGAATTCAAAGCCCAGTTAAGGAAGCCAACCCCATTCCCAGAGCACAGTGGCTTTGGGAAATATTCCCCAGGCTTTACATCATCTTTCCAGTGGAGATTTCCAGCTGTTCTTGTGTGGACCATGAAACTTTCCTCCATGCTCATAACAGAAACAAATCCCACTGCTCCAGCAGTGCTGCTCAGAGACTTCAACACAATCTTGGGTGGGGAGGAGACCCCATGATGGCCTGAGTTGTGTTCCTACAGGACTGGTTCCTTCCTTCTGAGGGAAGATTTGTGATGTGGATCTCCTAAATGCAGCACCTTGGATTTCAAGGATGTGACTATTTGGGCACTGAGAGGACCTCAGCACTTGTTCTGTCACTCACTGAGGTCTGTGTCCCACCAGCTGCTGGGCCAGCATGGATGGGAATGGGAGTGGGAGCACTTGGAGAAGTTATCCCTGAGCCCTGCTCTCCCACTGACTCTGTGACCTTGGGACATCTCATTTCTCTGGATTTGTGTTTATTGACCTTTCACTCCATCCTTGGGCATTGTTTTTTATCTGCCAGCTCTTCCAGGCATGAGCTGTCTCTGAGTGTCTGTGTACATGCAAAGCTTGGCTCAGCTAAGCCCTGATTTCCACTAGGATTAGTGGCATTTAAATAATAAGGGCACAGTTTGTGATTACTCACATGGTGACCCCAGTTCTGAGCTTGAGTTCTTCTGCCTGAGACCAGAACATCTCTGCAGGGACAGAAATCTCTGTTCCATCTCCCAGGGACAGAAATCCTTCTCTCACTTCTAAATTAGGCTGGAATGTTCTATGGGGTTTTCATACAGTGAGGTTTGGACAAAAAGCAGAAAGACCCCAGAAAGCCAAGCATAGGAAAGCATTCTGAGAATTATAAAATTGTAGAATGGTTTGGGTTGGGAGAGACCTTAAAAATCATCTCATTCCAACCCTCTGTCATGGGCAGGGACACTTTCCACTATCCTAGGTTGCTCCAAGCTCTCTCCAGCCTGGCCTTGGACACTCCCAGGGACAGCCACAGCTTTTCTGGGCACCCTGTGCCAGGGCCTAAACACCCTCACAGAGAAGAATTTTTCCTAATTTCTAATCCAAACCTACTCTCAGTTTGAAGTCATTCCCTCTTGTCTTGTCACTCCAGGCTTCTGTAAATAATCTCTCTCCATTTTTCTGTTGGAATTCCCATATTGCAACTCCTGAATCAGTTCTGGCTTTATTTCATTAGTCTATGTTTTTAATAAAAGATGCCAGGTGGCTCAAGGAAGGTAGAAGAAGGACAAAATAAAACAGAAATAAAGAGAAACAGAAACGAAGAACAACCCTATTCATATTCTGCTCCTTCTTAATCTCCTTCACCAGAGCTGATCTCTGTAAATCTGCTGAGATTCCTATCGGGATATATTTGTCTGCTCTTGAGATGTAAGAGGGAGAGCTGATTATCATCAAACAGCACAAAGCCAGCAGAGGAGAGCTTTGTTCAGCCTGATGTATAATTACTACCCTTTGCTGGCTGCTTTAGATCAAGCCTAAAAGGATCGGGGGGGATTTCCTTCAGTGAAAGTGATCGCTCTCTGGCTGCATTTTTCTCCTTCCTGCTCATTTTCTCCTTGTGTGATCAGTCCTCTGAAATTTTAGTCAGCCACACATAACAGCAGAGAGGCACCACGCTGCCATTTTAGCAGGAAAGTCACGTTTTTAATATGCAAAATAAAACTGTGGTTTTATTGAAGAATTAAGTCCACCCCCTCATCAGACTTGGGTTCAATCAAAGCTCAGCTCTAGACTGGAGTTACAGAACACAAAAGGGCATTTCTAGCTGGACTAAAGTCTAAGACAGGTCTAAGACTTGGAACTAAATGATCTTTAGGGTCCCCTCCAACCCAAACCATCTCACGATTCTGTGACTGGACACAGCTCTCAGAGGTGTCTGGAGCTAAGTGAGATGAATATCCCTCATCTGAATGTACAAATAAAATAATCTGAGTTTAGAGCATCTTCTGACTGTCCTAAAACTTGGGATTTGCTGAGAATAAAGATGGGAAATAGGAAAATTACAAGGATCATTGAAGGCTTAGAAAGTGTTCTTCATCCAGCAGAGACTTAGAAGCTCAGTGGATTTAATGCATCCAGGGAAGAATGAAGGCCCACAAACACACTAAGAAGAGATATCTAATGCTCTTTAATTGATGCTCTTTAATCAAGTGGGAAGAGGGTGTAATCTCAGAGCAGAAGCTGAAGCTGCACATATGCAAAGTGTATCTTGCACCATGCAGACAATTCCATTTTGAGGGAAATGGCTCTGTGACAGGGATTAGCTTTCTTTCCCTTGAAATCTTTAAATCAAGTTCCTTTTTCTTTGACTTGTGCTTTCTCAAGAGGGACCTGATAGGTCCCTGCACTGTGTACCTGTGACTGTTCCTTGATGCTGAAATCCTCATTGGAGAAACACATTTCTAAATTTTAACAGCCAGCCTTAGGCAGCATTACCCTACTAAAACACAAAAATAAACCACCCCAGCTGGTCAATCACTGTTTTCTGCCCTCTAAATGCCCTTTAGGCAGAAGGTTGTGGAGCAGCCCAGGGGAAGGTGTGCCCAGAGCACTCACCAGGGTCTTGTAGTCGATCTGCTGTCGGATGAGCTTGTCCTCGCTCAGGGAGTACCGAGCCTCGCCCGTGATGGAGTCGATGGGGCCCTTCTCCATCTGCTGCTTGATGGCACAGAACAGGGAGAAGAGAGGCTCTCCAGCACACTCCTGCAGGGAGCAAAGGGACCAGCAGGTGAAGCTAAGGGCTGGAATTGAGAATCTAACCTGGGCGCCCCAGTGACTGCCTTGGTTTGCCATCCCAAATCGTTCATGATGGATAGATCAATGGGAACCAGCCTGTTCCAACAGTATCAGAGGTGATCCTGCACTTCCACAGAGGGCAGCCAGCCCTTGGGCACAGGTGGGACCCTTGGGCATGGTCCTGTACAGTGCCAGGAGTTGGACTTGATGGTCTTTGTGGGTCCCTTCAACTCAGCTTATTCTGTTTGTCCTTGTCATGGTGTCAGTGTCCCCTGGCAGTGCTGGGGCTGTTCAAGTGATTGCCACCAAGCCAGAGCTTGGCACTGGTGGAGCAGGCAGTGGGATGGGTCCCAAATGGTCTGGGAGCAGGTTTAAAAGGGGATGGATGGCTGCTGCCCCACCCTGGGTGTCTGGGCAGAGTCCACAGACTCCCTGAGCACTCTCCTGCTGCAGGCAAACAGGAATGCCCAGCCCCAGATGTGGCAGAAATGTGGGGGCCCCAGCACAGGACAGCAACAAGCAGCCCCAGGCAGGCACAGCAAAGCTCCTCTGTCCCTAATTTCTCCTCATCATTCCCACTCCTCTTCCCACACTTTTCCTCCCAGGGCCATGCACCCCGAGCTTTCTGCTCCTGCCTCCCTTCCCCTTCACCCCAGCCTTCCTCCTCCCCTCCTCACCCTCTCCCCTCGCGTCCCAACTCAACGAGGAGCGAGGTCATTTTCCCCTGGTGTAAATCCCAGCGAAAACAAGTTAATAATCGGAAGCAAAGTGGTCCCTTTTTCAGTCCCTACACCTGTCTCCCACTTAATTAGCTTATCTGCCAGCAGCATATTGCTTCTGTGTGCCTGTCTCCTGCCCTTATCAGGCCTCTGCTCAGGCTAAGGCAAGAAGACAAGTAGCTGAGTGGGGTGAAAAAAGCCTATTATAAAAGCAGCTCTTTAGAGAGTCACCTCCTTATATCCTTTCCTTTCAGCTGAAAGCAGGGATCTGATACTGAAGTCACTGAAATTACCTTCCAGGGACCTTCAAAACTTTCCCATGTGCTCGTCCTTGAACTGGTCGTGCCTGGGGAAGGCTCAGGGGGATTGGGGTTTATTTGTAAAGCCTCAAATTGCCTGGCAGAGGTGGTTATTCTGTCCAATTGAGGATGTGAGGTGGGAGGATATTTAGCAGCTGCAGTGGGAGTGGGGGAGAGGTGCAGGGCTCAGCTCCTTCTCAAAAGGCTGGCTCTGAGCAATTTGTGATTCTTGAGGCTCAGTGTGGGTCCCCCAGGGGAAATTGGATCCTCCAGCAGTCAGTGGCAGGGCTCAAAGACTAAAAGACATTTTTTAACTACACAAACCCCAAGGAGACCTTCCAGGAGGAATGAGAGAGCTCAGGGGGTGCCTCAAATTCCTCCACTCCAGTTCTTTCCCAGCTTTGCTGGTGGGTGTCCCTGCCCTCCTCGTGGGGCTGTGTCTCAGTGCTGCCTCTGAGCTGGGGTGGAAGGAGATCTCCATCCACTGTGCACTGGAAATATGGGTCACCACATGATGGAGACCTCAGCCTGCTGTTAAAAGGACAGCATTTTCCACACAGGTCTCAGTCAGGCTCTGAAATCCTTCCCATGTCAGCACTGACCCTCAGATCCCACCTCTGTACAAGACAGAGACCAACAAGTTGCCTCTCTAACAAAGTGTCCCTCTTTGTTCTCCCTGGGTCAGAAAACAGACCATCTCCTGTTAGGCAGTGACCTCCTTCCAGAGGCAAAAAATTCCTTTATATCTGGGAAGTTTTCACCCCAAATAATCCTCACCAAGAAGGAATGCTTCAAAGCAGCTGTTTTTTCCCAGGTGTGCTCCTCCTCTTACCTTGAGGAACTTGTAGAGGAGGAAGGTGAACCAGTTGGTGAGCATTTTCTCAGCCACAGACTCTGTCCTAAAGTGGAGAAAAAACAGAATTGGAAATGAGTTAGTCATGCTGGTCCTATCAAAGTGTCCTTGTCCATCTTCCTGCTCCATGGGGAGTCTGGAATGGCACCATCAGGATTGAGCACCTCCTAGGTTCCCTGTTTTAGTTGTGGATTTAGGAGACCTTCAGGAAAACCCTTGGTGCCCTGTTGATTCTCTCCTACAAGTCTCTGTGTATCTGTTTTTCAGTTTCTCCAACAACGAAAAGGAGTTGACGACATTTGAGGGAATCTTCTCCGAGGAGCTCAGAGGGGATAAATCCATCAAATCTGAGGAGCTCAGAGCAAGGCCATATGTCAAGGAGGCTGTATAAATACTCAGGAGAGACAGATCTAAGTCTCTGGGGAACAGTTATCTGGCACTGCCTATCTCCCTGGCATTTGGGAGTGATTACACTCCTCAATGTGTCAACGTGGCACATACACGGAGCTCATCCTTCTGCCCTTGAGCACTCTGTGCTCAGTCAAACAAAAATCCATCTCCAGCCTTCAGGGTGAGCTTCTCCTGCAGAAACTTGTGCTGGCTCCAGTCCAGGCACTGGAGAAAAACCAAGAGAAACCAAGAAAAAAAAAGAAGAGCCTGGAAGAATTAAAGTGGGCACTCCTTGTCCTGGCTCTCACCAAAGCTGTGCAGAGGTTCTTGCTTGTTGTTGCTGCTGCTCTCTGCCCAGAAAATCTCTTTGGGGCCATAAATGTCATGTGGGATGAACACAGGACACAGGTGAGGTGGGAAAATCACTTCTACCAGCTCCTTTCCTCTGTCAAACTCCTCCAAACCTGCAAAAGATTCCCTTTCACAGACTCATGGGGAGGGAAGTGAAGCATCAAGTTGGATCCAGCTGCTCCAAAGAGCTGTGTGAGGGCCTCACACCAACATCTGACCCAAGGCACTGAGCTATTCATGTGTTCAGTTCTGGTGCTGCTCAGTGCAGAACCTCCTCCTCTGACTTCTCCTGGTGTTCCCAGGCTTTGGAACACTGGATGTGCCTTCTGTGTTCACTGGCTCTCCTTCCAAAGGCCATCATTAATTCCCAACAAAGAGGATTAGACTTAGAATAGAGCTGGGAGAAGCAGAAAAGAGGAAAGATGGGATGCTCAGAGTGAGCAACGAGGGAAGACAAAGAGATGGAGAAAGGGGAAGGAAAAGGAGGAAATGAAGGGGGCAGGCAGTGCCATCCAGCATCAGAGAAAAAGCACTGGGGACAGCTGGAGGGTGGCCACCAGCCAGGCTGTAGGGCTGGATCACATCAGAGAGTCAACAGACACCAAAGCAAAGTCCAGCCTCTGCCCCTGGCATTGCTGCCCTGAATGCCAGAAGTGCCTTCTGCTCCTTTTTTGCTGGTTCTGCACAGTGGGCTGTGTGCCAGATGAAAAAACTCCCAGCCCAGCAGCCCCAGAGATCCCTTCTGTGTCCAAACCATCCACTGTAATCAGCTGAGGGCTCCTCAGAGTCAGCTCTGAGCTGTGGCAAAGGCCACTCATCTCCAGAGTGCTCCCCATGATTTTATTTAGGGCTCTTGAAGCAGGAGGGTTGGTTCAGTCTGCGAAAAGGAGATGAATCTGATCCTAAAGGGAGAAGAGGCAGCACTTCCCTAGGCAGGGAAAGGACATTAATGACAGAGCAGTAGATTGCTAATTTGAGGTTTCCCACAGAACTCTGGAGTTTAGACCTTAGACCAGACCAAGAAGCCTCAATTCAAATTTGTATAAAACTAATTCTGTTGCCCCTCTCTTCTGCTGATTTCCACCAACTCTCAGCTCTGTGAGAGAAATGAGATCCCACAATGCAGCTGAGGACTCTCCACATGTCCACAGTTAACTCAGGAACAAGAAACAAAGCTGGGAAATCCATGTCCCAGGCAGAAGATGGAAGAAGTTGCCATCCTCTCACCAGGGGTTTAATACACCATGTATGTGATACTCACACAGGTCCTACACAACATGATCGGAGTTTTGAGGTTAAAAGGAAGAAAAAGCATAAATTAACATTTTAAAAGAGCCTGAAAGAAGGATGGAGCTTTATCTATCCTTAAGAAACTTTCTGGGGGATCCACATGAAAATCCACAGGTGGATTAGTTCTGTAACTTTTGATCATTGACAACTTATTGGTACTTTTTGGCTAGGGAGGAGACAGAGCAAGATCCACGCCTCCAAAGACGACGACGATGCGCGCCCAACCTTCCCAGCCCGGCTCCCTCCGCGCCCTCCATCCATCCATCCCTACCTCCGCAGCAGCAGCTTGGGGTGGTTCTTGCTCTCCAGGTTTTTGTCGATGAGGTCAGCCAGGAGCTGTTTGAGGACGTCGGTGGCGTACTCCAGCTTGCTCTGCAGCACCGTCATGATCAGCGAGGCCACGTTGCCGCGGTCCCGCATGGAGAAGCTGCGCTGCGACTCCAGCGTGCGGATGAAGGAGAGCAGGAAAACCTTGTTGTTGATCAGCTGGGCAAAGAGCTTCAGGCCCTTCTCCACCCGTTCCTGTCGGTAGCCAGGCACCTGCACAGGAAGAAAGGGAAGTTTTTCCGTTTTCCTCATTTTCCCACTCTCAGGTGTCCTGTTGTCATGTTGCTGTATGTGGTTCTGGAGCGGTGATAAACACAGTAACATGGCAACTTGCTTGCAGGAGCAGGAAAGAGCAATTTTATTCCAGGAAATCATGGGTTTAAATAATATACATTGTGCACAACAAATTAGAGACAATTCATTGGACAGAGGAGGAACACCCCATTAGAAACACACTCTGTGAAAAACAACACGTCCTCTAGCAGGTGTTTATCTATGTTATTGAATTCTCTGAAACCTTTCTCCTGGGAAAAGAGTAGGAACTGATAGCAGCCTGGGAAAAATCCTGGCTGGATTTTTCCTAGGCCTCTGACACTTGTCCACACTGTCACACTCTCTTTGTAACTTTTCTGCTCTCCAGCTCCTCAGCTAAAGGAAGACAGGAAGGGAATCCACACATCATGACGGGAAGGGAATCCACACATCATGACAGGAAGGGAATCCACAATAATGACAGGAAGGGAATCCACACATCATGACAGGAAGAGATTCCACACATCATGACAGGAAGGGAATTCACACATCATGACAGGAAGGGAATCCACACATCATCACAGGAAGGGAATCCACACATCATCACAGGAAGAGATTCCACACATCATCACAGGAAGGGAATCCATACATTGTCACAGGAAGGGAATCCACAATAATCACAGGAAGGGAATCCACACATCGTCACAGGAAGGGAATCCACACATCATCACAGGAAGGGAATCCGTACATCATCACAGGAAGGGAATCCACACATCATGACAGGAAGAGAATCCACACATCATCACAGGAAGAGAATCCACACATCTTCACGGGAAGAGAATCCACACATCTTCACAGGAAGGGAAACCACACATCATGACAGGAAGGGAATCCACACATCATGACAGGAAGGGAATCCACACATCATCACAGGAAGGGAATCCACACATCATCTAATGATTAGGAAGTCTGAGAAGACCCCCAGCCACATCCAGATGATTTTTCCAGTCCTGTGTTCCCCTCTCTGAACAGAACATCCAAAAAGGATTTCTGATGCCTAAATGTGACACCATGCCATGTTATGTTTTTATTTTAGTCAGAGTGAAGTTTTACTCTGATTTCATCCAAAACTTCTTTCTCATTCCTCCAAGAAACATGCTTGCAGAGGTTTGGGGTTCAGCTTGAGGGAGCTGGGAGAGGCAGCAAGAGAGTGAATGGGAAAGAGAGCCCAGGGTGAGTTTTGAGGAGATGAAGAGATGCAGTGAGGCAGTGGCTGAGATGGTGACCCTGGAACTGGGCCTTGGTTTGAAGAGAAAAGCAGGTGAAGGTGTGAGAGGACACCCTGAGCTCCTGGGTTTGGGAGCTGAGGTGTTTTGGAGACAGAGGACTGGTAAGTCTCGTATTTCTCAGCTGTGAGAGGCTATGAACTCATTTCTATATGGAACAATTTAGGACCTCAGTGCTGGAGCCTGGGCTCCACTGAGGTCTTTTTGATCCTTCTGCTCTAGGCAAAAATGGAGCCTAAACAGAGAACCCCAAACTCATCCCTCCACTTACTGAAGCTGTTCCAGTCCTTGAAAAGCTTTCTTGGAAGCTGGAGGGTCTCACCACAGAGCAACACATGTCACCAAGGCATATATGAATTAATAACCACCCAAATTTGGCACTTTAATACAAAATAAGTTGGCTTGCTTAAACAGCCAAGCAGTGCAAGGCCCCTTATAGAGTTATTGCTTTTCCATTCTGGAAATTAAAGTTCTCAACTCTTTTTGCATCCAACAAATAAATTACTTCCTAAATAGATTGAGACAACCAACAAACCACCACCACCCACCCCGCCAATAATTATTTTTAACTCACTTGCTTGAACATTTAATATTGTCTATCCCTGGGTTATTATGGAGAATTAAAACAAAATAACAAGAAAAGTATTTTGTGCTGCATCTGGAAGCAGTTAATTAGCAAATGAACTGGAAATAAGTAAGACCTTCTCACTGTGGGATCTGTGCTGGGGCGTTTTGCAATAAATAGCAATTCCTTCTGGGTGCTACAGAGAAAGGAGCAGAATGGGAGCTGCCTTCACGTTGGTAGCTGAAGATGTTGACACTGAGAGAGCTGGTGAAGCCTCACAAAGGATTAAGGAAAAAAACAAACCAATGAATGGAATGAAAGGAAGAAGAGATCAAAGGTGTTGGATTGAAACATTAGCTCAGTGTGTATCTGCATAGGGGAGCATCCCTGCTAAGGCCTCTGCAGGGGTCAGATGCTGTTCTGTGATCAGCTGGACGGGGTTAATGAATGTTGGGACTGAAACTGGCAGTGGGGATAATGGAAGTGTTTGTGTGTGCACACATGTGGGAGGGAGGTTCAGCACCCCTCGTTCGTGGAACTGCTGGTCCTGAGGGATGGGCTGGGTGCCACTCAACCTGCACTGCAAGTCTGTATGGTACTAATGTGTAACTCAGCCTCCTACCCAGTCCCACAAGCCCTCCTTTCTGACAGATCAGGTTTTTTAATGTCTCTCTCCACACAGTTGGATGAATTTTGGCTCTGCCGAACGGCAGGAGCAAAGCTGAGCAGGCATCTCTGATCACACAGCCAGCCAAGCGTGGGGCTGCCTGTGCCAGCTCCTGCTCCTCCTCTCTGCCAGCCAAGCCCAGGTCTGGCCTCCAGCAATCTCCCAGCCCCATGCCAGAGCCTCTCTGGAGCTCAGAGCCTGCCAAAGGCTTTGCAGAGAGCTCAGCCAATGCCTTGGCCATGGTGTAGCTCCTGATTCTCCAGCCCAGGCATTCCTAGAGCAGAGCCCGTCCATCTGCCAGAGCATGGAGCAGATTTTAGCCTGGCAGACCTCACCTGGGCTCCCATCAAGCTGCTGTCACCACTCAGGTAATGCAGGCTCTGTGTAGACCCCAAGATTTGTGAACAATGTCTCACTGTACTCCCATCTCCCTCCAGAGAGCTGGGGTGGAGGAGGAAGATGTGGGCAGTGTTGGAGTGTGTGAAACAGAGTTCACAAAGTTCCTCAGAGAATGCAGGGACTGAATAAAAACCTTCAGAGAAATTAAAGTATGTTAAGCCATACAGACATTAAACAGAGGTGCAAGCTTTAGTTTTAAGTGAGTAGAAATATTATTGAGTTGCATAAATACGAAGTAGAAGTCTTAGTTTTAAGTAAGTAATAACATGCTTTAAGTGCTTTAAAAGAGTAAAAAGTCCTAGAATATTGCAATGTTTAGGCCTCAGTGGAAGCTCAAAAACTTAGCTCCAGACATAATGAAAACATAAGAACATTGCTTACATTCTTCAGATAGAACAGATAGAATTATTTGCATGAATAGATAGGCTGTATGCACAAGTTATGTGTCAGAATTAACACCACTTTCATACTATAGAGCTAGAATTCTGGTAGGTTTAAAAGAAATGCTTCAAGTTTGTGTTTTTGGGTAATTAACAAATAAAAGTCTGTGTAATGGAGTGAGAGCTCTCTCTTCCTCCACTATCATCACCACCACATGGGAGAAGAAGAAGAACGAAAAAAGAAGGAAAAAAAAGAAACACCAGGGAGCTCCTGCCCTCTACTCAGGACTCTGTACCAGAGAATTGCTGCTCCTTCTTGGGACTTTGTACCAGGCTGCAGCTTCTGCTTTAATTCAGGACTCTATGTCAGGAAACTTTTAGCACAGACTTTGTCATTTGGGACCCTTTGTCCTTACAAGCAACTTCACAGCAACCAACAACTGCTCTTGCCTCTTTGAAGACCTAAATCCATAGCAATCTCGACAGGGCAGGGCATGGACAGACTGACACTGTGGTTTTCTGATTTCACTGCAATCCAGAATGCAGCAAAGGTGAAATTCCCTCAGTGACAGGGGTTGTTTTTATAGGGGGTGCCACATAGAAAACCTGGCCTCAGTAATGTGAGGGTCATGCAAAGCTGGATGAGGCAGGCAAACATTCTCCTCTGTCATACAACAGGTTTTCCTTGTCCCTGAGCGGCAGAAAATATTAAATCCAGTCTAAAACTCAAGCCACAGAAGGGTTAAGACCAAAGAGAACCTTAATTGAGTAGGCCTAATGCACATGGATTTATGAATCTTCCAAACAAGTGAGTGATCAGACAGAATTTAGCAGGTAACAAATGACAGGATGAGAGGAAATGGCCCTAAAGTTGTGTCAGGGAGGTTTAGGTTGGAAATTAGGAAAAATTTCTTCACTGAAAGGATGATCAGATGGTGGGACAAGCTGTCCAGGGGAGTTGTGGGATCACAATCCCTAGAAGTTTTCAGAAAGTTGTGGATTTTGCACAAGGGGACATGGTTTAGTGATGGAATTGGCAGCATTGGACTGATGATAGGAATGAATGATCTTAGAGGTCTTTTACAACCTAAATGATTTTATGTTCAAATATGATCTAAGATAACAGCAAACATTTCCCCTTTCAACCCTGATTTTTTTATGGGGACCTGTTTCACCCTTTGTGGGACACAGCATAATAAAGTCACCACATCCCCACCAATGACACAGAATCTCTGGAATTCAGGACTGAGCAGGGAGGTATGAGAGGAGCTGGAGGCAGGAAATGTGTCTGTTTTACCTCCAAATCCCTCAGGACTGGATGATCCTCAATGCCAGGGAAAAGCACCCTCATGGTGTAGGTTCGGTAGTCGAGGAAAGGGATCCCAGCTCCATCCAGGTCACTCGTCAGCTCATGGATATCTGTCTGCAGCTCTGCAAAGGCTGGCACAGAAACAGAGCAACTCAGGGAGCAGTGAAAATCCAGGTCAGCCTCAGCACAATGGGAGAAGCACCCTCATGAAGGAGAACAAGGAGAGGCAACGTGTGGAGAGGGAGAAAATGGATCAGAGCAGAGTCGCCTTTCCCACAGCTCAGCCTTTCCCCAAGGACATATCCAAAGATTTCTGTGGATTTGGAATTATCAAATCCAGTCAGGAGAGGGTGGAGAAAGTCTGGACTAAGGGAAAGTCAGATTAGATCCAGGTTTGAGCCTCACCCAAAGGGTTCTACATGGCGGTATTTTGGCTAAAAGCTTTGTAATTGAGAAAGTGATTAGTCTTTTTTTTTTTTTTTTTGTCTTTACTTAAAGTTAGGATTGGATTTTTTGTTTGGGCTTGGTTGTTTACTAAATTTTATTTAAAGTATGGAGAGCTCTTTAGCACTCCTAGCTTTTAAGCTAAAAGGGAGAAAATGGAGGTGAATTTAGTTAGTTACAAGGATTTTAAAGTTTAACTATTTAATGAAAAGCTAACATCTATATTATTTATATTTTTGAATTAATAACCAAGCACTTGTTACTCGCAATGCAGTATTTTCTAACCAATTCAAAAAGTACCACTTAAAACCTAAAGAAGAAAGAACAAGAAAGAGATGACACCCAAGAACTTCTATTTTATCTCACACTTACTGTATTTTAAAATCTTGAATTCAGAACCCTTCTAACTGCACAGTTAAATATTCTATTCTAATAATATTATTTTATTATTATTTTATAATATTATTCTGATATTATATTCCATTCTAACAGTGATTTATCACTCAGATTTGGAAGCTTTCTCCACGACCCCAAGTCAAAGCAGTGTTCTGCTGGGGGGTCAGTGTCAAAAAGCACAGAAAGCTCCAAACTCCCAGGTTCAGGGCTCCAACATGACTGGATGCCTCCCTTCTGCCATCACTGTCACCCTGCCTTCCTCACCTACCTTCTTTGCACTCCAGGGCCACCCTGGACTCCAGGTTGTCCATCTGCATCTGCAGGCGCTTGAGGGTGAGGTCGCTCTCCCGGGACTTGCGCTTGTACGCGATCAGCACGGCCACGATGAAGATGATGAGCAGCCCGCCGGCCACCGCGATGCTGACGATGGCTGGCAGGCTCAGAGGGCTGTCTGGGGAGATGTAGACCATCCCTGGGGAGAACTCCATCCCTCCTACACGAGCCTAGAGGGAAAGCAGCAGGGAGTGCGTTGAAACTGTTGAACTCTGTCATCGTCCTGGCTGAGGGCGAGTGGTGACATCCCCTTGTCTCCCAAACCAAAAGGAGAAGTATTTGGATATGGAACAGCTTAAAAAAACCTCAAAATGCCAGACAGAATCATCTCTGTTGACAGATAGAATCACCTCTGTTTCCAGATAGAATCACCTCTGTTGACAGCTAGAATGACCAACCACAAAAGGAACTCGTGGTGAGACAAGTCACCGGTCACAATTTCTCCATGTCAGTTTGGATTTCATTCTGGACTTTTCATTCCCCATCCTGATGTGTTGCACTGATGTCACTTAGTCCCAAAATACACACACAGAACACAGAGCCCAAGGTGTGGTCTGATCTAACCCCACAGTGGGACAGAGGAATCAGAGCCACTATTTTCTTTTGACTCTCCCACCAGATCAAACTGTACTTGGAAGCCTCTGGGATAGTGAAAAGCCACCACAAACCCCACAAAGCCTGGCCCATTCTTTTTGCAGTCTCTATTTTAGCCACACATTGCCAGGGTGACTGCAGATGCTCACCAGTAGGAGCTGAACACAGCTTTTTGTTCTCCATGTACTTCCAGTGGTGCCCAGAGCTCCTTCCAGCCTCTGGAAAAAGCTGCTGTGAAAGGTTTAACAACCAGAAAGGTTTTAACAACCAGAAAGGAACCCTGAAAGCGCTCCTGCAAGCCCAACAAAACGTTCTGCTGAAGCAAGTCTCTTGGAGCCCTTTTCTACAATATGAACATCACTCCCAACAGGAATCCCACAGCATTCTGCTGGCTTCAGGCTACTGCAAGGCTCTTCAAAGCTATTTGTAGAATAAGCAAGGCTTGAGTGGTGGGAGAAAAGCTCTGCTGGCCAGCCTGAAGTACAAAAAGCCTAGAATACAAAGTTCTAGGGGCGTGCTGTGGTTTGGGAATGCTGGCTGTAGATCAGCAGCAAGCTGGGAAGATTCTGTGCAAAGAGCTTGGAGGATGATGAGCCCCATCACAGCTGAGCTGTGTCACAGAGAGGCACAGCTGGCCCTGCACAAAGGGAAAACTCTTACTGCCAGGCAGAAATGCACTCAAGACCTCAGGGCTGAGTGTTTCCTACTGCCATTGCACCTGGGACACTGCAGTGTGGAATTAAACTGTCCATTGTGAGTTCTCCCTCACATTTCCTCATGTTCCTCATGTTTCTCCCCCACACCCCAGGCTGGTGTTCAGCCTTGTCCTGCATCCCACTGGTAATCTCCAGCCTGTCTGGACACTTATTAATCCCAGGGCTGCCCACATCTCAGCTCAGGCACCTTCTCAGGTTTCCTCTCCAGGCTGCAGGAGGAAGGAGCTGGCCCAGCTGGAGCCAGCAGAAGAGGCTACGGAGCAGAATCACGAATTAATGAATTTTCCCAGGTGTTCTCCACCCCAACCCTTTCTGGGGACATGAATCTCAGTGACCTTATCATCTCCTAGAAGTTATTCCAGTCCCATTGCAGCCTCAGGGAGAAGGTTCTTTTGCTCTACCACCAGGTGTAGGGTGCTCCTCAGTGAGTCCTGGCCAGAGAGACACAACTACAACCCTTATGGCATGGACAAAGCCAAAGCTGTCTGAAAACAGCTGATTTCCATCCACAAGGTGCTCTGATGCCATTTTGGGATGGGGTCTAGAGAGATGAAATGTCCACGATGAAAAACAAAACTAATCCTAAACTCATCTGTTCAGGTAATGGTTTCAAGATGACCAATTGCTACCAAGACACTGATGGCTTGTAGAGCCTTTTCAGTGGCCAAGGAACCTCAGGCCTGCAGTTGGGGATGCAGCAGTAATGAGTTTTCCCATCCATTTCAAGATACAGGATCCAGCTAACTTATAAATCCTGAGGTTTGTTTTTTTGGAATGTGGCCTGCTCAACTGAGCAGGCAAACTGCCAAAATCACAGCTACATCCATGCACTGGAAGTTGTTCCCTTTTTCCCTGGACCACTGTCCCAAATCGTCCCAGCAAAATTTTCTCACAGCTTGCACGCTTTCCTTCCTGTCAGTGGATCAATAAATAGATTAAAACTTTTTCATTTTCTCTTTCTCCAAGCCCTGCAGTCAGATGAGTCCATTCAGGGAATATCAGACTAGACTGAAACAACCCCAATCCCAAATCCCAGAGGGGATCCATCCTCAAAGCTGGAAGAACAGCCCGTCTCCATGGGTGGGATTTCTCTCAGCAAATATTCCGAGTTAGACACTGCAGCGTGATTCCAGAGTCAACAAAGAGAAAAACCACTTTCAGGATGTGATTTATGTGAGTTGCTTCTGGCACCTTTGACATTGGGATGAGGTGTTTCATTCAGTGGAAGTTCCCATTGCTCTCCATTAATGATAAAGGGATCTAAGCTCCAAAAAGCAGGTGTTCAAAGTTAGGCTCAGTGTGTTCCCCTTTAAAGGTGGTTTCATCTCTGGGAAGGTCTCGCAATCCACAAGTGAAGCTGCCATGATCTGAGGGAATCTGGCTCTTGAAGAAGAAAGTCTATGAGGCTGCAGTGTTACTGAGCTTTTAAAACTCAAGAAATATGAGCACATAGCCCTACTCTACTCCTTAACACACTGAGTGGTTGTGGAGGAAGCTATTTTTACCGTCCAGAACACTGACCATGAACCCACCAAACAACAATCTGGCCATTTTTAAAGACTATTAATCATAGATTTGTCCTAAATTACACTGAATGTTCCAAATGGGCTCTACATCTGAGCCTGTTTTTCTCCAAGGAAGTCTTAGTGTTGTAGGAGTTTAGCAGTTCTGAAGGAGTGTCTCTCCTGGTGCAAATTTGTCCTGGCCAAATAAAATTATCCCTCTAAGGATGAGATGAGCCACGCCCTGAACTTCAGCTGCTGCATTTGACCATCTCTCCATTCATTATACAGATTCTGGTGTATTTCCCAGACTGTGTCAGATACCAGCAGCCCTTCAGATGTATTCCACAGCTTCCCTGGCACAGCCACTCGTGGATCTTCCTCACATCTCTTTCTTTTCCTTGGAAGAAACTTTCCTCTGAGTTTTAGTCAATCTTCTTTTAACCTTCGCCCGGGCCTTTTATTTCTTTGCTATTTTTTTCAAATACTTAACTCTGTCATTGTGTAAAAGACAGCTGAACCAGATCAAAGCATGTTGACATCAACGTGTGTCATTGCCACTGCTCCTTCACTTAGGAATGATCTCTGTGTTGCACCAGTTAATTCCCTCCCATGGCTCCCTCTCAGCTCATGGCCACCTCACTTTGCAAGAAAAGGTTTGTTCAACAATTTCCTCAAGGTCAGACAGTAAATCTTTGGCAGAATCAGGAGGAGGAGCTGCTATCAGTTATCCTGGCCATTGAAGAGATGTTTGTGTGCTCAGATCAGAGCAGCAGAGATGCTGTGCTGTGGGGGAGGCATTTTTCACCCTGATTGCAGATGCAAAGCCCATCCTTGAGCACCTCCATCATCTTCCCAGCTTCCCACCAGCATCCTCATTTGACCAGCATCCTCAAAAAGGAATTGTTTTTTAATCTTTGGCTTCACTTAAGCTGTCCCAACCACAGGAGCAGGGCAATCTTCCCAATCAGTGCAGCCTGGCCAGATGTCCATCATCCTGGATCCCCAGGGGCTGATTATTGCTCACCTGGCTTTGAGTTTGGACACCCCAGGACTGGCTTTGTCCGTCTCTGACTAACCATATGTTTAATCATATCCATGAAAATGACAGGCAACATTTATTGCCGTGCTCAAAAGCTTTGGTTTTCACACAGAGAAAATCTCTCACTTCATTATTGCTCCTCTTGGAGAGTCTTAATGTGATTTGCACTGAATGGAGAGTCACGGTGTATTTGCATGGCTGGAAAGGATTATTACCTCTATTTTCCAGATGACAAACTTTGGCACAGAGAAGTTAAGTAGCCACTACAAGGGATCCCAGCAGCAGCCACAAACAAGACCCAAAATGGTCATCATGAACTCTGCTTCCTAAAAGTTCCCAGAAAAAATCTTTTTAGAGATCAAACTCTCTGAGTCTCATTGCACTGAGATAAATAAGTTAATATGTGACAGATACAGCTTTGGAGGGTGCAACAGAAAAACAGTTGTTTACAAGGAATGAGAAATGCTGGTGTCAGTTATCAGCTTTTGTTGTTCCCACCCACAGCTTGGTACAACTCCAGGGTGTTTGCTGATATGATGTTTATCAAGCACCAGCATCAAGGAATTCAAATTATTGAGAGGAAAGTAAAAAAAAGGAGTAAATAAATAAACAGTGAGAGGAGGAGAAGCTGCCTCTGATGTAATCACCAGGTCCATTCTTCACAGGTTCCAGGAAGGATTTGTAGGAGCACACTGAGTTTTATAGGAGTCAAGACTCCAAAGTCCAGCCACATTATTGGCCACATTCTGTTTGGTTTTTTTCTCTCCTACATAAAGGCAAATTTTAGTCACCATCCTGTCAACAAAGTGATGGAGACTGTGCTGAATTTAACAATTTAATGCAGCTGAATTTAACAATTTCATTAGGAACATGCTACATGTGATCTCACATGAGCATCCTGGGTTCACAATCCCATACAAAAACAGAAGAGAGGCCAACTCTCCTACTGGGATTTGATCATGAAAATTGTGTCCACAAAGATCTCCAGATCACTTTTCCACTGTTACTCTTCAAGCTATCCTTGATGAGAATATTACACCAAAAAGGGGCCCTGATGTTTCTGGGAAGGCAGACAGTGATGCAAACCCCTTGGAGCCCTCTGCCAGCTCTTCAGCTCTGCTGTGCCCTCCCAAGCCACCCAGGGAGCAGGGGCTGGGGGCCAGGCATCACTTACCATCACCTTGTGCCTTCCAATGAGGTTTGGGGACTCACAGAGGAGCTGCACGTCTGACACTGTCACAGCACAGGGCTTCTCACCCACCAGAACCGTGTAGTTCAGCTTGGCATTGCCTCCTGCCACCGGTGGGATCAGATTCCTGCCCTGCACAGAAAGGAACATCACACCCCAAAATAACCAAATAAACAGCAGGGAAGAGTTTTCTTTTCCCTCTCTGGTTCATTCCTGGGATACAAGGGTTGGACTGCATTTGATAGGTGTGGATGGCTGATTCCTGACACTGCTCCAGGCCAGGCTTGGAGCAACCTGGACTAGTTGAAAATGTCCCTGCCCATGGCAGGGGGTTGGAATGAGATGGTCTCTAAGGTCCCTTCCAACCCAAATATGATTATATTATGACATTTGTAGTTCACCATTTGCTCCCACAGAGAGGAAAAGCCAATTTAGAAACTCATGCAGAGAACAGCATGAGTGGTTACAGACTCAAAGCAGTCACAAAGACCTGACCTGCTCCTCCCTCTCTGCAGCTGAATGAGAAATGTTCCATCCAAAAGGTCCTGCACAATAAAGCCCTCACTAAACATTGTCAGACAAGTAAGTCAGACCCCTTTCCAAACGTGCAAAAAGCATCTGCAGGTAAAATATTTTCTTTTCATGGAAAAATAGTGATACAGAAATGCTGCATCATCAAACTCCTTCTCTGTATTGTGAAATTTACTGAAATGGCAAAGGACAGGTTTAGGTTTAAACAAGGGTGAGAGGAAGGTCTTGAGTGTACAAGAAAGGAAACAGAGTTGGGTATTTCACTGTCAGCCACATTGCAAGGGTAGAAGATGTTCTCTGGTGAACAGCAGTGGGTACAAATTTAGGTTTTTAATTTATAATTTCTAGTTATGGGTGTGCTTGGTGTTTGCTGATGATGACTCTGCTATGGTTCCATAAGGGGCAAGGAATGGAGGAAATTTCTGGAAATTTCACAATCAGGATGATTTATAGGGGTGCTGGCAGGCACAGAGAGGCAGAATTTGTTTGTCCTTCCTCATCCAGCCCTTGGTGCCCATCTCACCTTCAGGATGATGGGACTTCCAGGCTTCAGCTCCAGGATCCCTGAGGGATTGAAAACCTCGAAGATGGGGTTGGGGTAGTAGGTGAAGTTGGTTTTGTTGAGGATCAGCAGGGACTGCACATTGTCGAGGATGAAACCAAACTCCTCCGGGCGCTCAGCGAGCTCAGACTGGTGATTGGGGTCCACAGCCAGTGCTGGGGCCTGGCAGGTCATCTCTGTGCTGTTCTGCACCTCACAGTTCTGGAAAAAAACCCAAATTAGTGGTTATGGGAAATATAGAGCCTGGCAGGTCATCTCTGTGCTGTTCTGAACCTCACAGTTCTGGGGAAAAACCAAAATAAGGTGTGTTTATGGGAAATAGGGACCCTGGCAGGTCATCTCTGTGCTGTTCTGCACCTCACAGTTCTGGGGAAAAAAACCCAAAATAAAGAGTATTTATGGGAAATAGGGACCCTGGCAGGTCATCTCTGTGCTGTTCTGAACCTCACAGTTCTGGGGAAACAAACCCAAAATAAGGAGTGTTTAGGATACTGGCAGGTCATCTCTGTGCTATTCTGCACCTCACAGTTCTGGGGAAAAAAAACAAAATAAGGTGTGTTTATTGGAAATAGGGACCCTGGCAGGTCATCTCTGTGCTGTTCTGCACCTCACAGTTCTGGGAATAGAGACCCAACACAAGGAATATTTATGAAAAATGCTCCCATCCCTCCTTTGGCTCTCAGGGAGAGGGAGGAGCAGACCCCCGTGGTTATCCTGGTGCTCCACCGCTTCCAGACATCCCCATCACACAATCAAGGCTGGGCAGGGATTAGGAAAGCCTTGCAGAGGCAGGCTGGAGCAGTTTGCACTTCAACAAAGCCTCCTGTGCCTCTTGAGAGAGCTCAGCCTCTGCTGTCAGCATCAGCATCTTTCCCTGACTTTGTTTCCTTCTGGAAATAGAAGTTTCTTCCCTTACTGTTTGCACAGCACAGATTAGTCAAAACCTCGCTACCACCTTGGTCTCACACTCTGGTTGTTTTTCCAAAAGTGTTTGTGCAGTGCATGCTCAGTTGTGCTCCAGTTTGGATTCCAGGTCACCTGAAATGAATCCCAGCAAGCTGGAGAAGCAAAGACAAAGGTGAAGGTCTCAGAAAACCCTGAAATTTGTTTCCACCCTTGCCAAAAACCCTTCCTTTTTGTGTATGTTCTTCAGGGATGAGATAATATTTCTGGAAACAAATCATGCCCTCTTCTTTGGGCTGCAACAGGAGATTTCAGCCCCTGTCCCCACTGTGGCATGTCCCCAGCCCAGCTCTGCAGCTGTACTCACATTGACATGCTCCTTTCCACCGTGCTTTGCCCGGATCTGAGGGTTTTGGATGAGGTCCAGGTGAGTTCCCCACACAGCAATGGGAGTGTTGCCGCTGGAGAATAAGAAATTGAATTAAAAAATGAGCCCAGATGAGAGACGTCAGGACTCATCACACCAGGGATGGGTGAGCTGTGCTCCCAAATGTTGGTTGCAAGGTGTCTGACCACATCTCCTGGTCCCATAGAGAGGGAAGGAAGAACAAAACAAATAATTTTTCTTTCATTCATAAGGGGAGAAATAAGTACAGACAAATGACTGCTAAACCTGCCATGTCAGGCAGCCTCTGGATGGTTCTCATTGACAGGATTCAGCAAGTTTTGGGGATGAGGAGAACATGGAGATTTATCACAGGGTCTTTAAAATTGTCCATGGGCTGTATCTCCTATATCACCTCAATCAATCACAGAATAATAAAATATCCTGAACTGGAACTCACAGGGATCACCCAGTCCAGCTCTTGGCTCTGCAGAGAGACCCCAACAATCCCACCCTGTGCATCCTATATACCTCAATCAGTCACAGAATAATAAAATATCCTGAATTGGAACTCACAGGGATCACCCAGTCCAGCTCCTGGCTCTGCAGAGAGACCAACAATCCCACCCTGTGCATCCTATATCACCTCAATCAATCACAAAATAATAAAATATCCTGAACTGGAACTCACAGGGATCACCAGTCCAGCTCCTGGCTCTGCAGAGAGACCCAACAATCCCACCCTGGCAGTGCTGTCCAAACACCCCTGGAGCTCTGGCAGCCTTGGGGCTGTGCCCATTCCCTGGGGAGCTGTTCCAGCCCACAAAGCCCTCACAGACACAGAAACAGCTTTGAGGATTTTGGGTTGAGCTCCATAGCCCCATATCTAACCTGCTATCAAACCCAGTCCTGTAGAAATTCGAATAAATTGAGCCAAAATCTCCAGTTTTGGTGTGCATCAGGCACTGGCCTGGTTTCCACATGGAAGATCAGGATCCAGCACAAACAGAAATTCCCAATCTCCACTTCCCCTTGCTCAAAGGCAAATTTCCTGACAAAGCCAACTCCCACAAGCCACAGCCCACAGGCATCTGGAGGATTTTCTCACTTTTATGGGGAGATGTAGTGGAGCCCTCCTCACTCCCTGCAGTCACTGTCACTGCAAAACAGCTCTCAGAAACTCCCTTCTCTCCATCCCCTGCTCTCAGAAATACCCTTCTATCCTCCCCCTGCTCTCACAAACTCCCTTCTCTCCTTCCCCTGCCTCTTCCAGCTGCAGCCACCTACTGTGGGACTTGAGGGAATGTAGGGGATGGAGGAGAGAAACTGTAGGACCATTCCCAAGTTTCCCAGGGTTGGCTCTGAGCACCACATTGAGGAGAAGGGTTCACCACAGGCAGCTTTGGCCATCCCAAATTAAAGCAGCTCTGGTCTGTCAGGGTGAGCTCTGCTGTTACAGCAGGGGATGGGCACAGAGGGATCCAGGGCTGAAAGGAGAAAAGTTACCCAAAAAAGCAAAACCTTCACCTGTGAGGCTCACACAGCCAGGACAGGAGGAGGAAATGTCATCAGCAGACATTTCAGACATCACAGCCCCATCTCTGAGGGTTTCCCAGGGTGAGGAGCACTCTGCAGGTTCAGCACCTGCCCCTATAACTCCCTTTGGAAACTCTCCAGGATGCAGTTTATTTCCTGCTGGGAAGGGGAGGCCATGTGGAAATCAATGGGATTGTGAAAAGAAAGTTCAGAATCCCTCTCCTGCCTCCAGGTAAAGCTGCACACACAGGAAAGGTGAAGCACGTGCATTATAAATGAGAAAACACCAGAGAATAAACACCCTGTGAGGAAGAAGGCAACAAACCTCCCCCATTTCTGACCTTTGTTTTCAGTGTTCCTCATTAATCTCCCATTATTAATCAGCTGGGGAGGCAGGAATGAATCCAAACACCCAGAGAAGAGCTGCCAGCTTTGGGTGAGCTCTGCTCCAGTCCCTCCAGTGGCACCCACACTGATGAACCAGTTTGGGTTTACAACCACATCTTTCAGTAGATTCTCCTGGGACACCTCTCTGGAGGCTCCTCGTGGTCTTTTACTCAAGGACTGGACTGGTCCATGCTTAGAGCAACATCTGACCTTGAGTTTGGCAGAATATCTCAAGTTTTTTCTCTCTGAAATCATCAGCTATGACAGGAAATTGCTAACGGGAAATTTTGCAGGGGAAATCCCACATTCTGTTGTTTCCAGAAGATCTGGATGAGTTTTTCTGAATGCACAAGGGACCCTGCTGAAATCACACATCTGCTTGCAAGAGACCTTCCCTTCCCTGCCTTACAGGAAAAAAAAAACAACCTCTCCCTAAAATTCAGTTTCCCTGTAAAGATTCCTGACACAATCCAGGGAGAGCTCATTCAACACCCAGAAGTGTATAAACCAAATTGTTCTTTCTCCACTGTCCTGCATCTGCTGAATTTTTATATCAATAATTAAAAATATTATTTTATTGCTATTATTATATAATTTAACAGTAATATTACTAATATCAATAATCTCTGCTGATTCAAACTAGAAGGGATTTTATAACTTTTCTTGGCTGAAAGTTTTACATGTTCCAAAAAAAAATCCAGTGTGTGAACACACCTACAGGTATTTGTGTCTATACAAGCACAAATCCTTTTATTTAATCAACCAAATCTGTGCACACAGTTTAAAACCCACATGTTAAAAATCCTCTATTTGGGTTGGAATCTGAATTTGCAGGTAATAAACACAGCCACAACACCTGACCAGAGAGAGGGAAAGAAAAAAGGCAAAGCAGCTTTCTGTTTGTTGAAGACTTAAAATCACGCCCAAACTCTCTCTGGCTTGAAAATAAAGTAAATAAAACTGTTTTTTGCCTTGAAAATCACCAGTCCTTGGCATTTGTGCTGTGTCTGGATGCTCAGCCAGGTGGGAGCAGAGCCTGGAGACCTGCTGCTGCTGCCCAGCAAAATAACAGAGGTGCCAAAAGCACTCACAATTAAACTGTTTATTGCCCCAAAAGACCCTGAGTATCATTTTCTGCCTGCAGACTCAGGTAATTGCTGGATGTAACTCACATCAAACCCAGATCAAAAGTATTAATGGAGCCTCATAAAATTTTATTTACTTGCCAGCCCAGCGTGACTTTTCTTTTTTTTTTTTTTTTGGCTATGGAAGTAAATTAGCAGTGATCTTTTCTTTATTGTTTTGAAAAATAGCCTTTGAAAAGGTTTTAAGCCAGGCTTGGTACATTCATTCACTGGTTTAGCAAGGCTGGTTTAGTGGCAATCATCTCTCCCTGGGAACAGCTCAGCCCCACAGTCGCAGCACCTAAAATTATCCCTGACACCCCAAACCTCTGTGGTAATCCTGGATATTCCATCTTCTCTCTCCAGGGTTGTGAACCTTTGGAGTGACTCCAAAATGCTGGAGAAGGAGGGTGAAATTGGGTAGTTCTGGTTAAAATGGGGCATCTCTCAATGCTCAAGTTGATGTTTCCTGATTTCAGATGAAGAAAGCAAACAGGACCCAAGAATTCTCCATCACTGGAAATGCTCAGATCATCCCTGGAAGTGTTCAAAAGCTGGTGGATGTGTCACTTGGGGACACATTTTGGTGGTGAACATATCAGTGCTAGGTTAAGAATTGTAGTCAATTCTCTCAGGGGTCTTTTCCAGCCTTAACAATTCCATGAGTGATGAGACAAGTGCTGTCCCAGTCATCCATCCCAGCAGCTACACACCCCACAAATAACTAAACAATCACCTTGCCCTTATTTCCATTATTCTGGGATTTGGGATGGGAGATCCCATCCATCCAGCCATGGGACACAGAGTCCCTGCACCTCCAGGCTGGGTAAAACTTTGCTAACACACCTGAGGCATCTCCTTGGCTGCTCCTTCACCTCAGTCTGGCAGCTTCAGCACAGAAATCACCTTTTAAGCAGCACTGAACTCACTTTATAAGGGAGTAAAGTGATTTCTCATTTCGCTGATAACCTGGACTCTGGCTGAAAAGAAAAGCCCCGAATGGAAAATCCCAACACTAAAGCTTCAAGCCCAATGTGCAAAGACTCAATCCGGCTAAATCAGCAAATTCCCTCACGGTAATTAAAGGCACTAATTGATTTGTGAAAACATCTTTGGGATGGGAGCTGAACTGGGGGGATTTACTGCTCCTAATCCCCAGGGACTCCAATCAGTCCAGTTTGACAGGGAAGCAGAGAGCAGCCGTGGATGAATGAGGGGACACTAACATTTCTTATTTTGTATCTCTTCAAGGAAAAGTGCATTTTCAGTGCATTTAATGACCAATTTCTCCCTTCCTGAGGCCATTCCTCCAGGCTTCTGATTGTCTGGATATCACTTTGAAACCTTCCACAACCAGGGCAAACGCTGCTCTCAGGCACCTTCATGTGAACCCTATGAATCCACCAAAGCAGCATCAAGGGGGTGAGGAGAAAAAGGGATCCCTAACGAGGAGAAAGGCTCTTGGATAGGGCAGGGAGCAGGGTTCCATCGTGTTTCATCTCAGGACAGAGCCCTGGGGCTTTCAGGCACCGTGGCCAAACAGGCAGTGCTTAGTCCTGAGGCATCAACTCCACGAGGGCTGTGGGAAATGTTGGAATTTCAATTCCATGAGGGCTGTGGGAAATGTTGGAATTTCAATTCCATGAGGACTGTGGGAAATGGTTAAATTTCAATTCCATGAGGGCTGTGGGTAATATTGGAATTTCAATTCCATGAGGGCTGTGGGTAATATTGGAATTTCAATTCCATGAGGACTGTGGGAAATGGTGGAATTTAAATTCCATGAGGGCTGTGGGAAATGGTTAAATTTCAAGTCCATGAGGGCTGTGGGAAATGTTGGAATTTCAAATTCATGAGGGTTGTGGGAAATGTTGGAATTTCAGTTCCATGAAGGCGGTGGGAAATGTAGGAATTGCAGCTTGCAAACTGTGAGAGAATGAAATGGTTCATGGCTTAAATATTGCTGAAATCATGGGAAGGTTTCTGCCCACTGCAGCAAACTGAAAAGAAGCAACTGATCTTCTGTGGCCACCAAATACACCCACAAACAGAATTTGGAGTGTGGAGGGATGTCCCTTGATATCTGATGGATCCAGTCTGTGGCCATCACCTCAACCAACAGACACTGAAATTGCAATGAGCAAGTTTTGTGGAGCCTGTGACTGGTGCAATCTTTCTGCTCTCACTCTTTCCTTTTCTCTCTTGTGCATTTTCTTATGTGATATTTTTAGGTTTTTGTATTTTCATGTTGCTAGAGGTAATAACAACAATAATGGCTGTGTAGATGCTTTCCCCTGCCACCAAATCGTTCTGAAATAAACCTATATACATATTTACAATATATATAGGTATATATATGTGTATATATATATAGAAATATATACATGCACACATATATATCTATATATGCAGGTATATATTGATATCTATATATTTTTTTAAATATACATGTTTTTACATATTTATAACATACATTTACAAACACTGATCATTCAGTGTTGTTTCACTTTAATTCACCCCAGTGGATCTGGGAAGCATCTCTGCACAAATTCTTGGTGGACATAATGCTTGGGAATCAATTTTCTACACCAAGGACCAAAGTTCTCAGATCAGTGCTCCTTTATAAAAATATGGGAATTGAGAGAGGGTTCTCCTCTGAGGGACACTCACCTGAAGATGCTCCACTCAGGCTCGATCCTCAGGATGGTGGGATCCTCTACATATTCATAGTGCAGCTCCTGATGGATCTTGGCCTTGTCCACTCTCACAGACACCTTCACCTTCTCAAAGCCCTCGTAGGAGGCTGTGGTGTTACAGACAATGTGCTTGGTGGATCTCCTGGGAGGAGGAGAAAATAAATGTGAACCAGGTGCTACCAGCAGCAAAACGGTGCCAAAAAGAGCCCAGTTGCAGTAATTTCACAATTATAAGCCGCACCGAGTATAAGCCGCACTTCTGGGTTTCAGCAACTTTTTGTTCTTTGTCCATACATAAGCCGCACCTGATTATAAGCCGCACATTACAACACAGAGTGTGATGAAAGGTATCTATTCTATCACCATCTGTTGAGGGCGGGGCAGTGATCCTGATCTCTGTGGGAGATATTCTGTTAATGGGCATCCATTGAAACCAGCAGGGGCAGTGTTCTTTATCTCATGGGATATCTCCTGTTCATGGCCATGGTTTATAAACCAGCTGGGGCAGTGTTCTTTATCTCATGGGATATCTCCTGTTCATGGCCATGGTTTATAAACCAGCTGGGGCAGTGTTCTTTATCTCATGGGATATCTCCTGTTCATGGCCATGGTTTATAAACCAGCTGGGGCAGTGTTCTTTATCTCATGGGATATCTCCTGTTCATGGCCATGGTTTATAAACCAGCTGGGGCAGTGTTCTTTATCTCATGGGATATCTCCTGTTCATGGCCATGGTTTATAAACCAGCTGGGGCAGTGTTCTTTATCTCATGGGATATCTCCTGTTCATGGCCATGGTTTATAAACCAGCTGGGGCAGTGTTCTTTATCTTTTCACAACCCATCCTTCCTCCAGCCAGTCATTTTCTGCTCATGGCCATTGAGTCCCACTGTGGCACTGATAAAATTACTGCATCCCATTGGGAGTTGCTCCAGCCAGGGGGAAGAGCCCAACATTTCTTACCAAGATAAAAACAGAGGGTTTGGGACACTAAGGGAGCCCCTTTCTCCACTGGACTCCAGAGGAAAACCGGATTTCTCCACATCCCCACTGGAGCTTTAGAGGGAAACTGCACCTTGTACAGGAGCACTGCTCCAACTGAGCCACATCTGTCACTGCAGGAGGATGCAGCCACCATGGAATGGGACTGCTGCCAACACCCTGCCTGACGGGTGTCAGGTTGTACTCTGACTGTGTCAGGGTTTGGGGTTTGTTCTTTGTAGTGCTGTATTTCTATTTTAATTTCCCTAGAAAAGAACTGTTATTCCTATTCCCATATCTTTGCCTGAGAGCCCCTTGATTTCAAAATTATAATAATTTGGAGGGAGGGGTTTACATTCTCCATTTCAAAGAGAAGCTCCTGCCTTTCTCAGCAGACACCTGTCCTCCAAACTAAAACAGCAACTTTTCCTTCTTTGTCCATATATAAACCACACCTGATTATAAGCCTCACTTTGGGTTCGGACCAAAACTTTAGTCAAAATGGTGCGGCTTATAATCATGAAATTACTGTATTTATTCTCATCTACTGTGGCCCAAACCTAAGCACTGAAGAGGTGAAACTCAGTGTGAACCATTTATGTTCCTGTAGCAGTGTCTGGGGAGGTGGCATTGCCTTTTCACTGATTTAAATAAAACCCAAGAGCTCTCATCTCTCAGGACTCAGAGTAAAAATCTGAACCCCAAGGGCAGCCCAGACCAGGCCTCTCTCCAGAATTATTTCTCTGTGATTAAATATTTGATGGATGTTTCCTTCCTGCCTGCAGACATGTGCAGTAGCAGCTCATAAAAGGGGTGTTTGCACCTCAGCTTTGCAGTCTGGGATCATAAAGTTTACTTTGCATTAGGACTGTAAGTCTTGTTTAAGTGCAGTTTGCAGCGTGCCTGGGACCTTTGGAAGTGCTAATACAGTGGGAAGCATTTTATGATTATGTTTAAAAACGATTCTGCGTAAACCTTCTCTTTTTAGCAGGGCTCAAAACCAGCTCCAGGTCTGCATTCCTTTCCAAAAGAGTCAAAAATCCAGGCACCAAACATTCTCAAGCTTCCCAGTCCTGTGATTTGTGATGCAGCCTCATCTTATACCCCTAAAATGGGGCTGGAAGTCACCTTCAATGGCTGCACCCTCTAAATTCCCCCAAAAGACAGAGCTCCATCCCTCCTAAAATCCCCCAGTCTTCAGTGAGCATCTCCAAGCAGCCGTGGCTCCCACTTGGCATTTCAAATCACAGCCTGTGACTTCACCCTGCTGAATTTTGGATGCTGGATCGCTCCACAGCCATGACAGGCTGCTAAAGAGGATCCCCAGAGCCAGCAGAGGGAAGGGCATTGCCCCAGGGCAGTGCTCCCAGGTCTCCTGTGAATGAGCTCTTCCTCTGCCAAGGACATATTTGGGAGAAATGTGCCAACTTCACCTTCGGCCCCCATCACTACTGGCAGCAAAATGTGTTGCCCTGGGTATTTTAGAGCTGTGGGAGCCCCTGGGAATGGGATTCAGACTCATTCTCACAGGGATCAGGGAACATCCAGCAGGTAACACTGACATTAAGCCTCTCTGAAGCGCCATTGAACGGGAGCCAACACGGAGCTGAAATGTTGCAAATCATCCATTTCTTAGCACTACAGGACTATTCTGGGATAAAAGGGAGGTGGTTTAGTACTTCAAACTGATGTTGTCAGATTTTCTTTGTCACCTCTACTAAAGCAGGGACATGAAAATGAATCTTTTAAACGACGCACTCCCAGCGCAAGTAGCAGAGCGCAGGACCGTGGAGAATTGTACTGAAATTTGACAAGAGGCCACGGGAAAAAGCACATCAAATACCAGTCAAAAACAATGAAATAAATCCTATTTTCTCTCCCCAAAACATGGCCAGCAAGGCTGTGCATGGTGCAGAATGCACAAGTCCTGTTGCAGCGCAGACTTGGCCACGAGCACAGGAGGCACCTGAAGGACGAGGTGTCAGGGCTGCAGGAGAAGTTTCCTGGATTTAATTGGCATTTTATCTCTCACACTCAGCAGGAAGGGCTCATCTGTACCTGTAGAAGAGGCAGGGCTGTCTCCCAAAGGTCACAATGACGTTGCTGCCAGCGTTGAGGTTGTTGCCTGTGATTGTCACCTGGGTGCCACCCGACACTGGTCCCCGCTTCGGCTTCAGGTCAGAGAGGGTCAGGGTCTGTGGAGGCAAAGGGAGGTGTTGGAGACACAGCAGAGGAGCAGAGGGACCTTCCCTCTCCTGTTAGTGGTGGGGAGAGGGAGGCACTCCCAAGGATTAACCAGGATTTCTGACGTTGGTCTTCTGGCTGATAAAGGAACCTGAGGTGACACCAGTCCTGTCAGAGACCCTCTGACTGAATGCCACGTTTGGTGGGATGAGTTCAGCACCAACCCCAGCCTGTTCTCACCTCTCCAAAATGAGATCTGCCCTTGTACCCACTCAGAAATAATCCTACAAAGGCAGGTCCATGCCTGGAGCACCTTGGGTCACAATCTCTCATCCCCACTGCTTGTTTGGCACAGCTCAGGGGACTTTCTGCTGTCACACAGCACCAGCTCTGCAGGGTAATTCAGGCAGCGAACTGGTTTGATTGGATCTTAATGGGGAACCTCCACCTCCAAACTGTGGAACTCAGAAAGGATGAAAATCGTTTGGTTATGAAAAGATCACTCAACTTTATTGATTCTCAGAATCACAGAATGGTTTGGGTTGGAAGAGACCTTAAAAATAATCTCATTCCAACCTCCCTGCCATGGCAGAGACACCTTTCACTGCCCCAGGCTGTTCCAAGCCTCATCCAGCCTGGCACTGGACACTTCCAGGGATGAGGGACAGCTTCTTTATCCTCACCACCCTCACAGGGAACAATTCCTTCCCAGTATTCCACCTAACCCTGCCCTCTGGCAGTGGGAAGCCATTCCCCCTTGGATGGAGGCGAGCTGTGGCTCAGCAGAACACCTGAGTTTGTTCCACATAGGATCCCAGAATCACAGAGGTTGGAAAAGACCTCCAAGATCATCCACCCCCACCCTGACAGCCAGAACAGAGCACATCCAGCTGCTCTTTGAACACCTCTAGGGATGGGGCTCCATCCCCTCCTGGTGCAATTCTGGTGTTCAACAATCCTTTCCATGAAGAAATTCCTCCTCATGTCCAACCTGAACCTGCCCTGGTGCAAAATGCCCACATTTGACCCAATGTTTCTCTTATCTGGCTTGGGTGTTGAGGCATCCTTGAGCTGTCCTGCACTGACACACGGTGCTGGTGCTCCTGTCCTCTGAAATGCCACAGCCACAAAAGCAGCACTGCCCACTCGAACACCTTTTCCCTTTTCCTGCTGATCTTCTGAGCCTCTTTTCCCAGCCTAACACAGCACTGTGTTAATATATCAGAGAGGGGCACAATTCCTTTAGAGGCCCCAAATCTCAAAACTCTTTTTCCTACCCTGCTACTCCCCCTTCTTCCCCAAATCAAGATAAAATACTCGTGCTCTGAAGGCACAGATCACCCTGTTACCACAATGCAGAGAGGAGACATCAATATTCAGGGAGAAATTTGGAGTTACAGTTTATTCTTTCATTTGCATTTTAATAGAAAAACTTTCCATTCAGTCCCAAGTGAAAAGCTACTATATGCATTTAAATGAAGATTATTTCTTTCCCCCTCTCTTTAAGAATGATGACACAAGTGCTTGAAGCTCTCAGCTCCTCTGAGCGAGCAGGTACATCACGCAGTCACCTTATTGAGCTTTGGAGACCATTAATCCATGTTTATAAAACCACCTGACACACACCACAGCTCCCACTCACACACACAGAGCCACCTCTGTTCCCTGGCCCCTCTGGTTTAATCATTTTGAAAAACAGCGGCAAGATTTCCATTTTTCCATTTTGCTCCTGTTCTAAATGCAGCTCTTGGAGAAAGGGCAGAACATGAAAATCAGACTTGCAGCTCTGTAGAAGGAGCTATTGTCAGAGCTGGGCACTTCTTGTGTTTAAACATGGCTGGTTTTCACCTGATGGTTTGGAAGCTGGTTTTATGCTTAGAATCATGGAATTTTTGAGGTTAAGATCAACAAGTCCAAGCATTAACCCAGCACTGCCAAAGCCACCACTAAAGCACCTCTCTAAGCACCAGGGACAACGATTCCACCACTTCCATGGGCAGCCTGTGCCAGTGCTTGGCAACAATTTCATCAGGAATTTTTCCTTAAAATCCACCCTGCCCTCCCCTGGCCCACCCTGAGGCCATTCCCTCTGCTCCTGTCTCTGCTCCTGGAGCAGATCCCAAATCCCTCTGGCTGTCCCCTCCTGGCAGGGACTTGTGCAGAGCCACAAGGTTCCCCCTGAGCCTCCTTTTCTCCAGGCTGAGCCCCTTTCCAGCTCCCTCAGCCCGTCCTGAGGCTCCAGACCTTTCCCAGCTCCAATCCCTTCCCTGAGGAGCTCTAAACTGGATCCAGGATTTGAGGTCTCAGCACAGCAGGGTGGGCACTGCCCTGGCCCTGCTGGCCACACTATTCCTGATACAATCCAGGTGCCATTGGCTTCTTGGCCATCAGGGCACACCTGGCCTCATGTTCAGCCACTGTCAACCAAGTCCTTTTCCACTGGGTCATTTCCAGCAATTCCCCAAGCCTGGAGTGTGATTTTCTGGGAATATTTTCTGCCCTTCTTTTTTAATGGGATAAAAACCACAGGAAGAGTATGGAAATGTAAAGGATGCACTTCAGCACTGCTCCTTTATATTTTGGGCACCACCTCAAGCTCTGATGGCAGCTCCCTTGTTGATGGACACCCCACCAGAACAAATTCCTGCTGCTGGGAGGTGACCTCCCACCTGAAGGAAAATGGGTTGGGGATGACCAAAGCCTGCACAGCAGCACTGCATCAGTATCTGATTCAAAAATCATAGAGGAACATTTGAATTAAAGACCCAAAAGACCTCTGTCCCACCCCTGGGTGGGTTCCCTGCCCTCTCCTTGGGGTAGATAAAGCCATAGCCACAGCAGGAATGCTCCTTGGAAAAGCACTGCTGTGTCTGGAGCCAATCTCACAAATGGGTTTGTGCTCATCTTTCAAAGTTGTGATCAGCCTTTAATTATTCACAGTGGCCTTCCTGAATATGGCACAGCACATTCACAGCAGAACTCCAGGCTGTTCAGCATTTCTCCCCTGGTGGAAAATGCAAAGAGGGTTTTGTGGATCAGTGATGGGCTGGAGAGTGACAACAAAGGAAAGAGGACAGGAAATTTTCTGCATTTCCTAGCATTTTACCTACTTTCCTCAGCTCCCCAATCCTTTCTTTTCTCCAGCATCTCCTGCACACAGGTTTTCTACAGAGAAGAACCATCAGAGCTTGGTCTAAACTGCTTGTCAAGACCTTGGTTCCCCTTTCATTCCTCCTGGGAACACAGGAAGAGCAAGATGTGACTCAAACACAGCTTGTGCACCTGGCCTTCATTTCTAGAGGTTCCATGGTAGCAGCAAGAGGGGAAAAGATGAAAGGGATGGATGGGAAATGCTCTCCAAAACAAGGATTTTAGGAGCAGACTCAGAAGAAATGTAGAGTAGCCCACAGCACCTGCACTGAGACACAATATTTTCATCTAAAGCCAGAAGAAAGGTAAACTTCCTTCAGCACCCAAATTGAGAACTGAATATAATATTTTTTCATTTAAAGACTGGGGCAATAATCACAGCAAGAAAATGAATAACTGTGAAAAAATATATTTCATTTAGATCATCATAAATTTCATTTCAGCTTTGTTTCCCTGTTGGCTTATTGTATTTTCTAATGCAGTTTGCAGGTTTTGATCACAAATAAACTTAAAACAAATGAGCAGCTATTTGAATTTAAAAGTTCTAGTTAGGAAGGTGGAGAAGAACCATTCTGGCATCTCTAAACTAAGCCACCTCTTTCTTAAAACACTGAAATTAAATACTCTGTTGAGTCCAAACAATCATCTCTTTGAATTCTTACAAGACGGGGAAAGGTTGAACCAATTGGCCGACTTTGACCAAGTTTTCCTTCAAACCTCTCAAAAAGCAATTTTCCAGAAGATTTGCTATGAGTCAGGGAGTGACATTTATCTCCCAGGTGATGCCCTTCCTTGCTTTTCAAACATCTTCTTCCCCTTCAAGCTGCCACGCACCGCTGCTGGATGCCAAGGCACGTTGAGATTCCTGCAACAGCATCTCTGCCCTCCTGGCAGAAAAACAAAAAAATAACACATCTCCCACTGTGAAAGCACTGGACACGGGACAGGGAATGTGATGGGCAGGCTGGAGAGTGTCTGTATTTGGGTTTTTTCTGTGTCTAGCACGAAGGTAGCGAGGTGTTGAGCAGAGAGGACCCTGGTGGCTCCGCGCTCGTGCCCTGGCAGCCGGGAAGGCGGCGAGCGCGGGGAGAAGCTGTCACAGATGGACACGGATGATCAAAAGCAGACAGTGATTCCAAGAGTGGCAAAGGTGACACGCTGAGGTGTAATGTCCTGGAAAGAGCCCTTCTGGCTGCCTGGTGGGGGCTTTCTCTCAAGGTGTTTCTGTGCCCCCGCCACCGCAACACCTGAGCGACATCGGGAAATGCAGAGAGCAGAGAAATTTCTGCAGCTCGAGGGGGAAATCCAAGACATTTGCATTCATTACAAGTTCCCTTTACCATAAAGAAATGCTCAGGCATGTGAATCATTTCAGAAGAGACCCATTCTCTTGCAAGAGTCGAGAGCTTTTGATGGGAACAAAGGGACCCTCTCATCTCAAACCTGCACAGATCTGAACAGATCAAGGCCAGACAATGCTTGCATGTCCCCAGCAAGGGGCCTTAGAGGAATAATCAGGTCTCTTGGACAAGGAGCATCATCAGAAGGGAGGAAAAAAGCACAGGTTGAGTGTACAACATGTGTTTGCACTTGAACAGAAACTGAAGCTTGCAGGTGTGTCTCATTTCATCATGGAGCATCCAAAACAGTTCCCACCAGCACTGAGCCCCATCCTAGAGCTCACCAGCTGGATTTGTCCTGGTCCCAGTGCTCCTAGTGAGGATGGGATGAATAAATACCTGGGGGAATCCAAGAGGGAGGAGAAAGAAACCAAATGGAGACCACCACACTCATGCTGCTGAAAATTCCAGAGTTGTAATGAATAGTGACAACCCCCAAGTTTCTTCTGGAGGGCACTGGTGGCTCCAAGCAGAGGGTGTTGGTAGCAGGAGAATCACACCCCCAAAAATATAAGATACTAGGGAAATTTTTCCCTTTTTTAGCTCTTTTTTTTTTTCTTTCCTGTACAGCACTTTTAACTATTAATGAGAATTTTCTGTATTAATTTGAACAGCATGGAACTGTAACTGGACTAATAATCTGGACTATTATTAGGTTGTTAAAACTTTAATTAGACCAGCTATTTTTGCTAGGAACAAGATGTTGAAAGGAAATTGAATGAACAATTTGGTGCAGCCAGAACGGCAGAGAAAAGCTCATAGGCTCAATGTGGTGAAGGACAACGGACAGAGGGAGTAAAGAGGACCAAGAACTTTTTTCGGGAACTTACCATGAAGTAGTAGAGCTGGGAAGACCTGGCCATGAACTCTGGCTTGCACTCGGCCACGCAGATTTCCACAAACCCGGCGTGCTGGCTGGGCTTGGCCTCCCCCATCTCACACACGATCCTGAGGGGAAATAACAACCAGGAGCAGAGTTAGAGGGATGGTTTGGTGGTGCTGGCAAGATGGAATGGGAGCAAAGAGCCCACAGTGCTGGGGGAAGGACTGTAGATTAACCCACCCTCTTCTGTCCCATCCAGAATCCAAATTGTGGATTAAGTTATTCTTTAGAAAGTGGTTTCTGGCTGGGACAACTGCTGAGGTGGTGTGAATCCACTTAAATACATAGAAATGTTGGGCTGAGGTCAGGATCTGTCCCTCTCAGCTCCAGCCTGGCATGGTGGAGGCAGCTCTAAGGTTTAATGATCACTCCTGCATTTAGCAAGAGGCTTTTTAGGATTGCTGCCTTCCAAGCTGGAATTAAACACCTTGGGGTGTCTGCTTGGTGAAAACCAGGATAACTTCAGGGCATTTTGCAATCCAAACACAGTAATAACTGGATTGCTAAATGCATGGATTATCCTGAGCTGTATGTAAAGAATGGCCTCTTCCATCCCTCAATTCCCAGGCTGGAATTAATTCCTTGGTGTGGGAAATAGGAAAGGTATAGAACTCTCAGAAAGCTGTGTGAAAGCAAATCTCAGGATGGAGAAATGCAGGAATGCTGAAGATGCAAGGACAAGAAACAATAGGACTGTGAGCTGTGTAGAGACAGGCCTCAGGAAAATATGTTAAACAAGAAAGTAGAAATATGTAAGCTTAATAATGAAGCTTTATCCATTGTTTTAAGCTATTACAAGCAAGCATTGTTCAAAGCAAGATGTATGTGCAGCTTTATTAATTGGCCTAAGCAAACACTTCTCAGTTTTTAATATTCTACCATTGGCTAGAAAGTTGTTAAAAGATTTTGTAACAAAGAGAACTTCATCTGCTGTTGTTAGCAGCTGAAGCTGTTCCATCTCCCTTGCTTGGTTCTGTAAAATGAGACTGATTGTGATGGAATAAAGCTTTGAGACAGCTGCTCCAGCATTCCCATCCTGTTGTTTGTAAAGATAAGTGTCTTGGATGTGACCAAAAGTATCTATTCTGTCACCATCAGTTGTGACCTGATGGGTGGGGCAGTGATCCTGATCTCTGTGGGAGATATTCTGCTAATGGGCATCCATTGAAACCAGCTGGGGCAGTGTTCTTTATCTCATGGGATATCTCCTGTTCATGGCCATGGTTTATAAACCAGCTGGGGCAGTGTTCTTTATCTCCATGGGATATCTCCTGTTCATGGCCATGGTTTATAAACCAGCTGGGGCAGTGTTCTTTATCTTTTCACAACCTATCCTTCCTCCAGCCAGTCATTTTCTGCCCATGGCCATTGAGTCCCACTGTGGGACTGATAAAATTACTGCATCCCATTGGGAGTTGCTCCAGCCAGAGGGAGGACCCCAACATTTCTTACCAAGATAAAAACTGAGAGTTGGGACACCAAGGGGCCCTTTTTCCACTGGATTCCAGAGGAAAACCAGACCCTTCCACATCATCCCTGGAGCTTCAGAGCAAACTGCACCTTGTACAGGAGCACTGCTCCAACTGAGCCACATCTGTCACTGCAGGAGGATGCAGCCACCATGGAATGGGACTGCTGCCAACACCCTGCCTGACGGGTGTCAGATTGTACTCTGACTTTGTCAGAGTTTGGGATAACACTGTATTTCTGTTTTAATTTTCTTAGTAAAGAACTGTTATTCCTAGTTCCCATATCTTTGCCTGAGAGCCCCTTGATTTCAAAATTATAATAATTTGGAAGGAGGGGGTTTACCTTCTCCATTTCTGCTGCCTTTCTTAGCAGACAGCTGTCCTCCAAACTAGAACAATAAGAGAAAGAAAAAATATCCCAGAAAAACCCAACACCTTGGAAGGCCCTGCAGGTAGGAATGTCATTGGGTGTGCTGTGGCTTTGCTGTGCCACACACCCCACTTACTGCTCTGCTGGGATGTACCCTTCCACCAGCGGCTTGCACTCCACGCCGGCCACCTTGACGTGGGACGCGATATCCCGGAATTCCAGCCCCAGGTTCTCCCCACGGATGGTCACTCTGGTGCCTCCCTCACGAGGGCCTGTCACGGGGTTGATCTGGGGAAACAAGCCAAGAGAAAGGAGAGCAATCAAGCCAGGCACCAGAATCCTCTCTGATGAAAGAACTGATGGCTTTTGGGGATCGCTGGGGATGCTTATAATTATAAATGCTGAACAGGTGAGGGAACAAACCAACTTCAGATACTCAGAGTATGCAAAATTCTGCCCCAGACCTCATTTACTCTCTTTTAACTACTTGCAAGACATCCAGAGGTGAGTAGATTTTTTTCTTGGTAGGAGCAGTGATTTGTGGAGCTGCAGCTGAACTCTGCACTTTGTAGATGTGAGCCATGGGAAGGCAGGAGAGGGACACAGTGGAGAGAAATGGGAGAAAGAACAAGACAAGGACACATTAGGTTGAGCCAGTTACTTCAAATCCTAAATTTCCAGCCCAAAGCACATGGAGGTTTTGTTTTTTCTGGAGGTAGGTGATGGTCATGCATCAGAAATTCAGCTGGAAATATCCACCTGGAATAACAGCAGCCAGGAATAGCAGGAACAGGGTGTTGGGTGAGGCGTGGAGGAGATGGATGGGGACTGAGACAGCAGCAGCAGCTGCTCTGTGCCAACATCTCTTCCTGACAGAGCTCCAGTGTCCCTCCTGGGAGAGCTGGGGCCATTGGAAGGGTGAGCAGGGAGCGTGGACAGATCATTTGTGGAGCCTCTGAGCCTCAGCATGAGACAAGCAACCATCCCAACCAACCTGGGGGCTGCTGGAATGGTGTTTGCATCTCAGCCTGGCTCTGCACCCGACCCTCACAGGGTCTTGCTCCATCACCCTTGTCCAGAGCCAGGTGGGAATCAGCATTGGAACTGTCTCCTGAGCATTGGAACAACACCAGCATCACGGGGCTGGCCCTTAATTATCTCCATTCTGCCCTTCCAGTTCCTCACCGTGACCACTTTGCCATGAAGCTGCCCTCTTGAAAGGGGTTCAAACACTTCCCTCATTCCCTGCTGCTCACTCAGGATGCCATGGCTGCCATCTGCCAGTGCTGGCACGGCTCTCCCTGCACTGAGCAAAGGGGAATTCCCTGTCTCAGGTCCATACCCACCTGCCCCTGGCTCTGCCAGGTGGGAATTTGGGGCTGGCAGCGATGCCCTGCAGTAGCAGTTGGGCTGGCAGGGAAAAGCAAGGCACTGGAATGGCACTGACACTTCCCAGCACCCAGCCTGGCACCAGGGCTGGTGCAATTCCCACCCAAAGGGTGATTTGTAGAAGGCCCATCTTTAATAAAAGGAGGGAGAGCCAGGCACCTCTAGGGGATATTTAATTTTAGGATATTAACTTTAGGATATTAATTTTAGGTGTCGTGAACCACCTCCTCAGTGAGTGTGACTTATCTCTGACTCTACAGGGAACCAGGAGGTATTCGTGGTGGTTTTTCAGGAAAGAAAAAAGAGGGAAAGGGAAAGGGAAATGAAAAGGGAAAAGGAAAGGGAAAGGGAAAGCTGTCTAAAACACAAGATTTCCAAAAGTTCTTACAGTGACTCAAAAAGCATCAACAGGAAACTTCCTAGAGCAAAGCCAACACAGCACCACTGAATCCTTCCCTGGGTAATACTTAATTTGTAAAGGCCAGCTTCAAAACCCACTTATTTCCTTAAAACCCACTTATTTCCTTAAATCAGGAGGGCCTGGGATTCTTCCAGGGTTGCAGGAAGATTTTTTTCACCCTTTTTCATGGCTCTGCCATAGATTCAACCAAGAGGAAGATGCTACCAGGTTGTTTTCACAGCAGCAGAGGAGGAGCCTGTTCTATCACAGCTGAAAAATGTGGCATGAGACCTGTCAGTTTTGGAGAGGAAAATCCAGGCAAGGAAAGAAAAGCTGCCAGGAAGCCTCAACTTCCTCTGGAATACCCAGAGCTGCATCCCAATTTCCAGTCTCTGCTCATATCAGCTGCTGCTTGTCACTCCTGAAGGAGTTTTTTGTGGCTCAGCGAGTCTCTAAGTCCTTTAATTTCCCTGAGTGGCTCTGTAAATGTCAGAGCTGGTACAGAAATGGGGAGATCTGTGCTGGAGGGGGTGTGAGTGCCCCTACAAGTGTGAGTACACGTGTTGTTCCTCCTCTTCCCTGCAGAGATCCAGCCCTGGCTCCTCTCCAGGCTCTGGATGCTCCCACCCCACAGCTCCAGACCTACCATTAGCTGCAATATATATCCAGTCACTTGAGATTACTTCCATGCTAATGGCTCAGAAAAAGGCCTTCCAAGAGCTACTTAGGATTGCAGCAGGCAGCTGGAATATTTCATGAGTGAGTGTTGCTATGATCTGTTTGAGCTCAGAGAGTTGTTGGAGGAAATGCCAGCAGAATTTGAAGCATGGCCCCTCTGGAGCTGTAGGGTGGAGAATGAGGGGTTTGCTCTTCAAAAAGAGGCTGGAGATGAAGGATTGGGGTTAAAGCATGGCAGGGAAATGTGGGTGGACCTTCAGAACCTCTGTACGCCCAGGTTCTTGTGTTTTGGATTTCTGCTTTTGTTGATTATCCATCAGCTGCCCCACACCAAATTCTGTCATTGTTTCACAAGGTCTGAGAATCTGAAAATATTTTAAAAATGTTTGCCCCAGCTCCAAGTGATTTTCAAGGCCTCACAGCTGAATTTTCAGGTGCAGCTGTCCTTTCTGGCTACCTGGGTTTGGTTTCACAGCTTCAAGTGGTTCAGGTGGGGTCATAATTACCAATTTCAGACAAATCCAAGTAGAGACCTTGGAAACACCAGAATGGGCTATAAACATCAGAATAAACTGAGCTCCAACAGTTCAGCTGAGAGAGAGCTTTGAAATGAGTGAATCACAGGGAGATGGATCAAAATCCAGGGACAGGAGTTATTTTCAGTAACATCTAGGAAAAACAGATTCAACCCAGCCTTTGCTCTCCCCAAATGTTCAAGCATAGATATTGGTTTAGGGCTCTTCCAAAGCACCCACACTTTGTGAATCTGAATCAAATACAAGTTAAAAAAAATCTTTCTTGCATTCTAGGAAAACAACCCATCTAATCATTCCTATTAAACCACCACTGTGGAGGCTGGATTTTCCTCTTTTGCATTTCCCCATGTTTTCCCTCCTGGCTTTTCCCATTTGTAAATCAGGCCACATTCAAAGGGTGCTCATGTTGAGGGAGGCTGGGTGAGTGAGAGGCAGCTGGAAGGGATGGAGCCCTCATTGCAAGGCTCAGGTCTCCCTGAAAATGTGCCTGGCTTTATGGCAAAGGCATCCTAAGGCAGCAGACAAAAATCCCTTTGGATTTCAGGCCTGACTTGCCTTCTCTCCCTTCTTCTGCTCCTTGTCTTTTTGGTCTTCCTATTCTCTTATTTCCTTTTTGAACTTTTCATCCCACTTTTCCTTTGGTCCAGTCAACAGTCAATAGGGAACTTCTGAAGAAGAACATTATTTTGCATGTCCTTCCCCAACCCTCACTCTCTTTATCTCAATAGGACACTTCCCAGCTTTTCCTACTCCAGGCTTGCTCCTGCCTCTTTCTTGAGCCTTCCAAGAGGCCACCTGGCAGGGCCTTATTTCATTATTTTATAGGATTTTATTTTTATTTGCTCTGTGAATCCTTTTTTCACCTCACAACATCAGCCAGGGGCAGGACAAACAAAAGGGCTTAATCTGCTGGCTTCAGGGGTGGTTTGATTTTTTTCCTGGACGTGGTTTTGTCCATGTCATGTTGCCAGAAAACATAAATTACACCTTCCCTCTGCAGCAAAGCTCCAGCCTCTCTGGGATCACCCAACACCTCCTCCTCAGCCAGGCTGGCCAGGGAGGCTGCTCCAAGAGACATTTGGGCTCCTTTGATTTTTCCCTCACACAGACCATTGGAGAAATCCCAGAGCACCTTGTCTCACCTCTAGCTGTTCCTCTGGAAGGCCAGGGTCTCCTGGGGTTGATGCCACCACATCTGCCAGCCCATTTTGGGCAGGCCAGGTGCTCTGGGGCTGCTCAGGGTGCACCAGCAGTCTGTGTTTGGGGATTATGGTGGGAATTCTGACACCCAAGGGGTGTAGACACATGAAATTGTGTTCCTCCCTTTGAAACCACTGTAGGCTCACACCCTCAGAGCACCTGAAGCTTTTCCTGACCCAGCAGCACTTCCCATCACCAACCCAACCCCAAACCAGCAAAACCAACCACGTAGAGCGAAATCCCCCAGCTTGTGGCACACCCACGACTTACATCCGTGATCTTGGGGTTGGTGCACTTGCCCTTGGTGCTGGAGAGCTCCAGCCACTGGCTGTCCTGGGCTGGGCAGTGCTGCTTGAGCGTGCACTGGTTCTGTCCCTGGCACCAGCCACACTCGAAGTCGGGGTCGGCTTTGAGGCAGAGTCCGCAGCTGTCGCGCATGGCCCCGCACTTGTACAGGTGAACTGCGGGGACAAACACAGCCCTGAGACATCACACAGCTCACACAGAGATGGGACAGCAAGGAAACACAGCCCTGAGACATCACACAGCTCACACAGAGATGGGGCAGCAAGGAAACACAGCCCTGAGACATCACAGCTCACACAGAGATGGGACAGCAAGGAAACACAGCCCTGAGACATCACACAGCTCACACAGAGATGGGACAGCAAGGAAACACAGCACCTGAGAAATCACAGCTCACACAGAGAGGTGGCAGCAAGAGGGGAAAGGGCTCTGGGCTGCTCATGCCACAGGTAGGATGGAAGCTCTGCAGGGGGGTGAGAAATGGGGGAAAAGCAGGGAAATCCATCTTGAAATAAAGTTTGTTAATTCTTCATCATAGGTGATTTTGGATGGGGAGGGACTGCAAGCAGGAGGTTGGAGGAAATGGTGCTTGGGCAGTGATTTGACCTCAGTCCAATCCTTTTTCACAGACTGAATGTCATAAAGTGTCACCAACAACCACCTCAGACTCAGCACTTCATCCTAAAAGAATTTTCTAGACCTGGTGTGTTGATCATGTATTGAAGGTGCATACATTGTATATGCATTGGCCAAGTAATTCAAACTAAACCAAGACACCTGGCCAACCCAGTGTGAAACTGCCCAGAATTTCGTGTTAAGATGATGCCACTCAGGTTTCCCACTTGACAGAAATCCCAAAAGACAATGGTAAATACACAATGGTTAATTAGGAGGCAGATTCCAGGGATTCACAACCAGCCTTTACCACTTCTTCTGCTCCAGAAATTCAGTCTGCTTCCCACTCTGCAGCAGAGTTGATTCCACTCTAATAGAGACAGCAGTGATTAATGCTTAGCTCCATTTTGGGCTGTTAAGTGATTAGAAGCACTGTGAGATTTTCTAATAAAGCCTAAAGATATTGAAGTCCTCCTACAAAATGAGATCACATTATTTATCCTTATTTTACAGATGTAGAAACTGGGGCCTGGCTTGCACAGGAAACTGAGAGCAGAATTCTCCTCCTAGAAGATGAAGGTGACTGAATCAAGGATCTCAGATTTTTCTTTTTTTCCTTTATTTGTGGGCATGTTGGGAGATTTGTCCCTCCATGCTTCTGTTTTGCTGTATCCATAGGTGACTAAAGTGGTGACTAAAAGGGACTTTTTATCTTGATACAAGTCCCAGAGCCCAAAGGCTTTCGAAATATTTGTGCTGAAAAGCTCTAAAAGTCAGCAAGTATTGGCCAATGCAAGGAAAACTCAGAAACTCTTTATTTCTCCAGGCTGGAAGCAAGAAAAGTACCCAAAAATACCCCAAAAATCTGCAAAACATCTGTCAAGCACAGTGTTTCCCAGACTTTGTGGGATACACCTCCTTCCTCAGTTTTCTGTTGGATTTCCTCAAATTTGTTGAGTTGTTCTGCTTGAGATGCTGCCACTGGGTATCTCTGTAGGAAATTCAGTAGGTTTGGGCCAGTTTAGCATTTCAGCCTCCCAGCCCAGCCCGTGGTGATGCTGGATGTGAAAGCAGTGGCATCTTGGTCACCTCTGTGTGCTCATGAGAGTGTGGCATTGCTTCCACGTGGTGTCTCTATGGGCACGTGCCTAAACTCTCCTCCTGACCAAAACCACGATGGCAATATCCAAATTATTTATCTGGGATAGCCACCAGCCAGTGCTGCTTCCCAGATTTTTTCCTAGTCATTATTTACAACATTTTGGCTTGGAATAACCCAATATGGGCTTGTGCTAGAGATGATTCTTGAGTTCATTCCATGGTCTGTTCCATGTTACTGGCACAAACAGCCCTAAAATATGATCATCATGATTATGAGATTTATTTTACTCCCACACCACCTAGGATAGCTCAATGCAACCCCAGAAAAGGATTTACATTTTTGGTGTGGACCATGTTGTGTCAGGGGTGATCATTTTATGGTAGCACAAAACTGAGCAGAACTGGGACAAGTGTCCAAATTGTGACCTTCAACCCACTCTGTTAAAGGTTCTCAGAGTCCATGGCACTGTTTGAGCCCATGGAATGTCCTGGAAAAAGCTTGGAGAACAGGAGACAGCTTCAGAGTAGGGGCAGGGTGGGAGTTCCAACACAGGCAGTGCCAGGGCTGGGCAGGGATCTCCAGCTGTGTTTGCTGAGTGGATTTACCCCTCAAAAGCCACAGTTTTGGGGTTTTGGTATGGGAACTCTGCCATTCAGAGGGGGAGAAGGGCAGGTGGGGCTGTGCCATGGGGACAAGGGCTCCCTTCTGTGTTGCTCTCCAGGTTCAGGGTGGTGTTGGTGGGAAGCTCACCCAGCTCCCCTCAGCACAAGGGTGGGAGTGGAACAGGGTGACAGCACTGTGGGAGTACCTGGTGGGGACAGATGGAACGGGAAAAGGTGTGGGAAGTGTCCACAGCAAGGTAAAGAGAGGGAGGGAGAGATTTCTGAGAGGTGATGATGTGAGAAGAAGAGAATTTGCAGGTGTGAGCTGCAAACGAAGGGCTGCCAAGGGGAGGGGTTGCCTGGGGGGAAAGTTCCAGGCTGGAAAGACAAGAGGGAAGAAGTGAAGGGACCATCCATCTCCAGGAACACTCAGCCTGCCTCAGGTCATGGCTGGGTGTGCAGCCCCTCTGTGAGGGGCACATCCAACCTGTGCCATCACTGGTGGTTAAACACAGGTGGCTTTCAGATCCTTTCTATCATTATCATTTTATTTTGCTCAGAATTCTCCTGCTGGTGAGCTGCAGCCTTTCTGCTCCCCCTGCTCATTACTAAATTGCCTCTGAGCACAGAGCCTGCTCTCCTGGTATGTTAACTTGAAGAGCATCACTGCAGTAGAAATAAAGAGGGGGAGAAAAAGCTGGAGAAGGAGGAGCACGAAAAGCAGACGCGAGGATGTGGGGAGAAACGGGAGGCAGAGAGGGAGAGCAACACGAGTGGGAGGGAGAGTCGCATTTCTCAGGTGGAATGAGAGCATTGGAGGGCTGGGGGGAGGCACACAAAGCTCTCAAAAATGGGTAATTTGCAGAGTGCAGAGAACAAGTGTGTAGCAGGCAGCACGGGGAGACGGTGGCGGCTTTGTTAAGTGTAGGGAGCGTTGCTAAGGTTACTGCTTCCAAGGACAAGTTGAAATAACTCTTTACCTTTGTTCTGTGCTGGGTTGTCAATGTTGAAATTCCCGTTCCACACGACTGTCAGCTCCACTGGCAGGCTGTTAATCTCCATCCCCTCGTACGAGTACTAGGAATGGGAGAGGAAAAACAAAACAAGCGAAAAATGAAAATGCTCCAAACCCAGACTTAGGGAGTGCCTGGAGGTGGGGAGGGGATGGGACGAGGCAAGAGGTGGTGCTGAACATGGAGAACAAGAGAAATGGAGCTGTCACTCCCCTCCCTAAGCTGTGGATCTCCAACCATGCCCCTCTCAAAAACCCAGTCCCCATTAGATGAACACTCAGAATCCCAGAATGGGGGTGGAAAGGACCTTGAAGATCATCCAGTCCCATCCCTGCCATGGCAGGGACACCTTCCACTGTCCCAGGCTACTCCAAGCCCTGTCCAGCCTGGCCTTGGACACTTCCAAGGATCCAGGGGCAGCCACAGCTGCTCTGGGCAACCAGAGCCTCACAGCCAAAAATTCCTTCCTAATATCTGATCTGAACCTTTCTTCAACTTAAAGCCACTCCCTCTTGTCCTATCACTGAGAAAAATTTCCCATGATGGAAGTGTGTTTGCATGGGATGGGCCTTAACTTGAAAATTCATTTTTTTGGGCGTTGAGCACAGCTTTGAAAAGGTTTTTTGCAAGTTGGGTGCAACTTTAGGGTGTAAATTACACATCCTGGGTCTTCCATCCAGCTGTGCCCCTGCTGTGCATTCCATGGGTGCTGAGTGTGTAGGTGAGGTTATTTACACTAGGGATGTCTTGAAGAACTCTTAGAAACTGAGTGAGGTCTCAAAAATCAGGGAAACCCCTCGAAAAAGGGGGAAATGGAGGCACTGTGTAATTATAGACCTGTCAGCCTAACTTGGCTTCTCAGAAAGAAAGTACATCAAATTATTAAACAATCAATTTATAAGCACCTGCGAGATGATAAGGTGATAAAAATCAGCCAGCGCAGATTTGTCAAGAACAAATTGTGTCAACCCAATCTAATTTCCTTTTTGACAGGCTTAATGACTTTGTGGATAAAGGGAAGGCAGCAGATGTGATTCATCCTGATTTTGGGAGAGTGTTTGCTACTATCCTACAGCAGATCCCCATAAACAAACCAGGGAAATGTGACCTAAGAAAGGCCACCATAAGGTTTATGCAAAAACTATTAAACAAAAAAAAAAAAAAAAAAAAAAAAAAAATCAGATAATTCCAAGCTGGGAGGATGTTTCAAAAGGGATATTGGGATATTGTCCTGAGTCTGGCATTGCTCAGTATTTTCACTACTGACTTGGATGATTTCATGACCCTGTTCTGAAGGGGGTGCAAGAAACTCCAACAGCAGAGTTAAGAATTCAAAACAAACTTGACAAATCGTAGAACTGGGCCAAAATCAACCAAATAAAATTCAATGCTGGCAAATGGGGGCTGTTTTTCAGTAGGAGGAATTGATGCAAACAACTCTGAAATTCAAGTGGCTGGGCAGTGCTGCAGGAGAGGATCTGGGGACTGCTGGAGATCATGAACAGACTGTAAATCAGCAATGCCATATTGCTGCCAAAACCCAAACAGTTCTCATTTGGGGATGGAGCAGATAGAGTTTGTTACATGTGTAAACCCCAGGAGGCAATCACTTTTCCCTACCCAGAACCAGAAAGGCTTCAGCTGGAGCAAGGAATATCCAGTTTCCAGCAAATACATCTTTAAAAAGCTGCAAAAAATCTTCTGAGAGAGTTGGACAGATTTAAACAAATGCTTGTCAGGGTCAGTCAAGGTACACAGAGGTGACCCCAACGAAGGAAATGGAAGCTGCTCTCTGGAGCCCTCCCCACCTGGTGCTGAGTGCTTTTTTTCACCTAGATTTTGATTTATCCCAAGCCAGTTCACCCAGGGTTCACCCTGGTACCCATCAGCTCCCACTGCCCCCTCCATCAGCAGCTTCCACCCAACACTTCACCCAAAGCCAAAAATCCTCCTGGTGGGAGAGGAGATGCTTGATTAAAGGACAGAAGGGAACAAGAAAGAAGGGGAGAAACATTTTGTGTTTCTGCTACTACTGACCTCAGTACACATAAGGATTTCCCCTCCCAAGAACAGGGATCTCCAGTGTGACAAAGTTCCACTTTGCAAGGAAAGTATTTTCCCCACTGCAAAGTTGCAGTAATTTCACGATTATAAGCTGCACCTGATTATAAGTCGCAGGTTACAATACAGGATGTGATCAAAGGTGTCTGTTCTGTCACCACTGTTGAGGGTGGGGCAGTGATCCTGATCTCTCCTGTTCATGGCCATGGTTTATAAACCAGCTGGGGCAGTGTTCTTTATCTCATGGGATATCTCCTGTTCATGGCCATGGTTTATAAACCAGCTGGGGCAGTGTTCTTTATCTCATGGGATATCTCCTGTTCATGGCCATGGTTTATAAACCAGCTGGGGCAGTGTTCTTTATCTCATGGGATATCTCCTGTTCATGGCCATGGTTTATAAACCAGCTGGGGCAGTGTTCTTTATCTTTTCACAACCCATCCTTCCCCCAGCCAGTCATTTTCTGCTCATGGCCATTGAGTCCCACTGTGGGACTGATAAAATTACTGCATCCCATTGGGAGTTGCTCCAGCCAGGGGGAAGAGCCCAACATTTCTTACCAAGATAAAAACAGAGGTTTTGGGACACTAAGGGAGCCCTTTCTCCACTGGACTCCAGAGGAAAACCGGATTTCTCCACATCCCCACTGGAGCTTCAGAGCAAACTGCACCTTGTACAGGAGCACTGCTCCAACTGAGCCACATCTGTCACTGCAGGAGGATGCAGCCACCATGGAATGGGACTGCTGCCAACACCCTGCCTGACGGGTGTCAGGCTGTACTCTGACTGTGTCAGGGTTTGGGGTTTGTTAATTGTCATTCCTAATTCCCATATTTTTTGCCTGAAATCCCCTTGATTTCAAAATTATAATAATTTGGAGTGAGGGGGTTTCCATTCTCCATTTCAAAGAGAAGTTCCTGCCTTTCTCAGCAGACACCTGTCCTCCAAACTAAAACAGCAACTTTTTGTTCTTTGTTCATATTATAAGCCACTTTGGGTTCGGACCAAAATTTTAGTCAAAATGGTGCGGCTTATAATCGTGAAATTACTGCAAGCTGGTTTGGCTGGGCCAAAAAAAAAGTCGCTAAAGAGTCTCCCAGCTCTTAAAATCTCATTGTGGCTATCCACAGAGATGCCAAAGCTCTGAGCTTCACAGGTAGGTTTTCCTGTATCCATTAATTGCTGTATAATTACAGAGTAAATGGTGACTGGTGATTTCTGTCCATTACAGCAGAGTGGGAGCTGCTTGCACAGTAATTCCTCTTTGCACAGACTAAACACAATTAGCCATTAATCTGCAAAATGCTGTGATTATGATCCAGTTGTAGGGAATTTATGGCTATTTGTGGTTTCCATGGAGGTAAAGAGCAGCCCAGGTGAGCCAGGTCCTTTGCAGTAGACCCAGTCTCATTCAGGATTTGTATTTTTGTTGCACTTTTGGGTGTCACTGCCAGCAAGATTCAAGATGATGCAGAGCTGTCTGGAGTCACACTACTGGCTATTCCCAGCTCTGAAGAGGATGGGGAGACAGCAGTGGGAAGGAGAGGGCCTGAAGAGTGGGGAATAATTAAACTTCTGCTTTGCACAGCACTTTGAAAATGCTGATTGGGAATGGGAAATGGGATATAGACAGAATAACTGGTCATCCTAAAGTCAGAAGATGGGTCTTATAAAGGGCCTCACCAGAGCCTCATGTGTTTTAGGATTTAGCTGGAAGCAGAGCCTAGGCAGGGACAGGCAGCTGGAATCTCATGGATCTTTCCTATGGCAGATCCCAGAGCCAGCAGCAGGAGCTCAGCTGGGATTGTGGATCTTATCTGTCTGCAGCACCAGGGGCAAACACAGATTAGACTTTCTCACCCAGCAGGCTCGCTCCAGACCTGGGAAGGGATGTGAGGGGATGAATCCCATGGAAGAGCTCTGGGGATGGAGCCAGCTGGGATGGGGATGCTCACCCTGCCTGTCCCTGACCCCACCTGGGCAGCAAAACTGAGCAAATTGCAAAGGAGCAGTGAGGAGATGCTCCATCCTCCTCAGACCACAGGAGCTGCTCACTCATTGTGACCCCTCTTCAAAGCCCACTGAACTCCACAGGAGTCTTTGAAAATTACTCCCTCGGCCGTGACAATAAGATGGAAATGTGTTTCAGGGGAGAAAAAAGGGCTGGAGCATCGATCTACAGGAGAGCAGAGCTGAGAAGTGTTCACACCGTCAGGGCTTGTCTCTCCACCTTTCCTTTGCCTCCAACAGGCAAAACATCCCAGAAGATGCAAACATGACCCCTAAGTCTGACCAGTCTGGATTCTAATCACTACAGTCTCATCAAAGCAGAAAATTATGGGCAATTTGGGGACCCAAGTGAGAAGGAAAGGCTGTGCTGCTCAGGAGATGCCAAAAAGCTGCTGGAAGGAGCTGTTGTAATTCACAGGAGCTGTGTTTGGAACTCACAAGTATCCTGTCTTTTTTCTGCCTTTTGAACTCTCCTGCAGTTTGTTCAAATCCATATCCATGCCTGACCACTTGCAGCATCCTGCCCTTTGGTAATTTGGCTTGAGCACACTTAGGATGATAAATCCAGAGTGGTTTCATGGTATTTCCCCTTTGTACCTCAAGCATGTCCAATAATGGGGAAACTTTTGTAGAATTTTAGCAGGATTTTAGTGTTGGTCTGTTTTCTCTGACACCACTTTTGTGATTAGAGCTCAAATCCAGGGATTGATTCCTGTACCTGGTTCTGCCATCAAGCCCTTGCACCATCCTGTGGAAATCACTTAATCTTTCTTTGCATCAATTTTCCGGCCATAAAAAGGCAGAAAACTTCTTGCTCATTGTCATTCTGTTTCCTTGGATCCTTTGCTTCCCAGAGCTGGGACTGAATTTTTATAACTGAGCATCACCCAGGCCAACAGAGTGCATGTGATTACTGGGGTTTCTCTTTCATTTAAATAGATAAATAAATTTAAATAGATAAATAATAATTAGAGAAGTGGATGCACAAGGGTGACATTCCCAGTGGGAGGTTTGGAACTAGATGATCCCTTCCAATCCAAACCATTCCCTGATCCTATAACTCACAGCCCTGTGCTTGTCTTTTTGGCCACCCACAACTGTGTTTTCCCCTGATTTCTGTGAATAGCTCCTCTCTTCTCTCTCTGAAATTTTTTCCTCAGCTCTGTTTTTTATTGGATTTTTTTTTTATCACTCCCTTCACTGTGAGCCACACCACGGAGTCAAATGCCACTGAGATCTCTTGCTAAAGTGCAATGATGTGACAAATAGAACAGACTTGCTCTCCTGTCCCTAAGCCACACAGCACTTCCAGCTGCACCCCCCCAGCTCTCACAGCACACAGAGCTGTGAAGGATTCCAGACAAAACCATCAGCAGGGATTTTGCTGGTGGGAAGCAGGCTGTGCCAAGGCCAGGAACCCAGCAAGGATGTGGGATCAGGCAGTGGAGCAGGTAATGGCACTGATCATGGCATGCTCAGCCCTCCCCATCTCCCTCTTCCTCACGCCCAAGGTTGGGAATTTTGGGCTGATTGCAGGTGCTGGGGCTCCCATTGCTTCCCACTGGGAAGAATGCACTCTGCCCCATACATCCAGCAATTTCTGCCCTTCCTGCTGACATTTTTACTCATTTATTTGTACGTCTCCTTAGCTCCCCTGCTTTCCATCCCCTCCCCTGGTGCCCAGGCTGCTGGCAGAGCTATCAGTGCAATAAGGAATGGCAGGAAGGGTCCCTGTGAGTGATAATTGCGTGCCTTGGGTGGTGTGAGAGGACAAAGCCCAGAGCTGAGCGTCTCAAACCACTTGACAAGAACAATAATTGTCCCGAATGGTGCTGCCTGCGGTGACTTATTGCTGTTATCAAATGAAATATCTCTGGGGAGGACAGAGAGAGAAGCAAATCTGGCTCCTGACTGGGCTGAGCACCCAGGGACCATCAGTGCTGGATGTGGCATTATTGACAGACAGACTGGCCACACCCGGGTGTCCTTAGAGCATCTTAAAGAAGTTGGAGCCACTCAGAAAAGGTGCTTAAGCTGGCTCTGATCCCTGGTGTAAATCCTCAGGGATCAGGAAATGCAGAGCCAAAGTTAAGGCTCTTTTCCTGATTCTATCCTGTGTGAAAGTAGGAAAACCCCTGAGTTTTGCAAGTTTTTTTCTGTGAGAGGCAAATTTGAGCTCCTGGGTGCCTGGTGAGGGATGGGAGGGGGCAGATCCTGAGGCTCCTGCTGGAAAGCAAGGCAGGGCTGATTGCTTAGCCTAGCATGCAGCACCAACAGAAGGATCTGCTGGCAGGACAGCATCCCTCCAGGGACACACCACAGCATCCTCCCACCCTCCCTGGACCTTCTCCAAGCCTGCAATGCAGGTGCTACATTCAGTGCCTCCTCCAGCAACTCTGCTGAGGAAAAAAAAGCTCTGTCAGAGGGGGTTGGTTTGATTTGCAAACAGGCTCAGACAGCTCTTTCCAAAGCCAGGTGACCCCCGGAGCAGAGGCTCATTGTATTGCAGTGGCTCCTGCCTGAATGCTAATTCTGGCAGGGAAGGAAATAATCATGATGGAGACAGATCTCCAGCACTCCTTCCCTATTGTCTGAGTCCTCTGCCACCTGCTCAAACAGCCAGGGCTTCTCTGCTGCCTTTCTGTAGCTTCCTGAATGTTGCTTTCTTTTGTCTGGCTCTCCCTTCCACATCTCTTTCTCTCAATGTCTGGCAAATTCCAAGCAACAATGAAATAACATTTCTCAGGAAAAAAAAAAGAAAAAGAGAAGAAGAAGAAAGACCTCAAATCAGAGAGTCAAAGCTCCTTCAAAATGAAGGGAGAAAAAGGGGTGGAAAGGAAAGACAAGAGAAGAAAAGGGTAGGAAAGGAAAGACAAGGGAAGCAAAGAGCAGGAAAAAGGAGGAAAGCAAGGAAGAGGAAAAGGGGAGGGAGGGCAAAGGGAGAGAAGAGGCAGAAACAGAACAGAAAAAAGTTGATTTTATTCCCAAATGAGCCTCTCTCCCTGGAGAAGGAAGAGATCCACCTGAGCCACCACCAAACACAGGACAAGCATCCTGCAGACAACACTCAGCAGCGAGGTCATGGAGTGCCTTGGCACGAGCCTGAGGCTCAGCCCTGCCTCCCTCTGCAGCTCTGGCAGAGCCTTGAGTGCTCTGGCTTAGGAAAACAGGAATTAAAGTCAAAATGGTGCTGTCACAGCACTCAGGCATCCTATGAGCCAATCCATCTGGGGACTCATCAACCCCCACTTCTCCTGTCCCAACTTCTTGGAGCATGCAGGTAGTGTGGGAATAATCACCATTACCTGTCAAAACCAGTCTTTTATTGGGTTCTGCAAAGTGGGATGCTGAGGATGGCTGAAGTTACTTTTCTGCTCAGCCCAGCTATGCTCAAAACCATCCTGAGATAATTCATTGGAATGCCTACGTGTGCCAGAGAATTCTGTGTGGCTCTAAGGGGTCATTAAAGGTCTGTCTTGCCTGCTGAGACTCTTTGGACAGATATAATTTCTGCCCACGACCATACAATTCCCCCTTAGCTTCCACCATTTAAAAATAATACTTTAAAGAAAATGTGCATGCCTCCTTAACTTCCCAGTCCATCCATTTTTAACCTGAAACCTGAATGCTCACAGGTCATTAACCAGTAATGAAAATCAGGGAGAGATGGCAGGGAGGGAGACAAAAAAACAAATAAAAGAGCTTTGGTTGGGAAGTTGCTTGTTTGCAACAGATGTAAAATGTGTGAACTGCCTGTAATCTTCAGCCCTGCTTAATGCAGCAGAATGTGTTGTGACAAGCACTGCCCAGCGTGGAGTGCCAGAGCTGCAGTGAAGTGGCTAAAGCCTGTAATTAGCTCTTTGACTAATAAACCATCTCACAGCAGCAGCAATGAAAATGACTCAATGCACATCCTGGAGATGAGAATCTGGTGGAGAAACCTCTGGAGAAGCAGAGACCTCCACTGCATTAGGCACAGCTGCTGGCAGGTGAGTGGGTTTGTCCCCAAAAGTGACACTGCTGTACCTCCACTGCATTAGGCACAGCTGCTGGCAGGTGAGTGGGTATGTCCCCAAAGTGATACTGCTGTACCTCCACTGAATTAGGCACAGCTCCTGGCTAGTGGCAGGTGACTGGGTTTGTCCCCAGAAGTGAGATTGCTGTGGTGACAGCGCTGCCATGACTCACACAGGTTCCTTGTAGGGAGAATCACAGGTCCTGCACTTCAGGTGGGGAGAGGCAGAGGCTCCTCAAAGAGCTTGTGCGGGCTGGAGGAAGGTCTGGCTCAGCCTGAGGCCAGGCTGGATGGGATTTGGAGCAGCCTGGTCCAGTGCAAGGTGTCCCTGCCCATGCAGGGGGTTAGAACTGGGTGATCTTCAAGGTCCCTTTCAGCCCAACCAATTCTGGAATTCTGTGTTCTCACCCTTTTTCTGCCCCATTACATGCTGGCACATGTCAGATTTATAGATGGGGTTTTAGCATCACACTGCCCCAAAATAACCTCCATCCTCATGTTGCTGTGCACGCCTCTCCCACTGGAGCCCCTCTTTGTGGTGCTCTGGGGATTTGAGCAGGTTAAGCTGATCTTATTGCCTGTGGGTCATGGCTGAGCCCAGCCTGAGGATGGGATCCAGGGGCAGAAGCAACAACTGAGCCAGCCCAAGGAGACAAAAGGGAAGCTTCAAGCTACCAGCCAACCTTTTCCTGACTGTGTTTGGAACCACAGAATCATGGAAAAGACCCCCAAGATCACAAACTCCAGCCTTGGACTCAGCACCCCCATGCCCACTGAACTTTTTGTGAAGTGCCATGTCTACATCTCCTCTGAGCACTTCCAGGGATGGCCACTCCACCACTGCCTTCATCCCATTTCAATGTTTAACCACTCTACCAGTGAAGAAATGTTTTGTACTATCCAACCTGAACCTCCTCTGGCACAACTTGAGGCCATTTCCCCTTGCCTGGGAGAAAAGCCAGGCCCAGCCTCACCAAAACCTCCAGGTGATTCTAGAGAGTGATAAAGTCACCCTTAAGCATTCTTTCCTCCAGACTAAATAACTCCAGCACCCTCAAAGAGGTGAGAAGGACTGTGACAGCACCCTAGATCCCTTGGGGACGGGGCTGTGGGCTGTGTGTGCCTCTTGAGCCTTCTTTATTCCAGACTAACCAACTCCAGCACCCTCAATAAGGTAAAAAGGGCTGTGACAGCCTCCCAGATCCCTTGAGGACAATGCTGTGTCCTTCTTGAGCCTTCTTTCCTCCAGACTAACCAAATCCAGCACCCTCAATGAAATAAAAAGGGCTGTGAGAGGACCCCAGCTCTCTTGGGGACAGTGCTGTGGGCTGTGTGTGCCTCTTGGGCCTTCTTTATTCCAGACTAACCAACTCCAGCACCCTCAAAGGGCTGTGACAGCCTCCCAGATCCCTTGAGGACAGTGCTGTGCCCCTCTTAAGCCTTCTTTACTCCAGACCAACTAACTCCAGTGTCCTCAATAGCACCCTAGATCCCTTGGGGACAGTGCTGTGGGCTGTGTGTCCTTCTTGAGCCTTCTTTACTCCAGACTAACCAACTCCAGTGCCCTCAATGAAATAAAAAGGGCTGTGACAGGACCCCAGCTGTGTCCTTCTTGAGCCTTCTTTATTCCACACTAAATAACTCCAGCACCCTCAATGAGGTGAGAAGGGCTGTGACAGCAGCCTAGATCCCTTGGGGACAGTGCTGTGTCCCTCTTGAGCTTTCTTTCCTCTAGACTAAATAACTCCAGCACCCTCAACGAGGTGAGGACTGTGACAGGACCCTAGCTCCCTTGCTGTGTCCCTCTTGAGCCTTCTTTACTCCAGACAACCAACTCCAGCACCCTCAATGAGGTGAGAAGGGCTGTGACAGCACCCTAGATCCCTTGGGGACAGTGGTGTGCCCCTCTTGAGCCTTCTTTATTCTAGACTAACCAACCCCATCACCCTCAATGAAGTAAAAAGGGCTGTGACATGATCCCAGCTCCCTTGGGGACAGTGCTGTGCCCCTCTTGAGCCTTCTTTATTCCAGACTAACCAGCTCCAGCACCCTCCATGAAGTAAAAAGGGCTGTGACAGCCTCCCAGCTCCCCTGGGGACAGTGCTGAGGGCTGTGTCCCTCTGTGCTCACCGAGGTGTTCTGGCACTGCACGCTGGAGCTGTTGAACCGCAGGGCTGGCACCCTCTGCTCGCTGCCCTGGATGCTCAGGATGCACTCGTAGCCCCGCTGGCCAGACTGGGGCTGGGGCAGGTTCTTGGCCTTCAGAGTGATGGGTTTGATCACCTCCACGGGCACCAGGATCTTCTCAGCCTGCAGCAGCTGGGGGCAGTCCTGGGGAGAGAGCAGAATGTTGGAGTCTGAAAAACAGAGGCCTCTGAGCTCCTCAGAGAGATCAACAAGCTCCAGTGAGAGCTCAAAAGCAGTCCTAGATATCCGTGGTGAAAACAAGTCTGAAAAAACAAGTCTGCCTTGAGAGCTCCAAATCATAGTTTTAGATATAATAAAAATATAGTAAGGATATTGCTTACATTTTTCAGATAGAACAGATAGACCATATGTGTAGATTATACATAAACTTTCATACTAAGAAACTAGAATTCTAATAGGTTAAGAAGAAATGCGTCAGTTTTGTGTTTTTAGCTCACTGGGTAATTTGTAAATAAGAATCTGTGTGTTGGAGTGAGATCTCTCTCTTCCTCCACCACCATCATCATCACTACCACCACATGAAGAATAAGAAAAGGAAGGAAAAGAAGAGCAGAAGAAGAAAAGCCCAGGGAGCATCTGCCTCTCGAGACTCTGTGCCAGGCTGCAGCCTCTGCTCAGCACTCTGCAATTTTGGCCTTCTCAGGGCTTTGCACCAGGAGCTGCTTCTACTCCTAATCAGGATTTTACTTGTGTTTGGGACTCTGTGCCAAAAGCTTTTAGCATGGAGTTTAACTCTTAGGACTTTTTACCTTTTGAGACTGATGCACCTTTACAATAAACAACTTTATAGAACTAACTACTAGTCAGCTCTTTCAAAGAAAACAAACAACCTGACAGCAGAAAACTCACCAAGTCAGCACAGGGGTTTCCCAGGCTCAAGAGGAGTCCTGTGGTGCTCCCCAACCTTCTCAGCTCTCCTGGTCACAAAGCCTTTGCAGCTCCCTGGGCTTGGTTTATTACAGAGCTATTTAAGGAGCATTCCTGGGAAGGCTCAGATAAACAGGTGAGGAAGGATTGCTTCCACACACCATCCTTTCCTATTCCCCTGGCTTATTTCTGCCTCCAGGACCCAGAGAAGCCACCTCTAGTGCTTTTAATACCTGCTCTGTTTGTTCAGGTAATGGAAAAGCAATCATGTTCCCTCCACAGACTTAACCCAGTCACAATGCCATGATAAAAGTGAATAAATCAAAAACCTGAGCACAATTCCTCACTGCCCAACAGCCAACACACCACTGCACAAAAGGCACAGCTCCAGCAAGACCTGTTCGAACCCATGGAGTCAGGGTAGTTAAAAAGAGAGTTTATTTTGGCTCAGAAGAGGACAAAATATTCATTACAGAGATCTAGATCCAGCTGCCAAGAAACAAAAAGCGTGGAGACCCCTTGGAAAAGCTTTCCACTGGAAAAGGAGAAATGCCAAGTGGGTGTTGCTAATGTGGTTCCTCTTCATGGATCCCTCACACAGGTGAGCTCTGAGCACCCACAGCTGCCTCACAGGTGGCTGAATTAAAACTTTCATTAATTAGCACAGCTTAATTAGTTAGAGCAGCCATGCTCTGCTTCTTCATAGCACAGCCAGAAAACTTCAAGATGTTCCTTTCATGGATTCTGGGTGATAACAGCTCTTTAGGAAATTACTGCAGCCTTTGCCTGTCCTGCCCAAAGTTAAAGCCAAGTCCAGTTGGTGCCAGCAGAAACAGGGAACTGTAGGTGTGGGCAAGAGGAAAATGACTGATTTGGGGCAGAAGAATAGGGAAAGGGACTGGAGGGGTCAAAAGTGGAGTTTATGGCTTATTGAGAGCCTGGGATCTTGTTAGAGCAGATGGTGGGAGCATCTTACTGAAGCAAACAGCTTAGGGAGATAAAGAAATGGATTAGACATGTAACATCTGTACTTACACCAGCCAGGCACAGAAATATGAGAGCCAACAATCACATGGAGAGTGTGAGCTCATCCCTGGCCAGGGGCAGGGAGAAAATCCAGTAAGCACCCAATGCATCCCTGCAGTGAGGTCAGAACCTTCCCCAGTGCCCAGGAGGATCTGAGGGTCTGTCCTAAGGGGGTGCCAGACTGAGAGATGATTTTTCATCTGCACTTACAGGGTGATGCTCATGGTGGGAGTAACTGAGAGCTCCTGAAGGGCTTCAGCTGGCCTTGGCCAGGCTGGCACCAGAACCAGGACAGCCCCTGGAGCTGGGTGGAGCTGAACCACCCTGGATCCAGTGGTTCTTTGCCCGAGATAATCTGGCACAAAGCCTGACTTGATGGTGCTGCCAATGCTTGCCAGGCCATCCATTGACCTGGCTGGAAGGTGGAAGGGTTGGATGTGGTGCTCATGGGGTACTGCAGTGCACGGATAACTTTGTCATTGTCACCCTCTGCACTCTTGGGGGGTGGAGGGTTGAGGAGCTGCCCCCTGTTCCAGCACTGCCTGTCCTCACTGCTGTTCTGTTCTGGGATGAAACCTCTCCAGGGAACTCCTCATGCTGAAACACGATGGGTAAAGTGTCACCAAAGCATTTTTCTTGATAAAAGAGCAAGGCTTAACCATCTGGAAAGTCTTCCCAAGCTTGGGTTCAATGGTTCTACCATGGCACACCAGCATTAAGGCTCCCTGCAGCTACTCAGCACAAGAAAGTGAGGCACAATCTATAATTCTGGCTGATTTAAGACCAATAAAAACCCCTAAGTGCAGAATAAGGAGGTGATTTATATTAAAGAGTTTTCAGTGCTGATCACACCAGCATGCAAACACCATTTGGGACCTTATGGCTTCAACACCCCTGACCCTTCCCCATCACCTGGGGTCTCTCCCTCAGCTCCCTCCCTTTCTCCTGGCACAAGAAAAGCCCCTGGCAACAGGCTCTGCACGTTTTGTTCTCCCCAGCTGCAGGAGCTGAGACAGAGATGCTCTGGCAGAGGGAATCAGTGGGGCAGGAGGGTGGGGCAGCCCTATCTGCTGCCCAGCAGCCGTTTCCCAGGAGTGGGCATTTCACTTGATGTGTGTCACAGAGAAAAGCCTCTGATGGGGCTGAGGGATGGAGGCTGGAGATAGTCCACTCTGTTACCTGCAGGCCAATCCCAGCTCCTCAGCCTGGTCTTTCTTGTGAGGCTTTATCCCGTCCCCCTCCACCACTGGTGCTGTAACCTTCCCGATAACACTTGTTTCAAGTTCATTAACGAGCCGTGATTGAGGCAGCCCCAAAACAGGGTTCGTTTGCATATAAAAAGCTTCGCAGTGCTGTGAGGAAGTTCATTATAGATAATTGAAGAGGCAAGCGCCATAAAGAGGAAATCCTCCCAATGTGGCTTTATCTGATTGACCTAATGTTCTTTCTAATTGAAACGGGGAGGGGAAAAGGCAATTTCATTGGGTGATGTACTGCATAAAACCTCAGAGCTTGGACCAGGCTCTGGGTTCAGATTCAAGCACAGAACTCATTTTGCAGCCTGTGTCAAGCTTTGGGTGCCTGGCCAGGTTTGTACTTTGGAGGGGAAAACATCAAGCTGACCAGAGCACACCCAAGCAGAAGGCTCTGTAAAAAATAATTATTTTGGGCATTTTACAGTGGAGGCACTTTCTCTTCACCCTTCTCCTTTGCTGTGGACATTGCCTAGGTTGGAAAAATAGTTTTCACAGGATGTAGGGGAAATAAAATAGTAGACTGCCAACAGCTGCACCAAGGACAGGCACAATCCCATCCCTTTTTGCCTTTGATATATAATAAATTAAATCTTTTGCCTGGCTCTAAGGGGAGCTGGTTCCCAATCCAGAGAATCATTGTTGATTCATTTTCTGTGTGTAGCTTCATTCTAGTCCTTGAACGCTTTCAAATGAGTCATTCCATTTAAAATAATATCCTCCACCCTTGCCAATTACTGGTATCAGCAGCGATGCACACCTCACATCACCAAAATTTTGCCAATTACCAAGTCAGAGAGCTTTTGCAGCGAACACGCTGCACGAAATGGGCTGTACTCATTGGGTCGATGGTAGTTTAATTTTCTTTATTTATAACTCCTCATAGAGCGCCTGCAAATGGGTTTTGTTGTTGCTTGCAGAAATAATAAAGTCTCAGAAATATGAGGACCTTTTGTCTCACATGTTCTGGCCTTCATCAGAGCTGAGCCTGGGCCACTCTCCAGTGAGAGCCATCGTGAGGCTGCTGCTAAAGAAAACGAGGAGACCCCTCTGAGGCTGTGTTGTCTTAGCCCTGAACTAATTACAGTAATTTCACGATTACAAGACGCACCTGATTATAAGCCGCACATTACAATACAGAGTGTAATAAAATGTATCTATTCTATCACTATCTGTTGAGGGTGGGGGCAGTGATCCTGATCTCCACGGCAGATATTCTGCTAATGGGCCATCCATTGAAACCAGGCAGGGCATTGTTCTTTACCTTTTCACAACCCATCCTTCCTCCAGCCAGTCATTTTCTGCTCATGGCCATTGAGTCCCACTGTGGCACTGATAAAATTACTGCATCCCATTGGGAGTTGCTCCAGCCAGGGGGAAGAGCCCAACATTTCTTACCAAGATAAAAACAGAGGGTTTGGGACACTAAGGGAGCCCCTTTCTCCACTGGACTCCAGAGGAAAACCGGATTTCTCCACATCCCCACTGGAGCTTTAGAGGGAAACTGCACCTTGTACAGGAGCACTGCTCCAACTGAGCCACATCTGTCACTGCAGGAGGATGCAGCCACCATGGAATGGGACTGCTGCCAACACCCTGCCTGACGGGTGTCAGGCTGTACTCTGACTGTGTCAGGGTTTGGGGTTTGTTCTTTGTAGTGCTGTATTTCTATTTTAATTTCCCTAGTAAAGAACTGTTATTCCTATTCCCATATTTTTGCCTGAAAGCCCCTTGATTTCAAAATTATAATAATTTGGAGGGAGGGGGTTTACATTCTCCATTTCAAAGAGAAGCTCCTGCCTTTCTCAGCAGACATCTGTCCTCCAAACTAAAACAGCAACTTTTCCTTCTTTGTCCACATATAAGCCTCACCTGATTATAAGCCGCACTTTGGGTTTGGACCAAAATTTTAGTCAAAATGGTGCTGCTTATAATCGTGAAATTACTGTAGTTTGCTTTTTTTGTGGTGCTTCATGCATCCACAGTTATGATTTCAGGGAGGTTTCACTGTGCTGTTTCCCAGTATAAGCTGGAGATGACCAAACACCCTGTGTTCCTCTCCTAGGAAAAGGCATGTCGGGATGTTTCACAGCCTTGTGATGCTGCACAGGTTTTCTTCCAACCTTATTTTGCACAGTTTCACTCTCTGTGGCTGCTTTTGGCCAGGATTATGATTCAAAGGGTCATCAAAGTGTTTTCCAGTTTCCAGCAGAGGAGTTTTATCTGCCTTGGATGACAGGGAGCAGGGAACAGATCCATGAAGGTTTAATGCAATGAACCCCCCACTTATCCACAGCTCCCACCTTCTCCTGGGTCACTCCTCTCCACTTGCGCATCTCTTGTCAGCCTGAGCATCCAGGGGATGGAACCTTTCCAGCTTTTCCTTCCCTCACCACCCCTGTGAGCATGGGCTGGATCTCCACTTTCTACAGAAGGAAACCAAAGCTCACCTGATGCTGAGGGCACTGGGGGCACCACTGGCCTGATAAACTCAACCCTTGGCAATGGATTTTCACCCTTCCTTTCCCAAAAAAGTAGGAGTCACCTCCATTCAGGAATAGACCACTCATTCCTTCATTGCTCCTTCATTACTTCATTCCAGCACTAATTCCTTCACTACTCAAAGCATCCAGTTCCTCTTTTCTTCTACCATTAAAATCCATTCCATTATCCTCAATTTACAGGGTTTTTTTAAGACTTTCCTTTCAAGCAACATTTCCTCATCCAGCAATCATCTTTGTGCCTTATCCAAGGCCTCTTGCCTGAAAAAAAAATGACCATACAGTGAATCTAAGTGACCAAGATTGACTCACTCAGGCCCTGTGGGACCTCGTAAGAAATGAAACTCAGAATGTTATTTACTCAGATATTACATAAATAAATACATCCTTTGTTCATCTGCTCTGCCAAGCTGCAATGTTCTGTTTTCTCCGTGCTCCCTCTGGCTTTTTCACCCGCCCACTCTGCTGTAATCAAGTCAAGAGGGTAAGAGTTGAGAGGCAGGGATTGGGTTTTTATAAAGATAGCTAGACCACAGCATCTGGATGCTCTGTAAATTGAACTAGATTAAAAAAAAAAGAAAAAAGAAAAAAAAAATAAACCAAAAAACAAAAACCCCAAAGAAACAAAAACAGACCAAGGAAAGAAAAAGAAAAGGAAGGCAAAGAATGAGAAAAAAGAGAGGGGAAACAAGCAAAAGAGAGGCAAAAACCCCCTAACCTTCCACTGACTTTGGAGAAATCAGATTTCACCTGGATAAAATGCAGGAAAAAAGTAATTTTACAAATGAGAGGCAGCAAGGAGTGCCTGGAATTTGTTTCCTGAAGTTGTCTCTCACACCTCTGCACAGTCACACGGGGTCACCACCCTGCCCTGCTGCACACCCAGGGCTCCAGGGCTGCCTACCTGGCTCCTTTTAAACTCCTGCACAGATCCTGGATGGTCTGGAGAAGGAAGCAGCAAGGAGCTCTCCATCCCCAGTGCAGGAGGAGAAGGGGTGAGTTACAGTCCACGCTGTGTTTACATTATTATACCACTAATTCTTAGCGTCGTAAAAATGATATTTAAAATTTACACAAACAGCGCTGGGGAACGTTATTATGTTATAAAGTGGAATCAGGTCAATGCCTTGTAGGCAGGAATCCAAGCTCCATAAATTTCTGGATATACTTCTCCCAAATTTACATCGGCACCAGCAGCAATCAAACCAGCTCTGAAAAAAAAAGCTCACCCGGTCAAAGAATTTTTTAATGCACCATATATTTTATCTGCACTTCCTAAGTTTACAGTGTTGTTAGTTTGATTGATGGTGTGCTTATTTATTGGCACAGCAAAAGTAATAATACATGAGGAAAATGCTCCGAACTTTAAAGGCAGCTGATGAGGAGAAAGCAACAGGATTTATGGGAAGTGTAAACATCTGCAGAGACAACAAAGGAATAATTGACTCCTTGCATCTCTGTCACTTCTGGTGGCTCCTTTCTAGTTAAGAGTCTTCCATGCACTCAGGAGCAAATTCCAGCTCTCTTCAGGCATTGCAAGGGGTTCTGGTGGTTGGCCTGGAGGCTGGTGGCCAGGCTGGGGAGAATTTGTGTCCCTGTTTGAGCTCTGTGCCCTCTGGCAGCTGCACATTTCAGGGGTGGCTTGCACAGATCAGGGCACAGATACCAGAGCTGGAGGGAGACCAGCAGATCATAACATGGGCTGGGTTGGAAATGGTAAAGATCATCCTGTTCCATGGGCAGGGACACCTTCCACTATCCCAGGGTGCTTCAACCTGGCCTTGGGCACTGCCAGGGATGGCACATCCAAGGTTTCTCTTGGACCCTCCTCCCTGATGGACAGGAGATCACCAGCTCAGTGCCCTGGGTCCTTGTGAAGGTGTTGTGAAGGCTGGTGAGGGATGAGTGATGCTGTTCAGAGAGAGTGGCTGCTCCAAAGCAGGGTCTAAATGAAGATAACCAACGTCCCCTGCCATGGCTCACTGCCCACTCCTGTGATTGGGAGCAAAGTGATTCCCCAAGGCCAGGCAATGGGAAATGACCCAGGACTGTTGAGAGCTTGATCCTAACCCAGGACTGCTCTGCCTCTGAAGTCAGTCCTCACATCACTGCTGATGAACATTAGTGATTTTACCCCTCCTTTAATTCTTTATTAATAGAGTCTTTCTTTGCTGGTCCATTATTTCACGAGGATCAAGGTCAGGCTGCCATAATTATCCAAGCACCACATTTATCCTTTTTAAATAGAGACACAACATTAGCTTTCTTTCAGCCCTTTGCTGCTTTGACACACTCTCTGAAGGAGAAGTAATGATCCAGAGAGCAGGAGCCTTCTGGTCACTGGATTAGGGGAGTGGACTAATGACAAAAATAGTCGATGGTTTTGTCATGAAGTCCATCTGCTCGCTGGAAAGTGGCTGCTGGGAACATGTGAGCAGCCTCAGTCCTGATGCTTCTTGAGCTTGGAAATCATAAATAATATCAATTTGTGCATTGAGGAAGGTGGTTTGTGTGGAAGAGAAAAGAAAACCATGTATTTACTTGGGCAATCTGTATTTTGTTAAAGGACAGCCCTGGTTAAGAAAGAGAGCTCTTCCAAACAGCTCACACAGGGAAACTGCAAAGCTGTGGAAGGCATGGAGCAGAGCACAGGCAGCTCATAAAACAGTAATTAATTCCTTCTCTAATTATGCCTATATAAATGTGCACCCTTCCCAGCCAGCCTTCTCTCCTTCTATAGAGAGTTCTACCAGAAGTCCACAAGAACTTCCATGGATGTTCCTCCCCATGGCAGAGGGATTGGAATTAGATGATTTTTAAAATCCCTTCCAACCCAAATCATTCTGATTCTGTGATAATGACATTGACCTGTCACTCCTCAGTGAAGTTCATTATTGACCAGTGCCAAGAAATGGGTATGGCACACATAAGGGACATTATCCAACCAAGAATTCCTCAGGAGTGGGAGGCATTCCCATGACAACACTCTCCCATGAAGATTTCTGGGGTCTGAAGAGAGTTGAGCCCAAGCTGTTGCTCTTCCTAGAAGGACTGAAAGTCCATTTCTGCTCTAAAGCTGTGCATTTTTACAGAGTCAGTGAGAACCTGAGAGCTCCAGACTCCCTGGAACTTTGAGAGCTCCAGACTTTGGCCAAGAATGGTCAGTGAGTTTGGAAATGAATGGAGGGGACAGAGGAACAGATGGGCTGGAGGTTGCACAGAGGTCATGTTGATGCAAACCCACTTCCTTTAGAAACCAGGACAGAAGCCCAGGGAGCTGTGATAGTTTGGCTTCCACAGTGGGAAGGTCAGGACCACGATATCACCCTCTTATCATCCTCTTCCTCCCCAGGATCCACAGCAGCATGAGATAACACCCAAGCCAAAGCAGGGAAGGAGGGTGTGGGCTCCTGGAGATGCTCCAAGAGAGGCAGGACACAATTCCAGCCTCACCTCTTGTCTGCAGCCTCAACATCCTGAGAATGTTTCTCCTTGGCCAGGCCCCAAAGCAGTGAGTGCAGCTGATGCTGCAATGGAGAAAAGGAAATTCTTTCGGCTTCCAAGCCATCACATCACCCTGGACTGTCTGAATGGGGAATTGTCCTTCCTCCCTCAGACTGCAGGGTGCCACAGGGATCCCAGCAGTCCTGACAGGAATCCAGAGAGCCAGAAAACCCTGTAGCCACTTGAGGCATTACAATAGCCCTGCACTGAGCTGGGCTTTCAAAACAACATAAGCTCTTCCCAGTGTTTTTTCAAGGATGCTGTGTTGGCGGGGACAGATGAACACTACCCTGCTGCATTCTGAGATCACTCTGTCCTGTGGGATAGATAATCCTGCATGACAAAGATGAGCAGCCCAACTGTTATGAAAAACAGCAGGGACACAGTACTGAGTGTCAGATGTGTCTTGTATCTCTCATTCCATCCAAGCTCCCCGAGCTGCTCCTCGAAATCACAATGAGCAGGTCCTTGATTAGTCACTCACAAGGTGAGGCTGAGCTCTAAGAAAACAAGATGTGCATTAAGGTAGGATGCACTGCTCTCAGAAAAGCCTTTTTCCATCATTTCTCAGTTCCTGTGGTGGTTTGGTTGGGGGTCTCAATGAGGAGAGAAAGGATGGAGCTGTTGTGCACCAGGACAGATTTCCTGAAGATCCACCATGGTAATTATCAGAAATAGATCAGATATTAGATAGACAAGATATATACTAAGAAAAAGTTGCTTATTCTGTGAGTGTAGCAAAAGTTGTCCAAAGAAGCTGTGGCTGCCCCATCCCTGGCAGTCTCCAGGTTGGACAGGGCTTGGAACAACCTGGGATAGTGGAAGATATCCCTGCACATGGCAGGGGGGTGGAATGAGATTACCTTTATGGTCCTTTCTAACCCAAACCAACCTATGATTCTATGAATTAATAAATCTCTGAAGCCCTGCAGAAATAGAACAGTTACCAGCCTTTTCCCCTGCCAGCTGGATGACTGCAGGGCAGAAAGGCTCAGAGATGGCAAAAAGAGACCCAAAAAATAACAGAAGCTGACTCACACCTTTCTTCTTTTTCTTCTTCTTCTTCACCACAGTGCAAGTCACTGTGACTGGCAAACAACAGCAAATTGTCTCATTTGTTTGTACGTGCTCAAAGGCTTCTCATGAGCAGCCCTCACTGTGAGATCACAGCTCCAGGAACTCAGGATGGTACAAGCACCTATTAGCTGGAAGTGCTTACCCAAATCAGAGGTGTGAGGGAATCAGGGGCACGGAAAGGTGAACATGTCCAAGCCAACCCAGAGTCAGAAATACAACTCTCATCTGCTGAAATCAAACCTGTGGCTCTGACACCAGCTCTGAGCAGCATTTTCGTGCTCTAACAAGACTCCCTGAACAAGGGAGAGCTTTTTGTCCAGCCTCCAATTTCTGTGTTTAATTTCCTCTCCTCATTATCTGAAGCACCCCCTCTGAAGAGGATGTACCCACTACAGGACACATCTCCTTTTCTGGGAAAGTGCTGTGATGATGGATGTGGGCTGGAATGCCACAGCCTGAAATGCCAAACCACCAGGAGTCCCAGGGCACAGCTGGATCCCAACCATCAGCTGCAGCCTGTTCCTGGATCACCCTGCCTTCCCTGGACGTGATGCAGAGCAGATAACTCCATCACCCGTGCTTGGAAACCCTTCTAAGAGTGAAACAGATGCTAAACACCAACCCCCTGTGCTGCAGGTGCCACGAAATGGGTGCAGATCCTGCATGGGGTGGCTGCTGATGCCCCTGCCTTGCCCAGCAAGCTGCCTGCAGTTGCCATAGAAACTCCACCTCAACTCCCCTTAATGATGGACAGGTGCCAGCATAAATGAGGGGATAATTGGCAAGCCAGGAAAGGGTTTGGAGCTCTGGGATTGGCCTTGCTGGAGCTGTCATGCAGCCCCTGAGAAGGGAGAGGTGCATCCATTTGAGCAGGGATGGGTTTTTGGTTTTCTCCTCTCCCCGTGCTGAGGCTTCCAGCACTCGCCTCTCTGGGTGAGTTAAGTGAAGCTGGAAAGAGGAGAGGGATGAAAACTGAGCAGTTGCCACAGCAACAGCTGAAGATGCATCAGCAGAAGGGTTTTTGATGCAAGGGAGTGAGGAGCTGACCCTTGGGCCAGCAGGTCCTCTGTCCCCTCCCCAGTGCAGCCACCCAGCTCACTGGGGTGCATTTTGGGAGCAGGTGGGTGCTGTGACTTCCTTCTGCACCTTGAAAACAGGACAGAACAGGACATTTGGAGGGTCTGGAAACCTGTCTGAGGTTTGGAGACCTTGGGGCAAAGTCCTGTCTGTATCTCAGAGGGAACAGCAGGATGGGGAAGGCACTGCTGAGTTTACTGTAAAGTCCATGATGAGGAGGCACAGACATGAAACAAATAAATTGGGATGGGATAGAATAGAATAGAATAGAATAGAATAGAATAGAATAGAATTAGGGTAGAATAGAATAGAATAGGATAGAATAGAATAGAATTAGAGTAGAATAGAATAGAATTAGAATAGAATAGAATTAGAATAGAATAGAATTAGAATAGAATAGAATTACAGTAGAATAGAATAGAAGTACAATAGAATAGAATAGATTTTCAGTTCAAAGGGACTTAACAGAGTAGAATAGAATAGAATCTTGCATTTTCAGTTCAAAGGGACCTAGAACCACCATCCTGCCCAGCTTCCTGACCACTTCAGGACTGACAAGAATGTAAAGCCTGGTGCTAAGGACATTATCCAAATGCCTCTCAGATGCCTGTCAGTTCAGGCATCATCACCCTCCACTTTCTTTTCCCCCCTTCCTTCCACCCCATTTCCCAACAAACACCTTCCCAAGAGGGCCCAGCAGCCAGGCAGAGCTGGATCAGTGCACTGGTGACGGAGGCCACCAGGACAGCTCTTGGTTTGGCACAAGGCAGGAGCAAAGCCCTGCTCTGCTCCTCGGCAGCTGCTCGCCAGCACACAGCTCACAGGGCTCCCCATCACTCCTGACAAATGAATATCTGAAGCAGTTGTTCCTTTTATGTGGGCTTTGCTGCCATTAGCACGTACAACTCGACATAAAACACCTCGGTGCGAGATCCTTTCTTCTCTTCCCTTTTTAGGCAGCAGATGAAAATCCTTTTAATGAAAGGCTTGTTTGGGGGAGGAAGAAAAACAGGCGCACGCACATGTTGGCTGAGCAGGGAAAGATGAAAACCTCCTTCAAGGTAATTAAATGATTATGTATCTGTTAAACCTGGTGAATAACAGATTTGTTATCTAGGCTTGCTTTTGGCTTGTGCCATTTTTCCCCTTCTTTCTCCCCTACACAAAGCTGAAATCCTTGCAAGGCCTGGAACAAGATAATGTTCATCTTAGAGAAAAAGGCAGAAATAAAAGATTTATTCCTTTATCCCATCAACTCAAGCAGGCTATCCCAGCATCCCATCCTTGTACAGAAACATTGACGTGAAAACTACTCCCTGGATCAGAGCAGGTCTGAATGGAGACAAGACAGATGAGAAAATCAGCATTGGGTGATTGATATCAGGAGTCAGGGGTTGTTTCTACAGCCCCTGTTACACTCAGATCCATCATTTCACACCTCCTGCCTCAGTTTCCCCCCAGTTCTGGTTGACTGCCTTGCCCATTTACAGAAGGAAGTGGCTGAGCTCTCCTGCTTGAGGATTGTGTCAGGGAAGGGTTGATTTCAGAGTGGGAATGTGCAGTGCAATGGTTCATGCTCAGACTCTGAGCCTGCACTCCAACTCTGGTCAGCAGCAGATGTCAAAAGCAGACAAGATGACAAAGTAAAACCCCAAAAAGTGCATTCCCTTCTGTATCTGAGACTAATTCTCTCCACTTTTGCCATCAGTTCATTGGGAAAAACAACAACAACAGCAACAACAATCCACTCTAGTATTAAAATGTCCTTTTTTCCCTCGTGCTTTCCCTTCCTGCCTCAGTAACAATAACATCAGCTCTCCTTTCTAAAGTGAGAAGTCACTCAGTATATTTCAAGTGAGTGGGCCTGGCTTTCAAAAACCTGCTGTGAAGGGAAATTACACGCCAAGGTGAAGTATTTCTTCTACAAATCATCCAGGGGACATCATGAACCCTCTGTGATTAAGATCAGTGCCACAATCATAAATACTCTTGCTTTATGACTAAGCTGGAGCTCTTCCCTGGAGCAAACATGGGTTTTCCCAAGGCTCCCAGAGGGGCTGATGCAGATCTGGTACAGACAGAACTGATTCACCTGACAAGTGGCAGGTAAGAGAGTCATATCTCAGAGCTGACAGTGAGGGAACAGGAATTTTCTGTCCTTTCTCCATCTCTGGTTGTTTTGCCATTCCCAGCCTGGAGCTGGCTGGGAATGGCAAATTCCAGTGAAGAATTCCCAGCTGGGCACGAGGATATCCAATTGGATGGCAGGTAACAGCATTTTCTGGACAAAGTGGGTCGAAGCCAAAGCCTTTCTGCTGCTCCTCTGGATCAGTCTCACATCCATCCAGCATCCTGCACTAATCAGCAACTCATACAAGGAAATACAAGCAAAAAACCCCAGGATCCTCTCAGAGAACATGAATAAGGCCCAAATGAAAGGGTGAGCCTGTGGGAGGCATCCTAAGGAAATGCTGGAGTCAGGACACAGCAGCACAAGGCTCCCTTCAGAGCACTGCAGGCTGGCCCAGGGCTGAGGGCTGCCAGCCCAAATTGAGCCCCTTTGCAGCCCAGCCCATCTGGAGAGTGGGAAGCCTCTTCCCACAGCATGGTAATAAGGTGTACAGGCAAACAGAGAAAAAAAAATCACCTGAAGGTGGGCACAGCAAGAGGAGGTGAAGGCCACAGTGAAGAGGGTGAAGGCTTGGCGTGCCAGCACTGATAACTCCAGAGGGAAGGAGTTTCTAGCAGGGGTCTGTGTGACAGAGTAACACCAAAATTTGTTTTGGGAAGATGCCTGAGTTAATCTGCTCAGAAAACTCGTGGAGAGACAGGAGATGGGATGGTCCAACCAGCCCATGTCCCTATCAGCACCTCCTCAAGATTTAGCAGGTACTCATGCCTGGGTGGTGGCAAAGCCTTCCCTCTCCTCACCCTCCAGGGCTCCAAATGCTGGCAGAGGAAAGGATTGAAAGCAGAATGGATAGAGAAGACAGTGAAAATAAGAGGGTGCACCTGGAGCTCTGCTGAAGATGAGAACAAACCTGGGTCTGTCAGCCACGAGAGTCACATTGCACCACCAGGAGCCAGGTGAAGCTCTGGGCTGGCAAGGAGGAGCCAGGCTTGGCTGTTCAAGGTGCTGAATGGTTTCTATTGTTCAGAGAACCCACTCAACAAAGCAAGGCACAGGACAGAAAATGATGGAATTACAGGTGACAGTAAAAAATAGGCAGTGGAGGTTTGGTGAGAGCAGTGAGTCAGTGAGAAGATGGCTTTTCAAGGGAAGAGTGGGAGACAGACATTCATTCAAAATGCCATTTGACAAAAAAAAACCAAAAACAAAAAACCACAACCTTTCTGGCCACAGAGTGATTGTAAATCTGTTTGTCAGAGTGCACTTGTGATGCCATCCTTGCCCAGCCCTTGAGAGCCACAAACACACACAGGGAATGAGAAGGACCTGAAGCTGCAGGGCATTTCTCACACTGCCAGGCACAAAGCAAGCTCTGAAAGTTTTGGGGGTTGCAAAGCTTTATCCTTGCAGATTTTGTCATTCCAGTCCTTCCCTTGTGGAGCAGAGAGCAAAACCAGCTCCTGAGCTTAGCAGATTATTCCAAATGTTGTATCCCAGGGGAATGAGATCCCATTTGTGCCCAGAGAAGACAAAAAACGCTTCAGCTCCCATCAGCAATGACCAGTGTAGCATCCATGTGCTGCATGATGCTGTCATTGCCTTGTAGATCAGTTGTGGTTTCCCAAGGTCAGGTTTGTGCCTCTTCCTGCTGCCATGAAAATCTCATTTTTACGAGATCAGAAAGGGAGTACACAAAGCTTAGCAGAAATTCTCTGTTAAGGGGGGTAGAAAAGAGGAGAAGCAAAATCTAGTGACAAATAAATCCCCCCAAGAATGGAGCTGTCTCCTGAAGACATCTTTCAGAAACAGAACTGGAAGAGAGATGATAAAGCTAAAAAGAGGAGAGAGGAGAGGAGAGGAGAGGAGAGGAGAGGAGAGGAGAGGAGAGGAGAGGAGAGGAGAGGAGAGGAGAGGAGAGGAGAGGAGAGGAGAGGAGAGGAGAGGAGAGGAGAGGAGAGGAGAGGAGAGGAGAGGAGAGGAGAGGAGAGGAGAGGAGAGGAGAGGAGAGGAGAGGAGAGGAGAGGAGAGGAGAGGAGAGGAGAGGAGAGGAGAGGAGAGGAGAGGAGAGGAGAGGAGAGGAGAGGAGAGGAGAGGAGAGGAGAGGAGAGGAGAGGAGAGGAGAGGAGAGGAGAGGAGAGGAGAGGAGAGGAGAGGAGGTGCTGACATTGCCCACTGGAAAACTGAGACAATGTCCCAGAAGATTCCACTCAGCCAGAAAATGAGGTTCCCACAGTGCCTTGTGGGGGTGGGACAGTAACCAGGGGCCAGCAGGGCTGGCAAGGCTCCATGGGAGGGAGCAGAACCTTTCTGGTTGGGATAACCCTGGGCTTTCCTCACTCCTTCACCACCAAGCTCAGGGCATCAGACCCTCCAGCCCCTCAGCACATTTTCCAGAGTTACACAGAAAATCCTGAATCCTGGTAGATGGAGAACTCATGAGTATTTATGGCTTTTCCCACTGCCAGAGCAGGTCAGGACATCTGATACAGGACATCTCAAGCAGCACAAATGTGACAGCTCAACCAGCACTTACAGAAGGGCTGGAGGGAATGGCGATGCCACAGGAGTAAAAGACACCACGTGTGGCACCAGGAAGGAATTAGGTGGTTTCCTATTTGTATTCTCCTGAGCTCCACTTGCCTGGAAGAGCTCCTTGGTTACACCACCAGCCAGGCAGCCTTTGCAGCTCTGTGTTAAGACCCAAGCTCCAGTTCAGCTCAGTCAGTGCCAACCTGGGCACAGCTGGATGAATTTGCCATTGGGCACCAAACCCACAAAGGTGTTCCAAACACAGCTGGGATCTACTGACCCCATGGCCAGAGCCCTAAATCCTAAATCAGCAGCCTGGGCTAGGTAACCTCAATCTGTCCTGGAGGAGATGCACGACCAGTGTTTGCCATCCCTCCCATTTGACAAAAAAAAAAAACCAACAAAACCAAAAAACCCACGACCTTTCTGGCCACAGAGTGATTGTAAATCTGTTTGTCAGAGTGCACTTGTGATGCCATCCTTGCCCAGCCCTTGAGAGCCACAAACACCCACAGGGAATGAGAAGGACCTGAAGACCTTTGGTGCAGGAATTTGTGCTGAGTTTGCAGGCTCACACAGTGCCTGTGCTGTGCAGGAGGGAGGCAGAAGAACCTTGGGGGTCTGGCAGAGCAGAGGGGAGAGGAGATCCCTGCAGGGGGAGAGGGGAGAGCGAGCAGAGGAGGGAAAGGGTGGGACTGCAGGTGGAGAAGGCTTTCTGGACTGACAGGGTGACACCAGCCCTGAGCATCCCAGACGTGTGGCACATTCCCTGCCTACCTCAGGCATCTTGACTCGTCCCTCCTGGAAGGAGCAGGAGCTGGGGTCGTGGGTGCAGACGTGGCGGTACTTGCACCAGTGGCAGCGGTACGGGCTCTCCACGCACGACAGGCACCTGGAACACAACACAGGGCATCACTCGGCCAGCTGGGTCCTCACCATGCCTTGCATGTTAGCTTTTGTGTTTTTTCAGGCCCTGTACTGCAGTAGTGTAGAGCTTTGAACTGCCTACAGGGTGTTAGTGAGCTCTCTTCAATTTGGGCAGACAGAACAATCCTTCCTGGCCTGAGAGCCAAGGACACCTCACAGCCTCAAAAATATAAACAAAAATGAGTTGGGAGGAGCAAACTGGGGGAATGTGACTTCATCACCTGAAGCTGTAATTGGACAATTAACCCCTGATATGCAAATAGACCAAATTTAATCTGCCCAAAAAACTCCTGACCACTATTCATGTGGGTGTATGGCTCTGCCAGGCTCTTGCACTGCCCAGGGTGTGTCTATTGAAACCTTAATAAATAATTACTTTATTCTCTAGCTCTGTTCTAGCCAATCCAGGCATCACTGACAGCCTTTCCCAGAGGGAAGTACAGCCTGGAAAATGTTGCTTTTGCAGGAGGACACAGGCTTTGCACTGACAGGATGGTGCTGGATTTGCTCTGGCCTGAGCTGGTGGTCACTGGCATCTCAAATGTCTCATATGATTAAATAATTTAGATTGCATTCATATCATTGCAACAAGAGGAATAACAAATATTTATTGTATTTTGGCTGCCCTGGGCACCAACAATTCCATCTGGTTAATACACATGACACAGAGGCCAGAGACAAATTGGGATGTACCAAAGCCAGAAAACCAAAGATGAAAAAGGGAATTTTCTCCCCCTTTATTGGTGTGAGTTCTGATCAGGATGATGAGATTCCTGCAAATATATTAACTCACATTCTTCATCTCAGAAGAGAGGTGAAGACTGCTGGAGCAGCTACCTGGGAAGCAGAGGGCAAATTTAGGGCATCACCTGCTCTGGGTGCAGAAAGAGCCACTCCCTCCACCTTACAAGGTTTTGCTCTCTTGTTCCCCAGGGGCTGTGCAGAGCCAGAGCTGCAAACACCTCCCCTGGCTGTTACAGCACTCACTTGGACCTGCATCACACCTCCCTTCAAATTTAACATGATTTCTGCTCAGCAGCAACCAACCCCAGCTCTCTGCACATTCACACTCTGGAGACCTTCATGGCAAACACCTGGAGGGGTGGAGAGTGTCCAGGGAAGGGAAGGGAGCTGGGGAAGGTTCTGGAGATGCTGGGGGAGCTGGGAAGGGGCTCAGCCTGGAGAAAAGGAGGCTCAGGGGGGACCTTGTGGCTCTGCACAAGGAGGGGACAGCTGGGGGAGTCAAGTTCTGCTCCTAGGGAGCAAGTGCCAAAATGAGAGGAAACTGCCTCAAGCTGTGCCAGGGGAGGTGTAGGTTGGATATTTGGAATTTTTTTAATGGAAAGAGTTGTAAAGCACTGGAACAGGCTGCCCAGGGCAGTGGGGCAGTCACCTTCCCTGGAAGTGTTAAAAAGCACTTGGGGACAAGGTTTGGTGCTGACCATGGTGGTGGTGCTGGTTGACTTGGCCTTGGTGATCTTAGAGAGCTTTTCCAACCTTAACAATTTTATGACTCTATGCACCCACAGTACCTGGAGGAGACTTCAGGGAAGTGAATTTTCCTGGTCCTTAAATGCCACTGGGTTTTTAATGGGCAGGAGAGAACAACTCCTGTGTGAGCCCAACACACCCCTTCTCCCCTGTCTCTGTGAAATCTTTCTCAACCCCAATCCACTCTCAGCTCTGGGTACAGCAACTTATTCTTCAAATTGTTAACAAGTGCTTGCTCTGATACATCAAATTAAAAATGGATAGCATATTATAGTTTGTCAAGTAAGAAACCAAAACATGCCATAAATATTTAACAGCACCATCTCTCCTGCTCTCCTCCCCCCCAACACTTGCTTTCTGACACTGTTTGTCAAAGCAGCAGGAACATGGAAATAGGATTTGCCTTTCCTTGTGAATTGCTGAGCTGCAGTAATTATCTGCTTTTGGCACCTCTGATGGCTCAGTGGTGGGGACAGAGCTGCTCAGCCTTGCTCATGGTGGATGAACCTGCAGCAAGGGCATCATTCTGCAGGGATCTGTGGGTCTGCTGCACTGGGGCAGCTCCTGAGCAGCTCAGGGCTGGATGAACCTGCTGCAAGAGCATTTCTCTGCAGGGATTTGTGGGTCTGCTCCATTGAGGCAACTCCTGAGCAGCTCAGAGTGGATGAACCTGCTGCAAGAGCATCTTTCTGCTGGGTTTTGTGGGTCTGCTGCACTGGGGCAGCTCCTGAGCAGCTCAGGGCTGGATGAACTGCAGTAAGAGCATCTTTCTGCAGGGATTTGTGGGTCTGCTCCATTGGGACAGCTCCTGAGCAGCCCTGGGTGGCAGCTAAAGCCCAGGGAAATGGGGTGTGAGGCAGGGAAGGTGCTCACATCATGGGTTACATGGTGTTGAGGGAGTCACCTGCATTCAGTGCATACCCTGCAGGAACCATAAGGTTTATTTTTCCAGATTGGAGGGTTCAAGTCTATGTTAACCACCTGGGGCAGGCTACTGGTGGGACTGGCAGCATGGATGAGGGCTGGAGGTGCATGTGAGGAGCCAAAAACCCACAAAAGAATGAGTAATGGGAAGATGTGCTGAGGGCACAATTCCATTCTAATTCAATTATTTGACAAATCGCTCCTAATTTGATGCTCTGCCTGCAGGAAAAAAGTGATCCCCACACTCTGAGTCATCTCAGGAGGGTCCCACTATTCTGGCCACCACACAAGTGACCCCAGCCCCTGGTCACCTCCACATTTAATCATCTTCCTGAGGGACACATGCCCATGAGAAACTAGAAATGAACATACGAGTTGTGGACGCTGCAGTTGTAGAAGACGAAGCTGGTGCTGGCAAAGGTCATCCCTGTTTCCTTGGACTTCAGCTGGAGCTGGACAATGTGATGGTCACCTGGGGGAAAGAATAGGCACATCAGGGTGTCAGTGCTTTGTTAGCCCAGTTAAGCCCTGCTGGCCAAGCCACCAGCCTGAACTGGAGCTGTCCCACAGCCCTTTGGCTGGGCCATCCTCAGGAAATGTAAAAAGTGTTATAAAATCATCCTAGAGCCCAGTTCTCCCACAGCTCCAGCTCTTATGGGTGATGGAGTATGTCTTTACCACTGAAATTGTTGTGCCAAGGAGCAGAGCCTGGGCTGGAGGATGACAACAGGTCTAATTTCAAAAATGTGGTGACTGAATTCATACTTGGATTCAAGTAGGAAAGCTAAGCTCAAAGAATGAGTGCAGATGTCTAGAATTCAAAGGACATTTAAATAGAATTTTGTCCTTGAAGTTGTTCCATGCTGTTGGTTTACTCAATGTTCCCAGAAAAAAAAGGGGATGTGGACATTCCTCCCGTGTTCACTCACCCCACTCACCCCAAGCTCCATTCCCCTCGGGCTGTGGCTGCAAAGAGCCCATCCCAGTGTGAGAGATGAGAAATCCATTGCACTTCCTGAGGGTTCCACCCATTTCTGTAGCAGACCCCTTTTCACCTCAGCTCCTCCACACCTTTCCCCACTCCTCCCAAGCTGGGCAGCCAGCTGCTGCTTCTCCCCACAGTTCAGTGGGTGCAGCAATTGCAGTAATTTGGTGGGGAAGTGACCCAGCTTTAATTCAAAATTTACCTGGGTGGCCCTTTCCCTGCTATTTATAAAAGGGCACAGAGTGAAAGAACAAGGGGGAATGGCTTTAAAATGAAAGAGGGCAGATTTAGGTGGGATATCAGGAGGAAATTGTTCCCTGGGAGGGTGGGCAGGCCCTGGCACAGGGTGCCCAGAGCAGCTGTGGCTGCTGCTGGATCCCTGGAGTGTCCAAGGCTGGGCTGGACAGGGCTTGGAGCACCCTGGGATGGTGGGAGGTGTCCCTGCCATGGCATAGGGTGGAATGAGATGACCTTTCAGGCCCTTCCAAACTATAATTCTATTATTTCCCTCCTCACCTGAAAGATTCAATAATCAATGAATCCAAAGCAATCTTGAAGTGGGTCACAGCGAGTACCCTGTGCTCCCTCACCCACCCTGGGGCACTGACACCTCACTGAACACATCCCACTGCCAGGGCTCAGCCCTGCTGCCCATCTGCTCTGCTATATTTCACAACCCTGCCAGCCTCTGGAATGGATTTTAAACCAGGATGTGAGGACTGGATGGCCCCAGGTGGGACAGTCACACATCCTTGGGTTCAAATCCAGACTCTGGCACTGCAGGGAAGACTTGGTCTTTGGCTGAAGCTGAAACAAGCTGCAGGTGCCCTGAAAGCACATAAATTTCTTTCTTTTGTTCTGTCTCCACCTTTCACTGCTATTTTTGTTTGCTGGTTGATGGTAGCCTGGCCTGGGACAGATGTCCATAACAAGGAAAGAATTTCTGGTACCTGTCCTGGCAAGCAAACATGACTGATAACTCAGTGGGACTTGAAAGTGGTGACAATCTCCTGGGAGCTTGTTTTGGGGCTGCAGTGGAGAGCACAGCAGCTGTGAGCAGCTCAGGGAGAGCAGAGATGATGGCAACACCTCATTTTCTGTGGTCTGAGCATCCCCAAAGGCAAATTTTACAGCAAATTTTCACAGCAAGCCAAGGACAAAAATTGGCAGCATCCTCTCTATGTCTCATGGGGGTGACAGCAGGTCTAGGTTTTTATAGCAAGTCCCTGTAAAGAGCCACAGGAATTCTTGAAATTTTTCAGAAAGTTTGTTAGAAAAGGGACAGAAAAAAGTGCAGGAAGTTGTGGATAAGGGAAGCACCCTTGGAGACAAGGTATTTTTTTGTGCTGGACCACTCTGGGAGAAGGAAACCTGGAAGAGCTGAATGCAGTGAGGACCAGGAATTGAGACAGGAATTGAGACACAGAATTAAATCTGGGAGGAGCAGGGTGAAATTACAGACAGGATTGTCCTGCTCTGCAGGAATTCCTGTCTGTTACACGGGATGGGATGTGTTGAGAGCACCAGCCTGGCCAAAAGCAGAGGGAATATCCCACATCCATGCCTGGTCTTTGCTGGATATGTCCAACTGCCACTCGGTGGCAGCCTGCAAACACCTCACACGTCACACACACCTCAGTGCAGGTGCTGGGGCTGCAGCTCAGGGCTTGCACCCCTGAATCCCTCCCAATGCACACAGCTCGTGCCATGATGTGCTGCTGGGCTGCTCCAGCATCCCTCCTGCTCCCAGAGCCTCCCATGCCTTTCCTCAGGCTCTCAGGAGCCAAATCCTGCTTTGTGAGGTGTTGGAGTCAGTGAGCCAGGTCTCTCTCTGAATTCTTGAGAGAAATCAGAGTACAGGGATTGAATTAAAGCCTTCAAATGGATTGAAATACGTTAAACCACTCACACATAAAGTAGAGGTGTAAGTTTAAGTTTTGGGATGAGTAAGTGAGTCAGTAAATTTTAGAATGAGCTTCAGTGCTTTTAGTGAGTAAAAGGTTCAGATGCCAGAGTAGAAGTGTGAGTTCTAGTAAAAATTAAAAAAACACACTGATGTTTTCTGTGGAGGCTCCAGGAACGTGGTTGTAGACAGTGCTTAGACATAACAGAGCTCTAGTAAGAACATTGCTTACATTTTTCAGATAGAACAAGACAGGTTGTATGGGTAGTTTATATGTATTCTAGCATGTTAAAAAACTAGAATTCTAATGGGTTAAGGAGTGGTGGTCCTGGTTTGCATCCTAGCTTGCTGGAAAAATCCTATATAGGAGTATGTATTGGGGAGAGCTGGGGCTTTTGCCACAGCTTTTGCCACAGCTTTTGCCATTTGCTTTTTGCTATTGGTTTGCTTTGCTGACATCATCAACATCCAAGAAGAAGACAGGAGCTGCTGCACCAACATCAGCTTCTCAGGACCTTGACAGGAGCAGCTTCTGCTTCTATCTGGAACTTTTACCAAAACTTAGCATGGACTTTATTGTCTGCTACTCTGCTTTTGAGACTGATGCTCTGCAATAAACAGTCTTTTAGCAACCATGAGCTGCTTTGCTCATTTAAAATAACCTGACAAGAAGTTGGTGCCTTAGAGCAGCAGAGGTTTAACCTCACAGTGAGGATGCAGGGTGGGGTGAGGATGGAGGGAGGGGTGCAGGGGGACACTCACCATTCTCTGTGACAATCTGGGGCACCTCCTTGGCAGCTGGAGAGATGCACTGGATCTGGCTGCCCACCACCAAGCCATCCATCTCCGACAGGTCCTCGAAGGTGCAGTTGACTCCTGCTGACAGCTCGGGGACGTTGTAGGTCTCCAAAACCAGCTGCAGGCAAAGAGGGAGGGAGAGAAGGAGAGGCAGAAAAAAAAGAGAGAACACTCAGCCAAACAACAGCAGGACAAAATGACACTGGAGAGGTCGGACAAAGAGCCTCTTGTAGAGACAGCATCCTCCTTCAGCAGAAAGCAGCGGCTCAGGAGAGGGATGAGTGAGGAGGGGAGGGCACGAGATGCTGGTGCTGACACAGGTGGCAGTGGCTGTGCAGGGACACCTGCACCGTGTCCCAGTGCTGGCTGGGGCAGTGCAGGGCAGGGAGTGCTCGCTGTCTGTCATGCAGGTGTCAGGTTAGGCAGGGAGTCTTTGGAGCCAGCCCTGGCCCCCAGGGTTTCTGAGGGAGGTGACTGCTACTCACAAGAGGCACTCTGCAGACTCCAGAGAAACTGGAGCGCTCCAGTCTAACTCTCTACGGGCTGCTCTGCCAGCACCAGCAGGGGGGAGCACTCTGTGCCCAAGTTCCTGTGTGAGGAGAGTCTAGTTACAGCCTTCAGTCCACCACAAAACACAGCCCTGGCTCTGCAGGCACAGAAACCTCTCCTGCCCATCCCAGCGAAGAACCAGTTGGCTCCTCGTGCTGTCCTGGGGGTCCATATGGAAATAAAGCCATGAAGGAGGATTTTAGGGTTCACAAAAACCTCTGGCATTGCTCATGGTTATGGGGAAAGGGATCTCAGGGCTGGTTTCCACCATGTCCATGCTTTGGAGGAGCTGCCAGCTTCCCAAACAAAGGTCCTTCCCCACGGCTCTCCATCACTGAGGGTCCTGCTCAACTCACCAGGTCCTGCCTGGACACAGAGGGGCACCCCAGGGGATCCCTAGAACCTGGTAATTGGTGTAAATTTAGTGTTTTTGTGACAGAACTCTGGAGCCAACCACTCAGCACAGGCTCCAGTGCAGATGCTGCAGGCTCAGATGCAGATGCTCCCCACACTTTCCTCCTCCCTGAGCTGGCTGAGCCCCCCTCTGAGGTGACAGCCACTGAAAGGAGACACAGGTGCATGCTGAGGTGTTGTTTCTACCAGCACAAAGAGCAGGTGTCAGTCCAGGTGACAAAGCAGGGCAGGATGAGAAGGTGACATAGGCTCAGTGCTCCCACACAGTGTTTCTCCTCCCTTAGGGAAAGGTTGGAGCTGCTTCTCCACACTGAGGAGCACCAGGGAGAAAGGCTGGGCAGACTTAGCCCTGGATGCCACTAAGCCTTTGTGAGAGTAGGATCATTTTTGCGCCATGGGAATGGCAGTGGGAAAGGTGATTTTGTTTTTGTCTCGGATGGGGAAAAGGAAAAAGCTGTTTGGATAGATTCAACACTGAGGTTGACTCCATTCTCCCTGCTAGCAATGGAAAATGGGAATCTCCTCCTTATCAAATGTTCCTCTGGGCATGGATGATGCAGGGGGAAGCTGTGCCATGCAGAAGATGACACTGGTGGGCAGATCAGTGCTTGGCCACGAACCCCATGGGCCAGTGCACACCCCGAGCAGAGAAATTCTACACTCCACACTCCTGGGACAGCATGGAAAGCATGGAGCCTTCCCCCAGCAAGAAGCTCTTCTCAGACAGCCCAGAGCAGCAATCCTGGACTAAAACAGACTCAGATAGGATTTTAGTGCCCAAAATTTAGAAACATGGCTGACCACACAAACACCTGCTCTGCCTCCATGGGTAAGAATTCATTCCCCTCGTTCACTGGCACTTTGCTAGAACTCAAGATTCTACTGTTCTAGAGGTTTTATAAGGACACCATCAGCCCTCTGTTTGTTCCCCTCCTGGTTTGCCTCTGGTGACAGGATGAGCTGGGTCACCAGCTCAGCTGGGACTGGGCTGAGATTTATATCAAAATGCTCATGCAGATTGTTGGGTGACAAATGATGACAGCTTCTGATCCCAGCAGCTCTGGGCTGACTCACCCTGGGAGGAACCCAGAGGTAAAGGTCTCTTATTCTGTTATCATTTCAGTCGCCCCGAGCCAGCCAGTCCCCCAGGATTTATTCCAACATGAAAGAACTCAACAGCTACTGAGAGAATACGGAAAAGAAACCTTGAACTCCCAGAAGAACAAAGAACTTAAGATGTCTCAGATCAGTTTTGTTTGAAGCCTGGGGAAAGTAAAGTCACAGCAAAGTTAAGAGGCTGAAACAAAGCAGCAATGATTGGACATGCAGGCTTTGAAAAGCTGATTTCATTATCCCTGGAGAAATCCAAACCTGTCACCTGGAAGGTGTCTGGCAGCTGCACCCTGAGCAATTCCATTTAGACCTTTCAGAGGTCTAAATGTCTAGAGAGGGAACTTTTAGGGCCTGGGTTACCAACTTAATTGCAGCCCAAATTAGCATGGTCAAAAAGACAGAGCACTGGTAGTCTGAGAGAAATGAGTTTCTGTCTCCTTCTTGGAGCCCAGGAATGATCAGGATCATCTGCTGTGTGGTTTCCCTGGCTGCTGACTGAGTAGCTCGAGGCCAGAAAGGTGAAACCTTGTGCTGTGGAATGTCACAGGAGACAACAGGAGCCCTGGGAGCCTTGGGCTCCTCTGCACAGCATCCTGCCTCTCTGCTCTGCATGCCTAGTGCTGGACCAGGATGGAGTATTTATTAGAAGGAGATATTTCCATCCAAAATGATGGGAACTGGAGCTCACTGAAATAATTCATATCACCCTTCCCTTGGCTTTCTTCTAGACTGCAATTTCTAACCATGAAAATGTCCCCTGCCTAAAGTTTTTAGTTAATTCCTCTCCAGGACAGGATACAATGCTTGTAGGACAGAGTCCTTTCATATCTGCCCTCACAGACTCTTCCTAGTCCATTTCTAGACTTCTACACAGAGAATAACCAACACCAAAATGTCCTCCTGTGACAATTTTTCCCTGTGCCAGAAAAGTTGCTGGGGACGTTAAGGGCCTCTGGAGAACCTCTTGCTGCCAGTCCTTCCCACTGAATCCCTGGCTCTGCCATGCTTCACGGGCAGGTTAAACCCGAGGAGAGGGGCAGGGGCTGTCATTCCTCACCAGAACGTTGTACTGGGACACGGAGATGTTGTTGGGGTGCACGGTGAGGCGCACGCACTGCTTCATCTCCGAGGCGAATCTGCGCGGCTCGCTGGAGCGCTCGCACCGCTCCTTCCTCGTGCACCTGGGGAGAACAGACAGGGACACAGTGAGCACAGAGCCAGGCTGGGGACAGATCTGGGGGGTGGGAGCAGCAGAGAGGGTGGGTAGAAAGTCAGCTCTGTGCTCTTTGGGGCAGAAAATCACACTCGTGCCCTTAGCGCGTTCCAGCTCGCGGGATTACAGAGGATATCCTGAGCTGCAAAGGATCGTCGTGTCCAACTTCTGGACATTCCCAAGAGCCCCACCAGATACTTGAGAGCACTAACTCTGCTGCTGGCAGGCTGGGGACAGATCTGGGGGGTGGGAGCAGCAGTCAAGGTGGGTAGAAAGTCAGTTCTGTGCTCTTTGGGACAGAAAATCACACTCTGTCCTTAGCGCACAGTGGCTCGCGGGATTACAGAGGATATCCTGAGCTGCAAATGATCATCATGTCCAACTCCTGGACATTCCCAAGAGCCTCACCAGATGTCTGAGAGCATGAACTCTGCTGCTGGCAGCTGTGGGACTGCTCAAGCAGGCTGGGGATTTGCAAGGAACCCGTAAGAGGATGGAGGGTGATGTGTGAAAGGCTCATCCCCCCTGCAGAAATTCCGTCTCTCCACCCACACAGCAGGTCCAGCACAGCCTTCCCAAACCCCCAATCCTTCAAATCTCCTGTCCAGGGGCTGTCCTTGTAGAGAAGCCATGCACAGCCCGTGGTTTTTGTCCCTCCTGAGAATGCTGCACACTTTTGGTGCCTCTGGGCTGCTCTGGGTACCTCACCTCAGGGATGGGGACACCCCCTAAGCAGTGTCCCTGCAGATTAAGTAGTTTTTTACATGCCTGACTAGAAGTGCTGAGAGTTGAATCTTAAAAATTCAAGTGTTCCCAGTAAGTGACAGCTCAGTGAAATTTGTGAGTGCATGTTGGAGTTTGTAAGTTAAAAATCTCTCTGAATTTTTCAAAGAGAAATCAAAGTACAAGGATTAAATTAAAACTTTTAGATGAATTAAAGTATGTTAAGCCACTTGCACATTAAGTAAAGGTGTAAGTTTAAGTTTTAGAATAAGTAAACAAATGAGTAAGTTTTAGAATAAGCTTTAAGTGGTTTTAATGAGTAAAAGGTCTCAGATGTTAGAGTAAAAATGCAAGTTCTAGTGAAAGTTAAAAAACATAGTCTTAGACACTAGTGTTTCTGTGGAAGCTGCAAGAACACAGTTTTAGACATAAAACTATAGTAAAAATATTGCTTACATTTTTCAAATAAAACAAAATAAATAATATATGTAGTTTATACATAACCTAACATGCTTAAAAACTAAAATTCAAGTCAGTTAAAGAGTAGTAGTTCAAGTTTTTGTCTTTAGCTTGTTAAAAAATTTCTATATAAAAATCCATGCATTAGAGAGAGCGGCATCCCCTGTTCTGCTTGGCTTTGCCCTTTACTTCTGTTCCTGCTCTCTCACCACCATCATCATTACCCCCCAAAAAAAACCTAAAAGGTGCTACAGCAACGTCAGCCCTGCTGGAATCTTCAAAAGCAGCTTCTGCTTCTGTTTGAAACTCTGTACCAAAACTTAACACAGATTTTAACACCTATAACTCTTTGCCTTTTAAAACTAACCTGCCTTTACAATAAACAACTTTATAACAACTATTAACTACTTAACTCATTAAAAAAAACAACCACAACCCAGCAAAAAGTGCCTAAAATATATATATATATAAAAAAATAACCGCACAGGTGCACAAATGCATGAAGTTCACACCACCCTCTCATTGTTGATGTTTTCAGTGCTGTCACTGCCCCTCCTCTCACCTGTGAGGTGCAAACACAACCCAGAAAAGTGGATTGGTACCTGTTTGCCCTGTTCCCTCCCTGGCTTGCACTTGTTTAACACAAAGCACATCTGTACTTCACTCCACACGCTCTGCCAAGGCCATTGGTGTCTTCCTGGAAATGCACAGGGTTAATCCAAAAGGACAGCTCCAGCTGCATGCCAATTACCTCCTGCCATTAAGTTAATGTTATGGACTTGCACAGGGTGTCTTCAATGGATTTTGTTATTAGCAGTGCTATTACCCCCCATTAAAACCAGCCATAAAGACTTAAGTGTGGATGTTAAATTATTCACCCACTCCCAGACCTCAGAGTCTCACTTTTGAGAGAACCTGGGGGCTGCTGGAGCTCCAAGATCACCCTCAGCATCCCTACCCCTTGCACCCTTGTGCATGGGGATTTGCAGATGAGGATCCATGGAAACTCAATATGTGGTTAGTCCAAATGTTATAAATCTTGGGATGGTCTAAAACTTTAGGGCTTGGCTTCTGTCTAGTGGCTGACTCTAGAAGAACAACCCAACTCCAAACTCCAATTTCTCCATCTTTCTGGCAGAGGAAAGTTTGTATTTCCAGAAGCAGGATCCATAAAGGGATATTTTGGCCACTCTCAACACACTTTGCAGGTTTGAGAGAGCAAAAGCAGCACTACAGCTCCTGCTCTGTTTCCCAGGAGCCCTCATCCCATTAAATCTCCTCTGGCACTGCCACATGCTGGATCAGGAATTTTAAATGGGGCACTCTCCAGAGGGTTGGACCAATAGCCCATTAAATACCCCCAAAAATGTAAGTTCTCAATGGTGGCACGAAAGCCAAAAGGCAAAATGCTGACCTGAGATTTTTCCAAGCACTTCCATAAAACAAAGAGCCACAGCAATCCCATTAAAGCTCTGCAGGGTGTGGGAACTCCTCTCCTGGGAATAGCTTGGAAGGGAAACCTTTTTGGGCTCAGAATCAAAACACAAGTGCCCACATTCTTCAAGATGTTCTATTATCTCCCATTTACTTCCTTCAGCTGCAGAAGGAACAGAAATATCTGGATTTTAAAAAATTAAGCAGGCAGATATCCAAGCTGAGTTCAAATTTATGGATATGGATTAAGCACTCAGGAATGTGATTTGTATTCCCATTCCCACCACTGAGCAGGAATGTAATAATTCACATTTTACCTGCTGTTTACAGGTCATACACATTTAAAACATGTGACTTTTCAGATCAAACTCTCACTCCATATCAGACTGATGTACCTTGCAGCCTTGATATCTGCCATGAGGTGAAAATAACGTCATCCAAATAATGAATTTATGAAAAACCAAACCAACCTAAGCCTGGGTTTAATGTAATGTTAAGGCTGCTGTGTCAGGGTCTCAGGAATTAGGGACTGCCAGACTGAAAGCAGCTTCTGTGCTTGCAAATCTGCTCCCTGCACTCACACACTGCTGGCCAGGCTTTAATTACAGGATCACAGGTTATTATTCCTTTTTTCCACGGTGACCTCAATTCTGCCACTTCCTAACTTTCACTGTCTGACTTTTTCAATGCAATTCCTCAGTTGGAAAAGCCCTAAATAGCTGTGCCTGGTGTTTGAGTCTGATGTGGAGGAGTTCTGCTGAGCTGGGCTCTGGGGCTGATGATCCCAGTGAGTGAGCACAGCTACTCCAGGAATCAAATCTGAAGGGATGGAGCCACCTGCCAGAGGGTTGGGCAGGTTTGTGAATAAAGAAAGGAGTGATGGTGGCTCTTCTCAGAGCATTTTGCCTGTGGTTTCTCCCATCTCCTCTCCCATGAGCACCTCATCTATCCTAAGCTGGGTTCACACATCACCCAAGGTGTCTGCCCAGCTGCTGAGGTTCTCCAGAGGTACAACGTGGTGGGTTTTCCTGTGATGGATTACCCTGAAGGAAGGGAGATTTAGGTTGGATAGAATGAAAAAATTCTGTACTCAGAGGGTGGTGAGGCACAGGGTGCTCAGAAAAGTTGTGTCTGCCCCATCCCTTGAAGTGTCCAAGGTTAATGAGGCTCAGAGCAGCCTGGGGTAGTCCCTGCCCATGGCAGGGGGTGGAACTGGATCATCTTTAATGTCCATTCCAAGTAAATCCTTCTGTGATCCTTCAATTCAGAAAAAAATACCTGACATAAAGAAACCTCCTCCCTCCAGCCTCCCTCTGCACCACCAAAAATGTTCTGCCCTCCCCTAAGAGAGCAAGAAACAGCAGAGAAAATTGTTCCAGCATGTGCAGAGGAAAGTCTTTCCCTCCAGCTCCAGTCTCCAATCCCTGGATGGTGAAGGTTGAGACACAGGAACAAAAGTGACAAAGGATCACAGAAGGCACCTGCCCAGAGGGGACATGGCAGCCCCAGAAGTAAGTTCAGCAAACTGTAAATAAAGGCAAATGGGACTCTTAATAAATTAGTACTTCCAGACACAAGACCTGCCTATAAAAGTGGTTGCCTGGAAGGCAGCAGCCTGCACTCAGCAGCTGGGCTGAGGGATAATGAAATATCCTGACCTCAGCTCATCATTTCTGTTGTCTCTGGTGACAGTCATTGGGCCCTGTGACTCTCACCTGGTGAGTTTATTATTGCTAATACAGCAAAAAACCCCTTTGACTGCCAAATTTATAAAATAATAAAATTTATTACAGATATTTAATAAAATATCTGTTCCCCCAGCCTCCTGAGGGTGAGCTTACACTGAGATCACTTTCAGTGCCACATTCCCTAATTCCCTGCTGGCCATGTGCAGCTCCCACCCAGTGGCACCACATTCCTCTTCAGGCCCCTAAAAGAGCATCTCCCACCCCTGAGCTTGTTCAGATTGTGGTGCACACTTCTCTGGATGTCTCGCCAGATGGCTCTTCCATTATCAGCTGTGTCCTTAACAATTACAAGTGTCCTGCTCTGTCCAAAGCCATTAGCACAAACACTGAGGAGCTGCTCCTACCACTGAACCACGAGGAATGGCAGCTCCTCCTCATCTCTCATTGAGAATAAACACCACTGGTGCTCACCCTCTGCTCACCAGCCACCAAACAATTCTTTTAATAATGTTAAATTAATACTTTCTGCTTCTCTCGTGTCTCTCCTCAGAGAATCTCAGAGGGCTTTGCCTGCAGCTAATTAAACTTCAGCCATGAGGTTGGAATTGGAAGGCAGAGACAGGAAAGTGAGGCACAGACTGGGAGCAGGGCAAGGTGGAGGTCCTGCTTTGGGGTGCAATAAATCATCATTAAATCCCTAAATTAAGGATTTAATCCCAAAAATCTGAGGCCACACCCTGCAAACCCAGGCTGCAGAGGGGCCAGGGCTCTTCTGCCTTGCTGGGGTTTGGTCAAACCAAGCCCAGGCTCTCAGAGAAGACACATCTCCACCACCCTGTTGTAGACAAAAAACCCCAAACCACCATCCTACACCCTCCCATCCTCCCCAAAAAAATGACCTTTATTTTTCACCTGGCTTGCTCAGAACCATAACTCTTGAAAAAGGAGAAGATTTGGATCCTGTTTTATTTTTCCCCCCATAATTTCCCAAAGAGCAGACTAAAATATCCAACTTTTTGAATGTGAGACCCAAAAAAAAGTCAGTTTTCTGGCAATGGAAAAGGTCTTATCTGCAATCCTGTTAATTAATAACAAGTTTCAAGACAAAAGAGTGGAGATTGGATCTGATCAGAAATTGCTACTCAGAACAGAGTATTTGGGGGCTTTTTACAAGTGGCAATTAGCACATGAAGCAATTTCTTTTTTTATTCCGGGGAAAAATAAAATACCATCAAAAAATTTTAATTCCCAGAAATAAATTCTAAAGAAATGAATCCTTTTTGGAGAAGCCTCACCATTTGATGCACAACAGTTTTATCTTGACCCTGGGTGTTCAGGTGGGTTCTCAGGGAAGGAGAGGGACGTGAAAAATCAGTGTTTGATGGCAAATCTCATAGACAGCTCAATGGTTTGGGTCATCCCAGCAACCCCAAGTGACACCTTTCCACCCCCTCCAAACAGCTCATTTGCTGGAATCACTCTTTTGCAAAAGGTTTTGACATTTCAGCTTTCTTTGCTGGTTCCAAACAGTGACATTTCCCCCAGGGGATGAATTCTCTCACCCTCTGATGGAATCATCCCAGCCCCCTTTCTTTCCCCACACCTTCCCAGGGAGCCCCCAGTCACACCAGAGAGAGGGGTGGGATATTATGGTAGGATACAAGTTTCGTGTTGGAATTCCCATTTTTGTCCCCAAACTGTTTATTCCTAAGTTTTTTGTGGTGTAGGGTCCCTCCACTTGTGCAAGATGGAGATGTTGCCCCATCCCAATCCTCACCTCTTCCCAGTGGTGTGTTTCCATTCTTTTTGTCACCTCTCTTTAGTTTTTCAACCAGTTCTCTTCTTTTTTCCCTCAGATTATCCATCAGCCTCCCTCACTCACATCACCTTTTCCAGTGATCTCCTTTCTAGGTTTGTTGGATAGAAATATCCAAGAAAAATATTCAGGAGGAGGTTACAGAAGTTGTAGGGAAACTTTTCATGGAAATCTGATTTAGGTCTCAGTTGGAAGGCTATGAGTGGTCCCCCTGGTTCTGGATCAAGAGAGAGTAAGAGAAAAGGATTTTCCATTTGTCCCATCTCATCATCTCCAAGAATTCTGTCATCTCTGAGAATTCCCAGCCCATCCAGAGCCCGTGGCAAGCCAGGCTGTACCTGCAGGCAAGACTCAAACTGAAAAAATGGAACAGACCAAGAAACTGGGAATCCAAAATCTGAGAGGGGGTGCAGGCATGACCTGGTAGCAGCTCTCCTTGTCCCTGAGGGGAAGGGTGATTTAGGGATGTCCCACCCCTGGAATGTCCAAGACCAGGCTGGAGGGGCTTGGAGCACCCTGGGACAGTGGAATTGTCCCTGCCATGGCAGGGGTGACACTGGATGGGCTTTAAGCCAACCCAAAATCTTCTGGGTACATTCCTACAAAATGAAATAACAGAAACAGTGACCTTTTGTCAAATCTTTGCCCTTGCAACACACCAGAATTTTTGGGTAAAGCTGGAGCAGCACAGAACCTCGGAGGTGACAGAGGAATTTCTGGCACTGCTGCAACCCTTGGGTTTCCCTTTCTCTCCACAAAATCCCAGCTTGTGGCAGAGTTTCTGATATCCCAGAGATGCCCAGACCACCCTCCCAGCATCACCAGAGCCCACAGGAGGGGATGTGCTCCCTGAGGAGCAGCAGCTCTGAGATGCCTTTAGGAAGGCGAGCAGCAGAGGGAGCTCGGTGGAAGCCAAGTGCAAACCCTATAAATGGTTTTTTCAGCCAGGACTGGGGGTAGGAATCTGGGAAGGGACGGCAGGACAGAGATGCTTGGCTTTGGGAGGCTCTGCAGAGCCGAATTTCCCGGCTCAGCCTGGACCCTCTTTCAGCACACCAAAGCTTCGTTCCTTACCAGGGAAAAGATTTTTTTATTTCCCAGTCGGAAAGAAGGATGAGGGGAGAACAAAGCAGTTAAAAGAATCTGGGGATGGTTTAAGAGGTTTGTTTAAGCCCAAACCAATGTGCAGAGCCAGCTTTGGGTCTCCTGAGGTGGCTTTATCACCAGGGGAGGGCAAGGCTGGGGAAGGAGGGAGCAGCTGAAATTTGCCTTTCCCTCTGCTGGAGCCAAAGCAATTTTCTGGCTGGAGCCAGGGAAAGGGAGAAGATTCAGTCCCACTCACATGTAAAGTTTAAGGTCAGTTTTAGCAATGTTTTGACATTTCCAGGTTCCCTTGGGGTCCTGAGAACAGGAATGCCATAAATGTCGAGACACAGACATTACTGACCTTAAACTTTACATGGCCATGTGGTGGCTACCCCACTCCCTCCCTGCTCTCTCCTTTTGGCCTCCAGGCTGCCCAGGGCATGGCTGAAATTTAGCTCTCCCTGGCTAAAAGAAGTGAAATTTGACCAGCTGCCCAGATACTCCATTCTGGGCAGAAAGGCAGGAGATGCTCCAAGAAAAGTGACAAATTTGAGCTGGGATAATGCACAGGATTATTGCTGGGTAACCTGCCCTGGTGAAAATGAGTTTTCTCAACAAGTGTGTCAGAGGAAGGAGTTGAATCTTTTAATATTTGGGTCTAACCATAAACAGACTCAACTCCCCAAAAGCTGCTGTTTGGGCACCAAAGATGAACTGGACAAAGGGGAGAAAAGCCACCAAAGGGGAGAAAAGCCACTGGGGGAAGTAAAAGTCTATAATGGGTGCTATTTGGGCACCAAGAGATCTGTGGATTTTTCCAAAGAAGAAACTCAAAAATCTGCAATTCACTCTTTGGAGCTTTGCATCTCCCCAGGGTAATTTTTAAGGGACCACAAAAAGTTTCAGGCCACCATGCAAAGCTCATCCTGCTGCTCTTCTCCAAGTCCCAGCAGGGCAATGAGCAGAGCTCCATCCTTGTCCTGGGGCTGCAGTTTGGGGAGGGAAACTCTGCCTGCCAAAGCTTCATCTCCCCACAGCCCTGTCACTTCGCCAAACGGAGCGAGGCTGCTAATTGCTCTGCCTGCTAATCTATTCTAATGCATGGTAATAGAAGCCGAGTTTCTGCCCTGATAACTCGGCCGGATTACGCTGCAGAGCCGCAATCCCCCCGCCCGCCCCTTATCTCTGTCCCCAGGTGGGTTCCGAGCCCACCCCCGGAGCCCTACAAGGGATTTACTCCTGCATCTCCGCCCTACAAAGCCCTGCATCCCTCCCCTCTGTTCTGGGGGGATTTCATGCCCCCCTCCCCAAATTTTTAGCCCTGCTAATCGTGCCTAGGAGTGGGAGCATCAAATGCACCCTTGCTGTGGAGCCCCAGGACTGGACAAAGGGTCAGAGGTGGCCACAAGGACCAGCCCAGCTCAGCAAGGAGAGGTTTGGGTGTGCAGATATGTGCACCTCTGCAGGCATCAGGCTCATCCAGCCTGGGAGCACTGCACATGCAAATCCCTGGGAATTGGGACCCTTTCTCTGATGAAGGATGGAAGGGGAGGGGAGGGAAGGTGTGGGAATGAGGGTGGGGATCTCTAGAAGGTGATGTTGAAATCCACTCCTGGTTGTTATGGGAAAGGGGAGTTCCTCCATGAATTTATGGATAAGTGGAGTTCCTCTGTGAATCACAGGATCATGGACTCGTGGAAAGGCTTGGGTTGGAAGGGACATTAAAAATCACCCAGTCCAACCCCTGCCATGGGCAGGAACCCTTCCACCACACCAGGCTGCTCCAAGCCTCACCCAGCCTTGGACACCTCCAGGGATCCAGGGGCAGCCACAGCTGCTCTGGGCACCCTGTGCCAAGGTCTCCCCACCCTCACAGCCATTCCTAAAATCCATTCCTAAATCATTTCCTGAAAAGAGCCAGCACCTGTGGGTGACAGCTGGGAGGATGGGGATCTCCAGCCTCCATCCTCTGACCCTTTCCAAACTCCTGCAAGGGTCAAAGATACAAAAACAGGGTATCTCTGAAGCTGCAGGGTCTCTGCTTTGCTGTCCCTTCAGTCACAGCCCTCCAGGTCCTTTTGCTGCTGAATTTACCAGGCACAACACCAGCCTGGTAGCTTAAAGCAGGAGGAGAATCCCAGAGCACAAAAATCACAAGGAGGAGGCAGAACTTGAGCCAAAGATATGAGAATTGCGCTCAGTCCACAGCACTGATGTGGCCCACAAGACAGGAATTGCAGGAATCTGCCTGGAATCTGCCTTTTGCCATCTGCCCATGAAAGGCTGAGCTTCAATTGAAGATGGAAAAACCCCTGAAGGCTCAGCTTCAGCTGAAGGCTACCTGGGTAATACAAGCTCCTGTCTCTGAGGAGGCAGCAAAATAACTTTCCCTGCACTGAATTCACTTTGGAGTCATTTTAAAGAAAATTAAAAGAAGAAAAAAGCGAGAGAAAGGGAATAAAGTTGCTAGATAAGGCAAGTAATTAATGAACAAAATTACTTTTCCCAGAGAGCATCCTATCATGGTGCTTCCTATTCATGCTAATAATATTTGTGAGTGTCTTCCCCAGAACCTGGGTAGATAACACCTACACTCTCCTGTGTTCTACATGCTCTCCTCTGCAAGGGCTGATGCAAATGATCTGTTCAAAGGGGCTGAAGTTCTTTGTTCCTGGACTGATTCAGAACAGCATCCCTGAATTCTTTGTGGGAGCTTCTTTCGAGTAACTCCAAGGAAATTAATTGGTGTTTTCCCTGTCACTGGGTCCAAATGCCAAATCTGCTGGTGAAGTTGATGGGATGTGCCCTTGCCCTTCAGAAAGGTCAAATTTGGGGTGTACTGCTCACAGATTGGGGCTGATCAGTGGTGCCTAGGCTTCCTCAGGACTGCAGTGAGACCTGGAATTCCTCTGGTGGGAGGGCTTGGTGCCAGTTCAGCCTTGTCTCTTAAAAGGCAAAGGACAAATGAGAATACAGAAAAAAAAAAATCTGTGTTCAAGGAGGTTTTCCAGAAGGTCAGGGAGCCATGGGAAGTGCACTGTAAGGAGTCCCCACTCACACAGACACTGAATCCCTGCCAGCCTCAGCCAGCACCACATTTAATTTCTCTTTTGCTGTCAGCATCTGCTGTCCTGCCTTGGGGGAGCACAGCAAGAAGAGAGAAAACATTCCCACAGGGTAGACGGAACAGCCTGAACACTTCATCCAAATCCCCCACCCCTGGAAAGCCCTTGAGCAATTTTATCTGGAAAGGTGCAAGGCAGAGGGGATCCCACGGCGTTTCTCAAACCAGATTATCCCAACCCACTGCTCCTTTTGATCTTCACCAATATCTCTATTTTCATACTGCTAATAAGCTCATTTCCTCTTCTTCATCCATCCATCATCCATCTATCATCCATCCATCCATCATACATCCATCCATCCATCCATCCATCCATCCATCATCCATCCATCCCTCCAGCCATCCATCCATCCATCCATCCATCCATCATCCATCCATCCATCCATCCATCATCCATCCATCCCTCCATCCATCCAGCCATCCATCCATCCATCATCCATCATCCATCCATCCATCCATCCATCCATCATCCATCCATCCATCCATCCATCCATCATCCATCCATCCATCATCCATCCATCCATCCATCCATCATCCATCCATCCATCATTCATCCATCCATCCATCCATCCATCCATCCATCATCCATCCATCATCCATCATCCATCCATCATCCATCCATCCATCATCCATCCATCCATCCATCCATCATCCATCCATCATCCATCCATCCATCCATCCATCCATCCATCCATCCATCATCCATCCATCATCCATCCATCATCCATCCATCCATCATCCATCATCCATCCATCATCCATCCATCCATCCATCCATCCATCCATCATCCATCCATCCATCCATCCATCATCCATCCATCCATCCATCCATCCATCCATCATCCATCCATCATCCATCCATCCATCCATCATCCATCCATCCATCCATCCATCCATCCATCCATCCATCCATCCATCATCCATCCATCCATCCATCCATCCATCCATCCATCCATCATCCATCCATCATCCATCCATCCATCCATCCATCATCCATCCATCATCCATCCATCCATCCATCCATCATCCATCCATCCATCCATCCATCCATCCATCCATCCATCCATCCATCCATCCAAATAAGCCAAGGAACCTCTCAGCCCAGGCTTGGCTTTCCCAGTGGGGTGTGAAATCAGTGGGATGGATTTGCTGCCTGAAAAAGGCACCCATGCATCTCCACCAACCCCACTCAGACCATGCCTGAAGCTCTGGATCCCTCCCCAAGCTATTTGTTTCCTTGGAGCAGGGAAAAAGCCTGGGCTGAGCTGATGCACAGCCTTCAACAGGTGAGCAGGGATCAGAAATAAAGGAGAAGCTGTGTTTCCATGGCAGTTTTCAGACCCTCACATGACCAATGCACAGGCTTTGGATCAGAGCTGGAGATATTTAAATCAGCATTTCACCCCAACTCTGAAAAAAACAACAACAAAAAAATTCTGCCTTTCACAGCTCAGCTCCTCTCTAGGAAAGGGAATTTGGGGGACAGAATAATAAGAGAGAAAATACAGCAAGAAGGATTTTCATTTTAGTGTCACTGCCTTTCTCTGCCCAAGCCTGCTCCAGCCAAAAAATCAGGGAACAAGCTGAGTTTCTCTGTTCCTAATCCTCCTCACGAGCTGGTTCTGCAGAGAGGTTTGGAGTGGAGGGAGGATCCATCCAGAGCCATAAGAAACAGAAGGAGCAGGGCTCCAAAACACCCTGAAAAAAATTCCTGGCTTCATCCCTCTGGTAGTTTAAACATACAGATGAAAGGAATTACTATTACTATTATTTTTATTTTTATTTTTATTTTTGTTTTTATTATTTTTATTCTTTCTATTTTTGTTTTTGTTTTTAAGTTTTAATAATTTAATTACTATTATTTTAGGAGTAATTCTCCTAAAGCAGTGAGGTCTGGCACACCCCACCTCTCACCCTGAGGCTCTGGGAAGCACTCCCTGACCCGAGGCTACACCAGGAACCCCAGCTCAGGCTCCAGCTGCAAGGAAAACGCTGTCAGCAGGTGATGGATGGATCTCCCCCCTTGTGTGCATGGCTGGGAGGGGTGGGTTAAGCACTGAGAAATCACTGTGCTCCCAAAAACTTGGGAGTTTTGAGCTTTCTGTGTTTTCTGACACTCAGAACACTGCTTTTGACCTGCAGCCTTAAAGAAGGCTTCCAAATTTGAATAATGGAGTTAAAATCACGGGTGTGCAGTTAAATAGAAGTGTGTGTTTTCACATGGTGAAGGGTTTGGAATTTGAGGTTTTTATAATACAACTATGGGACAAGATGAAAGATTTTGGCAGTTGTCTCTTTTCTGTCTTCTTCCTTCTTATTCATGATTTCAGGCAGAAGTTTTTAGTTGGATATTTAGTGCTGCACTGCAGGTCACAGGAGTTTGTTTATTGGGTCAAAAGTATAAATAATTACAAGTGTTAATTCTCTATTAAACTATTTAACTTTAAAAGACCTCATAACTAACTAAATTCAGGCCTCCATTTTGCTGGCTTTTAGCTGGTTGCTAGAAGTTGCAGAACTCTCTGTACTTTAAATAAAATTTAATAAACAACCAAGCCTGAACACGAAAAAAATTCATCTCCTTCATGTTTTTAATCCTAACTCCAAGTAAAACCAAAAGAAAACGAAAACAAACCACCAATTAAATAATGCAATTACCACATTTACACCATTACACATCCAGGTGTCCATCTCCCAGGCTCATTTCCTACTTCCCTGCCCTTTAAAAACGCTTGGTTGTGCTTTGGTGTCCAGAAAAGTAATTTCTGGTCACAGCTTGTGTGGTGCTGCACTGCAGGGTATGATGGGAGTGACCATGGGTGTTGCAATTTGGAGGTTTGGGAGTTTAAAACTTTTTTTTTCTTTTTTTTTTTTAGTATTAATTTTTAAAAGAGTGTTGGTTTTGATTTGAAGGCTTGGAGAGGGCTTCCAAATTTGAGTGATGGAGTTAGAGTCACTGGTGTGTAGTTTGAATAGAAGTGTAATATCACATGGCAAAAAGATTAGAATTTGAGGTTTTAAAATATAGTAATAGGTATGAGACAAGATGAAAGTTCTTGAGTGTTGGCTCTTCCTCCTTCTTGTTCCTTCTTCTTAAAGTAGTAGTTTTTAGTTAAATAAAAATACTGCAGTATAGATCACAAGTCTTTAGTTATTAGGTCAAAAGTATAAATAATATAAATGTTAGTTTTTAATTGGATAGTTAAGCCTTAAAAAAACCTTTTAACAAACAAAACACAGCTCCATTTTCTTGCTTTCAACTTGTTAACTAAAAGTACTGTAAAGCTCACTGTATTTTAAATAAAAATTAATAAACAACTAAGTCCAAGCACAAAAATCCTCTCTCTCATGCTTTAATCCCAACTCTAACTAAAAGAAAAAAATTATAATTAAAAAAAAGCCACATATATCTATTATAACTTTATAAAAGAGGTTATTCCTTCTGGCTGAGGCAGTGCTACAACACAGGCTGTGACAGGAGGGATCCAGTGTGGGCAGGAGGTTGGAAAAGGCTGGGAATGCTGAAGGAGGTAGGAATTCAAATTCAATTTCATGATGTTGTCCCTCATCCACCTACAGGAGACATCTTCTCCCAACGTGATAATTTGTGATGGGCAGGAGTCCAGCTATGCACTTGAAGGGCAAAAATGTCCTGCTTGAATTCCTTCAGGATCAACACCCAATCCAGAATCCTGGATTCCAATTATCCATCCTATGGGCTGGTGACAGAACTCAGGTTTTCAGTTGCACCTCCCAGTTTTTAGTCCCTCCTTCCAGGTGATAAGCAACAGGACAAGAGGAAATGGCCTCAATTTGTACCAGAGGAGGTTCAGGTTGGATATCAGGAAATTTTCTTCATTGAAAGAGTGGGTAAGCATTGGAACAGACTTCCCAAAATAAAGTGGTGGACTCACCATCCTTGGAAATGTTAAAATATGAGTGGATGTGGCACTTGGCTCTATGGCTTAGTGGACAGAGGAGGGGTTTAAGTCAAAGTTTGATGATCTTTGAGATCTTTCCAACACAAATATTCTGTGATGCCCCAGCAGCAGAGAAGGTTTTTATCAAAAACTGCAGAACTGTCCTTGGTAGATTGGCAGATGCAGGGGACAAAGGGTGCTCAGTGCAGGCTCTGCCCCTTCCCCTTCTCCTGTGTATCCATCCCTCCAGCCCAGGGTGTTAAGTGCTGTTGGAATCAGGTGCTGTGCAGGAGGTGAAGGTGTTATTATTCAAGCCACTGGTTCCAATGAGATTATCCAGCCTAATGGAGCAGCCTGCGTGGACCTCCTCTAAGCCTGAATTTTCACTGTCAGAGGATCCCCAGTCAAGTGGAAAATTAGAAGGAGAAGGGAAGAGGGGGTTGTGGAGGGGAAAAGGGAGGGGAATGATTAAGTCCTCTAGAAATTAATTCATAACTGGAGAAATGGAAATAATAACTCCCCAAGCTGATGGACAATCCCCAGCAAACACATTTCAATTTGGAAGCCGGCTCTGCTGCCAGTGCATCGTTTGCTTTCTGGCTCCTGCTGCTTCATTGATTCAATTTTCCACCCAAGGTGTTGACTTTGTCCTGGGATTGTGGCTCTGCCAAGGCTGGAGCAGCTCACAACCCCCTCACTACCCCTGGCTGCCCAACCTGCAGTGCCTGCTCTTGGAAAGCTCCAGTGGGGAGCACTGGCTCAAATCACTTTTTAATTCTCTTTGGGTTTGGTTTGGTTTGGTTTTTATTCTTCCCCACAGGAATGGATCCCAGTATCCAACATGTTTAGAAGCTCTTGTGCAGAGCACACACCAAGGCTTGGTGGAGCTCACAGCCAACACCAAAATAGCAAAATGTCCACGTGCCTTGGGTAGGCTGGGATCCCACACCCTGTCCAAGGGCAGGACAGGACTGGGTCAAAGCCTCTGGACTGTCAAAGTTGTTGGGTGAAGCAGCTTCTAAGCACAGTTGGGTATTTAATTCAAAGCCAGCATGGCTTTATTTAAGAGCAGTGGCACAAACAGCAGATTTGTCCCATTGTCAGAAATATCACAGCACAGGTTCATAAATGGCTTCTTATGACCTGACTCCCAAAAAACACATCCTCAGCCATGAAAAGCCTCTTTCCCAAAACCTGTGTGGACATCAGAAATGACAAAATAACAATGCAGAGCTTTTGGTCACAACCTGGTCTAGTGGGAGGTGTCCCTGCCCATGGCACAGGGTATTTTTTGAGGTCTCTGCCAACCCAAACCATTCTGGGATTTTATGATTCTGTGCCAGGACTGTGGGTTCAGCTGAATAGCCACATGAAATTGGGACACCAGGGAGAGTGAGGGACAGAGGATCTCCAGCTGACCCTTCCATCTCAGGGGTTCCTGAGCTCAGAGATTTTCTCAGCCTGGCTGGGTTTGCACACTCAGCCGCCCTGAGACAGCCTCGAGATGGGGCTGGAGAGAGTTAACAATTGTTTACCTGATTCCCCAGTGCAGTTCTGCGAAATGTTACTGCTTCCCAGAGGCACAAAATATAATTTTGCCTTAAAGGTTAATAGTATTCGACTCACTGAGGGAAGAAAGGAGTGCTCAGGAAGCTCTTTCATTCAGATCCCAGCCTGTGCACTTCAGGTGGCACCCAGGGCTCTGGTCATTGAGGGGAATTGGCCTCTCCTGGCCAAATCCTGCTCTCTTTGGCAAGGAAGATCTCTTTCCAGGGACTCAGAAGTTTCCAGCACTGAATTTAAATTAAAGGTACTGCTCCTGACCTCAGGCAAGACTCAGCCCCTTACTCGTGAAATGCAAGTGGGGATTTATCGACCCTAATAATGATAAATCCTCCAAAACAGAGGGGAAAAAAAAGCCCAATCCTGGCAGGGGGAAAGCTGAGTCCTCACATCCAGCTGAGGGTCACTGCCCCTCTCCAAGGGCACCCTCAGCAGAATTTGGGGGTACAGATGCAGGTCAGAGGATGCTGTACCCACATCTACCAGGCAGCTGGGGACTGGGAAGATGCTTCCATGAGGAAGCTTAATGTGCTTTAAACCAGGAGGAAAGGATGCTGGAAAGCAAAGGTGCTCCCAATTTATGTGTGACTGTGCCAGGTCACACATCCATGTGCTTCCTGCAGCCACAGAGGGTTTAGCTGAGCTGCAGAAGGTCTGGTCAGGGAATGTCTCACCAGGCAGAGGTTGTCTGGCTCTGGGTGACAGGTCCCAGTGTTGGTTCCAGGGTGTTGTGTCCCTGGCTGGATCAGACTCTGCCTGCTCACATCCAGTCCTCCCAGGCTGCCTCTGCACCCTGAGGGTTGGCAATTTCCAAACACAGCTGTGGGAACCCCAGGCTGGCCTGGATGGATTCAGGGCTGAGTTTGATGGCCAGTGTGTGAGTCTGAGCACACAGGGGCTCAGAGACCTTCTGCTGCCACTGTGAGTGGTTCCAGAGTGGTGATGGGGTCAGTAACATGGTGACTTTCTTACAAGAGCAAGAAAGAGCATTTATTCAAGGAAATAATGGGTTTATATAGTATACATCATGCAAAACAAATTAGAGAAAGTTCATTGGGCAGAGGAGCAACACTCTTTTAGAAACACAGTCTGAAGCACCAATTAGACAAGAACTTTGTGAGAAGCAAATTCCTGTTCCCACCCAGGAGTATCCCACTCTCTGGGCTCAAACAGCCCCTGAGGTACACATTTTAGTTTTGCTGTTTCTGTCATAACTTTGAATTGTTCTCTCTGATTTCATGGGAGTTTAAAGGAAAGAATCAGAGATTTCTGCCCATGGCCAGGCCAAGGAGGACAGGAATGAACTGAAATGCTCAGCCAGCCCCAGGATATTAATTCCAGCCCTAATTCCTTCCCTAGGCCCAAAAACCCCAAAACTCAGAGAGGAGAAATGCTTCCATCTGAGGAGTGACAGTGCCAGTTTTCATGACACATTTATAGACCTGGGTGGAGACAGGAGAGAGAGAGCTCTAAAGATATTTAGTAATTTAATTCCTCTGGAACTTAATTCCTTTGGGTTCCTGTCCTTGAGCAGTCTGATAAAAATCCTGGCTGGATTTTCCTGGGTCTCAGACTGTTGCCCACATTCTGCTCCACTCCTGCTCCTGCTCTCTGCCTCCTGCTGCCTCCCCAAGCCCTGCTCTGGACTCACATCACTCAAGGAACAGGCTGACAGTTGCCCAGTTGGTAGCCACTGACAGAAAAAGCAGAAATATAATCTGCAGGGCTCCCCCCAAGCTCCATGAGCCTCCCAAGGGATCCATCACCTCCCCCAGCAGCTCAGGAGAGGATGTGAGCCACGAAAGGCAGCAGAAGTTAATCCTTGTGCTGTATAAACCAGCCAATAATATGCAGGACATTTCCTATTAACCACCACACATCCAGACAATTACTCTGATTGATTCCAATCAGGTTTTACACCAGGCTTTATCCATCAGCACAAAGCTTTGCTGCCTGTTAATATCACGGGGAAAACCATTCCTAATGGAGGCTGCCAAACCCTACAGCATCAGCATTAAGCAGTCACAAGAATTGATGTAGCAAACACAGCCTTGGGATGGCTGGGGGTTTGCAAACTGCATGGAAAATGCAATAAAAAAAATCTATTGGAGCATCCACACAACACCAATAACTCTCCCAGTGCTCTGAATGGATTTCTGTTCTGATGGGAAGGGGTGGAGAGATACCTGGAGATAGATGTCCCCTGCAATCAGGATTATTACACATGTGTGATGGTGGATAAATGGATGGATGGATGGGCAGATCTGGATTATTCCCTTCTCCCTTTTAGCTGGGTCTGGGAACCTTCCCCTCTGTCCATTCCAGCAGAAATTCTGCTATCTTTGTGTTTTCTCTTGTTAACACATTTGCAGCAGGCACAGTGACCAAAAGGAGGGTGCTGAAGGTAAGAAACAGATATCAGTGAACTTTAGAGACATCAATCAACTATTACTTTCTCAAGGTGGGGATGAGAATTATTTTTGTCCTCTACCCCTTGTCCTGATGCAAAAATCTCTGTGTAGCAGAGGATAAGGTGCACGAGGAGGATGCTCTTCCTCAAATTGTTCAACTTTCTGTTGCTGCCAGAAGCAGCATAAAAACATAAAATTATAGAATATCCTGAGCTGGAAGGGACTCCCAAGGATCACTGAGTCCAAAAGGAAAGTTCCCATGGGATTTTTGCACCTCACCTGCAGGGTGAGAGAGGTAGAACCTTCCTCCATAGGGAGGAGGTGGCCAAGCCATTCCAAAAACCACACTGAACACATCAGAGCCTTCCAACCCCAACCACAGCCACAAAACCAGCCAGAAAATCTCTGCAAAATCAGCAAATCAGTGACACAGCAGGCCCAGCCCAGTAGCTCTGCCTGCAGCAGCTCCACGAGCTCCTCTCAGTTATTCACCCCAAAATCTGAACCTGGCACCTCCATCCCAAGTCATCCCTCTGTGTTTTCCAGAAACTCCTCCAGGATGATTTCCAGCCCCTTCCTGGATGCCTTATTGATGTGTTGCTGCCTCTTCTATTAGGAAAAGTCCTCCACAAGCAAATGAATGCCTGTGTCAGGGATTTCCCTGGTGGCAGTCTCAGGTGACACTTCCAACCAGCCACTCTGCACAATCCCTGTCCCACACTGACATTCCCTCCCCCAGGCTGTTAATTGTTTACCTCCAGCATGTGGATTTAGCTGTTCTGGCCATAATGATGAGATGCTCCTCAGCTTGCTGTTAAATAAAACTTTAATTCAGAATCATAGGTAGGAGCTGGGGATTTGTCCTTGCTCATCCCATGGCTGAATGTGTGCCAGTATGGATTTAAATATTCCCAGCCCTTTATCTCCCTGTATTTTCAGCTCACCAGCACTAAATTACCAGCACTGCACCTCCAGAAGATGTTTGTGATCACCTTTACACACTGTCCTCCCCCAGCATCAACTTTCTGGTTACTTTTTATCCCTGACTTGATCAGATCTCCTCCTTTTTTTTTTTTTTTTTTTTTTTCCCAGCAGGAAAAATACCCAACCCTTCCAAAATGCTATCAATACCACAAAACACTTTTGACCAAAGCCCTGGGTTATTTTGTCAGATGTTGAGGAGAAAAAGGAATGGCAAACAGCCCAGAGCACTGATCAGAAAACCTGGTGCAGCTTATTAATTGAACACCTGGCATTGGCTGCCTTGTGCAGCAAGGTCCATAATATGGATTCCAAATAATTAGAGGAAGGTCAGGGGCAGGTACAGACCTTGTGCATGCACTGAGGCAGGCACAGCAGGTGGGAGATGCTGACCTCAGATTTATGTGGGGCCTCCTTTCTAGTCAGTACTTCAATATCTAATTAAAGCATGTGCAGCACCCATGGAGTGATTTGTTGGGGCTGCTCTGAGGAAGCACCAATTGGACAAGAACTTTGTGAGAAGCAAATTCCTGTTCCCACCCAGGAGTGTCCCACTCTCTGGGCTCAAACAGCCCCTGAGGTACACATTTTAGTTTTGCTGTTTCTGTAATAACTTTGAATTGTTCTCTCTGATTTCATGGGTGTTTAAAGGAAAGAATCAGAGATTTCTGCCCATGGCCAAGCCAAGGAGGACAGGAATGAACTGAAATGCTCAGCCAGGCCCAGGATATTAATTCCAGCCTTAATTCCTTCCCTAGGCCCAAAAAACCCAAAACTCAGAGGAGAAATGCTTCCATCTGAGGAGTGACAGTGCCAGTTTTCATGACACATTTATAGGCCTAGGTGGAGGCAGGAGAGAGAGAGCTCTAAAGATATTTAATAACTTAATTCCTCTGGAACAAGAATCATGATGCATCCTGAAAAACTCCTCCAAGGAGCTTTTCTTGTGACACAGGAGGAAATTCAGTGCTGCCACTTGGAGGGTCTGTGGGATGCTGGGTGATTCAGGTGGTAAATGATTTTTTCCATCCTGATGCAAGGTTGGTATTTTTTTCTTTGCAGCTTTTCTCCATCCCTTCAAACACAGCTCAGTCCCAGTTTGTGTTTGCTTTATAGATTCCTTTCCTTACTTTCCCCCTCACATCTTTGGCAATTATCACACATAAGGAAAGCACTAAAATAACCCTTCCTTTATTCCCAATCTGATCAGAATTGGTGCCCACCAGAGCTCACAGTGGGCACAGATCTCACATTCAGGGTTTTATCAAACCTGTGATTAAGTCTGAGGTCCAGCCAGATCCACACAGTAATTCCCTGAAGATTTCTTGCAGCTCAGCTCAGGGCTTTCTGCACCCTCCTATCTCTCACCACCTTGTCCCAGTGAGTGGCAGGTTGAATTTTAGACCAGCTGTGGCTGTGACATTGACACACCTCACACTGGAATCGTTTAGATGAGGGGATAAAGCTGCCATTCAAAATCCATCCTTGAAGCATCCCCCTTCACACATCCAAAGGAAATCCATAAATCCAGCACATGTCCTCCCTGTGTGCTGGAGGGGAGCAAAACTTTTTGAGTTTTTGCTTTTTTTTAGGATGTAGATCCTGAGATCCACTGGCAAAACATCACTTGCTCATCAAATCTGGAGTTTTAGATGGAAACCAGGAATCCTGATGCCTGGTCTGCAGGGAAAAGACCACTTCATAATGAACCCAGCACGACAGCACTGATCCAAACTTCATCAAACTGCAATCAAAGGCAGGAAAACAAAGGAGGGGATGGAGAGAGACAGCAAAATGAGAGAGTTGAGATGAGCTGAGCACACATTTTAATGGGGATTTGGACTCCCTGCTGCTGCTGCTGAAAGGCTTCTGCAACAATCTTGGCTTCCCCTTCCTGGATTTACTGAGCTAATCAAACACAATTCAGTGTGGACTGGGAGCCAACAAAATCCACAGCTGGTGAGAGGGAGTTTGGGAGCAGGGGTGCTGGATGGGAGAGAAGCCCCTGCTGCAGGCAGCACAGGGAAATGGCCAAACAGCACCCAAAAAATCCAGAGCAGCAGCAACAGCAGAGCCAGGGCCACCTCCAAGGAGTGCTGGGCAGGGGGAAGAGCAGTTTGGTGGCTCCATGTCTGCAAAGAGCACCCAGACTCATCCTGGCTGGATGGGCATCATCATCATCATCATCATCATCATCATCATCATCATCATCATCATCATCATCAGGCTCCACATCAGCAGCTCTGGGTCAGTGCTGGGAGCTGGACTAGCAAGGACACAGATCAGGGGGTTCTCATGTGCAAAATTATGTTTGAGAGGCTCTTGAAAATGCAGAAATGGCTGGAACAGCTCAGCCCAAACATCCACAGAGCTGTTCGTTCATTCTCCGACTCCAACGGCAGAAAAAAATGACAAAACAAAGATAATAAAATGAAAATTCTCCTGGTTTAAGCTCCCAGCTTCCAGCCAGCACTGGCAAGGGACTGCCTGCCCTGGAGCCTGCACTGATGTCATTGTATTGAACAGCTCTCAACAGATCTTTCTTTCATTAATTTGTCTAATTGCTTTCCAGCCAGTTGTGATGCTGGCCTCCATAATGTGCCTCTCAGTGCTGCCCAGATGAATGCTGCACTGTATGAAAATGTCCTTTCTTCTGTTTGTTATAATATTCTGGATAATCTCATATAAAGTTCCCCAGATCTTGTGTTATGAGAAATGGGCAGTAATCATCCCCTCTTCACTTTCTTCATTGCCCTCCTGATTGTCTGGAGCTATTGTGGCCCTCTCAGTCATCTCTCTTTTAAGATGAAAATTGCCAAGTCACACAATCTCTCCTTGTGTACCTCTGACAATCCTGGAAAAACTCTCTCTAGCACCAATTACCTTTTCTTCTTCATTCTTCACCCGTTTTTAGCTCATTTATAAATGCACCAAACACCCTCAGCAGACATTCCCATGGGACCCTCCCAGATCCTCCCTCCCTCCATCACAACCCTTTATTCATGGCCTTTATTTCCCACCTTTGAACTGGTTGCTGATCTATCAGAGGGCTCATCTTCCTGTCCCATGACAGCATTGTTGAGGTCCCTAGCTATGGGAAAAGTATAAATCCTTTTGTATTAACCACATCATCCCTATCACATGGACTTTGATTTATTTAAGGAACAATTGACTCGTGACACCCACCGCCCTCCCCCGGAGTGTCATGTGCTTTTTTTATTCATCTATTCTTAATCATGGCTCAAATTAATGGGGAAAAAAAAGATATTCCATAGAATCATAGAATCCCATAATGGTGGCTTGGAAGGGATCTTAAAGATGATCTAATTCCAATCCCTCTGCCATGGGTGGCTTTCGCTATCCCAGGTTGCTCCAAACCCCATCCAACTCAGCCTGGAACACTTCCAGGGATGGCACAGCCACGACCTGGATTCAGATTTCATGGTTTCAAATTCCAGCTCTTGGACCTTTCAAGAGTTTGATCTAAAAAAAAGAAATATATGTTTTCCACCTTTCATTCTTCCATCAAGGCCAGAATAGGCAATGAGGTGTGGAGCAGATTTAATAATGTGGCAGTTCCACAGCACAATTTCCCAGGATCTTGCAGTGAACATCACTTTTATGCTGTAAAAGCATTTTTTTGCTGAGCCCTGTGCAGCAGCCACTTCACACAGCTTGTGCCCTTTGGAAAATAAACTTCCGGGGGAACCTCGTTAAATTTTAATCAGTTCTTTTCATGAGGTTGCCAATGTGTTTCCTATGTGGGCTGCCTGATGATTGTTTTGCAGTTCACACCCCAGAGTTAGTGATCTTTTTATTATTATTTTTTTTTCTTCCACTGAGTGCAACTTCTAATTTTAAATAATGCCTCTTGACTTTGCCATTTAAGTAGGTATTTTAATTCTTTTTTCATTCACTTTTACTATCTTTAGGTCTTTTTTTCATAGGTCATATACCTTCACAAGCCTCTTACATGAAGTTTTTACCCAGGATACTGTGAGGCACTCCACCTTTTATTTTTACTCTATCTACTCCTTTTAGCAAGCTACTCAATTTTATTTTGTTTCCACTTTGAAACTCAACTCCACAGTAATTTTTATTTATCTCTTTTATTCTGCCTCTACAGGATTTGAGCACCACGTGCTCGCTCTTGCAGAGCAATGCACTGAATATCTGGGAGTGAATCAAGAATAAATCCAGATTTGTGTCTCTTTTTTTTCTGGGTTTACAGGTAGGAGCTCTGAGTGTTGTGACATTTGTGTACGAGGCCACTTGAAGTCTCTCATTACCACGTTCCCTGCCCTCCCAACCTTTTGCATTTCTCTCAGCCTGTCACTGTCACTGTCACTGCCTTCAAGTGGTCAATAAAGCAGCCTTAACACCGTGCCCTTCCCTGGGGACACCTTGTCACTGCTGCACACATTGACCTTATTTTCTTCCTTTGATTTTACATTTTCTTTAACATGAAAGCCTTCCCTTCATCGTTTTGGCCTCCTCTATTGTTCTTGGGTGATTTATGCCCCAAATGAGTTTCCTTTTATCGAGGTTTCAGGCTGTGTATCCCATTAGCATCTTCATTTAAAGCAGACTGTGCACAGGAGCAAGTATATATTTAATTCTGTCTGATTGCCTGTTCTCCTGTGCCTTGATTAAAAGGGACATTCATTGGGATTGATTTTTGATACTTTAACCTGAATTTTATCAAGTTCCAATCCAATTGCCTTCCAAGGATAAAGGCATGTTATGACTTCACCTTTAGACAATGAGTTTCAACCTTTAAAACCTCTCCCTTGCCTAATTTTTATTTAACTGGCAACAAATATCTTCCTTCCTCTGACAGTTCCTGCTCTTTGAAAAGCTTTCCTTATTCCTTCCAAACTTTTCCTACTCTGTTTTCTTAACTAATGCACTGAGACATTTTCTCTGTTCCTGGCTTTGCATTTGAGAAAACACCTCCATAAAAACATTGATTTTTAGGCAGTTATCTCAACTGTGTGTGTCTTTCCTCCAGGATTTTCCTCCTGCAACTGGGAGCTGTGGCAACATCCCATTAGTGCATCAAACAATGCCAGGAAATATTCTCTAATCCTGGGGCCAAATGACCTGGTCTGATCACAGCCATGTCATTAAACTCTATTAACTTCCAAAACACCTCGTGGAAACCCTCCCTGACCCATGTCATTCCCAAACAGGCCCAGGAATTGTTTGAAGGAGCCATAGCTGGCCCAAGCCAAACTCCATCCTGATAAATTTGCAGCATGAGGAATTGTCTTCCAGTGCCTAATAATATTCCATGGAGTTGTTTTAATTCCTGCAATAAATATCTGTTATATGGCCCAGCACCACTGGAGACTCTGGAGATGTTCTCCTGCCACCAGCTAAAGGCTTCAAACTGACAGAAGGTGGATTTAGGTTGGATATTAAGAAAAAATAATTTATTGTGAGGGTGAGGAGGCCCTGGCACAGGGTGCCCAGAGCTGCTGTAGCTGTCCCTGGATCCCTGGAAATGTCCAAGGCCAGGCTAGATGGGGTTTGGAGCAACCTGGGATAGTGGAAGGTGTTCCTGTCATGGCAGGGGTGGAATTGGATGAGCTTTGTAGTCCCTTCCAACCCAAACCATTTTATGATTCTGGCAGACCCACACCAGTCTCTTCCTACCCAAAAATCTCTCCCAACCCACCTGAAAGCCTCTTCTATCTCTATTTGTGCTTTTTTTATTATTTTATTATTTTTTTCCCAATGCAAACAGAGGAGTTGAAGTGTCCTGATAATCCAGGGAAAAGAACCTGCTGGACATTAACACTGCAAAATGAAACCCAAGTCAGCAGGAGAAGACACTGAGTCCATGTTCCCACCCTACAGACATCTGTCAGTCTGTCCTCGGCACAGTGACCCTGGGATTGCTCTGGACTCCTCCAGGGTCACTCCAAGGTAACCTTGGTCAGATTTTCTACTCCAGGGTTACTCCAGGGTAAGGCTGATCAGATTTTCTACTCCAGGGTCATGCCAATGTAACCCTGATCAGATTTTCTACTCCAGGGTCATGCCAATGTAACCCTGATCAGATTTTCTACTCCAGGGTCATGCCAATGCAACCCTGATCAGATTTTCTACTCCAGGGTCATGCCAGTGTAACCCTGATCAGTTTTCCTGCTCTGTTTGTGTTGGAAAATGTGAGATTCCCTCATGCCAAGTACCCCAAAGGGGCAGCTGCAGGAGTGACAGGCAGGCCAACAAATTCCCATCCACTTTGGGAGAGATGTTTCATCAGCAAATGGGTTGTACATGACAGAGACAAGTTGCTATTTCAGATATTTAAAGATGCTATAACACTGCTTGGCCTTAATTTTGGGCTCCAGCAAGCTATTGATTTTTTGATTTTGTATTATGTTAATGATGTCATGATCATATCAGAGCAGCAATGTACTCCTGCAAAGCTCCAGAGTGCAATATTTAATAGATACTGTTAGTATTAATTGATTTTGCTATAATTCATTCTACTCATGTTTTCACGCTTAAGGCTTGGGGTTTTTTTGTTGTTTTGTTGGTTTTTATTAGCAGTAAATTCCCTAAACATCCAGGCAGAATGAAAAAAAAGTCAAAGCATTTACTTTTCCTCTTATATTTTAATTGGGGAATGGGGGAAGTGGGGAAGGCTGTCCTCTCCAGTTCACCCCAATCAATAGCAGATTAAGTATAACACTCAATAACGGGACTGGTGTGCCCCTCAACAGCTCAAGAAGCCATCAAATGATATTTTGTCAATTGGACAGATGAGTTTATGCTGTGGGTCTCCTTCCTTTCTCATCAGCCCTTTCTGATCCTAATCCAGATGCCCCTGGATCCCTGGAAATGTCCAAGGCCAGGTTGGGATGGTGGAAGGAGGAAGGTCAAAGGTGTCCCTGCCATGGCAGGGGATGGGACTGGATAATCTTTTAGGTCCCTTCCACCCCAACCATCCTAGAATTCTGTAATTCTATTATATTCTATCAGATAGATAAATCCAGGAAATAATTGTTCAGGTCAGGAATTTTTTTTTCCTTAAAAGCAGAGAGAGGAACAGAGAACAAAGATTTATTGTTGCCCTACAATTCTGCTAAAAATTATCTCCCCACCACAGAGAAAATCACTACCATGTCCAGGTACACTGAGACCCTGCCCAAAATTCAGAACCATTCCTGGAAATAAATTTTATGAGGCAATAGCCACAAGATGGAAAACCATTTCTGCTTTCTTGGCTAATCATACACTGGAAGTTATTTGTGAGCTTGTTTGCAGGGCTGGGGCTGGGTGAGGATGAGGAAGGTTGATTTGTTTGTATCCATGTTTGTATTTTCTCTTCTCCCTGAGGAAAGCACTGAGCTAAAGCTCTTGGCAAGCATCCCAACATCATCCTCCTGTTATTGACTGGCTGCTCTTCAGAGGAGCTGGGTGGAAAAGGGCCAGGGCCACCAGCAGAAGGGCCACCTCTGGCCCTGCCACCTCTCAGGGATGCTCTGCTCTGAAAACACCTCATCAGAGAGCTCACAAACAGACAAAGCAGCCAAGAGCTGTCTGAGCAGAGCCCTGCCCTCCTGCCCTGCCCAGAATAACCCAGTGCTCCCTGGCAGGGCTGGCTGGCATCCCTTCCAAACTGGGGCTGGCTGCCTGTCCCAGCTCCTGGGGAGCCACAGGGGGCTCCTGTCCCTCAGCTGCAGCTGAGAAAATCTGCAGACAAAACCTCTTTGTAGGGGGGTCTGGGTCTGAATGACAAAAGGAGTTTGGTTTGGTTGTGGGCATGTCCTCACATCAGCTCTGAGCCATTAGAGTGGGGTTCCTTAATAAAGGGGACTCATTAATACAGGGGTTCCATTAATACAGGGCCCTCATTAATTCATTAATTCATTAATTCATTAATCCTGGTTTTAAACTGGATTGCATTTAAACGAGGATCTATTTAGAATATATATAAGAATTTTATTATTATTATTATTATTATTATTTTGTTTTACAATGAGGGTGGTAAAATCCTGGCAGAGGCTGCCCAGAGAAGCTGTGGCTGCCCCTGGATCCCTGGGAACATCCCAGGTCAGGTTGGATGGGGCTCTAACCCACCCTCACCCCAAAACCTGCACCAAGCTACCAAGGGAGAAGCCTTCCAGGCATGGGAAGTTAGACTGAGTTAGACTGAGATTATTTTCTTCACATGTCTCAATTAAAATGTAGATCTGCTCCACTGCCTGGGGCAGAGGGGCAGGAGGCATTGGGAATGAGATAGGGGAGGGAGAAACAAGGATGGGGAGGGTTTGCTTCATCCCTGTGTGCCTTAACCCTTCAGGTGCCACCCTGCTCTAACACAAGGGTGTTCTTTGGGATCATCAAGGAATGTGTTTGCACTTTGTCATGTCCTTCTGCTCTAATTAAACAATCTCAAAACCTACTCAGCCATTTGTGAGATGAAATTATTATTTTTGTGCTTTACATATGCTTTGTACATGCTTTATATACACTTTATATTTATATATATATTTTTTTTTACTGCAGTCATCACATCCAGCTCCCTACAGGATTTCTGCAATCCACCCATTGTCCAAAATACTTAAAGCCTTAGGATCTCACACCCACTCATGAGGTGAGGAAGTGTTAGTCCTGTCCTCCAAACAAGGGGCTGAAACACAGGGAAGTTAAGGATTGGAGTCAATTTAAGTCAGGCATTGCTTGATGTGGTCCTTTAAGGTCCCTACTAAAAGAAACTGGCACTTCCACAGGGCAATTCATTCCACTGCCTTCAGCACCTTCAGTTAGGAGGAATTCGTTCAGAAAATTCCTAGTCTTCACTGTCTGCAGAGACAGGAAACCAAGGAGCAGATGAGATAAATCCCATCCTCAGTAATTTGTCCAAGATCATGCAAGGTACTGTGGCAGAGCAGGGAAATTAATTCTGCTCTCTCTTGCCTAAGGAAAATCCTGTAACCAGTGGATCATGTGGATCATGCTGATGTTCCTTTCTGAGTGTACCAAGGGGTGCAGGATGTGTTTTCTCCAGCCAGAACCTGTCCCAGATCTTGTCTTACAACAGTGACTCTGTCCTTCAGCCCACAGCAGTTCCCACTTCCCTGACCTCTCAAATCCCTTTGTGCCTCAACTTCTCTTCCTTTTCCTCAGCTTTCTTTTTTTTTTTATTTTTTAATTACTTTTATTTTTATTTTTATTTTTTTTGCCACAAGACAATCAACAAAAAAACGTGCTAATTGCTGGTGCAACTTCCCAGGGAGGGAAGAAAATGTTGGAGGGAAATGAAAAGAAACCTGTTCTTGCTTCCATCACCAGGGCCTGGTGGATGCTTCCTCCCAGGACACAGCCAAGCTGTTTGCTGTGGGTTTGCCCACACAAGGAATCCCTTTGCCAGTGGCAGGAGAAATTCTCAGCCAATACCTCTGTTCTTCACTGGGAATTTTGTCTTCCCTGCAGAGGATGGCAAGAAAACCATGTTTTCTTTGAATATCCTGGTTTCTTTCCTTATCTTCTTATCCATATTTGAAGTGGAAACCAATGGAAGAGAAGATGTTGGAGAAAACAGGACAATGGGTTACTCAGAACTGCTCACCAGACTAAAGAAATGCAGATGTTGCTGGGGATAGGAAGAAAAGATTGTAACGAGGATCCTCCACAAAATAAAGCCCCACAGCAGGATGAGAGAATCAGCTTCAAGCTCAGAAGTCCCTGTGGACTCTCAGAACCTCCCTCCAGGACCTCAGTTCTGCTTGGAAGAGAATCCTGAACACCCCAAAAATCCCACCCTGTGCCTGAGAGTGTTGCCCAAACTCTTCCTAAGCTCTGGCAGGATTCATGCTGTGACCTGTGGAGACAGCTCCAAAAATACTCAATCCTTGTATCCAAAATATAAAAAAAAATTAAAAAAAAAATTAAAAAATTAAAATCTCCCTGCTACATAAGTGAAAGGGGAAAGCATCTACTTCTGCACTCTGCTTGGGGGATGGAGTGCAGGGGGATGTGGGAGCAATAGGGATTGTGCTGGTGGCACAGACTGATTGGGTGGCAGCTCACTGAATGGGGGAATGTGCAACAGAAGATATTTTGGAAGGAATTCCTGGCTCTGAGGCTGGGGAGACCCTGGCACAGGGTGCCCAGAGATGCTGAGACTGCTCCTGGATCCCTGGAAGTGCCCAAGGTGAGGTTGGACAGGGTTTGGAGCACCCTGGGATGGTGGAAGGTGATATTTGAAGGGTTCTTCCCACACAAATAATTCTCTGATGGCCTGAACTTCTGTGTGCAGATCCAGGGAGAGACTGAGGCTGGATAAAGACACTCCAAAGGTTTGCTGTGCTTTTCTTCTGGAGGAATTTCTGCCTGATCCTCCCCTGCTCCATTCCCTTGTGAGACTGTCACAGGTATGTTGATGGAATGCCAGCAGTGGCAGTGCAGGGTGATGTTCCCCCACCCTGGGGATGTTTTAAGTGCCATTTTCCCTCACTGGCAGCTCATGGGCTGCAGAGGCACCGGGGAGAACCTGACAGCAACACAGATTCCCCAAAAGAGAGAGATTCCCTGCAAACAGCCCAGTTCCTGAACCATCCACATTCCCTGAGTGCCACAGCCCTGCAGCCAAGCCCTGCTGCATCAAAATTAGGGCATTGCAAGATTTTCAAATTCACAGGAGGAGTGAGAGTGGTCATGTTGCAAAACCCAGGGAATTTTGTCTGTTCTGAGAATTTGAGAGGGAAGAGAAGCCTGGGAGATTTGAGCTTTCTGTGCTGTCAGACACTGACCCCAGCAGAACACTGCTTTTGGCTTGGAAAAAGCCTCCAAATTTGAGTGATGGAGTTAAAATCATGGGTGTGCAGTTAAATAGAAGTGTGTGTTTTCACATGGTGAAGAGTTTTGAATTTAAGGGGTTTTTTTTAGAATATAGTAATAGGTATAAAACAAAATAGAAGGTTTTGGGTGTTGTCTCTTCCTTCTTCTTCATGCTTTCAAGTAGTAGTTTTTAGTTGGATAGTTAGTGCTGCACTGTGGGTCACAAATATTTAGTTATTAGGTTAAAAATATAAATAATATGGGTATTAATTCTCTATTGGACTGTTTAGCTTTAAAAGACCTGGTAACCAGCTGGATTCAGCTCCATTTTGCTCACTTCTAGCTGGTAGCTACAAGTGTTGCAGAACTCTTTTTACCTTAGATAAGATTTAATAAACAACCAAGTCCAAACAAGAGAAATTTGTCTCCTTCGTGTTTTTAATCCTAACTCTGAGTGAAGACAAAAGAAAATAAAAACAAGCCACTCATTAGACAGTGCAGTTAACCCATTTACAGGGAAGAACATCCCAAACTGGGTTTAGGCTCTATCATGTTGCCAACATACAGAGCTCTAGAGCAATTTGAGATGTCCTCAGGACCCCATCTTATCCTCCAGAAGAAAATTAGACTCTGTCATAATTGTCAGCCCCAGGTAAACATTTCACACCTGAGGTTCCCCAGTTGCAGCACACAGCAGGGATTCACTGAATCAAATTCCTTGTGTGCATAAAACCACCTATAATTCAAAGTCTCCTTATATTCTCAGTTTTAAACAGCTGAATTATTCTTTATTTTGCTGCTTCTTGAGGTCTGAATCTCCCTGCTGGCTCTGTCAACATCCACAATTCCAGTCAGGGAATATTCCTTCTGTGTGACAGTCCCTGTAAGTTTGCATCTCAGCTCCAGTGCACACCTGATTTTTGAGATTTTTGAGGCTGTCCAGGGTGGCCATGCAGCATGTTCCCTCTCCTGTGGGATATGCAGATATTTCACCCAGAGATCTTCAACACTAAACCCGAGCTGCCAATGTTCCTGTGACGGAGACAAATCCCAAGTAGGACACCAAACTCACAGGGCTGCACGAGGAGAAAGCTTCTGCTGGAACCCACTGCACAAACTAATTATCTTCCCACCCTTCCCCACTGCCCTCTAGCAAAATGAGCTAATCAAAGGAAAGGTTGTTAGCAAAACACATTTACCACACGCCTGCCTCTCATGGCCCACAGTGCCCAGTGCTGTCCCTGAGCTGCCTCAGGCAGGTGCAGGCACTGAGATAATCAACCTGTGAAGGGCACAGCTCTGCACTGCTCAGCTCAGCAGAGCAGGGAAAGTGCTCCCAGAGGGGTCACCATGGCATCTGGGGAGTGGGTGCAGCCAGGGGTGGGTTCTCCAGCACTGGGGATTGATGGTTCAGTGTTGGCTGTAGAGAAACAGGAATTCCAGCAGCCTCTGATTCACTCAGGGCTGTATCACCATCAGCAGCCATGATCCCAACCCCAAAAATTTCCTCCTTCTACTTGGGCTGAGAGACTGATCTCATTTCCAAAGCCCACTGCAGAGCTGCCACATCTGGGGCTATTCCCTCATTCCAAAGGACACTCAGAGCTGTCACATTTGGGGCTATTCCCTCATTCCAAAGCCCACTCAGGGCTGTCACATCTGGGGCTATTCCCTCATTCCAAAGGCATTGCAGAGCTGTCACATTTGGGGCTATTCCCTCATTCCAAACCCCATTGCAGAGCTGTCACATTTGGGGCTATTCCCTCATTCCAAAGGCCCTGCAGAGCTGTCACATTTGAGGCTATTCCCTCATTCCAAAACCCATTGCAGAGCTGTCACATTTGGGGCTATTCCCTCATTCCAAAGGCATTGCAGAGCTGTCACATTTGGGGCTATTCCCTCATTCCAAAGGGATTGCAGAGCTGTCACATTTGGGGCTATTCCCTCATTCCAAAGCCCACTGCAGAGCTGTCACTTTTGGGGCTATTCCCTCATTCCAAAGCCCACTGCAGAGCTCTCACTTTTGGGGCTATTCCCTCATTCCAAAGGCATTGCAGAGCTCTCACTTTTGGGGCTATTCCCTCATTCCAAAGGCATTGCAGAGCTGTCACATTTGGGGCTATTCCCTCATTCCAAAGGCATTGCAGAGCTGTCACATTTGGGGCTATTCCCTCATTCCAAAGGCATTGCAGAGCTGTCACATTTGGGGCTATTCCCTCATTCCAAAGGATGGGTATTTTAGCAGTACCTCAGCAGGCACATCAGAGATTCCCTGGGCTCAGGGCAGGATGCTTTGCTGCTCCCCTGCTGCTCTTTCCCTCTGAAACACCAACTCCAGTTCCCATAGCTGCCTGGAAAAAGTGGGAATTGCTCTGTGACAAGGCCAGTTTTGAGAAGATTATTCCAATTTCCCCTGCTGTCAGGTGGAAGGGGTTCTCAGGCCAGCTGTGACCCAGGAGGAGTCAAACCAGGACACCCTGAGAGCTCCTTCATTCCAGCTTTGCCCCCACTGACTGCTGGAGACTTTCAAACCAAAAGCAAGGCTTCAGCTTTCCTGGAATTGCTTTCCTCCCCAGCACTGATGTTTTTCTTCCCATCATGCAGCAGCACAGAACTGGAAATATTTTTTTGCAGTGAGAAATGTCCCCAGATACCTCAGACACACCAGGGTGGTGAACTTAACAACTGAAGGAGCTCTGAGCCTCCTCTCTGTTGTGGGGGCACAGATTTCCAAGGAAAAGCAGGATTTGAGCTGGAAACCACGTTCTCAGTGTGGATTCTCCATCCTCAGGAGGATCAGGGCAATTATCAAGTACCTTTGGCAAATCTCCAAAGGTGGAAAGCTTCAAGAGCTGCCCCATGGCAGGACAATGTTGGGGCAGGAAAGGACAGAAAGATTTTCCTATAAATGGCCCCAGCCATGATAGTGAGACCCAGAGGGTGGTCAGGCACTGCAAGAGGCTTCCCAGGAATGTGGTGATGGCACCAACCCTGCCAGAGCTCAACAAAGGTTTGGACAATGCTCTTTGTGATTTTTGGGGCTGTGCAGGGTCAGGAGCTGCACTTTGATGATCCATAGGGGTCCCTTCCAGCTCAGGATATTCCCTGATTCTATGATTTTTTAATCATTCCAGGCAAGTGCAAAACACCTCCAAATTGCTGCCTTATTGAAGGGATCCAGTTTGCACCTTGGGACAAAACAGCATGGGGAGTACAAGGCACAGCTGAGGGTTTATAGCATCACAAACTCCTACAAGAGCCAGGAAATCCTTTATTTCTCACTGCTGAAACTCAGGAGTGGGTGTGATACCCCAAATTCCTGCCTTGGGTCCCTGAACAGAGGCAGCACTGGAGGAAAAGACTGGGAAGCAAAAACAAGGAGGTAAAAAAAGAGAAAAAGAAAGAACAAAACAGCCTGAAAGAGTCACAGGCTTTCAGACAGCAGAAAGTCAAACAAGAAAAAGAGCCTTGAAGAAAAGGTCTTGTTGCAGCCTGTGCAGGCAGCTGGGGTTACCTGAGACTCTCTGGTGGTTCAGAAGACTTTGACCAAGAAAGTGAAAGGCAGGGACGATCAATGAGCTCTGCCAGAGGCAGGGCATCAGGTTACCTGCTGAGCCCAGGCACCACGAGCTGATCTTTGGAACTTTTTCCTTTTTTTTTTCTTTTTTTTTTTTTTTTTTCTCCTGTTCTACCAGTGAGTCTGAGTGTGGATAACAAACCTCCCTCCCCCTCCACAGTGATCTCTAGAAAACAGCTTGTGTTTAAATCCTTTTTTTCCCCATTTCATATGATGTTAGAAAGGAGAGCTGTAGTTTTGGGGTGTGTGAGTTGTCCACACAAGGGAAGAGGTGGAGAGCAGGAGGATGAGGAGGGTCACTCCCAGACACTGGGGTGGGTGTCTGCTGCCAGAGAATGCCATCAAACCCCTCTGAACAGGGCTGCTTTTTTGCTGGGAGACCAAAAACTTCTCCTATGGCTCCTGAGGTGTCTCACAACAGCAGGGATCCAGTTAATCCCAACCAGCTCCACCTGAGGAATTGTGTGAGGGCAATTTTGGCCATCCCTTGACTAACCTAGAGCCAAAAGGGATCCAGGAAGGTGGCTGGTGTGGCCCAGATTGTGTCCCTGCTTTTTCCACGGGGTGAGGATCCCTTCAGGAGGCACTGGATCCTATTCCCAAGGCTCAGGAGCAGCAGGATCAGCTCAGGTGCCATGGGAGGCTCTGGGTGCCAGAAGGACACACAGAGGACACGAGCAGCTCCTCAGAGCTGAGCAGAGCAGTGCAGGGAGCAGAGCCAGCTCCTGGCTCTGATGTCTCCAAGCAGGACAGACTGGAGATGCTTAAACAATCCCTCTTCCCTCCGCAGCAAATGTCAGCTCCTTAAACCAACAGCGCTTGTTGACTGCTTTGCTCAGTCTCTAGGGCTGCTAAAGACTTCTGGGGGAGAAAGAAATCACAGATGCCCAAATGTTTCACTCTAATGGAAAAATAAAAAATAAATTTTAAAAAAAAAATGCTTCCTTTCAGAATGGCTTTTTATTTTGAAATCTCAAGCAATTTGCTAAAAACTGAAATCAAACCCCCAAACGAGGACTTCCGAAGTCCAGATGAATCATTCTCCAATTACTAAATGGAATCAGCCCCTTCCAGAACAGCTTTCAAGAACATTTCTTATTAAAAAAAAAATAATTGGCCACTGAGAGCTGGAGGGAAAACAGAAAAAAAAAAAAAGTTTTGAAATATCACAAGTTCTCCCAGAAAATGGGATTGTTTCCCTCTCTGATTGCAATTAATGACCTGCCAGCCAAGGAGTGCCCAGACCTGCAAGGGCAGATTCCAGAGCAGAAGGAGGCTGGTGCCTGGGGGTGCATCCTCCTTAGGGACAGCTTGTGTGTGTTCAGCTGTTCCTCCTGGAATTAGATGGATGTTGCATGGGATGAAATGAGGCAGCCAAGCCAAAATCTAGGAGTGTCACAGAGCAGAGCCTGGGACAGCTCCCTTTGCACCAGCAGGGGATTTCCCTGTAATAAAATGCTGCCCTTCCCTATAGGGACGCTGCTTTTCTGCCCCAAATTCCCATTCTCATGGCAGCTGGGGTGTTAAACACAACCCAGGGATGCTGTGCAGGTCTGGTGACCACATGCAGATGGACCAGTCAATGTGCATAGAATAATAGAATGGTTTGGTTGGAAGGGACCCTCAAAGTCATCCTATGGGCAGGGACACCTTCCATCATCCCAGGATGCTCCAAGTCCATCCAACCTGGCCTTGGACACTTTCAGGGATGGAGCAACCCCAGCTCCTTTGGGCAATCTGTGCCAGGGCCTCCCCACTCTCACAGAGAAGAATTTCTTCCAAATATCCCATCTAGAATCAGGGAGTGGTTGCAGCTTGGATATGGGTGAGACAGGAGTAACTTGCCAGAGTGGTCAGGTTTGGGTGGCATCTTTGCTGCATCAGACACAGGAGGAGGTGCTGAATGCATTTCAGGGTTGCAGAAAACTTCACTTTGCTCTCCCCCCTCTCTGCAGCCCCTGTCCAGGCTGGTGACATTGCTGTGACCTTGCAGCAGGCACCGAGTGCCAGCTTTGCAGCCTGGTCCAGCCCCTCTCCCTCCCCCAGAGAGCCACATTTTCAATTTACACCAAGTAAATGATTCATCAGTGCCTAAAGAGGCTTGAGCAGAGCTCGGGAGGGAGCAGAGCTGGGAAAGGGAGGGGGGACAAGATGGGGGTGAAGATACAGAGATGGAAAGCTCCGGTGACTGCTCTGTATCAGCTCCTCTGCTCGGGGCAGAAGCCAATCAATCCTCCCCCTCTCTCCTGCAGCCGTCTGTGGGTCTGTCTGCCTCCCTGTGTCTCAGAGGACTCGAGTTTCTCGGTGTAAGGTTAGGACAGCAGAGCTGTGGAAATCGATTCCCCAGCCCTGGCATGCCGCCCTCGGCACAGCCAGCCCAGCTCTGCTGGGAGAAGATGGATGGGGAGCTGTCCCTGCACCTCCCAGGGGCTGGGAGCTGAGGGTAGCTGGGAATGGGGGAATGGAGAAGAGGGAAAATCCCAAAATGTGAGAGGTGTGCATAGAAGAGACCAAAAAAATAGATGCTGTAACCCCTTGGGCAGTTTCCAGCTGTCTCCCAGCACACCACTGCTCTCAATGGTTTATACTGGAGGAGGATGAGGGAATCCTGGCTTTGCCCACACATCTGGATCCCACACCTAGCCGAGCTCCCACATCTCTGGGTCCAGCCCTGCACTGGGAATCCCCTGGGATTATGACTGGGAGGGAAGAGGGAAGGGTCAGCAGCCAGGAGGGGAAATGTTTATGGAATGAGTTGTTGAGGATATATCCCACTTGAGGAAAAGTCTTGAGGGGTTCTGATGTGCAAAAATTTCTAATTGGAGACTCGGTATTCCAGTGTCCTTACTCTGTGCAGCCAAAATTTGTTGAGTGGGATGTAATCTGCTGCTTTGCTCTCAGGGCTGCCCAAAAGGATGAGGAAATGAGCCTCAGAAAGGAGCACCTGAGGCTGCACTGAAAACCCCTCCCAGACTGGGACTGAACATCAGATTTCTTAACTGTGAGGAAAACTGGAGGGAAGCAACAGACTTGAAGCAGGATTTGACAACATTTGCCTTCAAAGTGCTTTAAAAAAAAACCCCACAGGGAATCAATCTCGGTGACCCTGCTGCAAGGCACATAAATAAGAGGTGTTTCTCTTTTCCAGATAAGGAATCAGAGGTTAAGTGATGGGGACACTGCCATCAGCCAGGTCCAGCCTCCAGCCACACTTCTCCCTCAAGGACTGAGCCTGCACAGAGATTATTTTTTTAAACCAAGTTGAATCTGCCAACCCCACCCATCACCCTGTGTTTCATTTCCAATTCTGCTCAGGATGAGCTGCTGCACTCTCTGCAGTTGTCTGTGCCCCTTCTCTCTATTTTTTTTTGGGATTTACTGCAGCATGTTTTGATTGTTTGTTGCCACTGACCCTGGATGGAAGGAGATGAAATATCCAGCATTGCTGTGGTACAACCAGTGAACAAACTCATGCCTTTCTGTGCTGTGCACATCTCTGTGCTCTGTCCCTTCACTGACAGCAAACACAGTGTTCTGGAGGGTGGTGAAACAATAATCTTAAAGAAATTAGGATTTTAGTTAAAAGTTAGAAGAAACTGGGCTTGAGGTAGTTACCTGAAACTTCAATAATTGATTGCCTGTCAATTTATGTTTGCTTAGCTGTGCTTGCAATTCATCCCAAAAAATGAAACTGGTAGGTAGGTCCAAATGAATATGAACAATTGCAACCAGAAACTCATTCCTTGCAAAACTGGAGTTGCCCCAAAAGCCATTTGTATTGTCATTGATAGAAAAGGTCAGGGTGAGGAAGACTCACCTTACTTCCTCCTTTTGAGACCCCTCCCCACAAAAACGACTCCAGACTTAATTCAAGAACCAACCACGCTGCTTAATTGCCATTACAGCTAATTACCATGGGAATCAGGGATGGGAAGGGCTGGTATTATGAATATGTATTTATTTGAACCTTTTGTCAATAAATAGACTCTGTGACCGCCTGTAATTTTGCAGTGGGTATTAGGAGTTACCTCACACTGCTGCCCAGTGCTGAATAAACATACCCTTTCTAACTTTAAATTGTTAGAGAGCCTTTTGTCCATCACAGTTGAGTTTGGGTATTAGACCAACACTCATATTTTGGTAAATCAATGGATGCAGGGTAAGATGGGATGGGAACACACTTTACAGCTCTGCACCAAATGGAAATACCCTCAGGTCAGCAGGATGAAAGTTTCCTGGGCTCTTACCCACCACACCACAATTCAGGACTGGTTTGCCAAGGTTCTCCTGAACATTTTTGGACGTGTTTTGGGATGGATCCCCCAGATCTGATTTGAAATTAGGCAGGCTGCAGTGGTTTTGGATGAGGGTCACACCAGCTGCCAGAAGCAGAGCACTGACAGAAGGTTGGAATGTGCTCCAGGTTTGCTCCCTTCTGCTCCAGCAAGGAGAGGCAGCAAAGTCTATCACTTCACCTGGATCCCTGCCTCCACCTGGAGAGTTTGCAGCTCTACAGGAAGAATTCAGGTGAACTCAGAGGGTGAAGACCAACACACTGCAAGAGCAGGGCCCATCAGAAAAACCCTCCAGGGCTGCCAAGGATGCTGTGAGGCTCAGAGTGACAGCACCCTGAGAGCCACCCTCAGCTTGGACAGGTCTAATGCACTTCCCAGTCACTGTCTGTGCTGAGAGGGGCTTGGAAATGAGACCTCCCTGCCCCTCAGAGCCAGCAGCTCAGCCAAGCCAGATCTCCAGGGTCTCTGCAGCAGGAGGTCACTCAGGGAAAGGCTGCAGAGGCAGCTTGGAGATCAACAGCATCACTAAAAACCCAAGGGAAAACCAGACCCAATATTGAGGACAGCTGGATCCAGTGCTCCTTGTGAGGCAGAGGATAAACCAAAAATAATGGGAGAGAGGAATGAGGCCCCTGCTTGGCCTGTTAAACCGTAAGATCCCAATGAAAACTACCTTGGAGTGGATCCCATGTTGTTTACTGGGATCTGATTTCTCTCTAAAGGTGATGGAGATCACAAGAAGTCCAAAAGAGGAGAGGTTCAGGCCAGCAGTGGAAAGCTGGAGGTGCTGAGACAAAGACTAATGGTCAAATTCCCTTGAATGGAATGGAAACCATCAGGAAAATGTGACCCAGAGAAGAGCTGCTGGAGAGTTGAATTCAAAACTCATCAGGCTGCAAACTCTGGGTGAAGCAGGGGAGAAGCTCTGTCCAGCCTCTACCACCTTTCTTTCCCCTTGTCTTATGAAAAAAAACCCTTCATAATTAAACAAAGTGTCTCCCCAGCAAGTGCCAGAGACTATTTTGGAGGTACCTGGCTCAGCCAGGGACTGAGACAGAATTTTGCGCCTCTACCTTGATGCTTTAAGTTTTAGCTTTCATATTTTCCAGGTTCTGTATTGCATTAATGTGCAGCTCTGAACTTTATATAGAGTGTTAGCAAGTTCTCCTCACAGCTCAGTCACACACAACAATCCTTTTCCAGCCCCAGAACCAAGGACACCATTGCAGCTTTGGGTATAAAAAGTGTAATTTATACAAAAAGTGCAAATAACATTGAATTGAGGAGAGCAGTCTGGGAGGATGGGACTGCAGAACTTGGAGCTGGAATTGGATAATTAACCCCAATATGGAAATGGATAAAAACATATAAAAGTGTGAAAATTTATGACTCAGGGACCATTTTGGGTGTAGCCATGGCCAGGCTCTTGTACTGCCCAAGGTGTACCCATTTAATTATCCATAATAAATAATACTTAATAAAGTATCCATAATAAACCCATCCATATTATCCATTATATTATCCATAATAAATAATATCCATAATAAATCTCCACTTTATTCCTTTAACACTGTCCAGACAGCCTCTCCAGACACCCCTTGTGCTAGCAGGAGGCCAGGTGAAGGGACAGGAGGGATGGGATGGTGACAGGACCCTCCAGGTGAAGGGACAGGAGGGCTGAGATGGTGGCAGGACCTCCCAGGTGAAGGGACAGGAGGGATGGGATGGTGGCAGGACCCCCCAGGTGAAGGGACAGGAGGGCTGGGATGGTGGCAGGACTGTCCCAGGTGAAAGGACAGGAGGGCTGGGATGGTGACAGGACTGTCCCAGGTGAAAGGACAGGAGGGCTGGGATGGTGGCAGGAGGCCAGGTGAAGGGACAGTGGGGCTGGATGGTGACAGGACTGTCCCAGGTGAAGGGACAGGAGGGCTGGATGGTGACAGGACTGTCCCAGGTGAAGGGACAGGAGGGCTGGGATGGTGACAGGACCCTCCAGGTGAAGGGACAGGAGGGCTGGGATGGTGACAGGACCCTCCAGGTGAAGGGACAGGTGGGATGGGATGGTGGCAGGACCCTCCAGGTGAAGGGACAGGAGGGCTGGGATGGTGGCAGGACTGTCCCAGGTGAAGGGACAGGTGGGATAGGATGGTGGCAGGACCCCCCAGCAGGTACTCACATGTTGTGGAGGACACACCACCCGCAGTGGGGGTCTCCTGAGCCCAGGCACTCGCTGCAGGTCTCGTGTTGGCTGCAGGACTCCACGGGCACCCTGGTGAGCTGCAGGAGGAAAGGAGACAACCTGTCAGCCTGCTCAGAACAGCTTGATGGAGATGCCAGCCACCCTGTCCCCTTCCCCTGGTGCCTGTCCTCCCACAGGGCAGGCAGTGGATGGGGATGGCAGTGGGATGGCAGTGGGGTGGCAGTGGGATCTGGATGGCAGTGGGGTGTGGATAGCAGAGGGGTGGGGATGGCAATGGGATGGGGATGGCAATGGGATGGGGATGGCAATGGGATGGGGATGGCAGTGGGGTGGGAATGGCACAGGGATGGGGATGGCAGTGGATGGGGATGGCAGAGGGATGAGGATGGCAGTGGGATGGGGATGGCAGTGGGATGGCAGTGGGGTGGGAATGGCAGTGGGATCTGGATGGCAGAAGAATGGGGATGGCAGTGGGGTGGGGATGGCAGTGAGATCTGGATGGCAGTGGGGTGGGGATGGCAGTGGGATGGGGATGGCAGTGGGATGGCAGTGGGATGGGGATGGCAGTGGGATGGCAGTGGGATGGGGATGGCAGAGGGATGGAGATGGCAGTGGGTTGGGGATGGCAGTTGGATGGGGATGGCAGTGGGATGGGGATGGCAGTGGGATGGCAGAGGGATGGGGAAGGCAGTGGGGTGGGGATGGCAGTGGGATGGGGATGGAAGTGGGGTGGGATGGCAGTGGGATGGCAGAGGGATGGGGATGGCAGTGGGGTGGGGATGGTTTGCTCCACAGCTCAGCCTGCTGCACTCCCTGTCCACATCCCTGTGGCCTTTCCCTCTCCCTGGAGCCCTTCATCCCTTGCCAAACCACTTGCAGGATTTTCCCAGCAATCAGCAAATCAGGCAGGCTGTCAGGATGTGGCACCTCAAATTATTTCATTTCAACTGGACAACAGATTTTCTGCAGCAAGTTAAACTCCCTGGATCTCATTGATCTCTCTGGTTTTGGACTCTGTTTCTTTGTGTTCCTGTGAGAACTGAGGTCCTGTGATGTCTTTGTCTCCTGCCACCACCAGCCCTGCTGCTCCCAGGAGAGCCTGAGCTCCACTCCCCATTGCCTGTGCATCTCCCAGCCATCACTTGTCCCATCCTGGAGAGGTTGATCCCAGCAGGAAAGGACAAAGCCTACCAGGCTGGATATTTTCTTGTCCTGGCCCTGCTTTTGCAGCTCAGAAGCTGTTGGAGTAGGACCTGAAACACCCATGTACTGCCAAAATACTGCATTTTATCATCTGTTTTCCTTTTATTTTTCCTTTTTAATTAAAGTATCTCAGCAAGAGCTTTCAGAGGTTGAAGGGACTGCCCAGCCTGACCTCCTGTCTCACAGACCAGCGCTTTTGATTCCTCTTAGGTTTTGTGAGCCCCTCTCAGCGTTTGAAGCCAAACACACAATTTGGGCCCAATGACCTGATAGTCCCTTTTCCATTGAATAAGCTTCAGAGAGCCTCTGTAATATCCAGTCAATTGCTGGTGTCTTCACCCCAGTTCCTGTCAGCAGGGAGAGTTTATTCCCTCAGATGACAGAGTGTGGTATTATCCTGATGAAACGCCACTGAGAGCTGCCAGCTCCAAACTGCAGAGCAGTTACCCCTGACAAATGATGAGGGAATACACCTGGATCCCAGGGACAATTTTTTACTTGGCACGACATTCAGGAGAGTTTGAGCTCTGGAGTGACAGACTAAGATCCATCTTGACTGTAAATGAATCAAGAACTGACTTTTTATTTATTTTATTATTTTTTAAAAATATAAATTATCTATTATAAATATATATGATATATAAAATTTAAATATAAATATAAATATATTTATTTAAATATAAATTTTTTAAATATAAATATATTTCAGGCAAAAATTCAGCTCCCTGTGCAGACCTTTTCTGGCTGTATCAGAAATTGTTTTTCTCACCCCTTCCCACAAATCCCAGTTGATAGTCTATAAGCAAAAGCTGAAGATGTGCAGTTTTGCCTCTGGCAAGTGGCAGAAGATTTAGAAAACTTCAGGTAGAAACAGGATGGGGTTTATTTACCATTGCACCACTGCCTGTGCCAAGTCAGCCAGAGGAACCAACTGTGGCTACTGAAAGCCTTTAATGAAAAAGTGAGAAATGGAGGAAAAAATCTCAAACAAAAACCAACACAAACTCGCTTTTCTTGACTGAATCTATTGCCATGAGCATAAAAACATAACCAGAGCAGATCACAGAGCAAGAAAAGTTGGAAGAACAAGACAGGGAGGGACTCATTTAGACTTCTCTAATTGTGGTGGCCTTGGCAGTGGTGAATTAATGGTTGGGTTTGGTGAGCTTAAAGGTCTTTTCCAAGATTCTATGAAAAATTAAGATTGTTAATTAAGCTTCTGATCAAGAAGGTATCACTCATGAAGAATAAATTTTATGCCTCAGGGTTTCACCCAATTAAACTTGTTGAACCCAAGAGTCTGTGTTGAATCCAAATTCCAAAGAGATGTAATTTTTTTTTTTTTTACAAGAAGATCCCAAAAGGTGGAGATGTGATAATTTGTTATGTTGGCCATTCCCACCTCTTATTTCCACCTGAGAAAAATATATTGTGAATCATTTTTATCTCCATCACATCAAGCTTGGCCATGTCTGCACCGTGGCCACCAGAGGACTTGAAGAAGAAGCAGGTAATTTAGTTTTGAAAAACTTTAAAAATGCCATTCCTCAATCCAGATGCAATTCCCACCTGGTAATTAGAATTTTGTGAGCACAGTTGGGTTTGGCTCTGCAGTTCCCACCCAAACCACCCTCAGTTTGACATATGGTGCTGCTTGATTTATCCTCATTAGCTCTAGATGGCTCCACCCAACCTCATTTCTGAGCCAGTTTGCACCTGTCTGATAGAAGTGAGCCTTGGTTAAGAAGTTTAGATCAGAAAATTAACTTTTCCAACACCTGGTGATCCTGGCTTGAATGTTCAGAGTCAGAATCCACCTGTGGCTCTGATATAGGAACAAGAAACGACTGAAATTTGCCATTTTTTGGTAAATTGCTCTAAAAAAGACTAGATAAGAAGTATTCTTAATTATTAATTAGCCATCAAAGGATATCCAAGCTCATTCCAGTGGCAGGAGGAACCTACTGGGACCCCAAATCTTTGCAGAAATGTTTTCTTTTCACTGTGTTTGGGTATATTTTGAGGGATATGTGCTGTTTTTAGGAGCACACCTGGCTTGTGCTGCTGTCCCAGAGCCCACAGGGATGTGCCACGAGCTTCCCACATCCCAAATCCTGTCAATCCCACCAGAGTGTGTCCTGGGTCACCATGTGCATTATTCCTGCCCTAAAAGTCCTTTTTATGAGTTCACCCCTAGCAGCTTTTTTGTGAGATTAATTAAAACTGTACCACGCTGATAAATGTCTTGGGCTGGAAGTGTCAGACCTCCCAATTAATGCAGAAAGAAACCACAAAAAACAAAGGAGCTGCAACTGAAAGAAAAGCCACCTGAGGGTCGTCTGCTCAAAAGAGGAAGAGCATCAAGCAAATAAGGCACATCAGAGGTCTTATTTTCCTTTTTGGAGCATCAACTGTAATTAATTCAGCTCAGCTTTTCACATTGAAGGGTTTGAGAGCTGTGTCCCTGCAGGGAACAGTCAGATTTTTGTGCTGCCACTAAAATATCAGCAGAAGGGAAGTCCATGCAGCCTCCCAGTTACAGAGCCTTGGATGAGGCACCAGTGCTGGAGGTGGAAATCTCCATGGTAAACCAGGTTGTGGTTACTCCTTCCACCCCTTCTCCATCCTTGGAAAGCCTGAGAAACTCCTCAAGGTTATTTCCCAGCTCTGGTGAGGGTCTCTATCCCTGGTTTTTCATGGGAGCAAAACCTGGATTCAACATTTTCCAGCAAATATCACAGAATTCTGGAATACTCTATTCTGGAATAATCTATTTGATCATCATCTCTTGAGGGTGGGGCAGTGATCCTGATCTCTGTGGGAGATATTCTGCTAATGGGCATCCATTGAAACCAGCTGGGGCAGTGTTCTTTATCTCATGGGATATCTCCTGTTCATGGCCATGGTTTATAAACCAGCTGGGGCAGTGTTCTTTATCTCATGGGATATCTCCTGTTCATGGCCATGGTTTATAAACCAGCTGGGGCAGTGTTCTTTATCTCATGGGATATCTCCTGTTCATGGCCATGGTTTATAAACCAGCTGGGGCAGTGTTCTTTATCTCATGGGATATCTCCTGTTCATGGCCATGGTTTATAAACCAGCTGGGGCAGTGTTCTTTATCTCATGGGCAATGTTCTTTATCTTTTCACAACCCATCCTTCCTCCAGCCAGTCATTTTCTGCTCATGGCCATTGAGTCCCACTGTGGCACTGATAAAATTACTGCATCCCACTGGAAGTTGCTCCAGCCAGGGGGAAAAGTTTCTAGTACTGTATTTCTATTTTAATTTCCCTAGTAAAGATCTGTTATTCCTAATTCCCATATCTTTGCCTGAAAGCCCCTTGATTTCAAAATTATAATAATTTGGAGGGAGGGGGTTTACATTCTCCATTTCAAAGAGAGGCTCCTGCCTTTCTCAGCACACACCTGTCCTCCAAACTAAAACAGCAACTTTTCCTTCTTTGTCCATATATAAACCACACCTGATTATAAGCCGCACTTTGGGTTCGGACCAAAATTTTGACCAAAATTTTGGTCAGAGCCAGGGCTGGACAAGGGGCAGGTGAACCTCGTGTCCTTCTCAAGGGCAGAAAGGGAACAATGAGCAGGCCCAGCTGCCATGGCTGCAGCAGGATTTGAAGTGATATTTCACCTCATCAACACATCCATTCACTGCTCCCCAAAGAAATCATTCACGAGTTTCTGGCTCACAAGGACATCTTAAAAATCTGGCAAAATCTGCAAAGTGCTGAATGGTTCAGAGATGTCCTTCAGAGTGTTCCACTCAACACCTCACCCCTGATCCTGCCTAAATTCCAAACTCCAGGTTCTCCAGCTCCCAGCCTCCCTTCCCCTCCCTATTTCTGGTATGAATGAGTTACAAAAAGTCATTTAAAACAAAATGATTGAGTTTTTTGGATCTGATAGACAGTAACAGCTAATCCTGTTAGAAATTTGGCTTCTGCTTCTGCCATTATACATTCACAAAAGCTCCTGCTATGTGCTCAGTCACAATTTTCTGGCTCCCATTTTTGACTTTTTTATTTCAATATACATTACTTCTTTTCCCCCCTTAAACTGCCAACATTCTGGTCAAAACCTGAATCATTGCTCAATCTCTGTTGTTATAATTGGATGTTAATACAGCAGCAGGATTTATTCAGTCTGATGGAGTAAGTTAATTTAAATGTACAAAAAGGCATCTTAAGTAGCCAATTTCCTTCCCCAACAGTCAAAAGATCCATTTCCAAAACACTGAACAGTGGCTCTGTCAAGCCATGTGGGTTCTGTGAATGCTGCTATCTTTGGAGGCTCAGCCAGCCCCAAAAAACTGCAGAAAGATTAAGAGTGGAGCTTATTTGATTTCAAAGCCCTGAATGGAGTGTTCACGATAATGCAGTTTATTAAATAGAGGAAGGCAAAAAAATAAAAAAAAACCTGAAAGAGCCACAGGTTGAAGCACTTCTGCACCTTTTGCAGTCACTGAGGAGGTTCAGTCACCTGCACACCATCCCAAAATGCTGATTTTATTCTGGACAAAGGGACTTGGATTTCCTCTGTCATGTTTGATATCCTGTGCCTTACTACCTAACCTACAGAGCCAGTAAAAAAGCAGGAGCAGGGAAAAGCAAAGCCCAGGGAGCTGAAGCACATTATTTACCCTGGTGAGAAACAGGAGTCACACTCAGGAGATGTCAGACTGTGGGGCAGGAGCTGCTCCTGAGGGACAGAGATGAGGATCTGGGTTTGATCCCAGCCTGCCATTGTGCAGAATAAGCACATAACCTGTCAGTCCCACTGGGACAGGGAGTGTCATTTCTCATCAGACACCTGCAAGCTCTGCCTCTTCATTGCAGCCCTCTTCCCAGCAAATCCTTGCTTACACCCCTGGAAAACTGGGGGCTTTAATTAAGAGCGTTAATTGGAAGCAGCAGTAGCTGTCAAGGACAAATGACACAATAATTAAAGTGGGGGTCAGTGTCCTGCTACGTGGCAGGATAAATTACCTGATCAAATATCCTTGCTCACCAAGGGCTCCCTACCTCCAGTTGTGTGTTTGCTGTTCCTTCTCCTCTCCTGTCTCTGCTCTGGGCACTTTTGGTGAGAGATTTCTCCACCCTGGCACTGCCAGAGCAAATCCTCAGCCACAACCACACAACACTCACACCAACAGAGGTACAGGAGGAGGAATAGAAGGATTTAATATCCACAGCCTCTGTGGCAACAGCTCCAGGAAACTTTGAGGTTGGCAGCTCCCATCAGAAGCTCTCAGGATGACATTGCTGCTCCTACAGCAGAGAAATTTGCTTTGCACACCTTGCAGTGCAGTTCTTCTCTTCATACCTCCCTTAGCAGGACCCTGCCCTGCAGCTGGCTCAGCAAAGCCCTCAAATCAGGGCTTTTCTGTGTAAACCATGCTGGGCTTCATTTCTGATCTATCCAATCTGTCAGTCTTGCAGCTTGTAGGGAACAGCTCTGTCGTGGCAGGGGTGAAAAGTGAGGGCTTTGCCTTCTCACTAAACTCTGTCTGCAACATCAGAGTCTAATTCTAAGCTAGAAACTCGTGCTCTGCAGAAGGAGAGACCTTTTGCAGGGCAGGATTTGTCTGCTCTCTGTTTTAGATGTCAAGCAGGGATGAGATAAATCACACCCTGGATGTGCCTGTGTCTGTTCACTGAATAAAAAGGTCAGGTGTACATTATAAATGTACACCACAGTCACTGGGTGAGGGGACTCCCACACTTCATTCTCTGCTCTTCCTCAAATTTTGTCACTGAGAGCAATCCTCAAATATGTTCCTAATCACAGCTCCAGAGTAATGAGTCACAATACAAAATATATTCTCTTTAATTTCTTGGGGAGTGCTACAGGAAATCCCCTGTGTTCCACAGGTTGTAAAGCAGAACTCTGAAGCTCTTGTGTGGTGACAGGGGCTGTGTTTGAGCAAGAGCCTTTCCCCATCTGCTCTGTCACACCAACCTCATCCCTGCTCCCTGTTCTGCCTGTATTTACAAGGGAACAGACATAACAAAGATTATCTCAGTCTTTTTCTTAAAGGTTTGACAGGTTCCCAGTTTTCCCTTTACAATGCTCAGCCTCCACCCAGTCCTGTCCCTTCTTCAAAGAATTCCTCCTCTCTGTAGTGACTCCCCTCCCAAAAACATCACTCCAGGAGGAGCAGGGCACACAGCATCCTGCTGGGAGTGTGCTTGGCATCCTGCAGGTTGAAAAGTGTTTCAACACACTCAGAGGTTTCAGTTCAGCTTTCCACTGAATGAATTCACTCATTTTTCTTTTACCAAGATTGCCAAACCCATCCTCAGCTGGGATTGCATCCCGTTGGCACAAGGCAGGGAAATCTTTAAACTTCCTTGGAAAAATCAGAGTTCACCAGCTCAGAGGTGTGGAAATGATTTTACCCAATCCTGAAAAAACCAACCACCTTCTTCCCCACCCTACACACCATCAGCTCTGGCCAACTCCCTCTGCCTGCAGCATTCCATCCTTGCTCCTCCCTGCTGCATCCAGGCAGCTTCACATCCCCCTGCCCTGTCTACACTAAATCCTGATCTCCTGGTCAAGTGTTTCACTCTGTAAACTGTGAAACAAATGAGGTTTGGCTAAACATTTGTGTTCAAAACCTTCAAAAAAAAGAGACTCATGTCACAATTAATGCAGGGCCAGCCCAGGCTTAATGAGAGCTGGTGCCTGTGTGGCCACTGGAGCGTGGCTGCTGAGCAAGGGAAAGATTGTTAGCCAGGCTCCAAAAAGGCTATAAATAGATTTAATTGGGACTTGTGAAGGAATTCATGCCACTGCAATGGGTTTGTCAAAGCCCAGCATCCCTTGAAGGCTCCTGGTGGAGCCTGAACAGTTAAAACACACAGGGAGAAGTTAAGAGTTGTCTCTGCTGGTGATGGTGCTTTCCAGGTCATGTTGTTCCATTGTCTTTCCAGATGTTCCCATCACAGAATCAGAGAAAGACTTGGGTTGGAAAGGACTTTAAAGATTATCCTTACCCTCAGTTATCATCTTCCCATAGATTCCTTCTCCTCAGCATCCCTCTCAGGTATCTCATCATGTCCATTCCCACCAATTCAACCCTGTCACCACTACAAACCCCATCTCTACATATTTAATATCTGCCTGAGCTATGAAGTCCCATCCTAATCCCCATCCTCATCCAATTTCCTGGAGGAGCTTTGCCTCCTCTCTCTCCCCCAGCACCCTGACCCTCTCCCAGATTTGTGGCTCCATTACTCCTGATCCAGGCAGTTCCTGAAGGACTGTGTTGATCAAATTCCCTTGTGCAGGACACAATCCCTGCCAGCACCATCAGGAATTAAAGCAGTTTGATAAATGCTCCTTTTTCAGCTACAATCAGATTTTTAATCCCACATAATTGCACACAGGAACAGCTGTACTGGCTGGGACCAACACCCCAAATATCCCAGTTTCCAAAAGGAAAGCATGACCAGGATAAACACATTTATGTCCCCAGCAGCTGCCCAGCCTCTGGCTGTTTTCATTCAGGGGAACTTCTGCATCTTGTTTGTCTCTCTATCATAACCCAGAGAGCTATTTATTTATTTATTGTTTTGCTTTATCCTTGAAATTGTATTGTTGCATCCACAACATGCTTTGCAAGGGATTTTCACAGATCCAGAGCCCACAGCTTGAAGGAATCACCTGCTTTCATTTGTTCAGGACTTGATTTTCCAGCAGTTTAATTTCATGCCCTGTAATTCCTGTGTTTGCAGAGGTGTTGAGCAGTCAGCTCCTATCCATCCCCTCCTGCCACTCCCAAATTTGCCAATCTCTCCATCTACCCCAGCTCCCCTCCTTCAAGGCTGAGGAGCTCCTGCTTCTTCAGCCACCTCCCACCTGGAAACCACCCTGTGCCTCTGATCACAGAATCTTTAAGGGTGGAAAAGCCCTCCAAGACCAACCCAGCCGTGCCAAGGCCACACTGGCCATGTCCCCAGGTGCCACATCCACACACAGAGCTTTGGAGCACTTCCAGGGATGGTGGTTCCACAGTGCCCTGGGCAGTCTGTTCCAATGCATCAGCACCTTTTTCATGAACAAATATTCCCTAATATCCGACCCAAACCTCCCCTGGTACAATTTGAAGCTGTTTGATCCTGTCCTTGGGAGCAGATCCCAAATTCCCCCTGGTTGTCCCCTCCTTGTGCAAAGCCACCAGGTCCCCCCTGAGCCTCCTTTTCTCCAGGCTGAGCCCCTTTCCCAGCTCCTCCAACTGTTTCTTGTGCTCATCCTTTCTCTTTTAACCATTTATTTACCATTTTTAGCCACATTTTGGGCAAAGGAGGGGCTACATGATGACTGAGGTCACCTCTTTGTACTCTTCACCATCTTGTCCCCTCCCTGGGCTCCCAGGCCCTGATCTCACCAAAAACCATTAAACCCTGCCTTTAGCAGGGTGTCACCTCTCAGGACTGTCCACATCCCTCAGGCTCATCCCAGGTGATGAACACAACACATCAGGCTGACCTGTGATTGTTTTATCAGAGGCAGGTAACTCATAAAACTTGCTTTAGCTCTTAGCTGAGTGAGGGTGCACTGGAACTGACCTTCACATTTCCACATTTCCTGCCACAAAAAAAGGAAAATTTGGATTGATCCCAGACACCTCACACACACCCCACCCCCAATTTTCTCCTGCTATCACCACCTCCTCTCCTTTACACCTCATTCTCCCTCAAATCTCTGTGGCAGGAGCTCCACAGGCAGCATCAATCAGAGGGATAACATCAGCTGGAGAGTTCTGAGCTCACACTGGTTAATCTGCAACCCAAAATCTTCAGGTGTCAGGCAGGGAGAGCCGTGATAACGTTTGTTTGCAGCTGTCCCTGAGCAAACACTCACCAGCCCAACCCACAGCCCCAAAATTGGGTTTTCAGGGCTGTCACAGCACCTCTGCCTCTCCAGGGCTCCTCTCAAGAGTTGAGCAGGATTCAGGGAGGAAATGTGAAGCAGGCTCTTCCCAAGCCCTTAAATTTCTGTCTCAGTTTGTGGAAGGAGAGAAAAGCAGACAGCACTCAGCTGGTGCTGTGGGAGGTTTTGGGGGGTAATTAGTGCTGCCAAAAGATGCTGAGGTGCAGGACACTGTTTTGGAGCACTTTAGCTATCCCTGCCTTTTTTTTTTTTAGGTGTGGAATTAGAGGGAAGAAGATCCCAGCAAAGCCCAGCTCCCTCTCTGTGTGGTTTTAACTCACAAAAGGGGTTTGAAATGCAGAATTCCTGCCGAGTGCAGCGTGGTTTGCTCCATCCCAATGGCCATATTTCAGGGGATGAAGCACCACACGTGTTTTCCCAGCTTTCCCAAGCATTCATCTTGCCATAAAATGAAAGCCCAAGGATGTCTAATTCAGGGATCATATAAATGCATAACTTTGAAGATCAGAAGGGACCACTACATCATCTGTCCTCACCTCCTGTACATCACAGGCCACTTCCCACCTGCTCTTGGGCTGAACCAGATAATCTGGGTCTAGCTGAAGCATCTTCCCTTAGAAAGACCTCCCAGGAAAGGGAGAATCCTCCAAATGTCCCAGCAGCTAATCACTCACACCATAAAAAGCTTGCACACACCTCAGTTTTCATGTGAATTCACCAGGCTTTGGCTTCCAAACACTGATCTTTATTTTGGTTTTCTTTTCCAGGTTGTAAAACCCTTTAACCTGCTGTTTTCTCATCAAGTCCTCCCTCAACCTTCCTGCTGATGAATTAACACTGAGATGCTTTCAAACCCTATGAGGATGTTCCCACTTCCTAATAAAAAAAATAAAAAATAAAAAAAAAAATTGTGGGTATTTAGTCCTTTTCCCATCTGGCCACAGAGCATGACTACAGCTCTCCCACTCTCCTGCACTCCTCCAAAGGTCCAGGATATCAACCTGCTTCTACAAAAGGCCAGATGAGGAAAAAACCCTTTGGAAGGATGTGAAGAAACAGGCCCCTCATCCATTTCTGCTTTCTAGGACACGTCTCCCACTTCCCAGCCTGACCTAAATTCCTTCCTGTGGCACAGCAAAGTTTGGGTTTGCTTTGTCTGAGGCAGCCAAAGTTGCCCAGCTGCTGTGCCCTGGTGGTGGTTAATGCTGTTCCACTGAATATTTTATCTGTGGGATTTAATAACAACCTCCTGCTCATTCATGGAAGTTTTCAATAGATTTGGGCCCAATATTGATCCCTGGAGAATACTACTAGGAAAACCCTCAGGCTCTTTGAGAGCTGCCAAGTATTAAACCATTTTCAGAGATCTCTTGGTGCTATTTTTAGGGTTTGGGAATTTTTTTTAAATGGAGTTGTCTCAAGCACTGTGTGGGAAGGTAAAGACAGGGCATCCACAAAGACAATTTCATTATTTCTTTCAATAATGGATCACTTATTTTCTCACAGATTGAAAATTATCCTATTTTTCATAAAATAATACTGCCCAGATGTCATTTGGCCCAAACCAGGACATTCAGATTTATTCAACATTCCTTAACATTACCCCTTCTAGCCCTCAGGGATCATTAGGATGGGAGGCTGGATGCTCCTAAATCATGAATGAATTCCCCAGCAGTTTAGATGTAGGATAATTCAGGTCTCAGGTGTTCAAGGTCATCCTCAGAAGAACCATGCATTAACCAGTGCCTGTTTATTATTTAGGTTTAGCTTTACACAAAAATTCCTCAGTGAAGAGCCCAAAGTTAGACAGGATCAACCTGAGCACTGTGGATTCGTGAAGACCTCCTGACTCCTGGTAATCACCCTAAATTTAGGCTTCTGCATGACCCCTAAGCAGCACACAAGGTTCTTATTTCTCCAATTAGTTTCATTTGCACTCTGGTGAATTCTTTCACATTTCTCTCCAGCCCAAGCAGAAAGACAAGACTCCCACCGCACCTTTCCCTTTATGGAACCGCAGGCTGGCGCCCAGATTTCTTGGGGAAAAAAACAGCTGGCATGAGGCTCTGCAGAGAAACAGCACTTTTGTCCCTGCAGAGAACTGTTCAGATCTGATGTTGGTGCTGTATGAAGCAGGGAGATCCCGTTTCAGCTCCTCGCTGCCAAGCCCTGAGCTCACAAAGCCGCTGCTGAGCAGGAGCGATGTCCAGGGGGCAGGGACAGGGGCTGGGGATGCTGTTCTTGGATGGCTCCAGGATCAAGGCTGCCAGCTGGCCTGTGCACAAAGCACAGAGACCCAAGAGACCCTACAAAGCCCTTGCCAGCTCCATCCAGGTGGTTCCCAAACTGGCACCCTGAAAGAGAGCGGGATTAGCCTGCTAAGGCGCCTTAAAGGAGCGCTGAACCTCACAGATCAAAGGCACTCCAGGGCTCTGGTTACACCTGCCTCCCTCCTGGGCATCCCTCACAAAAGGCTTTGGGCTGGGGGATTTGCTCAGGTGCATTTCACAGTGCTCACCAAAAAAAAAAACCCAAATAATACAAGCCCCAAATCTTTTGTCCCCGGCCACAAAGGAGGGAGCCGTGCTTGGCGTGTAATACAAGGGGACAGAAACAAGAGCAAGGAGCAGTGCCAAGTGCTAAGAGAGCACCTCTGAAACACGAGAAACCCTGTGCAGCTCTAAGGATTCTCTCCTCCCCTCCACCTCCAGCAGCCGGGAGGGCAAAGCTTCCTCCCTGCTGGGGCAGCCCCAGCACCTCCCTGCAGGGCTGGCTCACAAGGGGACATTTCTGCCTCTTGGTGGGACACTGCTGACCCTCCTGAACCCCTTTATCCATGTGTCGCCCTCACCCCAAAAACAGGCCAGTGGTTTCAAAGAATTTTGAGTCACCTGAACCTGTTTATCCATGTCTCACCCTCATCCTAAAAAGAAACCAGTGGCTTCAAAGAGTTTGGAGTCTCTTGAAATCCCTTAAACCATGTATCACCCTCATCTCAAAAAGAAACCAGTAATTTCAAAAAGTTTGGAGTCTCCTGAACTCCTTTATCCATGCTTCACCCTCATCCCAAAAAGAAACCAGTGTTTTCAAAAAATTTGGAGTCACCTGAACCCCTTTATCCATGTGTCACCCTAAAAAGAAGCCAGTGGCTTCAAAGAGTTTGGAGTCTCCTAAACCCCCTTTTCCATCATCCCAAAAAGAAGCCAGTGGCTCCAAAGAGTTTGGAATCTCCTAAACTCTTTATTCATGTGTTACCCTCATCCCAAAAAGAAACCAGTGATTTCAAAAAGTTTGGAGTCTCCTGTACCCCTTTATCCGTGTCTCACCCTCATCCCAAAAACAAGCCAGTGGCTCCAAAGTCTTTGGAGTCTCTTGAAATCCCTTAAACCATGTATCACCCTCATCCCAGAAAGAAACCAGTGGCTTCAAAGAGTTTAGAGTCTCCTGAACCCCTTTATCCATGCCTCACCCTCATCCCAAAAAGAAACCAGTGATTTCAAAGAGTTTGGAGTCTCCTGAACCCCTTAAACCATGTATCACCCTCCTCCCAAAAAGAAACCAGTGATTTCAAAAAGTTTGGAGTTTCCTAAACTCCTTTATCCATGTCTCATCCTCATCACAAAAAGAAGCCAGTGGTTTCAAAGAGTTTGGAGTCTCCTGAACCCCTTTTTCCATCATCCCAAAAAGAAGCCAGTGGCTCCAAAGAGTTTGGAATCTCCTAAACTCCTTTATTCATGTGTTACCCTCATCCCAAAAAGAAACAAGTGATTTCAAAAAGTTTGGAGTCTCCTAAACACCTTTATCGATGTCTCACCCTCATCCCAAAAAAAAGCCAGTGGGTTCAAAGAGTTTGGAGTCTCCTGAACCCCTTTTTCCATCATCCCAAACAGAAACCAGTGGCTTCAAAGAGTTTGGAGTCTCTTGAAATCCCTTAAACCATGTATCACCCTCATCTCAAAAAGAAACCAGTGATTTCAAAAAGTTTGGAGTCTCTTGCACCTCTTTTTCCATCATCCCAAGAAGAAGCCAGTGGCTTCAAGGATTTTGGAGTCTCCTTGCAGAGCTCAGGGCCCTTGGCTGAGGAACAGGGAAGCTGGTTGAGCTGAAATCCCTTTTCCTGAGGTCTGGACACTGGGTCTGGCCTCCTGTCAGCCACTACAGGCTTGGGGCAGGTAGTGGTTTAGGTTTGTTAATTTTAATATACTCATTTTTTTTTCCTTAACAACAATATACAGAAACACTTTAGTTAGTTAGTAACTTAAAAATATTTTTTTAAAGTTTATTTTAGGGAGAAGAGTCAGGTTATAGGGACTTCTCCACAAAAAGAAAAACCAGAAAAATAGTTTCCCAGGCTATTAACAACCAAACTGGCCTCCAATTAGTCCTATCAACTCACAGAGGAAGTTCTCAGGGAGAAAACCTCTGTGGATGCCCTCTCCTAAGTGCAAACTATTGCAGAACCAGCACATGGCATCCATAGAGCTGCTGAGGATCCCGAATCCCCTGTGCTCAGCCGTGCCTGTGTGTGCACACCCCCAGCTCAGGGCATTTGTGAGCCCTGTCAGCTTTGTGCAGCACAGCACAGGGGCTGTGGGGAACGTTCCTTTTCTTTATGAGATTCCATTTCACACCGCTGAACCATAAAATTATAACCACAGCTTTCCCCGGCCCGCTGTGGATCTGTGACATCTGTCTGTCTGTCTCTCTCCTGCCCACACAGTGCAGCCTGGTGGCAATAATGGATGTCCTGAAGGAGCAATTTCACCTCTGCTTGCCGAGGATTACAGCAGCAATGCCTGCCCCTGCTTTATTAACCCAACAGCAGGCGTGGAGAAAAGCTCTCACCCAGCACAGGCAGGAGAGTGGTTTCCTCAGCCTTTATGGAGAGCAGGAAATTAGGGATGTGTTACTAAGCCAGATGAGGAGCAGGTTTAAATCTCACCAAAATAATAGGTGAGGAGGAGAGTTTCCTTCCAGCTGCCTGGGATTTTACCTAAGGAGAGCAGTAGATGTTCTGCTTTAATGCCAGGAGTTACAATATCACTTTTTTGGCTGGTGTTTCAGGTAAACACAAGAGTTCATGCCCCTGTTCTTTTATCTCCTCCAGAGGACACTCAGATTTTATAGGTGTTTGTCCCAAGAAGAGGTGAAGTGAGGTTTAACATTTATTTTATTTCTTGTTTCAGCCATCACTCTCTGAATCAGCAACTCCAAACATCCTTTCCTGTCTGATCTTATTTATACTTTGGAAACAGAAATTGTCTGGGAAGAAGGGAATACAAGCCAGGTAGGAGCAAAGCTCAAATCCCTCCCTGGCCAGAGACCCACACCTGCAGAATTTATTTCATCTCCAGTTCCCTCCATGCAGCCAAAGCATCTCTGAAATGGACACAAACCCCACCTAGGACTATTTCTGCCCATTCCTTAGGAAGGGAGGTGGGATAAATCTGGAGCTGTGATGGTGGAGTCTCTTTGAGCCTGAGATCACTCACCACACAGTATTTGGTGATTTTAGAGTTTTTGTTTTCCAACTCCAGTGCCGAAGAAAGAGGCAGAAGCTGTTTCCTGAGGTTTCCGAGGTTGTTTATTTTTTATTACCTAAGAAATTTCTTCCCTGACCAGCTGAGATCTGTTCAGCAGGGCAGCCCGAGGCACACTGCCTGCCCTGTGGGCAGGTCTTATCTTTTATACTATAAACTACATAAATGATGTTTACAATTACAGTAATTCCACAACTATAAGGCGCACCCTTTTGTCTAAAATTTTGGCCCAAACCCGGAAGTGCGCCTTATAGTCCGGTGCGCCTTATATAATGGAAAAAGTCGCGAAATTTGCCAACCTGGAAGTGCGAGCCGCAATGCGGGGGTGGTGCCACCTATTTGTTACTTTGTTGTGCGCGGTACTGCTCCTCTCTGCAAAAACAAAGTGCGCCCTATAGTCCGGTGCGCCTTATATAAGGTACAAAGTTGCAAAATTTGCCAACTCCAGGAGGTGCGCCTTATAGTCGTGAAATTACTGTACTTTCCAATACATGACACCTACATTGCACTGTCCAACTTTCTCCCAAACCAATCCTAACCCAAAAGATGGATGCCATGAAGAAGGAGAAAGAAAGACATACCCTGCCCAAATTCCTCCATCTTGTCTCCAGACCCCTATTATAATCAATTTTCAAAACTTACTTTTCTACCTTATAACAATCTAACTTATGCTGTACTTATTTTTTGTGACTTGTAATTCTTCATATAGGGATGGTAATTTCTCGCAGGGACTGAAATCAAACCCACAGGGGTCTTGGGCATTGTGCTATCCATGGAAGCCAGGGGAACATCCTGGATTCCCACATGGAGCAGGCTTTTTTTTCCTCCCCCCTCCTATGGATTCTGTGAAGCTCCAGGACTGGTGGGACTGGCATTAATGGGGGTGTTTAGAAAAGCATGTTCTGAATCCCTGGATACATTTAGCTCAGCCAGTTAGTTTTCCTAAAAGATGTGAAATATTGCTGAGCTGAGGGCTCAGAGCAGACATGTCCCCGAGGAGCTCTGTGACCTGAGTTATGCAGATGGCATTAGACAATCACACCAGACCCTTTCAGCTTCCAATTCCATGAATTTATAAGTAGTGTTATAAGTGCATAACATATTATTAGCTTTTTGCAACTATTAAAATAAATGCTATATGTATAATGTTAAAATAGCTTTTCTGTATAAATATAAGTTTTTTTCTTTTCTTCTAATAACAAAAATCAAACATAAATTAAAAAAAAATAATATACTTAAACTACCCACTTAATTAAAATGAACAACCCATAAACATATAATAAAAACCCTACAACAATTATCAACACTCACCAGCTGCAAAAGGCCAGAACCACCACCCAAATTAAAAAATAATTTTAAAAAATTAAAACTACAAACCAAAAAACATGCACACTCTAAAAAAAAAAAAAAAACAAAAAATAACCATACTAAACAGTTCCCAAAAAATGTTTAACTAAACATAAAAAACTATAAATATAAAACAAATTAATATATTATAAAGTGTATTTTAAAAAACTTTCCCAAAGCAACCATGTACTCTTAACAACTTACCAAACACCCAACCATTTTAACCCTTTACTTTATGTATATCTCCTATTATCTTTTTATTAAACCTTTTAAATTTTACCAAAACAATAAGACGTATTTTTCTCAGTAGTCACCAAATAGTTCCAACCATAATTGTCAGCCTGGGCTGAAAAGAGCTTAGCTAGGCACGCAGGCTTGATGAGAAGTGAAAAGTTTTTATTATTATTATTGTTATTATTTTTATGGCAGGCGGGTTTGGTCTCGCTCAGCGATAAACTCCGATTTCTCCATCAGGATGCAGATTTCACAAGACAAGCTGCCTGACCTGCTGACCAGGCCTGTAATGGGACTGGGACAGTAATTGCCATATTTGCCAGACAAGGATGAATTGCCTCCTCCAGATGAGCCACACAGACAGCAGAGATGAAGCTATCATTGCCCTAAATGTGTTTTGTTTTCTGCTGACACATAAACATCCCAGCAATTAGTTTGCTGTGTTAGGGCTCCCTTTTCCACCTCATTTTCCTGAGGGTTTATATCAGAGATTTTTGTGGGCTATTGACAGCACAGGCTTTTAAGACAATTCACAGAGAAATAATGATTTAAAGAGTGGTCAGACATTGGAACAGGCTGCCCAGAGAGGTGGAATCATATGGGAACCCAGGACATTCCTCTGGCTTCCCTGGATGGCTTGAGACCCTGGCAGGGGGCTCAGGAGCCTTGGCACAGAGCTCAGAACCCCTGTGCCTTTGATTTCTCTCCTTGGGAAAAATTACCACCCTTACATGAAGAATTACAAGTCAGAAAAAATAAGTAGAGTGTAAGTTAGATTATTCCAAGGTTAAAAAGTAGGTTTTTAAGATTGTTTATAATAAGGGTCTGGGGTCAGGATGGAGGAATTTGGGCATGTTCGGTCCTTCTTTCTCCTTCTTCCTGCATCCATCTTTTAGGTGATGTTGGCACATTTAGATTGGTTTAGAGTAGAACCAGACTGTACAATATAAGTGATAGGTATTGGAAGATAATTGTAAATAATGTTGATGTGGTTTATAGTATAAAAAGATAATCCCACCCCAGGGTGGGCAGTGTGCCTGGGGCTGAGCTGCTGAACAGACCTGGGCTGGGCAGGGAAAAAACTTTTAGATTAGATAAAATAAACAACTCTGGAAACCACAGATGATGTCTCCTGACTCTTTCTCTGGTGCTTGAGCTGGAACACAGAGACTCTGAAACAACACAGGTGGTTGGTTCAGGCTCCAGAGACACCACCCACCACAGAATCACCCTTGGAAGTGTTCAAAAAACACCTGGGTGTGGCATTTTTCTGACATTGGCAGTTCTGGGTTCATGGTTGGTCTCGATGATCTTGGGGTTTTTTTTCCAGCCTGGATGATTCTGTGATTCTATGGCAATGCCAGCATCCTCAAATATTAGTGCATGAATCTGAATTCTTTGTTTTGGCATGTCTTACAGATTTAGAGCATTTGTGGTGCTGGAAATTCTGGGTAAGAGGAGGATATTGACTGGTGGTGTAAAAGATATTTACTGAGTAGAGAGTAATTAATTCAATTCCCACCAAATTAGACCAGGTAGCAGGACTTTAAAAAATCTCCCAGTCCTCTGCTACTGATTTTATAGAATCCCAGAAGGGTTTGGGTTGGAAGGGACCTTAAAGCCCATCCAGACCCACCCCCTGAAACGGGCAGGGACACCTTCCCCTATCCCAGGTGGCTCCAAGCCCTGTCCAGCCTGGCCTTGGACACTGCCAGGGATCCAGGACAAACAGAGTTTTTCATTTCCTCCAAGACATTGGTCTGTGAGCATCACTGGTAGCTCCTACAACCTGACCTCATCTGAATCCCTAACTTCAAATTCACAGTAAAAATGAAAAATTAAAATCATCATGAAAAATCATCAAAATTATTTTTTTAATGTAGACTGAACAGTTCCCCCCAGATCATGTCTGCAGAAATCATAATCATTTCCTAATAGAATCTAATTAATTCATTTTCCTATGACTGGAGACAGGTCTGGTCTCAGTAAAATTCCATTTCACCAGAACATTTAGTTACAGTTTAGTATTAACTTCTCCATTTCCTTGGCTTTGTTTGTGGTTTTTAATTTATTTTTTCATACAATTTGTCAAGCAGAAGTTGATGCATGGCCCTCCTTGCAAAGGATAGCTCAGAGACCAATTAGTCAACCCAAGGATGGGCAAACTCCTCCTAACAGAAACTGCAGGACTGCCACAAAATGGCAGCTAAACAAAGATCTATCTAGCTTTTAAAAATATTAACCTTTTTATTGACACTGCCATCTATCAGAAGGTTTATTCTCTGAGTGACAAGGTGGGAGCAGCCAAAGGCAGAGCTAAAGGCCACCAGCTCCCCCATCACCCCACAGATGGGGAGCAAATGCCCAGGGGGGCTTTTAGGCATAAAGGCTCACTAAGAAACCATTTTGGCAAAATAAGGGAGAGATTAAAGCATGATTTAGAAGTACAGTTTATATCAAATGCTTCCTTAATTACTTAGAAATGGGCAGATTTAATAAAAATTAATATCCAGCCCTCTCCATCTCCTTTTTCTGCTGTCAGCTCCAGCAGGATACTTCATAAAAGGTGAAAGTGTCCTGCAAAAACCAGGGCCTTGTATTAGATATCTGAATTTTCTAACACCTAGAGAATGGTTTATAATCTGAATAATTTAGGTCTTCTAAATGTCTAGGCAGTTATTATTTTTTAAATTAAAAATCACATCAAAGCATTAAGCTGCAAAATGTTTCATTTTTGGAGGTTTTATTTTTTTTTTCCTGCATTTGCTTGCAAATGCATCTCCAGGAATAATGTTTAGAATGAAAGAATCAGGATTAAAACACAAATAACCACCTTAGTCTTGTCCTGGGGAAATTCTTTCCAACAATGGAGAGAATTTCCAGGACCCACTGCAAGGGCTGAAATTAAATTTCCTTGGGGAGATGCTGGTTCACAGAATTCAGCCCACCAAGCCCTGACAGATTGCAAGGAGCTGTTTTTAGGCTCAGCACATCAGAGAGGAGGTAAAAAAACTTGTAATTTGCAAGTTGTGCACCTGAACCTAGAAATGCTGAGCTGGTTTTGGAGCAATAAGAATAATCTTTTTCCAAATAAACCTTTCCCCCAGGAAGGAATTAGAGGATCAGGAGTTTTGCTGGAATTACCTGTGGTAGCAGTTTATCTGGGAGGGGTGGGAGGTGAGCAGAATTTGGACCCAAAGCACAGGAGATGAAGAGTCTGAGGCAGGATAATCCTCCAGAGATCATATTTTGGATAAATATATATGAACCAGCATTAATAAGTCATTAATGAGCAGAAATCTGGGAGATCTCTCTGCAGAACCTGTCCCTGCTTGAGAAATCAATGTTACAAGAGATCACTGAAATCCTGGATTTCACATTCTGAGAGGCACAAATGGTGAGTGAGGACAATTAATTTTCACCTTTCATGAGAACAAGAGATGCTCTTCAAACTGTCCTCCAAAAGGAAGGAAATCAAAACCTCTCCTGGTTTTTAGACAAGAATTCCCAGGCTTGGTAAACAAAGCTGAATTCCCAGAGCATCCCCGAGCTCCTCTTGCTGCTGGATGTTGATAAGCTCAGGACAAACCCCATGGATAATTGGGAAAGGAGTGGGGTCAGAGGGCAGCTGCACCTTTAACAAACTGCTTTTCAGTTTTTACTTTTTCTGCTTTGTTTTCTCCAGGTCCTTGTTCCTTCATCCAGCAGGACTGGGATGTGCTCAGTGGTGTCTGTGTGGCAGGATCTCACCTGTCTGTGGGATTTGTTTTCTCCTTTTTGGAGGTTAAAAACATCACCCCCAAAAGAGGGATTTGCTAGAGAAGCCGCTCTGCTCTTTTCTCCTCAATTTTTTTTTTTCCCAGTTAAACTTTAAGGAAAGGCTGAGGATTGCAAATGTGATATTTGGCTAGGAAGGATTCTAGCACGAGGAGCCACCACTCTTCCTCTTGGTTTGAAAAGACCAGTCTATTTAGGGTTCAAACCCATCTGCTGCTCCCCCAGTGCAGCTCCATCCCTTTTGTTGCCTGGCACTTTCCTTCCTCTGGCTCCAACCCGTGCTGTTGCTGATGGAACATCACGGATTATTCCCTAAATCTTGGTCGTGTGATGATGTGGCATCTCAACAGAGCTCCCTGCCAATGCTGTGTAAAAAACACTCCCAGCTGATGCCACTGTCACAGACAGAGACATTTGCCTGGGAAATCAGAGGCTGCTGCCTTTGAAAACAGGAAAAGGGCAGGCAAATAAACCTCCTCCTACACAGCTCCCTCCTCTGATATTGCCTGTCACCTGCTGGCATCCTCAAAATTTAAACCAGCTTCCTGCATCAGGGCTATTATGTCTGCCTGAAGCCAAAAAAATCCCAGATTTGAGCAGCAAAACCTTCAGATTCTGGGGTGTGGGAGACCCAGTTCACTGTCCCTTACCATGGAATCATTAAGGTGGGAAAAGACCTCCAAGACCACAAAATCCAACTTTTAATCAAAATACCCCTGTACCCACTAAACCCTAGGGTGCAGTGCCAGATCTGCTCAGTTTTTGAATGTTTCCAGAGATGGTGGCTCCATCTGGCAGCCTGTTCCAGTGTTTAGCCACTCTTTCAGTAAAGAAATTTTATCTAATATTTAATCTGAACCTCCCCTGCCACAACTTGAGGCTGTTCCCTCTGAGTCCCCAACCTCACCACAACCACTTTCTATGTAGTTGTAGGGTTAATAAAGTCTCCCCTGAGCATCCTTTTCTCCAGAAAAAAATAGGAATTCTTCTTGCTGGCAGCCCCACATCTTTTGCTGAAGGTTCCTCATGCCTGAAGGTGGAGACTGAATTAACTTTCACCTCTTATACTCACAGGACAAGCAGAATTACTATTGTGAGTAAGACTTGTGCTGCTTCATCAGCATTTCTAATCAAAAAGATTAAGCTGATGAGTGGGCATTAATGACAACCAAAGCCATCAGTGCAGACATGGTTCAGGTCCACGAGCCTCCCCAGTTTTGGAGGAAACGAGCACACACACGTGAGTGAAGTCCTGAGCAATAACATTTGAGCAGTTCTCAGATGTCACAGGAGAGCTGCAGAAATGTCAAACCTAACCCCATTATTCAAAAATAGGAGCACGCGATTAGACAAGCAATTATACACCCAGGAGCTTAACATAAATTGTGGGTAAAAATATCAGAAACAATTTCTCAGGATTTAGTGAGGGAAGCACCTTGTAAAGCATAATTGGATTAGAGGAGACAGCCAGCATGGATTTACAAGCAGGAGGTCTTTTGCTTAACTAACTTTGTGGGGAGTTTCTTTGAAGCTGCAGCATTACTGCCAAGGTAGGCAAGGGAAATGTAATAGTTGTTATGCACTGAGATTTCCCAAAAGCAATTGGAGAAGTTGTAGAGTGAGATTATCAGCTAATGGAAGCAGCCGTGCTGGAAAAGTGGGCTGGCTTAGAAAAATGGCTCAGAAGCAGAAAACAGCCAGTGTGTGGGCTGGCTTGCCATGTTCCCTCTCAACCTCAAAAGGGAGTGATTGAAGTGCTTGGCCTGGGGAAGGAGGAGGTGGAAGGCTTCAGGCTTGGAGATCTCTTCTGCTGGGATTTCAGAGAGCTGCCAGCCCTTTGCAAAGTGCAAATCTCCCAGCAGAGCTCAGTTTGGATGGGACAGCCCAGGGAGATCATCCCTCCTCCAGACAGAGGTACAGTTCAAAGGCAGCACAGGCTGCTCACACAAGGAAAAACAACTTTCCTTGCCCTGAGTGAGTGAGGAAAGTGAGGCACGAGCAGGAAAAGGTGCTTGAGCTCACCCAGATCAGTGCCAAAAGGAGCACAGACCCCTCTGGCTCATTTTGCCTCACAGCATCCTCCAAAGCAGAGGATTTTTGTGCAGGTGCAGGGTGAGCACAGCCTGTCCTTGTCACCCCCAGGGAAAGAGGAAAGGTTTTGGGAAAGAAGGATGCTTCAAGGAGTGAGTGGGCAGAGAGGGGGTGGTGGCAGCAGAGCCCTGCAGCAGGAGATGCTCTGCTCTCAACCCTCAGCTGTAGCCACAGATGAATTTCATGGAGTCACTGAGTGGTTTGGGTTGGAAAGAAGCTCAGTTATCATCATGATCATCCACCTTCCACTATCCAAGCCCTGTCCAGCCTGGCCTTGGACACTTCCAGGGATCCAGGGCAGCAACAGCTTCTCTGGTCACCCTGTGCCAGAGCCTCAACACCCTCCCAGCCAGGAATTCCCTGCCAACATCAATGTAAATCTCTCCTCTTTTAGTTTTAAACCACTTCCTATCAGGATGTGTCCAATAAAAAGCCACTCTGCCTCTCTCTCATAAGCTCCCTTTAAGCCACAATAAATTCTGCCCAGAGCTTTCTCTTCTCCAGGCTGGGCACCCCCAGCTCTCCCAGCCTGGCTCCAGAGCATCCTCTGAGTCTGCTCTGAGGTCTGTGGAATTCCATCAAGAGGAGGTTAAAGGAGAGGATATGAGTGATGGGATTTATATCACAGTTCCCTGGGTTCCTTTTCCACACCAGTAGCAAGCAATATTTTGCTCCCAGACCCAGCTGCTTTTTTTGGCTGCCCTTGGAGCCTCCAGAGCTGATAATGTTGGGATGCAAGTTTGGGGCAGCCCTGCTGCCATCCAACAACAGCAGGATCAGCACATTCCCAGGGACTCTGCAAGGCTTTTATGGGATCAAACCTGCACAGCTCACAGACCTCACCCTGCCTCTCTCCTCCTCCAGCACTGCCTGTCATCCACATCACTCCTGGCATCCTCATTCCCTTATTCCCTCTTCCCACTCCCCCCCAGAACACGACCCACGTTTGTTATGGATCATTGTATTTACAAAGTTTAAGCTAGAAATCAATTTTAATTACCAAAATCAGATTGCTGTGTCAATAAATCACCAGGGGCCTCTTGGAGACATGGACAGAAGGTTGCACCTGGATGTGAAGGGAAGATAATGGCTCATTTTTCCATCAGGCTCCTCCCTGCATTCACTGGACAATATTTATCAGTGTCATTATCTTTTGTATTCATATTCAAAGGGGTACAAAAGGGGCATGAATAAAACTGGAGCCAGTTTTAAGCAAACAGTCTTGGCTGAAACTTGATTTACCAGTGACCTCCTGACCAGAGCTTTATTAAAAAGATATATTTAGGATAGTTGTGATTACCCATCACCATTTCCACCAGAGTCACCCCTAATGGGATGTGTGCTGCTTCAAGAGATTTGCTTCTTTCTATTCCAACATTTTTCAAGACAGGCCCAAAGGTGTTTGAGGAAAGAGGCTCCAGCCCTGAAGGTGGTTGGGTATGGGATATGGGATATGGGGTATGGGATATAGGATATGGGATATGGGGTATGGGGTATGGGGTATCCCAAAAGCTACCTGGCTCCTGTACCATGATGGATAAACCTTTCTTCAGAAGGAACCCAAGACCCAGCTTCTACCAAACTTCAGGCACCCTTGGAGAGGCCACCACAGCCAAATCAAACCTAATTTGACAATTATTGAATCACCTTTGTGTCAAGATCCACAAAGGGAAGTAGAGGGTTGCCATCACTGGCATCAGAGAGAAGAAAAAGATTAAATAATCCGAGATCAGCCCACAGCACAAAGCCATGATCACACCAACTCTCTGAGACAGACACAAACATCTCACTGCTCTTGTCAACCCCAGACCCTTTCCCTGGACACTTCCCAGCACGTGGGGCTGAGCCCTTTGGGAATCCACATTATCAGAGCCAAACCCTGGGGCTTATATCAACTTGCCTCTCCTGAGAAAAGTCTAATTAAAATAAAAGCTTGAGTTTTGTCTTTTTTTTCCTGATGCATAACTGCCAAGGACTTTCTGCATCTTCTCTTGCAAAATTAGACCAAGCATGGTAAGGCCAAGAGTGAGGGACACTTGGTGAAAAATTGTGTAAAAAAGTTGCCTTCAGAGAGCTGTCCAGAAGCACCTGGGAACAGACACACATTGTCTCATCCATCACAGTTGTTTTCTCTTGGCTCTCAATTCCCATCTAATGGATACATCAGGCAGGGTACCAGGGAGAAAATAAATAAATTGGAATTTAATGGAATAAGTGGTAAAACCCCCACCTTGGACTGCCATCAGAGTGAAAACAGGAGAAACATAAAGCAGTTCCAAAAAGAGAGAGGTGAGAGAATTTGAGAAAAGCCCAGAGACTTCCTCCACCCTCCTCCTGCATCCTGGATGTGGGAACTGCATCCAAACTGGAGAGAGCCAGACAAAATCAGACTCAGATGGAGACAACAAAGCCCCTGTGAGGAAAAAGAGCTTCCTTGGCAGTCAACAGAGACATTTCTCGCAAAGATACCTCTTTTATCTCCCTGATACTTTTATGAGCACCCAGATGGAGCTGCCAGAGGAACGGGGTCAGCGAGGGCCAAGCCAGACCTTCCCACCAGAGGTGATAACAGCTCCTGGCTGGATCTCTGGCACTTTCCTCCAGAGCCAGGACAAGGAGGAGATGGCTGGAACGAGAGGGAGATGTGTGCAGTGTGACACTGGATGTGGTTTTCTGGCTGGGACACTGTGTCCCATCTCGTTGATCTCCCCTCTGTCCCTGAGATTCCACCTCAGTGCTTTCCCCCTGCTTGGCACTGGCAGCAGGAGTGAGTGGGCATGGCATTTATCCCTTCTGCAGAATTCACTTCCTGCTGCATCCCACCCAGCTTTGGCTGTGCAAGGCACCAGACCAAGATGTTTGAAAGGATTTTTTTTTTTTTTTGGAGTGTGAGCCGAGACAGTTGAGCCTCATGATCCCTCTTTCCCAAGGATACCCACAGGATCTGATAAGACTTCAATCCTGCAAGCTAGGAGTGCACTGTGGCAATCTCCTAACCAAAAAAAGAACTTCAAATCAAACCAGGGACTTCCCTGGATGTACTAATCTTTGAAACAGAGCAAAGGGTAAGAGGGGCTCAGGTCTTTTTAATGTCTCCACCAAGGGGACACATCGAGGTGTTCACTCTAGAAAACACCTACTTGAAGGCCAGCAACATTCTTGTCTCAAGAGCCAGCTCAAGTGAGGTTTAAAGCCCAAATCCAAAGGCAACCTGAAGAGGAGGATCAGCATTTAAGAGACTTTGGCATCTTGCATCAAGGCACCCTGAAGGAGTTTGAAGGTTTCTGCAGAGGGGAAATCCTCAGGAGTTACTGAGGTGAGAAATTGCCCCTCACAGCCCATCTCTCCATGCTGCATCTCCCCCTGGGATAACACGGATAACGCACAGCTGGATGCACCTTCCAGGCCCTGCACCCTTTTTTTCTGTAACCTCACAAGGCCATCTTAGCTCTCTGTCATATAAAACATGAGAATTTCGACCAACTGAGCCTCCACTGGGGCAGGAAAATTCCCTGAGTGAATCAGGGTGCAGGAGGGCAGGGAAATCCCACCCCTGTGTCAGCAGGACCCACTGCAGATGGGCTGATCCACGGGAACAAGGAGGATTTTTGGGAGTCTCTGCTGGGCCTGGTGTTTTTCCAAACTCAACTCTCCTGTCCTTTCTGTGCCGTGGGTGGCAGCAGGAGTGCCAGCTGTTGGAAGTCTGTGTGCTTGTCACCCACCCACGGCCCCACGTGTTCCCTCCCAATGCTCCTGATGCTCAAGGAGGAATTTTTTGGGAATTTGCAGCAATTGCAAGAGAGGATGACTCTGCTCCTCCCCATGGTCCCCATTGCCATGGTCTCCTTTTCAGAGTGGATTTCTGTGCTCAGGGCCCTTCCCAGATGCTAATATAGCCAGGCACTCTATTCCCACTGTCTTGGGTTACAATACAGGGTGTGATCAAAGGTGTCTGTTCTGTCACCATCTGTTGAGGGTGGGGCAGTGATCCTGATCTCTGTGGGAGATATTCTGCTAATGGGCATCCATTGAAACCAGCTGGGGCAGTGTTCTTTATCTCATGGGATATCTCCTGTTCATGGCCATGGTTTATAAACCAGCTGGGGCAGTGTTCTTTATCTCATGGGATATCTCCTGTTCATGGCCATGGTTTATAAACCAGCTGGGGCAGTGTTCTTTATCTCATGGGATATCTCCTGTTCATGGCCATGGTTTATAAACCAGCTGGGGCAGTGTTCTTTATCTTTTCACAACCCATCCTTCCTCCAGCCAGTCATTTTCTGCTCATGGCCATTGAGTCCCACTGTGGCACTGATAAAATTACTGCATCCCATTGGGAGTTGCTCCAGCCAGGGGGAAGAGCCCAACATTTCTTACCAAGATAAAAACAGAGGTTTTGGGACACTAAGGGAGCCCCTTTCTCCACTGGACTCCAGAGGAAAACCGGATTTCTCCACATCCCCACTGGAGCTTTAGAGGGAAACTGCACCTTGTACAGGAGCACTGCTCCAACTGAGCCACATCTGTCACTGCAGGAGGATGCAGCCACCATGGGATGGGACTGCTGCCAACACCCTGTCTGACGGGTGTCAGGCTGTACTCTGACTGTGTCAGGGTTTGGGGTTTGTTCTTTGTAGTGCTGTATTTCTATTTTAATTTCCCTAGTAAAGAACTGTTATTCCTATTCCTATATCTTTGCCTGAAAGCCCCTTGATTTCAAAATTATAATAATTTGGAGGGAGGGGGTTTACATTCTCCATTTCAAAGAGAGGCTCCTGCCTTTCTCAGCAGACACCTGTCTTTCAAACCAGGACACCCATTCTCACCATGGGAGTTTTACTGGAGGCACCTGCACAAAAGTGGCCAAGGATTTGCTGGATGGTTCAAAAGAGCTTTGGCCCTGAAATACAAGTTCCCAAACCCTCCTCCCACACTCAAACTCAGCAGAGAGCGGAATTTTCTCTTTTATCTCCCTAACAACCCTAAAGCCTAACAAAGGACCAGCAGGTGGAATAATGGTTCTTCTGCTCCGTGTTTGAGGACTTACAGATGTGGCACTTGGGGACATTGTGGCCTTGGCAATGCTTTGTTAATGGTTGGACTTGATGATCTTGGAGGTCTTTTCCAACCTAAACAGTTCTTTGATTATGTGGAAAAAAATCTAAGGATTTTCTGGGTTTGGTTGTTTTGGTTTGGGTTTTTTTGGTTTGGGTTTATTTGGGTTTTTTCCATTTTAATAAATTTATACAGAGACACAGAATTTTTTTTCCTGGAAAAACAGAGAAGAAGAGTAAGAACAGACACAAATTTGGTCTCATTTCCTTCCCTGAGCAATGACAGTCAAGTTTTGTCTATAAATAAAAGACTGATATTAAGAGGGTGATGAATACATTCATGAAAAATTTTGAATGAGGTAAAAAATAAAAGGCACAATTGTCTCTGTGACCAAAAATATATGTCTTTGTTGGTGCCTCCAGAACCTCTTTTTGCATTTGGATGCTGGTTTCTTGCATATGTAACTCATCACCCAGCAACTGCCTCCACAGCACATACATGTGGTTTATTTTACACATTTTATTCAAGTGGCTGAACATTTGACCCAATGATTCCTTATGAAGGCAGGGCAGTTTTTTGTTGGTTGGGTTTTGGGGTTTTTTTTAAATGATAATGATTAAAAAAAAAAAAGAAAAAAGAAAGAGAAAAAGGGGGAAAATAAAAGTTGAACTCTTCATCTTTCTGAGTGAGGTTATCGTTACATGGGACAAGTCAGAATAATCATCCTTGCAGGAATGGCATCCAAATAATGAGATTCCAATGAATTGCTTCTTCCCTTTTTGCTTTTGCCAAAGTTTCAACAGTTCAGTTCCCATTTTGTTTTCCTGCATCAGCTGAAGGATATATCCTTGCTACTTGGCAGGGAAATTTCACTTGTGGATGGTGTTTTTTATCGTATTTAGACATTTTCCTGGTTATCAGCATGGAGATTGTTTTATTACCCAAACATGTACAGTGGTGTCAGTGAAGCCCCTCTGCAGAAACCTTCAAACTCCTTCAGGGTGCCTTGATGCAAGATGTCAAAATCTCTTAAATGCTGATCCTCCTCTTCAGGTTGCCTTTGGATTTGGGCTTTAAACCTCACTTGAGCTGGCTCTTGAGACAAGAATGTTGCTGGCCTTCAAGTAGGTGTTTTCTAGAGTGAACACCTCGATGTGTCCCCTTGGTGGGGACATTAAAAAGACCTGAGCCCCTCTTACCCTTTGCTCTGCTTCAAAGAGGAGTACATCCAGGGAAGTCCCTGGTTTGTTTTGGAGTTCTTTTTTTTGGTTAGGAGATTGCCACAGTGCACTCCCAGCTTGCAGGATTGAAGTCTTATCAGATCCTGTGGGTATTCTTGGGAAAGAGGGATCATGAGGCTCAACTGTCTCGGATCACACTCAAAAAAAAAAAAAAATTATCAATTATCCTTTCAAACATCTTGGTCTGGTGCCTTGCACAGCCAAAGCTGGAAAGTGAATTCTGCAGAAGGGATAAATGCCATGCCCACTCACTTGTGCTGTCAGTGCCAAGCAGGGGGAAAGCACTGAGCTGGAATCTCAGGGACAGAGGGGACATCAACGAGATGGGACACAGTGGTCCCAGCCAGAAAACCACATCCAGTGTCACACTGCACACATCTCCCTCTCATTCCAACCATCTCCTCCTTGTCCTGGCTCCATTTCAGTGATGGGTCAGTTGATTTTTCCTCCTGGCCACGATCAAAAGCAAGGCCAGGCACGGCTACAGATTTAATTTGGCAAAGTCCTCTTAAAAGAAACAATTCCTGGAGCAGTCTGAGCTCCTGGAGAACACTCAGGCTGTCTGACAGCTGATGCTGCTTTATGCACTCAGCTATCCTTTCATTCACCAGCAATGTATTGCATTAAGATTTATTAAATTACATTTATTAAATTAAGAAATAAACTTGAAGCGAGCTGCCTCCATTTGCATAATGGGAGGCAGTGCAGCAGATGGGGAATGGGGACCGTGGGCAGGCAGGAGCCTGCAAGTTTGGGAGATGAATATCCTCCAGAACCTTCTCCCAGTTGTCTCTGAATGGAAAATAACCACAATTTCCATGGGCTGGGTGGTGACAGCAGGGTCAGGGGACAATGAGCAAACTCCTGGACCTCAGCTGGCTGGGACAACCTTATCCATTCAGCTTGTTCACTGGAGCTGGCTTGTATTCCCAAACAAACCTTTGGAGGACTTCTGGAAAAGCATAGCAAATACAAACAAGTGTAATTTTCCCAAGAGGGCAAATGCTGCCCAGATAATCACACAACTCTGCAGAAATAAAGCTGGCAGTGATTTCGGTTCCAATTCAGCAAAGTGGAGGAGAACCGCTGGCCAGAGGAAGTCCTAAACCTCCTTTTAATTAATTGATTTGTTAATTTTGATACCTAGAAATTATCTCATCATCACCTGATCAGTGTCTGGTTAAATACCAAAGCCTGGAAGACAAACAAGGAAAGGCTCCTGGGGCAGCACAGAAAGCTGATGAAATTAGCAGCAATTTATGCCTCATAATCCTGATCCTGCTTTAATAAACAGTTTGATGCCAGGTAAGGATCCTGCAGGTGGCATGAATTGCTCTGTCCCCACACAGAGGCAATCCCAGCAAGAGTTCCAAGAATCCTGGCCATTAGTCAATTATTTACCTGATTAGCAGATTCCCTGTTAAGCTGCATATCAGGTATTTATCACTGAAATTAACTTAGAGAAATTAGTGCATAATTGCAAGGAGCTGCTCAAAGCCAGCTGGAGAGCCAGAGAATGAGATGCTGCTTGGATAAAACATCTCAGCTTGTCCTGGACCCATTTCCTTGTGGCTGATCCCATCCCAAAACTCCAGAGCAGGAGCTTAGGGAATTGCTTGTGGTTTATCACAGAATGGCCTGGAAGGAGCCTTAGAGATCATCCAGCTCCACCCCCTGCCATGGAACCTTTGGGTACCAGATCCAGGAGGGTGGGATGAAGGGATGGAGCAGGCAGAGGGGAAAAAAGAGAGATGAGCATCAGGTGAGGGTAAACAGCTCAAGACAGCAACTACAAGGCCAGGAGATCTCTGAGGTCCAGGGATGAAAATTAAGCATTGACCTGATTTTCTGCATTTCCACCAAGGGCATCCAGCACAGTGGGAAACTGGGCCACGTCTGTTCCACTGACAGAAGGGGGTTTGTACTTTTGATTTTGTGGTGTCTTTTTTCTGCTCTAAGTAAAACCAAAGACTTCCTTCTCCCATAAGAGAGTTTTTAACTGTCTCCTACCTGTTGCTGAATTCCACATTTCACTGATCATCAAACAACCCTTCCCCCCCAAAAAAGCTGTCCATTAATGATCTCCAGGAGAAAAAAACTCAGATCTTGCTCATTGATTTGAACCTAAATTGGATACAAAGCTAGAATTAAGATCAGCTGTGGAGAAGTGGTCAGACCTACATCAGCAAATTGTTAGGCAGGGCTGGTTGAGTCCTGGATTAGTTAAACCACAGACCCACAGTGGTGAGAGCTTCTCCTGACACCTCTGTGCCACACAGAGCTGGCACTGGGGGGACTGGGGAGTTAAAACTCCTCAGCCCTGTGGAGCATCTGGTGTGCAGATCTCCCTGGTGCTAATTCCTCACAGATCAACCTTCATTAGAGCAAATACCTGACAAGTTACAGCTCCTGCATTCCTTCCTCAGAGTTATATTTAGTTTTATATTTATATTCCTGGTTTAGCTGTATCCTTGTGTTTATTCCCCCAGGCACGTGTTAGAGCCAGCTCCAAAATGCTGATATGCTCTAGGTGTTGGTGACAAGATGTAAAACCTGCAGGGCTGCTTTTGCAAATGCTGTTTGCACAAGTTTTGCAGTCCCCACTCTGGGAAAAGGTTTGCTTGCATTGCTTCCCTTCAGCTTCCATTTCTTCAGTTTACTAAAAATGTCACACATCAGTAAAAGTGAAGGAAAACTGTGTTCTTTTATGCACTAAGTCTCAAACCTCAGTTTTGACTGGTTTCTCCTCTTACAACAAAAATGTGACTTTCATCACCAGAGCTCACATACTGTGGGGCAAAATTTTAGCACTATAAATTATATATTTGAGTTCAGGGCTCATCCAAAACCACCAGTTTATGTGTCCACAGAAGTTAAGTTAGACTTCTGACTTGTTTACACACAAGCTGTACATGAATTTAATTTCAGCTAGCATATTCCAACCAGAATTTAATTTCAACTAGCATATTCCAACCAGAATTTAATTTCAACTAGCATATTTCAACCTGAGCATGTTGTTAGTTGACTTTTATTTCAGTTTAAGAGTTTATTTTGTTGGGTTTTTTTTTAGCTGAGCTGCTACTCTGCATCATCCAACAGCAGCTAAACAGACAGAGAAACTATGAATAAATAAATAGAACAGCACCATAAAAATTGCTGAGCAGATCTAAACACACACAGCTTAAAAATGGACCCTGGAATAAATCTTGAGTGTGTGGGGATATCTGGATTTTAGTGTGGCACCTAGGAGTGCTTTGAAAATCTTTTACTCTGCTTTCTCCTGGGAAAATGATGGAAGATTCCATTCAACTCTTGGCCAGAGCTGCTTGACACTGATTCCCTGGAGAGAAGGAGATGGCACTGTGGGATTACACTGTGATACTGGGCATCCACAGAGGAAGCCAGTCCTCTTTTCTTAAAGAGAATCAGAAGAGACAACAGAATGAGATTCTTGGGGCAAATCAGGCATTTCTGGCCATCCTGGAAGCACTGGCATGTGCATGTTGTCCCATGGCATTAGAATGAAATCCCTGACTCCCAGCAAGTTTTAATGCATGATTCACCATCTCCCCTGTGGGTTCCTTTGTCATGTGCTCCCCTTCAGGCTCAAAATCTCCACTTCTGCACGAAAACACCTCCAAGACAAACAATTTTTCAGGGGTAGCGATTTAAGAAACAAGGAAGAGCGTGCCCCATAACATGAGCTGACATGGAAAACTCGTCCTTCCCAGAAAACTCATCCAAGAGAGCCCAGCTGACATTGGGAAAGTGCTTTCCCTGTGAGGAGGGGAGAGGAGCCAGCACCTCCCTTCTGCCCAGCCCAACACACCCCTTCTGCACGCTGTGTTTGGGATGTGGATCCAAGGGAAACGTTATGGGCAGAGCTGGGGGAATGGGGGAGTGATGCCTAGAGAGGCTACCTGGAACAGAGGCTGGACAGAGTTAAAGGAATAAAGTATTTATTTATTTATTTACTTATTTATTTATTTATTTATTTTTCTATTTATTTATTTATTTATTTATTTATTTTTCTATTTATTTATTTATTTATTTTTCTTATTTATTTATTTATTTATTTATTTTTCTATTTATTTTTCTTTTTTATTTATTTATTTATTTATTTATTTATTTATTTTTCTATCTATTTATTTTTTTATTTATTTAATAAAAGGCCTTCAAAGGATTCACCTTGGGCAGAACAAGAGCCTGGCAGAGGCTACACCCACGATCTGAGTCACAAGTTTTTTGGGTCCATTTCCATTTTGGGGTTAATTGTCCAATTCCAGCTTCTGCAGTCCCATCCTCCCAGATTGCTCTCCTCAGTTCAATGTTGTTTGCACTTTTTGTATAAATTACACTTTTTATACCCAAAGGTGTAACAGTCCTTGGTTCTGGGGCTGGAAAAGGATTGTTGTGTGTGACTGAGCTGTGAGGAGAACTTGCTAACACTTTATATAAAGTTCAGAGTTATATATTAATGCAGCACAGAATCTGGAAAATATAAAAGCTAAAATTGAAGGAGCACGAGACACACCAGGGTGCTGTGAGGAGGCTCTGCCCTGTCACCATGTGTACAAACTGTCACACAGCGTGGCAGGGTGGCACAGGGATGGGCTGGGAGGGTGCTGGAGCAGGGTAGGGGTGTAGGAGTCAGGGAGATGAGCTCCTTGTGGTGTCTGGGGAGACACAGCCCTGCCAGTGTTTTGCTTGTATTTCATCTGTTTTTCAGCCTTTTTGTGCTCCTTGTTTTGTGGAGCCTCTGCCTGGTGTGTTTTATGAGTGTGTGCCCCTCGTGCACTGATGGAATGGTGGGTTGGGTTGGAAGGAACCTGAAGGATCATCTCATCCCACTTCTTCTGCCATGGCAGAGACACCTTCCACTGTCCCAGGGTGCTCCAAGCTCCATCCAGCCTGGCCTTGGACACTGGCAGGGATCCAGGGGCAGCCACAGCCTCTCTGGGCACCCTGTGCACAGCCTCACCACCCTCACAGCCAAGAATTTCTTCCCACTCTCCAAACTAATCCTTCCCTTTGTCAATAAAAAGCCATTCTCCCTTGTCCTATCACTCCAAGTCCCTCTCCAGCTCTTCTGGAGCCCCTTTAGGCACTGGAAAATCTCCCCAGACCCTTCTCCAGCTTGCATACCCCTGCCTGCCTTCACAGGAGAGTCTCTGTTTGTAATCTAGATTGAGATGTGCTTCAATCACATTAATCCTGCAATAATAATGCCCAAATACACATTAAAGACAGTGCTGTATCACCCCTGTGCCAGGCATGTGTGTGCACTGTGCTCCAGATCCCGTGCAGTGTCCAACACCAGGGGATACTTGACAGGACAAAGTCCCCTAAAGTGCTGTCTGGTAAGAAAAACCCAATTTAAATACGCCCATGTCACCAACAGAGACACAGTGTGACATTTCTACAGCCTGGAGGGAAAATATTTTATGCAGCTGCACATTAGGATTGTCAAACAAGTCAAGGGAAAAGAAGATCCATCTTGCATCTCATCTCCAGCATGGGGATGGCAAAAGCAGCAGTCTGGAAAGCTCAACATGCATGAGACATTCTGAACCTTCATTCTCTGTCTCACTCCTTCCAAAAAAAATGTTATGAGCCATGGAGGGAGGCAGGAGGACAGGGAAAAAAAATAAAAAGCAGGTAAAAGAGGAAGTTATGAATGTGAATATAAGTGATGAAAATGAAATAACAGAAAGACAAAGCTGTGGCTGTGATCAGAGCAGCTGGGTTGTCACACTACCCCTGACAATGTTGGTTGTCTGATTTCCATCTCATCCCTCACCTCCTGAGTGTCTTCTCTTCCTGCAGTCACTGAAGGATTGGTGCTCTGTTGTTAGAAATTACCTTTTCTAGCCCAGACTACAGGGTGTCCATAGGAACTCACACTGTGTAGGTCCCACTCCCATCTCAAACTCACCAACCATTTCCAACCCATCTCTTGCTCTTCTCTATCTGTGTCTGTGTATAAAATGCTAATGGAAGGGAATAGAATGGATTAAATTGCCACCTTTCATTGAATCAACTCAAAATTGAATAAATCAGGCGCAGTTTTGGGTTAGGCTTGAATATCCACAATGTTCTTTCCATTTCTTTTGCAGACATTTAAGCTGATTATTAGATCTGCTACAGGGTGATACTTCCATTTAACTCATTTTCTCTAAACACATTATCTGACTTGTAGATGTAGAAAAATCCCCCCACATTTTTCCTGTGGCATATACAGGCTATTTATTCCTGGTTTTCTTAATTATTATTCACAGTAAGCTCTTGCTGCTAGGATGGACTTATCCTTAAAACCCTTCCATTATGCAGCATCAATAGATTTAAGATCCCTTCTTGGCTGAGGTATCCCAAAGGAAAATGATGAAGTTTAGCAGGAGATGATGTCTGGAATATTGGGCAACAACAGGAGTTCTCTTCTGCAGGATCCATCCCAGTGTTCCAGCAGGATTCCCAGCAGAGGGAATAACAGTGGAAGGTGGAAAATGGTGACTGAGGGTTGTTAAATTTGCCTTGTTTGGTAAACAGAGACAGTGCAGTGAGGTTAAATCATGGATAAAGCCAGGCATGCCATGGATGGAAATTCAAAATTCACAAAAATATATAGAGTATCTTAGAGGGGGGTAGGATATTAACCCCCAAAATGTGTTCCCTGGGCCACAGCCAGACACCCAACATCCAGCCCAGTGCCCCTGAGGACCCTTTCAGGTGGACTTTTAGCCAGGAATTCCAGGCTTTGGTTCCTGGAAGGGTGAATAGAGAGAAGCAGCCCTGAAATATGTGGCTGTTTTTAAAGAGAATTCTGACATTTCTCTGCTGCTTGCAGGGTCTGGCAGCACTGAGGAGCAGCAGGCTGGGTTGTTGACTGTCCCTTAACGTTGTCACAGTTGGTGTGTCAAATATGGTTTGGGACCACAGAGGGATTTGAGAAATTCCTGCAGGGTTTGATCAAGAAATCCATCTGCCAGGCTGGCCAGGTGTGTGTGTCCATCCAGGACACTGCAGGATGCTCTCTCTGGGACAGCTGTCCTGCAAAGGCTTCTGGAGTTTGTTGGAAAGTGAACCAGGACTGCTCAGCTCGGTGTGAAATCCCTGGCATGAAATGACATGGGCAGTGCAATCCCTGCTTCTGCAACAGATGGAGTGAATTCCAGGCCAGCCTCTGCTTTGCAAACACTCCCAGGAGCAGCCTCCCCACCAGCAGCACTGCTGCTGCCACTGACTCACCACAGCATCCCAAATTCCATGGCATGGCCAAGCACAGAGCGCAGGGAATGTCCCTGTCCCAAGCACAGAGCGCAGGGAATGTCCCTGTCTCATCCCAGCCAGCCCAGGCTGCATCCCAAAGGTCAAAGAGCCAAGTCCTTTGGTGTGAGGGATAAAAGCAGCCCTGTTCCTGCCAAAATATGGCCTGGGCCACCCCTCCTGGGAAGGTGGTGGGGAAAGGATGGATTTGAAAGCTCCTGGTTGTTTGCAGCCCTTGGCTGTGCCTGATGCTCTGAGTGCTGGATGGATCCCTCAGAATTCTGGGGATGCCTAGAGGAGCTGGAACAGAGGCTACACAGAGCTCAGGGGGATAAAATGAGTTTTTATTGAGAGGCTTTCCAAGGCCACACCCTGGCAGTACCAATGCCACAGTCGTGGCCCTGCCTGGATGGCTCCAAGATGGAAGCAAAAGAGGGCTTGGTCACAAGATCTCACATATTTATAGATTTTAGTCCATTTCCATGCAAGCATCAACTATCCAATTAATAGTCTCAAATCATGAGGTTTCATCCTGGCCCACCCTCCTCTTTTCATGTCGTTTATGCTTATGGTCTGAAGTTTGAAGAAACTGTCCTTGAGTTCCCAGGTGGAATAGGACTGCATTGTCCTCATCAACCAGAAAAAATAGAAAAGCACCCTCAAGCACAACAGAAAAACTTAGAACTTAAGGCATCCAGAGCATCCTCCCTGCAGAGAAGCTGCAGGGTTTCCCTGTGGATCCATCCCAGCACGTCCAGAGCTTCCAGCCCTCTCATTCCAGCTCTCCCTTCCCCACCCTGTGAGGAATCCCTGGGCCATGACAGGGGCTGATCAATGAACACACACCCTGGGGACTCCCCACCCTCAAAGCTGTCCTTGTCACCTGAGGACTCCTCCCTCCACCTCTTTGCTGCACGATCAGAACTTCTCCTCCTTTCTGAAGTGTTTTCTACCTCTGTAAGACACAGCTGCGACAACTTCATCACTGCCCACCCCTCCCTGAAATTTTATGATGGTGACAAAAACCAGCCAGGGACACAGTTTGGCTCCAGGAACAAGATTTCATCCTGAAATAGTGTCAGAGTGAGGACAGTGCTTCCCTCACATCCCCAGGGCAGCCAGAGAGCTGAGACTGAAGCAGGCTCTGGGTTGGGCACCAGAGCTCCCCAAAACAACCAGTAAATTATTTTTTTTTATCTTCTTTAACTATATCTATGGTAAAATCTGTCATCTGCTGCTGGAAACATCTCCCCATGCATCCCATCACTTATTTGTACTACAGCATTGATGAATTTATGGAGATAGGCAAATGGGAAGAGTGTTTTGCACCACTGTAACATTTTTTAACCTATTCTCATCTTTTCTATCCGTATCGTAACTGCCATAATTTTTAAAGAAAGTACAAAGAAAAAATAAAAGTAACTGTCCAAGCTTGCAGGTGGCCAGTGCAGCATTCCAAGACCTTTCTTCTCATTTTTTTATTTGACTCAGATAAGAGCTTTCCTGTCTGGCTCTGATTATTTAGCTAAAAATACAATTTCAGGACAGAGAAAACCCTGTGCTTAGCATTTCTCTTGCAAGGTATGCTCCTTTCCCCCCTCACCAATAAAACAGAACAGCAGAAGAAATTAAATTATCAATTCCAGCCTCAAAATAACTCCTGTAACAACTTGCTGCTGAACCAGGTGTCTGAACACTCATGCCAACAGCCCAACCTGTGCCCGCACACAGAACCCAATCCCAGCCCCTCCAGCTCTCCTTCTGTGCCACTTTTCTGATCAAACTCACTTCAGGCACCACCAGTTTCATCTTCCCTCACCTACATCAACGTTTTTCCCTGTGCCCATGGTCATTACAGCCTTTTGTACCTTTTTGCTCCCTCTTCAAAGCCAAGCCTTTCATTCCCACTCCATTGTTGTGGAAGGACTCGGAAGTTTTGACATAAAAAATGAAAAAAATTTATTAGAATTCATCTCATCCCCCTGCTTTCCCCTCCCTATCCACTGGCCCAGAATCTGGCAGGAGCTGTGGTGCTGCAGGTCAGCACTGGAGGCTGCCTGCCCTCCAGTTTACCTGAACATTGCATGGAATTAATGGATATCACAGCAAGAACAAAGTGCATCCCTACATCAAGGGAATGCCATAAAAATCACACATCCAGCTCTCAGAAAAATCTCCTTTTCTTCTTTTTTTTTTTTTTTTTCTTTTTTTTGTGGGAAGATCAGTAGAGCTTACAAATCATCCATTCCTCTTTATAGATATATTTGGAAACTACTATTCACCCCAAAATAAGTCTCTTTGCTGAGCATCAAACCACCTGAGGACACACAGTAGTTTGCAAAAATCTTATAAATATTAGGTGTCTTTGACTCCTTATCATTATTCATCTCCTGGTGCCATGAAAGCAAATATTAAATATAATAATTTTTTAAAAATGTTACAGAGGACATTATTTGGAAGAACAGGGATCATTTAAAATCATGACCTGTCAACCCAAGGGTGCAGCCAATGGAAACTGGGTCAAAAACACAGAGCAAAACTGTTCAGTGGGCACAGGAAATAATGTCAAAAATGGGATAATGTTGAAGCTATACAAGGGCAAAAGTTAGGGGAAAAAAATTGTAGTAAACAAATTTTCTCTTGTTATGTCTGCCAGCCCTCAGAATAAATCTATGAATTGGAATCAAACTGAATTTGGATATTTTTTTCCCTCCCCTTACCAAAAAGACATTAACAAAAAACAATGAGAATGGTTTAAGCGGTTTGTAAAGGAAAAAATAATTTTGTTTCATGACAAAAAATCTGCAAGGAAGGGGAAGAAATGAACTGCTATATATAAGAGAGGAGAAAGCCAACATGTCTTTAAACAATAGTTGTCAGGACAAAATATGCATCCAAGATGCAAAAAAAAAAGTGTTTAGAGGGTGGTTGTTCTCCAAAGTGAGCTCCACAAAAACAGACCCTTCCTTTCCAAACAAACTGACTCCTTCAAATAGCCCAACTTTGTTTTGCCCAGGGTTTTGTGTTTCCAGAGGATCTCCCAGGAAGGGCAGCAACACCCTGAGCTCCTGCACCCAAAGAGCAGAGCTGGTGATTTGCATACTGGAAGCAGAGCCTGGCACAGCCAGGCAGGGTTCCTGCTTTTCCCAAAGTCAGCTCTTTTCCACATCCAGCACTCCCACAGGACACGAGCAGCAGCAGCAAAGCAAAGGTGAGCCCACACAGTCTGGAATCCATTTACAGTAATTTCATGATTATACGCCGCAACATTTTGACTAAAGTTTTGGTCTGTACCTGGAAGTGCGGCTTGTACTCCGGAGCGATTTATATATGAACGATGTTCAGAAATTTTCCAACCCAGAAGTGAGAGCCCACAGCAGCCTCGAGCTGAGCCGGAGTCCGCGTGGCCCCAGAGACAGGGCAGCGCTGCTGATCCCAGCCTGTGATAGTTCTCTGTATTTTTTTGGTGTTTTCAGTCTTGTGCAGCTGCCCAGCTGAGTGGCTATTTAAAGGCGATGTGGATCCGTTGGAAATGCTTGTAAAATGAACACACTATTGTTTGAATCTTTTTCCGCTTGTTAATAAAACTGTATCTTTTTTCGCTTGGAAATAATGTTTCCAAGATCGGCACCTGCCAGTAAACCCCGCGATCCCGCGATTCTGCTACTAATTGGCAACTTTGTAAAAGTTCGCTGCCAATGAAAGTGCAGCTTATAATCAGGTTATATATTGATGAAGGCCTAAACGTTGCTGATGCCTGGACATGCGGCTTATAATCAGGTGCGGCTTATAATCATGAAATTACTGTAATTAGCCCACCTTTCCAGCCTGCTGCTGGTGAATCCAAGCTGAATCCCGACTGGATTTTCCAGCAGCTTGGCTGGGAGAGGAGACTGCTCCCTGCTCCTTCTGTCCTTGAAGGGGAGAAAGCCTGGACAGACATTTAAAGAGTGACAAACTGTGTCTGGACAGATTTGTCCTGCTTACCTAAGTTGAGTCCAGACAGAGGACAAATTAAATCACATTTATCTGCTCCTGCTGCTTGTCAGACCATCATTCCCACTCTGCTTAGCTGGAGAGTGTCACCCTGTCCTCTACAGAACCACACCAAATGAAGAGGTATGGCTAGAATGTCAGGGTGAGGAGAAACGAGAAAATAATAAGTCCTAGAATTATGGGGCTTGCCTGGAAAAAGGTGGAGCTCCAAGAACTCATCCACCTGCCCTTGCTCCAGAAATAGTTTTGCAATGATTTTTTTTTTTTGTCTTGGAGCTGGACACTCGGCACCAGTGCCCACCTGGATTTCTCTTCTCTGTCCTGCCAAGGGGTACAGCACAAACACATCCCACACCTCACAGGTACAGGCAGACACAGACATGGGGATAACACTGAAGGTGTGAAATGCCCATGGCTGTGTGTGAACAAGCTGTCCATGCTCCCTCCTTGGAGAGCAGAGACACAGGAAGGGTGGGGGAAGGATCCTGGGAAGGATCTGGGGAAGGATTAGTGGAATCCTGGAATAGACACCTAAGGAATGAGAGAGGTCACAGCATAAAAATAACTCTGCCTCTCCATCGCCTCTGCATCTCAGGTAACAAATCACATGAAAATCAACACCACAGAACCATCCCAGCATGGTTTGGGTTGGAAAGGACCTTAAAGCCCATTCAGTTCCACCTCCTGCCCTGGGCAGGGACACTTCCACTACCCCAGGCTGCTCCAAGCCCTGGTCAGTCTGGCCCTGGACACTTCCAAGGACCCAGGGGCATCCAAAACTTCTCTGGGTAACAAGAGATGTTTCCATGGTAGATGAAAGTTAGTTGAGTTTTCCTTGGTGTGTCTCAGCTTCCTGGGAGCATTTTCCATTCCAGCACAGGACACCAGAAGAATACCAAAGCCTGAGGTTTGCTGCCAAAATTCCAAATGGATTTGAAGCACCATGAGTGTTTTAAGTCTATTTCTATTCTACCTATAGAGCCTGAGGATCCAGTTAAAGAGGTGAAGCCATTAAATTTACAGGCATTTTAATTCTAAGCAATTATATAAACCCTATCTGCTTGTAGAAAGCCTCCCTGTGTCAGAGCTAATATTAATTTTAAATCTCCAACCTTTTCAAATTAATGTGAAACTGTAAGTTTCCACATTCTTTGATTAAACATTCTGCTGTGTAATGACTACTTTATTATTTCCCCCCTCCAAATTACTGATTGTTGTCTTACATTACAGCCTCATTGGTACTTATTAAATTAACAAGACTTTGAAACACTTAATGAATCAAAACTCATCAAGTGTTTCCAAAGTTAATAACTAATCTAAAGATTCTCTTTTTTTTTTCCTTCACTCTATATCTGCATGTGAATTTATACATTCCCCACACAATTGCTGAAGTTCAGATGGTCCTAATCTCATGAAAGATTTATTACCCCATAGCTCAGTGATTTATTCAACGTTTGCTGGAGCAACACGTAGCATGTGTGAGGAAGGGAAGGAGGGAGGAGGGTCTCTATTTATTATTTCATTTCCAAGGCTTATTCCAAGTTCTTGGGACCCCTCCGTGTCTGCAGACTGGAGCAGCATAACAAATTTGTGGTTGTTAAATTGGAAATGGAAACTAGGGGTGCACAAAGGATGGCTGAAATCCAGGGAAGAGTGACAGGGACAGAATAATGGAGAAATTGGTCCTCTGTGTTCTAAAACATAAAACCAAAATGGAAAGCTTTTTTTTTCAGGATTGTGAAAAAGCAAGCAAGCCTTTCCATCAGATGTTAAAAGGAAAATTAATGATGTAGGGGAGATGTGCTTGGTAGATTTTTGGGAAGGGTATGGAGGTACAGCATGAAACCCAGCAAGAACCAGTAGGACAGCACCCCTATTCCCAGGGTGGAGAGGAGAAGGATCCAGGGAGAGCTCAGAGCCCCTGCCAGGATCTGGAGGGGCTCCAGGAGAGCTGGAGAGGGACTGGGGACAAGGGATGGAGGGGCAGGACACAGGGGAAAGGGGAGATTGGGGAAGGAATTCCTGGCTGGGCTGGAATTGCCAGAGCAGCTGTGGCTGCCCCTGGATCCCTGGAATGTCCAAGGCCAGGTTGGACATTGGGGTTTGGAACAACCTGGGACAGTGGGAGGTGTCCCTGCCATGGCAGGGGTGGAATGGGATGGGATTTAAGATCCCTTCAAACTCAAACCATTCTGGGATGATTCTGTGAGGTCTTTTGGGAGCAGAACCTGTTCCTGGGGAATAGCTTCATGAGCAGAAAGCAGAGCTTTCCCAATAATCCAATAACTCCAATTATTCCCAATAACTCAGTAACTCCAGCAGAGGTGCCTCCTGGTGAGCAGAGCACAGGGAAATGCCCTCCCTGCTCACCTGCACCCACAGAGAGGGCTGGGTGGGCTGAGAATTGAAGTTACCAAGATGTGAAAGGGAGCAGGAGATGCAGGACAGGGAAGGGGGACAGCAGAGAGCTGGCAGGATGACCACAGCAGCACAGAGCACAGAGCAGGCTCAGGTGCTCAGCTGCCCACACGGAGCCTCCTGCAACTCCAGCAGGATTTATGCTCTGTCCATATAAATTGCATCTCTCTGCCAACAGTGTGATAAATGTACCCTACAAAGCTCCCTCAGGCCCCACTACCCTTTTCCCCCTGCCCTGCACCATCTCTGTTCTCAGCTACCTTGGGGCAGCTGGATTTGTGATTATCCACTCCAACACCTCATTAATCCCAGGCTCCCTTTTACACGTGTAGGAAGAGGAATCTTTGTGCAATGACACTGCTGTAAAACAGGGAGCCTGAAGTGCAGAAAGAGCTCATGAGCAGCCACAGGGGCTGTGATGAGAGCCCAACAGCCCAGGCTGAGAGGAGAAATCCAACCCAGCCATATGGGGCTGGGTGACAAAACCCATCAGGCGGATACGGGAGAGGGGAAATTCATCCACAATTTGTGCTGCAGCAGCTGAGACCCCAGAGTGGCCTTTTAACTGGATTTTACACCTATTCTCTGTGATGCATTGTGAGGAGAGAGGCAGGCACAGGAGGGCCGTGGTTCAGCCCTGGAGGCAATTGTGGAGGAAAATGCAATTACATCTGGCTGCTGAACTTGCCCTTGCCTTCCCCTGGCTGTACGAGCTGTGCTCTCGCCTGGGAAAACCTGTGTGCAAAAGGAAGGGATTGGAATGGATGGCCCTGCCATTCCTACCAGTGACCCCACACCCAGGCTCCCTATTCCCTGCAAAAATTGTCATGCAATTCCAAGCCGAGAGTACAGTAATTTAATGATTATAAGCCGCACCATTTTGACTAAAATTTTGGTCCGAACCCAAAGTGCAGCTTATAATCGGGTGTGGTTTATATATGGACAAAGAAGGAAAAGTTGCTGTTTTAGTTTGGAGGACAGGTGTCTGCTGAGAAAGGCAGGAACTTCTCTTTGAAATGGAGAATGGAAACCCCCTCCCTCCAAATTATTATCATTTTGAAATCAAGGGGCTCTCAGGCAAAGATATGGGAATTAGGAATAACAGATCTTTACTAGGGAAATTAAAATAGGAATACAGCACTACAAAGAACAAACCCCAAACCCTGACACAGTCAGAGTACAGCCTGACACCCGTCAGGCAGGGTGTTGGCAGCAGTCCCATTCCATGGTGGCTGCATCCTCCTGCAGTGACAGATGTGGCTCAGTTGGAGCAGTGCTCCTGTACAAGGTGCAGTTTCCCTCTAAAGCTCCAGTGGGGATGTGGAGAAATCCGGTTTTCCTCTGGAGTCCAGTGGAGAAAGGGGCTCCCTTAGTGTCCCAAACCCTCTGTTTTTATCTTGGTAAGAAATGTTGGGCTCTTCCCCCTGGCTGGAGCAACTCCCAATGGGATGCAGTAATTTTATCAGTGCCACAGTGGGACTCAATGGCCATGAGCAGAAAATGACTGGCTGGAGGAAGAATGGGTTGTGAAAAGATAAAGAACACTGCCCCAGCTGGTTTATAAACCATGGCCATGAACAGGAGATATCCCATGAGATAAAGAACACTGCCCCAGCTGGTTTATAAACCATGGCCATGAACAGGAGATATCCCATGAGATAAAGAACACTGCCCCAGCTGGTTTCAATGGATGCCCATTAGCAGAATATCTCCCACGGAGATCAGGATCACTGCCCCACCCTCAGCAGGTGGTGACAGAACAGACACCTTTTATCACACTCTGTGTTGTAATGTGCGGCTTATAATCGTGAAATTACTGTAATTGCAATCAAGGCAGGTGGAGTTTGGCCCAACCTTCACTTCTCTCCACATCTCACAGAAGATTCCTGTCCCACACCCTATTTTAGAGCAGTTTCTCCACTGGAATTCCACTCCTCTCTCCTCCTGCATGCTCATCAAGGTGTGTGAGGATGAACATCCCATGGCCAGGTGTCACAAGAGCCAGCACTGATGGAGGACAAAGCAGAGGGGAGATGAATCCTCTGTGAGAATCCACCCAGCCAGGCTTCCTTCACAGGAGTTAGGGCTTACCTCAGGAGGTGCCTGGAGCTAAATTCACCCCCAGGATCTCAACTACACCTGCAGCACACACTGCCCTGCTTTGGGCATGAAAATTCCCTCTGCCTCCTTTCCCTGCTCCTCACAGCAGTGAGGGTGCTACTTCCCCACCAGTAATTAATTAATTAATGCATGTGACATGAATTGCCACTATCACCTTCCCTGCTCCAGTCATCCCTCTTGATCCACAGCCTTATTTGTCCTGAAACACCAAGATCTGGATTGAAACAAACTGAGCTCCATCTCAATAATTTATTTCTGTTTCCTTGCAGATTCCCAAATAAGAGTGAAGTCCTCCCATGCCTGGTGCTCAGTATTTTTATCACCCATGACATGTGGTGATGTTTTTAAGGTCAGAGCTGAAGTGAAAGTTGTCTGCCTTGCTGGCACAGTGTCCTCCCAGTGCTGGTGAGATGTGAAACCAGATGTCCTCACCTCCAGGCTGGTGTCACCACAGAGATCAAACCCCTTCAAACCCAGAGCTGTCTTACTGAGGGTTGAGCAGGAATTTGGATGTGGAGCCCGCCAAGGAGGCAATTTTGAGCCAGAGACAACACAGAGCCCTCCAAAATACCCCAACCTGCCAGCAGTGTCAAGTAGTCCATAAATTATCCTTGAAGCCTTCTGGTTTTAATCAGTCCCAGTCCCTGATTACTCTTGGAACGTGACTCCAGGCCCCTGCATGGAGTATTTATCTTGCATTAATTAGATTAGAAAAGCAGGGGTATTCAATACACCAACTAATCAAGTCAAGGGATCAATACAGCTCGTGGCAGAGCCTTCCAATGTCCTCACTCTGTGAGATGACAACGAATCTGTTCCAGAAGGTGCTCAAAATAGCACCTGGTGACTTTACAGAGGGGAAATCTGAACTTTCCACTGTTTTCCCACTTGAGAAGAAAGAGATGGTGCTGGGGTATAAATAACCATTCCTGCAAGGCAGAACTGCAGGGGCTGAGCAGTAAAACACAACTCCAGCTCTGTGGCCAACGTGGAAGGGTAGCCAGAGCTTCAGGAGCATTAATTACAGCCAACCTCAGGTAACCCTGAGGCAGCAGCTCCAGGTCTTGCTGTCAGGAGCGTTTTCTCATGAATTTTGGTGCTCTGTGCTTCAGCCATTGGGCCATGACAATACTGAGTTATTTGATGAGTAGTACAAAAGTAAATTAAGGCAAAGAAAAAGACTTGGCAGCAGCCATCAGCAGATGATGGAAGTGCAGCCTGCTCTGTTCCAGGCAGTGATGATTTACCCATGGAGGAATGGGCTTACTGAGCATTTTGGGGCACTGATTATTATGTTACAGGGCTGAAGGGTGGGGGGAGTCCTGCCTGAGAGACAGAAACACAAAGAAAGGTGACCCTGAGTTCACATCAGCATCAAACTGGGGCTGAGAGCCTGTCTGGTGAAGCCCTGTGGGCTCCTCAGGACTTACAAGAAGAGTCTGCAGAGCTGTTTCCACCCACAAGCCATCCCCTGACAGGGATGAGTGGAGAGGAGCCCCTGAGCTGCAAGCACAGATTGAATGTGAAAGATTGTCCAAGCAACCTTTTAACCTTCTGCTTTCCTCTCTTCCCCCTCCAGAGCTTTCATTACTGATAGAAAATAAGTTATTAGAAGAAAGGAATCTGTTGTTAAATCAGTGGCTGCTCTCTGGTATTCCATGTGCTGTTAAATTGTCGTGTTGGGTAGAGGGATGCTGGTTCCTTGTTTATAACAATAATAAAGTGAGGATGGAGAGCTCTCACTCAATTGTCTCTTGTGTTTCTGCCCATTTTTTCCAACCCTTATGATTTGTCCACCATGACCTCCTAAACCAGACCACTCCTTTCCATGGAATGATGGAATGGTTTGGGTTGGAAGGGACCTTCAAGATCATCACTTTCCAGCCCCATGGACCTTCCACTAAAGTGTGGAAATAATGCCTCTAATCCAACTCAGACATTACCCTCCACAGAGAAATCCATGTGAGGGTGAAGCCTCTGCCACCTGCCTCAAAAAATGGGGGAAATTATTCCCATCACTCACTGTCTGGAGGGAAGCAGAATTTCTGCGTAAGTAGCATCTTTGTAAAAAATAATTCATTTTGCTCCTTCCCTTCTCAGCATTTGCCTCACACCAAAGGGGCTGCAATAAGGGAAGTCTGGCAGCCATCTCCTGCGTGCCCCTGGCTGGATCTCCATCCCAGCCCTGCAGGGTTGGATGTGCTCCCTCCTCCTCCCCTCTGTCACACGCAGAAGTTGTGCAGTGTCTCTGCACATCGAGCTCCCACTCCAGTTAATTTTCTCTCTCCCTGTGCAGCCTGCAGCAGTTGGAGCCTGCACTGAGATGTAATGATCTCCTGTTTTTGTTCTTGTGAGTCAGACTCTGCTCAGTACAAACCTCTGAGCTAATCCCAGCGTGAACAGCTGTTTCTGGCAAAATGAGGGACAACAGGCAGACAAAGCTGCTCTGGCTGTTTGTTTCCTTCTTCTTCAGGAGCTAAATCTTCCCAGTTAAAGTTCTTGAGGATGCCCATTAAGTTTATTGAGCTTGCAGGAGGTTTCAGCTACAGCTCACTGTTTTGTGCTGGGCTGTTTAAAACAACCAAAATTTAACAACCTGGTGGGGGGGGAGAGGAACTCGATTGCAGTTGAGGGGTGAGAGCTTTTTTTTCCTGGGAATTATCATTTAAAAAGCAAATGCTCTGCAACTAGAAACATGGTGGATGTCAGAGAAGAGATTTCAGTAGTCACAGTCACTGCAGGCTCTGCTTCTCTCAGCTTCCATGAGAAATCTGGTCAGAAAAGGCTGGATTAACAAGATTTGGTGTGGCCAGGGGTTTACAGGCATTGAGAATGAAGGAGCTCCTTCACAAACTCCATCCCCTTTACTAACTGTGTGGATCACATGAATACACAGGGTTAGGGATGAGGTGAACACCCCAGATCTGATCTCCATTCTTCTGATTTTCCATAATGAAGAACTTCTCCTGCTCTCTTCTCAGCCTCCAGCCTGGGGAGGAGATGGAGAAGAGGGGGTGATGTGCCCCAAATTCCATGGCAAGTATAAGCCTAAGGCAGAAATCTGCAGTGCTGCTCCCTTCTTTCCCTGTCAAATCCCCCCAAAAAGCAGGAAAATCTGCTTTTGTTGATGTTGAGAGAAAAGGGATGCTGAGGGACGTGCACACACCAGGGTCACCACATGCTGTATCCTTCTAACTCACTCTGCTCTTACTTCATCTTTCCTTCCTGGGAGCAGCTGATTTATCTTTATTATCCTCCTCTGTTGTCACTGTCATTAAATTTTGTTGAGCCAAGAGACTCCACTGTGTGCTTTAGTAATTCGATCAGGAGGGAGGGGAGGCAGAGCTGAGGTAATAGGCAGCATGGAAGAGGTCAGGAGAAGCAGCCAGTGGCACATTAAGGGAAATAGAGATCTGGGCTTGCTCGGGAATGGTGATCCTGGAGCGTGCCTGAGCAATGGGCAGCAGCAATCGGGAGCAGCAGCGACCCTGTGCCCCTCTGTCTCATCTCCCTAAGACCTCATCTTGCAGGGATGTCACACCCCAGGTTTTAGCCTGCCTTTACCAATGCAAACCAGCCCCTGGAATCAACAACAAGAGAGCTCAGGGCTTGCCTTCCCCAGCATCAAAAATTTTGTTTCATTTCCAGCATCAGCCATTAAACGAGCCCGGTGGCAAGGCAGGCGTTTATCTCTGTTATTTTATTTATGTGGCAAGGTTTCCTTGCTGAGAGAGAAATCCCACGGTGTTTTACCCTCGAATTGGGCCTGGCTGGGATGGAGTTAATTTTCCCAGATCGCTCACAGCGCTGGGGACTGGCAGATGGGAAGGTGTTGGTAACACTCCAGTGTTTTGGCCACAATATCAAGGCTGTCTCTCCAACATTTCCCCCTCACCAGCAGGCTGGGGGTGGGCAAGATCCTGGGAGGGGACACAGCCAGGACAGCTGTCCCAAACTGACCAGAGGGATGTTCCAGACCATATGGTGTCTGCTCAGCAGTAAGAGCTGAGAAAAAGGAGGAAGAGGAGATGGAGTTGTTAGTAAAATATTTGTCTTACAAACTGAAGTCTTACTTCCTGGGAAGTGTCTGGACTTCATCTGCTGGTGGAAAGTAGGGAGTAAATCTTTTGTTTTCCTTTGCTTCTGTGCACAATTCTCGTTTCTGCTTTATTTAACTGCCTTAATGCTGACTCACAAATTGTTTTACATCTCATTTTCTGTCCTGCTGAGGAGGGGAGTGATGGACTGGCTGGGAAAGCCAAGACCAGCCCACCCCAGCCCTGCTGCAGATAAGGGTAAAACAAGTTCTGGTGCACATCTAAATGGACAAGAGGGGCAGAAAATCCAGGGAGAAAGGAGTTCCAAGGCAGTGGAAATGGAACTGATTGATCTCCTACAGATCAGAATAACAAAGAGAGAAAACAGAAATGGTTTAACTGGGAGGTCAGGGGCTGAGCCCTGTTTCTGGAAGGCAGGCCCAGCACCCTGGTTGTTAATGCAGGGTGGATGAGACCCTGAACACCCTGGTGAGGACTGGATGAGCTTTAAAGTCCTTCCAACCCAAACTCTGTGACTCTGTACCCCCTCAGCTACGACAAAAGATAACCCTGAGTGTCACTTTTTTGGTGCTTCTAAGGCAGACCCTCCAAAAGCCCACACAGATTAGGTTTTTTTGTCCTTTTGTCCTTTTTTTGTCCTTTTCTTTCTAGGTTTATTTCCCCTAGTGTCTCATTACATGTTAATGTTATAGAGTTAAATGTTTTGTGGTCAGACACTTCAGTATGTGCTGTACCCCCATCCCAGGTACTCACCAGAAAACTGCAATTTGCTAATTATACAGCCACATAAAATCATATTATTGTGGTCCACTGCACAAACCCCACACATAAATGCACATACAAACAGGACACAGTTTACCTGGTGTATTCTAAATGAAATGAAAAAAAAAGCTCACCAGGAACCCCAGTGATCACCAGTGACCAGTCCTGCTCTGGAGAGAGGAGTCAAAAATCATCATTTATGCTGGATTATGAAGGGAGCCTGCACATCCAGGATTGGATCTGTTTTTTTTACAAATATTTGTAAGTATTTTTACAAATATTCAACTGGTTGATCTTTAAGGTCCCTTCCAACCCAAACCATTCTCTGATTCATGTATAGATAGAAAGAACCTACATCTTTTTGTGCCTGTCCCACCAACTCAAATGCACACCCAAACTTTGTGGCCTCCCTGAAAAAAAAATAAAATTGATATAATGAGAATATAGAGAAGATGTCCTGGATCGCATGTGCACTCTGGGCTATCCAAAAATCTAGCATAATAAACTGCAAATTCATCTGAATAAATTATTTATTAGTTTTTGAAATTTTTGCAGGTTTTATTTTTTTCCTTGAAGCTCATAAAGGCAACAATGAAAAATGACTCCAGAATTTATTCATTCTGCATGCTGGGAGAAACATTGTGTGCCTCTGTGCATATGCAGATATAAAGCAGACCACGCTGTGATCTTGTGTTGTTAGGAGCAGACTGCAAGTTCCTGCACGCCACAGAAAGAAGCAAAATGCCATAAAAATTAAAGGAGCAGTGCAGGATTGCAGGATCTTTGTGGGCACATAAAAAGGAAGAGGTCCAGTTTGCTTTGGATATTGTTTTGGCTGCTCTACAAGGTCTCTGTGCACAAAACTCCACTGAAGACCCCCAATATCTTCCTTATTTTTCACTGCAGTTTCCTCTCTGGTCACAATCCTAACCCTGCCCAAAGGCTCCCCTTTGGTTTGTAGCATCATCACATTGGATGTGCCAAAATCCCCACAGTTTCAAAAGTTATTTTTCAGTTTTACTGCCCTCCTGCAGCTCTGTTATTCCATTCACAGGCCATCCCCAGCTTTCCCACTGCACCTCTACCAAAACTTGACAGCACCTTGGAGGTTCCAGTTGTGATGATAAATGGAGATAATTTACATTTTCTTTTCCTTCAGTGTGGTTCAAACTTTAAGTCCATCTTTAGCTGTTTCTACACCCTTAGCACTTGATCTGGGCTTTTGGTTAAATTCATCTTCCTGTCATATAGAAAGTTAGAGAAATGCATGGATGTGGTTTTTAAGGACATGGTTTGGTGCTGGCAGTGCTGGGTTAATGCTTGGGCTCAATCTTAGAGGGCTTTTCCAGCCCTAACAATTCTGTAATTTGAAGAACAACTTTATGCATTGAAGCACAACTGCAATGTTTAATATCCTCCAACACCTAAGGATCAGCAGCTGGATCAGTGCAGTGCCCAGAAGGTTTGAGGAGAATGGAAACAACCCAGGAGACGAACAAAACTTTAGGAGGAATGTCCTGATCCCTACTCCAATTTGCCCATAAGACCCAAGCCAAGAATCTCCCACAGGGAGCCATTCCCACAAATTCCCTGCTTCCCTCTGTCCTTGATGCACTCTGAGAAAAAACCCCACAAATGCCCTTGAAGGGCTTTGCCATGGATCACCGGTTTCCCTAATTTCTCTGGAGTTCTTTGTCAGCATTTCTGGGCTCCCCAGACACATTTCCCACAGCAGTGATGTGGGTTTGGATCTTTAAAGGCTTGGAACTGAGGGCTGAAAGATTTTAATTACTGGAGGATTAGCTGCAGCCATCCTGACACCCCTTGATGTCTGAGCCATGCTGCTGATTCCAGGTGTGGGATCTGTGTCCTGCAGTGGGATCTCTCCTTCACAGAGCCAGAATTGGAGGAGGTGACAAGAAAATCTCGATGGCTCTAAAGTAAAGCACAGCTTGAGTTTGCCAGAATGTTCAGCCCAAGCACTCAAGACTAAAAGCTGAAGAAGTTATATGATTATGTGACTTCTCAGAATCCATTTCTGGCCCCAAAATCCTCACTCAGATGCTCAGAGCAATGACCTGGGCAAGCTGAGGACAGAGAGAAATGAAAGGAGAAATGCTGCACCCTCCCATAGGGATGAGAATTAATTCCCTGGGGGGAAAAAATATTCATTGCAGAGACAAAGCCATGTGCTGACACTGTGGAAGAACGATTTGAATAATTGTCAACAACCTGGGCTCTGCTTTGGGTGTGAGCCTTGGACAAAAAGCTGAGCTGCTCTTTGGTGGCAGAGCCATTACAACCATCACAGGGAATCCTGAAGGGAAAAAATGGACACTGGAGACAAGCCAAGATCCCTTAGCTGTGGTATAGAGGAGACTTGAAGTAAAAATCATTTTTTGACAGACATCATAAATAACTCCCTAAAATGAGCTGCTTTGGCTCTCTGCAAGCACTGCTGTGAAGCAGCTACTGCTGAGGGCACCTCACATTATCCTGAAGTTGAACCTGCAGGAAATCAAGTGGATCTCACCCTGAAAGGGCCAATTTCCCCCTCCCACAGCCAGCAGGTGTCTGGATGCTTCCTCTGGATGCTTTATCTGTTTCACCTGCTCAGAAGGGAGGATGCCCCCAGATTCCTCCCTCTTGGATGGTTTGGATGGTGCCAGCTCCAGGCAGAGGTTGAAAACGCTGCCTGCAGCCCTTTCTGGCAGGGAATTCACAGCTGCAGCTCTGCTGTGCTCCCCTCTCATTGATAAAAGGTGTCCCTTCTCACAGGGCTCGCAGAGATAAGTGCTTGAGGGATGCCCTTGGTGCATTTGCAGCTTTGCCCCAGCAGTTTTATGGTTATTGGCTGGAGCTCCAGCTTTCTCAAAGGAAGCCAGAATTAAAATAGCTTTCTATATTCCTTGAGTACCTTCCATCATCCCTTGGCAGCAGCCATCCCTTCACATCCTCCTCTCAATGATGTTACTGGCACCAAGCACGAGGCCCCACCATTCCCAGCTCTCTGATGCACTTAATTAAAGCAGAATCACTCAATAATTCTGTTGTGCTTTCCTGGGCATCTGCTTGTTCACCTCTCGTGTGCACAGGCAATTAATTTTTAGCTTTTCCCCGCACAAAGAGATTGAAATAAGACCATTAATTCCAGCCCAGCAGGAGGGAAGGAGGGCATTTGCTGGGGGGTGAGTCCACCTGCAGGGCTCTGCCCCTGGATTGGGAATGCAGAGCTGCCCAAAGGCTTCTCAGAGTGCTGCAAGTTGGAAGTGAGGGAAGGTTTGGGAGATGAAACAGTTCTCCCCTCCTGCCCAGTTCCATTAATTCTGAGGATAAATTAATAATTCCTGCCTGGAAACCTCATCAAAATCTGTGGCCCTGGGTGTTACATAAGGATAAATTCCAGAGCTTGCTGCAAGGAGCTGTTTGTGGCTTTAGTGACTTGTGGGGGATCACATGGAGACCACGTGGAAATCACAACCCCAAAATTCCTGATTTGTGGGCTGGGGGATTTTCATGAGTTCATCCCCTCTCTCTCAATCTTAAATTAAAAAAAATAAAAAATATATATCATTATTTCCCCCTGGCATTTATTGAAATATTGAATGAGAGCAAACAATGCTTTCTGCTCCTTTGGGTAACTGATATGGACAAAAGTCCACAAGAACAAGAAAACTGCAGCTCTGATCTACTTAATGGATACTAGAGGCACAAAATGCTTTCAAATGCACACAATTATTTTTTTCCTCAGCTAATTGAGGGGGTGAAAGCTTCTTTCTAGGAAATATGGTAATATATATTGATCAGAAAAAAAAAAATAAGCTTCTATACCAAACCCTGAGCACGATGCAAGGTTAAGGGACTTTAATTAATGAAAAAGCTTTTTTATGAAATGATGCCACCACTCAAGGAGAGTGTACACTGTGACCTCCAGTTAAGTGGGGACACTTTTTGATTGTGACACTGCTCACATGAGCATCACTCACTCCCTTTCTTGGCCAGACAAATATTGATCAGACCTCCTGCCAGCCCAGGCTGCCCTGCTGAGGTGACCACCACAAAAATGTCAATCCCCAATGGGGATGTTTTCCAGACATGCCACAGATCTGTGAAGGCATCAACCAGCAGCTGGGTGAGATAAAATCTGCACTGGAGAGTCAAACTGGGGTTGTCCCATCCCTGGAATGTCCAAGGCCAGGTTGGACAGGGCTTGGAGCACCCTGGGACTGTGGAAATGTCCCTGACCATGGCAGGGGGGGAAAAATAATTTCTAAGTCCCCTCCAACAGAAAACATTCTAGGATTCTGTGACTAGATTTAAAACAACAAAGAAGATGCACCCACAAATCCTGTGCCCTTTGCTCCTACAAACTGTTCCTCTGCATTTATTTTAGGTCCAGACTCCCACAGTTACCAGACACCCAAGCTGCCATTGAAATCAGAGTCTCCCAACTCCCCTTGAGCACCTGGATTTATTTACTAGCTGCTACAAGAACAAACAGAAATATAAATTAGCTCCTTTTTCTCACTTATTTTGAAATCTGCCCAGCTCGCCTTGCAAATGGAAGTATAATGAATTTCAACTTCAGTCAGAAACAAGTTCTTTAATTGTTCAGTATATTAGAGCTGCACTGTTTACAGGATTATTCTTTCTTAGGAGGCACAGCCAGCTTAGGCTGAGTCCCTAATGGATGGTAAATTGGCAGAAATCTAACCTGCAGCAGTGATTATGCTACCTGCAAGGCAATGTATTTACTTCTACCCCACTGGGATCCTTCTGCAGCTCAGCCTTGCAGGGGATGGAAGTTAAATTGCCCAAGGAGGCAGGATGACCATGTCCAAGGGCAGAATGGAGCTTTGCTGTGGAATTCAACTGAAACATTTGTTTATTACCAAAATATGGCCACAACCCTGCCTAAAATCTCACCTGGAGCTCCTTTTCCCAACAGGAGAGATGAGACCCACTCAGGATGGAGTGACAAGGTTCTCCTGCACTGATCTCCAGTGGGAAGAGGAATCTTTGTCATGGGAAGCTGCTGATGTATTTGCATTTATTGCAATGTTTCTGCTGTGCCCATGGTTAAATTTTGGCTGCCCAAATCCCTTAGAGAGAGAGGGAGATCTAACTGCAGGCTCAGACGTTGAGTTTAGAGAGAGACACCCAACAAAGAGCCTCATTAAGGCAGGGAGAAGTGGCCAGCACAAAACAACCCTCCAAAAGGGAGCACTCCCTCCTCCTCCCATGTTTTTATCCTGCTTCTGCCACCGTGCAGCGAGTTTGGGAGAGGCCAGAAGGAAATTCAGAGAAAAGCAACATTATCCATTGAAACATCAGACAAATATCGACCTCTCCACTAAAGGCTTACTCAGACGCCCTCAGAGAGTCAATATTTGGTGGGGAGCATTAAAATTTCAGAGCTCCTTGGCCAAGGTGACATTCCACAAGCAGGAGAGGTGTCTCTCACAGCAAACCTGCCCACCCGGAGCCTGCCAGGTGTGGGCAGAGGGGCTCCAGCTTCCTCCAGCCCCTGGCTGACAGCAAAGCCACATCCACCTGGTTTGGGCTCTGCTAGAGATGAAAATCCTCCTGCTTGCTGTTGGAGTAGGAAGTCCCAATAAATCCATCAGAAAGGTGGAAAAGTCATGAATAGAAGTGATAGTTCAGACACAATGAAAGGTAAATTTTGGCATTGCACACAATCTGTAAAGGCCAGACTGGACCCAGCTCCAAGGAAAGGGGAGATTTCATGCTCTGCAGGAACTGTCAGCCCCCAAAAAGCTTTCAGAAGATCATGACTGCATTTCCTGTGCATTACATCCCATTATGCAGATGCCTTAAAGTACATGTAAATCACATCAAGACTAATTGTGAAGGGCTTTGGGTGGTGAGAAGCAAAGTGCTTTGAGATGGTTCCTGAGATGCTCCACCAGCCTCCTGTCTTTGCCCCTTCCCCTCTCCCTCCCCTCATCCACATCCTGCTGTCCTGAGCTCTGGCAGACAAGGCCAGCAGGGTTAATTAAATCAGCCTCATTTCTGTCTGGAGCTCAGAGTGACAAATGTGCTCCCTGTCAGAGGGAAGGGTGGCTCAGGGCTCTGTGCTCACATTGTCACCCAGGTGGAGCCAGCACAGCCCAGCCCTTTGGTTTTGCAGAAACCCCCAGCCCTGCATCAGTGCAGCAGCACATTTTCACTCTGCTGAGAGGCTCCCCCTTGCCTGCTGGAATGAGATGTCAGGGCATGACTGGGAAGACTGGAAGGGACAGTTGTCCCCTCCTCCCCAGCCAGGCTGTGAATGCCAGGCTGATTGTGTTACCCAGCCACTGCATTATCCCCAGAGCCCCTTTGCAGATGCATTTCTGGAATGGTGCTGTGCCCTGCCAGGCACAGGCTGCCTTCCAGCCCAGCCACGCTTCCCTGGCAGATAAGGTGATCCTGCTGCCTTTGGACACAGAAATGTGTCAAAGTGCCAGGTAATGCCTCTGTGATGTGGTTTTCCTCTTGCCCTCTGGCCTGGCATGAGCATCACAGCAGATCTCCACATGTGCAGCAGGTTTTTTGTTTTGTTTTTGGTGAGCTCATCCATCATCTTCCTCATCATCTCACCACAAACCTCTTGTGTGGTGGGGGAAAGAACCTTAATTCACCCCCAGCCTGCTCCAAATCCCACACAAAGGTGTTAGGAGCATGACTTTTCATGAAATCCTTGAAGAAATCACTAATAATATATAAATGTTACCTGTTTACATCCCAGGGAATAGTTTGGGTTGGAAGGAACCTCAAAGATCATCTCATTCCAACCCAAATATGATATGTAAATAATATTTATATATATTTTTATATTTATAATATTTACATTTATATCTATATCTATAATATAATATAATATGATATGATATAGATAATAGATATAATATAATATGAATATAATAGAATATGATATAATATAATATGATATTAATATATATATATGGTATAATATAGTACAGTATAATATAATATAATATAATATAATATAATATAATATAATATAATATAATATTATATTATATTATATTATATTATATTATATTATATTATATTATATTATATTATATTTTTTATATTATATTTTATATATATATATATATATATATATATATATATCCTGCCCTGTGTCAGTTTGACACCATTCCCCCTTGTCCTGTCACCACAACTCTTGTAAATATCTATATTATATGTATATTTAATAAATAATTTCATCACTTCCCTGCTCCACATGACTATCTTCATGGTCAATAGGAGAAAAAGAACCATCCCAGGCTAAGAGCAAATCACAGAGCCAGAAAAGAACATTTTACTTCCCTCCACAAATGGACCACAAAATTTAAAAAAAACCCCTCCAAGGTTAATATCTTGCAAAGGCAGGGTGGCAGAAAATAATGCAAACAGAGGAAGAATAGAATTGTCCCATTAAAATTCACAGGGTATTTTCAAGGACCTGACCCAGCTGAGAAAAAAAAAATTCATCTGCCCAGTAAAAATTCTTTTTCTCTTTTTCCAGGATCCTGAGGTAAAACTGTCAATGCTTAAACCTACAAATAGTCCCTCTGCTTTAAGAAAAAATATTCCTAAATGCAGTTAGGAATAAACTTTGAATCCTCCTTCCTTCCCAACAACACATGAGGAAGCAAACAAAAGGCCACAAACCCAAAAATACCCATCAAACACAAATATTTCAGTATTTAAAAGATCTTTTTGCATCTCCCCCATTACTGAGTAGAGAGAAAAACATCCCAAAAGTGTCAGAGCACTGAAGACTGGGAAAATGAGTTCCTGCACATTTTGGGCTGTGTAAACTTTGTGCCACAAAAAAAAAAAAAAAAAAAAAAGTAGCTGATGGATTGGTTGTCAGCTGAAAAAAAAAATCTGGAAAAGAGGAAGGGGAGATGTTGAGTTGTGTGGGAGCAGGGAGAGCCTGCAATGTTTGCCACAAGCACTTTTGTCTGTTTAGCTATGAAAATTAATGAAAATAAATCATCAGGAAGGCAATAAGTGGGTCTGCAGTGAAGGAATTGCTGATCCACTGTTTACACATCTAATGTTTGTTTGGAGACTCCACAATCTCCACAGGATGCTTCAGTGCATATGGTGGTGTCACTGAATTGCCTTTTCCCTTTTTATTTATTGATCCAGGAGATGAAAGTGTTCCCAAAGCCCAGAACTGGTTTCCAGAGGTTCCTGTTGAAGGGAGGAGGGTGCACCTCAAGAAAACCAGTCCTAAAAAAAACCCTTAGTAAATAGAGAGTAACAGCTGCAACAGGTTGTAACCTCTGAGGCTGTGTCCATGTTATGGGATAAAATAAGGCAGTGACTCCCACATTTTATTTATTTTCTCACTTTTTCCATAAATATGGTTGATATTCCATGAGATATGGTCGATATTCCATGAGATATGGTTGATATTCCGTGAGACATGTTGATATATCCCCTCCAGAGGCTGCTGCCATCTCCCCCAGTGAGCTGCTACAGCTTTCCCCAAACATGTACCCACTCTTCTCTCTACTCCTCTTTATAAGAAGCTCTTCATCAAGATTTTAAATGTTTAATTAGCACCAAAAGCAAAAAAAAAACCCTCACTAGATGCTTGGCAGCTTGCAGTGGCTCCTGTCCTGTGAAGCATCACAGAATCATGGAATGGCTTGGAAGGGACCTTAAAGCTCATCTCATTCCAACCCCCTGCCATGGCAGGGACACTTTCCACTGTCCAAGGTTGTCCCAAGCCCTGTCCAACCTGGGTTTGGACACTTCCAGGGATCCAGGGGCAGCCACAGCTGCTCTGTGCCACCCTCACAGGGAAGAATTTCTTCCTCTTATCTAATAAAAATCTCTCCTCTTTCAATTTAAAACCATCCTCCCCTTGTCCTATCACTGCCTGTCCATGTCAGTAATCATTTTTCCTCTTTTTCATGAGCTCCTTTCAAGCACTGGAAGGCCACAATGAGTGGCAGAGGCTCTGAACTCTCCTGCACAAATCACCCTGTACCAGAGTGGAGAGCTGTGCCTGCTCTGAGAAATTTCATTGCCTGCCTCAGTGTCCTGGTTTGGAGGACAGGTGTCTGCTGAGAAAGCTCTGAAATGGAGAATGTAAACCCTCTCCCTCCAAATTATTATAATTTTGAAATCAAGCGGCTCTCAGGCAAAGATATGGGAATAGGAATAACAGTTCTTTACTGGGGAAATTAAAATAGAAATACAGCACTACAAAGAACAAACCCCAAACCCTGACACAGTCAGAGTACAGCCTGACACCCGTCAGGCAGGGTGTTGGCAGCAGTCCCATTCCATGGTGGCTGCATCCTCCTGCAGTGACAGATGTGGCTCAGTTGGAGCAGTGCTCCTGTACAAGGTGCAGTTTGCTCTGAAGCTCCAGGGATGATGTGGAAGGGTCTGGTTTTCCTCTGGGATCCAGTGGGAAAGGCTGCTCTGATGTTCCAAATCTCAGATTTTATCTGGGTAGGAAATGCTTGGCTCCTCCCCTGGGTGGAGCATCTCCCCATGGGATGATGGAATTTTATCAGCCATGCACTGGGATTCAATGGCCATGAACAGGAGAGATCTCCTGGAGGGAGGATGGGCTGTGAAAAGATAAAGAACTCTGCCCCAGCTGGTTTAACAGCTGCCCATTAACAGGAGATATCTCCCGTGGAGATGAGGATCACTGCCCCAGCTGGTTTAACAGATGGTGACAGAACAGATACTTTTGATCACATCCTCAAGACACTCACACTCTGCTCCTGAGGCCAGAACATCAGAATTACACCTCACTTGGCTCCCTTAGCCTGCAAATGGAGCAGCTGCAGCCAAGCTGCCTCTCAGGAGCTGTCATGGTCATCCCTGAGCCATGCCCAAGACTGTCTGGGAGACATTCCCAGGTCATTCCTGGTCCCATGCCACAAGGTACCTGCCTCCCAAGGTGTCCCCACATAGTCCTGAGGCCCTGCCACAGACCAGGAAAGCAAAGCACCCACTTTTAAGCACAAATCCTTAAGAAAAATTAATTTTAATATTTTATTTTTTTTCAATTTCCATCAATCTAGAAGCAGAAATGCAAAGCCTGGGAAGGGATATCACAGATCTGCATTGACACAGGAGATATCATCAATCCATGATCTGAAATAAAAGTTCTCCCACAAAGGCCCCATCCTGGCCTCCTTGGAGGGGCACAAACTGGTGGATTTTCAGATGAGCAGCAGTGTTTTTCTCTTTGCACACTCGAGATGGACTGTGCAGAGACTGAGGTGGATTTTCCCAGAGGTGTGAGCTCAACCTTGGGAAAGTGCTGAGTGGAGGGATCAGTAATTAGTGATGGATAGCCAGGGCCATTAGCTGGAAAGAAAAGCAAACCTGCAGCATTCTCAGCTGCAAAGAAAAGCAAACCTCCAGCAGGCTCCACATTCCTCCCCTGCATTTTCCTGCCTCCTGACAGCATCCTGACCACCCCTTCTCAGCACAGCTCCCTCTCACCGGGCACTGGCATTTCCAATCAATTAGAGGTGTCACCACTGAATTTCTCTGCTAATTACTCCAGTTTATTATGTCTAAAGCCAGGTCAAATGCAGAATTCCCCAGGTCAAGCGGGGTCGCCCAGACAATCAGTTCCACATTTTCCACAGCAAAAGAGATCCCCACAATCAGTCACTGCCAAGGGGGTCCTAATGGCCAGTTCATGGCCTGAGGTGGAGCTCTGGGGGGAGAAAATGCTCTTGGAGAGGAAAAGGAAACTTCCCATTGTCCAGGAATGGCTGGGGTTTATTCCCTATTAATTTGATTGGAGCTATCCTTTTTTTGGGGGGAGATCTACAGGCACAAGGCAGCATTTGGCTTCACTGCCAGAAACTGTTCACTGTTTTATTGCATTTAACCAAAAAAAAAAAAAAAAAATTAAATAAAGCAGGGATATGGCTTGTGGGAATAAAGGAATCTTTGTCCTGATGGAGCCCAGGTCAGTGCAAACATCTTCTTTCCTTCTTTCCAGTGCTCCAGCATTAATGGTGTGAATCACCCTGGAGCCCACTCTCCATCAAAACACATTCCTGGTGTGATGTTTGGGGGAACAAACACATGGGTTACCCTCACTCTGAGGGGCAGAAACTACTGACACATGAACTCACAAGGTGCCTTGCAGAGAAAGCTTCCCAAATGATGTCATGAGGGCAGGGATCTTGTGCAAACACTGTCTTTCATCCTGGAGAAATCCAAAGGGCTTTGCAAGTTATAAATCCATCAGGAAGGCATCCACAGGTCCAGACTCTCAGAGGAGGGACACAAGAGCAGGTATTTATGTAGGAGCTCAGGACTTGGGGAAAAGAAGTGAATTCAGGAGGTGAAATAAAGGAGAGGATTCCAAGGAATGATATGAGAAATGCTGCGATTGGGATGAGAGGTAAAACTAAAAGTTTAGGGACCATTATTTAAAAAAATCCACACCATTATTTTAAAAAATCCCATTATTTAAAAAAAATCTCAACACAGTTTTTATCCAGGCATTGACCCATGGGACATTTGGCAGAGGAATTCCCTTTTCTATGTGCAACATCCACAGAGGGGGCAGGCAAACAACCACTGATTTATCCACACAACTTTTAGCATGGATTTTTCTGTCCCTCAAATCTTCCCCACCACCCAAACATAAGTGAAAGCCAAGTTTACACTGCAAACTAAAATACAGCAGAGTATCGACCCAGTGCTCAGATTGTTTGTTCAGAATATCTTTCTAAAGGAAAAACAGAACAAAACAAAACAAAAAACAACAAAGCAAGACAAACTAATTTAGATCTCAAGGATTCCCATTACTTCTTCATCCAGTTAGGAACTAAAACAAGAAAATAATTTTCAGGGTAGCTGAGTACTCTTGTCTCTAATCACAAAGTAGAAAATCACAAGAACTGGGAAGAAAACCTAAACCCTGAAAAAAAAAAAGAGGGGGAAAATAACATTACAGCATGACTTTAAAGGGTTTTTTTAATAGAAAAGAACATAAAAGCCAGTTTGCCTTTCAAGGGCAGGTTCTGGAATGGATTTCATTTTCCAGTTCCTATTATATATGATGATAATGACTGTATCAAGTAATATAAAGTGATGAAAGATATTTAGCAGGGACCTTACAGCAAGACTCAAAGCCATGAGTGCAGAAGACACAGCAAACTCTGGAGCATTGAAAAAAAATTCTCCCTGAGTCTAACAATGAAATTCCTATTAATGCACTAACATGGAGTGTGCTTAGGAGTTCAGGGATATCACATAAAAAATAGGAAATGCATTAGAAAATGATAACTCTGTGCACTTATGGTGCAGGGAAATGCCCCAAGAGAGCAAATAGTTTCCTCAAAGAAAGGAATAAGACACACGGGCCTGTAATGGAAATAACTTTGTTTAAAATGCAATAATTAAGAGAAAGGTGGCAGACAGGCACTGGGAGAGCACTCAAGGATGTGTGGGATGGAAAAACTCCAACCCAAGAGGTGTGGATGTGCCATGGGGATTGTCCTGCACAAATCCCCCCTCCCTGGGAGCTCAGGTGCCCAGAGTGGGGCAGCAAAGCAGAGGATGGTGATTAACAACCCCTGAGTGCCCTGAAATGCAGGATCTGAGGCAGGGGGAGCAGGGACCTGGCTGTCAGGGAGATTGGAGCAGACAGATGTTTAATGGAGTCCAGGATTACAGCTCTGCCAGGCTTCACATGTAATCACCAACTTCTTAGGTTTCCCCTTTCTTCTCCCCTTCTTCTGGGTCTCTTACAGGGTCAGGGGCTGGGGGAAGGGAGGAGGGAGATTTTCAGATTTCCAGCTAAATTCCTTGAGCTGCCCTTAATACTCTGACCTATTCCTAGCTGAAAACACAACCTACCAGCCTGGCAGGACTCAGGCAGACAGGAGTGGGCTTTTATTTTGTTTAAAACATGAGAGGGACGCATTAAACTCAACATAAGCACCTTCTTTCTGCCAGAACAGCACAGCAGCTGCACTGAGCAGCCTGTGTTTGGCTGCACAGAGGAACAGCAGCACAATCAATAGTGCCAGGTGACCCCCAGGCCGTGCTGGGCAGCGCTGTGCCCCAGGGGACACGTCTCCATGGCTTCCCTGGATCCATCATCCCTGCCTCTGCTCACCCAGGGAATGACTCTGCAAGTGCTCCTTGCATTTCTGGGCATTGCTCACTCCTTCCTCCACCCTTTCTTATTTTCTGTTTGCTGTGCAAGGCAGGGGGGAGCTGCCAGCAGAACCCCAGGAGCTACAGGGAACAATTAAAACTTAAAAACACAGTGCAGGAGGAGGGAGACCTGAGCTACCATCCCATTCCTCATGTCCTGACAGCCTGCAGAGCCCTTCAGGTGTGTCCCACACATGAATAAGGCAAGGAGTCCCAAAACTGAATTAAACCATCCTCTAGAGAGCACAGCACCCTCTGAGAACCCTCCAGCTCCTGTGCTGCTGCTCTGAGCAGGCTGTGGAGAAGGATCCTGGCATGGGGACGTGGCTTTTTGGCAGGCTGAGAGATGGATGCTGACATTAGTTCAGGCTGCAGCTCAAGCCAAATGCAGATGCACAGATGGCACTGGGAAAGCTGTGGTTCTACCCTCAAATATTGAACACATAGAACAGGCTACAACTGGAGAGTTCAGGCACAAATATGTCACCACTGTGTCTGAACACAGGGCTTTTAGCGTGGCAGGCAATAAATTGTGTTAATGTGGACTGAGTGCACCCAAATCCTGGCCCAGGGGTGATCCAGAGACTCAGCCCTGGTGCTCTGCTCTGTCACAGGATGTGTCACTGTGCCCTTCTGCAAAATTTCACCAGCAGGGAGTTCCTGTCCTGCCAGCAGGCAGGGTTTAGACTCTGTCCATGAACTCAAACTGCTGCAGCAGCTGCACATCCTCCCCCACAGCTGGACCCAGTGATTAATGCAGGGAATTCATTTCTCTGGGATGGGGCAGGCCTGGAAGGGATTGTTCTGGTATGGATCAGCAAGGCTAAGCACGAAGCAAAGGGATCCCAACCTGCATTTTGTGTGAAATCCTTCCCTCCAGTGAACAACCATCAAACTGCTCCCTGCTGGTCCTGCCCACACAGCCTGGGCTTGTCAAGGTTCCTTGAGATGGGATCAAGCTTTAATTCATATCACTTAGGCTACAAATTCTTCTCTGAAGGAGAATTTATTTCCCTTATACACAGCAAAGCTCAGACTGGACATCTGATGGTGACAAAGCAGAAGTCCCTCTGAACTTTCCAGCTCTCATCAGGGCATGGACTCAGGTCAGGAGGACAGCAGAGTTTTCAATAGTTCAGTGGCAGGGAGTTCCAAAAGAGGTCCTGATATTGGAAATATCTTCTGTACCTCCAGGGAGCATAGAGTTACAGAGGTTTGCCCACAGCTGATGTCATTGAATCATAAATTCCTCAAATATCCTGGGTTGGAAGGATCCAGTCCAACTCCTGGCCTGCACAGGACCACCCCAAAAATCTCATTGTGTGTCTGAGAGTGCCAGGAGTTTGTGAGCAAGGCAGGGAATGATTCAAGGTCTCCCAAACCCTGGATTGTGTCCCAGCCTTTCCTCCTTCCCAGTGCACTTTGCACAGTCCTGGTTTTAGGGCAGGAGGCACCTCAGTTGTATTGAAAAGCTCATGAAAGCTTTTCCAAAGCATGAAAAGAGCTTAATTCAAGTGTGAAAAGCCCAAGGCTGAGGAGCAGTGAGAGCTGGAATTCCATCTGCCCTTGTGTCTCATGGGATGGAGACAGCCCCAAGTGGAATTTCTTCCCTTTGCCATGAGCTTGGGACCCCTCCAAGCCCTTGAATCTGTTCCTGTGCTGCTCAGCTCAGCTCTCTCAGTTATTCACATCCCTTCTGGAGCACACAGCCAGCCCTGCAGGAAGCCAAGGGACTCCCTGAATTATCCCAGCTTACCCCCAAACACCCACGTGAAAGCAGCAAATGAGTTAAAATAAAGCTAAATTATTACTTCTTTTTGCAATAATTTGCCTTTTGCTGATAAGGAATTATTTCAAAAGAGGCAGCAACACAATGAGCTGCAGTTTTGCCAGTGGGCCAAATAATTTTTATCATCCTTGGCTGAGAAAGGCACTCACATGGTGTCTTTTCCATCCTTAGCTGAGCATCCATGTGGGATTTTCCATCCATTCAGACATTTCTCAGAGGGCATCTGACCTTATTTAACAGGCCCTTAATTAGGTGAAAGCAAATGCAAGGGAGAGCTGAGTTCAGCCTCTGATGCTGCTGAGGGTAATGAGGAGTATTCCAGGGGCAGCAAAGAACAATCCACGAGGACAAAAGTTGCCTTTGCTGCCAGCTGGGATTACACTCATGGTTGATAGGGATTGAGTGAACTCTAGAACTGCTCTTCCCCATCAATTTTGTGCAGGGAAATGGGTGGTTTGGGGTTCTGCTCTTTGCAGGGTTTAGAGGGAGAGGAGTGTGACACATTTGTGCAAAGACAGTGAGTTCAAACAAGGTTTGGGTGTCCTAGAAGCTCTGATGGGCCTGATTTTACAGAGGATGTCAGTCTGGTTTAGGAACAGCTAATTATGGAATCATGGAAGGGTTTAGGTTGGAAGGGACATGAAAAATCCCCCAGTGCCACCCCTGCCATGGCAGGGACACCTTCACCAGCCCAGGGTGCTCCAACCTCATCTTGGACACTCCCAGGGATCCAGGAGCAGCCACAGCTTCTCTGTGCACCCTGTGCCAGGGCTCCCCACCCTCACAGCCAAAAATTTCTTCCTAACTGCCTGATCATTAATCCAAAAAACAGATGATGCTGCCAACACCCTTCCAGAAGTTGAGTAGTGAGGTCCTGCAGACCTGACCACCTCCCAAAAGTGGATGTGCACAGTGGTCACCTTTCACAGCCCCTTCTAAATCAATACTCCAAGACAGCAGAATAACAGAAATCTGCAGCAACAGCACCAAAATTTACAGTTTCTGGGTTGTCTGCTGCTTTTCAATGCCCAGGTCAAAAAGTCACACCTATTAGATAATCTCAGCTTTCTGTTTTCAAACAAGATCTCTCTGCATTTTCTGGTTCTGGCCCAATGATAAAACATGTGGTCTGCACACAACCTGATGGCTCACAAACAAACAAATGTAAATTAAAAGGAAAAAAAACCAAAACAACAAAACAAAAACTCTTGAGTTATTTTTAAAACTTGTGATCTTGAGCCAGTGTTTCTGGGGACAGCCTCAAACTGACAATCTCCTGGAAACAGCCACTCCACAGTCAGGAGTTAATGCTGCTTGATATCTTATGTAAAGACCACATTTGAAGAAATTAAGCCATAATTAAGCAAACTTATTAATGATTTCTTTAACTAATTGATACAATAACATAAGCAGCAGATGAGATTTTAATCAGTGGTCATGAAACCAGAAGTAAACTGGCCAGGCACCCCCTCCTCTCTCTGGCAGCTAATTTGCAAACAATAATTCTACTGCTGATAGTGACTCAGAGGCAGAGGGGAGAAGAATAAATCTCAGGAGACAAATAGGTACAAGCCTTCCCCATTTTAATGAGAAACAGACACAAAAAGGCCAAGAAGACCCTGTCAACATGATTTGCAGTACAGTTACTTAATTTTTACCAAATGTGCTTTCTGCCACGCTTTAGTTGAAGTACATATTTATTTGATATTTCACTGGCAAAGTTTAAAAGAGCCTCCAAAATACCCATCTGCTTCTGCTACGCATGACCCTAGCAGCTCACCTCCGACACACTGTAATGCTTTTAGGGAATGATAGCACTGCACAGATGTGATGTATTCACAGATTGTGGGTGACTTTCTGCTAATTTACAGGGGGAGAGCACAGCTTGCCACCAGAGCGTGAAGCTGACCCACAGAACAAACCTGCCTGCACGGAGAGGGACAGAAAATCTCCTTGAGGCAGGCACAGAATCGCAGGGTGGTTTTATAAAGGACAATAAAAACCATCCCATTCCACCCCTGCCATGGGCAGGGACACCTTCCACTGTCCCTGCTTGCTCCAAACCCATCCAACCTGGCCTTGGACACTTCCAGGGATGGGCAAAGTTGCTCAGAAATAACAAAACCTGTTTGCAGAACAGTCTTCACTCACCTTCAGTAAAGAGGAAGCTCAGAACCTTGAGATTTAAATAATATGAAGTTGACACCTCTTGCCCTTTATCTTCTGGATTTTGAGCCTTTATTTCCTCCAGCTCTTCCCTTTGATCCCTCTGTATCAAAAGGAAGGGCAGAGATTCCTGTGCTGGAGTTGCTTCCATGTGTTGCATCAGCTTTGCAAAATGCTGGGAGAGACCCAGGAGCCCAACATGCTGAAATAGAGTTATTTAGGGGGTGGTGGGGGTGACCCTCCAAATGTTAGTCCAAAGGTGGGGTGGGGGAGTGAGCATCCTGCACCTCCTGCCATGCAGGGGTGGGCTCTGTGTGTGTGTCAACACTTGACGGAAACGAGGAGATGTGGTCAGTCAGCAGTGTGGGGACAGCTGGGAGGGCAGAGAGCAAAGGAACAGGGATACCAGGAATGCAGGAGTGGTAAAAAAGCAAATGAAAGCCTGGAAATGAGAGGAAAGGATCAGAGAGAGAGGCAGGCAGAATGAGAAAGGGGTGAAAGGATTATCTCTGTCTCTGCAAAGAGTTCCAGGGAGAAATCCAGAGATGATTAGGTGAGGGGGGCACCCAAGGATGCACAGGCATGTGTGATGAGGAGCAGGGAAGGTGCAGAGAGCTGCAGCAGAGACCCTCCTGTTCCTCCAGCATTTCCCATCTGCTCCTCATCCCCTGAGAGCAGCATGTGAGGCACAGGGCTCCTCTGCACACCAGAAACAGGAAAAGGAGAAAGAAACAGTGCCAGCCTCCAGTGTAAGAACTGTGCAGAGGGAATGGAGTGATAGAACAGGGGGAGAATGGCTTCAGACACAGTGGGTGGGTTTTAATGGGATATTGGGAGGGAATTGTTGGCTGTGAGGGTGATGAGCACTGGCACAGGCTGCCCAGAGAAGCTGTGGCTGCCCCATCCCTGCAGGGTCCAAGGTCAGACTGATGGGGCTTGGAGCAAGCTGGGATAGTGGCTGCAGCTCCCCCAGAGTGTTTTGAAGGCTGGAGTTGAGGGGATGATCTCCTGATGGATCCTGACAGATCCCATGTGTGCACCAACCCTTCCCTGCGCTGTCAGCAGGGACCTGAAACACATTCACACCTAAAACCCAGAGATGTCCACACCTCTGGGATGTGGTGGGACCTTTGCATGCTCTGTCTCTGGGTTTCAGTGACACATCTCCTCTCCCCCTTTCAATCACTGTCCACATAAAATATGTATTTGTAGATAATGGTGAAAAGCTGCTCCTCAGAGCATTGCACATCTGATTGAGTGGGCAAGTGCTGCTTGTCACCTCTCAGTGTCCAGAGGAGCTGCAGAGCTTGTTTCAGCCACACACCACAAGGCTGGGCTGGGTTCCATCTCCCTTGGAGCCCAGCTCCAGAGGAAACCCCCATGTGCAAACCAAGGACCCCCAAGTTCACTGAGGAAAATGCTCCCACGCAGAAATTGATCTTAAAAAGCCCAGGGGTTATTTGGGCAGCATGAGAAAGATGCTCCTTGTGTCCAGATTTACACTGACAGCTCCTTTTAGGTGCTCCAAGTTAAAGGGTGCCTTTTTGGGATGTCCAGGGCTGTGATAAGACTGGGACAAACTGGAGAAATTTGATTTATCACTGGGGATTCCATTCTCGTGGGAGGCTGGTGAGTGGTGGAGCCAAGTCTGGCAAAGCCATAAGGTTTGGGGCAGCTGGAGCTGTTTATCCTGGAGAAAAGGAGGATCAGTGGGGACCTCATTGCTCTCCACACCTCCCTGAATAGAGATTGTTGTGAGGTGGGGATCTGAGTCTCCTCCCAGGCAACACCAACAGGACAAGGGGAAATGGCCTCAAGCTGCACCAGGGGAGGCTCAGGTTGGATTTTAGGAAAAATTTCATCAGTGGAAGAGTGGGGAAACACTGGAAGAGACTGCCCAGGGCAGTGCTGGGGTCACCATCCCCAGAAGTGCTCACAACACAAGCAGAAGTGGCACTTCATGATATGGTTCAGTGACACAGGAGTATTTGGTCAAAGGTTGCACTTGATGATCTTAGAGGCCTTTTCCAGCCTTAATGATTTTGTGGCTCTATGAAAACAGCTTTTAATAACTCCACAGGTAATAACAGAACCACTCTTATCTCTGGGGCACAGACAGGGCTGAGCCCAGCAGGCAGAGGAAGGAGAAACCTCCTCCTTCCCCAGGGATGCCACAAACCCTGGTGCCTGTCTATCTTTAAAAAGGTCAGGTTAAGTCATCACCCCCTTGCCCTTCATCTCCACAGATCTCCCAACCCCACTGTGGGCAGAGAAAACCTCTGATAAGTCACATCTTCACCCTTTAATAAAAGATCTGTGCATGGCTTGTAGAGTGGGTGTGATATTTGCTCCCCAAGGGCAGCCTGCTCATAATCCTGCCCCCAGCAAAGGCAAACCCCTGCACCCATTCACTGAGGCTCTGCAAATATTAATTGATTCAAGCATTAAAGTGTGTTCTATCATGAGCACACTGCTGAGGTGGCAGTGCTGTCACTCACATCACCCACCTCAGATAAAATCAGATTTGGGCAAAGGCTGATGTGGCGCTGAGTGTTCCATGGGCTCACATCAGATTTTAAATAACAACAGACCCTGCTTTTTCCACCAGCCTCTCACAGAGACACCCAAGGGTATCAGAGAAGGAGATGATTGATAAATCACAGGGGGCTCAGAGCTCTCCACAGGGCTTGGGCTCCTAAAAACACCAGCTTGGAACAGCCAAGCACAAAATGAACCTGCTCATGCTGCAATGGTCAGGGAAGTGCAGGTGGTCAATGGACCAGCAAGAACAAGTTTTTGGAAGTCTCTGGAGGAAAAACTAATTGTTCCTCTTGTTCCAGATGTCATGTTTTAAGGATGTGAAGGTTGCTGTCCCACTGCCCCCTTTCCCCCTGAGGTTTGACACAGCCCCTGGGAGTGTCTGTAAATCTGAAGGGCCTCAGACACTGAGCAAGCCTGAAAACAGTGGGCTGGCTATTGGTGCACTCATTGTTCTACCTCATTCTCTGCAGAAGGAAAAACAAAGGACCCAGACAGTAAAAGGATGAGGAAAAGGAAAGGTGTCATGCTCAAAGTCTTGCAGGAGCTCAGGCATCACCTGCCTCCAGTTTCTCACCCCATCCCAAAAAGTGACTGGAACTGTTTTCAGTTCAGTTCAGTCCCATCTTTGGCCAGCATGGAGCAGATAAGAGGGAATCCCAGCTCTGTCATCCTCTGAGTTATGGTATCTCTCAGCCTCTTTAACCAGGAGGAGTTTACAGAGTTGCTCCCCTCCCCACACCAAATTTTAGGTATAAATATGCACAGCAGAGGGAAATGGTTGGAGACATCACAAACCACTTTATTTTAAGTGTGCAGGCAGAAGAAATGAAACTCACAGATTAAAAAATATAACCAGTAATGCTTGTTTGATAAATCATTGAACATGTATGGGTGAACAGGTCCCACTCAGACTGGTGGCCTCCACTGAAGGGACACTGGAGGGTAATTGCCATCATCCTGCCACAATCCCTCATTGCTCCCATTCTTTTTGAGGATCTAAAACTCCTCATGAGCATCTGTGAATCAACCAGGTGTGATAGCTCAAGAAATCCTGCATTAACTACAAATAAAACATTTTTTATATGAAAGTAGTTCCTCCTCCTACAAACTTCCTAAGGTCAAGAATTCCACTGAAATCAGCCAGGATTCCATGCTGAACACCCAGGAATTCCCTATAATCTGGCTTCAATCACAATGCTGATAACACAACTGGAGCACCCCACTGAACTTGGCCTGCACCCTGGCAGGCAGCACCCTACACTCCTGCCCACTGTGTCCCAAAGAGCCTCCAGCCTCTCCAAAAACTCCAGCTAGAGCCAAATCATTAGTGCTACACCCTCCTGAGTCCGTGGCAGATGCAGCCACAGTTTGGGTGGCTGTGGAAGAAAAATGAAGCAGCAGCTCCTTGTCCAGCAGCCAGCAGGACAAAGCAACTCTGGGGGTGGCTCCTGCCCCTGAGTTCTGTCCTCAATATTGCAAAAGTAATAATAATAATAAAGATTTATTAATTAAAGAGTAATAAATGCCATGGGTTTATAAAAGTCCTGATGTCACCAGCGTAGCACACCCTTGTAGGAGCTGTGGTCACTGCCAGAATTCATGAGCATGATGCCCTCAGCATGATGGAGCTAAAAGGTTTCTAAAGCTGCTGGGGTTCCTTACCTGCTTCTCAGACATGATGTAGAGGTGTTCATGATCCACAGAGAAGGCCATGTCCCGCAGGATGGGGCCAGTGTCCACCACCTGCACGATCTCGTACTCCAGAGTGTTCTTGGCGGTGCCATCCACACGGATCTGTGCAGCAAAAACAGAGGGACAACATGAGGATTTGTCCTCCTTCCACATAATCACAGAACCACAGAATGATTTGTGTTTAAATGAACCTTAAAGATCTTCTCATTCCAAATCCCCTGCCATGGGCAGGGACACCTCTCGTTATCCCAGGTTCTCCAAGCCCTGTCCAGCCTGGCCTTGGATACTTCCAGGGATCCAGGGGCAGCCAGAGCTTCTCTGGGAAACCTCTCTCTCACCACCCTCACAGTAATGCATATCTATTTATAATATATATACACAAAATAATCATTGGACAGATGCATTGTGGCCCAGGTCTTTCATACAACAACCACTGCCAACAAAAAGTGAACTTTTCCCAGCCTCCTCACCAAAAGGATAAAGCAGATTTCATCACTTCTGCTGGTGCCATCCACACAAGAGCACTGTAAGAACAATGCAGAGCCTGCTGGCTTTTATCTGGCACTGTCACTGTGCTCCTGTCACCACCTGGACAAATCTACCACGCTCAGAATAATGGCAATGAGGGAAGGATCTGTGGTGCTGATGAGCAGAAGATAAAAAATCCACACAAATCTGCAGGACTGACTCAGTCCAATGCTACTCAGATAATATTATTGCTCTTATTGCTAATGTTCCACGGGGCAATTTATTATTGCAGAGTGCTCAGTGCAACACAGACTATTTCTCTTGCTGATTGCATATATCAGGTATTGAAATCAGTCTTGCACCAATGTGGCACCTTATGATTGCAGACACATCTCATAACAGGGTGTCACTTAGGGACATCAATAACTGGGATTATGAGAGGAACCAGACACACAGTCCCAGCCTGACCCTGACAATGATCCAGTGATTCAGAAGTAAATGCAGAAAGCAACAGACTTTTCTTTACCTGCCTAAAAACAATTTCTAGAGTTTGGGCTCAAAAATAGCTGGAGCAGGTTTGCAATCCCATTCAATACAGAACAACTCATGATAAAATAGCTATTCTCAGGAGTTCTCCTGAATCTTGTGAGGCTCTGTACAGCAGCAAACCCTACAGTCATGTTTCAGAGGTGCATCCACATTCCTCATCTCCCTCCCATGTATTGCCTTCCACTTTCTGAAAATGTTGTCCTGCAGCAGCACCAACACCACAGCACCTTTCCCTTAGAGAAACAAAGTTATAGGAGATTTTCATCATGCCCCACATTATAATCTCCATTCCTCCTGAGCAGAGATTCCCAGGCTGCAGTTGGATAGCTGAGCAAAAAGCACCCTTCCCATCCAAAGGAAATAACAAGCTGTGGAGAACTTATGGTGTCAAGACCTGTTCCCACTGTTCCCTGGCACAGCCCTTGAGCTTGTTCCTTCTGTGTCAACCTCTCAGCCAAGAAACTGAGCCTGAATCATCTTCTGCATTGGAAAGTCAAAGAGAAGGGAAGAGAGGGAATGATAAAGGGTCTGGGAAGTCTGTATGAGTAAAGGACAGCATTGATATACAGATTGTTATCTTTGTCCTTCCTTGATCCACTCACCTGCTGTGGGACAGCAAGAGAATATGATTTCCCCAAGAAAAATAAGAAAAATGAAGCAGAAAGGAGTTAGAGGGGCTCTCTGTGCCAGCAAAGGGTGTGGAGGGTGCTCAGGGATGCTCAGATCTGTGAATTATCCACCAGACTGCACAGAAGTGGGAGCACGTGCAGCCTTGGCTGCTGCCATGGTGCAATGACACAGGAGGGTTTGCAGTTAATTTGTCATCTTGATGGAGCTGCTGGTGACAGCAGCACACGTCCAACATCAGCACACACAGAGGTCAGGGCCTGAAGCATCCCTGACACACAAAGAATTCAGGGCCTGAAGCCCAGCACTGAACATCCCTGAAACACAAATAATTTGGGGTCTGGAGCCCAGCAATGAACATCCCTGAAACACAAATAATTTGGGGTCTGGAGCCCAGCAATGAACATCCCTGAAACACAAATAATTTGGGGCCTGAAGCCCAGCACTGAACATCCCTGAAACACAAATAATCTCAGGTCTGAAGCCCAGCACTGAACATCCCTGAAACACAAATAATTTCAGGTCTGAAGCCCAGCACTGAACATCCCTGAAACACAAAAAATTTGGGATCAAAAGCCCAGCACTGAGCATCCCTGACACACAAAAAATTTGGGGTCTGAAGCCCAGCACTGAGCATCCCTGACACACAAAAAATTCAGGGCCTGAAGCCCAGCACTGAACATCCCTGAAACACAAAAAATTTGGGATCAAAAGCCCAGCACTGAGCATCCCTGACACACAAAAAATTTGGGATCAAAAGCCCAGCACTGAGCATCCCTGACACACAAATAATTTAGGGCCCGAAGCCCAGTACTTAGCATACCTGAAACACAAAGAATTTGGGGTCTGAAGCCCAGCACTGAACATCCCTGACACACAAATTATTTGGGGTCTGAAGCCCAGCACTGAACATCCCACCAGCTCTGGCTGCCTGGGAGCAGGGGGCTCACTCATGTCCATGGAAATTCAGCTCCTCTGAGTCTTCCTTCTTGAAAGTGGACACTGATATAAATCACCCATGAGGTAAAGGGTGAAGATGCCAACAGGTGTGGGCTGAGTCCTTCCCTTTAGGGGACCTTAGGGGACGGAAAGGAGGCAGGAAGGGCTGCAGGACAGGGGCACAGGAGGCTCTGCCCTGAGCACGTCAGCCCACAGCAGGAGCTTTTCCTCCTTCCCACTGAGGCTTCCCAGCTCCAAGTTCTCCTTTCTGCCTCCCCCCAGTCCCTCGTGGCTGCTCACTCCTGTCAGAGCATCCTCGCTCTCCGCTGATCCCTGTGCTAAACAAACCTCACAACTCTGCTGCTTTGACCTTGATTTTCCAGCAGCACCAGGGGCAGATCTGCAGGCCACCAGATATGTAAGCAGCCAATTATCACCCCAGGGCTCAGTCACTGTCCTCAGCCTTTGCCAGGCCCCATTAGAGGGGGAAGAGGGAGATGGAAGAGGCAGGCTGGAGGAACAGCCGGCTGGAGTTAACAAACCATGGAGACAGGAGGCACAGCCCCCAGGGATCTCCCTGTGCGTTTGGTGCAGGTAAAAGATTGCAGAGGCTTCACAGCAGGAATGCAGAGCTCCTCGGAAGTGATTTAACAGCTATTGCTGGCCTAATAGCCTGAAAAGTCATTATTTTGCAGAGGGGGAGGGAGGGAAGGAGGGACAGGGCTGGTGGCGCTGTGCATGTGCAAACACACACACGTGTGCTCACACACCTGTTAGGAACAAGTTCCTAAGTTTGTTCAGTTTTCATGCTAATTGTTAATGTTAAATTCCAAGCTTTACCCTGTTCTGATTCCTAATTAATGTTAATTGTTAATGTTAAATTGTTGGCCTCATTCTGTTTCAGACCCCACTTGTCTCACCTCTATGCCCTTTCCCTCCCATTGGGTAATGCCTCTGCTGCTCCCCTGAAATGGTGTCTGAGGAGGGTGACGTCATTGATCCATATGCAAATGAGAGGGGTGCAAAGGACACTGGGACACTATTTGGAGTTAAAAACCCCTTAAAACAATGAGCCCAAATGACATCTGGAACTGAGAATAGTGTCCCCAGGTTGGGAAAACAGTGCAGAACACAAATTTATCATCCTGAGCTGCTCTGACTCCATTGTCATGACCTAAACAGCACCCTACCAACATGACACCTCTGGACTATGAGCCAAAATTTCTTTCCTTGGGATTCTTGTAGGGACAGCAGCCCCAGCTCTGCCTAAGAAGACAAAGCAGCACTGCTCCTCCTCTAGATTGCCCATCAGAAGCAGCAGCAGCCACATGTGCAACCCCTCGAGCTCCCCACCCAAGCTGATTTTTCAAGAAAGGCCTTACAAAGGAGCAAGTCTCCTGGCACATTTATTTCACACCCAGCAGGTCTAAGCACAGAAACACCTCTCTCTAGGTAAATCCAGTAGCTCATAAAAAGGGAAATTCAGAAAAAGGCCAGCAAATCTGGCAGACACCAACCCAGGCTGCACAGCCTGTGCGAGCCCTGTGCCAGCAGTGAGGTGGTTCAGAAGTCCAGTCCCTAACTCCAACCATCCCTTCACCCGTCTTAAACCTTGTCTTAAACCCTGTCTTTTTCATGTGGGACCCCAGGCACAGAGTCCCGAGGATTTCCACCTTCCCTGCACATTCTTCCCAGTCCTGAGCATCAGACAACACAACTGCACGCTCTCTTGGAGATTTATTCCTGGCTCCAAGGCTCCTGCTAGAATTTGGGGTGGGGAAAAAAATCAAAGAAGAGTCTTTGAAGGAAAAATGGGAAGAGTCTCATCAAAGCCTGCAGGTGATCACCACCAAAGTCAGGGACACAATCTCAGCTTGGAAACTCCCCAAGTTTCCAGCTGCAGGGAATTTGGAGAATGTACCACCCATTCCCTCTGTTCCTGCTCTACTCTGCTGGCATCAGCCACAAGCCCCACCTGGAGCTGGGGTGCTGGCATGGATAGAGTTTTGTCCTGACTGAATGATGGGCATTCCTATATTCAAGATGTTTTTTGGGGGCTGTGGGATGACAGCCTGACTAACACTCCACTTGGGATCATTTCTGGGAGCTTCCTGTGAACCATGAGCTCCTCTGCAAGGCAGGAGGGAGGGTGTTGGAACCCAGAAACCTGAGAGATTTGAATTTTCTGTGCTTTTTGACGCTGACCCCCAGGAGAACACTGCTTTTGACCTGAGGCCTTGGAGAAGCTTCCAAATTTGAGTGATGGAATTGGAATCGCGGGTGTGTAGTTAGAATAGAAGTGTGTAAATTCACATGGTGAAGAGTTTGGAATTTGGAGTTTTAGTATATAGTAATAGGTATGGACAAGATGGAGGTTCTGGGGAATTTGTTCTTCTTCCTTCTTGTTCCTTCTTCTTGGTTTTAGGCAGTAGTTTTTGGTTGGATAGAAAATCCCGCAGTGTGGGTCACAGGTGTTTGGTCATTGGGTCAAAAGCATAAATAATACAGATGTTAGTTTTAAATTGGATAGTTAGGCCTTAAAAGACCTTGTAAGGAGTGAGATACAGCTCCTTTTTGTCATTTTAGCTTGTTAGCTAGAAGTGCTATAACACTCACTGTACTATAGATAAGAATTTTAAAAAAACAACCGAGTCAGAACATGAAAATCCTGTTTCTTGTGCTTCAATCCCAGCTCTGACTGAAGGCAGAGGAAAGAAAAAAAAGCTAGCAACTAATAGGAGGGGAACAACAGGTGACAGAGGGGGCTCCAGGACTTCATGTGAGCTCAAAATGCTCAGTCCACCAAAACCCCCAGCCCACAAACACAGCCATCACCTCCCCAACAGGATCTTCTACCTGCTCCCACTTCCTGAATGCCTGTCCTGGACATGCACACCCCTGAGCCCCCCAGATGCTCAGCTCAGCTCAGCTCCCTTGTCCTTCTTTAACCCAACACATGTGGGAGCTCCCAGGGCTCTGCACTCTCAGTCTGCACATTAATCCTCCTCCTTCCTGGAAGGCTCCACTCGCTGGGCTTGGCTCTGCTGTTACAACATCAGCACGATGCTTCCCGAAGGTCAACTACCAAGGGACCCATTCTGGCAGCTGTTTGTTTGTTTGTCTGAACATTATCTAGGGCTGGCTGTTTATTTACATCCATTGAAGTATCACACAATAAATATCCTCTCCCAGTAGCAAACAGATGCTTGCACTCGAATGTTCTGGCTAGTGCTGACTTCAAAACGATCTCCTTAATGAGCAAATAAAGCTATTAATCTTTAAAGACACAGGCTCTGGCCTTCTCTGAGCTGCCACCCTGGCCATGGCTAGACCCACAGGCATCCTGGCAAGCAGCCCACGGGTCTGGTAGATGAAAGAAGGTAAAAGATACCTTCCATCACTCAGCTGGTGCTTTTCAGTGTTATCTGGGGCTCCCCAGCTGCTGAAGGATCCACGGGAGGCTGATGCTCCAGGACAGTTTTCCCATCAAGTTGGAGGCAGATGCCTCAATCACACTTCTAAGAGGGACACAGAGGTTGGTATCACACAGTTATCAAAGAGAGGGGCACAATAACCCTCTCCAAATCAAGGGGATGGACTGAAAATTGTCAAGGAAAGAGCAGCGGGATTGGAGGACAAAAGGAATTGGTGTTAGCAGGCACTTGGTGTCTTTGCTGGAAGATAAATCATGATTATGGCAAAAAGGAAAATATCTTCAAGCTCAGCAGAGCAACAGAAACACCTCCCTTCCAGAGAGGGCCACATACCTCTATCAGCACCTCAATTCTTTCCTGTAAAGTGACATTTCCTGCTAAAATCCATTCAACAACGATGAGCTTTACTCCAGGCCCATCAAATCCTGACCCCACAGACTGAATCAGTGTTTGGAGCATGCTAACATCATCCAGTTTTGGTTTATTCAAGAAAGAGGCACTGACACAAATTGTTCAGAGAAGTTTTTTTATGCCCCATCCTTGGAAGTATTCAAGGCCAGGTTGGATGGGGCTTGGAGCCTGATCTAGTGAAAGGTGTCCTTTCAAAATTATCTTCATATTCACTTCAGAAACACACTTCTAACCCGATCTCCTGCTACAACCTCACTTCTGTTTTATCTGTCCAAGAAGCTTGGGCTGGTCTCTGGCAGCAAAATAAAATTTAAAGAAAGATAATTTCCACTGTGCCAACTGGGCTCAGCTGTTTCCTACTCTCTAAAACCATCACCTCCTGCCCAAGAGCATCATTCCTGGCCCACCAGAGTTAAAATAAAGTCCCCTCCAATTAATATCTCTGTATAAAGCATTTGAAAACCATCCAGGGCTGCTGGGAGCGTGGTGGGGAGCAGGATCACCATGACCAGCCAGGCGGGCAGAGGAGCAGACGCCGGCTGGATGAGAGTCATTACAAACAATTAAATGAATAACTAAGCAGAAGAGGAGCTTGGTGAGCCATGGCACTCCCAGCCAAGCCATCCCTCCCCACCACTCTGCTTTTGTGCAGTGTCAGCAGCCCCTGGGCTGATGGAGTTCCAGGGAATTCATCATCTCTTGCCCCAGTGCTTCCAGCTCTCACTCAAGTCAGGATGGTGGCTTATTTTGGCCATGAAATTGCCCCAGTTCCCAGGGGAGGGGATTAAATGGCTGCCAGGAAGATTGCAAGGGTGGATTTCAAAGGGAAAATCCTTCAGATTGTGAATCAAGGCTGCTACCTCTGCCTGGATGCAAGGGAGAAACCATGACTGTGGTAGGGAAAGTGTTTTGGGCAGGGAAAGCAAGAGGTGGGAGGACCAGCTTTGTGCTCCCCATCCTCTGAGCCATCCTTCCTTTGCTGTCTCTGCCTCTCCTCCTTGCAGGGCATCTCACTGAAATCACCATCATCATTTCTCACTATTGGATTAAGGATCTGCAAACATCATTTCCAGGAGATCCAAGCAGCCCTGGAGCCCAGCACATCAATCCAGGCTGCTCTGGGAAGGGCCCAGCCAGAGCCTTACGACTGCACAGGGGCCACTAATATTTCATTGCTTTTCCAATAGCAGTTCCTCCCTGTTTTATGAACCTAATGTTCCCCAGAGGATGCCAGGTCTGCTGGCTGCTGTTCCTGGCATGGAGAGGGAGAAAGGACACAGCAGGCAGTGTATGATCTCATGTCAGGCCCTTCTGAGGATCACTTATTCCTGCTTTTCCATTGATTTGGGTTGCATGATGGAGCTCTATTGATCTCAGCAAAGACAGGGAAGGGCCAGTGACACTCCATGTTCTGCCCATTTCCCTCCGTTCTCCAGTAAAATAATCAGTTGTAATTTGCCTAAAGCCTATTAACAGGAGATCAATTCCTAATAAAACATGGCATTTCAATAGCCCTGTCTATCCACCGGTCCTAAAGGCCTTTAGAAATGCTAATTGAAAAAGCAAAGGATGAGGTACCCTTAACTCCTGCCTGAGCCAGCAGCTCTCTCTTCTCCTGCACTCCTGTTTTAAATTGCTGCTTGCCTGGATGATGCCAGCCCATCCAAACACAGATCTCAGAGCACCTCCAGCCACGTGGAGAGTGGGAGTCTGGAAAACCAGGTGTTTACAGTGTTCTTGAAACTCCTGCCCCCAGTGCTGTCCAGAACCCAAAGTGTGGTGACAGGAGCTGCTCTGAGCAGAGGTGAGAGCTGATCATGGAATCAGGGAATGGTTTGGGTGGGAAGGGACCTTAAAGACAATCCAGTTCCACCCCCTGCCATGGGCAGGGACACCTCCCACTGTCCCAGGTTGTTCCAAACCCCAATGTCCAGCCTGGCCTTGGGCACTTCCAGATATTCAGGAGCAGCCACAGCTTCTCTGGGCATCCTGTGCCACGGCCTCACCACCCTCACAGGGAACAATTTCTTTCTAATATCTAATCTGAATCTCTCCTCTTTTAGTTTAAAAGGGTTCCTCTTTGTCCATCTCTATCACCCATGTGAAAGTCACTCTCCCAAAATGTGGGTGCACCTGAGTGCACACCACAAAACAGAAGGGACAGCAGGGCAGGTTGGCTTTGCAATCCCATCAGATTCCTGGTTTGTATTTCGTTTGTGCAGGAGGTCTCATGTGACAGAATCACAGAATCATTAAGGTTGGAAAAGACCTCCAAATCAAATTTCACCAAAAAAAATTTTGTCAGCAAACCAGGCTTATTTGTACACCTACAGCACAGCAACAGTGAGGGAGAATGGCTCTTCCTCACTTCTCCAGCCACACAACTCCAGCAGCAATGCAGGGTTTTGAACCTTTCCTAGAATAACTGCAGGCTAATCCTGATCATCTGCAGGCACTGCAGTGTAATCCCCACCCCGCACACCCTCGGCCAGGGGCTGGCAGGGGGCACAGGAGCTTTGCTGGGCAGGGCCACAGGGTTTAATCCTGCACAGGGGTCACCCACTGACCTCTCGTGTAATCCTGGAAAATTGGGTCAAACCCAGCTGTGCCTGGGAGATCAGCACTGAGCAGGGCTCCTGCTTCAGGAGGTCCAAGAGAAACGTGGGACAGGATGTGAGTGGGCATCTGCTTTGTTTTCTGGACACTCTGAGCTGCTTGGGTGTCCTGGTTTCATGGTGGGTCACTGTCACACAGATCCAGTGGGATCCTCTGGAATCATGGAATCATGGAGTGGGTTGGGTTGGAAGGGATCTTCAGGATCATCTCATTCCAACCTCCTGCCATGGGCAGGGACACCTTCCACTATCCCAGGCTGCTCCAAGCCCCATCCAGCCTGGCCTTGGACACTTCCAGGGGCAGCCACAGCTTCCGTGGGCACCCTGTGCCAGGAGCTCATCACCTTCACAGGAAAAATTTCTCCTTAATATCCAATCTAAATCTACCCATTTCCAGCTTAAAGCCACCTGTGTTGGGCCAGAGGGTCCTTCAAGCCCAAAGAAAAATTCCAAGCTGGCAGAGATCTCCTTTCTTCCAGTCCACAGCACAGGACTGCTGTCCCATCCCACTGTGGATCCCCACTAACATTTATAGCAAGATACACTCCTGGCTGAAATGGAATTATCAATTAAATCAGACAAAGTCAAAGACCAACCCTCTGTCCAAGCCCTTCATTCTGGGTTTGGACATCACCTGACACAGTGGAATTCTAACTGCTGCTCCCAGCACCATAAAAATTAATAATTACAGCTTAAAGTGTGTCCAGTCAGGCTGTCACCCCAAAGAGCTGGCAACAGAGGGGAAGGGGAGGACATGGTCAGGTCCCTGTCCCTCAGCAGGGGGGTGTCAGGTACATGCAGCTCTCACATGCAGGAGCCCATTGACAGATGACATCATTTTTGAGAGCATGCTTTACACACGCTCCCCCGGCGCTCCCTGATTGATAAATTAGACACTCATGAGCCATGTGCTAATCAATGCAAATCATTAGTTTGTAACAACACAAGGCGAGCTCGGCAGAGCTCATTTTTCAAGGTAATGGCCTGCCAAGCATCCGTGTTCAGCTCGAGCCCTGCCAGGCAATCCATTCAGGGGCTGCTGGCACTCACCTGTGGCTGAGCCCTTTGCACACCAAGGATCAGAGCAAGAGCTCCAAACCTGCTGCTCCTCCTCCCTCTTCTCCACAGGTCCTCCCTCTGCTGCCAGTGGTCACCCTAGACCCTGATATTTGCAGTGTATTGGTTCCCACAGACTCTGGGTATTTGTTCTCCATTTATTCCAGCCCTGCAACCTAAAATTAAAGCTATTTAAGCCTGAAGAAATGTGCTCTGTCCTCTATCAGTGGAAAATGAAGGTGGGTACTCAAGGTGTTGACCTGCAGGTGTGTCCTAGGAAACTCCATGCTCTGTCAGTGGCATCTCTAAAGGACAATGTCTGCATGAAGCTGTGCTTGGCTAAATAAAGAAGCCAGTCACCAGATTTAACATCCAAATTTCTTGCTTCAGGCTCTTACAGGTTCTGTCCAGCTGAGTGAGTGCTTTGGGGGAATGAAAACCCCATCAGATAAGGATATGTCACCACTGACCATCCTGTCAGAGCACAGGGAGGGGACAAGGGTGGGACAACTCTGCTCCTGCACCACAGGAGGCTGCACAGCTCTGTGTCTGCCTCCCAAGCTCGGCAGCATTTCAATCCCACAGCAGTCTCTTCATCCAGGGATCATTCTCAGCACAAATCCTGCCATGGGTGCTCTGCAGAGCCACTCCAGCTCCTTCATGGAAAACAAGGATTCTCTGTTTGACATTCCCAGAGGTAAAGTTCAGGGCTCACAGAGAGGATCCTGCTGCTGGATGCTCATATTTATGATCCCAGTGGATAATCTCAAAGGTCATCCTAGTGCCACTCAGGTGCTTCTGTTTCTCCCAGACTGGTGGAGTTTCTTGTACAAGGCAAATATTTGGGGAACCTGCTAACTTTTAAATATTTATGGCTGTTAAGAGACTGTAAATGGATGCTTTGGGTCACAGTGTTCTGATTAAGGGAACAATAATGAAAAAAAAAGTATGAAAAATGAATTTTTGCATGTGGGAGCATGGGTGTCAGCTCGAGAGCTCCAGAACCCAAAACACCCCCTAAAATCTGGTCAGCTCTTCAGCAGGGGTCAAACCATAGATAAAAATAATTCAGACAAGTTGCAACACCAGAAAGACTCAGAGCTTTGCCTCAGAAATACCCAGAAGTGCAGCCTGTGTGTGAAGACTGACCAGACACAAAAATCCCAATGCAGCTGGCCTGGAGCACAAACCCTTCTGTGGGACAGCTCAAAAACTGAGGCAGGCAGTAATGTGGGATGGAATGAAGACAGATGCAGCACAACACAAGCTGGAGGATGAATACAAGTCCTTTATAAGTGTCTGAGGGAGCAGATTCCTGCAGGGATGAGCTCATCCCGCTGGGAACGCGGTGACCCCGAGGGGTGGGAGCTGTGGGGTGGGGGGTGCAGGGCAGCACCATAAAGGGTCCTTTGACTGTGGCCAGACAGGGAGAGCTTGGAGACACCCACGGATTCTCACTTGAGAGGGAGCCAGCTGCCCTTCTCAACGGGAGGCACGAATGGAGACGCGGGATTTCTCGTGGATACGCGGTAATTCTCGTGGATACGCGGGAATTCTCATGGATACGGGTGCCACACAGCAGGGTGAAAGGGTGGGAATATCCAGGCAGGCAAAACAGGGGGTGTGGAGGCACCCAGAAACACTTGGGTGCTCCAGAATCATCGTCCTGGCTGGAGGGTGTGCTCACCAAGGGACCCAGGGGTGATGTTGAGATGAGCGCGTGTGTGTGCTGACTTGAAATGGGAGAAAAGCAGAATTATGGAATGCTGGGGTTGGAAGGGACCTCTAAAGGTCACCTAGGTCAACAGCCAGAGGCATCTCCAACTGGGTCAGGTTGGTCAGAGCTCAGTCCAGCCTGGTCTGAATGATTCCAGGTGCATCCACCACCTCTCTCAACAACATGAGCCAGTTGGAAAATCTTTGTATCTCCTCTAAATCACCCTCCTTGAGGATAAAACCATCACTCCTTGTCCCATCACACCCAGCAGAGGCAGTGCCCCAACAGGATCTGCTCCCTGTAGCAGATAACCCAGGGAAGCTGAATGAAGGGAGGCATTTCCACACCTCGGGTGGTGCAGAGCCCTGGGCAGCTCCAGGCATCAGCAAGGGCAGCGAACTCAATCACAGCCTGTCACATTCAATCTTGCAGATAGAAAGACACATTTGCAATTTCCCTTTCAAGCTTAAGACAGGCAGACCAAAGCTCCTGCTCTGCTGAGGATTTGGGCACTTTCGCCACTTTCTCTTAAAAAAAATAATAAAGCAACAAATCAAAAATTGCATCCCAGAGATGATATCACTGTCCAAGTGAGATTGGCTGTTCCTGCACTGATATTTGTGTCAGATGCTGGTGCTAAATGACTTGAGAAATGCAGAGTGATGGGCTGTGAGTGCACCACTGAAAACAGAAATCTGGGACCCACAGCTCTGGGTTTGGGTGGGTGGGTGGAACGGTGTCTTGGGAACAATTCCTGTCAGCAAAATGGGGACAGGTTATCTCCAGGGCCAGGGAAAAGGGGAACCTGAAAGAAAAGCTGTCCCCAGCCCCTTTTGTCAGCTGGCACCCCTGGGGCTGAGGTTGAGATAATGAGGTCCCAAATATCTCTGGGCCCCAGCCCCACTGACAGGGCTGTGCTCTGCACAGGTTATTGTGATTCAATTGCTGACTCTTTCAGCTCCTGGGCTTCTCAATGCCAAGGTGACCTATTAAGAACTTAATATCAGATAAAAAAAAAAAAAACACACCATCCCTCGAAGCTTTTTTAACCTTCATAATCTATGTTTATCCACAGAAAATAGGAGGAGGAGAGAAAAAGAGAAAGCAAATGCTTATCTTCCAATATTGCCTCAGATAAAAGGGAAGCACCATCTGGGGACAAAACTTCACATTTGACCTTTCTCCCCTTTCATGAAAGCAGCCAGAAAACTGATCCAGCTCTGAAACAGTGGATGAGGCCTCTTCCATTCACCTCCCAGAGACTGAAGGATGCTCCCAAGGTTTCTCTGCTTTTGTCTCTGACACCTGACCAAGGACATGACTCTCTGCAGCCTAGAGCTCCTTTCTCCCCACCCAAATGAGCAGCACTGACCCCAGCACGTCCCAGCTCTTCCACCAGAGCAAACCCCTCAGCAAAGGTCTCACAGAGGCTTTTGTGTCCCCTAGAGCTCCTCTCATCTCCCACTGGTCCCTCATTAGTGACCCAAAGATGTCTCTCATGCTTTTTTCCTTCCAGGAACACCAGAAAAAAAAAAAAAAAAGGGTTGATCCACTCCATTCAGAGAATCACAGACTGGTTTGGGTTGTAGGTGACCTTAAAGATCATTTCACTCCATCCCTGCCGTGGGCAGGGACACCATCCCTGGAGGGATTAAAAAGCCATGTGGATGTGGCCCTTGGGGACATGATTTAGTCTTAGCAAAGCTGGGTTAATGGTTGGACTCGATGATCTTGGAGATCTTTTCCAACCTTAACAACTCTATCACTGTATCATTTTAATTATTACCTCCAGTAGTGCAACAATGGCACATATCCCCAGACCCTTAATCACAGGGGCTCCTGGCACATCAATCAGAATTAACCAGAAGTGCATTCAAACCCCTTGATTGAATTATCCAAAACTAATTCAAATGAATTCAAAAATAACAGTGTGGCAGGCCCATTTTTAATGTCAGTAAATCACCAGTGTGAAACCCCCATTCAGAGGGAAACAAAAGGTGGGCTGAGGGTGGCAGGGAGTGATTTCCTCTCAGCCAAGCACACCCAGCACCAAACCAGCTCTGTGGGAGAGAAGATGAAGATCCCAAGGGATTAGGAGGGAGAGCTGCTGGGAGCTGCCCTAAGGAGTGTATGGCACAGAGGGCAAGGCACAAGGCAGGTTCAAGCACTGATCCAGCCCAAAATCTCTTCTCCACAGGAGGCAAAATAGGAATGGAGGGAAATTCAGGAAGTGGAGAGTCTGGAAAAGCTGAGCACCAAAAGAAGAGCTTTTCTAGGGATGCTTCAGCTGAGCCCCGTGGTGCTCAGGGACCAGAGCCCAGAGGGGAGTCAGAGCAGAGCTGAGGTGTCACCATCCTTCCAACAGGGTCTGCAGCTCTCTTTGTGCCTCAGATCTTCCCCCAAATTTGTGTCAGTACCAGGGCAATGTCCTGCCTGAGGCAAAACACCCAAGTACTCTTCTAATGTCAGAGATGTCTGAGCTCTAAAAGCAGCATCCCATGAGCTGCAGGGCTCCTCCATCCTCTAAAGATCTGGGGTTTGATTTGTCACAGCTCATTGCCTCTGTGCATCCCTGGGACACATCAGTGGAGACCAACAAACAGAAAAACTGAAAATCTGTGGGGACAAAGTGCAAACATTCCTGGGGTGGTCACTACCATAGACACCATGTTGGGTTACAGAATCACAGAATCACAGAATTACAGAATTACAGAATCACAGAATTACAGAATCACAGAATCACAGAATCACAGAACCACAGAATCACAGAATCACAGAATCACACAATCACAGAATCATAGAATTCACAGAATCACAGAATCATAGAATCACAGAATTACAGAATCACACAATCACAGAATCATAGAATCACACAATCACAGAATCATAGAATCACAGAATCATAGAATGACACAATCACAGAATCACAGAATCATAGAATCACACAATCATAGAATCACAGAATCACAGAATCACAGAATCACAGAATCATAGAATCACAGAATCACAGAATCACAGAATCATAGAATCACACAATCACACAATCACAGAATTCACAGAATCACACAATCATAGAATCACAGAATTACAGAATCACAGAATCACACAATCACAGAATAACAGAATCACAGAATCACAGAATCATAGAATCATACCATCACACAATCACACAATCATAGAATCACAGAATTCACAGAATTCACAGAACCACAGAATCACAGAATCATAGAATCATAGAATCACAGAATCACAGAATTAAGCAGGCTGGAAAAGACCTTTGAGATCATCAAGTCCAATCTATGACCAGACACCTCCTCACTAACTAAACCATGCTCTGAGTGCCACATCCAGGCTTTTTTTAAACACCTCCAGGGTTGGTGACTCCACCACCTCTCTGAGCAGACAATTCCCGAACCCAATCACTCTTTCAGTGAATAATTTTTTTTCCCTCATATTTAACCTGGTGCATTTGGACACGTCACTCACGGAGGAGAGCATGCAGCAAGCTCAGCAAGGTGATGGAGGAACAGCCTGGGCAGCATCTCCTGTGTCCACAGCCACCCCCTGTGTCCCCTGGGCAGGGGGGACAGCAGGACCGTGTCCCTCATACAGGCACAGGGATCACTTTCCTCTGGGACCTCGGGGTAACCCGGGCAATGAAACCCGACCCGAAGGCACTTTGACATCAGGTCGTGCCTGGAGACAAAGCAAGGTCAGGAGTTCAGCGTCAATACAGCGAGTGCCAGGCAGGACACAAAAGCTCCGGGATCAGATGTACCTGCTGGGGAGGGAGGGCATGGGGATGCATAATTACTGCTCCTTTCATCCCTGCTGCTCTTTCCCTCGGTTCACAGGGCTCTCCTGGCTCTGTTCCACACCGAAAAGGTGCTGGCACAGGAGCTGGAAGGTGAGGGGTGTCAGAGCTGAGCCCCCCTGCACTGCAGGTTCCTGCAGCATCACTCCAAAGAGCAGCCAGTCATACCCGAGATGGAGTAAATAATGGAGTGGTTTGGGTTGGGAGGGGTATTTAAGCTCATTCAGTTCCATTTCCACTGTCCCAGGGTGCTCCAAGCCTGGCCTTGGCACTCCCAGGGATCCAGGGGCAGCCACAGCTGCTCTGGAAAACCTGTGCCAGCCAGGAATTCCTTCCCAGTATCTCCCTCCTTCACTTAAAAACATTCCCTGTGTCCTGTCCCTCTGTGCCTTGTCCCCAGCCCCTCTCCAGCTCTCCTGGAGCCCCTTTAGGCTCTGGAATGTGCTGGAAGCTCTCCCTGGATCCTTGTCCTCTCCATCTCTCCCAGCCTGTCAGCAAGGTTACCCCACACTCACACACCAGCAGCACCAGGGACTGCAGCACATTGTGTGTGCTGGGGACTGCAGCTAAAATAAAACCTCAAACCTCCAAAGTAGGAGGAATTCCTTTTTTCCATGAAGTCCTGCCAGAGTGGCACAGTGTAGGTATTCCATATTCCCACAGTTTGGGGTGTTGTTTGCTGAAATCCTGAGTTGAGATGTAACACACAAACCCCTGTGCATTTTGAGGTACACACTGACCTTACCCAAACAACAGCTTCAAAGATCTGCAGTATTGAGGATTCTCTGGAAAACAGACAATTTGGTCCCTCTTTCTCATCTCCTTTTTAGGGAAAGCCTTTGTTGTGGTGAAATTAGATCAGTTCCACCAAAGTGAAACAAAACACAGCAACCCCAGGTTTGGAGATCATCTCAATCCCCTGAGGATGCTCCAAGGAACGCTGGGGAAAACTGACTGAAAAGTGCCTGGAGCTCCTTTGTTTTATTCCCTCTCTCCAGATCTGCCTCACAGGACAGAAAAGGAGGGGGAAAAGGTTTTTTAACAGTAATTGAACCAACCCTTCCCAAGCTGCATCAAAAGTTTCCCTGGTCCATGAGAGATGGCAGAAAAGCAGCTCTGCCCCAACTTCTGGCACAGGAGGAGAAAGAGAAGGGGTTGGGGCAGGACTGTTGATTATTTTTGGAAACTACCAACCCAAAACTCTCCTTTTTGGCCGGAGCTTCTCCACGTGTGCAGCAGATGGCGCAGCTGCCGTGGCTGTCCCGCTGCCACCTCTGTCCCCAGTGTCCCCAGGCCAGCCCCAGCCCATCCCAAAGTCTGTCCCTCTCTGCCTCAAATTCTTGTCCTGCCCTTTTCTGGCTGAGCCTGGCACCGTGTACCCCCCAGCACTCCCAAGGAGCTCACAGAGGTGAAAAGCCACCAGCTGTCCCAAAGAGAGGGACAAACCCCCCCAAGGGATGCAGGAGGCACAGCTCCATGTGCAGAGATGGATGTGCCATTCCAGCCCCACCTCGGTGCCATCACTCACAGCCCTGAGCTCAGCCTGAGCCCTCCAGGACGTTTGACACAGGGTGAGACAAAGGACAAGCCCCAGAAGGGACCGTGGGGAGCAATCCAGCGCTGGCTCAGGTGCTCCATTCCCACATCCCTGGTGCAGGGCAGTGCCAGCCTGGCTGATGGAGGCCAGACCCCAACCAGCTGCCCCAGGAGCCAGCAGCCAACCCCCTGCTCTGCCTGCACCCTCCTGGGCACGGCTCATTCATGGCACAAGGCTGGAGCTTCTCATCATGGCCCTAATGGTTCCCTCTGGGCTCCTATTTCTGTCGGGCAGTGACAGGAAGGCAGAGTGCAGCCTTTATTTTTGGGACTCGGGGCTGTCTTTGCAGGCTTTGTTGTTTAAAGGGCCAAGCCTGCTCCCTCTGTGACAATCAGCTGCTTCTCCTCTCATCTTCAAAGGATGCAGCTAAAGCTCGTTGCACTGCCAATTTTATCCCAGGCCAACAACTCCCCCCATGCCTTTTGTGTCGAGGAGCAGAGCATGATCCTGCCTCTGCTTCTCCTCAGTTTTTGATTCTTCCTCTCTTTTTATTCCTCTTGAGGAGGAGGAGGAGGAGATGGTTGCTTATAAAAGGGAGACATTGGTGTTTTCACACAGACCTCTTGGCAGCTGGCAAGGAAAACACCAAGAGGAAAATAAAATTCTGTGTGAAAGCATCTTGGCTGTGGCAAACCATGAGAGGAGGGGGGAGAAAGAGTTAAAGAAGTTATTCTGGTGAGGAAGTGGCCATGTCTCATTTCTCCGTTGGCAGTGGCCTTTCCCAACCCCGTCCTCCAAACTGGGAGCTCTTCAAAGATTTCTGCCCTTGGCCCATGGCCTTGGGAGAGGAGCAGGGACAGCCACGAGCAGGCTGCCAGCCAGCCAGCTGCCACCTTTGTCCCTGTGCTGAAAGCACAGCTGGGAAATGTCTGCTGGATTTGTTTCCCTCTCTTTTTTTTTTTTTTTAATTTTTTTTTTTTAATTCATAGAACAGTCACTTTTTTCTTTTTCCTGGAAGACCAATTTTCAAACCCAAATTTGCCCATCCCAAAAGTTGCTGCGTTGCTTCCCGACAGCCACAGGGTGTCAGCAGCTCTATGGAGTGGGTTCCTAAAGGGATTCTCCCAATTCCTGCAGATGTCCTGGAGATTTTGGAAGGGAATCATCCTGCCCTGTCCTCCCAGCAGAGATTCCAGTGGGCAGAGGAGAGATTTATCCCACAGGCTGCGGTCAGGATTTGCTCCAAGCCCTCCACACAGAATATTTGGGCGATTTTGGGGCGATGTCAGTTTTTCCCCAGCAGGAAAAATGATCCAAAATTATCCAAAATGATCCATGAGTTGGTGGCATGTCCCAGCACAGAAGGGCTTTGATGGGCAAATTTGGAAAGGCAAAAAAAAACAGAGGTGAGAGGTGTGACAACAAAATGGATTAAATTTCTAAATTCCTGTGTTTCTGAAGGTTTCAACCCAACTCCCAGGAAATATTCCCAAGGGGATGTCAGTGGGATTGGGAACAGCCAATTCCCACATGAACACACCTCGTTAATGCACAGGTTGGGAGTTTCTGACCCACACCAAAGAGTTCCACCAGGAGGTAAAAACAGGGGAGCAGCAGGGAAAAATCCGTGTACACACCCAACCATGATCCCTGGTGCTGAGGCTCAAATCCTGTCCCAATCCCACTCTGCCCTTCCTTGTCACCGAGCCTCCATCTGCAGTATGGGAGCAGGAAAATCTCCCTCCCTCCCAACAGCAGCAGGAGCTGCCCCAAGGATGGAGGAACATGGCAGAAACCCTTCAAATTCCACATTTTTCACCCCCCTGACTGTGACAAAATGAGGTCTCATTTATCTCACCCAGCTCAAAGCACAGGGTGTTTCAGGTGCTAAGAGGGGCAAACTAAACCAGAAAAACAAACAGCTGAGGAGGGAGCAGCCAGGCTCTGCTGGCTCCAGGGACATTCTGCTGTCACCAGTCACCCACTAAATGTGGGATTCATCTTGTTTAACGTGGTCCTCCCCAAATTAGACATCTCTCCTAATGATTCAGGCAGCTTGCCCCTGGAGGGAATGGGGAGAGACAGGTTTCACCAAGGGGTGATTTGTGCCATCCCAAAGAGGTGTCTCAGGCAGTGGAGGAATTGCTTTCTGGAGATGCCAGTCTCTCTCCATTATCTACAAACAGCAGCTCATTTCCATTCAGTGCTGATGACCAGCATTTAGGTGAGACAAATCCCAGCCTGGCATCTCTCACAGATGGGCCAGCAGCCCTTTCCTGGCTGTCCCTGTGCTGAAAGGTGTGAGGATGGGTTAGTACAGAAAATCTTCATTTTGAGGGCAGTTTGTTTGTTCAGTGTGTCCTATTGCAACAGGAGGCTCCAAGAATTGTTCTTTAACCTCTGTTTTTTCTTGCTCTACTCAAGAGCCACATGGTGGGATTGTTGGGGTGTCCTGTGCAAGGCCAGGAGTTGGGCTTGATGATCCTTGGGGGTCTCTTCCAATTCAGGTTATTCTGTAATTCCACAAAAAGGGTCACTTTTAATGTCATTCAACCAATTTTCAGCCCCCCCATGACCCCAGTTTCTGCATTTTATGGTTGGGAATAAAATGCTACAGACAACTCCAAAGCACATTGATCAGCTGTGAGGGAATCTGCAAGAAATTAGAATCATAAAATCATTAAGCTTGGAAAAGACCTCCAAGATCACCAAGTCCAGCCTTCAGCCAAGTACCCCCACACCCACCAAGCCATATCACAAATTCTGTTTGCTTCTAGAACACTTCCAGGGGTGGTTACTCCACCATTTCCATGGGGAAATTTGGTTCCTGCCCCATCCAACACCAAGTGTTTGGTTTGAAGGGAGCTTTGTTAGCACCTCACACAAAGTTTTGGCTCTGCCAATTGTTTCCCACAATCTCAGCTCCATCTCCATCCAAATGCCTCCTTCATGGGAGCTCTGTCCAGTTCTCTTCTCCCCACACTTATCCATGTTTTCCTCACCATCTCATAATCAATACCACTTCAAATCCACTTTTTGCCCCTGGACACCTCTGTATTTCTTCAGCAATCAAAAAAACAAAAAAAATCCCACAATCTCCTCTGCCTCCTGCTGTCCCATCAGATTCCTCCCAGTGGGAGGAATTTCCAGCACCTCTGGCACAAGTGGAGTGTGCCAGGCTCCCAACATCTGCCAGGCACATTTCCCATCCCCTGCAAGGGGCTCTCAAACAACCCTCAGCTGGGATGTTTGTACAAACATGTGTGTTTACTGTGTCAACACACATTAGAGAGCAAACACATTAAAAGGAAAAGGAAACAGACTGTGAATTGAGGCCTCTCCAAACCTCACTCTGCAGCCTCTCAGGCTGATGGGGAAACCTCTCACTCCCAAAATTTCACCCCTGCACACACATCCACAGGGATCAGATCTCTCTGGCCAGGAGATATCTCTCTGCTGGACATGTGCCTGAAGATGGAAAATTCAAATATCTTTGCAATAAAAGGATATTGTTGGTTCAAACTCAGGAAATACAGCTGGGGTGGGGCAGGGAGTGTGAAGGACAGTGGGAAGCAGAGGAATTCTGCACAAACACAATTCTGGTTCAATCCCAGCCGTCTCCAGTGCTGTTCTGCCTTGCTTGTCATGAAGTTTAACCTGCAGGCATCCTCCTCACAAGAGTCCCAGGAGCCCAATCCCTGGGGAGCTCTCCTTGATACAGGATCCCCAGGCAGGAGCCAAGTTCACACAGACAGAACCAATATTTAGCAAACCTCCTTTTTTTTTTTTTTTTTTTTTCCCCAACAGGCTGAGGAATTCCAAGGTTTTTCATTCAGCAGCACGGAGGTGGAGATAAAAAGATGTTTAAAGAAAAACAATTCCTCCTGACGTGTCACATACTGGATCCAGCTGTTCCTTGCATTCACTGCTTCCTCTTGAGCACAAGTGCACGTGTGAATGTGCCTGAACACACAGGCAAGACAGACAGAGGTAATTATAAAGCTGGAGCCACCTAGAACTTCCCAGCTGTCTGTTCCAGGAAAAAAAAAAATCATGATTTAAATGCAGAGACATCCACAAAGTAGAATCCCTGCTACAAGATGTGAAAAGCAATTTAAATATGTCCTGGAGAGGACAGGGATCTGGAGGCTTGAGGTAAGTCCAGCAAAAAAAAAGAAAAAAAAATATTGAAAGTAAAATGAAAAATCATGGAATGGTTTGGGTTGGAAGGGGCCTTAAGGATTATCCAGTTCCATGGGCAGGGACACCTTCCACTCGCCCAGGGTGCTCAGAGCTCCATCCAACCTGACCTTGAATGGGTTGGGACATCCACAGCTTCCCTGGGCAAGCTCTGCCAGGCCCTCACCACCCTCAAAGGGAAGAATTTCTTCCTAATATCAAATCTGCACCTATTCTCCTGTCAGTCTAACGCCATCCAAGGACATGGGGAGATCCCACTCTTGTGCCATGTGAAAGTTTTCTGGGTTTATCCCACAGCATCACGGCAAAACCATCTCCCAAACTGCATTCCCACCAAGAAAAGCCCCAGGAGCAGGCAGCCAAGCCCTGCTGCTGCAAAGCCCAGCTCACAGCCAGTGCTGCAGCAGGATATGGGAACATTCTCATTTGGGGAGCAGGGCTGGCCCCAAATTTCCAGGAACCCAAATCCCAGGCAGGTTGTGGAAGTTTTGCACTGCACATCCTCCAAATTCCCACGCCAGCCTGGCTGTCAGCAGAAAGCCTGGCTCTTGGGAGGGCAGCAGCAGGGAGATCTTTAAAGAAAAATCAATGCCAAATGGTGTGATTGACACTTCAAAGGGTGTTTGGCGCCTTGCTGAGGAAAACTCTCCATTGTTTTCAGGATCCCTGCCCCGGATCCTCTCACCTGCCTCAAAACCATCCTTCCTTCCTTGTCCACTAGCTGAGAGACCCTGCCATGTGGATGCAGAGTCCTGGATGCCACAGGCTGCTGCTGCTGGGGGAAGGAGCCCTTCCCACATTGGGATGCAGGTGAGCAATGTCCAAGAGATCTCATCCTCCTGCTGCCTCTGGGAATTCAATCCCTCATCTGCAGAGCACCAACCTGAGTTTTTCTAGAGTGCATCAAGCTCCTGGGAGCTGTGGGAAGACATCCAGGGCCTTTGGCTGGCTGATATTCCCTGAATGACCACGATGAAGGAAGAATGTTAAGTCAGAAAAGGCTGTGGGAATGCTGGAGAGATGAGCTGGATGAACTGAAGGAACAGATCAGGAAAAGGAAAAATAAACAGGGCTGGACTCAGGGAGGGAAAATACTCCCAGGCAGCAAGAATTGAGAGCAGAGAGAGCAGGACTTGGTGGCACTGAGGCAAAAAGGGGATAAATGTGCTTTAATCAGCAGTGCAGGGCTGCTGCAGGAGATGCAGACCCCAATCCCAGGGATATCTGGCACAGGGCACAGTCCAGCTGCCCTGATGGTCCTGCCAAGGCCATGAGAGGGGCACTCCAGGACACCAGAATCAACGGGGACCTGGAGAGCCTGAAATTCCATGGCAACACAGGAGGAACTGGGGGATTGTTTAGAGGGGAAGCAGAATAATCAGCTTCAAATGTGGAGCAGAAAAATGAAGAAAATAAATCTTCCTGCCTGTCTGGGGTGGGTAGTCTGTGGAGAACAGTAGGGAGGCTGGCTTTACACACTGAAGAAGCTTTTTAGTGGTTTGGGGAGCTGGAAGTTGATGAACAGGCTGAAGGAGCTTCTGTCAGGTGGGACATGAGTAAGAGTGGATCCTGCCTTGAGTGGGATGGGCTGGACAAGCTCTCAGGTGTCTCCCAACCCAATTATCTCTGTTTTTGGAGAGCCCCCCCATGCACAGGGGAGGCTCTGGCTGGGGCTGACTCTGCAGCTGCTGCTTTGGATGAGAGGAGCTTCCCAACCCTGCTGAGCTGGCAGGGACCCAAAGCCACCTCCTAGAAATGACAAATCCCTGCTCCTCACCCCTGCTGGCTTCATTCAGAGTGGATACTGTTCAAATTAGCAACCACCTGCATTTCCAGGGAGCCCTCCTGAGGACATTTATCCTGGGGCATGGGCTGCATCCTGCTGCACCCTGTTGTTCTTAAGTGCTGCAGGAAAACAAAGCACTTTTTAATTGCTTCTTCCCTTGGACACCACGGGATGTGTTTTTCTGTGCACGTGGGAGCAAAATATGGCAAGGTTTTAGGGGGAATAATGTGGTGCTGTGTTGTCACAGGTTTGTGCTCCAGCTTATTCTGTCTGCATCCCTCCTGGAATGATTAAACAGCACCAGCACACCAAAAGATATTTGTCCATGACAGGGAATGGGAGGCAATGGTGACCAGTCCCCCATCACAAATTCCACCACCAGGCCCTTTTCCCAGCACAATCCATGGAAAAAGTAAGACCACCTGCAGAAACACCCTCTAGGATTTCACTTACACTGTGCAACATCTCCTGGTCCCCAAAAAACACAAGGCAGCCACACAGGACCCCTGCTAGGTCAGGCTGGAGATAGGGTGAATCTATTTAGGTGGAATTTCAGCACACAGATGGAGAAGCAATGCTGATATCCATCCCCACCTGCAGCTCCCAAACCTCCCTGGAAATGGATCAAGTTGAGTCAGGTTTGTTGTTAACAACTGCACAATTTACCTGACAAATTCAGAGCTTGTTGTGCAACTTCATTAATGCATTTAATTCAATGTTGCATTCCCTTCAGGTTCATGGTTTGAGGAACCTGCAAAATGGAGCCAGCCAAGGAGATTTGGAGATGGAAATCCAGCCAGAGCAAATCTGAGTGGGTGTGGAAGGTACAGACAGAAATGATAAAATCAGAAATGAGCAGAACTTCTCAGTGTGTCTTCTCTGGATGGCCAGAAAAGCAAAAAATAAAAAAGACAAGTGAGCCTGAATTCCAAGGCTTAAACAACACACTCCAAACCAAGGTCTTGGAAAGGTCTTGTCAGAGAGATCATAGAATCATTGAATGGTTTGGGTTGGAAGGGACCTTCAAAACCATCCAGCTCCAGCTCCCTGCCATGGGCAGGGACACCTCCCACTATCCCAGGCTGCCCAAAACCCATGGGAGTGCTCAAGGCCAGGTGGGAAAGGGTTTGGAACAACCTGGTCTAGAGTGTGGTATCCTTGCCCATGGCAGGGTGCTGGAACAAGATGATTTTTAAGGCCCATTTCAAGACAAACCATTCAATAATTCAATGATTTTAAAGCAGTTCACATGCAATAAAACTCCCAGTGTGTAATTGTATAGGAAAATTGAGGGAGAATTAATCTGATTAAGTCAAGATAGTCCCTAAACTAAAGGTTGGGGAGGTAGGACAGGCAGCCTGAGAGTTATGCTGCACTAAATATCTGTTTTAGGTGTCCAAGGCCAGGTTGGATGGGGCTTGGAGCAGCCTGGGACAGTGGAAGGTGTCCCTTATGATCTCTAAAGTCCCTTCCAACCCAAGTCTTTCTACATCCAAACCCCAGGCTGGATCACGGGATGGAGAAGAGCAGCAATCTTACATTAAGCAGTTTTATTTAACCCCTGCTAAATTTAATCCAAAGCAGAAAGTTGGCTGCAGGGTAATAACAGATGTGGAATCCCCAAATGAGGGCCCCAAGGAGGGGAAAGAGCAGAACAGAATGTTAGAGTGGAGGCTGCACACATGTCCCACTGCCATGAGTCATGTTCAGCCATGTGTCCAACCTCCCTGCCAGGGACAGCATCCAGCAGCCAGGCTGGAGCAGGTCAGCTTTGGCACTGCTGGGAGCACAGGGGACACCAACCAGATGGCAAAAACTCAGGGCACTTTTGGGTTTGGGACAATCATAAAGGAAAAGGTGCATTTTTGGAGTCATGTGGAGGGTAGGTGTCTTGTCTGCAAATCTTGCCCACCAGCACAAACCCCCCCAGTCCTGATTTTATCTGGCTGAAATTTCCCATTTTAAGGACACAGAATGGGAGCACTGTCCCCTGGGAGGAGGGTCAGGGAAGCTCCTGTGCTGCTGTGAGCCCAGCAAAGTCAGGCTCCTTGCTGTGTGACACGCTCCAGCCCAGAGCCTCCTGCAGCACACGCTGAATATTTATGAGTGCAAGACAAGGATCAGCACAACTACACAACACAGGGTGCAACTTGGCAAAAGGAAAGATAAAAAAAAAAAAATAAAACTGGTTGGATGGAGGAGGGGTGGGATGTCAGCTCTGGATTTGCCAGGCTGTGGAGAGAAGGCAGAACCAGGGTGCTGCAAGGCCATTATTCTATTCACAGTAAATACAATGTGTAAATTCATCTGTGGACCATAAAGTGCCCCTGCTGCCACAGCTGTGTGCCCAGGAGGGACCCCAGGCTGGCCACCCTCTAGGGGACAGCTCAGCTCAGACATAACAAGATGTGTCAGCATTAACTTCACACCTCTCAGGACTGGCACTCACCAAGTGTTTGCACCATCAGCTCCATGCACCTATTTCTGAACAGGATGAACCACCTGCCAACCAACAGCTTCCCTGATATTCCCTGCTGTCACAGCTGATATTTGCTGGGGGAGGGGAAGAGGGGCTGGGTTTGAAGCCCCCTGATGGAGATGCTGGGGTGGGAGAGCTCTGGTGGGACCTGTTGGGTCCCTTTGGAGCTGCACCCAGCTGTGATGCACTCTGAATTTCAGGTGGTGAGGCACCTCCCCCGGGCCAGGGCAGGGCTTCAAACCCTCCCTCCAACTTCTTGAGGTTGGGATGTGGCTTGCACAGCTCCCTCCTTCGCCCTGACTCTCCCAAGAACGCCAGCCTCAGCACAGTGCTGCTTCCCCCACGTAATTCCCAGCTCATGGAAACACAAACTGCCTGCCCAGAGCCCTCAGTGTGGTGGCCACGTCCTCTGCTTGAGTAGCCACCTCATTTATCCCTGAATTCTCCAACCTGGGCATCTGCATGGGCTTGGCTGAGCCAAAATGTGGAATCAGCCTTTGCCACTCGGGGCTGCCACAGGAGCAGAGGGAATGTGGGGAGGGGGACTTGGCTACAGAATGAACCCAGCCACTAGCCAGGGAGGGGTTGTCCCCTTTCCTCCACCAGGATCCCACTTGGATTCTGCTCCCCTCTCCCAGCTGGCTGCAAACCTCCTGCTGCACAGGAGAATCCAAGATTCCTCTTTCCCTCTGGGATTTCCATCCCGGGAAGAGGCAGAGCTCTGGCAGGCAGGGTACAGCCTCCCTTGGAAAGCTGTCACTGTGGCAGGCAGAGCCCTGTCCCCACTCCCTCCCCTCTCCCCTCGCATGGAGAGCTATTTTAAGTCCCACTTGTGGCTGCCTTTGTGATTTCCCTGGCAGAGCTGCATCCCTGACATCAGAGCAGAGCAGCTGGAAACCCTGGGAGCACGGAGGCACCGTCCCCCTCCTCAGTCCCCTGGCTGATCCCACAGATGATCCCTGCTGCAGGATCCTAAATCCCCTTCAAACAGCCAGCAGTGTGTCCCAAAGGGATTGGGGAATAGGCTGGGCCAAGGGATCTCTCCTTGGTGCAGATATCTGCCAGTACCTGGTGTCTCACCTGGCTGATGTACAGCTAAAACCATGAGCAGCACTCCAGTGCCAGCCTGTTTGGGATGCTTTCAGCACCCAAAGAGCCTCAGACAGTGACAATACACAATCATTCAGATAATTTGTGCTTTAAAGTAGCCTAAAAATCACCTAGACCGGCCTCATTTGAAAACCCCAAGAAGAACATTGATTAAAGGAACTGCTGGCTCAGCTGCTCCACGGTGGTGGCAGCAGGAGAGGATGGATCCACCCAGGGAATCTATGCCGGTGGGACACAGCCCTGGCTGTCTCCAGGCTGAAAATTGGGGCTGAAGAGCTTTGAGCCCAACGTGGTGCCACAAATGACATCAGCCTCTCTTAGCTGGTGGCTCCCAGGCAGCCCCGAGTGCCTGGGATGGTGGGAGCAGGAGGCAGAGCCAAACCCCTGCCCCTCGGGGCATTCTCCAGACAAACAGCTCTGCTGGCTCCTTTGTCTCTGCCTGATGTCAGAATGGTCTGGAAAATGTCTTGGTGATGTCCACGCCTCTTCCAAAGATCCTCCTGTGAGTGGGAACAGGAAATGAGGAAGGATGGGCAGGAGGGAGCACTGAATTCACCCCAGCTGGCAGATTTGGTGTCCCAGGCTCTGGGGGAGCCATGGGACAGTGGCTCAATGACAGCCTCATGTCTGTACCTCCCTCAGAAGGTTCTATAAAAAATAAATGCAATAAAAGTGTGGGAATTAACACAAAGGAGGAGAGAGCTGATGTGAGAGCAACCCAAAAATCTGGTGTTGTCACTTGCCTTCAAACCCCAAATGTTCTTGGAGCCAGCATTTCCAGGATGCAGTGGCTCACCTCCAAAAGCAGAGAACTGCAGATCCAAACAGATTTTGGGGGTCTGGAGGGACCTGAAGAGCTCCTGGTTGGACTGCAAGGACCTTGGCTCCTCTTTGTCAGGGCTCTCTCACAGAACCTGTGCCCTTCCCATATAAAAAGTTTGGTGCTGACCCCAGGAGTGCCAGAGCCTGTCCCAACCTCCCCCCAGCATCCCACAGCAAACAGCCTTGAATAACCCCTGCTCTCTTCCCAGCCAAGTCTAAATCTCTTGAGAAACAGCACCTGGGAGAGGAGGGGATTGCAGCCAGCATTTGGCACCTGATACTTCTTTTTCTGGAAGGTGCTGAAGTGTCTCAAGGACACGGATGGGAACAGTACAGCACATCCGTGGATGTTTTAGGATCCTCCACCTTTGTTTTGACACTGTGTCTTGTGCATAATTATTCTGAGGCACAGCCTGAACTCTCCTGCTGCTTAACAGGGGGAGTCAGAGCATCTTGGCAGGATCATTTTGAGAGAGTCTGATGTTGGGAATAACTTCCCAAAACAGCAAAACCACTGAGCTTGAGAGTCAGCAATAAGTGACAGAGAGCTGGGAGCTGACTCCTCAGGAAGCAGAGACAGAGGTTTTGGCCAGAAGAACTTACCCCAAATCCATGGTTATCCAGCACCAAGGAATTACCAGACCCTGGGGTTCATTTCTTGGGCTCTACCTTGGGGTGCCCATCAGGTTACCAGTGAACACAGAATTTCATCATGGGATTGTTAGGGTCCTTCCCAACCCTCATCCTATGGCTCTGTGATGTCTGGGACCACTCCTTTGTTTGACACCAAGTGTTCCAAGCTGAGAACTCTCAGGACTTTTGAACAAGGCACTCCATTCCCAGTGCCAAGAGGACAGGTCAGAATCTGTCCATGTGTCACTGCAGTGGGTCCTGTGCTCACTAAACCAGAAAATACATTAATATTCTGGTTTAATACACAAATATTCTGGTTTAATTAATTCTGGTTTACTACACAAAGCTGGAGACAACCAGCTCAGGACCACCTGACACCCAGCCCATCCTTTTCCAGCTGTGGGGAGCCAGCTCTGTGATATAACACTAAACAGAATGACAGCTTGGAAAAAATAGTTCTATCGCACCCTGACCATGTCATCTACATCTCCCCGCCTCTGGTGGGTCAAATATCACTGCTGGAGAGCTGGACTGCACAAATGGTGAGGGTCAGGACTCTCACATCACTGTGATCAACACCTCATGCTCCACAGTGTTGAGTGTTATTACAGGTGACAGCAAGATTTGCATAGAGGTGCAGCATGTGGCCACCATCCCACATCTGGGCTCGCTCTAAGTGGGTTTTATTTGTTTCTACCAAACCTCAGAGGCTTTGGTTGTGCTCCTGACAGGAATTTGGGTTTGCTTAAGAGGTAGAAAAAATGTCCAGCCTTCATAGACCAATGGTGACTGTTGGGAAGGTGATAATGAACCTGGAGTAGCTGTGCTCTGTATTCCTGATCCATAGGGACATGAGCCCTGTGACCCCAGGAGCTGAGTTTGTGTCCAACACTGGTGATAAAACTGTGTGGGATAAGCCCAGCACTGCAGAAGGGACCCCAGACACACAAAGCTGCTTCTCCCCTCTGGGCACAGCTCGTTTCCATTCTGCTTGGCCTCCCCACACCCTCAGGAGGGGCAAGGGGCTACTCTGTCCATCAGGCTGACAGGACTGGAGGGCGAATTTCATGCCTGCCACTGCCCCTCCAGCTCGAGGGCAGGAGGACACAAAAGAGCTGCTGCTGTGTTTCCTCCTGCCCCCCAGCCAGGCAGCTCTGACCTCCCTTCCCCATCATTGTTCAGCAGCACCTCCAGCCCTCCCTTTTTGTCTCAGCCTTATTCACAGACACCAAGGCTCACCTGGAAAAGGATCTGGAAAGCCCAGCCTGGCTAAGCACCACACCAGGTTACAAGGGGATGGAGGGTTGCAGGCAAGAATTGGCTGGAACTGCAGGAATTAGGGACTGAGAATGAGGAAAGCTCTGACAGGGAAGGGAGAAAGGTGATCAACAAGACACCATCACACCTCCTTTGCCCTCCTGGCTGGAATTATCTCCAGCCCTCATCTCCACCTGGATGCAGCTTCAGCCTCTTTGGTTTTGATGATGTGGCAAAGCCAGAGGACCACAGCAACTGCAAATCATGTGGCTCCTGGTCTTGTGCTCCAGCAGGAGCTGATCCCTGCCAGACCCAGTCCTGGCTTCTTCTAGGGTTAGTCACTTTTTTGGCAGCTCTCCATCTGAGCAGCATCCAGCTAAAATCCATGCAGGGATGGATCTGCTCTGCTCTCTGGGGTCTTTGCAGGAGGGAACCAAACCTCAACAGCTCAGAGCCAGTCCCACCTTGCTCCCACCTGTCCTGTTCTCTTCCCCTCACATGCAGGTGCCTGGCTCCCAACCAGCAAAGCTTCTGTCCTTTCAGCTCTGCCTCTCTCTTCCCACTTCCCACCCTCCCATCCCTTCTTCTGTTTATTCTTCCCCCTCTCCACACACAAATGAGTCTTCTCCAACTTGTACCAGTCCCTTTCTGCCAGGCTGTGAGAAGGGCTGACCACAGAGAAGATGCCAATAAGTTCATTTAGGGTATGAGACTTGTTCCCCACACATTTTATTTTATTCTGGGGCATGGGGGGGCAAAGTACCATCCTCCACATCTCACCCCACCATCCCTGGCATGGGGGATGCCTGAGCCTTAGGAATTCCTTCTGGAGGGACTGGCCAGGCCCTTTCCCAGCTGGCAGTGGCTGCAGCTGAGTCCCTGTCCCCTCCCAGGAGCATCCCTGGCTCCTGCATGTGTTAATCAGCAGCTTTGTTCTGCATCACCTCCCTGTATAATAGCAGCAGGAATTTACACACGGCGTGAGTGAGCAATCAGCACAGAAACCAGACAAGTCCTGGTGCCCTCCCTGGGAGGGGACAGGGAGATGGATGCTGGGGACACTCAGCTTGCCACAGCCTCTCCACCCTGCCAGCTGGGCTGTGCTGCCACCACTAACAAATTGCTTCTCACTGCCAAGGATAACAGAGCCACGGGCACCCAACTCTGCACTCTGCTCTTGGCTGCCTCAGGAACCCGAGTCAGGAAGGATGGGTTTTTTTTTTTTTTAATTTTTTTTTACACTTGTCATTTCTCAAGGAGGGAGGAACATCTCTCCCAGCTGCTTCGGCTGAAATCCAGTTTTTATGTAATCAAATGTGACCTCTAGCTGTCTGTGTTTAAGGCTGCCATTGCTGCGATATCACTCAGACTGTTAGGACTAAGTCATCCATCTCCTCCACTATAAATACCTTATAATCATCCCCAAGGACCTGCCGTGCCTGGCAGATGAAGATGCCTGGAGAAAAGGGGGGTTCCACTCCTGAAATGCAGCTGCCTCTGAGTGTGGCATGTACAGCAGATTTTTTAACAGCTTCTGGTCAAAGTTACCAGCAGAAAACGCACAGAAATTGCCAAAAGGATGGAGAGCCACCCACACCCAATCTGCAGGCACATAATAGACTGTGTTAACACGGGCACTTTTGCAGAAATTATGTCCAGGCCAGTCCTGCATGTTCATCCCATGTTGAATCTTGCAGTGCAAGACAGGGAAAATCCATCCACGCTATTTTGGACAGCACCAGCCATCCTGCCAGGCTCTGTAACGTGAGGTGGGAGAGAGATCAGAGCAAACACAAAGCCCTTGGAATGAAGGTTTCAGCAAGAAACCCAAACTGCCGACTCTTATTTACTTGTGTCACACAGTGTGATGTTAATTCGACAATTAACGCTCGGGCTGATAATTGCTGGTCCCACCTCCTCCAAAGCTTGCACCTGCTCCCCCTTCCAACCCTGCACTCCCCAGGAATCCACAATGAGGTGAGGCCACAGCAGCAGCATTGTGCAGCGGCTCTGCCTTCACAGCCTGCAGGATTTGGGACAGAAATCCCAAATTTCTGTTTGGGTGAGATGGATGTGCATTAACACATCCTCATCTGCAGCGTGTGGCAGCAGCTTCACAAATTCCCTTCATTCATAGACATCCCTCTCAGGCGCCAGACAGCTCTGCCAACCGGGATCCACTGGCACAGCTTGCCTTGAAAATCTCTTCCTCCTCCTCATCATCATCATCATCACCCTCAGCCACCATCACAATGAGACACTGATTTATTGATTTATTTGTTTGTTGCTGGTGGTTTGGGGTTTTCTCTTTGGTTTGTTTCGTTGGAAGAAAGGGGGAGAATTGCACTGTGGTAAAGAAATCACATTCCCCTTTTTCTGTGGATTTGGAAAGGATCTTGAAAACCATGGAGGTCTGAGCCCCTGCCTGTCAGGATGGACAGACAGGACACTGCTGTCCCCAGGCTTCCAAATGGGTTCAGATGGAGGTGGTGGGATCTGCCAGCCGAAGGATGGGCAAGATTTCCTCACAGCAGGGTCAGGGCAGGAGGAAACCACCGACAGTAAAAAATCCTCAGCTCCACAGGTGCAGGAACAGCCCTGTTCACACCCACCCCTAAAAACCCTTTTTCCACCTGTTGCAGCTGTAGCACATCTTGTAGAACCCCAAATGAGCTCTGTTTGTCCTGTCAGCCCCTTCCCCTCACCCTGTTCAAGAATAAAACCACAAAAATCATGTTCTGATGAAATCATGCCCTGCTCTCCATGCCTCCCAACCTGTGACTCTTTGCATGCAGCTTAATTACCTTCATTAACGGCACAAAGAATCCTAACAGCTTTGTTTTGTTGTGAATTGTAGTTATTTGCCTCCCTGAGTGTTTGCAGGTTGGGGTATAAGAGCAGGAGCTGTTTCTGGACCTTCTCAAATTCACCCAGAAATTTCCAAGGGTCTGCCCTGGGCAGCCTGACCTCTTGTCGAGGAGCAAAGGCAGGAAATTCCAGAGTCCAGGGAGGCAGAGAGTCCATCTGCAGCCAGGGAAAGGGGGTGGATACCTGCTTGTGGGCACCTGGGAGGTAAGCATGGAGAACAGGGCAGGAAAAATTGGGTCTTTTCCTCCACTTTTGTAGTCTGATGAGAAGTCACAGCATTCCCAGCACTGCAACGCTGATAATTCACCATGGAAAAGCTGCTGCAGGGCACATGGAATTAGTGCTCCTGTCAGGTAGGTCCTCCAGGATTTGCAGTTAAATGGTAAAATATGGAAAACAAACAAGGGAAAGCACGGGAAGAATACAGCTTATTCCCAGCCTGGACCAAGAGGTTCACTGCCAGGCTGTGGGAGAATTCCTGCCTCCACAGACACACAAACTCCTGCTCTCTGTGTTTGAAAAGCACCAAGAGCAGCAAGGGAGACGACCCTGCCACAGAGAGTGCACAGACCTGGTCGAGACAGGAGGAATAAGTGCTTTTTCTTTCCATGTTTCCTTTTATTCCACATGGCCAACAGGACAAACACCTTTTAGCACCTAGTGCAGGAGCAGTTTAACACCTCCAGGGTGGAATTAGCTGGTCCCAGTTCCCCCCAGGAGGGAGCAGTGTGTGTGTGGGTACTTGAGCCTCTCTGCAGAGAAAGTGCTGCAAAAGAAATCTCCATCTAAGGGGAAATTAATGGCATTTATTCCAGGTCTCAATCCTTTTGTTCCCCATCCTGAGGAGCTGGGGATGCTCTGAGGCTCCACCAGCATCCCCCAGTTGTCAGCTGCTCACCAGGTCACAGAAGCCAAATCCCACAGAGCAAAACCCAAGGAGAAGACGGGAACATGATGGCGGTGTAAAAGAAGGGACGGGGTCTTCATGATTTGCAAGGTGCCATGAAGCCGTTTATTGATTCACAAAGCACAGTTTATATACTTTTTCTATTGTTACTAAAAATAGCCCACCAATAATATTCGTGTAACTAAGGTATATTGCTTATTGGAACTAGATAACATTGCTGAATCTAGGCCTCATCTAAGCTAGCCAGGAAGATAAAATATTTCCTGTAAATCTCTTAGAAACTGCAGGCTAAGCACTCTGTACCAAGCACCTTCTTATCTTTTGCATTCCTTCTCCAAAATCCTGCTTTCTTCTGCCAAGGCTTGGGCCTACTCACTCCTGCCGAGGCTTGGGCCTACTCACTCCTGCCGAGGCTTGGGCCTACTCATGCCTACCAAGGCTTGGGCCTACTCACTCCTGCCAAGGCTTGGGCCTACTCACTCCTACCAAGGCTTGCGGCCTACTCACTCCTGCCGAGGCTTGGGCCTACTCACTCCTGCCAAGGCTTGCGGCCTACTCACTCCTACCAAGGCTTGGGCCTACTCACTCCTGCCGAGGCTTGGGCCTACTCACTCCTGCCGAGGCTTGCGGCCTACTATGGCTAACACATCCACATCGGTAGTGACAAGCTGAGCAGTACCAGCAGTTCTGCTCTCTAGCTGTATTCCCATAGGAACACACCAAACAGGCGCCACTCCACAGCAGGAATTGCTCCTGCTTTGCTCAGGGCCACCAAATTTCCATCAAAGTAAAATCCCTGCAAAATATAGGGCGGCCTTAAGAGGGATAGGGGGGTGGAACAACAGCTGGGGTCTGCACCTCTTCTCCTACAAGCCTGCCCCTTCCAAGGGGCACATCTGTCCCCTGATTGTGCATCTGTCACCGAGCCCTGTCCCTCCTCACCATGTGGCACCAGGCTGGCGGAGTTTGCTCAGCAGCCTTTGAAGTTCGATGCCACGCCGCGTTTGTCATCACTAAGGGGACCCTCCACGCTGAGAAAAATAAGGGCTGGGGTCGTGCTTGTGCCTTGAGGGACTGGGCAGAGTGGTGTCAGCCCTGCTGGCTCATTAATCTCCTCAAAGGAGGTGCTGCTGGTTTTTCTGTTGGAGGGAAGGTGCTCGGGGGAGCACGGGAGCAAAAAGTCAAACTGCAAATCCTGGCTCTTCTGTTAATTCCCAACTGGAACAGAAAACGAGCCACAGCCACTTCTGCTGTCCCCAAATGACATGGCACAGCTTGGGTTTGTGCTTTCATATCCTTTTGCTACCAAACCAGGGGGATTACCCCGACTCTGCTTACTGAGGATATTTTTTTTTGGGAGGTGTTAACCCTTGGAACAGCTCTGGGCTTCACCTTGAGACACAGCACATTGGCTCATGCCAAAACCACGTTGGCAAATGTGCTGGTAATTAACCAAAGTGGGCATTCCAGGGGCGGGGATGGTGTTTAGCATCCTCCCAGAGACAAGAGCTGCAAACTGCCTGCTGCAGCAGCAGACAGAGGAGGCACGGCAGCCAGCAGCAGTGCCAAGAGACAGACTCCAGAATTCCAGAATTGCAGCTCTCTGGCATGGCTGGCAGCCCAGGAGATACTGCAGCCCCTCTCTGGAAGCTGGCTGAGGAGTGAGGAAAGCACAGCTAAAGCTTTGACAGTCTGCCACCTTCATTGTGCACAAAATGCTCCTGTGGGCTGCTGAGAGGTCTGGGGACACACGGGGTGAGCCTGGCTGGGGTGCTCTGGGGACCCCTTTACAGCTACAGAAGGGACCTGTGGGGGGAAACTGCTGGAACTGGGGACAAGAGGGGGTGGCAGAGTGTACCCAGGGACTGCTGCGTGCAACAATCTGTGGATAAATGCATGGGCACGTTCAAATTCCGATTGTAGAATTACAGAATCATAGAATGGTTTGGGATAGAAGAGACCTTTTAAAATCACATAGTCCAGCTCCTCTGCAATGATCAAGGTCAGAGCCTGATTTTGGCAATGCTAATGAACTCAGGGCTGCTCATCAGACCTGTCATATTTTTATGCTTTAGGGGCATTATGGTCACTGTTAGGAGCTTCAGAAGAGCCTGGCCCCATCACCCTGCCTGCCCTCCCAACACCAAACCAGAGGGCAGAATCCACTCCCCAGGAGCACCCAGCTCATCCCAGTTTCCCTGCTCTGCTTCCCACTCCTGAATTAGCTCAGAACAAGATAAAACCCAGCAAATTAACCATTTCCCTGAACCATCTTTTAGGGAGGAACCTCTGCTCTCCATCCTTCCCAACCAGCAGAGCAGATTTCCCACGCCATGACACTGTTCACCCCTGTCAGGAGGGGATCCCCATTTTTTGACTCCTGAACCACCCCCACAATCCATCAAACCCCGCCAGCCGTGCCCGCTCGCTGACTTTGCTGTTTGGGCTCATTCTGCAGGATTTTGGGTGCCATCTGTCAGGCTGCTGCCTCCAGCGTCTGTGAGCGTTTAGGAGGGAGGAGCAGAGCGCTTGGCTCTGGCTCTGGAAGTGGCACTGGTGGCAAACACGGCGCTGTCAGCGCGGTTTGGGCAACATCTGCTGGGCCAGCCCTCCGCCCAGCCGCTCTCCACGCTGCATACTAAAGCGTGCTGAAGGACAAACAGGATTTTTCCATCTTTTTTAGGCTGTCTGAACGTACCAGGGCTTTGATCCCAGCTGCTGGGTCAAATTAAAAGAAAGTCAGAAAGCGCTGTAAAGGTCAGGCTTTACCTCTGACTGCTCGCTGGCATATGGTAAAGGAACAGAAAACACGGATTTGCTGGGGTTTGGGGGCTGCATTCTTGCATAATTTGAGCAATATTAAGGGCATTACATGTGGTTTGTTGCTGTTATGTCCTGCAGCCATGGAATGGTGTTGGTTGGGGTTTTTTTTAGTTTCCTCACAGGCCTTTGCAGCGAGCTCCAAGAGCCAACTGTTGCTGAGCGAACTTTTGAACCTCTGCAAAAGCACAATGTGTTAAATTGCTAGAAAAGGGGAAAACAAATGTATGATGTTCTGTGACATCCACAATCTGCAAAGCTTCACTCCTTTGGACTTCCCAAGGAGAAGAAAGGGATAACTGAGACATTTTATGTTTAAACAATGACGAGCACAGTAATAGATCAAGGATTTAAGGCAACCCCAAAGCCTTCAATACTTCAATTATGAGTTGTTTAATAAAACAGAGTCGATTAATTTGACCAACTAAGGAAATTGAGCAAAGGCCACCCTTGCATGGAAAGGGACCAGCCACGAGGGTGGGTGGAGAAAAATCCCAGCATAAAGTTAAAAATGCCTCCAAGCCCCCCAGCCCGTTGGGTGGAGACCTGCACCATGGAGTGAAGCAGCCTTGGGAAGCTTTTGTGCTCTGCTTTCAATAGACTTGAATAACTCCATCATTCCCCTTTTTCACGGGGCACAGAAAAAACCCTCTTTAAGTTCAGAAAAAAAAACCAACAAACCACCAGCACCCTGGAGAGGGGGAGACAGGAGGCTGTCTGCTCCCCCCTCAGCCTCTCACCCCGCTTTGCAAACAAACCCAAACTCCCTGACTTCCCAACAGCTGCTCCCAGTCTGCCCAGCTCCCACATGGCACAGGTCCCCAGCCTTCTGTGCAGCCCCGGCATCCTGCCAGCTCCCACCAGCTCTGGCATTCCAGGAGCTCCAGAACAGGACCAGGAATGGGGGGGATGCTTCAGTTTGGCTGCTGGATTTGTTCCATCATGTTATAAATACATATTATAGTATTGGGGTTTTTTTAAATATTATGGTGGATACTCTATGTGTGGTGTTGAAATGGTTTTTAAGATATATTTTTCTTTAGGAGCAACATAGGCTGATAAATGTCTTTGTAGTAAATGAAATACCTGCTGGGTAACACCAGTAAAGACACCTGCTACTGATTTACCTGAAGAAATTGAAGACCACAGCCCAAATTAAAATTGATAAGAAAAATAAATTAAACCCACAGCCAAGAAACACACATGCTCTAAAAAGGTAAACCCAAGGAGTGGCCATGTAAAACAGTTCCTGGAATATGGAAAATAGTTTGTAGAAAAGTTTGAAAATGTTTGTATGAAAGTCTATGAATATGCAACAGGCTGATAAAATTAAGGGGTGTCTCCAAAACATCAGGTATGCTCTTGGCTGAGCTGTTAGAACCTTTTGCTTTATTGTTTGTCTCTGATTGTCTTTTATTAAACCTTTTAAATCTACCAGCAAAGTGAATCTCGTTTGGATGGCTCTCTGCAAGACAAGATTTTGGAAGGGAAGGATTTTCTCCCTGCTCCCCACAGAGCCTTCAAAACACCCCTGTTCCTCCTGTGTGTTTGATCCTGCAAGGTGCTGCAGGCTTTCATCTCCCACGGAATTCTGAGCTCCCCAGAAGAGGGGGTCCCAGGTGGGGAAAGGAATTTGACAGATGCTTGCAAAGGATTAGGAGTTTCCAGTGGCTGGGAGTGGTGACAGGATCAGAGGGAGAAGCTGCATTCAAACTGCAGTGAGAAAGCACCTCCAGTAAGTGGATTAGAGGAGTGTTATCATCCAGCACGAGCCTCTCCTGGCAGGGATGGTGGCAATATTAGAATAATCTGTGCACCTGGTGCAGCAGCAGCTCTGCAATGAGATTAATGGACCTGCTGATGGGCAAGGAAAACTTTAGGGAATGATTTGCCCTGCTGCTTCTTTCAATTCCCCCTGGATGTGGCAGAAGGGGGAAGAATAGGTCTGGATTCAAGAGGAATTTAGGGCTGTGCATTGGCATTTCCCACGCAGAGCAGGAGAGGCTGGAGAGGCTGGGAACCTGCTCAGAAACACTTCACTGCAGGATTTATCCTCCCTGCCTTGATGGAGAGTGGTGAGGAGTGGCTGTGCACACATTTAATGCCATAGGCATTCCCAGGATCAAACATCCTGGTTACAAGCCAAGGAAAAAGTCTCCTGTTAGTCTGCATTTTGGTCTGGGTTAATCCACACCACTTGTCTCCTGCACTTTTCTCACTTAAATGAAAGATTAGTGAAGGGAAATGGGTCAGGTAAAACAAAACAACTTGCCTGACCTGAAACAAAACATATTTTTTCCCTCTTCTGTTCTTGGTCTTTTATTATTACCATCAAAGCCAATGTCACCACCATGCTGATGTTAATCAAAAATATTACAGTTGGCTGTTTTGTTTCAGTGAATTTTGAAGATAAGCTCGGTTCCCAGAGGAGTAATTCACAAGTTTCATTTCAAAACCCTAAACCCACAACATTTTCCAAATTCCTATCCAAGCCTTGCTTACAGATTGCTTTTACTGAGGAAAAAAAAAAAAAAAAAAAGCCTTGAATTTAATACAAGTTTTCAGTTAGCATCACCCTGCACTTTTTGGTGATTAAAATAACCAGCAGAAAGAGCTTGCAGCAGCATTTCCACGCTCCATGGAATGAAGTGGGATCTCCCAGCCTGCCCCTTCCCGGACGTGTTGGATTTACAGCTGATCCCTGCACGTGCCTGGGAGGTGCTCAGGGTTTCTGGGTGGATGGCAGCCAGACCAGAGAGGCTTTGCAGTGCTTCTGTTCCTTCCCAAAGGAGAGAAACCCACTGCAGATTTATGTGGAGGGGAGAAAAACCCCAAAAACGAAAAACCAAAACCACACATGAAAACCTCAGACCACAAACACCACCTGGACGAGGACTCTAAGCAGGAAAATGAATATATCTGCCCAGAAATCCAGATGCAGCAGGGCTTTAACCTGAAGGCAACTCTGTTAATTCACCACAGCAAATTCCTGCAATTGTGACAGCTCGTGCTGTTACCCACCCGAGGACACACAGCAAAACAAGTGCTGGCATTTTGGAAGGTTTTCACCAAGCCATGACCATCTGGGCTGTTTGAGACACTTTATTTCAGATATGTTGTGCTTATCCATGTACTGTGTAAGCCCTGAGCAGGTAAATCAGTCAGGTCTGCAGTGGATATCTCCCCTTCTCAGTCTGGTTTTGAGCATCCTAACTGGGGTGGGACGAGCTCTGAAGGGCAAATCAGTTTTAGTTGGGAGGATGAATGACACCAGGACACTGCTGTGTAATTAGAAGTGTCTCAAGCAGATGCAAGAGAAGCTAATCAAGCACTGCTTCACAAGAGTGATCATCAGCCTCCTAATTATTATTATTCAATTCCCAGGAGGCAGAGGCAAGGGGACTTCTCCTTCACATGACGTGTCACACAAAGGCAAATAAAAAATCACAGAATTGCCCAAAACTGACTCTGGTTGTCTGCAGCTCCCACTCACCAGCCCAGCCCATCCTGAGCCAGCTCATCCCTGTCTGGAGGCTAAAATCCAGGGAAAGCAGGGTGACACGGGGGCAAGGTGTTCATCAGGTGCCAGTGGCTCCCTGGGCTGTGGCTGTGATGTCAAAAGCAGATGGCTGTGTCGTCAGGGGGGAGGTGGGGCTGCACAGCAGATGGGCACTTCACAGACAAAGATCCCTCTCATGCAAATTGCCCCCGATGATAATTTAAAAAAGAAAAAAGAAAAAAAAATTACACAGAGAGAGGGAGAGAGAACTGGAGAAAACATCTGATGTGTGAGCAGTACAGTCTCTAAATAGAATATTTTCCCATTTTCCCATGAAGCATCAGGAGGTTCTTAAGCTCCAAAGTGTTCATTTAACTCCTCAAGGCTCTGGTCTCACATTTATTTCCCTTGCACTTTGCTGCCCCAGTACAATACACCCCAAACTGCTGCCTCTGAGTTTATTTCTAGAAAGCCAAACCTCGTGCACCTGTTTACACACAGAACTTAATACAGCAGATTATTAATATAACTTAATATAACATGTTATTTTCTTAAAGGAACTCCCATCCCAAATATCGAGGGGATTTACAGCCAATGCACTGGTTAGAAATCAGCCAGTATGCACCAGTATGCCAGGTTTGTACTTCAGATGGGCACACTGTGATTTTAAACAGCTCAATCAGAGTTATTTCCTCCTCTTGGAGCACCACAGAGAGACAGGCAGATGGGAAAGTTCTTAAAATCAGAGAATGGTTTGGGTTGGGAGGGAACTTAAAAATCATTCACTCCCATCCCCTGCCATGTAGAGACACCTTCCACTGTCCCAGGCTGCTCCAAGCCCTGTCCAACCTTACTTGGACACTTCCAGGGATCCAGAGGAAGCCAGGACCTCACCACCCTCACAAGTATTTCTAATTAATATCCAATGTGAATCTCTCCTCTCCCAGTTTAAAACAACCCTTGTTCTGTCAGTATCTCCTCCCAGGTAAAACTTTCAGTCAATAAATACAGGGACAACTCCTCTTGTGCATCAAGTTCACACCCAGTTTGAGTTAGGGGAGAAACCAGCACATATCTGAGAATATCAAGATTGCTATAAATTATAAAGTACAGAAAATCCCTTAATCCACTGAAGAAACACAGCTAATTCTGGGTGAGAAACAACAGTAATTGAAAGTTTATTCAACCTCTGAAATTCTCACAGATGTTCCCAGGGTGCCTAAATGAGTGGTGAACACGGGGAAAGTGAATATACAAACAAAGCCACAGCTTCAAACCAAGAAACACCATCAAAGAATGGAATCCAGGAATCATTAAAGCTGGAAAAGATCATTGAGTGCAACCATGAATGTGAGACTTCCAACTGTGTCCCTAAGCAGCACATCTACACATTTTTGGGACATTTCCAGGGGCAGTGATTCCATCCCTGTCCCCATGTTTGACAATCTTTTCCATGAATACTTTTTCTTCATAATATTCAATCTAAACCTCATGTGGCTCAGTGAATCCATTTCCTCCTTTCCTGGAGGTCACACAAGTTCAGCCCCCAGCTGCCTACAACATCAGGGATTTGTGGAGATCAAAATGTCAGCAGGAACAGGTGTATATCAACCTGCATCAAGCAAACAAAAACTGTTAAACTCACTTCTCCATGCACAGGCATGGGGAGATCTAAATCATGGATGTGAGATCCTTTTCTCCCAAACTAGAGCAGGTCCCAAGTGCTTGGTCCATCTCCAGTGTGGTGATGCAAACTGGAGAGGGAATTTTTAGGGATATCAGAGGAATTGAAGTGGGGAGCTGCTGTTCAACAAGCAGTGGAGCTCTCCAGAAAAGCAGAGATGGGACAGCCTCTCACTCTCAGAACAGCCTGGGTGGACAACAAATCACAAATTCAGGCAAATCCTTTGGGAAAGGAGCTCCAGCTCTCACTGGCACATCTGCTGTGGAAACTGGAGCAATGTCCTTTCCCAACCCTACTGCCATGGGTGCTTGCAGCTCCTTCATCCTCTGCTCTGCCCTTCTGCCCTGTGTGATTTACACTCAGGGGTGCCCAGGGCATCTGTCAGCTGCAGAGCTGGCCTGGCATCCCCTGGGATCCTGGAAACTTCCAGGAATAGGGGCTGGAGTGAATGAACCCTGGGCAATGAGTAAATAAATCACATCCTGCCCCTGTGCCCAGCTGCAGGCAGGACCCTGGTGGCAGCTCAGTGACAAGGGACACGATGGTTTTTGATCCTTTGCCTGCAAGGAGCGGCACCATGGGGCTCTGAACAGTGGGGAGTCAAGGCTGGGAGCACCAGGGATCATCCCACATTCCAAGATCCTTTTAATTCCCCTGGACATCAGATTGCTGCCCTCATGGCAGCCTGCACTCCTGCTCTGCCAGCACCAAGGGGGATGAAAGGACAGGGGAGTGGGAAGAGGCAGGAAGAGAGATGGATAAAATCCATCAGGTGATACTGGAATTTTGGACGCTTTTCTGACCCAATTGTTCGAGCTGTTGAACGCAGAAGGAAGATCAGCCCTGGGTAAATCCCTACTGGCAAAGAGCCTGGGTGATACCAAATATTTCTGGCCTGAACCAGCACTCATTTCTTTCCCTGACACCTCTGTGGCAATGAAGCCAAACCAGTGACACGAGAGGTTATGGCCAGCAGAGGTGCAGGTACATCCTTGCATGTTATCCATGGCCACTGCTCAGGGGTCAGTGCAGGTTCAGTTCAGGTTGCTGTCACAAATGAATGAGCACACAGGCATAGAAACACACACAGAGCGATTTAGGATATCACACCTGCCCCTCCCAGTCCCTGCTGCCACCACTGTCTGTGCTTTGGGCTCCCAACGGCATCACAGCCACAGGATGAAAATGAAACCAGCTTGTCTTGGGTTACAATACAGAGTGTGATCAAAGGTATCTGTTCTATCATCATCTGTTGAGGGTGGGGGCAGTGATCCTGATCTCTGTGGGAGATATTCTGCTAATGGGCATCCATTGAAACCAGCTGGGGCAGTGTTCTTTATCTCATGGGATATCTCCTGTTCATGGCCATGTTTTATAAACCAGCTGGGGCAGTGTTCTTTATCTCATGGGATACCTCCTGTTCATGGCCATGGTTTATAAACCAGCTGGGGCAGTTTTCTTTATCTCATGGGATATCTCCTGTTCATGGCCATGGTTTATAAACCAGCTGGGGCAGTGTTCTTTATCTCATGGGATACCTCCTGTTCATGGCCATGGTTTATAAACCAGCTGGGGCAGTGTTCTTTATCTCATGGGATATCTCCTCTTCATGGCCATGGTTTATAAACCAGCTGGGACAGTGTTCTTTATCTCATGGGATATCTCCTGTTCATGGCCATGGTTTATAAACCAGCTGGGGCAGTGTTCTTTATCTTTTCACAACCCATCCTTCCTCCAGCCAGTCATTTTCTGCTCATGGCCATTGAGTCCCACTGTGGCACTGATAAAATTACTGCATCCCATTGGGAGTTGCTCCAGCCAGGGGGAAGAGCCCAACATTTCTTACCAAGATAAAAACAGAGGGTTTGGGACACTAAGGGAGCCCCTTTCTCCACCGAACTCCAGAGGAAAACCGGATTTCTCCACATCCCCACTGGAGCTTTAGAGGGAAACTGCACCTTGTACAGGAGCACTGCTCCAACTGAGCCACATCTGTCACTGCAGGAGGATGCAGCCACCATGGAATGGGACTGCTGCCAACACCCTGCCTGACGGGTGTCAGGCTGTACTCTGACTGTGTCAGGGTTTGGGGTTTGTTCTTTGTAGTGCTGTATTTCTATTTTAATTTCCCTAGTAAAGAACTGTTATTCCTATTCCCATATCTTTGCCTGAGAGCCCCTTGCTTTCAAAATTATAATAATCTGGAGAGAGGGGGTTTCCATTCTCCATTTCAAAGAGAAGCTCCTGCCTTTCTCAGCAGACACCTGTTCTCCCAACTAAAACAGCACCACTTTGTGACTTCCAGTTTGTAGCAGGCTGGTGTCCTGGAGCATGAAGAGGGTGAGATCAGAGGTGTCTGCAAAAGATGGCAAAGGTGGAACCTTTGTCTGGCTGGAAGAGGTCAAAGCAATTGGTCACCAAGCCTGGGAGAACCAACCTTCAGGGCACAGACCTTCAGTACCTGCAGAGGTATTCAAGCCACCTGCCCAGGCGGAGATGTCCCCCTTCACTGCAGCCAAACCCAATTTTCACCACAGCAATCACACAGAATCACAGAATATTCCCAGCTGGAAGGGACCCACAAGGATCATCGAGTTCAGCTCTTCAGTGAACCCACATGGGGATCAAACCTTCAATCTCAGCATTATTAGCACTATCCTCCAACCAACTGAGCTGATCTCAGGGTCTCCTTCAGCTGTGACTCAGCCTGAAGTCATCTCAAAGTTTGTCTTCTGAGAAGAAAATAGCTGGGACTAACTCTGGGAAGTTCAGATCAGAGCCAGAAGCAGATTGGTGACAGTTTGGGTGGTGGATTTTGGTGCAGAACACCAACTCTGTGGTGGCCAAACAAATAGTCTGGCTCATCACTGAAAGCTCCTCAAAACTGGAAGATTGGAGATTTTGGGGCTCTGCTTTGAATTCATCATACTCAATATCAAGTCTAACAGAGATCATTTTTATTTCAAACACAAGTTGGTTCAAATAGGAGGCCCTAAAAGCTGCATAAATTATTAGTTTTTACTTTTCTACGCTTTCCAACACTCCACTTCTATTTTTCCGTTCTGAGCTCTGACAACCCCTTTCACAAGAAATGATCCTAGCTTAGAAAAATGAAGTCAAAACCAGGGTTGTGGCTGGTTTTACCCCACTGAGCTTTAGCTAGCCACAATGTTGAACTGGAAATTGTCATCTCAGGTTTCCCATCCAGTTAACAGGAAAAAAGACAGATCCCTTCCCAGGGCAATTGAGATCTGAATTACCTTCTGGAGATTGTAACCACAGAGTAATTGGTGCATTGACTTAACCAGTTATTTTTAAGTAATTTCTAGCATCTGGACAATGGGAAATAATTTCACCTTCATGGGATCCAGCTGTACAGCCTCTTGTTCCTTCTGAAGCAAGAATCTGACTGTGGGCAGCTGCTTTGGAAAGGGTCATTTTGGTTCCCAGTATCCCAGGATCTCTAATTAGAGAAGGTCAGCCCTGTGCTGGCCAACTTTGAAAATCCTGACTGTTTACCCAGCATGTTAACAACAACCTCACATTTAAAACAAAAAAATCACTGCAATGCCCACTCAGCAGCCTTGTGGCAAGGGGAGCACTGAGAGTATGCCCAGGCAGCAAGGAGAGAGATGTTCTTCAAAGATCTCATCTCTCAAAAATTAACCCTTGAAGCATGGGGCTAAAAACCCCCCTATAAACAAAACTAATTTTCCCTCCTCCTCCTCAGGATTATTCAACAACACGTTTTGGCTTTACCTACAGTCCTGCTCATCCCATGCTTGGCTCCAACCACCAGATTTTATTAAGAATTTATTTTCACTTGCATGAGAACGCATCCGAGATGCTTCACACAAAGCCAACTTCACCTGCACGCCTGCGAAAAGCTGCCCCTATAGAAATGTGATCCCAAGAGTTGCCTTTATCCAGTTGCTAATGGATGTTTAGCGGGTGAGAATCCGTATCTGCCGAATTTTGAACATAATAAGCTTTCTGTGAGCTTTTCATATAAGAGATATCGACTGGAAGTAATTCAGAGAAGTTATTCAGCAATTGCTTGGCACAACAAAAGAGCTTGAAGCAGATTTACTGCCAGTTGACAGCCTGCATGCCACACTGGTGCAGCTGCCCACTCCTCCAGGAGAATTCCTGACGTGCTGTCGAATCTGGGCTGCCCTATCCAACCAAGACACCTTCAGAGAGGAAACAACTGGATTTTGAACAGCAAAAACCGGCCCAGTTGAGCCTGCAATCACCTCTGGAGCCAAGAACCCGATTGATTTATTAATGCATTTGTAGGATCTGCAGGCTGTGGGTGTTGGAAGGAGGAATTCGCAGTGAAGATGGTCTCAAAATCCATGCAGGGAAGCCAGCAACACTCATACAGGGACAGACACAGTGTAAGATAATTCATTTCTCTCCCCATCATCTGTCATTTGGATGCACACACACTATCCCCCAGGCTTGCTCCCTACGTCAAGCAGCACTCTGGCTGCCTCAGTGCAAGATTTGGCTACTTTTACACCCTGCCAGGGGTATCTCATTCCAGTATCTCATTCCCTGGCAGCTTTGAAGTGTCTCAGTGTACTGGCTGCAGCCGTTTCGAGCAGGTGCAGCCTCGCTGTGGCTTCACAAGGATGCATTTTTTGCCTCTTTGCTCTGTGAACTCGGTGCTTCACATCTGAAGTGTTTGTGGGCCCCTTGCCAGGGCATTGCTTTCAGGCTGGATCCTGGTTGAATGTCCCTTGTTTTCCTGCCTCCTGCCAGCAAGTGCCATTTTTCCTTTTGAAAGTCTGTGCTGCAGCAGGTGGAAGAGGGCGTAGACTCAGCAAAGGGAAAAGGAAGAGGAGGGGGAAAAAAGGGTGACAGAGTCTCAGCACCTACTTTTTGTGTGAGTTAGAGATCAAAGGAAATAAACCCAACTGAGAGGTTTGATTATCACAGGGGCAGAGGGGAAGGACAGGAAAGATGAGAGCTGGGAGATCTCCCCTCCTTCACCTCCTGCAGGGCATCTCTTCCCCAGCCCCTCACCTCATCTGGGGAACCAGATGGTTTGGAGCAGCAGAAAAAGATTCCCTGATGATGGTGTGGAGCAGCAAAGGACCTACAGAAGGCCAAGGAAGGGAGGAAAGGTAAAAACAGCATCAGAGAGAGGAGGGAAGAATAAAAGCACTTCTTTGCTGATCCACAGCTGAGCTGGGCAAAGTTAGACACGATAAATAACGCTGACATTATAAAGTTCTGGTTAATTCATTTTTCTACTTGTCACCCCTTCGGATAATTGGCCTCTACAACAAATGGTGGGGAAGGAGGTTGGCTTTTTTTTGTCTCTTTTTATTTTTTCCCTTCCTGAGAGGTACAGCTAGGATTAGGCAGTGTGCTACTGATAAAATAATGATCCAAAACACTCCAACTTTAATCCAGAGGGGTTGTGAGACCTGGTTGTGTCTATGGCAACTAAACCATCATGGAGCAAGGACTGACCTGGAGCCTTCCAGTGAGTTTGGCTTTGTCCAAGGCACTGCCTGGTGTGAGCTATTCCCTGTCTGCTGTCCTGATTCCAGAGAGGTTTTCACAGCAGTTCAGAGTTTATTTAAAATTTGTGGGATTGTTGAATCATTTGGGTTGGAAGGGACATTTAAAGGTCATCTTGCCCAACCACCCTTCAATCAGCAGGGATGTCTTCAACCAGAGCAGGTTGCTCAGAGCCCCATCCAACCTGACTCCAATATTTCCATGCTGCTGGATTGAAGTGTTTCATTTGGAATCCCAATGTTGGCTTCTTTGTGTGAAAGGGGATGGGTGAGTTCTTGAATGGGTGAGGCCTGAAAATACGACCTCACCTACTGATAGGGCCAGTCTTGAAGCAGTCACCCATTTTATGTGCACCACCAAACAGAAAACACTGCCTCAAGGGATTCCAGAATACAAGGAGAAACCAAGATAAAGGAAGGAGGCTGGAAATCAGCTGCAAACACAATGAAAATATAAGACAACAAAAAAGTTCAAATTCATCACAATATTTTTAATCTGATGGTTCTCAGGATTTCAGAACCTGAGGGGTTGCCCACAGATGGCCCCTGGCTTTCAGTGCTGCTTTATCACTCCATGAAAGGTTCGTGGCTTTGAACATCTTCCCACCTATCAACCAGAATATTATCTTTTAACATCCAATCTAGCCCTGCCCTCTGTCAGTCTGAAGCTGTTCCCTCTTGTCCTGCCTCTCCAGACCCTTGTCCAAAGTCCAGCTCTCCTGGACCACAGGAAGGTCAGTCTTTGCTGCTGGGCTGCATTCACTTGCCTTGGGGGAACACAGGTAAATAAGGGAGAGAGGAAAAACCCAGCACCAGAGCTGGGAAAAGGCAGGGAATGGAAATTTCCCAAATGATGTCACCTTTTGCCATGGAAGAACACCCCAAAGCTCACTCCTGGACAGAGCAGTGCAGGAAGGGGCACAGGACACACCAACAGGAGTTGTGGTGCTGCACAAAGCTTTAACAATGAGAATAGGAGTGCAATTTCCTGACATGTGAGGCTCTCAGTGCACTGCCTTTGGAAATAAATCCATTTCTCCCTTCTTCTCCCATTCTTCTGTCTTGCCTCAATAAGCCAGAGACATTTAAGAAACTTTAGGAACTTTTCAAGAAGTTTGTAAAGCAATTTATTGGGACAAGGATTCTTGTCCTCTATGAAACTGGATGACTGAGTCACTCTGGGCTTAAATGTGCAGAGCACAGAAGGAGCCATAAAAACCTTGAAAAGAATCCTGAACAGCTTCACTCTGCATTAAAAAAAAAATAAAACACATTTTTATATCTAGCATTTAAATGCTTCTAGGATTAGAAATAAATATGACACTTCCTAATGCAGACCCAGTCCCCTGGATCAGAGAACTTCACATATAAAGACATTTTTAGGCCCAAGAAATTTTGGAAACTTGCCAGTCCTGAGCTATGGGAAGGATTAGGCAAGGAATTGAAGCTGCAAACTTTGGGGCAGAGATGGGAAGTACAAACCTTGGCAGATTAATTTAATTTTTCTGCGTCCTTGGTCGCTGAGGATGCACGAGAGTTTGGGAGGTCAGAGTGAGTTCAGGGACGTGGATGAGAGGTCAGATGAGCATTCAGTGGCCAGGAGGAGTGGTGCAATTAAACACCACGTCCCATGAGATCTGGTTTGGGGTCACCACCAACAGGAAGGCTTTGGGATGAAGATGACGACAACACCATGCCCGACAGCTCCCGCACTACTCCAACCTTCCCTTTCCCCAGGCTCTCCCTGCCCCCTCAACCCCAAACACCCAATCCCAGGCATCCATCCCCCACCCCTGTGCCTTCTGCCCCCATCCCTGAAGGATGGATGAGCTTGCCAGAGCAATCTGGAGGAGCCGCCGAGAGCCGGCAGCCGGAGCGAGCGCGGCAATCGATTGGACACGGGACATTACGGATCCGTGCCTTTGTCAGGCCGAGCACACGTGAGGATTAGGGCATTAACAAAGCTCCCTTAACCCACCAGCCTGCCCCTAGGTGGATGGGGGACAGCTCTGGGCAGGGCAGGGACAGGGATAAAGGAGTGGCAGCGTGAAGTCGCCTCCCGTACAAAGGAGCGGAGGAATAAGAGGTCCCGGAGACACAAAAATGCCACCTGGGACTGCCGAGCCTCAGCGCTGCTCATCGGGGCTCTGGGCCAAATCTCCTACCAGCATAAATCTGTTTGATGCCAGGAGAGCAACCCAGAGATGGATTGGGCCCGATGGGGAGGGTTTGTGTCCTTTGGTTCAGGCAGGAGAGCGGAGCTGTGCCAGCTGGGGTGTCAGACTGTGTGACTCACAAGGGCTCAGGCACCTCAATCTACTAGGTGCTCCAAAAAAAAAAAAAAAAAGTGTTTTCTCTTATTTTAAGATGAAAAAATTCCTTTTTTTCCTCCTTTTTTTTCCTCTTTTTTTTTTTTTTTTTTTTTCCTGAAGGCAGCTTCGAGGCGCTCTGTTTACTATTGTTCTTAATCGAAAAATAACAGCAACAACTTGTGAGTACAAAGGGCCTTTTATGTTTCTGCCAGGCTTTTATCTCCGTGCATTTTAGTAAGTGTTATATCAAAATCACCCCGCCCAGCCCCGAAATTCGGGCATGTGTGGATGCAGAGCTGCAGCTGGGTCACTGTGTGCGGGGAAGCTGAGCAGCAGCGCAGGACAGCCAGGACAGGGCAGAATAAATGTTGCAAAAAAATAAAAATTCTCTTCTGTGGAAGTGGGGAGGCCCTGGCACAGGATGCCCAGAGAAGCTGTCCCTGGATCCCTGGGAGTGTCCAAGGCCAGGCTGGATGGGATTTGGAACAATCTGGGACAGTGGAAGGTGTCCCTACATGGCAGGGGTGGCACTGAATGATCTTGAAGATCCCTTCCAGGATGATCTTGAATGTCCCTTCCAACCCAAACCATCCTGTGATTTTCTGATACTTATCAGCATCTTGAAAAGATCAGATTGCCACCCAAACAGGCACCTCCAGCATGACCACTGCCTAAACACAGTGTCTTTATTTCCTGCAGGGAGAGGAAGTCTCACCAAGCCTGCCAGATTTCAAGGAGTGTTTGGACAATGCTGGTTTAGGTTCAGGTAGATCTGTGGGGAGGAGGAAATTGGACTTGATCTTTATGCTCCTTTCCTACTTGAGATATTCTGTGACTCTATGAAGGGTTAATGCTGGAGGCTGTGGTCCAACAAGCCTAAAGGAATCAGGGATTTATGCAGTTTATCCCAGAGAACAAGATGTAGGACAATAATGAAGCTGTTGAAGAGAAATTTCTGAAATATCCTAAATTTATGGAAGAGAATTAACATCTCCCAAGGAAGCCAGAGAAGAGGGCACCATGGGCTGCTAAAGGACACTGCAATGCTGGCACAGAGGGAGGGCTCAGGGAGGTTTGGCAAACCCTGAAAGAGGGGCCAGGGAGAATTTTGGGGGTGTGGATAGATTGGAAGGGTCTCTGAAGCTGTCAGTGACAGGCAAAAAGCTTGTTCTGAAGGTCACACCCCGAGCTGGGACTGAGTGATGGTCAAGGTAATGATTTTGACCATGGTGCCTAAGAAAAGTAAAGCACAGCAAACCTGAAAGAGCCACCAAACTCTTTGCAGGCTGACATTCGCTGCTTTTACAGATTCCAACCTGGGATGCCTTTAGAGAGACTTCCCATGGCCAGCAAATGAAGCAAGTGGAAAAGAGGCAACCTGCTGAGGTGAGCTGTCTCCTGTCCCTGCTTTGGAGAGAAGCTTTTCATCCCTAAAAAGGGAGCAGGCATGTGGAGCCCCGTTAGAAAAGAAAAAGGGGCCAATTCCCTCATATTAAGCCTGCTATTAGGCTCAGAATCAAATTAAACCACAGGACTTTTCACTAGCAAAGTGCTATTTTAAGGCTTATTAGACTATATTAGGATTGGCATAAATTTCCACTGACATAATATAGGCCTTTAATTGGATTTAAGGGCGAGGAGGCTGCATTAAACTAAAATCAGTCCTCGCAGAGGGAAATTGGGTATTCTCCTCACAACTCCTCACTTTCCCTTGGCGTGGATCCCAAGCAGCTGAGCAGGCTGGGTAACCCACTGAAATCCAGATGCAATTGCTTATAGGCTCCTATATCAGTTTGATAAGAAAGTGGCTGCCAAAACTCAGCACTCACCACTGCTTGTTAGCCAAAACCTGGCTGCCATGGCCACAACTCTGGTTCTCTGGGCAGAAATGGCATTTTCTTGGCCACAGTCCTCCTGCCAGACTTCACGTGAAGGATTTGCCCATGAAAGGTTATAATAACAAAAATCTCAAAGCCAAGACCTTGGCTTAACCTCCAAAAGAGCTGAGAGCATCAGAGCCACGGGCAGTAATGAAAACATAACCCTGCTGGTCCCCCCCGTGCTGGGAGGGTGAGTCAGGAGTCACTGCCACGACCTGCCTTGTTTCATGTGTCCCCTGATTAGACACGGGAGGGGCTCAGCAGCTCGGAGGTCAGGGGCTGCCTGTGACACATCCCTCCTTCTCCTAAAAAAAAAAAAACCCAGAGCCCAGCCCTGAGACGTGCACAGACAGCTCTGACACTCCTGGCATGTGAAACGTGGTGGGTTTTGCACTCCTCTGAAGAAGCTGTTGCAATTTTTATTAGAGTAATTTTTTTAAAAAATTTATTTATAAAAAGTGTTTGTTTATTTATAAAGTATGTTTTATTTATTGAATTTTATTAAGGTAATTTTTTATTTTCTGCCTGCTCCTGAGTCGCCCACCCCTTGTGAAATATGGGAAGAAAAGTGGAAACTCAGGGAGGAGAAAATAAAACTTAAATGCTAAGTGGAGAGCCCCAGGTTTAGCAGGGCAGAGGCTGAGTGATCACTCATCCTGCACCTTGAGAGATGTCCCTTATTTGACATCAAAACTGGCCCTACCAAAAGGCAGCTGAGCCCTTCCCAAGCCTCAGAGACACAGAGGAACTTTCCACCATGAAAATACCAATTTATGCATTGGCACTTGATGTTTGGAACTTACCCACACCCCAGTGACATCTTGTGACAATTTTGTTAAACAAAAACAACCCTTTTTTTACAACCACTCACACCTGGCTGTGTCAGGGATGGGGATCCCATAAAGTAAATCCTGCAAGGGGAAAGCAGTTTAAGTCCAGGTTCAGCCACACTTAAGGTTTTCCTGACAGGATTCTTCAAGATCCATTCTTCCAAGGCCATGGAGTTTCTAGAGAAGCTTTGGGGTTTTTCCTCTCAGGGATGCTACCAAAGCTTCCCTTCTGAACTTCCCAGTCCACAGTCCCCACACAAACATGTTCATCATTAGTGGAATATTAAGAAAAGGAATTTGGTTCTACTCTTCAAAGAAATTTCAAAGGATGCTCCCAGGTGGGGATGGACATTTTTGTAGAGTAGATTTCAGGAGAAATTTTGTTATTTCATGTTCCAGATGTGGGTGCATTTGTCCACACGTGGGGGGTGTGTGTGTGGTGAGATCTGACATGTCACAGCTCTGCAGCTGCAGCCCATTAGCACAAACATCGAGCTGCCCAAGGAGATTACACTTTTCATCTGATGAAACAAACCTTATTCCTTTTCTAACAGCCTGGGGATTGCTTCAAGATGTATCTAGGGAGCTCAGACTGGCCAAATGGGGCTGATGGATCCAGGGTGGCAACACAGCCCAGAAATGCTCTGTGGCTTCCAAGCAGCCACAAACCTTTTGCTGCCACATCCCTTCCCTGAATGGACACGGTTTTACCCCTGCTGTCCTGGCTCCCTGACACTCACCCAGCCCAGCCTGAAGTGTGTGGGACCTGCCTGCCACTCAGGGATGACTCAGTGGTCAGTAAAAGCTGCATGAGCACAAAAATCTCTGGTTACACTGAGATCTCATTCTTTGTGCTTGGTTTTAACCATTAGAAAAACCCAGATAACTTCACTGGGCAGTGCCCAGGAGAGCCAGAGGAAGGGAAAACACAGCTGGGAACCCCAACTCTCTGAGCAACCCCCAATATTCATTTGCCTCTCCTGCAGCCAGCAGAGCAAAGTTTGTAGTACAGACATCATGGAAAAAGTGCCCTTGCTTTGGGGAGTTACTTCTCAGTGTTGTAGAGATCTTTTCCATTCAGTTTGGACTGAGAAAAGCTTGTTTGGGAGGTTTAGGGGTTTTTGGTGATCTGTGCAACTCTGTAGATGAGCCACAGACAGGCCAAGGAATGGACCTGCAATGCTTTGAAGGAGTTTTTGAAATAAGTGCCCCTGACATGGGCTCCTTTGGAAAAACACCCTCCTGAAAGGGCTGCTGTGCTCTCTGCCCTAGATGCTCCCACAGCCTTTTGGTCCAGGGGGAAACAGGTGATGGAACAGGAGGAGAGAGCAGGAACTTGCAGGAGCTGCCTCCTCAGGGCATTCCTATTTTTAATGCTCCACATGATTCTGCACTTTCTGGCTCCAGATGGGACCCAAATACCAAAGGACCAGGGGAAATGCTGTCCTCATGATATTCCTGGAGTAGCCAAAGTCAGGGAAATTCTAGACAGAAGATGGATTTCCCAGCTGTAGAGAAACTGGGTCAAACATTTGAGCTTTTGGGCGCTCTGCTGCTGCCTATGGCCAGTTCTTGCCAGCGGTGCCAGGACTGACCCAGCACTGCCAGAAAGCCAAACCAAGAGGGGGAGATGATTCCCCAGCTTCAGAGATGCCTTACAAATGCCTTTCTCCTCCCCTCTGCCCTTGGGTGTGAGCTCAAGACCTTCCCTCAAGAGCAGAGAACGGATTTTCTCTGTTCTGCAGCTGAATTCTGCCTCAGCAGGAAAGCAGAGGCTGAGCATCGAGTCCCATTTCTGTCAGTCTGCAGGCAGCTCCCTCCTGAGACACAGGAGAAGTCCCATTGCTTGGGGCACTCAGAGTGAGACTGCCCAAAGCTCCTGGGAGTCTCAGTGGGGAGACAATCTCAGCCCTGCCCCTGGAGAACACAGCAGACCTAATCAGCCTTCCCTGTGTCTGATTTCTCTGATCCTCTGATTAAAATATGTTCATATCATTTGCATTTGAATTTGCTTTTATCCACCCCCCCCCTCCAATGCCAAAACAGGCGGTTCAGGAGATGATGTGTTTATGTAACTGCAAACTAGGTTTATAGCGGTTTAATTAGTATTAATTAGTATTAATAACGTCACCTAAGCTTAATGATGCCAATTATAACACAGTAAATATTTCTTGTTGGATTACAAGTAGCAATATTGAAGGATGAACTTTCATGCTCGGTCAAACTTTCTAAACATATTATTTAAAAAGAGCGATAAGACAGTTTGCTTTCCACGTGTGAATAGTTCTTCTAATCTCAAAAAAAAAAAAAAAAAAAAAAAAGGATGATTATTGCAAATAAATATTTGCAAATGGGAAACACTGTCCCGTTTGACAGCACCTCTCCACTCCCTGCTTCTGCTTCTAAAACTGGGAGGGGAAAGTGGGGTTGCCCAAGTGCACCAAGTGAAAACACCTCTTTAATATCCCAAAAGGTGATTAGGAGCTGCTGGGATGCACAGAGGGGGAGAAAGGATCAGAGATCTGCAAAAGAGGAAGATCAAGATTACATTAATCTCCTTAAGATGTGCTGTATTCTTTCAGGAGCTGTGGATGCAGAGGAGCCCGGGTTAGGAAAGAGCCTCTGGGTCATCTGGGCTGGGTCTTTCACAGGACTTCCACTCTGGCCCCAAGGCAGCTTTGGAAGGTGGCAGATGGAAACAGTTAAGACAACTGAGAGCTGTTTAAAATCCCATCAAAACCAGCCCCTCTCTGCCCCGACCATGTAGGATTATCCTTGGCACTGTCTTTGCCTCTCAGCTCTGCTCAGCTCCTGCTCACTCTGCCCTGAGTTTGGTGAATTTGTCCCACTTCTCATTCCTGTACCCTGGATTGCCTCTGTTTGGGCCCTGGCAGTGATCCAAATTGAAACTTTGGGGTAAGAGTTCTCTTTAGCACCTTGATATCTCTATCAATTATCTGGATGAGGAGGCTGGGGGCACCCTCAGCCAGTTTGGGTGGGAAGAGGGATCTGGCCAGGCTGGATCCATGGGCTGGGAACAACTGGGATGAGCTTCACCAAGGCCAGGTGTTGTGTCCTTGTGTCACACCAGCCCCATGGAGCAGCACAGGCTGGGGCACAGGGGCTGCAGAGCTGGGAAAGGCCCTGGGGGTGCTGTGACAGCAGCTGGATGTGAATCCAGATGTGCCCAGGATGGCACCTGGATTTTAGCAGGAATGGAGAGGCCAGCAGGGTTAGGGAAGTGACTGTGCCCTGTGCTGGGATTTGGGGTCAGTTCTGAGCTCCTCAGCTCAGGAAGGACCTGGAGGGGATGGAGAGTGGCCAGGGAATGGAGCTGGGAAGGGGCTGGAGGGGCTGGGAAGGGGCTCAGCCTGGAGAAAAGGAGGCTCAGGGGGGACCTGGTGGCTCTGCACAACTCCCTGCCAGGAGGGGACACTGAGGGGGATTTGGGATCTGCTCCAGGAACAGGGACAGGAGCAGAGGGAACAGCCTCAGGCTGGGCCAGGGGAAACTCAGGGTGGATTTTGGGAAAATTCCTTCATGGAAAAGGGGATTAAACATTGGAAAGGGCTGCTCAGGACAGTGGAGGTGTTCCAAAGCCACGTGGATGTGGCACTTGGGGACACTATTCTGTGGTGGCTTTGGCAGTGCTGGGGGAATGATTTGCCTTAAAGTTCATCCCCAGCCTAAGGGATTCTATGGTGAGATCCTTATTTATACAAAATGATAGCACAGAATCAGACTGGCTGCATCCTGACTGTGCTTCCTCAATATTCTCTTCCTGAACTTGGATTTAGTAGAGAAATGAAGCACCATTCCAGTTTCCAGCAGGGAGGTGCTCTTCAGAAGCCCTCCAGAAACATTCAAGAATATCATTTTCCTGCTGTTGCTCTTTGGCTCTTTCCACATCACTTTTCTCCCCTGGGAACTTTCTCATCCCACTTTCCTTGCCCCAATCAACACTTCCCATGTGATTCCTGTTAATGAACAGGAGCAGACCTCACTCCCACTTGTCTTATGGAAACTGGGGGAGTTTTCAGCAGAGGCTCAGTGAAGCTGTGCAGTGAGGAGGGGACTCCTGTGTGGGGTCTGTTGCCAGTGCAGCTTTTTGAGCTCTGGAGAACTCACAGCTCCTGGGCTTGGCTGGAAACAAGGCTTAACACAAGGCATTGATCACTGAGCTGACTGCTGTGCAAAAAAATGTCAATTTTAGGGGTCTAAAATGCAGGGATGGGAATCCCAGCCTCAATACCACCACCAGGAAAGCCAGCAGGTCTCACAGAGAAATTAAGGGATGAGCAGAACTCCCAGATCTGCCTTCTCATGGCATTGTCCCCTCCATGTACATGGCATTTTTCTATTTCTGATTGCTGGGTTTTTGGTTTTGCCACTCAAAAGTGTGCAGGGAGGAAGAAGAAGAAGAAGAGCAAAAGGGTCTGTGGAGGGTAAGGAAGGGGTAAGGGAGGAAAAGGAGGGAATGTCTTTATCCATAGCCTCACCACATGATTTACAAAAGGGGGCAACTCATCATAAATAAGCTGGAGCTCCTGGGAACAGTGACCTAATCAAGATGTATAATTGCAAGCCTTATCTAAATGAAAGCATCATTTCAGAAATGATAATGTGGATTCAACTGCTATGGAGTTCAGCACTGAAGGGTAATTATAATGTTTAACAAATATATTCCCTTTGGGGGCCTGCAGTTAGAGATACCATGTCCTGGTTTCCCCTCATGGTGCACTTCCACCACCAAATTCCGATTTTCCTCTCTCATTGATCTTCCAAAAATGGTTGGATCTGGTCCTGGAAGGTGACAGGCACAGATTGCAGGAAAAAAAAGGAGTTAACCAAGAAATAAACCAAGGGAAAAAAGTATTTTTAGGGAAAAGGAGAAGCCAAGCAAGCACAGCAAACACCACAGAGATCTGAGAAGTTTGGGTTAAAAGCTGTGACCAGACTCTCCCCACCCACAAGGATGCTCTCCCCTCTAACAGCCCCTGCTGCCTGGATATTCGATACAATTCCTCAAAAACCTCTTTGTTCATTTTCCCCCCTTCCTTCTCCTCATATCCCTGAGGATAATTCCTGTCCCTCAGAGGGGGAAAACACGGCTCACATTGCTCCAGGTTGGAACCATGCAGAATTGATCTGCTACACCCAGCATGAGAGGAGGTCTGACACAAACAGGTGCTTTTATATTTATGCCTCACATTCATTCTGTTATGTTTATGCAGAAGAAGGGCACAAAATAAGCAGAAGTACAAAACAGCTTCAGAAAAGGAGATATTGGACCAGGAGCTTTTAGCCTGGAGAAGAGAGAAGTGGTGAGGTGTCTATGAAATCACAGATCAGAGACAGAGAAGAGCAAACATATTTTCCTTTTCTAGCACATAGGAGCAAAGGGATCTGGCAGAGGCAGCAGCAGGTTGAAAACAAAAGAAGGGAAGCACTTTTTCATCCACTGGGTAATTAAATTACAGAACTGGTCTGGGCAGGATGTCAGGCAGGCCAACAAAATATGAATGAATTAAAGAAAAAAAATAAATTAAAACTCGGATGATTGAAGGAGGATGAGTCCATTAAGAGCTATTAAACACTGCTCAGGATATAACCTTCACCTCAGGAAGTCCTTACACCACTGTGTGCTGCAAGTGCACAGGATATCCAGGACAAGGAGCATTAAGCTGAATTTCCATGTTCATCTCCAGCACCAGGACAAGGATTATAAATCTGAATTTCCATCTTCATCTCCAGCACGTGCCCATGGTGCAGTTTAAGCACATCAGAGCTCACCACCAACATTTTTTGGCCTTTCCACTACAAGGTCCAAGTGCCACAAAAGGAGCAGAATAACATCAGAGGCACAAGCAGCCAAAATATCCCATAAATAAACTGCTCCCACTCTGCCCCAGGAGCAAGAAAACCACCCCAAAAAAATCTACTGGTGTCTGGTTATCCCATGCTGGGATTGCCAAGTCATGGATGAGCTCAGGTCATTGCTGCTGTAGGGAGGGATGAGCCCATGGAAAAGAAATATTTTTGTATTATTCTTTCCTTCTATCTTTTTCTTTCCTTTTTTTTTTTTTTTGCACTTCATACATGATGGATGAACTCAGCAAGAACGACAATCTAGTTTAGAGACAGATCTGTCAGCTGCAAAATAGCTGATCCTGCTTTGGGTTATTAGTTGGGAAAACAAAATTGAGCCAGCACTGTAGTTTGAGAATCTTTTTTAAACCCACATTAATAAAAAAAGAGAGACAGAAAAACAGAGAGAAAGAGAGTGAGAGGGGAATTTGGTTAGATGAATAATTTTTGTGTCGTCTCCAACACTCTGATTAAAGCCTTGGTGCCTAAATCAAAGATACCAACAGCAACCTTAAAAGAAGACTGAAAACAATTTTGTGCCCTGCCATTTTTCCCTCTGCCTGTGTTTCATTATATAGAAAGTTTTATTTTGTCCTCTTTTGATCTCTGGAAGCAAAGAAGCAAGAGAGAGTTAGGGAAACAAAAAAAAAAAAAAGCCACAAAAAAAAGAAAGTGACACCAATCTCGTTTGCCTCCTTCTCCCTGCCTGCATCGATAACTCAATTGGATCAGGAGTGAAGCGCCAGCAGAAATGAGCTGAGCAAGGCACCAAATGAAAACCAAATGCTGGGCTGCAAAAGCAATATTTCCAATAACACCAAATTACTGGGCTGGCTCCACTCCCTGCCCCCATCCCAGGCCCCCAGTGCAAACTGTGTCAGCCTCAGAGGGGACAGGGACACTGCCCTGGAGCTGCAGGGTTTGGCAGTTCCTGTGGGAGACCAGTCAGTATAAATATAAATATAAATATAAATATAAATATAAATATAAATATAAATATAAATATAAATATAAATATAGATAATATAAATAATATAAATATAAATATTATAAATATAAGTATAAATAAATATAAATGTAAATATTAATATTAAATAAATATAATAAAGCTTGGCTCCCAGGCTGCCTGGTGTGTATGGAAAAATGGATGCATGAGTCCAGTTCCATTCTCAACTCTGCTGAAACATAAGCTGGACAAGTCCCAAAATCCCAGAATGGTTTGTGTTGAAAGAGACCTTCAAGATCATCTAATTCCACCTCCCACTATCCCAGGTGGCTCCAAGTCCAGTCCAGCCTGGCCTTGGGCACTTCCAGGACACAGCACCACTGTCCACATATGATCACAGAAAAGTTTGGGTTGGAAGGAACCCCAAAGATCATTTAATCCCAACCCTTTTGCCATGATCAGGGACACCCCTCACTGGACCAGGGCCACACACATCTCTCTTTACAAATTAGGATTGATGACACCCTTTCTCCTTTATTAAACCTTTAGAAGCAAATGCACAAACTGCTTGAGAGAATTTTTAAAGTGATCAGCCTTAACCTTAAAAAAACCCAAAAAACCAGAGAAGTTTTCTGCTTTCAAAAGCCTTCTCATTGCTCCCTTCTCATTGCAGTTCATCTGCCACTGCTGGGACAAGGTTCTTGAGACTCACAGGAGGATGAGGGTGATCCTTCATCCCAGCCCCCTCCTCTCTCAGATGCTGCCATTTCTCCTCCTCCCTCTTTGCAGGTGTTCCTCTCCCAAATTCTGTGGTAGCTGTCTTGTTTCCCAGCCAGCCAGCAATCCCAATCCCAGGGATACATGATCCATCACTGATGTGTCCAAGTGACAAATCAAATCCCCAAATCCAAAGGGAGGCACCTTCTCACACACCCAAGTACCTGCCTGAGAATGTAGTTTAATGCCTTCTTGAATTTGGGATTCCTGTTTCAGGAAAAAAAGTCCCATAAAGGTGAAGTTTGATGAAAAGTTGACATCATTTCCCCAATTATGCATTTCTTCCACCAAAGACCACTGCATTTGCAATCCACAGAGAGTGAAGAAAACACTTCCCAATCCTTCATGCTGCCCATCCAGGGACACAAACCCTTCCTGATCCATCAGCTCCCAGCAGAAGAACCACAAGCTTCAGGTACATTTCTCTTCACAGGATCCAAGCTCTGAAATAACAGCCAGCAGTTCCACATAAAAAATAATGGGATGTCCTCAGGTTTTTATCTCAGCACATGGATTATCCCACCCAAAACCTGCCCCACAGTGGTCACAGCATCCCCACATGCCCATCCCTGCATCAGTGGAGCCTGGGTGCTTGTCAGGGTTGGAACTGGAAGGGCTGGAGGGATCAAGATGAGATTGCAGGGCAGTGACTCTCCCTCTGAGGGCTGGGAATTGTTTGGCCATACATGTGTAGGGAGGAACCCCCACTAGGATTTAGGTCCTTGAATTTTTATGCTACAAAACACGTGGAACCAAGAGGAGCCAAAAATTCTCTGGCCAAAGCCAGCCCAGCTCCCATTGTGTGGGGCACACCAGGTCACCTGTCCCCTGGCAGCCTTTCTATAAATGAACCCATTAACTGCTCTGCTTAATTGGGGGCTTGGTTTTATTTTCTTCTGTCTTCACTCAGAGTCAGGATTAAATACACAAAGGAGTTCAGACTTGGTTGTTGATTAAATCTTATCTAAAGTACAGAGAGTTCTGCAACACTTCTAGTTACCAGCTAAAAGTGAGCAAAATGGAGCTGAATCCAGTTAGTTACAAGGTATTTTAAAGCTGAACAGTCTAATAAAGAACTAACATTTATATTTATACTTATGACACAATACCCAAACCCCTGTGACCCACAGTGCCGGATTTTTATCCTGCCAAAAACTACTACTTGAAAGCATGAAGAAAGAAAAAGTAGGAACAAAAAGGAGAAAGAGATAATGACCAAGAACTTCCATCTTGTCCCATACCTATTACTATATTCTAAAAATCCCAAATTCCAAACCCTTCACCATGTGAAATCACACACTTCTATTTAATCACCCCTGTGATTTTAACTCCATCACTCAGATTTGGAAGCTTTTTCCAAGACCTCAGGTCACAGCAGTGTTCTCCAGGGGATCAGTGCCAGAAAGCACAGAAAGCTCAAAACTCTCAGGCTTTAGGGTTCCAACATCTTTCCACGCTGCTGCCACCCCAGGGGTTTTCCCCACTGCTTGAAGAGCACTTTTGCTGCAGTTTTGTCCTCTGATTTCTCACCCCACTGTCTCCATCCCTGGACATCTCTGAGCACCTCCAGCCTGCCCTGGGGTGATCCCATTTTGAGGAAGACACAGCATCCACCTCTAGCAGCAGGAATCCATCCAGCTGATCCCAGGGATAGAAGGGATGAGATAACAGCCCAGGAGATGTGCTCAGAGCAGCACAGACCCCTCAAAAGCACGGTGATACACTCTGCCCACCTTCTCCTCTCTGCAAGTTCATTAGGAAGGGAAAGGAAATGACCTTACACCCTGAGAAGGTCTCGTGGACCTTGTGAGGGAGCAGCGAGGTCTCTGCAGGAGCTTTGCCATAGGAAGAGGCAATTGTCTCATTAGTTTGAGTTGTATGTTTGTTTTTCTGACCACTGCTGCTCCTTTCAACTCTCCTCGTCCCCTCAGGCAAAAATCACTTGCACAGGCTGTATTAAGCTTTTCACTAAGCCTCCTCTTTGATTACAATTCCCAGCAAACCACCAGGGTGCAAGTAACATAATTAAATACCTTGCTTGCTCTGTAAACAGCTGATCCCCAGAGAAGGCAAGCCAGGACTCCCCAGATGGGCTACCCAAAAAAAGTCTCCCCAACTTCGAGGGGAAGCCACAGCAGCTGCATTTCTGTCCCTGAGTCCTGATCCCACCAGGCCATGCAAAATGCCAGGAGTGGAGTAACCCAGAAAGGATGGAAGAAATCGTTTAAGAGATAAGTGACTCGAACTGATAAAAAGTAATAACTGTGCAAAGTGTGCAGCCAGCCCTGAATGCACTGCTTTGAACACAGAACTCATCAAAAGCTCTTGGTTCTCACACAATTTCTCCAGAATGCCTAATCTAAATATCTAATCTGCTCCTGACAAAGCCCTGGGAATGGCCTGAGAAGGAGCACAAATCCAGCAGTGCTACAAAACCCTTCCCCACTTGAAGAAATAAAGAACTGCATTAAAAAAACCTCCTCAGACTTCTGGAATACTGTCTGGGAATGCCAGAGGTTTCCCTGTCGCTGTCTCTGGAGAGCCTTCCCACAGCTCCCAGCCACAGGATGGATCTCAGGAGGATAATTAGAGCAGCAAACTCCAGGCAGAGGGATGTGTGGATCACAGCACCTGTGGGAAGTGCTGGGGGATGTTCCCTGGGGAAGCTGAGGTGATCAAGCACACAGTTTTTAGTGAATTTTGGTGACTTCTGCACTCATCTTAGTGAAGGAGAGAAAGTTAAAAAGAAAAAAAAAAAAAAAAAAAGAAAAAAAGAAGAATCCTCAGGCTTCATGAAGAAGGTTCACAAGTTTACCAGGGAAGATGAATTATGGAATTTTTTCACTTCCATATGCCACTTCCAACAGTCAGTGCCAGTCTAGGTTTGTCCCCCTTTCTGATAATTCCACCACATCTGCAGGAATCCAACCAGATCCAAATTTTGAGAAGAGCTGAGGCTGTCAGAGGTCCTTTGACATCCCAGAAATGTCTCAGGATGGGCACAGGCAGCGTGGCCAGGGCAGAGCAGACACCAGGTGTGCACTGCATGGAGCCATCAGAGAGTGGAACTGTCCCCAAGGAAGGAGATGTCACCAGCAGACTGGGACAAGGAGACTTGCTCAGACCTCAGCAAGAGATCTGTGGTGCTTTCAGAGCAAACCATGGCATGCCTGGAGGACCATGAAGTCCAGATGTCCTCCAGAACCCGGGAAAACCTCACTGAACAACATCTTCAAAGTGTGAAAGCAGAAGGAATTCAGGCACAACACCCAAGAGTTTCTCCTTGACACACAACCCCAACTTTGCTCTCCTTTTTCCATCTGCTTCCCCCTGGGAAGGTGGATTGCTTAACCCACCAGTGCTGAGGGGAATCTTTGATTGTGCTAATTTAGAACTTCTAGGGGGCCTTCCTTAAACAATCAAACATTTGGGGTGATATGGTTGTTAATTGCCTTTAGCTGTTGCATTAAATAATGAGACACCCATACAGAATTGGGGGAGGCCACAGTAGCATAAAGAAAGGAAACCAGGGAAATGTGAAACTTTCATGTGAGATAAAAACCTCATAACACTGTTATTATATCCCTCTGCAGTCAGGCAGACTCCTGGTTTTAATAAAATCTCATTTTCCTTAAATTTTCCCATGTGGCCAACCTATTATGTGTGGAGTTTAATGTAGCAGGATATGATCTAAACTTAGACTCAGGTGGTCCAAGCCCTCTGGAACAGACAGGCTGGATTGTCAAGCCCTGATGGGGAATATAAACAGCAATAAAAAAGCTCTTCCCTTTTTTTTTTTTCTCTTTCTTTCTCTTTTCCAAGATCTGAAAAGACCTTTCTATATTCAATTAATGATGCAGCCAGCCCAAATCAAAGAGACATGCATGCAGCCATGAAGGGAGGGAGCACAATCAACACTCACTTCTCCTTGTTGGAAGCAACAAAGAAATGAAAATTGGGGAAAAAAAAAAAAGTTTCAAGATTTTTACAAATGATTGATTGCTGCCTTTTGAAATTATTTTTATTTTCAAGAGTATGTGTTTTTGTGAAGCTCTCCTGTTCTATTCCCTGCAGAACTCCTTCAGGTTTTCATTAGGACAGGGATATCATGTTCATTAGGATCTCTGGTCCTGATGAATTCATTTTTGTTGTCACATACGATTCCATAAGTGGATTTCACTTACAGTTCCAAGGGTGATCCTCTGTCACACAGCATCACTCACCAGATCTTTCAGAAATACTCCAGAACTGGGATGGATTTCAGTATAAACATTCTCTGCACAGCACCACCCAAGAGCATTGGGGCATTTTGTTTTTTGGTTTTATTGGTTTGTTATCAAGGACATATTCCATTAAATTGTGTGTTCCTAAGAGCAGCTCACCAAGAGGAACTTCCAGAGCTGATCCAGCACTGAAGGAAATTCTGGTTATAAACCTGAGTCTAGCCAAATTCTGATTTTATTTGCAGCACTTTCTGCCCTGTGATTTTCCTCTGTGCATTTCCAGGAGGCACAGCCAGGTTGTTGCTGCAGAAGGGAGAGCACAGGGGGCAGCTGAACAAGACATAATGGATCTGTGGTGCCCTGCTGAGCACCAGTTTAGGAATTTCTGGCCCTGCCTGCAGCCTTCCAAACATAGGATCTCACAGTCAGAGATGCCCAGGATTAACTGGCAGGATCTTCAGTGACTGCTCATCCCAGCCAAGGTCAAAACAGAGCAGGGCTCAGGGGAAAAAGAACCCTCACAGCCAGGACTGTGTGTGTGGATATTTAAAATGCAATAATTGGGATTGGCTTGGTGAATATGGACACCAAGGAAATGCCTGTGCAAAGAAAGGTGACAAATCCCTCAGCTCTGACCACAAAGCTTCTGACAACCTCAGGGAACTTCAGCCTCTGCTCTGAAGCCAGCAAGGCACCCATCCTGCATCAGGGAACTTCAGGACACTGCAGCAGGATGCTCAGGGAGTTGTGGAGTCTCCTGCTCTGGAGAGAACCAGAACCTGCCTGGATGTGACCCTGTGCCAGGGGATTGGCAGAAGGGTTGGACTGTGTGATCTCCAGGGCTCCCTTCCAGCCACAACCACTGTGATTCCATGAGGCAGAGAAGCTTTAAATGTCAGGATCTCTGTCAGAGGACTCAGAAAATCTTGTTTTCCTGCTTCCAATGTTGCTTTGCAGTAAGATATGGATGCTTGTGGAGGGAGCAGGTCTCCACTGGAAATCCAAGATGTGTTGTCCTCAGGTTAATTTGGAAGCTCCCTGCTTCCAGCTGATGTTCCTGAGCCTCCCTCCTGTCCTGGAGAAAACCATCACCTCCACCATGGTGCCCCTCCACAAGGGGAACCCAGGTGGTGCAGAAAAAAAAGCTTAAAATACTTCCCAGAGTTTTAAGAGGTAACTTGGCTCTTTCAGCCTGGAGGAGACTGGAGGGGGCTGCAGGTTTCTCCTGGGGGCATCTCCAAACTCTGACCAAGGACAGGAGACAAGGGAATGGCTGGAGCTGTGCCAGGGGAGGTTTAGGTTGGATATCAGGAAAAGTTTCTTCATCCAGAGGGTGCTGGGCACTGCCCAGGCTCCCCAGGGAATGGGAACATTCACAAGGCTCCCAGAGCTCCAGGAGGGTTTGGACAATGCCCCCAGGGATGCCCAGGGTGGGATTGTTGGGGTGTTTGAGCAGGGCCAGGAGTTGGAGTGGATGATCCTGGTGGGTCCCTTCCAGCTCAGGACATTCCCTGGTTTTGTGGAACTGCCATTTCTAACTCGGTGTTTTGAAGGTGCAAAGAGGGCAGGACTATCTCATGTCACAGGCAGGGAACAATGGTCTTAGGGGTGAAAATCCCACCCAGCTCCTTGCAGAGCTGCAATAATTGCTGCAAACCAGAAATCCTCTGCTCTGTGGGGTTTATACCCACGTTGTGCTTCTGTAAATGGTCCTGGTCAGCAACAGATGGGACCTTTGGGGACTCATCAAAAGCTGCAGATATTTTACATCAGAGCTGGGAATTGCACCTTGAACTCCTAAATTGCAGCCCAAAGCATTAACCAGGGGCTCATCCACTTATATTAAAACAGTGGAAACATTGCCTCCCTGAGGACTTGTCTTCTGGAAAAACTCACTGCCTTTAAATTCACACTCTGTTATGCTCTGGAAGAACGTTCATATGTCAACAGATAAGCAAAAATGATTAAAGATAACTGTTTCCTATTCCCCTGATTGTAACCAAAAAAAAAAAAAAATTAAAAAAGAATAATGGCATCAGACAAAGACAACCTCAAAATCCCTTTTTCCATTTCCTACATGAATAGACACAATGGGGCACCCCGAGCCCACAGCATTCCCCATCAACCTGCTGAAACAACTCATTCAGAGTTGCTTCAAAACACGTCTGGAAGGAAGGAAATCTTTTTCAATGAGCACCTTTCAAGCCGTGTCAAGTGAACACAGGCTTTGTAAGCGAGGGGGCGTCGAGCAAGATGCAACTCATCAAGAGTCAGAATGCAGGGCTCAGATCTGAGGCCACTGCCTCCCAGATAAAATGCTCCAAGGGTTTTGATCAATCTCAGATAACGCTGAACCCCAAGAGGGAAAATTAGTAAAAACTGGTCAACTGATCTCCCGGTCCAGCAAGAGCACAAGAGCTAATCTCCCTTAATCTGATTCAATGGACTCGATTTAACATCTCCTGCCCTTTCATTCTTCGTGGGGAATAGAGAGGGATGAAATCAGCTCCTTTCCGCTCTCTGATTGAGCTCAGGTCGTGCAGAGCTGACATCACCCCTCCTCTCCCACCCACCAAGTGCCACCCCAAGACCATTCTTCCCCTGCCATCTAAGATTTCACCCCACCTGGCCAACGGGGAGCTGTCCCCTCTATTCCCCCACTGTTGCCCCCCACGCTTTGAAGTCTCTGGGAGCTAATTAGATCACTTGATTGGAGCAGGAAAAGCAGGATGCAGCCTAGAGCAGTGTTTGCTTTGGGGGCAACTCGTCCTGCCTGCCTGCTTGCTCTTCATCAAACATGAATGTCAACAAAACCTCACTTTCCTCTTTCATGAATTTTGAAAGAGCTCTTTCTGGTTTCTATTTTTCTTCTTTTTTTTTTTTTTTTTCCTTCATTTCTTCCTCCTCTTCCCCTGGGATTCCCAGAAGGGAAATGGTTGAGTTTTATTAGAGAGGTCACTACATCAGGCCTGTGAGTTTGATGGTCCACAGCCTTCCTCGTTGCCTCTTGACCCCTTATAAAATGATTATAAAAGCTTTCCACATGACACCAATCATGGAACAACCCCCCAGGAGAGAGGATGAGCAGAGGCTGCACACAGACCTCAAAAGCAGCAAAGAAAAGGAGCTACAGATCCCTGGGAAGAAGAAATGGGCACATTTCCCTTCCAGAGGCCAGGAACACCCCTGGATGTGCATGAGGACATCACCTGGACGAGGCAGTGTCTGAATCACATCCTAATGAGCCATAAATGACGACAGAGTTGGAAACGAGCAGGCTGTGAAATTGCAAGTTTGGATCTGAATTCACCCTCTCTGCAGCTCTGTTTTTGAGTTACTTTGGGCACCTCCTTCTGCTGGGGGGATAAGATGAGCCTGACTGATTTCAGGGCCTCATTCTAACAGATCTGAGCTGTACTATTGACAGAGTTTTCCACACCCGTGAGGGAAATTTTAATTCCAAACAAGAAAAGAAAAAAAAGTGGAAGGCTGGGGAGACTCTTTAAAATTGTGACTTTTCTTTAAATTGCACCAAAGTACATTTTTACCTTTATCTGACAGCATGGAGATAATATTTTTACTGCACACAATGCCCTCATTATGAGAACTTTTCCACTTAAAAATTAGGCTTTTGCTTTTTTATTGCTTCTTAATATATATATTTTTTACTGAAAACTATCTCATCTTTATTCTTCATTTATCACCCTCTTTTGTTACAAATACCAGCAGAGTGGCTCCCCTACACACACTTCTCCCATTACCACTTTGTTTCTATTGCCCTTTCTCTGTTTATTGATTACAGCAAGAGCCAATCTATTTTTTTTCCTTTTTTTTTCTTCTCTCTTTTTTTTTTTTTTTTTATTTTTAAATGGATATATATCACTGAGCCTTACAGCCACAAAGAACAGGCATCTTGAAACTGGTCTGAGCTCCACATGCTGAGTGGGCCAACGAGGATTTAATTCAAAGGCTCCTGGAATCAATACTAGCCTTTGACTTGTCCTTATTTTATCCTTGTTGATGGTTGATGTCTGTTGTCAAAACTCCTGGAAGGCGTCTGCTGTGATTTGCTGTAGTGGCTGTGGAGACTTTAATGAGCAGAGTTGTTCTTATATTTGAGATCACCTTCAAAATCCATTACCTGCCCTCACTAGAGAGATCTTGGAAATCTTCCACATGGAGAAGCAACCAAATGCCTCCTGTTGCACCGTTTTCTCTTTTATGGTTGGATTTATCCTTCCTTTAATTGGCCACTTGGCATGCCACAGCTCTGGTCACCCCTTCTAGCATCCCTGAGGAGGGTTTGGGGACACCCAGCCTCCTGCATCCCTCAGGTTCCAGGCTGGCAGGCCCACATTTCACATTTGTCTGGTAGTTTTTCACAGGAATATTTCAAAGAGCATCCCAAGCTGACAAGGAGCCATCACCCTCCTCGCTCTACCCAGGAGAAAATCAAAGGCAAAGATCTGCCCCAGGAAATGTTCTCTGGTGAGTCACACACAAAACCCCATTCCCAGCTCCTGGTCTAGCACTGACATTACTCCACATGCAGAACTTAAATCTCCCTTTAAAGAGCTCGTTAAACCCATCCCAATCCTGCCTATATTCAGACAGAACAGACTTCTGATAAAAGCCCAAGATGAGACTGGATCTTTATCAATCTATTTTGGTCTCCAGCCCTGAGCAAGCTGAGAAACAACATTTTTTGGGTTTTTTCCTGGCACTTATTTCAACTGAGCCATAAAAACTCTCACACCAGCCCTGACCACGAGCCCCCCTGTTTGGTGAACGGGCGCGTTCTGTGTAATTTACCTTCTGCTTAATCGTTCTCATGCACACGTTAATTGTTCTCCTACATGAGCAGGGTGCTAATCGGGCCTCAGATAACCCCTCCATCCTACTTTACATGCTGGTTCACGCTTTCCCTTATTTTAACTGGAGCCGTTTTTAATTCCAGTTAGGAAATTGATTATTCACACTTTTATTTGCCTTCTTTAAGAAGAAAGCGCGAGGAGCGCGAGAGGAATTGTAAACGCCTGGGTTAAGAGCAGCAATGGAAAGCCTGCATGTCAATGTGTGCTTGTGGATGTGTTGTGTGCACGAGGGACAGGCAGGGAAGTGTCCCCATCGTGCTCCTGATCAATATTTGGGGTGCTGAGGCCAGGTCAGCAGGGCACAGAGGATATAAAGCTTTTTAGGTTGGGAGAAGAGCTATGGGGTGTCAGATTAAAAAAAGTCTCAACCCAGCACTTAAACTGTTTTGGTTTTGCACGTGCAGGTCTCAGGGGGTCTGAAATTTAGGAGAGAAGCTCAGCTTGGGAACATCAGAAATGAAAGTGGAGCTGTGCACCAGGTGGGTTGGTGGAAATGGTCACAGAATCACAGAATGGCTCAGGTTGGAAAGGGCCTGAAAGATCTTTAAATTCCAACCTCCCTGCCATGGAAGAGCATCTTCCACGAGTCCAGGCTGCTCTGAGCCCAGACTTGAACCCCTCAAAGATCTCCTGGCCTTGGTCACCAGCAGGGAGGTGTGGGGCTGGTTTATTCTCTGCTCCTGCAGGGTTTGCTTGGGAGCAAGTGGGTGTTGAAGTCAATGTGCTGCTCCCAAAGCTCTCTGTGATCCCTCAGACCTCACAGCTTTGCCTAGAATCCCCAAACTCAACCTCCACTGTGCTTTCCTTCCTCCTGAGCTGCTCACTCCTGTCCCTCAGCCCACAGAGAAATGGGCACCACCATTCTGAGCTCTTGGAGATGGGATGAGATGGTTTCTGCTCAGAAATGCCCATCCCTCCCCACACACAGGTATGGGATGACTGCACCCCATGGAGACATCACAAGGCTTTTGGAGACAACCTGGGCTTCATGAGATGTCCTCCAGGGCATTTCTTTCCAAGAAAATTTCCAAGGGTTTTACAGAAAGCAGAGGGAGGCAAAAGGATCTGCTGCAAAACACACAGCAAGAACAGATTTCAGCTCTGCAAAGCCAAAAGATGTGTCCAGAGAAATCCTCCCCTCAAAAAAAACCCAACATTTATCTAAAATCCAGGTGGCCCATTCAAGGCTGAAATTTAAGTTTATCCTTCCATTCCACGCTCCTGTGCAGCCTGAGGTCTCCAGATGAACACCACTCATTACAGCACACAGTGAGCGGTAGGAAATATGGCATCGTGTCATTCTCTGGCAAAAGGGGAAAACTGGCAAATCCTCTCTCCAAGGAGGAAAATTGCAATTCTCTGGCAAATTGGGGCTGTTGTTGCTGGAGCAAAGGAGGACAAGCAACCAAACCACAGCAATCACCAGTCCCAGCTGGTGTATTTTCTTTTCCAGTATTCTTCTCCTCCTTTATTTCATTGGGTTTTTTGGTTTTTTTTTGCTTTTGATACAAATATGAGAAATCTCTGCACAGTCCACATTCTTCTGAAAATAAAACCAGCTCATTAAAAGAGCTGACTTTGTGCTGAAAACAATAATAATAATAATAAGGAATAAAGCTATTTTAGGCAGATAATGCTTGGCTGGCTCTTATAAAATCCTAGAGGAAGGATCCAGAGCCTGATTCTGTGCTCACATGCATGGACAGCCTTGGCTTCCCCGTGCACACTTGAATCCACCGAGGTCAAATCGTCAGCCTGGTTACATGATGCAGACAAACTCCACCCTTGGGATAAGAAAACACACCGAAAAAGGAACTTTTCTTTCCTTTTGACCTGCTTAAGACTCGAACCCAGCATGGTGCATTCACCAGTATCCAGCTATTTCATCTCTGGCCAGACACGCTCCGGTGAAGTAACAACAGCAGCAGAGTCCAGATGTATTTGAGATAGGCTGGGTGTCCCTGTGCAGAACACAGCAAAACCTTACTCCCCGAGCCTGGCAGGGCCAGTAGCATCTTTATTTCAATCTAGTTTCTACTTTTCTGGTTGAATGCACCAGGAAGTTCCATTATCAGACGTGGGATGTTTGGTGCCGCTGAACTGGAACCGTGTTCCTGATATCATCGACCATTAGGAACCAGGCTTTGCTTGTGATTTCCCAGGCACCTTCAGCTCTCTATTAAACAGGAGAGGACTAAAACTCCTGGAAGCTGTGGGGATTTGAGGGCTCCTGCATTGCCTGCACAGCCAGGCAAGTCCTTCCCTTAGTATGTACAACACTCTTTAAGCTCCGCTTTTAGTAGCTTGATTTTTTGAGCAAATAGTTGAGGACACAAATAAAAGCTCTCTCCTGCTCTCAGCAAGAAATACTGCCAGGACAGTGCACTGCCAAATCCCAGTGGGCTAAAATTGCTTGGATGTGGGCTGAAATCTCAAAAATCAAATCAGTTTCCTCCAAATGGCTGCAGTTTGGAAACACCAAATTCTGCCTTTTTTTCTCCCCCTCCCCAGATTGGAAGGCGAGGAGTTACTTTGATAAAAGTGGAGGTGACAGCACTGGGTCCATAAAAAAAAAAAATCTGTCCTCAAATTTCCCTTGAAGTAACAAATATTTTAGGTACAACAAGCCTCTCTAAAGAACATCTGCTCTGGTGAACACCAGTTATGAGTTCTCCTCCTGGAAGCCTCTATAAATAACAATACACTGAGGGCTGGGTAAAACCTCATTAAATTTGGAAAGCCTGAGAACTGCTCTTTGCTCAGCACCCTGGGAGGGGAGGAAAAGAGAAGCAGTGGAAGGCAATGCCCAAAACCAAGCCCATGTGCAATGTCAGAAGAGGAGCCCCAGAGGCCAAGCCCAATTGGAAGGCTCATGGATTCAGATACTGGGGGTTTGATAAAGCGCCAGAGACATAAAGAAATCAGGCTGGGCTCCCCATAGATAGCTGGAAGGGTGGAGGGAAAGATTTTTAGGCAAAGTGCTAACTAGAAAAAGGAACCACGAGCAACTTTACTCCCGTTGTTTGAGTGCCAGACATATTCAGGGAGCAGAACTTTATACATCCTTTATACGAGACTGGGATTTCATCAAAGGGATAATAACTGCATCATCAATTTCTCCTTTGAAATGAAACCCAAACATTGCCTGAATGCAGAAGCCAACAGCAGTAGCAATAACAGTGCTGGAAAGAAGTCTGTAATTGCAATGCCATAAACCATAATCTTTGTTTTAGAAATAACACCTGCTCTCCAAGTGACTTACTCGCCGTGGTGCCACCTCTAGAAAGTCCCTGCTAGCGGTGGCAGCCGGCTTAGGAGCTCATATAAAACGCTCAAGCACCCCCGCCTCGTGAAAACATATTAACTAAATGGAGCTGCAGGCTTCATTCCTCTTTCCTAGAAGATGATTCCTGCCTCCAGCTCCACTCCTCGTAATTTATTTTCCCTTTTTAAGTGCTGATATGCACGCTGGTACAAGAAAAAAGAAATGCTTTTCTGATTATAGTGGCAGGGAGAAGGCTGCAGAGCTGCTTTGCTGCTCTGCATGGGAAACTTTAGTTCACTTCTCTCCAATGAAGATTTCTTTTTTATCTCCTTTGGGTGTTTTCGTTTTTGGTTGGGTTGTTTTTCAGTTGGTTTGGGTTTTTAGTGGAAAGCTCAGACATACTTATTATCCTCTCCATCAAGCAACCTCACAGCTGCAAAAATGAGGGGAAAGTTATTAGCCCAGAGAGCAACAGGGACTTATTTAAAGCAGGGAAGGAAGAGGGTTTGTGCAGCTCACTGGGAGGGGATGGGAATGGAGTAAATTACTGCTCTGAAGGGGGGCAGATGGAGTTCAATCCACCCTAGAGTTCAGGGCAGAGTGAACAGACAATTTGTGGAAGGTGCTGGCTCGGTGGTCTGGGCTGCAAAGCTGCTTTTCCTGCTCCTCATCCACCTCCCTGAGCCCACCACAGAATATCCTGAGCTGGAAGGGCCCCACAAGGACCATCGAGTCCTGCCCTGCACAGGACACTCCCAATAATCCCACCATGACCCTGAGATGAAAATCATGGATATAGGATTGCCTTTAAAATCAGAAACATGGTAAATTTGGTGTGAATTTGCACTACAAAGGGGCACAACCCTCTTCAATCCCTGGTGATTTTCTGTTCCCATCCCTTTTTTCCCACAGCTGACAGTGGGAATCACCATCCAGTTGCCAAACCCTTCATCAACAAAACCTGAGTGCAAGAGCTGAATTTCATTCTTGCCTCAGTTGGTTCTGCCAATAAATTTCTTATCGACCACAGGGCTTCAAATTGTGTGTTTGGAAACTCCCCTGTGTTCTATGAGATTTTAATGGGATAATATAAAAGAGAAAGCAAAAGGAACCATGGAAAAAAAAGGAGGGAGTGACAGGTAGATGCTGCCTTTGTAGAAGGAAGGGAGGATTTTTGGGATTGGAATAAAATTCACCCAATGTTGCTGCAAGAAAATTACCCTGTACGTTGCCTGGAGCCTCCCAAAGTAACAGGAGTTTCCCACTGACTTCAAAAGGCTGTAGAAAAACCCACAGAGGGTTTTTCACTTCCCTGTGCTGACAGAATACCAAAAATTGCAAGAACTGAAGCAAATCTTTTCTCCTCCATTTGTGATACGCAGGGAATCCCCAGATGGGCCGTTCCTGCATGATACAATTTCATCTTTAGGAGAGGCACCAGGAAAATGGACTTGAAAGGAAACTTGGAGTTGATCCACAGAGCACATAAAGAAAAGTACAGGTGATTCTGGAGCACTGCAGAATCCAGGATTAAGATTTAGGGTAAGTCTGGACCCCCTCCTTCCCCTGCCTAATTCTATGCCAGCCTTTGAGCAATTTGGGAGGACTGAGTCAAACTCAAGTCAAACCAAGGATTGAGTCAAACTTCACTCATCACCAAGAGGTGAAACAGTCATGGGAAGCCTTTTCCTTCATGAGGCTGGAATGACAGCCAGGACACACCTCACATCCACATCTGACCCAGTTCTGTGCACTGATTTAAATTCTGACGTGAGCTCTGATGAGTCCTAAGAATCACGGAATCACAAACCCACTGAGGCTGGAAAAGCCCTCAAAGCCCATCGAGTCCAGCACTGCCAAGGCCACCTCTAAACCACATCCTGTGAACCAAAACCACCCAAATCTCTGCTCCAAAGTATTGACACCAAGGACCAAGCCCAAGAGTTTATCCTGGTACTCTCACTCCCCATGGAATCACACCACCAACCCCAAAGCTCAGCTCCAGCTTTCTCCTCCTCTTCCCACATCACTGACAGAGCTGTGGCCTTTCTCTGCCTCTGTGCTCTTTTCCCAGCTCTCTCTGTGGGACTTTTGTTCCTCCCAACAAAGGGAGAGGCTCTGTTCCCTAGCCAGGGAGCTCCTTTTCCCGTCTGGGTCCTGATGAAAGGAGCGACACTCGAAACCAGCCCGGATGGCTCTGGCCCTGTTTCTAATTAGCACATCATCTGCTCGCTTCTAAAAACAGCCGCCTGCATGTGTGCCTGGAAGGGGAGCTGCTTGCAGCAGCATCTCCCTCTCCAAGCAGCCTGGAATCAGCCTGGCTGGGCCACCTGGGCACTCACCAGGGCATCTGATGTGGTTCTGTACCCCATCCCAGCCACAGGGCATCCAGCAAAGCCAAGCAAGGTGTTTTCCCCCAAGGGGAGGCAGCTGAGCAGGCAGAGTCCTCATCCCCTCCACCCTGGGAGCTCTCCAGGCCATCAAGTCTTCTTGGTGTTTCTCTCCATGCTTGAAGTTTTGTGTTGGAATTCCTGGGCACTTCAGATTGACACCTAAACTGCTTTTACACAGGGCACAGATAACAAAGAAGCAAACTGGAGTGGGGATTTATGGTGCAATTGTTAGCTGGAAACAACAATTTGGTCATAGGATCATTAAGGTTGGAAGAGACCTCTAAGGTCAAGTTCATCTATTATCCCTTTTTAATTAATTTCTTTTCTTTACAATAATGTCCTGAACCAACCTTCCTTCCTTCCTTCCTTCCTTCCTTCCTTCCTTCCTTCCTTCCTTCCTTCCTTCCTTCCTTCCTTCCTTCCTTCCTTCCTTCCTTCCTTCCTTCCTTCCGTCCTTCCTTCCTTCCCTTTTTTGTTTTCCTTCCTTCCCTTTTCCCCTCTTTTTTCATTTTTCCCTTTTTTCATGATTCTCTTTTCCCCCTTTTTTTCCTTTTTTTCCCCTTTTCCCCCTTTTATTTCTCTCTCTATATTTTTTTATTTTTTTAAATCCATTAGGCAGCACAGCAGGAGCTCAGCCATTGAGAAACTTTCCGCGACGCGAAAATCTCGTGTGCCGTTTCGGGGAACAGATATGTGTGGGAGAGAGGTAATTACTGCTCTCCATATCTGTCTTTGGCTCTGGAATTAATCCACGGAGAGCACTGAATTAACTCAAGAGCGGGGAGATCTGAGGATTGTTGCTGGCAGTCCGTCCCAGCCATGCCGGACCTGGTGCGAGCCTTTGGACAGGAGCCAAGGCTGACTGAGAGCCAAAGGCAGGGCTGCACACACACACAGCCTCTGGAGGGATGCACAGCAGAAATTTGGGGAGATTTGTTGTCCCATCCACACTCACAGATCATAAAGAACCCCAAAATCTGCGTGTTGAAAATGTGTCCTTAAATCTCTGCTAGGAAAAGAGATGAAAAGGGAAACATCAGGTCCAGGTCAGCATGTAGGACCAGGGGAAGGATTATATTCTCTCCATCCTGTCTCCTGTTTCAGATCTAAGCCCAGTCTAATCCAGCCCCTCCTGGGCTTTATTTCTGTAACAGCAGTGAAGCAAGATTTTTATTTCTTATTGTGAAAGCCACTGTGCCCAGTGAAATCTCTGTCTCTCTCTGGATAGAAGCAGGAAGGGGTCTAAAGATAGCAAATATCTGGTGGGAGACCAGATATCAAGGCATGGGGACTGGAATGAGATGGTCTTTAAGGCCCTTCCAACTCAAACCATTTTAGGATTCCATAAAAAGGAAGCAAAAGTTCAAAGAAAGGACAAAGGGTGAATGGTGAAATTCAGTTATTTGGGTCCTGTTGCCTCTCAAAGCTTGGGTCTTCTTTAAACTGAGGAATCAGAGATGGGAAGCATAAATTTGGATCTGTATTGTACTTTTCATTACAGTCTTGAATTAATAAATGAATCCTGAACTTTAGGGCTGTCAGGTAAATATTGGATATATTCCAACCTGGATTCAGCTTCCTACAGAGAGCAGGGACAGCCTTTGAGCTTAGGCAAGGCTCCACATTTTGCTTATGACTTCTCCAAAATTCACACTCTAAATCCAAGTTCATCTCACAACAGAAGACACATAAAAAAAAAGACACAAAAAAATCCTGACCCATTCCTGATGCCAGGACTCATCCCTGCCACTCATCAGCTTTCAGATTCATTTGGTCAATCCCAGCTCAAATATCCCTGCTCCTCTGCCAGCGTGGGATGCTCCACATGCCCGGAGAGGTTGGCAGGGCAGCTCCAGTGCCAGCTCTGCCAGCCTGTCCCCATGACACATCCATGGCCCTCTCTGAAGGGTTTTGTGAGCTGTGGGATTTCCTCTCTGAGCACAGCTCATCACAGACCAAGATGTGATTTCTCTGAAGCTTTGCCCGACCAATCTCCAGCTCGCCATAAAACCCTGGGGATATTGAGCTAAACGTGGTCCAGATGGCACTGGAAGACATCAGCAAAATCACATCCAACCCAAGACAGGGATGTCCTTCCAGGGGCTGCCCATGCCCAGACCATGACAAGGAAAATCAGAGCTGACCTGAAAAGGAAACGGAGCTTTCCCTCCCCTCAATGCTGCCTGTGCTTCACGAGACTGTTTCCAAACCTATCCACTCCCTTGCTTTTCCTTTCACAGTTTCTTCACAGCTCCAGCTCAGCCAGAAGTTGAGCCATCTGAGCTCACATGAGAACGACTTTTCAGATGTGAAATCTGGCTCGGTGGCAAACCTGAAAATCTCAGAGGCGAATTGGGCACATTGGATTCACCACCAAATATCCCAAAGGTTCATGTGTGTGGCCAGAGAAAATCTGAGTCTCCAACACTTAATAAGCCCTGTGAGATTTGTCCAACCTGGCACAAACCTTAAATCTGTGTTAAAAGATTTATAAGCCATATTCCCATTCTCCTGTTGCAGTTCACCTGGCAGTGCCAGCCTGGGAGGATACTGAAGGATATCATGGCCTTTCTCAGGGATGGATGAGCACCCTGGAGAAACAGGGATACAGCAAACAGACTCATATTTCTGGGGAATTAATGCAGAGCAAACTACACCTCCCATCTCGAGAGGCTGTGGCAGGTTCTTGTGCTGAACAGCTCTGTGTCCATGTGACAGCACAGTGGGCACTAATTGAAAAAACTCTGGCACAGAATGCCCTCACATCACCTCTGAGCACTGCTGACACCCTCAGCCTGCTCCACACTGGGAAGAACCTGCTGGATCAGTTTGTCACGGGGAGAACTGGGAGTCACTTTCGGAACTTTTCCCTCTGAGCATCCCCGTGAATGCAAACACAGCCCAGAGCCTCAGCTTGGCTCCCACTACAGAATCAACCAGGTTTTATTTTTATTTTAATCTCTGGTGCTCTCTGCATGAAATAAATCAGCAATCTCTCCTTTGCCCACCATTATTGATGGCAGAGCTCTGCATGCGAGTTCTCAGAGGGGAAATTTGGGATAGAGCGAGAGTTGCCATCTGTGCCTGCCAGACCTGCACCTCAGCTCCTCCTTCCCTAACAAGGGTGATCACTCACCACCACGGGGGATTGTGAGCACAGGGATTTGGGAAAGGCTTAAGCATGGCAGGGAGATTAATACAGCCTTGAGCTGTCTGAAACGTGGGGAACATCAGAGTGATATTCACTGGATCCAACACTCCAGTGAGGCAAAGTCCAAACAAAATCCAAACACTCCAGTGAGACAGGACACTTGTTGCCTTTCCTCTCACCTACATGGAAAGCTAAGCAAAAAATTCATTAAGATTCAAACTTTTGTGTGCTTTTTATTTATTTTTATTATTATTATTCTCAGCTGGACCACAAGTAGCTGCTGATTTCCATGGAGTGAAGGGCAGAGTGCTGGGAGGAGGGTGGTTATGGTCTCTCCTCCCTGGGAAAAGTCTGTTCTGAGGGATTCCTGTTCTGTAAGGCAGGTGAATCGAGGATGCTGCATGCCTGGAGCCCCACAGATCTGGGTTAGCACCCCCCTTGTGGCAGGCTCCCCATCTGACCTCAAACATGTTGCTTAGGTTCATCTCAGAGCCGATTAGGGGATTTAAAATAATTTTCCTTCAAACTAGCAGGAAGGGTTTACTTATGGGTTGTGGGGGCGTGGTTTGTTTATTTTATTTTTTTTTTCTATTTCTCTTAAATCTGTTAGAGGGCTTCAAATATCTCAATCCTAATCTGCCTGAGTTGCAGATGCAGCCATGCAGCAGATGCAACTGCTCTACATGATCATTAATGAATTTCAAGTTCTTTAAACTTGGTCCCCATATTATAATTTCACAGTCTGACCAGATAAACTGACTTTTCAGAGTCAAGTTTCATCATAAAAATGAACATAAACGGTGGTACCTGAAAAAAAAATCATCTGTAAGAGTGCTAAAAAAAAACCCACTTTGTGAGAATGTCCAGACAGAGCAGACAGAAATGAGCTGCAAACGCCAAGCAGCTCATCCCTTCACACCAATCATCCTGCTCAGCAGGACTCAGAGACCTCAGGTGACCTGGAGCAGGACAAGATTTAAAAGTTCTCCTGTGGAGCTGGAGCTAAACTTGCTATGAGATCTCTTGTGAGCTCCACCAAAGGAAGCAATGCAAGTGCAGGGAGGAACAGAAGCCAAGAGCTGTGTTTAATCTTGTCTCTCAATGTCTTTTCTGAGGCCAAATTAGAGCCTATCACAGGATTTTGTGATAGTGGGGTGTGAGTTTGTATCTGATGCTGAGATAAACAGGCACAGAGCTGTGTGGGATCTCAGCTGATAAATTTGTGCCTTATCCCCGATCACTCTGGCTGTGACATTTTTGCCCTGCAGCTACAGGGACTGGGTGATCACAAACTTCATTTCAGCACTGCCAGAACTGGGTTTGGATCTCCTGCTGCATTGTGGATGCTTGTTTTGTTCTCAAGGACTGCTCCAGACAGAGGAATCATCAATGATCTTTGAGAAAAAGGATATCACCCTGTGTGAACTTTTCTGTGTGACCTCCCCAGAGAAAGTTGTGTTCTCAAGTTCAGATGTTGTTCATATCCTCCACAAGGAGGAAAACACAGGAGCTGCTCTTGTGAGACTGACAACAGAGAGAAAACTCCCAGCTATGGCTCAAGTGCCATGGGAGAGGGAAATATCAGTCCAAACCACCTCAAGCTTTTGGTGGAGGTGTGTGAATTCCATCCCATTTCTCCTGAGTTCTGGAAACACAGGGATATAAAAGAGACAGAGATGGGCAAAGCACATCTCAAAGCCAATATTTAACACCAAGATGCCTCTGGTGCAAGTGCTCTGGGGTTTGAGATGGTTTGGAAACTGCAATTTGCTTTCAAAGACCACCAGAAAAACAGGGAGATGAGGGAGGTGAGGGCTTACTCTGTTTAGATTATATTCCTCCATACACTGAATTTTCAGTGGGGATGGTGGGCAATGCTGGGCTTAAGAATGGGCTGATAAATAAATAATATATAGATAATATGTAGATAACACATATATAATTTAGATAATATATAGGTAATATAGATAATACTCCCATAAAGACAGAACAAGAGGGCATAACCCATTTTGAAAAACACAGAACCCACCACCAATGCCTTTGAAAACACCCAGGATTTCCTTTCTGCTGAATCCAGCACACCATCCCCGTCATCTCCTATAAGACCTCTCTAAAGCTCCTAAATTTGGCAGCTGTCATCTACAGGAGTTACATGATCTGGAGCTAATGCAATTAGCTGTGACTTTGAAGGCACACAGCAGCTTCTCATCATTCTCAGAAGAGCCTCAGACAACTTGGGGACAGCAGCCAAGCTCAGAACGACTGCCAGGAGTGTCATGTGCTGTTCCAGAGCTGAGAGAGCGTCTGCAACAGGAGCCTTGAACAGATTGGGGAGAGGATGGAGCAGGGAGGGAAGACAGGAATGAATGGAGACAAAGAGGGATCAGCATCAGAGAAAGGATGGCCACAGGTTATGGGATCAGAGTGCAAAGGGAAGGGCAGGATGGTGGGAGTGAAGGAAGATGGGACATAGTACACAGAGGGGGTAAGGTGAGGAAAAAATAATCAGGGGGATTCAACTGGGCTGGCTGGGGGAGAGAATTTACATTGGGAAGGGGAAGGCAACGCATTAATATTATGAAGCTGGGTTTGGTTTGTGCTAACTGTAAGAAGCTTTTCAAATGCTGTCATTGATGGTTCTGATTGAACATGGCCTGGCAAAAAAGGTGATATCAATAAAGTGCCATCAAATGTAGGAAAGGGACATTTGTCTGCAGCAGATCAAGGAAATAAATCAAGAAATAGTCCCCACTGGCCTGTAAAGCTGTTCCAGTTCATGTGGTTGGGTCTTTTATTAGACTTGACATATCACAAAATGTTGTAATAACTCCTTCCAAGGATCAGGAATTTTGCCAGATGCTCTCAGAGGTTCCATCATCTTCTTTCATCTTATTACCAGAGAGGCACCAATGGTGCAACACCTTCACCAAGGAGCCCCTAGCTGGTTTTGGGAGAGCAGGGTCCCAGCTGGACCAGGACAATGATTTTGTGAATTTGGGGGTGTTCTCCCTGAGCACTGGGGAGAGAGGGAGTATTCAGGCACAGCTACACAGGCAGGAGCTCTCCAAATTAAATGCAAGGATGAAATTTTTTACATCAGGGATGGTGAGGCATGAATTAGTCAGAGAGGTGGTAGATGCCTCATCCCTGGAAAAATTCAAGTTCAAGTTGGACAGGGCTCTGAACAATCAGGTGTAGTGGAAGCTGTGGGTTGAACTACACCTTGGAAGGTCCCTCTCAACCCAAATTATTCTATGACTCCATGCATGGAAGGGGTCAAGAAGAGCTGTGACATGACAGCAAGCCACAACAGCATTCCTTAGGATTTCCAGCTCTTACCCCTTATCTGCCAAGCCAGCAGGACTCCCAGATCCCCATTTCCCCCCAAGGTGCACACACATTTCCCAGGCTGGTCTGCATCACTCCTGTGTGCTCAGGGTGGCTGTGAGTGATGTCACACAGAGCTGTCACACTGACTGGGGACAGCTGGGCTCCTTGGCCAGGCAGCATCCCTCTGTGGGATGTCTGTGCTTGCAGACAGCGTGTGGCACCTGCAAAGCAGGCACAGCCAGAGCCTTTTGGCGTGGGGAAGCCTGCCAGGATCCAGGAGCCACGGAAAAATGCAGGACTGCCTCCAGCTCTGCATGGGGAGGAACATGCCTTTGGATATTCCCTGTGTGTGGAAGTTGTAGCAGATCTCTGAACGTGTTTGTGCCCTGGATTGGTTCTTAGAGCAGCTCAGCAGTGAGCTCTGCACAAAGTCCCTGCTGTTATTCTGAGCTCTGCAGTAAGGTGTGTGTGAATCCACGTGTCTGCTCACACAATCTGAGAACAGATGATAACCCAGCCAGGGCCACCAGTTTCTGTGGCATGGAGAGGAGCATGGAGCTGTCCCTGGGCGATGTCACAGCCCCACTGTGGCTTTCTTTCTAGGTCCCTGGTGGTGTTTACCAGGACCAGAGAGTGCTAATATGATTTAGCTATCTCTCAGAAAACTCACATTTCATCAGCAGAGAAAGACCAGAGGCCTTACTTGACGAGTTCCACAAGAACTTTTATTTCATGCCAAGGGTGGTCAAGCAGGATTCTCTCAGAACAAAGCCATGTTTATAGGTTCAGGGAGGATTCAAACTACAACCAATAAAAGTTTATGCAAAGAACAGCATCCAATCTAAGTGAGAAGTTCTAAAGGAGAACTGACCAATTACACAGACTAATTTCTAACCAATTATCTTCCAAAGTGTTAGAGTGTGACCAAATTCTTAAGGAGTTTGCCTCAACCCTGGTATCTAGGATACCTTATCTATTAGAGCAAGTTCCAGGGGCCAGGGGAAGATGGCTTTGGAGGAATTGTATCATCCACACCCCACTATCTGCACATGTTCCACTTGAGGTGTGCCTCATTTTATAACCCAAAATTAAAACCCAGCCTGGAGGTTCACACCTTCGAGGAGAAGGAATTACAGAATCACAGAATCACAGACTCATCAGAGTGGTTTGGGTTGACAGAGATCTTTAAGCTCATCCAGTTCCAAACCCCTGTCATGGGCAGGGACACCTCCCACCAGACCAGGGTGCTCCAAGTCCCATCCAATCTGGAAATGAATGTATTCATGTGAGGAGCTCCTTTGAGACTAGAGGGTCTGTGGGAGGAGATTGGTGCAATAATAAATCACTCCAGCTTCAGGCTTAGCCCTCATAAGCCCAAATTCCAACATCCCACCCTCCTCACCCTTTCCATCCACACCCCTCAGTGCACACCACAGGGACAAAGAGCACAGCAGAGAGGCTGCTGCAAACAAATTCTGACCTAATCAAGAGGTTGGGACAGCCAGGCATGGAAAGATAAGCAGGTGTCCACATGCCACCCCCTCTGACACCATCCATTTCCAGCAGGCTGAGACAGGCTGTCTCCACACCCCATCTACTCCAGGATGCTGCACCACAAAAAGCTTGGGCTGACATGCAGTGCTGGTGCCAGTCATGAGAAAAGACTGATGGGGTGGAGGAGAAAAGCATCTTCCTGTGGTTTGCAAGGGGAGTCTGCCTCTCTTCCTGCAGCAGCTCGGGATGAGGATGGAAGGAGAGATGTGTGGCTGTGAGAGACGCTCCAGAGGGACCAGTGGTTCACCCACAGCACAAAACTTCCCCTGCCAGAGCAGCTCAGGTAGTAAAACTGCACAAACACTGTCTGCAGTGCGAGGAGACTGGGAACTTAATCATTTATTGCTTTAGAAAGGGAGAGAAGGCTTGGGAGCAAACATAATTTCTTTCCCCCAGAGCAGCATCCTGTGCCTTGATGGAGGAAGCGGACAGCTCCGAGCCCAGCCCTGTGCTGCACCAGGGACAGATCACAGCTGGGGCACCTCTGTGAGCTGTGCCCACCCCTGGATAAATTAGATAGAAAAGGACAGGAAAACTGAAGCTAATATTCCCAGAACAGCCAGGACTTGGAGGTTATTAACCCCTATTTTCTCATTAAATTCTAGCTTAGACAAACACTTTTCTCTCATCTAATGTAACCCAGAGAGATGAGTCACTTCTCCCCCTCCACAGCTGTCAAAAGCACTGCTGGGCTGTTCCCCCACTGCAGGGAGAGCAGCTTTTCTCTCCTGGGTGGGATAAATCAGACCCTTCCCTGTGCCCTTTCCCAGATTTGGTTGCTCACAAGGACTCTGATCCTTGTGGGTCCCTTCCAACTCAGGATATTTCACGATTCTATGAACAAAACCTCCCATTTTAAGCTTAAAAGGATCATAGTGGCCACATCCAGCTCCCAGTGTCACCACGTGTACCTTTAATTCAGTGCCTCTGCAGAGCATCCACTGCACTCACCACCATGTAGAGTCACCAAAGTGTTTCCCAAGACTGACAGCACGAGGATAAAAACTGTAAAATCCAAATACCACAGGAGGAGGGAGAGAAGGACACTGCCAAGGCGGGCTCCTTGCAGCAGCTGCTTAATTTGTCAGGTAGTAATTCATTAGGTCTTAATACACAGGGTGGATTTAGAACAATGAGAGCTGAGCGTTGCTCAGTGTACACATCCTGTGACGTGCCAGCAACATGGAACTCTCCAGGCAGCCACAGATTTGTTATGTTAATACCCCCTCGTCTCCTTCTGAGATTATCAAAAGGCAAGTGCTGTCACGCAGGAAAAAAAAAAATTACAGTTGGGGATGGATGGATGTGACTGGTGCTTATTGCTCATGCACTGCTGGGAAGGCACTCAAAAGAACACTGAAAAAAAATTGAAGGAAAAAAAAAGGGATTTTACCATTTTTCTTCTGATTTATGGAATATCCCCCAGCTGGGACTCTCTGGACCAGACTCTGCCTTCAAGAATATGCTGGAGTAACAGCATGGATTCCTACAGAGGGCTGCTCCAGCCCAGGATGGAGTAAGGATGGTGGGAATCCCACCTTCCCTCTGGAAACAACACTGCCCTCAAAATCCGCGAGCCCTGGGGAACGGGAGCGCTCCGAGCCTGCAGGCAGAGCCCACGGCCCCAGACAGCGTTCAGCAAGATCTTCTTTAGTCATCCAGCTCCTAATTGAACTAATTGAGCTCCTGCAATTTGCAGGAGCCAACCCTCCCCTTGCCCACCACGGGAGGCCAGAACTTGGAGCCGGTTTGGTGGTGCAGGGCGCCCGTGCACGATGTTTTCCACAACAAAGGGGAGATGGAAAATGTTGTTGCTCCCGGACCTCTGAGGGGTCTCCCTTTGATTGTTGCACTTCCTCCCGTTGTCAGCACTTGTGATATTAATGATGGGGTCATTAAAAACCATTCGGGAGGGGGGAAGCAGCCACCTAACGAAGGATTAGAGCCGCGGCGTTATTAAAGAGTGAATATTCACTCTGTCCAATTAAAGGGATCTTTGCCTAATAGCGGCAACACTGCTCCTCCAGCTCCCCTCTGGCAGCACAGCTATGGAATAATTTCATCACCCTCCCGAATAAAGCTGAGGAGACATGGAACAAAGAAGCTGCTTTGCTGTATCTGAGATGTGCCCACTCCAAAATATGAAAGTGGGGAATCGTGGCTGAGGAGCTTCAACCACAGCGAGGGGAACCTTCAGTTTGAAAGTGCCCTTTCATTTTCTTTGGGTGTTAATTGGATTAAAGTTTTGTTATAAATGAAAAACAAAAAGTCTTGATATTCAGCAAAATTTGGATTGCTTTATCTTCTGGGGAAAACATGAGGGGTCACTGCCCACTCCATGCTCCGTCAAACCTTGGTTTGCAGCTTCTTCTTATAGCATGGTCTTCCATTGTAATCAATAATTTTTGGTTTTTTGTCTGTCATAATTTTGCCAGGCAAGCAGTGGTGGTGAATAAACATCAGTAAAGTCTCTGGGAGTCAGTCTCACAGATAACCATCTGGTCTTGGTAGATAAAACCAGCAGAAATCGGGAAGTTCAGGTCTTTGTAGATAGGCAATCATTGATAAAACAAAGGCAGGAAGTCTGATTTTGCAAAATCTATCAGAAAGTCTGATTTTACAAACTGGTAGTAGATACAAATCATTTAGAAAACATGATATTCATAACAGGGGGGTTTAAAACAGGATGGTTTAATCATATATTTTCTTTTATCAAGTGTCCATGCTTCACTTTAGACCTTTGTATTCTGGTTTATACAAACCCCAATATTTTTGTGATTAACACGACTCTTTTATCAATTCTCACAATTTCAATTGGTTTGAGGTGTATTTTTGTGTGTGTGATCAAGGTGAGGCTGTTGGTGGGAGGGGAAGTGAGGAAGAGGAGGTGGCTCAAAGTGGAGCATCACCCACAGCTTCTTCCCCAGCCATGGGGAAAGCAAGATCTCTTTATTCAGAGCTTTATTCAGTCTAGAGTGGGGGGGAAATCCATTATTTTGGTTTTTTTTGGTCAAGAGGTACCACTGGTACAAAGACAAAAACAACAATGAGCTGAGCAGCAGGAGCAGCCAAGGAAGAGTTTGGTGAAATGAATCCTGTGCAAGCCCATGTTGCTTTAGAGGGGAAGGAAAAAGAGCTACAAAACCAGAGTCCCCAGTGTCCCCTCCTCTGCACAGCCCTCACCAGAGCTGCTCACAATTTACAGCATCTTCCAGTACCACCAGTCCAAGAGGTCAACAAGCACCAGTCTCCCTGGGAGAGATGGCCCACAAAGAAAATTAATTCCAGCTCCTTCTCTCACATCCTTTGCTCTCCTGGCCCCCAAAACGACCCTGCTTCACTTAATTGGACCCCCAGCTGACCTCCAAACCCACCTCCACCTGCAGAGCTCAGAGCAACCTGCCTTCTCCAAATGAAATCCCTGCCCATGGGGGTCCCAAAATCTGCTGCCAGCTCACGTAGTGCTCTGCTGTTCTCCGAAAATCACCTTGCCCAAGCGTGAAAAGAGAGCCCCAGTCCCTGCCCTCTCCAGGTTATCGGCTGTAATCTCCTCGAATGAAAAGCACAACGAGAAAATGCGATATTATCACGGCTGCTTTCCCCTCTGGAGTTGAATTTAAGGAAGGTAAATAATTGGCATAAAAGAGGCTTTTGAAAAGCAGGTCTCTGTACCCATTTGTGGTGGGTTTCTGGCAAATGCATCACACCCAGCTCTCTCCAGCAAACTCCATCACCATCTCATGGGGAGAGAGAGATTAAAAAAAATAAAAAGCTTCTATTTATTATGAAACTTTAATTGGCTTTAAAGAGTGACTGTCGTGCTGCCTGACACTTTAAAGTGTTCTGTACAGTAGGAGACACAGAACATGAATCATTGCACTTGTTTTTCATCGTCTTTCCTGCCACATTTGCTAATTATTTAATCTCCTGTGTCATAAGTGGGTCTTTTGCTCCTTTTTCTGCCTCTTTTTTTTTTTTTTCCTTCCAGTTCTCTCCCACACTGGAATATGGAACAGGTATTTCCCTGGAGCAGTTTGGGTGCCAATGGCAGGAGATTTGGAGGGGTCAGGACAGGGGGAAGGGTGACTTTATTCCATCATTCTAAAAGACTTTTCCACCCTGAACACCACCATGATCGTCTGTTGGATATGGGATGTTTGTCCCAGGCTGGGAGAGCCTCTCCTGACTCTTTTTACCCATTAAATTCTGGCTTCAAGCTCACAGGTCACGATTTTTACACAGGTCCTGTTCACAAGGGACCAGGAATATTTGTGGAAAAATTTCCAGAAGCACCAGAGAAGCTCTGCTTTGTTGGGACAGAAAAATCACAAAAAATCCAATCACAAAAAAAATAAAAAAGGGTTTTCTTTGCAGAATGAGGGGATCAACACCTTCATGCAGCATTTCCACCACCCTCTGAAGGCAAGTCAGCTCTTCATCCCTGTGAGAGTGTCCTCCCCATGGAGAGAAAACATCACAAAATCACAGAATTATGGGAAGGATTGGGTTGGAAAGATCTGATTCCATCTTCCCTGCCATGGGGATGAAAATCCTGGTGGAAGTTCTGCATCGACCAGAAATTCTTAGAAGGTTACAGAGAGCAGAAATGTAATATTTGCAGTTTTTATAGTTTGTAGAGCTGAAACAGAGGTTCTGAAATAATGCAAGATATTCCAGGATAAAAGAGAAAAGCCCAGAACAACAAATGGACAAAGTCACAGTCTTGTGGTTTTTTTACAGTGTAACTAACAAAATCCTCCAAAAGTAAAAACTAAACTAACAACAGAAAAAGAAAAAAAAAACAAAAATAAGAAAAACTCAAAAAACAAAATTAAGGAAAACAAACAAACAAAAAAAACCACAAAAAAACCCCACCCACAAAAAATACAAAACAAAACAACAAAAACCCAAACAGATTTTCAGCTAGAAGCTACTGATGCTGATGTAGGATCTGTCTTTTGGAGGTTACAGTCCCTCAAGAAGAATGTGGCTCAGCAGGGCCTCTGTGCCACCTTCCACCTCCAACAGGGAAGTTTTCCCCTTAAGTAACAAAAATGAGGGTGAAAACCTCAGCAAGCTGCCTTCCCAGGGCAGGATCTGCAGGGTACAGAGCCCTTCCCACCTGGGAAAAGGTCCCCAAGCTGTCACTTCCCCATCCTGGAGGTGCCCAAGACCAGCTTGGATGGACATTTGGAAGGTGTCCCTGCAGGAGGGTTGGAAGGAGATGATCTCTAAGGTCCCTCCCAACCCAAATCATTCTGCAATTCTATGATTTCCAGTGAAAATGGGCTTTCTCCACTGCCTCTGTTGCCTAATTCCCCAGGAGGATGCTCCCCTCTGCCAGGCTGAATGCCATGCTGGGATTTATCTCCTGCCAGCACAGCAGCTTCTGAGGCACACATGGCCCTCCTGGAGAGATGAATCTGGGAAGGGGACAATAATTCACCCCCTGGGATCCCCACGTGCAGTTTGGGGCTGCTGAGTGGTGCCTCTGCAGGTTCCTGAAAGCTGGGAGCAGGGGGGGATGAAGATGAGTCTCAGATGTTTGCAGAGAACAAATAATAACACCACTAATAAGGCTGCATAATTTTATGGCTCCTGCTTCCCCATCTTCAAAGGGCATCCCACAGCTTTTGGCAAGGCCCTGTGAAGCAGGAGCCAGCCAGGGTTCAGCATCAGCAGGATTTGAGGTGAGTGTTGATACCATCAATACAAAAACACTGGGACACAAGCAGCCAGCAGGGAGAGGGTGGGCCTGGAGAGAAACCCTAATTCTGGGTGCTGTGGAGGCACAGAAAGGGATTTTACTGCTCCAGGTAATCTTGAAATGAGAGTGACTCCAGGACACTGCTCAGCTTTGCGTCAGGGGTGACAGCATCACTCGTGCCCTGCTCCTCAGGGTGGGACAGGAGATTTGCTGGCCCACATTCCCTCCACCCTTTGAGCCATCAGAGGGTGCAGCCTGGGGAAAAGCTTCAGCAGAAGAGCCCCAGGTCACCTCTCCCCACTGAGCTGAGGTTTCCCAGTGTCCCCAACACCCCTCCAGATGATGGAGAAGTTTCTGTGCACCACCTCTGCCAGGTGGTGTCCTGCAGTCACAGCCCTCAGACGGGGTCAACAACACTCAAAGACATCTGAAGAAGGGATTTCTGCACCCAAGGAACCTCTCTGGATATCACAGCCCTCCCCAGATCCCTCGTGCACTAGGAAAACAACATGTAAAGCATTATCAGTGCAGGGCTGCTGGCACAACTCACTGACCCATCCAGGCAATCAGCTTATGATATGAGGGATGGGATCACGCTGGCTGAGCAGGCACACCTGCTAATGTTATTCTTGTTCATCACAATATTTAATCCTACTTCTTTTTTTTTTAATAAAAATAAATCCTCAATGACTATTTGCCTGAGGCTTAAGTTGGAGCAGCTAATGGGGGGGGTCACATGAACTGAACCCTCTTTATGGAGTAGTGAACAGTAGCAAGATTGCTGAGCTGGAGTTGGGAGGGCAGGAGGAGCCCAAATGTGGGAGGAAAAAAATCCATTCATGTGCCAGCCTGTGTAGGGAGAGGTCAGGAATTACTACAGCTGGAAAAAATCCCAAATAAACAGTGCCACCAACGCTGGAGATGAGATATGTGGCAGGTTGGAGTGAGATGGTGCAGAGGCCAAAGGATGAAGGTTCTGGGCAAGAAATGAGGCACAACTCTCCTCTGAGCTGGGTTTGTCCCCCAGCCCCAAGCCTTGGGATGGCACTGAGATTCTGAGACAACATCCAAAACATTCCTGCTCCAGGAGCACCAGCACTCCAGCTCCTGGCACAATGAGCAAAGATCCTTCAGGACAGCAAGGAGCAGGTGCAGCCCAGTTCTGGTGCCACAGGGGGTGGTGGCACTGTCCCACCCTGCAGAGACTGTCCTGATCCCTGACACCCTCCAGCACCCCAGGGAGCTGGGCACCAGCAGATCCTGAATTCCTGACACAGCCCAGCTGCCAAAGAGGGCAGCTTCACCATTCAACGGGGTTTTTTTTAGTTCTTTTTTTGGTTTTGTTTTTTTTTTTTTTTGTAGCCTGTCTTGGGTTACAATACAGGATATGATCAAAGGTGTCTGTTCTATCCCCATCTGTTGAGGGTGGGGGCAGTGATCCTGATCTCATGGGAGATATTCTGCTAATGGGCATCCATTGAAACCAGCTGGGGCAGTGTTCTTTATCTCATGGGATATCTCCTGTTCATGGCCATGGTTTATAAACCAGCTGGGGCAGTGTTCTTTATCTCATGGGATATCTCCTGTTCATGCCATGGTTTATAAACCAGCTGGGGCAGTGTTCTTTATGTCCATGGGATATCTCCTGTTCATGGCCATGGTTTATAAACCAGCTGGGGCAGTGTTCTTTATCTTTTCACAACCCATCCTTCCTCCAGCCAGTCATTTTCTGCTCATGGCCATTGAGTCCCACTGTGGCACTGATAAAATTACTGCATCCCATTGGGAGTTGCTCCAGCCAGGGGGAAGAGCCCAACATTTCTTACCAAGATAAAAACAGAGGTTTTGGGACACTAAGGGAGCCCCTTTCTCCACTGGACTCCAGAGGAAAACCGGATTTCTCCACATCCCCACTGGAGCTTTAGAGGGAAACTGCACCTTGTCCAGGAGCACTGCTCCAACTGAGCCACATCTGTCACTGCAGGAGGATGCAGCCACCATGGGATGGGACTGCTGCCAACACCCTGCCTGACGGGTGTCAGGCTGTACTCTGACTGTGTCAGGGTTTGGGGTTTGTTCTTTGTAGTGCTGTATTTCTATTTTAATTTCCCTAGTAAAGAACTGTTATTCCTAATTCCCATATCTTTGCCTAGGAGCCCCTTGATTTCAAAATAATAATTTGTAGGGAGGGATTTACATTCTCCATTTCAAAGAGAAGCTCCTGCCTTTCTCAGCAGACACTGTTCTCCAAACTAAGACACAGCCTTTTTTCTTTATTTTTGTTTACAGCCTCAATCCTCCCATCAGAGCAGCCAGAAGAGTTCACACCTGCTTTGCTCTGGGCACTGCAGCCCTCAGAGCCAAGTTTGAGCCCAGAGCCCCAGCACCACACGAGTCCTGAAGCCAACAAGTTTCCAAGGCACACAAAGGGAAGCAAAGAAATGCCGGAAGATTAGACCCCGAGCTGAAACTAATTGTTCAATAAGCCATGAACAATCTCGCCTTGGTGCAGTTTGCTTCTCTGCCTTTCATCTGCGGGAAGGAAAAATAAACAGCACGGGGAGAAGGGCAAGAGGTGCCAAGAGCCAGGACAGGGATGGGAAAGCAGTGTTGGAGCAGGGTGGGGCTGGGATGCTCCCTCCTCACCAGGGAGCTCCTGCAGCAGGGTTGGCAGGTTTTTAGGCCAAAGAAGGCTTGATTGAGCTCAAAATAATTGAACAGCATCATTCCAGGGCCAGCAAGACGGGAGTGCAGTCCACGAAGCAGATGAGAAATCAGACTTTACATTCAAGGCTATTATTCCACGAGCAGCAGCGACTCGTTCAGATCAGATTAATTGACAGGAATAAAAAAGAATATGTGGATAACTCCGGACATACAGAACATTTTTATTCTCGCTGGAAAGAAGCCCAGATGTAATAGACCTGCACAGACACCTCCCCCCTCTCCATGGAGTGGGCACCATCAGCAATTTTTTTTTCCTGATCCTTAATAAACCACGGGCAGGGCAGGATCTGGGGCACCCAGCATGGACACAAGGCAGATTTGCTGGGCTTTGGCCTACTGCAAAAATTAACCATCCACCCAACATATGGGTCCCAGAGAGTCTCCTGCAGAGCCCAGTCCTCCCTCCAATTCCCACCCCCTCGAGGAGGATAATCCCCTTATTGTTATTTAGAGACACAGAGGTGGATCTGATCCGCAACCCCAAAATCCCCATGTCTGGAAAGAGCTGAGGAAGAGATTAGAGATTCACCTCCCATGAAGGGAAAGAGCTGAAGAGTCACATCCAGACTGCCCTGAAATCTGTGAGTGTCTGAAATTTGGCCTCAGACCCAAATTTCTCAGACACAGCCCGGCTCCATCAGCACTTTGGGGCTTGCTGCAGCCTAGCAACCAACAGCTGATTTCCTCATGAGCTCGGAGCTTAGGGAAGGAAAAAGAGGATCAACTTCAAAACAAGGGCAACCTCTGAGCAAACAAAGAGTTCAGGCTCGTGAAACACTGATATAAGGAACACATTTTTGGTGATGAAACGTTGGCACAGGCTGCCCAGAGAGGTGGTGACTGCCCCATCCCTGGAAATGTTCAGGGTCAGCTTGGACAGGGCTCTGAGCAGCATTTTCTTGATGAAGAACATGGCAGGGGGGTTGGACCTGGTGATTTTTAAAGGTCCAACCCAAACCCCTGAAGGAGCAAATCACAGAGAGAAAAAGGAGTAGCACCTGTAAGTCAAGACTGCCAGATGTTTTCTTCCCAAGCACCATCCCAACCCCATTCCTGCTCATCTGGCACAGAGGAGGAAAAGCCCTTGGGCACAGGACACCAAGACTGGCTGCATCAGCCTGGTGCAATCCTGCTCCCTCTCCTGCTCCTGGGTGTTGGACACATCCAGGACACAAATCCCAGCTCAGAGCCTGGCAGGGAAGCAGGAGAGATCCAAATACTTCATCTCCTGAAGAGAAACCCAGAGGCAACTTGATCTGCTCCAAGAAGGAGTGAGATGATGTGATATGATGGGACTGGAAGGGGCACCAGCTCACCTTTCCAAGGTCCCATCCTTTGGGATGTTTTCACCTTCCCAAGTTCCCATTATTTAGGATATTTTCACCTTCCCAAGATCCCATCCTTTGGGATGTTTTCACCTTCCCAAGGTCCCATCCTTTGGGATGTTTTCACCTTCCCAAGGTCCCATCCTTTGGGATGTTTTCACCTTTCAGAGATCCCATCCTTTGGGATGTTTTCACCTTTCAGAGATCCCATCCTTTGGGATGTTTTCACCTTCCCAAGGTCCCATCATTTGGGATGTTTTCACCCTCCCAAGGTCCCAATCATTTGGGATGTTTTCAACTTCCCAAGGTCCCATCCTTTGGGATGTTTTCACCTTCCCAAGATCCCATCCTTTGGGATGTTTTCACCTTCCAGAGATCCCATCCTTTGGGATGTTTTCACCCTCCCAAGGTCCCATCCTTTGGGATGTTTTCACCTTCCTAAGATCCCATCCTTTGGGATGTTTTCACATTCCCAAGGTCCCATCCTTTGGGATGTTTTCACCTTCCAGAGATCCCATCCTTTGGGATGTTTTCACCCTCCCAAGGTCCCATCCTTTGGGATGTTTTCACCTTCCCAAGGTCCCATCCTTTGGGATGTTTTCACCTTCCCAAGATCCCATCCTTTGGGATGTTTTCACCTTCCAGAGATCCCATCCTTTGGGATGTTTTCACCTTCCTAAGATCCCATCCTTTGGGATGTTTTCACCTTCCCAAGGTCCCATCCTTTGGGATGTTTTCACCTTTCAGAGATCCCATCCTTTGGGATGTTTTCACCTTCCTAAGATCCCATCCTTTGGGATGTTTTCACCTTCCCAAGGTCCCATCATTTGGGATGTTTTCACCCTCCCAAGGTCCCAATCATTTGGGATGTTTTCAACTTCCCAAGGTCCCATCCTTTGGGATGTTTTCACCTTCCAGAGATCCCATCCTTTGGGATGTTTTCACCCTCCCAAGATCCCATCATTTGGGATGTTTTCCTGCAGGACAGTCTCCCAAATGCTGCCTCCCACTAAACAAATCTCTCTTCCTTCCACACATGGTCTCAGTGCCACCATACAAGGGTCAGGTAAAGAAAAGCACTTTTTATTCCTTCTCAGAGTCTGTCATTCCTGACAAAACAGGAAATTCTGGATTGCTTTGCTCACACTATAAAATCAGTGCAAGGTCAGATCCAGAGGGAACTGAAATGCTGTGAAAACTTTATTTCAGTCTACCAACCTGGAGAAAAAACAGAAAGTCTGTCAGTGTGCCCCAAATCAGCCAGGAATAGCTGGGAGGGAGACGAGAGGTTGGAGCTCTGGGGGTTTTGGGGAATATCTTCCCAGCATTTGGGAGTGGGAGGTGCTGCCATGTGCTGTCCCTGATTCAGTGCCCAAACCTGTTCTAGAGAACACACACTCCCTGCTGGAGCTGAATTCCCACTTTTTTTCCAACAGTGCTGAGGCAAACCCAACTCTTGTCTTCCCAGATGCCTTCCTGTATCCCTAAATCCTTGCAGGAATCAGCAGGGAGCTTTATTGACAGGCTTGTTGTGGCAGCAGAATTAACTGCTGGGCTGATTTTACCAGCCCAACCCATCAATCCCATTTTCCATTATTAGGCACCTGTGTGTTATGTTCATTGATTCTGGGCACTAAATTTCCTCAGGGGTTAACAATATTTTTAACACACAGGCAAAAAAATCCATGGAAGCTTTAAGAATACTCAAGCCCAAGATTCCCAGAGGTCTCCAAGGCCTGTGTTTTCTTCATTTTACACAGACACATCAATATATCTCCTTAATTCCATCTCATTGTTCCTCCTGTGTACTGTGTGCTCCCTCTAGAAGGAATTGAGGGAGTTTTTGATGACAGAGAGGGGGATTCACCACCCCACTCCTGAGGTGCACCTTGGTTTTTGGGAGCTTGGTGGCCAGGCTTCAAGATCAGAGTGAAAATATGTCAAATTCCCTTGATTCCCACAAGAAAAAAAAAAAATATATATATATATGTAAGCATTAAGGTCTCTTGTGGATGCAACGTGTGATTCCAAAGGGATCCCATTAGAAAAGTCTAATTAACAACCTATTACAAAATGAGATTCAGACAATATCCCCATTAGCTAAGCAAAGATGGGCAGGGATTTTAACGTGCAAAATCAACAATGAAGAGGTGAATGGAGTCTAAATGAACAGTCCAGGGCTGAGGAGAAGAGCAGAGGGATGACAGGGTGAGGAATGAGGGAGCACATGGAGAGGCAGGAATAGGAAAGGGATGGATGATGGATGATGGATGATGGATGGATGGATGGATGATGGATGGATGGCAGGCAAATGTTGGCAATTCCAGAGTGTTCAACCTGGACCTGTCCTGGATCTTCACCCCTCAACACTTCCCTACAATGCCATTTGAACACCAAGTCAGGCTCACAAAAAGAGAATTAAAAAAAAAAGAAAGAAACAGCTACAAAGGGGAAAGTGCTTCTCCAGAAATAGACACAATCCCAATCTTGATCTTAAAACCTCAAACCTCACACATCCACCAGCATCCTCTAGAGCTGATTTACAGGTCCTGAATGGTGGATCACTGGTGGAGGATCAACTTTGCTGCCACGGTGCTACTCTGAACGCTGAAGAGTTTCTTAACTTCTGCAAAGTCACATCAGAATGTTCAAAACCCAAATCTGGCCCGTTCAGAGCTGCCATTTACCTTCTGTGCAGAATGCAATTTCCTTACATCTGTTCTAACAAGCAGACAGAAAGGGTGAGACACTGAAGGCAGGCAGGAAAGACAGGAACAGGAGCTAAATGATGGCTAATGGGCAACTGATGGAGTGGAAGGACAGATGCAGAGAGAGATTAATAGAATAGATAAACAGGCATCAGACCCCAATCTCCCAGCAATTACAGTCTGCTCTGGATCTCCTAATCTTCTGCAGTGTCGCTCTCCAATAAGTCCAGTTAAATTAGTTATTATCCCTCATTTGTGTTCGTCCCTGGAATTATTTTGGTGGCGTGGATCAAAGAAACACCACGGGCTTTAACGCGGCGTGTGCTGCCGAGGAGCCAGAGCATTAGAAAGTGCTCCCTGCTCTAATGCATTCCCGTCTCGTGCCAGAATGTGGATCTTTAACTTCTAATTAGTGCATCCCAGGATCTGTCCAAACAACCCTGCCGTGTCTTTCCTCACAAACACAAACACAGATGAGCTCCCCCAGGGGCCCGCAGCCAGCTCGACACCTATGAGGGGCAGCAGTGCTCTCACAATTAATAAAGCATGAGCAGGCACTGAGCAGAGCTGAATTGGAGCTGCAGCCCATTTGTTGTACTTTATTTTCCCCTTTCCCATTCGATTCACTTAAGAAAAAATTAAAAATTCCTTCTGCAACTCTGGCGAAAAAATTAAAAGGACGAAAAGGATCACATTACACATTTAATTTAAAACTCTATCAGCAATTAGGATATTTATGGACTGATCACCTGCCAAATGTTATGGTTTGAATCAAAGCTGCTCTGGAGTGCTGCAGTTAAAAATCTGGTGTGGTGGAAGGTGTGTCTGAGCACAGCAGGGGCTTGGAATGACGTGGCCTTTGATGTCCTCTCCAAACCATGCCATGATCCTATCAACCATAAAGGACACAGAGTTTGGGGATTTTTTTTCCCTCTGCTTTGGAAGATTTTTTTAATTTCAAAGTTTAACTCAGGAGATCCAACACAATTAAGGAAAGTCTGATTGGAAAACCAAAACCATCCACTCTACATGTCACCTGAATGTGAGAGCAGACCAGCCAGACCTGGAGGAACATTTACAAGCAAGGACAGCTCGGATTCCCAGATCTGTGACAGGATTTCCTCTTTAAAAACACACAAAAAATAATTAAAATTAATCCTGAACAATCAGCCTCTTCTCATTCTGAGCAAGTGTGCGTGGGGTTCAGCAGCCCCAGTGGAACAGGCCAGGCTATCAGGCTCACCCAGGGGACAGCCCTAATCTGCTTTCTGACATGCACAACGCCCATAAACAAATGATTACGCTCCTGTGCCTGAGTCTCCGTAATTTGCAAAACGTTGATAACGATCAGGGCTAATTGAAAATTTCCCATCTAGCATTATTAGGATGGGGAATGGGGATTTTGAATGAACCACTTGAAAAAAGCCCCATTTCCCCCATCTAGCTGATTTTTGACAGCAAAACAAGCAAGCAAACAAACAAAAAACCCAAAACGGTCTTAAGTCTTTGGATAATTTTTCTATGGAAAACAGCATTTACTATTTTCTGGATAATTCAATGAGTTCTCAGGGTTCATAAGGCTTCTGAGGGTTCTTTTATTGCCCTTTTAAATAACTACAGATGCTTTATTGGGAGGCTCAGTAGAGCAAGCTTTATTTGCAGTGATCATGCTCAGGCCTCTGGCCAAGTGTGACTTAAACCTCAAGAAAGGATGTGGGGAGAGGGCACTTCATTCACTAATGAGAGGGACATCCAGATGATGAAGAAATTGCCAAAAAAAAGGCCAAACCTCGTGGTTTTTATACCTGATCCCAGCAGGTTTTGAGGAGCAGTGCTGGTAGGGAGAAGAGCAGGTCTAGACCCTTTTTCCCTGTTTTCTGGAGGATTGGGAGGCTGAGCTGATATTCCCCTTGCCTCCTAAACCAGCTCATGTCCACACTCCTACCAGGGCTGAACTAAACTGCTGACTTGGGGTCAACTCCAGCCCAAATTACCCCAAACCTTGTCAGGGCATGAGCTGGGAATTAAACTCTGGGGACAGCCATGGGGTCACACATGTGCCAGGGGGAATTTCTGTCCCTGGCACAGCCTGAAAATCCAAACCAGGCTTGGATTATAAACCGCACCTGATTATAAACCACATGTTACAATACAGGCTGTGATAAAAGGTATCTATTCTATCACCATCTGTTGAGGGTGGGGCAGTGATCCTGATCTCTGTGGGAGATATTCTGCTAATGGGCATCCATTGAAACCAGGCAGGGCATTGTTCTTTATCTCATGGGATATCTCCTGTTCATGGCCATGGTTTATAAACCAGCTGGGGCAGTGTTCTTTATCTCATGGGATATCTCCTGTTCATGGCCATGGTTTATAAACCCATCCTTCCTCCAGCCAGTCATTTTCTGCTCATGGCCATTGAGTCCCACTGTGGCACTGATAAAATTACTGCATCCCATTGGCAGTTGCTCCAGCCAGGGGGAAGAGCCCAACATTTCTTACCAAGATAAAAACAGAGGTTTTGGGACACTAAGGGAGCCCCTTTCTCCACTGGACTCCAGAGGAAAACCGGATTTCTCCACATCCCCACTGGAGCTTTAGAGGGAAACTGCACCTTGTACAGGAGCACTGCTCCAGCTGAGCCACATCTGTCACTGCAGGAGGATGCAGCCACCATGGGATGGGACTGCTGCCAACACCCTGCCTGACGGGTGTCAGGTTCTACTCTGACTGTGTCAGGGTTTGGGGTTTGTTCTTTGTAGTGCTGTATTTCTATTTTAATTTCCCTAGTAAAGAACTGTTATTCCTATTCCCATATCTTTGCCTGAGAGTCCCTTGATTTCAAAATTACAATAATTTGGAGGGAGGGGGTTTACATTCTCCATTTCAAAGAGAAGGTCCTGCCTTTCTCAGCAGACACCTGTCCTCCACACTACAACAGTAACTTTTCATTCTTTGTCCATATATAAGCCACACCTGATTATAAGCCACACTTCGGGTTTGGACCAAAATTTTAGTCAAAATGGTGCGGCTTATAATCATGAAATTACTGTACATGGGACATCTCTCCAGCCCTGAGCAGGATGGGAGATCTCAACAAACCATCACTAAGCTCAGGTTTGGAGGTCAGTGCTCTTCAGCACCTGCCAAAATCGACTCCATCAGCTGCACCTGCCTTGATCTCCTGCCCAGCCAGGACTGGCCTTTGTTAAGGTTTAATTGCAGAGGTGACCACAGGGTCTGGGGCCAGCAGTGTCACTTCCATTTAGCAGGTTGTCCCTGTTTAGCCTCTGCTTTTCCTGGGAGAGCAAGGCCAGGGAGAAACACAGAGCAGGAGGACACAGCAGCTGCTGCATCATTGGAGTGACAAATACATAACACACAGCAAAATTACCAAGCAGTTAATCAAGGAGAATAATTAGCAGAGCCCTGATTGAACCCATAAGCAGAAACATGCTGAAGGCAGGGGAAGGCTTCTGTCAACATGAGGGGACATTTGGGATCAGGCACCAAAAGATGGGCAGTGAGTTTTGGACAGCCACACCCTGCCCTGCAATAATGCCTGGCCTCTGCTCTTCTTTCAGCCTAAAAGGAGCAGAGAAGCTGGAAAATCCACAAGGAGAAATATCACTGACAAGGGTTGAGGTTTCAAAGAAAATTGGTTCCAGCAGGACTGGATTTGCTGGTGCCTGAGAGCTCAGGGTCCTCCTGTCAAAAGAGACTTGATCTGAAATCCCAGCTGAGTCACAGCAAGGTTTGGGTCTAAACCCCCAAGTTTCTGTGCCCTGCAGCTGGGAAATCAGAGTTATGTGGGACCCCAGCTTCTGATTCACAGCAAATTCCACAAGTCTGGGCTTCTGTTCATGTTTAAGTGGATAAAATGTCATATTTGGATTTTTCTATGAGTGAGACTGGGAGGCTTCTTTATAGTCAGTGGGGAGGCTTTGCTTTGGGTTTCCTTAAATGAACATGGCAGAAAAAAACACACTCCTGGCAAGGCAAAGTTCATTAAAAAAGGCAAAGTACATAATTTTACCTCCTGATGGAGGACAAAGTACTGCTCCAAAGTAGCCCCCCCAACAAAATCAATAAGCCTTCACAGAAAGTTTTATAGAATCATTGAATGGTTTGGGGGTGGGGAGGGACATAAAGATCATCAAATTCCAACCCCATGCCATGGGCAGAGACACTTCCCATTATCCCAGGTTGCACTAAACCTTGTCCAGCCTGGCCTTGGACACTTGCAGGAATCCAGGAGCAGCCACAGCTTCTCTGGGCACTCCTGATTATCCCCCCAGCCAGGAATTTCTTCCCCATATCCCACCTAACCCCACCCTCAGTTTGAAACCATTCTCCTTTGTCCTGTCACTCCATGCTCTACTCAAAAATCTCTGTTTTGTGTGGCCTTGTTTTACAAAATGTAAACATAAATCCCCCACAGAGCTCCTCATGATGCTGCAAGGACCTCATCTCAGGGAGCTCTTGGTTCCTGATAATTATCTCTGTGGATAATGAAGAGTTTGAGGTGTCCCAGCAGGATTTGTCCCCCAGCACAGGTCACCTGCAGGACAGGCTGGCCACTGCAGAAGGGATCAGTAAAATCCAAAGAGGATGTGCAGAGGGGAGGGGAGAGGAGAGGGAGGGAATCAATCACTGAGGAGAAAGGAGAGGGAGGAGGAGAGCACAGAAAAGGGATTGGCCATAGTGCCAGATCCCCTGCACCTTCCCAAATCAATCTGGAGCTCCTGCTCTGCCTGCCTGGGGGAGGAAACACTCTTCCTCCCCTGCCCACCCTGCCTGCAGCCCCTTTCCCTGCCTGGATGACATTTCTCACAGCCATAGGAACTCTTTTTTTCCTGCAGGAGAGCAGGGAGAGATTCCAATCACAGCCAAGCTGTAAATGCAAGGTTATCCTCAGCAGTGCATTTGTCACAGACACGGAGCCCTGCAGGAGCAGAGTGACAAGGGACAGGGATCCCAGGTGGTTTGTAGGGTTTTGGTGGGGTGCTGGTGGTGTTTTGAGGAAATGGGAAATGCTAGAAGGTGGGGATGAGCACAATCATTATCCAGGAAGCTCCCACCCATCACAGAATCAGAATGGTTTGGGTTGGAAGGGACATTTAAAGCTCACCTCATCCATCCCCCTGCAATAACCAGGGACACCTCCCATCATCCCAGGGTGCTCCAAGCCTGGCCAGGGACACTCCCAGGAATGGAGCAGCCACAGCTTCTCTGGGCATCTCTGTCAGGGCCTCCCCATCCTCATTGTAAAAAAAATTCTTATAACTTATCTAAAATCTTATAAGTTATCTAACTTATCTAAATCCAACCTTCTTCTCTTTGAAACCATCCCCTCTTGTCCTGTTGCAAAAAGCCCTGATAAAAAGTCTGTTCTCACCTTTCTTCCAGCCCCTTTAAGCTCTGCAAGGGGCTCTGAGCTCTTTTTCCAGGTGAGCACCCCCAGCTCTGCCAGCACAGGGGCTCCAGCCCTCTGAGCATCCTCGTGGCCTCCTCTGGACCTGCTCCCACAGGCTGCTCCTGTGTCTCTTCCTAAACACCCCTCCAGGCAGAAAAACCTGAGCTCTGCCTTGGCATCCCAAAGCCCTGCCATGGCTGCAGTGGGATTTTGGGAACATTGGTTGGGTGGGAAGAGCTCAGCTCTGTCCAGCTGGAGGGTTAAGGAAACACCAACACTCCATCCCATCCTTGGAAGCAGAAATCCAGCTGCTCTCCATGCATTGCTCCCCTCTCCATGGGCTGTGAGGTCCCCACACTCAACAGTTTCATACTTTCAAAAGAATAAAATTATTCAGACCCAGTTTTTTCTGAGTCTCTGGAGAAAGGCTCATAAACTCTCACCGTAATTCAAGGGCTTTGCAGACCTCATCTGCTCCTGCTGCACGTGCAAGGGGAATTTCTGCCTTCCCAACATCTGGCCACACACTTATTAAACAAATACCTCAGTGCAAAGCTCAGCTTGTAAAGGCTCACTGCTGCTGCCATTCCCTCAGAGCAGGTTCTCCTGCCAGCCCCACTTGTGGAGTCTCTGGTGTCCTGTACCAGGAATGTGTTCACAGTGAGATTTCAGGTGACAGCTCTGATTTGTCTCAGCTCTATCCATCAACTCCTGTGAACTGGAAATCTTTCCTCCTGGTGGAAACAGAGATGATTTCATTCCTTCATCCCTTGACTGACCACTGGAACTCTGCTGGCAGAGGAGATGCTGGGAGCCAGGGTGGAGATGATCCCAAGGTACAAATCTCCCTCCAGCATCCATCCTGCCCCTGGCAGGGCTTCATGCTGCTGTTCCAGGAAAAAGCAGCTCCATCAAAGCATCCCACAGCTGGTCCAGGCTTTGCACTAATGCAAGAGAGGGGGAATTTCAGCTGAGGTTGGGCATTCTTGTCATTAAAGAGGAAAAGAGAACATGAGGGTCCTGAGTCAGCTCTCAGAGTGATCCAGAATGGTTTGGGTGGGAAGGGACCCCAAAAATCATCTCAGTCCAACCCCTGCCAGGGCAGGGACACCTTCCCCTGGCCCAGGATGCTCAGAGCCCCATCAGGGCTGGAGCAGGGGGGTGAGAAGCTTCATTCTGCTACTGGATCTCACACAACAATGCTAAAAATTCTGGTAAAAAGGGATAAAAAGGGGCAGCAACATTTTGTTTCATTTAAAGGCTCTTAATGAGACTGAACTTAAGTTTATCCACACAGAAAACTCAACAAAATTGCACCAGCTGCCTGGAGTGCAATGGGGTGGTACCATCACTCCCAAAAAAATCCAGCAAAATCTGATCTCACCAGCTCCAGGGTGCTCAGGAAGGATAGCAAAAAACAAAAACAAAACAAAAAAATAAAAAAAAAATAAAAAAAAACAGGAAATTGAGAGAGGGAGGCTGCTTCCCACATCACCCAGCAAGGCAGGGATTGGATTGCCCCAGTGTTCTTTCATTAGGTGATCCCATCCTTCCTGCCAAGACCTGGGTTTGTAATCCCTGGGAATGTACCATGGATCCCTTAATTACTCATTTCAGGTAGGATTTCCAAATTAACTCCTGTAGAGGAACTGCAGGCTCACTCCAAACACTCATTGCTGTGCTGGTCCATGAGCTCTGTGCTGGGTGGGAAGATCTGACCTTCAAGAACTCTGAACTGTGCAAGATTAGACAGCATCTAAAGCCCAGATGCAAGTTTGCAAAAACAACCATTATTGAAAATAATTATAATCGCCTTATTTCAGAATAAGCCTCAGAGTTTTCTAGGGAAAAAAAAATAAAAAAATAAAAAAATAAAAAAATAAAAGCTGCTTATCAGAAATCTCTGTATGCTTTAACTCCAGGGCTGGAAACCTCATCTAAAGAGCACATTGTCATTCTTGCAGCTAAAGTGAAGGCAAATTTCTCTTTAATAGAATAAGATCTTCCTTGGAGGAGATTGTGTGTTGCTGATAATTATCTGGTGACATGTTGGGGTTTAGCAGGTGGATTAATTTGGTTTTACATGATGTCATTAGTGCCACTGGAGGGGCGTGTGTGGCTGCATCCTTTTGGGCATTGAGATGAGGAGTTTGTGGTGTGTTTTACAGGCAGCAGAAACAGCTGGGCTAAAAACAAACCCTGTAGGAGTGATGGAGGGCAGGACAGATGGAGAGATTTTTAAAGTCAGGTTTTGGAAGTTGTGGTTTATTGTAAAGGGTGTGGGTGAAAGGGCTCTGCCTGGAGCTGCCAGCACAGCTCAGAGCAGGGCAGTGAGAGAATGGGGGTAAGAGAGAGAGCTGAGAGGAGAAGCTAAAAGGAAAAGCTCAGAGAGTTCTTTTTACAATACAATTTTTTTTTTTTTTTGTGTCGAATATTCTAATTTTTACAAACTAATTTAATACAAGATACAAATCCTATAGCATTTACATACAGCCTACAAGAATCATTACATCACCATACTGTGTTACACTTTAAACCCTAAAATCTTCTCTTTGGACCCCTCCTGCCAAGCCAGCAGGGTCTTCTCTGACCTTTGGACTGTCTGCAAGCAGAGGGAATTGTTCAATCCAGAGGGGATTACTTTCAGCTGGCCATTCTATTGTTTTCTAGTTATTTAGTAACTAAGGTTTGGTATCTCAAAGATGGCTTTCATTTCAGTCTCGCTTATGGTTTCCATATTCTCAAAATCTTTTGCCAGACAATCATATTTATAAGGTTTCATCCTCCCCAGCAAAACCCCTGCTGACTTTTTGGGAAAAAATCCTGTGGATCATGTGCTGCCATGCCAATCCCAGAGAGAGGGATGTGGATGAAGGATGTTGGCTGTAGATGAAGGATGCTCTGGGTGCCCAGGTCCCTGTTTGAGGCTCAGGACACCTGGGTGTGATCCCAAATCCCAGCAAACACCGACACCAAACTGGATATGATGGAGTCTCCCTCCCACCTGCAGCACCCAGGAGCTGGCAAACTCTGCAGGAAACTTCTGCCCTGCCCAGCTCGTGCTGCCAAACATCTCAGACCCCTTGATCCTGCCAGAGCAATTTTCTCTGCACTCTGCTGCAGCCTGGGCGTTCAGCAAACCAAATGACTCCACACACCACGGGCTTGTTTTAAAAAAAGCTTCCCCATCCATCCACCCCTGCTTCCCAGAAGATTTATTATACACAGGCACAGCCACGGAGGAAACAAGAGGCTGCTGCTCTCAGAATATTAAACAAATAAATTGGTTGCCCTCTAACACACCTTTTTTTTTTCCTTCTCACAAGATGACCCAGGCTACTGAAAAGCTAATCCAGCTTTCTGCAGACTGGGAAAAGAGAGTGTGGAGTTCAGCAGGGCTCAGCCACGGAGCTCAGCTCGGATAAACAGCAAAGGTGGAAAGCAGGAGGATGAAATGGCTCTAAAGAAGGATATTGACTGATTATCATGAGGGATGTCTGGAGTGGTATCCACAGAAAATATACTGAAAGTAGCATCTATTAGACTCTGAAACACTCTCCAGGAGTGGGGGAAGAGGTGAAACTCCATTACCCTCAGCAGGAACATTCCAGCTGGACAAAATAAGTGAAGAAATAACCTGGCACTGCCTTCCATTACCATCCCTTCTCCTGCTGTGATGGGACTCCAGGGACCTAAGTGGAGCTGCCACTCTGAGAGGCTGAGCCTCCACAGGGGTGGAAAGGGAGAGGCAGAGTTTGGGTTTATGTGATTTTTACACCCTCCCCAAACCAACCTGCTCCAACACAGCACCCAGAGGCTGCACAAACATTCCCAGCTTTTGTTACCTCTCTTCAAGGTCAGGTTTGGAGCAACCTAATCTAATGGAAGATAGATGATCCTGAAGTCCCTTCCAACCCAAACCATTCACCAATAAGTGAGAAAAGCAGCCACTGATTCAGCAGTGGATATTCCCACTCATTTGGATGCATTTTGGGGGGCATGGGCCATGCTGCCAGACCCAACAGGGCTGGAAAAAGGAAAGCTGCTGGGTTTGCAGCTGCTGGGGCTGCAGGACACCCTGCTCCCTTCCCAACCACAGCAGCTGAGCACAGCATCATTCCATGGAGGAGCTGACACTCTCTACTCCCATATTTTGAGCAGCTTTGGTTACAAACATAATTTTCATTTCTTTCTCTACAACCAAGAGCTGGCTGGGGACAAGGCAGAAAAATCCAGCAGGTTACTGGAGCAAATTTCAGAGGTGAGGAGAAGTTGTTTGGCCTTGCTGAAGGCAGCAGCTCCTTTCCCTGCTTCATCCCAAAATCCCCAGGAGCTCAGCTAGGTGTCACTGGACCTGCTCTCCAGCCTCTCTCAGCACCTGGAGCCTGGTAGGTGTTTAAGCATTTCTCTTGGAAAAAAAAATGACAGAGCCTGGGGCCCAGGCCAGCGATGAGAAATGTTTCTCATTTTTGTGAGTGCCGTGGGTTCAGCCGAGGTCGATGGCGCCGGCGCCGAGGGAAAGCCACTGGAAAATACAACTAACTTTGCCATCACTCACCTGCCTCCTTCCTCAGAGCCTGAGGGCTGTGTGGAGACAGCCAGGGAGTGGGCAGGCTCAGAGCAACTGGTGCTGTTTGGGCTGAGGGGTTTGAGCTCTTTTCCAGCCAAGGATGAAAAGGGCGGTGCTGACAAAGACACTGATGGCCACAACACACCTCCAGGCAAATTCATTTAAAAAATAACCACCTGTGAGTCACCACACAAATATACAGATGCAACAAAACCTGTATTGACATCACACATGTGCAGGCTGTACCCTCTGATTACACCTGCACATGCACTCACATGAGGTTCATGATCCACCCCTCACTTCCCAACCCCCAAACAAAGAGCATCACCCTGGAGCACTGTGAGAAACCTGTGCTGCTCCCCAAAAATAGTCCCCAGTGTCATGGGTGGCAAAGCATTCGAGCAGCCCACCTGTCTCAAGCACCACTGGGATGAATTTGTGGAATTAGAACTAAGCAGGACCTGCTTGTTTTAATGAATCACACCCTCACACACCCCCAGAGAAAGCTCTCCTGCCATGGTGTGTGTGGAGAAGGGGCTCCCTTAGTGTCCCAAACCCTCTGTTTTTATCTTGGTAAGAAATGTTGGGCTCTTCCCCCTGGCTGGAGCAACTCCCAATGGGATGCAGTAATTTTATCAGTGCCACAGTGGGACTCAATGGCCATGAGCAGAAAATGACTGGCTGGAGGAAGGATGGGCTGTGAAAAGATAAAGAACACTGCCCCAGCTGGTTTATAAACCATGGCCATGAACAGGAGATATCCCATGAGATAAAGAACACTGCCCCAGCTGGTTTATAAACCATGGCCATGAACAGGAGATATCCCATGAGATAAAGAACACTGCCCCAGCTGGTTTATAAACCATGGCCATGAACAGGAGATATCCCATGGAGATAAAGAACACTGCCCTGCCTGGTTTCAATGGATGCCCATTAGCAGAATATCTCCCATGGAGATCAGGATCACTGCCCCACCCTCAACAGATGGTGATAGAACAGAAACCTTTGATCACACTCTGTATTGTAACCCAAGACAGTGGGATTTTACATTATTATTAGAGGGGAGCTGATGAGCTGATGACCAAAGAGTGAAGTGGATTGGATCAGTCAGAGCTGTGTAATGCTGCTGCCAGACAGCTCATGGTCACAGCAGGTCCCTGAGCTGTGTCCCCTTGGTTCCTGAGCTCCTCTGGCTCTGGTTAGAAGGGCTCCACAAGGTGCAGGTCTGGGCAACTCAGCCCTGCTCACCTGGGCTGGGATGTGCTGGCAGTCTGAACTGGAATGCTGCAGGGAAAGAGGAGCAGGGAGGGTTGCCAGAGTGAGCACAACAAAAGCCAGCCCCTGAAATTCAGTCCCACATTGAAGACCAACCTTAATTCTGTGAGCTCTGCATTCAGCTCTGCATTTGCTTTGATTTCTCTATACAATCCATTTGCCACAATAAGAAATACCATCAGTAACACACTGCTGCACGTTGGGTTTTCAACTGTGGGATCCCCACTCAGCTCAAAGATTTCCCTTCTGCACCCATATGGACTTGGGATTGCATTCCTTACTCGTGTTTGGCTCTTAATAAAGATGAATTTTTTTAAGGCTGCTGGGATCACATTTTAGCTCTGGAAATGTGATGTTAATGCTGAAGGTGCTCTGCTTCTCCAGCATGGTCACTACACCCACCCCAGCACTGATCCAAACCATGTGTGGGGGTTGGCTTGCACATGTGGAAGCCACGATTATTATATTTTTATATGAGCTATATATTAAACTTCAGTCCCCAAACCCCTATCATTTTCCTAACAAGTCACCACCCTGCCCACATGCACTGCAGCAGGACTTGTGAAGGGATTATGGGCTTTGACATGGAACTGCAGCTGCTCAACAAGAGCAGCCCATCCTTTGCTGCCCAGAATTTCCCCCCAGAGAGGACACCCCTCTATTAACACTAATCATAAAACCATATCATAGAATTACAGAGAAGGATTTGGGTCAGGAGGAACCTTCAAGATCAGCCTGTTCCAGACACCTCCCACTATCCCAGGTTGCTCAAATCCCCATCCAGCCTGGCCTTGGGCACTTCCAGGGCTGTGGAATCCCTCAGTGACATTTTACCTGGCTGCATAAAGCTCCTGCCACATTCCTGGCAAGCCCTTGTCACCCTGTCTCATCACCAGCTCCTCTCTCATGACACAATTCAGGAGGAGCAGTTCTGGGTCCTGGCCAGGCAGACTTGGCACTCAGTGCCTGGCAGGGATGTGGGATGTGCTGCCTAAACCTTCCTGGACTCCAGGCTCGCTGCAAATGGAAATAAAAACCAATCCAGCTTCTGCCTGCACGTTTTACCCATCCCAGCTGCATCTGCATGGAGTATTGTGCTGTTTGCTGTCATGTCACTGTTTAAAGGTTGACAGATTTGCTTCCAGGAGCTGCAATTAAGTGCCTCGCTTGTCCTTTTTTATTCTTCTCATTTCACTGTGCTGGAAGCCCAGCAGCCAACCCCCAGCTCTGCTGAGGTTAACACTGAAACTCTGACCAGGCACAAGCAGAACTTCCCCCAAGATGTCAAGGAACAGAGTGAGTGGACTCCCAACCCCACTTTCCCCTCCAGCCATCCATCTCCTGGGATGTTTATTGGCTCTCCTGGCACTGCAATATCCGAGTGTTCACAGCACCCAGCAAAGCTGAATGAAAATCCTCAGCAGAGTTTTTATGTTGTGATGCCCCAGCAGCACCCACAGTCACCTCCAGTGCACAGGAATGAAAAAGAGAGATCCTCCCAAGCCTTCCACAGATAACTCACACAGAGCCTGAGCTCTGCTGAGGGCTGCCTGGGTGCAGGTTGGAGATCTTGGATGAATAATGGTTTTACTTATCGGAAATTCGCTTTTCATTTTGCTTCAATTAAGTGACCGGCGGAATCAATCACACACCTTCTGCAAACACTAAATCTTCCAGAGGGAAAATATTTATCAAGTCCCAAGCCACCAGCTTTAGTCCCCTTATCCCTCTTGCTCTCTAGAATTGCTTAGAAGTGTAGAGGGCAGGGAAAAAAAATTAAATAAAGGGGGAAAAAAATTGACACACTGGAACTTCTGAGGATAAAAAACAGGTTTTGAAGCAGCAATGAGGGTGCTCAATAGTGAAACATCCTCTGGATTTTGGCACAGACAAACCCTGGTGTGCATCCAAGTGTCACTGAGATGACAGAACCTGAGGGAATGGCATGGAGCTGTGCTGGGGGAGGTTTATTGGCTATCAGGAAAGGTTCTTCCCCCAGAGGGTGGTGGGACACTGAACAGGATCCCCAGGGAATGGGCACAGCCCTGAGGCTGCCAGGGCTCCAGGAGGGTTTGGACACTGCTCCCAGGGGCAGGGTGGGATTTTGGGGTGTCTGTGCAGGAGATGGACTCAATGAACCTTATGGCTCACTTCCAACCCAGGATATTCTGTATTTCCATAGCTGAGGATGAGTCCCTCTGCACAGAGCTACTATATTTAGCTATTTTTTTAGCATCCTCTAGGACCTCAGTGTAGGTACAGAACTCCTCAGGCCAGAAGTTGGTTAAAATGAAAAGTTTGTTGTTCAATTCTGTGAGATCTCTCCGTATGGCACCAGCAGGGATCTGCCACCAGGGAGCTGAGGCAGAGCTGCAGCAGCTTTGGCAGACTGGAAACAAAACTGGGTTTGTCCTGAGCATCAGGCTCAGGGTAAAGTCTCATCTCAGTAAACCTCACTGAGCCTGGCTCAGAGCACGGTGGTCAGGGATGGACAGGTTTGGCTTTATCCACATCAATATCACTGAGGATTTACACATCTGGGCATCCCATTCCCATTCCACTCCCAGCCCTGGGACACTGCAGGGCCATCACCCACAACCCAAACTCAGCCAAGTGGGGAATTTCAGCTGCATCCTCATCCACACCCAGATTTCCTTTAAGTGGGATGAACAGAGACCTGGCTTTCCTCTCTCCCTTGCTCACACAGTTTGGGATTTTCTGCTGGATGTAGAAATGCCACCCATGAAACTGCTCCTCAGCACAGGGAGCACAGGGGACTTCAGCCACCCTTGAACTCACCCCTGCAGGGTCTCTGAGCTCTGTAAAGGCCAGAGGAAAACCCTCCAAACCCCCAGAACGCTGGGGCTGAGATCTCACTGCTAACACCCTGGGAAGGAGCTGATTTACAACATTTCAGGCACTGGAGATCCCTTTAAAGAGCTGCTGCTTCAGCAGATGATTTTACAGCCTCCTCCCAAATGTGCACAGGGGACACTGCTGGGGAAAAGGACAAAACTCTGAGTGCAGACCTTGTCCTAAATGAGGTCAGGGCTTTACCTTGGGCTTTCAGGGCACAGAGGTGGCACTGCCAGGTGAAAGCAAGAGCAGAAATCTCAGCAGAATCAGGATCCCTCCAAAGATCACCAGGTCTATGGCTCAGTGGAGGGATCTTCTGTGTTAAATCCTTCAAAAAAAGCTTTCAAGAACAGAGGCATTTTGGTGAGGGAGGCCTTTCCCAGCAGTTACATGAAAGCCTCTGATCAAACACATCTGAGAAAAAAGGGAAAAATGTGGGGGATTCCAGTGTGGACTAAGTAGAAGCATTTAAAAAAAAAAATTGTGTGAGGAAACACCACTTGCAAACAACACCCAGCTGTTCCACTGACCACCCCACAGGAGGTCTGAGTGCAAACACAGCTCCCATCACAGGCACAGAGATTCCCAAAGGAATCATCTCTCTCCCAGCTGACCCATTGCTGGGATGGGAGGTGGAAATGGTCAGAAAAGATCAGAGCTCTGGGAGGGACCAGCAGCCACCACCAGACAAAAATTGGGCACCAAAGTGGTTTGGACATCTGAGATGGAGGGTGAATAAATCAGTCCAAATTTTATGGGAAGGGTGAGGGCAGGAACAGGAGTTGCAAATGTTGCTCAGTGATCAGACAGGGATTTCAGACAGGCAGGAATCAGCAGCACAGCAGCAGAGAGTCAAAATGTTTTGTCACACATGAGAAGACAGCAGAGCCCAGTCCTAGCAGAGCTCCTGACCCAAGATTCAGCCTCCTGCAGCCCCACATTCCCATGGGATCCCCGTGGCTCTCCTCTTGCTTGCTTTGTCCCAGGTTTAATGTCCCACTTCTGCCCCTTTGCTTCCCACAACAAAGCAGTGCCAGGACTTTTCCTCACTTCACATGTGGGGTGAAACAACCAAATCCTTATTCCCCCATCCCATAACATTCCTGCACCTACATTCCTGGTCCTGATACACAGCTTTTTCCTCTCTGCAACTGCACAAATCATCCAACACCCCTTCATCTTTACAGCTTCCCAACCCTCTGCCTACCCATGCAAAGTCCACCTGGGAAACAGGGATGATTTAGATTGGGTATTAGGAAGAAATTTTTACCTGTGAGGGTTGCCCAGAGAAGCTGTGGCCATTCCTGGAAGTGTTCAAGGACAGGCTGGACAAGGTTTAGAGCAACCTGAAATACTGGGAGGTGTCCTGCCCATGGAAAAGGGTTGGAATTTGATGATCTTTAAGGTTCCTTCCAACCTAAATCATTCCATGAATCCATTCCATCCCTTTTCCCTCCATCCTTTCTTTCCATGTCTCCTTTCCCTTCCTACAGCTTTGTCCCTTCTCAGCCATGGATAGAAAATCTCAGAGAAAGAGAAAAGGGGTCATTTAGTGAAGACCTTAGACTGAGTCTCCTGGAAGGATTCTGAATCTCAGCCCATGAAGACAAACCCAAATTCTCACAGAGAGGTTTCCACAGGTGGTCTTAAAACCCTTCACATCATCCCTGGATAACTCACTTAATATTCCTTCCTATCTACAGCTGAAATCTGGAGAATATTAGGACTCTGTGTTTTTTTAGTCTCTGATCCACAGGCACATTCTCTAGCCACGTAAAAAGGTGAGAAAAAAGTAAAGTAATCCATAGATGCTATGATGAAAACATTGTGCATTACAGCGCTAATAAGAAAACAGAATTCTGAAAATGAACAAGAACTCTGAAAATGCCCCCAGAACAGTTAATCCCACTCAAGTTGTTTTGAAGGCCTAAGCTAGACTTGGCCAGGATGCTGAGGTCCATAACCCCAGCCTGCTGGTTTGGGCTGTGGGGCACTGTCCATTTAAAACAACCACAAGGAAGTCGGGACTAAAACTTTAACTCGAGCTGAACAAAACATCAGCACATTCCAGAAAATACCATGAACCTCATTGTTCCACTGCTCCAACTTCTGCCACTTTGGGCTTTTAGGGCTCCTGTCCAAATGCTTACCCAGCCCAAACACTTTAGCTTAAAGGTTAGAGGAAAATTAATGCTTTGGGATCCCTAACTTCAGCTAAGCACGCTGCTTCCAGCAGAACTGCCTGACTGAGGACCAAATAAATTCCTCACAGCTCCAATAAAGCAATTCCAATGGGTGGAAAGACTTCAGAGATTTATCTGGTTGCAGGACAAGGTCATCTTTTCATGCAAAAATCAGCAACTTTCCTGTGAATCTCATTTAAGTAGCAAGAGAATAACAATTCATTTCAATCCTTTATGGATCCTCACTCTTCGCTTCCTGCGGACAGAGGCTCCGCCAGGCGTGTCCAGTCCTGTGTTTTTATCAATGGTTATTGATGTTTTTCAATTACTTCTGTGACACTTTCTGAAACACATTTGTGTGTGGAAAGCACTTTCCAGGCTGGGATCCTCTTAATGCTGAGCTGGGCTCACATTTTGGCAGTTTTTAGGGCAGCTCTTCGCTGCTTGGCCAACACATCCCTCAGTGCCACTCCTGGATCCTGGCTTTGCTGGGATAACTCCACATCCCACATAATGTGGATTTGGGTCACATATTTCAAAAGCATCCCTATGCAGCAATATTTTCTCAAAATACCTTTGGAATCACTGCATTCATGTCCTGGCAATAATATTCCCAAGTGTGGTTGGGAATATTATTGTTCCAATATTTATCCCAATATTTTCCTAATTATTATTATTGGGAATAAAATCCCTCCCTCCAATCTTTTTTTCTTTCCTAGTCTTAACTGTTTACTCCTTTCACCATTTTCTGAGTCTCCAATTGTATTTTCCTACAAATACCACGCTAAAAAAAAAATCTCCCAACATCTCTACACTTCTACTACCAAACATCATCCCATGCTGGATTTTCTGCAGAGACAATTAAATAATTACAGCTGTGCTGAGTGAGGACCTTGCCTTGGTGGCAGCATCCCCCCAGTCCGTGCCCCAAGCAGCCCAGTGGCCTCTCCAATGCAATCACTTCTTCCACCAAACTTTCCACACTCCAAAAAAATCACAAATGAAACCAGACCTTGGCACTTTCCATCCCCTTGTTTCTCTGGGAAGGAACTCAAGCTCTGCTGGGATTGCTCTACGAGATATCCATGCAAACCCCTGGATCATTGCATGCAGGATCATTCCAAAACACAGCACATTTCATCCAAAGCACCAAACGTTCATGGAAACTACAGACTGAGCACAAAACCACGACTCTACCACAAAAATGAGCTAAAAAAGATCATGAACAGAACTGATGGCAGGAATATTTTTTCATTAAAAAAAACCCCAAAAACCTTCTCTGATTTTTTTTTTATTCTTGGCGCTTGTCGTAAATTCACAAAATATTTCACAATCAATTTGGGGAACTAAAATTCCTGTTTTCACTGAGATTAAAGACCATGGGCAGTGCAGAGCCATTGGTTTTATGGCTATATGCAGTGATGGTATCTCCCTTCTGCACTGGTACTGAGAGCAATTTTTCCTCTCTCCCACTGTGTGGGACCTGCCTCCTCCTCTGTTTCTACCACCCCTCTCAGCTTTTCAGATGCTAATTGCTTTTCTCACTAAATTGAAGGCTTAATTAGATTAAAGGAAGAACAATAATTGTGTCTAACTAGTATTTAACCGGGATTTTGCTGTTTCTTTTCAGATCCCATGAAGAGATTTCTATAGAAAACTGGGGGCCCGTTTGTTTTGGGTTCTGTCTGGAGATGCAGAAGATTTTTTTACCTCTTCTTGAAGATTTGACACACTCATTCCATCAGTCTGGAATCACCATGGCTAAACCCACATTAGACATTTAGAGGATCATATATTTATTGTTACTGTATCCACCACACCTGTCTTTAGATTGCTTTTATACAGTGGAAATGGACACAGCTAAATAATAAATTAGACAAATAATTATCATGGTTGCATTCAATATTTTATAGTACCTGCTAATGATGGACAGCAAAAAGGATTTCTTCAGTGTTATCAGGTGTTTTTCCAGTAAATGGAACACAAACCTTGGTGGAAGAAGGGTTATTGGTGGAACAATCAAACTCAAAGTTGGGACCTGAGCAGAGCAGTCCAAATATCTTCACCTCCACATTCTGGATGCAGCATTATCCCAGGCATTTACAGCTGAAAACCATGCTGGCTGCAGGAGCTTTTCCAGGTAAGCCACAGCAGCCCTGCCCTTGGCAAAGACTTGCAGGATCCATCAGAAATGAGAAGCAATTTTGTGTCTCAGACAGAGACAGAGACAACCACATCCCTCTTCTGCTGCCTCAAACTTTAATTGTTAATAAGGAAACCAGGCTCAGGTCCTTCCTGACTCTCATTTCCCATCCCACTTTTTCACTGCATACTTAGGGCTGCACTGAGCTTGGCAAGAGCTCCTCAAGGGAGGAATATTTAGGATCCTGCTTTAAGCAATCTGTAGGAATGAAAGGTGGCACCCTGAGTGATGCAGTACATCAGCAAGATAAAGTGCTTTCCCCAACAACAAAAAAACCAAAAAAACCCCAAAAAACAACAACAAAAAACCAAACAAAAAACCAACCAACCAAACAAAACAAAACAAACAACAACAACAACAAAACACAAACAATCAAACTAAAACAAACAAACAAAAAAAAAAGCCATAGGGAACCTTTTCTTTGAGAAAAAAAAGTTACCCAGACCTCTGTGTTTATCTGTTACACTCTACACAACATCCTCATGCCAATAGCTCTGGAAACAGGGTACAATAAAGAAACTTCTTCCTACCAGGAGAGTTTGCTGGGGAATATGAGTTAAGAGAGATAGGAGTTTTATTTATGCAAGTTAAAACAGGAGCTGAAGAGGTTTAAATACTCTGGATAATCAAAAGTAGATTAAATTTTTGGTGTAAGACCCAATTCAAAATAAATTGTAATTATAATGAAACGCTCAACAGTAAAAGCATTTTCTTACAGGGCTCTTTTATCTTGAAAGATCCCCCAAGTCATAAGTGGCAGTGGTTTTCTCCAGGATGAGACACAGCCAATGCATGATAAACCTTGCACACAAGAGAGATTCTTTTCTAGCTGGGAAGAGGGGAAGCAGAACAAGGAAAGTGAGATTGCAATTTGCTGGGACACTCCAACTTATCCTTCCCTGCCCTGAGTGCCTACAAACCAAATCACCAGGTCACAGCATCACAGAATTGTTCAGGTTGGGAAAAACCTCCAAGCATCTCCAACAATTGTATGAGAGCCTAAGAAGAAATCATCAAATACTACCATAATCGGGAAGAAATCATCAAAAATCAACATAACGCAGGGCATTTCCACAGAGCCAGGTAACCACAGAGCAGCATAACCCTGGCAAATCCAACCTCTTCCTACCCTCTAGAGGGATTTTTAGCAAGTCAGACAACACCTGGGTTTGGTCAGGCAGGGAAAACAGGGACTCCAAATCACATTGAAGCCTCCTTACTCTGCCTAGTGCTGTGAAATGGATAGAAAAAGTTGTAAAAAAGGATGAGCATCTGTCTTGGGTTACAATACAGAGTGTGATCAAAGGTGTCTGTTCTGTCACCATCTGTTGAGGGTGGGGCAGTGATCCTGATCTCTGTGGGAGATATTCTGCTAATGGGCATCCATTGAAACCAGCTGGGGCAGTGTTCTTTATCTCATGGGATATCTCCTGTTCATGGCCATGGTTTATAAACCAGCTGGGGCAGTGTTCTTTATCTCATGGGATATCTCCTGTTCATGGCCATGGTTTATAAACCAGCTGGGGCAGTGTTCTTTATCTCATGGGATATCTCCTGTTCATGGCCATGGTTTATAAACCAGCTGGGGCACTGTTCTTTATCTTTTCACAACCCATCCTTCCTCCAGCCAGTCATTTTCTGCTCATGGCCATTGAGTCCCACTGTGGCACTGATAAAATTACTGCATCCCATTGGGAGTTGCTCCAGCCAGGGGGAAGAGCCCAACATTTCTTACCAAGATAAAAACAGAGGGTTTGGGACACTAAGGGAGCCCCTTTCTCCACTGCACTCCAGAGGAAAACCGGATTTCTCCACATCCCCACTGGAGCTTTAGAGGGAAACTGCACCTTGTACAGGAGCACTGCTCCAACTGAGCCACATCTGTCACTGCAGGAGGATGCAGCCACCATGGAATGGCACTGCTGCCAACACCCTGCCTGACGGGTGTCAGGCTGTACTCTGACTGTGTCAGGGTTTGGGGTTTGTTCTTTGTAGTGCTGTATTTCTATTTTAATTTCCCTAGAAAAGAACTGTTATTCCTATTCCCATATTTTTGCCTGAAAGCCCCTTGATTTCAAAATTATAATAATTTGGAGGGAGGGGGTTTACATTCTCCATTTCAAAGAGAGGCTTCTGCCTTTCTCAGCATACACATGTCCTCCAAACCAGGACAGCATCCATCCATCCCAGCCCATCCCTGTCCTCTTACCCAGAACAGGGTAAATGTCCTCACTGTAACAAAGGGTGGGACACTTAAAACCAAGAATAATTCCCTGAACAAAACCTCACCAACTCTCACTCTGTTTTGTACCTGCACATCTTGCCAGTTTCTTGTTCAACTCTCAGTGAGGTCCCTGCTCCTCACACTGGCCCAGAGTGGAATCCCAGAATTGGTTTGGGTTGGAAGGAGCCTTAATGGTCATCTTAATGGTCATCTTCCAACCCCAATTCCACAGGCAGGGACACCTTCCACTCAACCAGGCTGCTCAAAGCCCAGCTCCAGCTCAGTCCTGAACACTTCCAGGGATGGAATCTGCTTTTCCAGCAGACTGGGGGACCCATGGAAGATGCAGATCTCAGCAGAGCCGTGTCAGAGGGCTCTGCTCCACACTGCTTTCCTCCACGGGACAAACCACACTTGTCACCTCTCCCTGCTGTGGCCTGGAGCCATCAGCTCTTGTTTACAAAGTTTGTGCAGCTTTGCTTAATTTAGAGCAGCTCTTCTGGTGAGTGTCACCAGTTCCACTTGGCTGGCTTTGACGAGAGCAATGTGACTGCTGGGAACTGAGACAACCCTTCCAGAGCTTCCACTCTGTTTCTCCCTGTCTTTCTCTCCCTGAAGCATTTTTTTGGGGTGGAGGGAGGAGAGAGGAATGAATGTTGTCGGATGGAACAGCACAGAGTCATTTGCAAACTGGCCTCAGGAATGGGTCACTGCCCCAGGCCTGAGCAATCAGAGCCATTCAAGCCCTTGCTTGACAGCAAATAGTTTAAAGAAAAGAACATTTTCATCTTCAGAGAAATCAGGGATCACCCCAAGTCAGATACTTCCAGAGACAGCAATGCTCCCTGTCCCTAGGACTGCTAAAATTAAGGTTTCACCTTCCCTGTTTAAAGACTTTTTGAACAAAGGCACAGGAAATAAAAACATTTTTCCCTATATCCTACAGAATTGATAATCAACACTGAAACAGAGCCTCCAACTCCTCTCTGCCTCATCCCTCATTGTCTCACATCTCTTTTCACACTATCTTTGCAAATGCACCAATGTCTGATGTCAGCAGTGTTTGGGCTCCATAGGGCTCCTCAATCCCCACAGGATCTCAGGAACCACCTCAGCACAGACCACCCTCAGCACTGTGGTCTGAAAGGAGAAATTCCAGAGGTTTGCAGGAGTGGAGAGCTGGAAACTGTGACAGGAGCCAGCTCAGGAGCAGGTACCTGTGAGAGAAGCTGGTGGAAGCAGAGGTGTGGAAGGGGAGGGTGGAAGTGCAAGGGAAGGATGGAAGGGAAGGATGGAAATAGAGAAAGATGGAAGTGGAAGGGAAGGATGGAAGGGGAAGGCAAGGATGGAAATGGAAGGGAAGGATGGAGATGGAAGAATGGAAATAGAAGGGAAGGGTGGAAGTGCAAGGGAAGGATGGAAGTGAAAGGGAAGGATGGAAATAGAGAAGGATGGAAGTGGAAGAGAAGCATGGAAATGGAAGAGAAGGATGGAAATGGAAGGGAAGGATGGAAATGGAAGGGAAGGATGGAAATGGAAGGGAAGGATGGAAATGGAAGAATGGAAACAGAAGGGAAGGGTGGAAGTGGAGGGGAAGGATGGAAGTGCGAGGAAAGAATGGAAATGGAAGAGAAGGATGGAAATGAAAGGGAAGGATGAAAGTGGAAGGGAAGGATGGAAATGAAAGGAAATGAAAGGGAAGGATGGAAGTGGAAGGGAAGGATGGAAATGAAAGGGAAGGATGGAAGTGGAAGGGAAGGATAGAAATGGAAGAGAAGGATGGAAATGGAAGAATGTAAATAGAAGGGAAGGATGGAAATGGAAAAGAGGGATGGAAGTGGAAGGGGAGAATACATGTGCAAGGGAAGGATAGAAGTGGAAGGGAAGAATGGAAATGGGAGGATGGAAATGCAAGGGAAGGATGATGGCAGGAGGTGCCAGCAGCCCCCTGAAGATAGAGGGAGCACTAATAAAGAGAAGAAATAGATCAAGAGCCAAAGCTGAGAAGCATCAGAGCCCACAGCTGCAGGCTGCTTTGTTTTGAGAAACTGCCCACTTCTGGCTTGATTAAGAGGTATTAATTCACACTGACCAAGGTTTGGCCATTAGCTACAGAACAGCAAAAAAATGAAGTGAATGCTTGGGGGAAAAGGGGATAAGAGCTGGAAACCAATACAGGTCTGTCCCATGGCACTTGTGTCTCTCCCTCCTCTTCCTTTCACCAAATACTTAAGGAAACCTTGGAAAAGTTGTCTCCTTTTCTTCCCCCCGACAGACTGTGTTTCCTCCTTGCTCACAGTGACTGTAATTGCATTATTTCCATAACAACAGACTGTGAGAGCAGAGAGCTGCACATGAGGGGCAGGAAAAGGAAATTAGCCACGTAGGAGGACTTAATTTCTCCACATTTCATGCTGAATGGGATCTGGGGAGAAGCAGCACCCAAACTAACCCATGAGGAGTCACTGGGGAGACACCAGTTACTCCAGTGGAGACTCCAAGAGCAAACGTGAGGAGAACAAACATGAACAAACCCCGTTTATCAATCCCTAAAAAAGCCTCACATGCTTTGATTTGTGTCACAGTGATGTCCTTTGTCCTCATGGAGGAGGTGGAACAGGTCAGCAACTCCCCAAAAGCAGGACAGAGGCTCTTTCCCTGGCGTGGCAGGGCAGGATTTGTGGTGGGAGCAGATGGGGAGAGCGACAGCCCCTGAGCAGAGCTGCCACCCCAGCCCATGGGTTGCACAACATCAGAGCTCTTGAAGGGAATGGCAAGTGACAGGAGAAGATGTCACCTCAAAAAGGAAAAAGGGACCTCAGTCTTCTCACGCCAACATTTTGTCCCTCTGGATTCACTTTACACGGGGGAGAGGGGAAAAGGGAGGAAAACACCCCTGAGAAGAGACAAGGAGCTCTAATAAAGGGAGAACACACCAAGAGCTGAGCTAAAAAGCGTCAAGAGTTCACAGCCAGAGGGAGTGGAGCTGCTTGGCTCTGCAAAGCTGTCCAGCTCCTCTGCAGAGAGCAGCAGCAGTTGTCAGAGCGTGCAGGAGCACAGACGGAGGCACCGAGGCCATCCCTGCAGGACACACACGTGGGGAGCACAGAGCATCCAAGTGTCCTCCCCTCACCCCAACACTCAGAGAGAATCACAGAGCTGGGATGGAGAGGGTTGGATCCCAAAAATCTGGGGTTTTGAGCTTTCTGTGCTGTCAGGCACTGACCCCCAGCAAAACACTGCTTTTGGAGCCTTGGAGAAGGCTCCAAATTTGAGTGATGGAGTTAAAATCACAGGGGTGTAGTTAAATAAAAGTGTGATTTCACATGGGGAAGGGTTTTAAATTTGAGGTTTTTATAATCCAGTAACAGGTATGGGACAAGATGGAGGATTTTGGGTGGTGTCTCTTTTGGTGCTCATCTTCCTCCTCCTCCATGGTTTCAGGCAGTTTCTGGTTGGTCAGTCAGTGTCACACTGAGGGAATTTGGTTATTGGGTTAAAAATATAAATAATAGAGGTGTTAATTCTCTCTTGGACTGTTTAGCTTTAAGAGACCTTGTAGCAGCTGGATTTCTCTCCATTTTGCTCACTTCTAGCAGGTGGCTGGAAGAGCTGCTGAACTTTCTGTACTTTAGATAAGATTTAATAAATAACCAAGCATAAACATGAGAAAATTCGTTTCCTTTGTGTATTTTTTAATCCTAGCTCTGACTGAAGACAAAAGAGACTGAGACAAACCACTAATTAAGTGGTGCAAAACACCACCACCGTTACAGGAAAGGACTTTAAAGATCTTCTCAAAATCTGCAGGGACACTTTCTACTATCCCAGGGTGCTCCAAGCCCTGTCCAACCTGGCCTTGGACAATTCCAGGGATCCAGGAGCAGCCAAAGATTCTCTGGGCACCTGTACCAGGGTCTCCCATCCTCCTAGGGAAGAATTAATTCCAGTTACCTGCAGAGAACACCCCAAGGAGGGCCAGGCAGGGCAGCCTGGCTGACAAGGTGTCTCTAAACCAAGTGTGAAAATGGTTCTAAAAACCAAACAGTGCCAGCCCTGGTGCTACCAATTTCTATCAGCATCCACGAGGCAGGAATTTGGCTCACAGGACATATTTGGACTTCAAGAGGCCAGCAGAGAGCCAAGGATTTCTCATGAGTGAGTCAGGAGTGCTGTTAAATGAGTAGTTAATGTTAGCAGTTAGATTAATGGTTGGACTCAACCTAAAGGGCCTTTTCCAGCCTAAAGGATCCTGCAGTTCCTGCACCACACTCACACCTCTGTGGAAGCAGAACAGACCATTTTTCATCCTGCTGCATCCCCAGTCCGAGTTTTCCCCAGCAAATACCAAACAGCCACAATTAGCTGGAAAAGAAAAATATCTTTGAGACACACCCGGTCAGGACTGTTTTGTGGCTTTCATTTAGGGACTGGGAGAGGGGGTGAGGGCTGTTTTTAATAGCTCATTAGCCAGCTTTCTCAAGCAGTCATTAAAATCTGCTAATTATCCCATGGTCTGAGAAAGAAGAAGAAAATCTCTCCCTCCGGATTATTCTGGCGCTGGTGAAAAATCTTCAAGGCCAACAAGTTGTCACTTTTCAAACTTGGAAAATAAACTCCAGGAGTTCAAGTCTGTATTGGGATTTTCATTTTGCATTGGGATTTTCGTTTCTCCTTGCAAATGCTTCCTCAGGGGGCAGAGTGAGTGGTTTTCCCAAAGAGCTGCACTCAAAACAGAGGGTGAGGAAGGTTTAGGGATTCCTGGTGTCTGTGTTAGAGTTTAACATGGGTCTGGAAGGGATTGTGAGGGACCTTGGCAAGGTTTTTATGGCAGCAGCAGCGTCACAGCCCCTTTGAGTTGTGCTCCAGGACATCCTCAGTCCAGGGATTTGGTTCAGGGGGTTGATGTTGAACAAGAAGGAGCCAAAAAGATCCTGCACCCCTGTTCTGTAGGCCACAGAGAGCTTGATAATCTTGAATAATCTATTATTTTGTGTTGGTTCTGATCATCCCACAGCCTGGACAGAGCTCAGCCCCTCTCCTGAAGAGCTCAGGGCAGCATTGACCTGTGCAGAGCAGAGACAGAAAATCCAGGCTGCTTGGAAATATTGGCACTGAGCCTCTTGAAGGATGGCTCTGAGCCCTCACTTTAAATCAAATTAGTCATTCAATAGATCTCCATCACATGAAGGGTTTCTCTTTGAGTTCTGTGTTGTTTATTGAAGTCCATACCTCAATGTTTAAAGCACTTCTGAGCATCAGGAATCTCATTCCAACACCAGCTCATCCTCTGCCCTGGATTTTGGACCATCAGGAGCCCCAGTGAGGAGTAAATTCACCCCTGGTGAATGTTTTGCCTCGTTATCAGCTCTAAATGCTCATTTTGAAGGTTGGAAATAGGTTGAAACCTATTTTTCCAGCAGTTTCAGTGCCATGGTAGGAGAGACACAGAAAATCAGAGTCACTGCTGGCTGAGGAATCCCCACATGGATTTACAGGATGGAGCTGAGAGCAACCTGTGGGGGTTGTAGGGCCACAAGAAATCAGACTGGAGCCACAGAAGCAAAGTAGAGAGTGTCTGGAAAGTTGTTAAAATCTTAAAGCCAGCAAAGTTTATTCATCACCAAAAAGAAAAAAAAAAGTGTATTGACTCAGACTCCTCAAAGATAAAGGCATTAAAAACAGCAGGCAAATAAAAACAATGCACCTGGGGGGAAAAAAAACAAACAAAAAAAAAACAAACAACCCAAAACAAAACCAAAAAAACCCTTAGGATTTTGCACTGGGTGAAATGAGTGCAAATCCACAGACAGCTGGGAGGAATTCAGGTAACACAGCCAAGGTTCTGCTGAGGAGAACCTGGAAGAGAGAGGCTGGGATTGCCCAGCTCTGAAGGAAATTTCTCTGCATTTTTTAATGACCAGAAGTCAAGAACTGACCATTGTTCTCACAATTCCATTTAATGGTTTAAATCAGGAAACCTCAGATCATGGCAGGAGGGATGGATCTGAGATCACCTTGCAGACAATGGATCCAGCCAAAACAAACCACAAATTCATTTAGGATGAAATTCATTTAGGGAAGCAGGGACCTGGAGGAGATTTAACTGGAAAACAGAATATTCCAGGGAAAAGGATGGAGGAGTGCTGCAAGGGTGCTGATGGAGGAGAGTCTTTGTAAATATTTTTATCCAAAACTCAGCCTGGAGGATAATTCCACCCCATTCACTCATGCCTGTGATCAATTCAGAAGCCTTCTGAAATATGGATCACTCAGAAGAGTTCTTGTAGGTTCATGGACTTTCTAAAAGGAGTTGGTGAGAGGAAGAAGTGAGGGGGTTTGTTGGATTGTCTCTCTCTTTTTTTAAATACTCATACAACCTGCAGGCTGAGAAAACAATAAAAAAAATACAGGCTCCATTAAGATACTTAGAAAAAAAAAATCACTGCCTCTGGATTGCTGAAGCTTGCCAATTTTCTGCCAGTCTCACTGTGTTTGCTCTACTCTGGGAAAGAAAGGAAGAGAAAGGGAAGGAAAAAAAAAAAAAAAGGAAAAATAATAATAGAAGAAAAACAACACTGAAATAACATGAGTTGCTCTGATTGTATTTCCCAACAGACAGTCCTGGGATTGTGTTCAGCAAAGAGGGAAGAAAGTAATTAATAAATAAATCAATCCTGGGACTGGATATGATTTCCCTCTGAAGAGGGAAGGTTTGCACCTTGATATTTCCTCCCCATTCACAGCTCTCCTCTCAATCCTCATCCCAAAACCAGCCCCTACATCCCACTGCCAGGGGCTGGTGTGGAACAAATCTCCTCAGCATCACATTTTCTGGTAGAACATCCCCAGTGACTTCCCTGAGGATTCTCTCCTGCAATCCAGCCTTGGTGGGTGTCCCCTGCTGCTCTGAGATGGGACACCCTGCCCCAAGTTCCACTGCACAGGGGATTGCCACCCATCCCAAAAGGACCTAAAATAGTCCAGGGAGTTGTGACAAGGCTGATCAAGGTCATGGCAAACCTTTTCTTGTGAAGAGGGATTAGCAGGAGCTCTCAGACTGCGCATTTCGGAGAGGAGATGAATGGGAGAGGGATGATAAAGGTATATCAGAAAATGATAGAGAGATCTTTTGTTCTTTCTGCCTCATAACACAAGGAAAAGGACAATCCCACGAGAAAAAAAAATTGGAATTAAAATGTCCAAATAAAAAACTGATAGAAGGAATTGGGGTCTTTTTCCCTGTGCTGTATCATCATGGGAATTTCTGAGGCATTAAAGTCTACTGAGCAAAAGGAAGAATTTCATGTATTTACACAGCCAAAAAGAAGCACTGCTGGGGGAAATATCTGCCAGCCATCAACCTGTGTGCCTGTCAGCAGTGAGCCAGCCCAGGCCACACTCAGGAGACAGCAAAGGGAACTTCTTCAGCCTTTGACAAAAGCTGCCCTGCCCAGGTTCATGCAAAAGCAAATCTGCTGTCCAGACCCTGGTGGCACCAGGGAACTGTGCTGGGAGCTGGGATTCATCTCTGATTCATTCCCTGCTGGTTCTTTCTCCTCCACTCCTGCCCAGGGCTGGCTGGAGATCACCACAGCTCAAACCCCTCAAATCCCAACACAAGCCAGAGCTGAACCACCCCTCCTGCAGCCTCCAGCTCCTGCTCCTTTCAGCCCTGGCCCCACTCACCCCACAGCAGAGAGGAAACCCCCAGTCCAACAGCAAGGACAAACCTCAGGCAGAATTTCCTCTCTCCATCCTGGAGAGCTGTGCAGAGAAGCCAGAGAGGCTGGGCCAGCTGGGACAGAGCTGGCAGCAGCAGCCTGCAGGCACACAGAGATGTCAGCAGGGATGGAAAAACAGCACAACAGCGCTGGGGCTGCAGGAGGAGAGGGCAGCTCTCGGAAATTCTGTTTTCCTCCCTCAGCAGCTTGCCCACTGTCAGGACATGGGGGCTGAGACAGAAATTAAACACTGTGAGACTGGGATGAGGAAGGTAAATCAGCACAGGTACAGTAATTTCACAATTATAAACCATGCCTGAGTATAAGCTGCACTTCCAGATGTCGGCAACTTTTCATTCTTTGTCCATACATAAACTGCACCTGATTATAAGCCTCACATTACAATACAGGATGTGATCAAAGGTGTCTGTTCTGTCACCATCTGCTGAGGGTGGGGCAGTGATCCTGATCTCTGTGGGAGATATTCTGCTAATGGGCATCCATTGAAACCAGCTGGGGCAGTGTTCTTTATCTCATGGGATATCTCCTGTTCATGGCCATGGTTTATAAACCAGCTGGGGCAGTGTTCTTTATCTCCATGGGATATCTCCTGTTCATGGCCATGGTTTATAAACCAGCTGGGGCAGTGTTCTTTATCTTTTCACAGCCCATCCTTCCTCCAGCCAGTCATTTTCTGCTCATGGCCATTGAGTCCCACTGTGGCACTGATAAAATTACTGCATCCCATTGGGAGTTGCTCCAGCCAGGGGGAAGAGCCCAACATTTCTTACCAAGATAAAAACAGAGGGTTTGGGACACTAAGGGAGCCCCTTTCTCCACTGGACTCCAGAGGAAAACCGGATTTCTCCACATCCCCACTGGAGGTTTAGAGGGAAACTGCACCTTGTACAGGAGCACTGCTCCAGCTGAGCCACATCTGTCACTGCAGGAGGATGCAGCCACCATGGAATGGGACTGCTGCCAACACCCTGCCTGACGGGTGTCAGGCTGTACTCTGACTGTGTCAGGGTTTGGGGTTTGTTCTTTGTAGTGCTGTATTTCTATTTTAATTTCCCTAGTAAAGAACTGTTATTCCTATTCCCATATCTTTGCCTGAGAGCCCTTTAATTTCAAAATTACAATAATTTGGAGGGAGGGGGTTTACATTCTCCATTTCAAAGAGAAGCTCCTGCCTTTCTCAGCACACACCTGTCCTCCAAACTAAAACAGCAACTTTTCCTTCTTTGTCCATATACAAACCACACCTGATTATAAGCTGCACTTTGGGTTCAGAGCAAAATTTTAGTCAAAATGGTGCGGCTTATAATGGTGAAATTACTGTAAATCATGCAGGTAAAGCACAGGGTAGATCACCCAGGGCTGGCTCAGAGCCTGGTGCTGACCCCATTTGGACTAAGAGGGTTTCTTTTCTGTAGGGGCACCTCCCATCCCATAAGTGAGCCCTGCCCATCTCAGGGGTGCTGGTACCCCACTGAGGGATGCTCCATCACCCCACAAACATCTGTCCTCTGCCACTGGTGCTCAGAATTCCACCCAGCCTTGTCCTGGCCTTCTCTACACAAAAATTGCAGCAGCAGTGGGAGCTCCCCCTTCCCACTGTGCTGCAAGAGAGGATTGGCAGTGAGAGGAGAGCAGGGGGCTCTGCTGGATCCCCAAACACCTCTGGGGTGAAAATCCCTGCAAAAAAAAAAATCCAAGGAGAGGGCAGTGAGGGACAAACAGCAGAGAAAATGAGGTAACATGATATAAATGAGCTCCCAGGGAGCTGCACCCCACAGTTCCCCTATAACCTGTGCCAAATATAAGGAAATCTCACTGCAATACCTGCCCCCAAACCCCTCCTCCTGCCCTGCACTCACCTCCAAATACAAAAAACCAAATTCCCCTCTTTTTCACATTTCTTATCTCCCATACACAAGCAAACAAACAACTTAATGCCAGAGGGAGCAGACCACAGATCCTCCCAGCCAGGGTGTCCAAACTGCATCACTGGGGAGAAAGGAAAAGAGCAAAGCTCAGGTGGAGCAGAGGTGTGCCAGGGATGGGGGAAAGCTTAGAAATTCTTGAATGTAGCACAGAAAATCGCATATGCATGAGCCTGAATGAGACATCCCCAGGCAGCACCTCCCAGCCTGGCAGTGGTTCAGGTGTCCCCTCCATTCAGGTCCTGGCATCCAAGTCTCCACTGTGGATTATTTTTTTTTGTTTTGTTTCACTCTTTTTCCTTTCTTTTCCTTTCCTCTCTGCCTCTCTGGAGAGCGTTGTGCTGTGCTGGCAGCCTGCCATGCTCACGTCTGCCTCCCACTTCACCCCCATCTGCCATTGTTTCCAATCAGTTTAGGAAACAGCACTGAGAACAATTAGAAAAGATAACGAGGAAGAATTACATAATTACAGGCCACCGCATCCAAAGCATTTTCCCAGTCTGAGCTCTGCCTGGGGGAGGGAGAGGGACTTAATCACACTCTGTCTTTGCCCTAACTTGACTGTCTCACCATCATCACCATCACCATCATCATCATCACCACGGTACCTGGAGAGAAATCCCTTCTGCAGCTGGACACTGCCACAAGAAAGGGTTTGTCCCAAAAACCAGTTGGGTTTGGGAGGAAGGGGTAGTGGGACATCTTTTCTCCTTTTCTCCATGTTTTATCTGTCTGGGGGAGGTTTCAGCCCTGCCCAGCTGTCTCCCTGCATCTCGTCAGAGCAGCAGACTTCACCGGCGGCAACAAGGAAGATGCTCAAGGAATTAATCTGCTCTCCAGGTCCCCAGTGAGGCTTATGCAATATTCCCCAGCTAAGCCAGGCTCTGATGTGCCAGCAGGAAGATCATGAAGTGCCAGAGAGACTCCACACGCTGGGACAAAGCTGTGCTGCATGTTGGGCACCATCCCAAACCCATTCCTGCAAGGACGTTTTGCTCCAAGGAAACGCTGTTGTGTTGTCAGGTTGCACACCTGAACTCTCCTCCATCCCTCTCACCCATCTCACCTGTGTGGCCCCATTTTCCCAGTGTTTTCCCAACTACCTGCAGCCCCAGCAGAGCCAGGGTTCCTCCAGGGGGTTGGGAGGTGAAGCCAGGAATGCCAGCACTGAGTGGCTGCTGCTGGCCTTGCTGAACACCTGCCTAATTCCCCTTCTCCAGTTCCCCTGCCTAATTCCCCTTCTCCAGTTCCCCTGCCCCTCCCCACACAACAGGTTCACCACCTGCCACCTCTGCCATCAGAGCTACCAGGGAATAGAACCCCAGGAAAGGAGAGGCTTTCCCAGGAGAGCACTGTCTTGGATGCTTTTCTTGGGAGGGTTTCAAAGCAGTTCTCCTGTCATCATCCTTGTGCAGATGGAGGCAGGGGCTGCTATGTGAACTGATATTTGATCTGGCTTCAGAGCAGCTCTGAGCTCACTGCATCCTCCTGGCCTCGCTGGGGTTGATTTGCTGCTCAGTTATTTCTGGGAGCACAAAAAAAAATGAAAAAAAGAAAGAAAGCATCTTCGAATTTAAGAATCCGCTTCTTTGGTTGTAAGTGACTCTTAACGGACATCAGAGTAATTAAAAGTCTCCCAAAAGCACAGGAACAGGGAAATGGCTTTGATACTGCTCTGAGGATGGAGGCTCTCTCATCCTGTGTGTCACAGATGTTAACTGTGAATTCCCCTTCATTCTTTAACCTCCTGAGCTCAGCAATTGCACCACTGCCACGTCCTTCCTGATCCAGGTGTAATTCAGAGCTTTTGAAATTAAACCCCTTTCATGACACCTTTGATTGGGATGTTCCTACAGAAGGACTCCAGGGCCTCTCTGCTCCCTTTTAAGATGCCATGAAAGTGAGGAACTGTCCAAGCTTTGAGGGAGGGCTTCAAATTTGAAAATCAAAAAAAGTAACACACAACATGAGGATGTACAGAAGTTCCTACAAGCTTGGAGCAAAAAGGCTGGGCTGTTTGGAGGTTTCTTCTCCAATTTTGGCTGCTGGGTGTTCCCCACTTATCAGAGATCCTTGTCCAAAAATACCCATTTTGTCATTTAAAATAATGACTTAAAAATATTTAAAATAATGACATTTAAAGTCAGAGCAGCCCAAGCTTGGGGAATTACACGGATAAATGACACAGAAGTTTCCAAATGAACTCCTCTGAGATCCACCATCACAGGGAGTGTTCAGACCTGGATTCACATAAATTTAAGGTAATTTAGGGAACCAGTCACTGCTGCATCAGGCCCTGAGAGGGAGCAGGCAGGGATGTAGAAATGCTCAGCAGAGCCTGGGGAAGGTTCTGGTGAAGGTGTCCCTGTCCATGGCAGGGGGTTGGAATTTGATGCTCTTCAAGGTCTCTTCCAAACCATTCTGTGATTCCATGATGCCCAAGGGGGGCCTGGCAGGTCACTTAGGTTGGGCCTGTGTTACTGGAGGATTTTACCACAAATACATGAAATAAACCCCAAACAGGGGCTGCAGTGGCATTCACTTCCTTCCTGCTGAGGAAGTCTGGACAATGATGCAATACTAAAAAAAAATGAAGAGAGTTTCCATACATTTTACCAAGTCCATGGAAGGTTACCTCGGATTTCAGAACTCCTGCTGTCATTTAGGTTGGAAAAGCCCTCCAAGAACATCGAGTCCAACTGTTCCCCAGCACTGCCAAGGCCACCACTGACCCATGTCCCCAAGTGCCACATCCACATGGCTTTAAACCCCTCCAGGACTGGCAATTCCAGCAATTCCCAGGGCTCAACAATCCCTTCAGTGACAAAATTTTCCCAAATATCCAATCTAAATCTCCCCTGGCACAACTTGAGGTCATTTCCTCTTGTCCTGTCCCTTGTTCCCTGGGAGCAGAGCCCAACCCCACCTGGCTCCACCCTCCAGGGAGTTGTAGAAGAAAATCTTTGGAATTTTAAAACACAACAGAAAAGCCATCCCAGGTTTAGGGCTTCCCTAAAATGCTGAAAAAACTCCTCCATACAATATAATAAAATAATATCTAACAGTACAGTATCATATCCTCAATAGCTGCTGTAGGGAGGAGTTCCAGGCAGAATTTGAAGAGCTTAGGATGGACTTGGGGAGAGCCAGGGGAATTCTCAGGGAAGGGACAAAAGCAGCAACACACAGGGAGGAGCCTGTGTTTATGCAGATGCTTCTGTGGTTTAGAAGAAAACATGAAAACAAAGCAGGAGGTTGGTAAAAATAAAAAAATTCCACGTCTGAGAGGAGGGCTGAATGATGTAGGAGGAAAATTCTCCTCCAAGTTTTGCAGGGGTGTCAATGGTCCTTCAGCACAGCTGCAGAGTGACACCCCACAGGGGAGGGGCTGCTTTTCACCCACTTGAGTGAAATTAAAGCCCCTCTGCCAAGGTGGGGAGCCCAGGCAGGGCAGGGCAAGGAGGAAGGGATTCTCTTTTGTCTCTCAGAACCTCTCCTCATGGCACTGCCTTGATTTTCCATTGTTCCAAAGGTGGCTTCCCATCACTGGCACTTTCCCAAGAGGGGTGAGGTGGGGGAGAAGAGTTCTACTGAGATGAACACCCCAGTGGGGTAGTGTGGGATGCTGGTGAAAGCCTTGGATTTTCTCAAGCTGCCCAAAGAAAACAGAGGAGAAATAATTAAAAATAAAGATAAGCACCTGCAGGGTGCATGAGGGATGTGACAAAGGGTGTCACCTTCCTTGCACCAATGAAATCAAGTCTATCCTCAGTTCCACGATCTAGTCTATAAATAAAGTTCTTTAATAAAGAGCTTCTTGCTTCTCTTCTGCCTCAGAAGAAAGTTTGTTGCATTATTTTTGATGCCTCCTAGCCTGGTAGCAACAGGGTAGAGCCCTCCACAGGCTCAGAGCATCCCAGCTGGGTGCCTTTGGGTTTTCCTGGGATGTTCTCCCCTGCTCCCACAACACTGTGACCCTCCAGGGTCCATCCAGACCTCATTTTGCAGGATCTCTTACAAGTAGAGAGGATCTCCCACCCTGCCAGGGATGAACAACTCGCCCCAAGAGGGGTGAGGTGGTGGAGAAGAGTTCTACTGAGATGAACACCTAACCCTCAAAAGGCTCAGAGCATCCCAGCTGGGTGCCTTTGGGTTTCCCTGGGATGTTCTTCCCTGCTCCCACAACACTGTGACCCTCCAGGGTCCATCCAGACCCCACTTTGCAGGGTCCCTACAAGTGGAGAGGGTCTCCCACCCTCCCAGGGATGAGCAGCCCCTCTCGGTACCTTCCTGGTGCCCACCTGCACCAGCTCACCCCAGGAGAGCAAATCTCCAACAAAACAACAGCACAAAAAAAAGGAAGAAGCATTGAGGGCGGGAGAGGAGGGAAAAGTGGTTTCAAAACCTGGACACATCAAGAGACTGTTTCCATGGCAACCTCTTGTTCCTACAGCAGCTCCAGCCTGTTTTAATCAGTGGTAGCATTTCCCAATAAACTCTGCTGGGGTCTGCACTCCCTTCCCGGAGTACCTGCACTGGGATGGGTGGGGCCAGGCATTCCCAGAGGCAGGGAACACCTTTGGGAAACGATGCTGATTGTTCCAATGTGTGTGCTGATTCCTCCCCCATGGCAGGGATGGGGTGCCAGGGATGCTCCAGGTGCACCCATCCTTGTTCTCACTTCTCCTCCTGGAAAATCTCAACCCAAGCAGCTTCACCTCCTCCTCAGCCAGCAAGTTCAGCCCTTGGGGGTTTGTAAATCTGCTCCAAAAACCTTCAGGTGCCAGTGCTGCCTGCAGGGAGCAAAAGGGTGGAGGCAGGCAGGGTGGAAAAGCTGCAGAAGGAGCTGCTGTGGTGGGGGACACAGGGACAAATGTGCCCATGGGGGAGGTGACAGCTCAGTCCTCAACCAGGGACACAGGAGATCTTGGTTCTGGTTATTCCCACTGCTCTGGCTCAGGCACTTTGTTCTTTCCAGCCTGGAGCCTGTGAGATGCCAAATCCCAAGGTTTTGCCAAATCCCAAAACCCTCATGAGAGTTTCCATGTTTGTAATGGTGCCATTTCTAAGGAGTCCAAGAAGAAAAAGTTGAAAGGTTTCAAAAGGTTCAAATTCAGTTCTGGTTCAACTCCACAACAGCAGGTCTTGGTTAGAGGGTTCAAATCAACTTCCAGTCCAAGTTCACCCCAGTTCCCCCAAGATTTCACAGTGCAAATTTAACCCAATGGATCAAAACTTCATAATGTCCTTGGCTTCTGCAAAAATACAAAAATTCCTCATGCACAGAGTGTCAGAACCCTCAGTTTAAAATCTTCATGTTTACTTTGCAAACAACATCTCACTGGGGTCTGAGTTAAAACTGGACAGAGATGTTGATTTGTCATCAATCAACACAGGGCAAGCATTACCCACAGCAAAATACCTCTTAATAGCTTGGAAAAGTTTGAGAAGTTTCTTTGTAAAATTGCAGCATTAAACATGTTGACATTTCATTTTGAAGGGATTTTTTAGTAGATTTTTTTTAAATGGCAGAAATTAGAAAGTATCAAAGTGAGGAGGAAAATATTTCACAAAGCTTCAAACATTTAACAATGCTCTGTGTTAAAGCATTGCATTCTCTTGCTGCTTTTTAAATGCTTTCATTTTAACAGAAAATTAGGGGGAAAAAAAGAGTGGTTTAGGTCAACCAGAAGATTTTCCACGTGTTTTTGCTTTGAGCCACTGAACCTAAAATCAATTATTTGTACATGTTTAGCCCTGATCCATGACTAGGACTTATCCAGTAATTCAAATAAACACAAATTGACAGTAATCTCATTTTGTTTGGGTTTGCTCTCTGCAGATGTTCTAATGGACCAGTTTGCTTTCTGCAGATGGACCACTTTAGCACTAGGGAATTTTTCAGGCATAAACATGGGGAGCAATTTTCAGGGAATGCCTCTGGAGAGCAAATTTTGAACACATTTATCTGCTTTTCTGTCTATGGCAGAGCACAGAAACGAGTGGTCTGTGCCATCAGACCCCCAAATTTCATGGGATTGAGGTAAATTCCTGATAAAGCTCCCTGATTTTTCCAGCAGGGATCACCCCATGGACCTGGAGCAAGAAAATTCTTTGCACAGCACCTGTCAACCTCAAGGCATCCTGGGTGCTCAACGTGTGCACAAAACAAAACCTGGGGGGACAAAAATCCACTAGAGGATTTTTAAATAGAGGAGCAGCACATAAACCATCCCAGGAATGCCTCTTCCCCACGGCAAGCTGTGCACCTTCAGCTTGTGCTCACTGTAAATATTTCAGATGCTGGATGTCTCTGGGGACCCCTGGGCTGAGCACTGAGCAGCTGAACAGCAGCCAAGGTTAACAAATCAGAGTGAAATGTCACAGCTTAGCCCTTCCTTCCTTCCCTGGCACCCTCCAGAGAGTGGATCCAAGCTCCACAAGCCACAGGGTGTTGTTGTGTTTGTTTTTTTCTGGTGGGGAGCTGCTCCCATCTAATGCTTTGCCTGACAGCTGCTGTGATTAATAGGTGATGTGCCAAAAGCCACAAAATGTTGTTATTATTATTATTATTATTATTATGGCAACATTCTGAGGTCACCACCAAGAGCAGGGTCCCATTGTGCCAGCCCCTGCACGCTGCTGGAAGTGGTCCTTGACTGAGAAAACTCCATCTAAAGAGGAATTCCTGGGAACAAACAAAAAAAACCCACAAAATTCCAAGTGCTGCGGGTTTTTTTTACAGTTTCATGCACGAGGCAAGCAGTGGAAGAGAAAAGCTGCCCCCCAGTACCCTGAGACCCAACATGCTTCACCATGCTGGGGATTAATTAATGTTCATGCATAATCACTCCAGCATTTCTCAGAGTACAAGGCTGAGGTTACTGGGTTAGGTTACATCTGCAAGGTTAGACCAGTACATTCATGAGCAAAAAACAAACAAAAAAACGCCAGGCAAAACCAAGCAAAAAGCTCCAAAATTATGTTAGTGGATTTTAGAAAGCCATGCTTTTAGTACAAATTTCCTGGAGAGCTCAGCATTCCCTCTCTGCCACATACATGTTATCAGAACTGCCTCCTTTTCTAAAAACACCAGGTCAGGGCATTTGGCCAAGGATTCAGAGAAATTTGGTGGCAATGGCACAGAGAAAACCCTGAAATCAGAGCAGCTTGTCCAGTGTGCTTTTAACTGGATCCTACACCCAGCCCTGGGAGATTCTGCATCCCTCGTTTCCTACACCAGGGAAACCTTTTATTGGAAACCTTCTGGCCTCCCAGGTGGAGAACACAGGTTCTGCTTGATTTTTGTCAGCTGGTGAGAAATGGAGATTAAGGCATTCAGAGGAAACATTTTGTGTCCTACAGTCACACAGATGAATTCCCAAATCCAGTCAGTTGTAAAACAGGGGTGAGTAATATTCTATCTCCAGTTTTCTGCCTTTGAGCTCAGGTTTCATTGCATCCCCAGTAAGACACTGATGTAGAGAGGGAGAGGAAACAACCACAAGGATAAAAAATATAGGACTAAAAGCACAGACATAAATTATTATTTAAAAGCTGCAGTTACCTACAAGCTGTAAGCTCCTTATAACCCTGAAGTATTTAATTTTCAAGCTTTTTACAGGTTTGTGCCCAGGGGCTGAAATCTGAACCCTGCCTACATCCACTTTTCAGCACTTACTCCAGAATTGATGGATTTTTCAAGTCTTCATGGACACCTGTGTTGTCAGCACTGGGAAATGAAAAAAGACCCAAACCCAGGCTACCCACCAGACACTCCTTTTAGCTGGACCCACATTGGGCAGAAGGAGACCTAAGAGCATGGCAGATCAATTTTAAGATTTTTTCCTCTTTTTCCCTGAAGGAAACCACGTGGTGGAAATGGGCAGAGGGATGTTTCCCCCTCTGAAATCCACCTTCATGACAAACATTGTTCTGCTCTCTCAGCCTTGAACCTGCACTGGCAAGGTATGGACAAGTGACCTCCTATTTTCTGTCACCCTCCTCTGCCCTTCCCAGCTCCTGGTGGCCAAGCTCTGGATTTCAGCTGTGCTATCCAAGGGAAGGTCTGAGACCTCACAAAATCCTCTCAACGTCCTCTCCTCTGCTCCCAAGAGCAAGGTGTGAGTCAGATCCAGATAAAACCCTCTTCCCAGGGTTATTCCAGCCTGACATGAAAGAAAAAGAACTGAGAAGAGGGAGAAGTACAGTAATTTCACGATTATAAGCATGCACTGAGTATAAGCCGCACTTCTGGGTGCCAGCAACTTTTCATTCTTTGTCCATACATAAGCCACACCTGATTATAAGCACATTGCAACACAGAGTGTGATCAAAGGTTTCTATTCTGTCACCATCTGTTGAGGGAGGGGCAGTGATCCTGATCTCTGTGGGAGATATTCTGCTAATGGGCATCCATTGAAACCAGCTGGGGCAGTGTTCTTTATCTCATGGGATATCTCCTGTTCATGGCCATGGTTTATAAACCAGCTGGGGCAGTGTTCTTTATCTCATGGGATATCTCCTGTTCATGGCCATGGTTTATAACCAGCTGGGGCAGTGTTCTTTATCTCCATGGGATATCTCCTGTTAATGGCCATGGTTTATAAACCAGCTGGGGCAGTGTTCTTTATCTCATGGGATATCTCCTGTTCATGGCCATGGTTTATAAACCAGCTGGGGCAGTGTTCTTTATCTCCATGGGATATCTCCTGTTAATGGCCATGGTTTATAAACCAGCTGGGGCAGTGTTCTTTATCTCCATGGGATATCTCCTGTTCAAGGCCATGGTTTATAAACCAGCTGGGGCAGTGTTCTTTATCTTTTCACAACCCATCCTTCCTCCAGCCAGTCATTTTCTGCTCATGGCCATTGAGTCCCACTGTGGCACTGATAAAATTACTGCATCCCATTGGGAGTTGCTCCAGCCAGGGGGAAGAGCCCAACATTTCTTACCAAGATAAAAACAGAGAGTTTGGGACACTAAGGGAGCCCCTTTCTCCACTGGACTCCAGAGGAAAACCGGATTCCTCCACATCACCACTGGAGCTTTAGAGGGAAACTGCACCTTGTACAGGAGCACTGCTCCAGCTGAGCCACATCTGTCACTGCAGGAGGATGCAGCCACCATGGGATGGGACTGCTGCCAACACCCTGCCTGATGGGTGTCAGGCTGTACTCTGACTGTGTCAGGGTTTGGGGTTTGTTCTTTGTAGTGCTGTATTTCTATTTTAATTTCCCTAGTAAAGAACTGTTATTCCTAATTCCCATATCTTTGCCTGAGAGCCCCTTGATTTCAAAATTATAATAATTTGGAGGGAGGGGGTTTCCATTCTCCATTTCAAAGAGAAGCTCCTGCCTTTCTCAGCAGACACCTGTCCTCCAAACTAAAACAGCAACTTTTCATTCTTTGTCCATATATAAACCAGACCTGATTATAAGCCGCACTTTGGGTTCAGACCAAATTTTAGTCAAAATGGTGCGGCTTATAATCGTATTTCTGGGAATGCCTCGTACAGCACAGGAATGACTGGGGTGTTGTTGTGGACTGGTGCTCCTTTCCACACCCAACAGGAATAAATCCTCCATTACCACACAATGTGGGTTTTTATATCAAGTAAGAGCCACCTCCACTTCAAAACAGAATAAATAAGTAAATAAAAGTAAATAATACAGCAAAGCTGCCTTGGATCCTGTTGGGATATTACATTTGTCCAGGCCTGCCAAGCCAAGCTCGACTCTATTGGAAATTCCATTATGATGCACAACAGCCAGCTTGGGAGAGAAAGGGAATTGTTCCCCAATAAAACCCAATTTGCCTCCTTTTTGCAGTGCTGTCTCTGAACTAACCAGCCTGAAACTGCCTAAAAACAGTCTGGTGTGTAATTTACACTGTGGTGGAGGGAAATTATTTCCCTTAAAGATGTGAGGCCGTCAAGTGAATCAGAAAACATTTACACCTGTGCAAGAGAAGCTTAATGTAACAGCTCTGGGAGAATGAAATCAATAATTCTCCCTCATATATTTCCACTTAAAAAAATAAATAAAGACAAATAAAGCCCAAATCCACCATGATTCCCTGCAATGCTGCTGAAGGAATCAATCAAATCTCTCCTCCATGGACAGTTATGAACTGTCCCTTGTTTGTCCAAAGGACAAATCAAACAAGAGCTGGGGCTTTGCAAGTGCTTCTTGCTCATGAAAAAGTCATCATGTTTATCTCTGCAGAAGAAAAAAAAATCTCTTCTTAGGGAAAAAAAAAAAGGAGGAGGCTTGAAGGCAAGAACTACACCAGAGAAGAGGGGGGAAAAGTACAAAGAGCTCAAAGCCAGCCTCAGCAGAACCTTAGCCAGAAACAGCCCCTGGAAATCCTTTCCCTCTATTACAGAGTGTTAAAAGGAAATGAAAACCAACAAGAAGCAGGGATGGTTTTATCAAGCCTCCACAAAAGTTGAACTGCTCCTGGGAGCCTCTTTCCTTCCTGTCTTGGTTCTGAGGAATTCAGCAGCGACAGAAAAGATGATTTCTCCTGTGTACACCACCCATAATTCCACAGTGGGATTTGATGTTTCTAAAGGAAGCTTCAATCCCCATGAATAAAAGCAAGTGCTTGAAAGGGATTATTCAGCTGCCACATCACCTAGACAGGAGGGAGCTGCTGGCTTACACAGGTCTGTGACAGGACAGACTTCACCCCTCCAAGTCCAGATCCAAGCAGAGACATCAGCAGTGAATTTCCCTCCAGTGCTGATAGGAGAGAAGTTATCTGCAGCTCTTCCTCCTCTCTGTGTCCTCCTCACATCTGGAGCATTAACCACAGCCTGGGCTCTCCCTTTCTCCCAGGGCTGATTTGCTTTTTCTGAAAGAGCAAAAAAAGATCTGACTAAAGAGGGAGTCTTTATTTGCTCCAAAAGCAAAGCTCCATCTCATGGTTATTGGACTCTCCTCCCACTTAAATCTGAGAGTTTTTGTTGCCTGCTCTGAGCTCCCTTCACATTCTCCCTGCTGCTTGACTTTCCCCCAATTACCTGTCCTACAGACCTTGGGAAGAGACAGCCTGTGATAACCTTGGAGATAACTCCAGGTTTTCCATCCACTGGGAGGAGAGAAAATAGCTTTAAATAAAAATGTAAATTTAAAGTAGGAGGAGGACAAGAGGTGATAACAACAGCCAGGTCCTGCTGTCAAATAGCTCAGTGTAGTGTTTGCCCTTCATATAAAGCCATGGAACAGTCAAAGGCTTTTCTGTATTGGAAAGAGCCAGCAATGAATCCAGCTCAGTTCCTCTGTTTTGCAGGTGCTCTCAGAAACATGAGTGATGAAAACAATTAATTAAAAGCACACTCCTGCCTTCCCAATTTCCCTCCAAACAGCTCTAAAGTCACTCTTTCCCCCCTGCTTTCCTCCTCTCTGGGCCAGCAGGTCTCTTTTGTGTTCCTAGAGCTCACAAAAGCATCATCCATCCTAAAGCATGGAGAAAAGAAAGGAAGAGAGCAGTTCCATCCTCCCAGGAGAGAACAGCCACCTCCATGCTCCAAAGGATGCTGAGACACCTCAGCTGCCTCTCATGAAAAAATGAGGCAAATCCCAAAGATTTTTTTTTTTTTTTAATTCCCTTGGAACTATTCCTTACAACACCCATTCTACTGGAAGCTGGGAAAATGGAGCTGGTCCATCTTCACACTCTTCCTCAGGGTTCTGCTAAATTTTTGGATACACAGTGGGTTGGACTGGTCCTAAAACTGACCTTGAGCAGGCAGCACTTCAAGAACCTGTGTGAAGACCAAAGACAACTCTACCTCTTATTTAACCTCTCCCAGTCCAGATGAAAAAAATTCACCTAGAATAGCACAAATTTCAGTGTAAACAATAAAAACTGTGTTTTACCATAAGTGCATCTTATTTTGCTTTAGGGAAGCATTAGGGAAAAAGGAAAATGGAAGAAGAAGAAAGCAGTGGGAGAAGGAGACAATTAAAAAAAAAACCAACCAAAAAAAAAAAAAAACTAATAAGGAGGAAAGAGAAAAAATCTACATTAAAAAAATATAATTAGCAAAAATTGTGCCCTGACACAAATTAGTCCTGATCTTTTAGGCATCATCCCAGGGTGGGAAGAAGGGTCAGGGAACCCAATTTCCTGCCCTTCTTCCACGGAGCTTCTCAGTGCCCAAGCAGCAGAGTATTCCCATCATCCCAGCCTGTATTTAATGTCACAAAACACATATTGGAGGGAAAAATACAGATGCCCTGGGCCAATCCTACAAGGAATTCATTGTTCTGCTACCCAATATTCCTTTAAGGAGAAGGCAATGGATCCTTCTGGATCTGAGGTCGACATGAGCATTCCAGCATTCCAGACCTGGCTTTTTTTTTCCTGTGGGTGTAATCTGGTATTTTTCACACAATTGGACAAATGGACTGCACAGTGGGAATTCTGTCCTATAACACTCCTGCTTCCAGCCTCACTGGATGTGAACACCTTTCCTCTCACAGGGAAATGCTTGTAACCCCCATGAGAACTGACACTATACTGCAGAAAATTTTTGAGCAATTCCCATCTCTGCCTGACTCCAGAAGAAGCAGAGACCAGATCACCCTCTGTCTTATGTTGCAATCCAGGATGTGACCAGCAATGTGGATTCTGTTAAACCAGCTGGGGCAGTGATCCTCATCTCCATGGGAGATATCTCCTGTTAATGGGTCAGCTGTTAAACCAGCTGGGGCAGAGTTCTTTATCTTTTCACAGCCCATCCTCCCTCCAGGAGATCTCTCCTGTTCATGGCCACTGAGTCCCAGTGCATGGCTGATAAAATTCCATCATCCCATGGGGAGATGCTCCAGCCAGGGGAGGAGCCAAGCATTTCCTACCCAGATAAAATCTGAGATTTGGAACATCAGAGCAGCCTTTCCCACTGGATCCCAGAGGAAAACCAGACCCTTCCACATCATCCCTGGAGCTTCAGAGCAAACTGCACCTTGTACAGGAGCACTGCTCCAACTGAGCCACATCTGTCACTGCAGGAGGATGCAGCCACCATGGAATGGGACTGCTGCCAACACCCTGCCTGACGGGTGTCAGGTTGTACTCTGACTGTGTCAGGGTTTGGGGTTTGTTCTTTGTAGTGCTGTATTTCTATTTTAATTTCCCTAGTAAAGAACTGTTATTCCTAATTCCCATATCTTTGCCTGAGAGCCCCTTGATTTCAAAATTATAATAATTTGGAGGGAGGGGGTTTACATTCTCCATTTCAAAGAGAGGCTCCTGCCTTTCTTAGCAGACACCTGTCTTAGCAGACACCTCAGAACCAGCTTGTTCCTTGTCCACAGAACAATTCCCAAAACAGCACAAATCCCAGATAATTCTTGAGGTCACCTGGCTCAGAAGTTTTATTCAGATCCCCAAGAGGTCATCCCATATCACCTATTTTCCTATGGCAACCTAATTGATTTTTTCTGACTGGGAGAAAGATAGAGGTTCTGCTTTTCCTTGGTATGACTGAAATAAAATAATAATTTGAAAATAATTAAAACTTGCAATTTTTCATCCAGAGGTGACTCATTCCCTGCAAAAGTCCCTCATTCTTACAGCAGCAAAGACAATGAACAATTGATCTCTATCCAATTTCCATGGAAATTGCTCCCTCCACTCCCAAAAAGAAGCCACCAAAACCCAACAACAACAACAAAAATCTAACAGTGCTAAAAGCTGGATTTCCAGCAGGAAAGGAAAACAAAGAAATAACGTCTGTCAGGAGAATTGTCTCAGTTTCCAGGTGATTTTTATTCCGTTCAGACTTCATCTTTGTGTCCACATTTGCTGTTTTAACCAAACACTTAACCACTCCAGAACAACTCCTTCTTTACCAAAACCTCCTTTTCAGCAGCAAAAATTGAGATCTTTGACTTCTGTTCTCTCCAGGACTTGACTTTCTGGATATGTCAGATCCATCTGAGCTTGACCAAACCACTTTTAAATTTCAGCAGCAAAGCCTGGATGCAGATCCCCTCTCTCCTCCAATTGTGCACACCCATTATTCACATTTGCATCAGGAGCACTTTGCAAGTGATCTGTTGATTCATTGTATTAGAATTGCAAACAAATGGCTTAGCTCTTCCTGGAGAATTCAGCGCTGATTTCCAGGCATTGTCGGGCTACTTGACTGACACTTCTGCTTGATTTGAACCCTTTGAGATTTCTCTCTGCAGCCACTTCTGCTCATCAGCTCTTCTGCAAGAACTCAAGAGCTTGCAGGAGCCCAGCCACCTGTGTTAGCTCCAAATTTCCCTGTTCTGTACATGATTTATTGGCTGCTTTGCCTTGGAATCAGAATGTGACAGTGAAAAGTGGGGATTGAGGGGGCAAATTCTACATTTCATGTAATTCCGATATTTCAATATTTGCTGTGTGCCAGATGGGCACGTGCATTTTTATCCCACCCAGACCTCCAGTGCTCTAGGCAGTCAATGCACTATTTAATCCATCAAGTGCTGGGATTTTTTTCTTTTTCTTATGTGTTTTTTTTTTCTTTTTAACAGACTAATGTGAATTTGCCATGGCTGCTGTTAGATCTGAAACCACAGCAAAATACCTTCAAATGCTGTCACATTCTTTGCTTGCACAGAGACCCATAATGATGGGTCTCACACATCTTCACAAACATTCCTGGATCCTGATGTGGCAGAAATGGAGAGGTTTAGGATCTGGCAGAGGAAAATAGAGGGGCAGCAGTAAGAAATTGTTTGATCCCAGTTTTGCAAAGCTGAGCCTTTCTGCCAACAGAAAAACCCATGTAAAGGTGGCACTGTGAAAAATCTTTCTTCTCATCAGAGAAGACAACAGGATACAAAAAGTCCTTTTGGGATCTGTGCAGCTCCCAGGGAAATCAGAAGGAATTTTTGCACTGCTGTCACTGGGAGCTGCATCCTGATGGAAGATTTTTAGGATATTTCAGCATATTCTGCCTTAGAACAATGAGATTTGGGAACCTTCATTAATTGTCTTCACACCTCCATGAACCATAGAATCCCAGAATGGTTTGGGTATGAAGGGACCTTAAACATCACCCAGTTCCAATCCCATTTCCATGGCAGGGACACCTTCCACTGTCCCAGGTTGCTCCAATCCCAGTGTCCAACCTGGCCTTGGACATTCCAGGGATCCAGGGGCAGCCACAGCTGCTCTGGGCACCCTGTGCAGGGCTTCACCATCCTCACAGGGAAGAATTTCCTCCTAACAACTGATCTCAGCCTTTCCTCTTAGTTTAAAACTCTTCCCCCTCACTCTCTGCCTGTGGATAAAGTCACCTTCTCCCTTTTTTCTAAGCCCTCTGAGAGCTGCAATGCCACAATGAACCTGGACTGCAATGTCAGAGATCAGCTCTCCCTGTAAATGACCAATTAGGGATGCCAAGATCCAACCCATCTACTAATTAATGACTTTAAAACAAAGCAGCAGGGCACCAAAGCCACCTTCACTCAGCACCACGCAGAATCCCCAGCTCAGGAGGCAAAGGCACCTTTGGATGCCCAAGGTTCAGGATGTTAATCAGGAAGCACAGGGAAAAAGATCTTTTACTGCAGGAAACAATCAATTTGAAATTATTTGAGGCCTTAAAAACCAGATGGATAATACACTGGGTTGATGTTAACTACGAGGAGATCATTGACAAACCCTTCCAAACTTTGCTGACTGGATTCAAAGTGCAGAGACCTGAGGGCATCTCAGTGCAGGAATGAGCTCCTCCCTGCTCCTCTGCCTCCCCCACAGCTCGTGGAAAGCCTGGCCCAGTGCCATTAATAATGATATCTCCTGGGTGTGTTTCCCTTCCGACTGGCTGACTGATTTTATTACTGTGGCAGAGAATTGCGAAATATGAAGTGCTCAGTGTAGCAAAATGACATTTGTGTGAGTTATATTGTAAATAGTTACTGACACGCTGACGTTGTTGGTAATGTAGGGATGGTAAGAGGCAATTAATTACATTAGTGCTTAATCAGCACTGAGCAGGGCTGCTCTCCTCTGCAGTCCAGCTGCTTGGCTGTCCTCTGGAGAGGAGGCTGGGGATGCAGCAGAGTGCTGCTGATGCCAAATGATGGCACACAGCAAGGCTCTGCTCAACATCTGTGCACATCTGGAGCCAAGATGGAACTGCTGCCTTCAGGAGCCCTGAATGGATGGGGTGTCTGGAAGATTTCAGTGGTGTCCCAGCCCTGAACTGAATCTGTAAGGAGAAAGGGCCTTCAGCCTTTTCCTGGTTTCTCAGATGAGCATCAAAAATCATTTATTGCACTGTTTTTATTCCTGCCTTCTCTTCCCCGTGTCTTCACATCCTTAGAAAAACTCTGCTGCAAATCTGAGAAACTGTTTCAGGGCTGGAATAACTCAGGCTTTCCCCATGTGCCCAAAAATAATTTATGTACATCCAGGACAGAAAATGTCAGTGGTGTCTCAGGAGCTCGAGATGACCACCTGTGTAGTTTCAGAGTCTCTGTCTCCCAGCCCAAGCACCAGAGAAAGAGTCAGGAGACTCTTCTGTAGCTTCCAGAGGTGTTTATTTTATCTTATTTAAGAAGTTCTTTCCCTGCCCAGCCCAGGTCTGTTCAGCAGCTCAGCCCCAGGCACACTGCCCACCTTCTGGGCAGTATTATCTTTTTATACTATAAACTACATAAACATTATTTACAATTATCTTCCCATACCTATCACTTATATTGTACAGTCTGGTTCTACTCTAAACCAATCTAAAAATGCCAACATCACCCAAAAGATGGATGCTAGGAAGAAGGAGAAAGAAGGACAGAACACGCCCAAATTCCTCCATCTTGACCCTGGACTCTTATTCTAAAAAAAAATCATTAAAATTTACTTTTTTACCTTGTGATAATCTAACTTATACTCTACTTATTTTTTGTGGCTTGTAACTCTTCATGCAAAGGTGGTAGTTTTTCCCAGGGATTAAAATCAAAGGCACAGAGATCTTGAGCACTGTAGCAAGGTCTCTGAACCCCCTGCCAGGGTCTCAAACCATCCAGGGCAGCCAGAGGGATGTCCTGGGTTCCCACAAGAAAAGACCATTTCATGCCTTTATGTATATAATTCTCATGTTTATGAGAATCTCTAAACCCCTGGGATTTATGAATTCTGATATATTCATTGCTTCCTTGAGGAAATGGCCTCAAGTTGCACCAGGGAAGGTTGAGGTTGGGTATTAGGAAAAAAATTTTCATGGAAAGAGTTGTCAAGCCTGGGAACAGAGGTGGAGTCCCCATCCCTGGAGGGATTTAAAAGCTCCTGTGGAGGTGGCACTTGGGGACAGTGTGTAGTGGTGGCCTTGGCAGCGCTGAGGGAATGATTGCACCTGATGATCATAAAGATTTTCTGCAACCTAAATGATTCCATGATCCTGTTTTATAAAATCTATTATTTTGCTCATTCTGCCAGAGTTCATTGCAGGTCAGATCCAGAATCTTTGAGACTATGAGTAGCCAGACCATAAAAGTCATCGAGTCTGACCCTCTTTTAGTGCAAGAAGAGGCTCCCCTGGGGACACCAGGGCAAAAGGACACGGAGAGACAGCTCTTGTGCTGGGAGAACTATTAGCCCAACGAGTTGAAAAAGTGACAGACTGATAAGAAGTAGCCTGAGCATGAGGGATAACTTCCTGACAGCAAGAACCAGCAGACTGCAGGGGAGAGGGGAATGTGGGGAGGAGCAGCATTGGAGGCACTCAGAACAAAATATATCTGGAAAGAAACCTGCAGTGACCAGGAGACTAAACTAAGCCCAGTATCTTGGCAATAAGTCTTGTCCATAGCTAATAATTCACGAGGAGATATCTGGAGACACAAACAATGTCCAGAGAGGAATGCAGTTGACTTATTTGACTCCACTGAGAGAGTGAGCAACTACTACAGTTCATGTGTCCCCTGGGAGCTGCTGCTGCTGAACTTGGCTGAGCAGAGAGATTTGCAAAAAGGCCAGAATGCAAATCCCTCCCCTGCACTGGCCAGCAGCAGCAGAAATGCAAGTTCTACCACTACAAGTGTCCCTACAGGCAGCTCTTCAAGTTTTCTGATCTCCAGGGGATGCCAGGGAAGACTCTGAGTGTCATCATTTGAAATTGAGGACAGGTCTGTTATCACTGCAAAGCCTCTGCCTGATCCCTTCCTACAATTTCCACCTTGGATTCTGAGTGACAGCACAGCCAAACAGGAATCACAGAATGGTTTGGGTTGGAAGGAACCTTAAAAATCATCCAGTTCCAGCCCCTGCCATGGACAGGGACACCTACCACTATCCTAGGTTTTTCAAAGTCCCATCCAACCTGGCCTTGAGCACTTCCAGGGATGGGATATCTTCTTTGAGAAACCTGTTCCAGGGCCTCACCACCCTCTGAATGAAGAATTTCATCCTAACATCTAATCCAAAGCTTCTTCTGCCAGTATGAAACCATTCCCTGCTGTTCTATCACCATCTGCCCATGGAAAAAAAAATCACTGTCCCCTTTTTTAAAAGTCCCCTCTAACTCCTGAGAGGCCACTGAAGAAGCCATCCATCACCACAATGATCCCTGGGGAGCTCACCCACCATGCACAACGTGCTCATCATCAACAGCTTCATGAAGGTCATGCTGATCCCAAAGATAAATCCAAAAATGGTTGGGATTATTCACTTCCAGAGTTGAAATCCTCCTGACTGGCATAGGAGATGCTGGGACATCAGACCCAGAAAGATTGAGTGCATCCAGCCCTGGAGATCTGAGTCAGGGCTACTTGAGAATGTCCCACAGCCCCTGAATCAGAACTCGCCTTCCCTCCCTGGTTCTGCCTCTGACTCACTGTCTGACCTTGAGAAAGTCATTTAATCTCTCTGTGCCTCAGGATCTGGATAAAAATAATGATTATGGCTGATGTTTTATGGGAAAAGACTACTGCCATATAAAACATCTTTCCAAAACGCCCTTTTCAAATCCTTCATCAGAACAAAACAAGCTACAGGGGGTCAGAATTGTGGAATCTTATTAAGCCTTTCCCAGCGCCTCAGTGCGTTTGAATAACTCTCAATACACACCATGCTACATTTAAATCAGAATTTGAGACCATGAATTGAACAAAAAACCTTCCATCTTTCACCCGTGGCAGCTTAAAATTCTGATGATGAATTGTGTCTAATTAGTTATTTTGTCATTTGCAAAGATAGCTGGGTAATAAATCACTATTTCTAGCTAGAAAACTTTGACTTAGCATCTCCCCTCCTTCTTAATCAACTTTGGAGCCATTCATTAGGTTTTCATCCAGAAATCCTTTTTCAAACCATTGTCAAGCCACCAACATTTTTCAGGTTAAAATGAAGCTGGAGATTGGGCAGCTATTTTCTTATTTTATGGGGAAAAAAAAAATCCCTGATTGCTGTCAGCCACAACACCATCATACATTCAGCTTAAAGCTTATCTACTGTAAAATAAACATTACTACAATTTTTCACCTCATTCTGAGCTCTCCAGCCAGAGAGCCAAGGCAGCATTGTTGACAAGAACAGTTTTTCTCCCTCTGCTTCTGGTTATCATCTCTGGACAAGATGGTCAAAAATAGAGGGAGTTTCTGATTCTTCATTCCAGCTGGAGTGATCCTTCCAAGAGGAGCAGTCTTCATCCCAACACTGAGTGCAGGATAAAATGAATGAAGAGGCTGAGGGCTCAGCTCTTCCCTCCCACATCATTTCTCCTCCTCTCATGGCACAAAAGCAGCAAGCAGATCTTTTATCTGCCACTCATCCCAAGTGCAGAGACAAAAGTCTTCTGAGTGGAGCCACCACAGCTCAATCAGTGTGACAATTACTCCTGTCACTCACAGATTGCATGATTCCTTCTGATTGAAGACCTCCTTGGAGCTGAGGCTCTACAACACCTTGGCATCACCTGCTTCTCACACAGCAGGAACAAAGCAAAGAGAGGGCTCTGTTCATTCAGCAGCTTTGGAAGCTGCAGTGGTGGCTGTTGCTGTTGTTTAATGGACAAAAGAGCTGCTGCAGGGCCCAAAAAATAAAAGTGTTTTGGATTTTTATTTTTGGCACGAGTTATACCTCCAGTTATTTCAAATCAAAATACTGCTGTAACAGATTTCTGATCACAGCTTGGATTTTCTTCACGGAGTTTCCAGCCAGCAGGATCTTCCTTGCTGCAGCACTGGAGGGTTTCTGGAACTCTTCCCTCACCTCCCAGCAAGGACCTGGGAGGGACCCTCCCTGAAAGACCATCATGGAGGTGAAGGGGAAGGAAGGTGTAATTACTGATTTATCCTAAGTCAGGATCTGTGACAAGAGGAGAGGATGAAGATGCCACCAGCTACATCATCTTTAAATCAATCCATCAAAAATCAATATATTTCCCTCCTCAGCTGCAGAGAATTCCACCATGCCCTGCTCCACATCACCCATCAAGAACAAGTTTTAACCAAACCAATGCTCCAGTGCAGGCAGAGGATTCCCAGAGCAGGATTTGCTGCAGCATGACACATTGCCCCTGTGCTGTCCTGCTTAGAGCCCTTTAATTAAACAGCAGGGAGAACATCTCATTTCTTTATTTCAGTCCAAGTAGCACAGCTTGGATTTTCTTCACGGACTTTCCAGCCAGCAGGATCTTCCTTGCTGCAGCACTGGAAGGTTTCTGGAACTCTTCCCTCACCTCCCAGCAAGGACCTGGGAGATGCAGGGAAGGGCAGGATGAGCAGCCTGGTGAGAAACTCAGTGTCAGGAGCAGGATCAAGGGAAATCTGGATGCACTGAGCCTTGCAGCGAGCTCCATCACCCCATGGCAGGAGGATATTCCACCTTCAACTCAGTATCTGCCTAAAAGACCAAGGGGAGTTGTGGCTTTTCTTTTTTGGTCCCTGGTGGTATTTGCCAGGACCAGAGAGTGCTAACATTTATCTATCTCTCAGAAAAGCTCACATTTCATCAGCAGAGAAAGACTGGAGACCCCACTTGAGGAGTTCCACAAGAACTTTTATTTCATGCCAAGGGTGGTCAAGCAGGGATTCTCTCAGAATCATATTTATAGGTTCAGGGAGGATTCAAACTACAACCAATAAAAGTTTATCCAAAGAACAGCGTCCAATCTAAGTGAGAAGTTCTAAAGGTGAACTGACCAATTACACAAACTAATTTCTAACCAATTATCTTCCAAAGTGTTAGAGAGTGACCAAATTCTTAAGCTGTGTCCCTGTGCTGGCCCTGAGCTTTACCACGACAAAAATCACAGATTCACTGAGTCATTTAGGTCAGAAAAGACATTTAAGTCCAACCATTAAAATCACAGAATGGTTTGTGTTGGAAGAGACTTTAAGATCATTTCATTCCATTCCCTTCCATTCTCCCAGGTTCCACATCCAACCTGGCCTTGGACACTTCCAGGGATGGGAAACCTCTGCCAGGGCCTCACCACCACCCTTTCAATAATGATTTTTGCCCCTGATATCTAACCTAAACCTTCTCTCTCCAAGCCATTCCCCTTTGTTCTGTCAGTGAGATCACAGGGAGCTTACCCTGTTTTCCCAAGCTCAAAAACGAGCCCTGGATTCATTCACATGCACTTAAATCCTGGCATCTTCCACATGCCTGAAGGTTTTACCATCTTCTGAGATTTCCACTTGAATTGCAGCAGCAGTGGGGAAAGACTGGATGAGTCACAGGCTGGAGCTGTGCCCTGCTGCCATCCCCCTGGATGTCACACACAGATAACCTGAGCAGAGGTTGTGTTTGAAACCTGCCCCACGTCCCATCCAACAACTCAGAGCTGTGGGAGGAGAAGCCAGACCCAGCTCAGGCACAAATCCAGCCCTGCTTTCTGCTCTCTTGGCCTCAGAGTTCATGCCAAGGTTGCTAGACCCCACAAACCTGGGGTTTTTGAGTTTTCTGTGCTTTCTAGCACTGATCCCCATCACAACACTGCTTTGGACCTGAGGCCTTGGAGAAGGCTCCAAATTTGAGTGATGGAGTTAAAACCACAGGGGTGCAGTTAAATAAAAGTGTGATTTCACATGGTGAAGGGTTTTAAATTTGAGGTTTTTATAATACAGTAACAGGTATGGGACAAGAGGGAGGATTTTGGGTGGTGTCTCTTTTGGTGCTCATCTTCCTCCTCCTCCATGGTTTCAGGCAGTTTCTGGTTGGTCAGTCAGTGTCATACTGAGGGAATTTGGTTAAAGATATAAATAATAGAGGTGTTAATTCTCTCTTGGACTGTTTAGCTTTAAGAGACCTTATAGCAGCTGCATTTCTCTCCATTTTGCTCACTTCTAGCTGGTAGCTGGGAGTGTTGCTGAACTTTCTGTACTTTAGAAAAGATTTGACAAACAACCAAGCCCCAACATGAGAAAATTTGTTTCCTGTGTGTTTTTTAATCCTGGCTCTGAGTGAAGACAGAAGAGACTCCAAACAAACCCCCAATGAAGTGTTGCAAACACCATCCCCTTACACAGCAGAACCTGAGGGAACTGCCAAGGGGTCCTCAGGCAGGGTCATGGAGGAGTTTGGGATGGTCCTGAATCCCACTGAAATGGGCTGAATGCCCCTGAAATCCCACTGATCCATGGGCTACCTCACACCCCTTCCACAGACACTGTTACCCATCCTTCACAGCCCTCAGTGCATCAGCTGTTGAAAAGAACAGCTCTCATACCAAGCTGGAGGTCTGCAAGGAGCACTTTGGGTTGGAAAGGATCCTAAAAATCACCCAGTTCCACCCCCTGCCATGTCAGGGACACCTTTCCCTATCCCAGGGTGCTCCAAGCCCTGTCCAACCTGGCCTTGGACACTCCCAGGGATCCAGGAGCAGCCACAGCTCCAAGGGTTTGGCATTAAAACTTTACATTTCAATTCATAAGCCAATCCTATAGGGCCACCCCTGAAAAGGCAGGTGAAGGAGAAACACTCCCACAGGTTGGAATATCTTATTCAAACATAAAATCATTACAGCTGGAAAAGATCTCCAAGATCATCCAGGCCAACCATCAATGAACACCACCATGCTCCTTCCTGGCAATTTTTCTGTCCTGAAACCAAGGGCAGAAAATCCCAGAGGAGCTGGACTTCACATCCACTGTGATTCTTTCTTTGGTTTCTGCCCTGTGGAGCACTCAGGTGTCATCTTTGTAATGGGAATTTTGGTCAGGGAGACGAGGAGCGGAGAGAAAGCAAGAAGCTGACACTTCTACATGCACCACATTCTAATTGGGGTCAAGGGATGCAACAGTTGGAGAGCAGCAAGTTATTTTCTGCATCACTGGCCTGTCAAAATTATGGTTTTTTTGCTCAGAAATAAGGAAGGGAAAGGACAGAGTCTGGGAACAGCTCCCTGTCAAGTCACTTCTAGGAAATGTGGAGTGCCAGCAGCTGCCACCCTGAGCTGGGCACAGCAAGGAGCTCCATCCTCATTATCCTGGAGGTGCCACAGAGCTGTGATGGTGATTGGAGAACCTCAACCAGCCACAATGGAAGGAGGAAAAGCAATGTGAGGAGAAAGTCACCCAGAAATCATTCTCACAGGTGGCTTTGCCCACGAGGTGACACAATCCTGTTGACATTTGGTGGACTTTGACTTACCAGGAGTGTTTACCCAGTTCCCAAGGGCATCAGGGGTGAAGTAATCACCTTTTTTACAACACCTTTGCACTGCCAGGCAAATTTCCCAAATCCCAAAAAATCCAGACCCTCCTGAGTGCAGAGCTGAGCATTTCCTTCCCTTCCCAGCTCATTCCAAGAGAAAGATTTTGAGCCAGAATCTGGAAAGCTAAAGATTCATGTTCCAGCTGATCAATGGTGTGAGCCCAAAACCTCGGCTGGAAAAGTCTCTCCCTGATGACAGAACAGCCACAGACTCAGTGTGGATGTGGAAGAAGAGAGAGGAGCTCTTGTGATGATCATCACCAGCTTTGGCTGGAGAGGACAGAGGGTCTGAAGGGCAGGATGCAAGTGAGAACAGGGACAGACAGCTGAATCTGTGAGAGGCAGGATGTATCCGGTGAGAAAACCAAAAAAAAGCATTTCATCACAGAGCTGGAGGGGAAAACACAAAAATTTGGGGTATTATGAAAGTTAGAAGGGCTGAACTGGGGATTTCAGAGACAGACAGACACCCCCAGGAGGGATCCCTGCACTAAAATGGTTTAGATTTGACCCAGAAACCCCACAAATCATGCCAAAAGCACAGCTCAGTGTTAGGTGAGGCTTCCCTGCTCCATCACTACACAAGCCCCCAGTGTGATGCCCTCCCCACAGAACCAGAGACACCACAAGAGCAGCACCCAGCTGGAAACAGCTCCATCCTCAGCACACAGAGATGTTCCCTGTGCACAGCCCTTTACAAGCCTCCCTCCCTCATAAATGAGTGATGAGGCCCCTTTAATTGAATTAATTGTGAATGCTGATCCTGGGATGAATTATCAATGGAAAACAGCAGCACAGCTCAGGGTGCTCAGCCAGCACTGCCTGTCACTCCTGCTCCCTGGGTTTCCAAACTGTGGGAAGCCCCCAGCATGTCCAGGAGAGTCTCTGGATGTTAAAAGTCCCTTCAGGTGGTGTGTGAAAGCATTGCTTGAAATAATAGAGGTGTGTGAGAGAAGAGGCTGCTGTTGCCCAAAGAGATCCCAGCCACCCCAAACCCACCCCATCACCCCACCCAGGACATCCCTCGGGATTCCCTGGATGGTTCCAGACCCTGGCAGGGGGCTCAGGAGCCTTGGTACAGTGCTCAGGACCTCTGTGCCTTTGATTTTAACCCCTGGGAAAAATTACCACCCTTACATGAAGAATTACAAGCCACAAAAAATAAGTAGAGTATAAGTTAGATTATTATAAGGTGAAAAAGTAGGTTTTTAAGATTGTTTATAATAAAGGTCTGGGGTCAAAATAGAGGAATTTGGGCATGTTCTGTCCTTCTTACTCCTTCCTGCATCCATCTTTTGGGTGATGTTGGCACTTTTAGATTGGTTTAGAGTAGAACCAGACTGTACAATATCAGTGATAGGTATTGGAAGATAATTGTAAATAATGTTTATGCAGTTTATAGTATAAAAAGATAATCCCACCCCAGGGTGGGCAGTGTGCCTGGGGCTGAGCTGCTGAACAGACCTGGGCTGGGCAGGGAAAGAACTTTTAGATGAGATAAAATAAACACCTCTGGAAACAACAGAAGAGTCTCCTGAGTCTCTGATGCTTGGGCTGGAACACAGAGACTCTAAAACAACACAGGTGGTCAGCTCAGGCTGCAGAGACACCACTGACCACAAGGAGATAGAAACCAGGAGCCATGGGATGGTTTGGGTGGGATAATGAAGGAGAGAGTTTGATCAGAGCTGTGGGACAAGCTCAGACCTTCCCCATCTGGGTCCAACACCTGACCTGCAGAAACATTTACCCTCGATGCACCAGCACCTGAAAACGGTGCTCAAGCAGCCAGTTCAACCAGCATTCCCCTGGAACAGGAGGGATTTTCCTGCCTCAGCACAAAGGGGATTGTTCCCTGTTTCACATCCAAACTCCAGCTCACAGAGGGATGGCGAGGCACGAGCAGCCAGCAGAGCTGCTCCCACTCCTGCTCCTCCCAGCAGGGAGGTGTGAGAAGCCCAGCCATGCAGGGGGAGAGCAGCAGACAGAAATGTGTCAGGCTGTGCTTTATCTCCTCCAGAGCCAGCACAGTTGGTGGAGAGGAGTTGGAAGGGGGGGAGCAAACAGCACAGTGGTGGAGATAACTGAGATGTGAGCAGCGGTGCAGAAAGCAGGATGGAAGCAGGTGAGAAGGATCCATTCCTCTCCTCCCACAAGCATTCTCGCCAGACTAAAATGCTTCATTCCACTTCCACAGAATCCCTGCAGACATCCCCAGGGCTGTTCACTCCCACAGCAATTTCAGCAGGACCAGGATTTTACCCTTCCAGCTAAAAAAAAAAACAAAACCATGACTGCTTCACAGAGACACATCCAAAATAAACTGCTCTGTGTGAAGGTATTGGCACCTCAGCAGCTCAATCCCTCACTCTGGGATGGGCTCTCTGTCCTGCAGATTCAGCATATCCCACCTGTTGCCTTGGGATTACCTTCCCTCTCCAGTTAATCCTTGGCACAGCCAGCAGCTCTTCACCCTCCACGAGCTCTATCCCTGGCACTGTGGATCAAAGACTGCTCCTGAATTTCCTGAACAGGTGCCCAGAGAGGCTGTGGCTGCCCCTGGATCCCTGGAAGTGTCCAAGGCCAGGCTGGATGGGGTTTGGAGACCCTAGGACAGTGGGAGGTGTCCCTGCCCATGGCAGGGGTTGGAACAAGATGATTTTTAATGTCCCTTCCAACCCAAACCATTCTGGGGCTCTCTGATCATTTCCTTACACCAAGCAGCCCCCCAGCCCTCTGTGGCACAGCAAATTTTCGTCAACCAGGAGTAAAAACAAATAAAACCGAATCAAGTCCCTCAGTCACAGGTTTTAGGGTAAGATTTTGGTGGTACTGAGTCCATCCAAAGCTTGTCTCCTGTCTCCAAAAGCAATCAGAGATGACATTTCATGGCACAGGGAGCAGATTGATTTTTCCTCCAGTGCAGGAAATAAACCCAGGAAAATCTCAGCAGACACATAACACCCAAACACAACGGCAAGGAGGAAGGGGGTGGGTGGTGGAGTTTTACAAATCCAAGCTGAAGGCATTGGTGGAGGTGTAACCAGTGAGTAACTTTGGGTGAGGTCTTCTAAAAAGCTACAAACCACTTACAGTAATTTCATTATTATAAGCCGCAGGTTACAATATAGAGTGTGATAAAAGGAATCTGTTCTGTCACCATCTGTTGAGGGTGGGGCAGTGATCCTGATCTCCATGGGAGATATTCTGCTAATGGGCATCCATTGAAACCAGCTGGGGCAGTGTTCTTTATCTCATGGGATATCTCCTGTTCATGGCCATGGTTTATAAACCAGCTGGGGCAGTGTTCTTTATCTCATGGGATATCTCCTGTTCATGGCCATGGTTTATAAACCAGCTGGGGCAGTGTTCTTTATCTTTTCACAACCCATCCTTCCTCCAGCCAGTCATTTTCTGCTCATGGCCATTGAGTCCCACTGTGGCACTGATAAAATTACTGCATCCCATTGGGAGTTGCTCCAGCCAGGGGGAAGAGCCCAACATTTCTTACCAAGATAAAAACAGAGCTTTTGGGACACTAAGGGAGCCCCTTTCTCCACTGGACTCCAGAGGAAAACCGGATTTCTCCACATCCCCACTGGAGCTTTAGAGGGAAACTGCACCTTGTACAGGAGCACTGCTCCAGCTGAGCCACATCTGTCACTGCAGGAGGATGCAGCCACCATGGGATGGGACTGCTGCCAACACCCTGCCTGACGGGTGTCAGGTTGTACTCTGACTGTGTCAGGGTTTGGGGTTTGTTCTTTGTAGTGCTGTATTTCTATTTTAATTTCCCTAGTAAAGAACTGTTATTCCTATTCCCATATCTTTGCCTGAGAGCCCCTTGATTTCGAAATGACAATAATTAGGAGGGAGGGGGTTTCCATTCTCCATTTCAAAGAGAGGCTCTTGCCTTTCTCAGCAGACACCTGTCCTCCAAACTAAAACAGCAACTTTTCCTTCTTTGTCCATATATATGCCACACCTGATTATAAGCCGCACTTCAGGTTCAGACCAAAATTTTAGTCAAAATGGTGCAGCTTATAATCGTGAAATTACTGCACTAAGAGTTTAATACACTTCAATCAATTAGCACAGTCTGATCTTTCCTTACACAATTAATACAGGCAGAAGATGAAGGGCAAGGCTGTTTTCCCAGTCCTTGCACTCTTATGTGCTCAGTACCACGGCTTCAGGGGACTGGATTTATTTACTACAACCAGTTTACGACGTGTTTATTCTCATCCACGCCGTGACCTTTGTGGCTGGGAAATTAGCAGTTATTAGAAGCAGTTAAAATAATACAAGATAAAATAAAATAGCCTCAGCATCATTAAGCTGTAATTATTATTGAAATGAGACCTGAAAGAGATTCCATCTGCGTAAAACCCTCTCTCTTTAGACACACACAGATATAGATAATATTTAAAAATAAACAGGGACAGATCTCTCTCTTCCTCTGGAGGTGTAATTATACAGAGACATCATCTATACACAGCCACCCTGGGTGGAAATTCCACCATGCAGATACAGTAGGCGGTGTAGGCACGAGAAGAAAGTTATAAACTCTATTTAAAACATGATCATTACTCAGAGTATTTGACACCTCCAGTATGAAGAGCTACATTTGCAACAAAATCATGTTCTGTTTGCTAATCACTCAAACACCAGTTTCCTATGAGCTTCCCCTCTCCTCCAAGCAATGGACTCAGCTATGTGAGAAGACCAAGAGATATTTCCTGCTTGTCAATTAAAGGCAAAGCAGAATGGTTGTCCTCAAAATAACAAACAAAACCAGTGCAAATTCCTCTGAGCAGAGGCTGGGTGCTCTGTGCTGAGTCAGCTCCCCCAGGACACGGAGCAGAACAAAAAGCAGCCATCAGAGGAGCACTTAAAACCCAAAACTAAACAAAAAGGCAAAGCTAACCCTGTCCTGCACCACAAAATCAGAAGGGGCAGTAGCAGGAGCACATTTCATATTGTCTGCTAATAAATCCCTTCAGCAAATTTGGCTGCTCTGAGGTGAGCACACATCTCTATCAAATGTTCCTGGTGGAAACACTTATAGAAAATATATGTTTGATGCACAATTTTTGCTGCTCTTTGCAAAAAAAAAAAAAAAAAAAAAAACCCAGCAGAGGAAATATTTAAGCATCACTCCAAAGCTGGAGTCACTTCCCATCACAGCAAACAGAGATCGGACATCAGGAGGAATTTCTTCTTGGAAAGGGTTGCCAAGCACTGGAAGGAGGTGTTGGAATCCCCATCCCTGGAGGTTGGATCTGATGACCTTGGAGGTCTTTTCCAACCCAAATGATCCTGGGGCAATGATTCTGTGACCCCTGTGGCTTTGGGGCTGTGGTTGCACCCCTACTCTGGGGTGGGATTAAAGGAGCAGCTGCATCCCACACTCACCTTGCACAAAGCAGCATTTGGGGGTCCTGATCTCACCAACTTTGTGCAGACAGATGAAAACCCTCTCCTTGTTTGGGGTGATCTTGTCTCCCAGCACAGAGTTAAAAAGTGCCTTTGGCCCAGCCCTAGGATGTCACCTCTGGGCTCCAGCAAGGACAACATCTGGTACAGAAGGCACCTTCCTGGGTCTCAGCTTAGGTCCAGTTCCTGGGTCCAGTTCCTGTGTCCAGTTCCTAGATCTCAGTTTAGTGGCACTTCCTGTGTCCAGTTCCTGGGTCTCAGCTCAGGTCCATTTCCTAGATTTCAGTTTAGGTCCGGTTCCTAAATCTCAGTTTAGGTCCGGTTCCTGTGTCCAGTTCCTGGGTCTCAGGTCCAGTTCCTAAATCCAGTTCCTGGGTCTCAGTTTAGGTCCAGTTCCTGTGTCCAGCTCCTAGATCTCAGTTCAGGTCCAGTTCCTATGTCCAGTTCCTGGGTCTCAGGTCCAGTTCCTAGATCCAGTTCCTGGGTCCAGTTCCTAGATCTCAGTTTAGGTCCAGTTCCTATGTCCTGGATCTCAGTTCAGGTCCAGTTTCTGTGTCCAGTTCCTGGGTCTCAGTTTAGGGTCCAGTTCCTAGATCTCAGTTTAGGTCCAGTTCCTAGATCTCATTTTAAGTCCAGTTCCTGTGTCCAGTTCCTAGATCTCAGTTTAGGTCCAGTTCCTAGATCCAGTTCCTGGATCTCAGTTTAGGTCCAGTTCCTAGATCCAGTTCTTGGGTCTCAGTTTATGTCCAGTTCCTAGATCCAGTTCCTGTGTCTCAGTTTAGGCCCAGCTCACCCCACGTCTCCCACACACCAGCTCCATCCTGTGGCACCCCAGCAGTGAGGAACCCTTGGGCTGGGCAAACAGAAGCAGCAGATGAAGGTGAGGACAGACCCTGCAAGGTTTGCAATCAGAACCCCACAAAGGGATGGCATGGCAGGGACAGAGCTGTGACCCAAAATGCCCTTCCCAGTCCCACATCTCTACACAACAGGGCAGGGCTCTGCCCCCTGACCCTTCAACAAGTCCTGATCTAGCAGTGCAGGGTCAGAAAAGTCCTAAAATGGAGCAGCTCACATTTTGGAGAGGACATTGATCAACCTCCTTCCTTGACCTGCTGTGGTTTGAAATGAAGCCAAGGAAGAAATCAGGAACTAATCCAGCAGCTCTGGGAAATGAGGCAGATGGAGAGTTTTGTTTTTCATCACAAAGTCCCAACTGTGCAGAAATAACTGCAGAGAGGTGACTGGCAATGACCCTCTGGGGACAGCATGACTGAAATCATGGTGACAAGGGGCTCAGAGACAGAGGGAGAATGGGACAAAATGCAAAAGAGATGAAAAAATATCTGGCTGCTGCATCAGAGGCTGAGAGCAAAGTGTGGCACAGAGACACACTGAGACTGAGAACTCTTGGCCTTCAGAAATCAAAAAGCAGCAGCAGTTGAGAGAAGGGGAGCTGAGATGTTCCCAGGAAGAGAAAGGTGCTCCTCATTAGGCAATTCTTCTGCTAAGATGGTTTTAAAAAACTTCACCTCAACATCACAGATGTTAAATCTCCTGGGAAAATCACTTAATAAATAAAAATAATCACAAGGCCATGTGTGTTTGGTGGCAGTGAATGACTACCCTGTCCCCTCTGCCTCTTTTAAACATTTCTATTTTTTAGAAATAAAACCAGAGCCTTTGGGAGGAGCAATGGGAGGCTGTGGTGGCAGAGGCATCGAGGAAACACAAAATCTGTCATGGTTAAGGATGTTTTGTTAGAAGCAAGAAATGTCTTAGACATTGATATATCAAGATTTGCAGACCTTGTGGGTCTGGAGGAACACAAGACCAGTGAAGAATCATGAAGAAATCTGGGATTAACAAGGGTATGAAGGTAAAGGGGATATAAAACCCTCTACAAGGCATTTTGGAGGCAGTTTGAGCACCAAGCCGAGCACAGCTTCCCTCCTCGCTTATTCATCATGTTCTGGCAGGCTCACCCCAACACAGCTCATGAACAAAACCAAAAGCTGGGAGCGTGACAAAGGGCATTTCCCAGCGTGGCAGAGGGAGGAGGCAGCTCACAGTGCTTTTCCAGGAGCTGTGAGGGGCAGGGAGGTAAGGTTGTGAACTTAGGGCATCCCACTGGGATGCAGAGTCAGCTCCCAGGAGCAGGGTTTGAAGCAGAGCCACTGCGGGGAGCTGTTTCCAATTGGGACTAAAAAAAGCAGGGAAGGGGATCCTATAATCAAGCTGCAGCCCTTCCACCTCTGTTACCCCTCCTCACAGGCACGTTGAGGCTGAAAAAAATTTAAAATTGGCTCTCAGCAGCCTCCTTGGTAACAAAAAAAAAAAAAAAAAAAAAAAAAAATTTATTTTTACATGCTACCCTGTCCACTGCCTCCTGGTTATTGCCAGCCTGTGGTCAGAGTTTGCATCCTCCAGAGGAGCAGAGGAAGAGGCAGGAGTGTGGTCACCTCCTGAACACCTCAGGGCTGGAAAGGAAACACTCCTGGAGGCTCATGCAGCCAGGCTTTGCTAATTCCCCACTTTTTTATCCTGTTGTCAACCCTGGGAGATGTCCTCTCATATCAGCACTGCAAGGAGGAGATACAACAAATGTGATAATGCCAGATGCTGCTGATAAGGGGGGGAAAAGAGGCAGGTAGGGCTGCTGGCTTCCCCCCAGGGAGAAGAAGTGAGATAAAAGCACAGCTCAGAGCAGCCCAGGACCTTCCCTGATTCCATTTAACAGAGATTTTCTCCTCCTGCCATTCAGGAATGCTCAACACTGATTTTCAGGACACCAAAAAGATTTCCTTGACTTTCAAGAGGGCAGCACAGTGCCCATCCCCTGCTCCTGCACAGAAACTGTGCTAATTTTTATTATTATTATTATTATTAACAGTAAGTGGGTTTGGCTCCAGGCAAACACAGAAAGCTTGGAGGTGTGAAATCACCTTGAAGAATATTCCCTTTAGCCCTTACTAAGAGCATCCTGCAGCATATAACTCAGGTCCTTGCTGCATTTCTTCCCCTTCAGGCTCTGCCCTGAGGGGAGAACGAGGATGAGGACAGAGCCCTGTGGCCAAGGGCAGTGAGGGGTCAGGGTCAGCACCTCACCCCAGGCTGAAATCCAGCCCTGAAACCCTCAGATGCAGGGAAGGGGAGCAGGTGATGGAAACCCAAGCCGTGCTCCAGCTGCCCAGCTGCTATAAATAACAAACAACACCCTGCTGGCTCTCAGGGAAAGGCAGGGGAGCAAACAGCACGGCTCTGGGAGCACAGACACACACGTGGGGCAGGGCATGGCAAGGTCCAAACCCTGTGAAATTCATCCCAGCTCTTGGACAGGCTGAGGAGAATAATAATCCTTGGGTTTGGGGAGGCTTTGTCAGGGAATTTCTGAAAGGTGGGGCTGATACTCAGCCCTTGTGAGACCTCAGCATAAAACCTGAGCTGTCAGAGAGGGACCAGAGGAGATGCTCCAAGGGCTGGAGCCTCTCTGCTCTGGTGTCCAACCTGGAGAAGGCTCCAGAGAGACCTCAAAGCTCCTTCCAGAGCATTAATTAAGCTTTTAGAAAAGAAGAAGAGAAGGAAGCTTTTAAAAAAGAAGAAAAGTAACTTTTTACTGGCAGGTGGGGATGTCCTGGCACAGGGTGCCCAGAGAAGCTGTGGCTGTCCCTGGATCCCTGGAAGTGTCCAAGGCCAGGTTGGACAGGGCTTGGAGCATCCTGGGACAGTGGGAGGTGTCCCTACATGGCAGGGATTGGAACTGGATGATCATTAAGGTCTTTTCCAACCTAAATAATTCTGTGATTCCATAATCCCAACCTGGCTCTGTAAATTATTGAACTCCTTTGCACCCCCAGCCAAGGGAATGGATTCAGTATTTCCTGCTAAGAAATCCAAGGAGGGAGGTACCTTCAAAACCTGAGTTGTGTTTGTTCCACCTGCTCCCAACAGCTATGGCAAACACTGACCAAGCTGCAAATCAGGGAAGGCAAGAGTGTGAATTTTGCAGCTTCCAACTTCTCATGTGCCTCCTGCCTGGCCTGTCCTGAGCATGCCAGCAAGGCTCAGCATTGCTCCCATTTGAAATAAAGTCTCCCCATGGAATTTAAAACTACCCCACTCTCATGCCAACAATAACTCTGTCCTGTCACGCTGGCTCTGTATTTATAGCCACGATTTCTTCGTGCCACACACCCCCTGAATTGCCCCCAACAGCACACCCAGAAAAAAAGGATTTTGTTGATTTAAGCCCTGTGAGTTCCAGCCCCACAACCACAAGGCCACATCAGCACTGGATTTCCCCCTGCTCACTCCTCAGCAGCAATGACAAGGCAAAGTCTCCCGAGGGTAAACACGAAGCTACAACCACTTCCATTTGAGCCATAATTGAAAATCAATAGGATTGGTAGTTGGAATGCTCATGTGCTTAAACCAGAGGTCTGGGAGTCAGGGGGAGTCAGCAGCAGGAGTGATTTCTTCTCCCAGCCATGACCACAAGGAGAGATTTTTATTTTATTTTATTTTTTTTGAGTTCTCTCAGCTTGTGATCCAACACCAATAAAATGGAGATAATCCAGTGTTGGGTTGGAATGCACCAGAGCTTCAAAAGTGCTGAGGCAGAGAGGTGGGACACGCTCACAGAGGAGTTATTTTTAAATATATTGAAGGAGAGGCAGCAAGGGATGCTGAGCCTCCCTCTTTTTATTTTTTTAGGACCATCAAAGAAAACTCTGCATCAGCAATCCCTGCTCCACCTGATTGATGCCAAGGAGCAGCAGTGCCAGGACACCCAAACTGAGACCAGCATCCCAGTGCTGCATCACACAGAAAATATCCTCATTTGGAAGGGACCCACAAGTTCCTGGCCCAAAAAAGGACTACACAAAAAAATCCTGTGCATCCCTCATTGCCCAAACATTCCTGGAGTTCTGGCAGCTTTGGGGCTCTGCCCATTACCTGAGGAGCCTGTTCAGTGCCCAAACATCCTCTGGATGAAGAATCTTTTCCTGACATCCAGCCCTGTCACAGGGGGAGCCCATCCTTGCTATCAAAATAATGGATTTTTTACATTCCCTGACCTCTGGCACCTGGAGCCCCAGGAATGGCACTGCCTCTTTATGGATATTGCCAGCAGCAATGGAAAGAAGGGATTCATTTCACTAACAGGGTGAAAGAGCATGATGGAGGTGAAGGGGAAGGAAGGTGTAATTACTGATTTATCCTAAGTCAGGATCTGTGACAAGAGGAGAGGATGAAGATGCCACCAGCTACATCATCTTTAAATCCATCCATCAAAAATCAATATATTTCCCTCCTCAGCTGCAGAGAATTCCACTGTGCCCTGCTCCACATCACCCATCAAGAAGTTTTAACCAAACCAATGCTCCAGTGCAGGCAGAGGATTCCCAGACCAGGATTTGCTGCAGCATGCCACATTTCCCCTGTGCTGTCCTGGTAGGAGCCCTTTAATTAAACAGCAGGGAGAACATCTCATTTCTTTATTCCATCCAAGCAGCACAGCTCCTGTGGCACTCAGGGTTCTTGCCATGCTGCCTGAGCTGCTTCACATCTGTCCTTCAGCTCCAAATTCAGGTCCCAGCTCCAAACTCCTGCCAGCCAGGATCAGTAACACAAACCTGGTGCTCCCAGCCTCGCTGGAAATTCTCCTTTTTCCCAGCCTGGCTCGGAGGTGTCATTAAGAATCCAATCAATGTGACGTCATGGGTGTAATTGAATTATGTGTATGCTCAGCAGACCTTTTCCACTTGGTATCCCCATTGGCTAATGTTGAATTATGATGGATCATACACAGGGATGTATGAAACATGCATGAATAACCCAAGCATGCATTTTTAATGATACGATCCTGATAACTTCCCCCTCCTAACAAAATCAAAATGAATTAAACACAAGTAGCTGTCAGTGGCATTAAAGGAAAAAAGGGGAAAAAAATCCCTCATCATTTAAATGGCAACACAAAATGTTCCCTGAATTGCAGGGTGACTGGGACCATTTGTTGTAATGATACCAATTAACATATCTATCTACATTTAAAGTTTCCAGGGCAAGGAGAAAGAGCAGCTTGGGTGATGTTCAGGGCAGGGAAAGAAAGGTGTGGATAATGGAGGGCTGGGAGTGAAGGGGCTGAAATGAATGGGGTAATTCAGATGAAAGGTCTGACAGTGGCTGGATAAGAGGACAGAGCTTGCAGGTTTGGGACATTCATTAAAATAAAATAAGGGTGAAACCTGCAAACCCAACAGCCAGAAATGATCCAAGCCAGGCAGAGTCTGAGGGTCTGGCTGGAGGCTCTGAGTGTCTGAGTTAATGGAACATCCCAGAAGGATGGTTTGGCTGCAGGAGCTTTGCTTTGGGGCACAGGGGATTTCCTGAGGTCACTTCCATACCTGTATTCCCTGATTTAGCTAATCAGGATCAAAGAGAGAATCACTTGTAGGAATGCTCTGGCATCTTGGATTTGCTTTGTGAGTTATAACTGAGCTCTTCCAGCTCCAGCCAAAAGCCAACTTGCCCATCCCTGGACATGTCCAAGGCCAGGCTGGATGAGTTTGGAGCACCTGGGGTAGTGGGAGATGGGATTGGAACCAGAGGATTTTAACATCCCTCCCAACCCCAAACCATGATTCCATGGCAAGGAGGAAATATGGCCCCAGGTTTGTGTGTCTGCATCTATCACAGCCACCCAGAAAAATCTTTCACCTTCTACCACAGCAATTTATCAAATTTATCAATATCAATTACTTAACAAGCTCTCACGAGCACTCTGCCTAGGGTTCCAGCTCCTGGGCAATCATCATTCTGATTTCTGAATCCCTGGGAAAAAAAATGGGCAGCAGCTCTGCCAAAAAAAAAAAAAAAAAAATTGAAAAAAAATCCAATTTTTAAAGGTAACTCCTTGGAGACTTCTGGACTTCTAAAGATTTTGAGTCATAAAGAAGAAAAATTTGTTCCCACTCTGCAGATCAGGAGTATCTGTGCGTTCAGTGAAAATCAGACATTTCTGTCTCGTTGCAGATTTAGGATAAAGCAGTGTCACAGACCTTGTTCCTAATTGCACACTGGCTGGACACGGTGGCAGAGGATGGAGCTGCCAGAGATCCCAGGATATGTCTCATAACAAGCTCATTAGCTCCAACATCAGCCCCCCTGCTCCTCAAAAACTGACCCAGGGCCCTCTCAGGATTTGTGCTGGAGCAGCAAATCTCCTGGAAACCTGGGGAAGTCGATACACTTCCTAACAGATGAGTGAAGGGCCATCCTTTGCAATTATTAGTGAGATAAATAAATAAATGAGAGATGTTTATCCCCCCTCTGAGTGTGTGTCTGCCATGCCTTGCTTGCCTTTAACAAGAATTAACACTCCAAGCATCACCAGCACATTCTGAAGATGGGACCAAGGGTAAAACACAATTCAGGCCAGGGAAAAATCCCTTTTCCCCAAATGCAGCAGGATAACTCATTAATGACAGTTCTGTGATTAAAGGAATAATTTTGCTGTCAGCACAGGGACATTGAGGTTTATTCCTGTTGTGTACCCAGAGTTTCTGCTGGGATGTGCCCCATGGAGTCTGCCCTGGAGAATGTCAGGAAGGGAATTTCTTGACTCTCCCCTTAAGTTATTTATACAGAAAATAGGCAGATATCTCCAAGGAGTGGCATAAATGATGTTTTGTACTGCACACACAAGGACACCCTGGCTAGGAGGTGATGTGAGCCACTCTCAAAATTAAATATCTGCCTCTTCTCCAGATAAATCCATTTTAGCTCAGAGCCTGAGTGCTTTTGCTCTGTCTGCAGCTCCAAGACAGTCCAACTTCCACACCTGTCAGCAGAGCTGGGAGGATAAACACATTTATTGATTTGATCTGCTGGGCAGCCAAATCCTACAGCTGGAGAATCTGAGTGGCACCTTCAGCATCCACAACACCCAACAGAGACAGCCACAGTTTGGCTGGAGCACCAAAACTTCACATCCCTTCAAAAAAAACCAGATTTTTTTTAGGGATCTGGTGTTTGTCAAGAGAAGAGGACTGGGAAAAGACACATTCTAAAATGTCAGCATTTCTGATGCAGTTCCCAAAGTCACATCTGAGTTTTCCTGACCATGGTTTTGAGTTTGTGGACAGTGGGAGCAGCATCCCTTGAAGGGATCATTGGTGACCAGAGCTGGGAATTTCTCTTCACAGACAAATCATCCCTTGAAAAAAGCATTACTGACTTACACCAAAAAAATCTCCAAGTGAGGTGGGTTTTTCCCCCCCTTTCTTTTTCACACTGGCTTCTTTGTTGTATATAAATGCTAAATCATGGCATAATTTAGAGACAGGGTTTGTTTTTATTTCAGTTTAAAGAGAACCAGTTCATCTTTTATGAAGGAAAACCTGAATGAAAAAAAAAAAAAAACGCTGCAGCTTTGTTAAATTTCAAAACTAAAATCACTTCATAAAAAGCTGCTCAAAGATGGCATGTCACTGGGAGATATTTAAATGCAGACAGGTTTTTAACTGTTCCAGGGAAACCTTCCTGTTGAGCAGAACGAGGGCCACGGGGTTAAAACACAGCCATCAGAACCTTTATTGCTTCATTCTTGTGAAGTCATTAACCACAGGAGGACCCCAGATGTGCCACAGCTCTGGCAGCTGGAGTGAAATTCAATCCCCACATCAGGACCTAATTTATGAGCAACCTGTTGGGAAGGGGCAGGGAAATCAGGGATGCACAGGGAGCTGGGGGAAGCTCACAGAGCTCAGCTCAGACACACACGGGAGGAGCCCCCACTGCCAGCAGGGAATTTCTGCACCTGGAAGTGCAGAATTGAACCCCAACACCAATCCAGCTTGGAACTCTGGGCTCAGCAGCCTGGGAAGCACCAGGATGAGATCCAAGGGTGGCTGTGCTCAGGACAGGCTCAGTGCAAGTCCCTGAAGGGCTCAGGGAAGAGCAGAGCAGGGATGGGGAGAAGGGAATGATTTGTTGTGCTGCAATCAGAGCCAGGAATAGATTGAGGTTTCCTGCTCTGCCATGACATCACACTGAGGTTTTTCTGGCCACCCTTCATGCTCTCCACATCACCCCCAACCCAAGCTGGCCTTTCCCATCCACTCCTTCTACAGAACCTGCTCCTCTCCCCACTTCCCCTTTCAAGGTCTGCCTGCTCCAGTCACTTTGTGCCCTTCAGATTTCAAGCTCCTGGGTGTCAGGTCCTCCTGCAACTGGAATCATGCACCTGGAAATATCATAATTTCATCTTTGCATGCATACTTCCTCATTTCTTTAATCCATCCTGCCAACTCGAGTCTCCAAATCATATTGAGCATTCCAAAACATCCTCAAGTGCCCCGTGTCCCCCAAAGCATCCCGAGGTGCTGGTGCAGCAGAGCTCACCTTGGCTGTCAGGTGTGTGATCCCAAGGAGATCCCAAGGAGATCCCAAGGAGATCCCAGCCCCCTGAGCCACTCCTAACTCCCTGGCCCTGCTGGCTGTGCCCCTGCTCACTGCAGATGCCATCAATTCTGCATGGTTCCTTCCCCTTTTAAGCAAGGCTAAAGGTTTTTCCCCTCATCTTTCAGCAGTTTAGGGAGGGTTGGTGGCAGAATCAAAAGGAATCCATGGGTTGGGGGGTGTTGATGTGCCAGGTCTGTTCCAACCCTTTTTTTCCTCCCTAAACCACCTGAGCTGAAGTTTCAGCCCTACTCTCAAGCCACCTCCTCGATTTTCTTTGCCAACTCCAAGTGCCTGGCCCAAGGAAGAGCAACCTCCACAGGGAAGGTTGAATTCCACCTGCAGCAGAATGAAGAAAATATGAAGGACCAAAAAGAAATAAATGGTCCCACCTGAACATGTTAATCACACTTCCAGCAGGAAAATCCTGCCTGAATAACCCTGCACTGAGCTTTTCTACAATCACAGTGTTGGAGCACCTCAGAATCTGCTGATGAGACCCTCATCAAAGCAGAGAAACACCACTACTGTCACTTACAGCCAGGGAACAGAGAAATAAGGGATGTTCACATCTGAACAAGTTGTCCTCAGCTTCCTTTAGCTCTAATGGGGAGAAAAAGAACCTTTTTGGACATAATTCACCTGCCCTGCTTCAGGGCAGTTCCATTCCCTGCCAGAATGAGATGAGTTGTGTGCTAAAAGTTCTCATTTCTCTCCCTGGAGTGGGAAGGGAGTTGGCAGAACTTCCTGGGAATGGAGATTTCCCCATTTAATGAGATGAAACCCCACTCTCCAAAGCTAGGTCCATAAAAGTTGGTAGGAAAGCAGGAAGTGAGTTCAGGATTCTTATATTTCAGTCTGATCAAACTGCAAATGGACATCCAAGGTGAACAGAGCCAAAAGGTTGTGCCAGGAGTGACAAAATTGTGGGGGCTTGAAGGAAGCTCCTTCTGGGTAAGGAACAGAGGGGATGGAGGAGGGAAAAATATCCTAAAAAGTAATTTAAAAGGACATGCAGGCAAGGTGATTAGTGGAAGAAAGGGGATGGGTGACAGGACAGCAGAGATGGGGATCACACTGCTCATAAAACACTGCAGCTGTGAGGATGATCCAGGAGCACACACTGACTGTCCCAGTGAATATATTTGGAAAAAAACTTTGTTAAACACCATCCCCACTCCAGACACTAAAGGAGGGAGTCAGTCCTGTCCCAAAGATCATCTTCCCACCCCCCTCTTCATTTCAATAACTGCAGGATAAACAGGGAGAGGAGGCAGACAAGCCTGAGATGATCCAGAGATCACACAGGGAACAGATCCCACCACAGCCTGAAACCCTGAGTGTGACCTTCCAGGGAGTTTGACTCCAATTCCAAATTTTGCAGCTTAGAGAAGTAGATTTGGGAACCAGACAACAAGGCTGAGCTGCAGGAAGGAGCTGCAAGGTGGCCACCAGCACCTTTCCACCAGGGGAGTGGAAACAAAAAGCAAGAGGGCAGAACTGAGAGCAATTAAAGAGCAGCTAACGAAATCACCTGCCACAGAGAATTGACAAAACATAGAAAATAAGTCACTTCAGAGTCTGCCAGAGCATCCCTGGCATGGACAGGGATATATTTAGTGCCAGTGATCTCATCTTTCCTAGCAGGGAGGAGAAGGGCAGCACTTCCATGGCAATGTCAGGGAGAGCTGGGAGAGGGAAGAGCCTGAGATTTCCTTAACAGGGAAGGAAGCAGCACAGGGGAGGAGGCAGGGGCTGCAAAATGAGCAAGGTGAAAACCCCAGCAGGGAAAATAAAAAACCCACAGGATATCAATATTAATTAATAGAAAGTGGCAGAATCAGTGTAATGAGTTTGGGGTGTTCAGCTCCTGCTGCCTGGGACTGCTCAGAGATTTTCTGGCAGGGTTGAGCTCATTTCCCCCTTGCCAGGTACCCTGGTTCAAACTAAAGATTAATCCCTGTTTAAAAGAAGGGCATAAAACACCTTGGTGAGCAGCCCTGCACCTACACTTCCACCCATTGTGCTGACAATTTGTTAAAACAGAGTGTTGGAATATTAATTACAACAGATCTTCCAATCTCCTGCCCTCCCTCTCTGCTTTACTGCACTGCCAGTCCCTTAAGAAGAAACAGATTCCTCTGAAAACTGAGAGGCTGGCTTAAAAAAATAATGAATTAACAATCACTGCTCAGCTTTAGCTTGCTATTATAATTATTATCAATGTCAGGATGTGTTTGGGACTTTATTTATGTTCTATTTACCTGCATCCCCTCAGCCCCCTCCCCTCAAAACAAGAATATCCCAAAGCCAAAGCCACATTTTACATCTCAAAATGAACAGATGTAATACACCAGGGCAGTCCTGCACTGCTCACCATCCTAAAATATATTCTTTTCCTGCTATATTATGATAATTTATTTCACTACTGGGGCTCCCAGGTGAGTTCAATCCTCCAGCTTCCAAGCAGACAAAAATGCTAACCTGGCAGAAGAAGTTGAACAAAGAGACTAAAGGCAGCAGTCTCCTAAGATCTCCCACCTCTCCACATATTACAGACGTGCAAGGAAAACAGAGATATACAAATTTGGAAACATTTTCTTTTTTTTTTTTCCCCCTCCCTCTCTCCATTAATAGAAAAATTAGTGAAAAATTCAGATTTTAGGTGGGATTTGGGGAATTAATTTACATCATTACAGGGGGAGAAGGGGCTTGAAAGCCTCAAAACATTTTGACTTTCCATCTCATGGTGGAAATATCAGTGAGAACTAATTAAACAAAAATCAAGAAGGAGGGAAAGGGAGGGGAGGAGGTCAAATAACCATAAGTGGTTGTTCCATGGACCATACAACTTCCACAGCTTGTTTGTTGTACTGAAAAAGAGAGGAGGGAGAAGCAATCAGCTTTGATTTGGCACGGGGCTGCCTTTGGGTTGGGTTTATTTATTTATTTCTTGTAAAATTTTGTTCTGTTCTGTAAGAAAACAGCACAATGAGTTATTCTCATTGTAGGAGACACTCCAACCCAACAGGATGCCAGGATCCCTTCTCTTCCCACAACACAGGTGCTGTCTGAAGTGTCCTTGTCACTCCAGTCCTCTCTCCATCCTCAACATCTTCCCTTGAACACCAATTATTGGCACACAAAGAGAAACCCACAGAAATTTGTGAGCAGTGGGGGGGGAAATATCAAAGTGCCAGTGCTGTGTGAAACCACATCCACCCCAGCAGATATCACAAAACCTCCCCCTGATAACCCAGCCCTGCTCAACCACACGAACACAGGGAGATTTGCACAGTGCCAGTCGTGCTGTTTAATTAGATTTCATCAGGAGGGGCCCTGAAAAATTCATAGGGTGAGGTCTCTGCCAGTCTCAGTGATAACCTTTTCTCTCTGACATCACTGGGATTTGTTGCCAGCTGCACTTCAGTACTGAGGGTACCAGAAGTGCAGAGGATGAGTCCCTGAGGATCTCAGCAGAGGTTTGCACAGCTGGAATGTGCTGGGATCCTCTGCCAATGCCCCACATCAGCTGGGAAAACACCCCCCAAACCCAACAGAGCCCCCAGGAGCTGCTGCTCTGTTATCCAGAGTGAGCCAGCCCTGGGAATCTCCAGCAGAACACGTTCAGCACAACTGGAACTGGAATGGTTCTGAATGGAACCAGAGCTGAAACCCACAGAGCTCTGGCTCCCAACTTTGCTTTTCTTGGCACCCCCTGGGCTCCCAAACCATCTCCCTTCAGAGCTTTGGAGTGTTCCCCTGGATTCCAGCACTGCTCCAAGGCAGAGCCCAGCTTGGTGCCTGCTGGAGGAACAGCTCTTAGGGCTGATGTTCCATGGGATTGAGGGACATCCCCACAAATACAGTCCTGCCATGCCTAGTCAAGCATGGACACACCAACCCAGCTGGCAAACCTATTTTTGTGAGAGTTTAAATTCAAATATCACTCCAACTCTTTGTAATTCAGTTCCTCTTTTAGTTTAGAGGATGAAAGACCATCCTTGGTGCCACAGTGACATTGATCAGGATGAAAAAGATCCAAGCAATGAGAGTCAAATAATGAGAAAAAGTCATTACATCAACCTAGAATTGACACCACCAGGTTACAGTCCAGTCTGTAGGTTTAGCTGTTGCTGTCACAGCCAGGAAGATTCTTTAGGGCACAGCATCCCAGGGGTGCTTGGTAAATCTCATCTTTGATTAACTGTCCTGATCCAGCCTTCAGTCCATATTTTTACACTCCTCACCCAGCAATCAAAGCTTTTCTAATTCTAAAAAGAGGGAGGAACCTGCAGCTTTTCCCTGTGGTTTCATTTAGGAGAGGTGAGAGGCCACTGACAGGGTTTGGGAGGTTGAAAAAGAAAAAAAAAAAAAATCAAAACAAAAAGACAAGTGTCAGAACGAGCAGGAACAGACCCCTGAGTCCCACAGCAACACACATCTTCACTCCCACAGACACCAGATGGGCTGGGACCCACAAAAACCAGCACAAGTCCAGCACCCAGCAATCCATCCAAGCCTGAGTGCTCTGCAGCCAGGCTGCCACCACAGAACAGGAATGGCAGCCAGAGAATCACTGCACCCAAATGGAAAAAGCACAAGGAGAAGGGCTCAAGTTGGAAAGAAGACATAAATCAATATAAAATAGATCTTCAAGAAGGAAATTACAGCAGAGAAATTACTAATATGAGATGATTTTTTTAAGTTCAAAGAATTAGACCTGCATGGTGCTCAACATATCTTAAAATATAAAGTTTCTGGGATAACTAGCAAAAAAAAAAAGTTCCCCAAACCATTTTTAAAATTAGACTTATAAAGCAGAAATTTAGATATTAAAACCTAAAAGTAATTTTGTTGAATTGTTTGAGATACAATTTTCATTATTATTATTATTATATTAGCACCTTTAAACTTTGCTGTCTAACAAATATTGAGGGGAAAAAACTCTTGCTAAAGATGTCTTCTAACAGATAAACCTGTGAGTTCTGAGAAGTTACATAAAATGAAGGAAGATATTTCTTAAACTTATTCTTGCTTTTATTTCTCATGCCCCACCAGCAGCATTCCCAACTCCTGTTCCCTCACAGGGGTTCACAACCTCTGCACATCAGGACATGGGTGTGTGCAGAGATCTTCAAACATCCCCTTGTCCTCACCAAGGGAGGATTCCTTTTTGCCTTCTAATTAAAAGCTGGCTCAATCAAACCTCTGGTTTTTACACTTGGTTGTCATTTGAGGGAAAAGCTCTTTTTTCGAGGCTCCCTCCTGCAGGCTGTGGTCCCTTGTCCAGCTCCAGCAGCACAACTCATTCCACTGCTTTTGTTTGCTCTGAACTCTGCCAGGCCAGGAGCTGGACTCTGATCACTGCCACAAATGCCTGGTTATGGGTCACAAACCAAACAAAGCCTCCCCCAGCCCAAACATCAGCGGGAAGGAGGAGAAAATTACTGTTAAACCAGCATTCCCACAGCTGGTTTGAAATTAGAGGGTTCCTAGAGGTGGGCTGGGGGAGCTGCTTAAGGCAAATTGTTTTCATGGTGCAATAGTCAGAGAACAAAACCTCCACGGCATGTTTTAAGAGGATTTTTTTGCATTCATATACGTATTTGCACAAAATACATTTCCAAATTACGCATCTGTGGCAATTCTGTTTTCATCCCCTACTCTGCTGTCTCTGCACAGCAGAGATTCCCTGGGGATGAGCTGAAGGTGTCAGCCCAGACTGCAGCAAGTACCTGCAGGAAACAGCCCAGCTGAGGCTCAGCAAAGTGGAGTGGGGAGACAAAACTTCTGTGCAGAATATTCCACATTGGGATCGTGTAAAGAACTTCAGAAAACCACGGAATATCCTGGGCTGGAATGGATCCACAGGGATGACACCCTAAAATCCCACCCTGTGCATCCCTGAGAGCATTGTCCAAATGCTCCTGGAGCTCTGGCAGCCTTGGGGCTGTGCCCATTCCCTGATCTCCAACTTCACCCCTCCCTGGCACAGCTCCAGATGTCCCTGCTCACAGAGAGAACAGATCAGTCTCTGCCCCTCAGGAGGAAGCTGCAGACTGGTGAGATCCCCCTTTAAACTCCTCCTCTCCAGGTTGGACAAACCAAATCACCCCAAAAGGATTTTCCCCATCTTCACTGCCCTCCTTCTGATGGCTTTATAATTATCTTTCTTACACTGTGCCATCCCAAATTTCACACAGGACTCTGAAAGAAAAGCAGGACAATCCCCTCCCTCACCCACCCCTGGTGCCCTCCAGGACAATATTCCACATTCCACTCACCATGGAGCAGGAAACTGAGCCTGGATCTCTCTGCCAAGGCTCACATCCCCAGCAGTGCCCAGCCCTTTGCTGTGCCCATCCCTTCCTGAGGACAGGAGTGTCCAGGTGTGATGTGTGCATCCCCCCTGCCAGCAGCTGGGGCACAGATCAACATCTGGCCAAGGGGAGGGACTGAGGAGGTGATTTTGGGCACAGACACAGCAGGGTGGGGAGGGGGATGGAGTGCAGCACGGTGAAAAGAAGAGATGGATGCACAGCCCCTTATCAGGGACTTGCTCTCCTTTCAGCTGGCTCCCTGATAACACTTGGAGCTTAATCAAATATGCAAATGATGGCCTATCCAAGGACAAGGGAAACAGAGAAATGAACCCAGAGACCACGCATGAAAACAAGGCAATAAAATAAGGGACCGGGGAGAAGGTTTCCTCTTTTTGATAAAATTATTTCAAAAGATTAATTTAAAGCAAAACTAATTAGGAAAATGCACTTAAGCTGACTTTCCTTAAGAAAGGTCTGCAGGCAAGAGGCATTCAAATCAAAGGCAGATGCAAGAGGCACTTCCAGGGCTCCTTGAAAAGTCATCATCCCAGTCAAAAAGGAAGGGGACAGAGAGGAGGGAGGCATCACAAGAGTTTTTGTGGCTGGGCATCCAGTGGAAAGTTAGAGCCTCTCTGTGTCACCCTGGACAGCAGGAGCAGGTGAAGACCAGAGCTGGTCACCTCATGTTCCAGCCATACATTTCTCCAAGAACAAAGGGACAAAGAGAAGCCAATGGACCAGAGGAACACGGGAAGGAATTTGCTTTTCCTTGTATCCCACCCCTGCAGGATTGCCATGGACACACAGCCTGACCCCATGCAGAAAATCACCTGCCACCACCAGCACAGGGCAGGTGACAGCCAGCTGTCCCCAGGATCCATGGATCCCAGCAAGGAGCAGGCAGCAGGACATCATCACCTCTCTCCTCCTGTCTGGATTTGTCCCTAACATCCCCCTGCCTGCACAACACACATCCTCAGCCCTCTGTGGGGAAATCCAGCTCTGCAAGGCTGCATTTAAAGGAAGGGTTGAAGGCACAACCTGCTGCCTTCCCTGCTGCTCTTTCTCCTGGAGCTGGGAGTAAAATCAGACAGAGCAGCACTGCTGGTGTGGAGCTTGGAAGGATTAGACAGTTATTTGCAAATCTCACTGCATGATCACAAGATTCCCCCTCTGACAAGACTCTGAGTCACAGCTAAAACAGAATATCCAAAATAAAAAAAGAGCAGCACTCAACACATGTAGGAAAAGCACCCAGTGAAAGCACAGCTCAGCCAAACCCTGCACACCAGCACAGAGATTGCTGAGTAGTCAGGAAACAGAGAGGAGAAGGAGAGACATGGAAAATTAATTGCTCTCTGCCAAAAAGCAGGCTCCAGTTCTTCCCAGGAACAGCAGCCTTCATGTCACAGGAAAAGGGAAAAAAAAAAAAAAAAAAAAAAAAAAGAGGAGTTTTCCTACTGCAGTTAGACACTGCCACAAGCTGCAGTGTGAGACATGGAGAAGTTGTAGCTGGAAGTGCCAGAACAACGGGAATGAGGGAAATGAGGGATGGGAGAGGCAAAGCAGCCACCTGCAGTGATGGAACCATTGGTGGGTATTTCCCACTGGTGCAGAGGCTGGGCAGGGCCCCTCTGATGTGGGTTTAGGGCAGAGAATGGAGCACAGGGTAACCCAGGCTGGAAGGGACCTCACAACCCAACCTCCCATTCAAAGCAGGTTCTGCTGTGAGATCAGACCAGGCTGTTCTGTCCCTTCTGGCCTTGAAAGTCTCCAAGAATGGGAACTGCTTCTTCAAGGTCTTCATGATATAAAAATCCAATTGGATTTTCTTCATGCTAACTTACACCTGCTGTTCCACATCCTCTCCTCACCCACCAGCTCCTCAATAACCTCCCTGCTGCCATGGGAATGCTGTTACCTGCTCCCTCCACATTTTCTCACCTCCAGCCTGAATAAGCTCATTTCTCTCATCCCCTCCTCTCAGGGCAGGTTCTCCAGCTCACTCCTTGACCCTTTCCTGAACTTGTTGTGGTTGTCAGCAGAGCTTTTGCTCTGAGTAGCCTAAAATTGGATTCAGTATCTGGACATGGCCTGGCAATGGAGCCAGGTGAGCACCTTCCCTCCACCCACTGGCCCCTATTTGTGTATCCTGCATCTTTGATTTCACCCATGGAACACAATCCATGCCTTTTTAGGTGATGTTTTAGGACTTTATGATCACTAGGCAATGATTATTACGTGATCCAGGAGAAATTGTGCCACTGCCCAATGCCCACACTGATCCCCACCACTCCTTTCACCCAACACAGGTACCAAACACCAAACCCACCACAGCTACCAAAACCACAACTCTGAGTGCTTCAGCCAGAAAAATCAACTCATTTCCAGGCATCTAAGCTGGCAACAACCTCTGCAAGAGGAGAGGTAGAACACAGACAAGTGCAAACATCAAAATCTGACAGGAACCAGCGTTGCTCCATCACAAGTGAGTGAAGCACCCAGACTCCTGCTGTGAGGAGAGGCCAGGGTGAACCAGCCCCTCTTGCAGAAAACATCTTCTCAGCAGGAGCCAGAGCCTCTCCAGTGTGTTTTCAGAGCAGTCAAGCCCACCTGCCAAACAGCTGGGGGAAAAAAATAAAATTCAAAAGAACCCCAAGTCTTTCAAGGCAGCGGAGGGAAGAGAAGGGAGCTGAGTTTCCCTGCTGGTGTTCACACAGAGCTGTCAGCTGCAGAATTCCCTCCAGGGAGGATCCAAACTGAGCAGGGCTCCTGGTTTTGTGTGCATTCAGAAACCCCCTGGCCTGGAGAAGCAGTGGGGATCTCTGGCTGTGCCTGCAGTTACCACCAGACTGATATTCCGTGCTTGGCAATCCCAGATTTGCCACCTCAGCTCCAGCTCCTTGGATGGGAGGCAAATTCCAGCAAATTCCACCCCCCTGGCTGGAACTGGGACATCAATCCCAAGGGCAGGGATGCCTTCCACTCCACCAGGTTGCTCCAAGCCCCATCCAACCTGGTCTTGGACATTTCCATTCACAGCTTGGCACCTCCCCATCACCCCTGTGAGAGGGACTGCAAACCCCAGCTCCCAGGTTTTGAATTCTCCCTGTGGTGCTTTGTCTCTGGATCCCAGGGAAGCAGTGTCCCAAGAGTTCAGAGGATGGATAACCCATGGAACTGGGCAATACTGAGTTGATACCTGGTGGGAAGTGCTGGCCAGATTTCAGAGCTGCCGGATCTGAGTGAAAACCTTCACCCCACACGACATTCCACATCTAAAAACCCTTTCAAAGACCACAAACTGATTACATTTGATGAAAAATGAAATACAGCCCACAGAGTGAGAGAGTGTTGGTTTTTAAGCTAGAGTTCTCTCTCTGCAAGGAATTCAGCATAGAAAAGGCTTTGAGTGAAATATTTGGATGGAATGAAAAGAAACCAAACAATTTCTTACGGGGAAGTTTCAAATACGTGAAAATTTCTACTACTCCATTATCAAATAAACATTTCAAAATAGAGCAGGGCTTTATTTTGTGAGAAATGCATTTCCTGGGGCTGCTCCCAGGCTGACACTTGTAAGCTCAACTCTCCCATTACACCTGCACACAGAATAATTGCAGGTAAGTTGTAATTCTCTGACTGGAAATGATCTGCACAGAAGCAATGACCCATAAATTAAATGCCTGGGGAAAGGAATACAAGGAATATGGAATACTGCTACACTCCCTCAGTGATGCCAGGTACTAGTGGCACCAGGAAAAAAATCCAAACCAAGCTCATGGGTACATCCCTGCTTTTCTCCTGCCACTGGAGTGAAGAGCTGAGCATGGAATGAGAGAGTGAACAAAGAAAAATAAAAAGACAAAGTAGTTTGAAGGGAGAACATCCCCAGGAACAGCTCCTGTGCTGTTTGCAGGGAGACAAATCAGACATTTGTTAAACTCAAGTGAGGTGGTTTTTTTGTTTGTTGTTTTTTTCTGTTGTTTTTTTTTTGTTTGTTTGTTTTTTGTTGTTGTTGCATCTCCTGAAAGAAATCACTAAAAACTCCCAGGGTTACCAACTGCATTTCAGCCACAGGTTTTGCCTGAAGCATTCCCCAGGTACAGAGAGGTTCACAGCCAAGGAAGCCCATCAGGATCCCTGGGTTACACTAAAACTGTGGAACACTCAGCACCAAAGTGGGAGCACCATGGGACAGCCAGCACAGGAGGAAATCACACACTGGGTTCTCACCAAAGCACAGCAAAATTCAGTATTTCTCATTAAACAATGCCACAAGTGCTCAGGAGCTGCTTTTCCATCCCACCTGATCTGTTAAGCTGTTTGAGATGATCACACACCTCACAGCACTTAGTAAATTCATTTTCTCCAGCACTCTTTGAGCAAGGAAAACACTCCCTGCCATTTGCAGGAGAGAAAATGGGACATGGAGACACACCAGAAGTTCCTGGCAGAGCAAAGAATTAAACCACCCTTCTCCATCCTTAAAAAGTCACAAACCCCCATTAAACCTCGAATCCAAGGGCAGTGGTTTCTGTGTTAGATATGGACAAGAGAAATTTTTCCTTTTCCGTAGCCCTTCATTTTTATCCTATTTATTTCTTCATTCTGCAGGGCCAGGCTGCACACCCTGGACAAGGCAGCAGAACTGGAGGGAATATTTCTCCAGCACATTATTCTGTGCCTTCCTGATGGACTGCACATGGAGCTTTGTGAATGAGCAAGGGCTGCAAAATGGATTTTGCCTGGGGCAGTGAAATGCTGGGGCCAACCGTGTCATTTGGTTTCACTCACACTTTCCCTACCCTATCTCTATCTTGGTTTTTTCCCTTTTCTTTCTGTCTTTGTTGTCTTGGTTACATGGGCAGATTCCTGATACTCTGCTAGTATTCATTTTAATGATATGTTCCTGTAAAGCACAATATTTTCCTTCAGCTGTGTGTGCCACTGGATAAATTCCTTTGACACATGTGACATTTGTGTATCAACTAACAGATATTGCTTTATGACTGTGGGTATTTTGTAGAGCATTCATGGATCACATAAATCAAAATCTGATACACAGTCTGCCACTTCCATACATTAAAAAAAACCTCACACGGAGAGGAAAATACTAAAACTGCAGAAAAAAAGAAAAAATAAAGCAGCAAAGTTTCTCCAAAACCATCTTGTAATGACTTGCAGGGAGTTTTCCAAGCACAGAATAAATCCTGCTATCTTGGGGATAATCTCAGAACTCCTCTTTCCTGACATCCAAAATATTCCATTGCAGCTTGACCGAGGAGCTGCACTGCACCAGGAGAAGCAGCAGAGTGTGACACGCCTGGTAGGACCCAACAGCACAAAAAAATAAAAAAAATTTAAAATCCCAGGATTTGTCCAGGAGTTTCATCTAATCCTACAAGGCTTACTCCAATTTACCACTGTTTTTAAGCAGAAAAACTTCATGCTAAAATCATGGGTTATGCTGGAGCTGCAATCCCAATGCAGCATTTTCCTTGCAGCACCTGGTGGAAAACAAAGCATCAAAAGGTCTGTGGCAGGGGTCAGGGAGCACCCAGGGAAAATCCTGAGTGCCAAACCTCCCAGAGGAGGTGACAGGTTGCTGTTCCTTGGGAGCAGAAGGGTGACAATGTGAGGAGGAGAGTCAGGGATTGCAGAAGTCACAGCAAGGATTGGGCTGAACCTACAGGACCTAAAGGTCTCCAGGAGTCTGGATCAACTGAGCCAAAATAATCACACATGGTTAGGGCAGTCCCATTCTGCTTTGTGTTCTGCCTCTTTGGGGGAAATTTATTCACCTGAGCAAATCTCAGCCCAAGGTTCCAGCCCTGCTCCAACTCACCCAATGTGGGAACTACCACAAGCAGAATATTCAGCATGTTAAGAAAAGCTCAGTTTTATTCCCATTCTCAAATTGCATCAGCCACTGCAGCTCTCCTCTCCTCATTCTTTACCCTATAAGGCTGTCCCTGCTCCCTACCACACTCCATAAAGCACACAAAGCTTTCTCTCCTATTTTTCCCCTATTAAAAAGGAATCAGATCTTGGATTCTGCAATGCGACCTGAAAGGCAAAGACAGAGCTGTGGCTGAGTTTTCTCCTCCTGAAGCCAAAGAAAACCCCAATCAAAAGCTTGTGAGTGCAGGGAGAGCAGTCATTAAGTGCTTAGGTCTTTCCAATATTTACCATTCAGATCTCAGCCACCCCATTTCCCTCCCTCCAAGACACTGACTGGAGAACTGCACAGATTATTGTATCATCACACATGACAGGGAAGCAAAACCTAATTAGCCAGGGGAGGAGATTATTTTTATTATGACTGTTAAAAAAAAACAATTTGGCTCCTTTTTCACATGCCTGAATAAAGAAAAAAAAAAAAAATCCACATCATGTTTTCTTTTCAAAAGCACAAGCAGCCTTCCAACAAAGCCAGAGACATTTTCCAGTGGGCAGGATCCCATTCCTCCCTCAGCATGGGGGAAATGCCACCTGAATTTACAACCCAGACCTGCTTTGCCAGTGAAGAAACAGGTAGAGGAATAAAAGCAGAGATTCCAGACTATCCTTAAGCATCCATGAACAAACAACTCTCCTCACTATCCACAAGCCACAATGGGTCACCTTTTCACAGCATTTTATTTGCCCCAATGCACAAGAAATCCCATTTGCAAGAGGAAACAACATCCTAGAACATCACAACCTCCCATCCCAGCTTCTCCCCATGGCAAAGCCACCAGCTCCAGGCACAGGCAATGCTCTCCCACACCCCTGGGCTGAGCATTCAGACCAACAGTGACAGACTGGTACGCTGAAACAGAGGCAGTGCCCATCCTCAGCTCACTTCCAACAGCTCTGCTTTCCTTGGGAAAGCCACAGGGAGAGGATGCCACCTCTCTGAGTGCCTCTGACAGACACATAAAGCTCATTGTGGCTCAGGACACAGCCTGGCTTTGAGGCCAAGCCTTTTCCTCCCAGCCTGACGTCAGCAGGGCAGCCGTGATCCCGTGCTGGGCTCGTGGTGAAATCACAGCCTGGTCACACTGCTCTGAAGAAAGATCTCCAGAACAAAAATCCTGGTTCCCAAACTTCAGCCCCAATCAGTTTTTTCTCCAGTATGCACAGGAGATCAATGACTCAATTAAGAGATGGTCTGAACACAGAAAATTCTGTTGGATGCAAATCACATCACGTCCATCTGCGACTGGGGCTGTGGTTTCACTTCTGAAGCATTAATTTCCTGATGAATAACCATTTGGAAAGAGGATTTTATCCTTTCTCAGATCATCTCTGTCCCTTGAGGGTGAAACACAGTTTTTTTGCCAACCAAACCATTTTTTATCATCAAAATAGGAGCACCTTAGGACGAGGACTGCACTCATGCTCAGTGCAACACTTAAATCACCATAAAAACATGAAAATCTGAATTAGAGGACCATGTAGGTCTTACCTTCTTGAGCTTCCCACTCTTGGTGCCCACAAAAGCCAGGGAGTGGTTCTTGTAGACGTAGGCAATCACCGAGGTCATCCTGTCCCCATCCTCAGTGAAAATGGGGAGCCCTCGCACCATGGACGATACTCCCAAGGGGGCATTCATATCCAGGCCACAGAAATTGTCATCAATTGTTAACAGCTGCAAAGAGAGAGAGAAGGAAGGGGAAAACAGCTGAAGTCACCGATTTTTTAGCCATTTGGGAAGTATCCCTCCATTGCATAACGTGCTTGTAATTTATGCAGGCTGACAAAAATCAGGGAGGACTGGAGAAGGAGATGGAAAAAAAAAAAAACAACTCTCCAAAGTTGCACAATGAGTTACAGCCAGAAGGAGAACTGGAAAGTTGGTTCTCTTGAATGACAGCCCAGCAGGATACATTACATTAAGCCTTTTTCCTACTGCTTTACCAGTCAGTTTTACCAGTCAAGACTCACCAATCAAGTAGAAGTCTGCTGAAAATGTCTTTAACATACCTAAGTTCTGGCAAAAAAAAAAAAAAAAAAATTCACACCATTCCCATAGATCCAGAGTAAGAACCACTGAGCTAAATCCACACTGGAAAATAAAATAGACCCTGACCTGTCTTCTAGATCCAGGATCCAACACTAAGGATCATATCTATGAAGCCTAAATAACCACTCCTCTCCTAATTCTAAACTCAGCCAGGTTGTTTATGTTACATCTTGGAAATTATCACCCTTCAAGGAGTGTCCAGGAATTGTCCAAGTGAGAGAGGGTCAGCCCAGGCCAAATCTGCAGAAGGGACTGTGGTAAGAATTAAATACCAGAAACTTAAAGCCCTTTCCAGTAGCTCAGGGGGCTCCAAGAGAGCTGGAGCAGAACTCAGGGAAGGGATGGAGGGACACAACAAGAGGCAATTGCTTCAAATTGCCAGAAAGCAGCTTTAGATGGGGAGAAATTTTTGGCTGTGAAGGTGGGGATGCCCTGGCACACACGGTCCAGAGAAGCTTCCAGATCCCTGGGAAGTGTCCAAGGCCAGGTTGGATGAGGCTTGGAGCACCTTGGGATAAGAGAAAGTGTCCCTGCCCGTGGAAGGGGGTGGCAATGGATGGTGTGGGGAAAAAACATGAAAAGTCAGCATCCATAAAGGACACAGAAGAGTTCTGCAAGTTTACTTGAATAGAGGGAGAGAGTCCACTGGGGTGTTCCCCCATGGGGTTTCTCTCTCGAGGTTTCAGAGGATGCAGCCTCCTTTTATCCCAAACCCACCCTGTCCCTTTCCCATTGCTGGGGCACCAGGTAGGTGCAGCCTTCCCAAACCACCTACCAAATATCCCCCCCATCATTTCCCCCAAAGCTCAGCAGCTCAGGCTGGCTGGGTTCTGGGGGTTTGCCCACCCCTAAAGGTCAGGAGCTGTAGTTAAAATTCCCGGGTTTTGTGAGCAACTTGTGGGATTGTGGTTGGCAGGGACATTTAGGGATATTTCAAAGACATTAACACCCATCAAGCTGTTTGCAAGGACATCAGCACCCATCTTTCCTTTCTTTAAGGTGCCTTCCAACCCAAACCATTCTGTGATTTCCCATCTTACTGGGATGCTGCAATTCCCTGAAATTCTTTGGCAGAAAGGAAGCTACCACAGGGGCTTTCCAGCTTTTGTTGGAGATATCCATGAACTCCCCACAACCAAAGAAAAACCCCTTTTCATCACTGCATGAGCTGCAACACCCACTACATTTGAACTCAGCAGTATGCTCCACCGGGATCCTTTCACTTAAATCAATGTAATGTCCAATTATCCCTAAGGGTTTTTCTCTGGACTTCAGGGAGTTGCAGAAATACAGCAGGAACACGGCACAGGCAGCTCTTCTACCTTCAGGCACCATCGAGGCAGGTGAAGCTAATCCAGGCCAGAGATATCCAGAGAATAAATCAAATAAAACCCTAAATATCCCAGCACACAACTGCCAGAGCAGTTGGACTTGATTAACTTCTCTGGAGCCACTTAGAGATTTCAAGTTAAGCAGCCACTTAAAATGTTTTGCTGGAGTGAGGCCTGGAAAAGCAATAATTAACTGTACAGGAAAGGTTGCCTAGTTTTGATATATCAGTAGGAAAAGACCATGACAATTTTCTTTGACTCAACTCACATCTTCCTGGAAAAGCAGCTAAAAAAAAAGTGATGCTCCCTGCTTGAGTTCAGAGCAGTAAAAGCCTGATAGTTGATTCATTTTATCCTCACCCAGCAATTACGGGCAATAATTACAGATGGTTTTGCTGAATAGAAGAATAATGTGTCCTAAATGTGTTTATAAATACATAAAACCTAGGAGGAATTCAAAGGGCCATTAGGAGGGATCAACTAGCCTGAGCTCTGGCCTGCAGGAGTCATTAGTGTTTGTGGACTGCCCTTTTCAGCAGAGCTAAAACACCGGCTCAAAGAGCAATTAGGGAGCAGATCAGCAGCCTCCACCAGCACAGGCAGGATGCTGCTAGTCCAAAACGTCAGGAAAAAAGTCCAGGAAAAATCTGAAACCCATAGAAATCCATAACCAACATGGGAAAGGAGGTGGGTTAGAGAAGGAGCCACGCAACCAAGCTAGAAATGCAGCTTCCAACAGAGCCAGGGGACCTCAAAACTGATGGAGGTGATCCCCTCAATCTAAATACAATCCCTTCAGTCTAAATACAATCCCCTCAGCCCAACTGCATGGCCCCTTGATGTTCTTCCAACATTAATTGTCCTATGGATCTAAGATCCAAGAATTCAGGTCTTCAAGTCAGGCCCAGCTTGAGCAGAAACTCTTCAGCTTTGTGTTTCAAAGGTCTAATCAAACTGCTCGATATAATGGCTGGACAAGCTGAAAAGAATCACTTCAGGTTGAAACAGGAAACTCCAGAACAGCAGAAAGAGGGGAAAGGGAGGAAAGTTTTCAAGGAAAACAAGACAAGGAAAAGCTTCACAGTGCCAGCAGGCATCTTACCTAAGGTGCAGGGAACAAAGCTCCATCCCAAACCAGAGGAAATCATCCTGACAAGCAGTGAAATGAGATGAATCCAGCAGAGCTGGCACAGCCAGAGTCCTCCCCCTTGGAGGGGCACAGCCAAAACCAACCACTGCAGCCAAAGCACTGGAGACCAGAAAGGAACCCCACACTCATCTTGCTGCCTTCCTGCACCATCCACACCCTCCCATCCTAGGACACAGCCCCCAAAACCACAGCCCCAAGCACCAACACCTGTGGCTGATTTGCAGCCTGTCTCCAACCTGTTGAGATTTCATTAATCCTAATTGCCACTGGGGAGTTCCTCCTTCACCTGACTGGGCTCCAGCTGAACTCAGACCTACCCTTAATGGGGCTAATAACCCCACACAGACACAAAATTAAATTTAAGCCTATTTATTTCATTTTTTTCTCCCTGCCATTATTTATATCCTTATGAGAAGCACTTAGGGGAGCAGATCTTTTAAAGAAGGTCGAGTCACACTAGATTTAAAGATGAAATTATTTATGATGAGGGTGGGGAGGTGCTGTCACAGAGAAGCTGTGGCTGTCCCTGGATCCCTGCAAGTGTCCAAGGCCAGGCTGGACAGAGCTGGAAGCAATCTGGAATAATGAAAGGTGTCCTTACCCATGGCTGGGGGTAGAATTTGATGATCTTTAGGTCACTTGCAACCCAAATTATTCTAGAACTCTGTGTCCACTCACGTGCTGCTGGTTGGGTGCCAGAGAAGCAATCACAGCCTTGTGGTTTGCCATGTGGACAACCCTCCCCCAGGAGGAGCAGGAGCAAGGCCAGCAAGCCACACGCCACACGAAAACTATTTTCATTTAACGTATTTGGGTTATTTCCTCTGGGGATCATCTGCCAAAAAAACGCCAGCAAGCAAAACCCCTACAAATAAACACCACCCTGCTCCTGCACAGCTGTGGCTCTCAGCTGCACACAGGCCTTTGTAGAGACAGAAATACAGTCATCTTCTGCAGCAAAGAGAGACACGTAAGGAAGTTTGGATTTATGATGAAAGGGTCAGGAGTTGCCAGCGCAGGTTTATTTTCAATTCCAGACACTCCTAGCAGCAATATAAAGTAGCCACGTTAAACTCTCTGGAGCTTCTCTGCCTGGCAATTTCATGGTAACGACTTTCCAGAATGAAGGAGGAGGTGAGGGCATGAATTCACTTCTAAAGCTGCTGCCAGGATGGCTGGGATAGCAGGGAGAGGTCTAAAGAGGTGGGAATAATATCAGCACTTCTCACATCCTGAGCAGTTAAAACCCAGCCCAGAAAGTCACAGCCAGCAGGTAAGTTGGAAGTTGGAATGCTGGGCTGGAATAATTTCCTTTATCCCACACCAAATTCCCACTTGCAAATGAGGGAATATCTCTCACCACCACCCTGCCCCAAGGAAACTGAGAAGCACAGGTTGACAAGGGGCTCTGCATATCCAAAATATCTCCATCTGAGAGGGACTGGCAGCTTCCAAGCTTCCCCAAGCCCACCCTGCCTCTCTGCTGTGTCACCAAGCAGGGCTTCACCTGCAGCTGTGACACCACAGCCAGGTGTCACAGTCACCACTGAAATGGGAAGGATGTGCAATAGAATGGCCCTGATTTACAGGATTCTGGCAGGTGTTTGCCTCCTGCAGGATTATTATCAAATCAATAATTAACACATCCAAGCCCTCCTGGAGAGGATGGGTTTACAAGGCTGGTGCTGGCTCAGTCCCAGGGGGATTTGCTGAGCCCCCAAATTCACCAGAAAGGTCAGAGATTTGGTTATGTCACCTCCTTCCCTGCCCTCATCTCGTTCCCAGCAGGAGTGAGCATGCTGACATCAAGCCCCAAATACCAGGGGACATGGGCAAACAGTGCCCATAACACACCAATTGTCCCTTAAACATCTGCTTTCACTATTTGCCTCTGAAACAGCCCCTGCTAATCAAACACAGCCTAATCCACATTTGGGGAAAAGCCTCGATGAAGGATTAGCCACCCCTCACTCCTCCCTGCTTTCACTCCAGCAGAATCTTCCTCCTCAATCAAAGCACCAGAGCCTTTTTTTCCCAGATATCTCAGCAGGCTCCAAAGCAATTCCACAGACTCACCAGGGATAAAGGCTGTCCCAGTGGCCAAGTCTTGCCTTTGATTTACAGCTAATACCTAACAGCCCTGTCCTCATGTGGTGGCAGGTACTTGGCTCCTCTCTGCTGTTATCTCAGGCTTGGCTGGGGCACAGGATGGAGGGAACACACATTAATGGATGTCTGTGCTGCCAGCAGGGCCAGGGAGCCAACAGCAGCAAGAAATCAACAGTTAGAGCTTTGGAGTCTCTGCAAGGAGACATCCAAGGTCTTTTCCATCACCTGACTGCAAGATCTCCTTTCTATGTCTGCAAGGGCTGAGTGAGGGTGAGGGTGGGTACATGGGCACTCAATGGGATATTTAAAAATCTAGAGATGGAAGACATAGAAAAACCTCTCAGCAGGAAATTCATGGTATCTGAAGAGACACAAGATAAGAAATTTAGGGTCTAGGTTGCCTGCAGCAGGGGTGAACCATAAATCCCCACAGAATGGAGCTGGAAATAATGGAAAACTCCCTAACAGCAGCAGGATGGCACCCAAGGCTCCAGCTTCTCCTGTTTGTGCACATTGCCTTGGTGGTTTGAGTGCAAGGTGAATTCCTGGTTGGACACTGCTTTCCCTGCCCACAGCATTAGTATTTGGGATTCCTGAAGCTCAGCAGGAACTTCATGGTATCTGAAGAGTCTCAAGATAAGAAATTTAGGGTCTAGGTTGCCTGCAGCAGGGGTGAACCATAAATCCCCACAGAATGGAGCTGGAAATAATGGAAAACTCCCTGCAAAGCAGAGAATTTTAATTTCTGACAGCAGCAGGATGGCACCCAAGGCTCCAGCTTCTCCTTGCCTTGGTGGTTTGAGTGCAAGGTGAACTCCTGGCTGGACACTGCTTTCCCTGCCAACAGCATTAGCATTTGGGATTCCTGAAGCTGGATTGACTCTCTCTCTGACCTCCTGCAGTATCTCTGCTCCTGGCCATGATTTCCTGTAAAATCAGTTGGATTTTGGCTCACCTGCCCTTCCTCCCCACAGAACTTCAGCAGAACCATCACCTTTCACTCTGCTGCTGTGCTGAGCTGTAAAATCCCAGTGCAGGATGGACACCCCTCTGCTTTCCCCTCCTGAATTTGATGCCCTCCCCACCCCAGGCATTCCTGCCAGTGGCTCAGGAAAAAGCTGCAGGTTTGCCCAGTTGTGTTCTTTGTCATCTGCAGCTCAAAATGTTGTGGACAAAGAGATGGGCAGCAACCAAAGGCAGCACAAACCACCAACCACCCCCTCTTCAGCAGCCAGTCTGGAGTGTAATGACATCCAAAAATACCCAGCCCCATCTCCCCAGGGTGCTCTGTGATATAATAAAAGCTGAAAAAAAGAGCCAGCAGTTGGAAATACATTATAATTGCACACTGCTTTTCACTTGTGCACCCACAGCAGTGGTTACTGTGCACTTCCATGTCACCATAAACAAAGGACAGTGCAGTTACAGCAACTTTACCAATTACAGGGAAATTGCACCCACTGTGCTGAGAGGTTTCCATTCAGACAAAATTCAGGAACGCAAGAACAAGAGGGGAAGTTCCTCAAATTGATTAGAACTGGTACAGGCATTTGGTTTTTAGGTCTGTAGTTTAAGCATCAGTTCAAGGGCTGGTGTCAAGTTTCCAGAGTGCTGCAGAATCTTAATGGAGTACAGACTTTTTATGCCTGCATTTATGTTCCTGCTCTGCTGTGAGTGTAAGGCTTCCCAACAGCCCACACCATGTTCCTCCACATCATAAAATTTGCAATTTCCTGAAGAGGAGGCTGCCTTTCTTGCAGAGAGCAACAGGTTCCTTCAGTCTTCAGGCCTTTTACTCAGGGTGATTATCAGTAATTGTGGATAAAAGGAATTGTGCTGTAAATTCATGCTTTAAATCCAGCATCCTCCAAGTCCTGCCTTTCTGGGTGATGACCGTGCACAAACTAAATCCATTAGTGAGCCCCTACAAGTTTTCTGGAGCCCAATATTAGAAAATTTAAACAATTCTGGCACTGAGTTTGCTTTCCTGGCTTTTTGTGCCACACCTTGGAGATGCAGAGCCCTGCTTTCAGCATCTGCTGACCCCGTCACAGCCATGGTGACACAAACGCAAAGATTTAATTTTTTTTTGCTTGTTCTCCATCTCTGGTTCCCAGTTTTGCTGGGACAGCTCTGGGATGCTGTGGGCTCTGAGCAACCTGCTCTAGTGGGAGATGTCCCTGTCCATGGCAATGGGGTGGAGCTGGATGAGTTTTAAAGTCCTTTCCAACCTAAGATGCTGTGATTAAAGGGAAATTGTTCATGTCCCCACAAAGGAAATTCATATTATGATTTAAGTGGTATTTCCAGTGCCTTGGTTAGACCCCAAAAGTCTGATGTAGGCACAGGGAAGAGGCTGTACCTCCAGCAGCAATGCAGACCAAGATAATAAAACATTCCATTCATGGAGATCCTCCCATTCCAAATCCCAAACATCAGTCACAGCCAAATCTCCTTTTTGCATATTGCATTTCCACCTCTTCAGAAAATTTCCAGCATCATGGTTCCAAATCTCAGCATCAGCACCCCAAGCTGTGCAGGCAGGGTGAAATCACACCCCAAAGCTGTGTGGTCACTGAGGTCCATTCCTACAAGCCAGAAGGATGGAGGTGGCCTGAAGAGCAGCAAGTGTGAGTGTAAAAGGTGTAAAAAGTGTAAAAGGTGTAAAAAGTGTAAAAGGTGTAAAAGGTGTAAAAGGAAGCTGAGCTTTCCTGTGGTCCCATAAACTGCCCCTTGCTGGCTCAGAGGATCATATGGATGAGGCACTGAAGGATAAACAGAGGAATATAATCTCTGTGGCTCTCAGATCAGTGCTTTGAAAAATTCACTTAAAATTTTTCACATCCCAAAAAAAAAAAAAAAAAGAGATTATTGAGTGTGGAGACTCTGCCTTTGAAATTGCCATGGACTGTTGGGTAAATAAGCATTTAGGGATTTTTCAAAAGGGAAGTATTGATCAAATAAGCTGCTAGAGCTCTACTGTAAGAATTTATTCCAGCAGCAAAGCTCTGTTGCACACCTGAAACACGGCAGCACTGATACTCTGCTGTAGCTGAGACATGGAGAATGAGTCCCAGAGAGAAGAAATCTTAGGTGAAAAGAGGTTTTGTGTAAGCAGAAAGACACCTTCGAGAGAAGGTGCTGCATTTTATCCTAAAGGCTGTCACATTTCCCTAATCAGCCTTCTCATTCCCATTGAATGCACACCAGCACCTGGTCAGATAAGGTCTGGCTGCCTCCCTTTGATGGCACCACCAGCAATTCACTGCACCACAATTGCTATAATTATTATTTTGTTACACAGGGGGGAAAAAAAATTTAAAAAAAAAATCCTCATTTGGGCTGCAAAGTGCCACCCGCGCCAACAGCGCTGCAGAAATGAAACAACAAGGCTGCTTTGCATGCAGGCAACACCTTCACCCTGAGAACCCTGAGCCTCTTAAAAGCATTAATTAAGCCTCACCACGGTCCTGCAAAGGTGATTTAAGTGCTGTAATGAGTGAGATGTATGTGCTGCTGCTCTTCAGCACCGGGAGATGGTGAGAGCTTGGCTCGCTCAACAAATAACAGAGGCGCGAGATCAAGGGCTGGCATCGGTATCAGGGAGAATCGAGATGTGTCTGGTCCCATCATCTCGCACAAGATGAATTTAAAGAAGCCTGGTTATCAGTTTAAACAACAAACTAAAGCACTCGAGCCCTGAAAGGGAAAATCTCCCGCTTGCAGCTGCTTATCTGCGCAGATCGTGGTGCTTGAGGAATTCAGAGTGTTTGTGCAGGCTGTGCGCGTTCACTGGAGCTCCAGCTCTGCCCAATCTGCAGCCAGCCCTGGAGCAGGGACACATCACAATCACAGCCCTGTGTTCCCCTGGCGTGGGATCCCAACCCAAGGGTGACCCCAGTGGTCATTCCCTCATCAGGAGGAGTGGATTTTTATTATTCCCTCACTGTGCCTCTCCCAGTCTCTCTCCTTGTCTGAATATGTGCCTGGCTAATATTGCTTGTTTACAGGACAAATCAGCTGGACAAATCCTATTATATTTTGGATCACTGACAACGACGGGGTAATGACATTGAAACGGGGAAATGCAATGTTGTTCCTGCTGATTTAATGTCACCCACATGTTCCATCAGCTGCACAGCTCCCAGTGCTGCTGGAGGAAACAGAGGAAACTCTGTCTGTCCCGTTTAGTTCCAGTCCTGTCTGGGTCTCTGGCCTTTCCTAGTGTTGAGTATTTCTTTAAATGTAGAATCACAGGATGGTTTGGCTTGAAAGGGACCCTAAAGACCCATCAGTCCCACCCTGTGCCATGAGCAGGGACACTTTTCACTGGATCAGGTTGTTCAAAGCCTCATCCAAACTGGCCCTGAACATTTCCAGCTCCATCCTGAACCTGGATACAGCTACACAACCAGGTCTGTGCTGGCTCTGCAAACACCAAATTTTGTCCTAAAGTTGTTGCCAGGTTACCCAAAGATTGTCCCATCCCTAATCCCTAAAAACTTAGAGTAAAACCTATACCCTACAACAGCAAAGCCATGCAGGGAGTGTCTGGGGCAGAAATATGGTCAGATGTGATTCAGGCATCTCTCTGTGAGTAAAACAGCTTTTTTCATCTCCATCTTCACACTACCCTGCCTTCCAATATCTATGTTATCCTAGCAGGTACAATGGGAACCCATCCATGCAATTTGGATAAACAGAGAAATTTAAGAGAGGGAAAAATAAATAAATCTTTTGTTATATTCCTGGAATATAAATAAATAGACGTGCATCAGTTCACTCCCAGAGGCTGAATATCTCCACTGAGCCTCCAAGTTCTGAGACAGACCCTGCCCTGTGTTTCACCCTGACAGCTCCACTGGCACCAGGCGAGGGAGGAAGGCTCTGTGCAGGGTTTGGTCTGGATTTATCCAGAGAGCAAAGCTGAACCCAGCACCCCCTCGACCCCCTCCTCAACAGAATGGGCATTGTACAACCTCCCCTGCTCCAGCTGCTTTAAATAGCATCAGCCTCACCAAGGGAGCTGGAGTCATTTTGCTTCTGGCTCTTCCAGGACATCTGGGGTTTGCTTTCTGCCTTTTTTTTTTTAATTAAAAAAAAAAAAAACCCTCTTGCACAAGCATTCCCCTTGGCCTGCCAGGCGACCTCCTGGCGAGGTCAGGTTTGCGCCGCCGCCGATCTCCTGGCGAGGCAGAGAATGTGAGAGATCATGTGGAGACCTCCAAAAATGCAAAGCTGAGCCACAGGCGACCGCAGGGCTCAACCACAGAAGAAAACAGCCTGGGTTTGCTGGCAGGGGGAAGCAGCAAGGAGCAGTTCCCAGAAATGAATGGAATTGTCCGCGTGGCGAGGAGCGCGGGCGGGGAGGGATGGAGAGCCTGGAGCTGTGCTCACCTGCACACAGGGCACCTGCAGCACCTGGGGGGATGCTGAGCTGGGATGGGTGCTGGGGGAGGGAGCTGAGCCTGGAATATCTCAGACACCGCAGCAGCTCTGCAGCCTTGGGTCCTGCTGTGCCCTCAATGAACATTTTGTGTGAGCGGGGTCACCCAGACGTGAGAGAACAGCTCTGCGAGAGGCTTTGGCACCCAGCCACTTAAAGGCAGAGAAATTCCTCCTGGTTCATGCTTTGGAAGGAAATAAATGTTTTTGAGAAGGTTGTTTGCAGTGCATGTTTGGGGTTTTTTCCCCCCAGGACAATGAGGATTTGGGAAGGAGGTATTTCAGGGTGAAGGTAATTAATTACTGCCAGAATTATTTCTGCACCCACTGGTCAGGCAGTATCCTTTCAAGGACAGGTGTTTAATACTGAGAAACCTACTTAATACCTCAAATGCAATCATCCTCTCCACACAATTAGGCGCTGGTTTACAGCCCTTAAGTGCAAGCTTCTGTTGATGTAGGGGATTAAGAGTTTTTGTTTTGCTCTCCCTCAGAGCACCCAAAGCCACTTTTATTTTCTCTGCCTGGAGCACTTTGCAGAGGCAGGGACCTGTCCTTATCCCTGCTGGCTGAAAGCAGAGAGGTGGCATTTGGGAGAGAGAATCATCACCCAGGGCAAAGAGATGAACCCACATTCTACCTCACAGTGAAAGCAGGGGGAGAATTTCCCAATCCCAGTTCAGAGGGGCCAGGACCTTACTGGGAGCACTGGAGACATGAACTCAGTTTCTATGAGCCCAAGGAGCACAGCCCCAGACATCTGTGGCCAGCACTGAGAAATACCAGCTGTGTCCTGGAGAGCTCCCTGAGCTGCCTTATGTGGGAGATAAGATGGAATTTCTCTCTGTGGAAGTGTTTTTCACCCCAGAGCAGAGCCAGCCTTGCAGGGGAGGTGATGCTCAGGCATGCTGGAGGCAGAAGGAGCAGGGGGAGATTTGCAAATCACAGAGCTCAGCCGCCCCTGTTCCTCCCCAGTGTCAGCAGGAGGACACTTGTCACCCCTTATCACAGCTGTGGGTCCCTGGGCACACCCACCATCCAACACAAACTGAGGTGACCCGGTGCACAAACACAGATCTGGCAGCCACCAGCCTGTTTGCTCCACTCCCAGTCTCCAGTGAGCATTCCCAGAGAGGCATTGCTGAGGGTAGTGCCCTTCCAAAATCTGAATTTTGTCATTCTTGCAGAGGTTTCCTGCTCTTATTTGCATTTTCAGAGGAAGAAGTGTTAAAAATTGACCAAGAACTGACCTCAGCTGTCCATAAACCCTTTGAATCAGAAACACCAGCCTGTAAAATTTGAAGTAAAGATGTGTACACAAAACTTGTGCATGGTCTGTCCAGCTGGGACGAGCAAAAAGTGCTGTTGTGCAAGCACCAGTGGCACTGACACACACAGGGATGGGCTGGCAGACAGGGAGAATATGAGGTAAAATGAAGCTGATAACTCATCCCTGTGATCGATCCATTCCCCTGGGAAAGAGTCACGTACTCACCAATGCAGCCAGGAGAAATGGGCAGGGCTGGGTGAGCAAAATGCCAAAGGGAAATGGGTGAAATGACAAATAAGAATGACAATTCCTGCCTTTTTTTTTTCTTTTTTTTTTTTTTCTTTTTTTTTTTTTTTTCTTGTAAAGTGATTTTTTTTCCCTCGAGACACCCCTTCTTTCCAGCTGCTCCAGCTGGTCTTCCTTTCTAAATGACCCTGTTCTTCTGCCCACCATGCCAGAGAGGAATGTAAGAGCAAGGAAGATACTTCCCTCCTCCTGCAACAGATGGGCACAGCACTAAGACCCAGGGCTACAAATTGTGGTTTTGTGCCTTAGCCAAGCCCTCTATAAAACAACCTCCTGCTGCTCCCCATCCTGGTGCCTCAGAGGTGCTCTGTGTCCTGTTAACACTGGGGGTGATGAACACAAGCCTGGAAGGAAGAGGAATATGAAATCCCTGTTAACACCAGTGATTACAAACAGAAGCCCTGGAAGGAGGAGGAATATTCAATAGACTGAGAAATCTTGGCCATCTCTGCCCTTCCCAGGAGTCAAGCTGGCTGTCCCACACCAAACACCAAGTTTTTCCACCACCTGAGCTGGAAATGGCCCTGCTGGGATGGAGCAGGAGGGAGCCCAAGGGCCATCCCTGTGCTGCCAAAGGGAAATGTCTGAGCACCCAGCTGGCCTCCAAACATGCCCAGCATGGAAGGATTAACCCACAGCCTCCCCCTGAATCCAGCTAAACCCTGTGACAGCAGCAGGGCTTGCTTGGTGGGCACCAGGGATGGGCAGGAGAGAGCAGAGAGCATGGAGATGGTGCAGGGCTCTCTGAGATTTCACCAGCAGCATCTGCAAAGAGGTTTTGGGGAGTTACCATCAGCCACCAGAAGCACAGGAAGCCTTTACAGCCAAGTCACTCATCAGACAATGGCTTGGGAGCCAAACACCCACTTCTGGTAGCAAAGTGTTGGGAAAATATTGCCCAGCTCTTCACACAAGGCCTTTTGTTGGCCAGTCAGCTTTGAAAACATTTCTGTTCTCCCCCAAGTGACAGCGCTGCCATGAAAAACAGGAAGAGACTGAATGCAGCAATTTAAACAGTCAGACCCCATTTCCTGCCAAAAGGAAAAGAAAATACAGCAAAAGGCAGAAGCCAGGCAGGAGTTGGGGAGTGACACTTTGGTTATCTTGGGCAGATATTGGTGCATGTCTGGTAGGTGGAGGTGATGCCTTTTCATGGCAGGGATTGGAGGCAGATCAGGCTGAGGAGGAGGCCAGCATCTCCCAGGAGAGGAGGGCAGCATCTCCCAGGAGAGGAGGGCAGCATCTCCCAGGGGAGGAGGGCAGCATCTCCCAGGAGAAGAGACCAGCATCTCCCAGGAGAGGAGGGCAGCATCTCCCAGGAGAGGAGGGCAGCATCTCCCAGGAGAGGAGGGCAGCATCTCCCAGGAGAAGAGGGCAGCATCTCCCAGGAGAGGAGGGCAGCATCTCCCAGGAGAGGAGGGCAGCATCTCCCAGGAGAGCAGTCCTGGGATATGAGCAGCCCCTGCCAGCAGCACCCCAGGTTTGGGACTTCATTGCCAGCCAAAGTTCCAGCAGGATCCCTGCTCCTCTCTGTCTCCCCACAGCCCTGACACCCTCAGGCTGCTTTGGGGGCAGCCTCCAGCACCCTCCTCTTCCTCATCCACATTTTTGTCTCACAGCAGCTCATCTGCCTCCTCTGCTGAGCATCCCAGGAACTCTCACCAGACTTCAAAATGCACCCATATATCTCATTTCATTGTAATGACAATCACCAAACAATCAATTCCTGTACAGAAATGGCACATTTACATCTCCATCTTCCTCTCAAACTGCCTTTTTTGCCCCCTCCTTTTTTTTTTTTTTTAAAAGAATTCCCAACAGTGTCACAGAACCACATAATGATTGGAAGGGACCTTAAAAGTTCATCTATTCCAGCATCCTGCCATGAGCAGGGATAACTTCAACTGCACCAGGCTGCTCAATTATCAAGTTTATGAAGGACATTGAAACCACAGCCTTCTTTACCCAACATGAAGCTGGTTTTCTGTTTTAAGAAGCCTATTTTCCCCTTCAGAACAGCCCTGCATGTCCACAGAGCCAAAGGGTTTGAAGGTGCCCTCTGACTGTATAAGTAGGAATGGCTTCAGCAACCAGAGAGGAGATTTAGATTCCACATGAGGGAAAGCTTCCTCACAGCACAGACAGATTTTAGGGAGAGAGAGGAATCTCCATAGCCAGAGGTTAAGAACAGGTGAGACAAACATCTGTCAGACACGTTTTAAGTAGGGCAGAAGGGCAAATCAGATGACCTCATAAGAATCTTTTTTTCCCAGCCTCATTTTTCTCTGATTATATGAATTTCTAAGCATTTGGGGTCAAGTGTACTGCTTAAATATAAGCTATTATCCTGCTTTTGCAGAGAGGTATTACCTTAGACCATTCATCACCTGAGTGAACATCACCAATTTGCAAATCAACGGCCCAGACATAAAAATCTATCATTTTTTTTTTCTGATTTATGCTGAAGATGAATGGGAGGACAGCTGTAACACAGGGATTGGAGAGGATTGGAATGGAGGATTCTTCATTCATCTCTGGACTTTCACCTTTCCCACCCTAGAAATTCTGCTACCACACTGCTGATATCTACAACAGGCATGGGAGAATCACAGAGTTGTCACACTGAGCTTTTTTGGTTTTATCTTTGCCTTGACCTTTGCAAAACACACTGGGACAAGTCCCCAGGACATCTGGGGACCCAATGCCTCCTGCTGAATACTGACCATGAGACAAAGTTTGTCCAGCCAAGGTCTTTCCTGACCTCAGCTCCAGATGTAACCAAGCTGCCTGACCAGAGGAGCTACAGAATCTGCAGCTGGGGACCACAGCACTGTTCCCTCACATCCCTGGAATTACTTGTGTGCACATTGCAGGTTAAGAGAGTTGTGCTGGGAGTGGTCCCCAGATTTCTCTAGCCCTGAAATAGCCTTGAGCAAGGATTACACCAAGGTAGGAGCAGAAGCATCGTGTCATGTGGATCCCCTTTGAGTCAGTTATTGTCCTGTTAGAAATATTAGACAAATTAGAAGAACATTTGTTACTAAAAGTGATGCCTTGAGTTTTAGCTTTTATATTTTTCAGCATTTCTGCTGCTTGGTGTGTAACTGTGAAACTTCATGTTAGGTGTTAGTGAGTTCTCTTCACAGGGTAGTGACAAAAAAATTCCTTTATAGCTGGAGAATCAAGGACAACCAGTACCCAAAAAGCAGAAATAATGGTGAGGGAAAGGGGGCAAACCAGGGAGCTGAGACTTCACAGCCTGGGGCTGTGGTTGGATAACTGATGCCAAGATGAACTAAAACTTATAAAAGGGTAAAACTCGTGACCAGGATCCATCCTGGATTTGATTTGGGTGCAGCCCTGACCAGGCTCTTGCACGGCCCAAGGTGAATCCTTTCAATAAATTCCTATTTTATTCCAGCTCAGCCTTTCCAGACCTGATAGGCAAGGACAGTGCAGTGAACCCAGCTCCAGCTAATATCACAAACAATCCCAGAATGGTTTGGGTTGAAAAGGATCTTAAAGATCATCCAGTGCCACCCCTGCCATGGGCAGGGACAACTTCCACTGTCCAAGGTGCCCCAAGCCCTGTCCAGCCTGGCCTGGGACACTTCCAGGAGCAGCCACAGCTTCTCTTCCAATGCCTCACTACCCTCTGTGTAAAGAATTTCTCCCCCTAACACCTAATCCAAATCTCTGCTCTGCCCCTTTGAAATCTCAGTGCCCATCACATCAGCCAGACCTGTTCTCATACAGAACTTAGCTGCTGAAGGCTGGACAGCAAAGCTGAATTTCAGTCCCAGCCTGGACCTTAGGCAGGTTAAGCCTCTGTTTGCACCAGCAGAGAAACATTTGCCATGCACACAAACCCGGGGAAAGGCTCACTGATGGCTCGGTGATTGGTTTTAGAGCTGCTGTAACACATGTGCTAAGTGGCAGAGCAGCAGTGCTGGGGCTTGGCTGGCAAGCAGGACATCAGCAGAGGAGACCAGGCTCTCACTGACACTCATCCAGCCTCCAAAATACTTCACCAACCAACAAATATTTTCCAAGCTTAGCGGCTGGACTCAGCAGCCAAGGCACTAATACCTCTTCCCTGGGGCAGCACAGCTGATCTCAGGCAGGGCTTGCCAGCAGCTCTAAGTAGGCTCATTTAAGGGGAGGACAGCCTACTTAGTTACACACTTCAGACTTCCTGATTTTAATTCAAGCATCTCCAGGCTCTTCTGCAGTGTCTCAGATTCACAGTGAGGACGCACACTCATGAATATTCTCTCACTTTTCCTCACCGTGTTCTCTCTCAACCTCTGCAGTCCTGTCCCTGTTCAGTCTGCCATCAGTTTTCTTGGTTTGGGACTCACCCCACGGGACACAAGAGAGCTGCTGGCTTTTTTTGCTCCTGTCTAAAGCCACAGAAGGCAGGACTGAGAGGTTTCAAACGTGCTAATTGGAGAGGTCCAGCACTGCAAACGTTAGTGTGGAGTACAAACAGAGCAAATATGCAAATGCATGGAGAGGCTTAAGAGCCCAGGAAAGAAACTCCAGTGGGAAGCTCCCAGCTTAAATCTAAAGGCAGCTCTTTGAATGTGCACAGGCCTTGAGGCTAAACAAAAAAATCAAAGCCAGATTTGGGCACAGCCTTTCTCCCTGTGCAGTGCTCCACAGGGAGCTTTGCAGGTCTAGGCAGAAGAGATCCCAACTAAAATCAAGGACTTGTCCTTTTGGTGTGGGAGAATGAGAGCAGGGCAAGGTCAGGCAAGGACACTGAGGAATGTAAAGGGGAATTGGGGCAGAGTGAGGCAGGATCAGTATCCTTGCAATGACATTTCCATCCACATTCCTCACAATCTGTCCTTGTCCCACCAAGGAGCATCAGAGGAATCCCCCAGCAAACAAGGCTTGAGCACAAAGGAGCAATCCCATATCCTGAGCACTGCCTGCCTGGAGATTACAGGGCAGGAAAGCACTCTCCCTATTCCCTTTGCTCAGTTTCTCCCTATTCCCTTCGCTCACACTCGCCTCTCACTTGAAAGAGCTAATTAAGGATGGGAATCAAAGCCTGGGGAAGCAGCTCCTGCAGCCCTGGGCGCAGTGCTGGCTGTAATGCCCATGTCTGTGCCTGCCATCAAAGCCAGCCCTGTGCACACTCCTGCAGTGGCCCTCGGAATAAACTGAGGCAATTCCTCCAGACCATTTGTAGGTCAGACAGACCAGCCTCTTCCCCAGTCCTGCCCTTAAATCTTGCAGTGTTTAATCCTTGATCTGCAGCCAGGCCTTAATTTCTCAGTGCAGAGCTGGCTGCAGAGCAGAAGGGGCTTTGATGGTTAATGACCAGAGCTTCTCAGCCCTGCAAGAAATGAAACCCTGGCTTCAGAAAGTTCCCTGAACAAACCCTGCCCCAGCTCCAGCCCAGGGAACCAAAATTACAGCAGCATGCACAGAAACAGACACAAGCCATAGTATCTCTAGCCATCTTTTGGTTTAGATTTGAGCTGAGAGTGCACTTGGGTACGTAATTTCATGATTATAACCTGCAAGTTACAATACAGGGTGTGATCAAAGGTATCTGTTCTATCACCATCTGTTGAGGGTGGGGCCGTGATCCTGATCTCTGTGAGAGATATTCTGCTAATGGGCATCCATTGAAACCAGCTGGGGCAGTGTTCTTTATATCATGGGATATCTCCTGTTCATGGCCATGGTTTATAAACCAGCTGGGGCATTGTTCTTTATCTTTTCACAGCCCATCCTTCCTCCAGCCAGTCATTTCCTGCTCATGGCCATTGAGTCCCACTGTGGCACTGATAAAATTACTGCATCCCACTGGGAGTTGCTCCAGCCAGGGGGAAGAGCCCAACATTTCTTACCAAGATAAAAACAGAGGTTTTGGGACACTAAGGGAGCCCCTTTCTCCACTGGACTCCAGAGGAAAACCGGATTTCTCCACATCACCACTGGAGCTTTAGAGGGAAACTGCACCTTGTCCAGGAGCACTGCTCCAACTGAGCCACATCTGTCACTGCAGGAGGATGCAGCCACCATGGAATGGGACTGCTGCCAACACCCTGCCTGACGGGTGTCAGGTTGTACTCTGACTGTGTCAGGGTTTGGGGTTTGTTCTTTGTAGTGCTGTATTTCTATTTTAATTTCCCTAGTAAAGAACTGTTATTCCTAATTCCCATATCTTTGCCTGAGAGCCCCTTGATTTCAAAATTATAATAATTTGGAGGGAGGGGGTTTACATTCTCCATTTCAAAGAGAAGCTCCTGCCTTTCTCAGCAGACACCTGTCTTCCAAACTTAAACAGCAACTTTTCCTTCTTTGTCCATATATAAGCCGCACCTGATTATAAGCCGCACTTTGGGTTCAGACCAAAATTTTAGTCAAAATGGTGCAGCTTATAATCGTGAAATTACTGTAATTCCACCCCTGTGATGTGAACTACCACAGGCATGTTCCTCCTAAAAATTCCAAGGCCTCTCAGTTTAACTCATCAGCAAACACAGAATGTCTGCTGATACCTTCATCAGCTTGTCCCTAGCTAATTGGGGCAGGAGCTGGTTAAATTGTGTGGTGTGCTGAGCTGGAGGCAGAGCCAGGACCAGGACCAAGACCAGGACCAGGACCAGGACCAGGACCAGGCAGTCTCAGCCCTTTGGTCTGTGCTTTAAGGTTGGTTATCTGAAGACCAGACCTGTTTATACACGAGGAGGGCAAGGTGGGTGCTCAGGGGCTTCACTTACCGCGCTGCTACAGGGAATGTCCTTGACCTTGAGCCAGGCCAGATCTAACGTCCCCTCTCCCCTGTAGCAGGACTGGAGCCTGTCCTTGATGCGGTCATTGATGTTTTTCAGGACAAAGATGCAAAGAGCAGACTCATCCAAGGACTTCATCTTCCTTTTCTGCCCCTTGGAGAAGACTGTGAAGAGGATGTCATCCTCGGGGCCAACGCCCAGAGACCTGGCCAGGATGGCTCCAGCCTTGGACAAGTAGGCAGCCTGGAGCAATCGATATTCCACCCCGTTCTTCTCACAGCCAATGGGCACCTCCACATAGGAGTTAAAGGCCGTGTCCTCCTTACAAAGCCGCACCAGCTTGGAGGTATAAACCTGCTCCTTTGTGGTGGAACCGGGTGGGGAGATCATCTCAGGCTGCAGGGTCAGGAAATACACAAAGTTCCTGCTGCTGAAGCCGTAGATGTAGTAGATATCGAAGTCAGGGATGATGGTAAATGTGTCTGAGGGGATCTTGATCATAGAGGCCACAAATTCATCATGAAAGACATAGGCAAACATCCCATCAGCCTCGGAGTTCTTGGTGAGCTTCCTGCTGGAGATGGTGGGGAAATACTCCGGTTTGCCGTCCACGGCCGTGGCGATGAACAGCTTGTCGTCCATGTTGCTGTAAGAAACAATGACTCCAAAAACAGAGCCACTCTCGTTCACCCCAGAGAGGTAATGCTCCTTCTTGTGGAAGGGCTCTCCGAGCTTGAAGAGGTCATCCAGCCTCAGGAGCTTGCAGATGCCCTGGTACAGACTCCCACAGGCTATCAACCGATTCTCCTTGTAGTCTATGAGGAGCATTTTGTTTATGTTGTTGGTGGGAGTCAAGGGTTCATTGCAGGTTTGGACTATCCTGGGAGGATAACACTTGGGATTATCATCGTCAGGACCAGTCTCGTGGGTCACCAGGACCTTCAGGTCACTGGAGAGTTTGTAGATCCTGTTGACAGCGCCCAAGTAAATGTGCCCAGTTCTTTCATCCACCACCAAGTGGTTGAAGTTTCCCTCTGCTTGCTCTCCAGTGAAGGTGATGAAGGGCCTCTTTGGATGGGGTGGCTGCTGTCTGCCAAGAGGTGACACTGTGGTGGACAGCAGGAGGTGAGAAACCAGGCAAGTCCATTTCCACATGGCCGGCGACATGATTAGAGAGGTTTGTATTCCCAAGGCAACGAGGATTAGGAGCTGTAAAACTCTTCAAAACGCCAATTCCCTGGCAGATTCTGTCCTACAAGCAAAGAAAAAAGAAAACAAAAGTACATTACTATGGAGTATTCCTTCCTCCTCCCTCCTTCACAACCATGCCATCATCAGAGCGTATTTAATTGCTAATCCTCCCTTTCTCCGCTCTGAGCTCTCGACTTAAAACCAGCACAAAGGGAGCCCTCCTGACAGAAAAGATGCTGGGAGAAAAAGCAGAAATCACACAGCAGAGTAATAAATCAGCACCCTCTCCCTCTCCATCACACACCCACGTGCCCCACAGTGCAGCACAAATATTGGCTGGACGTGAGAAGTGTGATGGTAAAAACATCACCCAGCGCTGCTGTTTGCACTGCCAGCGTCAGCCCAGCTGTGTATTTGCTATCTGAGACGCCAGAACTGGAGAAGGATTATTATCCTGCTCTTCTGGACGAGGCACTGGAGCCTAGAGAAGGTCAGGGATCTGCCCACAGGGAGGGGGCCAGATGGATGCTGAGCTCTCTCACAGCCCTTGAAGTTTGCCAGGAAGGAGCCAGCTCTGGTGTGACATTAACATCCTCTCAGGGACATCTCAGTCCTGTTTGAGCAGGAGTTCTGTGCCTTCCAGATACAGAGCCAGGGGTTGTGGTGTGCCAGCTGTCACTGCCACGTCTGCAAAGGGCTGGGAGCAAACTGGGTGTCCTCCCTGCCCTGGGCTCTCACCACCCATTTCACAGCCAAGGGAACATCATCTAAAAGAGATCCAACCCTCCTGGGAATCTCAGGTGACTGAGGAGAAAGGGATTGCTTCTCTACCAGCAGTGATAAAGCCTAAAATACCATCAAGTAGGAAAACCAGTAACCCAATGAGCCTGGTGCCCTTCCAAAGAGAGAGAAGAGGCTTTCCTTGCACCACTCAGTCCCTTAAAATCCCCCAGGTTTTAATCATGGGGGCAGTAAGGAGTTCAAACATTTGGTGGGCACATCACCAAGCCCCATGGAAACACCTCTTCCTATTCAACACCTCCTTCTTTTCCTTCACTTTTTTGGTTGCTTCTCTACCAAGAACAGCTTTTCCCCCTTATGGCCCCACAGAGCATATGGGAGGTGGAGTTCTACCAGCTCAGGTAAAACTCAGTAAGTGCTGACCACACAAACCTGGTGGCCAGGCCCTTCATCCCTCTGTCATCCACATCAGAACTTCACAAAGCTGCCCTTGATTTTAAAAAGGACACAAGCCAAACACAGCTCTGCTCCTGCAGTGTCCCAACCCCTCTGTCACAGAGTGACTTTGCTGAAATCAGGGGTGTAACCAGTGCTGACAGCCAGGCTGGCACAAGTAGGAGGCAAGGAAAAAAAATCCCTGTTTGCAGATCCCAGCAGGGAGGAAGATGTGACAGTGACACAGGTCTGGATGTGCAGCTTTTTCAGATCTAACACCGGTGGAACTGAAAATTAACTTCAAAAAATAATAGGGAGAATAAATCCCACATTCTTTTGACCTGTAGGATGATTAGATCTGATGGTGGAAAGGGAAAGTCTGGGCTTGTAGAGCACTTTTATGCCACCTCAAATATTTCAAAATTCTCGCACAGCAGCCAGAATTTCCAAACTGCTGTAGGATCACCTTCACCTCCCACTGCCCTCCCTGCTGCAGCAGCCACAGGCGTTGGATGGATGATGGACAAAGGTCAGCCCACATTTACTTTAGTCATGTTTACCCTGTTCTGCTTTGCCTCTCTGGTCAAGCAAATATTTAATAAAACCGAGCTTATAGCGCAGAGTTTGTCTCGCGAGCTCTGCAGGGAGAGGCAGGCTGGTCACGTAGGCTCTTAATAACCTTTATGGTGATGGATGGAGCAGGGGTGGGATGAGCTCTCCCCACACAACCATTCCTCTTCCAAAAGAGCCCATCCTTGAGAGAGCAGCACAAGAGGGAAGCTGTCCCTGTTTGAGCCCTGTGCTCAGACCCTGAGCACCGTCACTGATGAGTGATGATCCACATTTCCAGCAGGCACTGCTCTGATCGGGAGCTAGGCAGATCCAGGAAGAAATTATTCTTTCCAAGTATCTGTTTTACCCCTATGTTTTAACTGTGTTTTGCTCTGCAGAGTCAGCAGAGCTGCAGGGCAGGGAAATGGGAACTGAGCAGCCCAAAATTCATCACAGCAAAAATGGGGTAAAATCTGCCCATTAAAACAAACAGCCAACACCAAATGAGAAGGGAAAGACTCCAGATATGAATTCTTCGAGGCCCATGCAGGTGAGAATTGATTTGAGGTCAGACTATCACTCACAGAGGAAGGGAATGGTGAGGAGAGCATTGCTAGATCCAACCCAAACCATTCTGAGATCCCTCCAGGCAAGGACAGCAAATTTGATCTGGAAACCAGAGAGAGACCAGTGAGAAATTCCACTAAGGCTTTACAGCAGGCAAGGGCACTTTCCAAAATATTCACAGGGGATAAAGTTCACCTGCAGAGGAAAGAGCATCAGCAGTCTGAGAGCACCAGGGATGCACAGGAGCAGCTTTTGGGGACAGAGCAGGGAGAGCAGGAGCCTGGGGCTGCTCTGCCACCCTCCAGCAGCCGTCTGAGAGACCCCAGGAGCAGGATTTTCTCTCTGCTTGCTGCTGCTCCTCTCTCCTTTCCCATCTGCTCACCCTGTACCCTCTGTCCTGGAGCCCAAATCAGTCCTGGAGCCTCTGAGGGCTAGCATTTATAATTTGGCTTGATTAATAAATAACAGCAGAAGTCAGGGGCTGGGAGGCCTGGATGTTCAGCCTGCAGAGTAGAGGAGGGTTTGTGCAACCCCTGAGAGCATGCACCAAGGAGAAGGAGGTGGATTTTGGATGGATTTTTTTCCATGTCTGGATGGCAGGAATCACAGCAGCTGGGAAGGCAACAATACAGTGCCATGGACACAGAGTCTACAAGAGACTAATTATATTCTAAAAACAAAGCAAACCAACAAAATGCCACAGCCAGCAAGGGCTGGGCTCAGGCTCTGAGCTGGCTGTTTCCAAAAAAAACACCCCAAGCTGCCTTTTGCACTGGGGATGTGGCCAGCAGTGATGGCACAGCCAGCACACAGGGCTCCTGTGTGAGCCACACCATCCCTCCACGTGGCTCCTGCCACACCACCAGCACATCCAAGGTCCCTGGGAAGCAAATCCAGCTGTTTCAGACAGGCTTTCATCCATGAGGAAGATCCCAGAGGCTTCACACCACTGTCTTGACTATGGAATCACAACTTTGTGGCTTGCAAGTAACACATTCCCCAGAAGGTGCCTTGAATTCCCAGAGTTTGCTGTAAATGCTGGTTTGCTCCTGGAGAACAGATATGGTGCTGCCAAACAATCTGGTTACTTCTTTGTTGTTGTTATGGAGCATTTCCAGCAAAGGTTTGAGAGCACTGAGTTAAAGTTTGCAGTTTAGTTCTGCTCAGGGATCTCCAGGACACAATCCCAAGGCTCCAGAACATGAAAATCTGTGGTAAATACACAGATTACAGGCAGGAAAAGTTTGGATGTGAAAGAGTCTCAGAGGAAGAAACATTCCAAGTGTCTTTTAACTCTGATTATTAGATGGGAAAGTTAGGGAATGATGAATATATCCTCAAAATGCAGCAGCATTCAAGGGGACAAAGTCAAGGATGAGTTATGCCTGAGGAAGTAGGAATAAATCAGGAATAAAGAGGACACAAAGGACTGATCTGTCAGCTGAGAGAGAGGGAAGGAAGTGTACAGGGAGAGGGGAAAGAGAGAGCTGGGAGAGCTGGGTTTTGATTGACAACCTCACAAAATCCATGGTCACGTCCCTGTGCTGGAGTCTGGGACAAACCCACACCTCTCCAGTGACAGCTCCTGAACGGAACACGTCACAGAGACAGCAGCATTCCCCTCTCACACACACACACACAGCCCTCCTGCCACCAGGTGTGAGACACAACCACGTCACCCATGTGGCAGCAGGGACACCACAAAGTCAGAGGGAACAGAAAACTGGAGGAGCAATCCCACTCTGGGTCCAGCTCAGAGCAAAAACACACATTAAAGAATTGAACACAACCAAAGTGAGCTGAAAAGCAGCTCTGGGAGGGAGGGAGGGAGGGAGGGAGGGAAAACTGAGCACATCCTCCTGGATGGTAGGTCCTGGCAGAGAGACAAGGTGAGCTGCCCACCTGGGAGGCAGCCAGGGGCACCCAGCAGTGCCAGGGGGGTTAATGAAGCCCAGCTAATGAGGCAGCACGCCCTGTGTTTGTGTGTTTGTGTTCCTGCTGTCCATGGCCGGGGTGCAGGAGGCTGGGCAGAGATGCTGATGAGGCAGAGGCCAGCACGGAGCAATTCAGCACCAAGTGCAGCCACACAATCCCTTTAATCTCATCTAAAGGCTTTTTTTTTTTTTCATGGTTTCCTTTCATAAAGCCTGATTACCATGGATAGGAGCTTTTCTTTGGGAGCCAACATGGCAAGAAAACCCATACAAGTGACATTGTCAACAGCTCCCCCAACAAAGACTGGATTCTAACTTTGGCTAAATCCTTTCTCCCTGAACTTACAACCTGTCCAAGTGAAGGCAAGTCTCACTTTGGGGACACCCCACACCACAGCAGCTTTACTTTGGAGCTCACCAAAAAGAAACAGATCCCTGCACAAGCTGCAAATAAAGAGATTAATTTCAGGAGTGGTTTGTTTGCAAGGGAATTAAGAGACAGAGGGACAACCCAGCCTTTCCTCATCACACAGATTATTCCTCTCAGCCCCTCACATCACCTTCTTACCTGTGTCTGTGCCAAAAATGTATTAAATGATGGGATTAACACATGCCATGAGTGAGACTTTCTTCCTTTTTTTTCCCCCCAGCTCTTTCCATGTGATAAAACTGCATGTGGATGATGTTTCTGCCTGCATTTCGAACTTGGTTTTCTACCAGCAAAAGCAGGTCAGAGCTGTGCTCCTCTGTGCTTGGAAGGGAGAGCAGAGAGGTTTGTAATGATTTCTCAGCTCCTCCAGGAATTTGCTACAGAGGCTGGAGTGAAAGAACACAAATACTCAGCGTCACAGAGAGGAGAATGGAGTTTTGAGGTCATGGAAATAACCTACAAATCCAGAGACCCGAGTTAAACTCTCTTTTCTGGAGCAGACAGGGATGTGAGTCCCCAAGGCTGGGTGTTGTGGAATCAGAGAACATCCTGAATGGGAAGGTGACAGCATTTCCCAGCCTCCTGAAAGGACAAATCCATGAAAATTATTCCTTCTCACAGTAACTGGGGAAATGTAAACCCCCCAACAAACAAACTGTTGTATCAAGAGCACACAAGGTCACTGATTTCAAGCAAACCATGTCACAGCAGTGCCTGACTTGGCTGATCCCACCTTGTGTGTGTGAGATCATAGAGGTCCAGGGCACTGAGAAAAGGGAAATATTGCCAAAAAACCACTGCCAGGCTGACTTCTGTCTCAAAGTCTCATTCCTGTCTCCAGCAAAGCCATCACTCTGTTCTCCCCAGCACCAAGAGTTTCTCTGCTGTTTTTAAAAAAAAATTAAATTTTATGGAATATTCCTTTGGCCAGCTTGGGTCAGCTGTGTGCTTTCCCAGTTCCTGGTGCACCTCCAGCCTTCCTGTCAGGGCATGAGAAGCTGAAAAGTCCTGGAGTTAGTTTAAACCTTACTTAGCAGCAACTGAAACCATCAGTGTGTTACCACCACGATTCTCATGCCAAATCCAAAACACACCATCCCAGGAAGAAAATTAACTTTATTCCAGTGGAAACCAGGACAGCAATTCACTGGGAAGGAGACCCTGATGAGCTGTAGAGATGAAGAGGAATAAACACAGCCCCTAAAGGAGTGATGAATGTTGGAAAGAAAATGAGCTGGGTTTCATCCCAGCAGGTCTGCTCAGCTCGTGTATCCATTCCAGAATTTTAGGAAGCCTTGAGGAAAACAGCATTTCCTCCCTCAGAATCTCAGCTTTTACTCACACATTCCCTTTGAGGCTTTGGGGGCTCTGAAAAAGCCCAGATGAAATCCAAATGTGCTGGGTCTGGTTCAGATGGGAGCCCTAACACAGGGTCTGTGACCTGGCTTTCTCTGAGAGTCACCAGGCAGCAATTCTGTCTCCTTGTTGGCTGAAGCTGTTTTCAGCAGAGTTTATTCTGCTCTGGATGCCAGTGGGTGGATGTTCCCCCTGCCTGGGGATTTTGGGAAGATGTGTGAGGCACAGGTTAGAGCTGTGTGTGTCCACCAGGAGCCAAACCTCACTGTTCTTCAGACAGACTGGCAGGGAGAGTCACTCTGCATTCACAGGGACTTTGCGACCACTGGGTACCTCCCTCTGCAGATCTCTGTGAGGTCAAACATGGGACTTCAAGGGAAAAAACAAAACCTTGATCAGCTGGCTGTGGGAGCACTGAGATCTACGTTTGGAGGTGGGGAAAGCACTGGCAAAGAAGCCAGCAGAGAATCCCTTCAAAGTCTGAGATTTTGCTGTGTGTTCAAAACACAGCTGGAGCAGAGTGGGAAAAAGTAAAAGCAACAGAACTGGGAAAATCAGAGATGACACTGGGATCAGGGAATGCCAGAATGGTTTGGGTTGGAAGGGACATAAATTACCATAAAATTCCATAAAATACCCTCTTGTTCCAGCTCTGTGCCATGGGCAGGGACTCCTTCCATAGACCAGGCTGCTCAGGATGGGGAGTAAGGTTTGGAAATAAAGCTTCAGAGGGATGCAGAGCAGTGGATTTGCTGCACTCTGCAAACCAGGTGGGATCAGCAAATAGGAACTTCTCCCAAATGAAGGGTTCACAAGTGGCCAGGCCAATGTGAGGAGTGCAGGGCACAGCTGTGTGCTCCTGGAGAGCCAGGATCCCTGAGGGATGCACCATCCATCCAAACCTGGCAGGAAATAGGCTGGACACGCAGCAGGAGTGGGAACATAAAGAAAATGCTGTGAGCAGTGCTGTGTTGCTGGGAGGGAAGAGTCAGAGGTGTGATCATTTCTCTTCAGTGATGCAGGGTTTGCAGCAGAAGCAAGAACAGAGTCTGTCTTTATGCTTTACTCAGCATAAAATTTCCTCCTTTCATTTATGGCAGGTATCCAGCCCCTTTTGGAGCAGCAGCCACCAGCTCTGGATGGGGCCAGGGAAAAGATCTGACACAGCAAATTCTTCATCCTCAGCTCCTCGTGTGAGTGGCTAAAGGGAGCAGATGAGCCAGCCCCATAAAAAGGCTGGGCCATCCCAAATCCCAGCCAGATCTCCAGTCCAACACACCCCTGGGAAGCAGCAGTGCTGGCAGGAATTTGCTCTCCCAACCCTAAAAACAAGCTGCACTTTGCTGCAACCATTAGCAGAATTTTTGATATTAACTGAGATCCTGAAAAATTAATTCTTAAACACCTCCTTGTTTTGTTTTCTGTGCACTCCCTAACTCCAGACATGTTCCTGAATGCTTCTGGGTGGGTTTGAGGCAGACATGTGCTGCTCCCTTTATCACTCTGCCTTCTTCATGACAGCTCTTCCACCAACTGCTCCGTGTCTCTGAGCCCTTGAGCAGGTCAGATGAGGTCAGGGGAATTTTTTTCCACCTTCCTGTAGCACTCAGGGCAGCCAAGTCCCAATCTAGTTGTTCAAAACTTGCACATATCACCTGAAGTAATCTATTCCTGCTGCCTCCAAGGGCTTGGGGAGAGCTCTTGGGGGGTGTCAGAAGGATAAAAAGTCCATACTTGTGCCCCAAAGCTCACCAATCCCAAATTCCAGGCATCTTCTGCAGATACTAGATTGTCACAGAGCATGAGCTCTTCTTTCCAAATAATACAGCCCCAAATAGACTTTTTTTTTTAACTAATACTAATCTCCTGCATGCTTTTCTGGGCTTTTCCTTACAAATACCATAAAAACTGCATTACAACTGTGTATAATTTCTAACCATTCTGGTATAACAGCACTTTTTGTGATGTTCAAAATGAACCAGGGCACAGTGCAGCTGCTGCATTCAGAGCAAGATCCTCCCTGAGAAGAAACCCCCAAGATCAGACCAAACAAGATCTGTCCTCTTCAGACACTTCCCCTCAGAGCATTTTGGTTAAAAAAGAAAAAAATCTTCTGTCCCTACTTGGCTTGGATGTTTTGAGCAGGCTGAAGGGCAGCAGAACCAAACTGATGGAGAGCCCCACGCCTGCCCAGGCAGAGATTTCCAGCTGAGACCCAATTTCCAGCCCAGCAGCAGCACTGGGGAAGGGCTCTCTGTGCTGAGAGCTGTAATGAGGCTCTGTGGACACAAACCCTGATAAGCTGCAGCTCTGGGAGCATTTCAAGGGAAAAGGAAAAAATAAAAAGCTGTCTGACATCTACCCCACCACTGATGTCCCAATTTATGGGTGACACAGGAAGACCACAAAAGCAGAGAATCAGCAGCAAAACTCAACTCCCCCTTCCAGAAATAAAAAAGTGGATAAAGTTTTATTAATTGGCTGTTCATTTTTCCTTCCAGTGACTTTGTCACAAGCCCAGCTACACCCAAAGGCCAATGGGAAGTTATTCTTAGAGCTGTTGCTGCAGGATAACTAATCCCAAATCGTGCCTGAGAGTCTTGAGCTGCTGCTGAGCTGGACAGGACACCCCTGGGCAGGATCAGAGCAGTGCTCACATGGGTGAGGAGAGAATCACATGCTCTGTTTGTTAACAAGCAGATCAGAGAGGAGCTGATGCACACACACACACACACCCAGACTGTGTTTACAGGGAGATACACAGCTCCATCCTGTACAGACACATTTCTTTTTGCACCAAAACGCTGCAATTGCCGTGCAGGGCACTGTGTGCATGCATAATTGCAGTGAGCATCAGCAGCAACAGCCACAGCTCAGGTTGTCTGACATGTTCTGTGCCAGGGCTCACTTTTAAGGCCCTCATTACTTTGACAGACCTGAAGCACTCAGGGGACAATTTCCTGAGCTCAGTGTCTGCCTCAGGCTAGCAGCACTGGGGAAAGTTGCATTCAGAATGACTTGGGCAATGCTGAGAACTAAATTAGGGGAAAAGTTTTTTTTGCAAGTTACTGATTCTAACTTTTTTTTTTCTCTATATTTGACCTCAGCTGTGTTCTTCCTGCTGCCTCACTGAAAAGGTGGCAGGGAGGAAAATTTGGGATGTTCCTTCCCTCGTGGCCATGGCTAAAAATCTGTCTAAATTTGACCAAGCACAAATATTGCAAAGTTTTGCCTTTTCCACTGCTCCTAGGATGGATCAGACAACACTTGGGCTTATCAACAGAGGAGGAGAACTTGATCTTCCACTAGTGGAAGGTGTCCTTGCCCAAAATGATCTTTAAGGTCCCTTCCACCCAAACCAGATTGTGACTCTAAGACTTGCCCAAGGTCACACAGAGTCAGCAAAGCAGAGACAAATCTCCATCCCACGTGTTGAATTCCCAGCTCAGTGCTCAGCAACAACTTATTGTGCAGAGAAACTCATGCAGCACCAGGGGAGCCTCCTCCCCCTGTGATTTTCTCTATTCTTATCTCCTTTGGTGCTTGTCTGAGGGACACACACCCAGAAGTGCTCACGGTGATAAATTCCCCTCAGTGCTAAACCCATCCCCTGCTCCAGCACTTTACCAGCATCAGCAGAATTTGCATTACACACCCGAGTGTCGCTGTTGGAGTGACTTTAAATAGTTCAGTGGTCACCCTGCTCAGCTGTGGGATGCAGGGATGCATCCAGCACGTCCTGAAATGATACAGCAGAGTCCTGCTGCTGGCAGCCAGCCTGGGAGGCAGGGGGGAGGAAGGGAGGAGGTGTCTGCTCCTGCTGCTAAAGCTTTCTGCAGTTCATCCCTGCCACCAGCTTCGAGAGGAGACACTGCCAGCACCTTCTGCTCCTTGTGGGCAGCTTGCTGCTGCTGCAAGCACACCTGCAAAAGGCAAAATCTCCATTTTTCCCTCCATAAATACCTCCACTCACACACAGATGGAAGCTGCAGGTGCCCTGCACTTCATGGAGCTGACCCTTCATCTGCACAAATCGTGCCTGGTGCTATCAGCAGCTCCTCAAATCACCCCAGAGCAGCCACAGGGAGGGTGATGCAATTGTTTTAGCTGTTTGCACAGACTCATAATTGCAGCTCAAAGCAGTAGCTGTGTTGGGACAGGTGTTGCACAGAAATCCAGCAGCAGAAAGGGGCACACGAGCTGGGCAGGCTGCAAAGGACACTTTAGTTGGCAGTAAGAGGTTTGAGATCTGAGAAGAAAGTTATTTGTTTGCTAAGCCAGCTGCAAGCAAAACTCTAATTTAATCCAGATCCAAGCACCATCTGCTTTGTTCATCTCTGCTCACACAGGATGAAGGCACCTGTGGCTGAGACAAGAGATGTTTTTAATGTGGGGGTCACCTCTGTTCACAACACCCTGCTCAGAGGGAATGGAGGCCTTGACAACACAGCTTTTAATACCTGAAGAAACACTATGAAGCAGATGCTCTGCTCCTGGAGAGCATCACCTGTGCTCCACCTCCCCTCAGGAGCAGGGCTGGAGGACACACAGCCCTGTCCTGGCTCCTGTGTGCCTGGGACACACGTTGGGACTGGCTGCAGGTGGGTTTGAATGAGCTGGGCTGAGCTTTGCCCTTGACTCAAGAGTTGGAGCCTGCAATGTTTTAGCTTGGGCTAGAGGAAAAAGGTAGAGGGGAAGAGGGGTGGAAATGAATTTTGGGTTGTCAGGCTGAAAACAGCAGTGTTTTGTGCTGGCTGCTGCTGTGCTTTTTAGGACAGAGCTGGGGTGTGCATCCAGGGGCCACTTCTGGGCTTATTTGTATTTTTACCTTAGTAAAGTAAAAATATAGTAGCAAATAGGAAAAAAAAATATTTTGGTGAAAAAAAGAGATAGGACAAGGTGGAATAGCTTTAAATTGAAAGAGGGCAGGTTTAGATTGGATATTTGAAAGAATATAAGAATATATTTGGTGAGGCTCTGGCACAGGGTGCTCAGAGAAGCTGTAGCTGCCCCTGGATCCCTGGAAGTGCCCAAAGCCAGGCTGGATGGAGCTTGGAGCACCCTGGGCTAGAAAAGGTATCCCTGAGGGAGGCTGGAACTAGAATTTTAAGATCCCTTCTGACCCAACCCACTCTGTGATGCTCTGCAGCAGCTCACAGCAACTCCCAGGCCAGCCTGACCCTCTCCAGGTCAGTGCCAGCAAACACCCCCAGGAGCAAAAACCCCTGCACCAAGCCAAGGTCAGGGCTCCAGAGCCCAAAACTGACTGTCCTGTGTGTGTGCAGTAAATGGGAAATCCCCAGCACTGCTGCAGGAGGGATCCCACAGCTCCTGCCCGAGCTCTGAGATAAAACTGCAGGTGTAAAATCGCTGTCACAACCCCCTGGTTCTCCATAACAAAATATTCCTCCTCTGGGGCCACCTGCATCCCACACACCCCCACAAATCCAGCACTTTCCTCTCCCAGTTACAACATCAGGGCAGATAATTCCATTTTTCTGTGTCTCCAAACCATGCACGAGGCAGAGCTCAACAGGGCAGGCAAACATTGTGCCAAGCCCCACGAACTCAGAACTGGGGTTTTCTTTCTACCAGAAATAATACAAATAAACTCTTCTTCTCTCCCTGGCTTTCTATCTCCAGCTCCCACACATCACTAGCAGCAGGGCTTTAAAACTAAAACAGACTGGCCCTACGTGGCTTGAATTTATTCTGGAAATTTTATCTCTTCTTGCTGAAAGCTCTGGGTTTGCTTGATCTTCCTGCCTTCCAAGCCCTACAAGTGCCACATGTTGCACAGCTGGATTCCTGACAGGGAAAGAAAACAGGAGGGAAGAGAGAACAGATATTTTGTATGGATTTATATAAATATATATATATATATATATGCATGAATGCAATGGCCAAGGTTTTCAAAAGTCGCCTGTGAACTTCAGCAAAGTGCCTTCAAATATCTCCAAGGGACCTGTGCACAGGAGAGACAGAGCCCTTGAGCTTCCAAAAATCTGCTCTCCATAGGTAGAAGTGGAAGGAGAAGGAAATGGGGCTCCAAAGGACTTGCTGCTCTGAAGATGCTCAAGACCAGGAAAGGATTTGCAGCAAAAGCTGTGCCAGGGAAGGCTGGAGAAAAGTCAGGAGGAAGGGCAGATCCATGTGGCACTGAGGGAAATGAGGAGAATTTTTAATTCTCAAACTTGCTGGAGTTTGATTACTAAAAATAATTATGGTTTTTTTCCCAGCTCCAGGAGAATTTGTTCACCCTCAGCAAGGTGTCCCAAAAACGTGGGCAAGCAACATCCACTTCCAGTGTGACAGAAAGCTGAGGGGAAGAAATCCTGTTCGTCTTGAGTAGCATTTAAAAAAAATAAAATCCCAGCAAAGGAGAAAATGAGGAAAATGTTATTTCTTTTGGAGTATAGCAGGAGGGGGGTAAGGAGGGGAAATCAAACCCAAAGTGAAGCAGAGATTCAGTTCATAAACACAGGAGAAGGTCAGCTTCCTCCTCACCAATAACTGTGTCCCAGAGGAGCCCAGCATGGCATTTGAGACAGGGCAGAGATTTGATTCCTTTCTCTGAGAGGGGAGCCTCACACACATCCTCCATCCCCATCCCAGCTTTGGGCCCCTCCTGCAGCCTCAGCAGCACCAGGAACCAGTTTAAAATCTGCTCCTTGAGCTGAGGAAGGGATTATTTTATTTTTTTTCATGTGTTTGAGCAGAGCAGTGGCTGTAAAACTTCTGCCTGAGCCCAGCAACAGCAAGGCTTGGGAGAGGCTGATTACGGGTGGCAAAAAGTCACCCACAGGCAGGGAACAGGGGAGGAGAGACAGGCAAGCACAACCCTGCACCTGGAGACCTTTGTGCTTATTATAAAATAAAGCTGATTCTGCTGCCTGTGCTCCTGGGGAGGGAGAAGCAAGGCAGGAATCAAGACAGCAACCAAGTGAAACCAGGAGGCAAATCAGAGTGAAAAACCCTCAAGCATCTCACTGTCACTTTTCCACACCCTTGTGCAGCTGTTGGGATTATCCCCACACACAGAAGGAGGGGAGGCAGAGCTGTGTGGCCAGCAAGGCTGTCAGGGGGGGAAATGTGGCTCAAAGAACCCAGTGCCTCAAGCAGCAGCAGGCAGGGACACACCTGTCCACACACAGCCAAGGAATGGGAAATAGAAAATCAGATTGGCATGGGTGGGAACCCAGGACATCCCTCTGGATTCCCTGGATGGTTCCAGACCCAGGCAGGGGGCTCAGGAGCTTTGGCACAGAGCTCAGAACCCCTGTGCCTTTGATTTTAACCCCTGGGAAAAATTACCACCCTTACATGAAGAATTATAAAAAATAAGTAGAGTATAAGTTAGATTATTACAAGGTGAAAAAGTAGGTTTTTAAGATTGTTTATAATAAGGGTCTGGGATCAAAATTAAGGAATTTGGGTGTGTTCTGTCCTTCTTCCTCCTTCTTCCCAGCATCCATCTTTTGGGTGATGTTGGCACTTTTAGATTGGTTTAGAGTAGAACCAGACTGTACAATATAAGTGATAGGTATTGGAAGATAATTGTAAATAATGTTTAGTTTATAGTACATAGGGTGGGAATTGCTGCACAATCCTCCCCTAGCCCTGGGAGCCCCTCAGGGCCTGCTCCAGCACCTTGTGACAAGCATTAAGGCAGCCAAGCTCAACTGGAGTACATTCCCAGACACAAAGGTTTGTCCAAAATTGCTTTATTTATTCCCAGCTCCGCCATGGAGGGAAACCTCAAAACCTCAAACTCTTTTCTTTCTTTCTTTCCTCTCCTCCCTACAAGCTGGAAAACATCTCTCTGCCACCAGCATCTCATCAAGGGATGCTGGAGGAAAAAGGAAAAAAAAGGAAAACTGTTTTTTTGGGTTTTTTTGGTTTTTTTTTTTCCTAAATCCCTCCTAACTCCAGCTATTGCAGCAAGGCTGCTTTTCCTTCTCCAAAAATCTGGACCTGCAAAACCTTTCCTGAACTGTGAGGGAAAATTGGCAGTGATCTGTGAAAAGTGCAGGGTGAACAGATTGGCATTTCCCAAGCATGTGTGGTTTGCATTTGTGTGTAGCAATGTGCATATAAATGTGTATTTTTATGTATATGTATAAAACACACACACACACACATATATATCTATATATATAGATGTATATGGATGTATTTAGGGGAAAAAAAACCCATCACAACTTCCAGCAAAAGATAATGAGGCAGCATGATGCAACTCCAACCCCTCCCTTACACCGCAGGACAATCAAGACTTCTTCTCCGAAATGAATGCAGAAAAGGGCCCAAACAGCTGGGGAAAGGGTGATGCTTGTGAGAAACGGGCTTTTTTTGTGGCTCATGCATTGCAAAGCGTGTGTGTGATGAGTCAAAGTCTGAGGGCTGCCTTGTGTCAGCCATTGACTGTGCCAATGACAGCCTTTAATAACACCACTTACAGCCTGGAGCAGGGGGAGGAGAGGCTGCTGCACAAAGCGTCCCCAGGCTCGCCAAAATGTGTCACAAGAACCCGCTGATGGCTCTGTAATTGCAGCCCACGCTGCAATGTGTTGTTCTAAGAGGCAGCAGAGAGCACAGCCAGGAGAGCAACTTTGGGTAAAGCATGGCCAGGGGATGTGGGGACATGCTGGGCTCAGGGAGGGGGGATTTGGGGGCTCATCCCAATCACATTTCCCTCTGCAGGAAGGCTCCTCCACGAGTTCACACCCAGGTTTATGTTGGGAAGCAACAGGAGATGAGAAATTCCATGCAGAATAGGGGAAACAGGGAGAAATATCTGCAGGTGCCCACCTTGGCTCTCCAGCATCAATAAATCCCTGCCAGGTCTCATGGGTGCTGGGAAGCTCCTGGAAGGATGGTGAAGATGCTAAAAATCCTCAGCTTAGTCCAGATTTGGAAAGCTTCAGGAGTGCATCATGTCCTGATTATTTATTTCTCCAAGTTAAGGAGAGACCTACTTCACACACTGCCTCCTGGAGAGGAGGAAAAATCAGGCATGTAAAATAAGAAGGAAATGGAACTCGACTTGATAGCTCCTTCCTCTTCCTAATGGGGAATACTTTACCTAATTAGGCCCATTTCCTCTCCTTGCTTTCTTTGAAACATTACACAGAGAGAAATTTGTCCTAAAAGTTGGTGCTTTCATCCAGAGGCGTCCCCTTGAGCTGTTTGCCGTGCTTAAGGCAGGCAAGGGCAGCAACAAAATCACAAAGGAGGAAAAAAATCCCTCCTGAGTGGCTTTAAGAACTCAGGTCCTGGCATGGCTCACCTGCCTCTCCTCCCTTCCTGTCCTTACCTGGCCCAGGTGAGCAGCTCCTGATCTCTGGGAGTGGCCTTGGAGACCAGGAAGGGAAAGGCAGAGGATGCAAAGGTGGCCAAAATGACTCTATCCTCAGTGGGATTTAGGAGACAAAGCTGAGACTGGATGGGCTCAGGGCTGGTGGGATCCACAGGGACTCCCAAATCAGCCCCAGATCCATTCCACCACTCTGGTGACCTCTCCAAATCACACACCCAAGCAGTTGGTGCAGCTCAGGGTGGAGAAAAAAGGAGTGGAAGAAGCAAAAACCCAAACCCTCCAGACACACACAGACAAGGGTGACCCAAGCAGGACCCAGCAAGCTCTGATTTCCCACAGCCAGCTCCCCTCCTCTCAGAGAGCCCCCACTCTGGTGCCTCCCCTCTGGCCCAGTGAGGGGTCAGCATCCATCCCTAGACCCCTTTATCCATTCCTCCATTTCCATCCCACACTTTCCAGGAAGGCCCCATCCCCCTCAGCCCTGCTCCTGCACCCCAGGAATTTTTTCTCTCTTCCCTGCAGGGAGCAGAGCTTCCAAGAAGGAAAATGCAAAGCCCAAAGGGAATGACTTCAAGCAGTGAGACAGCTCTGCAAAGGAAGGTGTTTTATTCCTGCCTGAGGGGGTGCTTTAAAGAACCTCCTTTTGTTTCCTCAAAGGCTGCTGAAGGTGGAGACCTGGAGGATTCAGGGAACTCACCCTGCAAGCAGCAGCAGCAGAGATTTCCCCAGCTCTCTGCATACCCAAAATCCTGCACTGGTCCAGCTATTCCTGCATCCCTCCCCATCCCCCAGGGAGCACCTGCGGCTGAACCCAGCCCTGCACCTGCAGCACCTGTGCAGGGTGTGAGAGGAGGGGCTGAGCACCCCCTGCAGCTGCTCCAGCCAGCCCTGAAACTTCACCTCCCAGCTGTTCATCCAGCATCCACAAAAGCTGTGTTGTTTTCCTTTTTTCTTTCCTTTTCCTTTTTTTTTTATTTTTTTTTCCACTAGGCGATTTCCAGGGAACAAGAAAGAACTGCACAGCTAATCCCTGCTGCAAGCCAGGCCAAGCCCTCCTCTGCCCCAGCCAGAGAGGGAGAGCAGTCCCACTGCTCCCAATGCCCCTGGACATCCATCCATCCTCCCAGTGCTCCTGGACCTCTCTCCACCCTCCCAGTGCCCCTGGACCTCTCTCCATCCTCCCAGTGCCCCTGGACATCCCTCCCAGCCTCCTGTCCCCACCTAGTCACCCCTCTGCAGCACTGCCAGCTTCCAGGGGAAGCTGTGAATCCAGTGGCTGCAGGCAGGAGACCTCCTGGCATCCCTCTTGGCATCTCCTGAGCATTCCCAAAACCAGTGGATGTGCTGGATAAATGGGGTGCAGGCAGAACCCCCTGCTGTACCTCCCAGCCAGGGCATTGCTCAGCACCCAGCCTGCAGAACAAAGCTGCTCTTACCCCCTACACCCATTTCTGGGGAGCAAGACCCCAAAAACAGGATCTATCCAGCCTGTGGCAGGTGGAAAGTGATGGTGAGGGCAGGCAGAGCGATGCCCTGAGCAGGGTTTGGCCTCTTGCAGCCCTGGAGGGGTGCCCAGCTCAGGGGGGCTCAGCAGAGCAGGACCCCAGGATGGGAACATCAGAGCAGCTTCCCTGCACAGACACAGAGGGCTGGGCAGAGAGAGGAGCAGGTATTCAGCAGGCAGTGCCCACGAGGTGCTGTGAATGCAGGTTTGTGCTGACATTATCACAGAACTTGGTGCCAACCCTCCTCCCCAAATGGAGACACAAGATTACCAGTTTGGAAAGATGTAAGCTCATTATAAGGAAATGTTTCACTCAAATCCCCCTCCAAAGGAGGGATCTGATGGAGGAAGGGACCTGTGACAGGAACATACTGGGGGGATTTGTTTAACCAGATCAGCCTGCTGGGCCAGCACAGCACGGTTCCCTGCCTCCAGCCTGGAGAAAACCTGGAAGCTTCACCCCCCCATCCCACATGGACAAGGGTGGGCAGTGTCCCACACCCAGCATTGGGCTCTTCTGGGCACAACCCTGCTTTTAAGGGATGAAAAGAAGCACCTTTCAATAATAAATAATAATGCTAAATATGTGTTTCTATAGCAACTCATCACCATAGCAGCTCGGCGCAGGAGGAGAACTCAGAGCTCATCCTGCCGTCTTCAGGGTGAGGAGGCCTCACAGAGGTGGCTTCAGTGGTGCCACAGATGGGACTGAAAGCAAGAAGTCACCCTCCAGGTTGTCCCTGAGCACTGCCCTCCCTGGGGAAGCTGTCTGGATGATCTGGAGAGGAGCAGTGGATCCAAGTGGTGATGGGGGTGTGAAGTGTCAAAAGCACCAGGTATGGAGGTCACTGCAGCCCCCCACATCTGTCCTGGCATCCAAGGAGGGATGGGGGTGTGAATGTCAAAAGCACCAGGTATGGAGGTCATTGCAGCCCCCAAATCAGTCCTGGGCTCCAGGGTGGCTGGAAGGAAAGGAGGCTGTGACAGGGGACAGCCCCACTGTCCAGCCAGGAGGGCACCATGGGGGAGGCACCATCAGAAGGAGGAAACACCCAAAATGATCCATCCAAACACCCTCCAACACTTAAACATCTCAGGAGAGCAGCTTACAAATCTCCATGTGTTGCTCTGCTTTTAGCAAGACCCAGAAATTTGCACCAAAACCCTGACAAATAGAGGGAGTTTCCCAAAACAGCCCAAAATTTCCTTTTTTGTGTCCACTCTAATTTGGGTGTGGGGTTTTTCTTCCCTAGACTGCCCATTAAAGAAAAATCCAAGCCTTTGATTAGCTCCACAATTGTGGTGTGGTTGCATTCCCAGCTCACCTCCTCTCCCTGGCAGGGCTGTGGGGGCAGAGCCTTTGCCTTGAACACAGAACCTCCTGTTCCTCAGCACCTCTGAAAGCCTCTTCCCAGGCAGCAGGAGAAGGTGACACTGCCCAGGGGTGGGACAGTGCCCATTAGTGACTGCTATCCATGCACATGATGCCATTCCTCAGGCTGGTGAGCAAATTCCCAACCAGCCCCCCTGGTTTTACTCACTTTACAGAAAGTGAGTCATTTTTAAAGGTCATTAGAGAAAAACAAGCATTAGGTGGCAGCTGAAGGGACAGTCACTCCTAAAAGACTTGATAGATGGGGAAACAAGAAGCCAAGGAACCCACTGAGGGCCGTGGGCCAGCTCTCCATCAAACCCAAGTCTCTTTTTGGCAGCCCAGGATAGGTTTCCCTAAAGTAAAATGAAGCTGTGTAGCACACCAAGCACTCGCTATTCCATCAATAGGCAATTGTAACAGGATACACCTCCTTAGTCTCTAAATGAGTTTTCTTTCCAGCACTACATTATAGACAAATCCCCTGTCACAAAAAACAAATAAATCCCTTTTCACAATCAAATATGCTCTAACCAAGTCAAACAGGGCCACACGCGCGTGCGGCGAATCCGCAAAGCTTCTCCCAACTTCCCAGCGTGACACTCCTCCCTGCAGGTGGGGAAAGAGGTGCAAAGGAAGGGAAAGGAAGAATATTTGATGGGATAAACAAAGGGGCAGTTTCCCAGTCCAGCTGGGAATCAATCCCTGGGCTCCTCGTGGTTCCTGCTCCGCTCTCGCCGCCGAATCCACAGTGACACAACAGCAGCGCTTGACTTATGAGAGCTCCATCCCAGCAAGATATTTTTAATTTAAACCTTGTCACTGCTGAGGACGAAGCCATCCAGGCTGGGATTTACTGCTAATTCATCCTCCTGATCCCTATAACTCTAAACTCAAGTCACCAAACAGTGCAACACCCAGACACTCCCCGGTGAGGCTCGGCGTGAATGAGCGTCAGGGGGCTGCTGGCAGCAAGTGAGAGCTCCTCATTCAGAAAAAACAACAAATACTGAAATATCAGCAATCTACAGGGGGTCATCAGTCCAGCATCACATCACTATTTCCCAGGAAAATACTTCTGGGAATAAAACACCTTCACCAGCCTCACCCTTCCTCCCTCACCGAGTGTTTTAAGCTCCAGCAGAAATAACACGGAGGTCGTGGAGCCTCATTTCACAAACATTTACGTGCATTTGGCTGTGAGAGTTCACTCAGCACCAAGATTTATCCCTCTGGCCCTTGCAGGAGAGCAGAGGAGGGGGAAGCCTGGGGGTATGGATCATGCACATGCCTGTAATGGGAAGCTAACCTGTATTATCTTCGTTAGAGCCACACATTCATCCTGGCAAATTCAAGTGCCAGTCAAACCCCATAAATTTATTGCCAGTGGCTGGGTGGGAAAGCTCTGGCAGATCAGTGGATAATAGAGATGGAAGGAAACTCAGAGATCAGGCATGAAAAGCTGGAGAATCAGAGGTGCAACATCTCTCTTTTGGGTCTCAAGTGCAAATCCAGCCACACTCAGCAGCATTTTTTATTTATCCCTATGCAAAAGAAGCCTGGGACTCTCAGCCACTTGACTTTTGGGTCTGGATTTCTGTTTCACTTTTTAGAAGAGGAGGAAATTCTCTCAGCAGCAAAACCTGGAGTAAAAACAAGTCACAGAGTCTGCAAATGAACTCTTTAGTGACTGCTGTCCAGGTGAGGTCAAACCACCTCCTGTGGGATGGAGATTTGAACCCAGCCACTGCTCTCCCTCAGCTCTTCAGGCTCTCAGAAGTTGGTGTCTTCTACAAACATTAGTATTTGAGGTGGGAACATCACATTTCAGCACAAAGTTGGCTTCCTCCATGGCTCCAGGAATCACCTTGGAAGGGAGCATGTCCCTGGCAGTGTTCACATGGAGCTGAAGGGCTACAGGTGTCTAAAATGAGGTGATCTTTGGGTTTTCAAAGCCAAGGTCGCCTGTTCAAGGCCTTCAGAGCATCTCTAAGAGCTCACAGAGGGGTTTGACCAAGGAAAGAGTTGAGCCCTGGTGCCACATGACACAGGGGACACAGAGCTGGCACCTCTTGCCTGGGTGGCTGCTCAGCCCCTTACAATGTGCAACCACTTAAAGATGAGGCAAACTTACACAGCTCATGCACCAACAAAAAACCCCAGAGTGTTCTTTGGGATGAGTCAAAAAAACCCCAAGGGAGAAAGGCAGATACAGAAAATCACCACACAGGCTGTGCGGATCTCAGCACCTCATTTTTGCAGTGATGTCTCCATTCCCAAAGGTGATTAAAAACACTTTTTAGCAGCAAATTTTAAAGGCACTGGGACTGAAGTCCATGAAGGCACAGCTGCTCCCAGGCCAGTTCTCTAACCCAAAATGTTTGGTTGTGTCTGCCCACAGCAAGGCATTGGAACTAGACAGTCTCTAAGGTCCCTTCCAACTCAAACTGTTCTGTAATTCCATGGTTCTGATACTTTCTCATTTCAAAGCACCATTTGCTCTTTTAACTGGGAAAAATCCAATCCTGAAAATGTCCTGTTCTGTCCCAGGCTGTTGAAGCACAGACTGGAGGGCAGGGCACCACTCCCTGCTCTCATCACCACTTAGGGCTCAGTTTGTGTTTCAGGCTGGTGAGTGAAAATTCCTCATCAATAAATGTGGGCTGAGCTTTTTGCCTCTTTGTGCCTCAATTTCCCAATTCATACCGTGGGAATTGAGTAAATGGTTATATTTTAAAACCCTGTGCCTCAGTTTCCCAATCCACACCATGGTTATGCTTTAAAACCATTCAGAGCCTGAGTGAAAAACATGTGGGCAGCACCACGGATTTTTTTTTTCCTCTTCTTTTTTTTCTTTTTTTCTTTTTGTCACAGGCTCCTTGAGAGCTCAAAGCTGAGGGACATAAAGCACTTTTCAGAGCAGACAGTCACGCAGGGAAGCACGCTCATCACTGATGCCCTGCAGAAAGGCACTGGGCTGCCCAGACTCCCTGCACAGACGGGAAGTCTCCTTGCCTTGGGCGCCTGCAGCGCTGCTGCCCCTTCCCTGAGTCTTGCAAGCCAGAAGGAAGGAGTAAGAAAGAGCCCTCTGAAGCCTTTCAGAGAGCCAGAAAGGTTCCCCAAATCCTTTTTGTTAGAGCCTCAAGCAGTTTGAGGGCTTTACTAGGGGGAGCAGCCACATCCCAAACTCATCCCTGCGCATGGAGGGGAATTTGAGGGCAGCACTTTGGAGTCTCAGCTATGTGGGACCCCACTTTAGAGGGGTTATAAATAATAAATATATCAAAAAGGAGTCAAGTGATTCCCAGGACACCACGCCATCCTGCTCCAACTCCGGCACTGCAAACTCCAAAACTCAGCAGCCCCACCTCTGACACCCTGCCCAGGTCAGATCCCAGCGGGCAGCACAAGCCCACAGTGCCAGCATCCTTCACAGCTTTGCAGCAATCCCCTCAGAATTCCCTTCCAAACAAGAAATTCCCACACCCCGAGCATCGCTAGACCTTGCCAGGCTCTTCCCACGAATCCAGCCCCGGCAGGACGAGAGCGAGCGCGGTTTTACTGCAGCCGCTCGGCATCGGGAGGCAGAGACAAAGCGATTCGGTAAAAGGAAAAAAGATGCAACACAAAAGGGGCGCCGGCATCTCTCCTCCCCCTCGTCAGGCTGCGAAAGTAGAGGAATTGATATGAAAGCGGCTCCGGCAGCCCAGAGCCCCCCGGGATGGGGCTGCCAGAGCCGGCTCCTGCCTCTGCTCAGCCCTTTTCCTTGCCTTTTCCAGGCTCTCTGCGCTGCAGGGAGGGATGCTGGCAAGGTGAGGAAAAGCTCCAATATTGCCTCTCCCTGCGGAGAAGTTCAGCATCTCCCTCTGGGCTCGCAGCATCCCTCCCCAGCCGGGCTGAGCGCATTGAGCAGCAGCCCTCGGAGCCCGAGAGGCAGTCACGATCATCGAGCAAATGCTTCCCTACAGCACCGTGATTGATCATCAGCCCGGGCTCTAAAACACCCGTCTCGGACATAAACAACGCTTAAATCATGCGGCTGTCATTCATTTCGCGTGGTGTCGATACCGCCGAGCGCAGCACGCTTGGGATGGGACGGAGAGAAAAAGGCTCGGACTGGTCCTTTCGGAAAGGAGACACCCCCGCGGAGGGTGGGTCTGGGCAGGGGAGGGGAGGGAAGAAAAGCCCAGGTTTTCGTGCCGGGGCTGGGGTTGCGTGTTCAAACCTGGCTGCACACACACATCTGTTGCACCGCTCGGAGCCCGGCTTAGCGAAGGATCCCACACGCAAAAAACAAACAAACAAACAAACACGCACTTCCCCCGGCAAAGAAACCACAAGCAAAACGCTGCTCGCATCCCCTGCACCTCCAGCCAGAGGCTTAGAGGGGGGAGGAAGCATCTAATCCCACACGCCGTAATTAAAATCACAGGGACGGCAAAGCCCGAGCCCCGCTCGCGGTTTCTACAAACAACACCCGGGTGAAACACAAGGCAGGTAAAGAAATCAAGTTAGCACGCTTTCCGCCTTCCAAAATATTTGTGCACGCTCAAGATAAGTCCCTAGAAGGTTGCGAGCAGTAAAAATCCCCCGGCATCATCATTGTTCCCGCGGAACGAGAGCATCCCCGGCAGTGCGGGGGTCCCGGTCCGAACCTCCCCTCTCTGCATCACTCACCCCACGGCTCGGACAGCGCCAGATCCCCCTCGCTTTTCCCAAAACCTCTCGTCCCAGGCAGAGAAGGGGAGCTATGGATAATCAGGTGCGTGTCCAGGCAGGGCTGGGAAGCAGCGCGGGGTGTGGAAGTTTTTCGGGTTCCACCCGGTCCTTCCTATCCCCGCATCCAGCACCGCGAACGCCGCATCCCTTCCCGGCACGGGGAGCAGATGGAGCCCCGGGAGGAGGAGGATTTCCTCCAGGCTGGGGATGGAGCAGCCACATGCAGCCGCTACAAACCCAAACAGCCCTGCTGGGGCTGAGCAAGCGGGTTTGTTTATCTGGGAGGAACTCAGCTGCTGCCGGAGTATTAGATTTCCACCAAAACAACGTGCGGCTCGGTGTTTAGATCACTTCTGCCGGTGTACATAATTTAAGGGCATATGTCTGATAAACGCAGAGCATCAATACGCAGGTTTCGGTTGCAGCACACACACACACATGCACCGAGGGAAAGGAGGGAGGTTCAGCAGCGCTGACTCCGCAGCCGGGATTTGGGCAGGAAAACTCTCCGGCACCTTGCAGGAAGGGAAGCGAGGGGAGTCTGCCCTTCCCTCTTAGGTGTTCAGCACCAGGGGTGGCCCCTGTCCCCATCCATCGGTCACCCGGGAGGTGTTATCCTCCCCGGGAACAGGGCTCTGCCTCTAGCCCCGTCCAGCTGCAGCCTCACCGGGAGCAGGAAAAGTTTGCAAATGCCTCCAGGCCCTCGTGCGAGGAGAGCTCCGGAGCATGGAAAGGGGAAAATACCCCCCGAGGGGAGGAAAATCCGCAGCCGGGGGATGGCGAGGGACGGGCTGCGCCGCTGGAGCCGCTACCTCCGGGCAGAAAAGTTGAGCCTTGTGCATGGGGAAAAAGCCATCGGGGAGCCGGGAAAGGGGGACACCGGGCACCGCTGGGGATGTGGAGAACGGGGGCTCCCCGCTGCGCCCCCCCCGCCCAGCATCTCCCAAACCGGGCCGGGAGGGGCGGAGGGGCCGTGCCCGAACCCCCCGGCTCAGCCCGCTGGCCGCAGGGGTCCCTGCCCTCCATCCCAGACCCCCTTCCCAGGACCCGGGGGTGGGGAGCAGCGGTGGGGACGCCTCCCAGAGCCCCCCCCTTCCACCGGCGCCAGGTGTGGAGGGCAAGGTAGCGCTGCAGCCCCGCCGGCCCTCCCGGGGTATCCTCCGGGGCATCCTCCGGGCATCCTCCCGCAGCCCCCGCTGCCCGGGCGGGGCGGGGGGCTCCTTACCTGGCAGTGCTCCTCGCTTGCTTTGGGTGGGTTTTGGTGTATATAGATATATATATATATATAATTTCTCTCTCCTCTCCTTTCCCCCCACTTCAGTCTTCAGAGCAGGCGCCGCATTGACACTGCAGATGGTCTCTGTGTGCGTGTGTGTGTGTGTGTGTGTGCGTGTGTGTCTCTCTCCAATCCCAAATACTCCACGGAGGCGGAACACGGAGCCCCTCTCTCTCTGCACTGGGCAAACCGTGTCTGGCTCGCCCAGAGCCGGGGGGGGGGGGGAGGAATGGGGGGGGAAAACGCAGCTCCAGTTTTCACTCCCCCCCCAAATCACCCCTTCCCTCCCCTCCCTCCCTCCCTCCCCCAGCCCTTCCCCCCCCCCCCCGCCTCTAAATCAGCCAGGAGTGGGGGGAGCCGGGCAGCGGAGCTGCAGGCAGGGGGATGCAGGCAGGGGATGCGCTACGGGGCCATGCCCGGCTCCGCGGCTCCCGCCCGCCGGGGAGGGCTCGCACTGCGGCTGTCTCGCCAGCCAGCCCTTCCTCCCCAGCCCTCCTCTCCAATGGTGGCTGCGGAGCCGGCTTGGACACCCAGGCTCTTTTGCAAACACAGGCACACGCACAGGCACACACCCCTTTCCGAAAAAAAAAAAAAAAAATAAAAAAAAAATTTAGCCGGAGAGGTGTAGAAGTGCTGTGGTAACAGCAGCCCAAAGCACCGGGGGAGGGAGAATAAAAAATAATAAATAAAAAATTAACGCGATAATAAAAATCGCTTTCTATCCTTTTTCTCTTTCTTTCCTATTTTTTTTTTTAGCTTTGCAGAGTGGCCGGTTGCTCCTCCTTTCTCCAGCCCACCCACCTCTGGGAGAGGGGAGAAGGCGGAGGAGCGCAGGTTGGTCTCTGGAGGGGGTCCCCCAAGGCGCTTTTTCGTCGTCCTAAAGTTTGCAGGGGATGGGGAAAGGGATGGGGACGGGCAGGGGAGCGGGGCCGCCTCCCGGGGCTGCCAGCGCCGCTCTGCCACGGCTGCAACTCCGGCTGCAGGATTCCTCCTCCTCCGGTGCCTTCCCTCGCTCCTACTCACTACTGACACCTAGGATCTCCAGCCTGATTGGGCTAATTGGGAAACGGCTCTGCCCAAAAAAAAAAATGGAATAAAAACCAAAACCCACTCACGGAATCAACCGCATCTCTCTGCCTGCCCCTATCTGCTCCGCAGATTCCCGGCTTGGCTGGCATCTCCCTTCCCTTTTCCCTGCCTTCCTTTGCCTCTCCAGGCTGTGCCCCGCTGCTCTCCTCCTCCTCCTTGGACCCAGCGAGGAGGGGAGCGGGTCAGAGCGGGCGTGGGGAGGCTCAGGGGAAGATCAATCTCAGCTCGGGTGAGCAATAATCCCGGAGAGCTGCTGCAAGCTGCTCCCCTGGCCCGGGCTCCCTCTAATTCCCGGCAGCAGCAGGAATAAGGGAAATTTTGAGAAGCTGTCGGTGCTTCCTACCCGAGTTTGGTGGCCCAGGGAGAAGATCCCACCCCAAAAGTTCATTCCGTGTGTGAGACCCGCACTCCTCCCTGCAGGTGATGCCAGAGCCAGCCCCGCAGGCAAAGGCAGGGATGCTCTCAAGGTGTTGATAGCAACAGGGCTGCTCCCCAGGGAGCCCCAATTCCCTGAGGATGGGCACCTCAAGAAGGTCCAAAGAAGAGGAGAGGCAGCTGGGGGAACCTCCTCTGCTTCCTGGGGTGTTGGCCGTGCCCACAGCAGGGAGAAAACTCTGCAGGTGACCCTGCAGCTTCCCCTTCCCCAGCAGAAGGCAAGGGCATCCAGCAGGGATGCAGGGGGTGGGAAAGGGGAAAAGGGGAAGGGGAAAGGGGGTCCCAGCACCCACAGCAATCAATACCCAAGATCAGAGGCAGGAATCGCCTCTCCAGCACCAAACCCAGGAAAACACAAACTCCCCCTCCTCCCCACAGCCTCCACCATTGACAGAAAATCAGGCTTAATCCGAGCTTTGTATTTTTAATTATCTTAAATTTATGCCACAAAGCACGGGGGCCGGGGGCTGTCTATTTGCATCCTCGGAGATATTTATTTGGAAACAATATCATGTTTTCCTTAAAACAAGTTTTATCTCCCCGGCGCGTGCCTGTGTGCGCGCGTGTGTTTTGCCTGAGCTCCGGTTTACATTTCCTGATGGATGGATGGGGATTCAGATCCCTTTTTTTTTCTTTTTTTTGTCTTTAAGGTGGTGCATAAAATGTATTTATTATTCTTTATCTCCTACCTCTCGCAAGGAGTCATTTGTTTTCATTCAGAGAAATGAATACGATGTGAAGCCTGAAGAGTAATAACGCAGCGAAATGACAACGGAGGAGCGAGACGGGAATCTGAGAGATACAATGGCAGGTTAGTAACCTCTAAAGATCACTGCTGCTCTGAGTGCTACAGTATTATTGAGTGTCCAGTCTGGCTCGCAGCTCCATTTAATAAAAACATATGAAAATCTCCAGGAAATTCGATCTCGCATTTAAAACCCGTCCCACTAAACACGGATAATCTGGATATGCCCAGATTACTTCCCTCTATCTGGTGTGCTGGGGAGGAAGAAATTAATACCAGTTCTTTCTGCTTCTTAAGACAATGGCACGAGTCAAAACATCCCTGTGCTCTTTGGCTTCATGAAGGAGTGAGTGACAAATGAGACTTTATTTATTTATAGGCCTTTTCATGGACTGGGCAGCGGGGGCGGAAAAGGGTTGGGGCTGGAGAGCCCAAATGACCTCCCCTGACCTGGGAATTTCTGTTGTGAAAGGGCCCAAGGACAAGCAGGGTTCAGGCTCACCCTGGTGTCATCCAGTAGATTTTTTTTACCCCCCCAAGTCACAGCAGAGATCACAGAGAGGTGCTGGGCACCCTCTGCTCTGCGGGAAAAAACCAAGCAGCACCAAAGCTGCCTCAGCATCATCTGGGATGAGGCAAAATCCTGTTGTCTCCACCCAAACAACCTTCCCACTGCCCCAAAAAATCCCCTGAAGTCCTGGGTGCCACCAGCTTCCCTGGATCGCTCTGTGGTTCCTCCCTCACTTCCATTTCTGAGCCACACACAGTGACACACAGGAGCCACTTCCATCAACACCCAAAGAACAGAAAACTCTTTTTGTACACCTGTACACTTCAAGACTCCTACAACAAAAAGGACGAGCCAATTAGAAAAAAGTCAAAAATAAAAAAAAATTTAAAAAAGAGAGAGAGAGAAGGAAAACCTGTTAGATGGCGAGGGGATTTTTCTATTATCCTTTTCCCACGCCATTTTACAAGTTTGTTAAAGCAGCAGCGCGGTGTTTAAGTTGTGGCTGCCGCAGCTCCGCGCTGAAGCGAGCGCAGCATCGCTCAAACCCAACATCGCAGCGCCACCTGCAGCGACCGCGCTTGGTGGCAGCTGCAGAATCCCTCAAACCGGGCCCATCCTTACAAAAACCAGCCCGGGGAGAGGGCTGCTAACTCGAAATTTTCTTCCTCCGCGTTTTTCTTTCACCCCCTTCTGCTCTCCAGTTTTTCAGCTCCTCCCAACTCGCCCCTCTCTGTTGATGCATGGGGGAAATTGGTCTCTCCTGGGTAGCTGTCACCATCCCTGCTGCTGACAAAGGATGTCTTCATTGTGCTGGTGGAGGGTGGAAAATTCTGTACAATCTGTTTTAAAGCTGGGCCAGGGCTCTGTGCTGTCACTGTGGCACCCCAGGAGGGACAGGGTGAGCTCTGCTCCTAAGGACAGGTGACACACTCTCAGATTTTGGCAGTGCTGCCAGCTTCAGGAAGGGTTGTGCTGGCAGAAAATGAGCTAAGAGTGCTACCAAAAAAAAAAAATGTAAGAGAAGTTTGCAGGGAAAAGCAAGATTGTGTCACTTGGTCACCTTGCCTTCCCCCTTTTTTTGTAGCATCTCTGCAACCAATTTTGGGTGATGGGTGGAGAAAAAGCTCTTGGGAGGGCCCATCTCAGCCCCACTCTGTTTGTGCTTTGTCCAGCATCTCCTTGGAGTCTTGGGGGCTTGCACTGGATTCTCTGAGAAGCCCAGGGTGTCCTGGCATGGAGCAGAGGGGTGCCACCTGCCCTTTCCCCTGTGTCACTTTGCTGCACAACCTCTGGCAACCCCCTTAACTCCCCTGCTACTTTTTTGGCAGATTTTTCAGTAGGACATTTATTAAATAACATTTTTATCAGTTATCCAGCATCTCCCTCTTCCCAGCCCTTTAGCAGGCACGATGAACTGTCAAACAGAGAAACAGAGACAAGGTTTGCCTTCATTTTTAACATTTTTTTTTATCACTTTTTTGGATGTTTTTTGAGGGAAGCAAAATCTCCTTTTATGCTGTCCCAGGGTGAAATCCAGCAACTCACAGGAGCCACAGACCTGCAGGGTCTGATTGTCCCCTCCCTCTCCAGAGCTCCTTCCCATCAGGGTGTGCTCCTGTTGGCACCTGGATTCAGACACCAGCTCACCAACCTCTCAAGTTACAGGAAGATTTCCAGCCCAAGTTTTCCCTCTTTGCTGCAATTTCATTACAATTTTCTCCCTTCCCATTCCCTCTTCTCTGTCCCCCTGCCCCATCTCAAACCTCCCCAGCAAAGTGCCACTTCCACAGCAGACCCAGGCATGAGGGAGATGCTCATTCCCCATCCCCACCCACCCAGAGGGGATTTATCACGCACTCAGCATCATCTGCACATCTTCCCACCCCATCCTCCCTCTCCCCATCCCACCCCTCCCTCCTTTCCTTCCCCCTGCAAACTCCCCCAGGGACAATTTTTCTCCTTTCCCCTTCAAATATTTGTCGAGCATTATCGCCTCTGGTCACACCCAGGCTGTCGTTTGTCCAAACAGAACAGCAGGAGGAGGGACAGGGGAGAGGGGCAGGTGGACAGAGGCAGGGTGAGATGGGAGCCAGGGGAGCAGTCAGGCCATAATGATAAGGGCAGCACAAAACCCAGGCTGGGGCTGCCCAATTAAATGAGGGGACGCCTGAGAGGGGCCACTCTGAACCACGGGAAAGGGAATAATATTGGAAGCAGGCAGGTGGAGTGATAAGATACAACCGCAGAAAGTCAGAGAAATTCATTGTGGTTTCATTTTGGAGGACAATACCAGGAGGAAGAGCAATCAATCCCTGCTCAGGAGGGCTGGGGAGGTTTGGGGTAAGATAAGGAGTGGGGATGGAGGGATGAGATGGAGAAATGGGTAAAGAGTCAGAGGAAAACAGTGCAGGGACGTGCAGGAGGAGCTGTCTGGAAGGAGAAGGGGAAGGCTGGATGCCAACACTGGGATTCAACTGAGGACAAGCAGCCCTTAAATCAGAAGAAATCCGAAGGGAAATAGGACAGCCTGAAGAGGGGAAGGGGTTTATCCACAGATTTGGGGTTTTGTGGTTGATTTTGGGGTTTCAGAACCTGGGTGATGCTCCAAGGGGTACCAGGAGAGAGATGAGGAGTCAGGATGGAGCTGCAGGGATTTTCACAGAATTCCCCAGTCTCTGCAGCTGGCAACACTCCAGGAAGATCTTTTGGGAAGTTTGCCTCCCTCAGATAGTGGGGGAAGGATACAAAAAATGCACTTTGCAGCCTACCAGATCGCACAGCTAATTGTGGGTAATCCTGAATAGGGGGATTTATAAAACCTCTTTCCTACTTTGGCAGTTCTCTCACTCAGGGAACATCCACCCAGCCACCTACTTCCAAAAACTTTCAGGAATAAGATCTACCTGTCAAATATGGCTGAAAATGCCCCAAACCAGCAGTGGGCCCTGTAGACAGCAGGGTGTGAAATATTTATTTTGTTAGAACCCCAAGCTCCAAAAAAACCCAGAAAAACCCACGAACCAAGCCAAACATTTGTGATATTTTTTTTTTTTTCCTTGCTGCAATTCATGCTTTTGAAGCCAGTTGGAGGCAGGGAGGAGGGGGAAGGTTGGCCCATCTTTTTTAGCACGTGGGGTTGGCAGCACACAGATTTACCCACTTAGGGAACGTGGGAGACAGGGGAGGGGGAGAAGCAAAGCTCAGGATGCTGCAGGAACCCCAGTGAAGAAGAATAGCTCTTCTTACGTGTCAGCTCCATCACCATGGCATCAGAGAGGGAGAACAGAGGGAGAAATGACAGAAAACAGGGGGGAGTGGGGCAGGGAGACTGAGAGACAAACAGGAAGGGGAAGGGAATGATATTTTCTTGATGGGCAGTGTCACTTTTACATAGTTGGTGTGCAGTGCCCTGGGCTCACAGACTGAAAGGATTTCTTAACATGTTCCCAAATTCACATGAGCCAGGTCCTTTCTGGAATGCTGGAGTGGGGCTGATGCACTCAGCCCTTCCTAAAATCTTTAATAAAAAAATAAATATATTCACATATAAGGGAATATTCACATCTGCCTTGTCCCCTTTGTTTGCTGGTAGGACCTGTACAAAGTACACAGAATTTGCTCTCCTGTTATCCTGGGTGGATTCATCTGTGGTGAAAATGGACTGTGCCAAAAAACCAGATTTGAAGACCTGTGACCCCTCTGCAGTGCTACAAACTGATGGTGCAGTACAAATTCCAACTTTTCCATCCTAAATCCATTTTCTTTCTACCTCCTTCCACCTCTGTGCATACAAATTTCCAAGCAGGTTGGGAGAATGGTCTGGAATTCAGCCTTTGGCCACAGCCTGAGGGGGGTTGGTGCCACCACCCACATCCACACCACAAAACCTGGGATAAAAACCTTCCCCTCTATAGGGGAACACCCTTTAACACCTGTAATTCCTATGGATGTTCCCATCAGCAGCGTTCATTCTGTTTCTGGGTCATGCTGAGATCTCTCCCTTTCTCCTTTCCCCATTTCCCAACCCCATGGAAAGCTCTCCCTAATTCAGGAGCAGCAAAAAGGGCACGGTGGGTTTTTCTCTCCTCCTGAATTATTGTGGTTATTTTCCACCCCTCACCTAAACCCTCACCTGCTCCTTTTGGGAATCTGTCCATCCCAAATCCCTCCATGTTTTGGATTATCTGCAACACCTGAATCTCTCCCCTTCCTCTTTCCAAATTCTCCAGCAGCAGGGGACATCTCACATCCTGAAATTGCTCAGCTCTTGGGTCAAAGCTTTTGAATAAAACAACCCCAACATCATCTCCTCAAACCCAGGTCACTTTGTGCAGCTCCTGACACTGATATTCTTATTAAAATCATCTAATTAAGTTGCTCCACTCATCTCTTTGAAGCCATTTGACTTCCCACCCAAGAAACCGGGCAGAAACCTCCTCCCCCTCCCCTCCCAACCCCTCTTGTACAAATCCTCTCCGAAGGAATCAAAGCTGCAGGAGGTGTGAGCTGGCCACGCATCTTGTAGCCCTTTATTATCTGGAGACCCCCACTCAAATGTACAGAGAGATAATGTTAATGGAATGATGCATTTGCTCTGATCTGGAGCTGTCTCAGAAAGATAAATGCCAAGGCAAAGCAGAAGCGTTTAATCAAAAAATAAACCACCTCAATATGTTGTGTATTATTATTTTTTTCTCCTAAAGAAGCAAAGCTTGGTCCTGTCACAGCATGTTATTTTGCCAGCATTATCTCTGTTATTTCTAAATAATTCCATTTAGTGCTGGTGATGGGTAGGAGGGCTGAGATACAAAATCAAATTAATTAGAGTGACCCAACAAACTCGTGTTTGCATTGCGAGATGCAACATGGCAGCAAATCTCGCTGAGAACAAATTGCATTCAAATTAATTTAAGAAAAAAAAATAATTTGGGGCAGATCAGGTTTATTTAGGATCAATTTTAATAAGCTAAAATAAAGTCAAGGCAGTGGGTGATACCATCAGCCAGTCAAAAGCCAACTTTGATAGAGGTTTATGCAGCTGAATGACAGTTACCTTCCAAACTGTTATTAAAAAAGCTGGGGTTTTTTTTGGAGTGGCTTGGACAATTAAAAGAGTACCTCAATTACAGCTGCTGGAGATATTAGTCATGAATAAATTATCCACTAGGTTTGACCCTCCCTTCCTGCACATCATTTCCAAATAATTAATTTTCTTGCCACGTTTTGAGACGTTGCATTAATTTCTGCAGCAGAGGAGGGGCAGAAGTGGGGAGCCCTTCTTCACCCCCTTGGCTGGTGATAGACCAGGCATGAGGGTTTTGGGGGTTCCAAAAAAGAAGTAGAATTTGCCAGTATTTTCCTGACATGTCCCTGAGCCAGTGTTCCTGCACAGGTTTTTTCTAATTGTAATGATTTCATTATTTTATGCTCAAAGCAGGAGTGGATCCTGCTCTGTCCTCATGCCCAGGGTGGTGTTTGTCTGTCTCCTTCTGCATCCCAGAACACCAGGAATGGACTCATGGTGGGCTAAATCAGATGGGCCTCAGCTGAATGAGGGGAAGTTGGAGTTTGTGGGGAGTTCCAGGTGTGCTCCTCTTGATGGACCTACCCAGGATATTCCTCATCCATGCTCTGCTCCAGCCCAGGACCAGCTGTGTTCATGGTGATTTAACCAAAATATGAGTATTGGTCTAATACCCAAACTCAGCTGTGATGGACAAAAGACTCTTTAACAATTTAAAGTTAGTGAGTGAATGTTTATTCAGTGCTGGGCAGCAGTGTGAGGTAACCACCCTAATATGCAAAATTCCAGGTGGTCACAGAGTCTATTTATTGACAAAAGGTTCAAACAAATAAATATTCATAACACCAGCCCCTCCCATCCCTGTTTCCTATGGTAATTATCCATTAAGCAGCGTGGTTGGCTTCTTGAATTAAGTCTGGGCTCGTTTTTGTGGGGAGGGGTCTTAAGAGGAGGAAGTAAGGTGAGTCTTCCTCACCCTGACCTTTTCTATCAATGACAATACAAATGGCTTTGGGGCAACTCCAGTTTTGCAAGGAATGAGTTTCTGGTTGCAATTTTTCGTGTTCTTTGGACCTACCTACCAGTTTCATCCTTTCCCATTGCAAGCACAACTGAGCAAACATAAATTGACAGGCAATCAATTATTTAAGTTTCAGGTAACTGTCTCAAACCCAGCTTGTTCTAACTTTTAACTAAAATCCTAATTTCTTTAAGATCACTGTTTCAATGGAACATTCTGGTGCAGGAGCTCATTCCTGCATCCCAGCAGAGGGAATTGGATGAGGACCTTCTCCAGGGCAGCAGGTCTGGAGCACACAGGACTGCAGGGAGATCCCCCAGCCCTGCAGAGTCAGCCCTGCTTTCATCCTGCACACCCTGAACAGAGCAGGACAAAGCCACAGGTAAAAATCAGAGATTGACAGAACAGTTTGGGTTGGAAGGGACCTTAAAATCTCATTCCTTCAATACCAGGAGATTTTCAACTCACACTTTGCCCCATGCCACTTCCAGGACACAAACCCTCCTGCTCACACCTTGTCCCAGCAGCACATTTTTATGACCCTGATTTAAATGTTTCTTTCACTCCTTCCCCATTATCCTTTACCTCACAGGCATCAACAGCTGATGGCCAATATTTGGAGGTCCCTGTCTTTCACCACTGCAAAATGAGCATGAGATTGCAATCAGTACATGCCAGGCCAGGAGACATTACAGAAATTTAAAGGTTTTTTCCAGTGATTTATGTCTCTTTAATCAAGGTCTTTTAATATTTAATTGCAAAGCCACAGGAGTTGTCTTTATTTCTGAAAAATCTGTTTTGGGGGGAATTAGACAACATGAAACTCGATGTGTTCTGCACATCCTGGGACCACAGCCCTCACTGGAGCAGAGGGAGGGTGGGCAGCAGGAGAGATAATGCACAGCTTTTTCCTTATGGCTTTGAGGTGCTGCAGTAATTTAAGGTGATAAATTAACCTCCATTATTTTCAAAGAGCTTGAGAAACCATGAAAAGCTCATCAGAGGATCAGGCTAACGATGCCACAGGCAGCACAGAGCAGAGGAAATGTCCCAGGCAGCAGAGATGGGGGAAAATGCAGGAGATGGTGGCCAAGACCAAATCCATCCTCCTCCTCACCCCTCTGTGGGATGCTCTGGGAGAGCATTCTCCAAATTTCTGCTGCAGCAGGGAAAGGAGAATGTTTGGATTTGGGGATTTGGGACACCTCCACCACCATGGGCACCCCTGGCACCCAGCTGAGGCATCACCCCACTGCAGACACCCCTCAGGGCTGCCAAGCTTTGGATAAATGTCTGAATATTCCCTAAAAGGCTTAAAAGGATTTTTATTTTTATTTTTTTTTTTTCCTGCTGAGCATCGAGGGAGGTTTGGAGGTATCTTAAATATAAATGTCTCCAGTTAAATGAGATGAATCCTACCCTGTGACTGCAGCAGCAGAAGAAAAACAACCCCATGAGCTCCTTGCTGGGACAGCGTGCCCAGAGTTCCTGCTCAGTGAACATTTTATGATGTCTAAAGAGCAAAAAAAGCAGAGGAGGAAAGAGGGAGAGACTCTCAGCACATTGGGCAGGTGGTCCATGAACTCAGGTCCCCCACCAGCTGAAAAAGTGCTTCTATCCTTGTCAAATCAGCCTGGGAAGAAATCACATTATTTTTCCTGATAATTTTATTTCATGCCTGAAATAAAAGCAATTGCCAGTTTAATCTCATTTGTATGCTCTGTGGTGGAAGTGGATCTGGGCACCAGGAGGACTCAGCTTCACCCTGGCAGGCTGGTGACCTCCAGATGGGAGCACGTCCCTCCTTCCACTGCTCCTCTTCTTGAATTTGGACTTAATTTTGGAGCTGTTTTCATCCAGGGCTGCCTCTCATTATGTATGTGGGTGCTGCCTGCCACAGCAGAGATGTGATCTTGCCTGTGGCCTCTGCAGCTCCTCTAGTACAAATAATAATTTCCATCCCATCTATTCTTTTGTTTGCTACTGATCTATATTAAACAGTTGGTGATGACTACATTTATGGGTGATTATTGCACTTATGCTGTGTTAAATCTGAATGTTTGTTTATCTTTATGTGGTCTCTGTGTATCCGCTCGCAGGGCTTTTAACTTTATGTATTGCAGAGTTTCTTAATTATAAAATCAATAAATTTTTTAAACTTATGACTCTTGCACAGAGAGAAACCCACACACTGTCCACAGCTGGGTGTGACAATGATTCTTGCCTTGAGTTTGTGGCACAACACAAACCTCAGCTATAGGAATTCACTGATTTTTATTAGTTTGTTAGGGTTGTTTTGGGTTTTTTTTCCCTGTCCTCATGGCAATTAGTTTAAATATCAGCTGCAGGAATTTTTTTAGTCAGGTTGTTTTGTTTTTTTTTTAAATTCTGTCCTCGTAAAAATTAGTTGTCTGTTAGTTCAGCTCATCCTCCAGCTCTCACCAAAGTCTTCCTGCTGTAATTTGTTCCCCTCAGCTCCCTGGGGGTTTGGCTGTGATGGAAGCTGTGCCCACTGAAGGTCCCAGCCCAGTGGTGGCTCTGGAGTCACGGCTTGGAGAGAAGGGCTCAGTCCCAGCTCTGCCACGGGCATTCCTTGAGTCACATCTACCCTGTGCAGAAATCCTGGATGGAGTCAGAGCTGTGCTGGCCCTTCCACAATCTCAGGGTTCATCTCCATCCCTGAGAGCTCCAGGCTCTTCCAAGATCCCATCCATCCCTGCCCTCTGGCAGTGGGAGCCATTCCCTGTGCCTTGTGTCCTTTTCCTCCTTGCCTCATCCCCAGTCCCTCTGCAGCTCTCCTGGAGCCCCTCCAGGCCCTGGAATGTTCTGGAAGCTCTCCCTGCATCCTTCCCTTCTCCAGCCTGGCAATTCCCAGCTCTCCAGAACCTGACATTGGATCCATCTCCTCTCCAAGGAATTGATGCATCCAGGGCCTTCCCTTGCAATCTCAGCAAACCATCAAGGCTCTCCCTTCCCTGGGCCTCTCTTTTCTATCCCCACTTTCCATCCCAATCCCTCTGCATGGATTCTGAGTGTCCTGAATCCCACAATCCTGGCCTGCCTTGCCTGGGCAGGGAGCTCCAAGCTCATGGCAGGGACACCTCCCAGCATCCCAGGCTGCTCCAATCCTTCCTTGGCCACTGCAGGGATCCAGGGATTCTCTGGCACTTCCAGGAATTCCTTCCCCAATCTCCCCTTTCCCCATTCCCTGTGTCCTGTCCCTTGTCCCCAGTCCCTCTCCATCTCTCCTGGAGACCCTCCAGGCCCTGGAATGTTCTGGAAGCTCTCCCTGCATCCTTCCCTTCTCCAGGTGAGCACCCCCAGCTCTCCCAGCCTGGCTTCAGCCCTGGAGCAGCTCCATGGATTGTTCTGGATTTGCTCCATGTTCTCCTGTTGTTGTCCCCAGCTATGCAGGTGAGGTCTCACCTGGGAATGGTAGAATTCCCCCCTTCCCTCCCCTGCTGCCCAGGCTGGGGGATCAGCCCAGCACTGAGGTTTGTGCTGCTGGACCACACAACCAGGTCATGCTGAGTTGTACAAAGAAACCCAGCTGAGCATCAAAACCACTCCCATCATCTGGGGGACAAAGCACAACACCCAAAGATCCCATTTCCTCAATTCAAGCCCTGCTCTTATTCCCATTTCACCCCATCCACACCTCATTCTCCCCTCCAGGGTTTCCACCAAGGTGTAATAACCAAATTTTCTCCCCCTCCCAAGAGTCCTGACACCCCTCCAGCCAATTAAAAGCAGTGAGCTGACAAATCCATCAGTGCCCAGTGCCCAGCCCTGCAGAGGAGCCTCCCACAGAAGCAGGAGCTGGAGCCACTCATGTAAACACGAGCTAATCAGCAGCCAGCATTACACAAGTGTAGTCAGGTGCTGACCCCAATTTCTTTGATTTCAGGCTGTATTTCTCAAGCAGCAGCTCAGATCGGCTCTTTCTTTGCCACTTACATCTAATTAGGATCCGTGCCCACGACGAGCAGGAGAAGCTGTAATTAAACCAAGCCAGGGAGCTGTGGGGGGAATTCACCCAGGTGGGAATTTTTGGCAGAGGATCAGTGGGAAATGACCACCAGGACTCTCACTGTGGACAAAAAGTCATGCTAACTGTCCCAAAAAATGTGATATTTACCCCAGAATAGATGTATCCTATGCCATTACAGGTGAATTTGGTGAAATACATTAATTGTAGTAATAAATACAATTATATTGTTTGGGCATTTGCACATCTGAGGTCAACCTGGATTTAATTTTGAAGATCCCATCTTGTCACACTTCAGACATCTGCACCCACAGAAATATCAACATGTGTTAAATCTCATGCAGACTTGCCTGAAATTAGGCAGGTGATCCAAAGAATTGGTAAAAGAGTAAATAGAATAACCTAACTTAGCTAAAATTCACTAGGATCAGTATGGACTCAGAGTTACCCTTTTCATGCCAAACCAGAAAAAGTGAAGGGTTATAATTTTGATACTTGGATGAGATGAAATCTGGTGAAAAAGAATCCCAAAAAATTGCAATTCTGAGGGAAAGGCAGGAGCATAAGTGGTGTTGGAAGGCAGCCTGTGGATGGAGGTGAGTCCCTGGCTGGATGTCAGATGTCCCCAGGTCCCTTTGGTCCCACGTGGTCAGAAATGCAATATCACAACTCGCTGGAAAACCTCATTTTTGTTACAGCATTAAAACACATCGGTGGCAGAGGCATCCCAGGGACTGTGTAATTTGAAAAAGACACATTCCAGCAATTACCTTATGGGTTTTTTTTTTTCCCCCCTCCTTTGAAATAAAAGCTGATCTTAATGGTTTCAATTATTTTTCATCCAGTTGCTGCCTTAGGATGATGCGGAGCTTTAAGAACGGGCAGGAAATAATTTCCAAGGGGACATTAAATGTATGTTTATGGAGTAAAATATGTATAAATGCAGACCACAAGAAATGGACTGCAAAGCATTTTATGGAGCTAATTCCATCAGGGGAGGGAAGGAGCCCACAAGTTCACTTGCACAGTTTATAAGGTCAGTGCAATCCCTCACTGGGAATTATTTCCTTCTAAATAACTGTTGCCTGACTATTTTTTCTGAAACCAATCCTGAATCTTCCAGGTGGAAAGTGATCCTAGGCTAAAAGCTTCCCTGGATGTGGCTGCTTTCCCTCATCAAAACGTGGCCTCCTGAACATGAAACCAGAATCCAGGAGCTCCAAAATCCAGAACCCAGGAGCTCCAAATCTGCTGGGTGATTTTGGGAAAGACTTTTCCAGCTCCAGCCTGCCTCCTTCTGCAGTGGCTGGAAGGAAATGTTTCACATAACTCAGCCCACACTGTTGTAAAAAGTCAATCCAGGAAGACTTTGAGGGTTTGAGAGTTTTCCAACAGCAAGGCAGGATTTTTTAATTTTTAATAATTTTTTAATCTGGAAGATGCCTCCTGAGAAATGAAGATGACTTCTGATCTGGCTCTTGAACTGATTGTGCTCCATGAGCTCTCAGGTGACTTCCCTGTGGATTTTGAGGCTGCAGCTCCCAGCCAAAAGGAGCTGTGCTACCTGAAACCCACAGATCTGCCTGAGCTCCTGATGTCCCAGAGCTCCCCATCCCACCAGTTCAGCCATCCTGGGCAAACTGGGACACAAATCTGCAGGTGGAATTGGGATAGATCTGCTGGTGAAACTGGGAGAAATCTGCTGGTGGAATTGGGATAGATCTGCTGGTGGAATTGGGATAAACCTGCTGGTGAAATTGGGAGAAATCTGCTGGTGAAATTGGGAGAAATCTGCTAGTGGAATTGGGATAAACCTGCTGGTGAAATTGGGAGAAATCTGCTGGTGAAATTGGGAGAAATCTGCTGGTGGAATTGGGATAAATCTGCTAGTGGAATTGGGATAAACCTGCTGGTGAAATTCAGATTTATCTGCTGGTGAAATTGGGATAGATCTGCTGCTGGAATTGGGATAAATCTGCTGGTGGATTTGGGATAAATCTGCTGGTAGAGTTGGGATAAATCTGCTGGTGGAATTGAGATAGATCTGCTGGTGAAACTGGGAGAAATCTGCTGGTGGAATTGAGATAGATCTGCTGGTGAAACTGGGAGAAATCTGCTGGTGGAATTGGGATTTATCTGCTGGTGAAATTCAGATTTATCTGCTGGTGAAATTGGGAGAAATCTGCTGGTGGAATTGATCTGCTGGTGGAATTGGGATAGATCTGCTGGTGAAATTCAGATTTATCTGCTGGTGAAATGGGATAAATCTGCTGCTGGAATTGGGATAAATCTGCTGGTGGATTTAGGATAAATCTGCTGGTAGAGTTGGGATAAATCTGCTGGTGGAATTGAGATCTGCTGGTGAAACTGGGAGAAATCTGCTGGTGGAATTGGGATTTTTCTGCTGGTGAAATTCAGATTTATCTGCTGGTGAAATTGGGAGAAATCTGCTAGTGGAATTGGGATAAACCTGCTGGTGAAATTGGGAGAAATCTGCTGGTGGAATTGATCTGCTGGTGGAATTGGGACAGATCTGCTGGTGAAATTCAGATTTATCTGCTGGTGAAATGGGATAAATCTGCTGCTGGAATTGGGATGTGTCTGCACAGCTGGAACCACCTCTCACCCCTGATCTCTTGCTGGATGTGAGGAGACCCCCACGTTTGGAGAGCTGCTGCTGCCATGGCCAAATTCACAGATTCTTGGGATAAAATTTCTGCCCTGTGAGAATCTCATGGACAGAGTGAGTTAGAGGAACAGGGAATCCTTCTCCAGTAAAGCCAAAGCTTCCCTAGAACTGAAATCCATGGTGATTTCAAACAACAGGCATTTTGGATACTCATCCCACTAAAATCCTCAATTCCCTTTACAACCCCAGTGAGGATGGGCACTGTGCTTAGCCAGGACAGAGAAATGTTGATGGGACACTTAACAGAGGTTCTCTGTGCCCATTCAGCTTCTCCCCAGATTCCATAAGTCATTATTATCCTTATGAGAATTCCAGGGGGACAAATCAGCCACACTCCCTGAGCAATCATTCCAGATGCTCAGAGAGCACAGAGAGCTGGCCTTGTGGTTAAAACACAGGTTTATATCCACAGGAAGAGCAATTCCTGCCACATCTTCCACTGCTGCCTCTCTGCACAGCAAATTGCAGGGTTTGGGCACTTGGGCTGGGAATTGCTGGAGAGCAGGAGGCCAATCTGCACTTCCCAAAAGGATGGAATGGCAATTCTGCTTGGCTTGTGTAAAATCTACTGCAATGTGGTGAATAGCAACAATTATTGTCTTTGTTCAGCCCTTCTGGGGTTGGTAAAACCAGAGCAGCTCTGAAATTGGAGGTTTACACACAGGCAGCACAGGGAACTGATTTAGCCAGGGTACTGCACAGGTTTTGGACCACATGATGGAAGTGAAGCTGCAGCCCCTCGAGTCTGTCTGGGATTTGGACCTGGAAATTCTTTTTTCCTTTATTTCAGCCTGGTGAGACCCAGAGTTCCTGCCTTGTGCTAAATGAAGCAATCCTCTTTCAGGGCAGGTGTACTGAGAGATGACAAAGTGTGGGGACCCCAGGGGAGGGAGATTGGAGGGTGAGGAGGGGCTGGGGTAGTCCCACAAGGCTTTGAGTTCATTGCATCCCCCTGTGTCCACTTGTGGGCTCAGGCTTGTGTGAGCTCATACAAAAGGAAAGGTTTGAAATCACATCCCAGAACTTCTTTGGATACCCCTCAGCAGTATTTACAGACCCCCCCCCTTTCTCCATCCAGAGGTTTTGCAGTGTTCCCAAGGTGTTTGAATCCCTACAGCACCATTTTCCTGCCCTTTCTGTCCTGCAGGAGCAAAAAAAAAAACAAAACTGGAGCAGGATGAAAAAAAACCCTCAGGCTTGGAAAGGGAGAGAATGATTCCTGGCCAGGTTCCATCCATCCAACTTTGTGTGTCATCAGCTGGGATGCTTAAATCTGCACGAGTCGTCTGGATGCCTTTTATAGTGGATGGAGAGAAAGAGGAACTTCCCCAGTGCAATTCAGCCCAGCTGGGAGAGATGATTTGTGCTCTGCAAGGAACCATCCCTCTTTCCCGACCATAAAGCAGCTCAGACACAACAACCCAGCCCTCAGCAAGCTGCAGGCAGCTGCAAGAAGTCCCAAAAAAACCCCAGAGAAACAGCAGCTCCCCAAAACAGAAATTAGGGTGGAGCAGAGTGGGAGCAATTTGCTTCCCAAGACCTTGCAAAGCCTGTGAGCACAGTGAGCTTCTCCAACAGCTGGGATGGGCTGGAGCAGGGTTTAGGATCAGAATTTGGGGCTGTGCTGTGCCACAGGGGTTGTGCTCGCCCAGGTCATGATTTTGCAGCAGTGGAGAAGTTGGGAGGTACAAAGAGGATGCAAACCCTCACAGAGTGGTGTGGGCTGTGCCATGGCAGGAACAGCACCTGATTCCCTGAGATATAAGGACAGAGCAGTGGATTGCAGAAGGATGGGAATATTGCTGCAGATTTTCCTGACAAAAGAGGCTCCTCCTTCCCCTCCTCTCCAAAGAGGGGGGAAAAATCCTGAAAATATTTCCTCTGCTCCATCAGCACAAACACACACCCCCCACCCTGGATACACAGCCCTTCCCCAGGTTTGCTTTTCAGATTTGCCTATTGACATTTCCCCTCCCTCCTTCCCCCATCTCCTGATCCTCACTTCCCCCACGACTGGCACGACTCGATCCTTCCACTGCGCGACCCCGGGCTGTTCTGAAAAATGATAATAAAGCAAAATTAGAAAAAGGGAAAGGGAAAAAAAAAAAAATAAGAAGATAAATCAGGGAAAATGAGCAGAGGGGGAAAAGAGAGATGGAAAAAGAAGAATGCATGTCAGCTGCACGCCGCCGTGCTGGCGCACACGGGCTGCCTTTTGCTCAGCGCACATCAATGCCTCTTATCCTCCGAAGTTATTTCCCCTGGAGTGAACCTATCAAAGATTCTCAGCCTCTCTGGAGAGAGCAGTTCCAGATAACACCGCATTCCCTTGTCAATTTTTGCCTACCAGGCTCTGGCAGCGTTTTCTACCTGACACTCTGATCTCGACACGGGCTGGAGGAGTGTGTGTGCTGTGTGTGTTGTGTGTGCATCTCTGGAGCTCTTTCCCCTCTTTCTGAGCAGTGCAGATGCTTCCAGACTGCAGAGAGGAAGGGAAAACCCGCTAACATTTGGCATCTGCCTACACCCTACTCATCTGTAATTCCTGTAGTGTCTTGCCCTCCTTGTAATTACAGTAATTAATATAATTACACTAATAATAATGATTATTATTTAGGGTGCGCCAGATCTTTCCTAATAGAGCTCCTTCCCTGGAAATCCTGGGCCTATATTTGTGAAAGAAGTGACGGCAAGATTTTCAAATAAATGCTCCCCACAGAAATCCTGCTGCTGAGACAGCTGGGAATTCAGAAATATCCATCCCCTCTCCTCTCTTGGCTGTGCCAGCAGTGCTGGAAGGTCCAGCCACTCCAGCAGCTTCCCAGCATCTCTGTGCTGCTTCTGGCAGCTCTTTTGGTCACTTGTGGTTTGTTTTTGGCTGGAGGGGAGAGGCAGGTATCCCAGGATGGCTTTGGGGTGTCACTCATCCTTCCTCCTCTCCCTGAGGCCACATTCCCCTGGCACAGGGTGCAGCTCCCTGGGATGGGGGTGTTTGTTTGCACTGTCCATGATCTTCCAGACCTTCCATGATCTTCCAGCAATGTTTGCCCCAAGGGCAATGTGAGACCCCCAGAAGGTCTCAGTGACGTGGGAATGTGGAAGGAAGGGTCCTTGATTGCCTTGATTGAAATTTAGCCGTTTTACCAACATTCAATCATTAAATCATCAAATCACAGCATGGCTTGGATTGGAAGGGACCTTAAAGCTCATCCAGTTCCAACCCCTGCCATGGGCAGGGACACCTTCCATTGTCCCAGGCTGCTGTTGGGGAAATGATAGACCTGAAACCAGGAGCTCTGTTGGAAACTCAAGAGCAAATCCAGCCCCAGAGAGGACATTTTTAATTGCCAGCTTTGCTCTAGAACCCACCTGTGTTGCTCCAGCCCTGTAAAAAAAACTTTGGAGTTCTGGGCTCCTGCCTGGCTCCTGCTGTTCCCTCCTGGGAGTTCCAACCTTTGTGAATTCCAGGAAGATCCAATAACATTTTAAAGGCAGGATGTGAAATTGGATTACGTGGGACTCAGCCTCTGAGCAGAGAGGGGTAGCTGTCCTTAAAGGCCAGCAGCAATCTCTCCTTTTTCCCTGCCTGGGACCTCCACTGAACCTTGAACAGTGAAGCACATGGTTATTCCATTTCACCTTGCAGCATTCCTGCTGTAATTGATTATATTTGCCAGCCTACTTTTTTTTTTCTTTTTGAATGCCATGAATGGGAAGATGCAGCACATCAGTGTAAAGCAGAGTCAGTGCCCTGCAACAATTGTTCCCTGTTATTCCCCATTTTGTGCTCACAATGGGAGAGATGCATCCAAATAGGACAGAAAAATACCACTCTGTGAGCCTCAAGTAGGTGTGCAGCATCTAATCCAGCCATCCATCATCTCTCTGCTCGAATCTGCCTAAAGTCAACGGGAGGGAGAGGGGAGAAGCAGGCAGCAATAACAGCACCGTGGTAACAGGGACAGCAGTGCAGAGGGAATCGTGGGCTCAGGGAGGGCTCTGTGCCCTGGGGAAGCATTAATCAGACACAAAAGGGCACGTGCCACACGAGAATAGCTCTGCTATTATTGTTATTATTTACTCCATGTGATGCTTTAGCTCTTCAGGCAGGGCACAGCCTCGGTGTGCTCCTTCCAAGCCATGTGTGGAAATGAAAAAAAAATTCTGCAGCCCCGTTTCCAGCTCTGCTCAGGGATGGGCTTTGGGGTCAGACAGCTTCTGGGGGTCACTGTGCCCCTGGACATGGTGTGGAGCCAGAGACCAGCTCCATGTGGAGCATCCTTCCCTCCAGAGCCCCAGGGTCATTCCTGTGGGAGCAATGGCATTCCTCATCCTGGCAACGCTCAATGTCATGGCACCGAGGGAAATGTGGGTGGGAGGAAGAGTTAAAACGATCTCTGACAGTTCCAGCTCTGCAAAACCTGCAGTTCTCCCCCAGGTTTTGTGTCACAGAATGGTAGAATGGATTGGAAGGGATCTTAAAGCTCACCCAGCTCCACCTGCCCTGCCATGGGAAGGGACACCTGGAACAAATCCTGCTCTGCTCTGAAACCCATTCCTGGTGTCACCACAAGCTGCAGGCACAGCAAGGCACTCCTGCTGTCTCCTTCTATCCCAGGATGTGGCTGCTGGTGTCACAGGGAGGACATGAGGATTGTAGCTCAGACCTTCTGCAAAAGGCACCACCTGATGTGAACACAAACATGAAACCCATCTGGGGCTTTGCTCCCGTGGAAATCAGGCCTGAAAGGCACCATTCAGAGGGTTGTTGTGTGGATGATACAATTCCTCCAAAGCCATCTTCCCTTGGCCCCTGGAACTTGCTATAATAGATAAGGTATCCTAGATACCAAGGTTGAGCCAAATTCCTTAAGAATTTGGTCATTCTCTAACACTTTGGAAGATAATTGGTCAGAAATTAGTCTGTGTAATTGGTCAGTTCACCTTTAGAACTTCTCACTTAGATTGGATGCTGTTTGTATCGACTTTTATTGGTTGTAGTTTGAATCCTCCCTGAACCTATAAATATGGCTGTCTGCCCTTTTTTTCTGAGAGAATCCTGCCTGACTCCCTTCACATGAAATAAAAGTTCTTGTGGAACTTGTCAAGTGGGGTCTCTGGTCTTTCTCTGCTGGCTAAATGTGAGCTTTCTGAGAGACTGCTAAATGTTAGCACTCTCTGGTCCTGGTAAACACCACCAGGGACCAAAAAAGAAAAGCCACATTGTTGAATTCCTCTGGTCCTCTCTAATGCTCAGATACCCAGGAAGAACCAAAGGGAATCTGCAGTAGGAATTAATACAGTGCCAGAATTACAGAGTAATTCTCCAAGGAATAGAATCTTTAGAGACACTTGCAATAAAAACCTAAACAAATGAGCAAACCAAACCAAGCCCCAAATAACAAACCAGGTGCACTTTGGGGCTGCATCCTTCTCTCTCCTCCCATCTCAGTCTCACAGTCCAGGCTGCCCTCTTGCAAGAGCTGGCAAAGACAAGAGGTGAGGAGAGATATCAGAGCAAACACCCATCCCTCAGGGCCACATTGCAGGGCTGCTTCTCTGAGGCTTTGCAGAGAGACAGCAAAATGCAGCTCCAGAGCTGCCAGAGTCATGGTGATGGGGTGACAACGAGGAGCACAGGAGGAGCTGCTAATGCAGGGGAGAAGCTGGAGCAGCCTTAATCCATTGGGCAAACTGGTTCCTGACACTGCATAAAGCTGTGCACTGAGAAATTCAGAGTGTCCAGGTGAAGTTTGGCAGGGTGTGATTTGTGTTTGTGAATGTCTGTGACAGCAGAAGGGAGGAAGCCTGGAGTATTCAGCAGGGGAAATCCTGCTGTGTTCCTGCCTGTGCCCCACTGAGGCATTTCCAGGGGTGCCCTGATGCCTTGCACTGGCTACAGAGGCTGGACAGAGCTAGATAATAAAGTAATTATTTATTAAAGGTTTCAATAGACACACCCTGGGCAGTGCAAGAGCCATACACCCACATGGACGTTGGTCAGGAGTTTTTTGGGCAGATTAAATTTGGTTTATTTGCATATCAGAGGTTAATTGTCCAATTACAGCTTCAGGTGATGAAGTCACATTCCCCCAGTTTGCTCCTCCCAACTCATTTTTCTTTACACTTTTGGGGCCTGAGGCTGTGAGGTGTCCTTGGCTCTCAGGCCAGGAAGGATTGTTCTGTCTGCCCAAACTGAAGAGAGCTCACTAACACTCTGTAGGGAGTTCAGAGCTCTACAGTAATGCAGTACAGGGCCTGAAAAAACACAAAATCTAAAACTGAAGGCATCATCCCAGGCTGGATCTATGGCTGGCAGAGGTGACTCCCCCCTCCTCTCCCTGCTCTGCTGTCACAGCAGCTCATTCCAGTCACACATTTGGTGGATGTTCACACTCAGTGGTGCATGGACAGGCCTGAGCCCAAATCCATCTTCTGTGCTTTGGTGCCCAGCCCTGCCTCTGCTGTTAAAGCTCAATGAGAGGCAAGTTGAGAGGCTGCAAACGCTGCCAGGGCACTGCAGCTTTATTCAGTCACAGAGCAGGTGCTTTTTGGGATGTAATTCTGCATTTCCCTCATCCAGAGTCTGCCTGCAAGGTCAACTCATCCCTGCAGGATCAGGAGTGGGAACATGAATCCGTTCCCTCTCTGCCAACCAGCAGAGGTTCTGCTGCAGGGAATCTTTGTGCTGGAGGTGTGGCAGCTCAAGGGTGTCCCCAGAGCCACTGGAGTGTGTCAGGTGGGATCTGAAAGCACCAGGAGTCATGGATGGATGGATGATGGATGGATGGATGGATGGATAGATGGATGGATGGATAGATGGATGGATGATGGATGGATGGATGGATGGATGATGGATGGATGGATGATGGATGGATGGATGGATGGATGGATGATGGATGGATGATGGATGGATGGATGATGGATGGATGGATGGATGATGGATGGATGGATGATGGATGGATGGATGATGGATGATGGATGATGGATGGATGGATGGATGATGGATGGATGGATGGATGGATGATGGATGATGGATGGATGGATGATGGATGGATGGATGGATGGATGGATGATGGATGGATGATGGATGGATGGATGATGGATGGATGGATGGATGATGGATGGATGGATGATGGATGGATGGATGATGGATGATGGATGATGGATGGATGGATGGATGATGGATGGATGGATGGATGGATGATGGATGGATGGATGGATGGATGATGGATGGATGATGGATGGATGATGGATGGATGATGGATGAATGAATGGATGGATGATGGATGATGGATGGATGGATCCTGATGTTCCTCATGTTACCCAACACTCACCATCACCTTAACCCCAGAATTACCCTAACAAGCTTCCATCCAGCAAGATCCCTCTACAGAGGGAAAAGGGATCTCTATATTTGGAAAGCTTTCAGAATTTGGGGTTTTTCTCTCAGGAATTTGTCCAGTAGCTTTTTGACCCTGTGCAAACCCCTGGTGTGAGAATGCAGCCAACTGAAGCATCCCCCACCTGGACGATGTCCTGGTGTTTGTTTTCAGCTTGTTTTTACAAAGTGCTCCCTGCCTGACAGAGGGGATGCCCCCTGGTTATTGTATCTCTCAGTGGTATCTGTGGTTTTACAGACATCTCCAGGATGTCATTTCTGGCTCCAAGCCACAAACTGAGCAAGATTTGCAAGCAAACACAAAACTCTGCAGTGCCTGTGCTCCTGGCTTGCTGCAAATCACTCTTGCCTCCAACACAAATTTATTTTTCAGTCTTGTACAAACTCCTTGAGGTTGGATTCACCTCCTCAAACTCTTTTTACCAGCCAAACATAGATATTTGCTGTAAGGGAAGATAAATCCTTCTGTAGTGTGTCAAAGGACTTCAACCTCCAGCTCCTGCAGGGGCACCTTTATCTGAGCTGGCTGAATCCCACCTGTGGGGCTTGGGGAAGGAAATTCAGCCTCCTCCCTCCCACACATCTCCTACAAACACAGGCAGCTTCCCCCCCTCACAGCACTATTTAGGAGCTCAATTAACTAATGGCCTCAAAGTGCTGGCAAGATGGATGGCACCATAGGAACAGAAGTACTTCCATGGCTCTTTTAATAATAATATTAATAATATTATTATTATTAATAATAATAATAATAAAGCCACCCAACAAATCTGTGGCTAGAAGGGCCCAAGGTGTCAAAAGAGATGTACAGTGAGTAACTGAGAAGGGGATGGGATTCCAATTCATCTTCCAGCTGGGATTTGTTTCATTTTTATCTCCCCTTTCAGCTCGAGGGCCTGAGAACAAGGTAGGAGAAAGAAATTTTGTTCTGGACTTCTGAATGTCTCTGATAAAGAGCAAAAAACTCTCCAGGGCACAACAGTGACCCTCCTGTGTCTTTACTGGTTCTGCTATTTCTAAGGTAAAACTCAGACAGGAAAGTGGTGGGGAAACAGCTGGAAAAGACCTTTTCAGGTTAGTTTTTAGTGTCATAAATACAGTAAATTCACGAATACAAGCCGCACTGACTATAAGCCGCATCTCTGGGTGTTGGCAAATATTTTGGTTTTTGTCCATAGATAAGCCGCACACGAATATAAGCCGCTCTGTCGTTCGCAGCGAGGACCCGCGTGCAATTAGTAACAGAACCGCGGGAGGGCGGGGTTTACTGGCTGAGCTAAGGCTGTGCAGGCTCGGCCCGCTAGGGGCCGCTGACGGGGCCAGATGGCCCAGCCCGGTGCTGCAGCTCGGGGCCGGCCGCCGCTGCCCCTGGGCTCGGTCACCCCGGGTCGGCGCTGCCCTGCGGTGGCAGGCAGGGACGGAGCTTCCCCTGCTCCTACGGCAGCGGCGGCGGGCGGGGACGGAGTTTCCCCGCTCCTGCCGCGGCGGCGGCGGGCGGGGACAAAGCACCCCGTCGGCTCCCCGAGCCGCGGCAATGGCTGCGCGGGGCTCCCGTCGGCTCCCCGGGCCACAGCAATGGCGACGGGCGCTTCCCCCCCCCTCCCTGGGCCGCAGCAATGGCGGCGCCGGCTTCCCCCCCCCTCCCCGGGCCGCAGCAATGGCGGCGCCGGCTTCCCCCCCCCTCCCCGGGCCGCAGCAATGGCGGCGCCGGCTTCCCCCCCCTCCCCGGGCCGCGGTAGGGGCGGCCCGGGTCCCCCCTCTCCTCCCCGGGCCGCGGCAATGGCGGCGCCGGGCCCCCCCCGTCTCTCCCCTGGGCTGTGGCAGAGGAGGAAAGAGAGCTCTCCCGCCTCTCTCCCCACCCCCCGTGCTGCCTACAGGGAGCCAGGCTCCACCCGCGGTGCAACAAAGTAGCAATTTGTAACAATCGCAAAATGCCGACTTTGCAGCTGCTCGGCTCAGCACTCTGGCAGGCACTTCTGAGGTTGTATTAGCCGCTCCTGATTATTAGCCACATTTCCGGTTTAGGAGCAAAATCTTAGTCAAATTGGTGCGGCTTGTATTCGTGAAATTACTGTAAATGGAGAGGAGAGTTAAGGCTGTTATTGTTATTTTTCATGGAATCATAGAGTCACAGACTGGTTTGGCTTGGAAGGGACTTTACAGCCCATCCAGTTCCACACTTTTTACTTTTTTGCTCCACCCCTGAACACTTTCAGGGATGAGAAATTCACAATTTTTGAGTCCAGACAAGTCAGGAAGGTGCAAACCCCTCTCCAGCATATTTTTCCCAGTGCTTTTAGCCCAGGACCCTTTCCCCTGCTGCAAGCCTGGCCAGTGTCACTCCTCAGTGCTGAGTTCTGCAGCACTTGAGGCTCCTCTGAGCTTTTCTGCAGCAGCCTCACGCCACCATCAGTGCTGTTTGCAGAGCCTGTAATACCTGAGCAGGGCAAATCCCCCCAGCTCCCAGCAAATCCAATTTCATGGGCACGGCTAAACGTGTGTGTGATGTGCTGCTGGATTAATTCCTGAAGATCATTGCCTCCCCAGGGCTGTAATTCCAGCTCTTTTCTTGCCACGGGTATTTTCCCACCATGGGGCCACTCCCCAGGAGCTCAGTGGGATTGTGCTTGGCCACAGGTCAGCAGGGAAATTAAAGCTCTGCCTGGGATTGGGCAAAGGGTTGAAGGCAGCAGCCCAGATAGGTTAATTCTGATTTCATGGATACTCATGGGTCAGAATACTCTGAAATTTCACTGTGCCACGTCCATTCTGGGATTTTTTTTTGTGCTGAATGGATATGAACAGGATTAAATCAATAAATCACAGCTCCTTTTTGGGTGGGGATGGAGAGGGGGATGTTTGTTTGGGAGGAACAGTCTGCTAAAACTGTGATGTTTGCATTTGTGGGGTGCTTTTTCCCAGAAAAACTGCAGGATTTTACTGTGTCTTTCTGGCCAGCACCACCCTGAAGGTTTTTATCCCTGAACAGGCAAAACCAGTTCACCCCCCTTGGCATTTAGAATCACAGAATCATTTAGGCTGTAAAAAATTCTTGATGCCATCAAGTCAGCAGCAACCCAGTGCTCCCAAATCCAGCATTAATTCCTGTCCCTAATATCCCAGTTCCACTGCTGGAGCCCCTTCCTTTGAAGGGAAAGCCAGGAAATGTCACTTTTCCATGCAGGGCTGTTTAAAGCCAGCATCACTCCCAGACAGAGGAAGATCAGGAATATTTTCACCCCCTTTGAGGAGAAACCTGAGGCTCAGCACTGCTGTGATTTTTGGACAAACTCAGCATCCCTTCATCCCGAGTTTTTCCATCTTCCCAAGAGTTGTTCTGCTGGCTTTGCTGCAGCAAATAAAATTCAGCTTTCACAGCCTCTGTGGGACTCACTGGAGCTCTCTGGGGCTTGATGGGACCCTGGGAATTGCAGAAGTGGGAGCCTAAAGAGGGTTTGTGCTGAGGGAGGCTCATTTTGGACAAGAAAATATAAAACTGTGCATCAGGAGATGGCAAAAAGGACTTCATGTCACCCTACAAACATCCCACAGACTGAAATCCCCACAGTTTCTCCTCATCCATCTCTTTTTACTTCTAAAATCTCATTTCTCAGACTTTCTGGAAGCAGCCAGATGGGAATGACTCTTTTCCCCCTCCATTGAACCCTGTCTCCCTTTCCTCCTGTACCTGCTTGTATCCATTTCAGATGGACAGAGAGGCCTCACCCAAAGTGGTTTTCTGGGATGTTTTTCCACAAATTGCACCATTAAACCTAATGTATTATATTAGCAAAGTGTGTGGCATTGAACAAAGTAGATTTAGCACATGAAATAAATTTAGAGTATCAGAGGTTGGTATAATTTTCTCTTTGGAATGCTTGAGATGTGTTGGAAAAGGAAGGAGAAGCACATTAGGAGAAGAATCCCAGGCTGAAGGGTCCTGGACCACTGTGACTGTGATCCCTTCTCCAAATCATTTTTCTGGGACATGGATTTGTTCAGTGGGCTCTGGGAACTTTAACTCTGCATTTTCTGGCTCTTGTGGCTTTAAATCATAATTTAATGTTGCATTAAAACAGGAGTTTTCTTATTTTTTTCCCCATTAAAACAGTCATTTTTATTATCTTTTATACCAATGAATTAACTTGGAGAGTGACATTTGAAATGTGGGGAAACTGGAGAGATTGACTCAATTCCTATACAAAAAAAACCACATTTTGGGGTTTCTTTGAGGGAGGGTGAACACACCATAAAATCACTTTGTTGGGGGTGAATGATGGAATGAGACCTTTATAGGAACAAGAATCAGATCCACAAAAACAGAGCAATAAACCCATCAAAGGAGCTTGCTTTGTTTTGCTTCTTGTGGAAATATTATTTAAAAATACATAAAAATCTGTGCTCTTAGTAAAGAGAATTCTTCCACCTTTCTGTCCTTCCTCTGAGCTCCACCTCTCCTCAAATCCTCCTTCTTTGTTCTTTTTCTGAGCAATCTCTGACTCCCTCTGCTCCCCTCTGCTCCTACATTGAGTGTTTGCCCCATTTCTCCAGTCCCTGAAGACTCTGGGTTTTTATTTAATGATCTCTGAGAGAGAAAACGAGTTTTTATGGATTTGCAGAGCACTGGACAAATATTAAACTGCTATTATTCATTTTCCTGCAACTATTGAATACAACTATTGAATAATTTTACCAGAACTACAGTTTTAGATATTTTTATCCATATCCACCTTATCAGAGAGAGCCAAGGATTCAATGCCCTGCCCTTGGATGGGACTGTGGGCAAGGAATGTGCCAAAGATCACTTGTAAAATTAATTTTTTACTTGCTTGGATATCAAGGCTTCTCCTGACTTTTCCAGGAATAAACTGCTCCAAATTTACAACACCACAATAATTTATAGCAGAGATAGAAGATTGCAGAGGGTTTAATAGATAAAATGTTTAAAAATATTAAAAAAAACAGGAGCGACAAGCTGGACCACAGGACCCTTTCCAGGCCTTGCAGCCAGGATTAGGACAGTGATTCCACATCCACAAAACTTGTGGAAAACCAGCTCTGTATTGCCACACACTTTGCAATAACATCTCCTGCTTCCAGCAGAAGTGCGTCCCAAAAAATGCAATTTACTCTGCATGGAAAACAAAACTAAAATTAATGGAAGGAAAGAGCAGCATGGCAAGCAAGCAGCAGGAATTGAGAGATTTCATGGATTATCTAGGAACACATCCAGATATATGGAATAATCCAGCAAGGAGCTGTAATCATCACCTGACACTTTTTTTTATTATTATTATTATTATTATTATTGTTAATTAGATATTGACATTCATTTCTTTCCTACCTCACAGCCTGCTGGACACCAGAGGCTCCTGTTTCTTCCAGCATCTTTTGGACCAGAATGTTTCACCTGTTGCAACTCAGAGCTGTAAGAAAGACACAAGGAAAAAAAAAAAAGGCAGAGAGAGAGTTAATAAAGTCTAAAAAAAAAAAAAAAGAAAAAGAAAGAAAATACTTCTGCAAAATAAATGGGGACAAATGAGCCCAGGGATGGTGTTTGCAAAAATGGCAACCATTGGCCAACGCTTCCTTTCTCATTATTCCTCATTTGTGGAACAAAATCAGGCATTATCTCCAGGGAGCCTTTCTGAGGTAAATAGATGAGTAGGCATGTCCAGCTGATTTTTGCCATCCCCAGTGTTTATGTTTCATATTTTTTCCTGGGCACACTTCAATCAGATTCCATCAAAACTCGTGGCCGGATCAGGGGGGTTGGGGCTGAAATGAAGATGAAACGTTGCTCCAGATGATTTTCCAGCTGTCCAAAACTTGATCTAGGAGGAGCTGAGCCATTTGTTGGGCACTTTCAGAGCCTCAGGGGGTGGAAGTTTTGTGCAGATTTGGGGGTTTTTGTTGTGTTCTCATCAGCTCTCCCTATTAAGAACAATTTCTCAAATCCTCAGGGTGTGTAGGGCAGCACTGCAGCCTTGAAATCAGGGGGCTGAATGTGAGCATTTCCCATCTGGGCACATCCAGAGGGATTGCTGGAGCCACAGAGTCTGGATCAGCTCCTCTGCAGAGTCACCTGCCAGCTGTGTCCTCCTCTTTGTCACCCAGGAGATTTGTGCTAGGCTTGAACCACATCCAGGCAAAACCCAGCTCAGGAAAACTTGACATCTCAAATCAAGTTTTTCATGATAAATGTAATTTTTAAACAGACTTTTCTACAGAGTTACAGCAGGACTCTGGGTGAGGTAGAACTTTTCAGCAGGGCTTTGTTACTTGAGAAGAGGGATTTGATAATTTGGGATCTGGTGGGCATCCCCACAGTTATGAATTTTCCCAAAATAATCTGTTGTCAGGGAATTTTGTTCATACTGGGCAGGGTATTTTGGAGACAGCAGGAATTCACCATTTTCACATTCTTGATCCATCCATTTTTGGACAAGGCTGGATATCAATTCCCTGATCAGGTGGAAGTGATTCTTTGGGAAATTCCTTCTTTTTGCACGGTGCACAAGATGAGAGCTGGATGAGGGGTAAAGAAATCCATGAATTTCCTATGGATTTGGTGTCCTAGGGCAAAATAAGTTACAGGAAAAAGGCAAGTCAAGGACTCATCCTGCCAGAGGAGAAGGATCTTAATTTGCTGAAAGTTTGCAGCCCCTGCACGGTGCCATGGGAAAGATTTGGGACTTTTACAATCCACAGGATGGATTGGATCTCTCCTCACCCTACAGCTGGGGAAACAACATCCTCAGAGGGTGCCTCGGTGCACTGAGTGTGTTAACCTGAATTAGATGATTTTTTAGCTGATTTATTAATGCTGTTGATTCACACCTCTCAGCCCTTGGCTGCTCGTGGCTCTCTGTCCTCAGCTGATGAGGAGCAGGATTGTGCATCTGTCTCTGTCTCTGCCACATGGAGCAGGTCCCCTCTGTTACACACAGATGGGATTGGCTCTGTCCAGCCAGAAGGAGATCCACAGGAATCACAGTTCCCCAGGTATAAGAGCAACAAGGGGGAAAAAAAAATAAAGAAGTAAAAATAACAGGCTGGAAGTTAGCAGGGAGCTGGTGGAAGGCACTGGTGTTGTTCTGCCAGAGTTTGTGATTTCCCTGCTGGCTTCACAGCATCTTAGGGTCTCTTGAACCAGTGGAAGGGTTTTGTGTGGAACAGTGTCTGGTTTCAATACAGGATGTGACCAAAAATGTGGATTCTGTCACCATCTGTTAAACCAGCTGGGGCAGTGATCCTCATCTCCATGGGAGATATCTCCTGTTAATGGGCCAGCTGTTAAACCAGCTGGGGCAGAGTTCTTTATCTTTTCACAGCCCACCCTCCCTCCAGGAGATCTCTCCTGTTCATGGCCATTGAGTCCCAGGGCATGGCTGATAAAATTCCATCATCCCATGGGGAGATGCTCCACCCAGGGGAGGAGCCAAACATTTCCTACCCAGATAAAATCTGAGATTTGGAACATCAGAGCAGCCTTTCCCACTGGATCCCAGAGGAAAACCAGACCCTTCCACATCATCCCTGGAGCTTCAGAGCAAACTGCACCTTGTACAGGAGCACTGCTCCAACTGAGCCACATCTGTCACTGCAGGAGGATGCAGCCACCATGGAATGGGACTGCTGCCAACACCCTGCCTGACGGGTGTCAGGTTGTACTCTGACTGTGTCAGGGTTTGGGGTTTGTTCTTTGTAGTGCTGTATTTCTATTTTAATTTCCCTAGTAAAGAACTGTTATTCCTATTCCCATATCTTTGCCTGAGAGCCCCTTGATTTCAAAATTCTAATAATTTGGAGGGAGGGGGGTTTACATTCTCCATTTCAAAGAGAGGCTCCTGCCTTTCTCAGCAGACACCTGTCCCCAAACCAGGACAAACAGCAAACATTGGGTGGATGTGGCAGAGGAGCAAAGGCAAGGACATGTGAACCCTACAGGCTGTGAAGCCAGAGGGCTGCAGGAGGACCCCAGGTGTCAGTGCTTTTCAACCCTGAGCTGTTTTCCTTTTCCACTCTGGACTGGCAGTGGTGAGATTAATGCCTGGATCGTGCCTGTGTTCTCCAAAGTTTCTTGCTACAACCACTGATCCCTGAAGATTATCCCTACATCTTCTTCGAGCTCTTTGTATTTAAACATTTCCTTTACAAAGGCAGCTTTCAAGCCTGCATTTGAGAAAAAAAATATTAAGCTGTTTTGACAGAGAAGAGACACGTATCAGAAAGGGTTTCTGTCTGCAGCCTGTGCCTCAGACCTCCCCAGATCATATTTATGCTGCTTTTGAGCATAGGGAGAATCTGCTTTTATCTGTCCAATGGATTTCTGTTGCTGTGATCATTTCTCTCCTGGGAAAGGTGTCTGTGGCTCTTTCCACCACCACAGAAACACAAAAGACCCCTTTCCTTTTTTTTTTGTGTCAGGGAGCCAATGTGGAGAATTTCCTGCTCTCTCACTTGGGGGTTGTGACTGGCTGGGAAAGAACATCCACTGAGTTTCCCCAGATGAAACACCATTTACCCTCCTCTTCCCAGTGCCCTGAACACCAGTGCTCTCCAAACACCAGGTTTTCTTTTTTGTGGTGGATTGCAAAAAAAAATAAATATTGAGGATTGCCAGGATGTGCCCTGTGGATGATAAATCCCCCTCCAACTTCAAGCAGAGTTGGGTGGTGGCTGAAAGTGCAGGGAGAAGGAGGGCAGAGGAAGCCAGGAGAGCAGAGCCCAGGCCCCACAGCGAGTGGAAGCCTCCATCCTCCAGCTGTGGAGTGCTTTCCATGCTTTCCATCTGGGTGTAAGTGAATTATCGTGCTGTGGCTGATAGCCCCACTCGATAGGCTGTTTGCCTCTAATGGCTTGATAAAAGGATGGTGACAGGGAGATAAATAGAGATAATACTCCAGGCTTCTTGCAGGAGAACCATTATCATTAACAGCATTAATTAGCCCATAATACACTGTACAAAAACACCAGATCCATCCAGTCCAAAGGGAAGCAACCTGACAATTGTCAGTAATGTGATAGCTCAGCATTAGCATGCACTGATCATTGAATATCTTTATCATCCTAACCTGGCCTCTGGAAAAGGGAAGAATTCCCAAGGCTGCCTTGAAGGCAGCATCTCCAGCCAAGTCATTAAAAAGATCCATGATTATGGAAGTGAGAGCTGCAAGGATGGGAGCAGACTCCAGAACCCTTTGCTATCAATCCAGCCCATGCAGGATTTGTCCAGTTGTAGCCTCTGGAAACTTTTTGCACTTAAAGGCACATTCAGGTGGATTGAATTCCCTTTAAACCTGACAGCATTTCCCAGCAGAGATGGGCAGGGCCTTTGGAGAGATCATCCTGGAGAGATCTGATGAAGGAAGTCACATGTAGAAACAGAGATAGAATTAGAATTAGAATTAGAATTAGAATTAAAATTAGAATTAGAATTAGAATTAGAATTAGAATTAGAATTAGAATTAGAATTATCCATTTCTCTATAGAGATACAGATAGAATTTGAGTGTAGCCCCAGACTCAGGGGTTCCAACCCAAAATCAGCCTCTCCATCCAGCAGCCTGAGTGTGCAGAGATGATAAATTATATTAAGGCAGAGAGAAGCATTGCCCTGTTCCCCTTGGGCCAAACCCCAAGGCTCATGCTAAGGAGAAATGGAATCAGTTTTAGTTTTAGGTGATCTGTTTTCTTTGCAAGGGATGTATCACAGAATCACAGGTGAGCCCCTTGGATCAAAGCTGAGCCAGGGACATCTGGCTCATGCTCAACAGAAATTTATCCCAACAAAAAGCTCTAATCAGGGAATTTCACAGCCATCCCTGTTCAGCCATTTTAGCATTTTATTGTGAACATGAATTCCAGTCTCTCCCAGCATCCAAACTGAACCTTTTTTTGCTGAAGATTAAACTCAGTTCTTATTTTTCTCCTAGAAAAGCTGGTATTGCTCTCATCACTTTTCAAGTGTCTCCAGTCTCCTGGAAGACTATTATTCCATCTAAGCTTCTGTTTCCTTGGCTGAAGAAATACAATCCCTTCAGCCTGTTCTCTTGGTGCCAGAGGTAATCAAAGTCCCAGAGAGGGTTCCCTCTGAGCACAAAGCCCCTCTCAGCGAGGAGCCCTGAGACTTTCTTTCATGAAGCTTTTCTATTTTTCCCCCACCACCATCAAGTGCATCAAAAGGAATGTGGGATTGTAATCCAGCTGCTCCTGGTGTCTCACCAACCTGAGGAATGTGGGCTCTGGGAAGGTTCTGGGGAGGTCCTGGGGGTTAGGCTGATCCCCAAACTGAATTTCATTGCCTGACCCTGGAGGTTATCACAGGACTCTGCATCAGCCATGGCTTTGAGACAACCTTCCCAGGGAGCTCCCAGAAAAAAGGCTGAGAGGATTTTTAACTCAGAACCCCCAGGCTGATTTTAATAAAAACTCAAAAGCAACATCTCCAGGAGATGTTTTGTCCCAGATGCTGAACTTAGGCTGGAATGAAACTCTGCTCTTGTGGAGAGAGACCCAAACTTTGTTCAGCCTGCATGTCCAACCTTTGGATGAATTACACTTGATGAGAGGGATTAATGCATCTCATGTTGCAATTTTCCTGTCTCACAAATAACTCCAGTCCAAATAGAAGGAAAAGCTTGTTTATTTATTTGTTTATTTGTTTATTTATTTATTTATTTATTTATTTATTATCCATTCATTTATTTGTTTATTTATTCAGTGATAGAGGCAACCTTTATGCTCCCTATTCCTTGGGTTGCCACCCTTTTTTGTATCTTAAAGAATTTATTTTGCTTTCTTGCACGCAGCTCCAGTCCAAGCAGAAGGAAAGGATTATTTCTATATTTCTATATTTTTATTTATTTATTTATTTATTTATTTATTTATTTATTTATTTATTTTGTGGCACAGGCAATGTTTATGCTCCAGATTCCTCAGGATTCATCACTTTTATGTCTAAAATCATTTCTTTGGCTGCTGAGGTGGGTACTTTGACCAGACCAACCCTTCCCAAAGGAGGACCAAGACCAGCCTGTCCTGGTGTGATGAGATCACCACCCCTCAGCAAGGCTTTTGCAGCTCCATTTCCCAGCTCTTCCATCTCCACACTGTCCTTCCAAGAGGGAACTGACTGGGCAATGGCAGGGAAGAACTGTGCTTATCCATGTAATTGTATTTTTTGTTGAGTTTTGGGCTTGGAAGTGATGGTTTAAAGGTTTGATTCCATGATCTAAGGGGTTTTTTTCCCAACATAAACAATTCTCTAATCTCACCTGTACTCAAAAATCAGCTATGGAAACATTTCTAGCTGCCCAAATCCTGCAAAAAAACCCATTCTGCTTGGTCTGGGGCTTGGGAGGAAGGGAGGAGAAGAATGAAATCTTCCTTGGGGGAATGAAAAGTGTAAAATGAAACAGAGCAGGCAGCAGAAAGACTGACAGCCAGAGCCTGCTGGATCTATGACTATCGACTGCAAGCTTGGTTAAAGTGGCAGTTCCCAGTTATAGCATCACCCCACCTAAAAGCAGAAAGGAAATATCAATAATGAAATGGTAAAGGCACCAAAAAAAAAGAAAAAAAAGAGCAGAGCAGAGCGAGGCTGTGAAATAACAGCACTGCACTGATTAAGACAGACAGAAAGTGATGGTGCTGCAACAACTCTTGGCAGTGCTGAGAATGAAAGTCTACATTTCATTGTGAAAAAAAACATAAAAAGGAGATGAATTTGCTCCTGTGCTGCCTGTAGCTTTTGGTAGACTGTAAAACAGTTTGCCTGGTTTCTCTGAAGGAATTGCTTTGAGCAAATATCCAAGCCTGGAGGGTTATTCTTTCTTTTCTTACAGAAGATACCTGGATATAGCACCTACTCCTCCAGTTCTGGATGGATCCACACCTCTCCTTGTATTTTATGAGGTCTGAAATGCCTTGAGGTCAGTGGTTTCTGAAGAAAACAAATGAAACCATTGGTCCTTGCTGCTTGGTGCACATTTCCCATTGCTTGGGGAGAAAATTGGCTCTGGAACTGTGAACATGCATCAACCTGTGAGGGAGCAGGGGTCAGGCAGGCCCAGAATTGTTATAAATAAAAGGAAAACATATCCCTTTGCATGGTGCTGGGATCCAGGGCTTATTTCCCTGGAGCTCCACATGTCCCATGTTATTTATGACCTCTAATGGCCCCATCCCAAATTGGGGCTGCTCCACAGATGGGCCAGGTCTCCCAAAGGGAAGCACCAGCCAGCTCCTCCTCACTCTTATTGTCCAGGACACCCTGCAGGAGCACCTTGCTTTGGTGCTTTTTTATTTTCTTGAAGAAATACTGGCTGTGCACAAAACCTGGAAATCACATTGTCATGTTTTGGTCAAAGAGTTTCCTTGAAAGGGAAGTTTTTAAGATTGTGGTTGTCCTGTACTCAAAATCAGCACCCTAAATCTATGAATCTCCTCCCCTGTGGCAGCTCTAGGTTTGTGCATCCTGCTCACAGGAAAATTTCACAAAATCTCTTTTCTTATGGAAAATCAGCTTAGGAAACCTCAACCTCCCTGTCCAGCTCCAGGACAGCTGCTTGTGGGAACACACCAAAACTCACATCCCTGAAACATCTGAGCAAAAAAAAAAATACCTGCTGGGGGTTTTTTATTTGTGCTCTCTTTGATGAAAGCCTTGTGAATTTTGGGGTTATTTTCAATCCAGTTTGTTTAGCAGATCTAAAAAATCATCCCTACTCAAAATACCAAGTTTGTGATGGTGCAAAGTCTGTCCTTCCCTCCTAAGCCACTCTCCCTTATTTTTTAACCACAGAGCAGTCCCAGGCTCAGGTTGGATATTTGAGTTCTTCCCTCCAGGGTTTTTCAAGCCCTGGCACAGCTGCCCAGGGCAGTGGTGGAATCACCACCCCTGGACATGTTAAAAAAATGTGTAAATGTGGCACTTGGGGATGTGGTTTAGTGGCTGGGCTTGGCAGTGCTGGGTTAATGACTGGACTTAATGATCTTCGAGGTCTTAATCATTCCATGGGCAGCCTGTAAAAGGGAGGAAAAATCTCTTTTACCAGGGGAATATTTCCTCAGCTGGTGTAAAAATTGTAGCAACGCCTTTCCAAAGGCCAGGATGGATGAGGCAGCCCAAGGATTTCCCACCCAGCTCCACAAATTCTGGATGAAATAAGCACAATTCATTGCAAGTCCTTAGCAAAACAAGCACACAGCTTGGTGCTTAAATTCCCCCACGATTTCAGCTATTTTTATGTACAGCCAGCCAGCTCTGTATTTATTTTCCCAGCATCATCCCCTGCTTGTTTTACAGGAGCAGGGCTTGACACAGAGGGTGTCAGGCAAATAACTCGCCCAGTGCTTCAAAAAAAAAACCAGGGGGAGAGTCAGGAATCACAGCCTGGCACCCTGCAAATAAACACATCTGTCCTCTGGCTGCCTGGAAAAGTGTGGGTGTGGGATTTAGGGGAAGGTGGGAGCAGGGGGAGGAAAAGGAGCTGAGAGCAGCTCAATGAGTGAGTTTGAGTGGGAGTCAGAGGTTGGTTTGTGGGGACTGCATCACACATCCACATTCATCTCCCCTCAAAGCACTTTGAGTTTTCTTTTCTCACTACCAAGGCAACAAATTCCTGCAGGGAAGCAGGGCGAGCTCCCTTGGAGTGGTTGTAAACAGCCACTTGTAGAGGCTCCATGGCCAAGCCCAGAGCAGCTCAAAAATACAGAAAAAATATTTTTGGCATCTAAAAACATCTCCCAACAGAGCCCTGGGGTTGATCTCATGGATAACCAGTGCAGGGAGCTGAGGGATGCTCAGACACGCTCAGTGACCTGTGCTGATGGTGCTGGCACTTTTCCTTCTCACTTTTCTGGCTCTAAACTCCTCTCCCTCACCTCTGCTGCTCTGCAAACCCAGCAAGGAGAGCTTGGAAGGAGCAGAGTGAGCTGTGCATGGTAATCATGGTAATGATCTGCCCCATGGGCACTGCAGGTGTCAGAGCCTGGCCTTGACCCCACACTGGGGCAGGGACTGTCCCCACACGTCCTGGGAGGAGCCCTGAGCCAAAACTGAGCCCTGTGACATGACAGAAGCTCTGCTGTCACCTCTCCCAGCAGGACTCTCAGGCCTCAGGGAGGGAAGGGCTGGAGCTCAGCTGGTGGAGCCTTGGCTGAGTTACAGCATCACTGGTGACCCCGTGGCCTCTGTGACAAAATGTGCTCAGCCCTGGGGCTGCAGAGGTTGGGCACCTCTGGCTGATTTATCCAGAGGCACCAGCCCAGCCCAGCAAGCTCCCAGCCCCAGGAAGTTTGTGGAAGATGGATAACCCAGCACAGATATTAATGGGCCAGAGGGGGAGGCAGCAGAAAATGTGAGGAAGATCTGTGCCTGACACTTGCCTTCCAAATATAATTGTCCCTTGTGTGGTTTGGAGGGAGGGATTGAACCTGGAGCTTCCACAAATCTCCAGGGGCTGCTTGGAAGAGTGGGGATGTGGCTGCACTGCTGAGCCACCAACAGAGAGATTCAAACCTCAATCTCCAGCCAGACATTCCCAGTTAACAGCAGGAGCAGACAGAGCATCTCCATGCCCATCCTCATTGTCTGCCCTCTGAGAACAACAGAGAATTTCCCCACACTGTGTCCCTGTTGGCACAGCCCCTTGTTTATTCAATCCATGGATGGTTTTCTATCCCACCAAAATCCAAACAAGCAACCACAGGTAATGCAACACATCCTAAAGTGCAGATGGTAAAGAGATCAGGCTGAGCCTTGGAACTCTGCTCCTGTGAGGACTGGGATTGTTCAGCCTGGAGGAGGCTCCAGGGAGAGTTTATTGTGACTTTTCAGTACCTAAAGGGGCTCCAGGAGAGCTGGAGAGGGACTGGGGACAAGGGGGAATGGATTCCCACTGCCAGAGGGCAGGGATGGAGGGATGCTGGGGAGCAATTCCTGCCTGGGAGGGTGGGGAGGCCCTGGCAGGGGTTGTCCACAGAAGCTGTGGAGGTGTCCAAGCCCTTTAATGATTGCAATGTGAAGTGTCCAACCAAGTGGAGGAGAGGTGGGAATTTATCACTCTGCTGTAACATAAATATACACAATAAAATGCATCCTGACTTTTGGCTTTGACCTCTTCTTGACAAGACTTCTCCAATTATCAAAAGCAGACAGAGATTTTTGGGTGCTTCTTTTTCACAGGGCCAATTTCCTGCCCCTCAATGAGGATGGAGCTCCAAGGAGCCCAAACCTAACCCTGTGAATGGCAAATCCCCCCTGAAGGATTTCCCACAGCCCACCTAAATATAAATCCTCCAAATTCCCTCAGAAACTGATTCCCAGTCACTGTTCTCCAGCCTGCACCTGATTTTTCCACCAATCCCATTATGTTTAGTGCCTGACTCCTTTCAAGGTTTGTCCACTGTGTTTCAGCTGAGGGTTTGAAGCAGATTGAGGACAAATGGGGGTTTGGAGTGCTCCTCCCACCCCATTTCCTGCTGGCAATGTGATTTATCTTTCCCCAGACACACAATATTATGTGATTTTGATGTTCAGATGAACAATGATAATCAAGAAGACAAGAAGAAAAAGATTCATTTGATTTTTCTCTGTTCTTGCCTCCCTCCCCCTGTTTACTCTGAGCTTTCACTGATTCCAGGATCTGTTACTGGGTATTCCTTGGAAACAACTCATCTCTGTTTACTGGCTCTGCAGGAGGTACTATTGCCTCTCACAGCTTAAATTCAGGATTTTTTTTTCCCTGTTTGTTTGTGTTTTTCCATCTCCAACCTTCCTTCTTGCCTCCATTTCCAGAGCACATGAATATTCCAACTTCTTTGGGGACAAAGCAAGGGTACCAAAGGTGTGCAAGGATCAAGGCTCGTGGTCAGAGGCTGCTCTGGATCCCTGGTTTGGCACTTCAGTGATGGAACCTCACCAGCCAAGGGCTACTCAGGGGCTCCTCTCCATCATAACCCATGGGGTGAAGGAGAAAAAAACCACTAATTTAACTATTTATAGACAGAATCACCTGAATATGAGACAGGACTTGTCTCCCAGCACAGTGGGGATTGGTTTTGGGAAGACCAGGATGGTCTTGTAGCAGTGAGGGAATGGCCACTGCCCTGATCTCACAAAGATTTCATCCATTACTTCGGACATCAGGAGGAATTTCCTCATGGAAAGGGTGCCCAGGCATTGGCAGGAACTGCTCAGGGAGGTTTGGAGTCCCCATCCATCCCTGGAGATGTCCAAGGAGTTCCTGGAGGTGGCACTCAGTGCTCTGGGCTGGTGACAAGGTGGGGATTGGCCACAGCTTGGACTCCACGACCTTGGAGATCTTTTCCCATCCCAGTGATCCTGGGATTCTGTGATCTTTCATTTCAATGTACTTCTGCTGAGGGAGGGACACAGTGCCAGGAGATGAGGCTGGGAGATCAAATGGCTCCATGGCTTTTTTTGAGGTGACAGATAATCTGTAGCCCTCAGCTTGGTCACTGATTATACAGGATAATACACTGATAAATGCAGGAGAGTTTTAAAGAGGCATATTCCTTTATTTATCTTTTTTTGTTTTTATGAAGCACTCCTCATGTCTTGTCCTGGATTCTGGCCTTGGGCTCAGTTCTAGGTTCTGGATTCTTGCCCTGGGGTCAGTTCTAGGGTCTGGATTCTTGCCCTGGGGTCAGTTCTAGGGTCTGGATTCTTGCCCTGGGCTCAGTTCTAGGGTCTGGATTCTGATCCTGAGGTCGGTTTTAAGGTTTGGGTTCTCGTCCTGAGGTCAGTTCTAAGTTCTGGATTCTTTTCCTGGAGTCAGTTCTAAGGTTTGTATTCTTGTGCTGGGGGAGTTCCAGGGTTTTGATTCTTGTCCTGGGCTCAGTTCTAGGATCTGGATTCTTGTTCTGGGCTCAGTTCTAGGGTTTGGGTTCTTGTCCTGGGGCCAGTTCTAGGGTTTGAATTCTTGTCTTGGGGTTGGTTCTAGGGCCTAGATTCTGGTCCTGGGATCAGTTCTAGGGTTTGGGTTCTTGTCCTGGGCTCAGTTCTAGGATTTTGATTCTTGTCCTGGGGCCAGTTCTAGGGTTTGAATTTTTGTCCTGGGGTCATTTCTAGGATTTGAATTCTTGCCCTGGGGTCGGTTCTAGGGCCTGGATTCTGGTTCTGGGGTCAGTTTTAAGGTTTGGGTTCTTGTCCTGGGGTCAGTTCTAAGGTTTGATTCTTGTCCTGGGGGAGTTCCAGGGTTTTGATTCTTGTCCTGGACTCAGTTCTAGGATCTGGATTCTTGTCCTGGGCTCAGTTCTAGGGCCTGGATTCTTGGCCAAGACCATCAGGATGGTCCAGCTGAGCTCACCCCAGCTCCAGTGGGAATGATGATGTGAGGGATGATGGTGCAGTGTGAGGATGCTGGATCAGGCTGAGCTGGAGCAGCCTCAGTTCCTGGTGTGTGTCACCACCTCAGTGCCCCTGTTTGGGTCACCTGTCCCCATCCCCAGAGCTTCTCCAGTTCTGTCTGGAGAGGACACAGAGCAGAGGGGTCCCAAAGCCCAGAGATGAAATATGAAATGTTTGGGTAGGAGCATTTCCCACTTGCCTTTAGCCTTTATTCCAGGAGGTTTCCTGCCTGGAATAAATCATGGAATCACAGAATGGTTTGGGTTGGAAGTGACCATAAAGCTCCTGCAGTTCCAACCCACTGCCATAAGCAAGGACAAGAAATCTCTAACAAGGTTCCACCACCCTTTTTCCTCTAAGATCCTAGAGGAAGATGCTCATCCAGAAAAAAAAAATGGAGCAATTCTCTTCAGGCAGCAGAGAGTGCTCCAGAGAGCCAAAGGGACAGAAATGGGAAAGCCCAGCAGAGACACAGCCTGTGGAAAAGCTGCTGTCACTGCCTGCACTGACCCTTCCCCGTGCTCAGCCAACACTGCAGCTCTCATTTCCCAGCTGGAAACGTTTCCTTGCCTCTCTGCAGGTGCCAAAGGAGCTGAGGCAGAGCTTTCAGGGTGGCTCATCATGAAACCAGCACCACAAACCCTGCCAGGGCTGGAGCTGAGCCTTCCCCAGCCCTGTCTGTGTGCAGACTGTGCCTTGCTGCATGGCCCAGCACAGCCTGTCAGGAGTGGGACAGGCACAGCCCAGCCTGTCACACTGGGGGATTTCTCTGTCTCTCTTTCCCCGTCTCAGTGCCTTTGGTGCAATGCAGCATTTTCTGCTCTGGCTGCTTTGCTCACTGTGAGTGCTGGAGGAATGAGGGAGCTGCTCTGCAAAGCTGCAGGATGCAGCCACCATTCCCATCTCCAGAGGCTCCATGCTCAGCCCAGGGATGGAGCAGAAGGTGTTTTACAGCCTGGCTCTGCTGCTCTCAGCAAAGCAAGGATTAGGAATGGAGAACCAGCAAAGCTGTCCAGTGGGGCAGCCCAGAAAACATCTCAAGATGTTTCTTTCTCCATCAGCTGATGGAGAACCAGCAGAGCTGTCCAGTGGGGCAGCCCAGAAAACATCTCAAGATGTTTCTTTCTCCATCAGCTGATGGAGAACCAGCAGAGCTGTCCAGTGGGGCAGCCCAGAAAACATCTCAAGATGTTTCTTTCTCCATCAGCTGATGTGGAGAGGGATTAGGGAAAGCATCAGTAATGCATGGCTTGTCACATCTGGGGGGAAAAAAAAAGAAAAAAAATGGTTAATCCAGAGTTTTTATGACCAGCAATAGGGAAAAGCTCATGTGCACCACCCTTGTGGTGTCCATGTCCACACCACAGAGCACCTGGCCCATGGCTCGTCCATCACAATGAGACAGCAAAAATATGTTTTGATAGATTTTTTTAATTTCTAAAATGTAAAAGCTATCTCCAAAAAAAGTGTTCAGGGAGGGAGGGAGGGAGGGAGGGAGGGAGGAAGGGAGGCAGGAAGGAAGGAAGGAAGGAAGGCAGGAAGGAAGGAAGGCAGGAAGGAAGGAAGGAAGGAAGGAAGGAAGGAAGGAAGGAAGGAAGGAAGGAAGGAAGGAAGGAAGGAAGGAAGGCAGGAAGGCAGGCAGGAAGGAAGGCAGGAAGGAAGGCAGAAAGGAAGGAAGGAAGGAAGGAAGGAAGGAAGGAGCCCAGATTTTCCATTTCCTCCTCACTCCTGTCCCCTGTAATGAGAATCAGGCACAATTCCTCTGTCCCCAGCAGCCTTGGAGCCTGTTTGAAGCAATTTGGAGGCAATTGAATGAAAAGGAATAAACGAGTGGATATTGCATTTATGGATGGCTGAGTCAAACCCACAGGCAGTGATTAGAGCCCCACAGTCCCTTTCATGCCCACAGTAAGAAAATGACTTAAATTTGTTCCATTTTAGCTCCAAACAGGACATGGAGCTGTAGTGGGCTGGAATGTCAATTATGCCACCTTTTAATATTCTTCTAGAGGGGAAACAAAACAGAACAGATTTTTTATTTTAATTTAAATAAAGTGTTGGTCAATCCAAAGCGAATTTCTCTGGCTTTGATCCTCTCCTGTTAGTTTGGATGCAAAGAAATTATGGTGGGGAAAACAGAGAATAAATAATTACAACTTCCCTACTCTTTCTCCCACCTTCATTTGCCCTACAAATAATTTCCAAGGCTGATTTTTATCCACCTATCTCCTTCTTATCATGATCTATGGTGGTTCCTCACCTGTTTGCAGGTGGGGTTTGATATTCTTAAACCACCTTCTCTCATCAGTGTCACTCTCATGATTTTGGGTTGTTTATTGATTAATATGGAAAAGATACCATAAGATTGAAAATGTATTTGTCAGCTTATGACTCTCACAGTCTTGTTTTTAGCACTCCTGGGATTTAGCCACCATGGCATCTGAGTCTGAATTTGGATATCAAACCTCATCCTCTGCAAACTGATGGAAATGTGACATTTTCCAAGGCTTTCAGAGACGTTACAAACAACAGCATAAAGAAAAAAAATGATAAAAAATTCTGAAAAGGCACCTAAAGCATCAACTGCTGAAGACATATCACATTTCAGTGTATAAAAAAAGAGGAGAGAAATAAAACCAAAGCCTCATGGATGCTGAATTTTTATGCTGTCGCTGGTAACTCTCACTCTGCTCCTGTCCTGGTTTGGAGGACAGGTGTCTGCTGAGAAAGGCAGGAGCCTCTCTTTGAAATGGAGAATGTGAATCCCCTCCCTCCTAATTATTATAATTTTGAAATCAAGGGACTCTCAGGCAAAGATATGGGAATAGGAATAACAGTTCTTTACCAGGGAAATTAAAATAGAAATACAGTACTACAAAGAAACAAACCCCAAACCCTGACACAGTCAGAGTACAGCCTGACACCCGTCAGGCAGGGTGTTGGCAGCAGTCCCATTCCATGGTGGCTGCATCCTCCTGCAGTGACAGATGTGGCTCAGCTGGAGCAGTGCTCCTGTACAAGGTGCAGTTTGCTCTGAAGCTCCAGTGATGATGTGGAAGGGTCTGGTTTTCCTCTGGGATCCAGTGGAAAAGGCTGCTCTGATGTTCCAAATCTCAGATTTTATCTGGGTAGGAAATGCTTGGCTCCTCCCCTGGGTGGAGCATCTCCCCATGGGATGATGGAATTTTATCAGCCATGCCCTGGGACTCAGTGGCCATGAACAGGAGAGATCTCCTGGAGGGAGGATGGGCTGTGAAAAGACAAAGAACTCTGCCCCAGCTGGTTTAACAGCTGACCCATTAACAGGAGATATCTCCCATGGAGATGAGGATCACTGCCCCAGCTGGTTTAACAGCTGGCCCATTTCCCTTTAATTCTTTTTTCATTTTTTTATTTTTTCCTTTTTTCTCATCTTTTTTCTTTTTAATCTCTTTCTTTTTTCTTCTTTTTTTCTTTTCCTTTCTTCCTTTTATTTTTTCTTTATTTTTTTCTTGTTTCTTCTTCCCCTTTTTTTCTTCTTTTTTTTTTTTTCTTTTTCTCGTCAATTTTCTCCTTTTTTTCTTGGTTTTTTGTTTGGTTTTTTTCTTTTCTCTTTTTATCTTTTTTTCCTTTTTAAAATCTCTTTTCCTTTTTCTTATTTTCCATTTTTTCTTTTTTCTTTTTTCTTTTTTCTATTTTTTCTTTTTTGTTTTTTCTTTTTTCTTTTTTTCTTTCATCTTTTTTTTCTTGTTTTTTTTTCTTGTTGTTTTCCTTGCTTTTTTTTCCTTTTATTTTTCTTTCTTCTCTTTGCTTTTTTCTTTTCTCATTTTTCCTTTTGTTTCTTTTGTTTACTTCTTTGTTTGTTTGTTTGTTTTCCAAAAACAGTATCAGCAACAGAAATCATGCAAACAAGTCCTAGAACTTCCTATAGAAAAACCCTCAGGCTCCTGACCAAACACCTGAGTGAGGAAATCTGATTTCCCAAAGAACATGCAGGACCCCCATTTTTGTCAGGAATACTACATCCATCAGAAATCATTCCTGGATTTTATATGCACTCAGTCAAAACCCTCTGAGAGTTTGGTCCTCTCCTTGGGATGGGAGATCTGTGCTTTGTTTTGGGTGGCCAGTGGAGGAATTCCATCAGCAGGATCAACCCCAACCACAGAATCATGGAATTTTAACTTGGGAAAACCTCTAAGATCATCAGGTCCAACCATCCCCAGCACTGTCCCCAAGTGCCACATCCACATGGCTTTGAAATGCTTCAGGGATGGGGATTCCACCTGGATAGCTGTGACCAGAGAGGATGAGCATTGTCCCTGTCCCTGCCTCTTCTCCTGTCCCCATCCCTGTCCCCATCCTGTCCCTGCACTGCATCAAACACCACTCCTGCCACTTCCCCACCTCCTCCTCGCTCACAAACCATTTGGAGCTTGGCCACAGCCCTGGAAGAGAGCCCAGACATTGATGTTCCTGGCCCTTGGCTCATGGCAGTCACTGTTTGGTTTTGCAAACAACTGCTGATTAAACAGAAATTCCCTGCCGGCTAAACAAAAAGAATCTTTCCTCCCCCATTTTTGCCCATCCATTTCCATGCCTGGGCTGGACCAGGAGTGTTTTGCCTGACAAAATCTCCTTGGCAAATCCAAGCTTTGGCTCACAGCTGTGCTGATGTTCTCAGGAATTCAGAGCCTGAAGAAACTGGGAGAGAGTTTTGGATGAGGGGAAAGATAAAATTACACTTAGGTAAAACTCCAAATCATCTCCAGTGCTCTCCCATCAGCCCTGCAGGGTTTGGTTTCTGTCCCTAGCCTCAGTTTTCACTGGTGACAGACACAAACATCACTTTACACAGCCCTCAGTTTCCCCAAGACAAAAATTATGTGAGAACTCTGCAGTTGCAAAGCTGAGATGCAAAGAAATTACAGCGGGGTGAACAGAGAATAAATAATTCCAGCTTGAGCCAAATAGCTCCAGTTTGACTCCATTTGGCCTCCAAGAGATCATTCTGTCCATCCCAACAAGGCTTTGTTATCCCCAGCTGGAATCTGTGCCTTCCCCCAGGTTTGTGTTTGCCTTGTTCCTGATCCTGCTGCTCTCACTCTGGTGGAACTCTGCAGTTCATGGTGCTGTACATCCCAAAATATTTATGAAGGGAATAAAGTAGATGATGTTTGGGAACAAAAATAATAAAGATAATGTATTGTTTTGAAGGCAGGAGATGGCTGGAGGCTGGCAGTGGTTGGCCATGAGCTCATCCACTGTGTGTATTCACAGTTCACAGAATCAGGGAATGTCCTGAGATAGAAGGGACCCAGCAGGATCACCCAGTCCAACTCCTGGCCCTGCTCAGCACCCCAAAATCCCACCCTGTGCATCCCTGGGAGTGATGTCCAAACACTCCTGGAGCTCTGGGGCTGTGCCCATTCCCTGGGGAGCCTGGGCAGTGCCCAGCACGCTCTGGGAGGATTCCTTTTTCAGCCATGCATTTAGGAATAAATGTAATATTTCCATCACAACTTATTTCTCAAAGCAGCAATCCTTCAACACCAAACCCACCAGCTCAGTGGCTCAAACCTGAAATGTTTGGGTAGGAGCATTTCCCACTTGCCTTTAGCCTCATTTTCCCACTGTGGGAGGTTTCCTGCCTGGAATAAATCATGGAATCACAGAATGGTTTGGGTTGGAAGTGACCATAAAGCTCCTGCAGTTCCAACCCACTGCCATAAACAAGGACAAGAAATCTCTAACAAGGTTCCATCACCCTTTTTCCTCTAAGATCCTAGAGGAAGATGCTCATCAAGAAATATATCCAGAAAAAAAATGAAGCAATTCTCTTCAGGCAGCAGAGAGTGATCCATTGGAATCAATTTTTTTTATTTCCCAGCTTTTGTCTTGCCAAGTTAATATTTTCACTGAACTGAAAACTTGTAAGAATGTAAAGATAGAAATGTCTTCATCCAGCTGTAACTGCAATGGAATCCCGTGGAATAAAAATAAAAAGGGGGTTTCCAACTGTCTCTCACACTTCCATCAAAGTTAGTTCTTCTGGAGGGAGCTTGGCTCCTGCTTTGGGATGACAGAAAAGGTGCTGGATGATTTCAGCACTGCCATTTCTGGGTTTGCTCTGTCACTGCTGCTCATCTCTGCTCAAGAGGCTGAAAAGTCATCCAATTTCCCTTGGACAAGAGACCCTCTGACCTGGACAGCAGCTCCTGCCAGTGGAAATATCCTTTAGCTGGATTTTGTCTTGGAGTCAGTGACCTGGAGGGGAAATCATGGTCAAACCAAAGGAGATTGTAGGGCTACAGGAAAGCAACAAAGCACCTGCATGAGTGTTTGGGGTCCCAAACATCAAAGAGCCACTAAATCCATGGAGATTAGCTCTGAAAATAATGTGTTTGGATGGAACTAAGTACAGAAAAAAGAGCTTTATCCTGACTTATTCTCAGCCTAAAAAATCTGGAGGAGACTGATGGCAACAGCTTAATGAAATGTGGCGTCCTTGGAAGAAGGGAAAATTACTCAGTTTGAGGGAGTGTCTTGGGCTGAACCCAATTTTTAGAGAGCTCAATCATCTCTGGACACTGAACTGAATAACCAAGAGGAGGCTCGAGGGCTTATCTAGAGAAAAGCTTCTCTTAAATGCCTGACTCTGAGTTTGCAGGGGAATATTTCATATCCTCACTTCCACTTGGATGGAAAACAGAAACAGAAGTGGTTTGCTGCCTTTGATTCCAGAACGAGGAAGTTCAAAATCAGAGTTAAAGTCAGATATTTAAGAGAGGAAAAAAGGAAAAAAAACCCCTAAACCAACTTGATGATGATGTTTGGGGCAAGCCTTGCTCTGCTCAAATCCATATTCCCAGCCCAAGTGGTTTGGCTGTGGGAACAGCTGGACCTCAGGAGTCACCAAGCCATGGGATAAAACCAAGATAGCTCTTGATATTCTTTCCCCAGAGCAAGAGAATTCAGATAAATTCTCTTCTCTTAGGCTGGGATGGAGCTGGAAGCTGTGCCTGGGTGCAGATCTCACCTCTGGAGAACTCTCCTGCAATTTTCCCTCTGAAGTTTCCTTCACTTGGGTGATCCACAGGGGCACTGCAGGGTCCCCCTTTTCCTTTTGCCTCCTTCACCCCATAAACAACCCAGAGCAGGGCACAAGGCAGCCCCATCCACTTCCAGCCCAAGTTTTAGGGCACAGAAAAGCAGCTCAAAGAGCTGGTGTCACCCTTAGTGAACTGCCTCGCCAGCGCTTTTTACAGCAGTTTAAAACTCCATCAAGGCGCCATCAAACTGCCTTTCACTTCCAAACCCAAATGGCCATGGAATGGAGCCCAGAGTGAAATGCTAAATTGGATCCCATCAAACCAGCGTCAGATCACACAGGCTAAGCGGGAATGAATGGCTCCTAACGACGGAGTTCATCATTATAAAGTAATGACAAAGGATACAGAACCACCGAGGTCTCCAGCAGAGCAACCAACCCTTCACCCGCCCCCTCCCCTCTCTCCAATGCCTGCTGATTTTTTCCTATTAGGGTGAAACTTTTCTCTTTTTTTCTTTTCTTTTTTTTTTTTTGCTGGAGTGTGTTTTTTCTCCCCCTGTAGCTGCCAAAGGGTTTCAGGGCTCATTCAGGATAAATTATTCAGTCTAAACTGAGATGCCATAAATCTTAAATGGCAAACAATAGATGATTCTCCCCTTAGACACACGGAGCCTGCACAACTAATCTCCTGCTAAGCAGTGGTGTGTCCCACTCCAGCTGCTGATGGCAAAATTTACAGGGGGTAGCATTTGTTTCCTTATGTGCATCTATGTTTAGGTTGCCACAGGGCCTCCCCTTCCCACAACAACGTGTGAACTGGTCACCATGGGAGAGACAGACAGGGAAACAGCTCACCCAGCTTGGGAAAAGCTCCATCGTGCAAACTTCCAGCTATTTTGCCTGTTAAATGAGGACACTTGAAAGTGGAAGGAAGGATGGAGCAGCTTGTGTAAGTGAATTAGGATTAGCAGCCCCATGTGTTGTTTTGCTGAGATTTAAGCCTCTCACGTAGCGGGACTTGTGCTTCTCTCTTTGGAAAGCCTGGCATGAAATCCATACTGTTTAAAGCAATTTTATGCACGCTGAGCCCGGCGGACCCAGCTGGAAGGAGGTGAAGCCTCAGACCCACCTGGGCGCTCCAATCCCTGCTCCATCACCCAGCTCCTCCTTCTCCCTCCTCCAGAACTCAAAGCACCGAAGCTTGCAGCATCTGGAGGGTGCTGCTGCTCCTTGAGGAGAGCACAGAAAACCCCCAGCACAGCTTGGGTGCCAGGAACCAGCTGAAATAACACAGTGGGCTAGCACCAGCTCCGGCCACCGCTCGGGGACGGCTGCCAGCAGATCCTGGGGGAAAGCACATTTCCCCTGGCTGGCTGAGGAGCTGGCCTTCTGTGTTTAAATCTTTCCTCACACCCAGCCCTCCCCTGCCATCTGCCAGGCGCGCCGTGCCCCGGGCCAAGTCTGGAGCCAGCAGAACCTTGCCCAAGCCCGGATGTGCGCGAGCGCTTCCGCACGCTCCAACTGCTGCTCTCCACCCCGGAGCCGCCAAGCTGGGAGCTCTGCTGCCATCCCCCCCAAACTGGCCTTCTCTCTGCCTTCCAGGGCCATCTGGACAGGCTCAGACCTCGTGCCCAGGGGGATGGAGGAGAGCCAGCAGCACCTTGGGAAGGAAGTTACGGTCTGGGAGGTTTATGGGCATACATGAAGCGCTCGCGGCTTCCTTGAGCTCCTTTATGTCTGCTGAGTCCTCTGGGGATGGCATGGACTCCTAATGGATGCTGCATTAGCTAATCCAGTGATTCAATTACTCCTAAATACTCTCTGGTGGCCGGGGCTGGCCTTCCTGCTCACTTTACTGGAAATAGTTGTTCTTCCAGGGGGAGGAGAGCAGAGCTTCCATTATTACAAGCATCCCCCTCTGCTTCCTTTGTGTTGTCCTTCCACAGGGAGTGCTCAGCTTCCAAGGGTAGAGATGGAAGCAGACAGAGCTGACTGAGATGCAGTGCTGTGGATGATACAATTCCTCCAAAGCCATCTTCCCCTGGCCCCTGGAACTTGCTATAATAGATAAGGTATCCTAGATATCAAGGTTGAGCCAAATTCCTTAAGAATTTGGTCACTCTCCTAATACTTTGGAAGATAATTGGTTAGAAATTGGTTTGTGTAATTGGTCAGTTTACCTTTAGAACTTGTCACTTAGATTGGATGCTGTTCTTTGTATAAACTTTGGTTGGTTGTAGTTTGAATCCTCCCTGAACCTATAAATATGATTCTGAGAGAATCCCTGCTTGACCACCCTTCACAGGAAATAAAGACTCTTTGGAAATCGTCAAGTGGGGTCTCCAATCTTTTTCTGCTGGCTAAATGTGAGATTTTCTAAGAGTTAGCTACATGTTAGCACTCTCTGGTCCTGGCAAATACCACCAGGGACTGAAAAAGAAAAGCCACACAGTGCCTCACTGGTGGGTCACACCAGACCAGCACAGGGATGCCCCAGTAGCCACCAGCTGCTGGGAGCTGGCCCCTACCCACCTGGCTCAGTGAGTCCTGACTCACTCAAATCCCACCAGGGAACAGAATCCAGGTGATGTCACAGTTTGCCTCACCGATTTTCTATGGTCACCCTTCAGCTGGACAGCCCTGTGTCCAGTGTTGGGGCCATGACACACATGGAGGGGCTGGAGTGTGTCCAGTGAAGGGTTTGGAGAACCAGGAAAAGCTGAGGGGAGCTGGAAAGGGGCTCAGCCTGGAGAAAAGGAGGCTCAGGGGGGACCTTGTGGCTCTGCACAAGTCCCTGCCAGGAGGGGACAGCCAGGGGGATTTGGGATCTGCTGCAGGAACAGGGACAGGAGCAGAGGGAACGGCCTCAGGCTGCACCAAGGGAGGTTTCTACTGGATATTGAGATAATTTTTTTCCTGAAAGGGCTGTCCAGCCCTGGCACAGCTGCCCAGGTAGTAGCATCACCATTCCTGAAGGCATTTAAAACCATGTGGATATGACACTTGGGGACATGGGTCAGTGGTGACCTTGGCTGGGATTGGCTGGACTTGATGTCAGAGGGTTTTCCCAACCTAACTGACTCCATAATTCTATGATCCCTAAAAGGAATGGTAAACTGTGGATACTGGGCTGGACAGATGCCTATCCAAGAAACCATTATGTCTTGTACTGCCCAAATTCACATTGCAGCTCGAAAGGGACATTTTTTCATTTCTACTCACTCAGCCTCTGGATGGGTAAACCCGTGTGTCCTACAGCAAATCTTAATGTTTGTAGTATGGACAGTCATTTAGAAGCCTAAAACCATCATTAGTCTTAATTCTTGAAAGTACAGATGAGATGAAAGATGAATTTGTCTCTTGGAGGAGTAAGAAGCTCCTGCCAGAGAAGAGGAGGTTTGATCCTGGAATGCAGGGTGGCTGCAGATGGGGGTGGATGCCAAATGGAAATAGTGCTCCCCTCTGGAAAGGGCTCAACCAGAGCACAGAGGGGCTCCCCTCAGTCTCAAGTGGCTTTTACATAATAAAACATTTCCTTAGAAAAACAATTTCAGAAAAACAAGGAAAAATTTTCATGGGATGAGAGGCCCAGGCTCACTTCCCTTTGATTTTTCAGGGATGAGCCATCAAAGAAAACCCACTTTTTGCCTTAACATTAGGATTTCTATATCCACTTTTGACCAGGGAAGAGCTAAAATATGTACAAAAGACATTGTCTGCATGGCCTTGAAAGGGAAAGAGAAAATCTTACAAGCTTCTGCCAAAAACTTGCCAGAAACCTCAAGGCAGATTTCTTACATTGGTTCTTAACCCCAAAAAGCAGAAGAGACCAAGTGGTTATATTAAAAATATATATATTAAGAAATAAAAATAGCATTAAAAAATAAAAATATTAAATATTCAGAAGTATATTTAATATATATCTGTATATACAGAAATACTGATCTTCTATTTAACATCCCTAAAACCCTTCTCAACCCTTCAGACCAAACCTCAGGCATGCAGGAAAAGCCAGAAAAAGACAGCAGGACCAAAAGGATTTCCAAGTCCTGGCAGTCACTGCTCCACCAGTGAAATGCTGGGGGTGTTTTGTACTATTTAATTCATGGTTTGGAGGTTTATTTTTTTTTTTTTTTTTTTTTTTCTTAGAGTTAGGATTTTAAAATACACAAAGGAAACTGATTTTTTTGTGTTTGGATTTGGTTATTTATTAAATTTTATTAAAAGTACAGAACTTTTAGTAACACTACTAGCCACCAGTTAGAAGAGAGCAAAATGGAGACAGATTTAGTTAGTTACAAAGTCTCTTAAAGCTAAACAGTTTAATAGAGAAATAACACTTGTATTATTTATATTTTTAACTTAATAACTAAATTTTCGTGACTTTTAGTGTGGCACTAATTGCCTAACTAGAAACTGTTACTTGAAACTACAAAGAAGAAGGAAGATGAACACGGAAAGAGACACAACTCAGAATTTTTCATTTTGTTTTATACTTATTACTATATTACAAAAACTTGAAAACTTTTCAGCATGTGAAAGCACACACTTCTGTTTGACTACACACTCATGACTTTAATTTTATTACAGTAATTTCACGATTATAAGCTGCACCATTTTGACTAAAATTTTGGTCTGAACCTGGAAGTGCGGCTTATAATCAGGTGCGGCTTATATATGGACAAAAAACGAGAAGCTGCTGTTTTAGTTTGGAGGACAGGTGTCTGCTGAGAAAGGCAGGAGTTTCTCTTTGAAATGGAGAATGGAAACCCCCTCCCTCCAAATTATTATAATTTTGAAATCAAGGGGCTCTCAGGCAAAGATATGGGAATAGGAATAACAGTTCTTTACTAGGGAAATTAAAATAGAAATACAGCACTACAAAGAACAAACCCCAAACCCTGACACAGTCAGAGTACAGCCTGACACCCGTCAGGCAGGGTGTTGGCAGCAGTCCCATCCCATGGTGGCTGCATCCTCCTGCAGTGACAGATGTGGCTCAGTTGGAGCAGTGCTCCTGTACAAGGCGCAGTTTCCCTCTAAAGCTCCAGTGGGGATGTGGAGAAATCCGGTTTTCCTCTGGAGTCCAGTGGAGAAAGGGGCTCCCTTAGTGTCCCAAAACCTCTGTTTTTATCTTGGTAAGAAATGTTGGGCTCTTCCCCCTGGCTGGAGCAACTCCCAATGGGATGCAGTAATTTTATCAGTGCCACAGTGGGACTCAATGGCCATGAGCAGAAAATGACTGGCTGGAGGAAGGATGGGTTGTGAAAAGATAAAGAACACTGCCCCAGCTGGTTTATAAACCATGGCCATGAACAGGAGATATCCCATGAGATAAAGAACACTGCCCCAGCTGGTTTATAAACCATGGCCATGAACAGGAGATATCCCATGAGATAAAGAACACTGCCCCAGCTGGTTTCAATGGATGCCCATTAGCAGAATATCTCCCACAGAGATCAGGATCACTGCCCCACCCTCAACAGATGGTGATAGAACAGAAACCTTTGATCACACTCTGTGTTGTAACCCAAGACAGTTGCCAACACCCGGAAGTGCAGCTTATAATCAGGTGTGGCTTTTTATAGTGAAATTACTGTACTCAAATTTGGAAATCTTCTTTAAGGCCTCAGGTGAAAAGCAGTGTTCTGCTGGGGGTCAGTGTCTGAAAAGCTCAGAAACCCCCAGGTTTGTGGGATCCAGCACTCCAGCATTCCCTGTCCTGGTGTAACCTGCTGTTCTGTGGATGCTTTGTGCTCCTCCACTGGCAATCCCCAGCTTTCCACACTGCTCTCAAGGGCTGGAAATTCCCCAAATCCACCCTGAGTCCTCCTCCTAGTGCTGATCCCAGTGCAAAGACCACCGGAATTTCTGGTTTGAGCTGCAGCAAAACCAGTTTAGTTGGGTTAGAGTGCACTGGCAGGCACTGAAACCTTGTGGGAGTCTAGAGGGGGCAAGGTGGGCACAGCACCACCCTCCCCTGGCATCCCCCTCACCCAAAAGGCACCTGAGGAGCACCTTCCCAAGACAATGGACAAGATCCAAGAGGGAACTGCCTTCTCCAGAATTATTTCTGGGACAAAACCATCAATTGAGCTTCAGGTAGTGGAGCCACATCATCAAACCCCCTCCTAAAACCTGCCAAATCAGAGCTGTCAGGAGACCTGGGTAAATTCTGGAATGTGATCAATTTAGGGGGATAAAAAAACCCAGCAAATCCACAGCTCACCCCTGGGCTGGAGCTCAGACATAGAATTATGGGGCTGTTATTTGGGCTGGAGGGAAAATCCATCAGAAACCATCGGGGTAGGGCACGCAGAGCAGCTTCAGGGGGACTCCATCTGCTCCAGCCAGCTTTGTCACAGTGCCACACTCACATTTTATTTGTGCATCCTCGCTGCAATTACCAGGATCTACACAGGAACCTCCTCCCCAGCCCCTGTTTGCTCTCAGCATGCAGAGAATTCAAAGCTGCACGAGGAGTTAGAGCAGAATCAGCTGGAAAGTTTGCAGAGCTGCAGCAAGGCAGGAGGGCTCATTTTTCTCAGCTGATGAAAAGCCTGGAGAGCATTTTTATTAAATCCATTGAGGGGAAACCCCAGGATTGGTGGCAGAAGGGGACAAGGGGTTGTTATGGAGAAAAATCCTCTCTTAAACCACACAGAACTCTTGGAGAGAGGCCCAGCAGAGGCACGATGAATTATGAAAAATTATCAACAACTCCTACAAATGAAATGGCCACAGTGCTGTAACAAATCAGCCCTGAAAAACACACACTCAAACCCCACTGGGAGGTGGAATCCAGGCTGTGTGACTCTATGGTTTCATCAGAGCCCACACAGCCAGCAGGGGACAGGTCCTTCTGCAGGCACAGAGCTGCTGTTTGCCCACTGAGCCCTGAACAGACCCACAGGGTGAGACCCAGCAAGCAGGTGCTGGGGAGAAGCATCTCTGAGATGTGCAGCTTTGAAAATCCATCCTGTACTTTGAATTTTTGCTTTGAACCCATCCCAGTCCATATCCCTTCTCTACTGAAGCCTTCTGCTCCTTCTGGCCAGGAATTCAGCTGTGCCTGATGCCAGCTTCTGCCTCTTCCCTGCTCCTTGATTTTGTTTTTTTTGCCTTCCATCCAACTCTAACCATCCCCTGCTCATGCTTTGTGCAGCAACTATCACAATTTGGGGACCTCCAGCACTGGAGAGTTTGCTTAGCTTCCAATCATAGAAGAATGGAATGGAATGGAATGGAATGGAATGGAATGGAATGGAATGGAATGGAATGGAATGGAATGGAATGGAATGGAATAGAATAGAATAGAATAGAATAGAATAGAATAGAATAGAATAGAATAGAATAGAATAGAAATGGTTTGGGTTGGAAGGGACCTTAATGATCTTCTCATTCCAACCCCCTGCATGGGCAGGGACATCTTCCACTGTCCCAGGTTGCTCCAAGCCCCATCCAACCTGGCCTTGGACACTTCCAGGGGCAGCCACAGCTGTTCTGGACAACCTGTTCCCACAATAACCTGTATCCCAACCCAGTGAATATCCAGGTGTTCTCTTTCCATTCTAAGATTTGCATCTGCAACCTTCCTTTTACATGGAATGCAGGATTTGAAAGCAGCCTGGCAGGAGAATTGGGGTTTTACCATCAAAGAGGTCCAAAGGAAGTTGGCCAAGTAGGGAGGCTGTGAGGGAATCCCTCAGCACTGTGGAGAATTTCTGTGGCAGATGCTCAATGGAGTTGATTAGAGAGAAATGATCTCTCCCTCCCAGAGCACCCCTGGCCCTTCCTCTCAATTCAGGTGGAGAAAGGGGCTGAGGAGAGGAATCTCTCTCCTTTTCAAGTGCTCCCTCCTCCATGCTACAAAGTGCTGTTCCCATCTCCTGAGCGAGGTGGGAACGTGCAGCACATCAACCTTTCCCTGGGAAGCAGACTCCCAAGGAACAAGTCCTCCTATTTTCTGCAAGTGAACTTTAAAGAGGAGGAAGCCTTTGTTTCTCAGCTCCTTTCAGGTGCTGATCAATACCAGAGCTTCAAACCCCCACAAACACGCCTTTCCTTGCAGTCAAACCAAGCCTGGAGGTTCCTTCTGCTCCTTCTGATGCTGGGCAGCCTTTCTTCCAGCCCTGCTTCCCCACCCCTGTGCCAGCAGAGCAGGACCCAGGCCCAGCACATTCAGTATTCCAGCACATTCTGTATTGCAGCATGTTCAGTATTCCAGCACATTCTATTGCAGCATATTCAGTATTCCAGCACATTCTGTATTTCAGCATGTTCAGTATTGCAGCACATTCAGTATTCCAGCACATTCTGTATTGCAGCACATTCAGTATTCCAGTATGTTCAGTATCACAGCACATTCAGTGTTGCAGCATGTTCAGTATTCCAACACATTCCGTATTCCAGAACATTATGTACTCCACCACATTCTCTATTCCAGCACTTTCTGTATTCCAGCACATTCAGTATCTCAGCACATTCAGTGTTGCAGCATGTTTGGTATTCCAGCATGTTCAGTATCCCAGCACATTCAGTATCCCAGCATATTCAGTATTCCAGTACATTCTCTATTCCAGCACATTCAGTATTCCAGCACATTCAGTATCCCAGAACATTCAGTATCCCAGCACATTCAGTATCCCAGCACATTCAGTATCCCAGCACATTCTGTATCCCAGCACATTCAGTATCCCAGCACATTCAGTATCCCAGAACATTATGTACTCCAGAACATTCTCTATTCCAGCACGTTCAGTATTGCAGCATGTTCAGTATTCCAGCACGTTCAGTATTGCAGCACATTCTCTATTCCAGCACATTCTGTATCCCAGCACATTCTCTATTCCAGCACATTCAATATTCCAGCACATTCAGTATCCCAGCACATTCAGTATTCCAGCACATTCAGTATTCCATCATGTTCAGTATTCCAGCACATTCAGTATCCCAGCACATTCTGTATCCCAGCACATTCTGTATCCCAGCACATTCAATATCCCAGCACTTTCTCTATTCCAGCACATTCTCTATCCCAGCACATTCTCTATTCCAGCACATTCACTATCCCAGCACATTCAGTATCCCAGCACATTCTGTATCCCAGCACATTCTCTATTCCAGCACATTCTGTATTCCAGCACATTCAGTATTGCAGCACATTCTCTATTCCAGCACATTCAGTATCCCAGCACATTCAGTATTCCAGCCAGCTCCACATCCACCGAGCCAATTAGTGAGTGGTGACCAATGCCACCTCCCAGGGTGGGCCAGCAGAGAGGATGACATCTCAATGACACAGGGCAGCCCATCTCTATCCCAGCTGCATGTCCAGCTCATCCATAATGCAGCTGGGCTGCTCATGCCTTCTCCCTGTTGCTTTCAATTCCAGATGAGCAGGAAAATCACTGATCATTAGCAACAACAGACAGAAGGATCCCAAGGGCAAACTCGATGTTGTATTCATAAAACCAACCCTCCTTGAGGCTGGCTGCCTCCTCAGGGCAGGGCTGCTGCTCAGAGCACCTTGGAAAACTCAGGTTTTATTTCAGCTGTGATCAAAAATCAAGGCCACCTTATGCAAGGCACAACACGGTTTTTAAGGAGATCATCTCTGCCCTGTGGAGTTTCACATTCAAATAGTCAAGGAAATGTGGGAAGGGAACAAGAGACCTAGGGAGGTGAGCTGGCTTTCCAAAATCAGATTGGAAATTAGTTCAGGGCTGGGAATGTCCCTGTGGTGGGGCAGAATCACAGCAGCAAGGATGGACTGTCCTGTTAAGGACAAATTTAAATACTCCAGGTGCTGGAGTGTTTATCATTTTCCTTGGTCCTGCCATCAGGAATTGTTATCTCTGATACTTAGCCTGAAGTGCCACACTCCTCAGCCATAATCCAGTTTACTACTCAGCATTATTTCTGTCCTTCTCTGGTTTTTACACACTTCAGATATCTTTAGTGTTTTAGGATCTGTTGTAGGATGTGCTCCTACCTGTTATTGCCTAGTGGAATTACAAACCTGCTCCCTGATCCTCTCACTGCTCTTCCCTGAATAATTCTGGTTTGTAAAAGTAATTCAGGCTATACTGTGCCAAATTACCAGCACTGGTAATTTAGAGGTAGCTGCACAAGAGAAAATTACTTTTATTCATGCCAGAAAATTGTGTTTCCCACTCTGAATTTGTGCCACCACCATGTGCAGACACCTTGAAGGTAGCTGACAGGATGGCAGCAAAATGTCAGACAATTAGCCCAAGCCTTGGTAAAGTCAGGTCAGTTTAAATTATCAGTGGCCTGACAACTTCTTTCCATCAAATCAGCTGGGAGCAGCAGGGTCTCTCTCTGGGATACAGCTGATCCCTCAGTCTAGATTTATAGGGATTAAAGAAAAACCTCTGAGCTCATTTGGGACCCAGAAACAGAAACCATAACACCTGATGCCAGCCCAACACCATGAATGGCTCTGGCCAAAATGATGTGGCATTGCTAGATAAAAATTCATGTTTGAAACCACCCTCCATGGCTGCAACATCCTGTGAGGAGAAGACCATTCCTTTGGAAACCAGGGAAGGATGTGTATAGCAGCATTATCCATATAGATACAGAGAAATAAACATATAAATACATAACTATATAACTATATAAATATATAAATTTAGAAAGGAAGCCATGCAGGCATACCTGTTCTGAGGAACCTGGCCTAGTGGAAGGTGTCCCTGCCACGGCAGAGGGGGTGGAACAGGAGGGTCTTTAAGGTCCTTTCAAAGCCAAAGCAACCTGTGATTCTATAATTTAATTGGTTTTTTTCAATTTTGTCTCATACAAAGGTAGTTGGGAATCATGTGTTTTGCAGAGCCAGAAAAGCACCAAATCTCACACCAGGATCTTCATTTGGGGCTGGTACCCTGGAATGTTTTTTTTATTATTGATTCAGACATGGGAGATCATAGAATTTTCTAGGGATAATGAAGTGAGGGCACTTGTTGGGATTCAGGAGGACACAACAATTTTCCAGGCTGTTCTTCACAGAGAAGGTGAGGAGACACAGAATTAGAGTCTGGAATTTAACACGAATGAGTGTGAAGTGACTCACAGGGGTAAGAGCAGACTCAGCCAAAGTGCAGTTTAAATAAAGCTGTATGAGCAACACAAAGAGGTAAAATTAAGACTTCACCCACAGAATCAACATTGCACAAGGATGTAATATAATGCCTGGTGGGTCAGGAGGTCAGCAGCAGAAGCAGGTGAGGGCACCAGCAGGCTCAGCTAATGACCTCTAAGGTAGTTAGGAGGAGACTCATTTGCTTCCCTTTCTGATGCCAAGCCCCATCCTCAGCTGCTCCTCGAAGCTGTCAGGGCTGGGGCTGCTCCCTGATCTTCATCACTTTGCCAAAGTTTAATTGGCCCAGCTGATGCTCCCCGAGCTGGGTGCCTGCTGCAGGATGGAGTGTTGGTTGTTGGTGTTTTTGTCAGACGAGGTGGGAGCAGGGAGGAGGGGAGGGAGCTCAGGTTTCAATGTAAAATTAGTGCAATGCATCGTGAGTTAAAAATGTATTGGACAAACCATAAGAAAAGATTGTTTCAGCTTTTTAGGGGAGCAGGGCTGGCTCTTCCATGCTTTGGAATAGGGTTTTGACATGGGAAAAGAGAGATGGAGTCATTCTGGTACCTGGGGAATGGCTTTTTGCACTCTCTAGGAGTCGTGTATTTGCTAAGTTAAAAATCTTCCAAAAACTTCACCTTCCCAATTATCCAAGAAAAACTTGTTAGTACATGGTGACCACATGCCCTGAGTCATTTGTGTGCCCTGGCCATGCTCCTTCCCCTCACCCATCCAGGAAAGCAGCTGGGTAAACCCTGGAAGATTTGCCTTGCCAGCCCACCCCAGTGTCCTCTAATTTAGGACAAAAATTTGGTGCATGATGAAAATTTTTCTCCATAAACTCATCAGGGCCCCTTTTGGCTTCCCAGGCCATGACTGAAGAATGGAATGGAATGGAATGGAATGGAATGGAATGGAATATAGAATAAAAAGATGAATAGAATAGAATAGAATAGAATATTTCAATAGAATATAATAATTTCAGTTGGAAGGGCCCTAGAGTGACCATCCTGCCCAACTGCCTGACAAGTTTAGGGCTGTCCAAATTTTAAAGGCATTGTTCAAATGCCTCTTCACAACCCCCAGGTCTGGGGCATTGACCACCTCCCCAGGAAGCCTTTCCCAGTGTTTCAGTGAAGAAATGCTGCCTAAAATCCTGTTTAAACCTCCCCTGTCAGAGTGTTGAACCATTCCTACGTGTCCTGTCAGTGGATACCAGGGAGATCAGCACCTCCCTCTCTGCTTTCCATCCTCAGGAAAATGTAGAGACCCCTCAGCCTCCTTTTCTCCAAACCCAAAACCCTTGTATATCCATCACAGGACATTCCTTACAGCCCTGTCACCTGCAAGAGTAAAGGAAAAAGGAATAAGAGAGAAGAACTTGACACAAGCAGATGTTGGCTGAGAGTGTCTGGATTGATAGGACAGATATTGATTGTCCAAACCATGACAAGGCATCATTTTGGGATGCACTCTTGGGCTTGGACCAAGACCTCTCCAAAAATCCTGCTCCCAGCCCAAATCCTGGCTCGTGTTTGTCAGCACTGACATAGCCTGGTGCTCCCATCCCACAATTTTTCCACTGTCAGGAGACAGAAATGAGACTTTTCTGCTCAACACAGAGCACCCATCACACTCAGCACAACTCTGCAGGAGGAATCTCAGAGATGAATCCTGGTGACAACCAACAGAGCAGGCAGGAAGGGGGAATCCATGGAAATTCAGCCTTTTTCCTTATTAAAAAAAAAAAAAAAAGAGAGAAAAGTTAAGAAGAAGAAAGAAGTTTATAACCCTGAGCAAAATGAACATCAGTGTTTTAAAACCAAAGCTAGGAAATACCCAAATTGCCAGTGTGGGTACTTGAATCCAGCCCCCTTCATATACATTATTACATTATAATCTTGATTTGATGGCTGAATGGGTTTTGTCTGCAGAATTTGGCTCCCAGGACACAATTTTCTTACAGAAGCAGGCACCAGGTTTCTCCCTCTCATTCAGGAGGTGACCCCATCCCTTCTTTCCATGGGATTATGAATTTCCTTTCAAAACACCCTCCTGAGATGAAGCTGTGGTGTGCTCCTCACATTAAATTCTAGGAGCTGATACAAAGATAAAAAAATATAGATGCATTAGGGCTGCTTGATTTCAGCTGCAAAAACTCATCTCTTTCCAAAGCTGAGCCTTTTTTAGAGATTTCTTTGTTAGATATCTAAGGCACCATTAATTTTTAGCTGCAATTTTAACTATTCAACATTTTCACAAAGTGGATTGCTTGGTTTCAATGAATGGTCAACAAATAAGATTTTAGTTTAAATTGCTTTCTCTGTGTGCAAGATGAAGGGACTTTTGTGGGAGAGCCAAGGCTGAAATAGGGCTGGTCACAACCCAAGAATTCTCTTATGATGGAGGAGAAATGAAAAAATCAGGGTTTAATTTTTTAAATTAATAATTTGGATTTAAATGTTTAAAATACATTAATGAATCCAAGACCTTCTACAAAGGATGAGAGGGCAACAAGAAGCAGAGTCATGATCAGGTTGTGTTTCTGAAATGAGCTTAGGCCAAAATTTAGTCCCTGATCTGAATCAAGCACTGCTGCAGACCACAACCTTCACAGCTCCTCTGCAGTAGAGGAGACAAACCCTGTTTTTAAAAATGGGATCTTTATGACAGTTTTGGTCCCCTTAATAAGTCAAGGAAACTGGAGATTTGTTAAACCCCAAAATTTTAAGTGAAAATGCCACACATTCAACAGGAAACAAAGAATAAATTGGAGAACCTCAGATTAACTTGGGCTGGAAGGGACATCTGAGGGTCTCTGTCCCCACTCAAAGCAAGGCCAACTCCAAAGTTAGACCAGCTCTGAATTCAGATGGGGCTGCTCAAGGTCATCTCCTTGGGCTGTGAGTTCAGCACAGAAACAATCCAGTGTGGTGTTTTAATCCCAGCTGGGAACAGCTCCACACATCCACAGGATGGGGAGACAATGGGAAGGGTAACAGTGAGAAAACTCATGGCTTGGGACAAAAAAATTTCCTTAGGGGAAGGAAAACCACCCATGAGCAGAGCAAAGCGAGGAACTGACTCCTCACTTCCCATCACAGCCATTCCCAGGACAGCAGGGCTCCATCACGTGTACTGGTAACTTGGGACACAAACCCCACCTCTGGGACCGTCCCCACGTCCTTCTCCTCCTCCCAGCTCTACATACTGACCATATGGTCTGGAATGTTCCTGGTCAGCTGTCCTGGCTGTGACCCTTCCAAAGCTCTTGGTCAGGAATGTCCCCTTGGTCACTGGGGTCAGCTGTCCTGGCTGTGACCCCTCCAAAGCTCTTGGTCAGGAATGTCCCCTTGGTCACTGGGGTCAGTTGTCCTGGCTGTGACCCCTCCCAAGCTCTTGGGCAGGAATGTCCCCTTGGTCAGGGATGTCCCCTTGGTCAAGAATGTCCCCTTGGTCACTGGGGTCAGTTGTCCTGGCTGTGACCCCTCCCAAGCTCTTGGGCAGGAATGTCCCCTTGGTCAGGGATGTCCCCTTGGTCAGGAATGTCCCATGGTCACTGGGGTCAGCTGTCCTTGCTGTGACCCCTCCCAAGCTCTTGAGAGCCCCAGCCTCCCCAGGGCTGGGTGGGGTGAGGAATTTAAAAGGCCTCAGCTCTGTGCAAGAGCTGCTGAGCAATAACCAAACATCCCTGTGTTGGCAAATCCAAACCAGAGCAGTTTCAGCTTCTGTGATGAAAATTCACTTTACATCAGCAAAACCAGCACATGCAGGGATTTCCCTCAGCTCCTCAGTCACAGGCAGACACTTTGTCCAGGGGCTCTTCTACCTCTGCTCAGGAGGTTCCTGGCCATAAACATGTCCTGATTCATCAGAGTAATAATTTGCATTGTCCACATCCCATCTGTGAGACATGGAATTGTCTACCCACCATCCTAATCCAAAAGTGTCCCAGCTTTGGAAACTCTCACCAAAACTGCCTTGCTTTGCAGTGGGATAACCCAAACCACGTTCCCTGCTCTCGCTGGAGAACTTCACAGCCCTCATAATTAAAACTCATTTAATTGCATCCATTGTATGTTCTCTGTAATGTCATGCCGAAGAAACAAGTGCTGAGCGTGTCACCAGCCAGAGGTGTGACAAAGGTGACGCTCCAGGCCATGGCAGCATCTCAAGAGGGGCAGCTTTGGTGACATCCTCCCATCCTTTACCCTCGTGCAATTAGAGCTCTGCTCCTAATTCCTGTCCCCACGTGGGCACAGGCCACCAGCATCCTGCCCCTTCCCAACTTCTGAGCGCTCGTCTTTGCAGCCCTAATGTCCTTTTGATGCAGAATTTGGGATGTAATTATTTATTTACAGGACTGTGCAGCCCGGAGGGTCTCACTTGCGTGAGAAGCCTGTGATTACTGGGGCTCTGCAGAAGATGATTAAAGCAGCGTGACTAAAGTGTTTCGAGTGATCTGTCCTGAAAAAGGGCAATGCATAAAGTGCCCTCTTCCTGCAGCTGCTGCCTGTGTTCAGAGACAGATTTGTTAACTGCAGTGACAAAAGGAAGCTTTTTTCCCCTCTTTCCTTCTCGTCGCCGCGGCGTTAATCAAATACAGCCCGCACTGGGTTTTACTCCTTCCAGTTGCCCGCTCAAATTGTTGACTCATTTCCAGGCAGCTCCACGCTCACCAGGCTCTTGACAGCAGCGAGGTGGGAGACAGCTCCCCAAAGGCATAATTTGAAGACAGGATATTTTACAGAGCTGTCAAGAAGTTCTTCATTTGGGCTGCCGAGCCTTTATTGCTCATGACGTGCTGTAAAACAGAGAGGACCCAACTCGCATCTCGCGCTTCAGGATGAGTTTGCAAGAGTGAAAAAGAAAAAAAATAAAAACCCCTCACACCAGCAAGAGCACTTCTCTTCAGCGTGGAGCTTATCTAAGCTGCTGCTCGCCAGGGGAGATAAACGTGGGCCCTCTCAATCTGATTATCACAGGCATTTCACAGGCTCGATACCATCGTTAATCCACGGGCCACTATGAAATTAAACTGGCTGATCTGCTCGGATAGAGGCCAGGCTTGAATGGCAGAGGCAGGAAAAGGAAGGGTGTAAAAGGGGAGGATGGAGGAATTTCTTTTCATCCCTTGGTTTGTACAAAGCCGGGCTGAATGTTCGTGGTGGGTGGCAAAGTTTGGGAGAAACAGTGAGGGGGGAAAACACAGCACTGGAAAATCTTAACTTGAGGGAGTTTGTCTGGTCACAAATTTTTTCCCTAAATATTTATCATGGAAATGCTGGATGCTGCCTGCTTTTGGTACACAGATGGAATTGGCTATCTGCTCCAAAATCACAGAATAAACTGAATTAGGAGGGACCCACAAGGGTCCACAAGTTCAACTCTCAGCCCTGCAATGAGAAAGGAAGAAACTGAGGTGGAATTTAGGAGCATTTACTGGGATTTTACAGCATTCTCCAGCTGGACAAAGTGGGTAAGATGTACCTTGGAATTACAAAAACTCTCCTGAATAGCAGCAGCAGCCTCCTATCCCACCTGTAAAGATCAGATTTCCATGAAAACTGTCAAACTCTGGGAAAAATCATCAGCATGGCCATGTGGCCTAATCCAGGAGAAAGGGGAGAAAAAGATGAAGCAACACCTGAACGTGGTTTGGATTTGTAACCATAACCCTCACAAGGAAAGATCCCATGAAGGAACCACTTTTCCACTTCTCAATAATCCCCACCCTAAGGCAAAACTCCCCAATGCAAACACCAGATTTACCCCACAAAATTCTCTGAAACAGAGAAGGAAAGGAGGGAATTCCACCCCATGAAGCCAAAGTGGTTTTTTCTGAAAAGTGCCAAACCCTACCGGTTTCAGTGATGTCACACAGAGCAGAGGTGGGGCTCGATTACACAGAATAAACCTCAGATTATCCTCTGTCAAACTTCCACCTCAGCACCAATTCCACAAAAAACAGAAGCAGCAGGAGAGTGTGGGAGAGGCTGGAAAGGTTTTCATGGGTTGGTCACTTTGCTTTTGAAGAGTCAGAACCACAACCAGGAGTTGGAGGCTTTAGAAACAGAGCAGTGTGAGGAGTTATAAATGGAGGGAGCTTTTAATCTCTGAGTGAGCTACAAATCGAAGGTGAACCTCATTAACTTGGACACTTTGTGTGTTAAAAATGAGAAGCATTTCACCTAATGAGGAGCTCTTAATAGGTGTTGTTTTTTTGCTAAATTATCATATTAAGCAGAAGATAATTAACAAGCATTTTCTTAATGTGGTGTTCTACTGATAAAATCTCATTGTCTATAAATCATCAAGACACTGAAAAAAAAAAAAAAAAGCCAAAAATTGCTTTTTAATTATGCTGTCATGATGGACAAAAAGTACAGGACTATTTCAATTGTTGGGGAACTAGGAAGCAAAGACAAGAATCTCCAACCTGCTGGGGCATGCACAAGGTCCCTTCAGGTAAATCAAACCCTTAGGGCTGGTTTTTAAAACACTTTACAGCACCTAGGGACACTGATATGTCATTATTGAAAGGGCTTCCTCAGGGGGATGGTGTGGCAGAAGCTTCAGAGAAAATATCAGCTCCCAGGGATACCTTAGAGGAGATGGGGGTGTTTAAGGAAAAAATAAATCCTGGAAAGTGAGCCAAGATGAAGCCTTCAAGGTGTTTTTTGAAAGCAGTTGGATATTTGATAGCCACTTGCTGTCAGAAAGATGCAGCACAGTGATGATGCTCTGGCTCAGTGTGGCCTGAGAGCAGGGAATTGCCAACACAGCCACCCCTGGATGGCTTGGAGAGCAAAACTTGGGGAATTTCCGAAGCACCAAGGCCTCACCAAGCCCCTTTCAGCTGTGGCCAGCACTGCTCTCTGTACACCAAGCCAGGAGATGTTGGACAGAGCCCTCCAGTAAACCCAGTGCTGGATGATGGATGATGGATGGATGATGGATGGATGATGGATGGATGGATGATGGATGGATGGATGGATGGATGGATGGATGGATGGATGGATGATGGATGGATGATGGATGGATGGATGGATGGATGGATGGATGGATGGATGGATGGATGGATGATGGATGGATGATGGATGATGGATGGATGGATGATGGATGGATGATGGATGGATGATGGATGGATGATGGATGGATGGATGATGGATGGATGGATGATGGATGATGGATGGATGGATGGATGATGGATGGATGGATGGATGGATGGATGATGGATGGATGGATGGATGGATGGATGGATGGATGGATGATGGATGGATGGATGGATGGATGGATGGATGATGGATGGATGTATGATGGATGGAGGATGGATGGATGGATGGATGGATGATGGATGATGGATGATGGATGATGGATGGATGGATGGATGGATGGATGATGGATGGATGGACGATGGATGGATGATGGATGGATGGATGATGGATGGAGGATGGATGGATGGATGGATGATGGATGATGGATGATGGATGGAGGATGGATGGATGGATGGATGGATGATGGATGATGGATGGATGGATGGATGGATGATGGATGATGGATGATGGATGGAGGATGGATGGATGGATGGATGGATGGATGGATGATGGATGATGGATGGATGGAAGAGCTGGGGTCCTGCAGGCTGGGGATGTGAGAAGCCAGAGGTTGTTTCCAGCACAGTAATTCTGGCAGGGAATGGTGGCAGGGAATGGCTCCTCTCTGTCTTGTGTTGTGCCGCCATCCTGGGTCCAGCACTGACGGAGTGGGTGCTGCTCTGTCTCTTCCCAACTCTCATGGGAAAAGGAGAGACAGATCTGGAGAGAGAGCGTGAGCTGAGAAGGGATGAGAGGGGACAATCAGGGAAGAAGGAGGAGAAGAGGGCCCTCAGCATGACCCTGTCTTGGGAGGGGACCTGCTCCAAGTACAGCCCCCATGTTTGTAACCTGCCCTTGGCACTTTATTTCACATCCAGCAGCACCAGGACTTGTTAGAGGTAACTCACAACCACCAGGAGCCTTCACCCAGAGCTCACACAGTGAAAACTCCTCCATCAACACTCCCTCCCTGACAGCCACTCTCCCTTTCCTCCTTATCCCACCTCTAGGTTACAGCCAGCACTCCACTGGAATTACCTGGGGCTGCTGCTGCACCAGCTCTGACCTTTGCTGCAAATGTTTTTGGGTCTGGGTGACTGGCAGGGAGCCCTGGCTGAGCAGTGGGAGCTGCACACCCTGGGAGTCTTCTCCCTCCAGCCAGAGTGGGGAGGGCAGGGCTGTTTGTGGCTGTTACAGCGAATTTCCTCTGTGATTTATGGGCAGGGAAAATCCATTTGTAATTTAAAATTGCTTTCAGCGTTCATGTGTCTGTGTGTATGTAAGATATATATATATAATAATTATATATTTTTATATATAAATAAATAAATAGATATAGATACAGATATAGATATGGATATGGATACATTTATTATATATATCTACTATATATATAACCTTATGTAATATGTATTAAATCAAACCTAACAAAAAGTTGGGGCACAGGTCTGCAGCTGAGAATGTGCAGCAAGTTTTACAATTACTACAGCATTTCCAGAGCACTTGGCCATGAAATCTCTGGATTGAATTGTTTAGCATCCTTCTCTGTCTCCCTGTGACTCCTCTGTGCATCACAAAGCTCAGGAGCACCGTTTGAAGTTTCCAAAGGAGCTGGTTTTGTGAATGAGATAATCAGGGCTGACTAATCAGCCTCCTTGTAATCCCTGCACCTCCAGAGCAGGGAACAAAGCCACGTCCAGATAATCCCCTGGGCTTTGCTTTGGAGCTGTCCCTGGCCCTGTGGCAGCAGAGGAAGGAAGGATTATTCTGTCAAGAGCAAGAACTCATCTGTGTTCTTACAGCTGGGGCCTCTTTAGGCCAAATTCCAGGTAAAGAGCTCCAGGAATGAGGCATGGGGCCACCAGCCATGGGTGTTGGCCACTTTTGGGTCCCTGTAGTGATGGTACAGAGGTGACTTATAGGAATATTTATTTCTTATTATATTACTCTGTGGAAAAAGCAGACATCATGTCTCTGTCAGTAAAATTCTGAACCAGTTCCCCCAAGATTTTAATAGCATCTGATTTATTGCATTTAGTGATCCCTGTTGACCAGCAATGGGAAAGTCCCAGAGCCCTGAGCCCTGCAGATCTCACCCATGAGATTATCATCCCCTCAACCACAGCTTTACATCCTTCTAGGAGGTGAAATCCCTTCCCAGCCCAAAAAGGGTGCCAGCTCTCTCACTGAGAGGTGCAGGACCAGGGGAAAAGGAAATCTGGGGGGCTGAGAGTGCAGCCTGGTGCTCAGAGAACCTGAGGGAGGGAGAGGAGCTGCTCTGGGCTGCTCCTGCACTTCACTACAGATCAGACAGCAAAACCCAGGAGAAATCCCAGCAACTCCTAAATCCCCTATATTTATTTGCTGTGGAGGAAGTGTGTGCTGTGCAGGGAAAGGTGGTGGAGCACAGCTGTGCCCATGTGTGAGGGTGCACAGATACACACTGTGAATGGCAAGAAAAGCACATTGCTGACCCCACAAGGAGTCAATTTGCTGATAAAAACCAACAGGAGTGGTGAGCATCCATCCTTGGGTCTAAACTTGCTCTGCACTTTGGTTTAAAACACAGAAAGCTGTGTTCCCTTTTGCACAAAATCCACTCCAGAAAGAAGCAGCTGCTCCTGTTGGCTGTCCAGACAGGAATCCCCCGTGCTGACACACATCCACACCCACTTCTCCCTGCTCTGAGCATCTCCAAAGGGAGCCATCGCTCTCTCCAAAGCACTTTTCTGCTGTCAGTGCTGATAGGCAATGTAATAATACCTTTTATTGGGTCAATACATCAGCTGGAGCACAGCAGCCATCCCTTGCTGCAGGTGATGGCCAAAGAGTGACCTGTGTCAGTGGGCAGGATGGGCTGCTCCAGCTCCTGAAAGGCAGCAGGGGGTATTTTCTTCTTTTCCAACAGGTGACAGGGAGTATTTTCCTCTTTTCCAACAGGTGACAAGGGGTATTTTCCTATTTTCCAACAGGTAAGGGGGAGTATTTTCCTTTTTTCCAACAGGTAAGATGGAGAATTTTCCTCTTTTCCAACAGGTAAGAGGGAGTATTTTCCTTTTTTCCAACAGGTAAGATGGAGAATTTTCCTCTTTTCCAACAGGTAAGAGGGAGTATTTTCCTTTTTTTCCAAGAGGTAAGAGGGAGTATTTTCCTCTTTTCCAATAGGTTAGAGGGAGTATTTTCCTTTTTTTCCAAGAGGTAAGAGGGAGTATTTTCCTCTTTTCCAACAGGTAAGAGGGAATATCTTCCTCTTTTCCAACAGGTAATAGGGAGTATTTTCCTTTTTTCCCAACAGGTAAAGGGGAGTATTTTCCTCTATTCCAACAGGTAAGGGGGAGTATTTTCCTTTTTTTCCAACAGGCAGCAAGGAGTATCTTCCTCTTTTCCAACAGGTAGCAGGGAGTATTTTCCTCTCTTCCAACAGGTAAGAGAGAGTATTTTCCTCTTTTCCAACAGGTAGCAGGCTGTATTTTCCTCTCTTCCAACAGGTAGTAGGTTGTATTTACATCTCTTCTTTTGTCTCTCTGTGCTTTATTGCATTTCCTGCTCTCTGAGCAGCCTCAATGAAACATCTTTCTGAAGGGTTCTCGGCTGTGCAGTAAATATCCTCCTTCATCTGCCAGCTTAGATAGGGATCAATCAATCAGAGGAAGTCCCTGGGGATGCCAGGGTGCATCAGTCAAGGTTAGGGACCAGACAGGCAGGTGACAGCAGAAGGATTGCAGGGCTTCTGCTAGGAATTAACCACCCACCCATCCCCATGCTTGCCAAAAAAAAAAAGTTGGAGAATATTTTGAGTCCCATCCTCACCAGGGTTTCTTTAACAGCCTGGAGGGAAACAGAAATCCCTGGAATCACACAGGAATCCCTGGAATCACCCATCTGGGTGGCTTGGTGTGGTCACATTGACTGGGGGGCACCACACTTCAAGAATTTGGGAACCTTCCCATGGAGAGATGGATCAGGACCAGGGTGGAATAATCTCCGTGCACAAGGACTGCTGGGAGTTTTGTGCTGCCAACACAACATGAAATGCCTTTTCCAGCTGGTAAATCCAGGGTGGCACAGTCTGAGCCACAGTGCCAGAGCAGGTGACAAGGGATCTGTCCCCATGGAAAGTTTCCTGACAAAGCCTTGACAACGAGGTTTTCCTGCTGCCTGTGCTTCCCAACTGTGCAAGCATCTCTGATGTTAACCCTTTGGTGCCTCCCAAAATGCAAAGAGGAATCCAAAGGATGAATTTATTGCTCCACTGTTAACACATTAAAATGTCAATATTGGCCTTGGGTGGGAGAGGGGAGTGTGGGGGCTCTTCCTGTGAGGAAGCTGCCACCCTAAGTAACAGTGACCTTTTAATTGCTCCATTATAAGGTTGGCCACCATGCTGGGAGAGTTCCCTAAGCAGTTAATCCACTTAGCAGAGCCTGGATCTTTGGAGAGGGTCTAAGTGGTGTGGTTGTTTTCTGAGCTGCATTTGAGAGTCATTAAAGGGTTGCTTTGTGCAGGAAGAGTCTGGTTTTAACAGCATCAGCTCCCGGCTCCAGCAGGAATTACCCTCCCCTGAAGCTGCAGCTATAGATTTCAGCTTATAGTTTCTGTGGATAATAAATGGCAGCTCTCAGACATGCTAGAAAAGGGTTTCCAACTGGAGTGGGGAGCAGACAGGAATGAATTAAACCCCAGCTCTCTGCAGACAGCTCCTCTCCAGCTGGACAGGGGAGGAGATGCTGGATAATGTTTGCAGGATGGGTTTCCTAAATTCCTGATTTCCTAATTTGGGATTTCCTAAGAGGGAAAGTGTCACTGTTTAGTTACAGAAGCCCCTGACCAGACAGCACCAGCCAAATTCTGCTCTCTGATAAATTCACAACAACTGAATCTGAAGGATTTGGGATTAGAATGGGGGAGGCTGCAGGAATGACAGGAAGGCAAGGTCCTGTCCTGCATAGTGGGGATGGTTATCAGAGGAAAAGAATGACCATTCATTAATTCATGTGTTTAATGCCTCTCAGTGGTTAAAAACACTGAAGATGGTGCAGAGAGAGAGCCTGAGTGAAACCTCAAAGCCAACAGAGTGGGTTTGGCTTCCTTCCCCTGCCTGCTCTCCCTGCCTTTCACTCTGCTGGATCTACATCAGGATGCCGTGCTCTTCACCTTCCAAAAATGATTATCCCAGCTGCAGGGGACCCTCTAAATCCTTCCTGGTCAGAGGGACAGCCCTGAACATCTCCTCCAACACAAAGAGCTCCAGTTGCTGGGAAATGAGAAGGTGGAGGGAAGTTCTGGAGCAGAAAGGGCACTCAGACAAAATCCTGCAGGGCCCCTCCTGGAAATGATGGGAACCATGGTGGGATCATCTGCAGGGATCATCTACAGGGATCATCTGCAGGGAGGAGAGCTCAGGCTGTGGAGGTGCAAGGCCACACTGCTCAGGTGTGATGACACCAAAACTCAGGGTCAGAATGGGGATTTGGATCAGCCCTGGTGAGCACAGCCCTGGGATGAGCTGCCCATGGACACAGCACCATCTCCACCCCTTCATCCCTTCACACTCCTCCCTCTCCAAGTTTCTCTTCCCCCACAATCATTGCTCTGCCTCAGCCATGTGGATCTGAGCCAGCTTTGAGTCTCAGGCTCAGCCCAGATCAGAGCCTTGCAGACAGAAACCTCTTTGTGCCCAAGCTCTGACCTTTGGCTCAGCTCCTGATCCCAGCAGGCTGGATGTGTCCAGCTGTTTGTCTTGCTGGCAAGGACAAGAAAGGGAGCTGAATGGAGCAGGGGTCTATTCTTGGCTCCATCTCAGACTTCCTCCCTGACCCTTGGCCAAGTGACCTCCTCTGTCTATTCCCTGCTGCACTTGGTACCCACTGGAAGTGCTCATAGCAGGAGGATCAAAGGGTGGAGGATAAATTTGGGTGGGCAATTTAAGGCAATTGAGCCTTAAATCCAATTCTGGACTTTGCAGAGTCTCAGATGGCCAAGGACTGCAAGGAAAAGAGGAATTGTGCAGATTTACTGCCACACCTGCTTCATCTCCCAGACCTTTCCCACCAGCACATCCCAGCACAGTTTCCTCCTCCTCTGGGCAGGATAAAGCCAGACCTCACATCTGGATAAAGCCAGGCCCCTCATCTGGATAAAGCCAGACCTCACATCTGGATAAAGCCAGGCCCCACATCTGGATAAAGCCAGACCTCACATCTGGATAAAGCCAGAACTCACATCTGGATAAAGCCAGATCCCACATCTGGATAAAGCCAGGCCTCACATCTGGATAAAGCCAGATCCCACATCTGGATAAAGCCAGAACTGACATCTGGATAAAGCCAGAACTCACATCTGGATAAAGCCAGACCCACATCTGGATAAAGCCAGAACTGACATCTGGATAAAGCCAGGCTCCACATCTGGATAAAGCCAGGCTCCACATCTGGATAAAGCCAGGCCTCACATCTGGATAAAGCAAGACCCCACATCTGGATAAAGCCAGATCCCTCATCTGGATAAAGCCAGGCCTCACATCTGGATAAAGCCAGGCCCCACATCTGGATAAAGCCAGGCCCCACATCTGGATAAAGCCAGATCCCACATCTGGATAAAGCCAGATCCCACATCTGCCCCCTCCTCCCCAGCTCTGGGACATTTCTCTCACTGCTGCCCCTCCACCTGTTGCTGCACACCTCAAACCTGGAAAAGAACCAAAATTTTGGCATTTCTCAAGTGTCAGACTTGGCCTCTGGATCCACAGGGCACATTCTTGGAGAGTTTGGGTCCTACACCCAAAAACTCATTGTGGACTGAACCAGATCACACCAAATTGAGGAAAATAATGAGTTTGATGAGTGAGGGTGTGATGCTCACCTGAGTCCTGGTGGGTCCCACAGTCACAGAAATGTGAGAGGGTCATCACCATCCTCAGGAGGTCCTGCAAGGGTGGGAGGGATCCCAACCCTAAATAAAAAGTGGGAGAAGGTTTTAACCTGCCCTCTGTGTGGGAAGAAGATCACATTTCCTACATCCTGCAGTCAGAGGAGCCATGGATCCTCTCAGTCTGTCCTGGCACCACAAAAACCCTCTTGGGCATTGCCACGAGGGCAGGAAGACCCAACAAAGCACTTCAATGTTTTTATTGCCTTCCATCCCCAAGAGATCAGCCCCACCATCATCCATTTTTCCATGTTGATGATCACCCATGACTGCATTTCAGACATTCCATGGCGGCAAAAACAAAGGAGGACAAGGCTGAACATCCTGGGGGGATGCACTGAACTCCACCCTGCAGCCCACAGAGGTCAAACCCCAAAATTCCTACAACTCATTTAAAGTCCAGATGCAAGATTAATTTGACTGACAAAGAACTAATTGGTTTCAGGACTAATTAAGTACATATACTTGTCTTTGCTTAATCAGTGAAATTTCCAGTGGCATTAAAATGTCCAAGAATACAAATCCCAGGAGATTTAAAGCAAATAGTTAAAATCAACTTAGATCCAATTATCATATAAATCACTAATGACCTGGGTAAATTGGAAGCTCTTTGGCTCAGCCTCTAGGGAAGAATAAACCTGATAAAAATGAACATGGCACCTGGATTAATGCACGGGCTCAGGGGAATTCACGGCAAATATTCCAACAGGACTTTTCCACTGACTTTGTTATTCCTTGCGAAATATCAATATTTCTAAACAAACACTTCCCACAGGAAGGTTTGGAGGAAACTTTTAGCAGGAACTTGGTGTTCAGCATCCAAAGCTAAAATCACTCAATAATTGCCATCTATCCATTGCTGGGAATTTTTCTGATGGATAATTTTCCTGGAGGGTAATTAGAAATTTCCATGTTGTTTTCCCAGTCTCTGCTTTTTTATCTTGCCCATGGTTACAGTCTGATACTCCATTTATTTAAAAAAGAAAAAGAAAAAAAAAAGTGGTGATTAAATATTTTGCATTATTTTCATTTTTTCATCCACACTCATTTTTAGGTGCAGATACAGAAGATCCAATCTCCACTATCAACCTAAGCTGTCTCATCTTGACCTGTTCATTTTGCTTATTCCAACTTTATTCTCCATTCCTGGGAACCTGAAGCTTGGAAAAAGTGGTACATGAAGGAAAACAAAGGAATTATAAAGATTAAATATGTGAGTAATCCATGAAATGCAGTTTTTATACATCCAGTGATCACAAACCCCAGGGTTTGCCAAATTGCACTTTAGGAAGTGTTGCCAAAAATTGACATTTAAATCCTGCCTGTCCTGACTCCAGAGCTCAGCCAGGAGCTGCTCCCAGTCAGAAAACCTCTCAAATTCCAGAATATTTGTTTTATTGGTAATTTTTTAATGCCCCACCCAGGAGTTAATCTGAGTGCAGAGAGGCACAAATGGGACACAGAATTAACAGCAAATATCTCACCCACCATGGGATAAACTGATTAAAGGAATGTCTTTGGGCTGTGTCTTAGAGAAAAACAACATTCACCAACCACCCCAAAAATCCATGAAATTCAAGCTGTGGTCCCTCCCCCCTGGGCAGGCTCTGCAGAGCTGTGCTTGGACATGATTTTGTCCTTCCCTTTTTACTCCAAGCTCCTGCTCTGGGATCAGAGCAGATTCTGTTGTGCCCACCCAACACATCAAAGAGGTGAGAGGAGCATTGAAGATGAACCCCAGGAGTGATGTGGGCTGCAAGAGGGGCACAAAACCCTCCCAAAAGTCACATCAGCTTGAGCAGGGAACTTGGTTCTTACAGGTTGGAGTCCATTCAAGCCATGCTGGGCATTTCTGGTTGGCCAAAGCTCCCTGATGAGACCCAGCTGAGAGAGATGAGAGCCAAGCTCTTCTCCTTGTCCCCCCTCTCCATCTCTGCCCTCCCCACTCCACTGTGGTATTCATGATTTGCTACATGCCCAAGAACTCCCTGTGAGCTTAAAAATCTCAGTATCCAGGCAAGTAATGAATATTTTTGTCATTTCAGTGCTTGAGGTGAACATGATACTTTTTGTTTGAAAGAGAGAGAAGAGAAAAGAGAAGAGAAAAGAGAAGAGAAGAGAAGAGAAGAGAAGAGAAGAGAAGAGAAGAGAAGAGAAGAGAAGAGAAGAGAAGAGAAGAGAAGAGAAGAGAAGAGAAGAGAAGAGAAGAGAAAAAGAAAAGAAAAGAAAAGAAAAGAAAAGAAAAGAAAAGAAAAGAAAAGAAAAGAAAAGAAAAGAAAAGAAAAGAAAAGAAAAGAAAAAGAAAAGGCAAAGTAGAAAACAAAAGAAACCCAAATCCCTCCTGGCTCAGCTTCTTCCTCCTCAAGGATTTCCAAAAACTCTCAGAGATGGTCCAAGCTCAGCATCCCATCACTGTTCCTTTTTTCCCATTTCATTAGGGGTCAGAAGATAAAATAACTCCCAAAAATTTCAGCTTGTGGCCAAAAAAAACTCTGATGGAGCCACCCTGTCAACTCCTTGCTGCCAAAACTGCCCAGCAGCACCAAAGTGTCCCAGGTGTGGGCAGGCAGCAGATTTGGGATGGATTTGGAGGTGGGAGAGAAGAAGGAGGAGAGGCTGAGCTGCAGGGCAGTGGTGGAAATAAACTGGCTGATGCTCTGGGTTTGCTGCTTTTTCCATCCCTCCTGGGTTAAAGGAAATTCTGGGAAAAATTTAGGGTGTCACAAAGGCAAAGCAATCCAAAAGAGAACCATGAGAGATGAAGATGGAATTTCAAGGATTGTTATTATTATATATTATTATAAATATTGTTATTATATCCTGCAGCTGGTGAGAGGATGAATTTGATATAAAAAATCTGATTTTCCAGCTCCAGGATCTCAAACTCCTGGGCACAAACCTGACCAGGTCAGGGCTGAGGAGCATCACCCCCAAGAGAAGGAGGGAGCAGCAACCCCTCCACCTGCAGAGCCCTTCTGGACCAGCCTGGAGCTGCTGGTGCTTCAAAAGGCTGAGAAAAAAAAACCCACCAGGGCTGCAAAGCCAGGCTGAAAGGACAATTCCCTCCAGGCTGAAAGGACAATTCCCTCCAGGCTGAAAGGACAATTCCCACCTGGCCCTGGGATGGGGTGTGACCCTGACATCTTACCCAGAGGAGCTCCACGCTTTTAAATCACTTTCTGCTTTTTATTCCGTGCCATCCCTGTGTTGTATTACATTACAAAAGTTTCCAACCTCATTTTATGTTTATTTATGGCCTCACTCAATGCTCTCTGCCCAACTCCACCGTGGGCTGAGCCTGCCCATGCAGATATTCCTGACACTGGACAATTCCAAGCTGGGCTGAGCCCCTCTGTGGCCACTCAGTTTAGCCCTGGGGCTGAATTTCAGAGCTAAAATTATCTGTGCACCTCTGTGAGCACTGACTCAGGCAGGGAGGGACATCCAAAAACCAGACCCTTCCTCATGTGACAATAATCACATTTTGGCCTGGAGAAGTGGCTTTTCTCTGGGGAGAAAAATCTTCCTCTGTATTCAGTTCATGAGATAAAAATGGGTCAGATCCTGTTTCCCCTCAGGCTCTGCATTGTGGGTTTGGTTTTTTTTTTTCTCTTTGTGCTGGAAAAGCCCTCCCTGATATCCCAGGCAGCTGAACCTGGGATTTCCCTGCACACCCACCTGTGGCTGCCAGCTTGGCTGTCCCCAGAGCTGTGGCTTTGTGGTTTTGGGATTTGCTCTGCTGGCTGCAATCCCCAGAATTTCCAGGGGAGCACCCAGAGCCAGAACAGCTCAGCACAGACTGGAGCATCCCCACAGTCAATGGAACGCTGAAATTCCCTTCTCTGAGGAGTGTAAATGTTGGCAAACACAGACTTGGCTGTTGCTAAGTTACCTGGAGCTGATGGGTGAGCACAGGGAAACCCAGATCCCAAATCCAGGGGTGAGGAAAGGGCTGTGTGAGCACAGAGGAGCCCAGATCCCAAATCCAGGGGTGAGGAAAGGGATGTTTAATTGACATTTAAATTTCCCTGTGCACAGGGGAGCCCAAATCCCAAATCCAGGGGTGAGCAAAGGGCTGTGTGAGCACAGGGAAGTCCAGATCCCAAATCCAGGGGGTGATGAATGGGCTGTTTTATTGACATTTTAATTTCCCTGTGCTCAGGAAAGCCCAGATCCCAAATCCCTGGAGTGAGGAAAGGGCTGTGTGAGCACAGAGGAGCCCAGATCCCAAATCCAGGGGTGAGGAAAGGGCTGTTTAACTGACATTTAAATTTCCTTGTGAACAGGGAATCCAGATCCCAAATCCAGGGGGTGAGCAAAGGGCTGTTTAATTGACATTTAAATTTCTTTGTGCACAGGGAAGTCCAGATCCCAAATCCCTGGAGTGAGGATAGGGCTGTATGAGCACAGAGGAGCCCAGATCCCAAATCCAGGGGGTAAGCAAAGGGCTGTTTAATTGATATATAAATATTTCTGTGCACAGGGAAGCCCAGATCCCAAATCCCTAGGGTGAGGAAAGGGCTGTTTAAGTGACATTTAAATTTCCCTGTGCTCAGGAAAGCCCAGATCCCAAATCCAGGGGATGAGGAATGGGCTGTTTAACTGACTTTTAAATTTCCCTGTGCACAAGAAAGCCTAGATCCCAAATCCAGGGGTGAGCAAAGGGCTGTTTAATTGACATTTAAATTTTCCTGTGCAAAGGGAAGCCCAGATCCCAAATCCAGGGGTGAGCAAAGGGCTGTGTGTGCACAGAGGAGCCCAGATCCCAAATCCATGGGGTGAGGAAAGAGCTGTCTGTGCACAGGGAGCCTCAGGAGACACTGTGCCCTGCACACCCCAGGCTGCAAATGGAGCTGCTGGGATAAAATCCAGGGCTGGGTGATGTGGAAAGCACACAGGGATGCTTGAAGATGTCTCTTTTAAGCTTGTGGAGGCTTTACAGAGCTTAGCTCCTCACTGTAAAAATAAAATCAAACTCTGTTATGTAACTGCCAAGCCCTTTAAAGCTTCCAGCACATCCCTTGAAAGTTAAAAAAAAAGAAAAAAAGAATATTTTAATCTGGAAAACCCCTCAACCATCAAAGTAGTAAAAAAAAATAAATTCCTGACAAACAAAGGAAATAAAACCCACACCCTGGCCAGGGGGAAGTTACAATCCAGCCAAACTGAGGTTCCCCCAATGTCAGGGCAGACCCCTGGGGGGTTTTTCCTGCCAGTTTTTTGCTGTGGGGGCTTTTCCTTGACTTTTCCATTTCCCACCACTGCTGTTCAATGAATGAAGCCCAATCAATAGTCCTAATAAAACTTCCCAGGTGGTAGGAGGGAGAGAGATGCCTCAAAATTACCATTATTGTGGGATCCAGGCTGATCCTCTGGGTTCTTTTCCAACCCAAACAATTCCACAGTTCTGTGATCACTGGCCTGAGGTGGGGCTGAGCCTCCTGCTCCTGCCAGGCTGTTCAAGGACAGGAAAATCCAGCAGCCAACGAGCCCCAGGTGCTCCAGGTTCTCCCTGTCCAGCTTTTTTGTGAATGAATTTAAACCAAAAACTGGGATCCTGAAAGAAAAGTGTTGTATCCAGCAAAGACCAGGGCTCAGCAGGCAAGCAGCTCCCTAAGAATGGGATTTTTTTTCCCAAACAAATTCCCTTGGAGGCACAAAACCTGATGCTCCCCCTGATTTTGTGGCAGGTTTGATGGAGACAGGGACAAACAGGGAGCACAGGGTGCAGCAGCACAGAGAACTGAAGAGGGGAGAGCTCAATCTCTCCATGCCCAGGATGCCAAGGCTCCATCCAGGTTCAAGGGATAAAATTTTATTTATTTATTTATTTATTTGTTTGTTTGTTTGTTTATTTATTTATTTATGTATGTATTTAAAGGGCTTCCAAGGATTCTACACCCAAGATGGACCCTGAGTCACAAATTTCCACACTTTTTTTTATAAGTTTTGGTTCATCTCCATTTTGGGGTTAATTGTCCAGTTCCAGGTTCTGCAGTCCCATCCTCCCAGATTGCTCTCCTCAATTTGCTGTTATTTATAATTTTTGTATAAATTGCACTTTTTATACCCAAAGCTGTAACAGTATCCTTGGTTCTGGGGCTGGAAAAGGATTATTTTGTCTGACTAAACCATGAGGAGAACTTGCTAACACTTTATATGAAGTTCAGAGCTATATATTAATGGAGTACAGAACCTGGAAAATAGGAAAGCTGAAGCTGGAGGCATCCCAGGGATCTCCCCCACCCCTGTCCGTGGGAGAAGAGCATTCCCAGCCCCCATGGAGAGCTGAGCTCAGCACTCAGCACAGAGCAGAGGGCTGGGGTCCACGTCCTCTGTGCCATTTTTGTGCCCCTGTTTCACAAGCCTGTGCTGAATGTTCCACTCCAGGTGGAGCACTGGCAGAGTTTTTGGGGCTGGAGCAGCTGGATTAAAGCAGGCTGGGCTGGGCATCCAAAGGTGTGAGGTGTCTTTTCCTTCACTGAGAGGAAAATATTTCCCAGTCACCTTCAGGGTGATCATCATCATCATCACATCGTTTTCCTTGAAAGAATTTAGCTCCACTTTAAGGTACTGAGGGGATAAATTCTACCCCATGGCTGGGCTTTGGAGAGGAAGAATAAATTTGGGTTAGGAAAGGTACTGGGGAGGATGTCTGAAACACCACAAAGTTCTGCAGCCTGCTCCTACTCCCAGGCTGAGCCATCTCTGCCTTCTGGAAATTCCAAACAACCCACCCTGACAAAAAACTGCTGCACCAGTTTGGCAAGATTATTAAGATCATGGCAATCAGACTGCTCTAAGCATTTCAAAGAGCCTAAGAAGAAGGAAGAAATCTATAAAAATCAGATTTAATGAGGAGGTTCTTAATAGTGGGAGTCATTTAGGGCAACTTTCCCAGCTGGCAGAGTGTCCTGCAGAGATTCAGGGTCTGCACACCCTGCTGGGCACCTCCAGCCTGCTCCTGCTTTGTCATGGCTGTGACCTGACTTTGCCTAAAAAACGCAGAAGTGCACATTTGGATTTATCACAGAACTATGGAATGGTTTGGGTTGGAAGGAATCTTAAAGATCATCCTGTTCCAACTCCCTGCCATGGCAGGGACAGCTCCCACCGCTGTCCCAGCTGCTCCCAGCCCTGTCCAACCTGGCCTTGGACATTGCAGGGATCCAGGGGCAGCCACAGCTGCTCTGGGAATTCCAGCCCAGCGAGGAATTCCTTCCCAAGATCCCATCCAGCCCTGCTCCCTTTAACCAGATTTGGAGAGAAAAGCACCAGAATCAACCTGCAGCTCCCAGGACCAACCTGCAGCTCCCAGATCAGCTGGTTTGACTTTTGGACAGAAACACCAATGCAGAGATCCAGTGAGATCCATAAGAAACTCTCCTGAGCATTCCCAAGGCTCACCAGGGTCACACAAAGGGACTGAGAGGACTAAATGAGAGTTAAACTCTGATTTAGAACCACAAACTCATTTCCAAACCTGCACCACTCTGGGGTCACTACCCAGGCTTACAAGGTTGGAGCAGAAGCCTTTCAAATTCCTGTGTGACTGTCTTGGGTTACAGTACAGGATGTGATCAAAGGTGTCTGTTCTGTCACCATCTGTTGAGGGTGGGGCAGTGATCCTGATCTCTGTGGGAGATATTCTGCTAATGGACATCCATTGAAACCAGCTGGGGCAGTGTTCTTTATCTCATGGGATATCTCCTGTTCATGGCCATGGTTTATAAACCAGCTGGGGCAGTGTTCTTTATCTCATGGGATATCTCCTGTTCATGGCCATGGTTTATAAACCAGCTGGGGCAGTGTTCTTTATCTCATGGGATATCTCCTGTTCATGGCCATGGTTTATAAACCAGCTGGGGCAGTGTTCTTTATCTTTTCACAACCCATCCTTCCTCCAGCCAGTCATTTTCTGCTCATGGCCATTGAGTCCCACTGTGGCACTGATAAAATTACTGCATCCCATTGGGAGTTGCTCCAGCCAGGGGGAAGAGCCCAACATTTCTTACCAAGATAAAAACAGAGGGTTTGGGACACTAAGGGAGCCCCTTTCTCCACTGGACTCCAGAGGAAAACCGGATTTCTCCACATCCCCACTGGAGCTTTAGAGGGAAACTGCACCTTGTACAGGAGCACTGCTCCAACTGAGCCACATCTGTCACTGCAGGAGGATGCAGCCACCATGGAATGGGACTGCTGCCAACACCCTGCCTGACGGGTGTCAGGCTGTACTCTGACTGTGTCAGGGTTTGGGGTTTGTTCTTTGTAGTGCTGTATTTCTATTTTAATTTCCCTAGTACAGAACTGTTATTCCTATTCCCATATCTTTGCTTGAGAGCCCCTTGATTTCAAAATTATAATAATTTGGAGGGAGGGGGTTTCCATTCTCCATTTCAAAGAGAGGCTCCTGCCTTTCTCAGCAGACACCTGTCCTCCAAACCAGGACAGGGATTCAGCAAAAGGGAAAACTTGGAGCAGCCCCTGGGCATTCCCATGTTCCCTACAAGGATCAGGAGATGTTTCATGGGGAGCACTGCTGCCCTGCTGCAGAGGGCAGAAATCCCTCCCTTGTCCCTAAAAACAGGGTGCAGCTCTTCTTCTGGATTTCTGCAACCCAGGGTGTGAGTGCAGGATTTTTGGAACCAATGTTGGTGTGAGAACAGAAGGTTTGGGAAATGGACTCACCAAGGACGCTGCAAACTCCTGGGTTTTGAGTTTTGTGCCAGCCCATGTGGTGCCAGCCACAAAAGCGTGACCAGAGATGCTTCAGCGATCCCAAATAATTCCCTTTTAATGGGCACCATGAGAGTTGGTGCAAACTGGCCAAACATCTGCCAGGGAGGGGTGAGGTGAAGTTCATCCTGCCCCAGGGTGGGAAAGGAGCTTCTGGAGCTGTCTGCAAGCACACAGGGCTTCATCCCAAACATCCAAATCCCCTTCTGTGACATCTCCTTCTGAAACCTCTCCCTCACCAGCTCCCAGGGGTCTCCTTCTCCCATTGAAAATGCACCCAGACCCCCAGCATTGCAAATCTGCAAATTCCAACAGCTCTGGATGCAAAGAAAAGGTGATTTTGTTATTTTACTGGAGATTTTAAATTGCAGGAAGCTCTGAAATCTGTAAGACAGGGCTGTGCTTCCATTCCCACAGACATTCAGTCAGAGTCTCTCCCCAGGCTCACCTGCTGATTTTCCCTTTTTACCAACACAGGGCCAAGAAGGAAAACCAGTGCAGGGCAAACCAGTGACCTCAAACATCAAGCACAGCAATTCCCCAAAAACTCTCCTCAAAATCTGGGTGCTGATCCCCTAATCCCCCCACCCCAGCCTTCCTTGGCTCCTTATCTCCATCACAGAAGCCCCCAGTATCCTGCTCTTGCCTAGATCTTAAATCAGAATTATTAAATCACTTCTCAGGAACACTCAGCAAATGACCAGAATAAACTTTTGCCTTTTTAATCAGAGTAGTGTGTGCTGGGGAGAGCCCAGCTGTGGCCAGATGTGCCCAGTCCAAGCCTGCTGCCATTCCCCAGGAGCAGACAGCTCCATCTATTACAGCACAGCAGACAGGGTCAGGGCACAGAGCAGCCTCCAGCTCACAATTACACATCCTTTTAGCTCTGTCACAGCCTCAGAGCATCCTGAGCAGCTTCTCAGCCCCTGGGCAGACCTGGGAGATGTTACCTGGAATAAAGGGCTCTGGATCATGGGATGGTTTGGGTGGGAAGGACTTCAAAACTCATCCTGTGCACCTTCCAGGTTGTTCCAAGCCCTGTCCAGCCCGGCCTTGCCAAAACACATAGGGGGTTTGGTCACCCTGTTCTGGCAAATGAGGAAATCTCACCATGGAAACACAATTATGCCACGCTGAATGATCTCCTTCCCATTTTGTTTCTGGTGGACAAACAGCCCTGGGCTCTTCTGCACCCTCTGCTCTGGAAATGCCACCTTGCTGCAGAGTTAAAAAAAACACAAAATCAGACTCCAGGCTGCTCCAGGAACTCCAAAGGCTGGGAACAGCCCGTGGTTGCACAGAGGGAAAAGCCTCACTCAGCTTCAGGAGAGTTTGGGGAGAGCTGTAACCAAAGTCACTGAAAACATAAACTATGCTAAATTTAAAAATAAATAAATAAATAACAAAATACCAAAATTAAAAAGCCTAAAAGAAAAGTAAACAACAAAAACCTAAACAATAACCAATCAACATACCTAAAAAACCTCGTGCAAAACACATAAACAAAAAAAATTCACCAATCAAATAATACATAGTCGTATAAACAATAGTCTTAAAAGATACAATTAAAACTAAATATAAACAAGAAATCAACTTCTGCACAATCCTATTAATTTAATATCCAAAAGTCCCTTTTTTCTCCTGCACCTGGTGCTTTTACATTTGGAGTTGGGGAGAGAAAGGAGCTCCCCTTCCCATCTTGGGGAGGAATGGTTGGGATGGGAGCTTGCCTGGGTGGGTGAGGCAGAGATTTGGGGGGTGTGGGGCAGATTTGGGGTGTCTGAGGCAGATTTGGGGGGTGTGGGGAGCCCTGGGGGGGTCCTGGCTGCCCCATCCCCTCCTGCCAGCCAAGTTGGGGGAAAGACTGGGGAGGAGAAGGTGCTGAGGGATTTTCAGTGTGCTGTCACCATGGAAACTCCTGGTCCAGCATCCCAGGGATGCTCAGGGTGTGGGGTGGGCACAGAGCCATGGGAGAGCACCTGGGGAGGGAAAACAGGGAGGAGAAGAATTTGGATTTGTCTTTCCAAATGAGCTGTGGGTGGATAAAACCAGCACTGAGAGGTAAAAGAAACAATGGGATGGATTCCACTGATTGGTGAATGGAAAAAAGATATTTTGCCTTTACAAACAAACTGAGAAATGAAACTGGGTATTGGAAGATGAAAGAAGAAATGGGGAAAGACCATGAATTCTGTAAGAATTAAAATGAAAAGGGAGGGTTGTACATTAGAGGGGAATCTCAGGGATCAGCATTTGGGAAGTCTGAGCCTCTCAAGTACCTCAGCAATGGGGAAAGAGAGAGGGAAATTGGGATAAAAAGGAGGCTGCAGCCTCCAAAAATCTGAGAGATCCCAGAGGATGCCCCATGCCCTCTCCCTTTATTCCAATAAAGTAAAATGACTCCTCTGTCTCCTTTTTGGACATGAACCTCTGGTGTTTGGGGATTCATTTTCCTGACATCCCCAAGAGCAGGACAGGGTCAGGCTGCACCTCCCAGCCATGGGGAGGGCACTGAGCCCTGCCCCAGCCCTGAGGAGCCTGCAAGGACACCCTGGGGACACCAGGGGAGTGGGGCCAGTGCAGGGAGCTGCAAACTGATAAAGGGTCAGAAGGAAACTCCCCTTGGTGCCACCCTCTGGAGTTACCCATGGGGAATGCGCTCCTGGCCACAGAACCAGGAGAGCAGGACAGGGAGGATATTCCATAGAAATTCTCTGCTCAGCTGTCCTCAGGCTTCCCCCCCTGCCCTCCTGAGGAGCCCTGGTCCCTTCTCCACCCCACACTCGAGCCAACCCCATCCTGGGCACAGAAAAAAAACCCCAAACTCACAGGGTGAACACAGGGAGCCGTGCAAATCCTGTTCTGCTTCCCAGGAAATGGGGAAGGAAGGGTGGAGGGGGGAGGATGGAGGATGAGGATGAAGGATGAAGATGGAGGGTGGAGGAGGGAGGATGGAGGGTGAGGATGGAGGATGAAGGGTGGAGGATGGATGGATGGATGGATGGATGGATGGATGGATGGATGGATGGATGATGGATGGATGATGGATGGATGATGGATGGATGGATGATGGATGATGGATGGATGGATGAGGATGAGGATGGAGATAAGGATGAAGGATGGAAGATAAGGATGAAGGATGGAGTGGATGAGATCCCCAGATCCCACCACCATCGTCCCCCTCTCCTCCACCACCTCCAGCAGCTGTTCCCAAATCTTTACAAGACCAGATCTGCAGGAAAGGAATTCTGAGGCCACACTTGGAGGTGCTACAGGAACACCTGGAGGTGGCAAACCCCACCTTGAACCCTTGCATGCGGTTCTAGGCTCCAAGGGAAACCAGCTGGATCAAGATGCACATTTGGGAGGTGTTTGACAGATTTTCAGCGTGTTTCAGGAGGTTTTTTTGTTTGTTTGTTTTGTGGCACGCGGTATTTATTGTGTGTTTTACCAAATGGCAAGAAAGATGTAAACAGCAAATGATCAAAGCAAGAGATCTTTTCTGTCTAAAGGCAGGCGAGCCAGATGGAGTTAATTAATGAAGATGTTTAGCAAGAAAGGGGCTGGAATGCAAACAGGTTGTTCCCAGAAGCGTCAATGTAATCCAATAAACAACTTGTGGGGGTGTAAGAATCGCTGCTTTTGTCCCCTCCTTTCCATCACAAAGAGCCGAGTGAAAACTTTTTGTTGTTGCTGTTTCATCCTGGAGAGAGGGTTTGAATTAACAGCACCTAAAAAATAATTCCCAGCTCCTTTTGGAAGCATCCCCCTAACAGCACCCAAAAAATAATTCCTGGCTGCTTTTGGAAGCATCCTCAGCTGCATGTCTTGATCCCATTGCTTGAGGCAAAAGAGGAGTCAGGGATCCAGAAGCAAATTCCATGCTCAGCCTGCCAGCAAGGGAATTAATTATGGCCAAGAATAACAACGTGGACATCACTGCAACAACTGCAGCCAGGCAGCGACCCTCTTCCCCATCAGAGGATAATTCAGGATGTTGTGTCAGGTTTTATTTTTATTCCATGAGATATTACCAGACATAAAGCCCTGGGATGCCCCAGGTGATGGCTTTTCAATGACCCTGCTCTGCTCCAGAACTCAGGTTTGCAGTCCAGCTTTCTGCACAGGTTATTGATCAATTATCTGTCTGGGGCTGCAGCAGGATGGGAAGAGGAGCTGGGACAGCAGGGATGGGTGCAGAGCCCTCTGGGGTGCTCAGAATTCCTGGGGGCTGCAGGGATGGGGATCCAACAGCAGACAGAGGAGAGAGGGGAGGGAGATTGCAGAGCAGGAGTTGGCTCCATCTGCATCCAATTACAGTAATTTCACGGTTATAAACCGCACATCTGGGTGTAGGCAACTGTCTGGGGTTACAACACAGAGTGTGATCAAAGGTTTCTGTTCTGTCACCATCTGTTGAGGGTGGGGCAGTGATCCTGATCTCCATGGGAGATATTCTGCTAATGGGCATCCATTGAAACCAGCTGGGGCAGTGTTCTTTATCTCATGGGATATCTCCTGTTCATGGCCATGGTTTATAAACCAGCTGGGGCAGTGTTCTTTATCTCATGGGATATCTCCTGTTCATGGCCATGGTTTATAAACCAGCTGGGGCAGTGTTCTTTATCTTTTCACAACCCATCCTTCCTCCAGCCAGTCATTTTCTGCTCATGGCCATTGAGTCCCACTGTGGCACTGATAAAATTACTGCATCCCATTGGGAGTTGCTCCAGCCAGGGGGAAGAGCCCAACATTTCTTACCAAGATAAAAACAGAGGGTTTGGGACACTAAGGGAGCCCCTTTCTCCACTGGACTCCAGAGGAAAACCGGATTTCTCCACATCCCCACTGGAGCTTTAGAGGGAAACTGCACCTTGTACAGGAGCACTGCTCCAACTGAGCCACATCTGTCACTGCAGGAGGATGCAGCCACCATGGAATGGGACTGCTGCCAACACCCTGCCTGACAGGTGTCAGGCTGTACTCTGACTGTGTCAGGGTTTGGGGTTTGTTCTTTGTAGTGCTGTATTTCTATTTTAATTTCCCTAGTAAAGAACTGTTATTCCTATTCCCATATCTTTGCCTGAGAGCCCCTTGATTTCAAAATTATAATAATTTGGAGGGAAGGGCTTTCCATTCTCCATTTCAAAGAGAAGCTCCTGCCTTTCTCAGCAGACACCTGTCCTTCAAACTAAAACAGCAAATTTTCCTTCTTTGTCCTTATATAAGCCACACCTGATTATAAGCCGCACTCCCGGTTCAGACCAAAATTTTAGTCAAAATGGTGCAGCTTATAATGGTGAAGTTACTGTAATCAGCTGCAGGATGGAAAATGGGGATGATCCAAGTGGAAATCCAGTCTGGTTTGGGTTGGAGTGACCTCAAAGCCCATCCAGTGCCACCCTGCCATGGGCAGGGACACCTCTCACCATCCCAGGGTGCTCCAAGCCCTGGCCTTGGACACTTCCAGGGATGGAACCTTTGGGAAAACAGCCAGGTCCTCACTAAAGGCAAAGGAAAAGTGCAGAAAAAGTCTGAAATTGTTTCTGTGCACCCTTAGCTGGGATTTTCCCACCTCAAGGTCTGAGACACATGGAGATAAATGACACTGCAGGAAAAGGAGCATCCAAACCCCTCTCCAAATGCATGTTGGAAGGGATGGAAGGGAACTGCAGGAAGAAGAGGCACTGACACAAGGGCCTCCAGCTGTAAGGGATGAAGAAGGGCTGGCACAACCATTAAATAAAATTATCCTGATGTTTTCTTTCCCTGTGTCTCTGACATCTCTCAAGAGCCTGCTGTGACTACAGCAGCTTGAGCTTTCTGAGTGATTTTCCCTCAACAAACAGGTTTAGAGTAACCAGACCAAGGACTAACACCAAATAAGAGTTTTCCCTGGGTAAAGAATCTCCTGGCACCTCAGCACCTGCACAAGGGCCAGACTCAATGTGTCTCAAAGTTCGCAGCTGAGGGATGATGGAGCAGGAATGTGACTGGAAAATGACCTCAAGCATCTTCACCTCACATTTCCACCAGTCTGGTGGGAAAGGAGCGGGGAGGAAGAGAAGATTTGGATGCTTTTTGCATCTCTCAGTGAGAATCTGGTTTGTCAGACACCTCCCCATCCTCCCCGAGCAGGGATCGATAACAGCCTTTAAAAATCATCCTTAAGGAATGAAGGGTTTGGCATTCACACCCCCTTAGGTGGCTGTAAGTACAGAGAATTAACATGAAACTGCAGAAAGGACCTCCCCGGAGCCTGGAACGGCCTTGGTGACGTAAATTTATGTGAAGTGGCAGCAATCTTTTGTGTTTGCTTCTTCAGCAACTTGGCTTCTCTCCGAGCCTGCCTTAAAGGGAGAGTTCCTGGCTGTGGGGACAAGGCCACTGCACTGATGGGTGTCTGAAAACACAGCCCAGGTTATTTAACAGCTAAACCCCAGACCAGGTGTATTTAACAGCTGGAACCACAGACCAGGGGTATTTAACACCCTGGACCCCAGTCCAGGTGTAAATAACAGCTGGAACCTCAGCCCAGGTGTATTTAACACCTGGAACCCCTCTGCCGAGGTGTATTTAAAATCTGGAAACACAGCCCAGGTTATTTAACAGCTGGAACCATAGAACAGGTGTATTTAATATCTGAAAATACAGCCCAGGTGTATTTAACAGCTAAACCCCAGCCCAGGTGTATTTAATGCCTAAAAATACAGCCCAGGTGTATTTAGCACCTGAAACCCCAGCCCAGGTGTATTTAACACCCTGAACCCCAGCCCAGGAGTATTTAATACCTGAAAATACAGTCCAGCTGTATTTAACACCTGGAAACACAGACCAGGTGTATTTAGCACCTGAAACCCCAGCCCAGGTGTATTTAACACCTGAAACCCCAGCCCAGCTGTATCTAACGTCTGGAACCCCAGCCCAGCTGTATTTAACACCCTGAACCCCAGCCCAGGTGTATTTAACACCCTAAACTCCAGCCCAGGTATATTTAATGCCTAAAAATACAGCCCAGGTGTATTTAACACATGGAACCCAGCCAAGGTGTATTTAAAATCTGGAAACACAGCCCAGGTTATTTAACAGCTGGTACCATAGAACAGGTGTATTTAATACCTGAAAATACAGCCCAGGTGTATTTAACAGCAAAACCCCAGCCCAGGTGTATTTAATGCCTAAAAATACAGCCCAGGTGTATTTAACACCTGAAACCCCAGCCCAGGTGTATTTCACATCTGGAGCCACAGCCCAGGTGTATTTAACACCCTGGACTCCAGCCCAGGTGTAAATAACAGCTGGAACCCCAGTCCAGGTGTATTTAACACCTGGAACCTCAGCCCAGGTGTATTTAATACCTGAAAACACAGCCCAGGTGCATTTAACACCCTGAACCCCAGCCCAGCTGTATGTAACACCCTGAACCACAGTCGAGGTGTATTTAAAATCTGGAAACACAGCCCAGGTTATTTAACAGCTGGAACCATAGAACAGGTGTATTTAATACCTGAAACCCCAGCCCAGGTGTATTTAACACCTGAAAATACAGCCCAGGTGCATTTAACACCTGGAACCCCAGTCCAGGTGCATTTAACACCTGGAACCCCAGCCCAGCTGTATTTAACATCTGGAGCCACAGACCAGGTGTATTTAACATCTGGAATCCCAGCCCAGCTCTATTTAACACCCTGAACCCCAGCCCAGGTGTATTTAACATCTGAAAACCCAGCCCAGGTGTACTTAAAACCCTGGACCCCAGTCCAGGTGTATTTAATGCCTAAAAATACAGCCCAGGTGTATTTAACATCTAGAACCCCAGAAGAGGTGTATTTAACACCTGAAAACCCCAGCCCAGCTGTATTTAATACCTGAAAACACAACCCTGGTGTATTTAACACCCGGAACCCCAGCCCAGCTGTATTTAACACCCGGAACCCCAGCCCAGGTGTATTTAACATCTGAAAACCCAGCCCAGGTGTATTTAACATCTGGAACCCCAGCCCAGGTGTATTTAACATCTGGAAGCCCAGCCCAGGTATATTTAACATCTGGAAGCCCAGCCCAGGTGTACTTAAAACCCTGGACCCCAGCCCAGGTGTATTTAATGCCTAAAAATACAGCCCAGGTGTATTTAACAACTGGAAACACAGCACAGGTTATTTAACAGCTGAAACCATAGAACAGGTGTATTTAACACCTGGAACCCCAGCCCAGGTGCATTTAACACCTTGAACAACCACAGCCCAGGTGCATTTAACACCTGGAACCCCAGCCCAGGTGTATTTAACACCCTGAACTCCAGCCTAGCTGTATTCAACACCTGGAACCCCAGCCCAGGAGTCTCTCAGAGCTGTGTGCTCAGGGTCACAGCCCCCTGCAGGCACCAGGGCCATTGCAGCACCCATGGACAGAGCTGCACTGCAGCTCCCACATCCCCACACTCCTGCTGCCCCTCCCAGGACTGGAACAGAAACACGAATTTAGGTTTTGTTCCTTTGCCCTCCCTCCTCAGAGCAATGCAAGCAGGTTCCAGAGAATTTCCCTGGCCATATTTCACACTGCCCCCAGCCCCTTTTTTTCCTACTGAGGATTCCCAGCCTGAATATTGAGTAACCTGAGCTCCACACACTCTGGGAGGTGATGGATTGCTGCTGAATGCAGGCTGAAGTTTTAAGCCAACAATTACTTTTCTCTGAAGACTTTTCCCCTGGCAGAAACTGTGGGGCAGAGCACCTCAGGATTGTTTTTATGACCAATGCTGTCTCCTGTAGGATCTTTAAGGGATGCTGGGTTATGAATTGCTCTCATTACTGGGGGGAGGAATGCCCATGGCCATGTTGATATTTTTTGTACATGATCCTGTTCTGTGTGAGGGGATTAATCACCACTTTTAAGGATTTAACCTCTGAGCAGAAACTCCATTTAAAAATGAAGGAGCCCACTCAGAGCCTGCTTGCATCCAGAGCCTTCTCCTCCCTGCAGCAGGGAGGGAATTGAGGCTCTGGGATGGACCTGGGCAGGAGGAATGTTTGCAATCCCTTAAATCAAGTGGGGAATAACTTCTGGCATCACTGAAGAACAAACCTGGGCTGAACCTCCAGAATATCAGAAGTCAGAGTGTGGCACCTAAAAAAAAATTAAATAATCATTGAAAAAAGGACAGCTTTCCCCTTAATCCAACATTAAACATTTAATAAAAGGTTGTCTCTGCTTGAGGGTCACTAAATTCCTGCAGGCAACTTTTGGGGCCCTTGCTGCCCTCAGCACCTCATGGGCTGAGCAGGTGATTGTTGCAGGCTGAGATTCAAGGAAAAAAAAAAAACCCACCCTGTGATGCACAGGGCATCAGGGACAGCAACTGATATTTTGGTATTTTTAAACCAAGCTGGGCAAAGTGGTTATTTGGACTGAGATGGTTCTCACCTGCTGAGCTCAAGGACAGAGCTGCTGAACCATTTCAGCTCTCCCAACAAATCCCAGGGAGGACACAGCAGCCACACAGCTACAGGACAGACCCAAGAGCATCCCTTAACCCAGCTCTAAAGCAAAGCTCAGGAACAGGAGAGGAACAGCCACCCACACACCCAGAGCCCACTTCTGGAGGGTCCATCACACATTCCAGTGTTCTCCAGCCTGGCAGAGTTATTTCCACCAGGAAACACAGGATGAATGAGGCATTTAGTGATGCTCAAGTTACAAACCACATCCCCTGATCACAGAATCACTGGAGAAAATCTCTGAGACCATCCAGTCCCAGCTGTGCTCCATGCCCTCCTTGTCCCCAGCCCAAAGCACTGAGTTCTTCATCCATTCAGGAATTCCAGGGATGGATGGGAACTCCAAACCTCCCTGGAAGCCCCTTCCAAGGCCTGACCACCTTTTCCATGGAGAAATTCCTCCCAGAGCCCAACCTGGGTGAGCCCCATAGGGCACTTGGCATCTCTTGTGTGGAGCAAAACTCAAATTCTGCTTGGTTCAACTGGGGAAAGAAGGGAGGTGAAATCTCCTTCTGGACCCCTTGTCTTGAATCCCAGCATCTGGAATGTTCAAAAAACACCTGGAGGTGACTTGAGGATGTGGTGGCTCTGGGTTGATGGTTGGATCTGATGATGTTTCAGATCTTTTCCAGCCTTAAGGATTCACCTCTAGCATGGGGTCCCCTGCAGGAGGCTCCAACCTCACTGGGCAGCAGAAAGGAGCTGAAAGGTCACCAGGTCCCAGAGAGTGACCCCAGGAAGGAGGAGGAGCAGCCCAGGGAACCCTGAGTCACCAAGGTTTGGTGACACACACAGGTTTGATTCTCTCTCTGCTTCCCTGGGTAACAGCTGTGCTCAAAGCCCCCAAAGTGCTGCCACATCAGACTAAAATCCTTGCATTTAAAGCAAAAAAAAAAGCCCCACAGCAAGGCCAGGCTCGGTGGTGATTCACACTTCAGGGGCTCCCTGAGGGGGCACTTGGCATCCAAGGAGCACAAGGAGTTCCCTGGTGGAGTGAGTGATTCTGATCAGAGGCAGATCCCAGAAATCACAGTGCTTCCCAGGAAAATTCCCACTCCAGAGGGTCTGGAGTGGATCACAACCAGCTCTTGTTTTACTGGAGGTTATTTAATATCCTTTCCTGTCTCTCTCCCATCTCCTCTCTCCAGCAATTTCCCCCCAAACCTGCAGGAACAAAGAACTCAGGCACTTCTTTGTTTGCCACAACATTCCCTTGCTGTTCTGAGGCCAAACTGGGACCAGGGCACAGGAGCTGGGGGATTTCCCTTCTGTTTGATGCTAAAAAAGTGCTTTTCTTTCTAAATCAGCCTCACTCAGGTGTCCCATTCCCAGCACTTCACATTATTTATTCCCAATAACAGCAACAGGATCAACTTCCAGAGTGTAAAACCACAACTCCTCTCCTGCTCTGCTCCTTTCCTGGGCTCCTGCAGCTGGATCCTGCTCACAGTTTCTCGTGCCACAGGTGATTTTTTCAGGCAAAAGCAGAAGTTCCATTTGTCTGCCCCATTCCAGGAGTGGGGCTTTCAGTAAAACCAGAGATCAGAGCCCTTTTCCTGCCCTCAAACACCCCCTGCCCATCAGCCAGACCTCACCCAATGCTGCAAACTCCTTTAAACACATCAGGCTCTGCTGTTTAAAGGCAGCTCTGGGATACAGATTTCTTCTTTGCCTGCTTTTCACCCAGAGTCACATTAGAAGACATTCGAGCTCACTTTGACCTTTTCAAAGCAGGCCAAGTGTTAAAAATATTAAAACTGAAAAGGGGGAAAAAATTTTCTCACTACCTGACACAGGGAACAGGAGAGAGATCCAGTGAATTCTCATGTCTGGCAAAAGTGTTTCATCTATTAATGGACTTTCATCTCCTTGCTCCCACTGCATTTCACCCTCTGAACCCTTTGCAGATCTGATCTCTCCACCATGATCAAACTTGTGAACAGTGTGGCAAGGAGCTGAAGGAACCTGTGAATTTCTTGCTATCAGTTTTTATGGAATAGTGGACTCCAGCACGTGCCAAGTCCCTCCCAGCCCTGCTATTTCTGTATCAGCAACAGATGAACACGAGGAAGAATCTGCTTAGTTTGCAGTTCAGTGGGGAATTGGGTCCACTTCCTGCAGCTCCAGCCTCCCAAATGAGCACTGGCAGTTTGATCTTAATTTGGGATCACTGGGACAGCTGCACTGCCCTATCCACCCACAGGATTTGCCAAGGATGGTTTTTTTAGGGCAGGGTGGTCAGAAAATATCTGGTTTCATATGACACAGGCTGGAAATGACTCCAGGGTCAGGTTGGAAGGGGCTGGATGAGAGGAGCTGGAAGGTCCCTTCCCACCCAAACCAATCTGGGATTCCATGGAATGAAGCAGCAGAGCACACCCAGGACTGAAGGATGCAGGACAAGGAGGAGGGATCACCCTCAGCAATGACACTGGGACACTTCCAAACAGCTCCCCAAGAAGTGTCCCCACCCAAAAGGTGTCCCCAGCATTCTCAAGGAAATATAAAATCTTGCAATAAACTCACCAAGTCCTGCCCTGACCAGGCCACGAGCACTTCTGGCTGTCATCAGAAGGTGGCTCAGAAGTTTTTGAGCACAAGACCTGTGACCAACTGGAGGTTTAGGGTTCTTTTCCCTCCAAACCACCCCGTTTTCATCAATGCCACTGCAGGGGGTGAAGGGTTAACCTCAGGGGGCTGCAGCAGCCTGAAACTCAAGGTGTTCCCTCCAGCACTTCCCAGCAGTTACTGGCTTGAGAGAGAATCAAACTAATTACCTTAGTAATTACCAAGCTAATTACCTCTCTAATTACCCAGTGTCTTTGTTCACATGGAGCTGACATCCTTGCTCAGTGCCCCACGTTCTCCTGGAATTTTGCTGCCCCTCTCAAGGACCTGGAGAGCCAAGTCCCACTCACACCACGGCCGAGCTCAGCTCCTGTCCCTGTCCCCAGGGAGGGGCAGAGGCTGCTGCAGCTCCTGGGATCAAAGCAGAGAAGCCCAGGCTCTGTTTGACACTTGTGAGAGCAGCCAGGGAGGTGACAGAGCCAAGCCAGAGCTGAAAGCAGCAGGGTGTTCACCAGCAGAACCCACCAGCAGCATCCCTGTCACTGTGCCTCACCTCCTCAGAGCTCCACTGAATCCTGCTCTGGGATCACTCACTGCTGTCCTGGACTCTGCTGGGACAGCAGGAACAGCCCCCAGCTCCTCAGGGACAGAAAGCAGGAAGGTGGCTGGTGTCACCAGTGCTGGCCAGGACTCACAGAGGGTTTTGTGGTCAGAGCTGGGAGAGGCTGAGCACAGAAAAGGCTCTGCTGCCTGCAGGAGCTGCTCCCCGTCTGCCCTCTCCTCCCACATCCCCTCTTGTGTCTTCAGGCAGCTCCCAGAAGTGTCAGCTCAACACAAACCATCACAAATTATGGATTGAGCAGGTCACAAAATGCACATCTGCAGCTGTTTGCACCCAAATCTAAATCCTTGTCTGCTTTTATCTGGAGCAGGACTCACCATGGGCAGGGAGCTGCAGCGTGCTGTCACCTGGCATGGGACAAATGGTGATTTCTGGGTTCTGTAAATCACATTTGACACCCTGGACAAAAATCCTGGCACTTCTCCACACTCTCTGCCCCTGCTACTTGTGAAGGAGCTGGCCTTGCCCTGTCCCAGCAGCTCCTGCTGGCACCAACAGCTGCTGCTGGTTTGGGATCTGCAGGTGCTGAAAAGGTCACAAATCATTAAATCACGAGTAGGAGGGAAACTTCTCCATAGGTTTTCTATACTTACAAAACCCCAGGAAAGGGGGTTTCCAAGATTTTAAGATTTCAGCACCCACACCAGCAAATGGGGAGAAGGAAGAAATCCAACACCTACAGCAGGACAGGGGTGCAGGTACACAAATGCAGTGGTGGCAAAAAGAGTGGGTGGTGAAATGCCAGAAATATCCAAAATTACTGCTCTACTTTAAAGGCAATGATCCACACCAGGAACAGTGTGAAAGTGCTCACCCAGGACAGTTCTGAAGCCCTGTCTTGGGTTACAACACAGGGTGTGATCAATGGTATCTGTTCTGTCACCATCTGTTGAGGGTGGGGCAGTGATCCTGATCTCTGTGGGAGATATTCTGCTAATGGGCATCCATTGAAACCAGCTGGGGCAGTGTTCTTTATCTCATGGGATATCTCCTGTTCATGGCCATGGTTTATAAACCAGCTGGGGCAGTGTTCTTTATCTTTTCACAACCCATCCTTCCTCCAGCCAGTCATTTTCTGCTCATGGCCATTGAGTCCCACTGTGGCACTGATAAAATTACTGCATCCCATTGGGAGTTGCTCCAGCCAGGGGGAAGAGCCCAACATTTCTTACCAAGATAAAAACAGAGGGTTTGGGACACTAAGGGAGCCCCTTTCTCCACTGGACTCCAGAGGAAAACCGGATTTCTCCACATCCCCACTGGAGCTTCAGAGCAAACTGCACCTTGTACAGGAGCACTGCTCCAGCTGAGCCACATCTGTCACTGCAGGAGGATGCAGCCACCATGGGATGGGACTGCTGCCAACACCCTGCCTGACGGGTGTCAGGCTGTACTCTGACTGTGTCAGGGTTTGGGGTTTGTTCTTTGTAGTGCTGTATTTCTATTTTAATTTCCCTAGTACAGAACTGTTATTCCTAATTCCCATATCTTTGCTTGAGAGCCCCTTGATTTCAAAATTATAATAATTTGGAGGGAGGGGGTTTACATTCTCCATTTCAAAGAGAAGCTCCTGCCTTTCTCAGCACACACCTGTCCTCCAAACCAAGACAAGCCCACACCAGGGCCACTTCTAAAGTCCTTACCCTGCTGCTGCCACCAGCCTCCCCCAAGCCACACAGGCTGCAGATGCCACCCCTGATGCCACAGAAGATGTTTAAAGAACACAACACCTCAAACACAGTTGGAACAAAGCAGGCAAGGCTGACTCTCATTGCTCAAGGCTGTCAGGATGAGAAACCAATAAACATTTGGCAGTAACAGAGACCTTCCTTCCCGACACAGCTCTTCCCCTGATTTTACAGCATCATCTGGCCTGAGAAACGTCTGCTTTTCCTCTGTGCTGTGTTTTGCTGCCAATTCTGAGTCTGGCAAGGCTGGCTCTGCCAACTCCTTGGCTCTCTGTTACAAAAGAGAACATTAGAGAGAAGGATTTGTGAGTTAGCTGATTTGTAAACACTACAGCAAGTCACCATGTAAACACGGTGCTTATGTCCCTGTTGTTTCTCCTGAGCAGTTTACCTGGCACCTGATGTTGAACTCCAGGATCCTCCCCTCCCACCAACATTACAGTTGCTTGGCATGTTAAAAAAAAAGTCCTAGCTTCTCTGGGTAGCATAAAAAAAAAAAAATCCTTAATTAAACAGTGCTCACAAAGCATCTTGATAATTAGGAAAGTCACTGGTAATATTTTGCATGAATAATAAATGAGATCCACAGGTGCACCCGCAGTTGTTCAGTAGGATGAGGTTCAAACACAGCCAATTAGAGAGGGAGAACAGGTAAATAAACAGCAGAAGGCTCCAGACTCGCTGCTCATTTGACATCATTACTTTCACTGTTGTGTAAAAAGTCCCTTCTAAGATTGCTTGGGACAAGGAGTGTGGCACTTTTTACCTGAAGAACAAGAATTAAAGGAAACTGGGTGCTTGCACAAAGCTGGTTTGGGGATTTGTGGGGGATTTCTGCCCTTTCACAGAATCCCAGAATGGTTTGGGTGGGAAGGGCCCTTCAGACCATTTCATTCCAACCCCCTCCCATGGGCAGGGACTCTTTCCACCATCCCAGGTTGCTCCAAGTCCCTTCCAACCTGGCCAGGGATGGGGAACCCAAAACTTTTCCAGGCAACAATGGAGCTTGTGGTGCTCCATTCACAAGCATTTCCCAAGGAGGGAAGTGCTGGTGAATAAATCACAACACTCCCATCACGTGGGATCCTTTTAAGTGGCTGTGATGGAAAACAGCTCAATCCAAACCCTGCTCCTGACACCAGGGCTGGTTGTGCATGAAAGTCTGTGCTTGAAAGCTTCAGCAACAACATCTGCTGGGCAAGCATGATTGACACAGCAGAGGGAACACCATCCACCCCCGAGGAGTGGGAAGGGAGACAGACTGCAGCACCAATCTTGTGCATAAAATAGATTTATTGTTGGTACAGAGCGAGGCATTCTCGTCAGGACTTGATAGGAGCGAGGAGCACAACAGAACCATCCCACAGAAGAAAAGGCCATGGAGAACCCTAAGTGTTGGATCACAAACATCATTCCAGCAGAAGGCCTGCAGAGAGAGACTTCATCAAGCCAGGTCATTTGGGAAATAAGTTAAAGCACAATTCACAATTCTACTCTGACACCGGGACCAGTGGCTGCTCCCAAGGAACGGCCACGTCCCGGCGCTGCAAGGGTTACACCCCCTGCCTCTGACAGAGGGGATTCTACAGTGAAACAGCAGCATTTGAAGGATGTTTTCCCTCTCTGAGGCCAGAGAAAGGTTCTTTTCTTTCCCTTCCTTCAATCACCATAAGTGGGCTCTGAGAAGGAGGAGCAGCGGCCTCGGACGGGCGAGCTCGGGGCAGCAGGATCCAGGTCTGGGACTGAGGATGCTGCCCTTCAAATGGCTCTTCCACTTCTTCTCTTTGTTGGGCTGCCCTGCAAATGGGCTGCCAGATCCTTCTTGGGGAGAAAAAAAAGCTCTTCTGCTGAAATTAGTTGATGGTCTTGTGCTTGATTTGGACAATGCCTTTATCCTCCTCTCCCAAGCATTCTCTGCTGCAAAAATGATCAGAGGGGAGGGAAGAGAGAAGAACAAACACATATTTTAGTAACTCCAAGTTATCCCAGACAATCCCTGAAGTTTGGCTACAACTCCTTCCCAAGAGCTGCAAGTTTTTAAAATAAGGATAGAGAACAAGACATTGTTGATAAACACATCATGGCAGAGAAGAGGAATGAAGCAATTTGAGGACTCAACAAGGCACTGGTTTGGAGGCCTGAAGAGTCTCACTAATGATCCATCTTCATCTCCCCTCATGTTATCATGGCTTTAGTGCTGTGGCTATTAAATGAAAATAAAACACCTGACCTTACAATAAGAAAAATCCCATTCCCAGCAATTAAACTCTTGAGGAAAAATATCCTGAAAACATCCAACACTGAGTATTCCTCACCTGTCTCCTTCCTGGGCTCTGAGTCAGAATCAAAACCCCAACATCTGAACATGCTGCACTCATCTTGGGCTTTGTCTTGGGTTACAATACAGAGTGTGATCAAAGGTATCTGTTCTATCACCATCTGTTGAGGGTGGGGCAGTGATCCTGATCTCTGTGGCAGATATTCTGCTAATGGGCATCCATCGAAACCAGGCAGGGCAGTGTTCTTTATCTCATGGGATATCTCCTGTTCATGGCCATGGTTTATAAACCAGCTGGGGCAGTGTTCTTTATCTCATGGGATATCTCCTGTTCATGGCCATGGTTTATAAACCAGCTGGGGCAGTGTTCTTTATCTTTTCACAACCCATCCTTCCTCCAGCCAGTCATTTTCTGCTCATGGCCATTGAGTCCCACTGTGGCACTGATAAAATTACTGCATCCCATTGGGAGTTGCTCCAGCCAGGGGGAAGAGCCCAACATTTCTTACCAAGATAAAAACAGAGGGTTTGGGACACTAAGGGAGCCCCTTTCTCCACTGGACTCCAGAGGAAAACCGGATTTCTCCACATCCCCACTGGAGCTTTAGAGGGAAACTGCACCTTGTACAGGAGCACTGCTCCAGCTGAGCCACATCTGTCACTGCAGGAGGATGCAGCCACCATGGGATGGGACTGCTGCCAACACCCTGCCTGACGGGTGTCAGGTTGTACTCTGACTGTGTCAGGGTTTGGGGTTTGTTCTTTGTAGTACTGTATTTCTATTTTAATTTCCCTAGTAAAGAACTGTTATTCCTAATTCCCATATCTTTGCCTGAGAGCCCCTTGATTTCAAAATTAGAATAATTTGGAGGGAGGGGTTTACATTCTCCATTTCAAAGAGAGGCTCCTGCCTTTCTCAGCAGACACCTGTCCTCCAAACTAAGACAGGCTTCATTACAGAGCCACAGATCATGGAATGGTTTGGGTTGGAAAGGACCTTTAAAATAATTTCATTATTTTCACTAGACCAGGTTTGCTGTCCCTGGAAATGTTCCAGGCCAGGCTGGGCAGGGCTTGGAGCAGCCTGGGACAGTGGAGGTGTCCCTGCCCATGGCAGGGGCTGGAATGAGTTGAGCTTTAAGGTCCCTTCCAAACCATTTTTCTTGTCTACAAAACCCATCAAACAAGCAAGGACTAATTATGAGTCTCTTTGCAAGAAATGGTAGGAAGAGATTTAATAATTCTGAGGCTTTATGTCAGGAACAAACCAAATTTAAACCTTGAAACCTTACAGGTGACCTCCAATGGTCCTCCTCCAGTGTCTGAGCAACACTACACAGCTTGGACTGCATTGTCAGGGTCATGGAAATTAGTGATAATTAACAATAAAGGCAACTAAAACCATGTCAGGTTTGGCTTCAACCAAATTCTCACATTATTCCTAAAAACAACCTGGTGAACTGTGTTATTCCACCCAGTTCCTGCAAGGGCTAAGAGCTGCAGTTAGATTGGATTTTGGGATCAAATGTCTTTCCCAAAAGGATTGTCCAGCCTGGAGGGATTTAAAAGCCCTTTGAAGTGTGGAGGTGGCACTTGGGGACATGGGCAGTGGTGTCCTTGGCAGTGCTGGGAATGCTTGGACTCGATGATCCTGGAGGGATTTTCCAAAATTAACAATTCTGACTCCAAAATTCCCCAAGGCATCCACTCAAACAGGTGGTGCCTGTCCTTGTGCCACAAAATCCGCCAGAATCCACAGAGGAGATGAGGCTGATGGAATAAAAGGAGTCAGTTTTGTGTTCCTTGGGTGCACTTGCAAACAAAAATCTGGGGAAATTTCCTCTGTTCCCAAAACCTCCAATCCATGGCACCCCCATGGAGATTTCTGGAAAGCTCAGGAAGGCTCTTCTACCTGGAAAATTCCTTTTTACAGAGGAATTATAGACTCACTCCAAGCCATCTCTGGGCTGAATATCTAACTTTATGTCCATTTAACAGTGCACAAGTCAACAGAGGAAATTCCCAAGGAATCTGAGAAAAAATGGGCTATTTCTGTTTAGTGTCCTAAGGAAAGAAATTGCAGCTATTTCTTCATCACATTCATATTTCTGCACACAAAATTTCACCTTCAGACAAACAGGGGTGTTCCAAGCCTTGCTTTGATTTTATCTACATTTTGAGGGGTTTTTTAGTGTTTTATTCTTGACTTTTAAAATAAATGCATTTAAAATATTTTAATTTTTATTTTTTTTAATACATAACCCCATGGAGAGCAGCTGGTCCACAATGAACTTCCTTCAATGAGGCCAGTGTTACATGATGAACTCTTTTTGTTGCATTTCAATTCACAAATTCCATGGATTTTTTTCTCTTCGACTGGAAATTGGTATCAAGTAAAAATCCTGGAGGATGAGGCTAAAATCCCTGCTTTTATTCTATTTAGGATGCATAATTAAGGAGCCACTTGATCTAACAAATAAAAATAGTGGTTACAAGGCTGAAGGACAACATTTTATAGCCAGGCTGTCAGGCACCAGCATCTGCTGGTTTTGTTATTTTAAGTACTCTTAAACCTCACCTGCCTGAAGAGCCCTGAATCCTTCTGGAATTCAATGGTTTAACAGGAAATTTGTTAAACCATGTATGGATGTGTTTTTTATGGAAGGATTTGTAGCCCAGGGTGGGGGAAATATTGAGAAAAAAAGCCCCCAAATGTGTATTTTAACAGCTATTGTTCATACCCATGGCTGGAACACCAGGAAAAAGATTAAAAAGCCATGGATGGTCTGGCTGGAGTTATTTCAGCACAAACACATGCCACACACAATCCAAATCTCTTCCCCTTAATGGCTCCATTAGGTTAAGTTTTCCTCTCCATTACTGGCATTATCATTACAATAACATGCAAACATTAATAACAGAGTTTAATTCATCTCCCCAGCTCCTCATGACTTTGGGAAGAGATTTCAAGGGAAGATAGAGCCACGTGTCAAACCCCTCTGAATTAACAACTCTCAGGGCTTTTCTAAGGAGGGGAGAAAAGGACAGATAGAGACATGAGATTACAGACAGCATGAGAAATAAGGAGCACACAGAAGAGAGGGGGAGATAATTATAAGCAAGATAGGAAAGAAAGAGGAGTCAATAAATTCAATTTATGAAAAGCACAGAGTGTGCTCAGCCCGAGCACAAGTGCCCAGACTCACCGCCAGGAAATCGGATTAGTTCACTTATTTGCTTTTCAATATCTTGCTCTATTCCCTCTAGCAAATTTTCTTCTTCCTTTGTTTCTTGTAGCCAGTGTCAGTTAACTTTTTCATTTCTGAATCTGCCATTTATCCCCCTCCTCTGGCTCCCAACCAAGCTCACAGAGAAGGTAATTTTGAAGTGATTTCATAGCAGCGTTTAGGAATTATTTCAAAGTAACTGTCTGGACTTGTGGGCAAACAGTGAGTAAAAATAATTACAATTACAGCTGCAGCGTGTGGAGGATGGGCTGGTGTTCATTATGAAAAACAATTGCTCCTGCTTGCAAATATTTCCATCATAAAAGGCTTCTCCTTCTCTGTTATCATGAGAGAAACCTCTCTGAATTCTCATCTTGAAGCATGTGTGAAACAGAATAAGAAACATTTAGGAAACACTTTTAACTACTTGACAGGCTTGGATGAAGATCTTCAACAGAAAAAAAAGGTGTTTAAAAGGGTTCAAAAACCTAATGCTCATATTTATGCAATTTGCTTTTCCTGCACCTTCTGAACATGAATTAATTCATCCTCATCAGAGCCTTCTGAAGAAATTCCTATCAGATACAAACTCGAGTTAGAGCTTAAACATGTCTAAGTAATTAATCCTTTTTTTTTTTTTTCTGGATCCTTTAAAAATAATAAAAAATTATACATGCACTACATTAGTGCTGCAGGGCCATGGGGAAATCCACTACAGAACAAACCAAAACAGGGGTACAAGTGACAGAAAAAGAGGAAATGGCCCCAAATTGCACCAGGGGAGGTTTAGGTTGGATATTGTGGAAAATTTCTTCACTGTCCCAAGCCCTGTCCAACCTGGCCTTGGACACTTCCAGGGCTGGCACAACAACTACCAATAAAAGATTTATTAAAGGAAGTGAATTTGAAGCACTGAGGAACAATGAGCTGTGTTAATTCCAGCAGATCTTTGGGAACATCAGCTCGAGGCTGCAGCATTTGAAAGCAAAAGGTCACAAAGAAAAATCAGAGGCAAAGTCTCAGGGATTTTCTGGCCAGGCAGAGTCAAGCCCAGGGAAGGTGATTACCAGGATCAAACACCAGCCCTGCTCTCCAGGTCTCCACTCTCACATCAAGTTGGGTGTCCTCACGTGCTCAAACATTAACTCACAGATTTGGGCAGAAATAAAGATCACCAGAGTGATTTCAGCATTTTTTACACATCCTGCACGTGGGCTGTGAGCACATTTCTTGGTTTGCTTAAAAACACAACTGAGGTCAACATATGTATTTCTGTATTTGGAAGATGCAAGCTGATGAAAAAGAGTAAAACTGAGAAATTGTAGCTTCATTTAATTTAATGATTTGCATATTACTGTCATTTTCCTTCATGCTGCACTAATAAAGCACAAAGATTTTAATTGGCAGTGACATCCATACCCTAAAAAACTGGAAGAGAGGAGAGCAAGAGCAGGTAAAGAACAGTTTTAGAGCTTTGCATAACATGAGACAGAAGAAATCAAGAATTCCAAGTGCTGACCAATACAGTTTGAGTTTCTCATATTTATGGCAAAGATACCAGGTATTTTAATCCCCTTGTTTGACTGCTAAAACTGCAGATAAAAGGAAATATCTGCCAACAGCAAGAGCTCCTACACTCAACAACAGCTTCCCAGGGGAAGAGATGGAAACCTGAGCATTTAAATCAACCCTGAGCGGTCTCCACAGAGCTCTGGGAACGCAGGGATTGGGAAACGTTCAGGCATGGAGGAGGGAGTCATTGGAAATTCCTCTGCTCATCATTCCATCACTTTTCAGAGAGGACAGATCCAGAATCTCACCTGTTTGGCATGATTGACACAGTGCAGGTACTGGCTGGCCAGGGCAGAGCAGCTCAGGGTCTCCTGGGCATGGTCCCGGTAGCACTGGAGGATTTTATCCTGCAGCTCCCCACAGATGGGATGGGACTCATATCTCCTGTGGGAACAGAGAGCAGCTTCAGGGTTTCCTTCTAAAAACAGCTCAGGAAAGACAAAAATATTCTATTTAATCATTATTATTATTATTATTATTATTATTATTATTATTATTATTATTGGATCAGTTTGGGTTGGAAGGGAGTTTAAAGCACATCCAGTTCCACCCCCTTCCACTATCCCAGGCTGCTCCAAGCCCTGTCCAACCTGGCCTTGAGCACTTCCAGAGGAAAGAATTCTTCCCTGTGAGGGTGGTGAGGTCCTGGCATTGATTGTCCATCCCTGGAAGTTTCCAGGTTGGACTTTGGGGCTTGGAGCACCCTGGGATAGTGGAAGGTGTCCCTGCCTGTGGAAATGGGGTTGGAACTGGGTAATCCTTGAGATCCCTCCCAACCCAACCCACTCTGTGGTTCTGATTCTCATTTTGCTGATTGGCCAAGCAGATCTGTTCTCCTCCAGCAGGGAAATGACACATGAAGCACAAACGCTGCTCCTCCAGGGAATTGATTTCTTGATAATCACGGAAGATGTCGTGCTAAAAAAAGGGAATGTTAAGTCACCTTGATTTTACAGTGTGTACCTATATAAAACATCTCTTTCTCCTTTCATTCATTACCCTGCATCTGTGAAATCTAAACCAGAATTTAAATGCAGTCCCAGGTGCTTCCACACTTTATGATCTCCAAGTTCAAACTCCTGCAGACTCTTAGGGAGGAGGATTTTCCCTTAATCCCCCCTGTGCTGAGATCAGCACGTGCTTCAAAGGCATGCCAGGCATCAAAATGTGCAACCACAAACTGCTGCACATGGAGGGAGGGTGCCAAGGTCTGGATTGGGACAGGGAACACCAGAAACACCAGGGATGTCTCTGTGGACATCTCCCAGCAGTGATGATTTAGGTCCAGCTAAACCCAAGCTCAATTAAAATGCCCAAAGCCCTGGTGTGAATTGATAAAGCAACACAAGAGAGCCTGAATTAACTAAAAATATCCACAGTAAACCTTGCTGTGCCTTAATTCACAAGTGATTTTAAAGCGACTTCTTATATACAGAGAGAGAAAGGAATGGGCTGCTCTAGCATTGCTGCATAAATTCTGTCAATGTATTTTCTTTAAGCCACGATAAAGAGCTTCTGAATTTATTTTTTTTTCCCCAGAGCCATACAATCAGTGACCAAACTCCAGGTATTATTCCTTATTTGAATGTTTTGAAGGATTCTATACATTGGGATCCCTGTGAGACACAACATCTCCTGCCCCTCAGTGATTTCTTTCACACTGATTTTTCAGGGAGGATTTCTGAAGGTCAGTGAGAACAAGGCCACTTCCTTCAAGTCAGCCAAGTCCATTTCTTGGATGAATCTGAAGGTGAGCTCTTGTCTCTGTATTGATCAGCTGTGCTTGTTGCACTCCCCTAATGCTCTGCTGGCACCTTTGGGAAAGCAATAAATGAAATTACTGCCTGGCATTAGAGGGCCATAAACCACAGGCTGCAGGATCTCTGTTGGGAAAGGAGGTTCCATTATGGGAACCCCTCTGAAGGGTTTCCCATTGATTTCTGTCAGGGATGGATCCCAGGACTCAGAAACAACAGCAAGGAAACTCCTCCAAAAGGGAATGAAATGTCTCCCTAATAGAGAACCTCCTGAAGTTGCTAGGATTACATCAATCAATACTTAAATGGGATCTTGGGAAGGAATTCCTGGCTGGGAGGGTGGGGAGGGACTGGGATGGAATTGCCAGAGCAGCTGTGGCTGCTCCTGGACGCCTGGAATGTCCAAGGCCAGGTTGGACATTGGGGCTTGGAGCACCTGGGACAGTGGGAGGTGTCCCTACATGGCAGGGGTGGCACTGGATGGGCTTTAAGGTCCCTCCCAACCCAAATAATTCTGTGGTTCCATGAATAAAGGTTATTTTACAGAAGAATTTAAGGGTCTGTGGGGTTTGACTGAGGGAAAAGCTCATAAGAAAAGGTAAATAGAGCAAACCCAGCAATTATGTGGAATCTCTTGGGAAATGTGGAGGTTTTAAATGCCTGAGTGGATAAAGCAATGTGGTCTGGTCCCAGCAGGGCAAGGAGATGCTCAGAGCAGGAGATTCCTTTCCTGAACTATCCCATGTCCTGAGAGAGATCTGTATTTTGGGACATGTGGCAGGAAAAGTGTCACCAGAGTATCACAGAATGGTTTGGGTTGGAAAGCCCATCCAGTGCCACCTCTGCCATGGGCAGGGACACCTCCCACTGTCCCAGAGTGTCCCAAACCCCAATCCAGCCCTGGACACTTCCAGGGACTCAGGGACAGCCACAATTCTCTGGGAATTCTATTCCAGTCTCTCCCCACCCTCCCAATATCCCACCTAAATCCCATTTAAATCCCCCTCTTTCAGTTCAAACCTCTTGCCCCTTGTCTTATCTGTCCCTGTAAAGTAAATAAGATTGTGTCCTACATTATAATTATGTATTTATTTATTTATTTAACTACTCAGGCATTTCCCAACTAAACTGAAGGAAAAAGCACAAAGCATGGGAGTGCAGCAGCAATGCCAGGGGATGCTGACAGATCTGCAGCTCCACTCAGTGCAACTCCAGAACTCCCTCACAGAACCAACACACCCAAAATCTTTTTTTGTACAAGCAGCACCACATGGTTTTGTGAAGTTTGCAATTCCTTCATCTGCTTTCCCTTCTCCAGCTGCTCCTGAAGCACCTCCCATGCCAGAATAATCTTTCAGTGCTGGAATAAACCTCTGAGGGAGCCATGCACCCACCTTTTTCCAGAGAGCTGATGCATCACAACCTCATAAAGGTAACAGGATGAAAAAAACCACAAAAGGAAACGGGAGAGAGACGGCCTTAAAAAGAAAATATTCTATGCTAAAGCATGAAAAGAAAATTTAATGAAGGGAACTTTGTACTCATCTGGGCTCTCTCAAAGAGCATAGCTTATTGTGCTCCTGGGGGCTTGGGGAGAGGAGCCCCTTCATGGCATTCAAACAAAATGTCTACTAAAGAGGAAATTTGAAATCACCACAGTGAGCTTTGCGAGGTTTGTGCTAAAACTGACACTCTCACTGAAGGAATCTGAATGGCTGATGAGTTTCCAGCTGTGCAGGTATCTGCAATAATCCCCCCCCAGATCAGGACTTCAGGCAATTGTCATAAAATATGGGGGGGAAAAAATAGCAACAAAAAAGCAGAGTGTGAGATAAAAATAGTGCCATGAGATGGGCAGGAGTACCCAGGGCTTAATTTAATTCCTCATTAAAGTGCTGACACCTATCAAAGGCAGCTGATTTTATTTGTGTAACCCTTGGCTACTTGTGAAGTACTGAATAAACCAGAGCAGACTGATCCTCTGTGTCCAAGCAGCACAGAACAGCCCAACCTGCAGCTCCTCAAGATCAAATCTTGCTGTGCCTCCTCCACAGAGCTCAGCACATCCCAGCCACAAACTGGGGGTGGTTCCCAGCATGGGGGAGTCCAGGGAAGTCTTACCTCAGAAATAAAATCCTAAAAATGAACACTGAGCCCCAGAGCACCAGCACAGGAGGGTGTTGGAGAGGATGCTCTGCCCTGTTTTATTTAGTCTGTGTCCAGCAGAAATTCCTTCTCTTATGGAATCATGGAATGGTTTGGGTTGGGAGGGACCTTCAATCTCATCCAGTGCCACTCCTGCCATGGGCAGGGACACTTCCACTGTCCCAGGCTGCTCCAAGGCCTGTCCAAGCTGGCCTTGGACACTCCCAGGGATCCAGGGGCAGCCACAAATGCTTCAGAGAGAAGTCAGGAGGGAGCTGGAAATAGCAGGGAAGCAGAATTGGGACTGCAGGGCTGGGAAAGTGAAGATGTGTGATTTTCCTGGGTAACACTGATGAGGAAGCCACTGGCAGGATGGAAGGGGTGATGTGAATTTGGGGTAGGAAAGAATCTGCAGTGCTGCTTTCACCATTCACAGTCAGGGCAAGATTCCACTTCTTTTGGCCAGGAGGAAAAAGAAAAAGTAAAATGAATGTTGGTAGCCTGAGCAGAGATGGATTTAGCTGAGCACACTGGAGGGATTTTGGATATGGAGGCAGCAAGAGGAACGTGAGCTCAGCTCAGGAGACCCTGAGGGAAGGGCTCAAGTGTGAAGGACACCTCAGAAACAGCAGCAAGGCTTGTGCTCTCCATCACCACCCAAAAAAGCTGCTGGTGAGAGGATTCTTCTGTTTTTTTAACATTACCTCACCCAAAAAGCCTCTTCCAGCAGCAAATCTACAGGATGGGCAGCACAGAAAATAGTTGTACAACACAACCCAGGGGGAAAAAAAGACAAAAGGCCATATGGTCATGAAGGTCCTCAGTGCTGCACCATTATTTTTAGTTTTTACATTAATTTACTCTTTCTATTAAACTATTTTTAAAGCTTCACACATGCAGTAGGTGATGACTTGAAATGTGTGAGGCACAAACCAAATGGTTCCAACCCTTTGGAAGGAAGAACACAGATCTGATTGCTGAATATCTACAAATGCTGCTCCCTAATCAAGCTGTGCCCACACACAGCCCTCACAATCACTGTGTGGGAAGTGCTGCCAGCAAAAGATCAAGTACTGCAGAGTTGATTCTTGCTTTTATTTACACTCCAATGCAGAGTGTGACTTCTCCAAAAGGTGTAAAAGAAAGAATTCTAACGAATCTCTGCTGAAATACTGGAAGAGAACCACGGTAGTTTCTGCTCTGCAATTGAAAAAAAAAATCTACAAAGTAATATTAAATAAATGACTTAAAAGTTGTAGCACCTTTTGTGCTACTCATGATCAAGTCCAGTGTTAATTTTCTCCATGTCATTTTTATGTCCTTTCTCCAAAACCCCAGCACAGCCAAAATCACAAGGAAATGTTTGTCACCCTCTCATTTATTTCATCTCTTACTCAACCTTGTCAGAAGCTAACAAAGATCTATTTGAAATATTCTGGCCTTTGGAATTCAGGGGAAGAGAGGAGAAAGAGGGGAAGGGAAAGGGAAAGGAAGAGAGAAGAGAAGAGAAGAGAAGAGAAGAGAAGAGAAGAGAAGAGAAGAGAAGAGAAGAGAAGAGAAGAGAAGAGAAGAGAAGAGAAGAGAAGAGAAGAGAAGAGAAGAGAAGAGAAGAGAAGAGAAGAGAAGAGAAGAGAAGAGAAGAGAAGAGAAGAGAAGAGAAGAGAAGAGAAGAGAAGAGAAGAGAAGAGAAGAGAAAAGAGAAGAGGGCTGGATTTTTAACCTGGAGAGTGTTTCCCACCTGGAATGCTGGCTGGATATTGGAGCAGCCACTTGGAAAAGCAAAGTGGAAACCATTTTCTTGTGTTGTAAGAATTCATTTAGTGCACACAGGGAGGGAAGAGCTTCTCTGAGGTGATCAGAGGGAAATGATGACCTTAAATGTGGCAAAGAAATAAATACAAACAGAACTCCAAGGTGCTGGGGAGGAACTGGGGACAAGGTCTGGAGGGACAGGACACAGGGAATGGCTGGCAAGGAAAATCTTCAGGCCCTCAGGACACCACATGAGGATCAGATCTCTTCAGGCCAGGGAAGGACAACTGCAAGGGCTGGATGTGAATTATCAATGAATTACAGGATGAAATGATCAATGATTACAGGACAGGGGCAGCCAGACAGGTTTCCTGGTGGTGGGTTCACAATGAAGAAAGAATCCAAACCTTTCTGGGACTCACTGTTAGAGGATACTGGGGTTATCAAAAGCACATTTAGGTTCAAAAATAATTTTACAGGAAGGTGTGAGATGCCCAAGAAGAGATTACAAGCAAGATTTGGCTCAGGAAAGCACCACACCACCACTTGTTTGAAGGCAAAATGGTATCACTGAATTCTTCCCTCATTTTTACAGCATTCCCTAAAACCCAGACTCTGATCTGACCTGCTGTGCTTGCCAAAATTCCAAATATCTCAAGGTGCAAGCCACCAAATGAAGACAGGATTCCCATCCACCCTGACAGACAAAATCAGTTTGAATACATTTATTTAAATTGATATGAACAGACCTGCATTATCCCAAACCACTATTTGTTTATAAAATTCCCCTCCCCTCCAAAAATAGAAAAAAATCCCCTCTTAAAACCCAGAGCACACCACCACTAATGCACACATGTACCTCTCCCACAGCTGCTTCCTGCAGCTGCAAGGGGAGCAGAGTGTTGGAATTACCCACATTTAGGATGCACTTTCCTTTTTAGCTTAAGGGACAGTTTTTAGTGAATAGCAGGATACTAAAATAAACAATCACATGGATGGCAATGATACAAATTCCTTCTAACAGGGGCATGGATGCTGCTACAAAGATAATTTAGCAACTGCAGGCTTTAATTAGAAGGAACTCAAGGAGGAGCAGTTTTATCTCTGTGGAATATTTTGTAGTACCTAAATGTTATATATAGAAATATATAGAGAAACACTTCTTGGCTTTGCACAGATCAAACCCAGCTCCTAATTTTGAGTTCAGGGACAAAGAATGATCCCAGATATAGCCAAAAGGACAAAATCCCAACTCTTCCCAGCTCCAGAGTGCAATGAATGGAGCCAACCCCTCCAATTCCATGATTACATGATCAGCAAACCAACATTTGCCTTCCATGATACAAACCCAGATCACAGATTATTTTTAGAGTTTCCATGTGGTATCACTTGAGCTCAGCCTTACTCACCCAAAAAAGAATTATTTAATGAAGACTGGCAAGATTCCACTTGGCTGTTCAGGAGAACACAAGTCAAGGATCATCAGTGCAAACAACACCATGTGATAGAATTTCTTACTATTCATCCTAATAAGGAATTTGGAGGAGGTTTCTGAAGGTTTAGGGAATTAAAGGAATCAAGGCTGTGCTCAGCTCCAGCTCATGGAAAGGCAGATCCAGGCTCTGGGAGACTGAATTGATTCTGTGCTGGAGTTTCTCACAGAAATGGTGATACCAGTTGCAGGACTCCTTGGATATATTAACTACCATTACATGATAGATTAAACCTTAGTAGTTCTAATTTTTAAAGGAAAAAATAATTCTGCAACAGTTTGAAACCTGCCTCTATACAAATGTGACAAAAAAGAGAGTTTTATCTATTTAAATGATCCATTTTAATGTTATCCTTGTCCCTGCATTAAATTTTCCACAGTAACTGTACATCACTGTGCGTGTAAAGCACACAGACACACACAAAAAATACAGACAGACCCAAATGAGCAGCATAAACCAAATCCAGAGAGCAAAGCACATTCTGGATTTATTACTGCCACTTATTTTTAAGAGCTACAACTCACTGCAGGCTTTGTAAAAACCTGCCATCACACCATCATCCCCAAACTGTGGTGATAAAATCTTCACACTAAAAAAAAACCAAAAAAACCCAAAACCAACCAGTTTTGCCTTTCTAAAGATGCTAAATAATATGTTCTAACAAGCAGACACTTTTCTCCTCTCTAGCAAAGGTCAACTACAGCACTCAACACAAAGCACCACGAGACACTAACTCCTGGCACATTATTATCCAAATATTACTCTCCAGAGCAATATATATTTAACTATTCTCCTCAGCTATAAAAGGCCCCAAAACCCTGTTAACTGACCACAAAAATAAAAGATATTATGGGCTGGAGCAGCGTCCAGACAAAGCAATCACCAGTTAAACACTTCAAGCCTCACTGCTGCCGTGGGTGACGATCACTCGAGGGAACTGAAGGTTGTAATCTTAAGAGACAGCAGAATAAATGCCAATTTTTCATTTGGGCATGAAGTTATTTAAGAAAACAAGCTTGGATTCACTCTGCTAAGCAACAAAGGCCATGTGTGATTCCACAAGTCTTGGGTTGGGATGAGGCTGAGCCCCTCTTTTCATAAAATAGAATTGGCTGGGCTGCAACAACAATCAAATGTCATCAAGTCCAACAAAGAGCAATAATCCCACTGAGAACCTGCTGATAACCAGTGCCTGCTGGACCTTGCTCTAACATATCTTAGCCTTAATGTGATGTACAGTGTGTTACAGAAAACAGAATCAAAATCCTGTGTGGCACCTGAGGAAGGGAAATGTTCCTCTCACCAGGACCAGGTCAGGAGCTGGAGCTGGAGGGGTGAGCTGTAAATGCCAACATTCCCATTTTTTCATTGTTCTCTTAATTTCAATTATTTTTTAGGTTTTTTTAGGGAATGGGGAAAGGAGAGATTGGGGAAGGCATTCCTGGCTGGGCTGGAATTTCCATAGCATCCCTGGATCCCTGCAATGTCCAAGGAAGGATTGGAGCAGCCTGGGACATTGGGAGGTGTCCCTGCCATGGCAGGGGTGGCACTGGATGCTCTGGAATGTCTCCTCCCACCCAAACCATTCCCTGGATCTGTGAGGGGAGCAGTTTGGGGGAGAAGGGCAGAGGATTCTGATGGAAACCTCCCAAAAACCTTTCAGAGGTCCTGTCTGTGTGCTGGCAGCATTAATTAGACACTGGTTATTTAACAGAACTTCACTCTGCTCCAAGCAAGTCGTTCTTGTGTTTTATAACCCCAGCACAGATGATTTTCAAGTTCTTATTTCTTTTTGCAAGGTCTTGAGGTAGTTTGGGAAAGGGAAGCTTTTAAGTTAAAGCAGCTCAAGTTTGACAAACTTTAGATTAACCACTCACATTTTCCCCACTTAGGTCGTGCCCCCTGATTTCAATTGGTTCTCACTGAAGTTTTCTGCTAATTGCTGCTGAGTGAAGAATTCAGCTTGCTGCTGCTCAGGCTCATCTTGTTACAAACGATGGTGCCAGGCTGAGAGAAGGAAAATACTTCTGAGACCTGGTGATCTTTGCCATCGTGCTGGGATTTTTGGCTCTGTTTTCAAGGGGCTGAAATGCAACAGTCTGAAATAGTAATTTCACAATTATAAGCCGCACGTCTGGGTGTGGCAACTGTCTTGGGTTACAACACAGAGTGTGATCAAAGGTTTCTGTTCTGTCACCATCTGCTGAGGGTGGGGCAGTGATCCTGATCTCCATGGGAGATATTCTGCTAATGGGCATCCATTGAAACCAGCTGGGGCAGTGTTCTTTATCTCATGGGATATCTCCTGTTCATGGCCATGGTTTATAAACCAGCTGGGGCAGTGTTCTTTATCTCATGGGATATCTCCTGTTCATGGCCATGGTTTATAAACCAGCTGGGGCAGTGTTCTTTATCTTTTCACAACCCATCCTTCCTCCAGCCAGTCATTTTCTGCTCATGGCCATTGAGTCCCACTGTGGCACTGATAAAATTACTGCATCCCACTGGGAGTTGCTCCAGCCAGGGGGAAGAGCCCAACATTTCTTACCAAGATAAAAACAGAGGGTTTGGGACACTAAGGGAGCCCCTTTCTCCACTGGACTCCAGAGGAAAACCGGATTTCTCCACATCCCCACTGGAGCTTTAGAGGGAAACTGCACCTTGTACAGGAGCACTGCTCCAACTGAGCCACATCTGTCACTGCAGGAGGATGCAGCCACCATGGGATGGGACTGCTGCCAACACCCTGCCTGACGGGTGTCAGGCTGTACTCTGACTGTGTCAGGGTTTGGGGTTTGTTCTTTGTAGTGCTGTATTTCTATTTTAATTTCCCTAGTAAAGAACTGTTATTCCTATTCCCATATCTTTGCCCGAGAGTCCCTTGATTTCAAAATTATAATAATTTGGAGGGAGGGGGTTTACATTCTCCATTTCAAAGAGAGGCTCCTGCCTTTCTCAGCAGACACCTGTCCTCCAAACTAAAACAGCAACTTTTCCTTCTTTGTCCATATATAAGCCACACCTGATTATAAGCTGCATTTCCAGGTTTGGACCAAAATTTTAGTCAAAATGGTGGAGCTTATAATTGTGAAATTACTGTAAGCCTCACAGAACAGGCATAATTTAGGGGACAATGCAGCAGTGATGGGAATTGTAAGAGAAATAGCATTTTTTACCTTTCCTCCTCCTCCTGGCATCACTGTGCAAACAGGTATAATTTCAGTGACCTCTTTCATTCCATACATACAAAAAAAGCCTCTTTTGGGGGTGCTGCCACCAGAAACCAACAGGATTTTCCCACTCTGTGGGAAAGGTGAGTCCACTTAAAAGCTGAGGAGGGAGTAAATGCAACCCCCCCCCCCCCCAAAAAAAAGGTACAGGGAGCTCAGAGAGACAATAATGAACATAATTACAGTTAGTTATTGTTTGCTTTACTCACAACCCTGCTTTATAATGCTCCTGCCAGCAGAGCTGCTTTATGGGATGTCTTTTTCATGCAGCTACCTTTTCATAAATCAAAGCCCCAAAGCAATACCAGGCAGTTTCTCCTGCAGCCTGTTTGAAAATAAAAGTTAACACCGAGCCCTGGCTGTTATCAATCTTCATAAATGTGTCCATGATACAGCAAATCTGCTCCATATCACCCAGCTCTGCTCCTAATGCATGCACAGGAGCAAACCCAGGGGCTTCATGGAGCTCCTAAATGGCTTGGAAGTGGGAGCCATGTTAAGTGGCAAGGGAAGTTTGAAAGGAATAACTGCTTTTCTCATTTCTTTCAATGCAGGATGAAATTATTCCCCTTCCAGCTTGAAAAATGTGTATTGGGCTACAAAGGGAATTTTCAGGCACAAAACTGAGACCCCAGGAAAATGTGGGTGTTGCTCAAGGAACTGCAGGGAAATGAGGAGGGGAAATGATCAGGATTTCAGTCAGAGATCTGTGGACTGAGGGTTTGTCTATTCAGGCACTGAACTGAAGACCTGACACAATCAATAAACTTATTGCAGTGGCACCCACACCCTCTGAAGGAGGAGAAGGGGGACCTGACCTGTCTTAATTTGTATTTTGCAGGACCTAAAGGGGTTCCAGGAGAGCTGGAGAGGGACTGGGGACAAGGAATGGGGGGACAGGACACAGGGAATGGGGAAAGGGGAGATTGGGGAAGGAATTCCTGGCTGGGCTGGAATTGCCAGAGCATCCCTGGATCCCTGGAATGTCCAAGGCCAGGCTGGACATTGGGGCTGGGATGGTGGAAATGTCCCTGCAGGGCAGAGGAGGCACTGGGTGTCCTTTAAGGTCCCTTCCAGCCCAAACCCTTCTGTGATCCTATGATTTAACCACTTTATAAGAGACCTAAATGCTCATTATACAAACCTTCTTTTTCTGAGTCTGACAGCCCTTTGCAACAAAACCCAAAATTTGAGATTATTTCCCCAAATATTTACTGCCTAGTTTGCCTTTAAACTGTGATTTCCCTCAGGTGCAGTCCAACAGAATGGCTGTAGTGTATTTTTAATTTTTTTCCCCCTGATTTTCCAACACTACTGGAAAGGAGATTAAATGTCAAGTGGTAACATATAGACATAATTGGTAATTCATTCTTCACCCTGTACCCAAGAACAGGTGAATTCTCCTTAAAAAAATCCCCCCACCAGCTCTGGGAAACATTCCCCCTTCCCCAAAGGGAGGTCTGTGCTGGAGGCTCCCAAGTGAGATTTGTAGGATTTGATCCTACAGATGGCTTAGCCTCATTAAAAACATCCTTAGAAAAGGTATTTGTAAATCTCAGCCACAAAAGATTAGGAACTACAGAACAAATTAATAATAAAAAGGAGCTGCTGTGGGGTTTAACCTCCCAGCTTTAATGCTGTAATTGGGAACTCGTGTTTGGAGGAAATCCCAACAAAGGATAAAACATTAAAACAAGAGGTTTATTCCTTGTTTGGAATAAACCTGGAGGAGGCAGCCAGATGTCCCTGGCAGAGCCTGGAATGCCAAACACAGTGGGAAGAGCCTCTCATTCCTCAGGAGCAGCTCCCAAACCTGCAGCCAGAGCAGGGATTGTCCCCAAAGGGCACCCAGGAATTCTCCCCAACAGGAGAATCAGAACCAGTTCCACTGGGTGTGAGGTGTGAGGGCAGAGTTTCCCTCACTGCTTTCACAATTATTTTAAAATTTCTCTGTGTTCCTCTGTAAGCAAATGCAGAAAAGCAGCTGAACACATTTCTCTTTCCAACACATCCACCCTGAGCAGGAAAAGAACTTTCTGAATAGGGAAAGGACCTGCAGATGATAAAATCACAGAGTGGTTCAGCTTGGAAAAGACCTTAAACATCATCAAGTTCATCCAGTTCCAATCCCCTCCTACAGGCAAATTTCCCCACACAGTTATCCCACAATATCCCACACAGTTATCCCACAATATCCCACACAGTTATCCCACAATAACCCACACAGTTATCCCACAATATCCCCCACAACAAAATCCTACAATAATTATCCTGTTCTACCTGTCCCCTCCTTCCCAGAAAATCTTTTCTTTTATGTATTAATTCATAGAAAATAAAAAAATAAATTCCTACTCCTGACTCGGTGCTTTATAAACATTAATTTTAAGATTGCTTTCTCCATTACACAGAGTAAAGGATCTCACTGTGGGAAAAACTGGGGATAGCCTGAGGGGAGATTTAATGAATGTTTCCATGATTTCTAGAAAAGGAGGAAAAAAAAAAGATTATGCCAAGCATAGAAAGAATTGACTTGCTCTCTTTATTAATGTGCTATCTAAATTTTGAATAATGGATTTTAAAAGTTAATGTAACTCTCAAAAAAACACAGTCAGAGCTTCAATCCTGTTTCCTGAGCAAACAAGCACATTTAAATTTCACATCACAGCTCCAGGATTTCAATGAAAACACATCCCCATGCACTGATTCTCAGATATTCCACCAGCTCCAAATGTTTCATCCAGCACTCCTAATGGACTGCACTGATCAAAGGAACAAAGTGAAATACCTGTGTGGCTGCAGGGAAACCCAAAATTGTCATGTCTGCAGTGACAGCCACAGGTAAACACACTGAAAAGTGGCTTTAGGGAATTCTGAGATTCCAAAGGATACCTGGAGAGCAGCCAAAGGATTCTCTGATTTGTTTATAGGTGCAGAGCAACTGCTGCCCACCAAAGTCCCCTCTTTAAATTGGAACTGATTTTAAGGTTGATTTTAAGGATGATTTTAAGATTTTAAGGATGATTTTAAGGTTCCCTGGGTCAAAGCACAATCCTTTGCACAAAGCAGCACAAAGTCCAGCAGATTTCTGGAGTGAGCTCTGCTCCTGCAGCCCTCAGGTGAGCCCTGACTGAAAAATCTGAGCAAAAAGATTATCCAAAAGGAGGAGGGTTTGGGATGTTCAAGGTAAACAAGAGGCTGGAAGGATTTATTCAGGTCTCTTTGGTGTCTCTGCCCACCTGCAGCAGCTCTGTGCACTCAGAATCTGGATTGGTTTCAAGCTAAGAGGGGTGGCAGCATCACTCCCATGCTGGCAAACTGCACCCACACTTGGTTTGTGGGGTGAAATGTGTTTGAGATCACACACCTCTGCTTGAACACTGCAAAAAAAACTCACAGCTCTTGTGAAGAGGTGCAAGAGCAGAAAGAGAAATAAGACCTTTGGGTACCTCTGTGCTAAGAAAAGCTCAATGGCTGTGTAATATTTAATTCTTTAATTCTCAGCATCACTTACAAACAGCTCACACCTCTCTAAGAGATGTCAGGAGGAGCTTGGGATCATCATCCCCAGACAGAATATGACAAAAAAAATCAAGAATACCACCAGCAACAGTGTCATCAGGGCAAACAACCCTGCAGTGATTCTCTCCTGACAAAGCACCACCTGTATTTGCTGTAAGGGAAAACATTAATTCAGGTTTCTGTGCAGAACTCACTGCCCTGGGCTAAGCAAAAAAAGCTTTACTAAAGGCACAAAGCCTGCAGGATTTATTTTCTGTGTTTGAAAAAAATACTATGTGGTATTTCATAAATAAGTGGTAATTTGTAGCTTTAACTTTAGGTTTTAATTCAGGGCTAAGTTGGATGGGCTGGAGCAAACTTGGTCTAGGGAAGGTGGGATGGGATGAGTTTTAAGGTCCCTTCACCCAAACCACTTTGGGAATCACTGATTTATTTAAGGAGCTGTACAAAGTCTGGGTCTGGAGAAGTAAAGCACAAATTTTCTGGCTGGCTTTGCAACAAGGATTTCTGTGTTACAGAGGTATGTGAGTGCTGCATGGTGCTGACTGAAGATATTTGCATTAAGAAACTATCAATATTCCTAATTTACAGGCAGTGCAAGAGCCCTTCAAAAGTCACCATATGTGCCCCAACATCAGAAGGGTAACGAGGACAGGGAAATAAAGCCACACTTCCCTGGACTTGGTCCAAAGTCATCAATAAAAAGCTGATTTTCTCTCTACCCTGCTTTTTTTTTCCCCCCTCAGTGTCCAGAGAATTGGCACCACTGCTTTGTGAGACAATTATATCTGAATATCCAAGTGCTGCTGTTATTAATTTACTGTGGTTTCATTATGCTCCTTCTCAGCTTCACAGTCACAGCAACACCAGTCAGGACACACAGAAAATACTGCAAATATTTCAAATATTCACAGCTCAGCATCAAACAGAACTTCATGGGGGAGGTGTCCATGGCAGGGCTGGAACTGAAAGATCCTTAAGATCCTTTCCAGCCCAAACCACTCCAGGATTTTCTGATTATAACAATGCCTTAAATTTTATTTTCAGTAAACATTAACAACCCAGAGAAATCCTAATTAAAGGAAGATGTGATATTGATGATTTGTTATTTATTTCCATTCATTCTGTGGGAATTGATGGAGAGAGTCATGTCCAAAAAATTCAGGATAAAGGAATCTGTGATTCAGAATAAACACCCAGATGATGCAAAAGATCCTCTGGAGTACAACTGTCAGTGTCCAAGCAAACTTTGGATTGTTTTAATTCCATTATTGGGGGGAACCTCACCACAAACTGATCAGTCAATCCCCCAGAAGATTTGGGGTTTCCATCAGCCTGGATGGCTGAGGATTCAGTTTTTCCCCCAAAAAATCCCAGCAGCAAGAAGCAATTCCAGAATGGCAGAATATTGAGGAAAAAGCACTAATGCACAGCTATGAATTCTAAATATATCAGCAGAAATCAAAACCCAAAGATAAAAACATTTATTTGAGGCTGCCTTTGCCCTCTCTGCTTCTTAAATGAATAATGAAGATGTCACTTGGCTCGAGACACCACGAGGGAATAAAATGTCACTGCTGCAGCTGCTGAATTTCCCACTCCCAGCCCTCCAAATTAAGGGAAAAACCCACAAAACAAAGGGAGAATTTGATTAGGAAAAGTTCAAATCCTTGCCCAAAGCCCAGCTCTTCCTGTAAGGTTGCATTCTTCTCTTCTTGTGTAAACCCCTCATTATAACAGAGCCATCTTCATAATGGAATAATTGGGGTTATAATGTAACTGTGGGAAGATAATTCCAGTTTTAGGAGGGGCAGCATGGCCCTGTAATGTTGTTTTAATGTGATTTGGGGACTGCAGGAACTGCCTGAACCTGCTCATTTAGGATTTGATCAATGGGAATTAGGCTCATAAAGAGATGAAGCATTTGATAATTCCCAATTTGATCAATGTGAATCAGGGCCTTGGTGGAGATAAAACATTCCACATGGACATTTGGAATATCAGTTTAATGTAGGCAGCAATAGGAACTGCAGACACAAGATTTGCCAGGTCTCTGATCCAAACCCATGTGGGATATTTGTATTTTTCCCCCTTTTAATGGGGTTTAATTACCCCTAGAGACTGATGAAGCCACAGCTGATGTAATTTCAGGGATTAAATGGAGGAAGGAAAATCCAGGAAATATTTAAAATATAATAACACCATCCACTTCTTGCTCTTGGAAGGGATGCAGCTTAAAAAGTGGAAGAAATTCAAGTTCTATCATTAAAACTGGGTACCTAATTCTAGACATGCCTAAAATAAAGTCAGACTATTTGCTAATAACACCACAATTAGATCCATTAATCTTGCACTTGGAACCTGCAATCACAGGCAGCACATGGCTTTATGCATTAACAAAATTTAGCAGCTCAACCTTATTTAATTCTTCTTTTACAGCCAATTAAACAACTCTTTAAACACCACTGGAGCCTCTGTCCTCTCAATCCTCACGTGCAATTAAACTGCACATGAGAAGTGCCCCTGACACCAGAAGAGCATCTTGAGGTCTCACTAAATCATCCCTCATTTATCCATCAAGTTCCACAAAAAGAGGCAGTGATAAAATAACATCTCCTGCACTGAAACCTTCAATAAAAAGACACAGTGTTTAAAAGGATTTTAGATGAGGAAAAACACTTGAAATTGGAAAGTAATATTGGTATTTCAGGCCCTTTCATAAAATCTGCCACAATTTATGTGCATATTTCAGGCACCTTTTTATTTCCTGCTTTTTTTTTTTTTCCCTTTTGTTTTCTTGGAAGGCATTGGACCAGTATTGGATCCACTGATGTAAAAATTCCAAATAAAGTTTAGGAGATTTGGGTTCAAGTGCAAAAGCAGCACAGTAATTGCAGTATTGCTATTACAGACCAGTAATGATTTCAATTAATATCTTGAGTTTCTGGAAAATTAAAAAAAATCCAATCCCATCAAGTTTTAGGAATGTGATTCCTTATCCAAATCCTCCTCAGAGTAAATATTCCTTGATTTCTGCACCCTATAAAATGTTTTTTTAAAATTCCTTTGATGCTCAGGACTGCTCTGTCAATCAGCTCCATTTGTGCACAAAAAGGAACCCAAGGATTTGATTAACTCAGGAAATCCTTTATATACCAGGAAGAAAAACCCCAATCCCAAACCCATCTCCCAGCTCTGCCCACTAAACCCACCCAGAGCTCTTCAGCCAAACTCCAAAATCCCAACAAAACCTGATTTTGGAATAATGCATGTGAAATGAGCTGAAAATATCCCAGTGTAACAAAGGGAGGAGACACCCAGGTGGGAATTTTATCCCAACCTCCCTGGATTTCCAGACATGATGGAAAACTCTCTAAATTATGCTTAAATCAGACCTTGATCAATGGTCATCCTGTCCCTCTTGTTTAAGGGACAGATTAATTTAGTGCCCAATATACTCTGCACCATTAAACACTACAAAAATTTTATATATACACCAGAGAATATTCAACAATTCATGCTGTAAAGACATAAAATGAGTTTTTCTTATACCTTAAAATTTTATTTGTATCATTATCAGCAGCTCAGAAAGGACTTTTCTCTTCCTGCTCATCAAAAATCAAAACAAAACACAAACCAGAAGAAAATCCCTCCACAAAGCTACAAAAATCGGGGCAGAATAATTCATTTTCTGCAGCATTTCTTGGTTAGGGGAGAGAATTGAGGTTGTAAAAAGTTCTGTGTCCTCACTAAAATGATAAATGGAACCTGGAGCCTGAGGGATGGAGCAGCCCAAAGGGAAGGTCCAAGGCTAAGGGTCACTGTCACTTTGATCCATCAATTACCACATCTTCACTTCCCTTTCTTCAGGACTAATAAAAATTATTTAATTTGACCTTCACTGTTGAGGGCAGAGTGAAATTCCTCATTTAAATCCTTCCCATGGTGTGATTGTGATGCAAAGCTGCAATCCCATTTTTGGTGCTCCATCAGAGAAAGGGAATCTATTTTTAGAATATTTCATGCTTCTTTTCAACTAGAAATTAATAAATGTCCCAAAGTGTGCACCCCATTTCTCTGCAGCTTATGGCTCCCAAATCTCCCAAATTCCCTCCTTTCAACAACCAGAGGGGCTGATAGGATCTGTGAGGGAGGAAAAGGGAATTATTGTGCATTTTAATGTGGTAAGAACTCCTCCAGCTGCCAGGAACAAACAGAAAGGACTCACTTGAACCGAGATGAGACTTCATCAGCAGCTTTTTGGTATTGCTCAGTGGTGACTTTGTAGAACTGGGCACTCTGGAAGAAAAAAAAAAAAACAGAATAAATACAGATTTCAGTTAGTATTATTTACAGGCATGCTAATATCTAGTCAATAAAACTCATTTTGGATTTATGTTGTTTCAAAAATCCCTCAGAACCTAACCATAAAATGACAAAGTTTCAGAAATCACTTTTTTGGGGTGTTTCTTTTTTTTTTTTAAGTAAGTTTGTCTTGATTATGGAAAAGAAATGGCTCTTGGGGAAGAAACTCTAAAGGAAATGAGGTAAGAATCCCATATTCAGCACATAGTGCTCCTGGAGTCTTTGCAACTTGTTTTTTACAAATGAAAATCAAAATACTGATTCTTGACTTGTTTGCAGTGCCCTGTTTGTGCTCCTCACACATCTCCCCCTCTGCCTCACAGGTGACACTGCAGAAAAGTCCTAAATAAATTCACTATGGCTCCACTTCCCCTTTTGCTCTTTGCCTCTCTGAGGATTTTCTGGAATATTCCAAACTCCCAGGTCACTTCACTCAGTTGTCAGTTTTAATTCCTAAAGCCAAGCAGCTGCAGGACAGATTTTCATCTCTCCTAAACCCAGGGCTGGCTTTGACTCAGTTCTACAAAATCCTTCATTCCCAAAGTACAGCTGAGAGATGCTCAGCAAGAAAAAGAAGTTTTCTAGGTGGGAAAATGCTGTGCCAGAGGAGGGAAAATTCCTTCCTGGAAAGGGTGGTCAGGCATTGGAACAGCTCCAGGGGTGGAGTCCCCATCCCTGCAGGGATTTCCAGCTGTGGAGGTGGCACTTGGGGACATGGGACAGTGCTGGGAAACGTTGGACTCAATGACCTTAAAGGTCTTTTCCAGCCTAAAGAATTCTGTAATCCTGCAGCCTGAGATAAATTGCTGGAATGTTGTTTAGCCTCATGTCTCAATAATACAGAGGTGGCATTTTTCAGGAGGTTTTTATAGCCTCAGCACAGCTGGACCTCTGCTGTGATAACCAAGGCACCTGGCTGCCCAGCTGGGGGGAGAAAGCAAAGTTTAAGCAGCTCCAAACTTCTCTGGAAATCTTTTCCTCACAATGCTGGTGGAAACAGGGTGTGGAGAGGCAAAAAGGTTGTGCTGGCACTTGCAAGAACTCTGGTGTAGCTTTGAGTCACTGGCATCCCAGGGAGTGATGTTAACATGGCAACAAAATCCTGCCAATCCCACACTGTGTGATTACATCAAACCCAGCTGAATTCTTATTTTAACAGCCTGGGACTTTATCCTGTGCTTCAGAGTTATTGATGCCTCAGTATTGATTTGGCATCTTACAAATATTTAATTTGTGTCAGACTGAGGGAGGTGGGATTGTTCACCTGGAGAGGAAAAGGCTCTGGGAGAGCTCAGAGCTCCTAAAAGAGCTCCAGGAGAGCTGGAGAGGGACTGGGGACAAGGGACAGGACACAGGGAATGGGGAAAGGGGAGATTGGGGAAGGAATTCCTGGAATTGCCAGAGAATCCCTGGATCCCTGCAGTGGCCAAGGAAGGATTGGAGCAGCCTGGGATGCTGGGAGGTGTCCCTGCCATGAGCTTGGAGCTCCCTGCCCAGGCAAGGCAGGCCAGGACTGTGGGATTCAGGACACTCAGAATCCATGCAGAGGGATTGGGATGGAAAGTGGGGATAGAAAAGAGAGGCCCAGGGAAGGGAGAGCCTTGATGGTTTGCTGAGATTGCAAGGGAAGGCCCTGGATGCATCAATTCCTTGGAGAGGAGATGGATCCAATGTCAGGTTCTGGAGAGCTGGGAATTGCCAGGCTGGAGAAGGGAAGGATGCAGGGAGAGCTTCCAGAACATTGCAGGGCCTGGAGGGGCTCCAGGAGAGCTGCAGAGGGACTGGGGACAAGGGACAGGACACAGGGAATGGGGAAAGGGGAGATTGGGGAAGGAATTTCTGGAATTGCCAGAGCATCCCTGCAGTGTCCAAGGGCTTGGAGCCCCCTGGGACAGTGGAAGTGTCCCTACAAGGCAGGGGTGGCACTGGGTGTCCTTTAAGGTCCCTTCCAACCCAAACCATTCCATGATTCCATAACACACATGGATGCCACCATTCAGTCCTCAAGAAACATCATTCCAATTTTAATTTTGGGTAAAATAAAGCAGTTTAGCCTAAGACATTGATGTATGGAAAAGCAATATGATAAAAGCATTTTGAAGGGGAAAAAATGGAAAAGGCTCTAAGTGGAGAGATCACTCTTCCATAAAAGTCACAGATGACACAGATCTGTGGTCACTGGGTGAGTAAACATGTCCTGAGGAATATTTATCATTTTATGAGCAGTGCAGTTCTCACTCCTGCAAAAACACCTCCTGAAATTCCAAAAGAGGCAGCACCAACTACAAAAAAAAAATACAAAGAAAACCATTTTTCCTTCCCACTTAAAGATTTCATCTTCCAAGCCTCTTCCTTGCAAATGATAATCTTGAAATGAACCAAAAACAGTGAATAAAACAGCAGCTCCAGACAGGGGTAAAATTGTACTGCAGGGCTAATATTTTCTCACAAATGATAACAAATTGGGTAAGAGGCACTGCAGGCAAAGGTCAGGCTGGGATCAGCAGGAGCAGAGAGCTCTGCTGCCCTCCCCACTGCCCTCCCCACACCTCATCACTCATTTGCACTCCCCCCAGCTCTCCACGCCCGCCAGCCGCGCTCGTTTATTTTTCCATAAATCATCGTTGGCCAGAGAGCAAATGGGAGGGAAAATCTCACAGCAGTGAGCCCCTGGCATCCAGAAACCCCACTGGGATGGGATGGGATCTATGGGATGGGATGGGATGGGATGGGATGGGATGGGATGGGATGGGATGGGATGGGATGGGATGGGATGGGATCCATGGGATAGCAGAGGGTTAAAAATGTTTCTAAAATCATGGGAATTGTATAAAACAGATTCAGGGGTGGTTGGGTTTGGCAGGCCTGGGAAAGGGAACCAGGCCCTGGGAATGAATGTTGAGCTTTGTCTTTATTAGATCACGTGAAACTGCACCTGAGTAATCATCATGTGATAAATAATATGATTGTTAAATGTGATAATTGTTTGGTAAATTGAATATATTATTGTTTAATCGTAATAAGAATCATGAGAAGCGATGTAATGGTGACAAGAATCATGAGGAAGGATGTTTGGGGACCTGATGAAAATCACAAGAATCCATGCTTGGATAAGATCAATGCATACAATAGAACAGTATGGGTTTAATAACTATTCTATAGTTCCATAATGAACAGGGTATAAAAACCTGTCCCTCTGGAATCCATGTGGAGTCAGATTTGGGTTTGTACCCCTGATTCTCAGAGCTCTGCAATAAAAGCACCTGCACATAATCACCCTGTGATGGTGTTTCTATGCTAATGATGGGATGGGATGGGATAATGGGATAGGATCCATGGGTTGGGATGGGATAATGGGATAGGATGGGATCCATGGGATGGGACCCATGGGGTGGGATGAGATAATGGGATAGGATGGGATAATGGGATGGGATAATGGGATGGGATAATGGGATGGGATGGGATGGGATGGGATGGGATGGGATGGGATGGGATGGGATGGGATGGGATGGGATGGGATGGGATGGGATCCATGGGATGGGATGGGATGGGATCCATGGGGTGGGATAATGGGATGGGATGGGATGGGATGGGATGGGATCCATGGGATGGGATGGGATGGGATCCATGGGATGGGATAATGGGATACAATGGGATCCATGGGGTGGGATAATGGGATGGGATGGGATGGGATGGGATGGGATCCATGGGATGGGATGGGATGGGATCCATGGGGTGGGATAATGGGATGGGATGGGATCCATGGGATGGGATAATGGGATGGGATCCATGGGATGGGATAATGGGATGGGATGGGATAATGGGATGGGATGGGATCCATGGGATGGGATCCATGGGATGGGATCCATGGGATGGGATGGGATAATGGGATGGGATGGGATCCATGGGGTGGGATAATGGGATGGGATGGGATCCATGGGGTGGGATAATGGGATAGGATGAACCCACGATGGCAGCGTGGCTGAGGCAGGGCTGAGATGATGAATGGCTCCCCATCACTCCCTGTCCCCTCCCAGGCCCACACAGACTAGAATCTTATTTAGGCTGCCATTTATCTTTCTTTGGCCTGGTCAATAAAGATGAACACAACAGTTGTAAGGATCGATTGCAATTTTTTCTCATTTTCAAGCATGAAGGAGCATTTCTGACATAAAAACAATATTCAGGGTGTACTTGTTCTGCTTTTTAATTGCAGTTCAAGTGATCAACTGAGCTGCTCTGTATGCCCAGAAGTTTTAATCCTACAAGCTATGAAGAAATCATTTGTTATCTTAGATGAAGTGTGCTGTTTGTGGGCTCAGGTCTACTATTGAAATCCACTCAGATTCTCTTTTAGAGATAAACTCTCTGTAACCCAGAGATGAAGTTTTGTTTTCTAAGTCCTCTCTAATCCTCCAGATAAAAGTGCAGTGGTCATTTCCCTAAACACAGATTAAAAACAGTGCTGTAACATCATTTCCTCATCTCCAGATAAAGGCAGACATTTATTATCCTCATCCCTGGAATGTCCAAGGCCAGGCTGGACGGGGCTTGGAGCACCTGGGACAGGGGGAGGTGTCCCTGCCATGGCAGGGGTGGCACTGGATGAGTTTAAAGTCCCCTTCAAACCCAAATCCAGCAGTTTTGACCCAAAGATAATGAAGCTATTGCAGTAAAACTGAGTAACAAGTGGTGCCTTTTCCACCCTCAGTGTGAACTGAGAGAAACAGAGGCTGAAGGAGAGGTTAAAGAGAATTCAATTTTAATTCTAAATCCAACCAATTTGGCCTGATACATGCACAGAGGCACAGAAAATATAAATAATGCCATAAGTCAGGAAGGGAAAAATGAGATCTGGCCATGGGTGAAAGTGTTTTCACTGAAATAATTTTCCCTGAGTGAAAGTGGAAAGCAGAAGCTTCTTAAAGCTGGAGGAATGAGAGGAGAATTATTTCTCTTGACTGCTTTGATTTCAAAGGTCTGTGTAAGAAAATAAATTCCTGGAGCCCCTCAGAAGGTCCCTGTTTTGTCTGCATGGGGGACCTCAAAGCACGAGCACACATTTCACTCTGGCCTGAAAATCTTCAGATTTGTAACCAGGGAAAGTTCTGAGAGATCCTGTGTCATCCAAGCTGATAAAAGATTATCAAAAGAACCAGGAGAACTTGAGATCCCTCATTTAATTTCACCAGAGATGCTTCACCTGTATGCACTATTTTATTAAAAATGTGGTGGAACTGCTCTTAGTGCAGAGAGACCACGACTGATTTTGGCATTGAATTGTTGCTTTTAAGCCCTTAAAGCCCTGAAGAGATTCATTACAGGAGTAACATTCCTGCAATCTATTTATTTTTTTTTAATTTAATTTAATAGTTACATAGTTCAAGTTGATTTGACAAAGAAAAAAAAAGACTTTCGACTTGCATACAAAAGAGACAAATCTGCCCTTTACTTCAAGTGAGTGCTGGCAAAGACAAAAATGAGCCCAGCTTGACTCCAGCTCAGCTCAGCACCTGCTCCACCCACCAAAGGAACCAAGGGCTTGGGCTGTTTGGCACCTTTGAGAATCAGGGGAGAATTTTTAATTTAAAGACTTCTCTTTCCTTCTCATCCTCCCCCACGGAAAGACTCAAAGCATCGGCAGGCAAAGATTATCCTGTTCCCTGAATGGCAAATTGGGAAGTTTTCTGTGCCTCTTTTTAATCCATTTCTGCTGCAGTTAAGCTTCTTTTCTCCCTTAATTGTACTTGTGGCCATTTCATCTGAGGATCTTTAACAAAGCCATTTGTGGGGAATAGGGAGCATTTTGTTTTAATCATCCTGTTGACACAGAGCCCCAGATCTGAACAACCTTAAAAGAGATTTCCAAAGCCACAAGGAATTTGTTTCACTTCTTTTAGTCCAAACTCAACACTGACCAGGTTGCTCCAAGTCCCATCCTTGGACTTGGACATTGCAGGGATCCAGGGATGCTCTGGCAATTCCAGCCCAGCCAGGAATTCCTTCCCCAATCTCCCCTTTCCCCATTCCCTGTGTCTTGTCCCTTGTCCCCAGTCCCTCTGCAGCAATCCTGGAGCCCCTCCAGGCCCTGGAATGTTCTGGAAGCTCTCCCTGCATCCTTCCCTTCTCCAGGGGAACATTCCCAGCTCTCCCAGCCTGGCTCCAGCCCTGCAGTAGCTCCAGGGCCTTCTCTGGACTACACAGAAAAACCAAGATTAGAAGAAATAAACTTTCAGACATCCAGTCATCTTTCATCTTTGGAACTGCCACCAAGTGAGCGAGGGGAGAAGGAATTAGGGAAGAAATGAGAACAAAAAAAGAATAAAACCATCAACTGTTCTGTGCCTCCACCCCAGTTCCAAATTACATTAAATTACAGCTTTATAAATATGACCATTCCAATGGCATTTTCATTTGAATTTAAAGCCTCTATTTGTCCCTGAATTGATTTTAATAAGCTATGGAAAACCAAGCATTTAACATCAGACAGCTTCCCAAGTAACACTGCATCTTCATTCTGCCTCCAAATGATCTATGGATGAGGGAATTTCTTCTGAAATGTCAGCAGATCAGCCCTGTGCTTGAATTTTTAGATAAGTTATTCTTTATACAAGTTCTGACTGCTCTCATTTGATCCAGCTGCTCTAGTGAGTCAATTGGTGCAGTTTTTATTCCAGAGATGAAACTAAAGATGTCCAAATCCACAGTCAGAGATCCTGCAGAACACTCAAAGACTCCTGCTCTTGGTTTTAAATCCTATTATGAGCTCTTTTTTAATGAGGGGGATTGACTCTCCTCACTGGGAGAAAGTTCTCTGGATCTGCCACAGGGATGAAAATCAGTTTTTCATGAAATCCATCCAAAAGGAGCAAAAAAATTGGTCACTGCCCAAAGCAAACCAGTTTTCCAATCCTGCACTAGAGTTTAAAAAAGCTGCTTTTGGAGAAGGACCCAACAAATCCCTTCCACCACAACCCAGGGACTAAAGATGAATGGACAGAGCAGGGGATGAGCTTTTACAGCAGAGAACTTTTTTATGTGCAGTGAGTGGGAGAAGTGGCTGCAAGGCAGGGAGGGAATTCAAATTGAAAGAGAAGACCCACAGAAAAAAGAAACCAAACAAAACAAGAAGCAAAGGAAGCAACCTGGGATCCTGGGCTGAGCATAGACACCCAGATAAGGAATTTGAGGCTAAGGCAATAATCAGGATTTTGGTGGTGCTTGCCTACAGATCCCTATTTAAAATTCAAGTGCAATTCCCTCTCTTCTGCCTTTAGAAAATTTCCTCTGCCTGTTGTGTCCTGGAAGAAGCTGGGTCAGAACCAGGCTGTGCTTGGGACAGAAGAGAAACCTGAACTGTTGTGGACTGGAGGGAGGATTTGGGACACCCAAAACCACCCAGTACTTATTCCTACAGAGAAATAAAACCCCAAAAGTATCCAAAGGTGTTGAAAATGCCACAGACCCACCCAAACAAAGTGTCCCTGCCCATGGCAGGTTGGAATGAGATGATCTTTAAGGTCCCAAACCAGTCTGTGATTCCACAAAACAAAGGAGCAACACATGGCAAACATCCTGCAGGAAGGAAAATTCACTTCCCAGCAGAATTTGCTTGATTCCATGATGGGTGTTTGTCAAAGATTTCAGTGATATTCAAAGATATCAAAGATATTCAGAGTGCAGCAAGCAGGGTAAAACACTTAACTCAGTTATCAGCAGAAAATGGGGAGAACAAAAAGCCATTTTTGACCTTTTCTTCTGAATTTCCAACTCTGTTTTTCAGGCACCACTAACTAATGCCTTTAACTGCAACTATTAATGGCTCTGAAGTTTCTCCCCAGCCATGCCTCACTTCACTTTTCTGCCCTGCTACAACATCGATCTCTAATTTGTTAACACTCCGAGCTGCCAAAGAAAATGAAAACCTTTGTGAAAAGGACAAATCTATTCCAAGTTCTTACAGCTATTCAGCCAAGCAGCTAATCTGCATGTAATTGTAGTAGTGGTGTTAATACAAATGTGCTCAGGCTCAGAGATGCACCTGAAAATGCACAACTGTATTTATGGCCCCTCCTGATGACAAGAAATTTTAACCATTCCCATTTAAAATTTCCTTTCTCAGCTCAGCCCTGTCGCTATTCCATGGTTTAAATTGTGTTTTCCCATTGTGGTTATTTCTCCACAACCTAAAGCAGGTTTTGCCCCCCCCCAAAATGAATGTGGTACATCTGTGAGGCACACAGGAATGGGAATTGCTGCCCAAGAAATCTAAGTTGGGAATTCCCTTCAGTTGGTGGCATCAGGTGCAGACAGCAGCACAGGAATGAGGATTTTAAATTCCTGCTGTTGATTGCATTTATGGAATTAAATCTTAAATACAGGTCCAATGGGCCACTTGTGCAAAGCAAAAAGCACACCACAGGGAATCACAACAGCTCAAAGCAAACCAGGATCAGCACCAATTCCAAAATGCTGGAATGGTTTGGGTTGGAAGGGACCTTCCAGATGATTCAGTTCCAACCCCCTTCCATGGGCAGGGACACCTCCCAGCAGCCCAGGGTCCCATCCAGGAATGGCTGTGACTTCCAGGGATGCTGCAGTGTTTTATCCCAGGCACAGAGCTGTGCTTTCTGCACTCAGCATTTCAGAGCACACAGCAGCACCAAGTCAGCTCAGCCTCAATCTTCCATCCCAGCCCTGCTCACTCAGCTCATGGATCACTCCCACAAAGTCCTGACACGCTGGAGACTCACAGGAAGACAATTTGAGGTCATCCCTGAAGCTGCTTTGGCAAAACTTCAGCAGAGCCAGAGGCCAGGGCAGCCCTTCCATGGTCTACAGCAGCCAAGATTTTAAGAGGAAGTCTCAAAATCTGAGAAAATCAGAAAATCCCTTTAACCACCACTTGTTTCCAACTCATTTTGGGCAGCTTTTGGAGGCAGAGAGCCCATGAAAGTGGTCACAAAAGTATTTCCCTCCAAGGACACTTAAGGGATAGGGATCAGAAGAGGTTGTGGTATCTCCAAACTTGCAGGTCCCCAAAAATCCCCCTGTCAAAGCTCAATCTGCTCTGAGCAGGTGCTTGGACCTCCCAAGGCCCCTTGCAGTCAGAACAACCCCATAAATATGGAAACTCAGAGCTGCTATCAGGGTGAAAATCTCTTTTGGCTTGTAGATGTGCAATCTGCTCTGCAGCTGGAGGTGAAATTCATCTTGTGGCAGCAGCCCAGCAGAAAGAATCACAGATTAGCTCTGTCTTCTTTCAAATCAATGGAAAATAGCTGCCTTTAGCTCTGTTTATTAGATCTCCCATATCACTGCAGCCTGAGATTGGCTGCCTCAGGCCATAATGAGTGCAAAATTACCATTTTTTGAAAAGCACAAATAACTCACACGCCAGCCCGAGAGAAAGCGCGAATAAAGTTCCTGAAAGGAAATTCTGCAATATTCTGTCTCCTTCAATCCAGCAGCTCTGGCACCAGTGGCATGGCACAGGCTTGTTGCTGTTCCTCTCACTGCTTTAAAAAGTTTTGTCTGTGTTTTTTTTTTGAGCTGGTATTCGTGGCAACTTTGCTCAGGAACCAGTTTTATCAATCCTATAAAATTCTCATTTTGTGGAATTATGACAAATGAGATGATTTTGATATTCAAAACCACTTTAATATTTGCATTTGGTCAGAGCAATGAATTTCTTTGAATGTTGCTGCCACAAATACTCTGAATTTTGGTCTCACTGTCAGGTGATATTTTGCTGGTCAGGATCAGCAGGTGAGCAAAGAGGGGGTGAATATGAAGAGCAGATTTTTCACTGTGCAAAGTTCATGCTCCAATTAAAAACAGCCACAAGAAAAGGCAGAAAATGTGATATCAACTGACTGACAGCTGATATTGCTACAACAAAAGCCAAATTGTAAAAATCAACATATCAATAACAGGTTTTGGGGATGAAGGAACTGAAGAACTTCAAGGATGGTCTCTGGCAGCTGCTTTGAGCACCAGGTGAGAGCAGGGAGGAGGTATCAGCACCAAAAAATGCTGAGGACATTAAACAATCCCTGATTAAAAACAATGCAGGTACAGTAATTTCATGATTATAAACCGCACATTACAATACAGAGTGTGATCAGAGGTGTCTGTTCTGTCACCATCTGTGAGGGTGGGGCAGTGATCCTGATCTCTGTGGGAGATATTCTGCTAATGGGCATCCACTGAAACCAGCTGGGGCAGTGTTCTTTATCTCCATGGGATATCTCCTGTTCATGGCCATGGTTTATAAACCAGCTGGGGCAGTGTTCTTTATCTCATGGGATATCTCCTGTTCATGGCCATGGTTTATAAACCAGCTGGGGCAGTGTTCTTTATCTCATGGGATATCTCCTGTTCATGGCCATGGTTTATAAACCAGCTGGGGCAGTGTTCTTTATCTTTTCACAACCCATCCTTCCTCCAGCCAGTCATTTTCTGCTCATGGCCATTGAGTCCCACTGTGGCACTGATAAAATTACTGCATCCCATTGGGAGTTGCTCCAGCCAGAGGGAAGAGCCCAACATTTCTTACCAAGATAAAAACAGAGGTTTTGGGACACTAAGGGAGCCCCTTTCTCCACTGGACTCCAGAGGAAAACCGGATTTCTCCACATCCCCACTGGAGCTTTAGAGGGAAACTGCACCTTGTACAGGAGCACTGCTCCAGCTGAGCCACATCTGTCACTGCAGGAGGATGCAGCCACCATGGGATGGGACTGCTGCCAACACCCTGCCTGACGGGTGTCAGGTTGTGCTCTGACTGTGTCAGGGTTTGGGGTTTGTTCTTTGTAGTGCTGTATTTCCATTTTAATTTCCCTAGAAAAGAACTGTTATTCCTAATTCCCATATCTTTGCCTGAAATAACATTCTCCATTTCAAAGAGAAGCTCCTGCCTTTCTCAGTACACACCTGTCCTCCAAACTAAAACAGCAACTTTTCATTCTTTGTCCATATATAAACCACACCTGATTATAAGCCGCACTTCGGGTTTGGACCAAAATGGTGCGGCTTATAATCGTGAAATTACTGTATTTGGTATTATCCAAGTAAACTGCATTTTACACTCAGATTAGATGGAGAACTCTGCTCAGCAAGAAAGGGAACGAGCTCTGAGCATGTTTAAATCAAAGTAATGTGAGGATTTTTCAGTGACCTTCCAGGAGTGGTTCCCAGCAGCCCCACTGAGCTCGGAAATGACCTCCTGAAGGAAGAGAAACCACAACTAAGGCAAAACAAAAACCTGCTCAGACAAATTCCATGACCTAAGAAAATGAAAGCATGACACAGTGGAATTATCAGCACCAAATAATCTGGAAGTTTAAAGTCACAGCATTGCTCTCAATAAGGCAAAATCCACAAAATTCCACGAAACTCCACCAAAATCCTGTGGCTGGATGACACATGAAGCCAAATAATTCAAACACAGACTCCTACAAACTTTCCTAATTTGTGTTTTGTGACTTCTGAAGATGATTCCCACTCTTTCCTGGGCTCCTTTTTCCTGCATTCCTCATGGGTTCTTTTTATTCCCACTGCCCATTCCCATCTCCCTCCTGCAGTGCCAGAGCTGTTATTCTGCATTTCAGCCACCCCACAGGTATTTGGGAGATTATTTGGAAGATGTTCTGTCCTATAGATGGATTTTTTTTCCCCTGTAATCTTTATTTTTCCTTCCCATTACAAGTGTTCCATTGTGCTGCACACCTGACATTCCACCTTGGATTTTTGCATTTTTATAAAGTATGACAGCATTGAGGATGAACTTGGTATAATCACTATTTTTTCTCCTTTTTCTCCCTCCAAATTAATAAAAGGACTCTCAAAAGCTCTTACATCTTTAATCTGGGCAGCTAAAGGAGAAAAAATCCCTTTTGCTACTGTAAAATCTGGAATTACCTCACAGGACAATGCTCTCAGGAACAGGGTGGGATTTTTGGAGCTGTCCTGTGCAGGGCCAGGAATTCCTGCCAGCAGGAATTGTATTTATGGCACCTGCTCCCTGAAACTTCCCATTTATTCTGTCTTCAAATTCTTAAAGCCTGGGCAAGAAGAGGAGTAAAACACTGCCAGTAAACTCAGTCACAGAAAAAGAGCTTCACATGTCTGAAAACTTTTAATTGCAACAACTACTGCAGTAAAAAGACATCAAATGTCCCCTCAAACACTGGCACTAAATCCTTGTTCTGTCAAGCACTGGTAAAACTCCCACTTCAAAAACATCCCACATGCTGCATGGTACAAACACACACAGCACTTTACACTTGATTTTTCCAATATAAAAGCACAGGTCTTGTAAGGATTTTTCAGTTTTTCATGAAGTTCTTTTCAATTTTACAAGCACCTGAAATAATCTCTTGTCAGTTCATGGCAACAATTCAAAGAAAAAACTGCATTGATGTTTTCTGAATTTAAAAGGGTCATTTACTGCTTTTTAAAAAGCCTTTAAAAAAAACCAATTTCTGCACAGTTCTAACAAAAGGAAGCCCAGCCTCTGCTATTATCCAATAACTCATCTCACCTATACACAGCATTATTTTGTTTTGCTCAGTTGAAATCTCACTGAAAAGCTCCTGCCTGCTCAGCCACAAGAGATTCTCAAATCATCAGCATTCTTCACATTATTTTAAACATATAATTAAAGACAGTTTCCAAAAAATTCAGTGACAGGAGCAGCAGAAACTCTTGAGATGGGAGGAGGCTCATGAAAGCTGGAGAGGAGCAATGAATTCAGACTGAGCTGGATTTGTTTCATGGGGTGTGTTCAGCTGGAGAGGAATTCTTTGGAAGTGTAAAGTCAAAATATATTGCACCTATTCAGTGGAATGAGAGGGAATGGGAGAAAAGATATCAATAATTTTTCATTTAAACACAGAAAATAGAACAGCTCCAGCTAGAGGGAGGTGCAGTAAGGACTGAGCTCCTGAGTTCTGGCACACAGGGAATGGCATTCCTGTGAAAATTCCACTTAAAAGGTTCTGATTTCACACAGGGCTCTTCTTTATTCCAAAACAACTTTGATTTTCGTCTTAAAGAATCACAGGATGGGTTGGGCTGGAGGGGACCTTAAGGCTCATCTCATTCCATGCCATCCATGGCAGGGACACCTCCCACTGTCCCAGGGGCTCCAGCCTGGCCTGGGACATTGCAGGGATCCAGGGATGCTCTGGCAATTCCAGCCCAGCCAGGAATTCCTTCCCCAATCTCCCCTTTCCCCATTCCCTGTGTCCTGTCCCTTGTCCCCAGTCCCTCTCCAGCTCTCCTGGAGCCCCTCCAGGCCCTGGAATATTCTGGAAGCTCTCCCTGCATCCTTCCCTTCTCCAGCCTGGCAATTCCCAGCTCTCCAGAACCTGACATTGGATCCATCTCCTCTCCAAGGAATTGATGCATCCAGGGCCTTCCCTTGCAATCTCAGCAAACCATCAAGGCTCTCCCTTCCCTGGGCCTCTCTTTTCTATCCCCACTTTCCATCCCAATCCCTCTGCATGGATTCTGAGTGTCCTGAATCCCACAATCCTGGCCTGCCTTGCCTGGGAAGGGAGCTCCAAGCTCATGGCAGGGACACCTCCCAGCATCCCAGGCTGCTCCAATCCTTCCTTGGCCACTGCAGGGATCCAGGGATTCTCTGGCAATTCCAGCCCAGCCAGGAATTCCTTTCCCCATTCCCTGTGTCCTGTCCCTTGTCCCCAGTCCCTCTCCAGCTCTCCTGGAGCCTCTCCAGGCCCTGGAATGTTCTGGAAGCTCTCCCTGCATCCTTCCCTTCTCCAGGTGAGCACCCCCAGCTCTCCCAGCCCTGGAGCAGCTCCATGGATTCCTCTGGATTTGCTCCAGGTGCTGCTGTGTCCCCAGGGCTGGGGCAGCTCTGCAGGTGATGTCTCACCTGAGATGGGCAGAATTCCCTCCCCTTCCTCCTTGCAGAGCAATCCAGAACTTTCAAAAAGGTTTTTATTTTTTTGGTGAGTTGTGTCCTCTTCCAGCTTTACCTGCTGAATGCAAAGCTCTCGAAACCGAAAAGCAGCAGGAGATGGGAATGAGAAAAAGAAGGAAAATCTTTGTATTATTGTTGTAATCCCAAAAAGCCAAGCTGCAAACACCACAAGGTAGGGTTTGCTGAAACCTGATGCATGAGACATTTCAGTATAACTCAGAACAGTCCCTAACAGTCAGTTTTGTAACCTGCATTTTGCTGTTTCACTGCACTGCACAGCAAATCCACGTGAAACAGGAGGTGCCTGATATGAAAAACAACAATTGCCCATCTCCAAAGCTGCAGTGTGATCCAAAAAGGGAAGTGGGATGCACACATGTCAGACAAGGAGTGCCAGAAATGAGTAAATAGTCATTCAAAATCACACCCTCACACGGTGCTGAATAAAATGGTTACAATAAAATGGAAAAGATTGTACATTTAACTCATGTCTCTGGGTAATGAATTGTGTGCTGCCTCCTTGTCCTGCATTTATCAGAGAATTCACTCAATATCTGGATGGTTCCACTGCTCTTCTCTTGCCTGCTGGAAGTGATGCAGTGAAAAAATGGTGAATCTCCCAAGGGGTGAAACAAAAGCAGCTCCAGTGAGGCCCTGGAATGGAATTATGGAATTATGGAATTATGGAATTATGGAATTCCCAGAGCAGCTGTGGCTGCCCCTGGATCCCTGAGAGTGTTCAAGGATGGGGCTGGGAGCACCCTGGGATAGTGGGAGGTTGGAACTGGATGAGCTTTAAGGTCTTTTCCAACCCAAACCATTCTGATTCCATGATCTCCTGAACTCCTGAAATCCACAGGAAGCTTGGCATGAACAGACATCAGAGCTGGCATGGATTTATCTGCAAATGTATCTGAAAAATGATCTGCAGTGCTTTTAAAAACACATATGGTGTAAACCAGCAGAAAATATTCTGCATGATTGTCTCAGTCTGTTGGAAACAGGGAATATCTTCTTTGAGATTTAAGGTGATAAATATATAAACAATTTTTGTTGTAAGAAAATCTGAAGTGGATTAAAGTGGTACCAGATAAGAAAAATAATCTCATTAAGGTCAGACATTTAAAACAATCCTAACTCTCTTCTGAGAATCAGATAAATTTTTGAACTCCTTTGCTATGGTTCATTTGGATTTGCTTCCTAATTATCACAGCTTTGCTTTGGTTTTTCCTGTGCAATAAATTTCCAGAGTGATTATGGCCTGCAAATGGTTAAAGTCCCTGATATGGGGGAAAAAATAAAGATTTCTGAAGTGGCAGGAGAGCATCTCCTGATTTCAAACACATGATTATCCTCCCCTGTTTCAAAAGGAAAGGCCTTTTGAGGCACAGCAATATGCATGTGAATAGATCTGCATTGAAAAGTGCCAGCTCTCAGGTATGAAAATGCTTTTTGCTTCCAAAGGAGTGAGATCTGGGAACTTTCATTTCTCCCTGACACCCTGAAGGGGCTGAACATGCCACCAGCACCAGCATTTCTGAATTTAAAAGGGTCATTTTTGTCCCCAGCCCCAGCTCTGAGGGTTCATCCACTTCTGCTGTGTCAAATTCCCAATTAAAACCCAGAGCAACAAGGAGCCCAGCTGAGCAAAGCTGGGACTATTTCACACCAAGCTGGTGTCAGACACAGAACCCACAAAGAGGGTGGAAAAAAGTTTAAAAAGTTAAATCAGAAAAAAAAAAAAATATAAGAAACTTCCACCTTTCAAGGATTAGTGTAAAAATGACACATTCTTTTTCCAGAATACAGAAAACTGATTCCATCTCATCTCTCCTGAATGAATGGGGGGGGGGATCAGAGATTTAAAAGGAAATTTGCAGTGCCCAAGAAAAATTTGTTTTGGTCTTTAAAACAAAAATTTGGCTGCAAAGATGTTGTCACTAGGTTTGTCACCAAGTCCATTTCTGATTTTCTCTCTTCTATTTTCTCAGGTTTTCTTCCTACAATTCCCTCTGATTACCTTTAATCAGAGTTCCTTCTCCCAGTTTTAAATCCATTGTTTTAGTTTCCAGGGAGTTTCACAGAACACACAAAACCACAGAATTTTGCTTTTCTCTAGTGAATGCTCAAGGCAGAAGAAAAACCTTGACTTAAACTTGTCATTCCTGTGGGCAAGCCTGGCCAAAGCCTGGATCTGTGGCACAAAAAATGTTAAAAAGAGCTGCTACAGGCACTGGGGTCACATCCCAGGATTTTGTTTCAGCTCCCACTGTGGCCAGACTCTCCCTGATTTTAAGGATGTTGCCACTGGACACAATTGCTCCTGGGCAGGGCTTGACCTCCTGCACATGAAAAGCACAATAAAATGAGGTGAAAAAATGACAAAACCAGAGCAGGACGTGGTGCAGAGCCCAGGTTTCCTCAGGCATTGTAAGAGCTGTGTCCTTTCCACAATGCTTTCCCCAAACCCAGCATCCTCTGTGCTTACATACAGAAACAAAAATTAAATTTTTTAAAATTATTTTTTCTATAACCTAACAGTGAACCAGCAAAACTCATATGGAAAAAGCTGGGTCTAAATCACAGCTTGTTCTTCTTAAACCTAAACCAACTTCCCAAAAATCCATTGCTGCCAATGTCAGGTCCACTGCTCCTCTGGCTGCACAGATCCCTCTCTCCCACTGAAGGCCAAGTTATTAATAAATTGTTTTTCAGCTTAGATTGGATTGATCATTTATTTTCAAAATCTCTTCTCCCATCATTTACTCATTACCCGCCTCCTCTTGATGTAAGAGGACATTCATTGCCTTCTGCATTTATTGTGCTGGCAAACAGAAATGCTCAGCAGCATTTCCTGGGGATTCTCTCATTTATCTATCAGTTATGGGACTGGACTATTTTAAGGAGTAGGAAAAATTAAAATATCACTCAGAGTGACAGCAGTGAAAATGAAGGCAGCAAGTCTTCCTGTAATAAAGGAAGAGCATTCCTATGATTCAATGATTTCAGCCATTGGGTTTGAAGGATTATTTACAATTTTTAAAAAGCATGATTTCTCATAAACATTATTGCTTTCTAATGAGAATAATTACTAAATAATGCTTAGGCAAAGAGGGACTGATTTCCTCTAATGCTAAAATCATTAAGGTTGGAAAAGCCTTCAAAGATCGAGTCCAGACAATCCCAGCACTGCCAAGGCCAGAGATGTCCCCAAGTGCCACCTCCACAGGGCTTGGAAATCCCTGCAGGGATGGGGACTCCAGCACTGCCTTGAGCATTTCCAGTGCCTGACCACCTTTGTCATGAAGGAATTTTCCCTAAAATCCACCCTGAGTTTCCCTGGGTCACCCTGAGGCCGTTCCCTCTGCTCCTGGAGCAGATCCCAAATCCCCCTCAGTGTCCCCTCCTTGTGCAGAGCCACAAGGTCCCCCCTGAGCCTCCTTTTCTCCAGGCTGAGCCCCTTCCCAGCTCCCCCAGCCCCTTCCCAGCTCCATTCTCTGGCCACTCTCCATCCCCTCCATGTCCATCCCCATCCTCTTGGGGCCCAGAGCTGCCCCAGGTCACTTCAATTTCTAATTATTTTACCTCAACTAAGAAATCCTGCAAAGCACCTCCCTGAGGGCTGCTTTAATCCAGCATTAACTTAGCACAGTATTTGTTCCCAAACTTCAGCTTGTGATGGGAAGATGGTGGGAGGAGGGAACAGACCTGGGTGAAGCTAAAGCTGCTTATTCATTAACTCCCCATATGTTAAAACATTTTGCCATATCCTATGCAAAGCGATAAACACAGCTTTTAACATTCAAAAAATTCCTTTAGTTTGTTCCTTTTTGCCTATTTAAAACATTTCCCTCTCGTGACAGCTTTTTTTTTTTTTTTTTTTATGAAGCTACACTCTAAAAAACCCCATAGTAACCAAGAGGGGCTGAGGCAATGCTGGAATTTTGACTCCAAAAGTGACTGCTGCTGGATAAACTTGGCCTCACAGGGATTCCAATCATCCCAGGCTGCTCCCAGCCCATCCAGCCTGGCCTTGGGGCAGCCACAGCTGCTCTGGCAATTCCAGCCCAGCCAGGAATTCCTTCCCCAATCTCCCCTTTCCCCATTCCCTGTGTCCTGTCCCTCCATCCCTTGTCCCCAGTCCCTCTCCAGCTCTCCTGGAGCTCATTTAGGGGCTCTGAGCTCTCCCTGGATCCTTCTCCTCTCCAGGCTGGGCATTCCCAGATGGTTTGGAGCCACCTGGGACAGTGGGAGGTTTCCTTGCCCATGGTTGGAGTGGAGCTGGATGAGCTTTTAGGTCCCTCCCAACCCAAATTATTCTGTGATTCCATCAACACATTCCAGCTCCAGGACTCTGAGTTTTCAGTTTCCATCCAGACACCATCACCCCTCAGATTTGTGCTAATTCTTCCAAAATAAAAATGGAATTAAGTCTTTTTTTCCCCAAACTACAAAATAATCAGAAGTCTTTCTAATTTTTTTTTTCTTTTGGCACATGCTGGAGAAATAAAAAACTGCAACAACCTGTATGAAACTGTGGTTCCACATTAAAAGTTATCAGGTGTCTTAGTGCACAGCAGGAAAAATCCTGGAATATTGGTTATCACAGGGGTTTTTGTTCTCTATAAAGACACACATCCACAATGGAAAAATAATCTATAAACAAACATTTAGAGAAACATCAATAGCTGCTATTCAGCCTGGAACAACTCCTCATTTTGTTATTAAGCAGCATTTCAGCCCTGCTATTGATTGGATATGTGATAGTGAATGATGAGACTGAACCAGGTATTTTTCACAGCAAACATGAAACTCTGCATTTTTTGGTGCACTTGGGGGGAAAAAAACACATGGCTGAGGTGTGTGTTTAATAATAAACATCTCAGCTACTCAGTCAGAAATGGTAAATAAAAGATTATGAGGAGGAAAAAAAGGAAAACAAGGCTGAGACCCAACTGTTCAGAATAATGATTGTGGCTGGGCAAGATATGGAGGCAGAGCATTAAATACAACACTCCAGCCCAGCCTGTCAGTCAGGTGGAGATTTCAGATATTGTAATTGGTAGCAAGTTTCCTAATCTCAACCTGCCAGGCAAGAAGCAATTCAACAAAAGCTCTGTCCCCCAAACAGAATGAAATCTGAAAAGAGGAATTTTCTAATATTGGCAAGATCACAGGGTGGGTTGACAGCTTTATTATGCTAAACTGACAAAAACATTCTGCTCTGGTCAGTGCTAAAAAGGGTGGTTTTTCAGGAGCAGTGTGGAAATACAAAGCACTGGGAAAGTCTGATGAACTCTTACTTTTATCTCCCTGGTGCAGCACATGAGCTGAGCCACAGAAAAGTCTGGTGGCCCAACTGCAAAATGAGAAATTAATATATCTTGATTTTCTCCTCAGGTCTGCCACTGCAGCGGTTTGGGAGAGCTGCAAGGAGTCTCTGTGAAAGCTGAATATCCATTTAAAAAAGGAAAAGGCCCCACTAACTTCACAGAAATAACACAATTCATTAACAATGAGATGATATGGCAGTCAGTGGAATTCATCACATGGAAGCTGTAATGTATTTTATTGCTTCTATTGGAAAAGTGCTTGGAAATAGAGTTAAGGTATTGACTCTGTGTGTGTGTGTGCATATATACATTTATTTATTTGCTACAGAAAGAGAAATAGAGCCAGGCAAACAGAAACAGGCCACAAACACAGAGAATATCTCAAAAATAGGAGCAGAGTGGGAATGATGGAACTATTTCCTTTCAAACCACGGATATTTAGGGAATATTGGAGTAATTCCATGCCTTTGTGGGAACAAGAACACCAGGTTTGTTGAGCTGTCCCTGCCTCTTCCCTAAGTGCTCATCAGCCAAAATAATTTCCTACTTGGCTGGATCCAGCCTCAAGTCTCCAAACATGCACCTACATTCCTGCTAGTTGGCTTTGGAACGTGTGAAGGAACGCTCACAAACGTGGGGAGAGTAAACATGTTTGCTCTGGCAAATCCAGATTTCTAAACACGAGAGGTGAGAGCAGAATCATCCTCTGCTCATGGAATTCTCACTGCTACAGCCACGTGAGATCACAAAGAGTAAACAGAATGATAACTGAACACAAATAGAAACAACAAAAAAAACCTCTTTACACTGCTGAACTACCTTGTAGGGAATGAAAATGTTTGTGGTTATTATCCTGCTTTGCTCCAGTCCCCCCTCTGTTATCTACATCTTGCAAACTCCACTTTACAAAAAGCCCAACAAACAGCTGCTGATTGCTGACTTGTTGAGATCTGAAAAGGTAAACAAGGCTCTGATGCCTCTGAACAAATGTGGGGTTGGCATTGTTGGCACCTGAGCATTTCTGCTGCTGAGAAACTCCCAGAAAAGCCAATTCCTGGCTGGGAAGCTGCAGATCAGCTCCTCAGCTCAGCACTGAGGCTATCACTGCAGAGCATGTTGGGCCATCCTAAGCCTTGAATAGAAAAAGGAAGAGATCATTAAGTTATAATTTCCCCACACAATTGGTATAAGCATTTCCTACCAACAGGATTAGGATGAATACAAGATCCCAGAATAAAGCTGCTCAGCAGTGAGGATGGCAGTTTAGTGTCTAGTAAATTTGATTTCTCTGAAAATCCTGACACATCATAATAGCAAAATCCTATTTACTGTAGCAAGCAGGATGGATAATACCATTTAACACCTGGGATAGAATGTGCCATCAGCTCAGAGCTTTGTGCTCTGTGTGCTCATCTTACCTTAAGGTTAATGCTCCTTGACAGCCTCCATGGAAAGCAGAATCCCCAAATTAAGTGTCGAGCTTGGGATGTGCAAATCCTTCCTCAACGTTTAAGTCAGGGGGAAAATGGATGCAGAGAAGTGGATCAACATTTCCTGAACTGAATGTCTGCATTCCCAGGCTGGGATCTGGCACTGAGCCCTCTGTGGGGCAGGAGTGTCCCCACAAAAAGGCCACCACAGCTCTACCACAGTGAGGGGAGAATGGGCCAAGAACTGTCAGAGCAGTGACTTCCAGGCTGTTAAATGTGTGGAGAACCCAAATTCCTACAGAATGGCAGAACTGTGGAATTGTTCAGGCTGGAAAACCCCTCTGAGATCATCAAGGTCCCCATGTCCCCACATCTTCAAGTTGTTTCAATCCCTCCAGGGATGAGGATTCCAGCACTGCCAGCCCTTTCCAGGAAGGAATATTCCCAATTTCCAATCCCCCTCCTGTCCCTGTTCCCTGGAGCAGATCCCAAATCCCCCTGGCTGTCCCCTCCTGTCAGGGACTTGTGCAAAGCCACAAGATCCCCCCTGATCCCCCTTTTCTTTTCAAATTCATGCTCCAGGATAATCCTATTACCTCACCTCACAACCACATTCACATCCAAACTGCTCAACACTTAAAAGCATTTCCAGGAAACTCAGGAGCACAGAAACTTGGCTCCAGTGGAAAATATTATGATTAATATGGGGATCCATATCTTGCTCATTCACACTGATAAACTAAGTACTTGTGTCATACAGCAGGGTATTAAAATTAATTTCCTTCTGCTCCCATGACTCTGGGCAGGATTCTCCTAATGATGCATATTAGCATTAGGAAGCAGTGCAACATGAAAATAGCTGGGTTTGCTGGAGGAAATTGGAACTGGGGAGTCCCATCAGTCTCAGAGACAGAGCAGGAGCAGACACAGCTCACTGAGTGTCTGTGTGATGCCAAAACTACACTGAGAAGCAGGAGAGGGTCATGTGTCCTTCGTGAAAAATGTTGTAAAGCAAAAGCAACAGGGGTGAAGGAAAGCTGGGATGGCAGCTGCTCTGCATGAAAATTCTGTGCAAGTGATGATGGGGACTGGAAGCTGCACAGCAAAGGGAAACTGGAGGTGCAGAGCTGATTTTGAATAAAGTGCAGGGACACTGGGGCTTGGGATTGGCACTGAAATCAGGCAAAACTACTGCACCTCTCCACTGGAATTAGTGGGACAAGATAGTGAAGATATCAACATTTTTTCCTAAAAATACCAGAAATGGAACAGCTTCAAGGGCAGGGAAGTGCATTGAGCAAGGACAGAGATCTTGAGCATGTGGCACTCAGGGTAGGAATGGCATTCCTTCAAAAAGGGCTCTGATTTCACACTGGGGATCTTCCTTATTCCAAAACAAATTTATTTTCTCCTTAGAGAGTCACAGAATGATTTGGGTTAGAAAAGACCTTCAGGATCACCCAGTGCCACCCCTGCCATGGACAGAGACATCTTCCACTACCCCAGGGTGCTCCAAACCCCAAAGTCCAACCTGGCCTTGGACATTCCAGAGATCCAGAGATGCTCTGGGAATTCCAGCCCAGCCAGGAATTCCTTCCCCAATCTCCCCTTTCCCCATTCCCTGTGTCCTGTCCCTCCAGGCCCTGGAATGTTCTGGAAGCTCTCCCTGCATCCTTCCCTTCTCCAGGTGAGCACCCCCAGCTCTCCCAGCCCTGGAGCAGCTCCATGGATTGCTCTGGACTCTCTCCAGCAGCTCCAGGTCCTGCTGATGCTGTCCCCAGGGTCTCACCTGAGTGAGGGACAGGGACAGAATTCCCCCCTCCTGTGCTGCCCTTGGGGGGTTCTGGGTCCCAATGCCCATGAAACAGCAACAGAAACATGTCCAGATTCTCATGCACCAAAATCCCCAAGTCCTTCCCCCAGGGCTGCTCTCCATCCTTCCCTCCCCTCAGCCTGGATTTGTGCTTGGATTGCCCTGACCCTTGTGCAGGACCTCACACTTGTGAGTAAATAATTACAGCACACCAAACTCAGTGACCTCAGCACTGCTTTATCTCTGAGTTTTGCTCCAGTCAAGAACCACCCTCATCCTGCAGGTGACAAACTGCTCTCCAAGCCTCCAGCACCTCAATCACAGCTGCACACCCCAGTCAGATGCAGAGCAGGGGAAGGTTGTTCTTGAACTGCTTTGTTCAACTCTCTGCTATTGCTGTGCTGCTGTGGAGCATGTAATAACTAATAGCTTATGTGCTATCTTTGACCTAGAAACACTGGCAGCTGGTAGGGGAATTGCTGGGTTTTGGGGAAGCATCAAAAGGTTTTTAGCACATAAACCAAATTTATGAACAGTTATTCCCCCAGAGAATAGAATTGTTGATGTTTTACTATCGCAGCTGTCACTTGTGCACAGTTATTTTGTCCTGTATTAATATCCTGTAAAGGTTGAGCATCTTCCCTCAGTCACTGAAATATTTTATAATTGACAGGCTTCATCTGGCACTGAATATGGATAATTTTCTCCATAAGGAGCACGCTGTGCTGACACTAATCTGTCCTGTTGTCATCTCCCTTTATTATCAATGTCTGCATTGTTTTCTCAGCAGCACTGAGGAACACAAATACGAAGCTTCTAATTGAAAAGGCTAAATAATCAAAAAGCCAATTAATCATCGAGATGAGCTCTGACACTCCATGATGCAACAGCCAGAAATACCACATAGGCATAACTGAAGTGTTTTTAAAGTGTGCTTATTTGATGTGGGAATGATCTGAGATTGTAATTAGCATTCTTTGTCACAGGTGACAGACTCAGATTGAACATTTCTTCATCCTGACATTAATTCTCTGAGCTCCACTTGCTCCCACCCCACCTCCTGTTCTGAGTTTCCCTCTGCTGAGGAGCCCAAGCTCTGTCTCTGTGCACCTTCCACTGAAATCAGGACAAGTTCAGGAACAGCAAACCAGCCTCTTTTCATGCTCTGTCATTTCCAAATCTTCTTTTTTTTATTTTTTTCTGCTTTTTTCAAAGCTCTATTTCCATCCCAATTTTCCAAATCCCCAGCACAGAAGCTGACAGGTGAGCCCAGTGAGGGAAGGTGGGATTGCAGGAGCTGTGACCCCTCTGCTTGTCCAGGTTTTCACTCTGCAATCTCCACCTCTCTGAAGAAATTCCAGGTCAGATTTGGAACACAGAGTTTGCTCCTCTCAGAGCTGGAACAGCACTTTTTTTGTGTAGGAGAGAGATGAAAATTTACCTTGATGACAACTTGGAAAAGCAGAGGATTTACCTCACAAATAAGGAGTCAGAATGAAAAGACAAGGCTTGGTACCACAAAAACTCCACTCTAAACACAAACATCCCCCATGGTATAAAACAAGGAATTCAGAACTGCAATCCTGAGATTTCCAAGCCAAGCAGAGAAACCAAGAGGTGGCAGAATTTCCTATTTCACATCCCCTGGAGGTGGCACTCCAGCAGAACTCAAATAAAGTTTTTTAAAGTTCATTATCTCCCTTGCACAGCACAAAAATGTATTTACACACACTGGAATCTTCACCAACAGTGAAGCCACTGAACCAGTGGCCAACATGAATATGAAAAATGGCCAAGAAAAACATCTAAAAAGATGGAAAAGGTAAAAAAAGGTGAAAGAAAAAGCTGTCCAAGACCCATGGTTTATCAGACATCCTTTGCCATGAATTATTCCACACTAAGAGCACAGCTCCAAGCACCCCAGAAAAATCCTGGATAAAATCCCACTGAAGCTTTCTCCTCTAACACCAAGCCAGCAACTGGAGAAAAAGGAAAGTGTTCTGTAGAGTTTTTTTGGTGAAATATCTTAATTTTTAGCTGTTTAAAGAATGCACTGATTTAGAAGCATTAAACTTTCAAACTCTTTCTCCTTGCCAAGAACATGGGACTTCATTAATGTCACCTTCAAAAAGGGGGACAAAACACTGACATGGTATCAGATGTACCCTCAATTTAAAATATTCATTTAGACCAATTATAATATATAATTTATGCAGCACATTCTACTCCCTAATCCAGAAAAACAAGGAGTTTTCTTCTGGCTAAGCTGCATCAATGGAAGTGTATCTTGTTAATAATTTTAACCCACTAATAAAAAAAAATAAATCTGAATTAATCACCAATATATAAGCTCAGGAAGAAGGCAGAGGGGTAAAGCAGGGAAATGTATTCAGGCTGGAGGTTACAACCAACCTGGGAGCCAGGAAATGATGACAGCAGTAATTATTTGGAATTAACATCCTATAAAATAATACCCTGTAAAGAATAGGAATGTTAACAGCAATATGTTAAGCCACTGTAAGCAAGTCCCACAGCTTCCCAAGCTGCTCTCTGCAGTTTAATTTTGAGTCTGTGATGAGACAGAAAGACAGAAGTGCTTTTTAAACATGGTATAAACTTGGAATTAAAATTAAACTCTCCATGTACTGATGGAGGAATCACTAAATCCACCCACTGAAAGCAGAAATGCATTCTGTCCCTTCACACTTCACTTTTTTTTGTTGTTATTTTAATTTAAATTACTTTACTTGCTGACACTTCTTCTCTTCCACTGGCTCTTCATCAGGGTTGGTATAAAATAACCTCATTATTTCATTTTTCTGTCTGTAATTACCGTGACAGATGAAATCCCACAGCAAATGTGAGAACTTTGTTAGTAAAGAAAACAAATATTCTCCCATCAAATCTTCCACCTTGGCAATATTGAGGCAGAAACAGCAGCAGCAATATAAAAATAATCCTTCTGGCCAGAATTTTAATCTTTATCTCCTTAAAAAAGTCTTTTTGTAAATACAACCAGAGCAGAAATGAAGAGAAAGGGGGCAAAAAAAGGGAAAAAATTATCATTAAAAGGGAAAAAAAAGGTTTTACCCTTTCTTCCAGCCGAGCCAGCTGCTCTTTGTAGTAGGCATCATGTTTCTTCAGCTCCCTCTCCTTCTCTTCCAGCTGCCTGGCCTAAAAAAAAAACCCAGAAAAATAAAAATATTGAATCAAGGAATTATCCACAATTCTGGGCTTTTTCCTCCTCTCCTCAACAGCTCTGAGTTCGCTCAAATGGATTTGGAAACATCATCAGAATGCACCAGGCTGGGATGTATTTTTATTTTTTTTATTTGAATTAACTTGGAAAATCACTTCTAAACCTAGGAAAACCTAATTTGAAACAGGTGGATGTTTGGGAAGAATAAAATCCTTTTATATATTTGCTAAAAAGTGCATCCAAAACTGTCCTGTCCTCTTTAATCAGGAATCACTCCCCTGGAAACTCCCACTAAATTGAAAAACTTGACCTTGGGACCACTCCCATGTCCAATAATCTAAAATAATACAGAATAATTTGAAATATTTATCTTTTCAATGCTAATATGACCTGAGTGTTCTTTTAAGAGACACTGCTCCCAGCAAATTGATGTTTTTGGCTTTTCATCTGCAGTATTTCCCATTTTCTAGGATTAAGGGGACTCATTAAAAATTAGAAAATACATTTAAAAAGCACATATGCACAGAGGAATTTATTAAAAATATATAAAGCTCCAAGTCCTGCAGTGTAAAAAGCAGACAAGTGATTTTTAACAAGTTACAAAGGATTTAACACCTAATTTATCAATGTAAATACTTTCTAAGTTCATAATTTTTTAATAAAGTATCTTTAGTGACTAATAATTCTCAAATTATTAATGATATTAGTAATATTAATAATATTAGTAATAATAAAGGTCATTACAACAATTATACCACATCTTGTACAGATACAAACTTGATTCCCTTTGTCAAGATGAATTGTTTGGGTTTTTTAGCAAACACCCAAGGAATACATTAAAAAATTTGGATTTTCCCTTGTTTTCTTATTCAACTGCTTACCTTTGTTTCCATTTCCTGAAGCATGTAAAAAACGTTCAGATTCAAATTAAATTTATTATGTAATGGTAAACAGAAAGATTGCAAAAAAAAAAATCCCACAAGCATGTCAGGTTAGTCCAGAAAAATCAGAAAACTACTTGGAAATTACTGAGGTCTTTTGTGGAATTTCTTCCAAAATGCCCCAAGAAACCAAATTTTGGATGAATCAAACTCTGTCAGAACACCTTATGTTCCACATTTAGTGTTCCATGTATCATATTCCAGATCTAATATTCCATCTATCATATTTCAGATCTAATATTCCATGCCTCATATTTCATATCTAACATTCCATATCTGATATTCCATATCTCATATTCCAGATATAATAGTCTATATCCAATAATCCATATATCAGATTCTAAACCTAACATTCCATACCTCATATTCTGTCTCATATTCCATATCTAATATTCCATATCTCATATTCCATCTCATATTCTATATATCATCATCCATATCTCATAGTCCAGATCTAATATTTCATATCTAATATTTCATATCTCACATTCCATATCTAATATTCCATATCTAATAATCCATATCTCATATTCACTATCTAATAACCCACATCTCATATTCCAGATCTAATATTTCATATCTGACATTCCATATCTAATATTCCATATAACATATTCCAGATATAATATTCTATATCCAATAATCCATATATCATATTGTAAACCTAATATTCCATATCTCATATTCTGTCTCATATTCCATATTTCATATTCCATCTCATATTTCTATATCTCATAGTCCAGATCTAATATTTCAAATCTAATATTCCATATCTAATATTCCATATCTAATAATCCATATCTCATATTCACTATCTAATAACCTACATCTCATATTCCAGATCTCATATTCCAGATCTAATATTTCATATCTCATATTCCATATATCATAGTCGACATCTAATATCCCATAGCCAATATTCAATATCTAATATTGCAGATCTAATATTCCATATATAATAATCCATATAATATTCAATACCTAATATTCAAAATCTAATATTCCATATTTAATATTCAATTTCTCATATTCAATAGCTGATAACCCACATCTCATATTCCAGATGTCATAGTCTATATCTAATATTTCATATCTAATATTCCAGATCTAGTACTTCAGATCTACTATTCCAGACCTAATATTCCATATATCACATTCCAGACCTAATATTCCAGATCTAGTATTTCAGATCTAATATTCCATATCTAATAACCCACATCTCATAGTCCATATCTCATATTCCAGATCTCATATTCCATAGATCACATTCCATCTCTAATATTCCAGATCTAATATTTCATATCTCCTATTCCATGTATCATATTCCATAGCTAATATTCAATATCTAATATTCCAGATCTCATATTCCAGATCTACCATTCCATATCTCATACTCTATATCTAATATTCCATAACTCATATTTCATATTCCATATCTCATATTCCATATCTAACATTCCATATCTGCAAGGCATCTTCATGGGCACCCAATGCAAACATTCCATGTTTAACCCTCTCATAATCCCCAAAACCCAGAAGATCTCCAGAACATTCCTGCTGTGCAGAACAGGCCAGTAACAAAGAAAAGAGAGAATTAATATTAATATTATTGTTAATAAATCCCAGGAGAACTCTGCTAAGGTTTAGTTCTTACAATCCAGTTGTGCTCCCCATGATTCCATCCATGCCCTGAAGCAGAACTGACTTTGGGAAGGAACTGGGATGGAATAAAACCCAGGGCAGAACCCCCAGACTGAATTCTCACCCCATTTCTGACAATTCACGAGGGCAGAGCTTTGCAGGGTGTAGAGCACAACAGGTCAAGGGCACAGCAGTGACAGAAGAGACAAAACCCATCCTGATCCTCCAGGATTTAAGCTGAGCTTAAATCTTTTTCCTGTCTTGCTGTGATCAGGGAATGCAATAATATTTATCCCTCTTGAATAGAAGATTTTGCCCTGGAAATTTGATTTACTTGGGAAGTTGGTTCATTTTTTGGGTTGATTTTTAGGATTGGTTCCCTGTCCCCCCTCAAAATAATTAATCATCAAACCAGCTGGATTTTACTGCTCATTGCCCTGATCTGTCCTTGATAAAGGACAAATATTGTATATAAAATACTAAAGGTTTGCTGCCCTGTGTTGTGAAAATAACCAGAAGATTTGGTTGGCAAGTAAGAAACTCAGCAAAAAAAGAGTTCCTTCCACCCCTGACACTTGTACAGCCACAGCAAAGTTCAAATGAATAAATAATAAATAAAATTATTCATTTATACAGGAGACTATAAATATGCCAATAGAGGAGAACTGAGTGCCAAAATAAAAACCTGTAAAGTAATATTATATTTATGGGGCTGCAGCAACAAGATCCCTGTGAATGCCAATGAGCTGCAAGAAAATAATTAAGAATAGCCTTGTTTTCAATTAGCTGAATGCTGCATTTCAGGTGTAAATGAGGTACTGGAACAGGTTGGTTGTTTCTTCATGAAAAAACTCTGATAAACAAAACCTTTGCTTGGGTGTTTTCTAAAGAGCAGCTTCAAAAAGCCACCTTTGCTTCCCAAACCACCCCAATTTAATACCCAAAACACATCACTAATGTTAAACACAGATTCTTCACAATCTCAGGGAAATTGGACAAAGTTTTAAAGGCCAATCTGGGTTTTGTTTTCAAAGGATTTGGTAGGAGTTGCCATCACTGGAAAAATGGATTTGTTCCCTACAAAAAAAAAATCCAGGAGTCACCTGACTGCAGGGACCATCCTGGGACATCCCTGCTCACACTGGGTACAACAAAAACACATTTATTCTGTCCTCTGTGAGGCAGAACAGGGCAAACAAGCAGCTGGTTGAATATCTATGTTTAATAACTAAATTTTAAAAATTAAAAAAAAAAAGGAATCTCTTGCTGGATGCAACAGTGGTGTGTGTGGGAAGGAAAAATTAATGGATTGAAGGTTAAAAGGAAGTGGTGGCAGCTCCCCAAGCACCATCCCACAGGAGATCAGGGTGAGAGGGATGCACCAGCACAAGAGAGATCTCAGAACATAAACTTCTCAAAATATGATCTTCTCAAAACATGATCTTTTCAAAATATTATCTTCTCAAAATACAATCTTCTCAAAACATGATCTTTGAAAAACAGGATCTCCTCAAAACATAATCTCAAAATGTGAACTTCTCAAAACAAGATCTTCTCAAAACATGATCTCAAAAAATGATCTCAAAATATGATCTTCTCAAAACATGATCTTCTCAAAACCTGACCTTCTCAAAATATGATCTTCTCAAAATACAATCTTCTCAAAACATGATCTCAAAAAATGATCTCAAAAAATGATCTTCTCAAAACATGATCATCTCAAAACATTATATTTTCAAAACAGGATCTTCACAAAACATGATCTCAAAATATGATCTCCTCAAAACATGATCTCAAAAAAGGATCTCAAAATGTGATCTCACAACAAGATCTTAAAACATGATCTCAAAACATGATCTTCTCAAAGCATGATCTTCTCAAAATACAATTTTCTCAAAATACGATCTTCTCAAAACATGACCTTCTCAAAATTTGTTTTTCTCAAAACATGATCTTCCCAAAACATTATCTCAAAACAATCTTTTCAAAACCTGATCTTGCTCTACCACATTGTTGGAGGTTTTAAATGTCCTTTCCCACCTGAGGTTTGCTGGATGAGCATATCCATGGGTTAGAGCTGGGTGTGAATTCCAGAGCTTGGAATTCAGCTCCAGCCTGGGAGTGTCACACTGTAAAAGTTTTTGGGCATTTCATAAATCATTGCTTAGGCTGGAAAGGACTTTAAGGATCATCTCCCAAACTCCTGCACATCTTCAACTCCATCAGGCTGCTCAGAGCCTGTCCAGCCTGACCCTGGATGTTTCCATCACTGGAATTCTCTGCATTCACTGAATTCCTCTCCCACTCACCCTGTGCCTCCAGGTTTGCACATTGATAAAATCAGATAAAGCTTCATCATTTGCATAAATTATTATGATCAGCAAAACCATTCTCCTCTTCCACTGCATGGAGTATCCCAAGAAAAATAATTCCCAATTTCCACTTTTAATGGATGTTGAACTGCCCCAGTTTTAATTTTTATAATACAAATACACCCATCATTCTGAACAGGCAGCACCAGGAACTTATGGATATCCTTGGGAACAGATGCTGGTCCCTTCCCCCTCAAAGAATTCCTTTTAAATTATCACTATGCACAAAATCATCCCAGAGCACAAAAAAAAAATCATGTGGACACATGAAAAGAGGGATGTTCATTTCCACTTGTAAAGGTGGAGAATTGTTAGGAATTGGAAATGGCAGCACCAATAATGCATCATAAAACAGAGTCTTTGACAAGAGTAATTAAAACAAGCTCTTGTAATTACCACTAAATGTGCTACAGTACATTTTCTAAAAATAATGAAGTCCTAAAACAGTGAGTGGAGCAGATAAAAAGATCACATTGAGAGGAGGAGGCTAATGGAGAAAATGAAAAAAATAAAAAGAATTTATGAACAAGGATCTAGTGTAGAACAGAAGATGTGACAAGAAGCTTCATTTACTGAATCTCATTATAGACCAAAGGAGAAAAACACAAATGTGCAAATGCCAAGAAAAGAATTACAGATTCCAGTCCTAATGTGAGTCATGGGAATATGCACAGGAAAACCCAAGGCAAAAATTCATTCAAGTTGTTGCCCCAACAAGAAGAGCTTTTATTATGCCAGAATAAAAAGCTGAACAAGGAAAATCTCAGCATCACTGAGGCTGGAAAATTCCTCCAAGTTCATCAAAACCAAGCTGTGCCCAATCCTCACCTGGAGCTCCAGGAATCCCTTGGACACCTCCAGGGATGGGGGGCTCCAATCCTGCCTGGGCAGCCCCTCCAGAATGTGGGACACCCCAGAGAGGAGGTGGATGATGAAACCCCAAGGCTGCATCCAACTGGGCTTTGAAAAATTCCCAGCATGGAGACATCAAAGCTCTGCTGAGCCTTCTCCATCTGCAAGGTGCCTCAGACAGAGCTCACAGAGGAGAAGCAGCAGGAGGAAGTTCTGAGTCAGCACCCACTTGAGAGTGATAGCACAGGGTTAAAAATGGTTCTAAAATTATGGGATTGTATACAACAGATTCAGGGCTGGAAAGAAAGGTTGGGTCTGGTAGGGCTGGGAAAGGGAACCAGGCCCTGGGAATGAATGTTGAGCTTTGTCTTTATTAGATCATGTGAAACTGCACCTGAGTAATCATCATGTGATAAATAATATGATTGTTAAATGTGATAATTGTTTGGTAAATTGAATATATTACTGTTTAATCATAATAAGAATCATTAGAAGCAATGTAATGGTAGCAAGAATCATGAGAAAGGATGTTTGGGGACCTGATGAAAATCACAAGAATCCATGCTTGGATAAGATCAATGTGTACAATAGAACAATACGGGTTTAATAATTATTCTATAGTTCCATAATGAACAGGGTATAAAAACCTGTCCCTCTGGAATCCATGTGGAGTCAGATTTGGGTTTGTACCCCTGATTCCCAGAGCTCTGCAATAAAAGCACCTGCACATAATCACCCTGTGATGGTGTTTCTATGCTAACAAGAGCACCCCTAGTTCTTCCAGCCTGATTTATTTTATGATCCTACCCCCAAAAGGAGAGCAGAAAAATCACACATTTGCACCAAGTGAAATGAGCAGTTACAGAATCCCTGTTGGAGTCAGTGAGTCAAGGGCTGCCTGAATCCTCTAGGCAGAAGCCACAGTGCAGGAATTGAATTAAAACCCTTGGATGGATTGAAACATGTTAAACCACCCAAACATTGAATGGGAGTTTAAGTAGAAGGATAAGTTTAAGTTTAGATGTAAGTTTGAGTTTTATGATAAATCAGTAATTAAGAAAGTCAGTAAGTGAGTTTCAGTGAGAGCTGCAGTGTTTTTGGTAAGTAAAAAGTTCAAGATGCCAGAGTAGAAGAACAAGTTCTAGTGAAGGTTAATGAACACATTGATGTTTTCAGTAGAGGCTCCAGGAGCTCTTTCTCAGACACTCTTAGACAAAACAGAACTCCAGTGAGAATATTGCTGACATTTTTCAGATAGAACACGACAGATCACATATGTAGTTATGCATATTCTAGAGTGCTAAGGAATTAGGATTTTCATAGGTTGGGAGAAAGTGGTTTGAATTTACATGTTAGCTTGTTTGAAAAACCCTATATAAGATTATGTGTTGGGGAGAGTTGGTGCTTTTTGCCTTTCTGCCTTTTCCCATTGCTTTTTGCCACCTCTTTGCTGTGCCTGCAGTGTCTCCAACACCCCAGAAGAAGATCTGAGCTCCAGCAACACCAGGACACCAGGGACAGCTCCTGCTTTTGTTTGGGACTTTATGTTAAAACTTAGCCTGGACTTTGATGTCTGTGACTGTACCTTTGATGCACTTTTACAATAAATAACCTTTTCAGCAACTCCTAGCTGCTGTAATCATTTAGAGATAACCCAGCACAAAGGGTGCATGTAACCTCACAAATCCCAAACTGGTTTTGGGGTTAAGAGACCTTCAAGATCATCTTATTCCAACCCCTTCTGGTACAATATCAGCACTAAAGAAAAGCTGCCACTTCTCACCAAACTCCAAATGAACCATCTGGTTTGCTCAGCTTCAAAACAACAGACTCTGAAGACTTTATTTCCTTGCAAATAAAAATTAAAATACACTCATGACTATTCTAGTGATTAGCAACAGCCTCGTGTTTCCATCCAACCATGCTTCAAAGGAAAAAGAGATGCTGGAAAAAATCTGAATTACATCTCTGCATGTCACTGGGAATGAAAGAGAGGCATGACTTATTCCTGAAACTCTATCCATGCTTTTCAGGCAGCCAACACAGTCCAAGGAGATCAAACATTTTAAAGACTATCTGTAGTGCTGCCAGGTATTTGTAGCAATTCAAATATTGTCTCTAACCGTGGCTGACAGCTTCTGATGTTTCAGTCATATGTCAAATATGGAGTTTTTCACTACACTGAAAGAAGCAGAGACTGCTCCATATGAGCCAAAGTGGATAAAAAAGAGCAAGAGGACTGTTAGCCTGGAAAATTCAGAAAAAAAATCTGTCAGGAAACTGATTGAGGACTGTGTTCTACTTCCATCTTTATTGTTATACCACTATTGTAGCAAATAATAAATATTTTTGCCATTTTTTACCATGTTCAGAATTGGTATTAATGATGATTTTGCAGAAATATTTTTAAATTCTACAACAGAGTTAAACAACAGACGGGTAAATAAAAGTTATTGCTAAGCACAGTCAGGCAATATTTGATGCATTTTTAAACAAAACATGATGTAAAACAAAGCAAAAAGTAAGGAAGCACAGCCCTTCCAAAAATTCACCACTGAAGTCCAAAACCAAGCCAGAGAAAAGAAATTTGCACTTCAGTTGCCTCATACCCAATTATTCAGAGAAAATTTTGAAATTTAAGTTTTCTACCTAGGACTCTTCATTCTCCTGTCCAAAACCCAGCTATATTATCATCATTTTAAGCTCCCCACTTCACAGAATTCACACAATTTGTAATTTGTGCTCTGTAAACTGAAGATTCAATGGACTGCACACAAAGAGTGAAATAATTCTTAGGGATGCTGCATTAATAAAAACAATAAAAATTCACCACTTCCAAGCCAATCTCATTTGGAATCCCACTGAAAACCTCCTGTATTTTGTTTGTTTTGTATTTTATTTTATTTGTTTTGTATTTTTTATTTTATTTTATTTTGTTTTGTATTTTATTAGAGGCCTCTCAGCATCAGGGGCTGTTCTCCAGAGTTATTTTCCATCTGTGAATATCCCACTTCTTCTGAATTGATATCATTCCCTCCCAGCACAAGCTGGAAGAGGTTGAACCAATTCCCACTGAAGGAAAAAAAAGTGATGATGCCCAAGGAGGGAAATCCACTTTGGAAGAGCAAATAAAAGGATATTTATTGCTGCTCTGCTATTCAAGGGATTGATTTCTGCTCAAGACACAGAATTGAGTCACTTGTAACTACATCAGGTGTTTCTCAGTTTGAAAGGTACAGCACAAGCAGAACATTCATCTTTGGATGTTCAAAAAGGCACTGAAAATAAAGATAATCTGTTGCCTTAAAGGTATTTTATCTGGGGTTTTTTGGAATCTTGATCTTGTTAAATTGAATTCCTCTATTTAGTAATAAACAAACCATCAAAACTCATTGATTCTGTCTCAAATTATGCAGTCATTTTATTTCCCAGAGATTTTCCTATTCAGCTAGAGAATAAAAGAACTGTAACCAGCAGATCATTTCAGACTGAAGATGTAACTCAGAAATAAATTCATCTTTAATCAGAATTTAAACAGACTTAGCAGTGAAATTCAGGGATTAACCTCAGCATTGCAAAGGGAAGATAATTCTGGTGAATTTTTGGAATGTCCAACTTCCCCCAAAGAACTTTTGGCATTGAGACACACAAAAAATTCACATGGTAAAGAAAATATTTACAGGTAATTGGTGTGCTCATAAACCTTTCTCCCAATTAATAAGTCAGTTTTTATCTCTGTTCCATTTTTTCCAGCACTCTGAAAACTCAATTTCAACAATTAATAGGACAGTTTGCAGCTCTTCACTTTATATCCATAAAATATTTAACTAAGTGTGCAAATCCTAAGTTAATACCACACAGTTACCATAACTCTTGAAATTATTACCTAGAAACAAAGCTCCAGCAAAGCCTTGGGAAAGTGGGAGAACACAGCAGGATTTAATGTTCTTTGTATTTTAATTACTAAATTACAACACTGGTCTTTCAGCATTTTCTTTCAAGATTGAACAAGTTATTCTGAAATAAAAGCCCCAGAGAATTATTACCTTGAGCAGAGCAGCTCTGAAAGGGGCTGGCATTGATTTATGCATCGATTATTGGTGAGCATCTTCCTTTTATATAATCCTATAACACGTGTCATTGAATTTCTGTGTCCAACTTCCACTCACTGCACTTTTATTTCTCTTCTCATTTGACTGCAGAGTCTCCAGGGCAGAGCTTGGAACTCACTACACATCTGTGCAGTGTTTAACATAATTATACTTCAAGCTCTGCTGGTGTTTGTGTTATTCTAACAGAAATAAATAATATTGTAAGCACTGAAAATATTCAAATTGGATGGAAAAAGCAGATTTAATGCAAGACAGGAAGGCAAACAAAGAGTTTTGTGAAGACCATAGTAGAAAAATAAATTACAATCATTTATTTTTTTTAAAGCCCTTGCCCTGCTCATATGGTGAATGTCTGAGTGTGCCAGGAATTTGGGAATGGGCAACTAAACAAACCCTCAAACTCATGAATATAATTAAGTGATTGGAGGCAGGGAATCCATGGAAGAGAGGGACATTTGCTGACACATTTCAAGGGTTTAACACTGCAGGGATTGTTCCCAAAACATGGTTCTACTAAAATGTTTGCACAGTTCAGTGTAAATTTTTTGTCACATTTGGAAAGAATAAACCAGCTGTCCAACAGAATATTCAAGAATAATCCAATTGCATCTTATGCACAGAAAAATGTAAAGCAAGCAATAATGAACTTCATGAAATTCTCTAGGGTTTCATAGAAATTACTGGATTGAAAAGGCCAAAAATATCAAACCAGAGATCATGGAAGATAAAATCCCAGAAGGGTTTGGGTTGGAAGGGACCTTGAAGTGCCACCCCTGCCATGGCAGGGACATCTCCAGGGTGCTCCAAGCCCCATCCAACCTGGCCTGGGACACTTCCAGGGATGAAAATAATCTTCCAGGAGTGGAAAATAAGTTGGAAGCAAAAGTCAGCACCAGCCAAGTGAAGCTTTTTAATCCTGACTGGAAAGCACAGAGCAAAACTTGATATTCCTGCAGGAAAAGCCAAGGAAAACTTGTCCCGTGTGTTAAAACAGCAAAATAAAAACAGGGGAGATTTTGAAAAAAAGGGGAAGGAGAAGACAGCACCAAACTGAGATCACAGTATTTGATAAAAATTCAAATAAAATTCAGATCCTCCCAGAGCTCTGGTCACTCTCTGGATATTTAAATTCTGGTCACTGCAGAGAAAAGCTTTGGAAAATAAAGAAGCTGAAGATATATAAAGACCAAACCCCTGAGAAGAGCTCTGTGTACAGCACAGAGGTACACAAAATAATTAAATGTTCAGAGAAGGTGAGCCAGGCTCTCCTATTTACTCCCTCTCATAATACAAGACCGAGGAAATATTCACTGAACAGTGAAATTGAAAAGCAACAAATTTGAAACCAATTAAATGCATAATTAACCTGCAGAACTCATTGCCACAAGTTATCAGCGAAGCCGATCGCTCAGCAAAACCCGAAAAAGTTGAGATGTTTGTATTACCTCTGAAAACAGCCACACTTTTACCTTTCAGCTACCTACTCTGGATTCCTTGGAGCACTAAACATCCTTTAACAATAAAATATTATTATAAAACAATCAACAACATTGAAATCTGTCATGTGTCAATTATTCAAAATCAGAAGCAGAAGGAAATTCCAAGAAAATAATTTATTTCTTGTGGTGCCTGACAAAAATCCTGATTTGAGTCCCAAATTTCAGCCCCTTTCAGCTGCTGTGATGTTTTTACACAAAGTAAGTTTCAAATCGACCTTGCCAGCGTTTTTTACCACATTCAAGATGAGAATTGATATGGGGATGACAGATCCACACCCACAGTTTTGTGCAGAGCTGACTCCCCTTGTTTGGGGAAACAGCTAAAGGGGGGAGGAACTGCTGTTAAATGAAACTCGAGGTATAAAACAAAACAAAGAATCTCATCAGCAGGGAAAATAAGAGTTAATGAGGAATTTAATGCTGCTGAGCCACAAACACTGACTGGATCCAATGGCTTGAGCAAGTCTCTGCTCAGTGAATTTCCAACCATCAGCCTCATCCTCCTGAACACAGAGAAATGCAGGCAGCAAAAAGAGAAATTTCCAGCCTGAAGAAGAACAAAAGTGCTGAGAGGCACATGGAGGATAGAGACAGTGATTCCATGTCCCAAATTCACCACTGGTGGCTCCTCAGGCTTCTCCCTTCCCATTTCCACTGTGGAGAAGGGAAGGATCCAGGGAGAGCTCAGAGACCTTCCAGGACCTAAAGGGGCTCCAGAACTGGAGAAGGACAGGGGACAAGGCCTGGAGGGACAGGACCCAGGGAATGGGGAAAGGGGAGATTGGGGAAGGAATTCCTGGCTGGGCTGGAATTCCCAGAGCAGCTGTGGCTGCCCCTGGCAGTGTCCAAGGCCAGGCTGGATGGGCTGGGAGCAGCCTGGGATAAGTGGAATCCCAGTGAGGCCAAGTTTATCCAGCCCGTCACTTTTGGAGTCAAAATTCCAGCATTGCCTCAGCCCCTCTTGGTGACTGTGGCGTTTTTTAGAGTGTAGCTTCATCTGTGCTTTTCCCCTCCTCCTTCTTATGGAGCAAAAAAACTGTCATGAGAGTGAAATGCTTTAAATAGGCAAAAAGGAACAATTTTTTGAATGAAGGAATTTTTTGAGTGATAAAAGCTTTGTTTTGTGGATGGGATGTTGGGAAGGAATTCCCAGAGCAGCTGGGGCTGCCCCTGGATCCCTGGGAAGTGTCCAAGGCCAGGCTGGATGGGGCTTGGAGCAGCCTGGGACAGTGGAAGTGTCCTTGTCCCCATCCAGGTAACTCCTGGTGCCCTTCCTGCATCTCCAAAAATGCCCCAAAACTGCGGCAGCTCCATCCCCTGCAGGACAATGAGCTGTGCCCTCGCTTCCACTCCTGCTGCAGCCTCAGGAAAGATTTCTTTCCTTCCCTTCTCCTTTTTCAGGCTCTCAGGGATGCTTGCCAGCAGTCTGAGGTTTGTCTCTGCAGTGCTTGGAGATTCCACAATCCGTGCATTTCTAAAGGAGCACCATCATTTTAACACAAATTTTTTTTTTCTGTTGTGGGTGAGAGCGTCTGGAAGGGAAAGCAAAATCTTGAAAGTGCTTTCTAAAAAAGAGGTTTCATCCCAGTCAATAGGATGCTTCAGGAAAATAGAAGCTGCCAAGTACTTCTATAATAATGGGAGGGAAAAAAAAATAAACTTCTTTTGGGAGTTGCTAAAACATGTCAATTTTTATACAATCTTTATGTGCTGCCCAACGCTGTGAGCGCTCGAAAGCAAAGCTCTCTGCTGGATTTGTGAAGTGTTATTTTTTTTCCTGGATGCCTCCAATCTATTTGTCATGCAACACAGCCTGTCCTAGCCCACAGTGAGAATTAATGCTTAATTTTCTGAACGTGGAGAGACACACCAACTATTTGCACAAGTAATGGCGCTGGTATTTGCGTGAAATTGAGAATGGCAAAGAATTGTTCAAATGAGATTAATTTGGAAATGATAGAAGAGTTACAACTTTGCTCTGTCCTTTCAGGGGAAGAGGAAAAATCTGCAGAACAAAACATGACTGATCATAAATAGAGAAAAGGATCTCATAAAATGTTTATTCATCCTTTATAACAGAGAACACGACACCCTGCTGATTCAGGTTATTAAACAAGATGTGGCTCTGCAATGGAACAGGAAAATCACCTGGGCCAGAGATTGCAGGAATTCTTCCCTGGGAGGGTGGGGAGGGCTGGGATGGAATTCCCAAAGCAGCTGTGGCTGCCCCTGGACCCCTGAATTCTCCAAAGCCAGGTTGGAGCAGCCTGGGACAGTGGGAGGTGGAACTGGATGATCTTCAAGCTCCCCTCTACCCCACTCTAAAGAGATTCTGCTTTTGAAATATTTTAATAAGAGGTTAAGAACAGAGGTTAAGAGATTTCAAAAAGGAAATTTTAAGAGGGGGAAAAAAAAACAACCAATATTTTTGCAGCACAGGAAACAAGAAATTGTATTACATATATTTTATATAGCTATAATTACATTTAATTGCCTTGCTACTATCAGCAAGTTATCCCATCTATCACTGTTGTAACTCAGATATTCCAGCTCACATGGCACTCTGCCTTTATTTAACAGAGAGGCTAAAAACCCGGTTTTCCAAGAGAAATCCCACTTTTCTCAGAATAAATCTTATTCTGTAGCAATCTCTGACCCTCCAAAATTCTATAAAAAAATTATTTATACACAGGAAAATACTCACAGGGATCTTCTGGTGCTTTTGGAATTATGGAATCACAGAAGGGTTTGGGTTGGAAGGGAATTTAAAGCCCATCCAGTGTCACCCCTGCCACGGCAGGGACACTTCCACTGTCCCGGGGTGATCCCAAGCCCCAAAGTCCAACCTGGCCTTGGGCACTGCAGGGATCCAGGGATGCTCTGGCAATTCCAGGAATTCCTTCCCCAATCTCCCCTTTCCCCATTCCCTGGGTCCTGTCCCTTGTCCCCAGTCCCTCTGCAGCTCTCCTGGAGCCCCTCCAGGCCCTGGAATGTTCTGGAAGCTCTCCCTGCATCCTTCCCTTCTCCAGCCTGGCAATTCCCAGCTCTCCAGAACCTGACATTGGATCCATCTCCTCTCCAAGGAATTGATGCATCCAGGGCCTTCCCTTGCAATCTCAGCAAACCATCAAGGCTCTCCCTTCCCTGGGCCTCTCTTTTCTATCCCCACTTTCCATCCCAATCCCTCTGCATGGATTCTGAGTGTCCTGAATCCCACAATCCTGGCCTGCCTTGCCTGGGCAGGGAGCTCCAAGCTCATGGCAGGGACACCTCCCAGCATCCCAGGCTGCTCCAATCCTTCCTTGGCCACTGCAGGGATCCAGGGATTCTCTGGCAATTCCAGCAATTCCTTCCCCAATCTCCCCTTTCCCCATTCCCTGTGTCCTGTCCCTCTGTGCCTTTCCCAAATTCCAGCTCTCCTGGAGCCCCTTTAGGTCCTGGATCCTTCCCTTCTCCAGGTGAGCACCCCCAGTTTCATCCATGGCCAAGGGGCTCCAGCCCTGATTTTAAACCCAGATCATATCTGCATTTTAACCTTTCCAAACCCAGCCAGTTCCTGACCATTTTTCACTCCTCTCTTTATTCCATGGAGCTCTCTCAGGAATTTGCCACATTCCATCTCCAGGTGGACAGGGGTGGATTTTCCATGCTCAAATTAAATTTTTTCCAATTTTTTCCATGCCCAAGCAAACTGTACTAGAAGCACAACTGTCATTTCTACCAGTGACTTACAGCTCCCAGATATTCCAGAGAAAATCATGAATCTCTGTGATTGGAATATCAGCCCAACTGCAGAAATTCAGCTGCTAGAAACTAAAATTTAAGAGATTCTTGTTTGCTCCGATGAGAGCTAAATTTGTAACACAAAGTGAGCAATAATCTTATTTAATGATGGGGAAAACCTCATAGCTCCTGAAACTTAACTGGAGTTGATTAAGAAAAAAACAGACACAGCAGTTTTCCCTGAAATTTCAGCTGGGATGGTTCAAAATCTTAAGAGAAAACACAAATTTTCATTTTTCTAAATCTGTACCAAAAAGTCCAAAATGAACCTAGTCTGTGCTCCACATAAACAGAGCTGCTGAATCAATGAAGACTTAAAAACAACCCAAAAAAAACCTCCAAAAACTGAGATAAAACCAGTTCTCAAGAGTGGAGTGCCTATTTAAACCAGATATTTTTATTATGTTTGATTTTTTCAGGGAGTTGTGAAGGTCTCACCTCTCAGAGGTTTTACTTCTACATTACTGTAAAAATCAGAGAAATATTCTAAACAACACATTTTTATTCCCAAATCAATATTCTAGCAGTAAACAAGTAGATTTTCAAGGAACCATGGAAGTATTTAATGTCCAGGATACCCAAATTAAATGAGAGCCAAAAGTGGAGCTGTGGTCAAGTTACACACAAAATGCAGGCAGGGATTTGGAATTCTTAATTCTACAAAAATGAAGCTGGAAAGCAAACACAGGAGGATTTTTTTGGTGTGATGTAGGCACACAGGTGGAATTTTCCTCACTCTGAGTATAAAATTTTGCACAGCTGTGTGCATGATTACATATAAATATATTTATATTATTTATTATTTGTATTTATTTATTAATTTAGATTTCTATAATTTTTTAATTTGTTGATAATATATTTATTTATTAGAAGTTGAGTGGCACAGATGCTACAGGTCACCTCCAGCTCCTGAGATGTTCTCAGAGCAATACTGATAAATCAAGAAGCCACAGAAATGCAAGAATTATGGAGAAATGGAAATAAAATGGGGGGAAATCATGAAGGATCTGTCAAGAAAACACAAAAGGCTGATAAAATTCTCTTCCTGAAGCCACAGAAGTTTTGCTGGGGAGGTAGGAGACAGAAAGGTTCTACCTGAACATAATTACAGTAATTTCAGGATTATAAACTGCACGTTACAATACAGAGTGTGATCAAAGGTGTCTGTTCTGTCACCATCTGTTGAGGGTGGGGCAGTGATCCTGATCTCTGTGGGAGATATTCTGCTAATGGGCATCCATTGAAACCAGCTGGGGCAGTGTTCTTTATCTCATGGGATATCTCCTGTTCATGGCCATGGTTTATAAACCAGCTGGGGCAGTGTTCTTTATCTCATGGGATATCTCCTGTTCATGGCCATGGTTTATAAACCAGCTGGGCCAGTGTTCTTTATCTTTTCACAGCCCATCCTTCCTCCAGCCAGTCATTTTCTGCTCATGGCCATTGAGTCCCACTGTGGCACTGATAAAATTACTGCATCCCATTGGGAGTTGCTCCAGCCAGGGGGAAGAGCCCAACATTTCTTACCAAGATAAAAACAGAGGTTTTGGGACACTAAGGGAGCCCCTTTCTCCACTGGACTCCAGAGGAAAACCGGATTTCTCCACATCCCCACTGGAGCTTTAGAGGGAAACTGCACCTTGTACAGGAGCACTGCTCCAACTGAGCCACATCTGTCACTGCAGGAGGATGCAGCCACCATGGAATGGGACTGCTGCCAGCACCCTGCCTGACGGGTGTCAGGCTGTACTCTGACTGTGTCAGGGGTTGGGGTTTGTTCTTTGTAGTGCTGTATTTCTATTTTAATTTCCCTAGTAAAGAACTGTTATTCCTATTCCCATATCTTTGCCTGAGAGTCCCTTGATTTCAAAATTATAATAATTTGGAGGGAGGGGGTTTCCATTCTCCATTTCAAAGAGAAGCTCCTGCCTTTCTCAGCAGACACCTGTCCTCCAAACTAAAACAGCAACTTTTCATTCTTTGTCCATATACAAACCACACCTGATTAAAAGCTGCACTTTGGGTTCGGACCAAAATTTTAGTCAAAATGGTGCAGCTTATAATCGTGATATTATTGTAATTATTATTTATTGCTTTCTATAAAACTTAGAATCTCCCATTCCCTTAGGGATAAATCCCTGCCTCAGCAGCAAACCAGGAATTCTGGAAGGAATTCTGGGATCTGGAATTAGGACAGAGCAGGATTCTCCTTCCAGGTCTCACCTGGCACAATTCTCACCTTTGGACATCAACAAAGAAATGGGAAAAGGAGCAGAAAATCCTTTTATAACTCTAATTTGATAATTCCTATCATTCCAAATTTATAATTTATAAAAACAACTGGACAAAGGGAGCTGAGCCACAAAATGACCTCTTCCACCTCCCACCAGCAGCTGATTCCCTCCAGGATGGAGTGCAGGAGTAATAAAAACTTGTTTTGGTCCACACAAGCTTTAAAATTCAGATTTGCGATGTGCCATCAAGGAAAAGAGAACCCAAGGCAAGAAAAGCTTCAGCTGAGGGTGGACTCATCATAGGTGACAAAATGCAAAATTAAGGCTTGAGAACTTGATTTATCAAAAAAACCCACTGGGAATTGCAGCTGGGGAAAGGGAATTTTCTTCTTTTCTGGGGGATTTTTTTTTTAATATATTGATGGATTTTTTAAAATTAAGATGCACCCACAGCATGAGGAATGGGAGATCCAATCATGCTGCTCTTTTCCTCTGGATGTCTGCAGTAAAATGATTTCTAATATTTCCAGAAATTCATAATTACTCTTGTAAGCAATTCAAAGATTGCCTTGGTATTAAAAAAACCACAAAACCTCTGGATAAAAAGGAATGAAAACATCTAAGAGAATAAGTTAAATGGAGTAGGTTAATTATTTGTATTATCTTATCACTGAGGATTAGACAGTCATAAACTCATAATGGCAAAGAAATTTAGATTGAAAGGAGAAATTAGGTCTATAACCTTACCCACTTGCCTGAATATCAAATTTTTAAAAAATTAATGATCTGCTTATGAAAAATATCAGCTCAGAACCATCTCAGCACAGGGCAGAGGGAGGCTGGATCCCCATTTATTGGGAAAGCATTCCCACTAATGGAAGCACTCTGGAATTCCATCAATAAAAGTCATTACCATAAAACTTGGCTCCACTCTGCCCTACTCCATTCTCCCCAAAACATTGATCTATTTATAGAGGAAAAAATATTTACATTTTACACCAGTGTCCACATTTGGGACAGGTCTCAAACATCATTTCAGGCTTAAGAGCCAAATTTGAAGGGATCCTCTTTTCCAAAATCATTAGTGCTGGCCCTGAAAATCCTTCAAAGCTTAATAAGGAATAAAAATTATGTCAAATAATCAATTAAAACCACTCCTTATTTAATAGCTTTGTTAGCACAGCTTTTTCCTGCTTTAAATAAACTACAGAGTTTTTTTGCTTGGTTTTTTTTTAGAATGATGGAGTCTATTTTTATGTAGAAATATTAAAAATATAAAAATTAAAAAGCCAAGCACTCAGTACGCAACAAAAACCAACCATGCAAGCTCCACATGCCCACAGAGAGATCTAAGGCAGGAACAAATTCATTTAATCTTATTATTTGAAGGGCCAGGACTGGAAAGAGCTGCTGAACATTTGTGGGAACCTGTGTCACTTTGATCTGCATTGTCACAGAAAAAGCCATGAGAAGTTTTCAAATTAAAATCATTCCTAATAAATGAAAAGCAGGGCAGAGAACTCTGAGGATTCCATGTGTTCAGAAGAGTCAGAGGGTGAAAATAAATAAAAATGAGAACTTTGTACAGTGCTCTCCCACCATGTCAGATGTTTATCTTTACTGAATTTTGTCCTAAAATTACTTTTAATCCCTACATCCATGAAAACCATGGTGGGAGGAGGAAAGCACAATAAAATATCAGCTGTACCTGATTTCATTCTGCCCCTGACTCCAATGCAACTGTGACTAAGAATTAAATCAATCCAGAAACAGAAGTAGGAACTTTTCTGTTCTAAAATTAAAAATCAGAGGGCAGGAGTTTCATTTTCCCACCTGTTAGTACAGCAGGGTTAATTTAATCCATTCCTCTGTATTTCAATCTCTATTTCCAGAAAGAAAAAAAAAAAAAAAAAAAGACTGGCAGTGACAATTACATAGAATATTTGATCAGCACTGATGCTGGGAATGCAAAGCAATCAATGTTCACTCTTATAAACAACCCAGATAATGTATTAAATACATTAAAATTAAAATATTGTGATAATTCAATCTCAGGGAAACTTTTATTAATGATCACGTGAAGATCTCCACCAAAAGCCAACAAAATTCAAAATACAGTTTTGGGGAGAGGTTTTTGTTTTATTTGGGGAGGGGTTATTTGGGTTTTATTGATTGTTTTTTTGGTTTTTATTTTCCTCAGAACTAAGCTTTTTTCACTGTTTTAACCTTCTCAGAAATATCCTCACCCCTGGGAGTGTCAAAGGCAAACTTGGACAGGGCTTGGAGCAACCTGGGATAGAGATAATCCCAAAAATCCTTTCCAACCCAACCCATCCTGGGATTGTGACTGCTGGAAACAGATTTTGAGGAGAACCAACCCCCTTTAGCAGAGTCAGGATTAGCAGGGGGGTGGAGCTGGATGATCCCATCCAACCCCAGCTCTTCTGGAATTCCATAAAAACATTTTTGCTTTTCTTTCTGAATCACTCTCACCTATTCTGAACTCCCACTCAGAGCTCATCCATTTGGGAGTTCATGACTGGAAGTTGTCAGGCTCCTTCTTCAATATTCAACCAGCCCAGCTTTGGGGAGAGAAAAACTTCCTCCCCCAAATGTTGTTCAGGGCAGTGCTGGAGTCCCCATCCTGCAGGGATTTAAAGCTGAGTGGAGGTGGCACTTGGGGACATGGTCAGGGGTGGCCTTGGCAGGATTTGGGATGGTTGGATTCAATCTTGGAGGGCTTTTCCAACTTAAATAATCCCATGAGAGTTCTAAAGTCTCAAGTGCTGCAAACTGGAGATGATAATTTCATTCTTAATATCTTTACTATTTTAAAAAAGATCTTTCTAAATGATGTGGGCTTTACAGAATTCTGGATTGGTTCTGGTATGATCCCAGAGCTGAGTGCAAACACCCCAAACTGATGATTTGGGATCAAATAGAGTGGTCAGATACAGTTTGTTTTCTAAATTTTAGTTCAGCTGGTTTTTTCACTTCTGCTTGCAAGTTTGACCTCATTTGATATTTTCTTCTGCACAATTCCTGAACTGGGCAGTGCTGAGTTTGAGGCAAAGTTGCAAACTCCCAGAAATATCTTAAATCAAACCTGATGGAGTTAAAAATGCAAAAAAAAAAATCATGAGCTGCTCTGAAGATACCAATTTTAGCAGCCCTGAATGCAGGTTCTTTCTGGCTGTGCTTGTTTTTTTTGGTTATTTCTTATTGCTCAACACCTTGGTAACTTCAGGAGCAGCTAAAGAATTTGTGGTTTTTTAACTCCACCAAATTTGATTTAAGATATTTCTGGGAGTTTGAGTCTTTGCCTGGAGCTCAGCACTGCTCAGTTCTGCAATTCTGCAGCAGAAAACACCAAATGAGCTCAAACTTGCAAGCAAAATGAAAACATCAGTTGAATTAAAACCAATTTACTCAACAAACTGTATCTGATCACAGTATTTGATCCCAAAACAACAGTTTGGTACCCTCCTAATGCATGCTCTCCTTTTAGTTCCTTATTAAAAAAAAAAAATCAACTTTAGGGACCAAAAGCATAAAACAACCAGAGAAAAACCAAAATATTTTGCTACTTCAGGCCTGGTTTAGTGGAACCATGAAAGGGGTGACATCTTTAAGGTCTTTCAAACCCAATCCATTCCATTATTCTATGAAATAAAAACAAGTTTTTGATGAAAAATTCCTTCCCCTCACCTCCACCCATCCTTTGTGCCCATGAAAATATTGCAGACCTGGGGGTGACAAGCCCAGCACATCCAGAACGAGCCAATTTCTCTCTTTTCACTCCAATTGTGTTCAATTATTATCTTTTATGTGGCCAACTGTTACAGGGATGGCACCCAAACGATCAGGGCAGGTCATGTAAAAGGAAATTAAAGACAGGAACAGTGATTATTAAAAACTCAGTTTGATGAAGCTCATTCTCTGAAATTATTCCTTATCTGAGCCCCCATCAGCACTCACCAGTTCAAGCTGCAGTCTGGTTTCCTCCAAGAAATTTTTATTATTAACTGCAGCTCTTAATATTAACTTTGGAGGTAAAAACAAGCTGATGGAGGCAAAGGCATGTTTGGAAATTAAAGTGCCACGACAGGTCGTGCTGGAAAATAAAATGACGGAAGAAATTCTGTGTACAAAAGATCTTGCCCAACCACTGAGTTAAAGAGGTTGAAAAAGATGCAATTTCAGGTAATTCTGTGCATTTTTTAATAACTGGCAAGAAGTATTAAGATAAAGAAATCCTCCAGATACACAAAATGCAGGTGTAGAGTTCTTAATGGGCATTTTAAAAAATAACCTAAAAATAAAATATCTGTGCTGGAGAAAAAGGGATTCCATGGAATGGTCAGTATGGGGTTAGAATTGCTAAATTATCATCCACAGGTTTTAGTTGTACATAAAACCAGCCAAAATTATGGTTTTTTTGGAAAAATTGCATCTTTAAAACTACTCTTTTCAAGTACAACATATTATTAGTCTAAGTCCTGTTCATTCTTTATTACACTAAATCTGAATTTCCAAAGGAAAAAAATATTTTAAACAACAAAGAATTGCTAAAACATCTCTATTTGTAAATATTTAACTCAGCATAGGTTGTATTCTGCTTATTTTCATACCCTCCAGCTTGAAAATATTTTCCCCCATAAGCAGAGAAAGAAATAAAAGACAACTAATGAGGGGAAAAAATTCTGTGTTTCCTTTTTGAAGTATTTTTCTCTCAAAGCTTGTGAGTTTGTAGCCCCTCAAAGCCTCCTCTGAGTAAAGATATCCATGAAGAATTCTGGAAATTAAAGCTGGAATGTTGCTGCACTGCAGGGATTTGCCACATGGGGGATCCCAAAGTGAATGGAGTTGAAAGGAAGTCAGGGGGAAAAAGCCATGAGATGAAAGGGAAAAGATGGAAAATTCAGGGTTTACATCTAAAAAAGGACAAATCCAACCAGATGGATATCAACATGGAAATGTGTTGTTCACTAAGCAGCTTCAGAAAAATATTCTATTTTTTTCCCCTCTCTGAAGCCAGAGCTATAGAGGTAAATTGCTTTTAGCAGTATAAAATGATAAAAATTCCATCATTTTATTTCCTTTCAGTATTTGAATCTTTACTATTTTGCAAAGATGTCAACTTAAAAATGAATTATCCATCTGTAAATGCATCCCCACACAGAAATGGATGCATGGGCACTAGCACACAAGTCAAATCTCTTATTTCATGCCTAATATTTTCACTATTATTTCAAGAATTCACACTTCTTCACACCTAGGAGTAAGTCTGAGATGTAAACCAGGCCACATTTCATTCCTTGAGTATATTAAATTTTGTTTCACTTCACTGCTATGGATGTGGGGGCTGGAAGGAGGAAGAGGATTTTGCTGGAATTGAGACTGGTACCAATAATTTGGGCATTAATTTGTACTTTTTGTATTCCCAGCACCTTCAAAGGGGCTCAAGTCCCTTAGACTTCAGCAGAGCTCAGTCCCCAGGTGGCAGCTGCTCTCCAAGAGAAAATGCATGAAATGTTTAAAAACAATTACTGTCCAAGAGAAGTGATAGAAGACATGGGTAAAAATCCCATTTTTTCATCATTATATGTCAATGCCTGCTTATTTAACTTTGTTAACAATTTGGAAGGAGATCTTTCTGATAAAAACTGCACTACTATAAGTGGTATTTTAAAAAGGATTTTAGATGAAAGCCTCAGAATAATTCAATTACAGAATCATTGAATCATTCAGGTCGGAAAAACCTTCTAAGGTCATCGAGCCCAACCATTCCCAGCACTGCCAAGGCCAGAGGTGTCCCCAAGTGCCACCTCCACAGGGTTTGGAAATCCCTGCAGGGATGGGGACTCCAGCACTGCCTTGGACAGCAGTGCCAGGGTTGGGCAACTCTTTTGGGGAAGAAATTTTCCCAAAATCCAATCTAAACCTCTCCTAACCCAGCCTGAGGCTGTTCCCTCTGCTCCTGTCCCTGTTCCTGGAGCAGATCCCAAATCCCCCTCAGTGTCCCCTCCTGGCAGGGACTTGTGCAGAGCCACAAGGTCCCCCCTGAGCCTCCTTTTCTCCAGGCTGAGCCCCTTCCCAGCTCCATTCCGTGGCCACTCTCCATCCCCTCCAGGTCCTTCCTGAGCTGAGGAGCTCAGAACTGACCCCAAATCCCAGCACAGGGCACAGTCACTTCCCTAACCCTGCTGGCCACTCCATTCCTGCTAAAATCCAGGTGTCATCCTGGGCACATCTGGATTCACATCCAGCTGCTGTCACAGCACCCCCAGGGCCTTTCCCAGCTCTGCAGCCCCTGTGCCCCAGCCTGTGCTGCTCCATGGGGCTGGTGTGACACAAGAGCAGGAGGAGCAGTCCCAGGTCCCACTTCATTCACTCACACACTGCTCCAGTCATGTCCATTAACTCCAAGACAGGAATTTTTTGGTTCCATGAACCAGTATCACAAAGCTGGTCCTAAATAAAGTCTGGCTGCTGCACCAGACCAGACTTAACCCAGAAATAAAACTCCCCAGAGCAGCCTCACAGTAAAAGGCACCAGGTTCACAACTCCCACTTTAGACAGAGCTTAGTCCTTACCTAGGAGTCATTAAAGCTCCACACAAAGCTGCAGACCACAGCAGACATTAATTCCACATCCTCTGCCCTGATGGCAATCCATGCCTTCCCATAGCTCATACTGCTGATTAATCTTAGGCTGAGCTTGTACTGGTCTTCCTCTCTCTGTTCTAACACTCAGGCATCATGGTACACTGGATTTCAACAATACAAGGACTGTATTTTTCTCATTTAACAGTAAAATTTCACACAGATCTTCACACCATAAATTGCTACTGTGTTCTACCCCAGGAAAAAAAATATTTCTGTGAATAGTATGAGATAATGTACTTAATTATATATTTAACTTGCAAAAGCCCTTTGAGAGCCCCAGAGATAGAATTCATTCTATGGAAGCTCTCTTTATTAATAAAAGTACTTACACCAATTACTTTGAACTTCTATAGACAGTGCCTTATTTCAAACTATTTTAATCAATCCTCACAAAATCTCTTGGCAACGGCCTGCAGAAGTACACAGAGGCAAGGGAGCCGTGGTGCTTCAGTGGAGCTACCAATTCTTTATGTTTATTATTCATCCTTACTATGCTTTTTAATTAATCACACAAAATAAAACCAATGTGGCTTGCCAGCCTCCAAGTTCTCCTTTATTAAAAAAGTGATTACATCCAGTAATCTGGAGTTAATATTAGAAAGGCTTAGAGAATTTTCCAGTCTGTACTACTCACAAAGTAACTAATCATTGCAGGAGATTTAAATTAATTTGGGTCAAATGAGATTCAACATCATCTTGCAGGTGCAGCTGCTCCCTGTGCAAAGGTTACTGATCCCACTGCCACGGTTCTGGGGCTGCTCGTGTCAATCCAGCAGCGAGGGAATGGGATCAGCTCCAACCATTCATCCCAGCTCTCCCAGCACTGGGATAATGCCCAAAGCAAAGCAGGGAAGGGTTTGCAGGAATGGGACAGCTGGGGAGGGACACTGAGCTCCTGCAAGGGGAACAGGAGGAGCTGCTGGAGGTTTCATTTCCTCCACTGATATTCCTGGATGGAAAAGGTGCTGGCAGGAGCCTGGAGTCTGTCCAGAAGGGAAATGACAGGGATGAGCCATTGCTTGACTCCTCCTTTCACCTCCTACTCTGGGATGCTCTGCCTGTCAATAATCCAGAAAATATGGGCAGTGGGATGTGATTTCCTCTGGAACCAGGCTGGGAGAGCTGGGGTTGCCAGGCTGGAGAAGGGAAGGATCCAGGGAGAGCTTCCAGAACATTCCAGGGCCTGGAGGGGCTCCAGGAGAGCTGCAGAGGGACTGGGGACAAGGGACAGGACACAGGGAATGGGGAAAGGGGAGATTGGGAAGGAATTCCTGGCTGGGCTGGAATTGCAGGAGCATCCCTGGATCCCTGCAGTGGCCAAGGAAGGATTGGAGCAGCCTGGGATGCTGGGAGGTGTCCCTGCCATGAGCTTGGAGCTCCCTGCCCAGGCAAGGCAGCCCAGGATTGTGGGATTCAGGACACTCAGAATCCATGCAGAGGGATTGGGATGGAAAGTGGGGACAGAAAAGAGAGGCCCAGGGAAGGGAGAGCCTTGATGGTTTGCTGAGATTGCAAGGGAAGGCCCTGGATGCATCAATTCCTTGGAGAGGAGATGGATCCAATGTCAGGTTCTGGAGAGCTGGGAATTGCCAGGCTGGAGAAGGGAAGGATGCAGGGAGAGCTTCCAGAACATTCCAGGGCCTGGAGGGGCTCCAAGAGAGCTGAAGAGGGACTGGGGACAAGGGATGGAGGGACAGGACACAGGGAATGGCTTCTACTGCCAGAGGACAGGGATGGATGGGATCTTGGGGTGGAATTCCAGCTGTGGCTGCCTCTGGATCCCTGGAATGTCCAAGGCCAGGTTGGACATTGGGGCTGGGAGCACCTGGGACAGTGGGAGGTGTCCCTGCCATGGCAGGGGTGGCACTGGATGGGATTTAAGGTCCCTTCCCACCCAAACCATTCCAGGATTCTCTATCTGAACACTCTCTGTAATCAGGGGGATGGAATGGGATGAGCTTTAAATATCCCTCCCAACCCAAACCACTCTCTCATTCTGTGATTTTTATTTTATGGAATCATTAATACATTTTACACAAGAAATGACAAATGGCTTAAAAGCATGAAGCCATCTCTTCAGCAGAAGTTACTTACACAAAAACCAAACAGAGCTTTATTTTACAAGCACCCACATTAACTCCTACTGAGATCAAGTGATCTCACCCCAGCCACAGGGGTTCCTCTGACTTGTTTATTGTGTCTTTGGAGCCAAAGCCATCCTGAGGACAATGAGCAGTGCCAGATTCTCTCCAGCTGACAGCTCATGTTAAGCTAAGCCCAGGCTGGTGTCCCTGAGCAGGAAAAGTGGGATTGCTCAGGCAGAGCTTGGCTGGTGGTGCCCATGAGGGAGCTCAGTGATTTAGTGAAATCACCAGCAACTGCTCAGGCAGTAATTAAACCATAAAGCCAGACCTGAAAGCTGCAGCCTTTTGAAAGCAATAACCATCAGAATTCCCAGCACCAGTGGAACCATTCCCATCTCACTGTCTGTGCCATCACTCACTCCCTTCAGCCAAATCACCCCCAGCTCTGCTCCCTCTAAATGCTCCTCTCCCACCAGATCTGCACACATTTCTCATCACAAGATAGGAATAAAGTTTTAGCAGCTCTGTTTATTCATTCCCAGCCTGGCTGTCACCAGGATACAAAAAAAAAAAACCACAAAAAAACCCACCATGTGAAGTCAAATAAAACTTGAAAGACTGGCCAATTGTTTTCCTCCCATTTTTTACACCAAAGGCTGCATTAGCTAAATTTCACGATTCCCCTAAGTGCCTTTAAAATTACAAGCAATTTAGACTGTGATTCACTTTCATGCAGACTCTGACTGCATGCAATTTTTTTTCCCCCCATCTCAATTATATCTTAATATTATGGGGGCTGAAATGCATTAAATAAATCATATTTCATAGTAAAGCAATAATACTTCCCTGCATTTGAGAAGAAATCGCCCTGCGTTATAAATGTATTTATAATGTCATTACCTTATTTTCCACATTGACTGAAATATTAGACAGCAGCCACTGCTCCGAGCTACGGATGGAAGCTTTTAGCAAACCTTATGTTTATTCTGCTCTGGTAATTAGCTGGTTTAGTTAATATAATACAACGTTTACAAACAGCAATTTATCCAATATACAAACTCGCTCCCGTAATTAGTGAGACATTGTTATTGATTAAGATTTAATATGGCTGTTGCTGTTGCTGCAATGTTCTACACAAAGGGAACCATCACTAATTTGTCCGAGGACAGTTCCCCAGTCAAAGTCATCTCCTGGCAGAGGACCATGAATTTCATTATCTAGAAAATATTTGCTACAATATTCTAGGAGCTTTTAAAGGAGCAGGTAACAACAAAGAAATTTAAGATATAATTACACACCCATTGTCTCACTGAGACCAAAACTACTTGATTATTCCTTTAATGCAAAACAAGTTTCAGGTGACATTTCTATTATAAACATGCACTCAATCTACACAAAAATACTTTGAAGAATGCACACAAAACCTAAAAAATCACTGCCATCATTTAAAATTCTACATTTCTGTGGTATTACACAAATATCAAATGTTTTGTCAGCACTATCAGGGAAATAATGAGCATGGGAACAGAGGGTCCAGGGCAGGGGGGGAGTCCCCATCCCTGGAGGGATTTAAAACCATGGGGAGGTGGCACTTGGGGACACGGGGCAGTGGTGGTCTTGGCAGGGCTGAGGAATGGTTGGACTGGAGGATCTTCAAGACTTTTCCAACCCAACTGTTTGTGTTTTGTGTAGGAATATAAACATGAAGAGTGATTTGTCAAGAAGAAGATTCTTTTGGGCAATATTTGCAGTCTTCACAGGAAGATGAAAAGTTGATGTTGTCTCATTTTTAAATTAAGGGTGAACTCCCATTGCCAACACTGGAACCTGAACTGAATTTCTGTTAATGGCACTCTGAATTCATCCTTAAATCCAGCACTGACCCTGAGTCAAATATCAATTCTGGACACTTCCACTGCATCAGCCCCTGGATGAAGCAGTTCCCTTTCAGGAAAATCACATTTTACACTTTCATTAGCAAAAGGAAATCAGGCAGCTCAAAGTGAAGCCCCATTTTAGATTTTCAGATCAGGCACCACACCTCAGGAAAACCCCACACTCAGAAGCATCAAAACACAAAATAAACAGAACTAGTTCTCCCTTCAGACATTTATCTACAATTTTGAAAATTTCAGTCAGTTTTTCAATTCCACATTTTAAAAAATGCTGCTGTCCAAAAGACTTCAGTTTTGTTGTTTGGGGTTTTTTTTTAACCTCCAGGCATGTTTTATTTTTACAATGCTATTTTGTTTGGAGAGTTTTTCACTAAGAAAAAAAAGAAGAAATTTTCACTGGCAAAGCAAAAGGCACATTTAAGAACACAAAACAGTCTAAAAACCTTCCTGTATGCTTGAGAAAATGTATGAATTATCTAAAAGTTCAGTATAAAGTAGAAAAATCATCAATATTCTGGTCTGGGAACAGAGACATCCTCATAATATTACATGAGGTGTTTAGACACTTCTGGAAGTGATAGAAATAACCAATAAAAATTAGAATATTAATTAAAAGGAGCAAAATTTTATATAGATACTACATATATATATATACACATATATATATATATATATATCTCCTGCTTGAGTGGGTGACATCCCTGAAATTAAATCATCTTTAGGGCCCTTTCCAACCCAAACACATTCTTTAATATATTTTAAATCCATTCCTAGGTACTTGTGGAACTCAGAGCAACACTCAAGGACTCACATTTAAATGTACTGTTGTCATTTAACCCAGTTCCATCCATATAATGACCAGGGGAATACTGCAGGAACGAGGTTTCTGTTACAAAGAAAGTCATGGAAATGATGATATCCATTAAAATGCTCTGAAAACGTCGAGTTTATCATCTTTGCTACAGAACAGAGCAGGCTGAGCATAAATTATTTATGATGTGTAACAGTTTAATGGAGTATAAAATAGCTTTTTTTCTTCTCACAAGTAGTACAAGCCCTGATTTTTTTTTTTTTTTTGTTGTTGTCAGCTCCACACTCGGCAATGTGCTCGACCCATTTACAGCTGTGACATGCAACAATTTGTAAAATTGTTCTCTAGAAACTCTAACTTAAAGGAACGACTTACACAAGCTATTTATTACTCTCTTAAAGTGATATCACAGCACCCTGCCAAGAGCACAGCAGGAAACCCCAGGAAAGCACAGGCAGCTCCTGCAGAAATTTAGGGAAGCCCTGGCATGAGAACCTGCAGCACAAAAGCAAAACCTCTCCGTGGGAAGGGACTCCAAATTCCATTCCTCTGTGGCCACATCCATAATTCATCCTGCAGGACATGGGGGATGATTATAAGCCACACATTACAATACAGGATGTGATCAAAGGTTATCTGTTCTATCACCATCTGTTGAGGGTGGGGCAGTGATCCTGATCTCCCTGGGAGATATTCTGCTAATGGGCATCCATTGAAACCAGCTGGGGCAGTGTTCTTTATCTCATGGGATATCTCCTGTTCATGGCCATGGTTTATAAACCAGCTGGGGCAGTGTTCTTTATCTCATGGGATATCTCCTGTTCATGGCCATGGTTTATAAACCAGCTGGGGCAGTGTTCTTTATCTCATGGGATATCTCCTGTTCATGGCCATGGTTTATAAACCAGCTGGGGCAGTGTTCTTTATCTTTTCACAACCCATCCTTCCTCCAGCCAGTCATTTTCTGCTCATGGCCATTGAGTCCCACTGTGGCACTGATAAAATTACTGCATCCCATTGGGAGTTGCTCCAGCCAGGGGGAAGAGCCCAACATTTCTTACCAAGATAAAAACAGAGGTTTTGGGACACTAAGGGAGCCCTTTCTCCACTGGACTCCAGAGGAAAACCGGATTTCTCCACATCCCCACTGGAGCTTTAGAGGGAAACTGCACCTTGTACAGGAGCACTGCTCCAACTGAGCCACATCTGTCACTGCAGGAGGATGCAGCCACCATGGGATGGGACTGCTGCCAACACCCTGCCTGACGGGTGTCAGGCTGTACTCTGACTGTGTCAGGGTTTGGGGTTTGTTCTTTGTAGTGCTGTATTTCTATTTTAATTTCCCTAGTAAAGAACTGTTATTCCTATTCCCATATCTTTGCCTGAGAGCCCCTTGATTTCAAAATTACAATTTGGAGGGAGGGGGTTTCCATTCTCCATTTCAAAGAGAAGCTCCTGCCTTTCTCAGCAGACACCTGTCCTCCAAACTAAAACAGCAACTTTTCCTTCTTTGTCCATATATAAGCTGCACCTGATTATAAGCCGCACTTCCGGGTTCAGACCAAAATTTTAGTCAAAATGGTGCGGCTTATAATCATGCAATTACTGTACTGAAAGGGTTGTAAAGGCCAAAGATTTAAAACTTTAAATTAATAGAACTGTGGAGTGTACAATAGATCCCAAAGGGAAGAGGGAGCCTGGTGTAAAATCTGACTCTCCCCAGTTCTTAACAAATTATTAAAATTTAAAAAAATGTTCTGATAGGGAATGCTGGAATGGTTTGGGTTGGAAGGGACCTTTGGGATCATTTAATTCCAAGCCCTTGGCCCAATGTCCAGCCTGGCCTTGGACACTTCCAGGGATTTGTGAGTACAGCACAGATTTCCATTTCAGGGTTCTCCCACCCTCAACACAGAGCATTTCTTCTCCTATCCAATCTAAATCCATCCTCTTGCAGTTTCAAACCACAGCTCCTTGTCCTGTCACACAGGATGTTTCTGATTTATAATCAGCAGCTTTTGTGTGCCATGGATGTGGGGCCATGATAATATTTACATCTTTTGTGTGAAAATCACCTTAATTATCTAAGTTGTCTACACAGGCAGATAACCAGAAGCCCTCAAGCCTGAGAGGCATTTACAGAGACACTTCTTCAGGAAAATCCACTTCATCAGATACCTGAAACAGCTCAGATTGCATTCTGTTTTATTTTAATATTAAAGAGATCTGAGGGTGAAAAATTCTGGCACAGCTGATGACATCTGTAACCATCTGAAATGTAGGCAGGGAAAAAGTTCCTCTCTTTGCCAATGACTGTGCAGGGAGATTTTGGATTAAAGTTTTATAGCCAGGCCACTGCACAGGAAAAAATCTAAATACTGAACTTTTTAAGGCAGCATAGACTGGAGATTCCCCTAATTAGTTTTGTTCCTCTGCATAATTAACCATCACACCCTTGAAACCCAATGTGAACAGTAAAACTGATTTTAAAACCTCTTCTTTTCCTTCCAAATCATGAACAGACTTGCACTGAAAACTACTGGGAGAAGAAATAGTTGTCTCCTTACTGTTCCACCAGTACAAAAACCTTGTGTCACCCTCTCCAAAAAATAAAATTACTTTCCATTCATTTTCCACTCCACAGACCTTGAGCTACAGTTCCAGAAGCATGAGAGAGAGCTAAAGATGCTCCACGCTTCATCCCCACCTTTTCTAAGCCAAATTCATTTCATCCATGTCAAAAAGTGAGAAAACTCTTCACTAATAATAAATAGAATTTCATTTTCTTCTGCTGAGAAATTTCAGCATTCATGGAGTTTCCAAGAAATCTGGATGGAGCAACAATGGGTTTCAGTGCAGTTCCTCCTTTTACCTCCAATAAAATCAAATTTAACTTAACCATATCTATAAGACTCAAGGAAATAAAATAAAATAAAATAAAATAAAATAAAATAAAATAAAATAAAATAAAATAGAAAAAGGGAGCCCAGAGATCTCCAAAGCTTTGTAGAACACAGAAAGTCCTCCAGGAATGCAGAGATTATAGAGAATTCTGATTGCAATTATTCTTTTCACCAGCTCTGGAACATTGCAGCATCAGGCAATAGTTTGTCCTGAAGATATGGACTAAAGGATGTTGTGGCTCTTCCATAAAGAGAGGAAAAAAATGAGAGAGTTGGAGGAAAAGAAAGCAAAAAAATGAAGAGCTGGAGTGACCAAGCGCAGGAGGAACCTCCAGGAACTGGCAGAGATGGAAAGAAAGAGATTTGAGAAAGAAGTGGGAAAAAAATTAGTCAGAAACATGTCCAAAAAAACCAATTTAAGAGCAGAATTTATGAAAGAAATAGCCACATATAAAATGAAGAATTAAAACTCAGATATGAGCCTAAACAAAACCAGCACCTGAGTCACAATTCCAACAGTAAAAAGTGTTTTTTGTTTTCAGGACAACTTGGAAGGCTTCAAGAATGTCCTGGGTTTGTCCAGCAGTTCACATGGAATAAGAGTTCTAGCACTCTCCCCAATATCTAAAATATGATAGGAACTGATCTGGACTTTGGAAAGACGAAAAGAAGGAAAATTTGTTTTTTAAAACAGAACAAAATTACCATCAAGCAAGCAACATCAAAACAACAAAACACAATAATGATTCCAGGAGTTATTTTATGTGATATTTCTACTCTGATGAACTTCAGTTCTGAACTTTGCATTTCTGTAATCATTTAATCTCATTTATTTACCACCTTTACCCATTCTCAGGCAGTAGACTGTCAGCACTCTGAATAGATAATTACAAACAGCTTTTTCCATTGTATTCCACACCACAGGGAAAAAAATTTTCCCTAATCTCCAATCCAAACCTATTCTCTGTCAGCTTGGTGTCACCTGCAGATGTGCTGAGGGTCAACATCCCCTTATTTTCCTCAAGGTCAAGTGTGTTGGTAGAAAAATTTAACTTTGCAGAGCTATCAGAGGTTGCTGTTTTTGTGCTGTGCATTCCCTCACTCACAGGTAGTGGCTTCAAAGAATGATTTGCTCAAGTTCAGTACCTTCTTCCTGCATCATTACTTTGACAAAGAATAACTTCAAGGGTTTGGGGTTTTTTCTCAGGCTTCAAACAGGCAGATAAAAGTGAGCAGGAAAATGAAAATATGACATGAGTTACTACAATGTAAAACAAAGTTCCAGCTGACCTCTCTATCTGAGCACTTCTTAGATGTCCCTTTATGAAGGCAGAAACAACCCTCACTAATTATTCTTCTTTCCAGAGCATTACAAGAAAACCTGATAGTTATTCCACAGAAGTATTTTCCTCACTCCAAAATATTATGTACATGAAGCCATTGCTGTGAGTCTGCTGGCATGACTTGAATATTTGGGATATTTGAATATTTAGGTTGTTTTACACACTGGAAATGACTCAACATTACTGCACACAATAATTCTCTTCCAGACTTCCAAGCAGTTTCCTGGCTCCAAATGCAAGAGCCACCCAGCAAAAGGGTGCAGAAATCCCTCACTGGGTTCTTCACAGGTTTAAAGACATAAATAAACTTAGAAAGTCAACCTGTAACCTCCAAAATTACAGTAATTTCACGATTATAAGCCGCACCATTTTGACTAAAATTTTGGTTCAAACCCGAAGTGCGGCTTATAATCAGGTGAGGCTTATATATGGACAAAGAATGAAAAGTTGATGTTTTAGTTTGGAGGACAGGTGTCTGCTGAGAAAGGCAGGAGCTTCTCTTTGAAATGGAGAATGTAAACACCCCCCCTCCAAATTATTATAATTTTGAAATTAAGGGGCTCTCAGGCAAAGATATGGGAATTAGGAATAACAGTTCTTTACTAGGGAAATTAAAATAGAAATACAGCACTACAAAGAACAAAGCCCAAACCCTGACACAGTCAGAGTACAACCTGACACCCGTCAGGCAGGGTGTTGGCAGCAGTCCCATCCCATGGTGGCTGCATCCTCCTGCAGTGACAGATGTGGCTCAGCTGGAGCAGTGCTCCTGTACAAGGTGCAGTTTCCCTCTAAAGCTCCAGTGGGGATGTGGAGAAATCCGGTTTTCCTCTGGAGTCCAGTGGAGAAAGGGGCTCCCTTAGTGTCCCAAAACCTCTGTTTTTATCTTGGTAAGAAATGTTGGGCTCTTCCCCCTGGCTGGAGCAACTCCCAATGGGATGCAGTAATTTTATCAGTGCCACAGTGGGACTCAGTGGCCATGAGCAGAAAATGAGTGGCTGGAGGAAGGATGGGTTGTGAAAAGATAAAGAACACTGCCCCAGCTGGTTTATAAACCATGGCCATGAACAGGAGATATCCCATGAGATAAAGAACACTGCCCCAGCTGGTTTCAATGGATGCCCATTAGCAGAATATCTCCCACAGAGATCAGGATCACTGCCCCACCCTCAACAGATGGTGATAGAACAGAAACCTTTGATCACACTCTGTATTGTAACCCAAGACAGTTGCCGACACCTGGACGTGCGGCTTATAATTGTGAAATTACTTACTTTGTTTTAATTCACACTCTTCATGCTCCTCACTCCAACCCTTCACCCAGCCCAAAACTCTCACCTGCAGCCCAAACTCCCTTCTCAAAGTCGTGGCTTTTTGCCTTTGTGGATTTGCAATGCCCTGATTTTGGAATGCAGGCACTCAAGGTGTGTTAATGACTCGGAATTGTGACAGCTGCTGCAGAAAGCAGCCCTTGGCTCCAGCACAGCCCCATTAAGCATCCATCAAAACCTACTCTGGATTTGCTCATTTATTACTCCTGCATGGCCCAAGGGGGGAAAAGGGGGAACAGCAAGACTTTCTTCCTCTGAAGCAGAATCATAAGGCACTTACTTATCCTAATGTCATGATTCCCACTGTTTATCTGCATGATAATTAGGAAAATGAGAAGTAATGAGGTTTATTTATTTATTTATCAGCGTGATTTGAATTCAAATACCTCTAAACAAAAAAGACATTACTATGCTATCAGAGGGGTGGATTTTCCAAACTCAACTAAATTACTGAAAGTAGTGAGACAAGAAATATTAACACCTTCTTGTGCCTCAGCCACCCCAAATTTATGTTGACAAACTTCTCCCATATTACTCCTGTGTGAAATTTTTTGCAGCATTGACAGCTGAAATCAATTTCTTCTTTCAAATTTAAAGTTTTGTTGGCCACTTGTTGAAATCAGAGGTCTGGTGTGAAGTGGAAGGCATCTCTTTGTCTTTAAATCTTTCTATTATTTACTCTATTTTTGTTTTCCATTTGGAGCAAGGTGTCAGATTCCCCAAACACCATACTGTACTCACAAATACAACATCACAATTCCTGGCAGGAGGTTGCATTTCCAGCTCCAAAGTCCCCTGCACTTCGCAGGGCTGAGTGCAATTAAAGACCCTCAGCCTCAAGAGAATTGGGCTATCAGCAGAATAATTCTTGTCACTGAACTAAAAGGGTGTTCTAACATCCCCAATTTATTAAGCCTTACATTAAACTCTTCCTTTCTTTAAAAAAAAAAAAAAAAGGAGGCAGAGTAGTTTTTCCTCCAGGCACATCGTGGTGCAGCTACCACAGAACAGATCATATAACACTTGACAGGACTGAAAAACTTCTTAAAATTTGTATAAAACCTTCCAAAACCTACAGACTTCACTATGACATTCCACTTTTTTCCCTCATCCTTTCCCTGAAATATCCTTTTTAATTGATTTGTGTACACCTGCTTTAGCTATATTGGCACCTATTGATACTTGAGCACTTCAATACATTCCAGAGAGACAGTGATATGAAAAGATATTATAAAGTTATTTTAAAAACCCTTCAAAACTTGAAATTACATCTAAAAAATTACTTCCCTCAGGCTCTTCTCCAAGCTCAGCAAACCAAATGACTTCACCCACCACTAAAACAAACTGGCTGATTTCCACCCCTCTGTCTGCCAAAACACCAAAATCTGGGAATTCAACCCAAAATGAGGACACTAAAGGAGTTACATTTGAATCTATCCTTACCCAAAACCAGCTTAATCTGAGAGCAAAGAAATATCGAATAAAAGTCAGAATAAGAGGCTCAGGCAATTGTTGTGTTGACTGGAGGAGCCTCGCCCGCGTTGCGCTTTGTGTGTCAAAGGAGCACATTTTGTATTTATCTAAATCTGGTAATTCAACCCAAAATGAGACACAAGTGAATCTATCCCCACCTGAAACCAGCCTAATTTGAGAGCAAAGAAATATTGAATAAAAGTCAGAATAATAGGCCCAGGCAATTGTTGTGTTAACTGGAGTAGCCTCACCTGTGTAACTCTTCAAGCCAGGTGCCAAAGGAGCACATTTTGTATTTACCTAAATCTGGTAATTCAACCCAAAATGACGACACTAAAGGAGACACAAGTGAATCTATCCTTACTCAAAACCAACTTAAGCTGAAAGCAAAGAAATATTGAATAAAAGTCAGAATAAGAGGCCCAGGTGATTGTTGCGTTGAGTGCAAGAGCCTCGCCCGCGTCGCACTACGAGCCCAGTGTCAAAGGAACACGTTTTGTATTTACCTAAATCTGGGAATTCAACCCAAAAGGAGACACAAGTGAATCTATCCCTACCTGAAACCAGCCTAATCTGAGAGCAAATAAATATTGAATAAAAGTCAGAATAAGAGGCCCAGGCAATTGTTGTGTTGACTGGAGGAGCCTCACCTGTGTAACTCTTCAAGCCCGGTGTCAAAGGAGCACATTTTGTATTTACCTAAAACTGGTAATTTAGCCCAAAATGAGGACACTAAAGGAGACACAAGTGAATCTATCCTTACCCAAAACCAACTTAAGCTAGGAGCAAAGAAATATTGAATAAAAGTCAGAATAAGAGGCCCAGGCAATTGTGTTGACTGGAGGAGCCTCGCCCGCATCGCGCTGCGAGCCTGGTGTCAAAGGAACACATTTTGTATTTACCTAAATCTGGGAATTCAACCCAAAAGGAGACACAAGTGAATCTATCCCTACCTGAAACCAGCCTAATCTGAGAGCACAATATTGAATAAAAGTCAGAGAGGCCCAGGCAATTGTTGTGTTGGGTGGAGGAGCCTCGCCCGCGTCGCGCTTTGAGTGTCAAAGGAACACGTTTTAATCCCTCACATGTATTTGCAGCGTGTCATGTACAAGGACAAGCCTTGACAAGGCTTTGATGTGGTTTTTGTTGTGTCACACAACTGCCAGGGTGTACACGCTCCAAAGGCCCACAAGTAATCAAAAGCAGCCTGGCTTGGAAGATTTCTCCACAAAGAACGGTATTTAAAACGTTCTCCTCGTGCTACCTCCAGGGCAGAATGAAGATCTGTCCCTGGAAGAGGAAAGGTGTGTGGAAAAAGGGATTATTAGCCTCACTTTTTGCCCATGCATGACAAGGAATGATGATATTCATTTGGGGAGATAGCATGGCAATTTTGTTAGAGCTCAATAAAAAGGGAGTAGCACGAACAAATTGGTTAATGAATGAGGGAGGAGAGAGCAGAGTATTATGCAGTGAATCTATAAAAATGAACTCAATTTGAATTCAACCCAAAGAACAAATTGATGGAGCAGCAGGCTTTGTAAAGCACTAGATCTTCATCTGAATGCTGAAATAACACAGTGATTAATTTTGCTTCAGTCAAATATCTTGGGGTTTGCTATATAAGAATTAAAAAATAACATGCTTTAAATGCTGCTTGACTATCAAAACACATTCACCATTCAAAAAGAAAGCTTAAAGAGAATAAATGCTCCTTCTCTGTACTTTGCTTGCCTTCAAAATTCTCATTTTACCGTGGTTTTCCTGTCTGTCAAACTTTGACACGGAGGGAAAAAAAAGCCATTAACTGTTACATAGAAAAATTATTAAAAAAATACAACTATAACATGTTGCCAAGTGAAATGCTGAAGGAAGGAGAAATTATTTCTATTGTTCCACTGAAACAAATATTTTGAATGTCAGCATGGACATTGTAAAGGGACAGAAGAGAGACCCAGGGAAGGGCAACTTGTGGTTCCCAGGCCCTTCATGGCAATTTCAGAGAGGAAATAAAACATTTATTTAGCAGTTTATGTGACAAATGATACTGGGGTTCTAACTCCAGCACCAGCCACAGCCTATTTTAAATTCTTTTTACCATTTTCCTCTATCAAGGTGGAGAGAAAACTGATCATTTATGAATTTGAGACATCAAAAGGGCCTTCACTTCTTCAAGGTCAGGTTAAAAAATCACTCATGATTTGAAAATGTGTTACAGCAGCCCCTTTTCTTACTGGGGAGAAAATTATCAACTTTATTTGCTCAGCAAGAGCTTCTTGCTCACACAGGAGCTTCACATCACCTGTTTAAGATCCCCTAAAAGACCTACCCCAAATACCTGAATTTCTATCCCAAAACTTTCAGTGCTGCAGCAGAAATGCCAAAAAAAATGAGGTAAAGCAATGTGTGCCAGGAGAGACATCAACCAAAGGAGCAATATTCTGCTTATTCCAAGGAGCAAGCAGTACAGCAGAATTGTGTATATTCCAAATATAAATGTCTTGCTCACTGTATCCCACTTCTCTAAAAACCAATCAAACTTCTTTCTCCCAAAAATGAAGCACAAAAAAAAAAAATAACATAGATTGCATCTTCAATATTCCAAAATACTTTTTTTCCTCCTCTCTTCTATGACAGCAACAACCAAATCCAGGCTCCTTTTGCCCACAGGAAAAAAGAGTTTTTGTTGCAACAAAACTGCTACTTCTAAGCCATAAAAAAATCACAAAAATAACCATGTGCATGGAACTAAGTAAGATTTTATGAGTGAAACTCCCCAGATGTCCACTTCCAACGAGGTTTCATGAAAAATTTCACCTTTCTAAATTATAAAACTGAGGAACAAGAGACAAAACAACTGTCAGTAGATTTAATTTTGTACTTCCCAAACCTTAAATCTCATGTTCAAATATGAGCCTATGGTATTTTTACTGCCATATATTGTGAATTACAGTCTCTGCTAGTGCTTACTTCTCCAAAAGCCCTCCCTGCACCAAGCAATCCTGTTTGGCCTCAGGCTGTGTAGTTTACCTCAAATTATTTCAGAATCATCTAAAAAGATTCATTTTTCTATTAAAATGATGAATGAGCTAAATGAGGTATGTAATAAATACTGCAGGTTTGTAAACAGACTTTTCTCTTGAGAACTAATGCCTTAACTCATTTAATTCTTCCCCCCTGGTATTTCCTAGTGAAGTCATCCTTAAAATATGGTTTGTCCAGGTCTGGTTGGAAAGAGCAGGAAGGGTCAGGATTTAATCTGTTTATGGAAAATAGGGAATGTCCTCATGACAAAGTTAATGAATTGAGGAACAGGAAAAATAAATGTAGTCCCAAGGGGGAGGTCATTACCCAGTACTGACTGTTTTTTGGGGAAAACACCAAACCAGTTCAGGCACAGAGGAATTAAAGACTCCATTTTAACAACCTGTATATTCAATTATCAACAACAGGTCAGATTTCCTCCTCACATAACTCAACACACTTCAGCTCTGATATGGCCAGGAATGTATTTTGTCTATTGATTTCAGGGCTCAGAGAAGTAAAAGAACTTCACATCTCAAATAGGATTTTGCTTGGGAGAAAATCTCCAATAATCTGATTATCACACTGACCTAAAGTGCAAAAAAAAAGGGCTTTTTAATATAAAGACACTTCTAACAAATTGATTTTTTTTGGTGAGCGAGGAATTTTTTGATAGAACTTCTTGTGCAGAAAATAATTTCCAAAACAATGAGATTCCTGAGCACCAACAGATTTCACTCTCAAACAGGTGCTTCAATGAAAGCCTGGAACAACACATGGGCAAATAGATATAATTGCATTAGTATGGATACAGACTTCTAATGACAGCAATAATCAAATTTTAATGTTCTGGTTACAGCACATGAACAGAACAATATTTCTGTGCCTCTTCAAAGGGAAATGAGACTTTAATGTCATTGGCAGCTCAATAAAACCATTTTCTAACATACAGGCTCCTAATGACAACTCATTTCAGTCCAGACAGAGGAGCAAATGTGTTCACAGCAAACTCCAGGTCATTATCAGGAGATGGAAATACAACAGGTCCTCTGCACTTTGGGTAACTATTGATTTTTTACTTCACATTCTCCTCATCTCACCCTGACTTTCATAATGATTCAAGTGATGGAATATCAATAAACTATTTATGGCAAGGCCACCACATTAAAAGCCACTCTACAAGACTGTGCCCATCTCAACTAGGCCAAAGTTTTAAATTTGCAGCAAAAATCTCCAATAATAAATATGGCAGAGAACAGGTCTAAGTGATAGAATATAATAAAAGTATCCTTGGAGCCATCACAAGGAGCTTCAGTTTCACTCTTTGCTGCAGAGAACCACACCACCATGAAAATTCTTTATGGCTGGGCTGAAATAAAAGATTTGATTTATTCTGAAGCCCTTTTTTAAGGGGGATGAGCAGAAAAAATCATCATATCCAAAGTAAGGGTGTGTGGAAAAAAGAAGCATTTTTAACCAGCTGCAGTTCTGGACTTTGAGCACATGCTGCACTTTGTCCTTTGGTGAAATCACAGAGTGATTTTCACTGAGATGCTTTGGAACTGTCACATCTCCAAAGTGAGTGAAGCCAAAGGTACAAAATCACCTCGTTTATGGCAAGGCCAGTTCAAGCAGTTCTCATTTTGCACCCCCTGACAATTGCCCTCCACACACACTCTGCAAATTCCTCACTGGAGCTGTTTTTTGGGAATTGTTCTAAAGTAGATTGGGTGCATTTGGAAAGGGTTCCAGGATGGGTTTGTGAAGAATTTGCACTGACATGACAGAAAAGTAGAACTGCAAAGAAGAAAATGAAGAAATTCTTCACCACCAAAGCACCCCTTGCACCCAACCCTGAAAACAGGCCAGTAAACAGCTCTGAATAGAGAGGGGGAAAGCACTGGGGAAATAAACAATGAAAAAAAAATAAAATAAAGGATAATCTTGGAATTATAGAATGGTTTGGGTTGGAAGGGATCTGAAAAATCATTTCCTTTACTCCTGCCATGGGCTGGGATTTCCATTACTCCAGACTGCTCTAAGTCCCATCCTTGGACACTTCAGGGATGGAGCAGCCAGAGCTTCTCTGGGAAAACTGTGCCAGGGTTCACATCCTCCTCCTTCCCAGGATCAAACATCCACAGCCACACCTGAGGGACAAGCCAGAGGAGATCCAAGACCTCCCCAGAGGTCTTTTCCCTTTTCCAAGTCATGATCCCAAATCTGTGGCATAAGGAAATCGAGGTTGTCTTGGGTTACAATACAGGATATGATCAAAGGTTTCTGTTCTATCACCATCTGTTGAGGGGGGGGCAGTGATCCTGATCTCTGCTAATGGGCATCCATTGAAACCAGCTGGGGCAGTGTTCTTTATCTCATGGGATATCTCCTGTTCATGGCCATGGTTTATAAACCAGCTGGGGCAGTGTTCTTTATCTCATGGGATATCTCCTGTTCATGGCCATGGTTTATAAACCAGCTAGGGCAGTGTTCTTTATCTCATGGGATATCTCCTGTTAATGGCCATGGTTTATAAACCAGCTGGGGCAGTGTTCTTTATCTCATGGGATATCTCCTGTTCATGGCCATGGTTTATAAACCAGCTGGGGCAGTGTTCTTTATCTCATGGGATATCTCCTGTTCATGGCCATGGTTTATAAACCAGCTGGGGCAGTGTTCTTTATCTCATGGGATATCTCCTGTTCATGACCATGGTTTATAAACCAGCTGGGGCAGTGTTCTTTATCTTTTCACAGCCCATCCTTCCTCCAGCCAGTCATTTTCTGCTCATGTCCATTGAGTCCCACTGTGGCACTGATAAAATTACTGCATCCCATTGGGAGTTGCTCCAGCCAGGGGGAAGAGCCCAACATTTCTTACCAAGATAAAAACAGAGGGTTTGGGACACTAAGGGAGCCCCTTTCTCCACTGGGCTCCAGAGGAAAACCGGATTTCTCCACATCCCCACTGGAGCTTTAGAGGGAAACTGCACCTTGTACAGGAGCACTGCTCCAACTGAGCCACATCTGTCACTGCAGGAGGATGCAGCCACCATGGGATGGGACTGCTGCCAACACCCTGCCTGACGGGTGTCAGGTTGTACTCTGACTGTGTCAGGGTTTGGGGTTTGTTCTTTGTAGTGCTGTATTTCTATTTTAATTTCCCTAGTAAAGAACTGTTATTCCTATTCCCATATTTTTGCCTGAGAGCCCCTTGATTTCAAAATGATAATAATTTGGAAGGAGGGGGTTTACATTTTCCATTTCAAAGAGAGGCTCCTGCCTTTCTCAGCAGACACCTGTCCTCCAAACCAGGACACAGGCTGTGTCCAAAATACTCCCAGTCAGGAGCATTTCAAAGATTGCTAAAGGAATTGAGAGCAGCTGCCTTAATTTCTGCTGAGTTAAGCACCAACAGTTGATTAAATCCTCACACTGACGCCACAAGGGATTTCCAGTGTTTGGATCAGGGGCTGGAAATTCCACTCTGAACAATAATTTCTACTTTTGCTGGCACAGATGTCACAATTACTACTTTGCAAACCTTTGGACCACCCCAAAATACATCATCAGCCCATCAGCCACTTGGCAGCCCTCAGAATTGAGGGACTTCCTGGGACATGGTAGAGCACAAAAGTACTTCAGGTATTAACACATCAGTTCATCTTTTTTTTTTTTTTTTTTTAAACTCATTTGTATAAAGAGTTAATAGTGGGATGTTAATGCTACAAATTTCTTCTTTCTCAGATTATAAGCAGTAGCTGGTATTAAAATTCTTCAAGAATGGGAAATATGACTTCATTTCACATTTATTTATTACAACCTGAATTAGCACCCTTAACAAAGGAAAACTCAAATTCTTCCTTTCTCACCATAATTTCTTTTCCTTTGCACTATTTGGATAATTTAGCAGCAGCAAAGGGATTTATTTTGCTCCTGACACTTCAGGAATAGTTTTGTTTTTCTCCAAGAAGAGTCTGACAAATCAAATCTGGGCTCCATAAAATACAAACCTGTTGTAGCAGTTTACTAGAACATAGAATTCCTACAGTACCTGACAAAGGAGACACAGGAATACATTTCCCTGTGGTACAGATTTTGAATTCAGCTTTGATACAGGAAATAAATGCACAGGTAGGGTAAGCAATGAAGCCAAAGAAATAAAATCTGACCTATTACAAGGAAATAAAGGAGCTGACTTATAGGAAGTGAGAATTATTCAATATTTTCGTATTTAAGGAAGCAAACAGACAAAACCTTCTTGTTATTTTCTAATCTCAGAGTACACACGTCAAAGAATGAACAAGCTCCAGTGGAAATGGCAAATCTGCAGTGGGGATAACAAACCTGCACCCAAGAACCACCAGATATTTTCAAATTTCACAGATGGAACCAGAAGATTGATCAAAACCGAGATGACACAACTGCTAACTTTGATATTCTGCAGCAAGTGAAAATTAACCAGTCAAATAACTAAATAAAGCAGTTTCATATCCATAATAAGGAAATTTCTCAAGCCTTTGGCAGAGGAGAAATCCAGCTTGTGCTTCCCAAAATCACCACAACAGGGAGAAAAAGATGCAAACCCCCAGTAATTATGCAAATAATAGTCTCCATTATAAATCTTCAGCTCCTTATTAGCTCCAGGCCACAAAACCCTTATCTCTCCTACACAATATTAAAAATCCAAGGATTTAAGGCATAGAACTAAGGCTGTACCTTGGTCATAATTCCTTTCCATTCTTTGTTCCCATGTTTTACAAGGATAAAATACTAAACATTTGTTTCCAACACTGAAATTATTCTTCAACAACAACATTACCACAGAGGTGAAAAAGCATCCAGAAATGGGTGGGAAAAATCCCAACACTGAGGTGGAATTGGTTTGGTTTGAAATTGGCATTTGGAGAAATAACATGAACATCAGATTTGAACTCCCACAGCACAGACAAAGCTATTGCTTATTGAAGTGATTGATTACTAAGATACCAACCCATAAACCTTAAAAACTTAGAATTTTACTCCAGATTCAGAGAGCCCAACAAATATTTATGTTGCTGCTGACATAAGTAATTCCCATTTATTTTCATAGCAATGCTCACATTAAGTATTTTAAACTTTTTGCCTTGAAAACACCAATTTCTTTAGTATTCACACTCAAGTATATTTCTATTTTTAAGGCATATTCCCACCTCAGACAATAATGATTATTGTTAGAAAGAAGAGTCAATAAAGACTCACTACAGCAAGCAAACACTCCATAGAGGAAGTTATAAATCTGTTAGAGATTTGAAATGGACTGAACAGTAAAATGTCATTTTTCTGAAGAAAACAGCCAACCATATGCTCCAATTTCCTTGTCAGGAAGGTTTGATGCACCAGCTCTAATGAGAGATGATTCTTTTAAACAGAATTTTGCACTGAGCTGGTTCCAAAGTTGGAAACGAGCAGTAAAACCCCTTAAAAGAGAGATGTTTAATCAAAATAAAATTACATGCTACCTAGTCATGAAAAAAAAAGAAATAATGAGATCTGCTCTCCTCTCCTACCAACAAGAGGAACCCTGAAGCCTGGGAGTTTTGAGTTGTCTGTGCTTTCTGGCACTGACCCCCAGCAGAACATTGCTTTTGACCTGAAGCCTTGGAGAAGGTTTCCAGATTTGGGTGATGGAGTTAAAATCACCAGTGTGTAATTTGAGTATTAGTGTATAATATCACATAGTGAAAGGTGTGAAATTTAGGGATTTAGAATATAGTGATGGGTATGAAACAAGACACAAGTTCTGGGGTGTTGGCTGCTTCTTCCTTCTCATTCCTCTTTCTTCTCAGTTTTAAGTAATATTTTTTGGTTAAATGGAAAATGCCACACTGCAGGTCATGGGTGTTCAGTCATTGAGTCAAAAGTAAAAATAATTTAGCTGTTAGCTTTTAATTGAACTGTTTAGCTTTAAAAGACCTTGTAACAAGCAAGATACAACTCCATTTTTAGCCTGTTAGCTGGAGTGTTATAGCACTCACTCTACTATAATAAAAATTAATAAACAACCAAGTCCAACACAAAACTTCATCTTTCATGCTTCAATACCAACGTTACTGAAAACAAAAAATAAAATTAAGCCTAATAGACCTGAGTGTTGGGAAGGATCAGGATTTGACAGATACACAGATATTTGTGTATAACAGAAAGGTCTTTGAATGTAGAATCTGAAGAAGGACTAGAAATGATTGCAAGTTCTGATATAGAATAAAAGAATTGCTGAGCCAGTCTCACTGGGTAACTAAGAAGGCAAAGAGCAGGTGAGTTGGAAGGGGCTTTTGTGACTCTGAGCAAAGGATAAATCCACCTCAAACAAAAAATGTTTTTACCAAACAAAAAGATTTTCACAGACCAACAAAAATACCAATGTTGCAAGTAGAGAAAAGATCTCAGAATTTTCTGCAGCCAGAAAACTGAAAAACAACTTCTAGCTTAAACTGTAACACACTGACCTTTTGTGATTGGAAAATAGTGACAGGAATATGGGAATGCCAGTAGTTGTGATAGGTTATAGGTAATAGTAAAGATGTTGATTGGTTGTTTTGTTTTAAGATGATCTATAATGAAAAGTAAATAATTAATTGTAAGCAGAACTAGAGGAAGCTTTCAGACAAACTCACAGCTGTGCCTGTCAGGCTGTGGGCTGGGCTCTGTCACTCACAACCCATGAATTGCTGCATCATTTGGGTACAATAAACAGTATTTTAAATAATAAATAAATTCCTCTATCATTTGGATACAATAAACAGCATTTTAAAGAGCCCCTCTGGAGTTCATCTCTCATTTTAGGTTTTTACACCTGAGGAGAGAGTTGCTTGGCCCACCAGTGATCTCTGTAAAAGTAGGAGGACTCACAAAGCGCTGCGCCTTCTGCCGCTCCTCCTCGGTGGCCGCTCTCTCCCGCAGGATGGCTCGGGTCAGGTGCTCGTTGGAGGAGATCCTCTCCCGTTCCAGGAGTTTGCCAAACTCATCCCGAACGTACATCTGCTCTTGTTTCAACCTACAGGAGGTGCAGGGAGATTTAAGCTGAGAGACATTTCAAAAATCTGCTTTCCAAATGGGGTTTCAAAGTAGAGCTTCGAAAGCTGTCACAGAAATGTTTTTTACTCTTGGCTTCTTCAGACACTTAAAATACAAATATTGATGTCTTGGGTTACAACACAGAGTGTGATCAAAGGTATCTGTTCTATCACCATTTGTTGAGGGTGGGGCAGTGATCCTGATCTCTGTGGGAGATATTCTGCTAATGGGCATCCATTGAAACCAGCTGGGGCAGTGTTCTTTATCTCATGGGATATCTCCTGTTCATGGCCATGGTTTATAAACCAGCTGGGGCAGTGTTCTTTATCTCATGGGATATCTCCTGTTCATGGTCATGGTTTATAAACCAGCTGGGGCAGTGTTCTTTATCTCATGGGATATCTCCTGTTCATGGCCATGGTTTATAAACCAGCTGGGGCAGTGTTCTTTATCTCCATGGGATATCTCCTGTTCATGGCCATGGTTTATAAACCAGCTGGGGCAGTGTTCTTTATCTCATGGGATATCTCCTGTTCATGGCCATGGTTTATAAACCAGCTGGGGCAGTGTTCTTTATCTTTTCACAACCCATCCTTCCTCCAGCCAGTCATTTTCTGCTCATGGCCATTGAGTCCCACTGTGGCACTGATAAAATTACTGCATCCCATTGGGAGTTGCTCCAGCCAGGGGGAAGAGCCCAACATTTCTTACCAAGATAAAAACAGAGGGTTTGGGACACTAAGGGAGCCCCTTTCTCCACTGGACTCCAGAGGAAAACCGGATTTCTCCACATCCCCACTGGAGCTTTAGAGGGAAACTGCACCTTGTACAGGAGCACTGCTCCAACTGAGCCACATCTGTCACTGCAGGAGGATGCAGCCACCATGGGATGGGACTGCTGCCAACACCCTGCCTGACGGGTGTCAGGCTGTACTCTGACTGTGTCAGGGTTTGGGGTTTGTTCTTTGTAGTGCTGTATTTCTATTTTAATTTCCCTAGTAAAGAACTGTTATTCCTAATTCCCATATCTTTGCCTGAAAGCCCCTTAATTTCAAATTACAATAATTTGGAGGGAGGGGGTTTACATTCTCCATTTCAAAGAGAGGCTCCTGCCTTTCTCAGCAGACACCTGTCCTCCAAACTAGGACAACTGGCTAAAAGAATCCAGAAGTTTATTTCAAATTGAAGTATCAAAATCTGAATACAGAGAAGTTACAGGTTGTGACATCACTGTTCATTAAACTATATAAATTACGACTCATTCAATGAAATAGATTTTTAAACAAGACGCAGAGGACTCTGTTGGTTGGCTGGGTTTTTGTCTGGTTTCATGGAACCATTTTTTCCAGGAAAATCCTTCTCCCACCAGCCAGCAGGCACTCAATTTCCACCTAAAAGCCTTCCTGCACTGGGAAAGTGCTTCCCTCCCTCTAAACACACCATAAACCCAAGGACTTCATCCATTTCCCAAGCTCCACAAAGATCCATAATCAACCTTCCCCAGCGATTTGAGAGGAGGAGAGAAAACAGTTATTGAACTTGTTGCAACAGAGTTAATAAAGGCAACTTCAGGCCCAGAAAACTCTCAACATTTATATGTCACAAGCCATAAACAGATCTGAAGCCTGCAATGGAGTACTTGAGACAAGCACACTGTGTCTCATTTTCATGGAAACGCTCGGAAATCGCTCGGTGAATAAAACTTGTGTGTTGTGACACCGAGCACGGAGCTCAGAGCAATAATGGAGCTATGAAACACTGGGTTTCAAATAGATTTTTTTTTGAGGGGGGGGCAGAATGATGGAGAGGAAGCTTCAATATTCTCAGTGCATTTATCTGTTGTCAAGGGAGCTCTGGAGAACAAATCCTAATGAGTCGGGTCACTTTGTAAAAGGTACCAGCATTAGAGTACATTAGATTCTTCCCCAGGGAATGCATTTAAGTGAGGTAGGGAGGAAAAAAGACAATTACAAGATGTATTACTTCAGTGCTCAGCTCCAAACCCTCTGAAATGCAGCAACCAACTGGGAATCTTTTATAAAAGTTTATTAAGCTGCATCTTCAATTACTCCAGAAAAAAAAAAAAAAAAAGAAAAAAAAAAAAAGATTATGCAGACATGGACCAAATTCCATTAAGTGATTTCCCAAGGTCCCCCAAATTACTCCAGCAGGATTGATATAACAAATCCTTCATACAATCATAACAATCCTTCACACAGCACAGTCAAAACATGCTGCTTGTCTTTTGGATTGGAGAAATCATGTTTTGTCTAAAAAGTGTCAAAATAGTAGTCTCAGCACCTTTTTCTGGTGAGCAACAGAGCATTTAATGCTTCCTGAGACTGAAGGAAAATCCTTCCTCATCCTTCTTGGATTTGACCTCCTGCAAGTGGTTTTCCCTTAAAAATGTCTCTTCTTTATGCTGTTGTACGTAGCAGAGTAATTCAAAGATATGAAATATATTTTACATATAAAATAGCTGAAAAATCCAGCCAAAAGTTGTCACATGATAAACTCTGAAAATTTAAAAAACAACAACAAAAAAGAAAAAACTCATGAACAAAAAGCACCCAAAAATCCCCAAAACAAAACAACCCCACAGCACTCAGATATTTACATTTAATTCTTCTTTACATCAAATTAGATCTTCCTAATCTCCCATTTAACTTCTAGATTTAAACACTCAGGTCACCTCAGCCACATAAAACTCATTTTACTGTTTGGTTTTTTACCCCCTTTCCTTGCAGGTTGTTCTGCCATACAAGAAAATGACACTATTTAATTATTAAATTTTATACAATTTAGGCCAAAAAGGAACTTTTTTACATCCAAGACTGCTCCTGGCAGCACCTTCAAGTAAAAATTTCAAGTCTTTTTTATCATCTCCGACCCTCATTTGTGTGACCAGGATCACACAACACAAGTTCAATCCCTCAAGCCTCCACCAAACTTTCATTTAGGGCACTTTTTCCTCAGAAAACAAAATTCCTAAACAGCCACATCAACTGATTAAAATTCAGCAGAGTTTTTAACAAAATAAGCAGGATTTTGAAGTAATTTTCATTTATTTGAGTTCCATAATTGGGTGGCTTGTAGGAGCTTAATGAAACAAACACTCGGCACATCCCGCTGATCGCAAACATTCGCCTGCATCAACCTCCAGTGAGTTTTTTGTTTTTTTTCCTTGCCATTACAAATTCATTTTCCTGGCATTCAGCGTGTCCAGAATAAAGGCAAACATCAGCTGGATCTACAGGAAGAAATTGTATTATTATCTAGGTAAAAGTTTTTTTTAAAAAAAAAAAACCAAAAACATATAATAATAAAATAGAGAGAGGCACTGTGCAATTTGTGAGGAGTTAGAGCAACTTGTCACTACTCCAGGAATTCCACAGGAATTTTTCAAGTGACATTTTTAATTACAGCAGAGATAAAGGCTCAAGATAATGGTTCTTGTGTTTGAGCACAGAACTCCAGACAACAGAGAGTGTTACACTGATCATTTATACAGAAAGGATGTTCAAAAAAGCTGCTGAAGCAGCAGAAAAGGCTGCTGGCTATACATTTTCCCCACACAATTGATATCTTTTTGAATAAAATCCTTCTAAATAATTATGAAATACTGCTTTAAGAAGTGTGGAGTGGCTGATTTAATGAAGTGTGGCATGCAAGGCAATCACTTCTCATGGTGCTATTGGAAAACGCACATAAAGCATTAAGAAGCAGCTCCAGTTAAAGTCTGCGTTAACACTTCACAATATTTCATTTCTCAACTGCTTTATAGCACACAACCAACACAAAAAAAAAGCAACAATTCCTGTTGAGAACTTCAATGCTCTTAACTTACTGCTATGCAGAAAATTTATATATCTGTATTTTTTTGGTAAGAGGATGGGTAAATCCTGATAAACCAATCACCCAGGATTTAGGCATCTCAGAAGATTTATTCCTGTCAGAGGGGCATAACAAGAATTTGAGTATTTTTGTTATCACGTTGTCATATTTAGGCTCCACTGTAAGACAGATTTTTGACTGTTTAAGTCCTGAAGTCACTTTAATCAAAATAATGTTTGCAGTACATTCCACCTCTAAATCAGATTTGGCTCACGTTGAACACAAAAGCCACCGCGTCACCTCGAGGAGCAATCACACAAAAAAAGCAAAAAGGAATTCTGGAAGACACTCCCAGATACTAAAAAATAAAAATATTTTTTAAAGAATATTTATTTTAAATATAAATAAATAATTAAATAATCAGTTTTTGTTAATTTAGATTTTCTGAGATGAGAGCAGGAATCAAACACCTGTGATCAAATCACCCATCCCAACTTCCTCTCCAACAGAGCTTCAGACCAAAGGGAAAATATTTCACCAAAATAACATTTCTGCTTCTGCATTCCATCTTTTTATTCCTCTCTTTTTCTTTCTGGAAGAGCAGGGAATGTGGGAATTTAGTGGCATTTGTTACTGTACAGCTTTAGCACTATGGATGTCCTACATGCAAGATTAAGCACAAGAGAATTTACCTGGGAATTTATCAAATATTTGAGAGTATTATCTAAGACAGACTGAAATGCTTAACCCACATCTCTTAAAATCAAGTAACAACAACATAACACAAAGCAAAACAAGAGGAAAAATAATTCCTCAATTAAGTAATGACTTAATAACTGGCAACCATCATATCAAGTCCAACAAGAGAAGAGGATTCAAATATAGAACTGGTTCCACATTCCAATTAGAAATTCAAATTTGAAACACAGAAATGGAAATTTAAGACCCAGACAAGAAAGCAGCTCTGAGGGCCAAGGAGTTTTCTGTATCCCAGGAAATAAAAAATACACTCTAAAAAAAAAAATCCCTAAAACTTTTCTGCACTCCAAGTAGTTTCCATCCTTTTCACATCTAGTTTTTAATTAAGTTCAAGAAAAGCAAATTGTTAATTTTGCCATGTGGATTCGTGGCCCAGGATTCTCCTCATGCCCAGCATGATCCCTGTTAGCCACAATAACAAGATGAGTAATTTAATTCTAAATCCACAAGAACTCCCTCTTTTGTTTACTTCCAAATATCCATTTCTGTTGTTCTTGAAAAACACCTGCAGATGTTAATTAAAGAAAAAGCACCTTTTAATTCAGAGACAACAGCAACACACTGAGAAAAGCTGAAAAATATTGGTTTGGTGCTCTGATAGCCACTTCAGAGTTTATTCCACATTCATCAAGAATCCACAGAAATCCAGAACTGGCAAACAATACTGTTAGAAAAATACAGTGATTTGTCATTTTCAGCCTTTATTTTCAGATATTGGAAATTTATTACACTATCAAAGCCTAAGCATTTCCTTTTTGCTATTTTTTGGGGCAGTGATTACTTGCCAGTTGTTTTATCTTTATTACAGTCTCCAAGCTACACAATCTGATGGATCTGTGGCGTTCCACGATAAACTCACTCAAGCCTAAAGCATGAACTGTGTCATTTTTCATTACTTCCAACCAAGCAAAAATCAAAATATTCCCTGCTCCAGACTCAGGAAAATCATCCTGTCCTCTGTGAATTAGGGAAAAATTTAATGAGGTATCATTCAATATGAAACCCAAAAAATTTACTCCAGCTGGAGATAAAACATGAAGAGGATCCATCAGATTTTCTGCTTTCTTGGAGCCCAACAAGTTCCTTAATTCCTCCTGAAGGACTGGCAGAAGATCCCAAAATGTTTGGAGCAACGTGTTTAGGCAACCTTGCAATATTAATGAGTGAATAACGTTGGTGAGAGCTGAGTTTCAATATTTCATGAGCGCGACGCGGGCTGTGCCGCCGAAAGCCGCGCCGGGAAATCGCCGCGGCCGACGAGGGAATTGAGAGGATGTGAGAGATGTCAGGGAAAACATCTCCAAGCTGAGCTGAGCCCTGAGAGGTGTGAAATGGAGATTTCTCTGACTCCATTTCACCTGTCTGCAAAGTCAGAGAAATTACCTCAAGTTTGTCTGATTTTACAAGCACGGAACGAAGGACAGAGATAAGGAAATAAATGATCTGAAAGGACAAGTCTCAGGAAACACAAAAAAGTTCTTCAAAACTGAAGTTTTTACCACTGTTCACTCATTAAAAACATTATTCTCCACTCACATAAGGCTTTGCACAAGCACAGGTGACAGGAGCTGTTCCTAACATTAGCAGCAACCGCATTCTAACAACTGTTCTAAAATTTCCCTTTTAAACCTTTCAGATCACGCAAATATCAACAGAAAATATCATTTTTCTGCACCTGAAAGCCATGGTGTCAAAAAAAAATTGCCTTCAAATTTCTGGTGCTTTTATTGCTCAGCCTGGAGAAAAGGAGGCTCAGGGGGAACTTTCACAACTCCCTGACAGGAGGGGGATTTGGGATCTAATCCCAGAGAAGAGAACAGCCTCAAGCTGTGCCAGGGGAGGTTTAGTTTGGATATTCGGAAAATTTCTTCTTGGAAAAAGCTGTCCAGCCCTGGCACAGCTGCCCAGGGACTGCTGCAGTCCCCATCCCTGGAGGGATTTAAACAATTTGAAGATGTGGCACTTGGGGATGTGGTTTAGTTGTGGCTTGGCAGTGATGGATTAATGACTGGACTCCATCTTAAAGGAATTTCACACCTAAAAGATTTCATAATTTCAAGATTCCAAATTCAAACTCAAAATGCTGAAGCTTTTAAACCATGGCAATATGAACTCCAAAAGGATCATGCAGCTCATCAAATCCAGATTTATCATAATTTCACGAGGCCTTAGTGCAAAACCAGTCAAATGTGACCCAAATTGGCCCCACTTAATCCACCAAAACCAGCACCATTAAAACTCTCTGACAAATCCATCACAACTGACCAAGAGCTCTCTTGACTCCAGCACAGGCAGAAGAGGGAAGGGATCACACTTCTGAGCAATTATGCTTGAACTCCACATTATTAAATTTAATGAGAACTCCACCACTTTATTCCATACCCACTTCTTCCTCAGGGTGACTGCTCCTCCTTAACGTTTGCCATACATGCATATAAATTAGCCCTTGATTCCTTATACACAGAGCTGAGAACAGTGCAGTGACTCCAACACTGATCCCTGAGCTGCTGCTGACCTTTTCCCATCCCAGTAACTCCTCCCTCATCTTTGGTCCATCCCACACAACTCCCACATGAGTTTGGGACATGCTGGATAGCAGGGACAAGGAGGGCAAGGGAGCAGAGGATTCTGATCTTTCTTTAGGCTGAACTCATGCCCAGAGTTCTGTGCCCACCTCTGGGACCTCAACAGCAGCAGGAGAATGTGGAGCTGCTGGAGCAAATCCAGAAAAATCCATGGAGCTGCTGCAGGGCTGGGAGAGCTGGGAGTGCTCACCTGGAGAAGGGAAGGATCCAGGGAGAGCTTCCAGAACATTCCAGGGCCTGGAGGGGCTCCAGGAGAGCTGGAGAGGGACTGGGGACAAGGGACAGGACACAGGGAATGGGGAAAGAAAGGGGAGACTGGGGAAGGAATTCCTGGAATTGCCAGAGAATCCCTGGATCCCTGCAGTGGCCAAGGAAGGATTGGAGCAGCCTGGGATGCTGGGAGGTATCCCTGCCATGAGCTTGGAGCTCCCTGCCCAGGCAAGGCAGGCCAGGATTGTGGGATTCAGGACACTCAGAATCCATGCAGAGGGATTGGGATGGAAAGTGGGGATAGAAAAGAGAGGCCCAGGGAAGGGAGAGCCTTGATGGTTTGCTGAGATTGCAAGGGAAGGCCCTGGATGCATCAATTCCTTGGAGAGGAGATGGATCCAATGTCAGGTTCTGGAGAGCTGGGAATTGCCAGGCTGGAGAAGGGAAGGATGCAGGGAGAGCTTCCAGAACATTCCAGGGCCTGGAGGGACTCCAGGAGAGCTGCAGAGGGACTGGGGATGAGGCAAGGAGGAAAAGGACACAAGGCACAGGGAATGGCTCCCACTGCCAGAGGGCAGGGATGGATGGGATCTTGGGATGGAATTCCCAGAGCAGCTGTGGCTGTCCCTGGATCCCTGCAATGTCCAAGGCCAGGCTGGATGGGGCTTGGGGCACCCTGGGACAGTGGAAGATGTCCCTGCCCCTGTGGAATGAAATGATCTTAAAGATCCCTCCCACCTCAACCCCACCCCATGAGTCTATGATTCCACGATGTCTGTTCTTAAACCCAAGAAAACACAGAAAATACAATTTGAAGAGTATTTCCCACCTTGTCCCACATAACCATCACTGCCCCAGTTCCCCCTGTTTCAAACACCAGACCTGTCCCATCACTCAGACCCTCAGTCCAAGCCCCACCATCCAGCAGAACATCCTCATTATCCCTTTTCCCTTTCCCAGTTTCCTTCCAACCCCAGCCTAACATCTGTCAGTGGAAAAACCCCTGCTAATGGCCACGTGATTTTATGTGCCAGATCAGAACATCCAAGGCACTCATTTTAAAACTCAGTTATCAACTCAGCTTCCTCCAATTAATTCAATTTATCAACAGCACTTCCATGGACAGCTTGTGAACACTCAGAGCAACAAGGACAGTGACTCCTGTCAGTGTTTGAGTTTTTTTGGAGATCCCTGAGTTGTGGGGGTGTTTTTGGGGCAGTGTTTGGTGCTGGAAGGAGGAGAGGTGAGCAGAAATGGGGGCAGGTTGTTTGAGGGGATTGTTAATTACACTTCATAAAGCCACTGCTTTTAAACTATGTGTATTTATATCAGAATTATACAGAGATAAAATAGATGAGCAAATTCCCACCTTTGTGCCAGAGGCACGTGGAGAACCCAAGTCAGAATTGTAAAACTGCTTTACATAATTTGTGTATGTTCAGCTAGCCACATAACTCCACTTGAAATTACTTCCAACTTAATATCCTTCCCCTTGGGAGCTGAAAAAGCAGTCCTGGAATTATGACAACATTAATTACCTATGAAAATGAAGTGACAGTTGGAAAATTTTTTATTAGTATCATTATTATTATTATAATTTTAAGTGTTTCTCTGCTGCTCATTTGCTACTTTTCAAAATGAAAGAGCTCAGAAGTTTGAAAGTAAAGGTTTGTTTAAAATTGCCAGGGGGGAATAGTTTTTCTCTTTGCTACCTGAATCTGAAACTCTGAAGCAGGATTATTTTTGTGGATGCTTTCTCACTGGCTCCAAGTCATTTTGCCATCTCTCCTAGAAATAAACTGATCAAGATGAAGCTTGGTATCCAAGTTGTCAGCTGAGATGGCAGGTTTTAAAATCCAAGTGAAAAATAATCCCTTGGAAATTGGGGTTTATAAAGGCAGGAGTGAATTATAGCTCTGCTTTCTCCAATTTCCACCTCCCATCTCCAAGTTTCATCTCTCCATATCCTGAGAGCCAGACATAATGCTATTAATGGAGAATCAGAGCAGGAAATCTTGCAGAGTAACTCTGCCATTGCCCAACACCTTTTTTCTTCTGAAAACAGTATTTTTTTTTTCACTGAAAACAATAAAACTTGAACAGGCTTCTAAGGCAGTTTGATACTTCCCAACTTCATAAACATCCTTGGCTTTTTGCAGGTAAAAATCACACACCAAACTTTGCTGGTTTGAAGAGCCCAAAAAAGCACCAGCTCCAACAGCTCACTGCTCACTTATTTCACTCTGAAATAAGGGTTTAAATCTGTTAAATGTTTAAATCCCAAATTCCTTCACATTTCATCCAAGTTTTTTCCCTGACCTGCCCCAGCCTGACCCTCCTGTTCCCTCTTTTCCCACAACACAGCAGAATTATCCTGTAATCCTACAGACCTCAGGAATATCATGGCTGCTGAGGAACAAATCCACTGCTAAATCTTTTGCTGAGTGTGAGATCAGACAAGGGAAATGTCTGCTGAGAGAGGGGAAAAAATGCTGGAGAGATGGAGTGGGTGAGAAGGAAAAATGGGAGGAACTCCAGGTGGGAAGTGAGGCCAAAATCTGCTCTGTCTCCTTTGGCACTCCAATGAAAAAAGGGTTTATTTTAAATGTTTATAAAATCACCTTGCCTTCCTCAATGTGATTATCAACTGGGATCTCTGGTTTTACCAGGGTATGAAACTCTTCTTTTTGAGCTATCCCAAGTCAAAAGAATTGTCATCACTTTTACTGCTTCAGAGTATTCCCAGCTTTTCCTCTGACTGTCAGAAGCAGAGAAGCTGGAGTTTTCCAGACTCTCTTCCCACTTAATGCAAACAATACCAACAGGTCTCTGTGGCAGAAGACAAAATAAAAACTATTTCCTAAAAAGGAGCTTTTTGTTCCCCCTGAGGACAATCCTACAAGAAAAAGCAGATTTCTCAATTCAACACAGCTGATTACTTGGGGAAAAAATAATAATTGAGGAGGAAAAGAATGCTTGAAAGAAATTTTCACCACAATCAATTTGCTCCCAATATGAAGATACAATAAGATGTTCCTCATACCTTTACCTCACTGAGATATAAAATGAATATTGTAAAGAAATCCAACATTTTATTTTCCCCCTTGTTCTCCACACCTGTGCCAGGAAACTGGAATAAACATGTCATTACAACAGAAATCAATAAGAAGTTTTAAAGTATCCACTAGCACAGAAAGGTCAAGCCCCAGTATTGATTTTAATATAACAATTTTGGTTTGCAGTTTCCCAAAGGCTTCTTGTCCAATACTCTTCTTCATTCTTCTCTCACTTTACATTTCACTGGTGAATTTGTTCTGCACCAACTCTTTACTCAAGGTTTACTAAGAGCTCATCATTTATGCAATGTACTGCTGAGACATGACAAAAAAAAATAAAGGCTGGGGGGAAAGTGCTCAGAGCATCAATGAAACCCCAGAGTGGGGTGAGCAGTTATCTCCAGATCCTAGAAGTACAACAAAATAACAAATAAAAAAATTTTAATGGCCACAGTTTTAATAATCCACCATAGAGCAACTCTGTGACACCAGGGTGGAGTCAAAGCTGATTTACTTTTTAGAAAGATTCCTACACACAGATGAGGATGTCACAAATAGAGGGTGCAGTCAGTGGTGCAGCTGATGGCAGATAAAATGTCACACCCTCTCACAGAGAGCCACAGGGAACAAAATCCAACAATTCATTCCCAGAGAATGCTCAGTGAGCTCCCAGCTGCCTTACTCAGGGAAAGGATTTTTCCTGTGCTTTTCAAGAGAAAAGTTTGTTACCCAAATCTGAACCACCTGGTCACAGGTGATGACATGGTAGAAACACAGAAAAATTCAGTTATCAAAAGCCACCAGAGAATCAGGAATGGTTTGGGCTGGAAGGAGCTTAAAGCTCATCCAGTGTCATGGCAGGGACACTTCCACTGTCCCAGGGGCTCCAGCCTGGCCTTGGACATTGCAGGGATCCAGGAATTCCTTCCCCAATCTCCCCTTTCCCCATTCCCTGTGTCCTGTGCCTTGTCCCCAGTCCCTCTCCAGCTCTCCTGGAGCCCCTCCAGGCCCTGGAATGTTCTGGAAGCTCACCCTGCATCCTTCCCTTCTCCAGCCTGGCAATTCCCAGCTCTCCAGAACCTGACATTGGATCCATCTCCTCTCCAAGGAATTGATGCATCCAGGGCCTTCCCTTGCAATCTCAGCAAACCATCAAGGCTCTCCCTTCCCTGGGCCTCTCTTTTCTATCCCCACTTTCCATCCCAATCCCTCTGCATGGATTCTGAGTGTCCTGAATCCCACAATCCTGGCCTGCCTTGCCTGGGCAGGGAGCTCCAAGCTCATGGCAGGGACACCTCCCAGCATCCCAGGCTGCTCCAATCCTTCCTTGGCCACTGCAGGGATCCAGGGATTCTCTGGCAATTCCAGCAATTCCTTCCCCAGTCTCCCCTTTCCCCATTCCCTGGGTCCTGTCCCTCCATCCCTTGTCCTCAGTCCCTCTCCAGCTCTCCTGGAGCCCTCCCTGGATCCTTCTCCTCTCCTCCTCTGTCACACCTTAAACATTTCTAGAGCAGAGCTGCCACCACAATTACTGAAGGGCCACCAAAGCAAACCAAAGTCTATTTTTAAGCTTTTTCCCACCTTAAAATTCCTCCTTACAGCAGGAGTTTTCCTCTAAGAAACAAACCCTGCAATCCCAGCACCTCACAGGAGCAAAGTGCACAGGGACAGATTTCTGGCACACCAACACAATTCCAGGCATGAATATATTGAAGACTTCAACAAAATATACTTCTTGCACTATTGAAGGCACTGCCATGCACAGCAGTTTGCAAAAACACCTCACTCTACATATAATTAATATTTGCCCCGTGCCAAATCATATTTAAAAAGTGGAAACTGGGAAACATTTGCCAAGCAAGAAACTGAACCCCGCCCAAATATAATTAGCCTGCGCTAAATGATTAGCAAAATAAAAAGCCTGAAATTTTTCTGATTTTCAGGGGGGAAAAAATGGCAAGTCATTATTCAGGAACACTCAATTTCCATGGGAAATCACATCCATCACTTGTCTCTGAAGCAGTGGTTTGTATATTTTAGTGGAGGAATCCAGCACTCTGATGAGGTTGGCAGTATCTAAAATTTTATCATTATGCTGATGATAGAAGTTGTTCTTTTTTGCTGTCTCAAAATACTTTTTACTTTGCCTGCACTTTTCATCAAGCAAACTTGAAAAACAGATTTACTGAGCACCATCATTATCATGGAGCCCAACAAATGAACAGCTTTAGAGCCAAGGACAAAGTTAATGGATGGAGTGGAATAAATTCCACTCTGTTCTCTGAACAGAAGGAAGTTTATTTATTTCCCCAATGTCTGTTCTCAAAGCCATAACATTAAAAAATTTCTCATTTTCTTGGGAAATTAGAAAAAAAACCAAGCTAAACATTGGCTGAGCTTGTCCAGAATAAGCACAGAAAAGGCAAAATTCAAATTATAATTAAGTCAAGTGGATTTCTCTTACTTATTACTCAGAATTCTTCTCTTAATTATCATTTATTACCTGTCACTACTGCCAAGACCAAATTTTTGTGTCCATCCTTTCATTTTTCTGTTCCCTTGAGTATCACCCTAAGACTGCAGCTCTGACACATTAACTGCTCTCAGTTACTATTGCAGACACTGCAAATTCTGTTGGAAATCAATTTTTTAAATGAACTTTCAAAATTAAAACACTTTCAGTTGAAACATTTCAAAATGTTCAAAAACCAAAGTGAGCCAAGTTGGGCTGAGTAAAAGGAGGAGTAAAATGGAATCAGTGCAGGATTTTGGAAATATTTTCTAAGGTGGGTCTAAATCATTACTTTATTAATTATTCCAAGCCTTGTTAATAGAAGTTGTTATTCATATATTGTTAGAGATTTGATGGCATTAAAATACCATTTAAGAGTAATTTTTCAGCTCCAATCCCCAAAATAAGCACAGATTTTAATTTTATACAGAGCAGCCCATCTGTACTGTGTATGGATGTGTGAATAAATAATTTATCTAGGAGTTCAAATTAAGATTTCTTCCCATCACAGTCTGAAATGAGTAAAAGACATTTTGCAATCAAACCAAATTGTGGTCATACACCACTCACAAAACAGCATCAAAATCAGCTATTAGACAGTTTGGAATCAGAAAACAAACAGTCAAAAGTTTCAGATATTTTTATACATATATTTAGACATTATTTCATTTAAATATAAGGAAAAAAACATGATTTAGAGGAAGAAGTGAGAATATAAACATGTAAAATATATCATCCATGGTAAAACAATCCATAAGATGAATGTGGAGGTAAAAACTTTAATTTTTTTTGTCACATCCCAACAGGATTTGTCTTAAAATTAGTGGGTTATGAAATGAAATCATTAATAAATCACAAGAGCAAGGTCAGGGAGCTTAAATGTAAAAATCTGGTTTTTGTTCTGTTTTCCAGCACTGCATCAATGTGTTTGTATTTATATCACAAATTTTTACAGTTTCTATTCCATGTTTCTATTAGCTGGAACATTCTGCTCATGCAAGACAAAATAATTTATCTGAACAACGGGAGTTTCTTTTCAAAACACAAACCTCCACCAGAATTCAGCCCATAAAGACCTAAAATTTTACTTATGGAAAAAGATCTGCATTTTTAATGTTGTTTCATCCAGTACAAAAAAGGCTCCATGCTCTGTTAAAAACAGATTTTTATAATTGCAAATACTATGTAAAAATAATAAAACAATCCTTGCTGCAGCTAAAAATTAATTAAATAAATCAAAACCAGAAAATAAGTTGTTCATAAATTTTTGTTATTTTTCCTTTCTTTATCATCATCATCATGAATTAATTTTGATATTTCACCCAATCTGCCCCCTCCCTTTCACAGACCAGTGCACAACCCCTGCAAGCTGAATCCTGCAAGTGTCACATGAGAAAACACTGAAGTTGCAAACCAAATATTTCCATATTTTTAATCCCATTTAGCTGAAGTCTTGAGCACTCAAGAAACTCAAAAATAAAAAAATAACCCAAGTTTTCCTGTCAAAGCCCAGCTGAAGAGAGGGGGGGGATTTCACTGTAACTTATTGATTTCCTTTATTGCTGATGCAAAAAAAAAAAAAAAAAAAAAAAAAAAAGAGAAAAGCCTGATGGTTTTTTTTTTCTCTGGGACATTAATATAGTCCTATCTAATTATATACTCCATCAACCTAACTCAATTAAATAACAGAATGCTGGGTAGGAAACAAGTGAGATTATGCAGACAGTTGAAGTAGTACTAATTACAGCCTAATTTTTTTTAATCCATCATAATGAGCCTTTCTCCCCATTCTCAGTGCAGGGCGATGTGGGATATTGATATTTATACTCAGTGTGTTGTGATATTTATTTACAACAATCATTGAAAGGGGAAATAAACACAGAAGTTCAGCATATACCAAAATTTCTAAATTTAAAAAGGAATTTTTAATTGCTCATAATGGCTCTGCCCAGGCCTTCCCAGTCATTGTAACCCCTGAGAAAACAAAAGCTTAAGGAAAAAAGGAATATTACAATATACAGAAAAGAATCAAAAGGGTGTGAACTGGTTTAATACAATATTTTACATATTCAAAGTACCTCAAAACATCCTTCAGCTCCCAGAAATCTGCAGAATTCCCAGAAATCTCCAGAATTCCCATTGCTGCTGCTGTTCCAAGGTATTTTTGCTCAGCCCCTGAGGTCACAGGGAGCCCAGCCCTGCTCTGTCTCTGCAGCACAAAGTGATTATTTGTGCTCCTGAGAAATCAGCAAAGCTTGAGCTTAAAATGCAGCAAAAAAATCCAAGCTCAAGAGGTCAAAAGGGATTTAGAGCAACACTTTGGATCAGCTCTTACAAGGAAATTCCAGCTCATTTGTTGTTGAACATGGATTTAATATCCAAACCTGCTGCAGCCCCCAGAGCTCCCACAGCCACTTTGTCTTGGGGCACAAAATGCAGTTATTTCCAGTAAACAGATAAATAAAATCAAAGCATTAAGTCCAAATTTGTTTGAAATACTGTTATTAATGAACCAACCTCCTCTTCTGAGCTTCAGAGTCTCTCCTGGCTCGTTCCAGTGCCAGTTCCTCAGCTATTCTTTTCTTCAGCTCTTCATCATTAACTGCAATTAACAGAAAATCCAATGAAATGTTAACAGAATTACAGAAACAACTGCATAATACAGTGCCCTGCATTGTTTATTTGCTTTTTCCCTCACAGCAGCTGAAGTTGCTTTCTTGTGGTTTAACCATCTTTGAAATTGTAGCACAGCACCAGCGAGCCTTTAAAGAATTTTCTGATTAATTTTCAATTAGTGCAATCTTTCAAAAATTAAACAACATGGACTATACATTAAATTAAATATTTTTTCTTCAGAAATATGTCTTTGGAAAGTAAAACCATGGGGATGAGACAGAGATATAAAAAGTAAAGTCATAAAAGACTTAAGAACCAAAAGAAATATCTTTGTGTAACGAATCAAGTATTTTCAGATACATTTTACACAATAAAGCTCTTACAACATCCTAAATATCCATATTTTTAGTTCCTAGACAAAGATTTTGCCCCAAATTCTCCTGATTTTCTTTAATCAAGCAGATATGAAAAGAATATTTCCTCCACTTAGATTCTGTCAGACGAATCAATGAAAGTCTGGGTAAGAACAAAAAAAAAAGCAGGCAAGCAACTTCTTCAATAATTTGAAAAAAGGGAGAAAAGCTGGAGAGCCACCAATCCTACAAGGCTGAAAGACATCTCCAAAATCACCAAAACCCAGCTTAATCCTAAATCTGCAATAAAGCCCTGCCTGCCCTGGGCTGAAGCTCTGCCATCCTTTGGATTTCCAGGTACAGTAATTTCACGATTACAAGCCGCACCTGATTATAAACCGCATGTCTGGGTGTTGGCAACTGTCTTGGGTTACAATACAGAGTGTGATAAAAAGTATCTGTTCTATCACCATCTGTTGAGGGTGGGGCAGTGATCCTGATCTCAGTGGGAGATATTCTGCTAATGGGCATCCATTGAAACCAGCTGGGGCAGTGTTCTTTATCTCATGGGATATCTCCTGTTCATGGCCATGGTTTATAAACCAGCTGGGGCAGTGTTCTTTATCTCATGGGATATCTCCTGTTCATGGCCATGGTTTATAAACCAGCTGGGGCAGTGTTCTTTATCTCATGGGATATCTCCTGTTCATGGCCATGGTTTATAAACCAGCTGGGGCAGTGTTCTTTATCTTTTCACAACCCATCCTTCCTCCAGCCAGTCATTTTCTGCTCATGGCCATTGAGTCCCACTGTGGCACTGATAAAATTACTGCATCCCATTGGGAGTTGCTCCAGCCAGGGGGAAGAGCCCAACATTTCTTACCAAGATAAAAACAGAGGTTTGGGACACTAAGGGAGCCCCTTTCTCCACTGGACTCCAGAGGAAAACCGGATTTCTCCACATCCCCACTGGAGCTTCAGAGGGAAACTGCACCTTGTACAGGAGCACTGCTCCAAGCTGAGCCACATCTGTCACTGCAGGAGGATGCAGCCACCATGGGAATGGGACTGCTGCCAACACCCTGCCTGACGGGTGTCAGGTTGTACTCTGACTGTGTCAGGGTTTGGGGCTTGTTCTTTGTAGTGCTGTATTTCTATTTTAATTTCCCTAGTAAAGAACTGTTATTCCTAATTCCCATATCTTTGCCTGAGAAGCCCCTTGATTTCAAAATTATAACTAATTTGGAGGGAGGGGGTTTACATTCTCCATTTCAAAGAGAAGGCTCCTGCCTTTCTCAGCAGACACCTGTCCTCCAAACTAAAACAGCAACTTTTCATTCTTTGTCCATATATAAACCACACCTGATTATAAGCCGCACTTCCAGGTTCAGACGAAAAGTTTAGTCAAAATGGTGCAGTTTATAATTTTGAAATTACTGTAATTCCCTCACTCCTGGCTCACATTCCCCTCCATGGAAGCTCAGAGCTCCAGGATCTGATCCCATCCCAAAACTCAGGAGAACTCAATCCCAGAAAGTGCCCCAAGCCTTGGAGCAGTGACAAAACCCCTGCTAGGGGAGGTCAAGCACAGGGAAGTTCATTTTTCAGCATCTCTGTGACCTCATCCCCAGGCGCTGGATTTATCTGCAAAGATTATCCAAAATCATTATTCCACATTGCTGTTATAGCTCTGACTCCCAGCAATTCTGCTCATCCTAAAGCAGCCTCAACAAAGAGTTTTATGAATGAATGAAGCAGCTTCATCAATTTTATGGGAGTTTGGGCCAACTAATCCAGTTAAAAACATCTTAGGAAAAGCAGCAGGAATCGATATCCATCGTGCCAGGTCCAGGAAATGCTGAGATCACAGAAACAGAGGGAAAAGTGGGGGAAACTTGTGATTTACCAGTGAGACCCCAGCCTAAAAATGTATTAAAATTAAAATTCAGAGCAGAATATGAACCTTTCAACAGATCTCTAGCAAAAAGCTGGGTGAAAAAGGAAACCCTATTTTATTGGGATTATCTTGACTGACATAACAACATTAATTATCTTGTTCACCAACATCAACAGAATGAAATTTATGGTTCTGGAGTACAAAAATGAGTACAAGAACTCCAACAGACCAAAGGATGGTTTATGTCATAATGAGGAAAGATTGGGGCAGCAGCCAATAAAGACATTTGACCTTAACAATCAATTAGGCTGCCCATTGATCAGCCAAATACTAATAGGGAATAAAAGTGGAGCTATAGATCATCCAATAGAATTATTGTAAGATATAATTGGGTAGCTCCCAAATGGGAGCTTTATGATGTTTCAGTTAAAAAAAAGAAAAAAATGCAGTTCTACAAGGAGGAGGAATTTGTTCTAGGGGGAGAAGCATTTAAAAGAGAAAAAAGATAATTTATTTGAGAGAGGATCAGGAAAAGACTGTTTAACATTAAATGTTAAATAACATTTCTGGTTCACTACATTCCTGCTCACACTACAGAGCATTAAAAACACACAGCTGACCATTGAAATATCAGAAAATGTTAAACCTACGGGGTGCAAGACTGCTAAAATATTTATATATTAATATTATTCTATTAAAAATTAAATCATTATTGCATAGCCATTCCCACCACCACCCCCTTTAACATCAGAAGTTCCTGAGGATGCTGGAATCAGTGAGAGCTTCATCCCAGAGCAAAGTGGGAAGTTTTTTAGGCAGGTACATTTAGACAGGTCACACCTTCATCACAGGGCATCCCCTGCTCCTACAGGAGCACAAAACAAAGTGTGAGAGTGTTTAATGCACAGCTCCCATCACAAACCCATTTGTGAGGTGGGCAGGAAAGGGAACATCCTCCAAACCCCCCAGGAATAGCTCAGCACACCAAGGGATGGTGCTGGATTGGCAGTGTTCTCCTGGGAGAATGGGAATGGAAAAGCACTGGGACAATGGGGATGGAACACCCCCAGCTGGGGCTGCACAGTGCTCTGAGAGGCACCAAAGTGCTCCATGGAACAGCCCAGACACAGAATGGTGGTACTGGGTTTGTGTGGGCAGGGTGTGGGATGTGACCAGCAGTGTGGATTCTGTCACCATCTGTTAAACCAGCTGGGGCAGTGATCCTCATCTCCATGGGAGATATCTCCTGTTAATGGGTCAGCTCTTAAACCAGCTGGGGCAGAGTTCTTTATCTTTCCACAGCCCATCCTCCCTCCAGGAGATCTCTCCTGTTCATGGCCACTGAGTCCCAGTGCGTGGCTGATAAAATTCCATCATCCCATGGGGAGATGCTCCACCCAGGGGAGGAGCCAAGCATTTCCTACCCAGATAAAATCTGAGATTTGGAACATCAGAGCAGCCTTTCCCACTGGATCCCAGAGGAAAACCAGACCCTTCCACATCATCCCTGGAGCTTCAGAGCAAACTGCACCTTGTACAGGAGCACTGCTCCAACTGAGCCACATCTGTCACTGCAGGAGGATGCAGCCACCATGGAATGGGACTGCTGCCAACACCCTGCCTGACGGGTGTCAGGCTGTACTCTGACTGTGTCAGGGTTTGGGGTTTGTTCTTTGTAGTGCTGTATTTCTATTTTAATTTCCCTAGAAGAGAACTGTTATTCCTATTTCCCATATCTTTGCCTGAGATCTCCTTAATTTCAAAATTACAATTTGGAGGGAGGTTATTTACATTTTCCATTTCAAGAGAGGCTCCTGCCTTTCTTAGCAGACACCTGTCTTTCACACCAGGACAGGAGACTCTGGGGGTGGTTTCTGGGAGCTTCTTCCACATCCAGCAGAGCAAATTCCATCCACCTCCAGGATGGACCCATCAGGCTGGGCCAACCAGATAACAGATTTAAGAAGGAAAAAAAGAAGTTTTGTGCAGCTGGACAGAGCAGAGTGGGACTATGAGAGGAACAACCCTGTAGACACCCAGGGCAGAGCAGGAGCTGCTCCAGAGCTGACATTCCCAGGAGATTCCATGGGAATTCTATTAATTCTATTTTCTCTCCCCTGTCCAGCTATGGGAGGCACTGAGGGAGAAGCTTTGGTGGAAGTCTGGAATCCAGGCAGGGTCAACAGGGATAAAATCCAGAAAGCTCCTGCCAGGACCTGGCACACTGAGCAGGGACTGTCCAGGCACAAGGAGGTTTTGCCATTTTGACCTCTGGGATACAGTACCTGGCTTTTCTTATTTGTCCACTAATTCTTCAGGCAAAGTTTGAAAGACAATTTCTTCTTCAAATCAAATCTAAACTCATCCTCCTTCAGCTTAAGGCCATTCCCCCTTGTCCTGTCACTATGTGCCCTTGTGGAAAAGCAGATTTCAATACTTCAATTCAGTCTTCTCCAGAGACCAAGATTCCAATCCATCTTTGGTAAACCTGAGAGGTTTATTCCACCACCTTTTTAAAATGCCACAAACCCTGATTTCTATTAAAATACATTTATAAAGAGTATACAAAGCCATTTTCTTTAATCCTCTGTATGAGTGTGCCAAGCCATTTTGCTTAACCCTTTGTATTTATTCTCCCACTTGTGCTTCAAAATCAGACAAACAAGGAAGCAGAAATTTCCCAGGCTTCAAAAGGTTTTGGGTAGTTTCAGGGACAACTGATAAGGACAGAGGAGCCAAAGGGACTGAAGGACTTCTCACTTCCCAACAGCTCCTGATGTTTCAGATGCAAAAATTGTGCTCTGCCTTGGAACTCCAAATGAGAGTCTGGAATGGAATTCCAAATGCCACCATGAGCAGGATGGGAGAAAATGATGCCAATTCTTGAGGAACCATCAGCAATTTTATCCTCCACATCTACAAGTCTGGTACAGAAAGATTTTTACAGCTCTTGTAGTATTTGACTCCAGCTCCTCAGCCCTTGTTAATCACAAGATCCAAATCCATAACTTTTTTCTCTCTCTCTAAAGCAGCTGCTTCACGGAAAAGAAACAATCAGCAGGATGTCAGGATTACACCCAGAGCAGTAAACAACAAACCTCAGGGAAAGCAGACACCTGCAGCCTCAGAAATGTTAGCCTGAGAAATCAGGAATGTGATATGGACAAATTATTCAAATAACTTCCAGCCTGCAGAGCTGGGAATCTGCCCATTAGCCCTGCATTTGGAAGAAATCCATTAATGCAAACAGCATTTAGTAGCAGGCACCTTCACTAAATTCTCTGGAAAGGGCAGGTGCATTAAGTTACTAATGAAGAGACACTCAGGTTTGATACAATCAAATGCCTTTTAAAAAATACTTAGCTAGGTAATGTTCAGATAATTAATTTAAAAAAAAAAAGAAAAACAAAAAACACACAAAAAATGTCCAAATTCTGTTTTTCCTTTTAGTTGTGCTTGGTTATTTAAAAGAAAAATGTGAACAGAATGGATACTGGAAGGTTGTTCCAAGATCTCCACACAACTTTTTTTTTCTTCTCTAGGCTGAATAGCCCCAACTTTCTCAGCCTCTTTGTAGAGGAGGTACTCCAGTCCCTTTATTAAATTTGTGGCCTCCTCTGGACTTTTCTAACATGAGAAGGAAGAAGGCTGAAGGGAAAGAGACGGTGTGAAAAAATAAAGGATATGAAATATTAGTAAAAAATGAGACCTCCTCCAGCACCATGTTCACTCAGCCTCTCCCCACCACTCTTCAAGCCAGGATAAACTTCACTAAAATCTTTTTTATTTCCATTAAAATCCATAACTAAACACAACAATCCCTTTGAAACATTCCCCAAACAGGGAGCACTCCAAGGCACCTCCCAAGCACCGCCAGCCAAGAGAAAACTCCATTTTGTGCTGGAAAAACCAACTCCAAGAAATCCTGCAGTTTTTTGTTTTCACCTCTGGAATCTGGTGTTGATAACCAAGATCAGGGCACTCAAAACATGGCTCCCATCCCAGTAAAAGTTTTCCCATCCCTTTAAGAAGGAATATTAACAGATGCTTTGGGACAGGGCACTCAGCCCCATCACCTGCCTCAGCTGCTGGCACAGGGCACTGGCAGCTTTGGGGAAATTAATGAAGATGTCACCAGGAAAATTCCTAATTGTTCATTAACACTCATAAATACAGGATCAGCAAGCCCACGTGCCTGGTGCCTTCCCAGCTCACACTGAGGGCTCCAGCATCAGGGCTCTTCCACAATTAAAACAATTCCCCACCCACATTCTAACATCAAAATGCAAATATTATAATATGCAAACAGCCTTGATTTATTCTTTCTGCCTAATAAAAAATCTGGTTTGCTCCATATCTAAATTGCACAGGTCACACAAAAATCTTCAGTATCAACAGGAAGAAATTGTTCCCTCAGACAGTGGAGGAGGTTGCCACATCCCTGGAATTGTCCAAGGCTGGGCTGGATGGAGCTGGGATAGTGGAAGAAATTATTTCAATGCCAATTAAAGCTGTAGGAAATGTGTTTGGTGTGTTTAAATCAGGTGGGAAGACAATGACACCATGAAATCCACTCTGCTTTCCTTAATTTTTAGTTCTCAAAGAGCTCTGGATTTGCTGGGAGCAGCAGAGGGGGGAAAATAGGAAAATACAACTAAAGTGCATCAGTATTGTTGGCAGAGAATTATTTTAAAATTTAGTGGGTTTCAAATACTGCTGTACCTGATCTTTAACCTTATAAATAACCCAAATTAGCCTTGCACTCTATGAAAACAATAATGAGCCATCCCTTCAGCCCACCAGCAGAAAGTAAACCCTAAAAACACTAAAAAAGTCATTTATGTAGTTTAAAACCCAGCATTTAAACAGCTGTGGGTTTCCTTAAAGATCATTATTTTTAAAGAGCATTTTGAAGAATAAGCTCTACTTTAAGATTCATACAAGTTTAACTACCAACACATCCAGCAACTTTTCCTCTGAAATCCCCAATTCCAGGCACTTCCTCCAATCAGGAATTCAGTACAAAGCTCCCCTCCAAGGACAGAAATTTTTATTAACTGTTAAATATTGGTAATGTGCAGGAACATTTCAGACGAGCTCATAGGATAATGAAAGACAAAAACAATGCAATTAAGTGTGCATAATTTAAAAATATTTTACTTTCCAAAGGCGCTCTTGCATAGATTACATTCCCTATTTTCCAATGCAAATGTGGGTATCAATTAATTTATACTAATTTCAATTAGAAACAAGACAGTGTGTGGTCTGGAAGTAACAAAACAAAGTTAGTTCTTATTATATTTAGAATATTCTCCTTTTAATATCCCATTAATGTTGGGATAAAGCAAATCACACTGGATTTATGAGGGGGCTGGAAAAAAATAGGATTAGGAGATTTTCCCCTGTGATTGTTTGAATTAGGTTCTACCTGCCTGTGCTAACAGCTCTGCTTTACAAAAATCAATTCATTTCTGAGATTCACACTACCAAAAATATGTGGGTTTGACATATTTTTGATATTTTGAAATATCCTGTCTTGAAGGACTTAAATTTGATAAACAAGTGACAGACACAGACATGTTGTGCAAGAGAGGAAACATGAAATATGTTCAATACATCTCAAAATAAGTGAGAGCCCAGAAAATCAGGTATTTCCCACCAATAAGTGCACTGGGTTTAAAAAGCCAGTTAATAAAAATCTTCCTAATTTTTAGTTTCTGCAGGAACTCCTGCTGTGTGGATAAATGACTGTGTGGAGTTTTAATGTGACTTTTTCAATTGTTCCCAATGCCCCTGGAAGGGAGGGAATTATTTCAACCAAACCTTCATAACCCATCCTTCCCCCACCTCTATAATCAAATATAGAGATAATAACTTATTTCAGCAGCTGTTTAGCCATAAGTCATTTTACCCTCTTGTTAATTTAAAATCATTAATAAAAATAATGAAACAGAAGTATCAAATACCTTTAAAATACCATCCCTGCCTTAAAGTGAATACAGCAGTGGAGAAAATTCCCATTTCAGCTGTTTTAGTAATCCCTGCTCCACACACTGGAAGGCTTTTCTTGTGGAACACAATGGATAAAAGCATCAGGATTCCGTAATTCAGCATTAAAAAAATAATAATCATATTGTAAGCAATGATAAGAAGGATTTGATGATTCTGCTTTCAAGAGGATTAAACATGTGGTGTCTTTTCAGGACAATTTAAGTTGTCCAGTTCCTGATCTTTATGGTTCAGAAGTTTATTGTAAAGCTATTTTATCTGACAGTGCAGGGAAATTTGCTGGTGTTCTTTTCATCTTCTTGGAGAAAATCTGTTTTAAATTCTTTCCCATATATTTCAACAAACTCCTTCTACCACTGCAGAGGGCAGAGAAATAATTATGGATTTTTACACATAGCAGCTAAGTAAAAAAAAGGGATTTTCAACTGAAACATCTCTTAGAAGTCACCACTAATGGCAAAGAATTGCCAAGCACTCCTGCTCAGTCCTGTACTCCCAAATGGGCCTCCCTGCACTGCCAGGGTACAAAAATAGCAAATTTTGATGTTCAGTTCATCTGCCACCATCATCTCTGAGGAGGAGCCTCCAGCTGTGATTGTGCACTATCAGTGGCACTGAAAAGTCAATCTTGCCCAATTTCAGCTCTGGATTGGAGCCACTTTGGGCAGGAATGAGGAGATCACAAAGCTGCTCATCACTCCCCCACAAAGCCCTTGAGGGAGGGCATTTTTGTACCTTTTTATACCTTTCCATGGGCAGCAACACAGGCTCCAGGCAAGGAATTTTACTGTCAAATGTTCACATTCCAACTCCTTGTGGGGCAGGTGGCTCTGCTTTTATAGCACACCCCAACCTGCACCCACCACTCATTTTAATTAATATTACAGTAATTTCACGACTATAAGCCGCACTGAGTATAAGCCGCACTTCTGGGTGTCGGCAACTTTTCATTCTCTGTCCATACATAAGCCACACCTGATTATAAGCCACATGTTACAACACAGGGTGTGATAAAAGGTATCTGTTCTGTCACCATCTGTTGAGGGTGGGGCAGTGATCCTGATCTCCATGGGAGATATTCTGCTAATGGGCATCCATTGAAACCAGCTGGGGCAGTGTTCTTTATCTCATGGGATATCTCCTGTTCATGGCCATGGTTTATAAACCAGCTGGGGCAGTGTTCTTTATCTCATGGGATATCTCCTGTTCATGGCCATGGTTTATAAACCAGCTGGGGCAGTGTTCTTTATCTCATGGGATATCTCCTGTTCATGGCCATGGTTTATAAACCAGCTGGGGCAGTGTTCTTTATCTCATGGGATATCTCCTGTTCATGGCCATGGTTTATAAACCAGCTGGGGCAGTGTTCTTTATCTTTTCACAACCCATCCTTCCTCCAGCCAGTCATTTTCTGCTCATGGCCATTGAGTCCCACTGTGGCACTGATAAAATTACTGCATCCCATTGGCAGTTGCTCCAGCCAGGGGGAAGAGCCCAACATTTCTTACCAAGATAAAAACAGAGCTTTTGGGACACTAAGGGAGCCCCTTTCTCCACTGGACTCCAGAGGAAAACCGGATTTCTCCACATCCCCACTGGAGCTTTAGAGGGAAACTGCACCTTGTACAGGAGCACTGCTCCAGCTGAGCCACATCTGTCACTGCAGGAGGATGCAGCCACCATGGAATGGGACTGCTGCCAACACCCTGCCTGACGGGTGTCAGGCTGTACTCTGACTGTGTCAGGGTTTGGGGTTTGTTCTTTGTAGTGCTGTATTTCTATTTTAATTTCCCTAGTAAAGAACTGTTATTCCTATTCCCATATCTTTGCCTGAGAGGCCCTTGATTTCAAAATTATAATAATTTGGAGGGAGGGGGTTTCCATTCTCCATTTCAAAGAGAAGCTCCTGCCTTTCTCAGCACACACCTGTCCTCCAAACTAAAACAGCAACTTTTCATTCTTTGTCCATATATAAACCACACCTGATTATAAGCCGCACTTCGGGTTCAGACCAAAATTTTAGTCGAAATGGTGCGGTTTATAATCGTGAGTTCATTAAGTGCCATGTTCAGTTGTTCCTTGATGTCACAGATCAAATGTGTGTGACATAAATTCTTTTTTTAAGGGGGTGACCTTGGCACAGGGTGCTCAGAGAAGCTGTGGCTGCCTCTAAATCCCAGGAAATGCCTGGAATAGTGGAAGGTGTCCCTGCCCATGGCACAAAATGATCTTTAAGGTCCTTGCAACCCAAATCAGTCCATAATTCTATCACCTTAAGGGTCTTTTCCAACCTAAATGAGTGAAGAAATTCAGCAAGAAGAAGGATGGAAAAAATAATGCAGAATTTTAAAAGCATTGGAAAAGTGGAAGGGGGAGCAGAGGGGGGAAAAGACAAGAATGATGGAAAAAGCAAGTGGACAGTAATGATGGAAAAGGTGTTTTAAGAGAGGTTTTGTAACCATTCTGCAGCAGATCCACATGCACTATGAATTTAAAGTTTTTATGAATGCCACAACACTGAAACATTTACACCAATCCATCCACAAGATTTCAAAAAAAAAAAGTGAATAAATTCATTATCCTTGAGAAATCTACCTCTGTGGCTAAAACTGGTTAGTAATTTTAAAAGCTATTTTTGGAGAGAAAGGAAAGAAAACGTAAGAGTCCATAATCCTGTGAGAAAAAAAAATAAACAAGCAGTGGAAATGTCCTTACAGGTAGAGGTTAATGAAAGAAAAAAGAAGATAACACTCATCAATACCTCAGCTGATCCCATTAAGGAGATTTATCAGTGGTTGGGGAAGATAAATCAGGATATCAAACTTCCACATTGTGCATTTAAAACCATTTAACACCTGAGCACTGAATTTTAAAGGGATTTAAAAAATTTTCCCAGTAAAAGGTGAATATTGAGAAAACTAAGAAAGGTGACTATCTCCATGATAAATCCTAATTTCATTTATCCATGACATGGGCACCAAAAGGCTGCACAAATTCTGAAAGCAATCACTTCATCTCAAATTGGGTACAAAGAAAGCAGCAGTGAGAAATAAGTGCATCCTTAGCAGCTGTTGGGTGTGCTCAAATCTCATCTCCTGCTCATTCAGTCAGGTGATAACAAGAGGCTGCTACAAAGGATCCAGCAGAGCAGAGCAAACCATAATTGTAAAATTTGTTTATTCAGCTCTGATGGAAACTTCCAGCACGTTCAGGCTTGGAATTGCTGACTGGAGAAGGGATGAGGGAAAGAATTTAAACATTTGTACAACATCCTGGACATGAGAATCACTTTTAGAAAGAGAATTTTCACTTATTTCTTTATTCCTTGAAGAGAAGATTTTCATATTCCAACATCACATACAGCAGCTTGTTTATTTTGGAGAATAATCTGGAAATTAATTTAGTGACCAAGTGAAAAAAAATATTTATTTCATGTAATATTAATAGCAGGAGCCAAGAAGTCAGCTTAGAAATAGCTAAATTTCAAATATCTGTACCCATTAAGTAATTCCTTGCATAAACACAAGGATTTTTTTCTCTCAAGGAAACATTTTGATGCTTTTTCTCCAACTCCAGCAAAACCAACTTTTTAAAATTGAATTATGAGCACACAGCTCCAGCATTGTCAACTTTGAAATGTGTGTTTTCAGCCCTTTATTGCTGCTTTTAATAATAACTGGAAACAGGCTGTAAACAATATATAATTATGATGTTTATGGTTATTTTCATTATTCAGAAATTGTATAAAAATAAAAGATAATGCTGAAATGCTTAAAATTCTCACAACATCATTATTCCAACACCTGCATTTTTAATGCTTTGCAATGAGATCTGCTAATAAAAATCACTTGTACCAATGATGGTCTCAGCTTCCTAAAAATGGTTTTTTAGTGTTACAAATTGTGAGCAGGAAGAAAACCAAGGTACTACAGGGAAAGAAAAAGAGGGTGAAAAGGTGAAATATGAAAAAAGGAGAAAGAATAATCTGATTATCACAAAGATGCTCCCACATAATTCAGGAATTCCTGAGGTTCATTTGGAGTAAAATATTCTCTTCTGCCAACAGAGTAGAATAAATGCAAAAATAAATGTGTTCAAAACTGGCACAGAAACACAAACCACTGAGTTTTCACCAACATGATCTGGTATCAGTGGTGCTCCCCCAAAAATTCCAGCTTCCTCTTCTAATTAACCACTGCCTTTTAATTATTCCTACCCATTTTTTTCCCTGATATTATTTTTTTTCCTCAGTGAATTTCCTAAATTGGTGCTGTCTCCCCTTGTTGAGAAATGCAGATCAGTAGCATTGGGATGAGAGACCTTTATCAAGGATAAACTGCCTCCCTCTCATGGGAAAAAGAGGAGAAAAAAGAGGGGAAAAAAAAGAGAGAAAAAAAAAGAGGAAAAAAAGAGGAAAAAAAGAGGAAAAAAAGAGGAAAAAAAGAGGAAAAAAAGAGGAAAAAAAGAGGAAAAAAAGAGGAAAAAAAGAGGAAAAAAAGAGGAAAAAAAGAGGAAAAAAAGAGGAAAAAAAGAGGAAAAAAAGAGGAAAAAAGAGGAAAAAAAGAGGAAAAAAAGAGGAAAAAAGAGGAAAAAAAGAGGAAAAAAAGAGGAAAAAAAGAGGAAAAAAAGAGGAAAAAAAGAGGAAAAAAAAGAGGAAAAAAAGAGGAAAAAAAGAGGAAAAAAAGAGGAAAAAAAGAGGGGGGAAAACAAGAGGAGGAGGAAAAAAAAGGAGGAGGAAAAAAGGGAGGAAAAAAAAAGGAGGAGAAAAAAAAGGAGGAGAAAAAAAAGGAGGAGAAAAAAAAGGAGGAGAAAAAAGAGGAGAAAAAAAAGAGGAGAAAAAAAAGGAGGAAAAACAGGAGGAAAAAAAGGAGGAAAAAAAGGAGAAAAAAGGAGGAAAAAAGGAGGAAAAAAGGAGGAAAAAAAGGAGGAAAAAAGGAGGAAAAACAGGAGGAAAAAAAGGAGCAAAAAAAGGAGCAAAAAAAGAGAGAAAAAAGGAGAAAAAAAAGAGGAGGAAAAAAAGAGGAGAAAAAACAGGAGGAGGAGGAAAAAGAGCAGGAGGAGGAGGAAAAAGCAAGGAAGGAAAAGAAGGAAAAAGAAGGGAAAGGAGGGAAAAGGGAAAGTAGGAAAAAGGGAAAGGAGGAAAGGGGGAAAGGAGGAAAAAGGGTGACAAACTAAAAGTGAAGCATCTTGGATGAACCATTCAAGCCTTCAATAAAAAATTCCAGTGATAAGAGGAGAAGCAGAAGCTTTCTGGGAAGAACCACCATCTCCCAGCCTCCAAAAGCAGCTGAGATTAAATGCTTGTTTTTAGGTGATTAACATGAGGTGAAATCAAACGTGGTTAATGAAGCTAAAAATGAGAATCTGATAAATTGGCTCTGTGAAGCATTGCCAGAGGCACACAACAAACCTTGGGGAAATAAAATTAAAAAAAAAAAAAAAGGAAGAAATGTCCTTTCCTTACTTCTTAAATTTCAGTTTCAACCAACAGGAAGGAAGCTCCATTTTCAGCCTGGCATTGGCCAAAACTTTCATATATCACTGAAAATCAAGGAGTTCAGAACACAAGCAAAGCAGGATGGAGGGAAAAAAAAAACAAACTGTGGCAATAAAAGTTTTTCCCATTCCCTTGAGGCTGAGGAAAAGGATCTCTAAGTGGTACCTCCTGTTTAACTAAAAAACAACTGCACAAAGCTTTCAAGCAGCAGCAGCACCAACAAAACACTTAACCTGCCTCAGCTGACAAGTAATGAAGAGCTTTAGGAACACTTTGCTGCAGCCTGAAGATGAAAGAATAAAACAAAGCTTTTCTTTTCATCTTAATGCGATTAAATCGTCCATTTAAAGTGTTCTTTTCTACCACACTGAGGAGTCTCTCACTGTAAATAAATTGGCATGGCAAGAAAAGTAGCAATTTACTATTAAAACCTGAAAGTTTTATTACTTGGAGGTCTCCTCGTGCTGCTGAATTCGTGTTACATTTAACAAGTGCTGGTTTTCAATAATACAAAGGAAACAAATGCACTTAAACTCCTCTGCTTCTTCAGTCAGTGCAAAGATAAATCTGGATAAGAATATCTGTTGTATATAAAACCAGAGAGGATTCCACACAGCAGAATGATAATTTCCTTGCTTGGTGCTATCAAGACTTGTGTTGGTGAAATCAAACAGTTCTAATTTACTCATTGGGTTTATCTCGTTAAAATTGTCGCTGTTTTTTTTTATTTTGGTCTTTAAGATTAAAAAAAAAAAATCATTCAAACTGCTCCAAATGATTTCTATTCCAACAATCCCTTAAATTACAAAGCTCTTTATCTGAGCCAACTATCTGGGCTTTCTGACCTTTAATCCCAGGAAGGTCTCTCTGAAGGACAAAAGAGGAGTAGGACAGAACAGACAATTCTGCAAAACCACACATGGGAGATTTCTAACAAAGACCACAACAAATGGCTCCCAAACAGGCATTTTCTGCCATCAAATTCTGATTTTTAATACACAAAGTAACCAAAATAAAGGAAAAATTAAAGAAAAAAACATGTTGTTAGACAGGTTTTTAATTAATAAACCCTACAACACAAGCCTGGCTCATAAACACTCTGGCTGCATTTTCAGCAAGCTCAGCCTAAAGCTGGGCTCAAAGTCCTAAAGCTTTGTCAGGATTTAACTACAAAATAATTTACTCAGATCTAGTAAAAGGCAATGGCACCACTTCCATCCATAAATGCAAAAAGATTCAGTCCTTAAAACTCAGTATTTCCTGATGTTTTGCAAAGGGCTCCATGAACTTAATTCTTCCTCCTGAACTGAAGTTAGCAGAAATTAATACAAGAATCACACACCAGACACCAACAGTTGTTTTCCAAAATTATTTTCCTGCTAAGCACTGGAAGATGAGGTTTTAACAAGTACAAATCTTGTGCCCCCACAATAAAAAGCAGGAGGTTTTAACTTTTAACTCACAAGCCATTGCTAAGCAAATACTTTGGATGTGCTTGTTAAACAGCAGCTACAACAAAAATCCCTTTATTTGTGTGCTACACGAGATTTGGAGAGGAAATGTCTGCACTCAGCAAACCCTAATAGAGCACAGGCAGCCTAAAGCAGAATAGCATGAAATTTAATTTCCCCAAATCCACCAGAGACCCAAAAAGCACATGGAAGGCAGTACATAAAAATTACCTGTTTCTAACAATAGATGGAAAACAAAAAGTGATGCCTGTAAATGAAGGCTCCTTGAGAAATAAATTCTGCCTCTCTGCAAGAAGCCACGTGCAGAAAATCATTTGTAAAAGGCAAAAACTTTAAATAAAGTGACTGTAACTGCAGTGAGTGTGCCTGAGACCTCTTTATTTCCACATATGAGGACAGGACTTGGCACATTCAGGGCTCTTCCTTTAAATTTCATCTGGAATAGCCCAAGTTTTTCATCAGTTGTAAAATAAGAAACCATTAAATCAATTAAATGTCCCCCTGATATCTGACAATAGTCATGGGATAAATTGGTTTTTGCCCTGGCTGTCATGTAGGGAAACAAAACAAAAGCACAGCTCAATCCCACAGACTGAAAACCTGAATTCCTTCATTTGCAGAACCTTGGAAAGCTCAGAATTTGGGGGTTTTTTAGTTCCTTTTCCAACACTGAATAACAACCAGTAAAGCAGAAGGGGAGCTGGGAATCACTGCAATTCCAGCCTTCAGTGCCTCCCACCCAGGGACCACTTTTCCCATACAAAATTGAGCAGGATTATTTAATTCCAAGGAAGGAAACAAAAAGAGGAAGGAAGAGACAGAGAAACCTACAGAAACAGAATCCCAGAATGGTTTGGGATGGATTTTAGATTTTTCAGCTGGCCCAGCCCCCTGCCAGGGACACTTTTCACTGTCCCAGGGTGCTCCAAGCTGGCCTTGGACACTTCCAGGGAATCCAGGAGCAGCCACAGCTTCTCTGTGCCTTCCAACCCTCACTGTAAAAAACTTTCTTCAACCAACCCAAATTTGTGTCATGTCAAACTCTAGGTTCATGTGGCATTTCTTGGAGCATATTTAAATCTATTTAATTTGATGTTTAAGCTGCTCTTGTGGAGAGTTTCTGGTGGTTCACATCACATTAGGATAATAAGGGACATGAGCAGATGAGGGTCATTGTAACATCAATTAAAGGTTAAAAACACCACATTTGCAGGAAATGTTTCAACATCCTTTTTGCCTTTTATTCCTGCTTGCTTTTAGTGTAAAATACCTCATTCCAGGGGATGGCTCAGTACTCAGAAAGCAACTAAAGCAGGCAGCCCAGAGGTGCAGGGCTGCTGAAATCCCAACTGCAGTGCTTCAGTGGAGATTCAAAATGCTGCCTGGGAATGAGACAAATGCTGGGAATACAGAGCCAGAGAGTAATCCAGCTTTTTCATTCACCATTTTCTAGATGTTCATGGAATGGTTTGGGTTGGAAGGGACCTTAAAGCCCATCCAGTGCCACAACAGGGACACCTTCCACTGTCCCAGGGTGCTCCAAGCCCCATCCAACCTGGACTTGGACATTTCCAGGGATGGGGCACATTCCTTTTACACAATTATGGATCTTCTTCATATTCCACTCCCATGATTTGCCGGTTTTCCCCTGGAATTTCAGCACCAGAACACCGTGCACATCACCCAGACAGCAAAAACTTGAATTTCTGCAGCACTTCCTCCAACTTCCCAGCCTAATTCCATCTTCCCTCTTCTCCTGCAATCCAGTGACAGGAATGTCAAGCTCCACTAAAGATTTGCAGTTCCACTGCCAGCACTAAAACTTTGTCACCTTTAGCAGCCTGGTGAGTTACAAGATGTTTCACCTTTGGGTAATAAAACATTTCCATCAATAACTTTAACCCAAAGGGTATCAAGGCACAGCACTGCAAAGAAAAATCATCTCCAAGAAACTGTGTGACAAAAAAGTAGCAAAATATTATTATTAATAATAATAAAATTAATTTATAACAAGTAAATCATGGCCTTTCAGGCTATCAGTGATCCACAACCATCTCAGTGTTACCTGAGGGTGCTACTTGATTTATTTCAGGTTTCCAGTTTTAAAACTCTTTTTAGAAAGAGTTCCCAGAGCAGTAAATAGAGGAAGGTAAATAAATACAAAACCCAAGCTCTCCTGGCTCCTGTTGCAGGAAGGAAGGTGGAAAAATCCACATGTGGAATTTCCTGAGCTTTCCAGGTGTCTCACAGCAAAGGGAATCAACCCAGGCACTGCCAAACCTCTGTTTTTTCCTGTTCTAAAAATAAGAGGAATTCTAGAAAGTAACATCACAAATGTCAGTTTATTTCATCTTTCAGTTCATGCAGAGAAAAAATGCTGTTGGAACAAAAAGGTGGATGGAAGCAATTAATACATGAAAGGGCAAAGAACTGCCAGGGTTTATTTGCAGAAGATTTTTGCTTAAGTGGCAGAAAATTCAGCCCAACTCTCTCAACTTCCAGGTGCTCACAAAAAGTGAAAACACAAAATAATTCTCACAAGCAATACTTCAGAGCCTCCCTCTTGTTTTTCCTGAGACACTCCAGTTTTAAATTCAGTTTTTAATGCAGTATCCAGCTATCCATAATTACTAATATCATCAGGACATGTTGCAACTGTTCCAAAACATTTAAAAAATTAATAATCCTAATTTTCCTGAGTACTGCAATGTGAAAGTGAAGTTTGTTCTAAAGCTCAGTTAAATCCTGGATATGTCTCCAATTACAACCCAACACTCAAAATCCTCATTCCTGAAAATCCCAATAATATCTTTACCTGTTTCTGACTGACACAAGGTATCCAGAGCCACTGAAACTCCACCCAAAACCAGACAGCAACACAAAAAATGACACCAATCCACAAAAATTAATCCAGGAAAACAAGCAAGGTGTGACCCAGCTCCTGAGGAGGCACCAGCAGGGCTCATTTACTACACCCCTACACAACAGTTTGTGACAGGGGGCCTTGGCTGGTTTATTTAATGAGGATATAATAAAAAATGCAGTTTAAAAAAGGAGAAAAAACTTCTGTGCCCTTAATAGAATCTGTTTCTGCAAAGGGGAAAAAAATTACTGTCTAAGATAACTGATACTCTTGATAATTTAAGCATTTATTCTTCATTTTTCCCCCTAATAAACTATTAGTTTTTCCAATATCCACCAAGCTAAAATGAATTAAACCATTCCCTCTGTCTGAAGCTTTAGGTACAATACACACCCAGAAAAAAAAAAAAAACCCACATCTGACCAAATTACTTTCCATCAATACTGCTTTAGGAAATACAGACAGACTTGAAAGATTTTACACTTGTTAAATATTTCAGTGCATTTAATATTACTCAGAAGCCAGCAAGTGAGCCAAGCAAGCTGAGATGCTTTCAGACATTGTCTTTAGATGTCAGATTTCATTGTAAGTGGATGTAATTTCATTTTCTGACCCCAAACTGAAGTCAATAAATTCATCATTATTGGCAAGCAACAAGACACATTCTTTCATGTAACTTCATCCATTATTCCTGCACCAAAAGCTATCAGAGGCTGGCCTGGAAGGAAGGGCTGAGTTTAAGAGCTCTAATGTTTCTCCCTCTGGACATCTTTTCTTATTTTTGTAAAGTGTTATTTGTCTGGGATACAGCAGCACTTCACCAAAATCACAAGTTCTTCAAGGAAAAATACACTTAAGGTTTTTCCAAGCTTGAGAAGGTTGAATTCATGGAATGCTGGGTGTCCCCAGTCCCTCTCTATCTTTCTTTGGGCCACAAATGAGGTCACCCCAAACTTCTCCAGGATGAATAATCCCAATTTTCCCAGCCTTTCAGAGGTGCTCCATCCCCCTGATGAACTCTGGACTCATTCCAAGTCTTTCAACAAAAAGAAAAACCCATAATAAACAAAAAACCCACCAACTAACCAACAAAAAAAAAATAAAATAGCATCACATCCTACATACGAAGAGAAACAAAAAATGAAAGCTTAAGAGAAAATTAGCAGAAAATTCCAGGGGTGTTACAGCTGTCCCACACCCCAAAATTCCAGGATCTTCCCACAAGACCATTCCTATAATTCACATTTAAGGATTAAGCAAACATCACAGGGAAAGCAGGTAAGACATGCAAGTGTTGTTCCATAAAAATCCTTCATCTGGAATAATTTCTTCACCACAGTGAAGACACAATGAAAAATCTACAATTTAAAAATATTAAGAAAGAAGATTCCCAGTCCATTGTTCCCATGGCAGGGGGTTGGAATGAAGGGATTTTTTAAGTTCTTTCCAACCCAAACCACTCTGGGATTCTGGGATAGACCCCTCCAATTAACAGGAAACCAAATTTATGCTCCAGGAAAAAAAGATGCTAAATTCTGTTTACTCAAGTCTTGCTGCAAGGCTGCTACAGGACTGGTGTTGGGATTTCCTGTAAGCATGGGAATTCTGCTCTCATGAACATTTCTGGAGCACTGAGAAGAGCTTTATTTCAATTTTCCAGGTTCCAGGGAGTCCCCAAACCTGTTCCAATCTCTGCCACTGCTCCTCACTCCTGCAGCAGCTGCATCATGCTCACTGTGCTGAAGGATTTTAAATTAGAGTAGAGCATTCCTGGCACGAGGTTTGATGCATTTCAACAGCCCTCAGTAATGAAATATAAAAAGTTAAGAAAGCCATTGATCTGTGTGAGCTGTACATCACTTATTTCCACCATTCCAGGGTAGGAAAAGAGCACATCTTCCTTTTAATGTTTGCTTAAGTGTCTTTCAGCAGAACATTCCCAGACTAAAAGTCAGTTTTGATTAAAGGACTGAGAATTTTCCCTTCAGAACTCAAGATATATTTGGATATTTGCTTGTTCTGGGGTGTTTTGGAGTTTTTTAAGTCTTTAACAATGGATAACAGTGTGGAAAGCCAAGTCTAATTTGTGTTTTACACTTGAATGTCAGCCAGAAGAAAACAAAGAGGAACTTAACTCCTCTCAAAGGCTACAACCGAAAAGTTAATGTCAAAAAACTCATCTCTGAAAAAGGGCAATGAGTTCATTATGATGCTCTGAAGGGCACATCTGATTTCTTTTTTCACATTAAAAGCTGAAAACCAGGAGCAAACCTGCACCTGATCCTCGGTGCTGTCTCCCACTGGGTTCCTTCATCCGATCGATGACGCTGTCGGACAACTGCAAAACACAACGGGGTCACACTTTAGCTCCTTCTTTATCCCCATTTCCCCTCCAAAGGGAATAAAACTTTATAAAAACACAGCCTGGAGCCTCTCTACAGGACATGACAGCTGCTCAAATTTAATCTCAACACAAAACAATTCCCTTATTTGTGAGGTGAGTGCTCTGAACAATTAAAAAGAGTAAGATGATTTTGGCTCTGACAGAGAAGAGTAAAGGAGGTAACACCTTTGGAAGTGATTTAATTTGCCTTTCTGAGGTGCAGAGCACTCAACCCAGGAAGAATTTCATCCTGGGAAAGGCCTCCAACACAAGTGGTCACAGTCAAACACAAGGTTCATTCCAATGTTGACACAAGCAAAAAAAGAAAAATACTCAAATTCTGCAGAATCCACCAGTGTAAGAGCAGCCTCCAGCTACAGAGCTATGGAAACCCACAGATAAAATTAATAAAAGGGAAATAATTATTAGCATAAGAACTTCTGGTTTCCAACTTCTGTCATCAAATCACAGAATTATTTAGGTTGGAAAAGACCTTAAAGAGGTTTTAATTAATTCCACCCCCTGCCATGGGCAGGGACACCTTCCACCATCCCAGACTGCTCCAAATCTTGTCCAGCCTGGCCTTGGACACTTCCAGGGATCCAGAGGCAGCCCCTGCTTCTCTGGGCAGGCTGTTCCATATTTCAGAGTGCATGAACTCCACTCTATATAGAATATATAAATTATATTACATTTGAATCACTGTCAGCTATTTACTCAAAAAGACCAGAAATTGAAAATATCATTTTGCTGAAACAGAATGAACTCTCAGGGCTCCTCCTGCACCTCTCTTCCCTAAAAGCAGCAATAAATGATAAGTTATAATCACTTCTGGTATCACAGTGCCTGACATGGAAAAAATTCCTAAGCAGCAAGAATTCCCAAATTCCCTGTGTAAGAGGTTCCAGTGTGGGATATTACAGACAGCAGGGGTGACATTCCTGCCTCCTGCCCTGGAACTGGATGTGGCAGCGTCCAAAACCAGGCTGGAGGGGTTTGGAGCAACCCGGAGCACAGGAAGGTGTGACAGGGGTGACACTGGGTGTTCTTTAATGTCCCTTCCAACGCAAAGCTCGCTGTGAGCGATGTGAGCGGGGAGAACGGGGCAGGGCCCCCGCAGGAAGCCGGATCGGCAGCGGGCAGGGAGCAGCACATGGGAAAGGGAGGAGCTGCGGGGTTTGGAGGTCAGGGAAAGGCAAACCCAGCTCCTGCAGCCACACATGGCCCCTAGAACGGGGCACCACGCGGGGCACACGGCTCCGTATCCCCGCTGGGCTGGAGAGAGGGGAAATCCCTGCGGGAGAGCGAGGGAAGCGCGACAGGAGCGGGGACGGGCAGAGACAGGGACGTGGGGGAGGGAGGAGAGGCAGAGTGGGAAGGGGAGCCGGGGCCAGGCCAAGCCCGCAGCGCTCCCGAGCCGGCCCCGCGCTCACCCGCACGCCCTTGACCACGGTGATATTCTCATTCTCGTCCGCCTCGAAGGTGACGCGCCGGGTGCTGCCGCCGCCGCCCATCTCGGCCCGCGGACACACGGACGGCCCCAAGGAGACTCGGCGAGCGCGCTGCCAGCGCGCCCCGCAGCAACGCCGCTTCCCATTGGCCCGCCGCGCGCCCCCGCCCGTAGAACGCCGCTCCCTATTGGCTGAGCTGGCGCGTCGCCATGGAAACGGCGCAGCCCCCCCCTGCCGGGGAGCGACAGGTACCCGGAAAGGTGCGGGAACTTTTTCGGGACGAAATTCACATGGGGCGCGGGGACTACAAATCCCGTGATGCTCCGCGGCGGGAGGGGCCCGCCCGCGCGGTGCGCACTGGGTAATGTAGTCATGTCCGTCCGTGACTCTGAGGGGTACGCGGGTATCTGCCAGCTGAAAATCCTCTGAGGAGCGGCTGGGGGAGCTGGAAAGGGGCTCAACCTGGAGAAAAGGAGGCTCAGGGGGGACCTTGTGGCTCTGCACAAGGAGGGGACACTGAGGGGGATTTGGGATCTGTTCCAGAGAACAGGGACAGGAGGAGAGGGAACAGCCCCAGGCTGGGCCAGGGTGGGGTTAGATTGGATTTTAGGGAAAATTCCTTCCCAGAAGAGTTGTAAAGCATTGGAATGGGCTGCCCAAGGCAGGGATGGAGTTCCCGTCCCTGGAGGGATTTCAAAGCCCTGTGGAGGTGGCACTTGGGGACAGTGGTGGCCTTGCGGGGCTGGGAATGTTCAGGCTCCATGGCCTGAGAGGGCTTTTCCAACCTGAACAATTCCGTGATTCTCTGGTGAAAATGAGTGCCCCAGGGCCTTGCTGCAGCTGGTGCCTCATCCCCTTCTCCACACCAAATTCCCGTTAGCACAGCCCCCTCAGACATGAAATTTTCTTTCCAATAGATTAATAATGTTATTAACTGATTGTCTTTTCAGCCTGCAAGATAAACTGCATCTGGATCTGGCCACTCTGGGCACCTCTTCTTTTACCTCCTGAAGCCCCGATCTTCTGCTGGGTCAAATGCTAACAAATAACAACAACCATGATATTTGGGGAATTTTCTCTTTGGTTCTTTTCCCCTTCCAACTCCTTCATTCCTTGGCTCGAGGAGGGAAAGTCAATTTGCACCAAAGTGGTACCAAAACCTTGCCCTCCCCTTTGTCCCAAGCTGGTTTTTGCACAACAATCCCACAACAATCCCTTTTTGCAGCCTGTGTGAGCTGACAAATCTCATTTCTCTGCCTCCAGACACCACCACCAGCATCAACAGAGCTGCTCCTGCGTCCTTGATACATTTTCAAACCGTTTTTATTTGGATATAAAGTGTCTGTCAGCCAACACTGCAGCAGTGGCTGCCTTCCTTGGGGCTTAAGATATTGCTGGAGCCTTGGCTGATGGCCACTTTGCAACCAAATAAAGATTGCTGGGGAATATTTCAAGGACATGAAGCTGTCCTCCTGAGGGGTGTGATGTTTATGGGCTGGTTTTATAGATGTTAAACCATTTTCTATAAGGGGGCAATGTTGAGAATTCACCATGCCTGGAACTGTGGGTTTTCTTTTAGGGAATAAATGTGGATCTCTCTGTCTTCATTCTGAGCACCAACAAACTGATAGTGTTGAGTTTTCTTTATTTTTTTCTCCTCTGGGAATGTTTTTAAAGGGTCAAATTGTGTTTATTCAGTGAGTGATGTGGAAATGCTCAGCTCCAAATCAGAGCAGCTCTTCCCAATATATTTGGCAGAGTCCAGACACAGCCCTCGCCTCACTGAACAGAAAGATTTATATTTAGGAATTAAGGTTTTAACAACAGCTCTTTCCTACCAGAGGCTTTTTATGATTGTTTTCTATGGCTGGAAATTACAGAACATATGCAGAGTTTTCAGCAGTGGGGGGAAGAGAAGGGATAAATGGGCAGAATTAAATCTCAGAATGGCTTTGGGTCATTTTGCTGTGTCTGGGAAGTTCAGTGGCAGTGGAAAGAGCAGGACTGAGGTACCCCAGAATTTATGGCTCCCCTCTAATAGGTGGAAATGAAAGACTCTTTGCTGCAGGCCAGGGCTATTCATATGTCAGGAGCTTCTCTCTGTGGACTCTCAGACCTATTGGAGAGCTCTTTTGAGGGTATTGCTAGATGGGGAAAAAAAAAAAACTATTAGAAATTAATGTTGGAAAAAGCTGCAACAAATCTGCAGTCCAAAAATAATTTGTTAACTATTGGCAAATAATCTCATGACCACCTCACAACTCTCAGGAGCAATTTGTAAATAGAAAGGGAAGTTGTGCTGTGTACAAGTGGAACATTTTATATGTTCACATAAATAATGTGAATTATTTTAAGAGTAGTGTAATTGTGGTACAAGGGATTGTAGGAGTTCCCTTCAGTGGTTAGTACAGAGTGCATTTCTACCAGGGAAAAAGACAACAGAAAATCAGAATGGCAAATAAAAGTGTGGCAATCAATGCACATCTATTAATTGCTTCTGATGTTGATTGATCTGAACCCACTTCAGACATGTGTGAGCAGAAAATCCATCTCAAACTGGTAAATTCCAGATATTTAATTGAGAATCTGGAAAACAAGCAGGAACCTCAAATCAGAGAATCACAGGAAAGTTTGGAAAAGCCCTTTAAGATAAAGTCTGGCCATTCCCAGCACTGCCAAGGCCATCAGTGCTCCATGTCCCCAAGTGTCACATCCACAGGGCTTGGAAATCCCTGCAGGAATGAGGACTCCACCCCTGCCCTGGACAGCTGTGACAGGGCTGGGCATTCCCAACAAATTTTGGGAAGAAATTTTCCCAAAATCCACCCTGAGACTCTCCTGGCCCAGCCTGAGGCCGTTCCCTCTCCTGTCCCTGTTCCTGGAGCAGATCCCAAATCCCCCTCAGTGTCCCCTCCTGGCAGGGAGTTGTACAGAGGCACCAGGTCCCCCCTGAGCCTCCTTTTCTCCAGGCTGAGCCCCTTCCCAGCTCCCCTCAGCTTTTCCTGGCTCTCCAAACCCTTCCCAGCTCTGTTCCCTTCCCTGGAGACCCCCTTCAGCCCCTCAATATCCTTCTTGTCATGAGTGTCCCAAAACTAAACACAGGAACTGAGGTGGTGCTTCACCAATGCCCAAAACAACAATGGTTAGGTTGTTAATATTATTACTATTATTATTATTATTTTTAGGCTAAAAGCTTTCACTCTTTGTGCTGCCACGTGCTTTCCCACATTTTCCATTTTTGTGGCCATGTTATAAATGCCTGAATCTTTGTCTCTTGTCCACTCCTGTTTGTCCTTGCCTGAACATTTTCCATTGTGGCACAAATATTTCTTCCACCACTCAACACTCCATTTCTCTGTGCTCAACCAGTACTGAAGGACAGCCTTGCCAGGCATTCCTAAATAAATCCTCATGAGCCCAGGAACAAACAGCAATTAAAATCCAGGCTCTTGTGTCAGGAATTTTAAAATGCCACGGAAAGGCTGGATGGGTGAGGTGCTAACGGCTCATTGCACTCCTGCTGTCAGCTTTTGTCCTGCTCAGTCACTGTCACGCTGTGACTTTGCCAGGTATCCCTTGGTGGTCGTGTGCTCCATGGAAATGTTGAGTGTGGAAGGGCTGGGGTTGTTCCTCAGCTGCTCCTCAGCAGCCACTCAATGTCTGCAAGGTCTCACAGCCTGGGAAAGGCTCTTTGCTGTGGCATGGAACAGGAGCCTTCTGCTGGAAATGGGATTGCACAGGAAAATCATGGAATGTGTCTTCAGGACATGCAGACAATCAGGAATGGTTTGGGTTGGGACCTTCAAGAGCATCCACCTGTCATGGCAGGGACACTTCCACTGTCCCAGGCTGCTCCAATCCCCATCCAGCCTGGCCTTGGATATTCCAGGGATCCAGGGGCAATTCCAGCCCAGCCAGGAATTCCTTCCCCAGTCTCCCCTTTCCCCATTCCCGGTGTCCTGTCCCTTGTCCCCAGTCCCTCTGCAGCTCTCCTGGAGCCCCTCCAGGCCCTGGAATGTTCTGGAAGCTCTCCCTGCATCCTTCCCTTCTCCAGCCTGGCAATTCCCAGCTCTCCAGAACCTGACATTGGATCCATCTCCTCTCCAAGGAATTGATGCATCCAGGGCCTTCCCTTGCAATCTCAGCAAACCATCAAGGCTCTCCCTTCCCTGGGCCTCTCTTTTCTATCCCCACTTTCCATCCCAATCCCTCTGCATGGATTCTGAGTGTCCTGAATCCCACAATCCTGGCCTGCCTTGCCTGGGCAGGGAGCTCCAAGCTCATGGCAGGGACACCTCCCAGCATCCCAGGCTGCTCCAATCCTTCCTTGGGCACTGCAGGGATCCAGGGATTCTCTGGCAATTCCAGGAATTCCTTCCCCAATCTCCCCTTTCCCCATTCCCTGGGTCCTGTCCCTCTGTGCCTTTCCCAAATTCCAGCTCTCCTGGAGCCCCTCCAGGCCCTGGAATGTTCTGGAAGCTCTCCCTGCATCCTTCCCTTTTCCAGGTGAGCACCCCCAGCTCTCCCAGCCTGGCTCAGCCCTGCAGCAGCTCCATGGATTCCTGGGGATTTGCTCCAGCAGCTCCACATTCTCCTGCTGTTGTCCCCAGCCCTGCAGGTGGGGTCTCACCCAGAGGGGCAGAATCCCCCCCTGCCCTCCCCTGCTGCCCACGGGGGGTTCTGGCTCTCAGAGCCCATCAGGGCACGTCCAGCTCTCACCCACACCCCTAAGTCCTTCTCCCAGGACTGTCCACCCATTCTCCCCCAGCCTGGATTTGTGTTTGGGTTGCCCTGACCCTTGTGCACCCACCCCTGCCATGCCAAACCCTGGTGCTGTTGGCACAAGTTTCAGTTCCTGGCAGGTTCACACTGATGAACAATGAACTTTCCTTTTTCTGAGCAAAAAAACAAAAAGAAAAGGTGAGTTCAGTGCTTCATGTGTAACATGCAGGACCCTTGGATTTACCTATGGGCTTCAAAGTGTGATGTATTAACATAATGTCACATTAAACTGAGATAATTTATGTTGATATCCTTTTATCTGACTGGTGTGGTTCCCATCAGCAGCAAGTGAGCTGTGGGATTTGTAGCCAGTCTGTCATCTCCAAGTCCAGATTTGATTCATGGCCTCATTTCCTGTTTTTTCCTCCCACTGCTCACAGATCTCTTTTTTCTTTCCTTTTCCACGGTCCATTTATTAAATGTAGAGTTAGAAACACAATTATAATTTACTCAAGTCTATAATGTCTGAATATTAAATCTTTGGAGCAATAAAAATTCTTTCCCAAATATTTCTTATCTGTGTTTTCTCTTCAGCTGATGAACTCAGGCCTAATTACTGAATGAGTGACCAAAAAAAAAAAAAAAATAAGCCTGATTTGATCACTGTGTGAATTCTCAAGCACAGATAAAGTTCCTCTAATCTTAAATTAAGCTTCATTCCAGCACCCAAAACCTGAACTTTAGGGAAGATTTCTCATTTATTCCTCAGTACAAATAAAATATAAATTAAGGTTGTGGTTATATAGAGTGTGTTTTTGTCTTGTTGAGAGACAGAAAGCACCAAGGAACTTCAGAAATGAATTTTTTAGTGGCTGTTTACTGGGCTGGATGGCACAGGGAGCTCCATGGTTCAGGGATTGCCTGTCAGGGGTGGTCTGTGCCCGGCTAAACCCAGAAGGGCAGGGCTGAGCACAAAAGCTCAGGCACAAAAGCAGGAGGATTTCATGTTTAACATCAATGTCAGCTCCAATGTTCCCTGACCTTCATCAGGCTCTGCCTCCCGTGGAGTTTTTCATCAGAGAACTTGGCTGGGCTGGAGCATCCTCCAGGACAGACCCAGAGCCTCCTGCAGGGAGCATCAAGGGCTCGGCACTTCCATTGAGAGAGCTGCTGGTGTTGAGTCACGAGGCCTGGGAGCTGCTCTTTCACCACCAGGGTTTTGATCATTGTCTGTCCTTTCTGCTCTGTCTGAACAGAGAGAGAGATTTGAAGTTGTCTCAGTTAATATTCATTTCTTTCGCTGCATCGTTAAACACCTCCCTCTTTTTTTTTTTTTTTTTTTTTTTTTTTTTTTTTTTTTGGTGGGGGCTGAACTGCAAAATTCCTCTCTGAGAAACATCATCTGATTATCTCTGTTTATCTTTTGTGTTTCCTCAGCAGCCAGGTCTGGTCAGCAGCGTGGTCATGGTGAGCTCCATGGAAACGTGGAAGAGTCATGGAGATTGCTGAGGAGCTCAGCCTGGAAAAAGGCTCCAGAGGCAAAAAAGAGAAAAAAAAATTAGAAGAGAAATTACTTTTCCAATGTACAAGGTGAGATCTCCTGGAGGGAGCATGTGGGGAAAAGCTCCAAAGTCACAAAGGATGGGGAAGTCTTTACTGACCCCAGTAATACAGGAAAGGGGGTCTGAAAAAATCAGGATACAAATTCTTGCTTGGCTACAAATACAACAGTCTTCACCCTCCTGTAATTAAAATTTCTGTGCCTTATCTCTTTATTTATGAGCAGAATCCTTTTACTGCTCTTGTCCTGAATCCCATTCCCAGTCCTTCCAGCAGACATGAGAGGAGTCATCCCATGTTGGGACATCACCTCCACTGGCACTAAAATTGATTTTTTTCTGTAATGCAGCTTGTCCAGGCTGTCCAACATATCCAACAATGTGTGAAACAGCAGCTTGTAAACTCAGTAGGAAACTTAAAAATGCTGTAGGATGCAACTTAAAAATGGAGTAGGATTCATGTAAAATTCTTCACAGGTTTTGCTAGTTTAGTGTTCAAAAGAAAAAGCAATTCTTAGCAATCCTGGATATTCATTCATTGAAACCCTTCCATTTCTACAGGGAAATTCAAGCCTCAATCTTAGGGTTGATCTTTGGGGGAAAGTGAAACCCTTGGTTAAATCCAGTGGCCTAAACTTTATTAGAGGAAAATGGATCAACATCACTTTGCTCCACATTGCCTAATGCCAGAAATATTTTATTCTTAATTCTGTGTCCAAACCCAAAATGGAGAGCAGTCAGATTGTTTCTTTACACAATTTTCTTGGAGAGCTTTCCCCAGGGAGATGGTGGCTCTTTAATTGAAATGTGCCTGTATTTCCTTCAGCTCATTATAGGAGCTTTAAACAAGACCCAGTCTGTGGGAATCAGCAGGGAAAAGTCTCTATTTGCCATCCAGGTTACTCCACTGGCACTGTTTGCTTTTCCAATAGTAAATTTTCCAACAGGCTGACAGCTCTGTTGTTAAAGTGCCATGATAATTAAAGAGGAGATTAAACAATTCAGGAGAACAGTGACTAATTGAAGGAGGTGGATTTCCCTCTGCATGCAGCATGAGGGATGACATTTTACCCCCAAAAATGTATTCCAGAGGTTGGATATGAGACCAGGAAACAACTCAGTGGTTGAAATAAAGCTTGACAGAGAGTCAGGGAGTTCAGTGAAAGATGACTGATGGGTTATTTGATTACAGAGCTGAAACACTTCCACAAGGAGAAAATATGGGAGCTTTTCAACCTCACAGAAGGAAGTGAAACAGAGGATGGGTGTTAAAGGAGGAGAAATTCATTTTATGAGACAAATCTGCAAGGATTTGGGACAAAGCTGAAGGAAAAGTAAATCCTGTGTGTGCACCCTGGAGCAGGCTCTCCTTCAGGAGTGTTGGCCAGGGAAGGAAACCTCAAGGCAGGAGGGCAAAGTGAATTAACTGGTGTTAAAAATCCTGTCCCTGTAGCTGCCAGGGATTTCACAATCATCAATTATTCTGTATCTTGTGGGCACGTGGAAGATCAGGATGAGGAACAGACTCTTGCACTGCTCTGGAAACTCAGGTGTGTGCTCAGATTGGGTTGGGGACATTGTGGGAACAGCAGGGGATGGAATTTGGGGAACTGTCCTGTCTTACTGGTGGTGTCAGACACCTCAACCTGCTGGAGATGTGATTTTAGGAAAAAATTCTTTACTGTGGAGGTGGTGACACTGGCACAGGGTGCCCAGGGAAGCTGTGGCTGCCCCTGGATCCCTGAAGTGTCCAAGACCAGGTTGGACAGGGCTTGGAGCACCTGGGACAGTGGGAGGTGTCCCTGCCATGGCAGGGGTGACACTGGGTGGGCTTTAAGCTCCCTTCAACCCAAACCATCCTGGAATTCTGTGATTCCCAGAAATGGCAGCTGGCTGAGCCTCAGATGCCTCAAAGCCTCGGCTGGAGCTTTCCGTGTGAGCTGGATGAAATCTCTGCTCCCAGGCTGAGTTTGCCTCACCCTAACAGGGAGGGAGCAGTGGCCCTTCCATGATGAGCTTGAAATGGGTAAACATAAAAAAGGATTGTGAGAATCAAGGTGGAAAAGAGCTTTGGTTGTCCTTTCCTTTGGCACAACCTTGACAAGGACCTCTTGCCTTTAACAGATTAAAACTAAAGATATTCCTAAATTATTTTCTGAATCAGATTCCTATTAAGATACAATAAACCAACCTAACATGAATATTTGTGTCTGTAGCAGCTGTAACTGGGGGAAGCTGGCTCATGCCATGTTCCTGCAGATGTTTTATCCCTTTTTGTGGAAGGTTTTTATCTCTAATGTTCCACTCACACAGCCCAGTGCTCTCAGGTTTGTGTGGGGAGGTCTCCAGCTCCTCCAGAGGATTATTCTATGAAATTTGCTCTTTTCCTTTCTGGAAGAAATCATGCACTCAACTGCTTGTGTGTGCAACAGAGGCAATCCAAGCAAAACCCAGAGTTGTGTGTTATTTGCCAGGATGATCAGGAATGGTGAAACAGCAAACTGATTAATTATGCATGACCCAAGCAGATTATTTACTCAGTCAGACACTAACACAGGATCTTTTGTCTTGTTTTCGGTCTTGCTTGCTAATCTGTTTGATTTGGCAGTTTGTAAATAACTGGTTAATAAAATTTGGGAATATTAAACCTGAGTGGTGAGTAAAGGGCAGCCAATGCTCACATCAGAGGGCAGTGAAAGAGATGGATTTTTTTTTAAATCAGCTGAAATGGGGAAGAAGTAACAAAGCAGGGAGAGGAAACAAAGACAGGCACCCAAAATGCAGTTTTGTGATCCCCCTTGGGGTGCTGTGTCCAGATTTGGGGCTCAGAATCACCTCAGCTAATGCACCATTTCTGTCTGACACAAATGACATTACCCTGTAAATACTTTATGTTTTTAGCAGCTTTTCCCCCTCCCATCATTAAATATTTAACAGTTCTAAATTATTTTTGGGTTGTTTTTGGTGTAAATGTTCAGGCCATGGACTGAACTGTGCAGATGAGAGGAAATTGTTTGTGAGTCACACACTGAGGAAAGACATTTTGTGTTCCCATCTCCAATCCCTCTTATCACACAACCTCTCATATCAAGGTTGTGGCTGCCCCTGGATCCCTGGAAGTGTCCAAGGCCAGGCTGGACAGGACTTGGAGCAGCCTGGGACAGTGGAAAGTGTCCCTGACATGGCAGGGGGTTGAAATTAAATCCTCTTCTAACCCAAACAATTCTTTTTCTATGGTTATAGTTTCAAAAAGCTTTAATTTACATTGAGAAATGCACCCATATACCATATAACATGTATTATGTAATATGTACAAATTGATTGATATTGAATAACATTTTGCTCACCAAGTGAAGCACTTTTATCCCAATTTTACAGGCACAAAAAGCCAGGCACAGAGCAGGAGAGTGTCTGGTTTGGGATCCCACAACCCCTGGCAGAGTTTGGAATTCCTCAGGGTTTACACTCTGAGGAGATGTGGAGCATCCTGGACGCGTGGTGTGATGCCCATCCCCATCCCATCCCTGCTCCAGGATTATTCCCAGCTCTGTGCTGTGCTCCACGAGGTCTGTGACCCTGCAGGGGACCATTTGCTGATCCCTTGCAGGAGGAATGTGAAACCAGAGGTTCCTCCTGCAGGACACATCCCTCCAGTGCTGGGTCTGCCCAGCAGGATTTATTTCCACAGCCTGGCCCCACACCTTTATTTTCTGCACACTTTTCAATCCCAGCTCTCCAGGCAGTGATTAATGCTCTCAAGGACTTCTCCATGGCAACAATCAATCTGGCATTCCCTAATTTTCAAGTGCTTCACTTTGCCACATTAACAGGGTTTCCTGTTAAAGGACTTGTGTTGTGTCCTGTGTGTTTTTAATGCAGGATTTTAGTCCTGAGTGGGAAGCTTAAATTTGTACATTCCCTTTTATTCCAAAGATTTCTGAGTGCTTTTCCCTCCAGATGCTGTGGTGGCCTGTGATAACTGGGAAGATTTTTGTCCTGTATTTTCTATTTGGGGCTAGTAAAGAAATGATTCCACACTGCAGAGATGCAGAAGCTGACAAGAGCATCGGAATCCATTGGAAGAGGGAGGCAGGAGGTCCAGACAGACACAAATGGGAACAGCAAGAGGCAATTTCCTTCTCAATCAGCGAGCCTGTGCCCAGCAGTGTGTCCTCAGCAGAGTCCAGTATGTAAATTGGCTTTCTATTTTCGTGGCTTTGAGGTAACCAGCAACAGATGGTGTTTTGAAACACTCATAATTTTGGCTAATAGAGTCACTGCTGCCAACTGTCCTGTCCTCCAAGCAGTGATTAATATATTATTAGTAATAAATAATGGCTAATGATGATACAAACAGTCCAAAGCCTGCAGTCCTGAGCAAATCTCACACTCTCCAAGACTTTGTGCTCCTGCCTTGGGATGACAAAGTTATTTCCCTTTATTCCCATTCCCAATATTCATTTTTATGAGCTCACATCCTCGTGGCATCCTCCAGATGCCACCTCCCCAGTGGGAATTCCAGATGGCCATCAGGAACAGAGCTTGCTCATGCAGGACTGAGCCCTGGAAACTTTGATCAGAACTTCCACTAAATTCCCAGAGCACAGGAGTCAAAAAACCTCTCCTTTAATTGTACTGATAAATAGTAGGTGAGTTTTTTATGTCTTGGGGAAGAAATTTTCACTGATATTTTTGTGTTGGCTTAGAATGGGTTAATTGTTGGTACTGGGAATGTAAACTTCTCTTTATCTTGTTTTGTTAAGGGAATTGTAAAAAAAATAAGTTGATTACAATAATATTCTGTTTTATAGGAATTATGGTAGGGGATGGAATAGGAATAGGAATTATGGTAAGAATAGGAATAGGAATAAGAATAGGAATAGGAATAGGAATTATGGTAGGAATAGGAATAGAAATAGGAATAGGAATAGGAATAGGAATAGGAATAGGAACAGGAACAGGAACAGGAACAGGAACAGGAACAGGAACAGGAATAGGAATAGGAATAGGAATAGGAATTATGGTAGGGGATGGAAAATCAGGTTGTAAAGTTTTTATTGTAGTCATTACAGTATTAATTTGTTTCAGGCCATGTAAAAGTTGTCATTTGTCAGATTTTTTTTTTTTATAATAAACACAGGAGTGTTCCATGGGCATGTTTTGTTGGGAATGTTTGGCCTTGAGTGCTCAGATCCAGATGGTCCCTTCCACTCCACAGGAAGAATTTGAAAGGAAAAGTGAAATCCCATCTTTTCTGGTTATTGCAATAACCTGGAATGGCTGGGAGGAGAGCCAGTGACTTCTGCCTGAGTGAGTGAGTGAGTGAGTGATGCAAGGCCAAACATTCCCAACAAAGGAGTTTCTTGTTTGGAAACAGGACAGAGCACATGGAAAATGCAGCAGAAGGTGGGAGAGAATCCAGCTTGTGGCCAAGCTTCAGCAAAGGGAAGCAGGATAACCCTGGGGGTCACTGGGCTGTAAAACAATGCCAGCACTTACATGAAGGAGAAGAATAATGTGAGGGGAAAATAAAAAAAAAATTTGAGGATAACTCAGTGTTATCCTAAAGGATCAGGGGAGAGCAAAATGAAACTGAGATACTCAAACCTGGAATGACAAGTGCAGTACAAACAGAATGCATGATATTGTATGGTATGATTGATATGATATAATACTATTAATACTTATATTACATTATATTATATTATATTATATTATATTATATTATATTATATTATGTATATTATATTATATTATATTATATTATATTATATTATATTATATTATATTTATTATATTTATTGTATTGTATTAATTATATTATATTTATTATATTTATTATATTTATTATAATATATATTGGATTATTCCAAGTGGAGAGACTCAGCTAAAGAAAGGTGCAAATGCAGCTCAGAATAACCCTCCCAAACCCAGCATCCAGGAATATCATCCCTCTCTCAGAGGAAGCAGCAGCATTTCAAGTCTCTCCTGTTTAGCACATCCAACGTTTTCAGGCAGCTGCTGAAATAAAGAACTGCCTGCTCTGAAATTCCTGGAATATTCTCAGTGCCCAGGTGGGACATGCTGCTGTTCCCTGGAGCCTTGCTCCTGCTCCTCTCCACACTCTGCTCATCCACACCAATTTCTCCAGCACTTTTTGCCAGAGAAAGCACTGATGATTTAAAAACTTGGCCCAAAACTTCAGAGCAGCAGAGGCAATAAACATTAGTCACTGTAGCAAACTAATTTGTTTTCCATATGGCGTTTTCAATGGAGTGTGGAAGATTCACAAGTGAAATAATAATTACAAATGAGGAATACTTTGAAAAAAAAATGTGTTTTTCTCCCAATGCATCACTTAAAAGGGTTTCTAATTAAGTCAATACTTGATTATGCTGGAGATGACATTGGCTGCCAAATTACAGTTTGTTGGGTTTTGTTCTCAGGGAAAGATTGTTCCCAAGGGCAGTAAAATTCCTGCATCTATTCAGCCTGCAGGGCTGCTGAGATGTGAGAGAGGTGAGAGAGGTGTTTCATTCCCTTGGGAGTATCAGGAGCTGAACATTTTCTTAATAACACTCCTGCCTATAATAGAAAATTCTGCTCAGCAAGATGAGGGTCTGATATTTCTGATTCAGCCGAGCCAAGACAGATGCTCTGAGATACCCTTGATCTGTACCTGGCAAAATCCAAATCCAAATCAGAGCTGGGAATTTTTCTCCAAGGGAAAAGGGACAGAGACTCCTGAGATCACAGAGATGCAGAGCACCTTGTTCTTCCAACCTGCCACCACCCTGATCCCTTCCCTGTCCTTGGGGGGGTTCCTTCTCCTCACTCCTGGGTGTCCCCAGGGCTGTGTCCATCCTCCTGTCCCCACCCAGGGCTGGTTTTTACTGGGCAGTGTCCCCAGAGCTGAGCTCAGGCACAAACCCTTTGTTCAGGGGACATTTGTGGTCACAGGGACACCCAGCTCAGCAGGTCCAGAGCTGTCCTGAGACCTGAGACTTCTGCAAGAGATGTCCAAAATCCCATTTACCAGGCTGCAGTTTCAGCCCAGACTCTGAACCACTGGCAGGTTTGGATCTGGAGATCCAATTTTAAAATATAAAATGGAAATTTTGATAGAGATCCAAGATCTCTGTTCATTTCCTAGTCTTGTAAGGGCATCTCTGCTGCAGGGAGTTCTGCAGAGATTTTCTACCTGTAAATAGGAAGAAACGCAAGAGTGATTTGTTCCTACTCCCTTGTAACCAAAGGATTTGACAAGTTTGACTCCAACATTCATTTTCCACCTCACAAAGCAGGTTGAGGCCAGTCCTCAGCTCTGATTTTCACTGCCAGTCAATCAGGGAACTTGCAGAAGTGCCACATCCACAGATGACCGAGCCTGTGCAAAGATTCAAACCCCGTGACTGCTTTTTTTTTTTTTTTTTTTTTTTTTTTTTTTTTTTTTTTTTTTTTCCAGTGGTACAAATGCTGATTGAGCTTTTCTTTTTTTCCCATGCAACTTGGGCCCTGTCTATTCAGATCTTTATACAAATTTAGATTGCAGTTCTTATCTTTTAATGGTTGTCCAACACAAGCACAGAGCAGGGTCCTGCTCTGGAGGCAGAACATCCTGACAGCAGAAGAACAGGGCTGGATTAATTAAATGACCCTCACTGAAAGGCAGCCAAGGCCTGAGGCTTCACACCCCACAGGGAAATGTCTCCACTTCTGGCACATTTCTTGTTCCAGGGCCTAAAATGCTTTAAGGGTGAGATTTTTCAAAAGACCCTGTGGAGAATGTAATTCTTCTTTCTCTCACTCGACTCCTTCTGGGAAGTGCCCAAACCAGACTTATTTTTTTGTTATTATTTTATTTTTCAGGTTTATACCAAAATAGGTCACAGGCCATCTTTTGTTAAGGTTGAATTTGGAGGAACATTTTTTCATTTGCAAATGTAACCAGTCAGCAGAAGAGATGGAAAAGTTAAATCACAGATTCATTGAAATAGTTTGGGTTGAAGGGACTTTCAAGATCATCCCATTCCAAACCCCTGCCATGACAGGGACATTTTCCACTGTCCCAGGCTGCTCCAAATCCTGTCCAGCCTGGCCTTGGACACTCCAGGGATCCAGGGGCAGCCACAACCTTGATATGAGAGGTTGTGTGATAAGAGGGATTGGAGATGGGGACACAAAATGTCCTTCCTCAGTGTGTGACTCACAAATAATCTCCTCTCATCTGCACAGTTCAGTCCATGCCCCAAACAGCTCAGTGTTGAATTGGAACTGTTAAATATTTAATGATGGGAGGGGGAAAAGCTGCTAAAAACATAAAGTATTCACAGGGTAATGTCAGGCAGAAATGGTGCATTAGCAGAGATGATTGTGAGCTTTAATATCTGATTTGAGGCTATTCCAGGTTTGGGAACATGCAGCACTATTGCCATGGAAATTTATGAACAAACTCCTGAGGCCACATTTGTTTTCTATTTATTGTTTTTCCTTGACTTTCATGACTCCAGGGTTGCCAGTTCTGGAGGATAATTGATGTTGATTTTTATTGTCTGGTGTTGTAGCATCACCATTTCCCACCTGGGTTTGGGGTTTTTTTTCCCTTTTTTCTTTTTTTTGGTAGGAGGAATTCTAGAATATCACAGAACTTGTAAAAGTCAGAGCACAGACCTCTAATGTGACTATCAGAGATATTGTCTAGAAGTCATTTCCATCTGGCCCTCTCCCCATTCTCCTTCACCAGGATTATGCTGAACATGACAGATTTGGTACACAAAGTGCCTGAAGTGCAGGGAGGAGGAGGAGAGACGATTACCCCACATCACAACACACAACTGTGAGCAGAGGAAAAACCCTTGCCCTCAGGAGAGCCATAATAAAATTAACTTTTATGTCAAGATCCTCACTTTGAACACAAAAACATTCACATCACATTTAAAAGATGTCAGAAGAGGATTCAATTGTGCCATTGTGCGGTTCAAGCCCTTAAAGGATTTTGCCAAAATTGTTAAGACTCTCTTCATCCTTGGGTGTTAATTAAGTGAGATAATGCAGGCAGTGCTGTGTGTTTGAAATGGTCCCTGTAAGTGCTGAAAATGCCAAAATATTGCTTTGGGGGTGACATTTTGCACAAGGTTTGTCTTCAGAGCAGGGGCAGCATCTTGGAGCTGGGAAAAGATGTCTTGGCATGATTTTGGGGAAGAGCCCACCTAGAAAAGACTCTTGTTGTTATTGTTGTCAGGTTGGATTTTGGGGAAAGGTTCTTCCCCAGAGGGTGTTGAGCACTGAAAAACTCCCCAGGGAATGGGCACATTCCCAAGGCTGCTCCAGAAGGGTTTGGACACCACTCTCAGGATGCACAGGGTGGGATTTTGGGGCTGGATGAACCTTGTGGATCCCCTCCATCTCTGGATATTCCACAATTCTCTGATTCCATAATGACAGAGCAGGGGCAGGGGATTATATCACTGTGGAACTGCAGGGTGGGGGATTTGAGACAGAGATCACTGGAGCTGGAATCCAGTCAGGTCACTGGATTAACCCCTTGGCTGCTGGGAAATGCCAAGGGGTCTTTCACAGCCCAGGAGCTCGTCTCATCTGCTGGCAAGAAGAGCAAATTATTTACTCTCTTTAACACTGTACCACCAGTGTCACAAAAGATATTCCTTCTCAGGCAGATGTTGGCTGCCAGTGGGAAGCTGAGAAACGCCAGTTTTAATTAAAAGCTTTATTTTCAAATACAATCCAGAGATTATAAGCGGTAAGAGGGACTTCTCCGCTGGGAGGCTTCAATGTGAGGCCCTGAGCAAAACAGCAGTAATTGAAAGACAAGGCCTAATTCCCCTTCTCCCAGCTGGGTCTGAGCACGAGGCAGGGACATCAATCCAGCCCTTGAAGGAGGGCTGGCAGCATCTCAGATTTGTCAGTGCCTCTGTTGTCACAGGGTAGGCAGCCAGAGCAAGGCTTTACATCCTCCTGTCCCTGCTCTCTGAAGTCAGCTTAGGGAGAAAAAACAAAGGAGAGGGGCAAAAAGGAGAAGGCTGTGCAGGTTCCCATGAGAAAATGGCGTTTTCCCGTTATTTTTGGTGCACTTGCACCTGTTTTTATCCATTCCTGGATGGTTCTGGGTCACAGGAAGGTTTTTCTGGATTCAACAAACCCATTTTCCATCTTACTCAAAATGGGACAACACCAGACACGAGCACCCTGTGCTGCCTTTGCTTAGATAATCCCCAGGGTTTTTATTGGCCACTTTTAAAGGCATTCATTTCTTTTTAACAAAAAATCAGCTTACATCAACAGCTCCATCTGTTCTACAAATCAGCCTCAGTGTACCCACCCTCTGTCTTTGCAGGGTTTTGTGGTGTCTGCACATCAACTTCTGATTCCTTGACGGGTCTGTTCTGCTTCTCACTCACTGGAAGTCAAAATAAAGAAAATAGAATCAATCATTTCCCTTTTGGATGTAATTCCTGCTTTCAGTTATCCACACATCATCCTTTTGTCCTGGACAGCAGTGACCAAAGCCTCACTGGGAAACTTCTTCCAATGCCTGACCAGTCTCAGACCAAAATTTGTCCTTATTTCCACTTTCCTGCTTCAGTTTCCACTGTCTCCAGTCCTCCCACAAAACACCACCATGAAGAGCCTGGTTAAACTGGTCAGGAATGATTTATTCTTGGCAAATCCCTGCTAACCCTTCCTGATTGTTGATTCTCCTTTTTGTCCCCTGGGATACATTCCAAGAAGAATCCCTCCATGGTTTTCCCAGTGAATCCTTTACATCCCCAGATCTTTTATATTTTTTGTCAGCCAAATCATAGAATCATGGAATGATTTGGGTAGGGACACCTCCCACTGTCCCAGGCTGCTCCAAGCCCTGTCCAGCCTGGCCTTGGACAATTCCAGGGATTTGGGCAGCCACAGTGACTGTGGAAAACCTCTGAGTAAATTCAGGTCACCTTATCTATTGGGCTCTGCTTAAATATGAAAACAGATTTAATAGCAATAAAAGAAGGATAATGATGTATTTTTTATTGGAGTGATGAATAAAAACAGGTTTGCTTTTAAAGACGTATTTTGACTAAAATAGCAAGGAAATCAAATATTAACAGCATGAACTCTGAGGGCTTTTTATGGAATTGTGGAATACACTGAGTTAGAAGGGACCACCAAGGATCCCAACAATCCCACCCTGTCCCTGGAGCATTGTCCAAACACCCTGGCAGCCTTGGGACCATGACCATGGATTTCTGGGCATTTATGTCCCAGCTCGTGCTTGCCCTCCCCTGAGATCAACATGACCCCTTTCCCTAAGTCCTTGTTTACTTTACATTGGAAAAACCCTAAACTGGGGCAGATCTTCAGGGCTTTTCCTCCCCCTTCTTGACTTTTTTTCCCTCCCCTGCCTCTCCCAAGCCCCGCTGCTGTTGTACCGTATCAAGTTCTGTACATATATTTAAATGTAATAAGCTAGATTACAAGAATTGATTCTCCCCAGGGTCAGGTCGATAAGGCTGCACGAGCAGGGAGTGTACAATGGATCAGGAGGAGCTGGCTGGAGCAGATTAATTAATGAGATGCAGGATAGGAACATCCAAGGGGCTGTGGCTGCTCTCAGCTCACCTGAGCTCTGAACGGGAATCTCTGGCGGCGCCGAACGCTCGCCGCCAACCCAACAATGCGCAAATTTCTCTTGGAGTAATCACAGCAGTGACAGAGCTTTTGAAGATCCAAAGGTTACCCTGCCCTCACTCTTTCAAGGAGAAATCACAGTGGGAAGTAAATAAACTTTTGAGCAGCACAGCGCTGACCTACCTAATCTTTATTGCGATCTATCGGGGGGGAAATAAAAAAGCTGCTGTAAATTCTGAGTGGCTTCTTGTTTTCCCAGGGATAATCAGTGTTTGGAAACAACAGGGAGAAAAAAGGAGAGGGGAATAAAAAAAAGAGAGGCTGGTTTCTGGGAAAAAGATATTGGGTCATGTATATTGAGTAATGTATTTTTATTTATAGAATCATAGAATTTTTAAGGTTGGTAAAGATTATTGGGTCCAACTGTTGGCCCAATACCGTGGTCACTTCCACACATCCACACAATTTTTTAACTCTTTCAGGGAGGGGAGTCCAGCCCTGCCCTGGACAGCTGTACCAGGGCTGGACAACCCCTTTGGGGAAGGAATTTTCCCAAAATCCACCCTGAGCTTCTCCTGGTCCAGCCTGAGGCCATTCCCCCTCCTCCTGTCCCTGCTCCCTGGGAGCAGAGCCTGACCTTGCATGTGCTGCATCCTCCTTATTAAATTTCTTTTCTTTTATCCTTTATTAGCTGTTTTTTTGGTTTTGTTGGGGTTTTTTTCTTCAGATAAAATATTTGTTCAAATTTTTTTTTTAATTTTCCCATGAAAGAAAAAGGTATTTTAAATAGCAAAACTTTCTTCTGAGAGACATTGCTAAGCTGATCAGGAAAAAATGGGTTAAAAGTGCAGCCTGAGCCAACTCTGACACATGGTGCAACTTCAAGATCATTTCAGAGCAAGGACAGGCTTTAGCTCTGTGAATGAGGACGGGCTGCACACAAAAGAACCAGGGCTGTAACGCTGGATTTTCACACCAGCTGTGATGTTCCAAGCTCATTCACCGAGCACTGAGATTTCCCTAACAGGTTGCTTGACCTTTTCATCACCATTATTTATGGGCCAGTAATGTGCAGCATCTTTTAAAGCCCTGCTGGGTGAGAGGTTGATATTTTAAGGGAACTTTCTTCTGCTTCAAGTTTATTATGGCTGAAAGTGGTGCTGTCAACATCTGACATTTATGGAGTCTGTTTAACCTCTGCTAATCCCTGAACATTTGGCAAAAGAATGACCAGGTGCTGAAGGTTTTCCTGCCTTCTGCAATTTCACCAGAGACATCCTAATTTACCCCAAATGTCTGTATGGGGCCTGGCAAGGCAATGTCCTTAATCAGGACAACTGATTCCTCCCCAGAGATAAATTTTGGGATGCTTAGCTGCTGCTTTATGATTTTTCATGATCCTTAGTGAAGCTGGGGGCCCTCAGCCCTTGTCTGTGTTTTCCAGCTTATTTTTTTCTTGATCAATTTATCACCATTCCCTCTCCTTCATGTCCTTGGGCAGCTACAGAAGGTCAACACAGCTCTGATTTTGTCAATATTTCCTTGGGTTTTGTGTGTGCCATGAGCAATGTGTGTAACACTGGGCTCCTGGTCTTGGGAAGGATAATGTGGAGCTGGAAAAGGCTCTGTGGGAAGGAAAAGGTTCTGTGAAATGGAAAATGGGAAGGGAAAGGTTTGATGGAAAGGAAAAATTTATATGGGAAGTAAAAGTTTAAGTGGGAAGGAAGAGGTTTTGTGGGAAGGAAAAGATTCTGTGTGAAGGAAAAGGTTCTGTGGGAAGCAAAAGTTTTATGGGAAGGAAAAATTTATATGGGAAGGAAAATTTTATATGGGAAGGGAAAGGTTTTGTGGGAAGGAAAAGGTTCAGTGGGAAAGGAAAAGCTTATATGGGAAGGAAAAGGTTATATGGGAAGGAAAAAGTTATATGGGAAGGAAAAGGTTCTGTGGGAAGGAAAAGGTTCTGTGGGAAGGAAAAGGTTCTGTGAGAAGGAAAATATTCTGTGAGAAGGAAAAGTTTAGATGGGAAGGAAAAGGTTCTGTAGGAAGGAAAAGATTCTATGGGAATGGAAAGGTTTTATGGGAAGGAAAAGTTTACATGGAATGGAAAAGGTTCTATTGGGAAGGAAAAGCTTAGATGGGAAGGAAAAGGTTCTGTGGGAGGGAAAAGATTCTATGAGAAAGGAAAGGTTTTATGGGAAGGAAAAGTTAAATGGGAAGGAAAAGGTTACATGGGAAGGAAAAATTTATATGGGAATGAGAAGTTTATATAGGAAGGAAAAGGTTTTGTGGGAAGGAAAAGATTCTGTGGGAAGGAAAATGTTCTGTGGGAATGGAAAAGGTTTTGTGAGAAGGAAAAGTTTAGAGGGGAAGGAAAAGTTTAGATGGGAAGGAAAAGATTCTGTGGAAAGCAAAAGTTTTATGGAAAGGAAAAGGTTTTATGGTAAGGAAAAGGTTCTGTGGGAAGGAAAAGTTTCTGTAGGAAGGAAAAGGTTATATGGGAAAGAAAAAGTTATATGGGAAGGAAAAGGTTACATGGGATGAAAAAGGTTCTGTGGGAAGAAAGTTTTATGGAAAGGAAAAGGTTCTGTGGAAAGCAAAAGTTACATGGGAAGGAAAAGGTTTTATGGTAAGGAAAAGGTTCTGTGGGAAGCAAAAGTTTCTGTAGGAAGGAAAAGGGTCCATGGGAAGGAAAAAGTTATATGGGAAGGAAAAGTTTACATGGGATGGAAAAGGTTCTGTGAAAAGCAAAAGTTATATGGGAAGGAAAAGGTTTTTTGGGAAGGAAAAAGTTATATGGGAAGGAAAAGTATATATGGGAAGGAAAATTTTACATGGGAATGAAAGGTTCTGTGGGAAGCAGTGGGGTGGCTCCCACAGCAGGAATGGTCACAGAGGTACCACAGGTCTCTGTGTGTGGGAAAATGGGGAAAAATAAGGGAAAAGGAGAATTATGTCAGAAAGCTGTAAAAATATCCAGGTTTTGGAGAAAGTGAGTTGTTCCCTGACTTTTTTAGCCAAGAATGAAGGGAGAACATCAGTGAAATGAGGAGGTGACAGGCTCAGAGCAGACAAGGAAAGAGGTGGGTGCTGAAATTTCCCAAGCAGCTCAGAGAAGCATGAGTGGATAAAGCCCCCAGAAATTATTAAACACTTCAGATGGCAATTAAGACATTCAAAATTCATTATCTACAAATTTCTGCAGCCTGGGACAGCACACCAAGCAAGTCTGTTTGGGTGTTTGAGCAGGACACTGAACAAGATACACCTTTGGGGTGAGCTGGGATATTTTTTCTTATGTTGCTCTCTATGAATTTGTAAAATTCATGTCCTTAAATTAAAGAAGAGGAAGAAGAGGAAGAAGAGGTCAGTACTCCTTTTTGGGGATTTTTTTCTGTTTTTTTTTTTTTGTGTGTGTGGTTTTTTTCCTTTGGGTTTTTTGTGGTTTTGGTTTTGTTTTTTTTCCCCCAGTGGAATGACACCAATTTTTCCTTTTATTCTATGGCTTTAAATGGAGACCTGGCAACTGAAATCCATTTCATCTGGAAGCAAATCCACAATTCACAGCATAAATTGGAGTAACAGAAGCACTGGGATGTTTCTGAATGGGAATTGTCGTGGTGCATTTGATGCAGAACTCAGGTTCTTGATGTGATGTGTTCCTCTGCCTAGGAAATGTTCATTTGTCTTTTCCTCCCAAAGGTGATTTCACTTGGTGTTTCCATTCTGGGCTTTCAGAGTGGTGGTAGCACGACACAGAATTTAGCAGCAGTGCTAAATCCATGCTGGGGATGTTCTGAATCAGTTATTCCCCAGTTGTGACTGCAAATGGAAAAACGAAATAGATGCTAAGAGAGCAGCTGAGTTTTGTTTCATTCATATCCCTGACTAAGTGCTCTGACTCACTGCAGGTTTTGCCAGCTTGTGACACGAGGGTGACACACTCTGCTGGGCTGGATCACATCAGCCTGGGTGCCACAGGGCTTTAACTCAACAAGTCCTGGCTGAGAGAACTTCATCCCCCCCCCAGAGTGCTCAGACACATCTCCAGCCACACCAGACTCTGGTTGTGGGATCAGCAAAATTCCTTGGGAGGGATCTGCATCTCCACATTCAACCAGACTCTAATGGGGAGGGTGTTTTACACCATTTCATTTGGGGTTTGTTTGGAGTTTTTTTGTTTTGTTTTTACTTTAGGATTGAAAGACATGGAGATAATTTTTTTTTGTGCTTGGGCTTGGTTGTTTATTAAATCTTATTTAAAGTACAGAAAGTTCAGCAGCACTTCCAGACACCTGCTAGAAGTGAGCAAAATGGAGAGAAATCCAGCTGCTACAAGGTCTCTTAAAGCTAAACAGTCCAAGAGAGAATTAACACCTCTGTTATTTATACTTTTGACCTAATAACTAAATTCTTGTGACCCTTGGTGTAGTACTGACTGTCCAATCAGAAACTACAGCCTGAGACACTACTTAAAATCCTTCATTTTGTCCAGTACTTATTACTATATAATAAAAATCTCAAATTTAAAACCCTTCACCATGAAGTCACACACTTCTATTTAACTACACCCCTGTGATTTTAACTCCATCACTCAAATTTGGAGCCTTCTCCAAGGCCTCAGATCCAAAGCAGTGTTCTGATGGGGATCAGTGCCTGACAGCACAGAAAACTCAAAAATCCCAGTTTGTGGGATCCAAGAAGGTTCAAATGGTCCCCAAGGCAGATTGCTGTGGTTACATCATCATTGCTTTGATTTTCTTCTGGTGGAAGCAGCAAATTCCATGCTGGGAATGGCACAGAGCAGGAGGAATGAAGGATGGGAACACCTCCCACGCTCAGGGACCAGCAGCTCTGTGGGGACTGAGGGTGTGTGGGAGCAAAGGGCTCTCTGCCAGCTGATATTTGGAATTATTGCTGCTATTTGTCACAAAATGAGGTGCAGAGTTTGGCACAAAAAGAGATGGACCTTGCCCAAAATAGCTGCACCTTGCCATGGCATCAGGATGGGTTTTCCCTGGCTGAGGACACCAAGCCATTAAGAAGAAAATTAAATATTTATTAACCTGCTCTGTGAACTCTGCCCTCCTCAGGAGGCACAAAAAGCAAGTTGAGGCATCTCAGGATGTCTTGAGAGACTGGGGAAAATGGGACAGAGATTGGGATGTTTATTAATCACAGAATCTCAGGATAATTTGGGTTGGAAGGGACATTCCAGATGCCACCCCCTGCTATGGGCAGGGACACCTCCCACTATCCCAGGCTGCTCCAACCCATCCTTGGACGCTTCCAGGGATCCAGGCAGCCCCAGCTTCCCTGGAAAACCTGTGCCAGGGTTCAGGAATCACCCAGCAGCAGTTCTGTATCAGGGTACTTGGCTCTTTTAGCAGTGCCTTGCCATCAGTGCCACGGGAGCAACATTTTAGGGATTGATGAAGCAGAGATAGACAGTGGCATATTGATTTAGGGAAGGTGGGAAGGTAATTTAGCTGTCAGGACAAATAAGGGAGGGGTGGATTTTGGCAGTATTCAGGAGGAAAGGGGAGAAAAGAGAAGTCAAACATGATCTTTGGTTTCATCAGCCAGAAGGCAAGAAGAAGGATGGTGTTATTAAGTGTGTTTAGTTAAGAGAGGTAATAGAGGGAGTTTAGGGGGAAGTGACTCCTTTGGGAAGCTGGAGCTGAATTCTGCAGCTCCTGGAGAGCCCCAGTGGAAATTCAGATAAAGCTGTAAACAACTGCAGGTGAGTGGAAGGTGAGGATGAATGATGGGATAAACAGGATCCCGAATATGAAATGAGGTCAGACAAAGCAGATTAATGGCACCTAATTTGTGCTCCCCAGATGAAAGAATATGCAAATTGGGGAGGTGGGGGAAGATGCAAATCAGGAGAGATGGACTGGAGAACAGGAGGCAGATCCCTGCAAGCCACTGATGAACAGGAGAGTTTCAGCCCTGCCTTGGATTGAAATTATTGCTGATGGGTACACAACCCCAGAGGATTCCAAAATACAGGGAAAAATGGGAGGAAGAAGGGGATGGCTGCAGGGAGAGAAACACTCAGGGAATATCCACAGAGGTGGCAGTGCCACCAAAGCATGAAAGTCAAGAGAAAGCAAGAACTCAAAGGGAAAGATCACGATGGGGGATAAAAATAAAGCAAGGTTTGGCCATTTGCTCAGGTAGGAATCGTTCCAGAGTGGTTTCCATGGAGACAGATGATGCTGGGTGGAAGCAGGTGAATGGAGAGAGGGGAAAATGAGTGTAAGAGAGATACAAGGATAAAAGAAGTGAAAAGAGAAGGGACAATAACTGGAATCACAGAAGAATCTCAAAGTGTATTTTGTGGAGGAGAAAGTGTTTTTGAAAGGGGAATTAAAATATGAAAGGGAGAAGAAAATGTCCAGAGAGCAGACGAGAGGGAGCCAGGGAGCTTGGAGCTAATTTTAAGATTTGAAAAGTGAGGGTCATGCAAAATGAATTTAAACCAACACGAGAGTCACAAAGCTTCAGAAGGAGCAGGTCCCACTTGAGCACATCCTATTTGAAAAATTAGGAGCAGCCACATTTGCACACAGATGAGATTTTAGACCCAACTGTTCCCAGCTTTATTCCCATTCCATGTCTGCTCTGCACTGAGCTGATCGTGGCAACGGCTGCTTGCTGGCAGCTCTGGGTCTTGCCAAATCCCTGTGTACTTAAATTGCAGCCCAAATTTAATTTACAGAGCCTGGATTATCACACATAGTGCCCAGACAGAGAAATGAGCTCTCCTCTGCTGTCTGCATTAAAAACCAGCCCTGGTTTGACAGCTGTGGAGAAGCAGGGCCTTGGGAAGCCAGGGAGGGATTTAATTCCTGATGGGGGATTCTTGAACTTTCCATGAGCTAGGAAAACCCACCAGCTCTTCTCCTGCAACTCCCAGGATTGCCTGAGGTGTGAGTCCTGACCATGACATGAAAAAGAATGACACCTTTACCCTTCCCAGCCAGGATTTTCCTCATTTGGTTCAGTCATGGCTCAGTCCAGGAGCCAGCATGGCCATCACTCATTTCACCCTGTCCCTTCCCAAACTCACACCCTGCTGGGAACCTGCAAGGTGCTTGGTGGCTTCCAGAGATGCCTCTTGGTGGCTTCCAGAGATGCCTCTTGGTGGCTTCCAGAGGTGCCTCTTGGTGGCTTCAGTGGTGCCTCTTGGTGGCTTCCAGTGGTGCCCCTTGGTGGCTTCAGTGGTGCCCCTTGGTAGCTTCCAGAGGTGCCCCTTGGTGGCTTCAGTGGTGCCTCTTGGTGGCTTCCAGTGGTGCCTCTTGGTGGCTTCCAGTGGTGCCCCTTGGTGGCTTCAGTGGTGCCCCTTGGTGGCTTTCAGTGGTGCCTCTTGGTGGCTTCCAGTGGTGCCCCTTGGTGGCTTCAGTGGTGCCCCTTGGTGGCTTCCAGAGGTGCCCCTTGGTGGCTTCAGTGGTGCCCCGTGGTGGCTTCCAGTATTCACCCTTGGTGGCTTCCAGAGGTGCCTCTTGGTGGCTTCAGAGATCCCCCTTGGTGGCTTCAGTGGTGCCCCTTGGTGGCTTCCAGAGGTGCCCCTTGGTGGCTTCAGTGGTGCCCCGTGGTGGCTTCCAGAGATGCCCCTTGGTGGCTTCCAGAGATGCCCCTTGGTGGCTTCAGTGGTGCCCTTTGGTGCCTTCCAGAGGTGCCTCTTGGTGGCTTCCAGAGATGTCCCTTGGTGGCTTCAGTGGTTCCCCTTGGTGGCTTCCAGAGGTGCCTCTTGGTGGCTTCCAGAGGTGCCCCTTGGTGGTTTCCAGTGGTGCCCCTTGGTGGCTTCCAGTGGTGCCTCTTGGTGGCTTCAGTGGTGCCCTTTGGTGGCTTCCAGAGGTGCCTCTTGGTGGTTTCCAGCTGGAGAGGGCTGAGCTGCAAATGGAAGAACATTCCCACCTTTAAATCCCTTTATCCTGTCTGGGATGAAGCCCAAGTGGCTGGTTTGGCTTGGGAGGGGACTTAAAAATCATCTCATTCCAAGCCAGGGACATCTCCCACTAGACCAGGTTCTCAAAGCCCCTACCTTGGCCAAATCAAGGTGATAAATTGCTCAGATTGATCTGAAATCACCACTGATCTGACTAAGAAACACATGCTCAGAACTGCTCCTCTGTGTCTTTCCACATCTACAAAAGAACTATGGCAGATCATAAAAACCCAGCAACATCCCCCAGGCCCACAGGTTTAATGAAGAATTAAGGAGATTGTAACTGCATAGCTGAAATAATACTGAGGAAATTGAATTATTGCACCCATATTAAATGCATATATTCTGGAGTGTTTGTGTGAAATCCAGGCTGGGGGTGCATTAAACAACAGCTCTGAAGAGAATGCAAAGGCAGCAGGATGAAAAAGCACTCCCCACATGTGGTTATGTCAGCTCTAAATTGTCTCCCAGATGTTGCTGGCTCCATTAGAGGCAGGGCTGGGTAATTTATAAAAGTCATTTTTAACGATTTGATTGTTGGTATATATCTGCTGAATTGATTGGCTGGGGAGACAGATCTTTATTTTTATCATGGCAATAACATCCTTTGCAGATTACTGCTCAATTTATCCCTGATGTTAACCGTGCTAGCCAGCAACTCTCCATTTCCAGGATGCTGTTATTTCTTAATTATCAGCCTAATTGCAGGGAAGAGTCCAAGATGGATGAGATTGGCTGGGCTGGACAAGAAACCACGGAGTGAGGGGTTCAGCACTTTCTCCTTGGATCTGCTCCCAGCTCCAGCTGAGATCAGTGGGATTTAAACACTCCAGCTTTGTGCTTTTACATCTTTTTTTTTTTTATTTTGAAGTGTGCTAATCCTGTGTGGATTAGAGTGATAGCTGCCACTGAAATCAACGGGAATTTGGTTACAGATGAGATAATGTTCCCATTTTGGTGTCTAATGATGCTGGAGATGTTCGTCCTGGCAAAGAAAAAGTTTTTTATTCAGATCAGAAGGTTTCCAGGAGCTCTGGAAAAACTGAGAGTTTTGGGTTTTCTGTTCTAACAAGCACTGACCCCTAAGAAAATACTACTTTTGACCTGAGGCTGTAAAAACAGCTCCCAAAATTGAGCAATAAAACTAAGATAACTAGTGTGTAGTTTAAATAAAAATGTATAATATCACATAGTTAAAAACTTAAAATGTAAAGTATTGAAATATAACAATATATAAAAGCAAAATAAAAATTTTACAGCAAAAATTTATTCACCTTCTTCTTCATAAGTCTAAGCAATATTTTTGTAATTAAATAGAAAATTCCTCATTGCGAGTCACAAGTGTTTGGTTATTAAATTAAAAGTAAAAATAATTTAAATGTCCATTCTTAATTGAACAGTTTAGACTTAAAAGGTCTTGTTAAAAAAAAAAGATACATCCCCATTTTTAGCATATTAACTAAAAGTGCTGTAAAACTCATTGTAACATAAATAAAAATTAATAAATAAACATCTAAGTCCAAACAAAAAAACCACCATCTCTCAATCTTTTAATCCCAACTCTAACAAAAAAAATAAAATAAAAAAATGAAACCCAAGAGTGGCTGTGTAATTCCTGGTGCTGTTTTTGACTCCCAGTGGCTCAGCTCTTCCCTGCTCTGTGTCTTGGGAGGAATTTGTCCCCAAATTGTCCCTGACTCAGAGAGTCAGGATGTGATTTAGACCTTGGAGTTTGGCAATATTTGCTCTGAGCTCTTTTGGAAAAGTTCATTTGTTCCAGCTGCCTGTTTGAATTTGACAAAATAACATCCCCACCTTTGCTTTCAGTCCTTCAAGTCTCCAAACCTCAGCATTATTTTGGGACAGTGAGATTTGCAGGTTCATTAAGCCATCTTTAAAATACTTTCTTACATGAACTTTGAATTTGTCACCTCTCAGCTTTGTCTCACTGTTCCCAGGATAGAGCAGAATAGGAAAGCTCACTCTGCTCTTCATAAATTTCTTGTTTTCCTGCATATTTCTGTCAATTAAATATTTCAAATTCTGAGGCACAGTTGTCTTCTGCATTTTCAGTCACCTAAGAGGAGACATCACTCAGTGAAATAGGTAAGGAACTCAATTCTTCCCCAAATTCAGGTTAAATTCCTACATTTTGTGCTATTAAAAACTAGCCTTGGTAGATGAAATTCTTCTTTCAGGTGCTCATTTCAAAAACCAAATGCAGGAATTCTATTCAGTATTTCCCTGACCTTGGAGAGAGTTTTGTTTGACCAAGAATGTGGGAGAGGGGACCAGTCCATAATCTGGTAAGCAAGGGACTCTCTGAAATAATCTGATTTTCTTGGAATGAAAGGGTGGAGGAATGGAGTGAAAGAGTCTGTTGGGAAAAAAAAGAAAGACTGTTTTTTTGGGGTTTTTTTTCTGCTTTTTGGACTTTGGAAGTTTTTGAGGCAGGAAGGAAAAGCAATGCAAACAGAGGTAACTCATTCTCCCCTAGCTCAGGGTGAGTTAATAGCAGCTGTAGTGAGCACTTTAAAATATTGATGATCACCTTTGGTGCTGCTCCTGGAGAGGTTTGTCCCTCCCTTTCCATGTCACAGCCACTGATTTATAGATAGTTAGATTTAGATGTAGATTTATATTCCATTCCATGGAATTCTGGAATGATTTGGGTTGGAAGGGACCTCAAAGCCCATCCAGTGCCACCCCTGCCATGGCAGGGACACTTCCACTGTCCCAGGTGCTCCCAGCCCCATCCAACCTGGCCTTGGACATTCCAGGGATCCAAGGATACTCTGGAAATTCCAGTCCAGCCAGGAATTCCTTCCCAATCTCCCCTTTTCCACTCTGAAGCCATTCCCTGTGTCCTGTCCCTCCATGCCTTGTCCCCAGTCCCTCTCCAGTTTATGTCACACACTTTTCATTCTCTTTCATCAAGGGCTGAACTGTTACTGAAATCCTGCTCAGAGCTTCTTATTAACCCCTGGATTGTTTGGGGATTGTAGAAAGCAGGATCAGAGTCCTGGGTTGGAGTTTTCCTTTGATAAAATCTATTCTGTATGTATTAAAAAGAATTGTGTGCACATTGCTGAAATGTCACCAAGCCCAGCAGGCTCAGGGTGACATCAATGGCTTGGCTACAGAGAGCCACCAGCTCCCCTGGAGTTTATCAGTGCAAATCAAACCAGCCTCCACTCAGCTGGCTTCTAAGTGATGCTCAAACCCAATTTATTAAAACCACATTTGTTTTTCAAGCACCCAGGATTCCTGATTAATTCCCAGCACCGTGGGTTATTTAATGCTGTGGTTTCATTGTCATCTTTGATTTTCCACCCAGCGCTTGATTGATAGGAGCTGTTGTGAGCCTGTTCTTGGAGCACATTGTTCTTGTCAAACAGCACCGTGCATCTTATTGATGGAAAGGCTGTTAGGGATGGCAAAATCAGCCTGAGAGCCTGGGGACCACGTGCTGAGCATATGCACAATGAAGGGGGGTGAGGTTAAACCTCCGCTGCTCTGGGCACCAACGTCCTTGGGTTATCTTAAATGAGCAAAGCAGCTCATGGCTGCTAAAAGCTGTTTATTGCAGAGCATCAGTCTCAAAAACAAAGTCACAAGTTAAGTTTTGGTAAAAGTCCCAAATAGAAGTAGAAGCTGCTCCTGTCAAGGTGCTGAGGAGCTGATGTTGCTGCAGCAGCTCCTGCCTTCTTCTTGGGTGTTGATGGTGGCAGCAAGAGAGCAAAGAAAGCAAAATAGAGAAGCCAATGGCAAAAAAGCCCCAGCTCTCCCCAGTCCATGCTCTTGTAAAGGATTTTTCCAACAAGCTAGGATGCAAACCAGGACCACCACTCCTTAACCCATTAGAATTCCAATTTCCTAACATGCTAGAATACGTATAAACTATACATTGAATCTATCTTGTTCTATCTGAAAAATGTAAGCAATGTTCTTACTAGAGCTTTGTTATGTCTAAGCACTGTCTACAACCACACCCCTGGAGCCTCCACTGAAAGCATCAGTGTGTTTTTTAATTTTTACTAGAACTCACACTTCTACTCTGGCATCTGAACCTTTCACTCACTAAAAGCACTGAAGCTCATTCTAAAACTGACTGACTCACTTATCCTAAAACTCAAACTTACACTTTTACTTTATGTGTGAGTGGCTTACCACACTTCAATCCATCCACAGATTTTAATTCAATCCCTGCACTCTGATTTCTCCCTGAAGAATTCAGAGCCCCCCGACTCACTGACTCCATCCCAGGGCTGCTGAATTCCCCCAGGAGAGCTCAGTGCCAGTGGAATTCAGCTGGAGTGACAAAGCCAGCAAGCCATGACTCAGATGTTAATCAGTGTTAGATGCTCTTTTTGTTTTTGTGCTACTGCTGAGCGGTACAAAATCAAGCGTCTTGTACCGGCAGCGCAAATCAATTCGCAATTAAATTAGCCTTTTGTTTGGGAGGCACTTGGGATTTGTTTGGGCTTTGTCAGCTGCCCCCAGCCATGGCTTTGCAAACTGCAGGTGCTGAAGGGGAAAAGTCTCTCCTGGTGTTTTGGTTCATCCTTCTGTAGGATTGCACCCTGCACAAATCCATCCCCTGTGCCCCTGGAGAGCCAAATCCTCCCTCCTGCAAATTGATTTTTAGGGGAGATCTTCAGGCATGCAAACCAGGCTGTGACACTGATTTAACTCACAGAAATGCAAGCCCAAAGGTCACAGCTACAACCTGGAGCAAGAGGTTTCTCACAAAGGTTTCTCACATTCAGGGTTGCTTCAAGAGTAGAGGAGTCACCTCTGAATATCAATAGGCACCTTCCAGATAATGATGCATGAGCCACAAAAGTAAATATTTTCCTTTTCTCCTCTTGTTAAGGATAAAGATAAAGATAATATCTTCTCACTCTAATCCCACATGATCAAATGTAGGACAGACAACACATTAGAAGGTGGAAGACAAGAATTTAATTCTTTATATCAGAGTCTGGGAATTAAATTGTTTGTGTTAGAAGCTGGGAAGGTGTAGAAACCACAATGTTAATTTGTTCTGCCTTTTTCTGTACTTCTAGCAGGATGTTTCTGGAGGATTATTTGTAGGTCCAAGGGCTTTTTAAGGCCAAAGACTTTGCACTGGGAGAAGAGTTCAAGGATGAGCCCATCCCACACTTGAGCAGAGCCAAATCCTCACCATGGACTGGCAGCTGAGTGTCTGGGTGAAATTTCTGAAATTTCTGAAATTAAATCAGATGCAAACTCCCACAGCGAGCTGTGGTGGGCCAGGCTGGTTGAAAGAGGATTTTGTGATCAAAATCTTGCTAATCTTCACTCCAAATCCTCATCCTTATGCCACAGCAAGGCCTCTTCATAGGGAAATTTTTGATATTAGGGTTCATGTCCATGAGGTTTTATGTCAGCTCGATTTTTGGCAGTTCTTACTTTCCACGAGGAAACTTTTTTGGCTGGTCAAGCTGTCCACAGAGATGCTAAAAATCTCTTTTTGCTGTGCTGTCAGTGAGGGAAGGCTTGTGTTTGTGTGGTTTTCTTCCCTTTTATTTGGGAGTGTGAGTGATTTACTGCCTCTGTTTGCCAAATGTGGGGTTTTTAGGGGGATGCTTGAGTGAGGATAAGAAAAATGCCTGGAAAAACTCACTAGCTGTGGAAGAAAAAGTGGCTTAAACCTCCTCAGCTCCAACCCAGCATCCTCAACTCAGGGCTGAGCTCCTGTGTGCAGATTCTGAACCTTCCCTCATGAATCAGCCCCTCTCCACAGCTGCTCTCAGCTTTGACATAAAGTTGTATAAATCTCCCACTAAAGTCCCTGATTTTCCCAGTGCTGGTAAAGGAAGAACATTAATTACCTGAAATTGTCTCTGCTCCACTGAGGCACAGCATTTGCCTCCAGCACAGCTGATTTTCCAGGATGAAAGCCATTCCACACACGCCTTCCTTTCCTCTTTACTCTTACCCACACTCCTCAAAAAAATCCCCTTGTACCCCTCAGCATAAAAGCCCCAAACTTTTAGATTAACCAAGACATAAACTGCACTCTTGGGAGGGAGAAATTTCTCCATGTCTCAAAAAAAAAAAAAAAAAAAAAAAAAAAAAAAATTAAAAATCCACTTTCTACTGTCTTCAACAGGTGTGCAAGGAGCTGAGAGCCAACAGATTGTCTGCTCTGAAACTGAGACACAGCAATGCATCAAACATGCAAATCTGCTCTGCTGCTGCAGCTCCCTTCCAGGATATTTGCCCAAAGGAGCAGAGCAGCTGCTGCAGGAGCTTTGATAGTTTTAGCACGCAGAATCTTTTATTCATACACACACACACTCTGAAGGGAGGATTAATGGGGCTTCAAAGTTGGGCAAGGATGTTCCAATCTATGCAAGACAAGAGTGAATTGGCAGGGTGGGAGTTGAGGCAGCTTTTGGGAGGGGACATCACTGCCAGGTGCTGCACCTTACCAGTCACACCAGAGCACATCCAGCTGTTCCTGCAATAATTCCTTGTTTTTGTGGAAGCTGTGGGTGTGACCCTGTGATGGGGTGAGGGGGAGCTGCCAGCCCTCCTGTCCAACATCTCCTCCTGACATCGCGGAATGATGGAATCACTGAGGTTGGAAAAACCCTCTGAGCTCATCCCACCATTCCTCCAGCACTGCCACGGCCACCCCTAATCCATTGTGGTCAGTGATGTCTCTGTTGTACCTGAGCCAACCCCCTGTGTTGTTTCAGAGTCTCTGTGTTCCACCCTGAGCACCAGAGAGAGTCAGGAGACTCTGCTGTTGTTTCCAGAGGTGTTTATTTTATCTCATCTAAAAGTTCTTTCCCTGCCCAGCCCAGGTCTGTTCAGCAGCTCAGCCCCAGGCACACTGCCCACCCTGGGGTGGGATTATCTTTTTATACTATAAACTGTGTAAACATTATTTACAATTATCTTCCAATACCTATCACTTATATTGTACTCTAAACCAATCCAAAAATGTCAGTATCACCCAAAAGATGGATGCTAGGGAGAAGGAGGAAGAAGGACAGAACACACCCAAATTCCTCTATTTTGACCCCAGACCCTTATTATAAACAATCTTAAAAACCTACTTTTTTACTTTATAATAATCTAACTTATACTCTACTTATTTTTTGTGACTTGTAATTCTTCATGTAAGGGTGGTAATTTTTCCCAGGGGCTAAAATCAAAGGCACAGGGGTTTTGGGCACTGTGCCCAGGCTCCTGAGCCCCCTGCCTGGATCTCAAACTATCCAGGGCACCCAGTGGGATGTCCTGGGTTCCCACAATCCACATCCCCACATCCACGTGGCTTTTAAACCCTTCCATGGGATCCCTCTGCCTGCTCAGGTGAGACCCCACCTGCAGAGCTGCCCCCAGCACAGGGAGGACCTGGAGATGTTGGAGGCAGCAGGAGGAGCAGAGGGATGGAGGAGCAGGGGGATGGAGGAGCAGGGGGATGGAGCAGCTCTGCTGGGCTGGCACAGCTGGGATTGTTCAGCCTGCACAGGAGAAGCTTTGGGCTGCAGGACCTGAAGGAGGCAATGAGATGGAGAAGGAGAATTTTTACAAGGGATGGAGAGACAGGACAAGGAGGGTGACTTCAAATAGAAAGAAAGTCGGTTTAGATGGGATATTAGGAAAAAATCCCTGTCTCTGAGGGTGGTGAGCCCTGGCAGAGAGAACCCAGAGAAACTGAGGCTGCCTCTGGATCCCTGGAATGTCCAAGGCCAGGTTGGATGGATTTGGAGCACTGGGACAGTGGGAGGTGTCCCTGTCCATGGCAGGGGTTGGAATGAAATGAGCTTTAAGATCCCTTCCAACCCAAACCATTCCATGATTCTGATTCTCTGGTGACTCCAGCACTGCTGTGGGCAGTTCCATGCTTGATCACCCTTGGGTGAAGAAACCTTTTCCAATATTTACCCCAAACTTCTGATTCCTGAACTTCCCACAGATTTTCCCACCCAAGGCACTTTCTGGTGTGCCTCAGACCCTCAGAAGAAACAAATGTGCCCCTGAGCACAGCTGCAGAGTGTCCAGGTCAGGAGCAGAGCTGGGTGTTATCTCCACAGGTGTCTGGAGATAACAGAATTCTCACACTCCATGGCTGGGCTCCTTGAATATTGTAATATTTTACCTGTGTGCACTCATGCCTTGTGTTATCACCAACATTTTACAAACAGACACCAGCAAAAAAGAAGGAAACAGCATGACTGAGGTGGGAGGAGACCCCTGGATGTCACCTGAAGCAGTGAGGGATGAGTGGAAGCCTTTGGGTGAGCAGACAATTAAATCCCTGTGTCCTGAGCCAGGCTGATGTGAATGTCACAGTCATGTGTTCTAAATGCTCAGATTTATCTCTGAAATTATCAGTGTTCACAGCAAGCCCCAGGGCTGGAGAGGTTCCTCTGGGGGTGCAGCACTTGAGGAGATTGAGGAGGATAAATTTTTAAAAGCCCATGTGGGGTCCTCTAGCCTTGGGTCCCTCCTGAACAGGACAGACAGTGCTGGCATCTTCCTGAAAAACCTTTTTGATATTCTGGTGCATCCTTTTAAATTCATCAATAAAACCCTATTTATCTGATCATCCAAATTTCCCTGAAATCCTGATTTCCCCAAAGTGCAAAACTAGAGGGAACAAAAAAAAAAGAACAAGAAAGGAGAAAGCACAAGTCCTTTTCTCCTTAATGAGTTCATTTGCTGGTGTTCAACTCACAGATTTGCTACTGATGTCAAATTAGCTGGTTAAATTAGCTAATTATGGCAAATGTGTACAATACTCTCCATTTGGGACAACTGGCAGAGAACAGCTACTCAGCTAAACTGGTGAAGAAGTTGCTTTTTAGACCAAAGAAATTAGAAATAAAGGAAACATTCAAATCAATCAGTGGCCTGTGCTCAGTATCCTGAGTGTCCAAAATTCAGTATTTGAGCAGCCTGGTCTGGTGGAAGGTGTCCCTGCCCATGGCAGGGGGTTGGAATGAGATGAACTTTAAGGTCCCTTCCCATCCCAAAATATTCTGAGATTCTTTGAGTGATCAGGCCATGTGTTTTTGAGGGAGCTGCATGAATACATTATGTATTTTTCCATTTTAACATGCTGTGTTTGTGTTTGCACTCACTTTACACATGGAATGAATGGTGTCATTGGACACTCAGGAATTCTGGATTCTCTTCCTGGCTCTGCAACCACCCTTGGCTTGGGAAAGTCACAGAACCATAGAATCAGAAAGGCTGGAAAAGACCTTCAAGATCATCAAGTCCAGCCTTCCATTGATTGCCCACTAAACCACATCACAAAGTGTCACTTCTACTTTTTTTTGGAACACTTCCAGCACTGCCCTGGGCAGCTGTGCCAGGGCTGGACAAACTTTTCAGGGAAGGAATGTTCCCAAAATCCAGTAGAAACCTCCCTTGGTGCAGCTTGAGGCCGTTCCCTCTGCTCCTGTCCCTGGAGCAGATCCCAAATCCCCCTCAGTGTCCCCTCCTTGTGCAGAGCCACAAGGTCCCCCCTGAGCCTCCTTTTCTCCAGGCTGAGCCCCTTCCCAGCTCCCCCAGCTCCATCCCCTCCATGTCCTTCTTGTCATGAGGGACCCAAAACAGCCCCCAGGTTTTCAGGTGCCTCAGCTGGAAGGGGATTTTACCTTGGGCAAGCACAGCCAAATAAACACAAGCTGATCCAAATGACTCCTCCTGTCCCTCTGTGCCTTCTGCATTCAGGCACCACACAGAAATTCCTTTGACTGGCATTTGTTGACACTTCAGCATAAATTTACACTTTTTGCTGCTTGTGAAAGCCAGCAGATCTCATTAAAAACCAATATTGATACACCTTGCTCGGGATGCAAATTCAATTTCTCCTTGTTGCCGTGCCCTGTTGAGCAAACATATGTCATGGCCTTTGAGGCTGAACGTGGCAGATGTCTAATTGACCTGAATAAATTTCCAGAGTACACCACAATGGGTCACTGGAAGGTCCTAGAATCCCCTACCAAATTTTAATCAAACCTAATGAGACCAACAAGTGGATGCAGAGCTGAGTTGTGCAGTGCAGCAAATGCATCTAGAACCTAATGGGTGATTAATTCAAGCCAAATTTTCTCTTCCTGGAGCTTCAGAGGACTTTGCTGGCTGCAAGGCAGGGAAGAGGTTGAAGCAGAGCCATTTCAGAAGCAGTCCAGGTGGATCCCATCCCATCCCAGCACCAGTGTGGAAGATTTCTCCCTCCAGAGGGGAGTGGTCCTTGTTAGGGAGGAGATATTGTGAATAGACCTGTCATGAAATGAAATTTCATCAAAGATCAGAGCCAGAAAGCCACAAAACCCTGTAGGACAGAAGTGCTTTGCTAGTAATGAGCTGTCTGCCCTTGGAGGAGAACCAGAAGCAGACATATCCCAAATAATTCTTCAGCTTGAGCTTCCTCCTGCTGGAGTGATGGAATGTGTGCTCCCAGCCCAGAATGCTTGGATGTAGCTGGAACTGATGGTAAAATAATTTTAAAAGAAGCAGAGTCATGTCAAGCCTCAGTACCAATTCAGCCAAGACTGAGGCTTCTTATTCCAGCAGCACCTGCTTGTGCCACCACGTTGTGCCAACCAATTTGCAAATAAAGCAAAAAAAAAGCGAATTAAAGTGCATTTGATGCTTGCCTTGAAGAGTTTCCAGTCCCCATCAGTAACTCAAGGGATGAGCCTGGACAGAAGAGGTGCCCAGCAAGCAGGAATTCCGTTTTCAAAGAATGAAGGAGATAATTCAGAGGGAAATAAGTAAAGGTGGAGGAACAAAGGCATGGAGCAATTCAGGTTTGTGCTTCAGAGCCTGTAAGGAACCAGCACCAGGCAAGGAGGGGACTCAGGAGTTCTGCACTCGAGGCAATGTGGGATGGATCCCAAAAACGACCAAGGAATCAGGGGATGACTGGACCAGCATCTCACTGAACTCAGGGTGTTCTGCACAAACAGGGAGCTTTTGTCACTTTTTATCAGGTTCAAGTGAAGGTAAATTTGCTGTCTCATCCCAGTTTTTCTTTCTGTTGTGGAATCCTGTGATTTAAGCAGCTGAAATGGCCTCTGAGCCTGATGGGTAAATTTGCCTCCACTTCTGACCACAAAAAGCCTCAGAGCTGCTGCATGAGCTGAATGTGCCTTTGGGAAATTCAATCAGATCTTTTTTGCCACGGCCTCCAAAGCAGAATGAAAAATTGGGCACCTGACAGAAATCTGCCAGGTTGGAGCAGGGAGAAGGTGAAGCACAAAAATGTGTGTTTGGTGTTTCCTGCATTAGAGGTGTCAGTCTGCCCTGGAAATTCGGGGTGCAGAGATGGTGGATTCAGATTCGGCAAAGCCCATTACATTTACAAAAGCTCAGGAGAGATGTCCCAGCAAGACAGTGATGTAATAACTACATGAAAATGTATTTTCAAAAAGATGGGCCCTTGGCTAAACCGTGTGCACCAGGGGATCTCTCAGCAGAAAGCTTCACTTATTACTTTCTTAAAATCCTTATTACATTTCCAGCTCTATAAAACCTGAGTAATTACTGTCTTCAATTACCTCTTGGCGCCAACTTGATTAATGTCCTTTACACCGATTGCTTTGTGAACTGTTGGAGAGAAAAGATGATCTGGGTCAACTCTATAAATGACTTTTTCAATGCCTTGTTAAGCTGAGAAGTTGGAAGTTGTGTTCTCAGGGAAAGGTCATCACTTGATTGTTCTGAGGTGCTGGAATGGATGGACAGGTGGGAGCCAGATTGCAAAATCAGGGTTCAAAATTGTGGTGATCCAGTGGATCAGCCTTTCAAAGTTGGTTCTCTCTCTTTCCCTGCAAATTCCCCTGCTCTAAATCCCTGGCCCTGAGGCTGCAGAGATGGCACTAAGTGGGAGGATCAATGGTTGTCTGTTCTGGCTTTAATAATTAAAGCTATTGAGCCGTTATGTCTTGGATCAACAAACAGGGCTCACAGGTCACTCTGCCTGGCCTTGTAAATTGATTATTTTCCTACAGACAGCATTAGGGTCAGGGGGTTTGCCTGACCTGTTCTCCCAGGTCTGGGTATAAACAACTGCTGATTGGGACCATCTGGCCACGCTTTGGCTCGGGCCATTCATTATTCTCAGCATGAAAAGACTTTTCTCCTCCAGCAGGAGAGAGCAGTGTGTCAGTACTCTCGAGCATGGAATGGGACAGCAAATAGGATTTGCTGCTGGTGTAGTTCTGCACTACCTCAGGATCTGACAGCTCATTAAAATCTTGAATTGTCTCTGTTGGCCCAAGCCATTTTGGGACCTGAGTGCTGCTCCAGAAAACTTTAGCAGCTGCTCCTCTCCTGATTCAGCACCCAGTGCTGACAGTGAGGAAAACACAGGAATTTCTTGAACTGTCAGGGAATGATCTGGAAGTGGGTAGGAGGAAGGTGGGAGAGAACACAGCCACTTTACCAGTGCTGGAGGTACTCCTCAACAACAAACTGCCCCAAGAAATCTCACTGTGCCTCCTGCCCCACAGAGCCCCATTCCCACTGGTGTTTGGCAGTCACTGGGAGGGAGGCTAAGCCAAGCCCTAAAAAAGGAGGGTTAGGTCTCCTGGAATGGCTGCTGGCTCTTTCACACAGCAGGGAACTTCCAGAACCCAGGCTGAGTCTTTCCCCCACATCACCACCTCCCTTCTTCCTTACAAAACCAGCCAAGCACTCCCTGAACTTCCTAATCCTGCTTTTTTTGTGGATCCATCTCTTCTCCAAAGGTTCCCACTCCATGGGCCAGTGTGTCCTGGGCAGTGTGACCACACATGGCCACCTCCATTCAAGGACCCCACTGTTTGCAGCCAGCTGATTTTTGGGCTCACTGGGTCAGGACCTTCAAAGCAACCCAGCTGCCAGGCTCCAGTTTTAACCCACAGAGCCAATTACCAGCAGCACTAATTAGAGGGACACTGAGCTAAACACTGCAGCTTTTCTGCCATGTCTCAGGCAGGGCTTGCAGCTGGCTCTGAGCATCCCATTGTGGATGCTGCCCCTCTCTCTGCCTCCCCAGACAGCTTTTAAAGCTCTCCCAGGCACATCCACATGGTCTGCAGCCACTCTCTGATTGCAGTATAAATGTTTGCATTATGTTCCAAGCCTCAGAGACACATTCCAAAACTCTGGCTCTTCCTCCTGCCCAGCTTCCATGTGGCAGGAGAAGGTCAGCCTGAAAACACTTTGTAATTGCTGAGGATTAATGTTGTTTTGCAATGCCAAATCCACATCCCAGTTGCCAAAGGTCTTCTTTGCACAGAGGATTTCCAAGCAGAGACAATGGGGAATTTGCTCCTTGCAGCACAGCAGAACAATTCCCAGCAGAACATTATTCCATGCTTGGGTTTCAGTCTGTTATAATCTCACCTGTCTGTACTTTGATATTTAACTCCAAGCTGTCCCCTCTCATTCCTTCAGCAGCCCCACAGTGGCACTTTCCTAATCAGGACTTTCTGCATCCCTCATTCTCAGCCTGAATTGTTTCCCTTTTCCTTTGACAGCTCCATGAGTTTGGAACACTTGAATTTTACCTGGCTTAATGCCAGATTTCAATTCTTTCTTTCTTTACCTTTTTTGTTTTTTTTATAAATTTGTTTTGCTCATTTTCAAATTTCAGGTGGGTTTTGCAATTTGAAGAACTTCAGCCTGGGACTGAGGGAGCTTTACTGATTTCAGTGTGGGGTTGTGTGGTCCCCAAGAGGAGAGGGGTGAGAAGAACTGTTCAAAGTTGGATGAGTGTTCTAATCCTGCCTGCGACAGGGTTCCTGTGTTTATCTCAGTGTGCATTCCATGGGGAAAGGGTGGCAACACCAGATTTTTTAGTGTGAGACAGAACTTGCCTCATTCTGGCTGAGAATAAAGGCAGTGAGCAGCTCTGCTGGGGTAAAGAGGATTCTGAGCTGCAGAATGCAAAATTTCAGCTCAAGGGATGGTTACTGCTGAAAATGGTGGCACTTAGAGAGCCTGCAGGGGTTTCCAGAAGAGAATTCTGTTGCAATCCATGCCTGAATCTCACAATGACACCTCCCAGAGGAGAGAGCTGGACCCAGAGGTTTCAGGTGAGTGCCAGCCCAGCTCCATTTGCTGGGATCCTTGGGGCTCCAGGCTCCTCTCTGTGCTCCCTGCTCTTTTCCCAGCTCAGGGAGACCTGAGCACATGGGGACACCATGAAAAGAAGTGAAAAAAAAAAAGTCTGGATTTTTTTTTCCTTCTGCAGAGTGTTGATTTATATTTCCAGCTGTGGTGGGAATAAAGTTCTCATAAATATTCCAGCCCCTTCTTATTCCAGGGAAGCAGGGGAGCCTTGACTTTGTAAAAATACCTGAGGAATATCTCGACCCCCATGGCTGTTCCTGCCCTCACATTCCAGCAACTTCTGCATCCACTGAACTAAACCCACTTCAGACAAAAGGCTTCTTGCTGAGGAGGCTGCAGCATTTTGCAAAGGTTCCAAAATTTACTGAACTCATAATGACCACAGCCGGCCGCCCAGCCTGCAATTGAGAGACCAAGAGGTTCATAACCCAAGGCTACAAATTTATTGCTTCTTCCTGTTATAAGTGCACTTGGAAAAATGAAATTCAGGCTGTGTTTATCTCCTCTGGTTCCTGTCTAGCTGGGTGTGAAAGGCACAAAGCAAAGGCTGTTCACTGTTCTGCACTCTTCAACTTTTCTTGTCTGCCTAAATCCTGCCCTGAATGAGCACTTGGGTGGGGACACTCTGCTCCCTGGAGGGAATCCACGAGGGAATCTTGCTGCCAATACACAGAATTTCAGGAGTGCACTAACCTAGCATGGGTATTTGTTGTTGTCACACCTCCAGGCTCTGTAGCCCCCAACACAAGAAGGATGTTGATCTCAGTTTCACAAGCACAGGGACAGGAGGAGCAGAGATCTGGAGTTCTTCTGCCACAGTGGCATCAAATCCCAGAATCATGGAATGGTTGGGGTGGAAGGGACATTAAAGCCCATCCAGTGCCACCCCTGCCATGGCAGGGACACCTCCCACCATCCCAGGATGCTCCAAGCCCCATCCAGCCTGGCTCTGGGCAATTCCAGGGATCCAGGGGCAGCCACAGCCGGAATTCCTTCCCAAGATCCATCCATCCCTTCCTTTTAGCAGTTTAAATCCATTCCCCCTTGTTCCAGCACTCCATACCTCTATCCCAAATTCCCTCTCCAGTTTTCTTGCAGAACCAGGAAATGACTGAAGGTAAAACATGGGACACAATTTCAGTAGGAAGAACAATTTCTGTTGGGAACAGAACAATTTCTGATGGGCCTGGGTGAGCAGTCCCACAGCACATCTTTCTCAGTGACAATTTCACTGCATCAAGTCCCTTCATCTAAATTATGAAAGAAGTAAGAAAAAGTCATCACATGTTCACTTCAAGAGCAATGAAACCAACGTGGGTTCCACAATTTACATTTCAGCCTTCACTGAGGTGTATTTTATTATCCTGCTTAATTCTGCTGCATAAATCTCCACTCTGCTCCTGTTAAAATGTGGCCTCTGCCCCATGAGTTTCTAATTCAAATAAATGAGGTACATGAGTTAAGCAGAAAGATCTAACACAGGAACCAGCAGCACAATGATTTGTAAATTCAGCTTGTGTGGCTGCAATTTAAAAAATATCAGTGGTGTTTAGTGGAAGACGTTAGGAAAATGTGAGGATGAAGGAAGAGGGGACACAAGGGGAAGCAGAGGATGATTTGGGGAGGGATGGGAAATGGAGGGTGGCAGTGAAGGGGGGATGAAAGGCAGCACAAGGAGCAGCTGAATGGCCTTTAGTGCCTGGTCATGTCCTGCACTGCTCTGACAGACACCTCTTGCTTTGTGGGAAATACCTGTCACTTGTGCTCATCTAATTTTTCACCAAACCCCTCCAGCTGGGTACTCCTGGAAATGTTTTCCTTCCCCAAACCCATAAAGATCATGAGAAAAAAAAATGGTATTACATTGTAGGACTTGCCTTTGCTGAAGGGGAATTGTTACACAGCTACAGCAGTCACACCAATGCAGTTTTTAACACTGAGATGAGGAGACCTTTTAGTTCATTTTATCACATTACATTTCATTTTATAGATGTACAGCAGGTAACACTTCATTTTCTTGCTGAGCATTTAATATTGCCTGACCAGACTCTCAATGGGAATCACAAAACCTCTGCTGAATCATTTGGATACACCACCACCTCTAGGAACTTTTCAGGTGCACTGACAGCTTAAATTCCTGCAATTCCAAGTGAATCTCGCAGGAGACTCATCTTTCTTGTGTTCCAAAGGTCATGTGGACCTCAAAGGTCACCTCTGCTCCACTGACACCTTTTAAAGTGCTGTCAGATCTCTTGGTGACTGAAAGATTATGGATGAAACAGCCCAAAATCTCCCACCCTGCCGTGTCTCCAACCCCACAGCAGTGGTGAAGGAGTCATGGGGTTCATCTGCAAGGATCTGTCTTGTGATTTTGTCCTTCTTGCTGACAACAAATTGAAAAAAAAAAAATGAAGTCTTCAGCCTTATTCAGTGTCCACAGAACACTGCTGTGCAATAAAGTTGATTTGTCTGTTCCTGTAGATCTGGTGTTTTGCTTGACCCTTTATCACAAGGCTTTCAAAGTCTCTGAGCATCCTCAATCTACCCACAAACCCTTCACACCCCAAATATTTGGGAATTTCCATCACTGACCCCTTGCAGATTGGCTGCTGCTCAACAGGTGCCTGTTGGAACTTTGAAGCAGCTTGATGGGTTTGTCCAGAAATTTTAGATTTGTCCAGCCTGAGGGTCAGGGCAGTGACTTCAGGGTTCATCTTCCCCACTAAACTGTAATAAAGTTGTAAAGTTTTTGGGGCAAGGGGAAAGTCAAACTCTTCTCCATCACCTAAGCTGCAGAGCTGAGTTTGGGCACAAAAAAATGGAATTGTTAAGCTTGGAAAAGACCTTTAGGACCATCAAGTCCAGCTATCAACCCAGTACTATGCTCCCCATTAAACCATGCCCACATTATTTGAACAGTTCCAGGGATGGTCACTCCATCACTGCCCTGGGCAGCCTGCTCTTATTCTTTAAAACCTTTTCCATAAAAAAAAATAAATCCTAATATCCAATATAAACCTCACCTGGCACAACTTGAGGCTGTTTCCTCTTATCCTGTCCCAGGCATGGACAGGGGGAGGGATCCCAGCATTGGTCAGGGTGATTTTGACTAGCACCATCAAAGGCAACTCCCAATGGGATGCAGTAATTTTATCAGTGCCACAGTGGGACTCAATGGCCATGAGCAGAAAATGACTGGCTGGAGGAAGGATGGGTTGTGAAAAGATAAAGAACACTGCCCCAGCTGGTTTATAAACCATGGCCATGAACAGGAGATATCCCATGGAGATAAAGAACACTGCCCCAGCTGGTTTATAAACCATGGCCATGAACAGGAGATATCCCATGAGATAAAGAACACTGCCCCAGCTGGTTTCAATGGATGCCCATTAGCAGAATATCTCCCACAGAGATCAGGATCACTGCCCCACCCTCAACAGATGGTGATAGAACAGACACCTTTGATCACACTCTGTATTGTAACCCAAGACAGTTGCTGACACCCGGATGTGCAGCTTATAATCGTGAAATTACTGTACTCATTTTTTGCTGTGAGATAGGACTAGGAGTAAAAGCAAGGACACAACTTAAAGGACATAAAGAAAACTTTTATTAACAATATAAAGGAATAATAAATTCAGAACAAAACTTTTAGACCACTCTTTCTCTTTTCCCACACCCTCTTCTCTTTCTTAACACCAACATATAGAAACAGTTACTAACTTAAGAATTATCTTTTTCAGTTCATTCTAGAGAGAGGAGTATTCTCTTGTTAGGCTATAGGGACTTTTTCATATGAGGAAAAAAACAGTTCTTTTTTGGCTTTACTCTTTATGAATTAGTCCCATCAAGTCATAGAAAAGGTTCTCAAAATAAAAAAACCTTCCATAAATACCATTTTCTAAGTAGCAATTAATACAAAACCAACCCACCAGGCAATGTGAGCATCCTTCCAAATCCCTGTGTTGAGCTGCAGACCGAGCACAGATCATTCCAGCTCCTTCTCCTCTTGGCAGCAAATCCTTGGGGCTGTCAGGTGAGTGGGGATTGTTGTTGTGTGCTTGATTTCAGCGTGGTGGGTCACAGCTCCTCCTGTGGCATGGGGCTGTGGTGCCTGCCAGTGATAGATTTACTTTGTCAAAAGCGCTCAGCAAGTACAACAACCATCGTATTACCCTGCTTTTATATCACCTCAGAGCAAATTAAATTTGAGGCCAGCAGGACTGTTCAGCTGCTGAATCTTGTGGCCCATTTTCTGCAAGACAAGCCTTGAAATTGGCTGGCTGATGTCTCATTTCAGGAGGATTGATACCGGCGCTGCTTCCCTCGGAAATACAAGAGCGCGTCGCTGGTACCAGAGTTTTACTCACTTCACTTCAAGTTCTGCTTGTTTCTCTTGCCTGGAGCTTCTGCTTACACAAACCAGAAGATTTCCAAAGCTGCATTCAGCAGGATGAAATATCTCTGTGAGCACAGGAATTTTTAAAGTCTTATCTCCAGTATTTGTCATGCTCAGCTGCCTGTGGTTTAATAAGGTGGAGCTGTGGTCTGAGGGTTTTTCCTGGGGTTCAGGCATCCATTAACTCTTCCTCCCAAATGGATTTGCTGGCATAGATGATCCAAGTGGTTCCAACTCCCCCTCAGTCCCCCCTGAGATTTTCTTTTCTATCCAGCCACCTCTTCTCCCCCAAACTGCAGGGATTTAGGCTTGGATATCACCTGAAGCAACAGCTGATGACCAAAAAATCCACAAGATAAAACATGAGGAAATTAATGGAGCTGGGTTAAAAGAAGAAGTTTGTAGGTGGGATCTAAAAAACTTCTTTATAGAAGGGGAAAAAAAACCATAATTACACATGGGAGAGATGGAATGGGAGTGTTGTTTTTTATGTCTCTCATATACCTGAGGTTTTCCATGGCTCTAAAGGAAGATTAAGACTTAAGGATTTTAATTTCAAGAAGCCAACAAGCAGCCTGCACTTGTTAGCCTGAGGACTTGGAAAATGCCTGTGGACAATTGTAAAACCAGCATTCCCTCAGTGAGGATAAGTAAAATAAAGGGGAAAAAATAAACCAAATAACTGGATTTTTTTTTTAAATGGTTAAGAGGAGGAGAACATCCTCCCAGCATTTTACCTGTCTTTGAAGAGCAATGCTTCACACCTGCTCTGCTTTCCTTCAGGGACTGCATTACCAGAGCTTCTGTGGCTTTGACATTGGAAAAGCAGCAGTATTTTTCCACTTAACTTAATCTTAGCTATTATTTTTCTGCAGCAGCAGAACACAGCACAACGTGGGAAATGTCAGGAGGCAAAAAACAATGAGGAGACATTTGAATCTTATCTCTGCCTTGATTCCCAGCATTGAGCCAGGCAACTTCTTCTCCTGCCCCAGGAGTTTCTTCTTATTCACAGAGACAAAAAGAATTGATGGCAGCTACGTGCTGGGAAGAGAAACTGATTGTTGCTGTGCAGAAAATCCAAAAAACAACATAAACCAGCTTTAGTTCACACTTATTTAATGGTAAATAAGAATAATGAGGTCATCCAGATGTGTGATTAATCCTAAAACCAAACCCTGATGTTTCAGCATACTTTGACTCAATTCTTTGCTCAGACAGTTTGGCAAAGCTTGGTAAAGCTTCATAAGAAAACCAGAATTATTTATAAAATGAGGGTGGCTGGAACCTGATTCTTAACCCATGCACCAATTTCAGTTTAATGCAGCTGATGTGGGGGTGACCAGCTCTGTCAGAAGGGTAAAATAGATTTTATTAAGCTGACTGAGAGATGCCAACAGGCTTGGGCTCACTTTCACAGGCAGAACTGCTCCTACAGCTTAGATGGAAATTCTGGCCTTCACTCTGCTCCCATCTACACTGCTGGAAGACAAAGGAGATTTCATCATAACCAATATAAAGGCTTTACACACAAGGCAATTACACCTGGAAGAAGTTGGTGTGAGCCAAACCCTTTGGTCTGACATTTCCACTAATGTTTGAAATTAAATAACAAAGTGCTTGTGGTATTTTTTCAAATGTTAAAGCTGTGGGTTGAGAGACCCTGTGTGTGCATCAGCCCTAAATCTCTTAGGTTTAGGAATTCCCAAAAATTCCACTTAGAAAATATCAGGGGATAAACTTGGAAAGGGGCTGCAGGTCAAATTACCTCAGGAAAGGAGGGAAGCAATCCTTTAAACAAGTCATTTGGGGAATGGAGCTCTGGCCAGTGGAGTTTGTAAAACACTTCCCAAGGGAATAAATCAGATTTCCCAAAGAATTGCTCTGCCTGTGCTCTTCAGAATTCTCTTTGGCAGAACTCTGCACTAGGTGATGTTCCTTTGGGAAATTGGCCCCAGTGATGAGGAATGGCTCAGGACAAGCTCACCCCTCCTTTCTTTTTTTATTGTTGAAGGGAGGATGGATGGGGAGGAGGAGTGAAACCATCTGTGATTCCCTTCTGTATGGGGGGACCCTCTGCTGAGCCAACCTGATCTCTGTTGACAAGCTGTGACAGGCATTCATTCATCACCACAAACATTTTGTTTCATTTTGGACATTTTTTGGTTTGAGTAATCCAGGAGCCACCCATTACACCTCAAAGTACTAAAATACTACGTGAAAGGAATGTGAAAAAGGAAAAAAAAATCTTTCCCCTATTTTCCTTTCCATCAGTTTTCAGATTGAGACCTTTTTTTGTAAATTGTGTAAGGAACAAGTGATGTTCTCGTGACCCTTCAGCCTCATTGTATCATATATTAATAATCAAGAGAGATCTCAGTGTTCATGTGCTATATCAACCTGGCTTTTCATTTAAAGAAAACATAAATTCCCACCTGTGGCTTTGCATGGGTGAGGAGCGAAGGGAAAGGACTGGTCAATGAAACCAGGCAGTGATTTAGCAATTAGAGCCCAGGATTGAAAGCCAGCCAGGTCACAGTTCTCAGGGAGATTTGCTGGTGTTTGTCCTGATGAAGTTCCTCCTAAATGAGGTGATTATTGCAGCTGTCAGGAATGAAAAGGTGGGACACATCGATTTCACCCCCACTGCAGGCTCCAGGCAGTGCTGCTCCAGAGCAGTCGATGGGAATTGCCAATTAACAAAAACAATATTGGCAAGTTGGCAGTTTGAGGAAAAACTCCCTCCAGCCAGTGCACAAACCTCCTGCCACTCAAATCACCGTCCTTGGGCAAAGGCATTGGCAAACCTGCTCAGAAAAACAAGGAAAATGAGAGTTTTATTTTGGCATAGCTGAAGAGGAAATTGTGGAGCTGAGAGCTCGTGTGCACAGGGGAAATGCAGCAGAACAGCTACACGGGAGCACACTGAAGTGCACACCCTACCTGGAGATAAAAATCACTTTACTTTGGAGTAATTACTCTGTTCTGAAAACACATTGCTTATTCAGGAATAAAGCATCTTTTATTTCACAATTTAAGTGCCCATGCTCTTACTCTGCCCTTCTGCTAATGATCACAGATACAGCTGTTGATTATAATAAATAGAGGCTCTTCCACAACAGCTACGGTGGAATTCTTCCCCTTGTAAATAAGGAATTATCAAGCTTCCAATTACCTGGTGTTTCAAAATGCAGCTTGGATAAATGGGTACTCTTGACTCACCTACAGATTCCAACAATTTCCATGCAATTAAATCGTTAAGATGCAGCTTTGGGCAGAAAAAAACTCCTCTGGAAGAGCAGTGTGTTTGACATGATGGAGAGAACCTGGTTTAGAAAACACCCAGAAGCTCCAAGGGATGCAAATGATGGTTGCTCCTGCCTTGCCTAGGGAATTCTGCCTGTGCAACAACAATCCTGGGGTTTGCACGGTGTTTTTAACACGAGCTCTCAAAGGATGTGACTGGAAAATTGTCCTTATCCCTCTCCTAGTGATGCCTTGGATTTTAGCTTTTATATTTTTCAGCATCTCTGCTTCTTGGTGTGCAACTGTAAAACTTCATGTTAGGTGTTAGTGAGTTCTCTTCACAGGGCAGTGACAAAAAAACTCCTTTCTAGCTGAAGAATCAAGAACAACCAGTAACCAAAAAGCAGAAATAATGGTGAGGGAAAGGGGGCAAACCAGGGGGCTGAGACTTCATAATCTGGGGCTGTGGTTGGATAATTGATGCCAAGATGAACCAAAACTTATAAAAAAAGTGTAAAACTCGTGACCAGGATCCATCTGGGATTTGATTTGGGTGCAGCCCTGACCAGGCTCTTGCACTGCCCAAGGTGAATCCTTTCAATAAATTCCTATTTTATTCCTTTTGCTCTGTTCCAGCTCAGCCTTTTCCAGCAACACTAAATGGGGAAAGTCAGGCAGCTCTTGGGAGAGGTTTATTTGATGTTTGGATTATCTCCAGCCCTGGACAAGGTGACATCCACCTTTCCTTTTTCCAAAGGTGATCTTTCAAGGGAAAGCAAGGAGGTTGTGCTTAGTGCCATGGAATCACAGCAGTGCAGGATATTGGAATAAATATCCTGTGTTGGAAGAGATCCCCACAGTGAGTTTTGGGAGGATTTTTGAGGCTGTGGATGGATTCTAATCCATCACCTCCATCTGCTCCAAAACCACAATTCCTGTGTAAAACTCTCAGGTTTGCATTCAGAGCCATCGTACCTCAAAGATATTAAATTAAGGGAAGTGCCAGCAACTCTTGTGGTGTTATTTGTGACCAGACTCTTTTAGGCTGTGAGTATTTAGCATTACTAACTAATCGAACATGTTAATTTAAGTACTTAACGCTCTTTACCCGCTTTTAACTCTATAAACGTTTAAATTCCTCTCTGTTCAACCAACCGCGCTCCGTGAGGGCTCTGAAGGGATGCTTTGGTCCCTCATACCCCCACTCCAGTTCCTGCCGCTCCCAGAGTGAATGACGGCTTTTGGGCACAGATGTCTTTGCAGGTGCACTTTACCAGGTCGATAATTATTTAACTTTTAATTGATTTTTAACCACCTGTCGGAGGTTCGCGTGAGAACCTGTCTCGCCGCCGCCACAAAAACTACAACTCCCAGAAGGCCGCGCGGCGCCGCATCCCACCTTGATGCCGCGTGCCCCGCCCTCCTCGCTTTCTATTGGATGGCATCCCGCCGTCCTCGTCTGTGATTGGCTGCGGCGCGCCAGCACGCGTGTCTGCGCCGTGTTTGAGGGGGCGCAAGATGGCGGCGGGCGACGCGGTTGGGAGGTACCGCGGCACGGTGGGCAGGAGCAAGGACCCCTCGGGGCTGCTCATCTCGGTTATCAGGTAGGGGTGGCCCCGCTCCGCATCCTCCGGGCTCTGAGGGTGAGCCAGGGCTGAGGGCAGGTCCTGCTGTGCTGGGGAGGCCTGCCCGGCTCGGGCCTCCGTGGTGTGGGGTCCCTCCTGGGGCATTGGGTGACCCTAGGCTGGGGTCCCTGCTGGCCCTGGAGCGCTGGGGAGGCTGCGGTGCTGGAGAAAACTTTGTCCTGAGGGCTGGTGGCTCTGCACAAGTCCCTGCCAGGAGGGGACACTGAGGGGGATTTGGGATCTGCTCCAGGGACAGGAGCAGAGGGATCCAGCCCTGATCCAGGACTGAGGGCAGCACAGGTTCTGCACGGGGGGCACAACCCCAGGGATGCTCCAGGCTGCAAAGCTGGGCAAGACCCTGGGGGTGCTGGGGACAGTGGCTGGACATGGCCAGGTGGGCACGAGGCCGATGGCACCTGGGCTGTGCCAGCCCCAGGGCAGGGACTGAGCCCTGAGGGACACCCTGGAACCCTGGGGACAGCCCTGGAGGGGCTGGAGCGTGTCCAGGGCAGGGAACAGAGCTGGGAAGGGGCTGGGAGCCAGGAAAAGCTGAGGAAGATGGGAAGGGTTTGGAGAACCAGGAAAAGCTGAGGGAGCTGGGAAGGGGCTCAGCCTGGAGAAAAGGAGGCTCAGGGGGGTCCTTGTGGCTCTGCACAAGTCCCTGACTGGAAGGGACAGCCAGAGGGGATTTGGGATCTGCTCCAGGAACAGGGACCAGGTACAGGAGGAGATGGAACAGCCTCAGGTTGGCTGGTAGGAGGAATTTCTATGCAGGAAAGGTCTTCAAACACTGTAGGATCTCCATCACTCCAGGGGCAGGACTGGAGTCCCCATCCCTGCAGGATTTGAAGAAAAGACTGAACATTACTCTGATGTGGGTGACAAGGTGGGGATCTGTCACTGATGGGACTCAGTGATTTTGGAGATCTCTTCCAGACTCACTGATGCTGTGAATAAACCCTGCAGTTAGTCCCAGCTTCATGCCACTCATGAAGACCAAGGCACTGTCACATTATTGCTGTGGAGTCCATAAGTGACCCCCACTCTCAAACACAGCAGCACTGAGTAAAATTCATCTGCTGGAAATCTGGAGGCTCAGGAAGTCCAGCAAAGTGCTGCTGCTTCCAAGTCTGTCTTGTTGGGATTAAAAAGAAAGAGTTGTGTCCAGTCACATTTAGACATTCATTTTTGTCTGCCCATGTTCCTGACCATGGTTCTGTGATATACTTAGATGTGAATTCACTGTTTCCCCCTCCCCAGTATTTTCTTTAACTGCTTGCAAGTCTTTTTTTGCTGTTTAAAATCAGTGTATTGGCAGCTGATTGCCCATACTGAAGGTTTTGAATGTTCTTACATGTTTTGAATGTTCTTACACACCAGCAGGATGCTGTCAGCTGTAATGAGCTCCCAAACTTTAGATCCTGTTCCAATGTCTTGGAGAGCAATTCTGTTACTTTGGAGAAGTTATTGCAGCACCAGTTCTATATTTAGGATGTGTTCTGATTTAAATATCCTCTGTGAATGATGATGTTTGGGACAAAATTCCATTCTTTTTCCTCACTCTGGCCTTTAAAATCTTGCAAATCTTGAGGGAGATGTTGGTTCTCTTAAAAAAAAAAAAAGCAGCTGGTGCCACTGCCTGTGGAAGAATAATAAACATGCACTGGTTGTGCAGCATTTCCTGTTGTAATCATCATTTTTCCATGTTTCCTGTAATTTCCAAGAGTATTTTAAGTCTTCCTTTTGTACCTCTATTTTAATAAATCCGGGCTTATTAAATTTATTTAAAAACAGAAGAGTGACCTCACTCACAGTGCTCTGTTCTCCAAATAAAAAGAAATGTTTGTCTCACAACTTTGGCTTCCAGGCACTGATACCTTGGCTGGTTTAGGCCCAGTATTTAGACACAACATTGAGTTATTGACTTCATGAAATTAAAGTTATTCAATAGAACAGCCTGATAACTAAACTTCCAGAATTTAATTAGAACTTGGTTTGAATGTAGAAATTCTCTGCAGAGCTTGACGTGTCAGGTTGAGCCAGACCATGAAAACCTGAGGGTAGAACTGATTGCAGAGGAAGGAAAAAAGTGTTGTGATGATAATATTGATGTTTCTTAGGCTTAACCAAGTGCAGAAAACAAATGATGTGAAAAGGAATTTAAATCACTTTTCTCTGTACGTTGGTTTTGTGGAGGAGATCAGGTGAGGATGAACTTGGTGAGCAACAGGTGAATTTTTTCGAGGTTTGCATGATCATAAAATACCTCTGCAGACAAGTTTAAACCTGGGTGGCTTAAATGTGATTTTACTCAGCTTCAGGAAAATATTACAAATCTTAACAGCAAGCTGTTGGTTTGAAATGGGCCTGAGTTTCCTTTTGTTGATGGCTTTATTTCCAAAACATTTATGCACAACAGAGGTTTCTGCCAATCCTTGTGGTTTTACTCTTGTCCCTGTTTATTTAGGTTTATTTCTCCCTTGTTGCAGTGTGAAAAGTCCATAAAGGGAACAGTGGATGAAAAACAGCAAAACTTTGTATTTTTCCTCTGTAAACAAACAAAACCAGAGGAGCTTCTTCAAGTATTGATGTTTTCCTTGGTTATAACAAAGCCAGGGATGTTTTCCAAAAAACAAACATTGTTTAGGTCTGCAAAATCACCTAGTGTTGTCATGAAATGCTTTGAAGTGTGAACCTGAATGGGCTTCTGTAAATAGAAATTATTTTATTAATGAAGGGATAATTTCTGATATTTACTTAGCTCAGCAGCTCTCAGTCTCAAGAGACTGAATAATTGACTTTTCTGTGATCCCAGATTTAGGGATTATTGTAGTTTTGTGACTGGACTGTCCAGGAGAAAGTGTCTCAATTCCAGGGGTGAGATCCATGACAAACTTTAACTGCACAGCAGCACTGAAATCCAGTCAGAAATGGAGTTTTATGGGGTCTGAGGCTCTGCTTTGGGAATTTTAAGTTATCCCTGCTCTTTGTGGTGCTGTCAGGTGAAGGAAAACCCAACAGGAAGGAGTGTCCCACTTGTGATTCCTTTCTGTTCCTGCCAAGTGTCACTGTTTCCTGTTGTGTCAGGAACACTTGTTGTTTCCTGTAGGAGGATCCATTCACTCATGGAATTCACCTTGGTTTTCTGGTTGTTGCCAAGAATAGAGACTAAAAGCAGCCTCAATAATTGGGAAGAATGTTCCATGAGCACTGGGAGGAGTGAGGGATGTGCAGCTGTCCTAGAGCCATCCCAAAAGAGCCCAAAGCTCCCAGGGAATTCCCAAATTTTGGAAGGTGCAGTTCCACCCCCAGCAGTGCTGGGGTCACACTGAGTTCTTGGCCAGGAGAAATAAAAGGAGTGTCCACAAGAAATCTTTTGGAAGAGTTTCTGGGAAGCTTAATGAGCATTTGCAAATCTGTCCTTAAATTCCCACTTTTGCTGCAGCTCCAGGAGCTTTCCTCCTTTTCCCTGTGCCTTCACAGCTCTTGGGAAAGTCCTCAATTTGTTCTTGTCCCCAGAGTGCTGAGAAGAAATGGGGATTATTTACTACAAGGAAACAGCTCCTGCAATTGTGACTTCCAGAGTGGATATTGGATATCAGAGTTTTACAGCTCCTCTCCCTGTGCTCATTCCTCAGCACACCCACCTCCAAACCCTGCTCATTCCTCCGTGGATGAGAAAGATCCCTCGAGTTCCTTAAATAAAAGGTGCTTTGTAAAGTCAAGATGCTGTCACTGGAGACCAGAGGCTTTTGTTGGAGGTGTCTCCTGCTGATCCCAGGGGTTTAGCAATGTCTTTTTTAAAAGCCATGCAGATAACAGAGCAAATTTGGCTCACCTGCTGGAGGACAACTGGGGGAACGTTTTCTTTTATCACTCAGAGGACAAGCACGTGTTTGTACATTGATTTTTCTTAACCTTTTGTTTTGTTGGTAACTGGTTGAAGCAGCTTTTGTGTTCTGAAACAAGCAACCTGGCATTTAGCAAATGCTTTTTTGTTTAAGTGAGAGAGATCTTGTCAGATTTTTAATTGGTGAATGTGTCTGCCTTTTATTTATTGTTGGGCGTTTTTCTTCCCAATTAAAGGTTGCTATTTTTTAAAACTGGCCTTTAATAGCTTCTTTAATTGGAGGAGAACAAACTTTAGCAGTGACTCCATAAGACCTCAGTGAAATTTTTGTGCTGAGCTTTCACAGAAGCAAACGCACGCAACAGAACTCTGCAGAAGTTGAGATGGCAGGCAAAAAAACCTTGAACATACTTTATTTTTCACAAGTGGGATTCTTTTTCTTTAATGCTTGTGGCCATTATTTTCATTATAAGTGAACTTGCTGAATGGATTTTTTTGTTAATGACCTGGCATTTGGTCTTTTCTTTGTGTCTAAAGCAGCAGAGCTGAGATCTCAGTTTGAGAGTGAGGAACGGGGATGTGGAGCTGTTGCCCTCATCATTGCATTTGAGAAATAGCTGCTACAAGGAATAAACTCGAGTTATTCTGATCTCTAATGGTCTCTTAAACCCACTTTTATTGCAAATGGTGTTTTCCAGTGTTATAAAGGTAGCAGTTCTTCTACGAGAAAAGTACTTTAGAAATTCCCTGAAAATAAATTGTATGTGGCAGAGTGTGGTTATAAACTATAAATTTCCTTGAAATGATCTCCAGGCACTTGTATAAAATGTTTAGGTATTTGGCAGCTGTTGGGTTGCAGCTTGATAGAAACCCTTGGTTGCATTTTAAAATGTGTAAAGGAGCACATGTGAATACACAACCACATAGAAAAGGACAGGAGGTGTGACTGTGCCCAGCTAAAAACTCAAAGTACAGTAACTTCACGATTATAAGCCGCACGTCGGGGTGTCAGCAACTGTCTTGGGTTACAATACAGGGTGTGATCAAAGGTGTCTGTTCTATCACCATCTGCTGAGAGTGGGGGCAGTGATCCTGATCTCCGTGGGAGATATTCTGCTAATGGGCATCCATTGAAACCAGCTGGGGCAGTGTTCTTTATCTCATGGGATATCTCCTGTTCATGGCCATGGTTTATAAACCAGCTGGGGCAGTGTTCTTTATCTTTTCACAACCCATCCTTCCTCCAGCCAGTCATTTTCTGCTCATGGCCACTGAGTCCCAGTGCATGGCTGATAAAATTCCATCATCCCATGGGGAGATGCTCCACCCTGGGGAGGAGCCAAGCATTTCCTACCCAGATAAAATCTGAGATTTGGAACATCAGAGCAGCCTTTTCCACTGGATCCCAGAGGAAAACCAGACCCTTCCACATCATCACTGGAGCTTCAGAGCAAACTGCACCTTGTACAGGAGCACTGCTCCAACTGAGCCACATCTGTCACTGCAGGAGGATGCAGCCACCATGGGATGGGACTGCTGCCAACACCCTGCCTGACGGGTGTCAGGCTGTACTCTGACTGTGTCAGGGTTTGGGGTTTGTTCTTTGTAGTGCTGTATTTCTATTTTAATTTCCCTAGTAAAGAACTGTTATTCCTATTCCCATATCTTTGCCTGAGAGCCCCTTGATTTCAAAATGATAATAATTTGGAGGGAGGGGGTTTCCATTCTCCATTTCAAAGAGAAGCTCCTGCCTTTCTCAGCAGACACCTGTCCTCCAAACTAAAACAGCAACTTTTCCTTCTTTGTCCATATATAAGCTGTACCTGATTATAAGCCGCACTTCGGGTTCGGACCAAAATTTCAGTCAAAAATGGTGCAACTTATAATCGTTGAACCTACCCTGTCAAAACTAGGAAGTGGAAATACTGGATTTTGTTAGGAAATTATTATGCTTTTAACTCTTTCAAAGGTGTTGCCTTCAACAGCTCTTGGTGCAGTTTTGAAACCTTGAGGTGAACGATGAAATTCCCCAATTCTGCTGCTGGTTCCTGCAGGGCTGCAGTGTGATACCAGGGATGGATTAATGGGGAGTAGCTTCCAAAATACTCTTTGTGCTTTAATTGTCCAGCCTCTTGCAGCTATGGAAATATTGATCCTTAGGGCTTTGACTTTTTCCTGGAAATGTGGTAATACATGGAATGGTTGATTTAATTTTTGGATCTAAAGTTAATTGCCAAAAGAAGACTTGGTCCCTGTGGTTTCCTGTACATGGAGACAGTCCTGGGCAGGGTCTCACACAGTTGGGTGGGAGCTGAGTCCCTCTGCTTGTGCCTGGAGGTGTCACTGCCATCTCCTGGGGCTGTCTGCTCCTCCATCCCTGTTCCTACATGGAAAATGTGCAGCTGCTTGGTGTCCCTGGGGGTTTCCTCTGTGTGGGATTCAAACTCTTCCTGTGCTGCTGGTGGAGCCATCTGAAGGAGGGGAATTCTGTCAAAGCCACTGCAGTCCAGTCTTTGTTTCAGAAACCAGCCCTGGCATCATTTGTGTGAGGAAATTTGATTAAAGGTTGGTTAATTTAGCAAAATAAAGAATTCCCTGCTGGTGTTTATTTAGATGGCTGGAGGTTGCTCAGCCTTTTTGCTGCATCTCTCCTGTACCCATCTGCAAATCCTCAATGATAAAAAGATCACCAGCTTCTGTTGAAAATGCTCTAACCAACTGTGTAAACAGCATGAAAGATTAATGGAATGTAAGTAGGGGAGGAAAATGTTTTAAAATGCTCTGTTTGCTCTGGGTGCTTAACTGGATTGGGAACAGACTTGGTGCTGCTGTTCCTGTAGTGAGTTATTTCTTTGCACAAGGGACAGGGAGTTTTCTGCAGGCTGAGTCCCTTGTGTTCCCCTTGGGGAGGGTTTCACTTCTTTTTTAATTTATTATTTATAATTGTTCAATCAGTTTTCAGAATACCTCATTTTCCATGCCCATTGACTTGGACACTACAATTTTTAACTACCTGCTTTGTAGCACCTTATGGTCTCTGTGAAGAAATATCTTTCCTGAATGCTTTAATTCATTTCCTCAAATCCAGCATTTCACAGGAACAATCCATTAACCTATGAAAATAATGGGAAAACATTCAAGTTAAATTCTTAAATACCTTTTAGAGTTTTATTTATTCTTTTTTTTTTCCTTCTGTCTGGCTTTGTTTTATAAGGACCCAACTTTGACAGTGGTTTCCACGAGCCTCTGGAGAGATTTGAAAACCTGAATTATCAGATTATGCACTTAGAGGTTAAATAGTGCTGGAAGCTGTAGATCACCCCATCTGGGACTTGTCTTTAAGACAACAGTTTTCAATTATAAAATTCAAATAAATCCATTTAGTTTAATGAACCTGTGGAAATTTGTAGCTCAGTGGAGACACAGTGGGTTGAAGTTGTTCTTGTCCCAGTGAGTTTTATAAAACATTTTTGATGTGATCTCTTGAAATGGAGCTGCTTGTGATGTCTCATAGGGTGTAAGAGCAGTCAGGAGGAAGAATTTTTGCTGAACTGCTCTGGACAGGCTCTTCCCCAGAGAGGATGTTTTTTACACCCATAAAAATGGAAGCAGGGGGGAAACAAATTCAGAACAAATTTCAGGAAGGAGTGGATTTTATTGTTTCCTCACTTATGCCTTTTATTCTGATTAATTCAGGGACTTAAATACTGCTAAGGCAAACATGTTCAAAATGTATCTTTGATTTCAGGTGTTGCTTGACATTTTCACTCCAAGGCCCAGTCCTTGAAATGATCAGTGTCAAAGCCGTGGTGTGATGCTGTGTTTCCAGCTTTGAGGGGGGGAAGGCAGGAACAAATGAGTGCATTTGTCACGGGTTATTGCTTGCAGAGCACTTAAATGCATCTTCCACACCTCTGGGAAGTCAACACTTGATCCTCCCAACAACTTGTACTTCAAACCTCCTCACTGCAGCAATTCCTGGGATCGTTTTCAGCTTGACAGTGCCTGAGGAGCTCTGGGCAGTGAGATGTGGGAGGTGATCCCTCTGTTCTCAGGTACAGTAATTTCACGAATACAAGCCGCAACAATTTGACCAAAATTTTGGTGGAAACCCGGAAGTGCGGCTAATATTCCGGGGCGGCTAATCTATTAACAAAATTCTAAAAGCTGCCAACACGGAAGTGAGAGCCCGCGGCAGCCCCAAGCCAAACTGGAGCCCGGCCGGCCCCGGCAGAGGTGGGAAAGCCTGGCAGAGGCGGGGCCAGCAGTGTCGGGGGCGGGCGGCAGAGCCTGAGCCAGCAGGGCGGGGCAGGGGGGGCGGCAGAGCCTGAGCCAGCATGGCGGGGGAGCCCGGGAGAACTGGGGCTAGCAGTGCAGGGGAGCATGGCAGAAGCAGGAAGGCCGGCGGGTGGGGCTGCCTGGCAGCGGGGGAAGCCCAGCAGAATCGGGGCCAGCAGCGTGGGGGAGCCCGGCGGTGCGGGGGCCTGCAGTGCCGGCCAGGGCGAGGAAACGCGGCGGCGGTGCAGACGGGAGGGGGCGGCCGGCGAGCCTGGTGGCGGCGGCGGCAGCCCTGCCGGCGGGGCGAGCGAAAGCGGCGCTCGCGAAGCGCCGCCGCCGCTCGCGAAGCGCCGCCGCTCGCGAGCGAAGCGCCGCCGCCGCTCGCGGAAGCGCCGTGGCGAGCGAAGCGCCGCCGCGGCGAGCGAGCGAAGCGCCGCCGCGGCGAGCGAGCGCAGCGCCGCCGCCGCTCGCGAGCGAAGCGCCGCCGCCGCGGCGACCGAGCGCAGCGCCGCCGCCGCTCGCGGAAGCGCCGCGGCGAGCGAAGCGCCGCCGCCGCTCGCGAGCGAAGCGCCGCCGCGGCGAGCGAGCGAAGCGCCGCCGCGGCGACCGAGCGCAGCGCCGCCGCGGCGACCGAGCGCAGCGCCGCCGCCGCTCGCGAGCGAAGCGCCGCCGCCGCTCGCGAGCGAAGCGCCGCCGCGGCGACCGAGCGCAGCGCCGCCGCCGCTCGCGAGCGAAGCGCCGCCGCGGCGAGCGAGCGAAGCGCCGCCGCGGCGACCGAGCGCAGCGCCGCCGCGGCGACCGAGCGCAGCGCCGCCGCCGCTCGCGAGCGAAGCGCCGCCGCGGCGAGCGAGCGAAGCGCCGCCGCGGCGACCGAGCGCAGCGCCGCCGCGGCGACCGAGCGCAGCGCCGCCGCCGCTCGCGAGCGAAGCGCCGCCGCGGCGACCGAGCGCAGCGCCGCCGCCGCTCGCGAGCGAAGCGCCGCCGCGGCGACCGAGCGCAGCGCCGCCGCCGCTCGCGAGCGAAACGCCGCCGCCGCTCGCGAGCGAAGCGCCGTCGCCGCGAGCGAAAGCGCCGCCGCGAGCGAAAGCGCCGGGGGGCGGGCGCGGCGCTCGCGAGGCGCGGCGCAGGGCGAGCGAAAGCGGCAGCGGGGCGAGCGAAAGCGGCAGCGGGGCGGTGCTGACGGGAGAGGGGGGCCAGCGAGCCCGGCGGCGGCGGCAGCACCAGCCGGCCAGCCCCGCCGAGCCGTGGCGCTGAGCTGGGCCACCCGGCCCCGTCGGCAACCATGAGCGGGCCGAGCCTGCCTGGCCCCGCCCCGAGCCAGTAAAGCCCGCTATGCCGCGATCCTCTTACTAATTGGCCAATTTGTGAAAGCTGCGCACGGATTCTCGCGACGAACGAAAGTGCGGCTAATATTCGGGGTGCGGCTTATCTATTGACAAAGACAGCAACATTGTCGAGGCACCGGGGGTGCGGCTTATAATCCGTGCGGCTTGTATTCGTGAAACTACTGTATTTTGTTCCTCTCCCTCCCACACTGAGCTCTCCTTTCTTCCTGGATGTTATTCCCTGGCTCTGGGTGCTGCTGCCCTCGGGTCTTACAGTGGAGGGTGTCTTTACACCACTTAATTAGGGGTTTAAATCTCTTTTGTCTTCACTCAGAGCCAGGATTAAAAAACACATGAAGGAAACAGATTTTCTTGTGTTGGGGCTTGGTTGTTTATTAAATCTTACCTAAAGTACAGAAAGTTCAGCAACACTTCCAGCTACCAGCTAGAATTGAGCAAAATGGAGAGAAATCCAGCTGCTACAAGGTCTCTTAAAGCTGAACAGTCCAATAGAGAATTAACACCTCTTATTTATATTTTTAATCCAATAACCAAATTCCCTCAGTGTGACACTGACTGACCAACCAGAAACTGCCTGAAACCATGGAGGAGGAGGAAGATAAGCACCAAAAGAGACACCACCCAAAATCCTCCATCTCATCCCATACCTGTTACTATATTATAAAAACCTCAAATTTAAAACCCTTCACCATGTGAAATCACACACTTCTATTTAACCACACCCCTGTGATTTTAACTCCATCACTCAAATTTGGAGCCTTCTCCAAGGCCTCAGGTCCAAAGCAGTGTTCTGCTGGGGATCAGTGCCTGACAGCACAGAAAACTCAAAAAACACCCCAGGTTTGTGGGATCCAGCACTTGGGCTCTGGGCACTTCTGCTGTGTCTGTGCTTGGCCTTGGGTGCTGCAGATGCTACAACAACCACAAGGGCTCAAACCCAGCTGGGAAAGCAAATGCTGGAATTGCTGTGAGGTCACAGCCATCAGCAAGAGTGGCCTGATGAGAATAACTGCATTTAACAGTTTTCTTTTTACTCTGTTGTTGTTGTTTTTTTTCCCTCCTACTTTTTAATACTGAAGTTTCCTTGGCACATCACAGCTGTTTCCTGCAGAGAGGAGACTGAGCTTTCTAGACATCCACAATGCTCTGCTGAAATTATTATCTGTTGCTTCTAGCAACTGTTTTCTTTGTTTAACTCCACAAATCCTTTGTTGTTCACAATTGTCTTCTGGCTAAGGCTGTACTTTTCTTTCCTGTACCTTGTTGTACTCTGGTTTGTGTTTTAGGTCCTTGGTGTGGTGTAACATGGAGAATAACAAGACAAAAGAATCCCATTAATTTTCTTTCCTGAGGGGTGATTTTGATAGTTTTAATGCTCTACTATTTATTTTATTATCTGGACTGGTGCTGAGGTGTTGCCTCTCACCATAAATAAAAAACCTCCCCCAATTTCTTTGTGAGGAATGGATCTTATATATCCCAGAAATTCTGGATTTTGCCCAGGGCTGCTGCTGTTAAACAGATTTTTGGTGTTTTTGCTGGAGGAACAGGTCAGTACATCAGTGAGTCCTGCCTTGGCCACACATGAAATGCAGCAGGAGCTTTGAGCAGGACAAGCTTTCAGCCACACTGCTTTGAGCAGTTGGTACCACAAACTGTGTGTTTGGAGCTTCAAAGGTGTTTTCAAGTGAGCAACTGGGAGCCTCAACAAGGTGTGAGATAGAGCACAGAGCACTTGGAACAGGTGCTGGGAAGTTTACTGTGGATTCCTGTGAAAATTGGAGCTTTGTTTGATTCCCCCCAGCACTCAGTTCAATTGCACTTCACTAAAATGTTCTTTTTCCTGATCAGATGAGAAATATTTAAATTCATCAGCTTGCCTTTTGGTTTTTTTTTTTTTTTTGGTGGTGTTTCCCACTGTCTTTAATGAGTATTTTCGTTTGAATGAGCGATGTTGAATGAAGAAAAGTGAATTGCACGCTCAAAGAAACCTGATCCAGAAGGAAAAGAGGATTATTCCTGGATTTCCAAGCTGCACCTGTGCATCCTGTAATGCTCTTTTCTGCCTTTAACCACAAATATTTACATAAGTCTGCTCTGATGTTGGGGAGCAGAAGAAAAAAAGGCTTTGAAAGGGACACAAAGATGCTGAACACCCACAGTTGTGGTCAAAAACAGCAGGGTCTTCAACCCTCCTTTCCTGTAAGAATTATCTGCTGCTAACTGAGCATTAATTTCCTAAAACTGCATTATCTGTTCCTTTAGTTTTGCTTCATAAAAAGAATCTGCAGAAGCATAATGCCCACATACTGTTACTGCAATGTTCTTCCTGTGAAACAAATTTTCTAGTCAAGAAATGGATAATTAAGCCTCAGTTTGCCATCCATAGCTTAGCAGTAATCACACTTAACAGGGCTGGCCCTAGGGCAGGTAAAATAGGCAGGCAGTTATCCACCCAGCCTGGCTGGAGGCATCAGAAAAAGCAAATTTACAGAAATGAAACATTTATTATTCATTAATGTTAACAGTTTTCTCTTGAAAATTGACATAATCTAATTTTCTTAGTGTTTTATTGGGCAGGTACGAAGCTGACAGCAGGCTGGCGAAAGGAATTGCTCATCTGCACTAGAAAACAGAGAAAAAATATAAATGGGGTGAGGAAAAATGAGTCCTCAGTGTAAACAGAAATTCTTGCTGAATCTCAAATCTGATTCCTGTTTAAGGTGTAATTAGGAGGTTGGTGCCTGTAAATGGATCATCTTAAAGGTTGTAGCTGAAATTTTTTTTTGCCACAGTGCAAAATATAAGGGGGTGGGGGGCAGCAAAATGCAGGATTTGGTGGAAAAAAATACTCCTGTGAAGGGAATGAAGTGACAGGGGATGAGATGAAGTAGGGGAGGTGTGGATGGCACCACAAATTCAGGTTCATAGCCCTGAGTTTGTGTGTGCTCCAAAGGAATTCAGCACCTTCCAAACCAAAATGGGGATGGACTGTGGGCATTTGGAGCTTGAACATTCATGGATTTGTTTTTACCTGAGCTATTTTTGATTAATAAAAGAGAGGGGAAAATAGGACAAAAGGGAATGGCTTTAAGGTGGAGGAGATTTGATTTAGATGAGGTTTAAAGAAGAAATTCTTGGCTGAGAGGGTGGGGAGGGGCTGGAGTAGAATTCCCAGAGAAGCTGTGGCTGCCCCTGGATCCCTGGAAATGTCCAAGGTTGGACAGGGCTTGGAGCAACCTGGGACAGTGGAAGTGTCCCTGCCATGGCAGGGGTGGCACTGGATGGGCTTGAAGGTCCCATCCCACCCAAACCATTCCATGGAAATGGAGCTGCTTCTCCAGTGCTTCAGTGTGAGCTGCATTCACAGGCTGCTAAAACTGAATCTTCCCCATCAAACAGGAAATAGACTTGAAAATAGAGGTGGAGGAAACTCTAGATTTGTTTAGAACCCATTTTTTTGCACATTATACGTCTGTCTTGGTTTGAAAATGTAAACCCCCTCCTCAATTTTGAAATCAAGGGGCTCTCAAGCAAAGATATGGGAATTAGGAATAACAGTTCTTTCCTAGGGAAATTAAAATAGAAATACAGCACTACAAAGAACAAACCCCAAACCCTGACACAGTCAGAGTACAGCCTGACACCCGTCAGGCAGGGTGTTGGCAGCAGTCCCATCCCATGGTGGCTGCATCCTCCTGCAGTGACAGATGTGGCTCAGTTGGAGCAGTGCTCCTGTACAAGGTGCAGTTTGCTCTGAAGCTCCAGGGATGATGTGGAAGGGTCTGGTTTTCCTCTGGGATCCAGTGGGAAAGGCTGCTCTGATGTTCCAAATCTCAGATTTTATCAGGGTAGGAAATGCTTGGCTCCTCCCCTGGGTGGAGCATCTCCCCATGGGATGATGGAATTTTATCAGCCATGCCCTGGGACTCAGTGGCCATGAACAGGAGAGATCTCCTGGAGGGAGGATGGGCTGTGAAAAGATAAAGAACTCTGCCCCAGCTGGTTTAACAGCTGGCCCATTAACAGGAGATATCTCCCATGGAGATGAGGATCACTGCCCCAGCTGGTTTAACAGATGGTGACAGAATCCACACTGCTGGTCACATCCTGTACTGCAACCCAAGACAACACCAGTGTGAACAAAATCCCCTGGAAGCTTTGTGGTTTGCCTGTAGGACCTGCCATTTGCTGTGTCATTCTCAGTTTGTTCTGAGCTGTTTGGTCTGGGGACTGAGCAGCCAAATCTGGTGTGAATTCCATCCACATCAAAGCTCTTCTGTAGGAGTTTGGTGCAGATAAGCTGCCCACATTTATGGGAACAGGAGTGATGCACAGAATAAAGAATAACCTCTGTGTGATGTGTGTCCTCTGGTAGGATCCACAGTGTTAAATCCTGGTTTGAGGCTGGAAAATAGCATTTTTACAGAGGGAGGTGAGTGGTTTCATAGCTCTGCAGCTGATCCCTGTAGCATTGCTGTGCTCCTGGAGTTCTCTGTTGTGCCACATGAGGAGTGCTACAATGGTGTTTGTTTTCTTTTGTTGCTGCCTAGCTCAGTAAACATCCTGTTCTCTCAGCTCCCAACAATTACAGAAGTGTATTAGCTCGTGAAGAAATGATAATTTATTTTCTGTCCTTTTACAGTATCTGCCTGTTGTTCTCTTGTGTGATTTGAATGCTGGAGAGTTTCCTTTTTCTAACTTTCCTCCCTAGATTAATGCATCACAGTGTGGGAGTAATTTTAGACACAAGATGAGACTGGGTGGAAGTTGTTCATTGGGCTCATGCACATCTGGGCCAGATCTATGGAAGGCATTGATTTGTTAAAGCACAAAGAGCTATCCAGCACTGTCTGTAGTGTGAAATAACTTCCTACAGAGTTGGAGAATGGAGTGTGCTGGTGTTGGATGTTGCTGGGAGCAGAGAAATTATATTAGTTTGTAAAGAAAAATTTCTTTTATCCCTGCAGAACGCATGGCATTTTTGACGCTCTGTCTGTATTTCTGTGGTAAATACACAGCACAATTTTATACCTTATGGAAATGACACATGGTGTGACTTCCTTCAGGAGTCACAGAACAGCTGGGATTGAAAGGGGCCTTAAAACTCATCCAGTTCAATGGGGACACCTTCCACTGTCCCAGCTGCTCCCAGTCCCATCCAACCTGGCCTTGAACATGCCAGGGATGCAGGGGCAGCCACAGCTGCTCTGGCAATTCCAGCCCAGCCAGGAATTCCTTCCCCAATCTCCCCTTTCCCCATTCCCTGTGTCCTGTCCCTTGTCCCCAGTCCCTCTGCAGCTCTCCTGGAGCCCCTCCAGGCCCTGGAATGTTCTGGAAGCTCTCCCTGCATCCTTCCCTTCTCCAGCCTGGCAATTCCCAGCTCTCCAGAACCTGACATTGGATCCATCTCCTCTCCAAGCAATTGATGCATCCAGGGCCTTCCCTTGCAATCTCAGCAAACCATCAAGGCTCTCCCTTCCCTGGGCCTCTCTTTTCTATCCCCACTTTCCATCCCAATCCCTCTGCATGGATTCTGAGTGTCCTGAATCCCACAATCCTGGGCTGCCTTGCCTGGGAAGGGAGCTCCAAGCTCATGGCAGGGACACCTCCCAGCATCCCAGGCTGCTCCAATCCTTCCTTGGCCACTGCAGGGATCCAGGGATTCTCTGGCAATTCCAGGAATTCCTTCCCCAATCTCCCCTTTCCCCATTCCCTGTGTCTTTTCCCAAATTCCAGCTCTCCTGGAGCCTCTTCAGGCTTTGCAAGGCTCTGAGCCCTCCCTGGAATTTCCTCTTTTCCAGGTGAGCACCCCCAGCTCTCCCAGCCTGTCTTCAAAACTCAGCTTTCTACTGAGAGAACCATTTCATTTTGCTCCTCAGAGGAAAATCCTGAGACTCTGAGGCCTGTGGGGGGAAATAAAAATCTTTAATACCAAAAGTGAGTTTTTCAATTCCTATTGAGTACTTAGTTGAGCATTTATAATAATTAACTAAATGAAAAATCTTGCTTTTCACTAAAAAGTGAATTACCCTTTAGCTTTTGATGGCTACAGTCTGTGCAGCTGCTTTAAGAGGACAGGTGACAGTAAATTCAAGCTTCTGGGTTGTGGCACTTTGTCCCTTCACCTGAGCTGCTGAGGCACGAGGACTCTTGGAGAGCTTAGATCTCTTTTGGTGTTTTAGCCTCATGCAGAAGTGGTAGAGCTGGCAGTTCTATATAAATATATAAAAATGTGAATACTTTTTTCTGTGTGTTTACCTTTGGAAATGAGCCATTCCTGTTGGAGGAAGCAGTTGAAGGCTTTGGGCATTTGTACAATGACAAGGCTTCAGGACTCCTGAAAAAATCTTTCCATCTCCCTCTGCTCATTGGGTTGGATGCTGGAAATAGGAGATGAAAAATACTTGTGACCTACAGATCAACTTCTACTAAAATGAATAGTCCCAAAAGGACTTTTTTTATTAATCTAATTCCAGTGTAAATTCAGTGACCTCAGGGAAATAACAAGGTTCATTTATTTTCTCCTGAGAAAAGTGCTGTCTATCCCATGATAAAAACATTTCAGGATTGTGTCTGATCATCTTCTCTACCCTGTCTTCAATCTGTGGGAGTGACTCCAATGAATGAAGCATTTAGCATTTGTATAATCTGTATTTTTAACTATGTAAAATCAGAAGTCAATGAGATTTGGCTCAATGAATTTCTGTTTCACCCTTGCATTAAAATGTCTCTCAGGAAACTCACAGCCTGTTGGAATTCTTGTAATCCTGGTGAGCTCTTGCTAATGAGACAGCATCTGCAACCATCCAGCTGCCAAGTACAAATTCCAGGTATCTTACAGAGGAGGAGGATTCTCATTTGGAAAAAATCAAAATGAAAAAAAAACCAAGTGAACTGCACAGGAATCCCTCCTGGAAACCCCCACTGAGTTAATCTAAACTGAATTTCCTTCTGTTTGTCCTCTGAATATTTTTCAGGGAGTTCTGAAATGCTGATGTATATTTATTATTGTTTCATAATCCTGTTCTGTTTTGTGATTCCCCCTTCAAAGTTCTTCCTGCAAAGTTCCTTTCCCAAACAATTTGGACCCTTTCTATTTGACAAACAGTGTGTTGACTTTTCTTCTTCCTTGCAACACATTTTAATAGGACTAAAATAAGCAGAGATGCCCTTGGCTTACTTTTCTGCAGTGTTAGCAGGAGCATGTATAATCTCAGGAATATTAAGTATTCCTTTTCTCTTTTTTTTTTTGTGCAGATAAAAAAAAAGGCTCCTGTACCATGAAACTTAGGTGGGAAATTCAGGTGTACAAAGATTCAAATTCCAGGTGATCAATCCAGACTAGTTATCACTGGAAATAACCAGAAACCTTAAATTACTAAAACTTACTGAGTTTTTCAGTAAAATGAAATTAAAAAAATATCTCCATTGCTTTTTTCCTTTTGGGTCTTGGGTTTTGATTTCAAGCTGTAAGGAAATCATCTACAGGTGTTTAAGGCAAATTCAAGTGAGTGGAGGGCTAAGAAAATTTGTTGTTGTGTGGATTTTTTAAAATCCTTTTTGGTGAAGGATGTGGTGCCTGGGAACATGTTTTTTTATCCTTGGCAGTGCTGGGTTAATGGTTGGACTCCATGATCTTAAAGGTCTTTTCCAACTTTAATAATTCTGTGATGTTTTGAACCAGATCAGATTAAAGGACTGTAAATAAATAACAAGGTTTCTGGTCAAAATATGAGTGTGGTGTTTTTAGTGGTGATTGTTCCCACAGTATTTTCCTAAACCAGGTAATTAAGAAAAGCAAGATGTTCCCAATCCAGGTGTTTATTCTGCATCCAACAGAGCCAGCTGGAAATTCTGGAATGTGGCAATTGACTGAGCCTCAAACTTTTGTTCATCTTTGTTTGTCCTTTCCAGGGTGAGAGGAGACCAAAACTGTGCATGGCCATTGTGTGATCTCAGTAGGAATCATCTGGTGGGATCTCCAAGTTTCTGATTTCCAATTGTCCTGGCTTTGTCCTTTTGCCATTGTTGGGGTTCTGAGATCAGGAACTGCTGGGATCTCAGCTTCTGCTGTCAGGTGTTTTTAGCAAAATGTATTTTTCCTATAGACAGGACAAGCTAAATTCAAATGCAAAGACAAAAAGAATGAGCAACACAACATAAATCTGCTTTAAAAATATGGCTGGGATTTGTTGTGAAGCCTGAGTTGGATGGGAATTTGCTGGAGCAGTGGAGTCCTCGTGGCATCCTCTGACATGAGTGATGCAGTCTTAGCTTTGGAGAGAGATCTTCAGCTTTTGTAACCAACTGCTGGCACTGCAGATGGATTCTTTGGCACATCCAGAATTGAGAAATTGAATTTTGTTTGATTAAAACTATGAACTTCCCTAGTCTGTGCTCTGGGCCAATTTGCTTGTGCTGCTCCCTTGTCTGTCTCCATGCAGGATTCTCCTGCAGTCTGTGCTGCAGGTCACACAGGATGGATGTTTTCATTAACTGCTGGGACAGGCAATCCAGTGCAGCTCCAAACACAAACAAAATGTCAATTCCTGAGGAGCATATTCTGTGAGAACATTGTTCCAGCAGAAAGAAGCAGTTCTTCACAAAGAAAATGGATTGATCTACAAGAACTCTTAACAGGAGATGACTTTCTGCCAGCCTTGTGATTTTCATTTTAGAGTCATGGAATGGTTTGGATTGGAAGGGACTCAAAGATGGTCTGGTTCAACCCTCCTGCCATGGGCAGGGAGCCTTTCACTAAAATTTTTATTTTCTGGGCCTTGACCAACCTTGTCTAGTGCTCTTAATTTTCAGATCCTTTTTAAAGAGCTTTGGCTAAAATGCAAGTAAAACCAAAAATCTTTGTTTGTGAAAAGCTGATATAAGACACAACTAAAAAGTTAATGTAATAACATGAGAAAGGATTCCTGTTTCTGTAGCTGCCATGCAATGAATTTTTGGAAGAAGCTGCTTTGAGGGGAGACTTGTGGGGTGCTTCAGCTTCTTCAGGAGGGGAGTTCTGAGCTCTGTGACAGGGACAGTTCCTGAGAGACCTTATTTCATTTTTAAAGATGCCTGGGGCTCTGTTGGAAGGTTGAGGCTGGATATCAGGAAAAGGTTCTTGCTGCTCTTTCTGGGATTGTTACCCTCTCACAGGGAGAAGGAGAAAATTGCATTGATTCTTAAACAGAAATCAAGAAGCTTTGAGCTACATCCAGTTTCACAAATTTTTCAGCAGTTTTGTTGCAATCTCAAACTTAATTGATTTTGATAAAATAAATAAAAAAGAATCTTATTACATGATGTCAGAAGTTAAAATAATTGAGGGGGAGGAAATAGGGTTGATATGTTTGAAAACTGACTGGTGGGAGACCTGGATGGATTTGTGATGGATTTCTGTGTCCCTGTGACATCCCTTACCCCTTTGGCAGGGAAGTTACAGGAACTACAACACTGCACAAGTTGCACTGATTCCCAAGACCAAAGTAAAGATTTTTTTTTCCTTATAGCTCTTCATAAATAATAAATCAAGAAATGTTGATGATACAATTCCTCCAAATCCATCTTCCCCTGGCCCCTGGAACTTGCTATAATAGATAAGGCATCCTAGATACCAAGGTTGAGCCAAACTCCTTAAGAATTTGGTCACACTCTAACACTTTGGAAGATAATTGGTTAGAAATTAGTCTGTGTAATTGGTCAGTTCACCTTTACTTAGATTGGATGCTGTTCTTTGTATCAACTTTTATTGGTTGTAGTTTGAATCCTCCCTGAACCTATAAATATGGCTTTGTTCTGAGAGAATCCTGCTTGACCACCTTTGGCATAAAATAAAAGTTCTTGTGGAACGTGTCAAGTAAGGCCTCTGGTCTTTCTGAGAGACAGCTAAATGTTAGCACTCTCTGGTACTGGTAAACACCACCAGGAACAAAAAAGAAAACCACAAAGAAATATTTCAGATGTTACATTGTGCCTCTATTAATGCCTGCCTGGCAGTGTGATAATCTGAAAAAAAACCAAAAAAAACCTTCTGTAAGGTTTGAAAACTGGCAAAATAATAAACCACAATATTAATGGAGCGCACCAACACCAATCACTAAAATAAACCCCAAATAACTGGTGACATTTTGGTGTCCCCAGGACTTTATCCACCAGCGATGACGTGGAGGACAGGGAGAACGAGAAGGGGCGGCTGGAGGAGGCGTACGAGAAGTGCGACCGCGACCTGGACGAGCTGATCGTGCAGCACTACACGGAGCTGACCACGGCCATCCGCACCTACCAGAGCATCACCGAGCGCATCACCAACTCCCGCAACAAGATCAGGCAGGTCAGAGCCAGCCCTCGGTGCTGCTGTGCTCCTGGGCAGGGTGGGCACTTCACATGGCTCTCCAGATGCTGTTTGTTGCATGGACGGGTTTTGTGGGTGAGCCTGTGTCCTGTATTTCTTTCTTTGTTGTGCATCTTATTACATAACAACCAATCAACACCTTTACTATCACCTATAGCCTATCACAACTACTGACTTTACCATATTCCTGTTACTATTTTCCAATCAGTGTGTTACAGTTTAAGCTGAAAGTTGTTTTTCAGTTTTCTTGCAGTGGAAAATTCTGAGATCTTTCCTCTACTTGCAACGTTGGATTTCTTGTTTGTGTGTGAAAATCTGCTTGGTGAAAACATTTTTTGTTTGAGGTGGATTTATCTTTTGCTCAGAGTCACAAAAGCCCCTTCCAACTCACCTGCTCTTGGCCTTCTTAGTTACCCAGTGAGACTGGCTCAGCAATTCTTGTCCTCTGTATTAAAACTTGCTATTATTTCTATTCCTTCTTCAGATTCTACATTCAAAGATCTTTCTATTATACATACATATCTGTGAGACCTTCCTATCAAATCTTTATCCTTCCCAACACCTGGCAGCCCTACATGCTGGGATCCAGCTGCAAATCTCCTCTTTGCCTGGCTCTTGTTGTTTTATTGATGGTTTTGTTACTGGTAACCACCAGTGATGGAAGCTCCAAGCTCCCATTTCAAGCTTTTGTTTCTCCCTCTGTTCTTCCAGCTTCTCATAATCATTCTGAATGGAATGAGAATTGAGTTGACAAGGTGCTGTTATCTCTAAATTCTTGCTAAATTCCTACCTGGAGTAGTCTGTCCAACACTGTTGGAACAGGTCCAGAAGAATCCATGGAGCTGCTCCAGGGCTGGAGCCCCTCAGCTCTGCAGCCAGGCTGGGAGAGCTGGGGGTGTTCACCTGGAGAGGAGAAGGATCCAGAGAGCTTCCAGGACCTGAAGGGGCTCCAGGAGAGCTGGAGAGGGACTGGGGACAAGGCCTGGAGGGACAGGACACAGGGAATGGGGAAAGGGGAGATTGGGCTGGGATCTTGGGAAGGAATTCCTGGCTGGACTGGAGTTCCCAGAGCAGCTGTGGCTGCTCCTGGAATGTCCAAGGCCAGGCTGGATGGGGCTTGGAGCACCCTGGGATAGTGGAAGGTGTCCCTGCCCAAGGCAGGGTTTGGAAGAAGATGATTTTTAATTTCCCTTCAACCCCACATTTTGGCATAATTCTAATTCTAAGCTAGGCCTGAGTACCAGGGACTGTCACTACAGGGACCATCCAGTCCTACCAGTCTTGTACTGGTAACATTCTCTGTAGGATCTCACTGAGAACAGAAGTTTTGTTAAAAGTCAAACTGCAAGGTGGATGTGAAGCACAAAGCTTTGCAGTGCTCCTGTTCATTTATTGTCTGAGCATGTTGCTCTCAGCTTTTTGAAATCTCCAGGGCTGCTGAGCTCATACCTTTCCATCTCATCTTTTCATGTTTTGCTGTCTTGGCCTCCAGCCACCTCTTGCATAGTCTGGGTGATTCATCAGCTTGCTTTTTGCTCACAGAATATGAATTTTGATGCTATTTCCAAGCTCAGCTGTGTTGTGTGAATGCCCATGAACTCTCTGCCCCTGAATTTTCTGCATTTTGAGTGCTCACACTTGGATATGGTGCCAGTAAATAACTCTGGCACTCGTGGCTGGGGACTTGCAGGTGAGTTTTTTGGGCTCCTATCTTACATTTGCTGTGCAGTTTGCTGTACCTAAACTTTGCAAACCAGACACCAAATTTTTCTTACTTTATTTTATTTCCTGGCTCTGTGGAAGTCTCAGCTTAGAACTTTTCCCAGCAGTACTTTAGGAGCAGCAGATTTTTACCCTTGTGGGGTTACACACTGACCCTTTTGGCTTTGAAAATTCATTTAACATTTTCAAAGAAAATGAGAGCATTCTGCTGCTTTCCAAGGGTAAGAGTTCATTCCAGGATTTATGGACAAAGCTCAGCACTCTGAAAGCAGAGATCAATTCCACTAAATTTGAAATCAACTGTAGGCAGTGGCCTGGTTTCACAGAGTGTGCAAAGCTTTGCAGAGGTCAACACAAGCAGAGAGTGCTGTGACCTTTGGGTCCCACCTGGAAGAATGACTCTGAGGGTGAGGGACCTTTTGGTATTTAAGTTTGCTTTATTAGTTTTGGTCAATATGTATTGAAGTGGTTTTGACCTAATCTCACAGGAGGCCCCAGATTTGGTTTGTCATCAATCTGTGTTAAACTCCCAGCTTTGCTCTTCATGCTCCCCTCTGTGCAAGGTGGCAATTGTACAAGTGACAGATATTCCAGATCCTTCTGCCTTTTGTGGGGATTCCTGTTGGGAAAGGTTTAGATTTGTGTTTAGATACAGAGATGTTACCTCTATAAAACTAAATTATGAAGCAGAACCAATTTGGGCTCCCAAGGGGAGGTTTTTTTTAAAGATCTGCTGTTCATTCCTTGCCCTGCTCCCAGATGTGGATGGAGTTGATAATCTTTGTTGCAAGGACAGGAGCAGGAATGTCTGGTGAGATTCCTTCTGGCCCCATGATTGTTTTGCTGACCTAGTTTGGCTCTCTGTAGCTGCAGTCCACTGATGAAGCTGTGCCAGGTCAGTGAAACATTTCCAATTAATGTATTGAACAGGGATTAGGTGTGAAATTATCTCAGTGTGTGTTTTACTTTGCTTCTGCTTTTTAGGACACTCTTAGATGAGGGTTTTTTTTTTTTTGTTGGCTGAGGATTTTTCCATGCTCCTCTTTTCAAAGGAACATTGTTGAAATCTCACTCTCCTGTTGTTATTTACCAGTGTCCAGTTTTGGTCCACTGATGTATTTTTCACTTTTTTTTTTTAACTGCCTTCAGGTGAACAAAGCAGGAGAAAGTGCAGCTGAAGTGGGATTTGTGGAGTGCTTGAAAGGCTCATTATTTAAAAATAAATTGAAGGGCTCCTTCTGAGTGCCTCTCTTCATGTGTAATTCAGTGAGAGTTCAGCCTGAGATAAGGTTGGGCCCCAAGTATTCATAACTTATCACAAAACAAGAGTGGTGTGAAGGCAATGTGTGAAGCTGTGCTGCTAATTGCTTCCACATTTTAGTATGGATTGTTGATTTGCATTATGCAGGAAGAGCTAGGTTACACTGACCTTAGCAGGGAGAATCTGAAAGCAGGGAATGCTGTGAGTTGAGAGGATGGCGAAGGAAAACTCTTGGTGTTGCCCTGAATGGGGAAAAATTAGAGATTTTGCCCCCTGGAAGGTGGCATGAGGCTCAGAACTGAACTGCATGGCAGCACTAAAGGGTCTGTAATGGTTTCATAAATAATGGAAATGCTGATTTGAACTCATAAATGTTCTGATTAAATAGTCTCTTCCAAAAAAATTGGTACTGCTCAAGTTATTGGGAAAATGGGTTTACTCTCAGCTGGTCTTGTTTCAAGGAAAGGATACCAAACTTGAAGAAAGGAGGAGATGTGCCAAAAGGTTTAATTTAATAGGCAGATGGAAAATATTTGGCTTATTTCTCCCACAGAAAATTGGATTCTTGCTGCTTGCCAAAATAGTGAACTGGTTTTTGGGAAATAGCCTTGGTTGTGGTTAACAGGATCTGGTGTTTAATTGCATTGTGGTACTCCAGTTAAATTTTCACTAGGGGTATAAAACTTGTATTGAAGAATATTTCACTGTGAGAGAAGTTCAGGTTTTATGGTCTGCGAAAGCTGTGAAGGAAATCAGATTTGCTTTTAGCCTGGTGATATTTTCCCTAATAAAGCAAACATGGGGAAGGGCTGCTCTGAGGGACAGATGTCATTAACCCATTAACCCTTGGTGTGCTGCTGCAGGTGAAGGAGAACCTGCTGTCCTGCAAGATGCTGCTGCACTGCAAGCGGGACGAGCTGCGCAAGCTGTGGATCGAGGGCATCGAGCACAAGCACGTCCTGAACCTGCTGGATGAGATTGAGAACATCAAGCAGGTCCCTCAGAAACTGGAGCAGTGCATGGCCAGCAAGCGCTACCTCAACGCCACGGACATGCTGGTACTGCCTCTCCCTGTCCCCTTCTTCCTGTCCCCTTCTTCCTGTCCCCCTCTTCCTGTTCTCTCTTCCTGTCCCCTCTTCCTGCCCCCTCTTCTGTCCCCTTTTCCTTCTCCCCTCTCCCTGTCCCACTCTCCCTATCTCCTCTTCCTGCCCCTTCCCTCTTTTCCCTTTGCCCCTTTTCCTTTATCCCTTTTCTCTTTATCCCTTTCTCCTTTTCCCCTTTCTCCTTTTCCCCTTTCTCCTTTTCCCCTTTCTCCTTTTCCCTTTTCCCTTTTTTCCCTTTTCCCTTTTTTCCCTTTTTTCTCTTTTCCCTTTTTTCCCTTCTCCCTTTTTTCCCTTCTCCCTTTTTTCCCTTCTCCCTTTTTTCCCTTCTCCCTTTTTTCCCTTCTCCCTTTTTTCCCTTCTCCCTTTTTTCCCTTCTCCCTTTTTTCCCTTCTCCCTTTTTTCCCTTCTCCCTTTTTTCCCTTCTCCCTTTTTTCCCTTCTCCCTTTTTTCCCTTCTCCCTTTTTTCCCTTCTCCCTTTTTTCCCTTCTCCCTTTTTTCCCTTCTCCCTTTTCCCTTTTTTCCCTCTTTCCCCCTTTCCCCCTTCTCCCCTTCTCTCCTTCTCCCCTTCTCTTTTCCCCTTTTCCCCTTCTTCCCTTTCTTCCCTCTTTCTTTTGCAATCCTATGCTTTAATTTAAAATTCATTTTCCAGACACCTGCCTGGATCATCTTCTTTCTTAAAATCTTCCCAATTATTTCAAAGCCATTTTTATAATAGAAAGGGCTGTCCTGTGTTCCTCCTCTTTCATCCCCAGAATGCACTCACAACTTTGGTCATTATTCAGAGGGCAGAATGTTTGCACAATTTAGATTGGTTTGCCTCATTGTCTGGGTGAGAGGACAAAATCTTCAGGTTCAGGTTGGGCATTGGGAGGAATTTCTTCCCAGAAAGAGTGATGGAGGTGGGAATGAACTGCCCAGGGAGGTTTGGAGTCCCCACCCCTGGAGGTGTCCAAGGAATTCTGGATGTGGCACTCACTGGGGATTGGCCATAGGTTGGATTTGATGATCTCAGACATCTTTTCCAGCCTGATTGCTTTTGTGACTCTTGATCCTTTCTGCTTACTTTAATCCCTTTTTATTCTCTTCAATTCCATTTCTTTTATAAGCTTGCCTTTCAGTTCCAGTCTTGTGCAGGAGTTAGAAGTTTCCTGAACTTCTCTAATTACATTCTTAACAAGCACATTTCCTCACCAGGCTCCAGTCCTTCCTTTCCTGGAACTGTTTTCTAGGAATTAAAAACAAGACAGGTGATTTTTCTCTTCTCAGTCCTGGAGTGCTCAATCCAGTGAAGACAGATGGAGTTACTGGGTCCAGTAGGGGATTACAGGGTGAATCTCCTGTCAAACCAGAGAAGTTTTGGAGTCTCCCTCTGTGGAAAATTTCCAAACCCTGACTGGACATGGCTCTAGGTGCCCATTTGATTTTCTCAGGAGGTCCTTTCCCTCCTGAACCACTCCATGCTTAAAAAGTGAAGGCAAAAGTTCTACCTCAATTTCTCACTCCTCTTTGCCAGACAGTGCCTTTAAGGCCATCTTTTCATTACCTTCTATTTGTTGTTTTTTTCCACTTTACTGTCCTTTGCTGTCTCTCTTAGCTGTGCCTCTTCTTTTTAATAAGTCATTACCCAACAGGGGAAAAGCTGGAAACTTTAATTTCCTCCTTTTATCTTTATCTTATTTTACCTTAAATATGACTTTGTAAAACTTACCTTGTTCCCTCTGATACATTTCCCAGAGCTGGATGCCACTCTCCAAGCCCTGTCCATCCTTACCTTGAACAGCTCCAGAAATGGGAGAATCCAGGTGTGGTGTTTGCCTGATATTTCCAATTGTCAGATATATGGAAAATGAGGTGTAAATTAAGGGTGTTCAGTGTAGGCACCAAAATATGATATTCAGGGTTGCCATCAGTATGAGTTGAAATGTTGGTGCTTTTTTCATCAGTTTGCTTGGTTTGGTTCTTTTTTTTTTTCATAGTTTCCTATTTAAAAAAATCTTTTCAAAATTCCAGACAAGTAATCTCTTTCCTATTCAAAATCTGTGTTAGGAAGTGTAAGAAAAAAAACAACCTTGTTTGAGATTTTTCATACATTATGCTTTAGAAATGGTTTTCAACCTGTATATCTGATCTCTTACTGGTTTGCAATATTTTGTGTACATTTATTTTAAATATCAACACTTATGTTTATATAAATGTGTGCTTGGGTGAAGTTGCCTGTGGCTGTGAGGGAGAGACAGCATTAGATCTCTCTGATTTACAGACTTCTGCAGCATTTCTGTTGCTGCTCTGTGTTTGGTTGGTTTTTTTTTTGTTTTCAGCATAGCAAATATTTTCTAATAAATCAAATAATAATGATATCAAAAGCAGCTGTTAGTTCATGGGCTTTTTTGAATATATATCAAGGAATGCAGAGAAAGCTCAAGTGGGAATTGAACACTCAATTCCAGCCACTGGTTGACACTTGCAGTTCTCATTTGAAGACAAATGTGCCTGTGTAAAGAAACAGTAATTCACTGCATTTGGAGCTTTTCCCTGGCCAAAAATCACTGCAGGCTCATTGGCTTTTGCCATCTTGTGTTAACACAGCTCTGTGAGGCTGTAATCACTCACTGGCTGTGGGATAATTCCTTTGAAAGGATAGGAATATTATGTAAAATCATTAGTGATGTGTCAGGGAGGCACAGTGTCCATAGATCTGCCTGTCCTTTAGTTCCATTCCTAAACAGCTGCTCAGAGCTCAGGAAAAACCCAAACCAAGGATTTTGGAGCCCTCACCTTGCAGTGAATGCAATTCCTGTGATGCATCCAGTCAGAATTAGACCTTTAGAGCCTGCCTGCAATCCTTCCCACAGCATCATTCCAGCCTGCTGCATCCCATCCCTGCAGCCTGCTCTTTGTATTCCACTCACATTAATTGAAGTAATTTTGCCACTGAAGCGTGTTTCAAACCTCTGCATTTAAATTGAAATTTTAATTCCCTTATTGTTTGGAAAAGAGGGCTGAGGATGGCTTGTTACAGGTTTCATTATCACTCAGAACTCTCCAGCTGCTGGTTCTAATGTGCAGTGACTGAGTAATGCAGGCAAGGATTGTTAATAAAAGACTGGCAGCTTTTCCCACTCGGATAAACACAATGCAGAGGTACTTTGTGACAGCTTACATTTGTATGAAGTTAATTTTTTTTTTAAGTGACAGCTTTTTTTTTTTTTTCTTTCTGATTCTGTATCCAGCCAGAGCAGCACACAAATATCAGGTGTTCCTGTTGTGTGTTCCTCCAGCATCTTGATAATTGCAGGAGCACAGGCAGTAGGATCAGATTTGCTGTCCTATAATTGCACATTACAGGGTGTGAAAAAGAACCCATTTCCAGCATCCTTTGAATTGTGAAGCTTTGGAGAATTTGGGAATGTCTGGAACAGATAAAGTGCCTCTTTGAGCTGGAATGCATTTTAGTTATTTTCCATTTCTTTATGTGCCTGTTTTATAGAGTGAGTTTGTGCATTTGCCTGAAATGGAGCTGTTTTATCACACACTGAATTACTGACAGCAATATTCACTTTTATGGGGCACTTGAGTGCACGTGCAGCCATTTGTGGGTGGTTTTTGTTTAATGTAAAACAAGAAAAGGGTTCAGGGGGCTCTGCACAAGTCCCTGACAGGAGGGGACAGCCACCAGAGAACAGGGACAGGAGGAGGAAATGGCCCCAAGTTGTTCTAGGGAAGGGTCAGGTTGGATATTGGGGTAAATTTCTTCATGGGAAGGGCAGTGGGGGTGGAGTCCCCATCCCTGGATGGATTCAGAGCCCTGTGCATGTGGCACTTGGGGACATGGACTCAATGATCTGAGAGCTCTGAACAATTCCACAACTCTGTGATCTGCTATTGAGGAGAAATTCTGACCCAAGAGCAGCTTCCTAAGAACAATATGCAGAGAGGGAACAGATTTGATGTCACTTCCTTGGAAGGTTGAGCAGTGAGGAATCCAAATTCTTCCAGAGGAGTTTTGGGAGTGCTCCACAGCAGCAGAAGCAGAGCAGAGAGCAGCAGGACAAGCAGCAGTGACCAGGACAGGAGATTCACCCTTGCAGGAAACAATTTCATGTCCAGTCTCTCCAGCACTGATTCTGCTCTGCATAGTAATTAATAAATTAATTAGCTCAAGATTGTGACTTTAATTCTTCTGATTCCATTGTTGACACATGAGGTCCCCATAGGGAAAACTTAATATTTGCTATTTGTTTCTATAATTTAAGAGCTGAAATGCTGAAAACAGTGAGGAAATGTTGAATAAAGTAATTCAAGGTCATGTCATGTAATTAAATAAAAACTCTTTAGGCTACTTTGGTTCTGTGTCTGGATTTGCCCTTGTGGCAGGTACTAAACACTGTGGGATGAGGGAGGATCATTGCTATTTCCAGCTGAATTATTTTTTTATTAGGAGGACAAGAAGGAAGAATGAAGGAGGGAAGAAGAAAGGATGGAGCCCTTTGATTATTCTTCACTGAACTTCCCCCATCCTTAAGTTACAGAGTGAGGAATTGGTGTTTTCCTCATGGGCACATCCTTCTCCTGTGTCTTCTTCCCAGGAAATAAAAAGCTGTCAGTATTTTGTTTCTCCAGAAGCAGGAATTGCTCCAACACCTACTTTTCTTTCTTTTCCAGTGTGTAAGACTTCAGGTTTTTCATGTCAGAAAAATAACAATATACATATCTTGTGCTCTGCTTTCTGATGTGAGTAATAGCAGCAGGATTTTTTTTTTACTGGAGCTGATTGCTTTCTCATTGCACATTTGGCATTTAAAACATCACTGAGTGACTGGGTGACAACAGAAGGGGTGGTAGAAGTGGAAGGAGTGTAAATAAGTGGAAATGCTGGGCAGAAATCATGGAATCCCAGAATGGTTTGGGTTGGAAGGGACATTAAAGCCCATCCAGTGCCACCCCAAGGCAGGGACACCTCCCACTGTCCCAGGCTGCTCCTCTGGAACAGCACCTCCTTGGAAAAACCCTTTCAGCCTGGGCATGGCTGAGAAATTCCATTTTTATTCCTTGCCTGCAGCTGCCACCTGTGGCTTTCCTCAGCATGGCACAAGGAGAGTCTTAAAATTACAAATGCCTTGTAGTGAGCAGAGTCCTTACACCTTAAGTAGCCTGGAATAATGAAATAAATAAAAATAACAATGCAGTTCTCAGGCTGCATTTTATTTACTGCCTGCCTTTCAGCTGGAACAAGGAAAATCAATAAAAACACTTTCATTTTGTTTCTGCATTCCTTAGTGCAGCCCTGGGATTCAGGTGCTGCCGTGGATGAGTTTTGTATTTTGGAATTAAGTAAGTGGAAATAAGAGGCCTGGGTTGGTTTGGGGATTCTGTAGAAATGCTTTTCTAGGCAAATTTAAATTCTGGCTCTGCTTGAAATTCTCTTTTGAGAAGTGACATCTCCAGGGTTGTATCTCCTTTCTATTAATTGTTAATAATTGGCAAATCTGCTGATTTCTTAGGGTGAGGGACAGGTGAGAAAGGGGCACCTTGGTTTTTATTAATTTTATTAATTTCACTTATACTTGGAATATATTGTGATGATTCAAAGAACCATGGAAATCCTGGGCTTTGTGTGCCTGAAAGGTCTGGGGCCACACAAGGAGGATCTGAGGGCATTTGCTTTGTCCAGGCTGAGTTTGGTAAATTTTGGTAAATTCTTTATGCAGAAGGATTGGGGGTGTTTATTCTTAAATCACTTTTCACCTCTCTTCTATAATTTTTCCTGTTTTTTTTCCTTTAAACATTGTTTTGATTATTTTTAAATAAACTTTAGGCTAGTTTTAAACCCATTAGAGCATGGAATTTCCCTTACAAACATCTTATTTTTTTTTCCCCTGGGCACAGTTATCAATGACTTGCCCTCATTCTTTTCCTGCTGTAATTTGCATTATCAGGGCAGTTTCTTGCATGAAGTTTTAGCACCTAAAGCTGCCTCCATTGCTTGAGCTCCTCCTCAGGACCTCTCCAGAGCATCATCAGGCTTTGCTGATAACAGCCCTTCATTTCAGCTGCAGAAAGTTGATTTAATAAGAAATCAGGCTGTGGTGAAGGTGAAGCAGGGTTGGAATACAGGGGATGCTTTTCCAGCAACCATTGGTCTTTCCAGGAATTCATTTTTAAACTCTGGGGTGTAAGACAGAATTGTTTCCCCAATAAAACATTGCAGCAACAGCATGAAAAAATTGTTGAAGGGCTATGGGACACTATAAAACAATCCAGATAAATCTGATTGAATTCCTTTGAAAATGCAGCTTTAAAACTGCTGGAAAGGTGTAATAAATTCAGTTTTACTGAAACATTTGGGGTGAAAATGGAAATGAGAAGTGAAAGCAAAAAGTCTTGGGTAATTCTGTGATGCCAGTAGATAATTCTGCCATTTCAGAAAAGTCATTTGTCCATGCTGGTGGAGAAATTGCAGATTTGTGTTCAGGTCCAAGTGAGCAGTTGGATAAACCTCTTGTTTTTAGCCCCTCTTTTTCTTGAGCACCACTTTTGGTTCCAGCACTTTGTTGCTAGAAAGACATTGATGAATTACAGCAAGTGGAGGAAGGAGAATGATTGATGGGTGACTGAGGCAAATGCAAAAGAATTTAATTTCTGTAGCTGGAGGAAAGGACAGCAAGTGAGGAACATAATTTTATAAATATTTAAAAGTTTGCAGAGGGAAAACAGTGTTTGGTCATTGCCATTGGAACACTCAGAAAAATAAAAACTGTTTGTCCTTTGTCTTAAGGTGTTTCAGGCCAGGTTTGCCCAAAATCACTTTTTTATTTTTGTTTCTTTTTGTTTACTTCCCCCTCAGATCAGTTTATTTGTCCCAGGATGAGCTGTTTTCCTGCTAACTGGACACTTTTTTTTTTGTGTATGTGTAGCTCAGAATCTTTCAGTGATTTTCCAAACTTCTCCCCCTCTCAGCTTCAGTCATCTGTGTCAGTTCCCCCCCTTTTTGTGCTCACAGATCTTTTCATGCCATGGAGGGGAGTTCAGCTTTTCCCAAAATATTGCAGAGGAACCATAATCATAATTTATAGCTCTTTCTTTGCCTTTTACTTGTTGATTCTTACAAGATCATTAAAGGTGAGCAAAATTGGGAACAATTTCTCCCCTCACCTGAATATCCCTGGTGTGAATTAACACCCAGTGCTAATTAGTTAAGTCATTAATCCTCATGTCCTGGGTTCCTTTTCTCCTGTTTTTAGGGAGAAGGAGGCAGTGGCAGCCAGGAATATCATCACTCATCTCTGTGCTTTTCCTGTTTTCCATGATTTGACCTGAAGAGTCTCTGCTTTAGGATCACCAGAGTGGTTTTTAAGTTCAGACTCATCTTGACTAATTCCTATTCACTGATTTACCTTCACACCACCTCAGGCTGTGCTACAATTTGGTAGCAGACAATTCCCAACCTTTGGATTTCTTATTTTTAAGTTTTCCTTGTATCCCATTTTTTGGCTGGCCCATCACTTTTCAACTTCATCCTGGTTCACCTTGCAACCAAAATATTGCAACAAATCTACAGTGAAGCACAGCCTTGATAAAACTCATGTCAAGGTTGGAATTAAAAGATATAAATGCAGTGTAAAGCAGGTTTAATCAGGTTAACACTTGTTAATTATTGCCAGCAGTGGAGGCTCCAGGTGCTTCACAGGCTTTTGGGTTTTGTTCTGTGATTCCAGCCACGATTCCCTGCATTGTCCATCTCAAATGTGGGACAGCCTTAAATTCAGGAGCCTTAAAAAATGTGCAGCTGTAAATTCAGGAGCTCCTTGCTTATTTTATTCCTAATAAATTTATGAGTGATCTGCAGTTTTGAGGTGGGTAAAAATAGAGAAGACAAATCAACCCTGCTGAAGTAAACATTTTCTCAGTGCTCTCCAGGTACAATTCATGTCCAACAGCTTTATTTATTCCCCTCCCTTTTCTCAAGTTGCTTTTTCCGTGGCTTTTGCTCAGTCTGTCACAGCTCCTGTGCCGAGGCAGTGGGGGAAACAGGAGTTGGATGGCACAGAAATTGGGTGCCACATAAGATGGGTGGCACAGCAGTTGGGTGACAGAGAAGTTTGGGGGCACAGAAATTGTGTGACACAGGAATTGGGTGGCACAGAAATTGGGTGACATAGGAATTGGGTGACACAGGAGTTGGGTGACACAGAAATTGGATGGCACAGAAATTGGGTGGCACAGGAGTTGGGTGGCACAGAAATTTGTGTGCCACAGAAATTCAATGGCACAGGAGTTGGGTGGCAGAGGAGTTGGGTGCCACAGAGATTGGGTGGCACAGAAATTGTGTGACACAGAAATTGGGTGGCACAGCAGATGGGTGGCACAGAAATTGTGTGGCACAGGAGTTGGGTGCCACAGAGATTGGGTGGCACAGGAATTGGGTGCCACAGGAATTGAGTGGCACCTGGGAGTGTTTCTTGTTGCTGTTCTGCCTCTCACAGCGTTTTGGTTCACAAATTTGGGTGGGAAGGGACCTTAAATCTCATCAGTGCCACCCCTGCCATGCACAGGGACACCTTCACTGTCCCAGGGTGCTCCCAGCTCTGTCCAACCTGGCCTTGGACACTTCCAGGGATCCAGGGATGCTCTGGGAATTCCCTTCCAGGGCCTCCCAGGGAGGAGGGATCAGAATTTGTGGGTGCTGTGTCTCTCCCCACTGCCAAGTCCCAAAAGGACTTTCCTGTTCCACAGCACATTCCAGGCTCAGTCCTTATCTCCTGCACGTCCCCTGCAAATGGAATTCAGTGCCCTGCTTGTTTAGATCTGCCCACACTTATTTAAGCTGGTTTTAATCATTTTCCTCTCCTGTACCTTGTGAAAGTGAGTCCCTTGTAAAAGCAGCAGATCAATTCTCCTTTTAAATGTCAGCATTGTTGTATTCACCAACAGGCAGCTGGAACCTTCTAGGCTGTTGCTTATTTATTTACTCTTTTATTCTGAGTGCTCAGCTTTTTCCCTTTTGTGTTTGTGTATGACTTTTTTTTTTAGCTTGAATTATGACCCACCACGTTGTTTTCTTTTAACCTTTCTCAGTTGTGTGTTCATGTTTTCATATCCGTTGTTCAAATTCAGAGCAGACTGGTTTCCCAGCCAGAAAGGATTTGGTTTTCTAGTAAAAGAATTAATAACTGAGGAAGGAATTCTTCCCTTTGAGGGTGCCCAGAGAAGCTGTGGATTCCTCATCCCTGGAAGTGTCCAAGGCCAGGTTGGGTGGGGCTTGGAGCACCCTGGGGTGATGGAAGGTGTCCCTGCCCATGGGAACTGGGTGATCTTTAATGTCCCTTCCAACCCAAACCATTCCATCATCCCATGATTTTTTTTTAATCATTATTTCAGGTTTTTTCCCCCCCTCCCTGAAAAAAAGCATCGAATTGAGACTTTTCACTTTATCTCTGCTCACTTCCAGGCTTGTGGGGGGGTTCAGCAGAACCTTTGAGGGAATAAATAGATTTCACTGTAAGCAGATTGGGAAACTTTGGCTGAAGTCAGAAAAGAAAAAATTTTGACAAATACCTTGTTAGCACTTAGGTTGTTGTTGTAAAATGCTGAATTAAACTCTTCCAAATTGCCTGTTACACTAAGCAAGTGTTTAGCTGTGTTTTCTTTTGAAGGCAATTAAGCCTTGCTATAAACTGCCTGTGACCTTTAAACAAGCTGCCTAATGGTGCTGGTGCCACGGTTATTTTCTATAAACTTGCAATTTTTAGCTTATACAAAGCACAGCTCTTTTTTAAGGCTTATTTCATCTCTATTTCCTAAAGGCTCTTTGCTTATTGTAGGTACTAATAAGCAGAGAGAGATAAGAAGATTTCAACATCAGGAATTGCTATCAGATCATCTAAGCCAAATTCTCTGCTAATCCAGGCCAATATTTTAATTAGTGTTTGACTAAATTACAGTTATTGTGTGCTCATGAGCAGCTTTCAATGAGAGAGAGCTGAATTCAAGAATTAAAGGAGGTGCTGGTGGGGACTGCCCATTCTTTTGGTGCAATTTGCTCATTTTCAGCAGTTTTTTTCCCCACAAGAATAACAACTTGTTTATTGTTGATTCCTTTTCCAGCTGCTCTGTGTTGCTGTGGCTCCTCTCTGCACCCAGCCCCTGCCAAAAGATAAATGTGGGGGAGCTCTCTTACCTGCGATTATCTTTTGTGTCCAGATAGTCAAGCACAATGCCATGATGCCCCTGCAGAAAAACAAACAAAAATCACTTTATTTCCATTTACAGTAATTTCACCATTATAAGCTGCAACATTTTGACTAAAATTTTGGTCCAAACCCAAAGTGCGGCTTATAATCAGGTGTGGCTTATATATGGACAAAGAATGAAAAGTTGCTGTTTTAGTTTGGAGGACAGGTGTCTGCTGAGAAAGGCAGGAGCTTCTCTTTGAAATGGAGAATGTAAACCCCCTCCCTCCAAATTATTATAATTTTGAAATCAAGGGGCTCTCAGGCAAAGATGTGGGAAATAGGAATAACAGTTCTTTACTAGGGCAATTAAAATAGAAATACAGCACTACAAAGAACAAACCCCAAACCCTGACACAGTCAGAGTACAGCCTGACACCCGTCAGGCAGGGTGTTGGCAGCAGTCCCATCCCATGGTGGCTGCATCCTCCTGCAGTGACAGATGTGGCTCAGTTGGAGCAGTGCTCCTGTACAAGGTGCAGTTTCCCTCTAAAGCTCCAGTGGGGATGTGGAGAAATCCGGTTTTCCTCTGGAGTCCAGTGGAGAAAGGGGCTCCCTTAGTGTCCCAAAACCTCTGTTTTTATCTTGGTAAGAAATGTTGGGCTCTTCCCCCTGGCTGGAGCAACTCCCAATGGGATGCAGTAATTTTATCAGTGCCACAGTGGGACTCAATGGCCATGAGCAGAAAATGACTGGCTGGAGGAAGGATGGGTTGTGAAAAGATAAAGAACACTGCCCCAGCTGGTTTATAAACCATGGCCATGAACAGGAGATATCCCATGAGATAAAGAACACTGCCCCAGCTGGTTTATAAACCATGGCCATGAACAGGAGATATCCCATGAGATAAAGAACACTGCCCCAGCTGGTTTATAAACCATGGCCATGAACAGGAGATATCCCATGAGATAAAGAACACTGCCCCAGCTGGTTTATAAACCATGGCCATGAACAGGAGATATCCCATGAGATAAAGAACACTGCCCCAGCTGGTTTCAATGGATGACCCATTAGCAGAATATCTCCCACAGAGATCAGGATCACTGCCCCACCCTCGGCTTTTAATCGTGAAATTACTGTGACTGAGCGTTAATGGAATTTTCTATTTTGTGTAGAAAAAAAAGCAAGGACCATCAGCTGCTTTTTCTGGACCCTTGAATTTACAGCATCTCATTTCCAGATTTTTTTGGTCTGCTTTTCCATTCTCAGTAGTGACTGGAGTCTTGCTGGCTAACTCTTCCTCTCTCTATCCAATTCTACATCTTTTAGTCGTTCTGGATGCAGCCAGAGGTGATGGGAGTGTTAAAAACCAGGGAAAGCTGGTTGGCATTTCTTGCATAATCCAAATTTTGGTGTTTTTAGAGCTGAGTGAGGGCATAAAGTCAAAAAAATTTCTTCTAAAGTTCCACTGTTGATCTGCCTTTAGTGTATATTTGATTTTGTGCATTTTTTATTGATGTTTTTGCTTCCTTTTGGTTACTTTTGCTGTTCTGGGCTGCTTTATCCAGCACACAAAGGTTTTAGTCTCTTTTTTTTTATTCTGGAATATAATCTTGCCTACTGCTTTATTACCAGGACCTAAATCATCTTTCTGTAAGCAAAGTGCAGAAATGAAAAATGTTTGGTTTGGTTTTTAGCATAATATTTATATTTGTTGCTATCTAAACCAAATGGAGACCTTCCTTTGACTTCCATGAACATGAGGATAATAAATGGTTGAATTTTTTTCTTTAAAAGATGTCCTTGAGAGCTGTATTTTGACCTTAATATTTTTTTGTGAGCAATGAACTCTTCAGGAACAGGCAAGACAAAAACAGAGCTGAGTGGAGAGTTTAAATTTGCATTCCTTGTGTTTCAAAGAAAACTTTTCCTGGATGTTTTGGAATTTTTTTAATGTTACTTTGCTCTGGATTTCACTTCTTTTCTGCCTGCTTTTTCATCTCTCAGTTTCTCACTATGACAAATGTTGCTCCTGCTCCTTGCTCTGGTGGGATTTTTGGCCCAGCTGACCTGAAGTGATTTGGGGGGTCCAAGTGCCTTTGGAATGGGGAAATTTGGGCAAAAAAACACCTGGCAAGGGAAGAAGAGAGGAATTAACACTTCCACTTCTTCAGAGTTTCCCACCTGGTGTCTGCTGAGCTGCTCCACTTGTGTGGGCTCCTCTGGGGAGAAGGAAATTGGGTTTTTCCTTCATCTTTGGGATGGTTTTGTGATGTGTGATGACCAAACTTCCCCAGTTATCCCCAGATAGATTCTGGGAAGGGAGAGAATGGACAGTGTTGTGTGGCAAGTGAGGAGATTTAAAAATTAATATAAAAAGCTTGGCTGTCCCATGGATATTGCAGGTTTTTCCTGGGCTTGGAGGGCAGCAAAGGAATACACTGGTGATGGATGTTCTTCCAGCAGAGTTAATATTTACTGGTACTGAGGGAGCAGCCCTGGGCTGGGCTGGCTGCTCACTGTATCTTTGCTTTTAATTTTTAATGTTTGGCTGACAGGTTTGTTCTGAACCGAGATCCTGAAGTGCAAGCAAATGTCTTATTTCACTGACAGCATCCTCAGTTAGCAGGGAATGGGTTTTTAAATTTTATTTTAAACCTCTGCATGCCAAACATGCTCTTTCCAGTTCCATACAACATCAGCACTGAGGGTTTGGAAGCTGCAGAGGGATGCCATCATTTATTTATTAGTAACTGGAAATCTCTGTTAAATAGAAAACCAACAGGGAGGGATACACAGTGAGAGTTGCTTTTAGGTGCTGATTTGTCATTCCTGGTGGGTTTTGTTCTGTGTTTGGGTTTTGTCCACATTTATTTTTTAGGAAATGAGGAAATTTTAGTTTCAGCTGGTCATTATTTCAGATATTCAAATGGTGTAGCCACAGGACATAACCCTTGTGCAGCCTGAAGGATGAGGCCAAAGCTTTTTCAGTCATGACTTTAAGCAAATTAAATTTAAGCCATTTTCCCCCTATTTGTAGAATTTGGAATAATGGGGTTTTTTTGGTGTTTCTGTAATGGAAAGAATAACAACCATCAAACACCATTGTCACTATCTTCTTCTAACACTTCTCTACTTAATAATCCTCTTATTTGGGGATAAACCAGGCTTTGATTTTTATTAAAGAACTGTGTTTTCACTAACTTGTTTTATACATATGCTTAATATTTGAAGGCTGCTTAAATCCGAGTTATTTGGATGTTGGACCCTTCTATATAATTTGGGAATAGAAATAAAGAAATATTACTTCAAGATTTCCTGCTTTGGAAGGGTTTTAAGAACAGAATCATCATGGGATTCAAACACTCTCCTAATCCAAGAGGAAAATTGCAAAATTGAATGGATTGATGGTGGGAGTTGAACGAATCAATGTCTAAAAATGGTCCCATTTTCCCCCCAGGTGTCAGCAGTTGATTCCCTGGAGGGTCCCCTCCTGCAGGTGGAGGGGCTGAGTGACCTGAGGCTGGAGCTGCACAGCAAGAAGATGAACCTGCACCTGGTGCTGATCGACGAGCTGCACCGGCACCTCTACATCAAATCCACCAACCGCGTGGGGCAGCGCGGCAAGGACAGAGCCAGGCTCGGGTGGGACACTCACCTCTCACCTCTCAGCTTCTTTTTTCTGCCACAGTCAGGATTGTCTTGGTTTGACAGACAGGTGTCTGCTAAGAAAGGCAGGAGCCTCTCTTTGAAAGGGAGAATTTGAACCCTCTCCCTTCAAATTATTGTGATTTTGAAATCAAGGGGCTCTCAGGCAAAGATATGGAAATTGGGAATAACAGTTCTGTACTAGGGAAATTAAAATAGAAATACAGCACTACAAAGAACAAACCCCAAGCCCTGACACAGTCAGAGTACAACCTGACACCCGTCAGGCAGGGTGTTGGCAGCAGTCCCATTCCATGGTGGCTGCATCCTCCTGCAGTGACAGATGTGGCTCAGTTGGAGCAGTGCTCCTGTACAAGGTGCAGTTTGCTCTGAAGCTCCAGGGATGATGTGGAAGGGTCTGGTTTTCCTCTGGGATCCAGTGGAAAAGGCTGCTCTGATGTTCCAAATCTCAGATTTTATCTGGGTAGGAAATGCTTGGCTCCTCCCCTGGGTGGAGCATCTCCCCATGGGATGATGGAATTTTATCAGCCATGCCCTGGGACTCAGTGGCCATGAACAGGAGAGATCTCCTGGAGGGAGGATGGGCTGTGAAAAGATAAAGAACTCTGCCCCAGCTGGTTTAACAGCTGACCCATTAACAGGAGATATCTCCCACTGAGATAAATATCACTGCCCCACCCAATTTCAACAGGGATGCACATGAGTGTGCTCAGAACAGAAATGGGAAGGGCAGGAAAAAGGGTGGAAGTTTTGGGTGGAAATAAAGAAGTTTGGAGGATTAAGAAGTTGACAGAAGGTATGGAAATGGGAACATCTATTTCTTAGGCTTAAAATGTAAGGCATAAGTGGATTATTTGTTGTCAATAAATATTGTAGCTAATAATGAACTGTTTGATTTAATTTCCCCTCACACAGATCCCTTGTGAAAGACGCCTCTCCTGTGCCTCTGATGGATGTCACTAATTTATCTACACCTCGGAAATTCCTTGAAACTTCCCAGTTCAGTACCCCTGGAAGCTCCAGCAGTGAGTATTTAAACCACATCTATTCATTTGTAGATCTTCAGCTGATTTTGCTGGAGTAGGAGGAGGCAAATCATCCCCTCATGGCTCAGCAGAGACCAAAACCTTGGAGGTGATTTGTGCAGTGTCACAGAACGAGTGGGTGTTGTGTCCAGGGACAGAATTTGCTTTTTTTCCCTCATGGAAAATCATCTTTTCCCTCTCCTATCCCCCACCAGCTTCAGTTAAGTACACTCAGTTTTCTGTGCCTGTTCTCACCTTGATTGTGTTCTTGATATTGAGCAGCAGAGATTTGCAGTGGGTTTGTTCTGGGAGGAGGTTTCCTCAGCATTATTTACTGCAGGCAGCCAGGTTTGTGTAGATATTACTGAAGTTTTTTATTGTGTGAGAGCCAAAAGGTCAAATCTGTTCCTTGTGGAGCTTTGTAACTTTGACTAAAGGTCTGGCTGTACACAGGAATAATCTGGGGCTGATCTTTTATTCCTGTTACTGCAACAAACACCGAGGAAAACTCTTTCACTGGTGCTTTTGTCTGGGGCTTTGGAGGAGGAGAAATCAATCTTTGTATTGTTTCAGGAGATTAATAAGTGGGGTTGTCCTTGATGAATAATACAGAAGTGACCTCCAGTCTCTTCCCCTTTTCAAACCTGTTTCAGTATTCCTCAAATGCAGAGAATCTTTCCTCCTCTTTTCAGCCTTATTAATTCTTTTGTCCTTTTGTTTCTAGTTTTGTCACTCTTGCCTCTGAGATTGTTCCATTTGATTACTCTTATCTTCTGCTCCTGGAGGGGTTTTGTTCTTCAGCCTGGTCTTGGAGCCTGGGGCTGTTTTTCTGTGTCCTGGAGGTTTGTGAGGAGTCACCAACTTCCAGAGCTGCAAACTGCAAACTGGTCACTCAAAATCTGGAAGAGAAGAACCAGATGAAAATTTGGAGGGATAAACTTAAGAATTCCTGTTGTGCTCTGTGATCAGTGGGAAGTTCAGTTTTCTTGCAAAAGATTTTTTTTGAGGATTTTGAGGAACTGAGGAAATAAACCACAAAAACCTAATCCCAGCCTCACCACTGGAAACAGAATGGTTTGGGTTGGAAAGGACCTGAAAGACCCAACCCCTCTAAATGTTAAAATACTCTTTTTTTTCAGTGATATTTATAAAGTCTGCTATTTTCTCCCTCTAAAATATTGGTTTTCTGTATTATAATAAAACCCAAAAGGTCTGAAGTTATGGAGCTGATGGGGATCTCCCACCTCATGGCTAGGGAGGAGATGCCCCTCCTGATCTTGTTTTTGCAGATCTCTTCTTGCACTTCCCAGCAAATCTCTTCCTTGGCTTCTCCCTGTTCTGCATCACTCAGTGAAGTGCTGGGCAAGTGTCCCTCAGCCTGGCAAAGATGTGGATTTTAACAGAAAACATTTGATCCACATAAAATATGCATATGGTTCTGCTTCAAGTGCACAATGTACTTATGTAGATTTTTTTCCATGTAATTTTATTTAAAAGTAGCCTTTTCCAGGACTGCACAACTAGCAGAGAATTTCAAACTTATGCCTATGCATAACAAAAGCTGTTTCTGCCTTTATTCACTTAAGTTCTTTGGCTTTTTATTGATGAAACAAAGTGTCTGTGCATATTAATGGGTGTCATTCTAAAGCACTGACTCATTCATCCCATCCCAGCAAAGATGCCAAAATTTGGAGTCCTTCCTGCACTCCCTTCCCAGAGGAGATGTTACCTTGTGCTGTAGAATCTTTATAAGGAAATTAAAGCTGTTCCTGCTGCATGTAAAATAAACAAACCCTTCAGTAATGCTCACCTGAGGATTGGAGATGTGGCAGCTCCCCAGTCACACTTTCCCTTCATGCCACTTCAGAGAAATAAATTTCTGTTTTTCTGCTTGAACTTTCTGTACTCTGAAAGGCATTGAGGAAGGTTGCTGCTTTGCCAGGCTCTTCCTGGAACCCTAAAATGTGCTCACAAACCCAAGAGTGCCCTTTCCTGGGAAATCTGGGACAATACTTCTCAGAAATCCAGCAGAAGATGAGCTGGTGGTGACAATAAATAATGCTATGGGTGGCATATGTAGGTTTGATGCTGAATTGCCAATTTATTTCAATTTTTTTTTGGAGAAGAGTTTGTAGGGCCAGGTGATTCTAAGTTCAGGTGTAGGAACTACTCCTGGCTCTGTTTTTCAAGAATCAGAGACTTCTGGGACAACACATGGAGACCTCTAAACCTGCTCCTGCAGAATTCTTGGAGCCAGAGCTTGGAATGTCCAATTTTCAAGGTGAATCTGAAAAATGCCATTGTGCCAGGTGCCTGTACTCCAAACATGCTCAATAAATCTTCAAAAAATTTATTCTTTTCTTTTGAACCTCACCTGAGGATCTGATCTGGATAAATTGCCTTTAAAATTTTTTTTTCTTAAAATTTAATGATCTGGGGATGTGTTTGGGGAAGGAAAGGGAAAATCAAAGAGATTTTCCTGGTGAAAGCCAAGAAAGTAACACATAATTGCTATTTCTGTATAATTTCATGAATTGTTCCTGTGTGTGGTCCCAACATCAAATAATTGGCTACAGTGCACTTATTTTTTTATTTGGAAACTTGATTTTCATGCTTGTATCAATTAGGAGGATTTTGAATTGGGTTTTCTTCTGGGTTTGATAGCAATGCAGAGCAGAAAATTCCCAAAATCTTCCAGAAATCCCCCATTTCTGCAGGAACTGCCCATTTGTAGCTCCATGAACTTGTCAGAACAAGGGTTCAGCACCAGGAATTAGCAAGTGATGTTCTTTCAAATCTGAAATTACACCTTTGGGCCACCAGGAACTCGTGTGCTTTTCTCTGGAAGGATTGAAGGTACAAAGGAGATCACCAGAAGGACATAAATCATGGAAAATAGTACATTAAATTTTACAAGACTCCCATAAAAGCCCGTGGATAATGAAACCTTCATAATGAGGAGCAGCAAATTTTGGCTGTTCACTGGAATGAAAAACAAGACCCAAGAGCCTTTTTTTTTTTTTTTTTTCCCAGCTCTTTTGCTTAAATGAGTTCCCAGAGTTGGCTTTTTAGGGATCAGATTGAAAAAGCTCCTTGGGAAGTGGAAGCACTGAGCAAATGAATTCCAGTTGGAGCAGAGGTTTTTGGTAGGGGATCATCAGAGCAGGGATCAGGGAAGCTTCCCTCTCTGTAACTGGAGGTGGGGAATGCACATGGTTCAACTTTTGCCTGCTTGAACACAGAATTGAGCATTTTCAGGTGAAAAAATGGTTTGGTGATGAAAAATAGATGAAATGGCTGCAATTTTATTAGAGAATCTGGCAAAATCTTCATTCCCTCAAGGTGTTGTCTCAGAAGGCTTTTGGTAAGATGTGTTTAAATGTTCTGCTTCACAAGAGGTTTGCAGATTTTGTTAGGGTGTCCTAGTTTGGAGGAGAGGTGTCTGCAAAGAAAGGCAGGAGCCTCTCTTTGAAATGGAGAATGTAAACCCCCTCCCTCCAAATTATTATAATTTTGAAATCAAGGGGCTCTCAGGCAAAGATATGGGAATTAGGAATAACAGTTCTTTACTAGGGAAATTAAAATAGAAATACAGCACTACAAAGAACAAACCCCAAACCCTGACACAGTCAGAGTACAGCCTGACACCCGTCAGGCAGGGTGTTGGCAGCAGTCCCATTCCATGGTGGCTGCATCCTCCTGCAGTGACAGATGTGGCTCAGCTGGAGGAGTGCTCCTGTACAAGGTGCAGTTTGCTCTGAAGCTCCAGTGGGGATGTGGAGAAATCCGGTTTTCCTCTGGAGTCCAGTGGAGAAAGGGGCTCCCTTAGTGTCCCAAAACCTCTGTTTTTATCTTGGTAAGAAATGTTGGGCTCTTCCCCCTGGCTGGAGCAACTCCCAATGGGATGCAGTAATTTTATCAGTGCCACAGTGGGACTCAATGGCCATGAGCAGAAAATGACTGGCTGGAGGAAGGATGGGTTGTGAAAAGATAAAGAACACTGCCCCAGCTGGTTTATAAACCATGGCCATGAACAGGAGATATCCCATGGAGATAAAGAACACTGCCCCAGCTGGTTTATAAACCATGGCCATGAACAGGAGATATCCCATGAGATAAAGAACACTGCCCCAGCTGGTTTATAAACCATGGCCATGAACAGGAGATATCCCATGAGATAAAGAACACTGCCCCAGCTGGTTTCAATGGATGCCCATTAGCAGAATATCTCCCATGGAGATCAGGATCACTGCCCCACCCTCAACAGATGGTGACAGAACAGAAACCTTTGATCACACCCTGTACTGTAACCCAAGACATAGGGCAAGAGGATTAGCCCAGTCAGAGTGGGTTCAGGAAAGGCAGGTCCTGCTTGCCCCAGCTGATCTGTGGGCACAGTGACTCCCTTGGAGGATGAGGGAAAGGCTAGAAATGTGTCAGATCTTTGGTCAAGCCTTTTTTCCCAGAATATTTGCTTGGGAAAGCTGTTGAACCTTCATCAGTGACCTGGTGAGGGGATCCAAGGCACCCTCAGCACTGACACTGGCTTGGCTTGATCTGCTGGAGGTTTGAAAAGCTCTGCAGAGCCCTTGGGTGGATCCCATCTGCCCCAAGGACCTGGGAGTGTTCAGGACTGACCATTTCCCTGCTCCCCATCCCTGCTGTCCCCTGGCTGCCCTGAGATCAGGGTTTTGCTGTTCAAGAGTGAGACAGAGCAGGCATTTGGTGCCTCAGACTCTTCTGTGGTCACAGATGGAAATGCTGGCTATTTCCACCCCATCCAGCCAATGATGGAGATTGTCCTGACCCACCTTTGCTTGCTGATGTATTTATAGAAATATTTTTATTCTCCTTTACAGCAGTAACCAGGTGAAGTTCTACTGGGCTTTTGCCCTTCTCATTTTCTCCCTTCACAACCTCACAACATTCTTGGGCTGCCTTCAGCTTCTTCCAAAGGCCAGGAACTCTGGTTTTCCCCTGAAGTCCAGGCACAGCTCTCTGTCCAGCCAGGCTCATGGAACAGCCTGCTCCTGTGCCTTTAGGATTTCCCTCTTGAAGGATGTCCAGCCTTCCTGGACTCCTCCTCCTCCCAAGGGAGTCTCAGCCAGGCTCCTGGACAGCCCAGGGTGGCAGATCTGCTCTCTCTCCCCACTTCCTTCCAAAAATCAAAGCTGGGAATAATTTATCAATCCCAGAGAATAACAAAGTCATTCACATTCCCAGTTTAGGAATAAATAGAAAGCTCTCCCTTCTGAGAGCTGATCTCTGGGGACAGCTTTTCTCTGCCCACAGAGAATTTTCCAGGTGAGCTCCTCAATAAATTCCTGGGTCCTTCTGGAAGGGGAAGGGGACAGGAAGAGCTTGTTCCTGGGCCAAAGCTTTGTGGTCAGACAGCTCCTTGTTGGCTTTAAATGGCAGGAGAGGATGTTTGAAGTGTGAAAGAGAGGAGAAAAGGACATCCTCAGTTAGCCAAGGCTGGGATCTTGTCAGATCTCACAGATAAATGGGCCCCCAAAGCTCCCAGGGCTCCTGTTGAACAGGACAATGTGCAGGGAGCACACTGCAAACAGGTTCCCAGTGTTTTATCAGCCTGATCTGACAGAGCCTCCAGGCCCCCGTGCAGCTCCCAGATATCGAATTGCTCACCTTGCTCTTGTTTGTAAGAGATGTAAATCAATGTCCTGACTATCTGAGGATGCTGGAAATTGGTTTGCTCTTTTGAAAATGGGAGAGTGTTTGTCTCAGTGTGCTGGCAGAGTTCTCAGCAAGATTGCTGCTTTTACTCCTCTTAAATGCTTGTCCTCATTTTTGGCTCCAGCTCCAATTCCTCCCTCTTGGGTGTTGATTGTGTGATATTAAGAATAATTTAAGCTGCTTACAGAGGGGGTGCAGCCTCATGATGGGACCTGTCCTCTGAGAGGCTGCTGGGGATGGGAAATATCTGCATTGAACAAGATATTTAGGGATTTAAAAAAAATATAATAGGTTAAACTTTTATTCCTGTAGCATTTCAGTGTTTTTTTCACAGCTCTGGTTCCAAAGAGCTCATTTTCTGTGTCTGAGTTTTGCTGTGGGTTTTGGAGAATAACAAATAACAATAACAGAGTGGGCAGAGACCAGACCTGCAGCCACAAAGTCCTTGGCAGCTCTGTGGGTGAAAGGTCTGTGATGGAGCACAGCTTTGAGCTGGGATAGTTCTGCATCCAGTTATTAAATTCCAATTGCTGTTTGAAATGTCCTTATATCCTTGTTTTTTCTGGTTTTTTTTTATAATTAATGTGTTCTGAGTGTTTCTAGTTGCTTGTCCTATAACTTGCTCACATTTAATTGAAAGAAGTGTAGGTGTGAGATCAAAACAAACCACTGCTTGATCTTCCTGATGTTCACTGTCAGAGAATCATGGAAGAGTTTGGAGTTGGAAGGGTCTTTTAAAAGGTCATCCAGTCCAACCTCCACTGTCCCAGGCTGCTCCAATCCCCAATATCCAACCTGGGGCACTCCAGGGATCCAGGGATTCTCTGGCAATTCCAGCCCAGCCAGGAATTCCTTCCCCAATCTCCCCTTTCCCCATTCCCTGTGTCCTGTCCCTTGTCCCCAGTCCCTCTGCAGCTCTCCTGGAGCCCCTCCAGGCCCTGGAATGTTCTGGAAGCTCTCCCTGCATCCTTCCCTTCTCCAGCCTGGCAATTCCCAGCTCTCCAGAACCTGACATTGGATCCATCTCCTCTCCAAGGAATTGATGCATCCAGGGCCTTCCCTTGCAATCTCAGCAAACCATCAAGGCTCTCCCTTCCCTGGGCCTCTCTTTTCTATCCCCACTTTCCATCCCAATCCCTCTGCATGGATTCTGAGTGTCCTGAATCCCACAATCCTGGGCTGCCTTGCCTGGGCAGGGAGCTCCAAGCTCATGGCAGGGACACCTCCCAGCATCCCAGGCTGCTCCAATCCTTCCTTGGCCACTGCAGGGATCCAGGGATTCTCTGGCAATTCCAGGAATTCCTTCCCAATCTCCCCTTTCCCCATTCCCTGTGTCCTGTCCCTTGTCCCCAGTCCCTCTGCAGCTCTCCTGGAGCCCCTCCAGGCCCTGGAATATTCTGGAAGCTCTCCCTGCATCCTTCCCTTCTCCAGGTGAGCACCCCCAGCTCTCCCAGCCTGGCTCCAGAGCAGGATCCATTCTCACTTCACTCTCTTGCTGCTCTGGGTTCAGATGTGAGACCACATGAGCTGTGAGCTTGGTTTGAGCCAGAGGTCTAAAGTTTGGGATCACAGTGCAGGGAAAAAGCAGCCTCTTGATTGATTGAGCTTGAGGTTGGTGCAACCTGGCACAGAGGGGAGCTGTACACATTTATTGATATTGTTATGCCTTTATTTATTTATTTATTTATTTATTTATTTATTTATTTATTTATTATTTTGACACCATTCTGACTTAGCCCTGGTGCTGCTCCTCTGGTCAGAGCCCAGCTTCAGGCAGCTCCCAGTGCCATTCCTCACTCCTGCCATGTTCCTTCCATCCTTCTGCTGCATCTTTTGACATTTCTTCAGCTTGTTGGAAAAGTTTTGAAGGGAAAAAAAAAAATCTGTTGAGGAGTGCAAACCATGGGAGTCATCTGCCACCCAACAGCCTTTCCAGAGCTCAGCCCCAGTCAGATGAAACAGCTTTTGGGTTGTAATTTTCATCCAAGGATCTGGCGTGGTAGATGGCACAGGGTGGCTGTAGATCTTCCAAGATGCTTTTAATTCAGTTTGCCTTGAAGACACTTACTTCACATAAGTGTTTAAATATATTTATTAAATGTTTCAGCCAGTCTTTAACAGAGGCACTCTTTTGTTGTTGCTGGGTGTTATCTGTAAATTAAGAAATGTTGCTTAATGAACCTACTTAAAACAAGCAGAGTCTCTCTTGCTTTCCATCCCCTGTCGCTTAGCAACAGGAATTCTCCCTGTGCAATCCCTGTTACTTCAGGACCCTGTCTGCAATATCCTCTCTAATTCTTCTCACTTTACCCTTCTAGAAGCCTTGCTGGAAGATTTGAGTAACTTCATCAGGCCCTTGACAGACGTAATAAAGCAGAAAAAGATAAAATCAAACAACCAGTCACTTCAGCAGCGTAAACTTTGCTGAATTCATCAGCAGTCTCTTAAGCTTGATAGTGTTTGTAATGAAAATTCCTCTCTTGTGAAGGAAAACAGCAAGGAAAAACAGCTGGGGGAGAAACTGAGGGGGTTTTAGCTCCTTGAAACACATTCAGGACCTTCTCATTTACCAGTACAGTAATTTCGCAATTATAAGCCGCACCATTTTGACTAAAATTTTGGTCTGAACCTAAAGTGCAGCTTATAATCATTTTATATATGGACAAAGAAGGAAAAGTTGCTGTTTTAGTTTGGAGGACAGGTGTCTGCTGAGAAAGGCAGGAGCTTCTCTTTGAAATGGAGAATGTAAACCCCCTCCCTCCAAATTATTATAATTTTGGAATCAAGGGGCTCTCAGGCAAAGATATGGGAATAGGAATAACAGTTCTTTACTAGGGAAATTAAAATAGAAATACAGCACTACAAAGAACAAACCCCAAACCCTGACACAGTCAGAGTACAGCCTGACACCCGTCAGGCAGGGTGTTGGCAGCAGTCCCATTCCATGGTGGCTGCATCCTCCTGCAGTGACAGATGTGGCTCAGCTGGAGCAGTGCTCCTGTACAAGGTGCAGTTTCCCTCTAAAGCTCCAGTGGGGATGTGGAGAAATCCGGTTTTCCTCTGGAGTCCAGTGGAGAAAGGGGCTCCCTTAGTGTCCCAAAACCTCTGTTTTTATCTTGGTAAGAAATGTTGGGCTCTTCCCCCTGGCTGGAGCAACTCCCAATGGGATGCAGTAATTTTATCAGTGCCACAGTGGGACTCAATGGCCATGAGCAGAAAATGACTGGCTGGAGGAAGGATGGGTTGTGAAAAGATAAAGAACACTGCCCCAGCTGGTTTATAAACCATGGCCATGAACAGGAGATATCCCATGAGATAAAGAACACTGCCCCAGCTGGTTTATAAACCATGGCCATGAACAGGAGATATCCCATGAGATAAAGAACACTGCCCCAGCTGGTTTATAAACCATGGCCATGAACAGGAGATATCCCATGAGATAAAGAACACTGCCCCAGCTGGTTTCAATGGATGCCCATTAGCAGAATATCTCCCATGGAGATCAGGATCACTGCCCCACCCTCAACAGATGGTGATAGAACAGAAACCTTTGATCACATCTTGTATTGTAACCCAAGACACCTGGATGTGTGGCTTATAGTCAGGTACATCTTATAATCGTGAAATTACTGTATCTTAATTGCCTCAGACCTCTTCTATCTCCTAACACAGAATTCACCCAATGAATTTTTCCTAAATCAATCCAATGCACAGGCTGCTGTATTTATATCTAGGGAAGCCCCCAAGCAAACAGAAACATTCACTGTTCCCCCTCAAAATCCAAGTGTTTCTGATTTCCTTGTTCATCCCTGGTTTCTGTGAAGCCAGAGGAGCTCAGGGTGCTGATGTTGGGTACAGCTGATAAAATCTGGGATTTAAATCTCATTGCAGTGCGAGACTCGAGCCTTCTGGAAATCAAAGAGGACACAGACCTGGATCCAGAGGAGAACAGTGCTGTCTTCATGGGAATCCTCATCAAGGGGCTGGCCAAGCTGAAGAAAATCCCAGAAACAGTGAAAGCCATCCAGGATCGCTTGGAACAGGAGCTCAAGCAGATCGTGAAACGCTCCACCACTCAGGTGGCTGACAGTAGTTACCAGAGAGGGGAGAACATTTCCCAGGAAAACCAGCCTAGGTAAGGATATTTCAACTCCCAAAAAAAAAAAAATCCTAATAATATGACTTGAAATGGGAAAATTCAGCTTGGTGGTTTTGAGTGTAGCAGAGTCCAATTAAGCTGCTGCAGGTGCAGAGCTTTGAAATCGTGGATGGAACTAATTCTATCACAAATGTATGGCCAAGTCTCTAATTGTTTTGCAGCCCCATTTATGTTAATAGCAAGGTGTGGAAGCCAACTGAGCACTGTGTTTGTGGTGCTCCTCACAATTCCCTGAAACTGGCCTTTGGAATAAAAAAAGGATTCCAGCAGGAGTCTCATCCAGCTGAAATATTCATCTTCACCTTGTCATGATCATTGTCCCAAGGGAATTAACGGCAGAAAAATAAAGTGTGTACCTTCATTATGTGCAATATTTGTAGTAGAAAATCACTCCCAAGGAAAACATCAGCTTGATAAAGACTCCTTTTTTAATTCCTCTCATTAGCACTGCTGTGGAAGCAATTCTGTTTTGAAGAATTTATAGAGTTACAATGCTGATAACTCAGTGAAAATGAGCTTTATTTTGATGGGTCAGAAGGCAGAATTTTAGTTTCTGATGCCAGGAATGTAGCATATTCTTGTTACTTGTTTTATGAACCAGTCTGGAGAGGTTGTGTGGCTCCTGGTTGTCTGTTGGAATTGATAAATTGGATCAGATCATCCATCAATGGCATTAACCTGCCCAGAGGGTTGAGTGAGGCTCACAAAGGTTTAATGGCTTTTGGCATCTGATGGAGAGTGTGAGCCTTTAAGATGCTCATATTCTAGAGCCATGGAAGTGTCTGGAATTGTTGTTGAACACAGACATAATTAGAACTGGTTCTAAACCTAAATCACACGTGAAGTTTACAGCAAGCAGGTGAATTCATTTCTACTGAAAAGAATAAATCACAGTATGGGAGAGTGTCCCCACCCCTTAAATTAGCTGCAGTTTTAAATCAAAACTCAGAGACTTTCCTACTGCCAGGGGAAAAATAAATCTGAACAACAAGGCCCTGCTGCTTCAACAGAGCTCTGGAAGAGCCCAGATTTGAGCACAATGCAGTGCCCAAAATGCTGAACTCTTCATTGGGCTGACGGATGATCCTTGGAGTCCCTTCCAACCCAAACCATTCTGGGACTGAGGATGAAGCTGATGATCTGCTTGGGGAAATTTTGGTGTAATTCCTCTTGAGACCTCATGGAAGAATTATTTAGAGCCCTTCTCGTTGTACAAGAGAGAAATGATTTGTGGAACCTGGCCAGAAAAGCTGCTGATCTCATTCTTCTTACTTTTTAAATTTAATTCTCTTTTCCTTCCTTCCTTAATAAGCTTTTCCATGTAGGTTTGTGCAGCCACCTTTTACATTTGTGTATAAAAATATTGTTAATTACCCCCAAATTTTTAAACTCAAGATTTTTCTGGTTTGCTCTCAGAGCTTCAGGAAGGGCAGGAGCAGCTTCCAAGTAGCTCCTTGTCCCTGGGAGAAGATAATTCTGAAAACTCTGCCTGAATCTCATGTTTCAGCTGAGCTCAGCTTTAAGTGGACAATTTTAAAGTCTTGGGAAATTCTCTAACATTTTTATATCTCTGTGCTTCAAAGAAGTTAATGGAGAAGGGCTTGACTATAGGAATTGCCACTGCCTTATCCTTAATTATGTGAATAATTAGTGGCTCATCAGTCACACCTGCATATCTAGAAATCTTTATCTGGGGTTGTGGAGCACAGAAGAGCCCAGGTTGAGTTTACTTCGGGTGCTGCTGCACAAACCTCAAAATTCAGGGGCTCTCCTGAATTCAGGGACAGATTTATGGGACATTTTTATAAGGAAATATTAAAAATCCAGTCCAAGAAGAGATGGGAGATTGACACTTGTGCTCCTAAATCCTCTTGTTTGGATTCCATGTGCTTTTCCCTACACATCCATAATATATTTTGACTTTTTCCCTCATCTCCAGGCTTTGAAATAAACACAAGAATTCTGTCCAGGCCACCCCTCTGACTGAATTGTCACTAATGTCCTCACTGGGGTGGCAGCAGTCACTGGCCATCACTTCACTCCCATTATTGCCTGGCCCATGGAAGTCCCTTCTGGGTTGTGTCACTGTCCCCAACACATTTCCCCTCTCTCTGGGTTAGGAGGTGACAAATTGCCTGAGCCAGGCTCCTGTCACTGCAGCTCCCTGTTCAGCTCAGGGCACTCCCTGCCCCAACCCCATCCTGGCCAGACTGTTTGATGGGTTTTGTCTCATTGCCTGTGTCTCTTTTCTTTTAAAAACGACCTGACAGATTTACAGGATTTACAGGGAGAAGAAAAATTAAGATAAGAGGTGCTGGCTAAGCTGAAAACAGGGAGATGTGGGAATGGAAAATGTCCTGGAGGATCTGGAGGATTTCATGTCCATCAGTCTGGACCATGGGAGTAGGGAGACACTGGAATTTCAAACAAAAAGGATCTGATCAGTGTAGGATTATCTTAGTAATGGCTCCATAAACAAGTTGATAATGTGAGGTCAGGCTCACCTGGTGAGAGTAAAGTGAACTTGTCCCACTCTCCAGTTCTGCAGAGCTGTTCTTTGCTGGGGCAGCAAGGAGGTGCAGGGATAAATGAGCTCTTGTTTGCCATGGGATCTTGGTGGAAGCTGGGCTGGCACTGAGGATGTTTTGTCAGTGGTACAGAATTACTTTGGTTCCATAATGTCACATTTTTTAGCATTTGCTGCTGTTCTGAAATATGAAGAAAAGGGATACACATACACAATTTATTTGGTTTTGTTTGAATAGGTATCTTGGTTCCAGTGGCTCTTTATTTTTGAGTTGAGAAGGTCACAAATTAATTCAGAGGGAGAAGCCAGGCTAGAGAAGAGAAAATTCCAGGGAGAGCTCAGAGTCCCTTGTAGAGCTTGGAGGGGCTCCAGGAGAGCTGGAGAGGGACTGGGGACAAGACACAGGGAATGGGGAAAAGGGAGATTGGGAAGGAATTGCTGGCTGGGCTGGAATTGCCAGAGAATCCCTGGATCCCTGCAGTGCCCAAGGAAGGATTGAAGCAGCCTGGGATGCTGGGAGGTGTCCCTGCCATGGAAATTGAGTTGGAACTGGATGGGTTTTAAAGTCCCTTCCCACCCAAACCATTCTGGGATTCTCTGAAAGGAATGGAGTTTGAGGATTCAAGACATGCAAAAGAATTTGAGAGAGGATAGATAAATTGTGTTTGATTTCCTGTGGAAATAATTGAAATGTGTGAGTGGCAGTGCAGTGAATCACTGCTGAGGATCTGTGCAGGAGAGACAGGAGCTGATGTTTCTGTGTGATTCATGGAGCCAGGCTGGGAGAGCTCCCCTGGAGAAGGGAAGGATGCAGGGAGAGCTTCCAGAACATTCCAGGGCCTGAAGGGACTCCAGGAGAGCTGGAGAGGGACTGGGGACAAGGGACAGGACCCAGGGAATGGGGAAAGGGGAGATTGGGGAAGGAATTCCTGGAATTGCCAGAGAATCCCTGGATCCCTGCAGTGCCCAAGGCCAGGCTGGGCAGGGCTTGCAGCCCCCTGGGATGGTGCCAAGGCTGATCCTGAGGGTGTCCCCAAAGCCATTCCCTGCTCCTGTGCACGCTGGAGGTGCTGGAGGAGGAGTGGGAGCAGCTCCAGCTCCGTGTCCTGCCCTGGGGATCTCAGCTTCTGCTGGGCAGACTGGGAGCATGTGGTGGCTCCAAAGCTGCTGCAGGAAATGTGATGGAGCCTGTCTGTCAGAGCTACAAGTGCCTGACATATGGATTTGGGAAGTGTTATCTTCATGTTGTGCTGGGGTGATGTGGGGACTCGAGTTGCTCATTAAACGGCGCTGAACTCCATCGGGATTTTCTGTTCTCAAACACTGGGAGTGTGGTGGTGCTGCCTCATCACAAACTGCTCAGGACTTTGCAAAGGTGCCTGAATTAAGGTAATTGGGCAGTTAGGAGCCATAGGAGCAGGTACAGTGCAGTAGATTTAGATGATGCTGTAGCTATAACAAATATAGGAGTAAAATCATGGCAAGTGGTGAGGGTTGATACCTCAGCTTTCTGATATTTCCTGTTGTTTGAAACCTGCCATATTAATTTAATAACTCAAAAATAATTCCTCTTATCCAGTTTTTATTGCCCTGAGATACTTTTTTCTGGGGGAAGAGCAGCTTGTTTCCCTCCCTACCTGGGATCTCACAGTGGGCTCTAATATTGTGTTGGTCCAGTTTAATTACTGGGGAGTTATTAATGGTTTTGTCTTCCCTGTAGCCCTGAACAGGAGAGTTTTAAAAGAGAGCAATGCTGATCTGGGGAAGAGAATGAGGAGAAAAATCCTCAGGAATGTTCAGATACCAAAGCTGAGCTGGAGCAAGTCCCTGGAGCCCACAGAGAGGGTTTGAAGCCAGGTGACCTCAGCAAGTCACAACACAGGACATGAAACCACAGTGCCCTGTGGGATGTCCCAGAAGCTGAGCAGAGACAGGACACAGGGAATGGGGAAAGGGGAGATTGGGGAAGGAATTCCTGGAATTGCCAGAGAATCCCTGGATCCCTGCAGTGGCCAAGGAAGGATTGGAGCAGCCTGGGATGCTGGGAGGTGTCCCTGCCATGAGCTTAGAGCTCCCTGCCCAGGCAAGGCAGGCCAGGATTGTGGGATTCAGGACACTCAGAATCCATGCAGAGGGATTGGGATGGAAAGTGGGGATAGAAAAGAGAGGCCCAGGGAAGGGAGAGCCTTGATGGTTTGCTGAGATTGCAAGGGAAGGCCCTGGATGCATCAATTCCTTGGAGAGGAGATGGATCCAATGTCAGGTTCTGGAGAGCTGGGAATTGCCAGGCTGGAGAAGGGAAGGATGCAGGGAGAGTTTTAAAGCTGATCTAGGGAAGGGAATGAGCAGAAAAATCCTCAGGAATGTTCAGATACCAAAGCTGAACTGGAGCAATTCCCTAGAGCCCACAGAGAGGGTTTGAAACTTGGTGACCTCAGCAAGTCACAACACAGGACACAAAACCCCAGTGCCCTGTGTGCCTGTGGGATGTCCCAGAAGCTGAGCACTGGGGACACTGTCTCTGGGGACATTCCCCATGTCCCAGAAGCTGAGCAGAGCTGGTTTTGTGCTTCCCAGGTTGCTGCTGGAGCTGCTGGAGCTGCTCTTTGACAAGTTCAACGCCGTGGCCGCCGCGCACTCGGTGGTGCTGGGCCACCTGCAGCAGACTGTGGCCTCCCCCTGCAGCCAGCACGATGGGGACATCAAGCTCTATGACATGGTGGATGTGTGGGTGAAGATCCAGGATGTCCTGCAGGTAAGAATCCCTCAGCTGGGCACATCTGTAGCTTTAGAGCAGTGCCAGAGAACGCCTGTGGTGCTCAAGGCTCAGGGTGCTGGGATTTGTCTTTGGCTTTTTGGTAAGTGGCCACATTTACAACAGATTGTAAAACTCCAAAGAGCTTAAATATCAGCAAAAAAAAATCCCCTGGATTCATCCTTATGGTGTTTGGAAAGGTTGATTCCTTTTGCCTACCAAGTGATTTATCAGCAGCTTTCAAAGTGACATTTTTGTTCTGTGTTACCATGTCATGCCTGTCTTACAAAGTGTCACAGCTCTAATGGCTTGTCTTGTGCTGTCATTATGGCTGGCTTTAGGCAGCTGAGACACTTGCTGCCAGCATGTTTGCAGCAAATTCTTATTTGATTCTTCCCTTTAACTGCCAGAAACTAAAGCTGTACCTTGCTGAGGCTTTATTCAGGTGTTGTGCCTCTCACCTGGGGATCTGAGGCTCTCTCAGGCAGCAGAGCTCTCATCTGTCACATGTCTGTTCTCTCATTCTTGCTGTGTTTGTGTTTAGTGGTACACTAAGCACATGTTTAGTATGTTTATTTTATTTATTTATTTATTTGGAGCTTTCCTTTGTACATAGTGCACAGATGTGGAACTTCACCTGGCATGTGAGAGAGGAGGTCAGATAAGTGAGCCTGGCATTATTTACAGGAGGTGGAAGGATTTATGTTGGTCATTCCAGCTCTGGGCTGCTGATGGAAAATGCTCTCTGCCTCCTGCCCTCAGTCACTTTTTCAGTTTTGGGCTGGTTTGTAGCTGTTGCTCTGCAGGATTCTTTGTGCAGTGATGCAGTTTTTTTCCTCACACAAATATCCCAACTGTGTTCATGGTATGAATTTAAATACTTGGACAGGATAAATGTAAGGTGTGGGCCTTCAACACCCTGCACTGACTCCTTACCCACATATTTGACTTCCTAGAGGAATTATCATTAAAGAAATCTCCATTACTTTTCCCCATGCCACAGATTTGCAGCACCCTTCAACATTGTTCTTGCAAAAATTTGCTTGGAAATGTCCAGCCAGAGGTTCATGAGTGTTTTCTGAACAACAAGATGTCACACAACTGAAGTGGGAATAAAGAAGTGAAGAAAAAAAGGGAAGAATTAAATTTAAGGAATGAGTTTGGAATGGGGAATCTGCAGCCAGCTTCCTGTGACCCACAAGGTCCAGAAAAACTTCAAGCTTTGAGTTCTGCACGTTTTGCTGCAGAAAGACAAAACCTTGGAGTAGAAACCCTGGCATGATTGTTCCCTCAGTGCAGCAGAACATCAAGGCTGGATATTCCCATCCTCTGAGGGAGTTTGGGATGGGTCCAGTCCTGGTGTGGGGTGAAATTTGGGGTGATTTCTATTGGCTCTCCCTGAACAGCATTGATAGAACTGGAAGCTGTGGATGTGTGAGCCCTGAGGAGTTTCTGTGCTGGGGAGACAATGTCTGACCAAGATCTCTGGAAAAAATATGCCAAAAAAACCACAACAACCCACTTGGAATTGTTCCCATTGTTCTTGGGTGTCAGGGGGAGTCAGAAAAACTTCCCAAAGAGCTTTTACAATGCATAAAAGCAGCACTTTAAGATCCATAATCTCTTGCTGGTTTAAGGTAAGAGATGAGCTCTGACTGGCATGAAAGGGAGGAAATGCTGCATTTCTTTCTTCAAAATCTTGTGGGTGTTTGTACCTCAGTTCCACTGGAGTGGCTTAAAATATTTTTACCTTAAAGTGTTAGAAAACCTTTGATCCCAAAGCCTAAATTATTTCTAGCCTGCTTTTCTGAGTAAGGATAATTTTTGGAGAGGAGATCCTACATTTGCAGCAGGGGGAGCAGAAAACTCAGTTTTTAGAAGTATTTACAGCTGTTGGGGGAGGCTGAAAACCTGGAGGAAGTGGCTCAGGGAAGCAATGCAATTCCTTCAAATCCCAGGGAATGGAATTTAGTGCCCAGAGCAGAACAATGCCACACCAGTGCAGTTGTGTACGTGTGCATTGTGCATCTCTGCATGGGAAATTCCTTGCAGCATTTTCTCTCCATGCCTGTACAAAATAACAGGAGCTCGTGGTGGGCTGCAAATTGGGGTTTGTGGGGAATTAATTGTTTTCTGTTCTCATTTTTGGAGCTGGGTTTCTGAAAGCTCCCCCTAATAACTGCACCAGGCTCGGTGTTGAGCAGTGCTGAGGTACAAAACATGCAGATATTAAATATTTGTGACCTTCTCTGAGAATGGAGGAATAACACAGAAGATAGAGTGACCTTTTCCAGTTGGTGGTGGAGTGCTAGAAAACAAACAAACAAACAAAAGCAGTTTGTCAAAATATTAGAGCAGCCTTGTTCAGGAAAACACTGTTTGAAGTTATTTCCTTGTCTCACAGCCAGCATATTGGTCATGTTGTTCCACTGGTGGGAGAGGGGGGAAATTTGTTTAAATTTTAACTCAAAGTTTGGCATTTTTGTGTGGAGCTAATTGAGCTCTTCAGTGCAGGAGTGGGTGGAACATCCTGAAGAGCCTCATTAATGAGGGATCAGGGCTTGGCTGGAGAGAGCTGGGAGCCATGTTTGATGGGAGTGGTTGTGTCAGGATAAATTGGGAGGGAATTCTGACTTTTCTGGGACAGTTCAGTGCCCAGTTCAGAACCTCTGTGCTGTGCTGCTGGAATGAGTCCAGAGGAATCCCTGTGCTCTGGAGCCAGGCTGGGAGAGCTGGGGGTGCTCACCTGGAAAAGGGAAGGATGCAGGGAGAGCTTCCGGAACATTCCAGGGCCTGGAGGGGCTCCAGGAAAGCTGGAGAGGGACTGGGGACAAGGGACAGGACACAGGGAATGGGGAAAGGGGAGATTTGGGAAGGAATTGCTGGAATTGCCAGAGAATCCCTGGATCCCTGCAGTGGCCAAGGAAGGATTGGAGCAGCCTGGGATGCTGGGAGGTGTCCCTGCCATGAGCTTGGAGCTCCCTGCCCAGGCAAGGCAGGCCAGGATTGTGGGATTCAGGACACTCAGAATCCATGCAGAGGGATTGGGATGGAAAGTGGGGATAGAAAAGAGAGGCCCAGGGAAGGGAGAGCCTTGATGGTTTGCTGAGATTGCAAGGGAAGGTCCTGGATGCATCAATTCCTTGGAGAGGAGATGGATCCAATGTCAGGTTCTGGAGAGCTGGGAATTGCCAGGCTGGAGAAGGGAAGGATGCAGGGAGAGCTTCCAGAACATTCCAGGGCCTGGAGGGGCTCCAGGAGAGCTGGAGAGGGGCTGGGGACAAGGCCTGGAGGGACAGGACACAGGGATGGTGCAGAACCCTTGTCCTGTTAAACATGACCTGCTAACAGCTCTGGCTGGGGCTGTTTGCTTCCAAGGAAAATATTTTCTCTCCTTTCTTAGTGCTGAATTTGTAGCTGATTATTCTCAATTTTTTGGGGTCTGTATTTTTCTCCCTCCCACAGAAGAGGGGGAAAATCACACATTTTCTCTGGGACATAAATCTTTAGCAGGCTCTCTGGTGGGCTGTCTGCTGAGAAGACACTGACAACTAATATGTTCCTTTTTTGGGGGTTTTTCTGTCTAATGCTTTCCTGTGTTTTCCAAAATTGGTGTCATTTAGCAGCCCAAACATTGCTGAAACCATAAGGAAACTGGGGAAGGAGGAACTGAAGCCCACACACTCCTGTTGTGCTGCTGCAGAGCTGGAGATATCAGACACTGAGCACTGAGAAACCTCTCCTAGAGATGCTCCACCATCCTCAGAGTCTTCCTTAGAAAAAGGAATGGCATTGAAGGAGGGAGCAGGGAAATGGGAGCATTTTGTGCCTCACCTCTGGGTCTGGTGGGTGATCTTGCAGAAAAGCTGCATTTAAATTGCATTTGCTGTGTCACACTTGTCCAGGAATCTTGGGAGAGCACCTGGAGATGAATTTCAGGGCTCTGCTGCAGGAACCCGAGTCCCTCTTTGGTTTTTAAGGAATTACAGTAATTTCACGATTATAAGCCGCACCATTTTAACTAAAATTTTGGTCCGAACCTGAAGTGCGGCTTATAATCAGGTGTGGCTGATATATGGACAAAGAATGAAAAGTTGCTGTTTTAGTTTGGAGGACAGGTGTCTGCTGAGAAAGGCAGGAGCTTCTCTTTGAAATGGAGAATAGAAACCCCCTCCCTCCAAATTATTATAATTTTGAAATCAAGGGACTCTCAGGCAAAGATATGGGAATTAGGAATAACAGTTCTTTACTAGGGAAATTAAAATAGAAATACAGCACTACAAAGAACAAACCCCAAACCCTGACACAGTCAGAGTACAGCCTGACACCCGTCAGGCAGGGTGTTGGCAGCAGTCCCATCCCATGGTGGCTGCATCCTCCTGCAGTGACAGATGTGGCTCAGCTGGAGCAGTGCTCCTGTACAAGGTGCAGTTTCCCTCTAAAGCTCCAGTGGGGATGTGGAGAAATCCGGTTTTCCTCTGGAGTCCAGTGGAGAAAGGGGCTCCCTTAGTGTCCCAAAACCTCTGTTTTTATCTTGGTGAGAAATGTTGGGCTCTTCCCCCTGGCTGGAGCAACTGCCAATGGGATGCAGTAATTTTATCAGTGCCACAGTGGGACTCAATGGCCATGAGCAGAAAATGACTGGCTGGAGGAAGGATGGGTTGTGAAAAGATAAAGAACACTGCCCCAGCTGGTTTATAAACCATGGCCATGAACAGGAGATATCCCATGAGATAAAGAACACTGCCCCAGCTGGTTTATAAACCATGGCCATGAACAGGAGATATCCCATGAGATAAAGAACACTGCCCCAGCTGGTTTATAAACATGGCCATGAACAGGAGATATCCCATGGAGATAAAGAACACTGCCCCAGCTGGTTTATAAACCATGGCCATGAACAGGAGATATCCCATGAGATAAAGAACACTGCCCCAGCTGGTTTATAAACCATGGCCATGAACAGGAGATATCCCATGAGATAAAGAACACTGCCCCAGCTGGTTTCAATGGATGCCCATTAGCAGAATATCTCCCACAGAGATCAGGATTACTGCCCCACCCTCAGCAGATGGTGACAGAACAGATCCTTTTATCACACCCTGTACTGTAACATGTGACTTATAATCAGGTGCAGTTTATGTATGGACAAAGAATGAAAAGTTTCTGGCACCCAGAAGTGCGGCTTATACTCAGTGCGGCTTATAATCATGAAATTACTGTAATGGCACAAAATGCCATTCAGCAGCCAGGTGAGCAGGGGAATGCTTGTGCAGCCTCAGCTGCTCAGTGGGAAAAGCCAGGAGAGGTTTCAGCTCCACCCCAGCCTGTGCTGTCACCCCAGTGCCTCCTTTTCCACAGCCCAGGATGTTCTCCTTGCTCTGGCAGTGCTGCTCATTCTCCTGTCAGGAATCTGACTGCAGGGAGTTGGTTTGGCCAAGGTTTTGCTGCTGGCTGCCTCTTCTGCTCACTCAGGTCCCTGAACTGTGGCAAGGCAGGCAAGGAAAAAGTAAGAGAAAAGGATTTTTCCTGCCAAGGGAAGGGTTTTTCCATCAGCTGGAGCTGCTCATGGAAAACCCAAATGGTTTTTGTTGGGTGGCTCAGCACAGGTCTGAACCTTTAGGCATTTAAAAGCTGAATGAGCTGTTTGTGACACAGTTGGTCCCTCAGAAAGTAAAATCAGCTCCTTGCATGAGAGCTGCTAATGTGCCATAAATCCTGCTTGGAATGTCAGAGCAATATCTGAGATTGCTGCTGCCTTTGGGAAGTTCACCAGGTGATGTTTTGAACCTGAAGCTGTCCTTTTACACCAAGTGTCTCCATTTAATGCCTTTGTGGTCATCCTCCAAATAATGGGCCTGAGAGTCTTTGTGGTTCTTTTTAAATGGTCTGAAGTGTGTGGAGCTGCTGCCCTTGGACTCCTGACTGGTTTGTCTCATTAATGCTCATCTCATTGAGACAGCTCTGGTCATAAAAGGGATTTGTCTGCAGCTTTAAAAAAAAAAATACAACTTCACTCAGTCCCTTAGCAGGAGAAAGTGAGGAGGGAGAATTTCACTCCTCAGAATGCTGATATTTAAAAATGGAATTTAAATAATTAGAGTAGGTCACTTGATACTTTTCCCTCCCCCCTGTTATTTGAAGTGAGCTCAGCACATGCAGGAATAAATCCAGCAGGGTGTTACAGCAGTGTTTTCTGCAAATATGTGCTGCTAAGAATGTGAGAATTTCTGGGGAAGTTTATGAACCAGGAAGAGTTTCATCATTCTGGATCTAAGAAAGGACCAGCTGATTTTGCAGGAAGGTTTTTCTTCAAGTTTTGGCCTTGCCAAGAAGGTTTGTAATGTCCTGCCTCCCCTCTCCATTAAAATGTTTTCTAGATTTTCTCCAATTTACGTAAAAATTGAAGACTTCTTGCAATTTCAAGCAGCAAATAAATTGGTACTTTTCTCAAGTTCTTAAGAAGCTGCACTTGGAATTTGGGATGGTGGGAATGGCCTGGACAAAGGAGAAAAAAATATTTCAGGAAGTGCAGAGAGGGTTTCATGGAGATGGCAATGGCATCCTGGCTTTTTAAAAACAAAGGATATGAAGCAGAAATGGCCCAGATTGATCTGTTTTCTCTTTGACTGAACCATCCTGGCTGAGCTGTGTTCAAAACTAACTGAATTATGTGGTAACAGGTACCTGGATGAGCTCCAGAGCTGAGCTGGCTGCAGATATTGGATTATTTCCTTTCCCTGGAATGGCCCTTGCTAACTAAGCTGTGCCATATTTTATTTTCTATTCTGTTAGCAGGGTGACAGAGCAGAATTTTTCTCCCATGCTCCTTCATGAACAACTTTTGTTTGGACACTTTTTATCCTGGAGCTGTTGATCCAATGCATTTCATAAACACCAACATTTATGCTGAAGTTCAAAGAAATCAAGCCCAGAATAAAAATTATTTATTTGAACAATGCACAGTCACTTGTGCAGCTCATGGCAGAGGTCAGTGGGCTTGGGGGAGATTTGAAAAAATATTAACTCCTTTAATAAAATATTTGCAAATTTATGAGCAAGGAGAAAATTCACCATCTTTGTTCCATGCTGTAGAGATCAAGCTACTCTGAACTTCATTTAATTCCTTCTAATTGTTTATCACATTTAGTTATGTTATGGTTTTATAGGGTTTGGGAGTTTATGCCTAAATATTCATGTAACTAAACCCATGTGAGTTAAAAGCAACTTCAGCTCTGCTGAAGGTGCTGAAAAAGGTGCCCAAATTCTTGTAGGGAGAAATAATTTCAAAAAGCTGTTTGGTGGAGCTGTGAAAGTCAAAGTCAGCTCTGCTGGGTGTTAGGCTGAGAGGAAAAGGTTGGGAATGCAGGATAGGGAATGACACATTCCCTACTTTGATGTTTGGCACTTGGCATCAAACCTGTGCCTTGTGAACCCTGGGCCATCATTAAATTTTTCTAATTGATACAACTTGAGAACACAGAATTTCTTCCAGCTTTTTTTTTCCCCCCAGTGATGCCACTTGGAAGCTTTTCTTTCTCAAGCTGGAAGATTCTGTGACAAGGATTAAGAGGGGTGTGAAGTGACCATCACACCTGATGTGTGTCTGTGATTCCAACAGCAATGTGAGTTTTGGAAGTGAAGGATGCAGAATTCCCAGACCTGTTAGCCTTCATCTTCTAGGAGCTGATAAATAATGGGATGATGTGGAAGAAATAGAAACTCTGCTGCAGATTTGCACCATATTTTAAATTTCAATTCTTTTTGAACACTTTTGTCAGCTCTGATGTGAATTTTTTTTCCCCCTGTTTTCTGTCATTGTTTGCTGCACTTCATCCCTGCTGCCAGCTGGAATTAGGAGGTGCTGCAAGGAGTTTATCAACATTTGTGGACATGTTTTATAGGGCTATAAACCCTCCCTTTTGATGTGCTGAGCTCATGCTCTGTCCCTGTGTGAGTGCATTTAAAGGCAGCCACTTGTTCCCTTCCCAGCACCATCAAACCCTTGGGAAAGGAAAAAGGCCAAAAACTCCTCGTGGCCTCCCTGCAGGACTCCTGCTCTGACAGAGGGATCCATGCAGGCAAATTCCTGCTAATGGGAGACAGGAGCTGATCTCCCAGGGAAATGTTTGCAAATTGTTTTGCTTAAAAGCCTTTTCTGCTCCTGTGCTGTTCTTCTTGTGCTTGCCATGCGTGACATTTGCAAAACCATAGGGTAGAATCTTATTTTCCCCTGAGGTTTTCCAGCTCTTGCTGTTTCTTTCCTTATAGGAAATCTCTGCTTTTACTATGGGGGCCTGAAGGCGCTTTTTTTTGTTGTTTTTGTTATGTAGGAAACTACAGAATTGCATCAACCAAAATTTTTTCACACTCTCAGAATGATTTGGCTTAAAAAGGGACATCTTCCCCTAAACCAAGTTGCTCCAAGCTCCATCCAACCTGCATCTGCAGGCTTTGATATTTTATTTTATACTTTTTTTTTTATGGTGTGCTGTCCACCTTTTGAAGTGGTTTTATTTAGGAATTTTGCAAATATCTCTCGGTGGATTTTGAGCATAGATCATTGGGTTTCTGTGTACACAAGGGTTTGAGTAGATAAAACAGATAATAAATAATGCATAAAAAAATCTTGAGTGGGACTGTGACTCTTGAGGGCAGGTCCATTGGAAGAAAAATTAAGCACATAATCAGCCTCTAAACTTTTTTTCTTAATTACTTTACATTCATTTTTTGGCTTCAGTCGTGTTTGCTGTACCAACTTTACCACTCAGCTCCAAAAAAATGCATTTTCTGCTTCCAGATAACTCATGGAAGCTCTGTGCAATCAGCCTGGTGATTCACTGGTGTTCTCAGGGCTCAGAGAGGCTGCAGAGCTCCAAGCCTGCAGATTGGAGGGAAATGACAAATTCCCAGTTCATGCTGGGAACCACCAATCCCCCTCCACCCCCAAACCCTTCTGTTCCTCCCAGTGGGGTTCTGCTTGTGGCTCTGTGGGTTCAGCTTTCTTGGACATCTAAACATACACTTAAAACTCCAATTATTTGTCAGAAATCAGCTGGGGAGAAGCTGCTTTCCCTCTGTTTTCATGGCTGAAATGGAAAATCTGGATTGCATTTCATCCCTTGCTCTGTGGGAAGTGCCCATATGACTTAGGCAGAGCCTGGAATTATTTTTTATTTCTTTATGATAAATGTTCTGATTTCCTCTTTTTAAGTGAACTGGAATACTTTTTTTTTCAAAAATCTGAACTAAAATAAAGAATTAAATTTGTTTCAGCTCACTTAATTTTTTTTGTTGTTGGTTTTACATGCTTTTAGATTGGAGGAATTTTGCTCATTGGAGAATCATGGAATGGTTTGGGTTGGAAAAGATCTAGAGTTAGGTGAGGTTTAAGATCCTTTCCAATCCAAACCATCCTGTGATTCTAGCACAGGAAAGACCCTTACCTATCAAAATACAAAATATGAGTACAAAAATAACAGCAGGATTTATCAACATGTTCATTGTTGGTTTTCATCAAAGTGGAAAGGAGTCTCTGTGTCCATGCTAGGAACCATGAAACCCATTTCCACCTGGGAACAGGGGGACAGGAGGGAATCAGGTAATTAAAAGTGTCCTGGACATGATGATTTAACTCTCAGGGTGTAATTAAACACCTTGGAAAGCTCCAAGGTGGCCAAAGAGCTGTGGCTGGGAGCTGCAATCTGATTAAAACCCAAATTTTTTTACAGCACTGTTGTATTGTTAATCCATTCTTTCCAGTCAGAAAAGCTGCACTCCTTCTGCTTTGCATTTGCTTAGGGAAAAAAAACCCTCAAAATATTAAAAAGCAGCACCAGGAGAGAAGGAAAAATCCCTGTGTGCTGCACTCTGTGGGCTCAGTGCTTTTATTGAGTGGAGCTTTGCCCTTTATTTTTAGTTTTCCAGAGCCCTGCAATGTCCCTGATCACTCCTTGCCACGGTTCCTGTGGGTGAAATGTTATTTTCCAGTGAAAAATGTGGTGGTGGTGCCCACTATTGCCAGTGCAGCATTGACTGAGGAGCCCTGGAAGGTGCTGTAAAAATAATTCTCAAACTGTAAACTCAGACCTTGCTTTCCTGCACTTTGTGGTGAAGCAGCCTGTGAATTTCTGTGATGGATGAGGTTTTCCAAAAGAGCCAAAGGCATTTAGGATCTAAGTCCCTTGGCAATCTGGTGGGGATTGGACAACTAATTACTTTGGATTCTTTGGAAAATCCCAGATCTAATTTTATATTATAATAACATGGTTTTAAAGGAAGGTAAACCTCCAAGAAAAATAACATTTGGTGTAAATTTTTAAACTTTTTTTTAATAGACAGGAGAGCTGTTTTTCTCACCACTTCTCCTGTGTTGAATCTCCTTTGGAAAAGGCTTGGAGCAGGAGGTTGGATGCATTTTCCAAGGGCTGACCTGTGGCCCTGTGCAATACCTGAGATGAAAACACGAGCAGGACTCTTGTCTGATGCACTCCAACTGCACAGAGGTTAATTGTGTCATTAATTTTCTCTCCTGGGCTTAAACAGTTGGAATTTGCTGCCTGTGACAGGGAGAATAATCCAAATTAGTTACACCTCCCAGCAGGACAGTAAATAAATAAATCAGAGCTGTCCCTTAAGCATAATATCCAAAATCTGTTTTTTACTGACAAAGGACACTGGGACAACACAGCAGATTTATCTGGGACACAGTAAAAGGATGATCTCACTTTATTACAGAGATTTGGTGCTGGCTGCTTAATCAGGGTGTCACATTCCTCTTAGAAAAACTGCATTTTCCAGCCCCTTTTCCTGCCAGAGTGATAAATGATGGTGCCTCTGAATTGTTCCTCTCGTGATAATTTGCTTTAATTCACCAGGGTGACTTTCTCTAAGAGCCCATCTTGATCCTAAGGTGGGAAAATGAAGATGTTCCCAGGGATTCTGTGGATGTGACAGCTCTGGTGGAGAATTCACAGAATGTTCTGAGAACTTTGTGATCTCTCAGGAAGAGTGATGCTGATTCCTCCCTGGTGAAGTCCTGCATTGCAAGGGGATTGCAGCTCTCCCACAGGACACTGTTCTTTCCAGTGGCACCAGTTTTAAAGTGGGGATTTGGGAGGGTTCATCTCTGCCAAGTGTACACTGGTTTTTTTTCAGTGTCCTGCCTGCCTTGAGCACTGAGAAAACAGAAAGTATTTCTCAGGAAATCTGCATTCAAAAGAATAGTGAAAAAAACCCCAAGGATTCCAGGGGACAGCACATTTGTGAAAATTACTGTGAAAATAATTTCTAGTGCATGGTGAGGTTTCAGTTCTACTTCTGGAAAACATCACAAAAAAGAACCCCATCACAAGCAGAATTTGAGCATCCTGGTTCAGCTTTTTAGTGGGAAGTGGGGTTGAAGGAGAGAGAATTCCATCCCTGCCTTCCATGTGTGGCTCAGGACACACCAGCAACTCATTCATACTTTGCCTGGAGCAGAATTCTCTTTCTGTTAATTATTAATTTGTCATTTTCAATTCTTAGTTTTTCTGGAGCTGTTTGGAAGCACGAGGGGGTTGGAACTGGATGATTTTTAAGGTCCCTTCCCAACCCATTCAGGGATCTTTGTGCAACCTCAGTGCATCTGGGTTTCTGCAGATCTGAGGAGGTGATTTGCAGGAATTTGTACAGGCAGCCTTCCCTTCATGATTCCCTGAATTCTCTCAGGTTGCAGGTTGTATCAAGCAGGTTAGAATTTCATCCTTGTATTCCCAAATCCCACTTTCCTTAGCACTGATTCTTTCAGCATAATGTTCTTTGGTTTAATATTCTTCAGAGACTGAGTTTGAGTGATGTTCTTTGTTACTTGTGCCTCATCTCTGCTGTTTTGCCTCTGCTCCCTTTGCTTTATCTCCTAGCTGTGTTTTCTGAGAGCCAGCCAGATGTTCCATCTGAATTTTTGCCCTGACAGCCTGAAGTGTGCTCTGTGCTCCACGACTTCCTCGTGCTCAGTCCACCCAAACTCGCTTGGGCATTGGCTGCAAAGTCACTTGGATGAAAATCCCAACCTCAAACCCAGACTGCAGGGATTCTTCAGGTGCAGAGAGACTGAGATTTTATCAGATTTATCCCCAAGGTCACCAAAATGTGCTGTGCCTTTCTAGGAGTTTTTATTGTCACTCTCATGGGTCATTCCTCGTGTGCTGCTCAGCCCCCTGGGAGGTTCCAGCCTTGGCATTTTCTGGGAGTGCTTTTTTAAGACCAGGAGTTCAGATGGAAGGTTTGCTTAAACATTCTTCTCTTTTTCCATTTCGTTTTGCTGTGAGCTATAAAATTACCAATTTCCTTAAAGATCAAGTTGAGGGTTCACAGATTAATTGATGGTCTAAAAGCAGCCTCCTGTGATATTTCCTCATGGCCTGTCTGGGATTATTGTGTGATCTGGTGGGGAATTGTTCTTTTGGATGCATAATTTTGTGCTGCACTCATGATCCTGAGGGCTTTTGGCTTTATTTTGAAAGGTGGGGTAGAAGGAATGTGAATCCCTTTGACATTTCCAAGCTACAGCCCCCTCAAAATTGTAACTCAGTGTCTGCTGAAGGAGTAGATGCTGAAAAACAGGGGCAGCACAGTGAGCAAATACATCCAGTTAAATTCAGGGGGAATTCAGCAATTTGGATTTTTCTTTTCTATTTTAAGAACAGACATGGGGGTCTTCCACACCCCCACCTTCCCTGTCATTCAGTGTCCATGAATTCCTGAAAATGTCTTTATCATTCCACTGTAGTGCTGGCTGAGATTTTGGAAAGGCAAAACTTCCTGGGGGGGTGTGGAGAGAATTTAAAATATCTTTGTGAGCAGAGAACTGAAACTTTTGGAGTTTTTGGGGTGTCAAAAGGGCTCTGCATGATGTTGAAAGAGCTGCCTGGTAAAAAATGTGGTTGCAGGGGTTGTTGCTCCTTTTAAACTTCACAATGTCATGTTTGGAGGTTTGGGGATGTTGTGCAAATGTGGCATTAAAGAAAGAAAAAAAAAAAGGAATGGCTTTTCCATTATTGGGGGAAAATTGATCATTTTGGGCTGTAATTGATTTGTATTTGGGGGGATTTTTTTTTTTATTTTTGCCATGCTAAATAGTCTGGCTGTGTGAAAATAATGCCAGCCCCAGCAGCTGGGGAAGATCCTGATGATGTTGGCATTTCTGCACCTGCTTCATTTGGGTTTGCAGAGGGAGGCCAGCAAGGGAGCCTTGACTGCAGCGAGGTGCTGGCGTGGCAGAACACAGCCTGGTGCACTTTAATGAATCTGAAATCATTTCCACCACGGATTTGCTGAACCTCAGCTCGTTTTTGCAATCCTGAAAATGGCTCATTAATTGCTGGGAGCCTGACCATCCCTTTGGACAAAAGAAGTTGAGGCCAAATTAGAGTTTTTCTTCAGCTGAACTGACTTGTTCCTTTTGATCTTCACCAGAGCAGCCCTGGGTGCTTGTGTTTGTTTTAAAGGAGACTTTGGGTTGAAAACTTTTCATTTTTTTGCCTCAATTTGTATCTGGATTTTTACAGAATCATAGAATGGTTGTGATATTGGCACACACTGATGAGTTTTGAGCTTTTTCTGCTCCAGGCTCTCCCATCACCCAAACTCCTGCTGGCTTCTCCCTCAGCTTCTGAACCTGGGTTGGGATCACTTTTGCTGGGATGATCTGTTCCTGTTTCAGTGATTTCCCTGTCCATGGTGCTGTGTTTCACTGGAGGCTCCAGCAACACTCACACAAGTTCTAAACACAATTTGTACAACGTGCTGCCGCCGCTTTCCTGCGCAGAGTGAAAACATCTTGGATTTAAATCTTGTTTTCTCTTGGCTCTCAGGTGCTCTGATATCCTCTGAGAGCCTTGTTCTCCTGCCACGTGGCTGATGGAACAGGCTGGGTTATTTTGGAGTGTCACATGGAGGCAGAGGCTGTTCAGGAGCTGTTCTGTTCCTTGCCTGATGTGTTTTTCCTCATTCCCCAAACTCCCATCTCCCCTGAATTTACTGCTCTGCTCCTTCCTTGCTGCATTATTGTCTGCAATCCTTCCTATTGATTTTGTGTGTTGGGGATGATTTCCTTTGCTGAGCACAGTTGTGAGGAATTGGAAGTAATTTGCTCAGAGAATGGTTTGGGCTTCCTAAGATCTAGAAGGTTGTTTAAAATCTCTTCTGCAGCCTGATTTGAGGAGGTTTGATACTCTTGTTTGGGGAGTTGTCATTTCATTAAGGCCACTTGGTGCATTCCTGTCTCTTTGGTTGGCTTTGTTTTCAGCCAGCAGGAAAAGCTGTTTCATTTAAATTTAAAAAAACCTTATGTTATGAATTAAATTTCATATTCCATTCTGGCCTTCTCCAAACTGTTTACTGAGAGGGGAAAAAAAAAAAAAAAAAGAGCAAGAAATTCAATTTAGTCACTGTCAGATCTGTCTTGTGGAGACTTGAGAGAAAAGGAGCATTTTGAGGTGGAGAGAGATTTATTTCCAATATTGCCCTGCAAGTTGGGAGTTGTTGAGAGAGGTGAATAATCCATGTGCCATATTCTGTCAGAATTGGAACAGAACCTTGCAAAATGTTCTAGCATTGAGCCAAGAGTTTAGAAATCACCTGTTCCTATCTGATATTTGAGCTGGGTTTTTCCATGCCTGGATTTGCACATGGGGGGGTCTCAGGGTTGTCAGGGAGGTTTGATTTGTGGGGTGGGGGGTTCTGGCCCTGATCCAGAGGAGCAATTAATGCTTTGGGCTGATGGAGGGACCCTTCCCAGGCTGGAAATGATTCCTGAAGGCTCTGCTGGCTCCTGGCCAGGCTGCCCAGCACCCTGCAGGAAAAAGGTAATATTGTTATAATAAATATTCTATTTTCTATCATTTTAATTTTATAGGATCCCTAAAATTTTAGAGATTTTAAATTGTGTGAGTAGGGACAGGAGTTGGACTGGCTGATCCTGGTGGGTCCCTTCCTACTCAGGATATTCTGTGATTATTATAAATATTTTATAATAAATACCCACACAAGTCCAGCCTTTTCCAGAAGGTGCTGGCAGCTCATTTCCATCTCTTTACTGGGAAACAGCCCAGCCTGAATCTCCCAAGGTTCAGAGTGTGTTTTATGGAATATCAAGTGTGTTTTATTGAGTATCTCTGGCACTCCTGGACCAGGAGGATAAGGAAATAAAGTTGTCATTTGTATTCTGCTGTTTGTCAGCCTGCAAACAGGGGGATCTGGGGATAACAGTTCATTATTTACTTAACAAAATCTGTCACGTTGGGGATTAAAAATGTCATTTCTCAAGAAGTGGAGGGGCTGGATGTGCTGCTGGAGCCAGGCACCTGTGGCAGAGCTGTTGTGTTTCCATGTGGGAATGGATAACAGCATTTTCAACCCTCCCCTGCACTGAAAATTTGACATTTCTTTAAAGACAGGGGCATCTAATTGCTCCAAGAATTGAAATTATCCTCATTGAAAAAGCTGCTTTTGAAACTCCATTCCTGACCTGCTGGACAGATTCCCATAAAAATCCCAAACCTCAATAAACACACAGCTCCAATGAAATCACAGAATCATCCAGATCATCTCATCCATCTCTCAGCCTGTCAGCAGAGGATGAACAATATGGGAAAAGTAAAAAAGTGGTGGGGTTTTGGTTGTATTAGGTTGTTTGTTTGTTTTTTTCCCCAAAAAACCAGAAGAGTTTTTGAGTGCTGAGGTTGCTCATCTCCCATGATGTTCATGTTTCGAGCATTTGTGAAATCCTCACTTTAAAACCTTGACCTGGGTGGAGAGAATTGGATTCAAGTGGAACTTTTTGCAGAGGAGTTGCTGCAGAGTGTGGGGAGCAATTAGAGAAGGCAGGAGACACCTTGTTGCTAATAAAATCCAAGACAGCTCAGTGACCCAACAGCTTAAGGGCACAGAGGAAAGGAGATTTTTTACTGATTTTTTTTTTAGAGAGACAACAAGTAGGATTTTTTTGTTTTGTTTTGTTTTGTTCCTTTTAAGAAAACAAAAATGAATAATTGGCCCTTTCTGCAAACACAACTTAAATGTGAGATCTTAAAGGTAGCAGGACAGTGACAAAGAAAACACTTTCTCCAGTTTTATCTTTACAAATGGAAATGTCTAAAATCCGTGATGGCTCTTCAGTCAGAGGTGGATGAAGGGGTATTATGTGGATGCATCTTGTTGTCATGATAATTCAAGAGGGACCATTTTCTTATCCATCTGAGAGCTGGGTGATGATAGATGTCAAATATTTGTCCTGGGTGGTAAAGTAAATATTTGCCATCTACCTGTCCCCATCAGTGAGCAAATTGCTTGCAAACAACACCATATTGCAAAGAGGGGGGAGGAGGAGGAACAAAATGGCATCAAAATTAAAGATGAAGCCACTGAATGAAAAGGAGACACTAAATAAACCTAGAAGTTAAATAAAAACCGAGGTGGATGGATTCCCTTGTGATGGAGAAAGCCAAATTATAGAGTGCATTATGCAAAGGTGGGGAAATGACAAATGTCAGTGGGAATCTGTAAAGCTGTTTGCAGACGAGGCACGGAAGACAGACTTGTTGTAGGAGGTGGAGGAACATGCCTTTAAATAAAGAATTCCTCTGTCTAGGGAGAGAAAAATTCAGAGTAAGAGGGGGCCACGTCCAGGGATAAAACCCCTGTGCTGTAGGAGCTGCAGGAATTCTGTCTGGGGATTGAGGAGTGGGATTTTTCCTTTTATTTAATGGAGTGAAGGGGGGAGTTAGGTTGGATTTTAGGAAATTTCAGGTGGTGAGCAAGCATTCCCAAGGAATGGGCACATTCCCAAGGCTGCCAGAGCTCCAGGAGAGTTTGGACAACACTCCCAGGGTGGAATTTTGGGGTGTCTGTGCAGGGCCAAGAGTTGGACTTGATGTTCCTGGTGGGTCCCTTCCCACTCAGGATATTCTATGATTAAACATGCAGAGGAGCAGGCTGAATTTCACATAATAAAATTAACAGAAAAGGAGGTAAAGCAAAAACCCAAATTCCAGAATCCTGAACAGGCAAAGAAAGCAAAATTCTTCATTGGCTGCTGCTTCATTGTCCAGTCTTGTTTGGGGATAAAGAAAAGCACCAAACACACAAACACTGCAGCTGCCAAGGTTGGAGCTGTGTTTATTTGGCACAAAAAATCTAAAATACAGAAATCAAGGCCCAGGAGAGCTGATAAGCTGAGAGGTTTTTCAGAGGAGGCTGTAGGAGGGAAGTGAAGATGAGTGTTGTGGGTTTTGTGGATCAAATCTGTTTGATGGATCTTTAGACCCTTAAAAACAAGACACCTGCAGAAGGCATCGAGGGTTTGTTGAATTGCACAGGATTCTGTGTTTTAAAAAAAATAAAAATCAACATTATGGGAAAGAGAAATGATTTCTTTGAAACCAGTCTGGAGTTGTGAGAGTGTAGATGAGGAAACAACCCAGAAACTTTTCCCTTCTGATAACAAACACCCAGGCAGAGCTGGAGGCTTCAGAAAAAAACTTAAAAATGAATTTAAGCTCCAAGGCACGATGTCAAAAGACTTTTTTTAGGAAGGAGGAGTCTGAAATCAGTGAGGAGCCAGGAAAGATCAGCAGTCTCTCCTTAAAGCCTCCAGCTGAGGGTTGGAGAACAAGCAGAAATGTCTTATTTACATCTACAAAAGAGCCTGCAAATTATTTATGTAGTGGAAAAATTGGCTCTTGTGAGGTTTATTTATTTATTTAATCACTCAGAGCACTTGAAATGGATAAAGAACTTTGCAATGGGGTTATTTTGTTGGTTGCTGGTGGGGGTTTTGTTTTCTTTTTAACTGACCAAAAAAACTGACCAGGAGATGTAAACTAAGACTCAATGGAAAATGATCAGAATGGAAGGAATAATTCTGGTTTGGTGATGATCCTTGTGGTGTTCAAAAAGGGCTGTGCAGGGTGACAGCAAATTTTGATTCCTGCCACAAAATCTTCTGTGTTATTTGGGACTGATGGATCTGTGAGATGTTTACATAAGTGTGCTGAGGGGGAAAATAAAATTATTTGTGGAGATTCCATGGTTCTAAATGAGGCAAAAAAAAGGAAAGTGTCATTTTTAGGAGGCTCAGTGGCAGCTACTGTGAATGTGCAAAGTGTGATTCACACTGGGAGATGGTGGGGAGTGTAAAGGATGGATATCCAAGGAAATTTTATATTATTTTATAGAAATTAATGCTGGCAGCCTCCCTGGTGTCTGCCAGGAACTGGTGTCTGAAGGATGTAGCAGGACAGGAAGGAATTAGGATTGGGGCAAGGGGTTTTTGTAGCACATTCACATTCTGCCCTGGGAGGGGAGGCTGGAAAAGTTGGGATTGATTCCCTTAGGGAGAGAACAGATGAGGAGGAATGACAAAATGCTGGGTGGGGAGGGGAAGTGGCAATTCCTGCTCCAAGACATGGAATTACAGAATAATTTGGGTTGGAGGGGAGCTTAAAACCCATCCCTGCCATGGGCAGGGACAATTCCCACTGTCCCAGGGTGTTCCAAATCCCAATGTCCAGCCTGGGCACTGCAGGGATCCAGGGATGCTCTGGCAATTCCAGGAATTCCTTCCCCAATCTCCCCTTTCCCCATTCCCTGTGTCCTGTCCCTTGTCCCCAGTCCCTCTGCAGCTCTCCTGGAGCCCCTTTAGGGTCCTGCAAGGAGCTCTGAGGTTTCCCTGGAATTTTCTCTTCTCCAAGGGAACATTCCCAGCTCTCCCTGCCTGTCCCCACCTCCCACCATCCCAAGTTGCTCCAAGCCCTGTCCAGCCTGGCCTTGGACACTTGTAGGGATGGGACAGCATCAGCACAGCTCTGGAGCAGGGAATGGGGGGTGGAAATGTTTCTGGAGGAGCTACTTCATTCAAATTCCCTCTGCCAAGGTTCCTGGTCATGGAAACATGGAATTAAGGTTGGAAAAGAACTTGGAGATCACCAAGTCCAACCATCAGCCAGCACCATGGTCACCACTAAAATATGCCCCTAAATGCCACATCTACACATTTTTTGGACACTTCCATGGATGGTGACTCCACCATTTCTTCATCATTTACTGTCTCTGTATGGGTTTAAAATTTACAACTAGAAATGGACTGAAGGAGGCACGTGGGGAGATGTTCAGGCATGAAATATGTTCCAAAAAAATCTTGTGTTTCACCCAAGTTGTTATGGGCAGAGTTACAGGTGGAGTGAATGAAAGTCCTTATCTGCTCTGCCTGAGAAATGTCAGATTTAAAGAGATAAATCAAATCCATGTGGTTTAGTTGCTACTCTGTGGGTTTTGTTTCTTCTTGCAGAGAATTTCATGGCAGGCTGTCACCCTCCTCCTCCTTGCTGTTGTACCAGAAATGAGGTCAAGTCTGGGGGAATCAAAATTACCTGAAAAGTTGGACAAATCTGAAGAAAATATTATGAAACCCAGGGGTTATTATAGCACTATTATCTGTATATATATATAAAATATATAACAGTGCATTTATCACTATGTGGTCCCTCCCACTCAGAATATTCTGGGATTATTGAATTACCTGAAGAAAATAAATTAAATTTATAGTGCAATGGTGGCCAAGTTGTGCCAGAGGAGGTTTGGGTTGGCTGTCAGGGAAAATTCCCTCATGGAAAGGATTTTAAACTCTGGCACAGGCAGTGGTGGAGTCCTCATCCCTGGAAGTGTCCAAAACCAACTTGAGGATGGGATTTAATGGTTGCATTTGATGATCTGGGAGGTCTTTTCCAGCCTAAATAATTACAGGATTCTGTGATCAAGGATTTAGGTAAAAAACTAAGGTGGAGGGAGGGTTCAGATCTGTCAAGAGAATTGGGAGGAGTGGAATTGTGTTTTCCAGGATGTGATCCTGTAGGAAATGCTGAGTTTAAGCCAGGCCAGGGAGTTTGGAGCATTCTCTGTTTCCTGTCCATCCCAGTGGAGGGTGTGTATAAGCAGGGAGTGATTTTGGGATGTTTATTGTGGTTGGTATCCCCCTTGAAAACCTCCAAACATCTCTCAGATGTGACAGGCTGATCTCCTGAGGTCTCTCCCACTTTCCTGTAATTCCTGGAAAATCTGAAACACCAGAGAACCAATCCACCAGCTGAGGGGTGCCAGAGCTGTGTGACTGAACTTCCCCTGTGTGATTCAGTCCCAAATGCTGCCCTGCAGGTTGGGATTGGGGAGAACATGGCAATTAAATGTGGAATTAAGGGGAGGGGGGAAGGGACGTGTTGCATTTAACTTCACACTCGTGATTTGAGTGCCAGAATTAAAATCATCAGCTCCCTGTGTGGTCTCCTTACTTGTAAGAACTCAAGTGACATTCAAATTGGATTAAAATGAGCTTTTGGTTGAAGGGTCCATATTAAAATCAAGGGAAGCTGAAGGAGGAGGGGAAGGGCTGGTTTCCCTTTGGCAGGGGAGGAATTGTGTGTTTTTATTTGGATCTCCTCCTCTTAAAAGCTTTCTCCTCACTGCAGCCATGCCCCAGCATCCTGCTTGCCTTGATTTATCAATTATTTACACTTGGGCTGTAATGCATTGAAACTTTTGGAAAACAAAGGTGGATATTAGTGCTGCATTTCTGACTGATGGGATGGGGGGAGCTGCAGCAGACTAATGGAAGGGAATAAAGGGAGCACTGGGAGCTGCTGGCTCATCCTTGACAGTGATTTGTGTGTCTGCAGGATTTCAAGTGCTCCCAGGGTTTAAAATGTGCCTGTTGCCTTTCCTTTGTCTGGCTGCAACCTGTGGGCCTGGATTTTTTATTTTATTTTATTTTTTGCCCTTCCTCGGATCCTTCTCTTCTCGATGCCATTTTTATTTGAATCTCAGTGATATTAATAAATGCACTCTGGATCTCTTGGATTCCTGGGCCTGGAGCTTTGTTCTACCCTGTGTGGTCTCTCCTAAGCCTCTCCCTTTTATCTCTTGTAAATAAAAGTGACAAATCTCCCTGTCCTGTTGTCCAGCTGAGTAATGAAACTGCTTCCATCCTTTTCTCTCAACCATCAACTGATGCTGTGGGGTTTTTTAACTGATTTTTTTTCTTTTCTAGTTTATTTTATTTGAAATAATTCTGTTTGTTGGAAGCTGTTCCTGCTGGGAGGGGGAGGGAGAACTCCTAACTAAGAGCTTTTTTTAATCCATGGGAAGGGATTGGTGTCACACACCAATAAATAGGTAACTGTCCTCACTGCCAACATTATTAGATTGCAGGAGACAGTAAATTCACAGACTCCCTCGTGAGTCACAAATGTCTTAAAAAACCTCACAAGTAATTATCTGAAATGGAGACAAGCTAATGTAGGTTTGTCTCTTCTAATTCTTGTTCATGGTTAGAAGCCATGTAGTAATTAGCTTTTTTTTCCTAAAGTTATATTTATATTTGTTAAATGTACCGTGACAAAACTGGACATGCAAACTGATGTACTGACAGTCCCCTTGATTTTTTTTGAGTTTTGAGGGATACAAGAAGGGGTTTTTTGAATAACTGTGATAGCCTGAAGTGATGGGTGATGTCTGTGCATCATCCTGAGTAAATAAATGCACTTTTGACCTCTGAAATTTCAGAGCAGGGGGAGTGGTTGAATGTGGACAGATGGAATTTGCTTTTCTTCTGAGCAGGCAGCCCTTGGATGGTTGGAAAGCTGGCAGAGTGCAGCAGTGGAAGCTCAGCCATCTGCTTTATCCTGGCTCCACCCTGTGGCATTCCCCTGCCAGTGGCACCAACATTCCCAGGAATTCTGCATGAACCTGGCGCTGGGGCTTGGTGCCAGTGCAGAATTTGGTGTTCTGTAAGGCTGAGGGGTTAAACACACACACTGTGTTTTCCTGCTCCTGTCCCAAGTCAGTTTTGTTTGGAATTATCCATTTCTGTCCCTGTCTTTGTTGTTCAGTGCCACATAGAAGGAAATTGAATATTCAGGGATATTCAAATATCCAGCCTCCTGGCCCAGATGAGTTGCTGACAATATATATTTTACCTCTTTTCCTTCAGTTTTTAAACCAAACCAGTCCCCAACTCTCTCATGCAATTGCAGTGCAAGCAAAGAAAATCATCATTAAAAACTGACTGTGTGGCCTCAGGATGAGGTGGGATTTCAGCAGGAAGGATCAGGCTCTAGGATTCCTTTTGGGGACAATCTGGGTGAACTCACATCTCAGACAATGACAGTAAAAGGGAGGATGGAGATTTCAGGGTATGTTCTTTCTGAGCAGCAGCAGCAGCAATACATTGTTTAAATCCTATAAAAACACAGAGTGGAGGGGTTTTTTTGTGTGAGGCTTTTAGCTTTGAAGTGGATTCCTGTTGCTACTGCATTTCCACTTCCTTTTAGCAATCTGCAGAACTGTTTTTACTGAAGGGAACAATGCTGTGTGTGATTGGGTTGGGTATTGGAAGGCACAGAGTGATTCCAGCAACACTTGTGGGCAAACAGAAGGGATGGGTGCTGCTCTGGCTGGAGCAATTTTATCTAAAATGATTTGAACATTTGCCAAATCCAATGTGATCTAGCAGGGCACAGAGTGTTCTCAGGGCTGGGGGAGTGCATTGGAAATTTAGTAAAGGATTCAGGGCTTTTCAGCTCAAGGATCCAGGGGCAGCCACAGCTGCTCTGGCAATTCCAGGAATTCCTTCCCCAATCTCCCCTTTCCCCATTCCCTGTGTCTTGGCCCTCCAGGCCCTGGAATGTTCTGGAAGCTCTCCCTGCATCCTTCCCTTCTCCAGCCTGGCAATTCCCAGCTCTCCAGAACCTGACATTGGATCCATCTCCTCTCCAAGGAATTGATGCATCCAGGGCCTTCCCTTGCAATCTCAGCAAACCATCAAGGCTCTCCCTTCCCTGGGCCTCTCTTTTCTATCCCCACTTTCCATCCCAATCCCTCTGCATGGATTCTGAGTGTCCTGAATCCCACAATCCTGGCCTGCCTTGCCTGGGCAGGGAGCTCCAAGCTCATGGCAGGGACACCTCCCAGCATCCCAGGCTGCTCCAATCCTTCCTTGGCCACTGCAGGGATCCAGGGATTCTCTGGCAATTCCAGGAATTCCTTCCCAATCTCCCCTTTCCCCATTCCCTGTGTCCTGTCCCTTGTCCCCAGTCCCTCTCCAGCTCTCCTGGAGCCCCTTTAGGGTCCTGGAATGTTCTGGAAGCTCTCCCTGGATCCTTCTCCATGTGAACACCCCCAGCTCTGCCTTTTCCTTCTCAGTCCCAGTTTCATTCTGATAATCAACTGGCTTTTTTAGCTGCCATTAATAGAGGAGGAAAGATAATCTTTACCTAGGAATTGAAAGCCTCTTGCTTCTCCCTGTCCCTTCCTCGTCCCTATGCAGGAATTAATTTCATTGTTCCTACTCCATCCCTTTAAAGGAGTCAGAAGTGTCTTGAAGGTCACATTGCTCCTTGAAACTAATGATGGTGTTTTTCCTAATCCTATTACAAGGCCCCTGGTATCATTAGATGGAGCTGGTAGTGTTGAGCTTCATTTGATAAGCTGATGAAAGGGGGAGGAAAAGGCTCCCTGATGCAGAAAAGCATTCAGGGATCTGCTGGAATGGAACATGTTCACAAACATTATAATCTGCTTAACAGTGGCATTTTGGTGCTGCACCTTCAGAGAGCAGCATAAAAGGCAGAAGGGAGCAATCCTGATGGATGCTTTAAAAGCTGCCATGCCTCATGCACAGCAGCTGTAAACAGCTGGAAATTTTTATAGTTGTTTTTTTTTTTTTTCCACCAAACCTGAAAATGGGAATCTTGTCTATGCTGTGAGCTCCCCCCTCTGGCATCAGAGTGTTTGGAATAAAGTCAAAGACCCCGAAGCCTTACAGAAATAGGTATTTCTGGAACAAGCTCAGGGCCACTTTCCTTGTTAAAAAGTGATTTTAAACCTCCAAAACCAGAGTGCTGCCAGCTCTGCTGCAACTTCCACCCGTTTGGGAAGGGGATGAATATAAAACCATGGGTATTGTAGGTTTGACAAAGAGGTTCTGCAGCTCTGCTCTCATTTCAAAGGCATCAGTGGCCTTAAAGCTGGGCTTGAAATGGTGGCTGCTGGGCTGGTGTCAAAGGGGAATGTGCCCTTTCATCAACCTCTTGGTGGCACTGGGCTTGTTCCTACAGAAACCTCCATTTCTGCCCTGGAATTTCGCTGTTCTTTTGTAGGAGCTCTTCATGCCACTAATTTTTGGGGCTGTGTCTCTCTTTTAGGTGCTTTGCTTCTGGGCCATGGTTGTAAGTTCAGATGTGGTTGGGTCTTAGAGGGTTTGGTCAATTAGAAAATGTCAGTGTGGGTTTAAAAGGGGTCAGGAAAGCGTTTGGGGTTGGTTTGGTGCTTGTTAAAGGGGGATGGTGGCTACCTGGGTCTAAATCTGAAAAAGCTGAGATCTGAAAGTCCATTCTGACGTGCAAGAAATCAAATAGGAATGTACCAAATGTAGGATTTTGAAAATGCAGCATCACAGCCCTTCCTGTGACATCTGTTTGAAAGCCTTTTATAGATAATGAGGCAACAACCCTGAGTTTAACTGCAGCAGATTTCCATTTTTTACCCCACTTTTCCTCCCTCACACCAGTTTGTAAATCACTTTTTGGGTGATGTCTCCTGTTACAGCAGCAGATTACAAAGAGGTGGATGGAAGTTTCCTGGGGTGGAAGTTTCCCTGCTCATCCTCCTTTTTCCAAGTCACTCTGATGACATTTTTAATTGATGTGCAGGAAGATGAAGCAACTGGTGGCTCTGTAGTTCCCTTACTCATTTAATTAAATTTCATTGTCCTTACTCCATTTCTTTCTCACTGTTTTCTCCCTATTTATACTCTTTTCTCACTATTTGCTATTCCAAGTCTTTGCTCTCCAAATCCCTTAGCTCACCCTGGTGCAGCCACTCTTCCCTCAGATCAGGATTTGAACAAAACACTTTATTTTACAATATTTAGGCATAAAGCATCCCAGGATGGATCCCTCAGCTGTGTGTGGCTGCTGGGCAGGATGCACACACTGATAATAACAAAACCCTCATGTCCCTGCTAGTGAGATGAAATCAGAGACTGGATTAATAAATGAAAATAAATCTTCACCCAGGTTTAAAACAGGGCTTGGAACTCCTGTCTGAGCACCACATTCTGTTTTAATATTGGCTCTAGCAGGTCTGGAGGTTATAAATGTGCAAATCCAGTCAATTATCAGCACGAGGGAGGGAGCCCAGGGTTTGAACTCCTCGCTGGGAGCATCGTGGGTGGCTCAGGGCTGGAGCAAGCAGCAAGTCTGGCTGCTCTCAGGAGTGTCTGGCACCAAAGCCCAGTGCAGACACACTAAATTTCCTCCTGCTGCACAAGTTTGTGTACTTTTGACTGGTGCTAATTGATGGGCTGTACCCTGGAGGGGCATAAATCTCTGCAAGTCAGATTTATGAGGACCCTTATGTTTGTTTGGCAGCGTGAGGCTTGTTCCAGGGATGAATGGAGTGAGCAGGGAGAGCTGACACGCTGAAAAATGGGAGATCCTATTTCTGCCCTGCAATCCTGCACTGTCACAGCCATAAAACTCCAATTGCTGCCTTTTGGGATGAGCAGCTCAGAGGATTGGGAGATGTGCAGGTGTTTCCTGAGGGAAGCATCCCCAGGTATTTCTGTTCCCATGTGCTGGAGGGAGAGCACATGATTTTGTCAAGTGCCTGATTAAGTTTGACATTTGAAAATAGAACTTCACGCCGAAATAAGTACTGTACTTGTGAGTATTTAATTAAGATGTTTAGTTCCTGTCAAGGTTGGTAGTTTCTCTTTGCTGTTAAGGGCAATACATCTTCAGCTGCTGAAATTTCAGAAACCTGTACTTAACCTTTACTCGTCATTCCATTTACATAGAAATCTGATTAACAACTTTGAAAGTTCAGAAGCTGCTACTAAATGCAATTAAAGCCCTTGTGGAGTCTGTTATTAAGAGCTGGCATTTAATGAAGACTGAGGGCACACTACTGTTGCCATCCACACTGGAGCAGGATGTCTTCAGCAATTAGTTGAAGGCATGGAATACACAAAGTGTGCTGTATTGGCCAGCACTGAACATGGTTGGTATTTAAGCAACATGTTCCTTTTTTTATTTATTTTTTTTTTATTTTTGCCCATCTCTTTGCTGGATTTTTTGTGGCATTTTGAGCTGGAGAAGCTCAGCTCAGGTGGGTTCAGCACAGCCCTGGTTTTGCTGTGCATTAGAAATCTTCCCTGAAAGGTGGATGTTTGGCAGGCACTAAACACTAGTGGAGATATCCCTTTTTTCTTTGTGATTTAAAAATGTTTAGCTTCACTTCAGTTATTCATTTCTAGCTGTATTCTTCCCCACCTCCAAACTGTGCAGATAGTGGAGTGATATCCCCTTTCTTCGTGATTTAAGAATGTTTAGCTTTACTTCAGTTATTCATTTCTAGCTGTATTCTTCCCCACCTCCAAATTGTGCAGAGCCACTGGAGCTTGGCTAAATTATAATTGCAGAGCAGAAATGTGCACTCAATTACCTGTTCAACTCTTACACTCCTCCTTGACCTTTTTGTGTGCTGCATGAACAAAAGGAAGTCCAGTCAAACTGAGAAGGGGATTTAATCCTTCAGGGAAATGATTTATTTTGTGCCATCTGTGAAGCAGGGGGTGATTACACCTTTCTGATCAACTTCATTGTTTTGGTGCATTTTTGGGTGCATTTGGATCATAACTGGACCAGATTTATTTCACCAACTTATCACTCATATCAGGACCTTGTGCTGAAGTGATGCATGGATTAGGGCTGTAGAATCATGGAATGGTTTGGGTTGGGAAGGACTAAAAATCATCTCATTCCACTCCCTTCCACTATCCCAGGGTGCTCTAATCCCTGTCCAGCCTGGCCTTGGACACTCCCAGGGATTTGGGACAGCCCCAGCTCCTCTGGGAAATCCATCCCAGCCCCTTCCCAACCTCCCAACCAGGAATTCCTTCCTAATATCCCATCTAAATCTCCCCTCCTTGTGTGTGAATGGATGTGCAGACATAAAATGTAAAAAAATGTAAAACCACACATACACACACACACACAAAGATGTTTTTATGTGGTCATCAAACTCATAGCAATTGCCAGCTATTGAAGCTGGCTGGGTTCATTTGTCAAAAATTCCATAAGAATTTCTTTTTCTTTATTTGTTTTGTGTTTTGTTTGGGTGCCAAGAGCCTGATACCAAAATGAGGAAGTGGCCTTGTTACTCAGATCGTTTCTGCCACTGTAATCTGTGTTTGCAGAACAGCTGAGGTGCCTGGAGAAAAATAAACCCTGTCCATTTGTTTTATGACCCAGTTAGTCAAATTGACTATTGGTGGCTTAAATAAATTTGTCACCAGTGTTTGTTTCTCTGTTATTAAAATACATAAACAAACTAGCAGAACCAGTGGGAAAGATGGGGAGGAAAAAATGACAGCTCAGATTTTGTTCCCATTTTTAGAGACCAGGTTGGATGGGGCTGGGAGCACCCTGGGACAGTGGGAGGTGTCCCTGAACATGGATGGGATGGAATGGGATGGGATTTAAGGTCCCTTCCCACCCAAAACCATCCCAGGATTCACCACAGCACATTTGCCTTGAACTGGAGTAGAAAAATGAAATCCCTTCAGATTTTCCAGCAATATTAACTCATGGGCCAGCCTGAAAATGCAGCCTCAAGTTTCCCTTTCTCACTGCACTCAGAGATTCCTGCTGCTCCCCAGTGTCCCCAGCCTCCCCTGGTTCCCTGGGGCTGCACAGCCCCAGTTTTCCACTTGTTCATCGTGGAAGATTTTCATAAATCTCCTATTTCAGTGTTCAGAGTTGTGCCCTGGCCCTGCACTTCCTACAAAACACAGCAAGACAGAAGCTGAAAATCCACTTTAAAGGCACAAAACCCCCCAGATATTAAAAATATCCACTTAAAAGCCAAGTAAACACCTCCATTGGAATCCTTAGACTGGGCACTTGTTACTGAGCCAGGGTCCCTTTCTTGGGAGCTGCTGTGGCAGTTTGGGTGAAAATTGTGCTTTTCAAGTAATTTTGAGCTTTGTTCCTTCCCTTCCTCCCTTCCTGAAGAGAGATGAAAGTTCCCAGGTCTGCAGTAATTCACAATTAGCATTGATAATGAGGGGAGCACTGATAGTATTATCTGCAGAGTTCAGGAGAGATTTTTTTTACTCTTTCTCAAAAAAAAAGGAATTCTTCTTGTACAGGAATGGAATTTCTGAGGTGCCTTTAAAGAATTAATTCTGGAAGGGATTTTATTATTATGTTTCTGTTAAATGAATTGGAGGAGCAACAAGAAGATGAGATAAAGCAGGCTGAGCAGCATTACAGGTGTTCACAGCCTCTAAAAATTGAAGTTTTGTTCTTTCTTCCCCCTTTGGTGTGTTTGCCAGGTGTGTGCTCAGCCCATGTTCTCCATGTGATAAAACTGACACAGGAAGCTCAGAGCTCTTAGAATTCAATTAACTGTTCCTCTTTTTATTTTTATTGAAATGCCACAATTCCTGCAGCATTTTAATTATCAAGACTTTTGATACAGCAAATTACTGGATAATTAGCTACAGACTGGTGCCTCACTGAGCTCTTCTTGCCTGGTTCTGGCACTTTGTGAACAATTCTGTCTCCAGAGCTTGGAATCACAGAATATTTGGGTTGGAAAGGATCTGAAGGATCATCTGGTCCATCCCCAATTCAGTCCTCAGGAGTTATCCCTCTTTGCTGTGTTTATAAGAATTGCAGGTCACAGCAATTGCATCCAGCTTGAATTCCCAGATTTTTTCCTCTCAGGATTCCTTTGCAGTTGTTTTCTTTGCCCCTGGAATCACCTTTGGCTGGTACCAGCATCTCTCAGGAACTTTGTGCCTTCTCTCAGTGTTTGCTGATCCCACTGAACCCCAGCATGTTGGATCCTTGGAATCTGCTGTAGTTTTTTTTTAACCAGCTTTCCTCCTTGAAATCCCATTAGAAAATCTCTTCTCTGATTTTCAGCCTCTGATTCCTCCAAGTGAAATGTAATTCCAAAGTTTTCTCAGATGCTGGCACAGCTCAGGAGGAGCTCACAGTGTTTGTGCCTCTGTCCAGGGTACCAAAGCATTAAACTGAAAATAAATCTTGCTGCCAGTGGCTGATGTTGGACACCAAGATGCCAGAGACATCCTCAGATACCCTGGGGGTCATTTCTGTGGGGTTTTCCCTCTTAGACTTCAGCTGAAGTTTCATTCCTGGTGGGTGCAAGGACAGATCTGGGTGAGCTCTTCTCACTGGCACAAAGCCATTCCCCAAACACAAACCTTATCAGCTGCTGGTTTTATTTCTAACATCAACTGGAAATGCTGCCTAAAGGTGCTGAGTTCCAGTGGGGATGGTTCCTTCCTGCAGGAGCCTCAGAGTTGGCATTGGGGGGATTTAAGCTGAAGTAAGGCAGGGTTAGATGGGATTTTGGGAAGGAATTCCTGGCTGGGCTGGAATTCCCAGAGCAGCTGTGGCTGCCCCTGGATCCCTGGAAGTGTCCAAGGCCAGGTTGGAGCAGCCTGGGACAGTGGGAGATGTCCCTGCCATGGCTGGGGGTGCAGTGAGATCAGCTTTAAGGTCCTTTCCAAACCCAAAACCATTCTGTGAGTGGTGCAGCAGCTTTGTTAAAATCCCCAGAGGACACAGAGCTCTTGTGATCTCCTCACCTGATCCCTGTGTGGGATTTTCATGATTATAAGCTGCACCATTTTGACTAAAATTTTGGTCTGAACCCGAAGTGCAGCTTATAATCAGGTGTGGTTTATATATGGACAAAGAAGGAAAAGTTGCTGTTTTAGTTTGGAGGACAGGTGTGTGCTGAGAAAGGCAGGAGCTTCTCTTTGAAATGGAGAATGGAAACCCCCTCCCTCCAAATTATTATAATTTTGAAATCAAGAGGCTCTCAGGCAAAGATATGGGAATTAGGAATAACAGTTCTTTACTAGGGAAATTAAAATAGAAATACAGCACTACAAAGAACAAACCCCAAACCCTGACACAGTCAGAGTACAGCCTGACACCCGTCAGGCAGGGTGTTGGCAGCAGTCCCATCCCATGGTGGCTGCATCCTCCTGCAGTGACAGATGTGGCTCAGCTGGAGCAGTGCTCCTGTACAAGGTGCAGTTTCCCTCTAAAGCTCCAGTGGGGATGTGGAGAAATCCGGTTTTCCTCTGGAGTCCAGTGGAGAAAGGGGCTCCCTTAGTGTCCCAAAACCTCTGTTTTTATCTTGGTAAGAAATGTTGGGCTCTTCCCCCTGGCTGGAGCAACTCCCAATGGGATGCAGTAATTTTATCAGTGCCACAGTGGGACTCAATGGCCATGAGCAGAAAATGACTGGCTGGAGGAAGGATGGGTTGTGAAAAGATAAAGAACACTGCCCCAGCTGGTTTATAAACCATGGCCATGAACAGGAGATATCCCATGAGATAAAGAACACTGCCCCAGCTGGTTTATAAACCATGGCCATGAACAGGAGATATCCCATGAGATAAAGAACACTGCCCCAGCTGGTTTATAAACCATGGCCATGAACAGGAGATATCCCATGAGATAAAGAACACTGCCCCAGCTGGTTTCAATGGATGCCCATTAGCAGAATATCTCCCACAGAGATCAGGATCACTGCCCCACCCTCAACAGATGGTGACAGAACAGACACCTTTGATCACACCCTGTATTGTAACATGTGTCTTATAATAATGAAATTACTGTAATTCCCATTTGACACAGACTCTGTACTTTAAGAGGCATCCAGTCCTGACTGGGGGAAGGAGTCAGTGACAGCAAACTGGAGCCTGTGACATCCCTGCTTAATTCTGCTCTGGAACTTTGTGCCTGACCCTTCATCACAGCTTCAGCATTGCAGCCTCTGGATTTCTGACAAAATTCCATCAGGGCAGGTGTTTCCTGCTGGCTGCTCCATCCCCCTGAGCCTGCTCTTCTCTCACCTAACAAAACTCAGCTCGTGCTGGTCTCCTGTGTGGCTGGAATTTGGAATTCCTGTTTTTCCAGATTTTTCAGAATTTCCAGGCTTCTCTGGTGCACCTTCCACCTCTTTTCCCTGATTTCCTGGTTTGCCATGCCAGGGTTTGATTTGGCATTCCAGATGTGAGATCAAAGCTCTGCTTTTTACAGCCATTTCCTATGAACTGATTAATAACCCATTACCTTTAATACCCCAAATTTTCCAGTCAACTTTACACAATAATCCTGTATATCAAGACTTCCTTTCAGTTCTGTAGAAGTAGAAATTTTCCTCTGCTGACAATCCTTGCAGTACATTGGTTATATTATTGAAAATCAGAATAAAAAACACTAACAGGAGATGTGATTTTCTGTGTTCACTTCATTACTTGCCATTTTTCTCCCCAAACATGATAATTTATAAACCTTGTCTAGTAATTTTCCATAGAGATGTGAGCCAGGAAAAGTTCAGGTCCATTCAATCTGTAAGAGGTTTGAAGAAACATTTAAAGAATTTAAAATTAATTAACATTTAAAGCCATATTTCAAGATTCATGGAATAGTTTGGGTTGGAAAGGATCTTAAAGATTAAAGAAGTTCCAACCTCAACACTTCCACTATCCCAGGGTGCTCCAAGCCCCATCCAGCCTGGCCTTGGACACTTCCAGGGTCAGCTTCTAATTACTGTTGTTTTCAAAATGATGAGACTGAAATTGAGAAGGTTTCCACTCAACAAAATAAAGGGAGGCTGGAATAATCTGGCATTTCTTTTGGAATACAGAGGATAAAAAGAGGAATTAAGATTTCTGGCAGCTTGTAAATCCAGTGTCAGAGATTTTCTCATTTCTAGTTGAACATTGGCCCGCACCTGCCTGGATTTCTTTGTTGTCTTCTGGTGTTTTAAGCTTTTCTCATATCCTTGATGGCATAAATCTTTATCTCTTTCTGTTTATTTAAAGCTAAATTTGTCACCATCATAAGAATTTCCATCTTCTGGAAATCCCTGTTGCTGGACATGAATTCTATTATTCCCCCTTAATTCTTTTTTAATAGAATCTTCTATCATCTGTTCTTTGATACTGTCCCTGATCAATATGAGGTGGAGAGAGCAGTAATTACCTGGGCTTCTCATTCACCCTTGAAAAATTTGTGGTTTTCCTTGGATTTTCAGGACCCCCCTCAAGGATAGGGTGGGGGGTGAAAGTCAGAGTTTATGGTTTGAAACTGGTTTGGTGGTGGAGCAGTGTCCACACTGCACCTTCCACCTGAATTCAGGGTATGTGAGGGTGTGAAACACCAATTAAAGCTTTTAATTTATAGAATAAAATTTATTCAGAGCTCAGCACTCCTATCTAAAACCTCACAAAAAATGCAAAAAAAAAAAATTATTTATCTGTCACCCTAGCCAGGTGTGTTTTACTGCCCATACTTTCTTCAGGTCAATCTTGGACATGATAAAAACCCATCCAGCTTGTGCTGGGGCTCAGCCAAGGAAGGAAAGAAGCAGAAAAAGAAGCAGAAGGAAAGAAGGGCAGAGCAGGGTGAGCTCAACATGACAGACAGGCCACACACACTGCCCTGACCTTCTGCAATTTGGGAATTTAATTACACCCCCAAATCCATAACAATTACCTTTTTAATAAACCACTTGCTATTATTAATTTTCATCCCCAAAGAGCAGTTGGGTGCAGGCTGCTTTGTTCTCCTGCATTTCTGGACAGCTTTATTTGTTTGAGGGATGCAAACACAGCCCAGGGATGGCAGGATTCAGCCATGGAACACAAACTCCAAATCCTTGTTCCAGATGAATGGGATGCTGCAAACTTCAGAGCCCCTCATCAATCTTGCTGTGATTAATGTCTAACGAGGTTTGTGAGTGATGCCTCAGCAGCTGCTAATCAGGTGTGGTGGGACCAAATCTAATTCCCCTGCTTGGCTGCTTCAGGAAAACTCCTTGTGCTTGCACAGGCAGGAAAGGCTTGGGGTTTGTGGCTTTTAAGTGGATGTTTTTAATATTTGGGGTTTTGTGCCAGGGAAGGAACAAACCTCAGAATTACTTGAAAAGCACAATTTTCACCCAAACTGCCACAGCAGCTCCCAAAAAAGGGACCCTGGCTCAGTAACAAGTGCCCAGTCTAAGGAATCCAATGGAGGTGTTTTACTTGGCTTTTAAGTGGATATTTTTAATATCTGGGGGGTTTTGTGCCTTTAAAGTGGATTTTCAGCTTCTGTCCTGCTGTGGTTTTTAGGAAGTGCAGGGCCAGGGCACAACTCTGAACACTGAAATAGGAGATTTATTCAAATCCTCCACGATGAACAAGTGGAAAACTGGGGCTGTGCAGCCCCAGGGAATCAGGGGAGGCTGGGGACACTGGGGAGCAGCAGGAATCTCTGAGTGCAGTGAGAAAGGGAAACTTGAGGCTGCTTTTGGAGGCCAAGTGCTGCCAGCATTTTCAGGCTGGCCCATGAGTTAATATTGCAGGAAAATCAGAAGGGATTTCATTTTTCTGCTGCAGTTTCAAGGCAAATGTGCTGTGGTGAATCCTGGGATGGTTTTGGGTGGGAAGGGACCTTAAATCCCATCCTATTCCACCCCATCCATGGCAGGGACATCTCCCACTGTCCCAAGGTGCTCCAATCCCAATGTCCAATCTGGCCTGGGACATTGCAGGGATCCAGGGATGCTCTGGCAATTCCAGGAATTCCTTCCCCAGTCTCCCCTTTCCCATTCCCTGTGTCCTGTCCCTTGTCCCCAGTCCCTCTGCAGCTCTCCTGGAGCCCCTCCAGGCCCTGGAATGTTCTGGAAGCTCTCCCTGCATCCTTCCCTTCTCCAGCCTGGCAATTCCCAGCTCTCCAGAACCTGACATTGGATCCATCTCCTCTCCAAGCAATTGATGCATCCAGGGGCTTCCCTTGCAATCTCAGCAAACCATCAAGGCTCTCCCTTCCCTGGGCCTCTCTTTTCTATCCCCACTTTCCATCCCAGTCCCTCTGCATGGATTCTGAGTGTCCTGAATCCCACAATCCTGGCCTGCCTTGCCTGGGCAGGGAGCTCCAAGCTCATGGCAGGGACACCTCCCAGCATCCCAGGCTGCTCCAATCCTTCCTTGGCCACTGCAGGATCCAGGGATTCTCTGGCAATTCCAGCAATTCCTTCCCCAATCTCCCCTTTCCCCATTCCCTGTGTCCTGTCCCTCTGTGCCTTTCCCAAACTCCAGCTCTCCTGGAGCCCTTTAGGTCCTGGAATGTTCTGATGTTCCCTGAATCCTCTCTGGAATTCTCTCCTGTCCCCTTGGCTGTGTCCTGTCACTGCTCAGCCACATTTACATTTAATTACTTCATCCTGAAGAATTTGTGGAAGTGTTGAATTCAGGACACTGGAGCAAAAAGAGCTTTGATCTGCCTGGCCCAGTTTCTGCTACACTTGAATTTTTTTAACTGAAAAATGAACTCCCCATTCCTCTTTCCCTGTTTTCCTCTTCTTAGAGGTTTCCACATCCCTGGAGTGTCCCAGGCCAGGTTGGATGGGGTTTGGAGCATCTGGGACAGTGGAAATGTCCCTGCCATGGCAGGGGTGGCACTGGATGAGCTTTAAGATCCCTCTCAACCCAAATCATCCTGGAATTTAATGAATTTTGAGGATAATTATCAAAATCAGCTTTTACAGCTTCTGATTTTTTCAGAGCCTTGTATCCAACCATCCTCCCTGCCTATTTTGTAAATCGTTTAATCAAGTAAATTAAAAATAAAGCAACATTTTTCTCTCATTTTCCCCAATTTTGGCAATTTATGAATATCTTAGAGCAAACTGATCTCCTGGTTCTCTGTTTCACCTTTTTCCCCACAGAGAATTCCTTCTGCTCCCAACCCAAACCTTTCTTGGAGGTTTTGAAGCCCTGAATTTCACACTTAATATTCCCTACTCCTGGATATAATGTGACACCAGCATCGTGGAATCCATCAGAAATAGGTTTTATCCATAATGGAAGAACAAATTGCTTAATGTTTTTCTCTTTTTTCCAACTTGATTAAGTTTGAGGGTTTAATTAGATTTTTTTTTTGTGGCGATTTTCAGGTTGTTAATTTAAGTGGAGAAGATGAAATGCAAATAGGTGAATACAAACAGGTTTGGTAAATTAGTGTCAAAAATTAGCAGAGTGATTATTTTTTACCAATAAACACAAATTTTCAAAGCCTGTGCTCAGGTAAAGTTTTAATTGAGATGGTTTAGGAATCAGATTTTCTGTGTGTTTGTATTATTATTTTTTTCCCAAGCCATCCCAAATTGTTTCTAATTAGGGGCACGATTCCATTTGCTTGGATATTTATTCCTGTGTAATTTGTTTCAACTTAGGCAGCACAGGAGTGATGAATTCTTTTCATTACCTGCAACTCTCTTTGATGGGCTTTGACTGGCTAATTATTCACATGGAACACATTCTGAGTAGGTAAAAATTCCTGAAAATAAACAGACTTTTGAAATAGACTGACAGAAGTTCATTTTTGAGGGCTTTTGTTTCATCTTCAGACACAATGAAATTAAAAATGGAGTCACTTGGAGAGTGGTTTTACTTCTGCACCTTAAATAATATCAAATATTGTCTGCAGAGGTTTCACAGGGGGACTCTTGGGTCACAAAGGGAGCCCCAGCCCCTCACTGAGTGATTTGGGACTGGAAAATCAATCCTAAACTCCACTGACAGCTGTGGGAATTCATAATTTCAGTGATAAAAGAAGCATTTTTTGGTTGGGAGCAATTAAAGGACAATTTTGCAGCTTTTCAGGCTATTTTCCATCCCAGGTGACCCCCAGCACACACCTGGATGTTTCCTATTTCTCCATATAAATATGCTGGAATTATTTAACCACATAAAAAATATTTTAACTGCACTGCTCACTATTGCAAACCTTTCTTTTTAAAAGCATTATTTCCATTTATAATCAGTGTATAAAGCTCACCCACCCTCACCCCATGGCTGCCAGGGATGGAATCATTTTTGGGAACTTTTTGCAGGTTTCTTTTGGTACCATCAAGGGTTTGGAGCAGAAAAATCCCATCCCTGGAAGTGTCCAAGGCCAGGCTTGGAACATCCTGGTCTGGTGGTCATGGCAAGAGATGGGATTGGATGATCTTGAATGAACCTTCCCAACCCAAGCCATTCAAAAAATTCTAAACCTTTTGGTTTAGAACTTTTGGGAACTTTTTTCAGGTTCCTTTTGGGACCTTCAGGGGGTTGGAGCAGAAAAACTCAATCCCTGGAAGTGTCCAAGGCCAGGCTTGGACCATCCTGGTCTGGTGGTCATGGCAAGGGGTGGGACTGGATGATCTTGTAGATCCTTCCCAACCCAAACCATTCCAAAAATTCTAAACTTTTTGGTTTAGAACTTTTGGGAACTTTTTGCAGGTTCCTTTTGGTACTATCAGGGGTTTGGACAGAAAAACCCCTGGAAGTGTCCAAGGCCAAGCTTGGAGCAACCTGGTCTGGTGGTCATGGCAAGGGGTGGGACTGGATGATCTGGAATGAACCTTCCCAGCCCAAACCATTCAAAAATTCTAAACCTTTTAGTTTAGAACTTTTGGGAACTTTTTTCAGGTTCCTTTTGGGACCTTCAGGGGGTGGAGCAGAAAAACCCCTGGAAGTTTCCAAGGCCAAACTTGGAACAGCCTGGTCTGCTGGTCATGGCAAGGAGTGGGACTGGTTGATCTTGAAGAACCTTCCCAATCCAAACCATTCTTAAATTCTAAACCACTTTTGGTTTAGAACTTTTGGGAACTTTTTGCAGGTTCGTTTTGGGATTGTCGGGGGCTTGGAGCAGAAAAATCCCTCCCTGGAAGTGTCCAAGGCCAGGCTTGGAGCAACCTGGTCTGGTGGTCATGGCAAGGAGTGGGACTGGTTGATCTTGAAGAACCTTCCCAACCCAAACCATTCTTAAATTCTAAACCACTTTTGGGAACTTTTGCAGGTTCTTTTTGGTACCATCAAGGGTTTGGAGCAGAAGAACCCATCCCTGGGAGTGTTCAAGGCCAGGCTTGGACCATCCTGGTCTGGTGATTAGGGCAAGAGATGGGACTGGATGATCTTGAAGAACCTTCCCAACCCAAGGAATATAAAATAAATTTTTCACCAAACTCAAGCCAATCCTTAGGATTTTTAAATCAGTTTTTTTTTTAAATAAAGCCGCATTTCTATCAATGACAATTTTTGTGAGTTCTGTTGGTTTTCCCCCATAAAACCTATAAATCCCAGGCCCTGCAGGGACATGCTGGTGCTGTTCTAGCCCAGCTGCTGATCTCTCTCCTCCCTGCAGATGCTGCTGACCGAGTACCTGGACATGAAGAACACGCGCACGGCCTCGGAGCCCTCGGCCCAGCTCAGCTACGCCAGCTCCGGCCGCGAGTTCGCCGCCTTCTTCGCCAAGAAGAAACCCCAGAGACCCAAAAACCCTCTCTTCAAGTAAGTGCAGGGCTTTGTAAAGCTGGGCCTAAGCTGCCTTTGGTCCCTGGAGTGCTGGCAATCGCGGTTTCACGGCGTGAGAGCTGTGGAAGTGGCGGGGTGGGGATTTAATGCGCGCAGCTGAAGATCTGTGATGGATTCAGAGCTGGGTTTTAGAGCTGAGCTCTTCCCAGGACTCATTCCAGGAGTGGGAATCCCATTACAGGAGCTGCTGCAGAGCATGGAGTGATCCATTCTGCCTCCCTTTGTCCATGGTAAATTCAGGAGCTGTTAGAGGGAGAGATAAAGTGCGCTGGACAAAGGGAATTAAGATAACTGTGTAATTACTGCATAGACTGAGCACTTAATCCTGTCACTAACTCCTTTAATTCTGCACTCAGGCTGCAAAGAATTAAGTGGTTGGGAGAGGAGTGTAAGAGAGAGGAGGATGAGAGAGGCTGGGTGGCCAAGGGAAGGAATTGGGAGAGCAAATTTGAGCAGGGATGAGGAGTGAGGAGTTGCTGAGCAGCGCTGGTGGGAGAGGAGATTCACACCTGGATTCGGGAGAGCTGTGCTGGAATTTTCTTCTCTTCCCCTGCTTCCCCATGCTGGCCATTCTCTTGGGCCTCTGGAGGATTTTGGAGAGGACCTAAAATACTGTTTTGGCAGAGGTACTCCCAGTAGATGTCCTCTCATAGAACTGAAATTCCAGTTGGAAATTCAAGTTTTCCACAGTCTTTGCTCTCCCAGGATGAGCTCTCCTGTAATTAGAGATTAAGTGTTGCCTCCTTCCCCTGTCAACTCATGATTATTACCCCTCACCTTGTTTTTTTTTTTTTACCCTCTCATGGCTGTTTTGGGCTGAGAATTCCACTTGGAATTTCCTCTGACCTGCAGATGGATATAGGAGCAGAATAAGGCTGCTCACCTGTCTGTTCCCAGGTGTACAAGGACCCAAATTTGGGGTTTGAGGATAAAAATTGGGATTGAAATGTGAGGAATGAGCATGCTCTGGCTCACCTGAGGCTGGTTAGAGTTTGTCAGCAGAGAGGAGGTGGCTGTAATTGTTTGCAGGAGGGGGAATCACCTGGTGGGAGCAGCATCCCCCAGCACTCCTGGTGCTGTCCCTGAGCAGTGCTGTCCCCACGGTGACAGCAGCACTCCTTGGGATCTCTCATTTGCTTATCTGCCTGCTGTCAGCTGTCACCTATCGATGGAAATCTCCCTTGAAATGGAATTTCTCAGCCCACTGAGGTTTGTACATGTTTGATGAAGTGTTATTCTTGTCTCCCCTCCCATCTTTGGTGCTTTTTTTTTTCCCTGCCTTTCCATTAGCTCTGTCCAAATCGAGGAGATTTCCTCTTGTCACCACAAAAATCTGCATTTCATTCCTCAGTGTCTCTTAGGGCAGGGCTCCACCTCCTGTTTTGCTCACAGGCTGTTGGTGCTGTGTCCTTTGGTAGCTGTGTGCTCATTTAATTAATACTAAATATTGAGCTTATTTAATTAATATTAAATATTTCTGCTATTTGTCTCTTCAAGGAATAGAGGGAAGTTGTGTCCTGCTCTCTGGAAATCAGGAGCTGGTGTTTAGAAAAAACTTGGAATCTTTATTTCCTTTAAAATGGCTGTAATTAAAAAAAATATTTATTTAGTTGTAATGTTGGCTTGAAGAGGAAAGCTTCAGTTGAAGGGTAATTTGGGAATTTGGATAATTGATGCCATCTTCCCAAAAAAGTAGCCAAGGGCATGCTCAGGTTGCCGGCTCAGATTTCCAAGATGGAAATTGGAAAACAAGACAGGGGTGACCTGCACAAGCAAGAGTGGAACACCCAAGAAATCAGTGCCACACTTGGCTGTAATTCTCTGTAATTCTAAATAAAACCAAAATATTTTGAAAGCTTTGTGGGAGGATCAGCATTGGGAAGGGTGGAGGAGTGAAGTGGGAACAGGAATGTGGGGAAGAGGTGGCAGAGGAAGGGAAATAAGGGAGAAAAACTGGATGGTTGTGGAAAAGAAGGGATGAGGTCTGGGTTTGGTGCCTGGAAAAACCAGTGGGATAATGTTGCTCTCTTTGTCTCCCTGGGGCCAGAAGGGAACACAGAGCCAAGAATTTACAGCTCATTTAATTAAAATCAGAAGGGTTTGTTGTAATTTGATAAATTGTTATTAGTTCAGTTGCAATAACACCAACACTCACAGTCCAAATTAAAGCAGAAAAGGCTCATTAATAGTAATAATCTTACCACTAGTGCCCAGGAAAGCTGTGAAATGCTTCCCCCTGTCCCTGGGGTGATGCTCGTGGTCCCAGGGCAGCACTGAGGCTGATTCCATCTTCCTGAGCAGTGGGATTGAGGAGGGAATGAGGAGTTTTACAGCAAATCATCAACACCTTGAGGTTCTTCTTGTGACAGAAATTCCCTTCCCAAGCCTGGTGTCCATGGGGGCTGTTTGTCCCCACCATGAGCTCCTTTCTCCCTGCTCCCCAGAGCCCATCCAGGCTTGGATTTTTTTGGGAAATGCCAGCCTGGAGCAGCAGCTCATGGTCATGGGGGTGTTCCTAGCACTGAGCTCAGGCACAGAGCCCTTGGCCAGGGGACACTTCTGTCACAGGGTCACTGAGGTGGCAGTGAGCGGCTTTTAAGTGCCAAAAATCCTCTTGGTGGGGCAGAAATGGTTGGAAAAATATTTGGATTGGTCCTTGTGGATTATTAGAGCCATACAATAAATAATAATTGATTGGTGCCTAATTTCCAGGAGAGTAATATATTTACATTTGATATTATTAAGAGCTGAGTGGGGCTCACAAGAAAGGTGCTTCCAGTGCCTGGACTGACTGAATCCCTTTGAATTCCAGGTTTGAATCCTCATCCCATGCCATCAGCATGAGTGCCTACCTGAGGGAGCAGAGGAGGGAGCTGTACAGCAGGAGTGGGGAGCTGCAAGGTATGGAAAAGGATCCTGTGGTGATTGGATAATTCCCTTCTGCAGGAGCTGGAATGTCCTGTCCAGCCTCTGGCAGGTGTTGATCTCTGCCCTGAATCTCTCCAGGTTTTAAGCTTTTGTTTATGATGAGGTTGTGAAGGGTTTCTCTTAATTCTCTCAGCATTTTCAGATGGAGGTTGAGGTCTTGAAAAATATTCATAAAACAATAGGTGAAACACAAACAACCTCACCTTGAGCACTGGGTTTGGTTATTGGAGCTACCTTGGATATTTATCTGCAGTTTATTTCCTTACTGTGATTTTTACCCTGCATTGCTTTGGGAGCTGAGCTCAGGCTGCTCAAACTTGAAGCTGGATGGACTGAAGTGACCAATTCTTTGTGTTCTGTACACTTGAGGAGCTGCAGAGTGCTTGCAGATGGTGAATCTGGGGATTTGGGCTGCTCTTGCTGATTTATATTGCCCATGGCAAGTGCTGTGTGTGCCCAGGGAAGTGTTCCCTGCCCCAGGGAACATAATTTCATTTGTGTTCCCTGAATGATCCAGTGGTTGGGTTTGGCAGCAGAATCAATCCTTGGGAACATCCTAAGATTGCCATGATCATGTACAGCAGGACTGAATTCCTTTGCATCATCCACTCCACTTTCTTCTTGGGCTAATCATAACAAGGGAATAATTTATGCTCTTCAAATATGACAGCAATGACCAGGGGCAGAATTTCTCCTGGAACTCTTGTCCATGGTAATTTTCAGCTGGCTTTTAAATGAGAATGTTTTATAATTTGCAAGAGAATTTTGGATGCCTTCATGTTCACAACTTTTCCTCAACTTAAACCCATGAGAGTGTGAAAAAAAAAACCTCAAGAGGCAGAGATTGCTCTTGTGACAGCTTGATTCACTTGGGTGACTGCAGAGGTGATGTCAGCATTGATGATCAGGGGTGTAATGGTTCTGTGGTGAATTCTGAGATCCTTTTGGGACTGAGAGGGAAGAACCTGAGCTCAGGACGTGCTGAGGGTGACACTGCCCACCCCTGACCGCACAGCATGTGAGAAAAAAGGGAAGTGCAGGTACAGTAATGTCACAATTATAAGCTGCACCATTTTGACTAAAATTTTGGTCCAAACCCGAAGTGCGGCTTATAATCAGGTGTGGCTTATATATGGACAAAGAATGAAAAGTTGCTGTTTTAGTTTGGAGGACAGGTGTCTGCTGACAAAGGCAGGAGCCTCTCTGAAATGGAGAATGTAAACCCCCTCCCTCCAAATTATTGTAATTTTGAAATCAAGGGGCTCTCAGGCAAAGATATGGGAATTAGGAATAACAGTTCTTTACTAGGGAAATTAAAATAGAAATACAGCACTACAAAGAACAAACCCCAAACCCTGACACAGTCAGAGTACAGCCTGACACCTGTCAGGCAGGGTGTTGGCAGCAGTCCCATCCCATGGTGGCTGCATCCTCCTGCAGTGACAGATGTGGCTCAGCTGGAGCAGTGCTCCTGTACAAGGTGCAGTTTCCCTCTAAAGCTCCAGTGGGGATGTGGAGAAATCCGGTTTTCCTCTGGAGTCCAGTGGAGAAAGGGGCTCCCTTAGTGTCCCAAAACCTCTGTTTTTATCTTGGTAAGAAATGTTGGGCTCTTCCCCCTGGCTGGAGCAACTCCCAATGGGATGCAGTAATTTTATCAGTCCCACAGTGGGACTCAATGGCCATGAGCAGAAAATGACTGGCTGGAGGAAGGATGGGTTGTGAAAAGATAAAGAACACTGCCCCAGCTGGTTTATAAACCATGGCCATGAACAGGAGATATCCCATGGAGATAAAGAACACTGCCCCAGCTGGTTTATAAACCATGGCCATGAACAGGAGATATCCCATGAGATAAAGAACACTGCCCCAGCTGGTTTATAAAACATGGCCATGAACAGGAGATATCCCATGAGATAAAGAACACTGCCCCAGCTGGTTTATAAACCATGGCCATGAACAGGAGATATCCCATGAGATAAAGAACACTGCCCCAGCTGGTTTCAATGGATGCCCATTAGCAGAATATCTCCCACAGAGATCAGGATCACTGCCCCCACCCTCAACAGATGGTGACAGAACAGATACCTTTTATCACACCCTGTATTGTAACATGTGGCTTATAATCAAGTGCAGCTTATGTATGGACAAAGAATGAAAAGTTACCGACACCCAGAAGTGCGGCTTATACTCAGTGTGGCTTATAATCATGAAATTACTGTACTTCTCCGTACTTATGTGCTCTGTGTTACAAACTGTGTGGGACAAATGTGGGCACAAAGCCAAGAATTTTGTGGCTGTTGAGAATTTTGAGCTTTTGGGGACCATCAGGGAGCCTGCAGCACTTGCTCCAGAATTTCCTGCCCCTTTGGGATGAGTCCTGTTGCCTTCTGTCATTCCCAGTTGTCCTTGTGGCTTTAAAAACAAGCAGAGAACAGAACTGACTCTCTCCAGATCTGTGTCCTCCTCCTGGTGCCTTGTGGCTTAAATTTGGGGATTTTTTTGGTGGTTCTTGCTGTTACACTGAGGGTTTTAAGCCGCTCCTGTCCTGGGTTTGGAGCTCCTTCAGAGCCAGATTTCATGGAAAAGTGATTCCTTATGAAAACAACACGAATGCTGGGGCAGCATTTGGGAGGAGCAGGACACTGGGAGCATTTCCAGGAGAGGAGGATGCAGCAGAGCTGCTCAGGCTGCCCACGGTGGGGAAGAACAAAGCCCAGGAGCTGACAAAGAAGAAAAGGACAAAAACAGGAATGAGAGTGGAGAGGGCCAAGATCCTGCTGCCCTTTGCAGCTCAATTGGAAGAGGCTGGACATGATGCAATAGGTGACAAAAAGTCAGTGTGGGGAGGCAGTGGGGACAATAGATGAGATGAATTTGCTGAGAGTCTTTGCAGTTGAAGCATCAAGAAAAGTTTCCCTTTGAAGTTCACGTTAAAAATGCAGTAACCTCTGTCTCTATTATGAGCTGCTGTTCCCTTTTAGGTTGCTCATTAATCTTCCTGAATCCCAGACCACAGCAAGATCTGCATTTGGATTTTTTTTTTTAATATATATATATTTATTTTTTTTATTCCTTTTAAAGAGAAATACAATTTAGTTGTTCAATCAGGTTAGTGGAAAGCAGGCATGTGACACTCTGTCTTCTGTGAACACTGCACAGTTTCTGTTCCCAACAGCCTTATCCACAGGGATGATTTTTCAGTGGCAGCAGGGGGAGGGTGACTTGTTAGGGAATCTTTTTTCCTGAAAAGATCTTCAAAGAAACATATGCATGAAAAGAAAGGAATTTATAAAAGTTTAGCTCACGCTAACTTTTTTGAAATAAGAATTTAATTTAAATAGCCTTAAAAATGTGTGAAGATCAGAGTGATGCTTTGTCATTAACCCCTTTGATTTGGACTGAAATAGTGCAGAGCATGAGGCTCACATTATCCCTCAGAGGGGGAAAGGGACCTGCTGCAAGTGATTTAGAGCTGGAATTCTTCTGCCTCATTCCACTGAAATTGCAGGAGAAAGACTTTGGCCATGTGTTTCCCCTTGAAGCCACACAAGTTCTCTGTCATTAAAACAAAAGGTGGGGGCAAGAACAGAAGTGAAATATTTCTCTGGGGAGAGCTGGGAATGTTCCCCTGGAGAAGAGAAAATTCCAGGGAAACCTCAGAGCTCCTTGCAGGACCTAAAGGGGCTCCAGGAGAGCTGGAATTTGGGAAAAGCCTGGAGGGACAGGACCCAGGGAATGGGGAAAGGGGAGATTGGGGAAGGAATTGCTGGAATTGCCAGAGAATCCCTGGATCCCTGCAGTGGCCAAGGAAGGATTGGAGCAGCCTGGGATGCTGGGAGGTGTCCCTGCCATGAGCTTGGAGCTCCCTGCCCAGGCAAGGCAGGCCAGGATTGTGGGATTCAGGACACTCAGAATCCATGCAGAGGGATTGGGATGGAAAGTGGGGATAGAAAAGAGAGGCCCAGGGAAGGGAGAGCCTTGATGGTTTGCTGAGATTGCAAGGGAAGGCCCTGGATGCATCAATTCCTTGGAGAGGAGATGGATCCAATGTCAGGTTCTGGAGAGCTGGGAATTGCCAGGCTGGAGAAGGGAAGGATGCAGGGAGAGCTTCCAGAACATTCCAGGGCCTGGAGGGGCTCCAGGAGAGCTGCAGAGGGACTGGGGACAAGGGACAGGACCCAGGGAATGGGGAAAGGGGAGACTGGGGAAGGAATTCCTGGCTGGGCTGGAATTCCCGGAACATCCCTGGATCCCTGCAGTGCCCAAGGCCAGGTTGGACATTGAGGAGCTCCCTGGGACAGTGGAAATGTCCCTGCCATGGCAGGGGTTGCACTGGATGAGATTTAAGATCCCTTCCCACCAAAGCATTCCAGGATTCTCCAAATGACAGGGAACACCAGCTACCACTTCATCACCTGCCCCTCTTCTGGCTTCCAGAAGAGATTTCTATTCAAAGGGAAATATTTAGGAATTGTGCATTCTGGGTTGGGTTTGGTTGGTAATTCCAAGTAGGTGCTTGGGAAGAGCTCCCCTGGTTCCCAAGGACATGAATGGACTCCACACCTGCTCAGCACCTCCAAAAATTGAGATTTGTGGTTTCTTCCCCCCTGGAAGCTCAGCCCTTCTGCAGTAATTCAACTTCGCTGTGGCTTTGTGGAGCAGGATTTTATTGGGGATGTGGCTGGGGGATGGATTGTCCAGGGAAGGATGGTGGGAGCAGGAGCAGGATCAGAACTCCAGAGTCAACACTCAGTCCCATGTTAGACCCCACTGGTTTGTATTGACTATAAAGATATTGATTTATAGACAGGTTTTTATTGATTATTGAAAGTATTGAGTTATAGACAGGTTTTTATTGATTATAAGGTATTGATTTATAGACAGACAGCCATCCTGCCACTCAGGGGGATGCTCCATGTGCTGTTCCTTGAGGAATCACTGCTGCAAATACTTGTGTTCCATTGGAGGATAGAAAATATTCTTGGATTGTTGTCATGCCTTTGGTTTTTTTTCTTTTTCATTTGTTTTGGGGTTTTTATGAAAAGCTGTCTCTGCTCCTGCTGCTTTGGCAACTTGTGGATGAGTTTTTGCTCTGCTGGCTCTGGAATTGGGGACAGGGCTTGTTGTACAAGGAAAGGAGAAAAAACTCACCTGACTTCACAGAGAAAGTCTTTAATAGAACAAAGAATGAAATTTGTGCCCCCAAGCTGAATCCTCCCAGCTACTGGAGATATTTTGTGTGCTGAACTGAAACTGCAGAAATTCAATATTGCTTTATGAAGGTATTTAGGCAGTTTCTGTCCAGAGCATTTCAGGGATGCAGTGCACTTCTTCCTACTATTAAAAAAAAATAAAAATTGATAAGTTCCCCTTGCTTCCATTTGAAGGAACAGGAGGGGAATTGAAGGAGATGATTTTTAAGGACCCTCTCAACCAAACCATTCTGGCACTCTGTGAAGTTTCAGTTTTTCTGAGGTGAATTTAAATACCCAGAACTTTTGCAGAGTGATTTTTCTCGTCGGGAGTAGTAAGGTTATTATAATAATTTATTTATAAACTAAAAATGTAATGCTAGAGGTTCTTGTGGATTTTAAATCAAACATCTAAAATCTGACCAGCAGTTTAGAGCACTTCCACACTTTGGAATGTCCAGGGCCAGGCTGGATGGGGCTTGGAGCACCCTGGGACAGTGCAAAGTGTCCCTGCCATGGCAGGGGGTGGCACTGGGTGATTTTTTAAGGTCCCTTCCAACCCAAACCAATCTGGGATTTTAGGAACCTTCCAGGTTGCTCACCTCAGTAAAACAAAGGTATAACAACACAATAAGTTATAGTGGATAATTTTTAGAAACTCCACTAATTTTTTTTTTTTTTTTTTTTGCTGGCTGGGTGATGAATTAAAAACCTTGAACACCTCCCTGACACAAATCTAAATTTGGGACATGGATTTGTGTTACTCCCCACCCTGCTGCTCATCCATTCCCCACCCAAGCCTGAAAAATTCCTTACCAGAAGGTTTTAAATAATTAAAGAAAATCAACTACGAACTCTGCTAATTAAGATTTAGACGCCAAGAAATAGCAGCAGAGGCAGCCAGGATCTGATCTGACAAGGGCACCATGTAAGGCCAGGTCCAGGGAAAATGCAGTGATTTGTAGGTGCCTTGTTCCATTTGGATTCACCCAGGGGCTGCTGGAGGGAGCCAGCTGTGCTCAGCAGTGACAGAAAGCGATGCTGACATTTGGGATAATGAAAATTCGGTTCAGCACCTCTCAGAGATGTGGGTGATAATGTGTTGTCAGTCAGAGGTGCTGGGGAGGGGGAGAGGGGACAGGATTCATGTCTGCTTAAAGGAGACCTTGTGACAAGTGGCCTGTGCTGGTTAAAAAATATTCCTTAAGGAAGGAGGGGGAATAAACCAGCAGAAAATGAGGAGGGGTGGTGGGAAGGATCAGGATGTGACAGGAAGGTCTCACAGATATTTGTGTATAGCAGAAAGATCTTGGAATGTAGAATCTGGAGAAGGAATAGAAATGATTGCAAGTTCTGATACAGAGGACAAGAATTGCTGAGCCAGTCTCACTGGGTAACTGAGAAGGCAAAGAGCAGGTGAGTTGGAAGGGGCTTTTGTGACTCTGAGCAAAGGATAAATCCACCTCAAACAAAAGATGTTTTTACCAAGCAAAAAGATTTTCACAGACAAACAGGAAAACCAATGTTGCAAGAAGAGAAAAGATCTCAGAATTTTCCACTGCAAGAAAACTGAAAAACAACTTCCAGCTTAAACTGTGACACACTGACCTTTTGTCATTGGAAAATAGTGACAGGAATATGGGAATGTCAGTAGTTGTGATAGGTTACAGGTAATAGTAAAGGTGTAGTATAGGTATAGTAAAGGTGTTGATTGGTTGTTTTGTTTTAAGATGATCTATAATGAAAAGTAAATAATGAATTGGAACCAGAACTAGAAGAAGCTTTCAGACAAACCCAGAGCTGTGGCTGACACCTGTGGGCTGGGCTCTGTCACCCACAACCTGTGAATTCCTGCAAAATTTGGATACAATAAATAGCATTTAAAATAATAAATAAATTCCTGTATCATTTTTAAGAGCCCCTCTGGAGTCCCACATCCCTCATTTTAGGCTCTTACAGAGGGGGAGTGATGTGATATCCCAAATTTCCTGTCACAGCACTGCTTTTGTCTCTCAGGATCACAGCTGAGCTTGGGCAGGGCTGGGGGAAAGGGCAGAGCAGGGATTTTCAGGGCCAGCAGCTCCCCCAGCCCCTGGAATCCACTCGTGATTCCCTCGGTGTGTCTGTCCTGTTGCAGAGGATTTGCAGCACAGCCTCTTCAAAGGCTGCCCAATCAAGGAGGGGTTATTACAACCAGGCTGCTTTATGACTGAGAATTAATTAGAGCAGCATTTTCATGCAAAACATCCAATTTTTTGATTAGCAATGGAGCAGGGCCGCAATTAACACTCTAGGAAGCTTAAATTTCCAGCGTTTTGATTTTCAGGAAATGAGATTATCAAACTGGGGTCAGGCCCTTGACAGCAAAAAGGGGATTATGTGGAAGAAAATCGTTTGTTCCTGGATATTTTTCCTCAGAGATTGTTACTGAAGCTGCAACAATTCAGAGGGAGATACCTGAAAAAAGGAGGCAGGAGGGTCCTTGGTATTTGTCAGTGCAAAGAGCTCCTGGTGTTGGGGAGAGAACTTTGGGCATTTCATCTACAGCAAAAATACTGGTTGGGGTCAGGCCTCCTTTTCCCATCCACGTGGGTTTGGTTTTTTTTCCTTTTCAGCAATGTTTTGGATCCCTTCCAGGTGTCTAAATGTGTGTATTGTTGTTTATTAAAGGCTGATCTCAGCCAGCAGTCTATCTGTGAAAAAGGATCAGGGCATCTCTGTTAATCCTGGAGAATTTGGGGGGGATTTGCATTTCCCACTTACAGTAATTTCACGATTATAAGCCACACAATTTAGACCAAAATTTTGGTCCGAACCCGAAGTGCGGCTTATAATCAGGTGTGGTTTATATATGGACAAAGAATGAAAAGTTGCTGTTTTAGTTTGGAGGACAGGTGTCTGCTGAGAAAGGCAGGAGCTTCTCTTTGAAATGGAGAATGGAAACCCCCTCCCTCCAAATTATTATAATTTTGAAATCAAGGGGCTCTCAGGCAAAGATATGGGAATAGGAATAACAGTTCTGTACTAGGGAAATTAAAATAGAAATACAGCACTACAAAGAACAAACCCCAAACCCTGACACAGTCAGAGTACAACCTGACACCCGTCAGGCAGGGTGTTGGCAGCAGTCCCATTCCATGGTGGCTGCATCCTCCTGCAGTGACAGATGTGGCTCAGCTGGAGCAGTGCTCCTGTACAAGGTGCAGTTTGCTCTGAAGCTCCAGTGGGGATGTGGAGAAATCCGGTTTCCCTCTGGAGTCCAGTGGAGAAAGGGGCTCCCTTAGTGTCCCAAACCCTCTGTTTTTATCTTGGTAAGAAATGTTGGGCTCTTCCCCCTGGCTGGAGCAACTCCCAATGGGATGCAGTAATTTTATCAGTGCCACAGTGGGACTCAATGGCCATGAGCAGAAAATGACTGGCTGGAGGAAGGATGGGTTGTGAAAAGATAAAGAACAATGCCCTGCCTGGTTTATAAACCATGGCCATGAACAGGAGATATCCCATGAGATAAAGAACACTGCCCCAGCTGGTTTATAAACCATGGCCATGAACAGGAGATATCCCATGAGATAAAGAACACTGCCCCAGCTGGTTTAGAAACCATGGCCATGAACAGGAGATATCCCATGAGATAAAGAACAATGCCCTGCCTGGTTTCAATGGATGCTCATTAGCAGAATATCTCCCACAGAGATCAGGATCACTGCCCCACCCTCAACAGATGGTGACAGAACAGACACCTTTGATCACACTCTGTATTGTAATGTGTGGCTTATAGTTGTGAAATTACTGTAATCTATGTCACTTCTCAGCAACATATGGGAGGTGTTGAGTCAGGCTTGGGCTGTGAAATCTCTGCTTTGTGTCATGGCCTTTGAGCAAGGTAAGGCAGGAGGAGGGATTTTGGTGGCAATGTTTGCTGCCTGTGAGCACCAGGAGTGTCACTGTCATGGGAGGGTTTGGGTTGGAAAGTGTTGGATCCCACAGTCTGGGGTTTTTTGAGCTTTCTGTGCTTTTCTGGCACTGACCCCCATCAGAACACTGCTTTGGACCTGAGGCCTTGGAGAAGGCTCCAAATTTGAGTGATGGAGTTAAAATCACAGGGGTGTAGTTAAATAGAAGTGTGTGATTTCACACAGTGAAGGGTTTTAAATTTGAGGTTTTTATAATCCAGTAACAGGTATGGGACTAGATGGAGGATTTTGGATGGTGTCTCTTTTGGTGCTCATCTTCCTCCTCCTCCATGGTTTCAGGCAGTTTCTGGTTGGTCAGTCAGTGTCACACTGAAGGAATTTGGTTATTGGGTTAAAAGTATAAATAATAGAGGTGTTAATTCTCTTCTGTACTGTTTAGCTTTAAGAGACCTTGTAGCAGCTGGATTTCTCTCCATTTTGCTCACTTTTAGCTGGTAGCTGGAAGTGTTGCTGAACTTTCTGTACTTTAGATAAGATTTAACAAACAACCAAGCTCCAATACAAAAAAATTAATTTCCTTTACATAGTTTTAAATCCTGGCTCTGAGTGAAGACAGAAGAGATCCCTAATTAAGTGGTGCAAAACACAACCATCGTTACAAAGGACCTTAAAAATCCCCCAGTTCCAACCCCATTTCCATGGCAGGGACACCTCCCACTGTCCCAGGTGCTCCCAGCCCCAGTGTCCAGCCTGGCCTTGGAATTCCAGAGATCCAGGGGCAGCCACAGCTGCTCTGGGCCTCCCCACCTCATCCTGGCCTCAGGCTCCTCTTCCTTTAATCTCTGTCCCTTACACTGTTCTCAGATGCCACATGGTGCTTTTGGGACAGAAAAACCAAAAATGGGGGCATCAAAGTGGGGTATGAGGAGAGGAGCTCCTCAAAGAGAGATGGAGAATCAGTGCTGGAATCAGCTTTGAGTTCTGGATTCTCCATCCTCACAACTCTCCCACTTCTGCCATGCTTCCCTTCCCTGCTGATGTGAGGAAGAACAATCCTCTTTTTATTAAATACCCCAGGAATTCTCCACTCTCATTTTGCTGGGAGCTGCTCCAGCCAGGACTGGTTGGGTTGTGTTGTTATAATTGTTCCCAGTGCCTAGTTTGCAGAGCAATCCTTGATTTTCAAGGCATTTATTTACAGCTCCTTTCCAACTTTGAATCTGGATTACTGAAGCATTTGAGGGCTTTGTGGTGAATTTACAAAGACAACATGGAATTATCTTGTATTATGCAGATTAAAACAGAATAGGTGGGGAATGTTTATGCCTGTGAACTATAATACCTTGTTTTATATCAATTACTGGAGTTTTTTCCAGGAGGAGCAGGCTTTTAGAAGTACTGAGCCATGGAATTTGTGCTTTTGCCTAAATGTCAATAGTGAACCATTTATTTAAACACCATGGAGTTAGGCTGTGAAATAAAGAGTAAAATATCCATGGGAGTTCAGATCTGCTGGGTGAGAATTCAGCCTGGGGGAGGTTGATCAGTTAATCCTGATTTTATAAAATCTTGAGTCACCAGACTGGCCAGAACTGTCATAAATTTATTTTATACACAGTGTTGAGTGGAGATTTCTTTTATATATATATATACACAAAATATATTTGGACTCTGATCCTTGTGGGTCCCTTCCAGCTGAGGATATTCTATGATTCCATCTTCTTTCCAGAGTGATTAATTGCTATCTTGGCATTGTGTATTTTTTTTCCTTTTGTTTCATCTCACCTTTTAGGTAGTGTAGAGTCCTGAGATGCTCATGGATGTTTATGTTTTCTATTGAAATCTTGCTGACATTTGAATTTTTCATCAAGTTCTCCTTTTCATATTGAAATTTCTCCACATCCATCATTTGTGCTGGTCAAATTTCTTTGTTTTCACCAGCTTGCTTAGCAAGACTTTGATAAATACATTGCTGAAACATTCTTGTTCTTTCTCCCATTTGATGGAGTGTATAATCCTAATTTAAAAAACAGCCCAATGCAATTATCTGTGGGGGCTGAGCTGCTTTCTTGCCTCTTCTGCAAATTTTATACCTTTCAAGCTGAGACTTCTCCAGGAAGTAATTCCACATCACAGGGGATGGCAAATTCCAACAGAGACCTTCAGGGTGAGTGTGGAGGGAGCTGCTGCTGCTCTTGTACCTGTTCAGGGGGTAAAGAAGTGTTTAATCTCTGGCCCTGTCATTCTGCTGCCTCTAATCTGTGTCTGAAATCCCTTCAGAATGCGACATCCTTGTTTTTCAAGGAGCATAACAAATGCACCCCAGACAGCTGTATTAGCATTTGGGGTTTTTTCCCTCCCAGCCAAGAGGTTTTTATCTTAATCACATTGAAATGGAACTTTACAGTGGCAGAGGAATGGGCAGGCTCAGAAATCTCCTTTCAAGGAGGGCTGAAGCCGTTTAGGTGAGCATGAATTAACATTTCCCTCATCTTGTAAAGGTCAGCCTTTAATTGAGATTCACCACGCTCAGCCCCAAGCCCGGGTTCCAGAGCCCTCTCTCCAAAAAGGAGGCACAAACTGGCAGCATAATCTCATCAGAGGCTGAGGTTAGGTGGCAATAAATCACTTCATTCAAAGAGAACGAGGCTGCCACGCAGCACAAAACACGCCAGATGCTCCAAAGACTTTTGTGGCTTCGAGTTGGAAGAACAGTTGGAGGATCTGTAGAAGTCTTGAGTTTTTTCCTAATAAGGAAGAACTGTTGGGGAGAAAGTGATTTTTACCTAATTAAAGGATTAAAATGCTGCACATTTGATTTAATGCTGGTTGTTTTCCATTTTGCACAGCGCAGGAATTGGAGGTGTCGCTCTCCTGTGTTTCCATTTGTGTATCATAGATCAGAAATTATTGCCAAAAGAAAGGCAACAGCTTTCACAGATCCATTATTCCCTGCCTTTTGTAAGGAGATAAATGTGTGCTGAGGAGGTGATTCCCTTCTGCAGGATGAAGATGAAAGTTTAATCAATGCAGGGATGTGATTTAGGGGTCTGAAGATACAAAAGCTGACAAAACCAAAGGGCTCTGTGGGCCACGTGCAACAATTGCTGGTGGAGTTGTTTAATTTATCATGGACAGTGGCAGAATATTTTCTTACCAGAACACAGAAATAGGGATGTTTTCCAGGTGAAGAGAGTTCCCTTGGATGAGGTTTTGCAGCCAGTAATAACGTGAGGAGATGGGTAATGAAAAGGGTGTTTTTATGGAGATGGAAAAAAGGAATTTCTGTGAGAATCATGAGACTGCTTTGGGTTGGAAGGGACCTTAAAATCATCCAGTCCCACCCCTACCATGGGCAGGGACACTTTCCACTATCCCAGATTTCTCCAGTGCCCACCCAGCCTGGCCTTTGACACTTCCAGGGATCCAGGGGCAGCCACAGCTTCTCTGTGCCAGGGCCCTCCCACCCTCACAGGGAAGATTTTTTCCCTGATAAAAGCACTAGAGTTTTCAATCCTCCTGTCCATTAATTTTTAAATCACTCATCTCCTGGATTTTTGTTGGTTTTGAAGCTTGAATGGAATTGTCCACGATGGTTTGGGATGGCAGCCTCATATTTAAACTGTATTCAAAGATCCATCAGGTGGAGTTGTAGGACATGATGTGCATGTTGAATCCATCTTTAAAAGAGCTCATTTTGGTGATTATTCCAGTTTAACTGGCCTGAGAGGTGTGAACTTGCATGCATTAAATGAAAAATTTTTGAATGGATCACCTAGCACTGAGAAAACAGAACCTTCCTCTCAGACTGGCCCTGAGTACTTCTCAATAATAATAATAATAATAATAATAATAATAATAATAATAATAATAATAATAATAATAATGATAACATGAGGAGGGGAGGCTCTGTGGATTGTTGCCTTGACATGGCTTTTCTTCTGTGGATACTCCAACTCTCCTCCTAAAATTATGAGGCCCCTTTTTCCTTATTACAATGGGAAAATGACAATGACAATGGTTTCATCAGCAGGTTCAGAGTTCCAGCAAATGTCTGGTGCTGTCACAGGGTCCTTGGGTTTTGTGTCTCCAGTGGTGACCAGGATTTAATTAATTGCCCCAGTTTGGGAAGGGAGTGCTCATGTGAAGCCTCCTCCACAAGAATTCATTTGATTATACACCAGGCAGAGATTGGTCAGTCATTAATGTGCCACATTTGTGTGATTTCCTAAAGCAGAGAGGTCAGGGAGGATGTTCTGTGTTCCAGGTGGTGTTTGCAGTCCCCCCCACCAGGGCCTGCATTTAAATTCATGCTCTGGATATCAATTTCCCCAATTTCCCCACTTCCCTTGCCAGTCTTTTGAGCCTTGCAGTCACCACAAAGGCGGAGAAGTTGTTGAAACCAGATTTGTCTGTGTTTTCTCCACTTAAATCTCATGCAGCTGCCTGCAGGAGGTTGTTCCAAGTGTGCTGGAGAAAGCCAGGCTGATTCTTTTTTCCTCTTTTTTCCTCAAAACACTGGGTGCAGCAAATCCTCTCCACAGATCTCATTAGTGTTTTCATATCTCACTGTAATTACTTAATAATACAATACCAAAACCTTGCTGCTCAGTAGCTGGATTTTTACATAATATAAAAAAGAAAATCCAATGATTGGGGGCCTCGAGTACATCTGTGCTCCTCTTTGGGGATTTTAATTGCACTGATTGTGTGGTTCTGTTTGACTTAATTGTCATCAGGAGTTATTGGATGAGCTCCCTCTAAGCCCTGCACCTCAGTGGCATCGAGGAATGTGGGAACAAATGGAACAAATGGCATTTCCTTTGTCTGCTTAATGAGTGTGGAAGTGATTTCAAAGGGTCCCTTCCCTCACTGCAATCCTCCTGTGATGGGGGATGTGTTCCTAGGGTGGGGGAAAGCTGCAATTCCAGTCAGGAGTGGTTTATGGCATGAGGAGGGATGTGCCCAGGGGGTGCTTGGACAGAAATCAGTCTTGGTGCTTTTCTAGCTGCTGTGGAAATGTGAGGATTTATCTGGAGGTGGCTTGGAGTCATTGGAACTGTGAGCAGACAAAATTTAGAGTCTTCAAGAGTTCAGGATCCATGATGTGAAATGAAATCACAGACTTGGAAAAGCCCTCAGAGATCACAGAGTCCAAGTGTTCCCCCAGTGCTGCCAAGGCCACCAAGGTGCTGAAGGGCCTGGAGCATCTCTGTGCCCAGGAGGGGCTCAGGGGACAGGGACCCCACCCATGGGATCAGCACCCAAAGGAGATCCCAAATTATGGATCAGGGGACAGGGACCCCACCCATGGGATCAGCACCCAAAGGAGATCCCAAATTATGGATCAGGGATCAGCACCCAAAGGATGAGCAGGGGACAGGGACCTCACCCATGGGATCAGCACCCAAAGGAGATCCCAAAGGATGAGCAGGGGCTGATCCCAGGAATTGCCCCTGGATGGGGCAGAGAGCAGAGAGGGGCTGGAGGCTCCTCCCTGGGGACATTCCAGAGCCACCTGGACACTTCCCTGTGCTCTGGGATGGCCCTGCTGGAGCAGGGAGTGGCACCAGTGACCCCCTGAGGTCCTTTCCAACCTCACTTATCCTGGGATTCCCTCTCTGGAATAACAGGCTGTATTGTTCCATGCATTATTTCCATCTTTATTATTTTCCCATGTGAGTTAAGTGAAGATTTTTTTATGCAAAAAACAAAAATAATTCAACAATACATGATTCCCCTCTCTGACTTAAACCAACCTTGAGATAGTCCTGACTGCAACTTTCACATTAAAATGTGGATAAAAACAAATTCCTTGCAACTTCTACTTCCTAAGTAGTTCTCTGGAAGAGGGAAATGCTTGGAACTCTGTTAGTGGTGTGTGAAGAGGAGATGATGCTTTGCAAGATGCATTTCCATGTAAATATCAGACACTTAATCCACATCTCTTATCCCTAATTGAGGAGTTTGGTGGGGCTTTGGGTATTTCATGGATCTGGGGGAAAAAAGCCTCAACAAAAAGCCTTTCCTTGCTTGATGAGTGAAGCCAAATGTTTGTTCAGAGGTGTGATAATGAGCCCAGGTGAATTCCTCTCACAAACACCTCAGGTCTCACTTGGAGTTTTGATGGACCAGTTTGGCATTATTCCATCAATCCCAGCAAATTGGGCACTTCTCTCTGCTCTCCCATTGTCTCTCATTATATCCTGCCTTGCTGCTGGAATATTCTCCCAGAGCCCCTCTGGAATATGGAATAGAGTATTACAGAGAAAAGCTTGAGGTGGGTTTTATTCAAATATTTACAGCTCCTTATTCTTCTTGTTGTTTCAACAACTCATTTCATTTACAGAAGCTTGTATAATTGATTTTATTGATTTTTCCATGATTCTTTATCAGAGCCTCTGCTTTTTATCCAGAATTTTTGACCAGTTCACACGTTTGTGTGCCTGAACTCTTCAGACCACGGGGCTTTGTGTTTTTGTTGGCACAGGGATTTTGGGGTGGGTGTACCCTGAGCCACTGGGCTGGGTGGAAATGCTCCTGTGCACCTCAGATCCTGTGTTTGTGTCTCTAAAGGCTTTATTTTTATAACTTTTGTAACTGGAGGATCCAATTTAGGAATTTAACAAAAAGTCACCCGCTGGAGCTTGGCCTTTACCTTTCTATGACAAAAGATGCTTTTCCTATTTCAGGTGCTGCAGCTACAAAGCAGAAAGGGGAGAATAACTTTATTTTTCTTTCTGTTGAGTGGTGATAGAGATCTGAAATGGCAGGAGAGAAACCAGCATCTCTTGTCTGGGAACTTGAGGAGCAAATGCTTCATTCCCATTCCCAGTTAAAAGATGCTGCAAAAAGGGAGGTGAAGGAGTTCCCGGATTCAGAATTGTGTCCTTCTCTGCCTCTGCTTTGACTCCTTTGGAAAACTGGAGGCCTTGCATAGAAAATAAAAAATGATTTGTAGTGGTTTAAACATCAGTCATGAAGGACTGGTTTTTGCTCACTCAAAGAATCACCATCAAAGGTATCAGCCCAAAATGATACCTTGAGTTTGAATTTATAAAATTGACATTGAAATTGAAATGAGCATTTAAATTGAAATTGAAAATTTGAATTTCTACAAATGGGATTTGACATGTAGGGTTTACTCTTGTACTCTGGATGAACCAGCCATAAGGAAATCTAGTTAGAATTGATTTAGAGTGATTTCTACAGGACCAAAAATGCAAAAGGACAAGGCAGACCCCGCAGTGGACAACAGTTTAAGGGGATTTACAGCCTGGATCTCATTAGGATGGATTTAACACACTGCCAGCAAATTCCTGAGGGTTTTTGTGGATAAGGGATCTCTGCCATGGGTAAGGATGGATCTGTCTCAGGTAAAGAATTCCAAATCTTCAGAGACATCTGAAGGGAATTTTGAAGCATTTGGAGCATGGCAGATAAAGCTTCATCCTCCACCCAAGGTGCCATTTCTGCTACCTCCTCTTTTATTGACTCTATTCCCATCTCCTCAGCCACAAGTGATTAAAATCAAGTTAATTGGAATATTATGTTCTCCTGATTTAATAGTGCACTGTGAACCCTCTAGTAAAAGACTGAAGAAAACAGATTTTTAGTTGAAAATTTCATTCATTTCTTCTGTATTTTTTAATTCCATGCTATAATAGCACAATGCCTACCACCTTAAAAAGCATCTTAAAATGTAATTAGTGTAATTTATCCAGGGGAAACTTGGTTTACTATCTTTTCATTAGTAAAAATCAGTCCCAGGATGCCTTTCTGGCCTGATTTAGTAAATGAATCTGATCTCTCAGGGCTGCACAAAATCAGTTTTAGGTGGGAACCACAACGACTGTGATGATTTTTTAAAATGTTGGTTTTTAACTCTGTATTTAGTAGATACAGAAAATTAGAGAAAGAACCATGGAAATGTTTGGGTTGGAAGGGACTTTAAAGATCAACCAGTTCCAACCCCTGGCATAGGCAGAGAACCCATAAAATCACATAGAATTAAATCACAGAAGGAGAGTAGGAATGAATTCCCCTCCTTTCCCACTGCAATAAAGGAAATCCACATCAATCTCAGCTGATTTCCTTTTTTTTTTTTTTTTTACTGATCTGGGAGGTTTTCTTGGAAATGTTCTGAGCAAAGCCCTGTTGGGTTGGTGTGTTGGATTAGCCAATTCTTTATCAGCTTGTAGAAAATCTGTTGTGGTGGGGTACAACCATAAATACCAGGACCAAAAATACTTAATTTTATCTCTTTTTTCAGTCTTTTTTCCCCCTTACTAGATGTAGAAACTTCTGAATTAATCCAAGCCAAGCACAAACCACGTCTCGTGCACTGAGTCATTAAAACTCAGTAATGCCAGACAATTGAATTAAACGTGGAGGAAGAAGATTTAAATCTCTTCCTCTCAGTTTTAATAGGAAGTTGATGCAAATGGCAGTGGATAAGCAAATTCTAACCCATTTGGATGAAGAAGTGGCAAGTTGGAGTGAGAGGTTGGGATGTGTGGATGGGGAGTTAATGATGCAGTTGTGAAGCAGAATGAGGGGATGGATGTGGTGGATTTAATATCAGGGAAATTAAGCAGGTTAATTCCAAGCCTTGCTGCAAGATTCCATTACTCTGCACTCTGAGAGCAGATTATTAGAGTTATTTAATGTGTTTAACTCACTTAATGCTTTTGGGTCGTGCTTATGCAGAAAACCAGAGGATGGGAGTGTTTTAACTTCACTTTTTTTTTGCAGAAAAAGGGATTTTGTTTTTAATTTGAAAATTACCACATATGGCACACTCAATGTCCAGTTGCTGATGTTCCTGTGGAGAAAAGAGCAGGGATTTAATTGGAAATATTTACCTGGAGAAAAGGGCTCTGCTTGGCTTCCAAACTGTTTACCAGTGTGTTTTTTTTATTTTATTTATTGCTAAGCTTCCTCCTTTCCCCTGTTTCTCTCATTCCCTCCCTTTCCCCCCAAGATTTTTCAGCCTGGAGAAAACTCCAGGGAGAGCCCAGAGCCTAAAGGGGCTCCAGGAAAGCTGGAGGGGGACTTGGAGAAAGAACAAATCCTGAAAATTTGGATGCATACTTGGAGGTTTTCTTTCTTCACTAAAAGTGAAACTTTTAACTTCCAAAGTCCCTTAACTGCCCTATTTTTGCTTTAAAATGCTTCCATTTCTCCTCAGCATCTCAGAAATGTCCCAAACCAGCTCTTAGGCTGGGATGTTTGTGTTCATGTTGAGCTGAGCCCTCTAAATTGGAAAGAAATAATTTTGTTCCAGTTGTGGTGCCTGATCTGTTAAGAAATACAGGCTCTGAATTTCCAGCAACTTCATATCCTGGAGGTCTCACTGTTTTTTGAGTTCCCAAAAGTTGTTGGGGTTGATAGACTTTGGAGACTGGGGAAGCCTCAATAAATAAAATTGCATCTTGATTTCTGTATAAATTTGTTCAAAATCCAGGTGATGTTATGACTTTTTACCTAGCAGGTTTTATATAAAACACATAAATCTGTTTTTTGTAAGTTTTGGTCAGCATTCACGACAGAAAAGTGGAGACAGCAAAGAAATAGGTATTTTGGGGCATGGAATTGGTATTTTAGGGAAAGAAATAGGTGGTTTAGGGGAAGAAATGGGTATTTTAGAGCAGGGGGAGAGAACAGGAGGCTGCTGGGCTGGCAGGTCATGGAGCACAAACCTTTCACACCAGTTCTGCTCTTCCCTAAAAGTGCCCTTAAGCAGAACCAGGTTTCTTCACACAATGTGGGTTTCAAATTAAATTGAGTGGAGATTGCTGTTAGGGATTATTCAGGAAAACATGTCCTGGTTTGGAGGACAGGTGTCTGCTGAGAAAGGCAGGAGCTTCTCTTTGAAATGGAGAATGGAAACCCCCTCCCTCCAAATTATTATAATTTTGAAATCAAGGGGCTCTCAGGCAAAGATATGGGAATTAGGAATAACAGTTCTTTACCAGGGAAATTAAAATAGAAATACAGCACTACAAAGAACAAACCCCAAACCAGTGGGAAAGGCTGCTCTGATGTTCCAAATCTCAGATTTGATCAGGGTAGGAAATGTTTGGCTCCTCCCCTGGGTGGAGCATCTCCCCATGGGATGATGGAATTTTATCAGCCATGCCCTGGGACTCAATGGCCATGAGCAGGAGAGATCTCCTGGAGGGAGGATGGGCTGTGAAAAGATCAAGAACTCTGCCCCAGCTGGTTTAACAGCTGACCCATTAACAGGAGATATCTCCCATGGAGATGAGGATCACTGCCCCAGCTGGTTTAACAGATGGTGACAGAATCCACATCCTGGATTGCAACCCAAGATAACCCATCAGGAAATTATCTGTATTCACACCTAATTAAGTCAGGAGGCTGAGATGGTTTAGGTGCCTACCTTGGTCTGAAATTATTTTGGTTGTGCCCTGAACCATCTCCCAGGAGCACCTGGATTTTTTAGGAATAACCTGATCCATGGAGATGGATTGGGAACCTGCAGGTGTTTTGTGCTGAACTGACACTTGGATTCACTGCTTGACCATTACCTTGGCTTTCCTCCACACCACAAATTAAAGGTGTTTGGGTTTTTTAGAGTTTCTAACAGAGCCTATCCTTGAGATGGTTAGTGCTGGGCTTTTACAGAGAAATCCTCTGCGTTTTGAGGATTTTTGCTGCTGTTGGGTGAACATTTTCACAGATCAAATCAGCTGTGCAGAATTATTTCCCTGGTGAGACCAAGGCACCTCCAAGCTTTCAGCTCTGCTTGGAAATTTCAGTGTATTGGAGAAGGGAAAAAATAATAAATCTTCTCTTTACAGGACTAGCAAATGTTCCTGGTTTCTGAGAAGCAAGAGCTGTGTGTATTTACTTGAACTTTTTATATTTGATGCCTACTTCTGACATTTTGGACATTTATGGATGCATTTGCTTTGTCTGGCTTTCTAAGGAGGAAGCCATCTGCTACTCTCAGTGTTACTGGATCACCCTTCCAAAAGGAAAAGGAGACTTTTGTTTTTCATCTTCCATTTGAAAGAGCTCATTAATTAAAAATATACTTATTGAGAGATATAATACATTAAAAATATATATATATATATGTGGGGAAATGTAGTGCACTAGGCTATGCACTGATTTTGGATTGTGCAGAGGAGAACACAAGCCAAGGAGAAAATTTCAAACCTCACTCGGCAGCAAAATCAGACCATGAAGTCCTGTCAGACACTGCACATAAACAGTGCTGGGGACAGAGGGAAGGAAAGGAAGGCAAAGCTTCCCCTCAGTTCTCTTTGTGCTGGAGTTGAGCATCATTTCCAACCACAGGGCAAAACCCCAAACATCTTCATCTTGTGTTTCTCAGCCTTTCCTGGTGGGTCCTTGCCTCCATAGCTTCTCCTCAAGCTGATAAATGAGGGTTCATTGTTTTTATTACCCTCAATGTGTTGTCTGCTGTGCTGTTAATGCTCAGTGGCAGGAGAAATTCCTGCTCCAGCTCATGCAGGGAATCACTGAAGTATCCAAGAGGCCTCAGAAGCAGATGTGAGGGATCTGATTTTCTCTGCTTGTTAACTTATGTACAGAAGATAAAAACAAATCTTTTTTGCTTCAGAAATTCTTGAGGGTGAGGCTGTGGATTCATCCTGACAGCTGGCAGAGATTCCTTAATGGAATTGTGAGCCAGGCTGCTGTAGCATCTCTCCCCTTCCTCCTCCAGGGCAATGAGGTGTGAAAATTGGGAAAATTCCTCTTGTCCTCATCTGGGAGCAGGACATTCCTTCAGACAGGAGATTGATACCTCTCTGCCAGGATTTACACCAGCAGTGGACACGTTTGGTGACAAGTCCTGCCGTGTTTTGCTCCATCCTTTGTGTTCTTGCTCCTTTAGGATGCGTCTTGTCCTGGTAACCTGAGGGAGCAGCGGTGCTGGTGTGAAAAATTTTACTGTTTTGGTAAAATTTAAAAGGTTTGATAAAAAGATAATAGGAGATATACATGAAGTAAAGGGTTAAAATGGTTGGGTGTTTGGTAAGTTGTTAAGAGTACATTGTTGCTTTGGGAATGCTTTTTAAAATACGTTGTACAATACATTAACTTGTTGCATATTTATAGTTTTTTATGCATAGTTTAATTAGTTTAACTTTTTTTGAGAACTATTTAGTATGGTTACTTTTTGGGTTTGTTTTTTTAGACTATGTGTGTTTTTTGGCTTGTTTTAATTTTTTTTATTATTTTTTAATTTGGGTTTTAGTTTTTTGTCGTTGGTGACTGTTGATAATTGTTGTGTAATTGTAGGGTTTTTATTACACATTTACGGGTTGTTATTTTAATTAAGTGGGTAGTCTAAGTATATAATTTTTTAAAAACATATTTTTTTAAAAAAAATTATATTCCTATAGAAAAGCTATTTTAACATTATACGTATAGCATTTATCTTAATAGTTGGGAAAAGCCAACAATACACTTATATATATATGCACTTATAACACTGGTGAGGTTTTATCTGCACTGGATCTTCTGACATCCCCAGCCTTACCATGAGGGCTCTTTTTGCCCCCATCTTTTTCCCCTTTATGTCCCAGGCCGTGGGTTTGGCCGGGCAGCTGACGCCATTTCCCCATTGTCCTTCTTGTTGCTATTACACAAAAACAGAGGCCAGACAAAATTAGGAGACTAAGAAGATATTTTAAATGTATAAATTTATAATAAATAAGTTATTGAAGAGCCTTCAGGTACATTTAGAACAGGTGAAGCCCTCCAGGGGCCACACCCAAAAATGGACCATGAGTCACGGGTTTTCACACTTTTATAAGTTTGGTTTATTTGCATACTGGGGGTTAATCTTCCCATTACAGCTTCAGGTAATGAAGTCATTTACCCCCAGTGTGCTCCCCCCACTCATTTTTGTTTTACATCTCTCAAGGCCTAAAGCAGTGAGGTGTCTTTGATTGCCAGGCCTAGAGTGGAATTTTGTTGTCTGACCAAAATGGGAAAGCAGTAGCTACCACTGTGTATGGAGTTTACAGTTCTACACTAAAGAATTGCAGCATTACAAATATATGAGAAAAGCTAAAATCCTAAGTGGTCATTTTGAGCCCCGTGGTTGCCAGGGAATGCCGCCATCTTGGAATGGGCATTGCCGCCATCTTGGGAAGGGCATTGCCGCCATCTTGGGAAGGGCATTGCCACCATCTTGGGAAGGGCATTGCCACCATCTTGGGAAGGGCATTGCCACCATCTTGGGAAGGGCGTTGCCACCATGTTGGGAAGGGCATTGCCGCCATTTTGGGAGGGGTGTTGCCGCCATTTTGGGAGGAGTGTTGCCGCGATCTTGGGAAGGGCGTTGCTGCCATCTTGGGAAGAGCGTTGCTGCCATTTTTGGAATGGGTGTTACCACCATCTTGGGAAGGGCGTTGCCACCATCTTGGGAAGGGCGTTGCTGCCATCTTGGGAAGGGCGTTGCTGCCATCTTGGGAAGGGCATTGCCACCATCTTGGGAAGGGCGTTGCCGCCATCTTGGGAAGGGCGTTGCCACCATGTTGGGAAGAGCGTTGCTGCCATTTTTGGAATGGGTGTTACCACCATCTTGGGAAGGGCGTTGCCACCATCTTGGGAAGGGCGTTGCCGCCATCTTGGGAAGGGCGTTGCCACCATGTTGGGAAGAGCGTTGCTGCCATTTTTGGAATGGGTGTTACCACCATCTTGGGAAGGGCGTTGCCACCATCTTGGGAAGGGCGTTGCTGCCATCTTGGGAGGGGCGTTGCCGCCATCTTGGGAAGGGCATTGCCACCATCTTGGGAAGGGCGTTGCCGCCATCTTGGGAAGGGCGTTGCCACCATGTTGGGAAGAGCGTTGCTGCCATTTTTGGAATGGGTGTTACCGCCATCTTGGGAAGGGCGTTGCCACCATATTGGGAAGGGCATTGCCACCATCTTGGGAAGGGTGTTGCCGCCCATTTTGGGGTCTCTTTGTGCCCTGAGATTTAGTGATTTCTTTTGTCGAATGATTATTTATTTTTCCATTTTTGCCTGTTGCCATTTTGTTTGTTGGTAAACTGTTGGTTTTTTACTTATATTAACTCACAGTCATTGCTTATTGATAGAAGGGGATTGGTGGAATTTAAGTGGAGGAAACTTTATTTTAGAGTGTCCACCTCTTTAAATTGTCTTCAACCAAGACAAGGGGCTTCAAAAGAGAGGGAGAGGGTCAGAGGCCTGGAGGGATAGTACAGGGCGGGAATGGATTCCCACTGCCAGAGGGCAGAGATGGATGGGATCTTGGGAAGGAATTCCTGGCTGGGAGGGTGGGGAGGCCCTGGGATGGAATTCCCAGAGCAGCTGTGGCTGCCCCTGGATCCCTGGAATGTCCAAGGCCAGGTTGGATGGGGTTTAGAGCACTCTGGAATAGTGAAAAGTGTCCCTGCCTCTGCAGAGGATGGCACTGGATGGGATTTAAGGTCCTTTCCAACCCAGACCATTTTGAGATTCCTGAATCCCATCACCAACCCCTAAGCAAACATTTCCCAGCTTTGGGCAGTGTTTTATGAATTTTTTTGGCAACACAGATGTCAGAGGAGAGGGAAGACTTCTGACTTCTCACTCCAGTGGCTGAAAAACAAACCAAGTGAATTCCTCTCCTCTTTAAGACCTGACTGATAGGTAGAGTTTAAATTTCAGGTTTGTATTGTGCCCTCAGTACCTGTGTGTATATGTTCAAAAAAATGAACCTCTTCAGTTGGTAAACAGTGTTCAGGAGGAAAAAAACACTGCTTCATTGATTTGTTCTGTGTATTTGTATCTTTGCATTGTGTACTCCTGTGTTCTGGGACTGCTGGAGAAGATCTCAAATGCAGGGAGCACAAGTCTAATTATTTTGTTCACTAGAGGCAATAATTGGCTTGTTCAGAAGTAATGAGATAATTCAGATGTAAATTCGTTTTGGAGAGGGGGAATTTTAATAATGGATAATCTAGGAAATTATATCATGAATGAAAGAATATTCTGTTTATAAAAGGAACAAGTAGTGTAACTACAGAAGGTTGGGGCCATTTCAACTCATTCACAGCTGGAAGGAAAATCTGGGTGATTGCTGTTGACTCCTGTAAGTGCTGGGTGCTCTGAGCTGTGCAGAGGGGTTTTAACAAGCCTCTTATCCTGTATTTCCAGCATTCAGGAACTTCCCTATGGAGAGAGTTTAAGAGATTAACTTTATGGTGAAAGAACATGAGGGGCCACTGTAAGTGTAAACCTTATGAACCTGTTCTGGTGAACAGAATCCAGACTTGAGCAGTTGTGTCTTGATATTTTCCTTAATTTTTTTTTCTTTTTTTATTTTTCATTTTAAATTTTTTCCTCAGCACATCCTTTAGGCAGTTTTGCTGAGCCAGTGTGTGTTTCCCTATAGAAACAGGGTTTGCTGTTTGCCTTTACAACTCTGATTTTGAAGGGCTGGGCTTGGCTTATTTAAGGTCTGTCTTGGGTTACAATACAGGATGTGACCAAAAGTACCAATTCTGTCACCATCTGTTAAACCAGCTGGGGCAGTGATCCTCATCTCCATGGGAGATATCTCCTGTTAATGGGTCAGCTGTTAAACCAGCTGGGGCAGAGTTCTTTATCTTTTCACAGCCCATCCTCCCTCCAGGAGATCTCTCCTGTTCATGGCCATTGAGTCCCAGTGCATGGCTGATAAAATTCCATCATCCCATGGGGAGATGCTCCACCCAGGGGAGGAGCCAAGCATTTCCTACCCAGATAAAATCTGAGATTTGGAACATCAGAGCAGCCTTTCCCACTGGATCCCAGAGGAAAACCAGACCCTTCCACATCACCACTGGAGCTTCAGAGCAAACTGCACCTTGTACAGGAGCACTGCTCCAACTGAGCCACATCTGTCACTGCAGGAGGATGCAGCCACCATGGGATGGGACTGCTGCCAACACCCTGCCTGACGGGTGTCAGGCTGTACTCTGACTGTGTCAGGGTTTGGGGTTTGTTCTTTGTAGTGCTGTATTTCTATTTTAATTTCCCTAGTAAAGAACTGTTATTCCTATTCCCATATCTTTGCCTGAGAGCCCCTTAATTTCAACATTACAATAATTTGGAGGGAGGGTGCTTACCTTCTCCATTTCAAAGAGAAGCTCCTGCCTTTCTTAGCAGACACCTGTCCTCCAAACCAGGAGAAGGCCACACCTTGATTTTCCTGATTTTCAAGCAGAACTTCTCTGTGTTGATTCCACATCCAGTGCTGGCTTCCTCTGGAGCTCCTGAGGAGTCTCCCTGCCTTGAACTTTGAGCCTTGGCTTAGTGAGCTTTGCTCTGGTGTGGAACAAGATGATCTTTAGGGTCCTTTCCAACTCAAAGCCTCCGGGGATTCTGTGAACCTGCTAAAGCAAAGTGGTGCCCAGCAGTGTCCCCAGGAGATGTAAAGGTGAAGATGAGGCAGGTGGGCACTTCCTGCCCTCCACTGTAAGTTTTAACTCTTTTGTCTGTGAATTCAGGGAATTGAACAGCAGGGGAAGATGTGAGATGATGAACTGTGTTGAAGGATCCTGGATTTGATCAGTACCAACATTTGTTGCCTTTTTTAGCATCCTTCTGCTCCTCTCCCCTCACCTTGTCCTTTGTTTCACCCTCTCCTCTGGAAGATCTGAGTTATGTGTCAAGCCCTTCTGGTTGGTCCTGTGCTGAAGAGCTGTGGCTAATTTTAATCAAGCCTGAACTGTCATTCCGGTTCATCAATGTCACATTAGCGTCATTTCTCTTCATCAATGTCACATTAACAGTAAATCCCAACTCCCTGATTATTAAAGTGGATGGAAATCACAACTCTGTGTGTGGCCAAATAGCTGCTCATCAGCAGGGTGCTTGATGGGCCCTGATGGTTTCTTTCAGGCCTTAATCAAGGGCTCTGTTCTGCTGGGTTTATCCTCATGCTCTGGAGTCACTTTAACACCTGCACGCCCTCCCTGTTTCTGTTCCACTCACATCTGGAACAGAAACATGGATTTCAGATGAAGCATTGCTGGGATTACCAGCTTAACTCCTTGGTGGTAATGAGACAATTAAGAATTGGGTGTTCAAGGCTGGGAAATTTGGGAAGGTGGGGAATCATTAGGGAGGGAGGATGAACAAATGTGTTTATTGCAGAGCTCTGCCTGTTTATCCCTGGGATAAATCTTCTCTGCCTCATTAACCTGGGGTTTGTTTGATTATTGCCTCAATTTCTTCCCTTTTCCCTGTGCTATTTCCTGTCTCTCTGCCTTGCCCCATTCCATAAATTTGTCCCAGTTTTGACTCAAACTGGTTACAGCTACAGACTGTTGGTTGTGCCTGAATTGATTAGATCAAGCCAAGTGGATCACACTTGGCTCTGAAGGTCCAAGGTAAAGCTTTGGGGTTTTAATCCAGCCTAACCTTTGTTACTTCAGTGGGCTCTGTCATTTTGTTTTGTCTGTGGCCAGACAACAACCTCCACATTTCTGCAGAATGGGTGTTTTGACAGGAATCATCATGGGAAGTGATTTTGGAAGCACAGATGATGCTCAGGTTGGAGCTAGGTGGTTTTTAAGGTCCCTTCCAACCCAAACCATTCCATGATTCCATGGGGAGTGCAAAGCATCACCACAAAATCTTCTGGCTGCTGTTATTCCTAAAATCATTCCATGCTCTGTTGAATTCCCTTGAGGCTCTTCCTTACCTGTGACCCCTAATTAAGGAATAATCAGCTTTTCCCCAGTTGGATCCCAGTCCAGTGCAAGGAGCATTTTGGTAATTCATTAGTAATTAGTTGAAATTGCAGTTAACCAGCAGTGGTGCCCAGTAGTGTAACAGGAGAGGTGACAGCACAAAGCTGCTCAGGCACCAAATTCAATTCCTGTGGTCCTGTAAGTTTCTCCACACTTAGAACAGTATATTTATGATAGAATTCCATACCATCATGATAGATATTCCAACTATCCATGGATATGTGAGCATTTAAGAGTCAATAAAAGAGTAAGAATTGAGCAAAGGGGTTTGTGATGCATTTTCTGCATCTCAGGCTCTTTCTGCCTGAAGCCACTTGAGCTGCTAAATTTCCAAGACATCTTTTCCCCAATTCCTTCCTCAGTTTCTGTGTGCAGTGAGTGCTTTCTCAAGAATTTTTGCCCAACTTTTAGTGCATAACTGAGTTAGTCCTGTCACAGACTTCACTGGCATTACACTTACAGTAATTTCACCATTATAAGCCGCACCATTTTGACTAAAATTTTGGTCCTAAGCCAAAGTGCAGCTTATAATCAGGTGTGGCTTATATATGGACAGAGAAGGAAAAGTTGCTGTTCTAGTTTGGAGGACAGGTGTGTGCTGAGAAAGGCAGGAGCCTCTCTTTGAAATGGAGAATGTAAACCCCCTCCCTCCAAATTATTATAATTTTGAAATCAAGGGGCTCTCAGGCAAAAATATGGGAATAGGAATAACAGTTCTTTACTAGGGAAATTAAAATGGAAATACAGCACTACAAAGAACAAACCCCAAACCCTGACACAGTCAGAGTACAGCCTGACACCCGTCAGGCAGGGTGTTGGCAGCAGTCCCATCCCATGGTGGCTGCATCCTCCTGCAGTGACAGATGTGGCTCAGCTGGAGCAGTGCTCCTGTACAAGGTGCAGTTTCCCTCTAAAGCTCCAGTGGGGATGTGGAGAAATCCGGTTTTCCTCTGGAGTCCAGTGGAGAAAGGGGCTCCCTTAGTGTCCCAAAACCTCTGTTTTTATCTTGCTAAGAAATGTTGGGCTCTTCCCCCTGGCTGGAGCAACTCCCAATGGGATGCAGTAATTTTATCAGTGCCACAGTGGGACTCAATGGCCATGAGCAGAAAATGACTGGCTGGAGGAAGGATGGGTTGTGAAAAGATAAAGAACACTGCCCCAGCTGGTTTATAAACCATGGCCATGAACAGGAGATATCCCATGAGATAAAGAACACTGCCCCAGCTGGTTTATAAACCATGGCCATGAACAGGAGATATCCCATGAGATAAAGAACACTGCCCCAGCTGGTTTATAAACCATGGCCATGAACAGGAGATATCCCATGAGATAAAGAACACTGCCCCAGCTGGTTTATAAACCATGGCCATGAACAGGAGATATCCCATGAGATAAAGAACACTGCCCCAGCTGGTTTATAAACCATGGCCATGAACAGGAGATATCCCATGAGATAAAGAACACTGCCCCAGCTGGTTTCAATGGATGCCCATTAGCAGAATATCTCCCACAGAGATCAGGATCACTGCCCCACCCTCAACACATGGTGATAGAACAGAAACCTTTGATCACATCTTGTATTGTAATGTGAGGCTTATAATCAGGTGCACCTTGTAATCGTGAAATTACTGCACCCTGAAAACACAGCCAAAAAGCAAATAAAATAAATACAGGTTCCATCTTAAAAACAACCAAGTAGGAGAGCCCATGTTTTGGAAAGAATGAATTCCTGTGTGTATTCTTCATTAGTGAGGCCTGGATTTAATTGGAGCCCTTAAACCAAAACCTCTGGTGGTTTCTCTACCCCAGTGTTGCTCGTCAAAGAATCCACTCATTAGAAGAAGAAGCTCAGCCTCTTGTTTCCTCCTGTACTTGTCTCTTTTTGGGGTCTGTTTTTAGGATATATTAAAAATCAAATTCACATAATGGGTGAGTTTTGTCAGGGTTCAGCATCTCCTGCCTCCAGATTCTTCCCTCTGGAACAGCAGCTGAATCAAAGCTCAGCTTTAGCAGCACTGGGCAAGAAAATGAGAAAAGGGATGCTGGAAGGAGACCTGGGGGATGGCAGAGCCTGTTTTATCCCCTGGAGATTCTGGAGCCTTTGGACTCAAGATCCACAGTGGAAATGATCACAGAAGCTGCTTGCAAACCCAACTGGACTTTTAAAATCTGGATTTTTTTATCATCCACATGGCCACAGCAGCATCTGAGGTGGAAACTTTACCCTGGAGCTCAGCAGATCTAAAGGCAGGTTGTGAAATTCATGTCTGGCTCTAAAATCAGCTCAGGTTTGGGTTTATCAGCTGGTGAGCAGCAATTTGAGGCTGTAGTGGACTCTGGAAAGCATAAAAAGCAGAGTAGCTGTGGGCAAAGTGTGTGTAAAGTGCTTTCCTTTCCCAGTATTTTGTGTCTTTCATGTTGTTGGGGCTGTGTGATAAATAACAGGATTATTGATATATTGGTACATGGTTTTGTAAGGCTTTAATTAAACAAGGATCCTTTACAACTGATTTCAAACTCATTTATGGGTGGCACTGTGATAAATTTCTTTATTTTGGTAAGCTGCATCTTGATAAAACCCAAATCATTTTGCCTTTTTTCAGTGATATCCACCTATAGTGGAAAAAACACCCATTTTTGGGGACCATTTATCAATGAATGCTGAGATTTTCCTGGAACTGCTACACAGGACATGAAAAAGCAATGACACAATTTACAAACAAGAGCAATCTCAGCTCTTTATACACTATTACATCTCTGCTCCCCAAGGAAACTGCTGAAGGAACATTGTAAGTTTAGGAACAGCTTTATTTTTATAAACACTTCTTTTAATTGCTGAGCTGAAGTTGTGTTTATTACTGAAAATTCCCAAGGCTTTCTGCAAACAGTGCCATCTCGATTTAGTTATGTATTTTCATCCTCCTGGTTATGCTCTTTTCTCATCTCTTCCTAAACTCATTTAGTCTCCAGGTTTCCATATATTATGGAAACTATCCCTGTTTGCCTGAGACCAATTCCAGCTTTCTAAGTGAACAATACTAAAAGTTAACAAAAAAACTTTGTTCTTAAATACCATCCTCATATAAGCCTTGGAAGTGTTACAGAAATATTCTTATTTATTCAGTGCAAGCCTTGTGTGAAGTGTCTTAATGTTGATTTTTCCAGAGTAATAAAAGGAGCAGAGAGGGATTTACCTCATTTATGTGCACACCAAAGGCTGTATTTTATAACCTATTTTATCTTTCTTGGATATCATGGAATAATTTGGGTGGGAAGGGAATTTAAAGCTCTCCCACTGTCCCAGGGTGCTCCAGCCTGGTCTTGGACAATTCCAGGGATCCAGGGGCAGCCACAACTGCTCTGGGAATTCCAACCCAGCCAGGAATTCCTTTCTTTGGGAAGGTTTCCTGCCTTCTCTGTCTTCCTGAAGAGTGCAAGAGGACTGAGCTTTGTTCCCCCCTTGCATTGATCCCCCCTCTCCTGGTTTTTGTCACTCAGCCAGAATCCCAATTTCCCAGCCAAGGATTAACCTGTATCCCATTTTGGCGAGGAGGAGAATCCAGTTCACCTTGCAAAGACACCTCAACTGCTGGAGGAGGAGCCCTGGATATCCCTGAACCAACCAGCTCTGAGAGAATGCAAAAGGCTGGAGTCCCCATGGCTCAGCATTCCATTTCTTCAATTCCCTTTGAAACCTTTCCCAGTAGGATTCAGTAGGATTGTGACCTATTTTTGCAATTGCTGCCTTGAAAAATTCAAATTACACTCTGTGAATACTCTGGAGGTGTTTTATAGTTACTACAAAAAGCAGCTGGGATGTGCTTTTCTTCCTCAGTCCTGTTCTGCTGTCCCAAATACTTTTTTAGGGAGAAGCTGAATGTAATTCCTGTCTGTGGTTGGGTGGGAATATAGGACAATCCCAACTATTCATTTTGGGACAGGTGAGAGTTTCTTAAAGCTCAAGTGACCTGACAAATGAACATTTTTTGTTTTGTTCTTTATTTTTTATTTCTTCTCCCCAGTCTCTAATCCTCTCAGCAAATGCAGAAATGGATTTCTTGCAAAACTCTCACGGCACAGCGACCTGTCCTGTGATCCCCACCAAACACTCATTACCTGCTGTGTGAAACCCATTTCCCTAAATTCTCCCATTCCAACATCTTGATTTCCAAGTCCCTGTCCCACTTTCCTTTCTTTGCCATTAACAGGAATTTCTGAATACATCTCCTTGCAACAAATTAAATGAGGTTACAGCTTGGCAGCCCATCCGCACAAGAGCCTCAGCTCGGCTTTGTGCCTTCAATCTTTGAACTTTGGCTTTGTCCTTTTGCTTGTTGTTCCCTGAATGCTCTGGCACGAGGACAAAATTAAAAAGCACTTTAGCTGCTGCTGAATGGTGGGTGATGCTGAACCCTGGTCTTGAAATGGAAATTAAAGCCCCATCTTTTTTACATTCCTTTTCTTAAGCAACAGGATATTGATCCGCTGGGTTGAAGTCTTTAAAAGAGCTGCTCTGTTATCTTTCTTCCTGGTTTATTTTTCTAGAGGAGCACGTTTCAGTTACCTCTGTGTTCAGAACGTGGAGATCAGATTCAGGTTATTAGAGGGAGAAATCTTGTGCTTCATTCGCCGCTTTCTTATCCTGCCTCGTGCCGCCGATGAAAGCGGCAGGATCTGAGGCCCAGCTTTGTCTGCAAGTTTTTTTAACTGTGGGAAGGGTTCCTGTTAAATGCCTATTTGAGATTAAAGTCAGATGCATCCAAACCATTGGTGTGTAAAGCTGTGAGCTGAGTTCCTATTTGGAGTTTCAATGTGTTGTAGTGCAGCTGGACACTGATATTTGTAGGGGCACTGTCCCCACTCCTCCATGTAGTCCTTTCCTGGGAGCTGCTGAAGAGCCAAGATTTGGGAGCAGTGGTGGCTTTGTAGCTGTTCCAGCAGCAAGCCCTAGGTCTGGGCAGTAGTATCTGTGTAGTAAGGGCTGTGTAGGTACTCACTGCTGGCAGCACATTCCAATCCGCCTCCCTTCGGCTCCATCCCTTCTTCCCAACTCTGGAGATTCCAGGAAAGATTAAAAATTGGCTCCTCTACACTCAGTGCCTCACAGAGAACTTCTGCAGCATGAAGGGAAAATCCAACTCCTTGAGGTTAGGAGGAGGGGGAGGCACTGTGGTGTCCTGGGATTGTTCTGTGATCCCAACCCAGAATTCCATCATTCCTGGATGCACTGCTGATGCCTTGGACTGGCTGCCTAGAACAGAGGTAGAGAATAAAGTAGGTATTTATTAAAGTATGTATTTATTACAGTAATTATTTATTAGTTATTTATTAAAATAGGTATTTATTAAAGTAATTTTTTATTAAATAGATCCACCCTGGGCAGTGCAAGAGCCTGGCAGAGGCTACACCCACATGGACGGTGGTCAGGAGTTTTTTGGGCAGATTTAGTTTTGTCTATTTGCATTTCAGGGGTTAATTGTCCAATTACAGCTTCAGGTGATGAAGTCACATTCCCCCAGTTTGCTCCTCCCAACTCATTTTTGTTCCCTGGGGTTGTTCTGTGATCCCAACCCAGAACTCCATCATTCCTGGATGCACTGCTGATGCCTTGGACTGGCTGCCTAGAACAGAGGCTGGACAGAGCTAGAGAATAAAGTAGGTATTTAATAAAGTAGGTATTTATTAAAGTAGGTATTTATTAAAGTAGATATTTATTAAATAGACACACCCTGGGCAGTGCAAGAGCCATACACCCACATGGATGGTGATCAGGAGTTTTTTGGGCAGATTAAATTTGGTTTATTTGCATATCAGGGGTTAATTGTCCAATTACAGCTTGAGGTGATGAAGTCACATTCCCCCAGTTTGCTCCTCCCAACTCACTTTTGTTTATATTTTTGAGGCTGTGAGGTGTCCTTGGCTCTCAGGCCAGGAAGGATTGTTCTGTCTGCCCAACCTGAAGAGAGCTCACTAACACTCTGTAGGGAGTTCAGAGCTCTACACTAATGCAAAAAAAAATATAAAAACTAAAACTTGAGGCATCAGGGGAGGCACTGCAGCATCCTGGGGCTGCTCCACGATGCCATCCCAGGTTCCATCATTCCTGGATGCTGTGCCAGAGCAGATGGATTTCCATATGGACACTCACTGGGGCTCTGCCACCTGTGCTTTGCCCAGGAGATGAAGCAAAGGGAGTGCAGCACTGAAATCAGGAACCACTCCAGTTTTTATAGAGCTTGCTGTTGTCACAGCAATTACTGGAACAAGCAAAAAAAAAATAAACAAATGGATTTAATGAGCGTTTCAGTAATCCAGGAACAAGTGTTTCCAACACCTCGTTACTGGGGTGAGGTGGGCTCTACATGTTCTTGTCTCCAGAAATACAAAATGATTTGTTTTGCTACAGCTTTGGGGAGAAAAAAATGGAATTAAAGAAGTTGGTTGTCATTAAAAGTATTGCTGCTGACTGATTTAAGCATGTTTTCATCTCCCAGAAATAATGATGTTCCAATTAATAGTTAATGATTAATAGGAGCAGGTTTGAATTTTAAAAAAGCAGGGAAAATATATCCTACAAATGATTTGCCATAGATGGTTTTTTTTACATCATAAATATGATATCTAAATTTACATTTCTTTGCTCTTTTTCAAGCAGCTGTGTTACTGCTTTGGAATTTTGTATGAGGTAGATCCTGTGTTAGTAGGGATTTTAAAAAAAATAAATTTAAATATATAACTTTTACCAGTTTGGTGGTTTTTAAACATCATGTGTGATTTTGCAATAATCTCTCATTTGGGCACTGTTTGATATTCCTTAGGCTTTGTTCTGGTGGCAGGATTGCAGTGAGAGGTGTGCAATATTTTATTATCCAAGGGAAGCAGCACCAGAGATCTGAAATTCTGGTCTTTCCAGGACTTTTTGAGGTGGATTTAAATCATTCCACTGTGTGCATCAGAGACACTTTTAATGTATATTGGATGGTGTTGAGGCTGGAAATGATGGATTTAAGGAGTTGGATGTAACAGATAATGACTTGAGGACAAATCAGAAGAGATTCACTTTGTCTACACCAGGAGGTTGCTGAGGGCCTCCCTTCCCCAGAAACTCCATGTGGAATGGAAAAATTCAGATGTGTGAATTTGCTTTGTTACCTCCTTTCATTCATGGACTGAAAATTCAGCATTTTTTAGCTAATCAAGACATTTTTTACAGCTCAGTGTCCTCAAGGTCGTGGCCACCTCTATTTAATTTTCTGTCTGTTGGGGAAAGAATAGAGAAGTCCCATAAAATTAACTTTTTTTGGTTCTCTTTCCCAGTGTATCAAATATACACTGGCACTGGATGAGCTTTAAAGTCCCTTCCAACACAGATCATTCTGGAATTCCCTGCATTATGCATTTATCCTCTTTTTTAGTGTTCCCTTTTCCTAAGAATTCACTGAGCATGGACAGGACAGGTTCTGGAATTCCCTGAATTATACATTTATCCTCTTTTTTAACATTCCCCCTTCTTAGGAATTCACTGAGCATGGACAGGACAGGTTCTGGAATTCCCTGAATTTAACATTCCCCTTTCCTAGGAATTCACTGATTATGGACAGGACATGTTCTGGAATTCACTGATTTCTGCATTTTTCCTCTTTTTTTAACATTCCCCTTTCCTAAGAATTCACTGAGCATGGACAGGACAGGTTCTGGAATTCCCTGAATTATGCATTTATCCTCTTTTTTAACATTCCCCCTTCTTAGGAATTCACTGAGCATGGACAGGACAGGTTCTGGAATTCCCTGAATTATGCATTTATCCTCTTTTTTAATGTTCCCCTTTCCCAGGAATTCACTGAGCATGGACAGGACAGGTTTTAATGCCCCATCCAGCTCTGACAGGCTGGGCTGTGGAACTGCAGAACAGAAGCAAATTGTTCCATTTCCCAGGAAGAATTCCAAAGTGAATTCACATCCCAGGAGTGAATGTGATACAGAGGAGCCTGGTGTCCCTGAGGAAGGTGCAGACTGGGATGATTTCCCAAATTCCAGCTGCATCCAGCAGCACATCAAACCCAGGCAGTTCCTGCTGTGCCACCAGCTCAGTTCCTAAAGGATTGGTGTGACTTTAATGACTGAACTTGTTTTCTCCAGGAAAAAACTCTTCCCAGGGACCTGACAGATCACCTCTGCCTTGCTTCCAGACGTCCTGGCTCTCTAATTCCTCTCCCTAACGAGTTTTGTGCTGCACGATAAAATATTCATGTTCCAATAGGTTCTAAACTAATTATCTGCAGCCAGCACTTGCCTGAGCAGTCGTTTGCTGTTAGCTTGGCTCGAGTTAATGGCTTGTATTTCAGTACAAATAGTCCCTCCTGGCTGTTTCCTGTCACTGATTCTTATCCTAAATGGAATTTCCATATGTGTCTGCAGCTAATTCTTGTGCCATCCAAAGGATCCTGCGCCCAGGAAGAGGAGGAGGATGTGTTAGAGATAATATTTTATGTATTATGCAGTTGCTGCTTGGAAGCAAATGTCTCTGGGTCTGATCTCTCCACGCTGTGCAGTTGTACTCAGAGCTGTCCTACACCTCGTGCATTTTTAGCAGCTCTAAAATACCAGTTGTTCTACAGACAGGGACCATTCTAGTCAGGTATTTGAAGTTAAACAGCAGAAAATAAAAGAGAAGAAATTGATGTATCATGGGAAAACACGCAGGTAAAATAAGCTCAGTGTTCATCTGGAGGTGTCACATTAAATTTGAGCATCATCAGAAAATCCTCACGATGTTGATTTGCAGCTTAAAAGAGCCCTTGAAGGGGAATGTGATAAAAGCTGAATAAAATAGCACTGGCTTGCAAAAGAGCTAAAAATACTGTGAATTTTCATTATTCTGCCTGCGATAATCTTGGTTTTTCTGGTGCTTTTCTCAAGAGACAAGCCTCTATTTAAAATATTGACAGATCTTAATCTTTTAATGTTGCCATATGTCCACTTAGAGTAAAAAATGTAAATACTTCCATACTCTAAATGTATGGCAGTGATTTTGACTAATCACACGTCTCAATGCCTAATTGTTGCTGGGATCAAGGCCTGCAAGTGCTAACATGGAAATAAATTAGAAATCTTAGGTTTTCTTTTTTATTTTTTTTTTTAAAGCAACAACTTCATATTTATAGTGACTAATTTAAACAGCTTGCAGGGAAAAAAAAATCTGCTGAAGTTTCTGCTAATTTTTTCCCACATTAGTCCTAATGGGATGTTGTATCTGCCATGTCTGAAAAATTCATTTAGACATAAAATTTACTGGAGATTTGTGTTACAGAGGTGGAGAGAGAGTCTTGCTGTGGGTGTTTATTTGATACCTGAAGAGATTATTCTGTTTTCACTCGGACTAATTCAGACTTTGTGCAATCCAGGGGATGTTTTCTACAAGGAGAGCTGCTGGGGGCAGAGGGGATTCACCCAGGATCTGCTGGGAAAAGAAACTTCTCCAAAATCCCTGATGTTGCAGAAATGAGCAGCAGCTCTCCCCAGCCTGCACAGGTCACTCCAGCTCATCCCAGATCCGTTCATTTTCCCGTTACTCTGGGTTATTTATTGTGGAATTTCACCACAAACCCAAGTTTATGAGTCTGGTGAACACCTTTAGGTCTGTGCAGCTGCAAAGCCCCTCTGAGATCTCTCATTTGTGAGATTCCCTCTTTAGGTGAACAGAGCTTTGCAGGTGACACCAAGCTGGGAGTGTGGATCTGCTGGAGAGTGCAGAGGGATCAGGACAGGCTGGATCCATGGGCTGGGAACAATTGGATGAGCTTCACCAAGACCAGGTGTTGTGTCCTTGTGTCACACCAGCCCCATGGAGCAGCACAGGCTGGGGCTGCAGAGCTGGGAAGGGCCCTGGGGGTGCTGTGACAGCAGCTGGATGTGAATCCAGATGTGCCCAGGATGGCACCTGGATTTTAGCAGGAATGGAGTGGCCAGCAGGGTTAGGGAAGTGCCCTGTGCTGGGATTTGGGGTCAGTTCTGAGCTCCTCAGCTCAGGAAGGACCTGGAGGGGATGGAGAGTGGCCAGGGAATGGAGCTGGGAAGGGGCTGGAGGAGCTGGGGGAGCTGGAAAGGGTTTGGAGAACCAGGAAAAGCTGAGGGAGATGAGAAGGGTTTGGAGAATCAGGAAAAGCTGAGGGAGCTGGGAAAGGGGCTCAGCCTGGAGAAAAGGAGGCTCAGGGGGGACCTTGTGGCTCTGCACAAGTCCCTGAATTCTTGGAGGGATTTGGGATCTGCTCCAAGGAACAGGGACAGGAGGAGAGGGAACGGCCTCAGGCTGGGCCAGGGGAGGGCAGGATGGACATCAGGAGGAATTTCCTCATGGGAAAGGTTGATAGGAATTGGAAGAGACTGCCCAGGAAGGTTTGGAGTGCCCAGCCCTGGAGGTGTCCAAGGAACACCTGGATGTGGCACTTGGGGACAAGCTGGGGATCGGTCACAGGTTGGACTCGATGGTCTCACAGATATTTTCCAACCATCACTGTTTCACATTGATGCTAAATTTTGCACATCCTCAGTATTTTATGGAATTAAGGAATCTTTAAACACAAACCAGTTCTCCCAGCAGTGCTCATGGGATTTGTTCCTTTTCCTCCTTGACTCTTTATCCAGATAATCCTCATCTCTGCAGAGTGTGAATATCCAGGAAGGCTTGAAGTGCTGAGACTTGAATCTCTCATGCAGAGAAGCAGAGGAGCAATCCTTTAGTGTGGCACTTGAGGGAATACAAGTTTTTTCCTGTGTTATTTGTATTCTTGAATGCAGCTGTTTTATAAATCCATCATTTACTTGTGCTCTTCCTGAACTGCTCATCCCTCTCCGAGTGGCGTTGAAGAAATAATTTTCTGCCACATGAAAGATGTCTGATAGGAGGTAGAAATTGATATCTTGATCCTGGCTGTGCTTCCAGGTATTTATCAGTGATAATTTCTTCAATATCCTCTTGATTTGGGGGAAAAATAACCCTGTCTCTTCAGAAGTAACTGGAATGAACGTTATCTTACCATGAGATGAATGCAGATTTAAAATTCCCCTGATAGCAGCTCTGTTGTGGTTTTTAGCTTGATTTTCTAGGAAATGAGTCCCATCCTACAGGAAATGAGTCCTTTAGGTTTGTTCTGTCCATCCCTCCCCACTGATGGGATCGATATCAGCCAAATCTGAAAGGAGCAGGAGGTGCAAAGACGTGGAATTCCAGGGGGAAGAAAATTGTGAACGTGAGCAGCTGCAAGAGGAGAAAAAACAGGGAAAAAAAAAAAAGGAAAATCCACTGGCAGAAGGTGCTGGCCAGGGATGAGAGACAGAGCTTCAAACCATCCCTGTTTGGTGTCTCCTGGGCAAATGCCATAGGAATATATGGAGATTTATGGCTGTGGATATATGGATTTATGGATTTTGTAGTGTGGAAGCTGAAGGGACAAAGGCAGCACATCTGCTTCTCCAAGCTGTGATCCTTCAATGCTTTTTTTGGGGAACTGGAAGTGCAAAGAGGATTTAGTTATTCCCAAACATCTTTATTGTAGACTTTGGGGTTGATTTTTGTGTTCAACATCCTCCACTCTGCTCAAACTGAAAACAAGAGGTACAAGAGTTCATCCTGTCTGGAAATATTGGAAATTTATTTTTTCAGGTTGAAATTGAGTCCCTCATGGACACTTCTTTCTCCCAGATCCATGATTCTTCATTAAATGTAGTAAAACTTCACTAAATGTAGTAAATGTAGTAAAACTTCTTCATTAAATGTAGTAAAAAAGAATATTTTGATAGGTAAAACATGTCAAAATTAACTCCTGTTTCTTGATTTTTGCCTCAGATATCTTGATTTTGAGAGATTTAAGGAGGCTGCACAACTTCCTGGTGCCATTAATTGTAACAACTTTAATTCCTTGACTCATCCCTCTTTTTATTTTTTTCTTTTTTTTTCCTTATTTTGCTCCCTGGTTCTTATTTTGTGCCCTGGTGGCCTCACAAAATTCCTAATTAAATTCAGTAATAGAAAGAATGGTCACTCAGGTGTGTGGTTCTGCTGGGAGAGGGGATGGTTGAGGCTGATGAGAGAGGAAAAAAAATAATCTTGAATTTCACTTGAACTTCCCAAAACTCTGACCTGAAACTGTGAAAGAGGAGCCAGAGAGGCTCCAGCAGGGAAGGGTTAAACATGAAGTTCCATCTCCTCTTTTCCAGAGAGCATTTTGGTGACATAAATAGGAATAAAAAGGGCTGTAAACTTTGTTTTGAGAGCCCTTTAAGAAAAGGAAGCTTTGTGCACCAAGTTTTTAAGAAAGGAGATCAATTTAGTGCCTTTGTGACTGAGCATTCTGCAGGAACATCTGTGAACTGTTGAGTTTCATTCCCCTGCAGCTGCCTCTGGTTGGAGCCTGGGGGGGCATTTTTGTTCCTTTTTACTCAGGCTCTCATTTCTCTCCTGGTGTCATTTGTTAGTTTGGATTTTTGGGGGTTTTTTTCCACGTTAAAAAATACATTAATTTCACGATTATAAGCCGCACCATTTTGACTAAAATTTTGGTCCAAACCCGAAGTGCGGCTTATAATCAGGTGTGGTTTATGTATGGACAAAGAAGGAAAAGTTGCTGTTTTAGTTTGGAGGACAGGTGTCTGCTGAGAAAGGCAGGAGCTTCTCTTTGAAATGGAGAATGGAAACCCCCTCCCTCCAAATTATTATAATTTTGAAATCAAGGGGCTTTCAAGCAAAGATACGGGAGAAAGGGGCTCCCTTAGTGTCCCAAAACCTCTGTTTTATCTTGGTAAGAAATGTTGGGCTCTTCCCCCTGGCTGGAGCAACTCCCAATGGGATGCAGTAATTTTATCAGTGCCACAGTGGGACTCAATGGCCATGAGCAGAAAATGACTGGCTGGAGGAAGGATGGGGTGTGAAAAGATAAAGAACACTGCCCCAGCTGGTTTATAAACCATGGCCATGAACAGGAGATATCCCATGAGATAAAGAACACTGCCCCAGCTGGTTTATAAACCATGGCCATGAACAGGAGATATCCCATGAGATAAAGAACACTGCCCCAGCTGGTTTATAAACCATGGCCATGAACAGGAGATATCCCATGAGATAAAGAACACTGCCCCAGCTGGTTTCAATGGATGCCCATTAGCAGAATATCTCCCACAGAGATCAGGATCACTGCCCCACCCTCAACAGATGGTGACAGAACAGACACCTTTGATCACACTCTGTGTTGTAACCCAAGACAGTTGGCTGACACCCGGACGTGCTGTTTATAATCAGGTGCTGCTTATAATAGTGAAATTACTGTAAATAATAACAAACACAGCTCCTTTGAAGAGCCCTGAAGAGAAGAGGGCTTGGCTGGAGGAGCATCAATGCTTCCAGCTGCTCCATCCAGGAGAAGGCTGGCAGTGAAAAGTTTTGAGGAACTTGAGTTTCTTGGATTTGTTTGCTTTCCATTCTGATTTTTTCCCCATTTTTAGATTCTTTTCAGGATTGTTTTTGGTGTTTAACAAGTTAACAGGAAGTGCTGGATGGTTCCTGGAGCAGAGCTCAGCTCAGAATGGCAAGAACAGGGAGGACAAACCATTTTCAGCTGATTTTTCTTTTATCCAGCTGAGCTGCGAATACAACAATGGGATTTTAGTGAGTTTTTCTCCCCTCAAAGTCTCCTGCAAATAATAAAAAGGATGAGTTTGGGTGTTGCTTTCTTATGAATCAATGTTGTCATCAGCAGAGGAGACAGAATTAGGTGACAATAAAGGGGCTACAAAAGTACAACTGGGACCTTAAATTATTTTTTATTATTGTTATTAATGAGAGCTGGAGAGGGACTTGGAGGGACAAGACACAGGGAATGGGGAAAGGGGAGATTGGGGAAGGAATTCCTGGCTGGACTGGAATTGCCAGAGAATCCCTGGAATGTCCATGGCCAGGTTGGAGCAGCCTGGGACAGTGGAAGTGTCCCTGCCCATGAATTTTAACTGGATTAATTTTAAGATCTCTTCCCACCCAACACATTCTGGTATTCAGTCATTCCTCTGATTATTATTTTTTCCCCAGAACAACTGATCATTTTTCCTAGCTGTGAACTAATTATTCAGTTTTACCATTTGTTGAACTTAGAACATTAAAACTGGCTCTGCAGATTTAGAATGTGTCCATTTTTTTTCTCCCTTCCAAGATAAAGATGCACTTTATTTTGGAAAAGGGCTTGGTAGTTTCACATTTATTAACTCTGGTAAATCACAGAACCCAGAGTTTGCAAAACCTGAATCAGCAAATTTAGGAAAGAGCAGCAATAATTACAAAAACTAATATTTATAGAGGGGGAGGGTGGAGAGAATCAGAGAATCACTGGAAAATCTGTGCAGAGAGGGAGCCAAATATGTATTTACATCTAATATTAAATAAAGGCGTGTTAAAAACTCAATAACATTTGATGGAACATCTGGCAAAGTGTGTGGCATTGTTAAAAAATATTTTAAACAGCCAAAATATTTGCTGTTACAAAACGAAAACAAACTTCTGTGTGTCTGGGGCTTGGATATAATTGCATCCAGAGCAGAATATATTATTTTCTAAAATCCTGTTAACAGCCTTCCCTGCTGGAGATGGATATTTCCAATTAGGATTACAGCATTTGGAGCGCTGCCTGCATCACCAAATCCAGCTCCAGCCTGTTCCTGAGGCTGGGAAATCCTTCAGCCCTGCTTGGAAACTCGTCCCACCCCTTGGGGACAGCGGTGGCAGGGATGTGTGACCTCCCAATTTTGTGGGAAGGGTAATCCCAGTGTCACTCCTGTTGGGAAAAACCAAGAATTGTTAATGAGCCCTTCTCCAAGCAGCCTGGTGCTGTGCCAGGAAGGATTAAGCTGTTTGTGGGGATTTTTTATTTTTTCTTTGGGAGCTGTGGGATATAAATCTCCATCAGGGGGGGAGCTGGCATGGCTTCAGTGGAGGAAGGTGTGGGATTAGGGATTAGGGAATGGGGAGTAACACTGCAGTGACCCCACAGCAGCTGGGGCACTCTGCTCGCTGGGATCTCCAAAGAAATTCCTGTCTCAAGGCTTAAATTTGGAATTACTTCTGGAATTATTACAGGAATGACTGCAGAGTTTCTGAATAAGAGGCTGGGATGGTCCAGCAGATATTTATACCTTTGAAGGATGGCAGTTAGAAATCAAAAGGAACAAAAAAAAAAAAGAGAAGGGAGGTGATATAAATGGAGATTTAATTAATATCTGGCCTTTTTGTGGAGCACACATCTCTTTTAAGGGGAAAATTGAGCAAGGAAAGTTCTGTGTGAAATGGCTGTGGCAAAAACAGTGAGTGGTGAGGGACAGGTGTGGAATAAATCCAAAGTGAACAGAGGAATGACTGCAGAATTAAAAAACAAAAAAAAGGTTGGACTGGAAAGGATCTTAAATCCCATCTGATTGCACTCCATCCATGGGCAGGGAAACTTCCACTGTCCCAGGATGTCCAACCTGGCCTTGGACATTCCAGGGATCCAGCTGCTCTGGGAATTCTATTCCAGCCCCTCCCCACCCTCCCAGGCAAGAATTCCTTCATAATATTCAATCTAAACATTCCCTCCTTCAGATTAGGAAAAGAAATAAAAACCAAGCAGAAGAGCAGCCTGGAGGAGAGAGGCTGTAAATGTTTTCATGGGTATGGATGTTTTTCCAGCACACTCCCACCATCAGGAGAAGGTGGAAAGTTTAGGGAAGAAGGTAAAATATCAGTAAGAATGAGGTTGATATTTAGCAAATCATCATGGAAGTGATTTGGCTTAATGTTGTGGAAGGAACAGATGTCAGAGGGGAAAAAAAATCCCAAGGGAGTTGTAAGAACATGGAGAAATGGAAGGAAACAGCAGAACAGGTGATCAGATGTGGCAGATTTCTGAAATCTGGCTGAACTCCTAAGGGACCACATTGGGAAGTGTGAAAGTGGGATGGGAGCTGAGCCAGCCTTGAAGAAACAGAGACTGGTGCAATCCTTTGGTAATAATCAGATTTTTTGGGTTGGGTTGGAGCAGTAACCAAAGAAAATATTGTAACCTGTGAGTGGTCAAACACCAAGAAAGACAAAAAAATGAAAAAGAATAACTTGTTTTTTGGTAGTGTCAGCTTTTTCTGTATTTTATTTTATCATTTTTTAAAATCCTGGGGTTTTATCAGCTGCATATTATGGAATTGGAGAAGCAAATCTGGCAGTGGGAACTCCACCATTCCTCAGTGCTGATCATTATCCACGTGCAAAACCAACAGGTTCAGCAAAAGAAAAAAATATCAGTTAAAATGATTTCTGAAGATAGGAGGAAGCTTCAAGGAGAAGAAGGCTGAATATCTGGGATTTGTTAAAATCTGAAAATTGTGTATAAATATTTATGAGGAGGAATGGTGCTGCTGAGGGAGCAAAGCCATCTCAGGAGGCTTCCTGTCAATCAGAACACCCAGACAGGTTTGAGATGATTGAAATTCCTCAAAAGGGGGATCAGTCACAAGAAATCTCCCATTTGAAGGGAGTGAGGGCAAGAAAAAAGGCTCAAGGTTTGGGAGAGGGTGCCTTTTTTTTGTTTGTTTTTTGGTGATTCCTTTGGTGGGTTAGTGCTGAATTTTGTGGCTGGTGTGAGTGGGAGCAGCTCCAGCCTGTGGAGCATCAGCTTGGATGGGAAGGGAAGGAGAAAAACTGGTCTGGAAATTGGTCAGACTGATCTGTTGTGTGGTGCTGTGGCTGAGGAAAAAGAGAATTTGATTTTTTTGTTGGTGGCAAGTATAGGGATAAAAGGGAATTTAAGGATGTAAAGGCAAGACCTTTCACAGGGTTTGGATCAGACACTCAAAAGATGAATCAGAAATGGGCAGGGACATCTCCCACCATCCCAGGTGCTCCAAACCCCAGTGTCCAACCTGGCCTGGGACATTGCAGGGATCCAGGGATGCTCTGGAAATTCCAGCCCAGCCAGGAGTTCCTTCCCCAGTCTCCCCTTTCCCCATTCCCTGTGTCCTGTCCCTTGTCCCCAGTCCCTCTGCAGCTCTCCTGGAGCCCCTCCAGGCCCTGGAATGTTCTGGAAGCTCTCCCTGCATCCTTCCCTTCTCCAGCCTGGCAATTCCCAGCTCTCCAGAACCTGACATTGGATCCATCTCCTCTCCAAGGAATTGATGCATCCAGGGCCTTCCCTTGCAATCTCAGCAAACCATCAAGGCTCTCCCTTCCCTGGGCCTCTCTTTTCTCTCCCCACTTTCCATCCCAATCCCTCTGCATGGATTCTGAGTGTCCTGAATCCCACAATCCTGGCCTGCCTTGCCTGGGCAGGGAACTCCAAGCTCATGGCAGGGACACCTCCCAGCATCCCAGGCTGCTCCAATCCTTCCTTGGGCACTGCAGGATCCAGGGATTCTCTGGCAATTCCAGGAATTCCTTCCCCAGTCTCCCCTTTCCCCATTCCCTGGGTCCTGTCCCTTGTCCCCAGTCCCTCTCCAGCTCTCCTGGAGCCCCTCCAGGCCCTGGAATGTTCTGGAAGCTCTCCCTGCATCCTTCCCTTCTCCAGGTGAGCACCCCCAGCTCTCCCAGCCTGGCTCCAGCCCTGGAGCAGCTCCATGGATGGCTCTGGATTTGCTCCAGGTGCTGCTGTGTCCCCATGGTCACACCCTGAGGTGTCACCTGAGGGGACACAGGGACAGAATTCCCCTCCCCTCCTGCCCACACTGGGGACACCCCCAATTCCTCATCATCTATAAATTCGTATCAATGTGGATTTGTACATCTGGACCCTTCATGTGCCACATCTGTGTTGTTGTTTACAGCTGGTTTTACTGTTTTAAGCTACAGAACTTTAAGATTAAACAGAGAAAAAAACCTGTTGTTGTTCTTACCCCTCATACCTTGAAGTAGCTGAAGATTCAGAGTAAGAATTCAGAGATGAGTTTGTGCAGAATAACCCAGAGGCTGCAGAGTTTGGCTCACAGGGAATGGGCTTTGAGTGAATTTTCCAGCCAGGGGGGGTTACAATAATTTATTTTTGTTTTCCAAAGAACAGAGTTTCCTTGGGCAGCTGTTGGCCAAGGTGTGCCAGGTCTGCTGAGGGTGGCAGCAACCGGAGCCACCCAAAAAGAGCAACCAAACAAACGTGGCACTGGCAGGGCTGGGGAATGCTGCAAATCCCAGCTGTGTTACCTCAAAGGGCAGAGGATTCCTTGATGAGCAGCCTTTTGTCCTAAACTTTCCTCTGTTCCAGCTGAATAAAGCAACGATCCTCCCAGTCCTAACGACCACGGCTTTCTGGAAATGTAAAATTACCAGATCTCATTAATGCCAGGCTCTATCATTCATCAAAGCACTTCTTACACCTCATGCTGGCTCCTTTTCTCTCCCCCTCTTAATCTTCCTCTCATTATAAGGATGTGCCTGCCCTTTGGACCTATCTGCTTCCAAGGAGTTGACACCTGCAGAGATCTCATTTGGGAAAGACTCGTTAACTCTTTGAGAGTTGAAACAGCTGAAATGTAGGGAAAACAATCCAGTGGGAGCAGAGGATGCTGTAAATACCCCAGGGACAAAGACCAGGCAGAGGATGGCACATGAAGGAAAGGGAATTCTTTATGTCCCTGTGCCTTTATCCTGATAAAATCTCGGTCTCATGGTCAACAGGTCCCTGAAAATGCAGTTAATGGCTTGATTTTTTTATATTTTTTTTTTCATCCTTCCCAAGGATTTTCTGCTGCTTTGGAGACTTCTCCCAACCTAATGCACTTTTCACATGTGCCTCGTGTAGCTGGAAAGCTGAAAAAAAAAAAATAAAGATTTCAAAATGAGCTCAATTGCCATGAAATTAGACCTGGCTGGGGACAAAAGCTTTTGACACGTACATGGAAACTGCTCCTCCAGATGATCCTCAGAGTTCTGTAGCAGCTTTTATCTCAAGAACTAAAGCACTTTGCAAACAGTCAGATTACAGAAGTGCTGCACTGATCAGGTATTTTAGCCAAATAAATACTATTTATAAAGGAATTTTCAAAAGGGCTTTCAGAGATACCTGTCACAGTTTCAGCATCCTTATTCAGTGACTCGAAGCTCTTATCTGTCTCAGTAGGGGATGCCAATTTACTGATGTACTTTTCTGTTAAAATCCAGCTTCCATAAGGCAGATTAGCAGTGAGAAAATGCATGTCTCTTTGGAGGGGAAAAAAAAAAAGAGTTTGAAAGTTGTTTTAAAGTCGATTCTGTGATAAATGAGCCAATTGAGGAGATGTATCAGGTGCCACATAAAAAAAAAAATAAAGAAAAAGTCACTTTTTTGGAAATTGCTGGATCTGTGTTGTTCTGAGCACCTCACCTGTCAAGCCAAGCAGCTGAGTTCCCTTGTTCATCCTTTCCCCTCTGTCTCCATCTGTTCCTGCCTCAAATCCCATTTCCTTTGTGAGCTCCATGGGATCACAGACATTTTGTCATTATGAAAAGCAGCCTCGTGCTCTGATCAACATCTCCGCTCGCAGATATCGATACTGCAGCTTTTAATTACTTCATTAAATAAAACACTGCTTCTCATGTGCTGTTTGCCAGGCTCCTGTCAATACTGGATCCTGACAGAGCTGTTGTGGTGGAAGAGTTGTCAAAGAATATTGGCTTGGAGGGAGGCAGGGAAGTTCTGCAGGAATGGTTGAGTGGAGGCTGTAATTCCATTAATCATCTCTAAATACAACGTGGAGAGGCTGCTGGAGTCACTCAGTCATTGAGACAACAAATCACACTTTGATCAAAACTTGGCCTTTCTTTGATCTCCTACTGAAAGACCAGCCTGGGAGTTCACTGCTTTGACATTTATCACTGTTATTTTGATAATCCCATCTGGATTTTATCGTGGTCACTTTGCATTTCATGTTTTAATACACTCTCCAAGTACTTTCTTCTCCTCTCCTGTGTTTCCTCATCTCATCTTTTAATTTTTTTTTTTCTTGTAAGATTGGCTATTGCTTCTCCAGGCATCTCAGGAATTCCTTAAATATTAATAGGATTCCTCTCCTGATTTTACTGGGACCAGTCCCCTTTGTCCTGGATCATATTTGCTTTATGGCTCCATGGCCTGTGTAGCCTCAAGACTTCTTGCAATTGATGGAAATTCTTGAATTTGTCTTCTCAAATTCCAAGTCATGCAGTGTTTCCCTCATGGCAAACATTCTCAGTAACTGGATGCACTGAAATAGGCAGTAACAAATTATATTCCCTTGCTCCAGTGGCCAAGGTGTGGAGTATCCAATTCTCCTGTGTGTTGGTGATGACTTCATCTCTGGTTTCATCAGCACCTGCTTTTTAACTTCTGATGAAAGAATAAATGGGAATATCTCTTGTGCTCATCCTCATGGATTTTGGTTAGGAACCTTTCTGCAGTGCAGAAGTTGTTCTTTCAGTATAAATAATATGATTTTTTTAAGTCCTTAAGTTCATTAACCCCTGCACAGTCCTGTTACCTTTCCTCCCTTCTCCACCCTGGTATTTTATTTCTCTCTGGGTATTTTTATTACAATTATTAAGTCATTAAAGGTATTGCTGAAGAAATTAGATTCAAATACCAGAGCAGCTGTGGCTGCCCCATCCCCTGGAAGTGTCCCAGGCCAGGCTGGATGAGGTTTGGAGCAACCTGGAATGGTGGAAGGTGTCCACAGGGGGGAAGTACACAGTAATTTCACGATTATAAGCTGCACCATTTTGACTAAAATTTTGGTCCGAACCCGAAGTGCGGCTTTTAATCAGGTGTGGTTTATATATGGACAAAGAATGAAAAGTTGCTGTTTTGGTTTGGAGGACAGGTGTCTGCTGAGAAAGGCAGGAGCTTCTCTTTGAAATGGAGAATGTAAACCCCCTCCCTCCAAATTATTATAATTTTGAAATCAAGGGGCTCTCAGGCAAAGATATGGGAATTAGGAATAACAGTTCTTTACTAGGGAAATTAAAATAGAAATACAGCACTACAAAGAACAAACCCCAAACCCTGACACAGTCAGAGTACAACCTGACACCCGTCAGGCAGGGTGTTGGCAGCAGTCCCATTCCATGGTGGCTGCATCCTCCTGCAGTGACAGATGTGGCTCAGCTGGAGCAGTGCTCCTGTACAAGGTGCAGTTTCCCTCTAAAGCTCCAGTGGGGATGTGGAGAAATCCGGTTTTCCTCTGGAGCCCAGTGGAGAAAGGGGCTCCCTTAGTGTCCCAAACCCTCTGTTTTTATCTTGGTAAGAAATGTTGGGCTCTTCCCCCTGGCTGGAGCAACTCCCAATGGGATGCAGTAATTTTATCAGTGCCACAGTGGGACTCAATGGCCATGAGCAGAAAATGACTGGCTGGAGGAAGGATGGGTTGTGAAAAGATAAAGAACACTGCCCCAGCTGGTTTATAAACCATGGCCATGAACAGGAGATATCCCATGAGATAAAGAACACTGCCCCAGCTGGTTTATAAACCATGGCCATGAACAGGAGATATCCCATGAGATAAAGAACACTGCCCCAGCTGGTTTATAAACCATGGCCATGAACAGGAGATATCCCATGAGATAAAGAACACTGCCCCAGCTGGTTTATAAACCATGACCATGAACAGGAGATATCCCATGAGATAAAGAACACTGCCCCAGCTGGTTTCAATGGATGCCCATTAGCAGAATATCTCCCACAGAGATCAGGATCACTGCCCCCACTCTCAGCAGATGGTGACAGAACAGAAACCTTTGATCACACCCTGTATTGTAACCCAAGACAGTTGCTGACACCCAGAAGTGTGGCTTATAATAAGGTGTGGCTTATAATCGTGAAATTACTGTAAATATTGAAGCTCCCTTCCATCCAAGTCATTCTGATGGAATATTCCAGAAGGAATTCAGCACGAAATCTCTGAATTCTCTGCTTTTCTGCTCCGTGGGAGCTCTCACCCACATCCTCGTGACTCACAAACACCACAAGAAACACCACAAGATTTTTTGGCTGCTGTTTTTCCCCCCAGCCACTGCTCCCCTGCCCAGGTGGAGCTGATCCCTTTCCCCAGAAGGACGAGCTGCTTTCATCAACTCCATTTCATCAATTTGATTTCTGCTGGCAGCCGGGCTGGCTGTGCTTGACAGATTCTGTCTGAGAAGGGCTCTGGTAATTGCTCGTTCTGTTCAGTGCCTGTGTTGGTGACAGATGGTCACACTGAATGTTTAAAATGTTCAGGACCCCTGCATGATCCTGAAGCTTATGAACAACAAACTTTGCCAGCATTTCTGCTGTCTATTAATTTAAAATGTTTGCTCGAATTACTATTTTTTCCCCTTGCGTTTCAGGCGTGTTTTGCTGGGTTTGTACTTTTCTAAAACGTTCTCTTTCCCCATTTTTTTTTTCCTATTAAAGAAAGTCTCAAGATGTTCATGCAGACTGGCAGAAGAAAGTGCCAACTGCTGTTGCAGACTTGTTAACAAATTTATTTTTGCCTGAGAATGGCACATATGGCCCAGAGCGGAAATATTAGGGGTCTGTGGTCCTTGTGAGGGCTGGCAGATATTGCCTTGGAAAAAAATAGCTTTTGGGTCAGTCATAAATTTCATTTTTATTGCTGGAAGGACTTCTCAAATTTTAATTTTTTATTTTTTTTTTCTGAACTGATGGTCTTCCATCACTTCACAGTCCTGTGACAGCTCCAGAGCTGCACTAAAGAGGTGGTGGGGAAGTGGCCAATTTATTTATGGCCTCTCTTTATTGCACTTGAGTAGCTGCAAACGAGGGAAGTTGGTTTATGAGGCCCATTGGAATTTCATGGACTACAGCCCCTGGTTTAGGGTGGCTTGGCTGACCTGCAGGGTTTGCTGCTTTATCCCCTGCATCTTTATTCACAAGACTTGCAAATCCAAATTATTAGTACAACAAAAATCATAAGGTCTTACATCCTCATTAATTCTTACTCATATAAAACCTTAATTCTCATTCTTTCCCAGTTTGAAATGTTGGACATCTTTTTTCTTGGTAGATTTTTGATCCTACAAACTCTAAAAAAGCAAAACAGTGTTTGGTTTCTTACAGATTCCTCCAGCCCCCTCGTGTTCTGATAAAGAATGGGATTTATTATTTTTGTTTTCAAGGCCAGGTTGGACAGGGCTGGGAGCACCCTGGGACAGAGGGAGGTGTCCCTGCCCATGGGACTGGCTGGGATTTAAGATCCTTTCCAACCCAAACCATTCTGGGCTTGTTTCCAAATTCAGGATTACCCTGTGCAGGACCAGGAGCTGGACTCAGCCATCCTCTCAGCTCAGGATATTCTGATTCCATGATTTCATTTCTGCCCATCCACAGCTGGATTTTTACACTATGGGCCACCAAGGTCAAATCTTTGCTGATGTCTCAGATTCTTCCTTGTTCTGCCCAGTGTCACATTTTATTTTCTTTTTTTTGGGTTGGGATTAAATACTTGAGATGGTATTTCCAGTTTGGACTCAGATGTTTACAATTCTTATTTATATTACAGTTTCACAAACCATGATTTCTACAGCACTCCAAGCTAACAAACTAAAAATGGAGCTGTATCTCTCTCTATACAAGGCTTTTTAAGGATAAACTGTCCAATTAAGAAATGACACCTAAATTATTTTTACTTTTAACCCAATAACCACCCACCTGTGGCCCACAATGTGGATTTTTCTATCCAATTACTGTTGGAAACATGAGAGTTTTGAGCTTTCTATGCTTTTCTCACACTGACCCCCATCAGAACACTGCTTTTACCTGAGGCCTTGGAGAAGGCTCCAAATTTGAGTGATGGAGTTAAAATCACAGGGGTGTAGTTAAATAGAAGTGTGTGATTTCACATGGTGAAGGGTTTGGAATTTGAAGGTTTTAGAATATAGTAACAGCTATGGGACAAGATGGGGGATTTTGGGTGGTGTCTCTGTCTTCTTCCTTCTTCATGATTTCAGACATTTTTGGTTGGACAGTTAGTGCTGCACTGCAGGTCACAGAAATTTGGTTATTGGGTCAAAAATATAAATAAATGTTAATTCTCTCTTGGACTGTTTAGCTTTAAGAGACCTTGTAGCAGCTGCATTTCTCTCCATTTTGCTCACTTCTAGCAGGTGGCTGGAAGAGCTGCTGAACTCCCTGTACATTAGATTTAATAAATAACCAAGTCCAAACATGAGAAATTCTTCTCCTTCATGTTTTTAATCCTGACTCTGAATGAAGGCAGAAGAAACTGCAGACAAGCCACTAATTAAGAGGTGCAAATTACAATTACAAAATCCCACCTAGACCCATGAAGAAGGTGAAAAAGAAGGACAAACCTTCACCCTAAAACCTCCATCTTGCTTTGTTATATATTACTATTTTCTAAAACCTTAAACTCTAAGTTTTCCACCCTGTGATAACACACACTTCTATTCAAACTTCACACCCATAATCCCAGTTCTGTCTTTTAATTTTGGAAGCTTCTCCAGCCTCAGGTCCAATACAGAGTTCTCTTGGGGTGTCAGCACAGAAAATCTGAAATTCTCAGTGCCCAGGGTTCCAGCAGCCCAGCTTGCAGTGAGGGCTGGAGCTCCAGTGGTGATGTGGAGAAATCCGGTTTTCCTCTGGAGTCCAGTGGAGAAAGGGCTCCCTTAGTGTCCCAAAACCTCTGTTTTTATCTTGGTAAGAAATGTTGGGCTCTTCCCCCTGGCTGGAGCAACTCCCAATGGGATGCAGTAATTTTATCAGTGCCACAGTGGGACTCAATGGCCATGAGCAGAAAATGACTGGCTGGAGGAAGGATGGGTTGTGAAAAGATAAAGAGCACTGCCCCAGCTGGTTTATAAACCATGGCCATTAACAGGAGATATCCCATGAGATAAAGAACACTGCCCCAGCTGGTTTATAAACCATGGCCATGAACAGGAGATATCCCATGGAGATAAAGAACACTGCCCCAGCTGGTTTATAAACCATGGCCATGAACAGGAGATATCCCATGAGATAAAGAACACTGCCCCAGCTGGTTTATAAACCATGGCCATGAACAGGAGATATCCCATGAGATAAAGAACACTGCCCCAGCTGGTTTATAAACCATGGCCATGAACAGGAGATATCCCATGAGATAAAGAACACTGCCCCAGCTGGTTTATAAACCATGGCCATGAACAGGAGATATCCCATGAGATAAAGAACACTGCCCCAGCTGGTTTCAATGGATGCCCATTAGCAGAATATCTCCCACAGAGATCAGGATCACTGCCCCACCCTCAACAGACGGTGACAGAACAGACACCTTTGATCACACTCTGTGCTGTAACCCAAGACAGGCTGGAATAAACTTTTCCCCTTGGATCAGCTTTGTGTATTCAGCAAAGGGGCTGCAAATGAGTTCCTTGCTCCTGCTGATGGATGTCTGGATAATTGTCCTATCTGTGAAGAGGAGAAGGAAATGATGCCACTGCTGGCTCCAAGGAGGGAAGGTTATTCTGGAGATCTGGAGGGAGGGGATTGACGCAGCCAGGATGTGTTGGAATCAAATCAGTAAATTAATCAACATCTCGTTATCCAGCCTTGAGTGCTGGGTTTAATTAGGCAAAAAAAAAAAAAAAAAGCAACTAATGTGTGCATAAATATATATATAAATATATATATATAGGTGTGTGTGTTTGGAGGAAGAGCTCAATATGACCAGAGTGTGTGATTGCCTGGGACACACGAGGGGAGCAGGCCAAGGATGGGTGAGTTTTCCCCCAGCTGGATTCAGAGCTGGAGATGTCTCTGCCCACAGCACACCTGCACCTCTCACTGCTTTTCCTCAGTGAATTTTTTGGAGGCTCTGCTGTTTTGAACAAATCTCTGGCTATAAATGCAGCATCAGCCATGTTGTTTCAGGTTTTTCTTTGTATTAGGCACCTCTTTTTTTTTTTTTCATTTGGTTGATTTAGTCCAGAATTTAAGTGGTGCTTTTAACCTGTTTCTAGAGAGGATGTTTTTAAATTAGAATTTCATGTCAAGAATCCACGAGCTTCTCAATATTCCCTGCTAACTGTAGTTTTTATAGTTTGACTTGATGATTTTAAAGGTCTTTTCCAACGTAAATAATTCTCTGATTCCTCTGACTCCTTTTCTCTGTTTCTCACATCATTTCATTGATGGAATCCTCACTGCTGCTCCTCCTCATCTTTGCCTTTGAATTTTCAATCCTTGCATTCATTTTCTCCACTCAGTGGGAAAACACTGGAGCAGGTGGCAATGATCTTTGGTGCTTCTCTCCACTGCTTTTTTCATTTTTTTTTTTCTTTGAAACTGCATTTTGGAAATGAAGGACTTGGATTTCCAAATGACTCCTGAACAAGTACCTCAGCCCAGAACTGGAGACCTAAACCAGCAACAATTTCATCTCCTGAAGGAAATCTGGAATTAAACACACTGAGATATGGAAAATATTTTTGTTTTCCTGATGTTTCAACTGATTTGGAGAGTGCACACATCCCATACCCTGCTTTGATGAAACCCTGTGTCACGCCAAGGATGATTTTCATCGCTCTCTCCAAAGCTTGTGGATGAGCTGGGATTATCAAGGATGTTCTTCACCCTCAGGGAAAGCAGGGATGTAGCAAAATACTCATTTTGAGTAAACCCTGTGCAGGTTGATGCTTGTTTGAGAGGCTCCAGGATGGCTCTGTCCTGGTGGTACCACTGAGAACCAAACTAGAGCTTGTGAAGCTGCTCAGGAACCACCTGAGTGTGGTGGCAACATTGGTGAGACGTTTTTGGGGCACTGGAATAGGGAATGGTGACATTCCCAAAGCTGACAGAGCTCCAGGAGTGTTTGGGTGGGATTGTTGGGATGGTCCTGTGGGGCCAGGAGTTGAATTTTGTCCTTGTCTCCCCTCCAACTCGAGGTTTTCTCTGATTTTATGGAGACAACACAAGCACGTGGCAGCTCTTGGCCTCTTTCCATGGAGCTCAAGACTCCTTGTGGGTCACTTCCAGCTCAGAACACTCCATGATTCTGTGGTGGAGGGGACTGGAAAATTCCCAGAGCACTTCTGGGAAAGCCTCTGTGGTTTGACTGCCTCCAGTGCTTGAGATTCCTTTCCCAGCTGAGGTGCTCCAGGTGACTGGATCAATTCTTTGGGATTTTGTCTTCCAGCAAGGACTGCCCTGTTCCAGCACACAGCTCATTAGTGTCTGAATTAATTAGATTCATTACTTATCCAAGTTCCTTTTTCCCCCCTGTCCATGGAAATGGGAACAAATAAATCCAAGGAGAGGGGATGAATGAACCCATCTGGTTCACCTGGCAGGACATGAACCTTGTCAAACTGGCACCCCCAAAAGTCCAGAAACACCAGTGCAAAGCTGGAGTGCTCCAGATGTGTGCAAACATCTGGAACTGTTGCATTTGGGTGGTGCAGTGGCTTTAGATGGAAAATATTCCAAGCATGGAGGTGTCATTCAGGTGAGCCAAGGGCAGCACAGAATTTGAAGGATTTGCTTTTCTCTGAGTCCAGTTTTACTGCAGGATTTCTTCTTGCCAAACTTGCTGGATTTTACAATTGGTTTTTTAGCTGCTGTTGAGGTTTTTTGTAGTGGCAGTGTGGTTTTGGGGTGCTGAATTCTCCTTCCTTTCCTTTGTCCTTCAGAATCTCCAATTCCAAGAGGTCACATTGCAAAATTAGCACAAGTTGTGTCAAATATTCTTCTCAAATGATGTTGGTATTTAATTGGCATTTTGTCACCTGGTGCCTTTCACTGCCCTGCAGCACTCTGCTTTCTCATTAGGATTGTTTCAGGAGATGTTTTAATGACTGTCAGTCCTTGTGGTGATGGTGAGGACAAAATAACCTCCAAGAGCTGGATGATCTTGGGAATCCAAGGAAAAGGGAGGAAATCTAATCCTGAATGCACGTGGGAATTGAGCTGAGCTTGGAGCTAATCCATTGGAAATGGTTCCAGAACTACTCCAAGCTGCCCAGCAGAGTCTGGACAGTTTTAATGTCACTGTACAACTCTTCTGAGATGCTGGGTGTGGTTCTGGCTATTTATATTGGAGAAAAAAAATATTATTTCAAGCTAGAATTTGATCCCATTACCTGCAGAAGGTGTCAGAGGGGTAGGAAAGAGCTCCAGACTGAAAACTGGAGCTGCCACAGACAGGAATGAAGTGGCCAGGAGGAATTTTTATCTGGAAATGGGAAAAAAATGTTTCTAACAAAAATGTTTCTAAGTGAAGGCAAGAATTGGGTTTGAGCTTCAGTTTGGTGTGAAGGGGAGAAGTTGGAGGTTGTGTGGAAGAGCTGAAAGGGCAATTAATGGCTTTTAAAAAAATGGCTTTTCAAGCTTTTTTCATCATTTGAAATCCTTCAGGTTTTAGTTTGTATGGAAATGGGGGGATTTCAAAGAAATCACAAGGAGAACTTGCTGGAATCATCCAGAGTTTGCTGTTGTTGGTCACAGCTGAGAAGAAATGGATTTATTTTAGAAAACAGCTGCCACTCTGTTTCTCACAGAAACCAAACATTTTTCACAGAATCCAGAATGATTTGGGTTGGAATGGACCTCAAAGCTCATCCCACCCCCTGCCATGGGACATTTTCCACTGCCCCAGCTTGTTCCAAACCCTTCCCAGCCTGACCCAGGTACTTTTTGTTGGCACTGAACTCTAACAAACATTGAAATCCTCAAACACTTTGTGGTTGCTGCCTTCTCCTGGGTTTGTGAGAAATATCAGGTGCTCACAATTAGCTCAGAAACAGAAGCTGTATCATATAAAAATAAAGATAAATAAAATTCCTCCCCAGTTGCCAGAGTCAGGGGAGGCAGATGACTTTGAAATAGTTCATAATGGATGATCCAGTGACTGAGATTTGCCTTCTGTGTCAAGAGCCTGAGTTAGTCCAGAAGAAAAAAATCAGCCAGTAGAACCAGAATTACATAAATAATGAAAGAGCTAAAATTGCCTCAGTTTTGTAATGTAGATGAAGGCAAGGTGTCATGACAGGAACACATTTACATATTAGAATTATTTAATTATGGGATCTTGTCCTCTAAAGAAGCAAACTGATCATGAATATTCATGGCTTCAATTGAAATATTAATGGCAGGCTGAGGCTTTGGTTTTCAGGTCTCCAAACAGCCATAAACAGATTTATTTAAATGCAGTGAGGAGTGGAGGTCAAAAAGGAGCTGCCTTTTTGGGTTTGGGTGCAGAGGCTCCCGTTCTCCTTGGAGGATTTTATTTGCTTTAGGATGGTTTTGGAGAGGAATTTTGTGGATTCCCAAATCTGGAAGCATCTTCAGCCGTAGCTGTTTCACTTCTTCAGTGCCACCACCACGAGCATGTTTGGTGTCATCCCAGAAATTAAGTTAAACCATCCTGCTGGCTTTCAATTAAGGAAGCTGAAGGTTTCATCAATAATTAAATGTACCCAGTCACAGGCAAAAAAATATTTCCAGCGTGTAAATAGTTTTAAAGAAGGGAATTGAGATCCTGAGGTGGTAAAACCTAATGAGGGACTACTCCAAAAGAATTCTACTCACTTTTAAATCTGGTTTTGCTAATAAAAAGCAATTCCTTGAGAAAAACAAATCAGAAGAGATGCAGCACTTCTGGATTTATCTGCAGGGAGGAGGAAATGCATTTGATGATTTTTGATGATTTCATTTCAATGATGCATTTCATTTATCCAACAAAAACAACTATATATATACTTCTAGGTTTCTGTCTGAAAAGGATGGTCCTGTTTTTATCAAACCTTTTCTCCAAGGTTTACATTGAAAACAGAGACAGATTTTATGGATCCATGTGGATGCTCCACCAGGAGGGTGGCATGAGATGATCTTTAATGTTTTTTCCAACCCAAACCAGTCTGGTAATCCATGAGAACCCTGAGATATTCTGAATTGTTTCCATATTGAGCCATTTTGCAGCTTTTGGTGACAAGACTTGGAGGTTTTTTTGCTTGCAAAGAGTTAAAGGCAGCTCCTGCCTGCCAGGGCATGAATTCTGCATAGACAACCCTGCATTTATTTTGAACTTTAAAAAAAACCAATGCTCTGATTAGTTGGAACAGCTTTTCCCTGAGGAAAGACTATGGAGTGGTAATTTCATTACAAAATACAGTGCTTGGAGATGAGCTGGAGTCGGAATTTTATTTTTTTTTCCCCCACCCTAAGGGATTTGACATTTCTATTTCTTGACATTTCTCTCATTGTTAGACTGGGGGATTTTTTTGTGCTGCTTTTTCCCTTCCCTTGGTGCAATTGGAGCTCTCCTTGAAGCTTGGAGCGTCTCTTTTCTTGGAGGTAAAACTGATAATAGTTTGAATTAGTTCAACAAGCAGATGGTTGGGAAAGGAGCCTGTGTGGAAGTGTGGAGCACTGGGACATGTGATCTATTGCCAAAAAAAAAATAAAATAAAATAAAACATGAAGCACAAGTCTCTTGAACAGGAATATGTGTAAAACTGTCATTAGGGAAGGATGTTATGTGGTAAAAAGAGGTAAAAATAGCAGTGGGTCACTCAGAGCTCTGGCTTGAGGTGTGTTAAAAGCAGCACCTGAGGCAGGGCTGCTCCTGGAGCCCATTATTTTAGGGACAATGGATGTTTGGACAATGGATAGCTGGGATTTCACTGCTTCCCTTCCCTTTTCTTTTCCTGCAGTCTCTGAGTTGAGTGGCAAACCCAGGTTTGTCCTTAACTCATTCCCAGGGGTGTTTTATCCATTTCCATCCCTGGTGGGTCCATGGGGGACGTGTCCTGCTGTGTTCTGGGAATGGGGAGTGAAATAAATTGGGCCAGGAGAGGAGCTCCTTTGGAAGGCCTTTATTTAAAAACGAGCTTGGGTGGGGAGCTCGAGGAGTCGCGCGCGCCGCTGCACCTGATGGACGATCCAAAGGAGGAGGAGGAGGAGGAGGAAGAGGAGAAGCAGTGCAGCTTTGTCTTCTCAGGCAGAGTTGAGGCTTCCATCCTCACGACAATCCCAAAAAAGGAAAATTTTAATTCCCAGTCCAGGGGTGTCATGTTGGTAGGGTGCTGTTTAGGTCATGGCGATGGAATTAGAGCAGCTCAGGATGACAAATCTGTGTTCTGCACTGTTTTCCCAACCTGGGAATACTTTTCTCAGTTCCAGATGTCATTTGGGCTCGTTGTTTTAAGGGGTTTTTAACTACGAGTTGTGTCCCAGTGTCCTTTGCACCCCTCTCATTTGCATATGGATCCATGACATCACCCTCCTCCCAGGCACCATTTCAGGGGAGCAGCAGCAGCATTACCCAACAGAAGGGAAAGGGCACATAGGTGAGACAGTTGGGGACTGAAACAGAGTGAAACCAATAATTTAACATTAACAATGAACATTAATTAGGAATCAGAACAGGGTAAGGCTTGGAATTTAACATTAACAACTAACATGGAAACCGAACAAACTTAGAACTTGTTCCTAACAGGGAGCAGCCTCCTGGCCAGACAATGCTGGGAGTGTTGGGGATTTTATCCCCTACAGCCAAACCTCCAGCTCTAATCCCAGCCCCTCAGACAAGGAATTCAACATTTAATGGGGCTCCTTTGCACAGCATGGCTTATTTTAATGCTGTAAACTATTTTATATCAGCCTGGGTTGTGTGATTTCTCTCCCTCTGTTTAAAATAATCTGCTTGATGTCAAGCTGACTTTTTACTTTTGCCATTTCTGGTTGCTCTGTTACCAGTGGGTCCTTCCTGCAGCTGAACATGAGAGCACAGATTCCCTTTAATTCTGAAATTATAAGATCAAGATTCCAGATTTTCAGGCTTTACCAACTGCTCAGTTCCTGTAGTTGGAAGCTGCTGAATCAGCAAAAAACCACAAATTAATTTGTTTTTTTTTTTCTGATGAAGCTGAAATGTTCAAGTTTGGCTTCTTTAGCTTTTAACTTTTGAAGCTTTTATGTGAAATTAAAAATAAGGAAATTTGCAATAATTGATTTTTTTTTTTTTTTCATAAAAGGATAGAATGGTTTGGGTTGAAAAAGGATCTTCAAGATGATCCAGTGCCACCCCTGCCATGGGCAGGGACACTTTCCACTATCCCAGGGATGGAGCAGCTTCTCTGCACAACCAATTTTCTTATCCTTGATGCCTGTGCAGCAGGAGCAAGGATTAAAAAAGAAACAAAAAACAAGAAAATCAATGAAGATTTTTTTTTTCTATCAAACCAAGTTCTTGCTTGTTATTTGGATGAAATGTCAAATTTGATAGAAATGTACAGAAACATATGGGAAAGGCCGGTCAACCTTCTCCCAGGAATTTGTGCTCTGGGAAACATCCTGCTCCTGACACAGTGGCTGCTGTGAAATGGGGTTTTATTAAATCACCAGGTTATTCTTGTGCCACCAGTGGCTTTGATTAACACTGAATTAGGGTCATATCCTACAATAACAGCGTTTCTAAATCCCTGGCTGCGTTTGAAAGAGTTGTGATTAAAGTTCTGGCTGTTTTCCTGCAATTTCTGATCTCTCTGAGGGCTGAGTCCCCTCCTCTTTATTGACATTTGAGTTTGGTTGCAGCCCCTGGGGTTTGGTGCCAATATCAGTGACAGTCTCAGGGGGAGCAACTCTGCATGAAAATGCAAGAAATAAAAGCTGTAACAAAATTAACACAGAGCTCACAAATTACCAGGGCCACAGTGGGGGTTGTTTCCTCAAATCTTAATTCATCTTTGATTGAATTGCAGGCCAGACAAAGCAAAGGGGGATGAGGAGGTGGGGAAAGGCAGCTGGAAGAGATGATGGGTGAGCAGGTTGAAGGATGCTGCCTGACAGCTCCCACTCCTGCCTGAGCATTCTGTGCACTGCCATGGACAAGCCAGGAGGAAAAGCTGGGTTATTGGGGGGGATATTGCTGGAAAATGAAATTATTCCCAACCAAGGGGGTGCAGTGAGTGTTGGATCCCACAAAGCTGGGGTTTTTTTGACACTGACCCCAGCAGAACACTGCTTTTGGAACCTTGGAGAAGGCTCCAAATTTGAGTGATGGAGTTAAAATCATGGGTGTGTAGTTAAATAGAAGTGTGTGATTTCACATGGTGAAGGGTTTGGAATTTGAGGTTTTTATAATACAGTAACAAGCATGGGACAAGATGGAGGATTTTGGGTGGTGTCTCTTTTGGTGCTCATCTTCCTCCTCCTCCATGGTTTCAGGCAGTTTCTGGTTGGTCAGTCAGTGTCACACTGAGGGAATTTGGTTATTGGGTTAAAAATATAAATAATAGAGGTGTTAATTAATTCTCTCTTGGACTGTTTAGCTTTAAGAGACCTTGTAGCAGCTGCATTTCTGCTCACTTCTAGCAGGTGGCTGGGAGTGTTGCTGAACTTTCTGTACTTTAGATAAGATTTAATAAATAACCAAGCCCAAACACAAGAAAATCTGTTTCCTTCATATATATTTTTAAATCCTGGCTCTGCATAAAGACAAAAGAGACTTAAACTATAATTAAGTGGAGCAGACACCACCCCATTACAGATGAGGAGTCAGGAGGTTCCTTTGTTGGTGGAAATTCAGGGAGTGGAATCACCCAGGAGGATTTATTCTGCCTTGTTTCACCTGTAACATTCTCAAGACTTGTCAAAAGATGGGTGAATTTATCTTCATTAGAGCTGACTCCTTCTTTAATACATGGAAAACAAGCCCATGACAGCTTTGCTGCTGGATCCCAGCTGTGTGCCAGCCTCAAAAATCCTCTTTTACCATCATGGTCAAAACTGAAGCGTTTTTACACCTCTTGGTTGGACTCAGTGATCACAGATCTTTTTTTTCCAACCTTAATAATTCCATAATTCCATGTCTACTTCTTGCAGAAGACCATACAATGTTTGATTTGTTACTTGGACAAGGCAGGGAATGGCTTCCCACTGGGAAATGGGAATCTTGGGAAGGAATTCCCAGATTTTCTGGGGCTGCCCCTGGATCCCTGGAATGTCCAAGAAAGGATTGGAGCAGCCTGGTGTCCCTGCCCATTGAAACTGGACAATCTTTAAAGTCCCATCCCACCCAAATTATTTTGTCCTTCTGTAATTCCAGCCAATTCCTTTGTCCTGGAGCTTTTAAATATTTTTTAAAAAATGAAGTGGGGATTTTAGAGTTAAACAGCTTGTAAGAAAATAAACCAGCAAATGACACTGTGTCAGAAAATATCTTACTCTATTTCACTTGCTTTTTGTTACCTCATGGTGTGTTTTGTTGTTTTTTTTTTTTTTTTCCCTTTCTGACATTAAAACTGAATAGAAAACATGTCAGGGATATAAAAAATTCAGGTAGGAGCCATTTGCTGCTACAGGAGATAAGATAAAGGAAGAAAGCTCGAGGAGAGAAGAGTGTAAAAGTGGATGCAGGGTGTGAGTAATCACAGCTCATTAGCTCCAGTGATTTTCCAGCCCGGGATAAGGAATTCTGCTGCAGCCATCCTTTGGAAGAGCTCAGATCTGTACACAGGGAGTTTTAGGCAAACCAACAAAATCCTAAATATGCAAGTTGACAAATCCATTAATCAAAGTGCCTGCTGCTCAGTCGTGTGGCCTGGGGGAGAGGAGGGAGGGGGGGGGGGGGGGGGGGGGGGGGGGGAAAAAAAGAAGAAAAAAAAGAGGAGAAATATGCATTTTAAACAATTTCTGTAGCTGGAAGGAGACTTTACATATGTGGCTGACACAGTGATCAAATGATAAAGGAGCCTCCAATTGAACCCCAACCTTTTGTGCAGGCTGTGAAAGCCGAGGCACTGCGCCGTTTTTCAAGGCAGATGGAGTGTGAGCAACTAATAAATCAGGTTTTGAAACATTAAAGAGCAACTTATTTAAATGCATATGGTGTTGGATCTCAGACAAGGGGTAGGGGAGCGGGGAGGGAGTGGGAGCATCAGCACAGCAATATGGCAAAGCAGGGGTTTGGGGGCTGCATCCAAATCAGGCACCAAAGCCTGGGCTCTGATGGGAGAAGCTGTTTCAGGCAGGATTTTGGAATTGTTGGTCAGTTTGGGATGTTGTTCTGGGCTCAGTGGAAAGCTGCAGTCAAAGCAGGGATTTAAAGCAGTGAATAAAAGGTTGGTGCTTTTTTTTCCTGACGTTTCTCAAAACAGTTTTGCCAGGGGAAGGTTGGAGACACAATCTCAATTCCCCTTTTGGGGAACTGAAATGCAGAAACCTGCTCAGGGTCACAGAGGCCACGTCAGTCCTGTGGCTGGAATCCAGAGCTGCCTCTCCTGCTTTGGGAAATCACTTTTCCTTCAGGTTTGAGCAGAGATTGATCTGCAAACCTGAACAGAACAGCAACTGCAGCTGTGCTCAGAATCCCAGAGAGGTCTGGGTGGGAAGGGACCTCAAATCTCCTCCAGTGCCACCCCATCCATGGCAGGGACACTTCCACTGTCCCAGGGGCTCCAGCCTGGCTTGGGACACTGCAGGGATCCAGGGATGCTCTGGCAATTCCAGCCCAGCCAGGAATTCCTTCCCCAATCTCCCCTTTCCCCATTCCCTGTGTCCTGTCCCTTGTCCCCAGTCCCTCTCCAGCTCTCCTGGAGCCCCTCCAGGCCCTGGAATGTTCTGGAAGCTCTCCCTGCATCCTTCCCTTCTCCAGCCTGGCAATTCCCAGCTCTCCAGAACCTGACATTGGATCCATCTCCTCTCCAAGGAATTGATGCATCCAGGGCCTTCCCTTGCAATCTCAGCAAACCATCAAGGCTCTCCCTTCCCTGGGCCTCTCTTTTCTATCCCCACTTTCCATCCCAATCCCTCTGCATGGATTCTGAGTGTCCTGAATCCCACAATCCTGGCCTGCCTTGCCTGGGCAGGGAGCTCCAAGCTCATGGCAGGGACACCTCCCAGCATCCCAGGCTGCTCCAATCCTTCCTTGGCCACTGCAGGGATCCAGGGATTCTCTGGCAATTCCAGGAATTCCTTCCCCAGTCTCCCCTTTCCCCATTCCCTGGGTCCTGTCCCTTGTCCCCAGTCCCTCTCCAGCTCTCCTGGAGCCCCTCCAGGCCCTGGAATGTTCTGGAAGCTCTCCCTGCATCCTTCCCTTCTCCAGGAGAACATTCCCAGCTCTCCCAGCCTGGCTCCATGAACCACACAGAACATCAGCTCCTGTCTCTCCTGCACAGATCCTCAGCAGTGATTCACTGCACTGGCACTCACACATTTCAATTATTTCCACGTGGAACCAAACACAATTTATCCATCCTCTCTCAAACTCTTTTGCATGCCTTGAATCCCCCAAATTCCATTCCTTTCAGAGAATCCCAGAATGGTTTGGGTGGGAAGGAACTTTAAAACCCATCCAGTTCCAGCCCCATTTCCATGGCAGGGACACTTCCACTGTCCCAGGATGCCCAGAGCTCCCTCTAGCCTGGCCTTGGACACTTCAGGTGGCATTTGGGGACTATTTCAGGCACCATTTTTTCTGTCTGTTCTTCTGTAATGATGATTTTTGTTCCCTCTGCCCTCTCCACCCCCAAACTGGCAGTGAGTGACCCCCACTCTGACCTGGCAGGTGGGGATCCCCTTCCCTCTCCTGGAACAGGAACGAGGGAACTGAGATGCACCTGATAAAAAAATCCACCTTATCAAGATAGACAAGAATGAGCTCCAGCCAATGCTTGATTACTTCCTTGCTTGAGGGGAGAAGCAATTTAGCAGAGGTTTCTGACAGAGGAAAGATTGCATTTCTTGCCTGCTTCTCTTAATCACCTGCTTTTCTTTTAATCATGGCAAGTGGGAATTTATACATCAGACCATCAGGAGCAAGGGGCTGATGGTGAAAAACACACATGCACCCACATTTCCCCAAAATCAACAGAGATCAGAGCCATGATGGAACTCCAGAAGACCCAAAATTGATGGAAATTAGGTGGTAACTACTTGTAAAGCACTGGCTGCTGTCAGACCTGGGGCGAGGAAGGGAGCTCAGAGATGATTGAGTGACTCCAGAGCTGCTCCCAGCTCCCAGTGCCTTGTCACCAGCCTCAGCAGGGCACAGGGGACCCTAAAGCCACAGCACTCCCTGCTGACATCTCCCCAGTCACTCTGGAAATACTTTAAGCTCACCCTGAATATATCACAAAATTAATTCCATTTCAGTATTTCCATCAGTGATAAATTCCCAGCCATTCTCCCAAAAGCAGAGTTTGGGGTGATGGTACAGGAACATCAGCTCCTCTCTCCTGCACAGATCCTGGTGTTGATTCCCACACAATCAGGAATTTTTGGGAAGCACCATGCCATGGAAACTGATTCCTTTTCCTGTTTCAGCTTGTGCTGCTCCCTCAGAGTGGAGGATGGGATTTGCAGGATGTGTTGGTTGCTCAGTTGTTGCTTCAAAGCTTCATCCTTTATTCTTTATTTTTCCTGTTCTGCATAGATTAACATGGAGTGGCTCCTTGGGAAAGGTGCTCTGATCATGGAGAGGGGCCCAGGAATTCTTCATTCCATGCCTGGAACTTGTTTGGGTGAATTCTGCACTGCAGAGAGATCAATGAATCTGAGCTGTGCTAACACAGGGATGGGAATAAGGGAGCTGAAGTTTCCCTGTGCTCCTCATGATTTTGGGGTGTTTCCATTGATTCCAAGTGAATATTTTTTGGATATTTTGGAATGAGATTTACTTCTCAGGCAAATACCTTTGTGTCTGAAAAGTTTCAGTGACTGGTGGGATTGAAGATGTGGCAGGACTGAGGATAAAATGCGTTTGGACAGATAAAACTCTGAAACAATGAGGTAACGTCTGGTGGCTCCTCAAGTGACAGAATAAGAAATTTCACCCTTTTTTAGCTCTTGTGTGAGACACAGAGAGAGCTTTTCTCAGGATGTTGTTAAAAAGAAGAAGAAATTACCTCATTACTTACAATGAATTTTAAAACCTGCACAGCAAATCTTTCAAGGGGCTGAGCTGCCTCTTCTCTGATGTGCTCAGGAGATTGGGGAAGGAATTCCTGGCTGGGCTGGAATTGCCAGAGAATCCCTGGATCCCTGGAATGCCCAGGTTGGATATTGGGGTTTGGATCACCCTGGGACAGTGGGGGTGTCCCTGCCAGGGCAGAGGTGGCACTGGATGATCCTTAAGGTCCCTTCCCACCCAAACCATCCTGGGATTCTCTGACATTTTCTGTGAACAGTGAAATATCCATGCAACCATTTAAATTTACCGAGCAGGATGGAAAACTAAAACTCTGCTAATGTTTGTTCTGACTTTCATTGCCTGCAGAGGTTCCAGTTTCCCTGCTCATCTCCTTTTTCATGTTGAAGTCTGACATTTTAGGCTCCATTTCAGACACATCGAGCTCTGTCACTAATGGCCCTGTCTCTGTCACCACTTGCAGTGACATTCAGGTGGGCACACTTCATTGCCAGCACGGCAGGAGGGTGTCATTAACTCTGTGACAAATTCCACTTCATCTCCAAGTTTTCTTTATTTTTCTTTTGTTCCTCAGATTTTATTACCAGGCAGATTAAACTTTGCTCCTGAGAGGAAACTGCTACAGCAACGAGAGAGAGGGGAAGCTTTGGGATATTTTCCTGGGCACACCAGCAGTGCAGAATTTGCCAGCTGAGCTCTGGTTTGGGAGGCTCCAAATTGGATCTCTGGCGATTATTGATAAGGAGAGGGAAAAGAGGAATTATTTCTACTCCTCATGGAATTATGGTTTGGGTTGGAAGAGATCTTAAAGCTCATCCAGTTCCAGTCCCACAGCAGGGACACCTCCCACTGTCCCAGGTACTCCAACCTGGCCTTGGGCACTGCAGGGATCCAGGGATGCTCTGGCAATTCCAGCCCAGCCAGGAATTCCTTCCCCAATCTCCCTTTTCCCCATTCCCTGTATCCTATTCCTCTAGGCTTTTCCCAAATTCCAGCTCTCCTGGAGCTCTTTAGACTCTGGAATGTTCTGGAAGCTCTCCCTGCATCCTTCCCTTCTCCAGCCTGGCAATTCCCAGCTCTCCAGAACCTGACATTGGATCCATCTCCTCTCCAAGGAATTGATGCATCCAGGGCCTTCCCTTGCAATCTCAGCAAACCATCAAGGCTCTCCCTTCCCTGGGCCTCTCTTTTCTATCCCCACTTTCCATCCCAATCCCTCTGCATGGATTCTGAGTGTCCTGAATCCCACAATCCTGGGCTGCCTTGCCTGGGCAGGGAGCTCCAAGCTCATGGCAGGGACACCTCCCAGCATCCCAGGCTGCTCCAATCCTTCCTTGGCCACTGCAGGGATCCAGGGATTCTCTGGCAATTCCAGGAATTCCTGCCCCAATCTCCCCTTTCCCCATTCCCTGTGTCCTGTCCCTCTGTGCCTTTCCCGAATTCCAGCTCTCCTGGAGCCTCTTTAGACTCTGGAATGTTCTGGAAGCTCTCTCTGGATCCTTCCCTTCTCCAGGTGAGCACCCCCAGCTCTCCCAGCCTGGCTCCAGCCCTGCAGCAGCTCCATGGATTCCTCTGGACCCTCTCCCACAGGTCAGGGACTTTCCAGCCCTGGAAGTTGGAACTGGGTGATCTTTGAGGTCCTTTCCCACCCAAACCCTTCTGGGATTCTCCACTCCCTGTTTTCTGCAATTTTGGGTTGTGTGGATGAACAATCATTCACCTCCCTGCAGGAGATGCTCTTGGCAGAATCAATCAGGATGAAGGAGAATTCCTGAGGGATTTTATGGAGATGTTGGTGGCTCCCCAGCACAGGGAATTGGCTGAAATCATGGCTGGTCCATGGAAATAACACATTTCACACCTTGACACAACAACCAGTGGAGATCTCCAGTTCACAGGGAAAGGAATCCCCATTTGGGGATTTTCTCCACAACAAATCTCCAGTGTTTACAGCAGTGAAGGTGGGAGGAGCAGTGCATTGAAGTAGCACTGCTGTATAGTTGGGATGACCAAAGCCTCAGCATCTTTTTTTGGGTAAAATATTTAAACACAAACAAAATTCCTTCCCCCCTCCCCATAGCCTGCACCTACCTGCAGAGCACCCACGATTATTTATGGAAGGCTGAGAGCCAAGGAGATGTAAAAGCACGTTTTTCTCTCAGTGCCAGGGTTCTGTTCTCCTCAAATCCATCATCATCTGGCCCAGCAGATCAGACAGATTGTTTTATTCCTCACCATGGAGTTCATCCCAGTCAATAATATTGATTAGTGCAGGGTGACTTGATGGAACAAGAATAACACCCCTCTCTTAATTGGAGCCTGCATTTCCTCATCCCTGCCTCAGCAGCTCATGCTTGGCTGGCTTCTTCAATAATTCTGTTCAGACACAGAGCCCAGTGGAAATTGCAGGATCTGACATTAACAGGGGAAGTGAATAATTTTCTTTTCCTTGAACTCACGCCTCTTTTCTCCCCCGATTAAACTGCCACGTTGTGAGAGTTCACTCTTTAAACTGCCAGCTGAAATCCCTGGATTTTTGTTTTTTTAAGAGCTGCCTCTTTCTAAATACCACCAGGAAAGTTTAACCAACTCTGTCTTCAGTTATTTTGTGCTTCCCAAGTCCATATGGATTTATCAAGAAGCTCTGTGCGCTCAGGGTTCGTTCGAGGAGCTGAGTCAGCTCTGGAAATGTTGTGACTGCAGCCTTCCAATTTCTCAGGATCTCTCCACTCCATGGGGAATTCAGTGCTCTCACATCTTGGAATCTATGGGAATTCTTGTAGGAAACACTCCTGACCTGGAGGGATTGCTGAGGGTATGGAAATGGTGTTGGTGACCAGCTCAGTTTGCACGTTGCTGCAGAAGGGTCAAATAAATTCAGTCACCAAAGAGCTTTTTCTGTGGATTGGTTGTTCTAAAGCACATAAAATTCCCTTGGAAAAGATGGTTGGAGTCACTTCCTCATCAGTTGTGTTGCTCCTCTTTCCCATTTGGAGAAATCCTTTTTGTTTGGACACAGAGAAAATGTCAGGTCAAAAACTTCAGTGACCTGCTGGGGTAGTTTTGAAAACTTTGTCATTTCCCTGCCTCCAAAGCTGTGATTGGCTTCTGTATTTATTATTTATTATCAATCTTAAAGGAGAGTTCACATGGAAAAGGTTTGATAATACCTGGGATATTCAAACTTTGCCCAAGTTCCTTTTTGGGGAAGCCCTGGAATGGAATTTCCAGAGCAGCTGTGGCAGCCCCTGGATCCCTGAAGCGTCCAAGGCCAGGTTGGATGGGACTTGGAACAGCCTGAGATAAAGAAAAGTGTCCCATGGGATTGGAACTGGATGAGTTTTGATGATTTCTTTATATGTGGGGTGTCTGGCCTGTTGTCCTAAAAATGTTTTCTTCAGGAATGGTTCCATGTGGACTTTGTTGCTGTCAGGACATACAAAGCTTTCAGGAATTTCCTCCCCTCTCTTTTCTCCCCCAGTATCCAAATTTCAGGTACTTTGGTGTCAGGAGCTGCCTGTGGAAGTAATTTTGGAGTGACACAGTGACACTGGCCAGGTTTTATTGCCACTCCAAACCCTGGAGCCTGTGGTGTGTAAATGATGTTCCCTGGGTTGTGTTTTGCTGCCAAACTCTCCAAATTTATTTTTCCTGTAGCTGAGGTGGAACTCAGAGAAGGGAAAGTTCCACACAGCAATTACAAGACTCAGAGTTGGGACTGAGTACAATTGTACTGAATACAACACAATATTGTAATTGAATACAATAAATGAGTTAAAATGTCACCCAAACCAAGGCTGCCATTGTGCCATCCCCACTCTGAGGTGCAAGCAGGGAAATCCTGGGAATTGCTGCTCTCCAGACCTTTTCCAAGCACTGTGGGCTTCAAAACACCCCTGAGCCAAGGGCTGGGTGTTTGTCACCAAGATTTGCTGGGTTTGTGCCAAAATGTCCCTAAATCTGCAACAAGGAGCCCAAAGTCACCTCCAGGCACCACCTGTGCCCTGGCAGGGCTTGGGGAGGGCACAGAGAGCAAAGCTTCACATGAATGACTGATCTTTCACCAGCAAAGAAGCATTTAATTCCTGTTTAATTATCCCTTGCTAAATGGTTAATTATCACTTACTTCCCTGAAAATCAAGGGCTGTCGAGGTCTGTTAGACAACTTTGTTCCATCTTGTTTTCCAGGAGGACCAGATGATAACTTAATTGAAGGTGGTGGCTCCAAGTTTGTGTGCAAACCAGGAGCCAGGAACATCACCATCATCTTTCACCCCCTGCTCAGGTAAAACCAGCTGCAAAGAATTAGAATAAGTAGAATTACTCTGATTTGTGGGGGTGTTGGGCACTTTCCACTTCTGAGATCCCAGAGCAAAGGGGTTGCTCTGAAGTTGTTGATGTTGTAAAGTTGTTGTGTGTAAAAAACAACCCCAAATTTGACAATATTTTAAAATCTGTTTCAAACTGAGCTGTGATGTCAGGTGGGATTTTCTGTTTGGGTGAGTCACTGACCAATGTCATTTATTGACCTGGGTGAAGTTTATTTGCAACCTGCCACAAATTGATTCTTGCTGTTCTTTGTGCTTATTAAAAAGTCAGAGGAACTACAAGGTGAGTTCATTGATAAAACACTGTGAGCTAGGAACTGCAAATTAATTCCTGATCCAAAGTGAGCCAGGAATTGAAATTAAAAAGGATTCAAACTGTCACAGCTGGAACTCTAAACAGAGCAAGCCTTTATTAAACTTCTCACTGTATCATTCACCTCTGATATTTGGATTTTGCTGCTTTTCTAACAGTTTGTCCTGTTGGTTTTGTGCAGAAACAATGTTTGTCTCAGTTCACATCAACCTCCCACCTCTTTTTTTTCCTGGGAGGGTTTTCCTTTCTCCCCAGGCACCTTTAGGGAGCATTTCCCACAGAACAATCATAAAAAATAATTGGATTCTGGTCCTCAGAGGAAGGAATCTCCTCCTGATGCCTCCATGGCTGAGAACTGGGCTTATTTGTGACTTCTCAGGACTTAAAAACACAGTTGGAAAAGGCATCAATTCCTCTAAATCTGAATTTCTGGTGTTCTTGAGAACATCCTGAACTGTGGTGCAATGGTGTGCAAAATCGTGCCTTGAAGAAAGAGTTTATTTCTGCCCATAACAGAGTGGAGAATTCCATAAGCACATTTCATTTCCACCTCTGTGTCTTTCAAACTGCAGAAATGTGCTAGAAATAAATTTGCTGCAGGATGATTTTTAGTTTTCAGCTATTTTTATGATGGCAAAAGATGGACAACTGAATTTCAGTGTTCTTCAGGGTGTGACTATGATGATGTGGGCTTCAATTTCTAAATCATTAATGAATTTACAGACATCTTGCAAGCCCAGAGGGTGGTGATGCTCCTGTTTTTATTGATGAGATCTTTCCCATTGATTGAAATTCTTTCTCTCTGCCTTCCTGCTTTATTTTTCCCTCACTTTTTTCCTCCCATCTGAGCGAAACACGAGTGCTCTGCTTTAAATAGCACTTCCCAAACACTTCACTCTGCATTCCCAGCCTGCAAGTCAGGCAGGAGGAATCATTTGCCTCATAAAAAATAATTGCATGGAGATGAAGGTATCTGTGTACACTGTATTTTTCGTGCCAACCACCTGCAGCATCTTCACTCCCTTGCAGTGAGGATTTCATCAATAACTGCAGGGAAAGAAGGGAAATGTGGAATGACCTGGTTTGCTCTTTTCTCCCTGCAGAATGGAGAGAGTTTGGGGGTGGGAGAGGGCTCTAAAAACCATTTTAATGTGATTTTAATGCTGGAATGTGCAGAGAATCTGGGATGGTCACAGTGACAATAATTCCCTGCAGGGAATTCTGTTCCTGATGGGATTGTCATGGCCTGTCCCACCAGCTGAAATGTTCAATAAGGTGAATTTGCTAAAATATTGGGAGCTTGCAGTAATTTCTGGCACATGGAATCATAAAATCAACATGTCTTGGGTAGATCCTTGTTGTCCTTTTTCAGATGCTCCTGTTTGAAATGTCCAGCTCTCCTGGAGGTAACTCCTGCAGAGCTGTGAAGTTTTATTTTCCTTTTTGAGGTTCTTTATGACCTACTCCCCTCATCTTTCATCCCTGTCCCCTGTACCTGCTTGAAATGGATCTGGTTTGAATTCAAATGATCAATATTTTATTTACAAGGGCTTTTTTTCCCCCCTTGTTTTTATCAAATTCGTTGCCAGAGGAGCCTCAGCACTGCATGGACTCGCTGATTTTATGAGGCAGCTGAGTGCTTCTGAAAGTATTAAACAAACTGGATGAGTGAGAAACCAGACCCTGGTGTGTTGATTTAAAGCCTGAGCACCACATAAAGTGATGGCTTTAAAATGTAATTGAGCCCTGAAATGTTGAGGGGAGGGATGGAAGCAGAGCATTCAGACTCACCAGTGGAACTCTTCTCTTTGTGCTCTGCTATGAGAAGTGTCAGATCAGAACTGTACAAGCACAGGGACAAAATTGCTGCTTATAAAGCCACTTTTTAATCCTTTTTTATTTACAAACTCAGAGTGGAACTTGGCTCCAGATCCTCCTGAAGAATATGGGGTCAGACTTTAGGGGGAGGTGCAAATGAACCAATAACCAAAATTTAGAGAAACTCTTAATTAAACCCATGGGCAGTGTGAGGAAAAACATCCTAAAAAAATGGTTTTCAGAGCTTTTCTTGCCTTGGAATTCCTTCAGAGCAGGGAGCCAGAGTTGGGAAGTGAGATTTGTGTTGTTGAGGACGTGGGTTCCTCATTCCCACAAGGACACCTGAGGCACACCAAAGCCCAGATTAATTAGCAGCCCTTAATGACACCACCACACACAGAACAAACAGTGAATTTCTGAGACACCAGTGGCTGTTCTAGAGGAGATGATTGCTGGGAATAGTTTTCCTAACTACATCTGGAAACTAATTGCACTCAGAAATTGAGGCAGAACCCACCTCTGATTTTCCTTAATTACATTTCGTGGGAGGTGCCAAAGTATAAAAGTTACCAAAGGAGTCCAGTTTTCTCCTTCATCCTTTGCTGGCAACCAGCCCTGGAGTTGCTGGGCTGAGGAATCACATCTTCCTTGGGAAGAAGGAATCACAGGAGCAATCCCAAGGCCCTTCATTCTGGAATATGGAACAGCCTGAGCGATGTCTGTCGTACCATTTGTTTGGTGGGGATTTTTTTTATGTCTTTTATACTTTTTTTTTTTTTTATATTTTTTTTTAATGTTTATTTGTTTCAGCTGGCATTTGAAAGGCACTTGGCTCCTCGGGGTAATAATCATTTTACATATGCTTTATGGAGTGTGTTTATTACCAGACAATTGAGGAACAGATGTCTGCAGTCTCGAGGCTGGAGGGGAGGAATGGGAAGGGTGGGAGGTGCAGGGGATGGATGAGCTGAGCAGTGCTGGGTGCTGGAGGGAGGCTTTCCATTTATTACCACCAGCCACACTTCATTAGGATCAAACAGCAATTAAAAGGGTTGGAGGATGGAGGGGAAAAGCCAAGGGCTCGTTGGTTTGGAAGGAAGAGTCACTCCCAGCAGGATGTGACCTTGGGAAGGAGGAATCATCCCTTGGGTCTGGTGGCATCTCCCCTCTGCCAGGTGGGATGTCAGTGCTGGTTTGAGTTTGAGAGAAAGAGATAAACAAAAAAAAAATGGTGTATTGGGGTAGGAAAAATCCCACAGCAAAATTCCCAATTTTCCACTGCTGATGTTGTTCGGGATGCAAAGATTAAATTCAGTGCTCAGGGCACTGCAAAGTTCCTGCCTCTTGTTGTTTGGGATTGATGGGACTGGGGGGAAGAGAGCAGCAGTAGCTTGCCTTTTTCATTTCAGATAAAATGCTCCTTTCCATTTCTTCTTTTTTTCCATCACTGAAAGCTTCTCACTTGAAAGCAAATTTGGAGTTAACTGTTTCTCCCAGTTATTTTAATGCAAATCAAAGAGGGATGATTCTGTTATTAAATAAAAAAATCCTTCAGGGACTGTTCAGGGAAGGTGCTGATGGACTTTTGCTCCTCTCCACTGGTGGCTCTGAGCTGCTGATGGACAAGTTGTAGATCCCAGGAATTCCCTGTTCTTGGGAGGGAAGTGCAGGACAAGTGCATCCCCCCAGGTGCACCAGCACAGCAGGGATTTTTTGTGGGAATAATCCTGTCAAGCTGCTGTTGAATTCAGGATATGTCAAGATAAAAGGTGCTGGATGTGGATTTTAAATCCTGCTTATTTTGAAAATGGGTCGGAGGGGACAGCAAAGTTGTCATGGGACATGAAAATCCTTTGGTTTTTGAGCATCAGTTGCTGCTGGTGTTAAAAACTACATCACTAAACTCAGAAATAACTCAGAAATAACTCAGAAATAACTCAGAATTCCTGTGTGTCTCTCCAGTAACCCCTTTTAGTATAATAGTAATAATAATCTCATTTTATTTTAAAATATTCTGTAATATCTTGTAGCTGCACACCATAAAATTAGTACTTGATAATATAGGGACTGTGGGTTTAGGGAGGCAAAAGGAGTGTGAAAATTTTTGAGTTTGTTGCATTTAAACTATGCTAAATCACACCAAATAGGTTAAGAAAAATATGTGGTATTTTAAAGTCTTAAGGGTTATTTATTATTAGTGAAGTAGATGGAAAATGTCAGGTCCTCCTGTGGCACAAATAGTGCTAAATAATGAGAGCTGATGCCTTTGGCTTTCTGAATCAAACCTAAAATACTTGATTTCAGAGAAATCAATAAGGCTGACTCAAGCTGGGAGAGGGAACTTAGAATGTTGACTGCCTAAAGTTTGTGTTTGAGTCTGAGTAATGTGCAGAGGATCAGGGTAAATTAAAAAAAAAATAAAAATCTGAGGTGCTGTTCAGTGCACAGGAAACATGATTTGGAAACTTTTAAATGGAGTGGGTCCTTGAAAAGAACCTTCCAGATTTTATCAGGTCTTACAGATCCCCTTCAAAGGGTGGGAAAATCTCACTTATTAATGGAATTCTTGCCTGTGCAAGGTAGGGAATCTCTTCCTGCTCTCTGGGCAGGGAGGTGTGGTGAGACAGACAAGGCTCAGATCAGGAGATCCCAAATTCCCAGGATCCCTGAGGTTGGAAAAGCCCTCCAAGGTCATCAAATCCAAGCTGTGCCCAATCCTCACCTTGTCCCCAGCCCAGAGCTCTGAGTGTCACATCCAGGAATTCCTTGGACACCTCCAGGGATGGGCACCCCAAACCTCCCTGGGCAGCCCTTTCCAATGCCTGACCACCCATTCCATGGGGAAATTTTCTCTAACATCCAACCTAAACCTCCCCTGGTACAATTTGGGGCTGTTCCATCCTGTCCCTGTTCCCTGGGAGCAGAGCCTGACCCCCCAGCTGTCCCCTCCTGTCAGGGAGATGTAGAGAGTGAAAAGGAGCCCCTTTAACCTGCTTTTCTCCTTTCCCACCTCCCTCAGCTTTTCCTGGCTCTCCAAACCCTTCCCAGCTCTGTTCCCTTCCCTGGACACTCTCCAGCCCCTCCAGGTCCCTCCTGTCCCAGCACTGGACACTCAGGAGTGACCCCAAACTGGACACTGCCCTCAGCAGCAGCACCAAGAGATCTCCAATCCCTATTGCAGAAACACCAAATTCAACACTGGAAACAAGGAAAGGACCTTAAAAATCATTTAGATCCAACCCCCTCCACCTTCCACTGGGAGAGCCTTCCCCATGGGATGCTCCCATTTTTATTTTAGAAATTCCACTCTTGGTGCAGCTTCTCATCCACTCCTTCCATTGGCCTGGATGGAATCTTAAGGGTCCCATTTGTCACCTACCCAGGGAATGTTTTTCCCTCCCCATCCCCCTGTTTAATGAGTGTTTAGGAGGTTTTTAGTGTTCCCTGTGAGCAGCAGGGATGGATGTTCCTCACAGCTCCTCTCCTCCCTGACAAAGCCTCCCAAATTCAGCGTGGCTGAAGGATAAAGACACATCTGAGCAGAGCTTGTTGTGACACTGCTGAGGAAAGGTTTCCTCCTGACTGGGGACTCACATGGGGAAGGGATGGGGAACAGCTTCACATTTTGTGCCTTTTTTTAATTTTTTTTTTCCCCCTCCCCTCCCGATGCTTTATGAGAACTGACAGTCTTGCTGTGTGTGTCTGATTAAAGATGACAGTTTATAAAAACCTTAAGGTGAGGCTGTTCATTTTCCATGACAGAAAATAAAGTGATCCCCACCCCGCCCCCCACCGCCGCCTCCCACACAAACAAAAAATCTCACACTCCAAAAAAAAAAAAAAAAAAAAAAAAAAACCCCAAAAAACCTCTTAATATGTGAGGCATTGATTTTATATTGTCTGTCAGAGAATGTGCTTCAGCAGATCAGTCAAGTTGGGAGTTTTCAAACATGCTTCATCCAAAGGGAAAATCAACAGCCTGTCAGAAATTTCACATGTCTCCAGCTCCTCCTTCCCTTTGGATGAAATACAAGCTGAAGGAACAGAGAGATTTTGACATTTGCAAGAGCTGGGGCTGAATAGCTGCAAACAGTGTTAATGTAATTCCATGGTAATGAGCTGCTTGGAGCCAGGCTGGTGCTCATTGAGCCAACAAAGCAGGATTAGCTCATTCCTGAATGGAATCACAGAGTGCTTTGGGTTGGAAGGGACATTAAAGATGACCCAGATGCCATGGGACACCTTCCCATATCCCAGCTACTCCAAACACATCCAGCCTGGCCTTGGGATCCAGGGGCAGCCACAGCTGCTCTGAGAAACCTTAAATTTACTTCCAGCATCTCACTGGTGTTCTGATGGAGGAGGATTGAGCCATCCCCATGTTGCTGGGCACTTTTGTTCTGATCTCATCACAGGGATTTGGTGATGCCATGAGAGTTTTCAGTGATTTATTTATTCCCTGGGACCAGAAGAGTTTGGTCAGGAGGGATCTAAAATGATGATTTCATCCAATTCCCTGAGCAGCTGAGGGCTCACCACATGGCCAGGGAAAAGCTGGAAGGGCAGAAGGGATCCATCAATTCAATCAAACCATCTCAGGTACAAAATTCCTGAAAAAAAACCTGAGCTCCACACATTTAAGACTCACTAAGGTTGGAAAAGCTCTGTAAGATCAAGTCCAACCAATAACCAGCACGTCCCCAAGTGTCACAGTAATTATCAAACACTTCAAATCTCCATCACAAGGTGAGGTCCTGCCATGCAGGAGCTGATGCCATTGAGGAATGAACTCCCAGTATTTAAACTTGCTTTAATAGCCCCAACTTTCATTACAAATATAGGAAATAATATTCTGACATGGCTAAAAAACAATCTGTAGGGCAACAGAACCAGGAAAACATCTTTGATTTTTGTGGTGGAACAAAAGGAACCTGACAAATTCTAAATTTTTAATCTGTCTATGGAAGCTGTTCAAAAAATACTTCAGTGAGGGTTTTCCCTGAATGGGGGAAATCCAAGGATGAAAACACAGTGTGGTTTAAGTCCACTTTATGATACTATCACTTTGAATTTTTTATGTAATGCCTGTGGTTGCTTTCATCAATCTTTATGAATTTTTGATTGAAGGCAGGAGAGCTGCTGCTTGAATCACAAAAAAAGGTGATTCCTGTGTTTAGGATTTGCTGTTAAAAGCAAAGATCTAAAGCCTGGAATGATGGTGCCTTTTGGACCCCACTTCCTCCATGGAGCCAATGAAAGGAAAGATTGATAATTTAAATTTTTTTGGTCATTATTGTATTTTACAACAATGAGCTGGTGTTCAGCTGAAAGGTTTTTGGGAAAAGCCTTTGGTGGGAGCTCTCAGCTTTGTGTTTTACCTGGATTATTCTTGTAGGTTTGTTTTTTTTTTTCTTTGAAACCTTTTGTGCAGTTTAAAATGTTGTGATTTGGGTAACCAGAGCTGTTCCCTCAAAGCATGGAGGTGAATTCCTGTTTCCTCCTCAGATTCTAAAAGAAAAAGAAGGGAGAATTTCAAAGTTTGATTTTTATTTATGATAATCTGAGCTGTTTATTTCAACTATTCCCCCTCTTTTCAGTTTCCTGAGCTGAGCTACAAATAATGGCTTTGAAATTCTTTCAGCACTAAGCTGCTTTTTCTCATTCTGCTGAATTCCTAAATATCACAGTGCAGGACCCTCATTTATTCCCATTTTATTGGGATTATTTGGTTCAGACACATCAGCTGTGGCTCCACAAACACTTGCAGGGTTTTCATGGGCGTGTGGCAAAAGGAAATCCTGGCAGAACCTTGGGAAAAACCTTTTAGGGGATGTGAGCCCATGGAAAAACAGGTTTTTCAAGCATCAGGTCCTGACACAAAATAACTTTTTGATGGGATATTCCTGAGGGATTTAACTCTAAATTCTGTTGACTTTTAGAGATCTGCAGAATAGGCATAAATACATTTTGCAGGCCAGAAGTTGGCCTTTAGTTTGGCTATTTTGGGTCCCAGGAATCTTGAATTTCAGATAGCTCAGCAGGAATTGCACTTTGTGGAATATCACTGAAAAGCACTTCCATAGTTCCTTTTCCTCTGGTAACTTCCAAACTTTTCAGAGACAAAATTCATTCACACCTAAGTGTGAAATTGCTCTGTCCATGGAAATCCTGGTGCTGGAACTGGCAGGGAAGAAGTTGTGGAGTTGAATTGTCCTGAATTCTGTGTTTATTTATGTTTTTTGGGCTGATTTATTGAATTATGAAAAGGATGGAGAGAAGGATGTGCACCAGCAGTGCTGTGCATGCTGGAAAATGTGATGGTGATCAGGTTCTTTGTGGCTTTAAGAATTTTTGGTGGCTTTTAGCAAACTCATTGTCTCTGGAGAAACAGTAAAACAGCATTTTCAAAGTGAAAAAAAAATAAATTAAAGTTTTATACACCCTGTAAGGTGAAATAATGCTGCTAAATAAGTGCAGGTCCCTCAAAAAGTTTGATTTTTCTGTACCTGAGCCAAGGAACTCATTCAGGGGGTACAAGACAGAATTATTCCTTATACAGAGAAAAACTGGAGACCTTGTAGAAATAACAGTAATTACAACAAGGAGGGGGAAATGTTGACAAGTGTCATTTTCTAGCAGCTCTCCCAGAGGAAATCCTGGGGGATTTTGGAGGTGGATGAGTGACAGCCTGGTCTGGTGGATGGCCAGAAACTCAGAATTTATTTACTCTAAAGCTTTATAATCTTACAGGGAGGAAATAAAACCATCCCCTCGTGCTGCATCTTTGCAAAAGGTGGAGGCAAGTCTGGAGTGTGGGATAATTCCTCTTTTTGTTCCTTGGGGTTGTGCAGTTTGTCACTGAGACAATCATTCCTCTTGATGTGCCCAGGCTGAGGGATGGGAGGGAGAATTGCTCTGGTGGTGCACTGGACCTGCAGCACAGCCATTCATCTGAACTGAGAGAAATGGGTGATAAAAATGAATAAAAGTTGATTAATTGCAGGGAATCCCTCGATTGCTCATTGCTGTCTTGTGTTACCATTGGGATTTTGATGTTTCACTTTTGCTGGCTCCTGAAATGTTGTTTCATCTCCTTCCCAGGCAGTTATTCCAAGTTGTTCCAGTTGTTTCTTCATGGCACAGTTTGGAGTAGAATAGAGTTATGGAATTATGGAATCATGGGATGGTTTGGGTTGGAGGGACATTAAAGTTCTGTCCCAGCTGCTCCAAGCCCTGTCCAGCCTGGCCTTGGACATTTCCAGGGATCCAGGAACAGCCACAACCTCTCCATGTTTTCTGCTTCCAGGTCAATCTTTCCTCTATGCCAAACTTTTAGAAAAGTTCATCCAAGTTCCCCTGAGCTGCCTTGTCCCCATCACCTGTGAGGTTATTCCACACAAAATCCACTTTTCCCATCTGCATCCCTTGGGAGCCTCCTAGGGAAAATTTTTACCACCTCCTCCCTGTTCAAAAAAAAAACCAAAAAAACAAACAGAAGTTGTCAAGGATGGAGAACTATTGTTGCAGTGAGCAGAGTGGGTGCTTATTATCAGTTCTGGACACGCCCAGGTCAAGAGTGAAGTGTTTTTTTCTGTTTAGTTTGCTGAAAAGCTGGGATGGGTATAATTGCTGGTTGTCATTTGTAATGGAGTAGATGCAGTATTAGAATTATTCAGATAATTTGTTGTAATTACCCACCATCAGGAGCTTTACAATGCTCAAAATACAATCTTTGAAGCAATGGAACTGAGTCCTTTGAATGGAAGGCAGCAGCCCTGGAGAACACAATGCCATTTATAGATGTCAATCAACTCAGTGAGGTAAACAAAACAAAGGTGCTGGGCTATTCCAGAAATTCTTCCAGTGCCTTAAACCTTCCCAAAAATCTTGGCAGAACAAGCAACATGCCTGGAGTGCTGCTAAATCAAAGCTTGTGCAGAGTTCCTCAAAGCACAGAGGGTTTGAAGAGCATTGTGTGCTTTGAATAAAGCATTCTCCAGAAACCCTCCTCGTGTCAATCCCCCTGGGATCATTATTCATTCTGCCTCTGCTGCAGGAGGAGAGAAAATCTCCCTGAGGTGATTCTGTGGGAGAAGGTGGGAGATGGGGGCCCAGCTTTTTGGGGAGGCAGAGGGGCCCATTTGCATTGCCCTCCTCTCCACACCCCAATGAATCAACAGGTGCAGAGCAGGCAGGGCAGGCTGAGCTCCCAAATTTGGATTATTCTGGCTCCAGGTCTGAGCCTTGTCTGGCAGAGACAGAGAGAGGCAGTGAAAAAAAACCCCAGAGTCTCATGGATAGAAGTGACCTTTACCTACTGTGATAATTCTGATGTTGAACAACCGAATTCCTGGAGATGTTTAATCAGCAAAGCTGAATTTTGATGAGAGCACATGTCACAGTACCATTGGTGCTGCAGGAATTAATTCTGATTCCTAGCAATGTTCTGGCTTCCTGAGCATGAACACAGGTGAACTGTCACCTTTGGATGGAAAAAATGTCATAGGCACCTAAAATCCCCTGAGTGCTGAGCTGATCCCAGAGCAGGGAAGGGGAATTCTGTCCCTGGGTCCCCTCAGGTGAGACCTCACCTGCAGAGCTGCACAGCAGCACCTGGAGCAAATCCAGGGGAATCCATGGAGCTGCTGCAGGGCTGGGAGATCTGGGGATGCTCACCTGGAGAAGGGCAGGATGCAGGGAGAGCTTCCAGAACATTCCAGGGCCTGGAGGGGCTCCAGGAGAGCTGGAATTTGGGAAAGGTCTGGAGGGACAGGACCCAGGGAATGGGGAAAGGGGAGATTGGGGAAGGAATTGCTGGAATTGCCAGAGAATCCCTGGATCCCTGCAGTGGCCAAGGAAGGATTGGAGCAGCCTGGGATGCTGGGAGGTGTCCCTGCCATGAGCTTGGAGCTCCCTGCCCAGGCAAGGCAGGCCAGGATTGTGGGATTCAGGACACTCAGAATCCATGCAGAGGGATTGGGATGGAAAGTGGGGATAGAAAAGAGAGGCCCAGGGAAGGGAGAGCCTTGATGGTTTGCTGAGATTGCAAGGGAAGGCCCTGGATGCATCAATTCCTTGGAGAGGAGATGGATCCAATGTCAGGTTCTGGAGAGCTGGGAATTGCCAGGCTGGAGAAGGGAAGGATGCAGGGAGAGCTTCCAGAACATTCCAGGGCCTGGAGGGGCTCCAGGAGAGCTGCAGAGGGACTGGGGACAAGGGACAGGACACAGGGAATGGGGAAAGGGGAGATTGGGGAAGGAATTCCTGGAATTGCCAGAGAATCCCTGGATCCTGGAATGTCCAAGGCCAGGTTGGACATTGGGGTTTGGATCACTTTGGGACAGTGGAGATGTCCCTGCCATGACATGGAAAGGTCCCTTCACCCCAAACTATTCAATAATTCCATGATAAATAACCCAGCACTGGGACATCAAGCTCCACACCCGCTCAGAGATGGAATTTATTTGGGTAACAAAGCATCAGCTGAAAGCTGAATTAAGGCATTGTGTGTATTCTGTATTTTTAGCCTAGATTTTAGATGAGGGTGTGTAAGTTGATTCTGTTTTTATTTGTCTCCACACATGTCCATGTGTAGTCTTATGATGGGAATGACTTCACTGCAAATTCCCTAAAATCATGACCCACAATGTCCTTTAACCCAGGCATTTAAAAAACACTTGTTCCTCTAATTTAATTCATTTTAACTAAAAAAAAAGAGAGATTAAAAGTCCAGTGCTGTGACAACACTGACATTTTCCTTCTTTCAAACAGAACCTGAAATAAAATCTTTCTCAGAATTCTCTCCAATTCCCAAAGCTCAGGTAGATCCTGTTGGAGACTTGGCTTTACCTGCAGGTGTTGGATTCCAAAGGCAATTTAAAATACATTGTTTTCCTCTACTTTTCATACAAATCCAGTTGGGATAACTGGGAGTGACAGTGAATTTTTGTGGAGTTTAATGGGCATAACCCTCTCCAGCCTGGAATCAGCCTGAGGAATGAGGAGCTGATCCCTGTCCCTGTGTCCCTGTCCCTCATGGGCACTTCCAAAGAGTTCCTCAGGTTTGCTGGCAACTCCCAGCAGCTCCACACAGAAAAAAAAATCAAATTGTCAAAAGCCATTAGTGGCTGTCACTTCATGCACCTTCACTCTGGAGTTTCCCCTCTGGAGTTTCACTGGAGTGGTTTTATTTTTCCTCTGTTTCAAATAAGTAGGGCAATGTTGGACAAAAGTGCTGCAGTTTGACCTGTTTGTGGATTTTTGGTCATGGCTGTGAAACAGTGGTGAATTTAAGAGTTTGAGCTCAGTTCTGTGCTCTGCCAGGAGCTTTTCTCCTTCTAATTATTCTTTTTAGACTCAAATTGCCCAATTCCTCTGCTCCAGGTTCATAAATCTCTGATCCCAACTCCTCCAGGACATCCCTGCTCCAAAGAAACCACTGAAGCAGAACTCTGAGAGGGAGATGCTTTAGATAAATCCCCTTTCTGTCCCTCTGACTATGAGAAGTGGATTTTGGGAGCCTTATTTACACTTTTTTGCCCCCAGATTCTCAAAGTGCTGCTGCTGCTGAGCCTTTGCTTCGTGGGAAGTTATTTTTACAGATTCATTTTCTGCACAAAGTCATCCCAAAATAGAAAAGGTTTTGCTTTCGTTTGTATGCTTTGAATTCCCAAATTTTAAAGCATGTATTAGTAATGCTTTGGTTTCCTAATTAAATACCTAATTATATTTAGCAGTTTTAGGGGATTTTTTTTGCCTCTTTCTGGTGGCTTCTGCTGCTCTGATCTTTGCTGTTTGTGACATTTCCAACATATGTTTGAATTCTTCCATCTCCTGTGCCTTGTCATTTCGTTGCTCTTTTTTTTTAGCACTGATATGTAACTTCTGCAAAATAATTGCACAATAACAACTCCAGTGTTAATTTTTTTTTTTTTTTTAAGCCACAGGAGCTGTAGGTATTCCCTCAAAGAGATGGAATAGGAGCTGTGGTGCTGCAGGTGGGCTGAGAACAAGAACCCAGCTGGTGCTGGGAGTAGCAGAATAGTTGGGGAGGTGTAAAAAAATAGTTTTTTTACCTTAATTTGTGTAAAATTCCCTTTTGGGAGCAAAATATGTTGAGGGGAGAAAAAAGAAAAGCAAAACAAGAGCATAGAAGTCACCTTAAACGTGGCCTGGAGTGCTTTGTGCAGTAAATCCTTTGACATTTTTGATATCTGTCACAACAAAGTTATTGGGGGAATTCCCACCTCGTGTGACAAGTGACCCCAGAGAGGGCAGCAGTGTCACAGGACATTAATGTCCATCCTCCCAGAGCCCAGCCTGGCTTTTCCTTTGTTCTTGGAGTCCAGAGGGGGATGGAAGGAGGGAGGTCCCAGGCTCCAGGGCTGTTTTGTCTGGTGCAGCATCTGGAGAACGCTGCTGGCCCAGCAGGGATTTGTGCCCAGCGCTTGGGTGACTCTGGTGTCACTTTGGGTTTAGCAGAGGATGTTGGTTGATGGAGGGAGACAAATTCTGGGTGCCTCAGGGGGGTGGATTTGGGGTTGGGATGGAGATGTGGGCATGGCATGCTCAGGTCCTTGCTGGCAGCAGGGATGAGTGGAGAATTCCCAGCTGGAAAATCACTGCCTGTGCTTCAGCTTCCCTGCTCTTCCCTTTGTTCAGCTGTTTGCTGTGGAACAAAAATCACAGCCAAATGGTGCCCTCACTTTTCACACAGCACTGTTCCTTTTTTGGGGTTGTATTTCTGTGCAAAATTCTCTCATTTGCACTGAGGGCCCTGTGAAGGTTTTGGGGCACAAGGGGAGGATTATCAGATTCTGTTCATTCTAACAGAAATCACTGCAGTAACTCAGTGCTGGTGCAGTCTGGTCTGGTTCTGTGGAATCCAGAGGAGGATGAATTAAAAGCATGGATATTCACAGGTTGTTTATTGGGAGGTGCTGAGCTGTGTGACAGGAAAATTCAGCTTTTTCTTGCAGTCACAAAATCCCAGAATGGCTGAGTTGGAAGGGGCTTAAATCCCATCCCATTCTACCCCTTACATGGCAGGGACACCTCCCACAGCTTTTCCTTGGACCTCTCCAGTCAAATATCCAAAGTGACTCCATTTCCTTGGATTATTGGGGTAGTTTATTATTAGAATAATTATTATCATTATTTTAATGCTTTATCTTTTAAGTCACATATTACAGTGAGGGGTGATTTTTATTTCTCATGGCTGCATTTCACAACAATTAATTAAAACAGGGAAATTTCTGGGAAGGAAGTGCTGAAGAGCCCTGTGGGGTTGAGACATCAGTGGCTCTTCTCTTATTCTAAATTTGGGTGAATCAAATCCTTTGCCTTTTCCCCTTGGGTTGAATCTTCCACTGAGAAACTTCTAAAGGGAGATGGGGTGGGTGGAAGCAAAGGAGTTCAGGTTTGAGATCAAGGCTGGTTGGACATTTGAGGAAATAACTTTGAGTTGTGCCAGAGAATGTTTAGATTGGATATTAGGAGAAATTTCTCCAGGGAAGTGGTGGAGTCTCATCCATGGAAATGTTAAAAATATGTGTGGATTGAGCTCATGGTTTAGTGGTGAACTGGACTTGAAGGTCTTTTCCAACCTTTACAATTCCATATTTCTTTAATTTCCTTTGAAAAGATGAACCTGTTGTCAAAACCAGCTGAACCACCAGCTCCCCCTCCCCTAATGATCTTTAAACCTGATTTAATAGGAATTCCTTCTTTCACTGCCATAGCCCACTGTGGATAAATCCCAGAAATTTCACCCCACTTTCATCTTGCTTTTTTTTTTTTTAAGGACTCTTCTTCTTTTCTGACCAGTTTGGTACAAATGAGCATCACAATTGTACCAAAAATTCATTTTTTCTAAACTTTGTGTTAATTTCTGCCACCCCCCAGAGCCCAGAGCAGAAGGGAAGGGGCTCAAACTTTATCCCAGCAAAAAATCCACTTGGGGAAGGGTTCAGATCCTCTTTAATGTCACTGCTGTCCCACAGGAGATGGATTTGCTTCCCCCCAACTCATGTCACAGCAAATACTGACCTGACCTTTGCAAACAACATGTTAACATTTATAAATTTTATTTTCCTGTGGAGAGAAATGGTTCCAGGTGGACAGGAGGGATCCTTCTGTCCTTGCTTGGCTCGTGGGTGTGGCAGCTCATTCCCAATCCATCCCTTTCTCATCCCATCCCCTCTCCCACATTTATTTTGTCTGTGCCTGCTGGTCTTTAGCTTTAATAAATTGCTTTTTTTTTACATTTTCTATTCTGTGTGGCCATCACCAAACAGAGATGAAAGGCAAACCTTCAGTAGAGAGTGGTTGATTTTTGTCTTGGGGAAGGAGGAGCTTTCTTGGTTGTTTAAATCCAATTTCTGATGGAGGTACCTGGTGAGGGTTAGGATGATCCTTGCCCATTTCTGAGCAAATCTTGGAAAATCCTGGCTGTGTTCTGGCTCTAAGCTGAATTTTCTCCCCCAATAGAAACAACACAGATTTAGAACTCACTCTCCTTGGGTTTGGCTCAGCAGTGACAAACTTTAAATTTCACTTCTAGCTGCCTCTCCTGAATTTAATTGTGAACCAAAACTGAGACTGAAGGAGAAAATGTGATTGCTATCCATAATTCTATCCCATGAATAAATTCAAGTAGCAATTTGGCTAAGGAATAAATTGATATCATTTTTCCTTTCCATCCCTTGGTAAGACACAGTTTGTTGTCTTTTTTCCTCGCTGTGAATTCAGATATCTGAATTCTGTGCTCACACTCTTAGCACTTGTGTATTGATTTTTGGTTTCAAACTCACTTTAATAATGCAAATTAATAAAAATGGCCTAAGAAACAAAGCATTAATGTGCTCTATCTGGAATGCAGTTTTTGGGGGGTGTTTGTGGGGAGTGACCTGTTCTGTCTGTTGGTTTCAACACTGGAGTTTTTGAGGTTAAAAATCAAACTAGGATGAAAAATGAAAAATGAAACATCAGTTTTGTGGTCTGAATCTGGTGTAATCCCCAGAATGGATGGGGAAGAGCAGGAGGTGTCCTTGGGGAAGGCTGGAATGAGATGATCTCTAAGATCCCTCCCATTCCAAACCATCCTGTGTTTCTGTGGTTCTGGTGTCTAATTCTTGCAAGAACAGCATTTCTTGGATATTTTCTTTAGAGGAGAATAACTTAATAATGTCTTCATGCACAGAACATGGAGCTTTAAATAATCCATTTCAGGGAAACTTTGACTTGTAGAATTTAGGAGGAGTTAAAGGAGACCTCAGTTTTGCTTTGCAGTAATTCTGGTGCAGCAGGACCAAGATGTTCCTCTCACTTTGTTATTGCAGTTTGGGAAAACTTAATTTGTTTTTATTCATAGGAAGAGATTTTAAAGGTGAAGACTTAATATAAATCCCAGAATTATGGAATGGTTTGGGTTGATGAGATGTTAAAGCTCATCACCTTCCACTACCCCAGGCTGCTCCAAACCTCATCCAACCTGGCCTGGGGAACAGTGTTTTGATTAAAGCAATCAAACCTTTATCAAAAAACTTCTGAACATCCAAAAAATGGGATCCCACTCCTTGCAGGACTCAGTCCCAGCTCTCCCATTGGTGCCAGCTGCTCCTCCAGCACAGAAAAGCTTTGCCTGGTGGAGATCATGTCCTACCCAACTCTGCCATCACAAAAGGCTTGGGGATGGCAGTGGATGTGTCACCAGCTGGTTGTCACCATGCTCTGTCCCCTCCCAGGGTGTGGGATTTGCTCAAGCAGCCAAGCAATTGTTGCTTAATGAGCATCCTCTGATAACGACTGGAATTAATTTCTTTGAGATGACACTGTAATAATTAACACAGCCCTCTTGGGCTGCATGGCATGGAATGGAGTCCAGGAGCTGCAGATATTAAAGTGTCACCATCCTTGTGCCCACATGTAAAATGTCATCATCAGCTGCTGCAATCTGCCTTTATTACAGCCATATTAAAATGGATGTTTTACATCTTCATTGCAGCCTATTAACAGCATTTCCTTGATTTAAGGAATGGCTCCAGGATGCAAACACAGCCCCACTTCCATGAATAAATTTAGCACTTTAATGCTATTTATTTACTCCACACTGTAAAATGGAATCAGATAAATAATGGATCCCCCTGGGGCGTGGGGTGAGGTGATGATCAACATCTCAGCAGGTTGGCAGTGAAGGAATAATGATGGAAATCCACAGGACTCCCAGGGATGCCATTTATATACCTGGATCTAATAAAGGAGGAATTCCAGTGTTAACAACGTGCCTGGCACTGGGATTGGGATGGATTGAGAGCAGCTGGATCACCAGGATCTCAGTGTCCCATCAGAGCTGGGGACAGCAGGAGTTTGGAGGATCTGATGTCCCATCCATGTGGAATTTGCTGGCTGTTGGATACCTGGGATTATTTCTTTACTGCCTGGAAAATCCAGTCCAGGACAAGCTTCCTGCTCATCCAGACATTCCTTGGACACTCCAGGGATGGGGACTCCAACCCTCCCTGGGCAATTCCAATCCCTGATCACCCTTTCCATGGGGAAATTCCTGCTGGTGTCCACCCTGCCCTCCCCTGGCCCAGCCTGGGGCCGTTCCCTCTGCTCCTGTCCCTGTTCCCTGGAGCAGATCCCAAATCCCTCCAAGAATTCAGGGACTTGTGCAGAGCCACAAGAGCCTCCTTTTCTCCAGGATGAGCCCCTTTCCCATCTCCCTCAGCTTTTCCTGGTTCTCCAAACCCTTCCCATCTCCCTCAGCTTTTCCTGGTTCTCCAAACCCTTCCCAGCTCCCTCAGCTTTTCCTGGTTCTCCAAACCCTTCCCAGCTCCATTCCCTGGACATGCTCCAGCTCTTTGACATCTCTCTTGTCTTGAGGGTCCCAGAACTGGACACACCATGGAAGCTGTAAGATGTCTGGAGACATCCAGACAATCAGAAATAGGAAAATATCTAATTTAGGTTCCCTCAATTTCCAGCTGGATGAGCCACTTCTGTTTTCAGGTGCTGTCTTTTGTTTTCAGCAAAACTCCAGCTTTGCGTGGAGCAAATTAATGGGAACAAAACCATTTAATAGCTAATTAATTCCAGGGAAAAATTGCAGGGATGATTTGTGACCACCCTTAGTCCTGGAATCTCCCTGGATCCACACCCAGAGCAGCTGGATGAGGAACAGGCTCTTCAGACTCATCCCTTTTCCAACCAGGCCCACATTAAATCCAAATATAATTTACATATCATTGAGACGGCTGGAATTCCCACTTGGACAGGAGGATACGTGTCTGGTGTTCATATCCTTTTCATTCTGCTCAAATAAACCCTTTCCCTGTGTGGGAGAATAAAGCTTTCCATGAGCTTTGGTGTGCAGGAGCTCCTTCCCATCAGCAATTCACACAGTGCTTGAAAGGAATCTTGCAGGAATGGCCTCCAATGGATGTTTTTAGGAGGGGGAGATGGCATCAGGAATCCACTAGAGACATCTCTTCTGCCTCTGGATACACATCCTGGAATAAAAAGAGCTGGTTGCTGCCTAATGAAAAGAGGAATTGGAAGCCTGGCACTGATTTTTGCCAAGATTTTCACCTTCCCAAGCAAAATCCGCTCTGATTTCTCTGCAGAGAGCTCCAGGAATTGTGTGTGGAGAGGGGGAGGCAGCAGAAATAACTGCTGGATGAAGTAAATGAGATCAGGGACGTGGCAGGCTTCCCTGATGGCACTTTTCTGGATGCTGGCTGTTTGGGGAGTGGGGGGAATGAGCCAGCTCTGATTGCTCAGGGTGGGCGAGGTTCATTTGTGTGTCTGCATCCGCCCCGCTCTCATTCCTGGAATCACAAACTCTGCATCCCTGTGCTCAGGACAACTGGACACAGAGCAGGAATCCAGAGGAGAGAAATTCCTTGCTCTGCTGTTGCCAAAAAAACCCAACGTGGAGTGTGTTGGAAGGAACGCTCTAATGGAAGGAGGAAAGTTCTCACTGGTTTTTGTTTGAAAATCAGGGAATCACCAACATCCAGGGCAGGGATTATCCCTGTGCTGGCCCTGCTGAGGGACCCTCTGGAATCCTGGAGCTCATTGGAGAAGTTGCTTTAACAATTTAAGATGTTTAAATGCTCCAGGGAGAGCTTCCAGAACATTCCAGGGCTTGGAGGGGCACCAGGAGAGCTGCAGAGGGACTGGGGACAAGGGACAGGACCCAGGGAATGGGGACAAGGGGAGATTGGGGAAGGAATTGCTGGAATTGCCAGAGAATCCCTGGATCCCTGCAGTGCCCAAGGAAGGATTGGAGCAGCCTGGGATGCTGGGAGGTGTCCCTGCCATGAGCTTGGAGCTCCCTGCCCAGGCAAGGCAGGCCAGGATTGTGGGATTCAGGACACTCAGAATCCATGCAGAGGGATTGGGATGGAAAGTGGGGATAGAAAAGAGAGGCCCAGGGAAGGGAGAGCCTTGATGGTTTGCTGAGATTGCAAGGGAAGGCCCTGGATGCATCAATTCCTTGGAGAGGAGATGGATCCAATGTCAGGTTCTGGAGAGCTGGGAATTGCCAGGCTGGAGAAGGGAAGGATGCAGGGAGAGCTTCCAGAACATTCCAGGGCCTGGAGGGGCTCCAGGAGAGCTGCAGAGGGACTGGGGACAAGGGATGGAGGGACAGGACCCAGGGAATGGGGAAAGGGGAGATTGGGGAAGGAATTCCTGAAATTGCCAGAGAATCCCTGGATCTCTGGAGTGTTCAAGGCCAGGTTAGACACTGGGATTTGGAGCACAGTGGGAGGTGTCCCTGCCCATGGCAGAGGTGGCACTGGATGAGCTTTGATGTCCCTTCCAACCCAAACCATCCTGGGATCCTACAAACATCTTCTGGGATATGCAGGATTGGGAATGGAGCGTGGCCTTGCTTTTCCAAGACACTCAAAAAACAGAATAAGGGAATGGAAGGAATAATGAAGAGGCAAAGCTACTCCTGAACTGCAGGGGGAATTCTGTGCTAGGAACAAATCCCAGTTTCTGATGCTGTAGGAGAATAACTGGGAGGGAAGAGAGGGTATTTATTCTCACAGATTTTTCCAACAACTGTGCTGCTCTTCAGCCTGGGAAATCCAAATATTCCATCTTTGTCTTCCCATCCCTACCTGGGAGCACGGTGTGACATCCAAAACCACATCTTTGCTGGCTCTGTCACATGGTGCTAACGATCCCATAACACTGGGAATTAACCCAGGGCTATTCCTTCCTAATCCAAAATGAGTTTTGATGTCCAGAGTTGCCCTGGGCTACTGTTTGAATGAATTAAGATTCCAGCATTGCCTCTTATTTGTTAACTGGCTGCAGAATGAACTCGGAGTCAGATCCTCATTTAGTTAAAATAAATGTACTTGCATGGTTTTAAACAAATTTCAACCAGTGGACGATTTTGCCCGGGGGGGATTTGAGAGTCTGCATGTTGGATCAGGTTCTGAGCTGCATTCTAATGAGCAGGAAACGTGGAATATATGTGGAATTTAAAGGAAGAGGTTTAGACCAGGCTGGTTTTTACCTCATGCCTCATTTTCCTAATGGGAATGGAAACAAATGACTGTGCCATTGAACTGGGGTGGAAACAAATGGATGTGCCATCAAATTTGTGGCTCCGGGAGGAGAATTAGTCAATACAACTCTGGAAGGAGCATTCCTTCATTTTCAGCCAGTAGATGCAGCTTTCCCTTCATGTTTTTGTTGTTTGGGCCTTGTGAAGAAAACATTTCAATGAAGGAAAAGAGATCAAGGGATGTTTTCAAAGTCAGCTCTTCCCCCCCAAACCTTTCAATCTCCCGGCTCATTTTCCGTACTCCGTGACCCTCTTGAATGTCACCTGCTCTTCTCCAGCTGAAAAGCTTTTCCCTCTCCCCTCCTTTCCCTTGTGGGTCTGAGCTGGCCTTTCTTCCTTTGTGAGCCTTCCCTGCTCCTCCTCATCCTCCTCCAGCTGCCTCGCTGGGGCTGACACCTTTTGTCAGCGTTATCAGGCAGATAAGAGGACTCGGGCTGGGGGGAGCTGCTCCAAATCCTTCTGGGTCAACAGTTTGTTTCCCAAAGATCCTTTGATTTCTCAGGACAAGGTGTCACTGATCCATGTCAAATTTGTGGCTCAGCCCAAGTTTGAAGGAGTGTAGGTTTAACCAGCTGAGGTTTTTTTTTTTGAGGGAAACGGTGATTTGGAGGAAAGGAGATTGAAGAATTGGTGGTTGAGTTTTTAGCTCTTTTCTCCCTGAACTCTGCTTCTCTTGGGTTTTTAATAAATGGTCTCTCTGGGCAAAACAAGGTAAAAAAAAGATCAGGATGGCCAAGGGAGATGTTTGAATTTTTGGCAGGTTTGCTTTGTAATTCTGACTCTTCCAAGGAATTCCACCAGGCCTTCACAGATGCACCCCCACAGCTGGGAGATGCCACTGGGTTGTTCCCACCTGGTTATTCTGAACACTTGCTGCATTTCCCTCCTCTGACACTCAGCAGTGGCTTTCTGATATCCTCACTGCAGGGGTTTGAATGAACATCCCCTGACCTCACCCAGAAAGCCCAGAACATCCCTTCAGATCATGGAATTAATGCCTTTTCCCCCACTCTGTAAAATGCTCCCCTTCTCTCTTAACATCGAGCTCTCCTCTCCCTCCAAACTGTAAGGAAGTTGTTTTTCTGCGCTTCCAAATTCATGAATATTCACTCAAGAATTTCAGAGTGTTTGGAGCAAAGGGGCTCAGTTGCTCTTCACAAACCTCCCAGCCCTCCCTGCTGACGTGATCCTGAGGCATCCATGGCCAAATTCCCAATCCTGTCAGCCCTGGGAAGGGGCTGGAGCTCGTTGTGTTTCTGGGTCTCCTCAGGTCATTGATGGCATCACCCATCAATCAAAAAGCTGGGAAAGGAGCTCCTTGAAGCTCTGCCAGCTCCTTTTGCCCCAAATTGGGGGACGAGCTGCCAACAGCTCTCAGGGACCTGCCAGGCGTGTGCCAGCTCCATCTCAGGGGGGGTGAGGAAATTTTGGGATTGCTCCAGGTGTACCTGGATGTTGGAACCCACAAACCTGGGAATTTTGAGCTTTCTGTGCTTTTCTGGCATTGACCCCCATCAGAACACTGCTTCTGACCTGAGGTCTTAGAGATGGATCCAAATTTGAGTGATGGAGTTAAAACCACAGAGGTGTGGTTAAATAGAAGTGTGTGATTTCACATGGTGAAGGGGTTTAAATTTAAAGGTTTTAGCATATAGACATGGGACAAGAGGGAGGGTTTTGAGTGTTGTTTCTTTCTATCTTCTTCCTTCTTGATTTCAGGCAGTAGTTTCTGGTTGGACAGTCAGTGCTGCACTGCAGGTCACAGACGTTGGGTTATTGGGTCAAAAATATAAATTATATAGGTGTGATTTCTATATTGGACTATTTAGCTTTAAAAGACCTTGTACTAGCTAAATTCAGCTCCACTTTGCTCACTTTTAGCTGGTAGCTGGAAGTGCTGCAGAACTCTCTGTACTTTAGATAAGATTTAATAAACAATGGAGTCAGAACAGAAGAAATTTTTAATCCTGGCTCTGAGTGAAGAGAGAAGAAAATGAAGACAAGGCACTGATCAGGTGGTGCAGCTCACCCTGGACATACCTGGACCCTGTGATCCAGGTGCACATTGGTGTTTTCATCATACATCCTATTTTTTGAAGACCTCCTGTCTCAGATCTAACTAAGCACATGAGGTCAGTTTGCAAATCCTGGAGAGGGAATTTTTATTCCATAAGAACAATTTGAGGCTTGCTGTACAAGCCCACTGAGGTTGGGTTACAATACAGAGTGTGATCAAAGGTTTCTGTTCTGTCACCATCTGTTGAGGGTGGGGCAGTGATCCTGATCTCTGTGGGAGATATTCTGCTAATGGGCATCCATTGAAACCAGCTGGGGCAGTGTTCTTTATCTCATGGGATATCTCCTGTTCATGGCCATGGTTTATAAACCAGCTGGGGCAGTGTTCTTTATCTCATGGGATATCTCCTGTTCATGGCCATGGTTTATAAACCAGCTGGGGCAGTGTTCTTTATCTCATGGGATATCTCCTGTTCATGGCCATGGTTTATAAACCAGCTGGGGCAGTGTTCTTTATCTCATGGGATATCTCCTGTTCATGGCCATGGTTTATAAACCAGCTGGGGCAGTGTTCATTATCTCATGGGATATCTCCTGTTCATGGCCATGGTTTATAAACCAGCTGGGGCAGTGTTCTTTATCTTTTCACAACCCATCCTTCCTCCAGCCAGTCATTTTCTGCTCATGGCCATTGAGTCCCACTGTGGCACTGATAAAATTACTGCATCCCATTGGGAGTTGCTCCAGCCAGGGGGAAGAGCCCAACATTTCTTACCAAGATAAAAACAGAGGGTTTGGGACACTAAGGGAGCCCCTTTCTCCACTGGACTCCAGAGGAAAACCGGATTTCTCCACATCCCCACTGGAGCTTTAGAGGGAAACTGCACCTTGTACAGGAGCACTGCTCCAACTGAGCCACATCTGTCACTGCAGGAGGATGCAGCCACCATGGGATGGGACTGCTGCCAACACCCTGCCTGACGGGTGTCAGGCTGTACTCTGACTGTGTCAGGGTTTGGGGTTTGTTTCTTTGTAGTGCTGTATTTCTATTTTAATTTCCCTAGTAAAGAACTGTTATTCCTATTCCCATATCTTTGCCTGAGAGCCCCTTGATTTCAAAATTATAATAATTTGGAGGGAAAGGGTTTCCATTCTCCATTTCAAAGAGAAGCTCCTGCCTTTCTCAGCAGACACCTGTCCTCCAAACTAAACCAGCAACTTTTCCTTCTTTGTCCATATATAAACCACACCTGATTATAAGCCGCACTTCGGGTTTGGACCAAAATTTTAGTCAAAATGGTGTGGCTTGTAATCGTGAAATTACTGTAATTTCAGTTTATATTATACAGTGACTGAGGGTAGAATGAGCACCCTGTGTTTTATTTTCTGCCCTAACATGTACTTAAGGGGAATTACAACTTCCTTAAATCTTTTAACTCTTCCAGCTTATTCTTTGCTTGCTGCAGGTAACTGAATAAATCCTCATGGTTAAAATATTTCTCTTGTTTTTTTTTATAAGGAATAAACACTCCTGCTCAAACTCTGATCTGTGGCAGGGTTTACATGGTGCAGAGTGTGTTGAGTTGTTAAATGCTCTCATCTTTATTCATGTCCTGGGATGATTCATCCTTCCTGAATTACAGGATCAGGAGCACTTTACAACCTGGAGGAGTTTAGCTGGCACCCAGAATAAATAAAAAAAATTTGTTTGTGCTTGTGAAAAACATGTTTTATTGTTTTGGTAAAAATTGAAAAGGTTTAATTAAAAGATAATAGGAGATACACAAAGTAAGGGGTTAAAATGGTTGGGTGCTTGGCAAGCTGCCAAGAGCACATGGTTGTTTTGGGAATGTTTTTTAAAATATGTTTTATAATATATTAATTTGTTATATATTTATAGTTTTTTACGTGTAGTTTAATTTTGGGGGGATTTGTTTAGTATGGGGATTTTTTGGGTTTGCCCTTTTAGAGTATGTTGTTTTTTAGTTTGTGGTTTGAATTTTTTTTAAACTATTTTTTAATTTGGGTGGTGGTTTTGGCTTTTTGCAGCTGGTGAGTGTTGATAATTGTTGTGTTAGCTGTTGGGTTTTTATTACACATTTATGGGTTGTTATTTTAACTAAGTGGGTAGTTTAAGCATACTATTTTTAAAAAACTTACATTTAACTTTTGTTATTAGAAAAAAATTATATTTATACAGAAAAGCTATTTTAACATTATATATAGCATTTATTTTAATATTTGCAAACAGCCAATAATATGTTCTGTACTTCTAACAATGCTTGTTCAGGAGGCTTGAGCTGAATTTTTGGCTTTAATAACTCGCAGAAAAGGAACTGTGAGATTTGCCCTCTCTCAGATTGATGCTGTTTGATGAGAGATGCCCTCATCAGTGCAAATTCCCTGTCTGGATTCCTTAAATCCCGTCTAAAAGCAGAACTGGGGGAGATTAGCAGCTCCCTCTGAACTCAGCTCTCTCTGAGCTGTGCTGGCAGTAATTACCCCGCGTTCCCTCTGTTTGTTCATCCTCACAGTAAATTAAGAAGCGAAGATTTGGGACTTGTCTGGAACTTGATGGGCTTTGCAAATAGAGATGTGCCTTCAAAGAGTCATTTAGAGCAATTATTTGAGAGCAGTTCTTTGCTGATGGAGACAAAACACGCTATTAGAAGTTTAAAAAAAATAATAAAAGATAAGACCAGCACAGCAGTTATTTTGTTAATGTGCTCCAGTTTATGGCTTTTTAGTCGGGAATCGTGGAAACCCCCAGCTTCTTACAATTGTTTTTATACATTTACAGAGGTTTTGAATTGCTGCACCCATAGGTCTGCTCTCAGGAAACCTCCTGGTGAAGGGCTGGGATATGATACCAAACTATATTTAGATGGATTTTTCTGGCTGGAGTGGGGCTGACTCGAAAAAAATCTTCATTTGAATATTCCAGCGTGTCTCTTTTTTTTTTTTTTTTTAATATTGGAAAGGCAGCACTCTGCCTTTTCAGGGAAAGTGGGACAGATGGATGCTCCTCCCTGGATCTCCTGCTGCCTCCCCACGTTGGGATGGGAAAGATTTGGGACCAGAATTCATGTGAGCCCCCAAAAAAGAGATCCTGGGTCTGCAGTGAACCTTTGCAGAGACAACAGCACTTTAATTTTGTGTCAGCTGAGGCAGAAATACAAACTCTGGTTTGTGTCTCCTCTTAGGGAGGTTGTCCACTCCTCTTTAATTCACCCTCAAAGACTCCCAAAACAAGCCCCTGCTGCTGCAGGGATTGGAAGTCCTGGCTCTTTTGAGGTTTGCACACATCCCCAGTGTGATCCTGAGCTCCCTGAGCTGCTCTTTGCAGGCACTTCCAGTGTGGTTTAAATCAGTGTGCTGATTTATTTCTCTCCCAAGCAAACATTCAGTCCCGTCTCTAGAGTCAGGAGTACCTGCAGCTTTCTCCATTTTTTTGTGTTTTTCTGTCTCCAGACACAGCAAAAACTCACTTTGATTTAGCTTTTCTCATTTCCTAGCTGAATTGGTCCCAGTGTGTTGAAATCTCCCATTTTCACTTCCAATCCCTTTTCCTGCCCATCCTCATTCCTGTCTATACCAGCTCCACCTTGACAGAATCACCACTGAAGGGTTTGGGATTCCTGCTCATCCAGTTCCACCCCTTTGCCATGGGCAGAGACCCTTCCATGAGATTTATTTCCCTCCTAAAGATTTCTACAGGGTGTAATATTAACCCAGTTTTCCTCCTCGTGTGCCTGTTGTTGCATCCTGGTTTTGGAAACTGGGATTGATGCATTTTTAGGGTGTGACCACATCTTCTCTGAGCTGGACAAGAGCTGCTGTCCAGAGTTATCCCTGTTTTTGGATCTTGGGAAGTGATAGAAGAAACCCTGGGAGGGCAAAATCCAGAGGGAACTCTTGGCTCTGCAGCTTTGATGAGCAGTCCAGAGTCTGTTCTTTTAATTGTTTGCTCCTTAAATCCATTAGGTGACACCTTGGGGCAGGTAAATCTCAGTTTTTCCCTCTCATCTCCCTGCAAAGGCTGCAGCATTCCCACCAGGCTTCCTGCTCTCCTCATTTTGTCTGGACAGCTCCACATCCTTGTGCTGCTGGAGGCAGCTCTGCAGGTGGGGTCTCACCTGAGCTGCCCAGAGGGGGGTGAGCCCATCCCTCACCTCCTCCCACCGTGGATTTTGGCTTTTTTGGCTGTGGCCAGGGCATGTGAAGCTTTTCACCCACCAGCACCAGTCCCTCTGGTGGTCAGGGCTGCTCTCTATCCCTTTTTTAGGGAAATCCTGACCCACTTCAGCACCTTGCTCTTCTTGAACTCCATCAGATTCCCCCCTCCCTGAGCTGAGAAAACCCCCAAGCTGTAATCAGTAAATCCTGCTCTGACAGGAATTTAAACTTGGGATTTGGGAGCTGCCCTGCTGTAACTGATGCACAGTGCTGTGCCACGGTGTTGTTCTTTACAAAAACACCTGGATTGAACATTTGTGATGTTACAGGATGTTATTGGGAGCTATAAAAGAGGTGGGATGAGAAAAGGGGATGAGAAAAAGCCATCAGCTCTCTTGTTGCTGAAACAATGGCAGATGGGCTACACAGAACAGCTATTGAACGACAGCAATCGAAAATGAACTCTATTATTTCTCACTCACTCCTCCTGTCAGTGATTGAGGCATTGCAGAGCACGAGCAGGAAAATAATGGGTTGCTTTCACAAAGGGAGAAGTTTAACAAGTGCTAAATCATTCATTGGACATCAGGGCTGTCTCAGTGAGACTTCATCAGTGCTGCTGCTGCCCTGATTGCTCCACTTGCCTTCCACACCCAATCTCCTGGCAATGAGGCTCTCAGCATCCCAATTTGCTGCCTCTGGAGTGGGATTGAAACGGGAGGTGCTTCAGGGTGATGCTGAACACAGAGGTTTTCACAGAAATCCCCTGCCAGGCCCTGCTGCCACTGGCACACACATCCTGAGGTGGGGCACAAAGGCAGAGGATGGGTTTTGGGAGTGGAATATTCTCTGTGGGCACTGATGAGCAGCTTGGCATTGTGTGGGTGTCTCAGACTGTGCTAACCTGAGTTTCTTTTCTGTTGGAGGGTTCGATTTTCTGGCCCCTGTGCTTGGCAGAGCTTTATTTGGGGATTTTATTTTGGGACTGGAAGTGCACGGGGTGTCCTCGTAATCACTTGCTGATAATCACGGGAATATGGAATGGGTTGGGTTGGAAGGGACCTGAAATATTCTCATTCCACCCCCTGACACAGACAGAGACAGCTCCTGCTGTCCCAGGTGCTTCCAAACCCCATCCAACCTGGCCTTGGGCACTGCAGGGATCCAGGGATGCTCTGGCAATTCCAGGAATTCCTTCCCCAATCTCCCCTTTCCCCATTCCCTGTGTCCTGTCCCTTGTCCCCAGTCCCTCTCCAGCTCTCCTGGAGCCCCTCCAGGCCCTGGAATGTTCTGGAAGCTCTCCCTGCATCCTTCCCTTCTCCAGCCTGGCAATTCCCAGCTCTCCAGAACCTGACATTGGATCCATCTCCTCTCCAAGGAATTGATGCATCCAGGGCCTTCCCTTGCAATCTCAGCAAACCATCAAGGCTCTCCCTTCCCTGGGCCTCTCTTTTCTATCCCCACTTTCCATCCCAATCCCTCTGCATGGATTCTGAGTGTCCTGAATCCCACAATCCTGGCCTGCCTTGCCTGGGCAGGGAGCTCCAAGCTCATGGCAGGGACACCTCCCAGCATCCCAGGCTGCTCCAATCCTTCCTTGGCCACTGCAGGGATCCAGGGATTCTCTGGCAATTCCAGCAATTCCTTCCCCAATCTCCCCTTTCCCCATTCCCTGTGTCCTGTCCCTCCATCCCTTGTCCCCAGTCCCCTCTCCTGCCAGGGGCTCTGAGGTTTCCCTGGAATTTTCTCTTCCAGTTCTGAGCGTTTACATCTCAGCTGATGAGTTTGCTGGGAATTAGACTGGGACAGATGATTTCTAAGGAGCTTTCTCCCTGAAGACTGAGAAGCAGCCGGCAGGTTCTGTGTTTGGAAAGGGTCCCTGTCCCGTTTTTAATGGATGGAATCAGAGGTGTGGGAGAAGCCAGGAATTACCTGGCACAGAGAGAACTAAAGCTCCTTGTCCCCACTCCCTGCTTGTGCCCTCTGCAGACCTCCCCCATCACTGGGGCTCTGAAAGCTTCTCAAATTGATTTGAAAACAATCACAGCAATAAGAGAAACAGTTTGTTGGTTTATAGAGGAACACAGTCCAGGAGGTGACCTTTCTATTTAACTTTAACTGCAGCCACTACCAGAAGCATTCTCTGCTCTCTGGGCTTTTCCTCTTAATTTGCAATGCACTTGTAGGAACCCAGAAACAAATTTTCCTTTGGAATGTGGTGTTTAACTTGGGGAATTGGAGGAATTGGAGCTGCTTTGCCTTCTGTCCAAAATCCTCAAGGCAGGACATTTCTCTAAGGGCAGCAGCAACAGGCAAGAGGGGGAAAAAATGGGATTAAGGAGAGGTGAGTGAGGAAACTCTTGACAGCATCTTTCCTCAAACTGTTGGAAAAATACATTTTTTTTCCCATTGCTTCTGCTCTGCTAGTCAGGCAGAAGTTCTGCCTGCCTCCAGAAAATCCTTTTAAAATCAGAAATCTGTGTCAGTAGAGCAGGAGCAGTGGTGACACAGCTCTCCCAGGTATCTCAGGGGTGCATTTCAGCCCAGCCCATCCTAAATTGGGCTAAAAACAGCTCCAGGTGATCAGCTCACAGTGCCCCCATCAGATGCCCAGTGCTTTCACTTGCATTTGGATCCAGTCCAAAGCCCTGGAGATCAAAGGCTTGGGCTGTGAAGAGCCCATTCATTATTCCAGGCTTGAGTCTTAATCACTTAATTTGGCCCATTAGGAGCAGTAAATATCCGAGTCAGGGTGTGCAGCCCTCTTCAGGCTTCGTTTTCAGTTTGAAATTTTTGCTGATAAGTTAAAAAACAAAATAAGAAATCATCTGTCTGGAAATAAAAACTGCTCATTCCCTCTTGGAACAGTTTTTTGGTGGCTGTGGACCCCTGAGAGGAATACATGCAATTGATAGAAACATTTTATTCTTCTTTTTTTTGTGTGTCTGATTTTTTTTTTTCCTCATTTATTTCTTATTCCCATGGTTCAGGGTGTACAAATCAATACAATCACTCTTTGGTCCTGATTTAACATTTTTTTCAGCTCTGAATGCAGGAATTGAGTTACCTCAGAGAAGCTGCTTGGCTCTGGGTGATTTGGAGGCTTGTTGCTAATATTTGGCAATTTGGGCAATTTGTGCTTGGTTGCTTTGTCCTCTTTTCACTGATCTCACTCAGTGCCTGTCCCTCTGTGTTTGTATCCCTCAATATCCCAAGATTTTCACCCATCCAGGGAGGAAAAATGAGACTTTGTCCCTTCCTGAGTTGGAAGGACCCAGGAGAATCTTTGATTCCAACTCCTGGCCCTGCACAAACACCCCAAGAGCTCTCTGTAGGTCTCAGAGGAATAATCCATCAACATCAGGGCTCAAATCTGAGCCCAAGCTGCTCCTTCCACAGTGAATTTAGGGAAGCAGAGCCACAGCAACTCCATGGAAAAGATTGTGACAAACCAAGCTTTGGTTCCTATCCCACCAAATCCAGAACAACTCAACAGCTGAAGGAGAAAAAAATGATGGAGTTTCCCATGATTTATTGCATGGAAATCATTTGTTGGGAGTCAATATTTTGCCCACTGGCAGAAGGTGGATGTTCCATTCTGCAGCAGTTCCCACTGGCAATCCTTTAATGAATTCATAATTTATGGGCTGTGTTTTACATCTCCTCCCCGTGCCCCCAGAGTTTGTTCCAGGCAGCTCTGAAGAAATGAGCTGAGGAGTTGTTACTCTCCTTGATTAAGTCAATAAAATCCATTTATCTTGGTAGGTGAGGAGCTCCATTTGGCCCCCCAGATTTTGATTTTTTTTTTTGGCAAGGTAATGATAAAATATGTGAGAATCTGAGCAGGCAGAGGTGATGAACTGGAATTCTCAGGTGGTGACAGTGACTGTTCTACTGAACAATGTTTTGTTGGTTTCAGGTGATGGATTTTAATGTTTTGGGGTTTTTTAAAATAAAATATCATTGCTGTGAAAGGTAGGAGATGGTTCATGTGCTGTCTTTGCTAAGGATCAGCCAGAGTTCTGCTCCTTCACCCCAAAATGTCACATTCCTGTGTTTCACTTGTTACAACCTTCACAATATCATCGAGACCAGGGGGTTCAGGGGTTTGATTTTTATTTTTGTTTTCATTTTTGTTTTCATTTTCACCTGCTATGATTCTCAAATTACACCTTGAAGGGCTCCTTGCCAAGGGTGGTGGCTCCAAGTTTAATCTAGTTTAATAAAAACAGTGTTTGTCTATTAACTTCCTTCCTGAGCATGAAAAAACTAAAGAGAAATGTGAAATAGCAATAAAATCCATCCTCTGTTAAAGTCCTGGATCCCTCGGAGTGTCCAAGTGCAGGTTGGATGGGGCTTGGAGCACCCTGGGATGGAACTGGGTGGGCTTGAAGTCCTTTTCAGCCCCCAGAGCTCAGTAAATGCAGCCCATGTGTGAGTCCTTGTGCCAGCAGCATCGAGGCTTTCAGAGCTTTTTAATATTCCCAAATTTGAATATTTTTAATATTCCCAAATCCTGCTGATGGCCAGGCAGGATGGGCCTGCTGGAAGCTTGGTGGGAGCAGCAGCTCTCAGGTGGAGGTGGAGAGATCAGAATTATTTATTATTATTATTATTATTATTATTATTATTATTATTACTCCAAGTCTTGGGGAGGTCCTGACCTCTCTAAATTGCTTTTATCCCAGTTTTGAGCCCAAAGGATTGGCAGGAACAGCAAGGACCAGACTTCCCTTGAGTTCTTCCTCTGTATTTTCTCTTTTCTTTTGAGTGTCTGTTCTGATGTTCCAGCTCCCACACAAAGCCAGCCCAGGGATTCCTGCTCCTGGTTGCATCACAGCAGGAAAAAAAATCCAAATTTTGGGCTGTTCCCTGTGATAATTTGATGTGAGCCAGCACTGACACTTCAAAACAAGCAGAGTTTCTGAATGCAAACATCCTCAAAAAAAAAACTTTTCACTTTGGAATGTCCCTTTCTAGTGCAAACTCCCAAATCCCTCCTGGATGAGAGCTGCCTCAGAGCTGTCACGTTTTGGCTGCTGTGGTTTTGCAGTGCTTTACAACTGCTGATTCACAGAGCAATAAACCCCCAGGACTTTTGGGAATCTCAGAAACCAAAGCAGCACAGGAGGAATGCATTTCACCTTGCCACGAAGAGCTCTTGGCAACGTTTAGAGACAATTCATCTTCCTCTCCCTTGCAACTGCTGTGCTGAAATCCCATTGTGAGGCAATAAAAAAGGGAATATTCCTATTTGAGTCAGAGTTTTTGCATCAGATCACCTTTTTAGAGCTCTCTTGGAATGCTGTCTGCTCATTGCACAGTCACTGTGGTACCCAGCCACTTTAACCAGTGGTGGGTGGCACAGTGACAGCTGCTAAATTGAGATAATTCCATGTTTTCTGATGAGCAAAACTACAAAAGCCAGAGGTGGAAAACCGTTTGAGGTTATCTGGGTGCAATATCTCTGTTTGTTGTGAGTGTTTTAGTGATGAATCAGCTCCTCAGCCTCAGTGGGGGCCCAGCAGGGCACAGGCAGATGAAAAGAGGATGAAATGTGGCTGGAGTGGGCAAACAAGGGATGAGAGAGTGGAAGGATAATTACTCCCGTTTTATGGGTGGGGAATGATCAACCAGGAAGATCAAAGAATCCTTAAGGAGGTGTGTTCATCACTAATCCACCTCAGGTGCCACATCCAGAGTTTTTTGAGCACTCCCAGGGATGCTGATTCCCTTCCCTGGGCAGCCTCTTGCAATTCCTGTTCCAGTCCTTGTGGGCTGTTCAGTGTCAGCTGGGAACCAAGAAAGCAGCTTTTTTGTCAAACTACACAAACCTTGCTCTCCAACTACCCCAAAAACAAAAACCCAAAACAAAAATTACAAGAATTACAAACACAAAAATTACACACCTGTTAGTGCACGTGACACTAGTCACAGAGTGTGCTTCTAAAAAAATGTCACATCTCTACCCAATAAACTTCCTCTAAATTGTTTTACACAATGTCTGCTATTTAAATCCATAATTTCCTTAAATAAATATTCTTTCTTACTCTTGTAAGAGAGTGCCTGGTACTGTACCTTTCAAAAACCTCACACAGCAACAGTTCATTCCTGCAGAGCTCTGCACTACCCTGCCTTGATCCAGCAAACAACAACTTTGGGTCTTTAATTCCTTGGAGTTTTAGGGAATCAGGAGCTGAACCTAAATCCTTAAACTTTGATCCCATCCACCAACTCAAGGAATAGTTTTCCTCCCATTTCTCAGCTTTTGAGGCAGCAATTGAACATACTTTGGAGGGAAAAAAAACAAAAACAAACAAAAAAACCCCAAAAAAAACCCCCATCCAAAATCTTATTTTAAAAGGGAAGAAAGCAGCATTGTTAAAGCTGCATTTAAGTTGTTATCTCTTCTTTTTACTGCTCCTTCTTTTAAGAAATCTCTCCAGTTTGGCTTTCAGGGATAACAAACCCAGAGTGGCTGCTGGGCTATTCAACATCTGGGGGTTGGGAAGCAAAGAGGAAGGGGGAAATCTATGAACTATCAAAATGTTGTTGGCTTTTCATTCCCAGATCAATGTGGGATCTCTCAGCACATCACAATGTGAAATGGTGCATAATATCACAGTCCTAAATTGGCCCAAATTATTGTGGTTTTAAGCCAAGCCAGCTTTGTTTAAATAATGGCTTTGCCATGGAGATTTGTCTCATTGATTGGATATTTCAGAGTGGCAGAGTGAGAAAAATGAATTTGTGTCAGGCTGAATTACAGGTTTCCATATATTATTTAAGCATTGCTCTTTACTTCTCCCTCTGTCAATCATCATTTCCTTGCAGATTGCTCTATTTTTAATATTTCTCAAAGTTGAAGGTTAGTTTCTTCTCCAGCAGCAGCTTTAAAGCAAATGTTATTTTAGTGATGATGTCAGTGATATGATGATAGTAATTAATAATTATGGGATTTATGAATGTGTGTGTTGCCATTCTCCCCCTCAAGTCTCCTGAGACCTCACCTGCAGAGCTGGGGACAGCAGCAGGACCTGGAGCTGCTGGAGAATCCAGAAAAATCCATGGAGCTGCTCCCGGGCTGGAGCCAGGCTGGGAGAGTTGGGAATGTTCTCCTGGAGAAGGGAAGGATGCAGGGAGAGCTTCCAGAACATTCCAGGATCTAAAGGGGCTCTAGGAGAGCTGGAGATTGGCTGGGGACAAGGGACAGGACCCAGGGAATGGGGAAAGGGGAGATTGGAGAAGGAATTCCTGGCTGGGCTGGAATTGCCAGAGCATCCCTGGATCCCTGCAATGTCCCAGGCCAGGTTGGACATTGGGGTTTGGAGCACCCTGGGATCATGCAAGGTGTCCCTGCCCATGGATGAGGTTGGAATGAGATGATCTTTCCAACCCAAACCATTCCATGATTCCATTATTTATGGGCAAGAAGTTTTTCTCTTTGCATTTACTAATTCAGCTGTTTTTCTGTCCAGTCCCTCGGGCCTGGGCAATCTCCTGCTCCCCTTGCTGCAGGATTACAAAAGGGAAATTGCAGCTCACAGTGGGATTGGAACTGGAAATCAGGAGCTGGAAGTAACAGAGCTGGAAGTGGAGGCTCCTCTTTCAGCTGCCTCACACTGCTCATGGAGATCTTCTCCTGTTCCTTTTTTCCATGGTTTTAGGAGGTCCCCAAAGAGCCCTTGCTGAAGTCCTGTGAAATCCCACATTTCTTGTTCATCAGTGGAGCAAAAGTCAATACCTATCACTTTTCATCAACTCTTTAAAGATTCCATTAAAAATTGATAGTTTGAGATTCCAGAAAGGGGGCACAGCAGAGAGGGCAAAGCTCCAGGAAATCTTTAGATAACAGTTTACAAACCCAAGTGCCAGGAGAAGCAATTCCTTCCTTTTTGCAGGAAAATTGTTGGCCCTGGGTTTGTTCCCACAGGAACCTGAGCTCACGTGCAAAAGGGTGGAGCACAAGAGATTTTCACTCCCTTTCTCTTCTCCTCTTGTTTAAAGATTTCTTCCCAATTAATTGTCAAGAACTAGGGCAGGTGAGAAGACCTGAGGTGCTCTTGTTGTGCTGTTCACCTCGTGGGTTTTGGAAAAGGAAGGAGGGCCAGAAGTGGGGCTGGTATTTAATAGTCAGGAGTGCTGCAGGTGTAGCCTGAGGAAAAGAAATTCCAGATGGGAGGGGAAGAATTTGCTGCTGTGCAAGTAAAGAAGCATTCTAGGGCTAGATAGTCACCTGGTGATAAATAATCCAGGGTCTGGAGGGACAGAGGCTGGATCCAGGGTGGGATCAGCCTCTTCTCCCAGGCAGTGAGCAACAGGATTGTTAGCATAGAAACACCATCACAGGGTGATTATGTGCAGGGGCTTTTATTGCAGAGCTCTGGGAATCAGGGGTACAAACCCAAATCTGACTCCACATGGATTCCAGAGGGACAGGTTTTTATTCCCTGTTCATTATGTAACTATAGAATAATTATTAAACCCATATTGTTCTATTGTACACATTGTTCTTATCCAAGCATGGATTCTTGTGATTTTCACCAGGTCCCCAAACATCCTTTCTCGTGATTCTTGTCACTTTTTTTTAAACTAGAACAGCCTCTGAACAAGGCCAGTGTGGGAGCAGTGCTGGTGCCACGATCAAGGTGCTCTTTCCTGTAGCTGTGGCCATGGTTTTGTCACCCTGCACTTGTGTTCTCTCAGCTGACACCATTTATAAAGTTTTGCAGGGAATTGTTGAACAACTGTAGAATTTCATTTTACAACTCATTGCAGAGGGTGAAATTGCTTCTATTGAGCTGGAGTGTAAATGCTGGGGTTTTTTTGCAGGCAAAAAACCTTAAATTGACCGTCCACTTTCCTTGTCCTGCCTCACTAAAAAGCAAGAAACAAATCAGAGTTAAATTAAATTTTAGTTTGGCTTCATAACCAGAAAGACCAGGTCGATATTCTGTGAAACAGAGGGGAAAGCTCTTCTTGGAAGGATTTTCTTCATCTTCAAAGTGTGGTTTATTGTAAAACTTTATTACTTAGAGCTGAATTCAGTGAAAAGTTCTAAGTGCTGACAGCTCCATTCCATTCCATTCCATTCCATTCCATCCCATCCCATCCCATCCCATCCCATCCCATCCCATCCCATCCCATCCCATCCCATCCCATTCCATTCCATTCCATTCCATTCCATTCCATTCCATTCCATTCCATCCCATCCCATCCCCTGTGTTTAAAATCTCTGAATAATCCTGGAGAGATGATTGCACCTGGTAATTATCTTTACAGACATTATTCAACCATCTCACTACACCTGCTGATTTCTCTCCCTGGTCAAACAGTTGAGCATAGTGCAGTAAACATATTTTAATATTATATTTTTCATTTTCTTTATCTCATTAATGGCTGTTCATCTTAAAAAGTGCAGTTTATTTGACCTGCACCATACCTGCCCTGTCCCTGAACACTGTAGCTCTTGTTTGAAAAATAACAACATTTTTCAATGCTAGAATTTTTTTTTTTTCTTTAAAAAAATCATGATTAGCTGGAAGAGAGCAGTAATGAAGAGAGTGGTATCTGCAAACTCAGGAGGAGTTCTGCACTATTTATGCTTCTTATCATATCTGAAAAACCTAGGAAATCAATTTCTGCAATCCCTATCCACGTCAAACCAGGCTTATCACCAGCAGCCTCCTGGAAGTTGTTCTTGTCTGCTTGAAAGCAGATGGATCTTGAGGACTGGGATACAAATCCTTTCTTCTGTTACACTTGTGGGTGATGTTGTGGAATGAAGTTGTTTTGGTTTTTTTTTCCACTGAAGAAGGGTGATAAAAATTGTTCATTAAATTGTTCCAATCAAAGCAGCTTTTGATAAAAGTTTTTGGTGATAAGGGCAGAGCTCAGTGAGGTGGGCATTGAGCAGCTGGAAGTGAGAGAGGTTTTGTTTTGTTTTGTTTTGTTTTGTTTAGGGATTGGAGTTGAGAGGGTCAAAAAATCTATTAGGGCCAGGGAGAGGAAAGAAACAAAACCAAAACAAATCCACAAAAATTCCTTTGGCCAGAATTCCTGCAGTGAGTCCAGAGGAATCCATGGAGCTGCTCCAGGGCTGGAGCCAGGCTGGGAGAGCTGGGGATGCTCACCTGGAGAAGGGAAGGATGCAGGGAGAGCTTCCAGAACATTCCAGGGCCTGGAGGGGGTCCAGGAGAGCTGGAGAGGGACTGGGGACAAGGGACAGGACGCAGGGAATGGGGAAAGGGGAGATTAGGGAAGGAATTCCTGGAATTGCCAGAGAATCCCTGGATCCCTGCAGTGGCCAAGGAAGGATTGGAGCAGCCTGGGATGCTGGGAGGTGTCCCTGCCATGAGCTTGGAGCTCCCTGCCCAGGCAAGGCAGGCCAGGATTGTGGGATTCAGGACACTCAGAATCCATGCAGAGGGATTGGGATGGAAAGTGGGGATAGAAAAGAGAGGCCCAGGGAAGGGAGAGCCTTGATGGTTTGCTGAGATTGCAAGGGAAGGCCCTGGATGCATCAATTCCTTGGAGAGGAGATGGATCCAATGTCAGGTTCTGGAGAGCTGGGAATTGCCAGGCTGGAGAAGGGAAGGATGCAGGGAGAGCTTCCAGAACATTCCAGGGCCTGGAGGGGCTCCAGGAGAGCTGCAGAGGGACTGGGGACAAGGGACAGGACACAGGGAATGGGGAAAGGGGAGACTGGGGAAGGAATTCCTGGCTGGGCTGGAATTGCCAGAGAATCCCTGGATCCAGGTTGGAGCTCCCTGGGACAGTGGGAGATGTCCCTGCCCATGAATGGGGGTGGAATGAGGATGATCTTTCAGGTCCCTTCCAACCCAAGCCATTCCATGTTTTGAAAATAAGGGATTCAGTGCAGACACTTTGGGAATGTAGGAGAACAAACACTGAATTTTCTGGACAAGCACATTGCTCCCTTCACCCAGATCCAGCTGCTGCTGACTATGGATGACACCAATGGGGGTTTTCTTCCTGGCTTTGCTTTTCCTTCTTTCCTTCTTTCTTTTTTTTTTGTTCCCAGTCTGAAATGTTCACCAGGATATTGGGTCACTTAATTGCATTTTGTTTTTTGCTGGTTGCTCTTCTTATCACAGCAGTACAAGACTCAGGGAGTTCAGTCAATACTTGTGTAATCAATAAAAAAAATGACAAAGGAGTCCTGGTAATGGGGGCAAAGCTGCTGCTCATGAATTTTCAATAATTACTCCAGATTCCTCCTTCTCCAACATCTTCAGAAAATGGGGGCTGATTGAGGGAGGGGATCTTGCTTGACTGAGGACGTGTCAGAATTCCACAAATCCCAGCAGGAATTCAAATCAGGGATTTTTATTTCAGCACATGAAGGGGTTCTTGAGGAGATGGGGGAAGAATTGGGTTGATTTTTATTTTTCCACGGTGCCACAGAGCAGCTATGCCATTCTCTCTTTACCTTTTTGGCCTCATTTTGCTTCCCCAGAACATCAGCTGCCCCAGGATATCTGGGAAGATCTCTGGGGAGATGAACAGAGTGTTTTGAGGGATGTGTTGCTCATTCCTCCTTGACTTTGTGGCATCCATGGATTTCTGAGGCTACTTCTGGATAGTGTGAGATCCAGAAGGGAAGGGGGAGCTGATGGTTTGTCCACAGCAGGGATTTTGGGGATGGGAGGGGTAAAAACCCCATAAACCCACTTGCTTCAGTGCTGAATCATCCATAAAAATGTTCCTTTGTATTTTCTGCTCCCTCATTTTGCGCAGCCAGGGAATCCACAGGGTGGATTCAGAATTCAAGGGGGGAAAAGCCACAGGGTGGTTTGGGTGTGAAGGGACCATAAAGATCATCTCATTCCAACCCAAACTGTGGGCAGGGACACCTCCCACTGCCCCAGGCTACTCCAGGCTTTGGACACTTGCAGGGATGAGGAGCTCCAGCTGCTTCTCGGTTTTGATGTGTGAAGACACTTTAATGGTCCTTCCCTGGTGAGGCTGGGGAATACTTTCTGCCTTAAACTCTGCTCTGTGACAGGGAAAAATCTGTTCCATTATCCTGCACTCTCTTCCTTTCTCCATAAATTGGCTTTTTACCCCAGGGCTCAGTAAAAGCTCTCGTATCTCTGTCCTGGTTTGACAGACAGGTGTCTGCTGAGAAAGGCAGGAGCTTCTCTTTGAAATGGAGAATGGAAACCCCCTCCCTCCAAATTATTGTAATTTTGAAATTATGGAATTCTTAGGCAAAGATATGGGAAATAGAAATAACAGTTCTTTACTAGGGAAATTAAAATAGAAATACAGCACTACAAAGAACAAACCCCAAACCCTGACACAGTCAGAGTACAGCCTGACACCCGTCAGGCAGGGTGTTGGCAGCAGTCCCATTCCATGGTGGCTGCATCCTCCTGCAGTGACAGATGTGGCTCAGCTGGAGCAGTGCTCCTGTACAAGGTGCAGTTTGCTCTGAAGCTCCAGGGATGATGTGGAAGGGTCTGGTTTTCCTCTGGGATCCAGTGGGAAAGGCTGCTCTGATGTTCCAAATCTCAGATTTTATCTGGGTAGGAAATGCTTGGCTCCTCGCCTGGCTGGAGCATCTCCCCATGGGATGATGGAATTTTATCAGCCATGCACTGGGACTCAGTGGCCATGAACAGGAGAGATCTCCTGGAGGGAGGATGGGCTGTGGAAAGATAAAGAACTCTGCCCCAGCTGGTTTAACAGCTGGCCCATTAACAGGAGATATCTCCCATGGAGATGAGGATCACTGCCCCAGCTGGTTTAACAGATGGTGACAGAATCCACACTGCTGGTCACATCCTGGATTGCAACCCAAGACTATCTTTGAATGTTCCTTTCCAAACCAGCTGTGCTGGAGAGGAGCAGACCTGAGCTCATTCAAAAGGGACTCAGAGCTTTTTCCAGCCTTTCTCTTCATCCTTCCACACCATGGAAATGTCCCCTCTGTTATTCCTGCATCCAGAGGAATCAGAAAATGGATCCCACACAGTCCTGGCCCTGAGCAGCACCATCTCACCACAGCCCTGGAAAAAGGAGAAAGGAGCAAGATGATTTTTTGGATTGTTGTTGTGGGTTTTTTGTGGTTTTTTTTAATAGTTGAATCTATCACGCTTCCTTTTACTCCTGTTTCCAAAAGTTCTGCTTTTCATGTGGGAAGTGTCAAAATTTATTTGGAAGTGTTACTGAGGAGTCCTGGTAGACACAGCTGTAAAAGCACCAGGACCTGCAAAAGCCCCCAAAGAGCTGTCAGAGCTTGGCTCTCACTGGAGAAATCTAAAATTTATATTTTTTTTCCTTTTTATTTTTTTTTCCCCCCCCAAATGTGCAGAAGCTTTTTGTCATTTCTCAAGATTCCAAGGCAGCTTTTTAAAAATCTCAGTTTGCCACGTCCTGGTGCTGTGCTCCTGCTGTGCTGCCATATGGTGGTGACCCAGGTGTCCCTGCTTGCTGCCAGTCCTGGCTTCAAGGGAACGAGGTGGAATCATGGAATTTTAATGATTCCACCCAAGGAGCTGCCCCCTCCTTCCCCTGCTCTCACCAAGACCATTAAGAGACTGAACCCTTCAAAGGTGGCACCCAAGGTGTGATTTGTAAGATTGTCACATCATTGCAGCCCTCAGTCTTCTCCCCTTGGTCTGAAAACCTTAATAATCATCCAAAGCTCATGTCTGTAACTGCTTATTTATGAGGGAGAAAGATGGGCCCTTCTCCCCCTCCTGAAAATTCAGTTATGTGTTTATTTTGAGACAAAAGTCGCCAGATATTTGGCTACTGAGCCACACAAATAAACCCTAGGTCAGTCAATATTTTTGTGGTATTGTGATCTCAAGATCCTAAAAGTTCCTCCCAGTTCCCTTTGGGATCGTCTTTGCTGTTGACCAACAGACACAAGTTTAAAGTTGTTGTCTTTAAAAGCCTCTCTGGCCAGTGTTGATGTTAAGTCCAATTCTCATTTGCTGAGATTAAAACTAAAAAAATAAAAGAGGCAACGTCAGCTTTTGTGCTAAGGAATGTTTCTCTGAGCACATGGAAATAAAATGAGATTCTGAGCCGTCACTGAAATGATGACAGAAATAATTTAGCTTTTCTGTGGGAGACTCAATTCCCACAAGGAATTAACCTTGATTTGGATAAACCTGGACATTAAAGCATTTGGTGGTGAGGCCCTTGCTGCTACTGCCTGGTCTGAGCTTGGGTTTGGGCTGTTTAACTTCATTTTAAACTTGCCTAGCACAAGGTTTGGGTTTCTGAAGGATCAAGCAGTGATTCCTGAGATGGTTTGGGTTGGAAGGACCTTAAAGATTATCCAGTTCCAACCTCTGCCATGGGCAGGGACATCTTCCATGGGCAGGGACAACTTCCATGGGCAGGGACAGCTTCCACCACCCCAGGCTGCTCCAAACCCATCCAGCCTGGCCTTGAGCACATCCAGGGATCCAGGGGCAGCCACAACTTCTCTGGGAATTCTCTCTCAGCTTCTCCCCACCCTCACTGCCAGGAATTCCTTCCCAATATCCCATCCATCCCTGTCCTCTGGCATTTTAAAGCCATCTCCCTTTTGTCCTGTCTTTATCTACTTGTGAAAAAAATCCCTCTTCCCTTTTTTATGACTCACCTGTAAGTGCTGCAGGTGAAAATAATCAGATTTTCAAGGCACAGAGAATATTGGGATTAAATTCCAGCCCTGTCCTTTGTGTAATTTGTCTCTAATTCATTTTACACACTGCTCTCCCTTGCAATGTTCTGTAAGAAATATCAATAACCACACACCATCTGGGAAGTTGTACTTCTGGAAGCAGGAATATCATCTCTTCCAGGTGGCAAATCCTCCCTGTTCAGACCAACATCCTGAGTGCCTCAGGAAGGTGCTGGAGTTTGTTGGGCTGCCCTGAGTGCTGACAAAAAAAATTCTTCAGCTGCTCCCCTGAAGGATTTCCTTGCTTCTCCATCCCAGCCAAGTGTCATTAATTTGCTTTAGTCTGGTTGTAATTCCATTGGTGTTCCCTGCAGGTTGGAATTCCATCAGTTCAGGTTGTAGCTACAGCCTGAAACAGCTGAAACCAAATTCTGGCTGAAAACATCTTTTGGAAATGTGTAATTCCCATCAGTGAGGTCTTTGGGATGCACTGATGGTGACAGAGCAAAGAAGGAGCCCCAAACCAGCTGTGCCATTCCTGCCTCTCATCTCCTGCAAATAAGATTTGCCATCCTTATTAACCACAATTAATTATTGAGGGAAATATCCTCATCATAGAAACAAAAACTAAGGATCATCAGGTCCAACCTTTCCTGGGCCACAGCAGCCTGTCCAGCCCAATCTTTAAATTCCCAACCCTGGGGAATCCACTCCTCCCTGGGGAGATTATTCCAATTGCTGCTTGTTCTCCCTGAGAAAAATTTATCCCTTGTGTGCCACCAAAATGTCCCCAGGAGCAACTTGTGCCTCTCACCCCTTGGTTTATCTGTGTGACTCCTGGGAAAAAGGGGAATGGAATGCTTGGGATGGTGTTTTCTTGAAGATACCTGGGTGTTGGAAACGCATCCCCCAAAGCCTGTGGAGTGGTTTCACAGAATCCCGGGATAAGTGAGGGTGGAAAGGACCTCAGGGGGTCACTGGTGCCTCTCCCTGCTCCAGCAGGGCCATCCCAGAGCACAGGGAAGTGTCCAGGTGGCTCTGGAATGTCCCCAGGGAGGAGCCTGCAGCCCCTCTCTGCTCTCTGCCCCATCCAGGGGCAATTCCTGGGATCAGCCCCTGCTCATCCTTTGGGTGCTGATCCCATGGGTGGGGTCCCTGTCCCCTGGAGCAGCCCCTGCTCATCCTTTGGGTGCTGATCCCTGATCCATAATTTGGGATCTCCTTTGGGTGCTGATCCCATGGGTGGGGTCCCTGTCCCCTGGAACAGCCCCTGCTCATCCTTTGGGTGCTGATCCCTGATCCATAATTTGGGATCTCCTTTGGGTGCTGATCCCATGGATGGGGTCCCTGTCCCCTGAGCAGCTCCTGATCCATAATTTGGGATCTCCTTTGGGTGCTGATCTCTTGGGTGGGGTCCCTGTCCCTGAGCCACCCTCACATCCCTCCCCCTGTCCTGAGGAGCCCACAGCTGGACTCAGCATTCCAGATGTGCCTCCCACACCTCCCTGTCCCCCCTGCCTGAGCACTTGGGCCACTGGAACCAAACCATTCCCATTTTGCATCAGCACAGATTTGCAGATGTCCAACTCTGCTGAGCAAAACCTCCTGCAAATTCCCATTTTCCTTGGGAAAACTTGTTTAGCCAGACTATTTAATAGCAAAATACTCCAAAATTAAGGTGTTTCTGTTTGATCCCTCACTAATGCCACTGCTGCTTTGACTTGCTAATGTCTCTCCACGCTGCCCTGGACTCCTGCAAGCCAAACTAAACAGCTTTGCTGTGTGTTTATAATGCATTTAGGTTTTATCATCTCTTCTACAAACCCTTCCTCACTGCTGCAGCTGCATTTCCTCTGATCACCTCTATTCCATCGCTCCAGAAAGCATTCTTGATCCAGAGAAAAAGCCTTTTATCCCATCCTCTGATCATCTGTTTGCTCACAGCAGGTGAAACAAAAGGCTGAACGCCACCCCAGAAATCCTTTGTGCATTTTCCTGTTTTAAATTCCCTGTCAGAGATTCCTCCCAGGATAAGCAAGCGTTAAAATCCTGGTTTAGCCCGGCTGAGGTTGGGTTTTTCTCCCAATATTTTGTGCTTTGCAAGGGAAGGTGGTGGATCCTGGTTTCAGAATTAGATTGTTTCCGAGAGAAGATTTGATTCTGCTGGAAGTTATTGAACGTAATAACATTTTATTGCTCTTTTTAAGCAGCTCAGAGTTTCTTGCAGAGGCTTTGACAGAAGGAAAAGTGAGAGGAGGAGGAGGAGGAGGGAAAAACCACGGGGCAGAAGGAAGGTGGTACAGGTGTGGAAAAGGCAAATGGGATCTAAGGAAGAGTTAATTAGGAAATTAAAGTATTAATGAGCAGGGTTCATGTTATTTGGAACTTTCCCTGGGGTAACTGTGGCTGATTCTGGTTGTTCAGCTTCACAAAAATGTGAGAAGAACTCTTGCAAAGAGCAGAAACTCCTGCAGGAGCAGAGTGAAATAAAAATACTGAGTGGCTTCTGTTGGGAAAAAGGAAAGGTTGGATCTGGGCAAGCTCCAAACTCCAGCCAGAAACAGGAGAGGAAAACTCCAGGCCAAGAACTGGAGAGGGAATCCCCTCTCTGCACACAAATCTAAAAAATATTTGAGGTTTTGCCCAAAATGTGCAATTCTCCCCCCAAACTCTGGGTGAGCATCACAATTTTTCACCAAAGTCAATAAAATTGAAATTAGGGTCCACCTGAAGCTGTGCCCAAGGCAGATTGGTTGATTTTGGATGTTGATTCAGTTTGTATTGCTGAATAATTGTGTAGAATAATCTGAATTTAGGATATTTTGCAGGATAGGATTAAGGTGGGGGGAAGAAAACACCTTCCAAAGGTTCTGTTTCCATCAGGTGGGACAGAGGCTGAATCTTGGTGCAGTGATAATTCCAAATAACCCACTTGGATTATCCAATATCATCTTAAAATTTCATAAAAAGGAGTTTATATCCCATTTCTGCTGCTGTTTTCATTTAATTGGAGAAGATTCCCTATACACCTGCACTGATTATTGAAATTATAAATGAGGATTATAAATCCTCATTTCTGGATTTAAAGACCAAATTCTTTGGGCCCAGGGTGGTTTTCCAGAGATTATTTGTGTTAAGAATTGATTTTTTTTTTTTTTTTGGATTCTGTGGATGTAAACTACTGGAACAGAAACTTCCAGAGTCTTTGGCTTTGGGATGTGTGTATCCATCTCTTCCTTCAGTTTTCTGGGGCTCTTTTAGTCATGGGCAGCAGCCTTTAATTTCAGCAGCTTTTTCATTTCATTAAATTCTTTATAGATCCTCCAACCTCTTAATCACAGAGATGCTGACATGACACATGTGGCCATCAAAACCTAAAAAAAAAAAAGCAAGTTTAAAATTAAATAAAAAAACAACTTTCCTGCTTCAGATCTAAAGATCTTTGACAAGGAAATGATTCTGTTGTGACAGAGGGGAATAAAAACATCCCATGATGAAAAACATCCCATCCCAGAACCTTGAGCAAACTCAGAGCCTGCAATTCCAAATCCCACCCCGAGTTCCTGTGCTCCTCACTCCATGAATTTTAAGCCAGCAGGAATCCTGATCTTCCAGTTTATCACCCAAAAACGAAATAAAAAACAAAAGGAAAGGGAAACCATGGCTAAATCAGTGCTCCTCAAAGCCTGCAGGCACCACAGCAATACAAATAATAAATTGGGAAATAATAAAGAGCAGAGTGGTGGTGAGGAGCTCCAGGCTGAGAACAGGATTGATAAACACAGAGTTTAACATAAAGAAAAAAAAAATCCTTTGGGGCTTCAACTTTCAGTGATTGTAGAGTGTCAGAAAAGAAATTATCGTTTTTGGTGTTGTTGTTTACCTTAAAAATTTTAGGAAGAGATTGAGAATGGAAAAAAGATGCTCCAAGGAGCCCTCCTGGAAAAAGTCCAAGCATTGCAAAGTTCCACAGATGAATTGATTTAATTAGGCTGTATCAATTCTGCTGCTGCTGCTTCAGAAACAGACTCATAAAAGATATTAAAGAAGCAGTTGGGGTGTTGCATTTTTTGTTTCAAAGATGCCCACGACTCCTCAGCCATAAAGAGCTTCCCCTTATTCATTTTCCTTTTTATTTGCTGATTAAAAATATCCTTACTGCCTGGAAATACTTCAACAGGGACAAAAACGAGGTAAAAAACCTCATTTTTTGTGATGCAGAAATTATTTAGGAGGAAATTACAAGCTTAAGATGGAGGATGAAAGTGGTGTGGGGAAAATGGGATTGAGAACAAACAAAAAGGAGTTTTTGTTCTCTCTGGAGGATCTGTGTTGGTGCCAATGGCCAAGGTGTCCATCCAGATATTGGTGAATATTTGGGGTGGGAGGATCTTCCTTGAGATTCTTGGTGACCCACTAGTGATGCTGAATTCCCTGGAGTTCATTCCATTTTGGGAATTTGCAGATGAATTTTGAACCTTCATCTCTCTCCTCACACACACAAGGATGGATAAAACCCCTGGGGGAAGTGAGAGTGAGCTGGGAGTAGGGAAGGTGAAGGAATTTCCAAACTTTGGTCTCAAGGACTCTAAGTCATGGACAAACCTCTGCTTGCTTCCACAAATCCAGGGATTAGATTAGAAATTAGAAATTTCAGAAAAAGTTGGGGGTTTTTTTCTAGAATAAACCACTTCCAGTTGCTCGTGGTGGTCTTTGTGAAGGAACTTTCCAAGTTTTTTGGGGTGGTTGGAAATACTTTTTGTCCAAGCAGTGATATGACCTTGGGAATTATCCCATGCTGTGGTGGAACAAGGATGGGAGAATCCTTCTTCATGCAAAATTTCCAGGTTTATTGACTGTAATTGTGTTTTTTAGTTTTGGTTTGGGCTTTTGGTGTTTTTGGTTGTTTGGTTGGTTATTTTTTGGGGTTTTGTTTTGTTTTTGGGTTTTCTTGTTTGTTTTTTGAGTTTTTGTTAGAGTTAGGATTAAATGCTCCAGAGACAATATTTTGTGTTTGGACTCAGATGTTTATTAATTCTTATTTATATCACAGTGAGTTCCACAGCACCTCTAGTTAACAGGCTAAAAATGGTGATGTATCTTTCTCTCTACAAGGCCTTTTAAGGGTCAGTTTGTCTAATTAAGAATGGACACTTAAATTATTTTTACTTTTAACCCAATAACTACACACCTGTGACTTGCAATGCGGAATTTTCTATCCAATTACAAAAGTACCACCTAGACCCATGAAGAAGAAGGTGAAGAAGAAAGAAACCTTTGTTCCAAAATTTCTATCTTGCCTCCCATGTACTACCACATTCCAAAACCTCAAACTCGAAATTTTTTCACCATGGGACATTACACACTTTTATTCAAATTACACACCAGTGATTCTAGTTTTGTCATTTAATTTTGGAAGTCTTCTCCACAGCCTCAGGTCAGATGCAGTGTTTTCTTGTGGATCAGTGCCTGTCAGCACAGAAAGTGCAAAATTTTCGGTATCCAGGGTTCCAAAGACTGTCAGAGGGAAAATGTCAGGAAAAATCCAAGTTTTCCATGTTTGATACCATGGACTGCAGGCCTGAAATCAGGGATTGAAGTCAGGACATTCCACTTCAACATGAGGGAATTCCACCTGGACGTGAGGAAAAACTTCTTTCCTGTGCAGTGACAGAGCACTGGAACTGATTGAGCACAGAGGGGGTGGAATCTCCTTCCCTGGGGATATTCCAGAGTTTTCTGGATTCAATTCTGTGTCAGTGCTCTGGGATGGCCCTGCTGGAACCAGGTCCATTCCAGCCCAGAATTCTGTGAAAATCAGGAAACCTGCTTTTTCCTGTGAGGGTGCCAAACTCTGGAGCAGGCGGCCCAGGGAAGTTGTGGAATTTTCATCCTTGAAGATCCCCCAAAAACCACCTGGACACTGTCTTGGACAATCCTCCAACTTCAGGTGTTCCCCTGACTCCATGCCTCGACATCAGGGGGCATTTCCCAGGCTGCCAGAACACGATAAAGGGTTAGAGATGACAAACTGAACTTTTATATTGGTGTCTTGGTTTGACAGACAGGTGTCTGTTAAGAAAGGCAGGAGCCTCTCTTTGAAATGGAAAATGTAAATACCCTCCCTCCAAATTATTATAATTTTGAAATTAAGGAACAGTCAGGCAAAGATATGGGAATGGGAATAACAGTTCTTTACTAGGGAAATTAAAATAGAAATACAGCACTACAAAGAACAAACCCCAAACCCTGACACAGTCAGAGTACAGCCTGACACCCGTCAGGCAGGGTGTTGGCAGCAGTCCCATCCCATGGTGGCTGCATCCTCCTGCAGTGACAGATGTGGCTCAGTTGGAGCAGTGCTCCTGTACAAGGTGCAGTTTGCTCTAAAGCTCCAGTGATGATGTGGAAGGGTCTGGTTTTCCTCTGGGATCCAGTGGGAAAGGCTGCTCTGATGTTCCAAATCTCAGATTTTTATCTGGGTAGGAAATGCTTGGCTCCTCCCCTGGGTGGAGCATCTCCCCATGGGATGATGGAATTTTATCAGCCATGCCCTGGGACTCAGTGGCCATGAACAGGAGAGATCTCCTGGAGGGAGGATGGGCTGTGAAAAGATAAAGAACTCTGCCCCAGCTGGTTTAACAGCTGGCCCATTAACAGGAGATATCTCCCATGGAGATGAGGATCCCTGCCCCAGCTGGTTTAACAGATGGTGACAGAATTGATACTTTTGGTCACATCCTGGATTGTAACCCAAGACAGTTGTTTTAATTTAGGGAATCAGGAATTTTCCTTTATAATCCTGAAACCCATCAGTGTTCAGAGTTTTTGTGCACAGCTCTTCCATGTCTTAGAGAACAGGCAGGGATGGGACAATGCAGGGAATTCCAGGCAGTGCAGGGAATTCCACATCATTTCCTGGGATCTGTTTGTGTTTCACAGGGGTTGGACACAGCCTCATTTCTGCTCTTCTCTACCCAAAATTGTTTTATAATCACTGTGTAAAAATAAAAGCCACGTTGGCAAGGCTGTACAATTACTTTGTTATGCATTTTGCTGTGCTGGTGCATTTGTTTAATTAAGTTCCTTGCTAATTAGAGCTGTATGTACTTGTGTTAATTATTATTTGCTTAACACAATCAGCAGTGTAATTCTTTTCTGAGAAGCCACACACTTGCCAGTTCAACTAAATTACTGATTCCATGGGCTCTCCAAAAGAATAGTTGCTCCATTTTTGTCAAATGAGAGGTTGCATTCTTTAATGTGAATGAAATTCAATTTAGATTACCTGAAACTTCACATAATATATTGTATTTTTAATTGGTGATTAAGCAAAGAAAGAAAAAGCTGGTTTGATTTGTGCCTCAGCACAAAGATGTCTATTTTTTCTGACTGGATTACAAAAATTGGACAGCTCTGCTATTTATCACCCTCCAAGACCTTTTTCCATCTGACAAAGAAAAAGTACGTTTGTCTTCAGGCTCTGGAAAGAAACTGCTTTCTCATGCTAGAAAAATGTAACCCTGTGCAACTTGTGACCTTTTACCAAGCTTTTAATTAATTTTTTTTTAAATGCAGAGAGCTATAAACACATTACACAGCCAGAGCCCTGTCAGGGTTTTAATGCTGTGCCCATTCCAGGGGTTAATTTCTCTTCAGTCCCTAAAACAGAAAGGAAAGTGATGCCATAAATTTCTTGAATCGTGTTCCAGAAGGGAATTAATACCCAAGAATTGTTATTTATCAGTAGGGTTTGTGTTCATCCACACACCCACACCCATCTGGGTTGTGTCTCTGTCTGGGAAATCTTTAGGGCTTTGACTTCTGCAGGTTGTTGCTTATTTGAGTTGCTGATCAATTCTGCAAAATGTGTTTGGTATTTGGATAAATGTGTTTTAGTTGGGAACCTCAGGAAAGCAGGAAAAGGAGGAAGCAACTCCTACAGGAGGAGCAGATGGAGGAAATCATTCTCCTGAAGGAAAATATAAACATGGCCAGGATTATGGAGGGAGACAGGGAGGATTTGTCCTCATCCCAGCAAGGCTGGGGATGTTTCTTTGCATTTTTCAAGAAATGAGGCATTGAATGGGAATTTCGTCAGCACAGGAGCAGAATATTAATATTAATATTAAACTCTGAAATGAAATTGGGCAGGAAATGCAAACTCTCCTGGAGTCCTGTGTAATTCACACACAAGCCAATCTTAAACGTTCACTAATTGCAGTTATTTTCAACTCTGCCACAAAATCAGCAGAAATATATGTTTAAAAAGAAAAATTCAGAACTTGGCTCACGGTTATGTCCCTCCACTTGTGGCATTTTTCACCTGTGGTTTGAATTCTGCCCCGTGACCGAGTTACTTTGGGAACAGAGGAGTGGAACCAGCAAGAATTTCAAAGTGTTTCCATGCACAGCCTGAAATCTTTGCTGAGGAAATGTTCAAAATGTTCAAAATGCACCTTGGCTGTTCCCAATCACCATGGAAAATGTGCCAGGAAATGGGCATTTTACAGAAAGGAGGGATTTACTCCTCCACACAGAGCCATGGGCACGAGGGCACTGTTGGATGTTGTAATTGAAAAATCACAGGGGGAAAAAAAAACATAGAGGGAATTGAAAAATCACAGGAGAAAATCCAGAGAAGTGGAAGAATCAATAACGACGTTAATGAGAACTGCTGGAAATGCCCATTAGTGGGAATCACTGTTTCAGGAATCATTTCCATCCATCAGTCCCGTTGCTTTCCCACATGAGGAGCATCTCAGGGATGTGAAGCAGTTCCCAAAATTCCCAAAACCATCACAGTCATTGGAGAATGCTGCTTTACCTCGATTTTTTTGTGTGAAAAACATCAGGTGGCTCCCTCAGTCCCTGTTGTCCACCTGGAGAAGGGGATAAGAATATTTCACTGTGTAAGCATAAAGGAAAAAATAAAGATTTTTTTGGTGGAATCTTGCTGGTGGTACCCTCAGGAGGGGGTGATTAAACAAATTCCAGAGCAGTTGGCAATGAGGTCAGAACTTCAGAAGTGTCTACAGCAGTGAATGAAGGGCTAAAACAGATATCAAAGAATCCTGGAATGGTTTGGGTGGGAAGGGACCCTAAAATCATCCAGTGCCACCCCATCCATGGGCAGGGACCTTTCCCACCATCCCAACCTGACCTTGGACATTCCAGGGATCCAGGGGCAGTCACAGCTGCTCTGACAATTCCATCCAAGGCTCTGCACCCTCAAATTATCTTTAACCCACTTAATCCATACCTGAATCCATCAATTTGTGTTCCTGTGGGTGACTTTGTCACCAGGAATTCCATGGAGAGGATTCCACCCAGCTCCTCTGCCCTGCTCCCCCATGTGCTTGCTGGATTCATTTAAGCCCTCTGTAATTAATAAAAATAAGACAGAATTAAGGTCTGGCTGTGCAGGGGGCTCCACAAAACTCAGCTCCAAGTTCACTGTGGTTGTTTGGATGGAATTGTTTCGTTTGTGCTGCAGAGCTCTCACTTTTCCCTGTGTTTGTGTTCTCACCCCTCTCCTTAGGGCAAGGAGGAAGAAAAGAAACATTTATAATCCATCATTTATTCCAAACAGGAGGGCTGAGGAATTGGGGAGGTAGGGAATGTTTAATAAGACAACAAAACTCGCTCACCAGCTCCTTTCAAGGCGGTTTTTAGTATTCTGGAGGTAAATCAGCAGATCCAGCACCAGCCCTGAGCCCTGACATGTGTCTGCTAATGACAGTTAATTAAGGGCTGTCTGCAGCAATCATGGGCTGTCAGGACTCATCCAGGCTGGAAAAGTGAGGGACACAAGAGCTGCCTGCCCCCTCCTCCCCTGATTGGAGTGGTTTGCCAGGATTAATAGTGAATATCTGAGGAGGAGCCTTGACACTCAGCAGAGCCTTTCCCACATGCCATGGGCAGGGCTGGAATTCCTGCTGGGCTTGGCATGGTGGGAGGGATGTGATTTCCTGGAATATTTCTGAATTTCTCCCATCTCCTGCTTTTCTCAAGGATTCCTTCTCAGGATTCCCTGTAGAAATTGAGAGATGTTTAATCCCACAATACTTTTACAGTGGTGCTCCTCTGCTGGCATTGGCATGGAATTTATCCAACAGTTCCTCTTGGTGAGAAATGTGGAGATGGAAATTCCCAGCCAAAGGAAAACTCACCAGAGTTCAACCAGAATTTCTCCTCCTTCTCAGAAAAAAACCCCAATTATCTCAGATATATTTCTCTAAAGAATCAGCCCCAGTTGGCAATAAAAGACCAGCCAAACTTGAAGAAATAGAAAATGAGTGTTTGAAATGGGAAATGATGGGTGGCATAAAGAGCCAACAGATATTCCCTATTTTCTTCCTGGCAGCCACACTCGGTGCTATTTATTTATTTCAATTTCAAATGCTGCTGCCTGGCTTATTTCAACAGAATTCAGTCTCTACAAAGAACAAAAAAGTGTTTAACAGCATGGAAAAAAAAATGCATGCTAAGAGTCCTCTCCAAAAATGTTGTGTTATTCATCCAAGCCATCCATGAAAATTTGAGATGTCCAAAAAGGCAATCCCAGAAATCAATATTTATCCCAGAGACCTCAAGGATCCTCTCATTGCACCCCATCCATGGCAGGGACACCTCCCACTGTCCCAGGTGCTCCAATCCCCAGTGTCCAACCTGGAACTGAACATTCCAGGGATCCAGGGGCAGCCACAGCTGCTCTGGCAATTCCAGCCCAGTCCCTCCCCACCTGCTCATTGTCACCTATTTCTGGATCTGTTGTCTCTTTGCTCAGCTCCCACTGTAATGGGTGAGCTGCAGCATCTCATCAGTGCCTTGTCTTCATTTTCTTCTCTCTTCACTCAGTGTCAGGATTAAAAACATGAAGGAGACAAATTTCTCGTGTGTTCGGACTCTGTTGTTTATTAAATCTTATCTAAAGTACAGAGAGTTCTGCAGCACCTCCAGCTACCAGCTAAAAGTGAGCAAAATGAAGCTGAATTTAGCTAGTACAAGGTCTTTTAAACAGTCCAATAGAGAATTAACACCTGTATTATTTACATTTTTGACCCAATAACCAAATAAATGAGACCCACATTGCAGAACTGACTGCCCAACCAGAAATTACTGCCTGAAACCATGAAGAAGAAGGAAGAGACAAAATCCTCCATCTTGTCCCATACCTGTTACTATATTCTAAAACTCCAAATTCCAAACCCTTCACCATGTGAAATCACACACTTCTATTTAATTACACCTCTGTGATTTTAACTCCATCACTAAAATTTGGAGCCTTCTCCAAGACCTCAGGTCCAAAGCAGTGTTCTGTGTCAGGAAAGCTCAGAAAGCTCAAAATTCCCAAGTTTCTGGGATCCAGCACTCATTGCACCTGGAACTCTTTTGAAGTGAAGTTTGGTGTTGGAATTTCAGAATTTAGGGAGTTTCCCCTGGGTTTGTGTCATTCCTGGTTTGCCAAATTCTTTGTCTCCAGTTGATGTTCTGAGTTCTTTTGGGACTTTTATTTAAGAGTTGGACTCAATGATCCTTGTGGGTCCCTTCCAATTCGGAAAATTTGTGAATTTGGGACTCCTCTCACAGCCTAAGGGGAGGAATCCCAGAGTGGGGCAAGTTCTTGGTTTTGTTGGGAATCCAGATTGACCTGGAAATCACAGCTGGGTCTGGAAGACACTGAATTGGAAAATCTCTCCCAGGAATTTTAGAGCAGGAAAATTCACCTGAATTTCTCTTTAAAACCAGGGCTCTTGCAGCTCAGGATCACTTGGAATTGTGAGCAGAGCAGTGATGGTGACAAACTTTGTGTCTTTTTGCATCAAATTTTGCTGTAATTGCTCCATCTAATCCCTTATTAGGCTCTAATATTGCTCCTGTCACGTCAGACTTTTTCAAAGTTCATTTAAATAAAATGCTGGCAATATTTTCCTACTAATTTGTCCCTTTCCTGGCTGCTTCAGAGATTATTGTGGCATTAATTATGATTTCATGGTCAGGCCCTGCTCCTCCATAGGAGTGATAGAATTTTGCCCCCTCTGTGTCTTCAAACAAGGAATCTCCAAATATCCCTGGGATGTCTCCCACTGCTCCAGAAGATCTGATAAAATTAAGAGCTGATCAAGTAATAAAAAAAAATCCTATTTATGCATCCCTGAGAGGATAATCCATGCACTGGTGAGTGCTGGCAATGGGAAATTATCTTTGGAGTCAAAATTTCCATTCCAAAGTTGCATTGTACTTTTGTTTTTGTTGCAAGCTGCGAGTTTCTGCTTGAAATTTATATCCAGCTGCCACTTTTACTGTACAAGCAAAAAGCTGGAATACAAAACATTTAATGTGCTTGTCTATAAATTGATATTTTGTAATAGTTTACTCGATGCTGCTGAATTTTACATTTTGTCTCTGGCTTCTCAATAGCTCAGACATAGAGTCTTTTATGTGAGGGGTGTTTTTTCTGAAATCTAAATAACAAAACCAGCAGTTGGAAATTGATTTTCTGGGCATTGTTCAACATCCTCTCATCCCTTGTACTCTGTCATCCTCACTCATTTATGGGTTTATTTGGGATATAAAAAAGTGGGAGATAAAGCAGGAAATTTGAGGGGGTTTTTTTTGCTGGATTCTTCATGGAAAGGGCTGGAAGAGGTTGGAAAATCATTGGAAGGGCAGTAGGGAGTCCCCATTCCTGGAGGGATTTCAAAGCTGTGTTGGCAGGATCTTTGGGGGTTTTTCTTCAGGTTTTTTTGTTTTTAATTTTTTTTATTTTTTTATTTTGAATGTCTGGGCTGTATGGAGCCCCTGTCTGGCTTTCATCCATTCTTTATTTTTTCCCAATAATCATTAATCCAGGAGGTATTTTGGAAGGGAGTTCATGCCCAGATTTTACAAAGAAGGAAACGCGCTCAGGGTCTGTGCAGGTCACACAGAACCACCCCAAACAGATTCAGGGATCTTGGATTTTCCTCCTGCTTGGTGGTTTGACCTTCATAAAATCTTTAGAAATCTTTTTTTGGGAAGTGGAGGAATTCCCTGTTCAGGACTGACAGAGAGTAACTTCATGGAATGTTCCAGGCCAGGGCTCTGACATGGATGGATGGTGGGAGTTGCCTCAATCCATTTTTCCATCCTTTCCAAAAATCTGACCAAGCTCTGGGAACAGTTTCAGTTTTTATAACCATGTGGCCACTTTCTGCTCAGATGGAATAATGGAAGGAAACCTCTTTGTTTTTCCCTTTGTTTTTCCTTTCCTTGCCTTTTTTCTCATTAATTTAATTTTTGGGTGCTCAGTTCTTTGAGGCTGTGGCAAAGGAAGGAGGCGAGAGGAGAGCACAGCAGGAGGGATCAATTATTAAGGACATTATTATTTTTTAATTAACTTTTCTTGGCTTCATTCAGACCTTGCTCTGCTGTCAGCACAAGGCTTTGTAAATCCAAGGAGTGCTGAGGATGTTTTTGGATGGAGACTCAAGCTGGGACCTTTTTAATGCTGAGATAAATCAATACTTTTCCATATTCCATACCCTGATCCTAAAGCAGGGATGAATTAAATGGGTAAAGATACACAGAAAGTTTTTTCTATTTAATTAAAACCTCCAATCCAATCAATTTATTTTTTTCCTTAGCTCCTCCACTGGTCCAGGACTGAGAGTTTATTCTGATTTCCTTAACTTGATCTTCAACCTTTGCAGTTATTTTTAATCAGAGCATCCCTGAGCTCTGCATGTCCTCAGTTTTCAGCTGATTCTGCTGAATGTTGTTCATCACTTTTGGAATTTGCTTCCCACACCCCTCTCCCATGGAATTTTATATTCTGTATTTTGTATTTTGTCTCCTCAATCCCCATCCCATCACCCTAATCTCCCATCCCATGAATATTCCCCTTGGTTTAATTCCCACAGTGCTGGGGGTCTGTGCTTTGGATGGAACTTTTTCATCATTTATGGCATTTTCCTTCCTCCTCTCCTTATTTTTGTACAAAAATAATCCCTGAGACCCCTCCACAGGTGATTTGTTGGCAATGCCAAGGATGTCTCTTCTCCAAGCCCTTTCTTCCTCCTCCTGTATTTATTTTCTCCAGAAATTTTCTGTTGTCATTCTGCCATTTCACCTTTTTCCTCACTTTTTATCCCATTTCTTCCCCTCTCAAAACCTCCTCCCGAAAACTGCACGTCTCCCAAACCCCTCAGCTTTCAAAGATAAACTGATCTGGAGCTACTTAGGTAGAGCCTAATCTCAAATAATTTGTGTTTGTGATACGGAAAGAAATATTTATAACGCGTTGAATTCTTTGAATTGGCAGAATCTCGGGTTTATTCAACATTTTCCATCTGCTGCTGCTGTGCTGCTATCAGTGCAATTATGATTTCATTGATAAGGGCATGGGGGTGTAAATAAATATAGAGAAGGAGGAATTTAGAGGAGTGGTGTTTTTTTTTTTTTTTCAATGGGGCTGAGTGCTGCATGCTGATGTTAAAGGGGAAAAACCCAAGGAGAGCAAAGCTCTTGGATTCCTGCTCTCCTCACTGGAGTTTCTGTCTGAGGGATATGGCAGAGGTTGGGATTCAATTTGTGTCTAAATTCTGTAATTAAATGACATCATGAGGTTTAAATTCATCAGCTGAAGGGTAGAACATTCCATTAAAATAAAGGAATTTGAAAATCACCCAATTCCACCCCCCCCGCCATGGGAAGAGATTCCTTCCACTCTCCCAGGTTGCTCCAAGCCCTGTCCAGCCTGGAATACTTCCAGCTGAAATCAATACATTCTGAAAATGTATTTCTTTACAAGAAAAAGAATCAGCATAATCATAAATTTGGCTGAATAATAAATTATTCACAGTGTTCAAGCACTATTAGTTAGAGGAAAAAGATGAAATATGCAGAGGACTAAAATGATTCACACAGGGCTGGATGAGTTAGGACAAGTATTAGGATTCCTGGTGCAGTTCTTATGGCTCTGGGCAATAAAAATTCATGGAAAAAAATCCAAACTAAAACTGCTGCAACATCCATCATATCCATGAAGCTGTATTGCTCCATTGTACACATATTTTTTTCCCTCTTTTTGGTAATTGAAAAGAACTGGGAGTTGTAAGGAGAGTGTATAAGGAAAGTGAGCACAATTTACAGTGCAGGTGGCCACAAAGGCAGGTTTACATCAGAAAAACCCACTCATATTTTCTCAGATTGCTGCTGAATATCCTGGTGGTTCCCAGGATTTATTTCCACCTCTCTCAGCTCCCCAAGCTCTGAGCTCTGTCATGCCCTGAAGGAACAGAAACACAAACATGAGGCTTTGTTTGCAGGGAGAATTCTGAATTCAGACTGGAAGAATCCCCACCCTCAGTGCAGTAAAATCCTTGTAACCCATAAATGTGGGGTTTTGCCATCCCTCTGGAAAACCACCAGCTCTGACTGGCCCTGTGCCTGTGGGATTGGGACTGGGTTAGGAAGAGCTCTTTGATTGACAGGGAAGAGTTAATTAGGCTAGTGACTTCCTGGTGCTGTGCCTCTGGAGTGTCCCTCTGGAAAATCCTGAAATTCTGAGTGTGACTCCCATCCCATCCCATGGATCCCATCACATGGATCCCATCCCATCATATCCCATCCCATCCCATGGTATGGATCCCATCCCATCCCGTCCCATGGATCCCATCACATAAATCCCATCCCATCCCATCCCATGGTATGGATCCCATCCCATCCCATCCCATGGATCCCATCACATAAATCCCATCCCATCATATCCCATTCCATCCCATGGCATGGATCTTATCCCATCCCTTCCCATGGATTCCATTGCATGGATCCCATCCCATCCCATGGATCCCATCCCATGGATCCCATCCCATCCCATCCCATCCCAGCAGGAGTGGTGCTGCCTGGCAGGGCAGGGTGGGATGAACTCCTGCTAAATCAGCCCTGATCAGTTCCTGATCCTTAATTAGTGTCATTCCTGTCTGGAATGGGAGATTCCCCATCCTTGATGTAATTACGGACACGTTTCACTGGAGGATTCCTCTTCCAATGTGTAACAATGGGAGAGCTTCCAGAACATTCCAGGATCTAAAGGGGCTCCAGGAGAGATGGAGAGGGACTGGGGACAAGGGACAGGACACAGGGAATGGGGAAAGGGGAGATTGGGGAAGGAATTCCTGGAATTGCCAGAGAATCCCTGGACCCCTGCAGTGGCCAAGGAAGGATTGGAGCAGCCTGGGATGCTGGGAGGTGTCCCTGCCATGAGCTTGGAGCTCCCTGCCCAGGCAAGGCAGGCCAGGATTGTGGGATTCAGGACACTCAGAATCCATGCAGAGGGATTGGGATGGAAAGTGGGGATAGAAAAGAGAGGCCCAGGGAAGGGAGAGCCTTGATGGTTTGCTGAGATTGCAAGGGAAGGCCCTGGATGCATCAATTCCTTGGAGAGGAGATGGATCCAATGTCAGGTTCTGGAGAGCTGGGAATTGCCAGGCTGGAGAAGGGAAGGATGCAGGGAGAGCTTCCAGAACATTCCAGGGCCTGGAGGGGCTCCAGGGGAGCTGGAGAGGGACTGCGGACAAGGGACAGGACACAGGGAATGGGGAAAGGGGAGATTGGGCTGGGATCTTGGCAAGGAATTCCTGGCTGGGCTGGAATTGCCAGAGCATCCCTGGATCCCTGCAGTGGCCAAGGCCAGGTTGGACATTGGGGTTTGGAGCACCTGGGACAGTGGGAGGTGTCCCTGCCATGGATGGGGTGGAATGAGATGATTTTCCAGATTCCTTCCAACCCAAACCATTCCAGAAGCCTCAGGAAGAGTTCCCAGAGGCAGGGAAGCATCATCCACATGACCTTACCATGGAAAAGGATGGGACCTGAACTTTTCCAAGCACTGATTTGTACCAGGGGGTGGATGAGGACAGTGGCAGAGTCACCAGGCACTTTGTGCCTCTCATTATGGGATGGGAATCCTCTAGAACCTCACAAAAACCTGAGCATCCTCTCCCAGCTGGATTTGAGAGGAATATTCCTGGTCAGAACCTGCACTCGGGTCTGCTCTGTGTCTGTGTGTAAAGATAATTTCCTGTCACACCACAACACCACCCTTTGCTCTGATAATGTCATTAAGAACCACAGTGTTCCTTCCTCTGTCCTTCCAGCCCCATTTTCCACAATTCCCTGTTGGAAGAACCGAATCTGCTCCTCGTGTGCCATGTGTCAGCTGAGCACTGTAATTATGGGATAATCAACCTGCCACACACATGAACATCCAGTGACATTTCCCAGGGGCAGGAAATCGTTTTCCCACTGGCAGTAACAGCCCTGGATGTGTTTGTGCTCGTGTTTGCAGGAGCTTTATTAGGTAATGAATTAAGTGTGATTTGTAAGGATCACTCTGTGGGCAGAAGCCAAGTGTCTGGGCAGGAGACAGCAGCTGTCAGGAATTCCTCATTCCAGGTTTGAGGAGCAGGAGTTGAGGGAGGAGAAAAAAATGTCAGCCACAAATGGGAATTAGTGAAATTAGTTTGGTTTGGAATAGTGTAACTGCTGGTGTTGAGGGCATTGGAACAAATTCCTTCACTCTTTGGAGAAGAGGAATGGGATCCTTAATGGAGGCACAGCATCCAATTTGTCCAAATTTGCTGCCTCCAGTAGCCCAGGGAATATTGCAAATCCATTCCCCTCATTAGCCTGGCCCAGACCCTGGATGCCAAATGAGGTGGATGATCCAAGGCAATGCCAGATCCCAGTTTTTCATCTCTGTTTCCTCTGGAAGCTGGTTCTGTTTTCCCCAAACACATCCTGCAAACACCCCTCCTTGTAAAGGGAGCCCATTGAGCCTCCTCTCAACCCTGCAGAGGAACAACAAAATCCTGACAGAAATCTTGGCCATAAATAAATTCCTTCATGTGGGAAACTTCCAGTCTTTTTTTCTCCTTTTTTTTTTTTCCTCTTTTTTTTTTTTTTTTTTTTTTGTTTGGTTTGGTTTTATTGGCTTTTTTTGAGCATTTTGAGCTGCAAGCTCTGGCTCTGAGGCCAAGCTGTGAATTTATTAATGATGAGAACCTGGAGCAGAGCTGGGTCTTTGATCACTGGTTCTTGAGTTCCTAAATGGCAATATTGGTGTGTCCCAACTGAGCTCAGTTCTTCAGCCAATTAACTAATGAAAGTGATTAGCTTGCAGCTGTGAGTAGGTTAAAGTCACCTGGCTGGATTTGTGATCTCCACCTCAAAAGTGCAGAATTTTTACCCTGGCAGTTCTTTATAATACAGGATATAATATAAATAGAATTAATTTATAATATAATATAGGACCTTTGTGTCCCTGTGAAAACACCTGGAACTGAACAGCACAGAATGGTTTGGAAGGAACCTTAAAATTCATCTCATTGCACCCCTGAAGGGTTCTGTGATTGTCCCATCCACATTCTCAAGTCAGGCAGTAAGGTCTGGAAATGATCTGGGATCTGTGTTCTGCCTCCTGTGTGTTCCAGGGTCTTACCAACAGTTTTGGGTACGTGACTAAAATGTGAAAAGAGGGTTGCTTGATGAAAGGATGGACCTGATGTTGACTGGGATGGAGGGAATCCATGCTGTGCCAGAGATTTCTGAAGTGATGGTGTCTTATTTCCAGCTGTTAAATGAGATACTCTGGCAATTCCACAGGCTTGGCCACTGAACTCTGTTTCTCCAAATGCTTCCATGGACACAGGTTTTGGAATGTTTAACTGGCCCTCCTGGCTTTTTCTCCACACTGGATGATAAAAAAATCCATCTGCTGGGAGAGGACAGCCAGGATCACTCCTCACACTGCCCTGGCTGTGCTGCCCAGCTGAGGACATCTCACCTTGTCCCAAATCCTGCAGCTCCACCAAGGTGCTCCAGCATCCTCCAGGTGGGCTCTGGAGTTACAACCCCAGTTTGGATTTTCCTTTGCCCTGGTGTGTTTTTGGGATTTAACTGGCTGTCCCCACTCTGGAGACTGGGGAGTCAGTGGGATGCTAATGAGGGGCTGTGCCATCTGTGCCCTGATTTATTGGGATGTCAGCACGAGGCAGGCAGGACTAATTGGAGTCACAGGCACAGACAGTGATGGGGCCCTTTGCTGTCTGATGCTGCAGCAAATCTCATCTGATCCTGGCTCTTGCAGCCTCACAGGAACTGCCACACCAAATCCAGGGGCTTTGAAACCTCTGGCTGCTCCCAGTTGTTCTTCCAAAGCCATCCCTGCGTTCCCATTCCGAATCAGAATAACAAAATCTAATAACCACCAGTTTGCCCATTTGTAAAGCTGTCACTACAGCTCCACTATTGTCAGAGCCATTTGAAAGACTTATCCTCAGCATATGTTGCTTTTTAAAAGGGGCCAGATTGAGAGCTGGGGGCTTGGAGCACAAAGGACGAGCCGCCAGATCCGATTGACAAAAAAAAAAATAATAATAATGGGGATAACAAGTTAATTTTTACAGAGCTGTTGTGCTCAGGAGAAAATGTGAAGTTGTGGGGGGTATCATTACATTCCAGTGGTGGTCAACAAACTGTAATAGGACATTAAAGGAAATGGGATTTAATAATAGGAAAAGCTGAAGTTAGGGAACTTCATGTTTCGCTTGGTTAATAGGGTGACATTATGTGGTGGCTCTGTTAACATAATTATTGCTGTGATACCCGAGTGTTTTACACACATTTAATGCTGCCTCACAATATTTCTTTGGAATTCCTGTGGAATTGTGGGGGGTTGTTTAAAATTACAGTGGTTTTAAAGCAGACCTGGGTGAATTTTCTGCCCTGCATGGAGCAAAGTAGTAGAGAAATGCTGTTACCTGTTGTGAGAAATAAAACCTTTGACTTTATTATAAAGCCTTTATACAACTTCTAAAAAGGAGAAATGGTGGAATCCTCCAGGTTTGGCTTCATGCCCTGGGTTCACATAAAACAAGCACATCACAGACCTTTAGAGAGAGGGATTGATGGAGTGCTTGGGGCATTTATCTTCTGTGGGATTGGATTTAAATTACAAATGGATCGAAGGAGGGTGATTCAGTCCAGTGGTCATTTTGGGTTATCATCTCCATCTCAGAGCAATCTTGTCACTTAGAGGCAACTTGGCTCCACCTCACTCTGGTTTTGGGCTGCAAATTCAGGGATTCAAGATTGAGAGAGAAGAAATTTAGAACAGAGAAGCAGAGAGGTGGCTGGAATAGGAGCTGTAGAAAGTGAAGATATCTCAATTATTATTTTATTTTATTGGTGACAAAGGATGAAGTAGGAGCTCATCAAAGCTGGATTTGAGGCTGAAGGTGAAGCCTGGTGCTGTGCTGAGCTGGACATCCCAGCTCTGCTCCTCAGTCCCTGGAAAAACAGTGTTTTACATTTTCCCATTCCCTGGATGTGCACAGTTGGTTTTTAGGGTTTTTTTTGGTACAGATCCCATCTCCCCCTGCAGTTTGGAGCAGCTCTGGCTTTCCAAACATTCATCCATGAGGAAAATCAGGCTCTGTGTACCTGGACATCCCCAAAAAGATCCTCCATAAACGAGGAAGAGACAAAACTTTTCTCTCACAGATTTCCTGCTGCCACATTCACATTGTAAAGAATCTGGCATCTGCTGCAGCTGTTTTAGGGGAGGAAAAGCAGCCTCATGGCAATGCCTTCAGTTTTCTTTTAATGATGTTTTAGGAGACATCTGAGAACAAGGAGTCAGAAAAAAGCCTTGGGAAGGCAGGAGTTGTAGGTTTCTAAATCAATCCATGCAGCTTTTTTAGGTTTTATGCTTTTTATCCCCCTCTTTCAGCTTAGGTAAGACAGTGCTCACAGCCAATTAAGTTGTGAGTTAGAATGAATTAAATTTTCTGAAATGAGGAGCTTTTTTTCCTTCTTTTTTAATCCAAATGACTGTCATTTACCAAAAGCTACTTCATTTCCCTGAAAGTGCTTTTCTGTCTGAGGGGAATGCTTCCTGTTTGTTCCCCAGATGAGCTCAGAGGCCTCGTGGTGTCCTTGGGAGTCTGTAGGGGATGAGAAGAGTCAAAGCCACCTCTCCAAAGGGCTGGTGGGGCTGTTCCTCACTGGAATTCAGCACAGACACAGAACTCTGCTGGAATGGAGCTCCTGGAGGGAACAAAATCCCCCCCTGTGCTGTCCCTGCCCACCAGGGACAGGGGATGGGCTCAGAGAGGCTTCAGGGTCTGTCCTGGTTTGGGGACAGGTGTCTGCTGAGAAAGGCAGGAGCCTCTCTTGAAATGGAGAATGTAACCCCCTCTCTCCAAATTATTGTAATTTTGAAATCAAGGGGCTCTCAGGCAAAGATATGGGAATTAGGAATAACAGTTCTTTACTGGGGAAATTAAAATAGAAATACAGAACTACAAAGAACAAACCCCAAACCCTGACACAGTCAGAGTACAGCCTGACACCCGTCAGGCAGGGTGTTGGCAGCAGTCCCATTCCATGGTGGCTGCAGCCTCCTGCAGTGACAGATGTGGCTCAGCTGGAGCAGTGCTCCTGTACAAGGTGCAGTTTGCTCTGAAGCTCCAGGGATGATGTGGAAGGGTCTGGTTTTCCTCTGGGATCCAGTGGGAAAGGCTGCTCTGATGTTCCAAATCTCAGATTTTATCAGGGTAGGAAATGCTTGGCTCCTCCCCTGGCTGGAGCATCTCCCCATGGGATGATGGAATTTTATCAGCCATGCACTGGGACTCAGTGGCCATGAACAGGAGAGATCTCCTGGAGGGAGGATGGGCTGTGAAAAGATAAAGAACTCTGCCCCAGCTGGTTTAACAGCTGACCCATTAACAGGAGATATCTCCCATGGAGATGAGGATCACTGCCCCAGCTGGTTTAACAGAATCCACACTGCTGGTCACATCCTGGATTGCAACCCAAAACAGGGTCCAAACAAAGCTCAAGTTTTATCAGGTTTGAGCTGAAAGCTCTGCAAAGATGTGGAGCAGAATGGGGCCATCTGCTGCAGGGGGATGAAAGCCAACAGCAGTCCCAGAGTGGTTTGGGATGGGGGGAGCCCATCCAGTGCCACCCCTGCCATGGCAGGGACACCTCCACTGTCCCAGGCTGCTCCATCCTGGCCTGGGACACTGCCAGGAAGCCACAGCTGCTCTGGGAATTCCATCCCAGGCAGGAATTCCTTCCCAAGATCTGACCCCACCATCTTCCAGCTCAAACCCTTCAAGCCACTCTGTAGGACTCCCATCCCTTGTCCCACACATTTCCCAGTGTTTTCCCATTTCCCAGGGCTGTGATGCTGACACATTCCACACCTTTCCTCTCACAGGGAGTTGTGCCATTTATTCCTTTTGGAGCTCATTTTCTCCAAGAGTTTCCCCAAACTCCTGCCTGCTCCTCTTTCCTTTTTCCCCCATTGGCAAAATCCCTCCTGGCTCTTTGCTGAGGTTTGGCAAAACTTGGAATTGCTGCTGATTCCTGAATTTCCCTCCTGCCCTCCCAGGAGAGCAGGAAATCTGAGCATCATTCCAACCAGAAACTTCCACTGGGATATTTGGGAAGGACAAGGGAGGAATCTGAGCTGCAGGTAAACATTTCTCCACCTGATGCATCTCCAGACCTGATTAATTCTGCATCTCCTGGTGCCAAATCCAAGCCAACATTCCCCTCTGGAGACATCAGCAGAAACTGCACCTTGAGACAATCCCATTCCATCAGAAATTTGTGTGCTCCAGGTGGCAGCTGAGCATTAAAGAAACAATATTTTTAGCAGCAGTTGAAAGCTAAATTTTAATTTAATTTTTTTTTTCCCCCAGAGTGTTTGTGGGTGTTTGCAGGACCTCAGAGACAACGAAACACTGATTTTTCTGTCACACCTGCAGGGGAAGGAGGCATTTCTTACCTCAATCTCATGGCTGAGCAACCCCAACACAGAAATCGATTCTTTAAATCTTGTATTTTTGTAGCTGCTGGTGAAAAAAGAGAAGTCCTGGGCTCTTTCATCTTGCAGCACTAAAGCTCTGGGCTCTGTGGGGACACAGAACCTTTTTACAGTAACCAAAAGAATTATCTCCAGCAGTCGAGCCTTTTTATGGTTTGGGAATTTGTGTTTGTGCAGGGCAAGGACTGAATTTGGTGATTTATCCAAAATAACCCATTAAACTCAGCTTGGGGTTGTGGGAACAACTCTGGCTGGTGCTGCCAGGTGTTTTTAAGTAATTAATTAATATTTTAGAGGAAAACCACCCCAAATGTCGTGTTTGCTGTTAGCAGCAGTCATTCCTCTGGTTGCCACTTTCCTGGCTGTTTTCAAGGCTATTTAATATTTCAAAATAGCAGAAAATTCATGCTTTTTGTCTGATAGTTGTTGATTTTTTTTGTCTGGTTTTGCTAATATTTAAAACACACTTAAAGTAGCAAAACCTCCTTTGAGTGTCCCAAAGCTGTTTACACTTCTCTTGGTGATAATTTTAGTTTTAATCACATTTTGGGGTCACCTAGAAAGGATCTAAAATGTTTTTTCCTCTTTTTGGAGTGACTTTGTGCAGAATCAAGGTAATCTCTATTACCCTGATGTTTATTAGCAAGATGTGAAACATCAATCCTGGAGGGGGGGAGCTGCTCTTGGACCAAAATAATTCCCTGCAGTGAAGATTTGAGGCAAAATAATGTGATTTCTGTTAATTTAGGATCTCTTTGATTGGTCTTCAGTGGCAATGATCCATGGTCCATGTGCTGCAGAGAATTATTTGAATTTAATTTTATTTATTGTGTTCAGCACTTGTGTAATGATCAGGATCTTTGGGTCTGGGAGCATCTCCAGGTCTCACTTTGCCCTTCCAGGACCTAAAGGTGCTCCAGGAGAGCTGGAGAGGGACTGGGGACAAAGGACAGGACCCAGGGAATGGGAAAAGGGCAGACTGGGGAAGGAATTGCTGGAATTGCCAGAGAATCCCTGGATCCCTGCAGTGGCCAAGGAAGGATTGGAGCAGCCTGGGATGCTGGGAGGTGTCCCTGCCATGAGCTTGGAGCTCCCTGCCCAGGCAAGGCAGGCCAGGATTGTGGGATTCAGGACACTCAGAATCCATGCAGAGGGATTGGGATGGAAAGTGGGGATAGAAAAGAGAGGCCCAGGGAAGGGAGAGCCTTGATGGTTTGCTGAGATTGCAAGGGAAGGCCCTGGATGCATCAATTGCTTGGAGAGGAGATGGATCCAATGTCAGGTTCTGGAGAGCTGGGAATTGCCAGGCTGGAGAAGGGAAGGATGCAGGGAGAGCTTCCAGAACATTCCAGGGCCTGGAGGGGCTGCAGGAGAGCTGCAGAGGGACTGGGGACAAGGGACAGGACACAGGGAATGGGGAAAGGGGAGACTGGGGAAGGAATTCCTGGAATTGTCCTGGATCCCTGCAGCGTCCCAGGCCAGGTTGGACATTGGGTTTTGGAGCACCTGGGACAGTGGGAATTGTCCCTGCCATGGATGGGGTGGAATGAGAATCTTTCAGCTCCTTTCCAACCCAATTCTACTCATGATTCTGTTGACCCCTCCCAAAATTCCCACTGCTGAGCTGTGGTGCCTTCCTGAGTGTGATCTGGTCCCTGAGTGGGATCTTCCAGCTTTCCCTCTTCATTTAATGTGACCTCAAACTTCCCAGGACTCACAATCCTGGGTATTTCTTCCCTAACTTCCTTGAATCTGGAAAACTATTTTGGAATTTTCCATTCTCTCAGCATCTGGGATCCAGTTCTCAGGGGATTTCTGATGTTTCCTTAATATTTCCTTGCTCTGTGGAAGCTCTCCCAAAAGGTTCATCCCAGGTGCTTGGATGTTTCATGGCTAAGTCAGAGGGAAGAGAACAGTTCAGGATCACACAAAAATGAAATGTAAATGTGGGCTGCACGTCAGGAAAAATTGTCTTAATAAGGTTGTGGAATATTTGATATTTTTCCCTGCCATTCATTTGTTTGAGGAGGGAATTTCAGATATTATTACCATCATCATTAAGGCAGCATTGATGCTCTGCACTTGCAATGCCTTCAGTTTCTTTTAATGATGTTTTAGGAGACATCTGAGAACAAGGAGTCAGAAGAAAGCCTTGGGAAGGCAGGAGTTGTAGGTTTCTAAATCAATCCACACAGGTTTTTTTAGGTTTTATGCTTTTTATCCCCCTCTTTCAGCTTAGGTAAGACAGTGCTCACAGCCAATTAAGTTGTGAGTTAGAATGAATTAAATTTTCTGAAATGAGGAGCTTTTTTTCCTTCTTTTTTAATCCAAATGACTGTCATTTACCAAAAGCTACTTCATTTCCCTGAAAGTGCTTTTCTGTCTAAGGGGAATGCTTAATTGCAGTCACAAATCACCTCAAATGCTTTTATAGGAGGATAAAACAAGTTGAAAATTGTGCATCATTTTAAAAATGCAGGTTCTGAATTCAGGATAAGGTGGAAATTTCTTATTTTTATTTTTTTTTCCCCTTGGCTGCTCTATTGAAGAACTCCATCCTCACAGTGACATCTCCTAAAAGTGTCCTTCAGAGCAGGGACATCCCTGTGAGCCTTTTTTTAGGATTTCAGGCAATTCCCAGGAATATCCACAGTGACCACGCTCCAAACTTTGATGACACCCCTCAAACTGAATTTTGATTCAGACAAAACATTTTTGCATTTTGAAGGTGGGAAAACAACTGAAATCAGGCTGGGAGAGCTGGGAATGTTCACCTGGAGAAGGGAAGGATCCAGGGAGAGCTTCCAGAACATTCCAAGATCTAAAGGGGCTCCAGGAGAGCTGGAATTTGAGAAAAACTTGGTTTCATTCTTAATAAATCCCTGCTGCTATCGAGTAGAAATCTGCTCCCTAAGCTCCTGTGGCAAATCTGAGCTCTGATGTGCTCATTCTCCTCCTAAAAATCTTCTTTTACTTGGTTTAGCCTTTTTTTGAGCATTTTCTGGATTTTAAAAGTGTTTAAAAGTTGTTCCTGTCACTTTGCTGGATGATGCTCGTTCCCACTTTGAGCTTCTCCTTCCCACCTGAACGGGGTTTAATAGAAAAATTCACATTTGAGGGGAGTTTTGTGCTCTGTAAATAAACTAATAAAGGGAGAGTGAGAGATTTACTGACAGCCATGAGAGGACACAGTGAAGAGTCCAACACAGTGGCATCAACCCTGGCAATGTCCCCTTGAGGACATCAGTGGTGTCACTAAGCTAGTGACATCAGCTCTGGTATTTCTGGGATCAGCTCTGTGGATTCTCTGCTCTCTTCCCAGAAAACTCTGCTGTTTCCCTGTTTTACAAAGCTCATTCCCATTCTCACCCTGTGAAATAAAGCTGGAATAAAGGGAATAAAACTTCCAGGTTCTGTGATTCCCTCCCTGCAGCATCTTTTTCTGCAGAACCAATCTTCCAACTGAACTCCAAAGGGATCTCCCCCACAGCAGCTGCATTGTCCAAATGTGTCACTCCAGAGCCATGGAGTGAACAGGGAGAGGATTTAGGGAGAAAAGAGCTCAGATGGGAAAGAAATCATCCCTGGGAATTGGCTCCTCAGTCAGTGATGGGGAGGGAAGAGCCTCCTCTGGAGTGAGGAACACGGAGGTAGAAAATGATGGATAATTGTTGGAGGGTTTGGGAATAGGGTCAGTGTTAAGGAATAAAATCATGGAGCCCTTGAGGTTGGAAAAGACCTCTAAGGTCATCAAATCCAATCATTGTTCAGCACCAAACCATGTCCTAAGTGTCACATCCCTGATTTTTGTCAGGGATGGTGACTCCACACTTCCCTGCCAGCCTGCTCCCCTTCCTGACCACTTCTCACTGCACAAATTTTTCCCAATATCCAACCTGAACCTCCCTCAGCACAACTCAGGACAGCATTTCTGGCTCCTGATACTCAATCCCAAATTATTTTGAAAGGAATACCAATTCCACTGCCTGTGATGTAAAATCATGACGAGGTAATTTCTGGAATAAACTCCTCTGTGGTAACCAGATGGCAGCACAGAAATAAAGAGATTTTTGCAGGAGATGGCAAACATTTGGTGCTAAAATATTCCCAGAATCATCCTACTGCTCTGTGTGCTCAGGAATGGGACCCTGGGATGGAGCATTAAAGGGTGATAAAAATCCACCATAACACAGATATCCATCATGCAGGAGCATAATGGCATCATGCACAGACATTGCTTTTTTTCATGCTTTTTTCTGGATTGTGAGCTGGAATATTCTGTTGTTCAGTTTAGAAGTGGGGAACCCACCTGTGGGAATCAATAAATCATGCCCAGAAGCAAGCTTGGCTTTTTGAAGGGATTTGTGGCATCTTAGCTTTTTAAATGGTGATTTTATTTTTATAAGGACACCTTATATTTGGAAAAACCAAATTATTTTGGACAAACAAACAGGGATCGTGCCTGGGATGTTTTTTCTCTCATTTTATCTGTCTATCTCCAGCAATTTAGTCTTTATCTCAACAATATTTGTATTTTACCTTTTTTATAAACTACCTTGTGGAGCTTTTCTCCTCCTCAATCTGGGACAGCCCATGGTCATTCCCACTGGTGCTCAGCTCCAAAACAGCAAAAAAAATCAGCAAATCTAAAATGATTGAATTACAATTTATTCTTCCCCTTCCTGTGTTCCAGGTTCATCCAGGAGATCGAGTTTGCCATGGAGCTGGGCCCAGCCAAGCAGTGTCCCCTGAGGGAGTTCCTCACCATGTACATCAAGAACATCTTCCTCAACCAGGTCCTGGCCGAGATCAACAAAGAGATCGAGGGCGTCACCAAGGCCTCGGACCCCCTGAAAATCCTGGCCAATGCTGACACCATGAAGGTGCTGGGAGTGCAGAGGCCTCTGCTGCAGGTAGGGAGGAGCTGAGTGACCACTCAGGACACCCCTGGGCTGTCCATGTCCAGCCATGACCTGGCTGTGTGTCCAGTAAGGAAAAAATGTGGAGATGCTGGAGCAAATCCAGAGGAATCCATGGAGCTGCTGCAGGGCTGGAGCCAGGCTGGGAGAGATGGGAATGTTCTTCTGGAGAAGGGAAGGATCCAGGGAGAGATTCCAGAACATTCCAGGGCATGGAGGGGCTCCAGGAGAGCTGCAGAGGGACTGGGGACAAGGGACAGGACACAGGGAATGGGGAAAGGGGAGATTGGGGAAGGAATTCCTGGAATTGCCAGAGAATCCCTGGATCCCTGCAGTGGCCAAGGAAGGATTGGAGCAGCCTGGGATGCTGGGAGGTGTCCCTGCCATGAGCTTGGAGCTCCCTGCCCAGGCAAGGCAGGCCAGGATTGTGGGATTCAGGACACTCAGAATCCATGCAGAGGGATTGGGATGGAAAGTGGGGATAGAAAAGAGAGGCCCAGGGAAGGGAGAGCCTTGATGGTTTGCTGAGATTGCAAGGGAAGGCCCTGGATGCATCAATTCCTTGGAGAGGAGATGGATCCAATGTCAGGTTCTGGAGAGCTGGGAATTGCCAGGCTGGAGAAGGGAAGGATGCAGGGAGAGCTTCCAGAACATTCCAGGGCCTGGAGGGGCTCCAGGAAAGCTGCAGAGGGACTGGGGACAAGGGACAGGACACAGGGAATGGCTCCCACTGCCAGAGGCAGAGGAATTGGATGTTGGAGTGGAATAATTTCATGTGTGTCTCCCTTAGAAGTTCTGGGGACCCCTGGCAGTCACAGAGCTGTGGGATCAGGCTGAATAAACATTCCAAACTCCCAGGAGGAGCAGGGATGGGATCCAATCCTCCAGAGCATGTGGAGTCCCCAGCTCCCTCCCCCAGGAAAAGGGATTTGGGTTGGAGTGGGAGTGTTGGAGAAATCTCCTTTGAAACACCTTGTTTGAACTCCTGTGAGGAGCAGTGATAAAAATTGTCATCACCACTCCATGGAGAACTGAGCAGGGTGAAATCCCACCCCAAAATTCTGGATTGTGTGGGAGTTCAAGGAATGAACTGACATTTGCTGTTTGGCTTGTCAAGCTCTTTTAATCCTTTGAAGTTATTCCCTCTTTCCTGGGAAATCCTCTTTTCAGGGATGGATAATACTGGCAGAGTCCTTAGAAAGCATCACCTTTATCCCAAGGTTTTTGTGGCCATTTTCTATCCCAGTTTACAGCTGTAAAACACAGGGATATTATAATGCTATGCAATAATAGGAATTATTATTATTATTATTATTAATAATAATAATAATAATAATAATAATAATAATAATAATAATAATAATATTATTATTATTTCCAGATTTTTTGATGGATTAGTGGTCACTAACTCTGGCTGCAGCAGGGCTGGGATGATCCCAAAGAGCCACAGCAAAATCAAATTCCAGAACAGCATTTCCAGAAGTCCCTAGAGGGGAACAGCTTCTTTAGAAAGGGGCCAAAATTCTCTTTGCAGGAGTTGAAATGATGTTCTGGAGCTGCACAAATTGTCTCCTTCCCAAACTTAACCACCCTAAATATGGATAAAGTATTTTTTTGTGGCTGGTGGCTTCATTTCACATGAAAATATGCTCTAGAAAATCAATATATTTCCTTAAAGCTCGTTAGGATTTGAAGACTCAGAGTGGCTTGGAGCTTTCTCATCCAGTTGATAGAATTTGTTTCTCATGATGGATGGAGATCATTTTGAACTGGAATTATTCTTGGTCAAACTGTCTGTGCTCAGGAGGTCTCCTTGTTCCCGACATTAGAGAGGGATAATTCTCTGAAAAGAGAAGAAAAATTGCTGCTCTCTGAACCAACTCATCCAAATAGCTCCCTAAAATAAATCCCATTGATTTTCCATTAAAGAAAAAAAAAAAAAAAAAGTTATTTCTGCATGACAGTGCTGGAACATGGAGTTTTTACCCCCATCAGCTCATGGATATGATGGAAATGTGGGGAATGAAGCTCTCCCCAGTTTTTTCCTGTTTGGGGGTTCTTGGTTTTACCATCCCACTCTTTACTATCCCAAAAATCTCTCTGAAACCTCTGAGGCTGCGATTTGAACATGAATTTATCAGCCCCCATGATAAAGCTGCTTTGGGATCACTATCAGCACATACTTAAGCTGAATTAGGTGGGAGAAAAGAGATTTTCCAGCATTGTGTCCTCACAGATGAATCACCCATTCCTGCAAAGATTATCCTTAAAAAAAAAAAAAATTCTCCTCTCTAAATATTCCATTTTACCGCCTTGTTTTCCTTTCTTCCCTCCTCAAACGTAAAACACTTGAAACTCTTTGCAGAGCGACTGAATCACCGTGAAACTCATTTGTCTCAAAATTATTCAGCATTAAATTTCAGGCTGTAATTGTTTAAATCGATCCTAAATTAGGCTACAAGTGCCTCGACAGCTTCTTACAGCCTGTTCTTGTAGGGTTCTCAACGAGGTGATAAATCTTTCCACACAGGTGGTCACTGCCCTTAAAAAACCTGTTGCTCCATCTCCAAAAAAATGCAAATTGCTTCTCTCTGGAGCAGCAGAGTGGGATTTTTCCTTCCCTTCAAAGCTTCTGCGGTTTCTCATCTCAGCATGGTGTGGATGATGCTCCTGATATTTTTCTGGCCAAATTCCAGGGGTTGAAAATCCCAAAAAAAACCCCAAAACAACAAAAAAAAACCCTCTTTAAAAAGTGCATAATGACTTGCTGGAGCTAATTACCACAGCACCCACTCCCTGCAGGAAATCACTGACATGAGATTTTCCAAGGAGACATCCCTGAGAGCTTCTGGAATGTTTTCTTCCCATCAAATGAGTGGTTATTAAGGAGAGGAATGGATCTTCTCCCAGTGCTGATGGCTCCATGCTTTGATGGAGGCTGGGTGTTATTATTTATTAGTGTAAACAAATTAATTGTCTTTCCAGGCTGGCTCCCAGCCAGCAGCATCCATTAAGGAGCAGGCATGGCTGATCCATTGGGGTTTTTCACATTCAAGGATAATTTTGAAGCAATTTTAATGGATGTGAGCATCATATTTCAAATTTTTTTTCTGCAGTGGCATGGTGTTACAACCAAGATGTTTTCAGCTCTTGTTTATGTGTTTCATGTCAAGAGATGTAAAACCCACCCACTGCAGAATTTGTTTTAAATCTCCTTTTCCAGCTTAAAATGAGACACAGAATTATCTCTCAGTGGGAGTCTGACTCTCCCTGTTGCTTCCAATATTTCTTAAGATGATTTTTTCCTTTTGGTGGGGGAACATTTAGTGCAGTTCCTGCTTTCAGCTGCAGATGTTTTGAGTTCTCCACCGAGGAGTTCAGAGCTGCACTAAATCAGTTGCTTTAGGCAGAGCATCAGGGCTTCAATTTATTTTAAAAACTCAACTTTCACTTGAGTGTTCAGTGCATCCCAGGGTTGTGTGGACATTTTCAAGCAGTGCCCCTGGCAGGCAGAATTATTTTGGTCCTCTTCAGATGTGGAAAAGCAAAGTCAGGCTGCACAAAGCATCCCCCAGATGTGAGTGGTGTCTGACCCGAAGGGAGCAGCGCCGTGTTTGAGGTCTCTGGATCCTAAAAATCCCTGAAATCACTGCTTGCCTCTTCCCTGTCCTGCTCAGGAAATGGATAACCCTCTTTGCTGCTCAATTAATCATTAAATTGTGGGATATTTTGGGTTGAAAAGGACCTTTGAAGGCTTTTAAACGAGCATCTTCCACTATCCCAGATTGCTCCGAGCCCCATCCAGCCCAGCCTGGAGCATTTCCACTGAGAGCTGGGTGCAGAATGTTGGTCCTGGTCCTCTCTGAGGCCACCAAGGTGTTTAAGAGGTGAATGTTCTCCCTTGGCAGGGTGGAGAGGGCCTGGGATGGAATTCCCAGAGAGGCTGGGACTGCTCCTGGATCCCTGGAAGTGTCCAGGACAGGACTTGGGATGGTGAAAGGCTGGAATGGGATGGGATTTGAGGTCTCTTCCAACCCAAACCATCCTGGGATTCCTCACCCTGGCCTGTGCAGCTGATTTTCAGTGCCAGCTCATCCAGTACTCACTCACTCACTCACTCACTCACTCACTCACTCACTCACTCACTCACTCACTCACTCATAAAACTGTTGTAATAAATCAGCCAACACTCCATTTTCTTCATGCAGGAAAAGCCAAATTCTTAATTCACAAACTCATTTTACAGACCTCCTGTGCAACTTTAATTGGTTAATTACAGGTTAGTAAAAGGTGTTTAATTGTGCATCAAATCTCTCTGTTCTGGAATTTTTATATTTTTCTTCACTGATTCTCCTGGGACAAATCCATTGTTGTTGTTTTTCACCCAGGAATAGTTTGTTGTGTTCATGAACCTTTCATACCAAGAAAACTTTTACCTGGGAGCTCACAAGCTGCACTTAGAAGAAGTGTCAGGTTAATTTTGAAGAGCAGCCCTGATTTTATGAGACCTTTCTTTTATAACTTCTCTACCTATCTATGACATAAAACCACTAAAACTTCCTTGTAATTTACTTTATTTTCATTTTTTCCCCTCTTGCTTTCAGTTTTTCCTTAAAAGCTGGGAGTAAACCACACATACCTGCCCCCAGCCTCCATCCCAGCCTTGATTGATTATTTTAATTACTTAAAGAACCCTGCCAGGTTCCCTCTCTCATAAATCCTCATTTTGCCTCACAGGGCTGGGATCAGCCCCAGCCTCTGGTACCTCCCTGGCCAGAGGAGAAGTTTTTTACCCTGGCCACCCTCCTGCTTGTTGAAAGCTCCAGCTGCACATTTCTCATTTGCAAACTCATTAAGAATCCCTGGAGCAGCAGAGCAGGGCTCTGGGATGCTGAGCAGCTTCTCCTCAGCCCAAGGGTGCTGCTGAAAATCCAGTGTGAAGTCACAGATCCAAGTGAGTGCCACCCAGTTTTTTTTTTTTTCCTCCAACTCCTTTTTTTTTCCCCAAAATTTCTGCAATTTTAAACCAGTGCTTTGCCTTCACCAGGGTTGTTTTGGTGATGAGTGAGCTGCAGTTCCAGGAGGAAACTGGAAAGGCAAACTCTGATAAACTTCATTTAAAGGAAGCTGTGTTGCTCCATCACCAACATTCCTCCAGGAATTTCCATCATGGAATTCCAGAATGGTTTGGGCAGGGACACCTTCCACCATCCTGGACACTTCCAGGGCTGGGACATCAAAAACTCCCACAAACTTCTCTGGGAATCCTGGTTCTTCCATAACTCTCTTTTCCTTGGGAAAATGCAATATTTGCTGTTCCAAAACACAACAGTGGTTTCTCTTTTCCCCAGAAAATTTAGCATTTGCTGTTCCAAAGCACACCAGTGGTTTCTCTCTTTTCCTTAGGAAAATTTAATATTTGCTGTTCCAAAACACACCAGTGGTTTTGTTTGGTTGGGCTCTCTGCACCCATCAGCTGAAGTTTTGGATACCCCTCTCACATCCCAGATATTTTTCCCTTCTCTCTGCTTGTTCCACTCCATAAATCCCAAATCCAGCCTGGAACATTCTCACATGAAGCACTTGATGGATGGCTCCAGGAGAAGGAACATCCCTGTGTGCTTTCCAGGCTCCTCCACAGTGCCATTATTTTTCTTCCCTCGCATTTTGAAGCCCAACTCATCGAGGAAGAATAACTCTCATTGCCAGGTTTTGAAATGTTTTCCTAATCACAAGTGCTGCATGAGAAGAGCCATCACATTTTGAATAATTGATGGCTACTTTATTGAGTTGTCAGCACTAATTCATCCTCCTTTTGAAGTGCTGCGACGTTCAAAGGAGCCATCCTTTCACAACGTGCTCATTTTATCCAGGAAAAGTTCATTTTTATAATTACTTTTTTTTTTTTTTTTCGCCTTTTTCCCTCCCCCACTGTGGAATGTGATTGTAGCTGTGTGGGGAGAGGGAGGGATGAGGCACCTTCCAGCTCTAAAATGCCTTTATTCCTCCTTTGGCTACTCATTTCTCTGCCTCCCTCCTCTCGCAGAGGTTTAATTATACCCGTTTTAAAAAGTGCATTTTGAAATATGACACCCAGCTCTGCCGCAGAACAAAAGAGACATTAATCCATTGTTGAAAGAAAAGGTAAAAAGCTCTTTTTTTTTTTTTTTTTTTTTTTTTGTGTCTGCCCCTCCCTGACAAGCAGCGTTCAGTGGGAGTATTTGGGATTTTGGAGGCAGGAACTTGTCAACAGGAGAATTTATAAAAGAAACAACAGTGCAGGAATGCTGCCATTCCACTGGAATATTCCTCCTGGCTGCCTGCCTCTGGAATCTTCCTCCTGAAGAGGAAAAACTTTGCAGTTGGAAGGTTCATAGCTCTCTAATTTACATCTGAAAGAACTGAGGGAGGGCAGTAAATTAAAAGTTTCCCCTCCTGGTTCTAGTCTGTAAAGAGAGTCTTTCCATTAAAAAAAAATTAAAAAACATAGAATAGAATAGAATAGAATTATAGCAAAATAATAGAATAGTAAATTTTTTAGTTTTTTTTTTTTTAATGATCTGCTTTTGTGCTGGGATTTTTGCTTGGGGTGATCTGCACTGCAGAGAAGGAAAATCTTTTCCCTCTCACCATGAAGCTGTTGGGGGGTACCAGGTCTGGTCATGCTGGGGCTGGTCCAGGATTTCCTGGGGCATTCACACCATTGGGATGTGAATTAAAATAATTAATTAAAATATTTTTATTTTTCTTTAATTAAAACATTTAAGGACTTTGTGCCTTTGTGTAAAGAAGACTGCTGCAAGGTGTGAAAATCGAGGAAATGCTACAATTCTTCAGGAGAGCCCAGGGCTGTTTGAATTAATTAGGTGCTGATTAATTAATTAGGTGCTGCTGGAAAAGGTGAAGGAGGAGAGGACTGACAGGTATTGGATGTGTGGAGATGGAATCTGAATTTGGATCTCACCTGACCTTGAAGTCACTGGAGCAGCACCAGATTTCTTTCAGTGGGAGGGAGATGAGATCCATCCCATTGGACCTAAAAAAGCCTAAATATTGTCAGAAGGACAGAAGAGATCTGGTCACTCCTCTCTGAGGGAGCAACCTCAGGAATCACACACAATTAAAACAAAAACAAGCCTGGAAATGAAAAAAACCCAAAATATTCCAGCCTTCAGCAGAGCCCCAGGATGCTTTTAGCCCAAGGCACTGAGTTTCCTCTGTTAAATTCCATTTTTTATCATTTAGGGGTGGTGTCAAACATGGTGTTGAGGAACCCTCGTTGGGCATTCCCTGTTTAATTCCTGCTCTGTCATTTGCCATCACAAAATGAAAAATGTGATTAATCCCTGTCCACCCTGTTAGCAAAGAGCTAAAATTGGAACCATAAAATTGTTGGGGATGCTCCATCCCTGGAAGTGTCCAAGGCCAGCTTGGAGCAATCTGGGATAGTTTAAGGTGTCCCTCCCAAGGAAATGGGCTGGAAACTGGATGATCTTTAAGTTCTCTTCCAACCCAAATCACTCTGGGATTCCATGATCCTTTTTCCTGGAATATGAACTGCCAAAATGTGCAGGAGCTGGGGTTTTACATCTCCAGGCGCTGGACAAGTCATGGACCTAAAAATAAATAATTTGGGCTGTCCCTTGACTTGTTTTTGGTTAAAAACTTTGTGTCTTGCCCTAGAATTTCAGTTTATTGCTTTGCTTAAGTACTGGACCAACAAAACCTTTTTTGAGGTCGATATTGATGTAGCAGAAAGCTGAGCTTTTGTCAGAGTATTCAGGTTTGTCACAAACCATTTCCAACTTCTCACCAAGAGTGGGTTGGAAGGCTGGGGATCCAGCAGCCAGGAATGCTTTACTTTTGTGGGGACTGATCTCCTCAGCACCACCTGGAGCAATTCACCTCACTTTTGTGCCCTGAAAACTCTCCTTGAATGGCTCTGAATTCTCTCTAAATCCTCAGCTCTGAATTCCTGGGTTCCTGTTGGTCAGGGAATGGCTCCTGGGACATGGAGGTGAGGGTGGGATGGAAAATCTTCCTTTTCCACACAGGGTGCTCTGTGCAACCTCCGTGGTTCTGCTGAGGGGCAGGAGCTTGTGAAAGCAGTTTAGCCAAAATAAAAATTAGTTTCTGAAGGGTTTTTAATTGGCTCTGTGCTTGGACAGAGTTCAGAAAACTCCTTTTGGGAAGCTGAGCCACATCCCTCAGCCACCTCTGTCCTGCTGAAGTGGAAGGTCTGTAAATACAGATTGGCCTCGTGATGCAGCAACCACTGAATATTTAAAATTCTTCTTTCCTCCCCAAAAATTCCCTTTTCTTTTTGCCCAGTGATGGACCCAAGTTGTCTGCTGTGCTGTACAGACTCCAGGCTGGATGATTATCCCATTTCTCCAACAATTCTGATGTTCGATGCACATTCCTCATCAGGCCTGGCAGAGTGTTTTTCTGGATAAAATGGGAAATTTTATTTCTATATAAAACAAAAACCTGAGAAAGCAGTAACTGAGGAGTAACTGAGGAGTAACCTGGTAGTAACTGAGCTCCTCCAGTTGGATCCCTCTGTGTGAAATGAGTGAAATTTGCTGCCGTTAATTGCAGCGACATCGGAGATGAATTCCCTCCATTCCATCCGCGGGAGATTAATTCCTCCTCAGCCCTCTTTGCATTCCAAGGGCTCTCCCATGAGCTATCTTGAGTGCCACCTGCCTTCCCAATAAAGCCTGGAATTCATCCACGAATATGACAACAAAAATGACAACAAAAATGACAACATTCTCGAGACAAACGATCTCCACTCCGAGTTAATTCCTGTTCCCCAGCAGGGCTCCGCGGTGACCCCACCGGGTTTGGAAGCTGCTGTTTAGTTAATAGATGAATGTTTTGTGTAAATGGCTCCATCCCAGCCAAGTTTGGCTCCCTCTCCTTCCCACTGCATGGATTTATCCACAGGACAATCACCAGAGCGTCGTTAGCCCCCGGAAAATGATGGGAAATAAAACAAAGTGCTCCTTCCCCGCCATCCATGACTGCCTGGGAGGCCTCTGGGGAGGGAGGTGACTTTGCCAAGAAGTTCCACATGGGAAGGTGTCCTGGTTTGGAGGACAGGTGTCTGCTAAGAAAGGCAGGAGCCTCTCTTTGAAATGGAGAATGTAAACCCCCTCCCTCCAAATTATTATAATTTTGAAATCAAGGGGCTCTCAGGCAAAGATATGGGAATAGGAATAACAGTTCTTTACTAGGGAAATTAAAATAGAAATACAGCACTACAAAGAACAAACCCCAAACCCTGACACAGTCAGAGTACAGCCTGACACCCGTCAGGCAGGGTGTTGGCAGCAGTCCCATTCCATGGTGGCTGCATCCTCCTGCAGTGACAGATGTGGCTCAGTTGGAGCAGTGCTCCTGTACAAGGTGCAGTTTGCTCTGAAGCTCCAGGGATGATGTGGAAGGGTCTGGTTTTCCTCTGGGATCCAGTGGGAAAGGCTGCTCTGATGTTCCAAATCTCAGATTTTATCTGGGTAGGAAATGCTTGGCTCCTCCCCTGGGTGGAGCATCTCCCCATGGGATGATGGAATTTTATCAGCCATGCCCTGGGACTCAGTGGCCATGAACAGGAGAGATCTCCTGGAGGGAGGATGGGCTGTGAAAAGATAAAGAACTCTGCCCCAGCTGGTTTAACAGCTGACCCATTAACAGGAGATATCTCCCATGGAGATGAGGATCACTGTCCCAGCTGGTTTAACAGATGGTGACAGAATTGATACTTTTGGTCACATCCTGGATTGCAACCCAAGACAGAAGGGAATATCAGTTTTCCTCCTCCAGCCCATTTTCCAGGCGGGATTGCTCGTTACAGCGTGGCCAGGGATTGAACACCGCCAACATCTCCCATAACGAGCTGACCCAATGGGGTTTTCACTTCCCAGATTGGTGTCTTTAATTATTTTTTCCTCCTAAAATATGTTTTTTGGGGGGGAAAGACAATTTCTTTTCCAATATGCTTTTTTGCTGGATTTTGGGAGTGGGGTGTTGGTGCTGCACGGGGCTTTGCCATGACAGGAATCCTGAGTTAGGACGCTAAAATGCTGAGTAGTTCCTTTAGTTATTTTTATTTCTTTCCAGCAGCTCAGGGAGTGGAAATACTCAGTGTTCAGTGTAGGAAACTGTGAAGTGCAGCTGAATAATTTTTACGTGATTTTGGTTCAATTTTTTGGATTAATGGGCAGGTTTTTGGGAAAGTCGTGATAAAAATAGTTGGGATCTGAAGGAAGCAAAGTGGCCTTGATGTGTGAGTCAGGATTTATCTTTACTGCAAGGGATGGAGGGACAGGACACAGGGAATGGTTTCAGATTGGGAAAGGGGAGATTGGGGAAGGAATTCCTGGCTGGGCTGGAATTACCAGAGAATCCCTGGATCCCTGCAGTGTCCAAGGTCAGGTTGGACATTGGGGCTGGGAACACCCTGGGATGGTGGGAGGTGTCCCTGCCCATGGCAGGGGTGGCACTTGGATGGACTTGAAGGTTCCTTCAAACTCAAATCATTCTGGTTTGGGAGTATCTATGTCCCATCTGTGGGATTCCCAGGAAATCACAGAATCACTGAGGTTGGAAAAGCCCTCCAAGACCATCCAGTCCAAGCTGTGCCAAATCCCCACCTTGTCCCACATCCAGGAATTCCTTGGACACCTCCAGGGATGGGGACTCCACCACAAGTCCAAGTGATCCCATTTCCACTCTGGTTTGAACTGGTGTGGCTGAGCTTTCCTAGTGGAGAAGGTCAGTCTGAAAAGGAAAGTGCCCTGCAAATCCATCCCTGCTTCCAGAAACTGGGATACCTGATCATCCTCACACCATGGCTGCTCCTTGGAATCATCTTCCTTTGGGAATGGCCCCACCCTTGGACCTGCCACCAGGTCAGAAGAGACAACAGAAGGAGAAAAAAGTGGATTAAAAATGTTTTGCTCCCAGCCTAAGGATCTCTTGTAATTCCTGCTTCTCCTGGCAGGAATCAAAGGCTGGTGTTGCCTGTTCTCCCTTCTCCCCAGCTCCCACTTTGTCATTCTCACATCTCCAGGGATTTGGGGTGGTCACTGTGGTTTGATGAATTCCATGTTAACACCACCCTGGGAGCAGCCTCCACGCATGAGGAATTTCCAAATAATCCACTGGAGACATCCAGGGACAGAGCTGTGATCTCAGGCTTTGATGTGGAGAGCACAAGGCTGAATTTATGGAATAAATCACCAGGGATGCCAGCATGTGCAGCTTCCCTGAGTTTTATCCTGTCTCTGCTTTTTGGGGGCAGCACTTCAGGCAGGATTTTCTCTTTTGGGATGTGCAAAGACCCCCTGAATCACCCTTAAATTGGTCAATTCGACCCCCTGATCATGCCAGGATGCAAAAATGCTAAATTTACTTTGGTTGGTTGGTTGGTTGGTTGGTTGGTTGGTTGGTTGCTTTTTTTTGGTTTGTTTTGTTTTCTTTTTTGTTGATGCAAAAAAAAATTAAACCAAGAGAATAAGTGAAATTGCAGATTTTCTTTTGTAATCTGCTTCATTTTGCAGATTCTCTTTGTAGCTTCCAGCTGGACT